>NC_069657.1:297736673-300136673 GCF_027244095.1 Hemicordylus capensis | reverse complement strand
AAATCTTCTCTGTGCAATAGCTGAATGGCTAGATCACTCTTTTATGGAAAATGCAGTGTGGAGTCTCGTCCTTTCAACTCCCTCATTTTGTGGTAGGGGCTGACAAAATCAAAAGTGTGTGTGGCGGGAGCAGCTTCGCAGGTGTGCCCCCAATGGGCATGCAGGCGATGTACCAGTACCACTGGGCGATCACCTGCTGCCAACCGTCAAGGAACGTATTTGGAGGGGAGAGTGCATGGATATATTCCAGTTGCTTTTCAAATAGCCCGAGACGGTAGAGAAGGACAGGGCCCAGGGAAAAGAGAAGGAGAAGACTAAGAAGAAACCCATCGAACATAACTGGGCCAATTGTGTGTCAAGGTTCACAGTCTACATGGGAGTGGTCACTCAGAAGTACCCCTAGAAGGGCCCCACACTCATTAAATACTTCAACATCATACACAGGGCTTTCATGGATTTCGCAGGCAATGCCTGGGAGCGCTATGACCAAGCCTTCAGGGAACAGGCCTCGAATAACATGGCTATTTCATGGGAGAAGCAGCATCCGGAGCTGTGGCTCCAGATCATGACTCCCGCCAGGACTTTAGCCGGTGATCACGTGGACAGCGACCATCTGATTTCTAGGACACCAGCAGCATCAGCAGCCTCTGCTGCAGGCATCCAGGGGGTTCAAAGTCCCCTGGTCTGCTGGAAGTTCAATAGAAGTGGGAGGTGCTCACGCTCCCCATGCAAATACAGACATGACTGCAGTTTCTGTGGAGGCCGGCACACAGGCCTCAATTGCCAGCGAACGAAAGCCCTCAAGGGAAGGAGGGGCTACCAACACCCAGGGGGTGGGAGAGGGCCCACAGCCACCCAAGGGGGCGGTGCAGGTAAAGGGTCCCAGCCCAATTAAGATTCCGGTACTCCGGCGGCTGTTGCGTGACTACCCCAATAGGGAGCGCGCACAGTACATAGAGGAGGGATTCACAAGGGGATTTAGACTACCATGTCAGTTCACATGTACCCATAGTTTTGCCCACAACTTAAAGTCAGTAGAGGGGTTGGAACATATAGTGACTAAGAAAATTGCTAAAGAGATGGCGCTGGGTAGGGTTTGGGTCCTTTCTCCCAGCTTCCGCTGCCGACCCTGAGGGTATCTCTGTTGGGTGTGGTACCCAAGAAGGCCCCAGGAGAATACAGGCTCATTCACCACCTATCCTACCCCATGGGCAGCTGGGTCAGTGATGGCATACCAACTGAGCTCTGCTCTGTCCGGTACACTTCCTTCGATGAAGCAGTGGCCATGGTCCAGGCGTGCGGACCAGGGGCTCTCCTGGCAAAGTGTGATATCGAGGCAGCCTTCCGGCTGCTGCCTGTCCACCCAGACGACTTTGATCTCTTAGGCTTCATGTTTAATGGGGGGTATTACATCAATAGGGCATTACCCATGGGGTGTTCCATTTCTTGCATGACATTCGAGGCTTTTAGCACAATGCTGGAGTGGGCGCTGTGCCGCAAGGCCCAGCTCAGCTCCTCAGCTCATTTTCTAGATGATTTTATTTTTGGAGGAAGAGCCAGGTCTACCCAATGTGCACGCTTGCTGCACACATTCAGGGCCCTCTGTAGCGAGCCTCTGGCCGA
Source organism: Hemicordylus capensis (assembly GCF_027244095.1). Lineage (NCBI taxonomy): Eukaryota > Metazoa > Chordata > Lepidosauria > Squamata > Cordylidae > Hemicordylus > Hemicordylus capensis. The sequence goes on along the minus strand of NC_069657.1, from coordinate 300,135,050 downwards.
GGACAAGACCGAAAGGCTGGCTACAAGGCTAACCTTCTTGGATATAGAGTTGGACACCGTAGGCCAGCTCTCACGCCTCCCCGCCAGCAAACTCAATGCCCTGAGGGAGCTTTGAGGGTCTGCGATGGGGCCAGGAAGGTCTCATTACGCCAGCTGCAGTCACTGATTGGCCACCTTAACTTCGCCTGCCAGGTGGTGGCCCCCAGACGTCCCTTCCTGAGGTGTCTGTGCGACACTGTAGTCAGGGGCAGGCAGCCCCACTTTCTGATCAGAGTGACCGCCGCCATGAGAGAAGACTTAAGGCTCTGGCAGACCTTCCTGGACTCATTTAACGGGGTATCATTCTGGCGGTCATCACAGCTGTTAGAGGCCGATTTCCAAGTACAGTCTGATGTGGCCAGTGGCCTTGGCTTTGGCCTGTACTTGAGGGGGTGATGGTGCACCAGGCGCTGGCCGAGTGGGTGGGCAAAGAAGGGAGTCACAAGGGACCTCACATTCCTCGAGCTCTTTCCCATAGTGGTGGCAGCGCACATCTGGGTGGAGCTTTTCAGCAACTCTGTGGTTCGTTTCTAGTGCGACAATCTGGCGGTTGTCCAGATCATTAACAGTCAAACTTCCAGGTCACGGCACATCATGGGGCTAGTTCGTGCATTGGTATTAACCTGTTTAAACCATAACACACTTTTTACTTCCCCGCATATGCCCGGGGTGCAGAACGAAGTGGCGTATGCACTGTCTCATTTTCAGATGCAGCACTTCTGGCAACTGGCCCCCGAAGCTGCCAATCTGCCAGAAAAGGTGCCCGAATGGCTGTGGAGCCTTGGAGCGTAGAGGCTTTCAGGGCCATTGAGGCTTCGATAGCGCCCAGGACTCGGTTAGCCTACGACAAAAGGGTTAGGGCCTTTCTACACTTTAGGTCGCAGGTAGGAATTGAACATGTGTGGCTGGTCCTGCCTGAGCACCTTACGCAGTACCTGGTGTATCTCCGAGAGAAGGGGTTGGTGGTAAGCACCATGGCCGGCCATCTGGCAGCGCTGGCTTTCTTTGCGAAGGCCAGGGGGCTCGCAGACCACTCGGGTGACTTCAGGGTGAGACACATGCTGGAGAGCTGGGCAAGGGAGACACCAGCCCAACCCAACCAACATAGGCCCAATCACACTGGGGGCGCTGCAGCGCACCCTGCAGCAACTGGGGCGGGTTTGTTTTTCCCCCTACGAAGAGGCCCTGTTCTGGGCTACGGCCCTGGTGGCTTTTTGGTGGGCCTTCAGGGTGGGCAAGATGTTCCCCAAGGGGGCACGCTGTCTTATGGACAGGGCGCTGCAGTTGGACGATCTTACCATGCGGTCTTCCTCCACGGTGTTTCATCTCCGCTTTTCTAAGACAGACCAGAGGGGCAGAGGTCAAAGGGTGACCCTGCATGGGGCCGATGACCAAGGCATGTGCCCAGTACGAGCACTGGGAGCCTACCTGGCTGTCAGGGGAGAGGTGAGGGGGTGCCTCTTCGTCCATGCCGATGGGCGCCACCTGACCCGGTATCAATTCTGGGCAGTAATGAAGAAAGCTTTTGATGTGGCTGGTGTACCCACGCATCATTTATCCTCCCATTCATTCCGCATCGGCGCAGCCTCGGTGGCTGCACGCATGGGCTATTCGGGCACTGCAATTCAACATCTGGGCAGGTGGCAGTCTAGGGTTTACCACAAATACTGCACTAGGTGGGGCAAGGGGGGTGCGCCCCCCACCCCACACATGCACACTCCATCCAAGGTCATCACTTACTCATCATTATTCCTCCTTACACCTCCCTCACCACATTTCTTCTCTTGCACAGGGCCATAGTCGACGGCGGGATGCGCAAGAGTCCTCGTACTGGGCCACTCTTTCTTTTGGGGGCACTCAAATGGGTGCAGGGCACAGAGCCTGGAACGTAGCTTGGCCTGGGGCATTGGGCCTCAGTGGATTGGCTCGGATGTCGGGGCATGCGTTGAGGCCAGCTATTGCCAATGCTGCATGAATTTCTGGAGGACAATCCGGCACCAGATATCCTAGTACTGCATTTTGGGGGGAACGACCTAGTTAGTCAGTCTGGTATTTCACTCTCTCAGCAGATAATACAGGACCTGGGGGTAGTCTTAACTTGGCACCCCGGGCTGATCTTAATTTGGTCTGATATCACCCAGCGGAGAGTATGGAGGGGAGCCATTAAGCAGAACAAGGTGGACAGGGCCAGATGGGGGGGTCAACGAGGCAATTGCACAATTCTTGGCCACAAAGGGTGGCGGCTGCATACCGCATGATGATATCAAGTTCTCACTGCCCCTACTGTACCGAGGTGACGGCGTTCACCTGTCACCCATGGGCATGAGGCTATTTGTTGACGACCTGTGTCTGGGATTGGCCCAAGTCTTGGAGGGCGTGCGGGGCATTAAGCAAGGCTAATGCCCACCGTGGCAAGCACAGTGCGGCAGTGAACAGCAGGAAAAGCAGTGCGGCACCTTAGGTAAGCATTTGGCTTTGAGGAGGGGCAGATCCCTTGAGGCTTGGCAGATCAGGGATGCGGCTTTGCTCCTACTTCTCTGCAAATGGCATCCTTCCGTATGGCTAGACAGCATTGGAGGGGTGGAGTTAATGACAGAGACCTGACCTTAGGTCGATGAAGAAGCCCACCCCCCCCCCCCCCCGCTTGGGAGCGGTGGGCCACCTGGAGCCAAGGTGCTAGTGCCATGGGCTTTTAGACCAGGGCGGCCATAGGTTTGGCCGACCCGCTAGGGACCACACTGTTGCTAACGGAGCACCAACCCCAGCCATAGTGCCTTGAGGGCACAGTTTGATTTATAACCGCAAATAAAGTGGCCAATTTCACCAAAGCAGAGTGTGTCTGTGACTCCTTGGGTCTGGGTGCAATCTTCTCTGTGCAATAGCTGAATGGCAGGATCACTCTTTTATGGAATATGCAGTGTGGAGTCTCATCCTTTCAACTCCCTCATTTTGTGGTAGGGGCTGACAAAATCAAAAGTGTGTGTGGCGGGGTGGGGGGAAGTGTGTGAATTAGATTAAAAAATAAACCAACACAATAAGACTATTCACAGGCGCAGGCTAGTGCTGCACAGCACTGCACAGCCCACCTGACAAACTTTGCTTTTAACTTTGGGGATTGTGACCTGATTCACACAGAGTCGAGTACCTAGAATATCCAACTCCTGGGGGGTTCCCCCAATGCACCACCCTCATCGTGTAGTGCATTGTGGGATATCTGCAGTTGCCTCCGGCTCATTTGGTGGCTACTCAGGGATGGGCCTTCTCCGCTGCTGCCCCAGAACTTTGGAACACGCTCCCTGCATTAAAGAAGAGCCCCCCCCCCCGATCTCTGACAACTTTTTAAAAGTCTTTAAAGATGCACCTATTCACCCAGGCTTTAAATTAAATATTGTTTTAACAGTTTTATCATTGTTTTAAAATATTGTTTTAAAATTAAAATTGTTGTAATGTTTTAACTTTTACTATGTCATTTATTTTGTTTTAACTACTGTTTTAAGTTTTGTTTTGTTTTTGTCATTTATTTTAACTAATGTTTTAACTTTTTGTTTGCTTGTTGTAAACTGCCCAGAGACTTGAGTTTTGGGAGGTATAGAAGTATGTTAAATAAATAAATATCCAGAGGCCGGAATTCAAGCACCACAGCTTGTGTAGAAGCACGCTCTGTGCTCCCACAACTGAAGGCCCCTGCTCCCAATTTCAACCATGGAGACTGCCACTTAGTGATGTGCACGGAACCACGTAGGTGCGGTCCGGAACTGGGAGGGGGTCTAGCTTTAAGGGCGGGGGGGTAGTACTTACCCCTCCCGCCACTCTTTCCCCTCCGGCGCTGCAGTCAAAGGTGTAGTTTTGGGGGCGGCAGCGTTCCTCCCTGCCGCCCCTGCCCTCATCGTTGCCTGGAAGTTCTGACAAATACCAGCACGCATGTGCCCGTCGACACGCATGCACCCGTCGCACAAGCCGCATGGCAGCGATGGGCGTGCGTGCCGCGACGGGCGCATGTGTGCTGGTATTTGTTAGAACTTCCAGGCAACAATGTGGGCAGGGGCGGCAGGGGGGAACGCTGCCGCCCCAAAAACTACACCTTTGACTGCAGCGCTGGAGGGGGAAGAGCAGCGGGAGGGGGAAGTACTACCCCCCGCCCTTAAAGCTAGACCCCCTCCCAGTTCCGGACCGCCAGACCGGCCAGGTTCCGAACCAGTTCGGAGGCTTCTAACATGGCCTCCGGACCGGTTCGTGCACACCACTACTGCCACTATGGCATCCATATGGGCTCGTAAATTGCAGAGACCAAAAGATGCTCTGGTTGTTTGGGAGGCATCCAACCCACTCCCATTTGGTCGTGAAAATGAGCCCATTGTTTCCCACTGGCTGTTGCGTTCCTTCCTTTCTCTTACATAAGAACATAAGAACAGCCCTCCTGGGTCAGACCCACATTTCACCTTTCACACAATGGCCCACCAGATGGCACAGGAAGTCTACAGGCAGGAGTTGAGGGCATACCCTCCAGGGGAGTAACAATAATAGGGCATGGGGAGACAGTTGTCTGGGGGCCAACTGCCTTGGGGCCCCCCCACAGGCAAGTCACATGACTGACTCCCCCAGCCATGCACTTGCCCGGGCTTCCTTCATTTGTATTCATCCTCCGAAAACTGATGTGAGTGTTAAGACCTGGAGCTACCAGAACAGCATGTTTTTCTTTAGTACCATTAAATGACTTGCATCATCCACAATTTACAATAAAAAAATAATTTAGGATGATGTTCTATTGTGGCACATAGGATACACACACACACACACACACACACACACACACACACACACACACCTATATATAAAACTATGCTTTTTGTTACCACTATTCAGCCTAATTTAAGATGTCTTTACTTCACGAGCTGAGCTTCAGTGATGGGGGGTCATTTTAAAATCTTGTCTCTGGGCCCACACCAACCTTGCTATGCCCCTGATGGCCTCTCTCTTGCTGTTACTCCCCTGCAACTGGTATTCAGAGGCATCCTGCCTCTGAGACTGGAGGTGGCCTATAGCCCTCAAACTAGTAGCTGTTGATAGACCTCTCCTCCATGAAATTATCCAAACCCCTCTTAAAGCCATCTAGGCTGTTGGCTGTCACCACATCTTGTGGCAGAGAATTCTACAAGTTGATTATGCATTGTGTGAAAAAGTACGTCCGTTTGTTGGTCCTAAATTTCCTGGCAATCAATTTCATGGGATGACCCCTGGTTCTTGTGTTATGGGAGAGGGAGAAGAATTTCTCTTTATCCACTTTATCCACACCATGAATGATTTTATAGACCTCTATCATGTCTCCCCTCAGTCATCTTTTTTTTCTAAACTGAAAATCCCCAATTGTTGTAATCTTGCCTCATAAGGAAGGTGCTCTAGGCCCCTGCAGCCTATTCCTTTTCTTTTAGTTGTGAGCTCCTTTGGAATAGGGACCCCCCCCCCACCGCCCAGTTCTACTGCAGTGTAAACTGCTTTGTGAACTTTGTGCTGAAAAATGGCATATAAATATTATAAACAAAGCTTATCTGTGGAGACAGATTCATTCCTTCGTGGCATCAGCTGTACTTGTCTGCCTTTTTTCAGGTTTTAACTGTGAGTTCAGGCCCTGTGAGGGTGGCAATCCCTGTGAGAATGGAGCTGTGTGCCTCAAAGAGATGGATTTGACTGTCTTTCCTCTCGGCTTCCAGTGCCAGTGTTGGAAGGGCTTTGCAGGCCCCCGCTGCGAGATCAACATCGACGAGTGCAGCTCCAGCCCTTGCCTCCATGGATATTGCTATGACGGTGAGAGTTGTGCTCATCCTTTTCACACAGCTGAAGCTGATGTAGCAACTGAACTGGAGGGAGGTCTGCAGATAGCTAGGACGTGTGTGTGTGTGCCCTGGCTCCAACTCTGCAGCCTATTCCTGAAGGAAGGGAGTTTGCCAACATGCCTCATTTCCTGGCACAGAGTTTTATGTTTCCAGAGGGGTCACAATTTCAGCTAATGAGAAATTCTAATGAGATTTTTGAGTTGTCTCTTCCGATGCTTCAATTAGCCCAAATGCCTTTTGTGCAATATATTTCATGATGGATAATTTTCAGGCGCTAAAAACAAAGTTTCTCTGAGCAATGAGGCAGTGTTTCCAATGAATTCTACAAATATGTATGAATATTGCGTTTAATGAGATCATGCGTATAAAGACAAAGAGTGTTTGTTCTGGGGATGGTGGGGAGTGACCCTCTACCATGATTAACGTGACTCCTCATGTGCCTATCAGAAGGCAATCATTTAGAGATTATATGGGCCACCACTGCTACATTTTTGTTGTCAGGATAAGCAAGGGAAGGCTAAGCATTTAGGGCAGCATACACTATAATTTTTACTTTAGTAATTAGTAGGTAAGGATAAAAATGTCTTATTCAAAGTACTTTGATTACTCTCTAATGTATTTTCATTGGCCAAAAGACTATTCAGCCCAATCCACTCCAGTTAGGTCCAAAACAGTAGGATTTTAAGGGAATATAGTCCCATCAATGTCAATAGGATTAAGTCAGTTTATATCCTAGTTGTTCAGATTAAGGTAGATTGTCAGCTAAACTGTTAGATTCAGATTTAAGGAATGACTGCTTTCAAAGGGAATAGCATAACTAAATCTCCTGAGAATCTCCTAAAGCCTCATCCCAAATATAATATATTTTGAACAATAATGATCTCTGAAATTTCAGTGACTGCTGCTTAAACATAACTCTCTGTAGACTCAAGATCCCTTTTCTTTCTATATGTGACCTAATTATATGTGACCTCATTGTGAACCACCTAGAGCCATTATAAACCTTCTAGAACCATTGGAGTCTGGCAGCATATAAAAAAAATAAATGAATAATAAAAAATAAAACTATGCATTATCAGGTAGAAATGTCTTCTCCCATATGAAATACATTGCACAACACACACAGACACAGACACAGATACACACTTACTTTAAGGTCTGCTACTGAAGCACTACTCAGAATAGAGTCTTTCATAGATGCACAAGTAGCATCAACAGCCTCTTCTGTTCTCATCTTCTGCTTACTTTGAAATCTCCTCCTCCAAGAGGTTCTTGCAACCCTAACATTTGCCTACTTTGGGAGACAGGTAAAAATGTTTTCATTCTGCAGTCCTTGAAGATTAAAGATTGAACCTTTGGCTCTTGATGGGGCCACCCCGAACCCTACCATGAAGCAGGGTGAAGCTGGTTGCTTAAAGTGTCAGATTGTGAGCTGGTTCTCAGGGGCAGCACAGCAGCCCTTCTTCAGCCCACTCCTTCCATGGATGGCCTGCCAAGGAAGGAAGACAAAATGCAACCACACTGCTTTTCCTCTTCCCTTCCTAACAAAAGGACAATGGAGGGATTTTGAAGGAGGAAGGAATTGGGGGTATGATTTTAATAGGAGAAAGAAAAGAAAGGAAAAGGGAGGGGCACCATTTTGTTCTCCACTTCAGGCAAGAGCATGTGATGATCTGGCACAGGCACCTGTTGATTCATTGCTTTTAGATTTCATTGTTTTTATTGATTTTAATGGATTGTACTTTGCTTTTAATGTTATGAACCACATTGTAAATTAGAAAATTGAAAATAGATATTTTCAAAGACATATTAACAAATAAGTCGTAACTTTCATTCACTGGAGAAATCTGTGTGGTGCCCTATAAGCAAATGTGGTGCCCTATAAGCAAATGGAAACTAGCTTCCTGCCTTTGGTGGATAGATTCAGCATTGTTTACTCAAGCATTGGGTTTCAGATGGATGGAGTTTTGATTCCTCTATGGTCCTATAGATGTCTTACAACCCAAGCTGAGTTCAGGCAATTACCTGCTTGTGCACATGTATGCTTGCTCGCTCTCTCTCTCTCTCTCTCTCTCTCTCTCTCTCTCTCTCTCCATTCACACTTAATGTGAAACCGGAGTTTAAGGGGCCAGAGGTTGTCAGACCTGCAAATCCAAATGCAGGAAACTCCAGTTCCTCAAGGTGAGCAACCCAAGGTTTTCTTTTTTAAACTCCAATTTGAATCCTTGGGTTGTAGTGAGTTTTGTCATCCCAACCCAAAGTTCAATGCAGCCTGCATTACATCTGAATGTGGAACTGCAGGCTACATTATCTGTGACCAGAGTTGAGGGAGAAAGCTCCTCCCTCTCTCCGGCCATGATTGGCCATGCGGGCTTCATGCAAGAAGGAAGCCTGCACAGCCAGTTTCCCCAGGCTCCCTGATCTTTGTTACATCCAAATTCAGACAGAAGAGTGGGGGTAGGTGGGGAGTAGAACCACAGGTCCATTGGACCCTCTGTTCCTCGTTACGTGTGAATATGGCCTCTCTGCTGTTTCCTCAGGCACACCTTACACAAACTTCTTCCCCTTGGGGGTGGAGAGCAATGTCCTCTTTCCTAAGCCTTCATGGTGGTCTACAACCATCAGCTCTCACTGGATAAACATCAACCAATCGTTCTGAGCTATGTTCCCTTTAACAGGGATTCTCAGATGTTGTTCATGACAACTCCCATAATCCCCAAACAAAAGCCATTGCAGCTGTGGATTCTGGAAGTTGTAGTCAACATCTGGGAATCCCTCTTAGAGGGAACTCTGATCCTGAGCTATTAAAAAACAATCTCCCTAACAAAGGAAGATTGGCCAGCAGCTGTAACAATACATTGGACCATTTTGTTTAGCAAGAGTTGCAGGAAAAAACCCATACTTGCTAGGATTTAAATGGAAGTTAATATTTAGCAAAGGATTTGAAATTATTTGATGTATTTTCCTAGGCTCTTATGATGCAGATTCAGATCTGAGTATCTGTCCAAGTAAATAACTGTTGAGATCTAATTTGCAAGTTAAAAGGAAAAGAACGTGCTCTGTTCCAGTTCCAGCTTAAAACCGTGAATTAAGAAAAATCCAAGCATCACCTAATAGTAGGGGGGGAAACCTCTATTGGAACAAAGGGCTCCAAGCATTTAATGAGAGTAATAGCAGTTACATGTGCAGAGACTGAGTGACAGCATAGATTACATGGTAAATCTTAGAGATAATGAAGAACCCAGGGACCTGTGTGAGGCTATAATAAATCTATGCCTGTAAGAACTGCAATCATTGCTGTCACTGGGTCCCTTGTGTAGATGTAACTCTCCAAAGATACGTTTCTCTTTACATCACTAATGATGAAAAAGAGGAAGGACTGGTTGTTAGCTTGGGAGGCTTGGAGTGAAACATGGGAGCACATGAGAGGCGCTGATAAAGGCTGCCAAGTTGCAGCTCTTGAGCAGTTGCTTTTTGATAAAGTGGCACAGTGTGAAGATTGCACCACCAGAAAACAAATGTTTCTTTCTCTATTTCTTTAAAACAGATGCAAAACAGACAAGGTACCTGAATCCTGTATCTTTTCCCTCTTGAGGAGGACAGCTTGTATTGGAAAAACAGGCAGAGCCCAGAGGCTTTTTGATGATGCTTTCCCCAGACCCCTTTATGGTCTTTCCACCAGGGATTGCAACCTCTTTGGCTGCATTCTGTAAGAAAGCAAAGAAGAGAAAATAGATACATCCAGGGAAAATGATATGTTGCTGACCATCCCCATGTAGTTTGACCCTAAACCAGCTGCCTCCTTTACATTGCATATATAAACTACTTTGTGTGGTCCGGATATCTACAGTCTTGCCTCTCGCCTCTTTCATATGCATACATTTCTCCACAACTTTTCCAAGGTCACTTTCTTTTGAAGGAGACTTCACTAGAATCTTGTATCAATTATATATAAATTTTTGACTTTTCCGATTAGCATGCTATCTGTCATTATGATGGGTGAGGGATGTGCTAACGGAGACAGCTCTGTGTGTGAGCACTGAAAGATATTCCTGTTAGGGGATGGGGCCTCCTGGGAAGAGCACCTACATGCCTGCATGCAGAAAGTTCGAAGTTCCTTTCCTGGCTTCTCCAGGATAGGGCTGAGAAAGACTCCTGTCTGCAACCCTGGAGGAGCCACTGCCAATCTGTGTAGGCAATACTGAGCTGGACCAGTGGTCTGACTCAGTATAAGGCAGCTTCCTATGTTCCCAAGTGCAATGCTTTTTGTTCCCCCTCCCTCATAGGAATTAATGAGAGCTATTCACTTTATATGAGAGAAATAAAGAGATGCACTTGGGAACTCCTTGGGGTGGGGCTAAGTTGCTTCTGACCCTGATGTCCTGTCCGTTTGATGTGCAAGTTTAACCCTTTCAGTAGCACTGATCAAGGGCTAACCAGCCTCTTGATTAACCTGATTGTTTCTCAATTGGTCACCTTCCTTACATCAGACATACAGTTTCCCCATAGTTATTGATGACAAATATAGGTTGACCATAGATTGCATTATAAGAAATAGTTGTTAGACATTGACCAGCACGGTTGGCATTAACTAATAGGTCTTTGAAATCAACAATACACTGAAAGTTCTCCAAAGTAAGTGCGAAGGGCACAGCTCTTTTTCATTCCAATGGTGCTTCCAGAAGTTAGCTTCCCAGTGGATTGTACTCCTTTTCAGTTTGCATTTTAGATGCCTTGTATATGTTTCAGGAGATAATGCTGATATTATTAATCTTTAAGTTTTACTTCAGTGGTTTTTGCTGTACTGCTTATACTGTAACTCTGTACGCTGATATGGTTAACAGTGTTTATTGTTATGATGACAGTTGTTGATGGCTTCTACTGCTTGTGCAACCCTGGATACGCAGGACAAAAGTGTGATCAAGACATTGACGACTGCATCATTAATGCATGCAGACACAATTCGACATGCATGGATCTCCATCTGGTCAGTACACAGTATGCATTTAACTTACATTGTTGTTTTTTTTTTGGTATTACTGTGTTGCCTCTTGTCCTGCCTTTCATACACATACACAACACAAATTGGACTCCTTTCTCCATATAACAGGAAGAACAATCACTTTTTAAAATTTCCCTACTTGCCCTAGCCTGATTTAGCTGGAAGAAAATGAATCTAGAATATCATATACAGTATTGTAGTAACATCAAAAAAATGGCTTTGAAGAAATTCAAGATCTATCAGTATTGGATATGGATAGATTGGGGAAACTGAAATAAAAGGATGTAATAGCATCGATTCTAGTTGCAGCTAGATTCTTACTGAAACAGTTTCCTTGTGTTTCTTACTATTAGAAGATAAGCAATCCTGAAAGGGAAACAGTGGGTTAGTCATGGGTATAATCTGTAAGGAAAAACCTTCCCTTTTGAAATCAGATTTGGTGCAGAGAAGAGGGAATTGATTTTGGTGATATCCAGCTTGCCTTCTTCCATGCACTTGTAGCAAGTCTTATGCGGGGGGTGGGGTCACAACCTCTTCCATGAGATTCTGCAGTGGTGGCCTCCAACCTGAGGGGGAAACTATTCAAAGGGCTGCTATTTGAAAGGAAGTGAGAAAGCTTCTAAACATGAATAGGGTAGGCACTCACACTAGCTTGTGACCTGGCCTTTGCCTTTTAAAAATCCTGAGTCTGGGACCCCTTGCTTGCTGCCAGTCCCACTAATTAATTAGGGGGCAAATGTTATGCTTTCAGCCCTATAGTGAGCAATGCAACAGTAGGTGCCCCCTCCCCTAAATATGTGTATGCGTATGTGTATTTTTCTATTTTTACCCTATTACATAGAACCCTTCAGGTGGCTTATGAAAACAATCAACATCAGATAACACAGCCTTTAAAAAAAAGCCAGCAGTAAAATAATCTAAAGTTTCAGCTGCTGCCCAATGAATTTCAAATAGAATCTGGTCATGATCTTCAATTATTGTCAAGCTGAAAAACAACAACAAAAAACAAATCTGCACACTTCTTGAAGATTGTGAGCCCCTTTGGGACAGGAAACCATCTTTTCTTTTCTTTTGCTATATCAAGCATTTTGAGAATGTTTGACAGGGCAGTAGTCCAACAACTTAAATCAGCATCCAGGCAGTTTTGTAGTGCTACTTCCTTAGGCTAGTTCTGTATTCAACTATAGATAGATGGTGTGTGTGTGTGTGTGTGTGTGTGTAGGGAGAGGGAATGATTGAATGAATATCATTGCATACCTTTGGTGATATACAACACTGCATACCTTTGGAGAAATTGATATATGGCCTAGATGTGCTGGATTTTGTTTTTTGTTTTGTTTTGTTTTGTTTTTTCTTTAACTCCAGTCCTACATTTCCAAAACCTTTACAGCAAGCTAATTTTATCCTGCTAATGTCTGGTTCTGGCAGTTGTAGGTACAAGTATCAAACCTAACACTGCATAATATGCAGCCTCATGGTGACTTCCACTACTGATATGTTAATTAGAATTAGAGGCCCACATGATGTGTAAGGCAATGCTGGCATCCCCAGTCAACTAAGGCTGCTGTGCACAGCCCTGGCAATGTTGCCCTAGAGCACAGTTCTGCAGATACTTAAATCAGCGCCCACAACTGTTCAGCACTACTATGTATGTTCCACTGTTCAAGTCTGGGTGCACTATGTTAAGTAGTTGTACAATTGCACTCTTGTGCAGCACAACTGGGACTGACTTTCACGTTTGCACCAGTATGGGCTAATCAGGTTTGCCTGCAATGCCTTGTGCATCATATGGGCCACTGACAATAACAAGTGATAAAAGACAAGTAAGAACAGAAGAGCTTTGCTGGTCAGACCAAAAGTCCACCAAGTCCAGTTCTTTGTTTCCCACAACCGTGAACCAGATGTTTCCGGGAAATCCAAACACAGGGCAAGAAGGCTGTTGAAGTTCAGAAATTAGTATTTAGTGGCATCATGCCTCTGAACAAGGAGGTTCTATATCATTGACAGACTCTCTTGCATGAATTGGTCCACTCTGCTTTTAGTAGCCATCACCACAAATGATGACGTGTAAGGCTACAGTGTGTGGAAGTGTTAGGGAATGGGCCCACTGGTAGGCACAGTCAGCAGGGTTTTATGGCACATCTGAACAAGAATCGGAGAGCCTGGCTCTAACTCGAGTCTGGCCTGTGGTCTTGCTGCCTCCCCCACACTTCACTGTCGTCTGCTCCCAGACTCTGCATACTAGATGCAAAGCCACGATTAGGTACAAGGGACTGCATATATGCATACCATATAGGCACTACCTGAGGCTTAGGACTTGACCTATGGTAAGGTTGTGCCTTCAAGTCGGTGTCGACTCCTGGCGACCACAGAGCCCTATGATTTTCTATGGTAAAATACAGGAGGGGGTTACCATTGCCATCTCCTGCGCGGTATGAGATGATGCCTTTCAGCATCTTCCTATATCGCTGCTGCCCGATATAGGTGTCTCCCATAGCCTTGGGAACATGCCAGCAGGGATTCAAACCAGCAACCTCTTGCTCTGTAGGCAACTTACTTCCCCGCTGCACCATTAATGAAAAAAGTTTGAAAGCACTGCTTTAACACACACATTTCAGGCCTGCTTTGTATTTCTGCTTTTTGGGGAATGATATCCCAGTAAGATTCTACAAAAATAATACTGAAAAATTACTCGCATTAGTGGTGCTTACCACTGTCTTGGGAGTCACTGTGCTCATGATCTTTGCTTTCTTCTACAACTAAATCCTGTCATAAAAAGCCTAATTCACTCCTGTTTACAGCATCGTATTTTAGAGTTTTCTTCATATGTCCTGAGAGAGGAGTGTTTGCTTTTCGTTACCATCACTCAAGTCTATCCATTCTTCTCCTACAGTAATTTGTCATTTCCTCCTGTCAAAAACATATACCATTTTGTTTTAAATGGGCTGTGACATAGTTAGCAAATCAATAAAATCCCCACTGGGTCATCATTCCTCAGAAAGCCAGGCCAGAAGAAGGGGGGAAAGCCCACAAAACTCTCCCCTAGGAGAATGCATTCACTATAGGGGGGGAACACACGTACATATAGAGAGTGTACAGCTTCATTGGGAATATGTTGTTAATGAGTCTTCTAGTTGGCTTTTTTTAAAGTAGAGCTGGTGTTCACAACATGCAAAAATACAACCCAACATTTCTTGTATTATAACATAACATGGTATGATGTAAAGACTTAAAAAGAAAGGTTATTGTCAGAAATGGAATTTGTTTGTAATCACTACATGTGATGACGGTTGAGATGCTTATAAAGTTCTCTGCCCCAAGTTTATCCCTGGATTTTAGAAGTCTGAATTGATTGGTCTTGTTTCTGAGGTGCAACCAGTGCATTAGCAATTGTCCATTGTTCCATGTTCTTTGATTTCCAGATTTTATATACAGTTACATACATAAACAGTTCTTGCAGCTTTCAGTTCCTTCCATGTATTCATGTCTTCCTGCCATATCAATGTGCATATGCACATCTATAAAGCAGTGTGTAAAATTAGTCATGTTGTGATTATGCATGCAATTGTACAAAAAGATTATTGTAGGGTGGTGTTTTACCTATGAGCAGGAGTGTATTTGCATATCAGTGAAACACTTCAGGAAAGGAAGTTTGGTGCAGTGAAACACACAATCACATCAAGATTAATAAATAGCATACTGCAAAAACTCAGCCTCTATGTGCACATCAGCAGCACAGAGCAGGGGAAATGCAAATGAACAGGAGGGACTGAAAATTGCAGCACGCTGCACATGCTCCAATTTCAGAATTAACGTTAGGAATTCTCCATTTAAACCAGAATTTGGGAGGAGAGCATTGCAAACCCACAGAACATTAAAGAAATAGAATGAGGGAAATCTGTTCAGCCCTAGATGAAAGCACTTCTGTCTGCTTTGCCATGTGTACATTCTGAACAGGGCCACATTCAGTTGTAAGGAGCTTCCCTGCAGGACTGTGTTAGGTTCAAGTCTGTTGAGTTCTGACATTTAGTCACTTTAGCATCACATAGTTCATATTTGATTAAAGTTGTGTACCACTGCAGATACTGTAGGATCAGTAATGAACTAGTAGAGGGAAGGGAAGACAAAAGCTTGAGATAAATGTCAGCCTTTCCAATTTGAAAGAGCCAGGCTGTACGTTTTCTCAGGGATTCCTTTTAGGCTCTGTTTTGTGAAATGCTTTCCTTGGGGAACTTAGTAAGGGATGGAGGAATGTGCTGATGAGAATAAATATGTGACACTGAGTTAGGAAGTGCAGTTAATGCAGAGGCAAACTAGGAAGTCATATGGGTTTGAACTGATTGACCTCATGAAGTAGAGTAACAATTAAATTCAGTAGTTCAAAATATCAAGTCCCATGTTTGGGGACTAGCAATAACCATTTTCATTATTAGTTTCAGAGTCTGGCTAAAGAGTAAAGAGATCTTGTGATCTTGTTTAATAGAAAACAATCAGCCACCAATATGACAAGTGACAAGAAAGGCAGCTATTGGATATTTTATGTAAGGTGTATACAGAGGGAAATAGGAGCACCTTGGCACAGGACAGGATGAGTTCTCATCTGTAATTATATCAACCTGTTTGTTTCACCATGTTGATGAATTCCAATTGGCACTGTGAAAAGCAGCAACCGGAATGATTACAGGAAGGAAGAAATTATTAACACAGGTTAAAGAGCATGGTCTGGTCAGCTTGGTTAAAATGTTGTTACTAACTCAGTCTGCACATTTATCAGAACAAAACACAGGCTAACTAGTCATCACAGTAAACAGGGGAAAGTGCTAGAACTACTGGCTACAAAGTGACCATAAATTAATACATTTTAATTGGAAATCAGGAAGTGATTTCTAATGATTAAAGATGCAAAAATTCTGGTCTGGCATAATCTCATGCTCCGGATCTATCTGATTGCCATATTTGGGGCAGGAAGAATCTGTTTTCCCAGTTATTTGTTTGGGGTTCTTTTGTTGCTTGCTTGCTACAACTATGACAAATATTTATATGCCATTTTCCAACAAAAGTTCCCAAAGTGGTTTACATAGATATAAATGAATGAATAAATAATTTATTTCCATCAGAATTGTTTCATTTCTTTCCTTTAGAGCAAAAGGTGGCAATCAATTGAAGCTCTTTTACTATGAGGAAAGTCTATACTGTTTGGGGATGTTTTAGTATAGTGATCAAGAGGGGACTGATTGAGGTTTATAAACTTATATTTAGTTGGTTACAGTATGTATATGACAGCTATTTATATCCCGCTCTTTAGTTTAAGCACTTTCAGAGTGGATTACAGTTTACAAATTGAATTACACAATCCAAATTCAAAATAAGGCAACTAAAATTTCAGCATTAAAATTGATCTAAAATTAACATTGAAAGAGCTGAGCAAAGGCTTCGCCTGGTGACCAAAAGGAATCAGAGCTGCACCGACCGAGTTTTCCTAAGGAGAAGGTTCCACAATTGGGAAGGCACAAGAGAAAGGGCTATTTCCCCATAGGCTACTTACCTTACTTCAGAAGATTAATTGGCTTTAAGAGGGGCCTCCAGGGAATTTTTCACCACATGGGCAGATTCTCCTGAAAATGAGCTTGAATAATGTACATAAATTCCAGAACTTTTTTTGTGGCTTTCTGCAATGAAACAAAGCAGTTATGACACTTTCAAGTAGATTTAGAATTTTTTTAAAAAATCATTAAAACTCAATGAGTAAACCAATATCTTTGAAAGTCTGCACACTTTAGTCTTCAGTGAAAGGTCTGAAAAGGACAGTGGGCTAGAAATGGGACGAAACTGCCACTTCCATTAGCAATAAATGACTTGATTCTTAACAGTCTATTTCCTGAAACAAAGCAACAATTTTGCTATTTCTTAGCCCACACCAGACATTTTGTTATGAGTCTGTTGCTTTCTTAAGCTTGTGAGAAACCATGAATTACATTGATGCTTTTCAAGCCAAGCCATTTCTTGCAAATAAAGATTGCCCTCCATCCAGTTCTCTGCACAAGTCTGTTCCCATGCAAAAACAAAGGTGTATCTTTATTTACCTTGGAGAAGTATCTTTTTCTCTTGACAGAACAAATAGATTGCAGATCCTTTTAAACTGGAAAATTATCTTTCAGTTTGCAAAACAGTAATCAAAATGGTCATGTCAGTGTTTAACCATGATAGATGTCTTCTGTGACTGGTTTGAAAAAGTCAATACTCCAGAAAAGAACCCAAGTAGCCATTTGTTATGGCCAGAAAGGACTTCACTCCATTTTTATTGTGACTATATGTGATCATTTACACTTCCTTCTTCCTGAAATACTGCAATTGTTTCCACATTCGGACATAACACGAAACCGGAGTTAAATGGAGCAGAGAGTGGAACTCAATTATGTTTGAATGCATGCAACTGTGGTTTCAACATGGAAGCAACCTGTGGTTTTTCTTGCCAAACTCCAGTTTGAACCTTCAGTTTGTAGTAAGTTTACAACTTAAGGTTTGGCGGTGGCAGGATTATGTACGAATATAGATGCTGCAATAATCGCAGTTCCATGCTGATTTTGGAACCATAATAATAGAGAGGGTGACCCAGACCCACCCAGAGATGTGGTAGCTCTATGCACACCACAGCTCTCAATGGCCACCTATTGCCAAAAGTGCCACACCCTCACCATCCTCCTTTCTCTTCCCCATTCTGCCTGGCAACAGTGGCACATTCTGAGTGTTGTTTTTTTAAAAAGAGATACAACCCATTTGGTGGTCTACGACCTCTAGCTTCACACAGATGCAAAGCTGCTCCAAACAGCCACTCAGTTCCATTCCTCTGCTGCTACAATGTCACCACCAACACCATGGAGAGCAGCCAAGCTGGGGATTCCTCCAAAAAGGTGTGTGGAAAGCTTTGGAAATGTGGACAAACAAGGGAGTACAGGCTCAACTACAGAACCAGTTCCACAACAAGGCCATCTGCAGCTGGATCTCCAACCAGATGGCTCTCCACAAGTACCAGTGCACTGCCAACCAGTGCAAGGAGAGAGTGCAGCATTTTCTTAAAAAGAAATTTAAAGAGGTGACTTCACACAACAAGCTCTCTGGAATGGAGCCCAGAAATGCACTGCCCCCACCCGCTCTTTGCCTCGCCAAATTTTTTTAAAAGCTACAGTGCAAGGGAGGCCATGCAATCACACACATGCTTGGGTTGCTCTGAAGTGAAGGGAAAGACTGGAAGAACTGAAAGAGATGGCCATGCACAAAGCCACTTTGGCATGAAGTAGGAGGGATAGCCAGCACTCCAAGCAGTTCCCTGAAATCATACCCGAAACCATTCCCTGGACAGGACACAAAGAATGAAAGTCTCCTCCCTCTCTGGAACACTGACACCTTGTTCTGCTCTGTGAGTTAGGTGGATGGGCACTCCCACACACTAATACACTCAATAACAACCATTTGGATGCCCCAGTTGGGCGGCATACACAATTTAAGCCCCCATGTGAGCGTGTGCCATCACCTAACCTCCCTGCTGGCAAGAGAGGAATAGTTTTGCCATGGCAGGCACAGCTCCAAGCATCGCTGTCGTCAGCACAATGGAGATGGTCCTGAGCACCATGGAGGATGAAGCAAGACACAGAGCCCTGCAAAGGAGGCACTTGCTGCGGACACTGGGGCATTGGGGGGCCATGGGGTTGGCAGCTGCCCGTGATGAGGCAGAAAGGTTCTTTGCCAGATCTAGGGCCAAAGCTAATCATGGTGTGCTACTGCCTGCACAACATATGTGAGTCCAGGTCCTGCTGGAGGAGCCCGTGGACCCACCCACAAATCTAGAGGGCAAGAGCAGTGGCAAAGAAGCACCCAACAGAGATGGGGTTGCTGTGTTGGCGGCTCCTGCTGCCTCACTCCCAAGGATTGCTGTCAGCAGCAGGGAGGCATGAGCAGTGAGAACAGCCTGCGCAAGACATGCCCGGGAGTATCTCCCTCTGACCCACCACCAAGGCAGGAACATGGTGTTGAAAGAGCGTGCACTCTTAAACCCGGTGATCACACATCGACATGTGATGTCAGCAGAGCATGCGTGGCGGTGGCGGGTGCGCACACGTGGCAGAATGGGCGCATGCGTGTCCCTTACTTTGGCACTTGCAGGCTAACGATGGGGGCAGGGGCGGCAGGGAGGAACGCTGCTGCTCCAGAATCTTCATCTAAAATCACAGCGCCGGAGGGGGAAGAGTGGCGGGGGGGGGGTTAAGTACCACCTCCCGCCCTTAAAGCTACAACCCCCCTCCATGCCGGACCACCGGACTGGCTCGGAACCGGACCGGTTCAGAGGCCTCCAGCATCCTACTGGGATATGGCCTTGGCAGCTGAGGAGGAGGGGGGGGGCACCCAGCACTGAAACCTGAGGCTGCCTAACCACGGTTGGATGAACATCTGTGATGCAATTCACAATTTCGTCAACCTCCAGTTTTGCATCGCATGCGAATGTGGCCAATGTTTATCCTAGGACTTTTTGTTGCAAGTCTGTTGCTTTCTTAAACTGATTGAAAACCATGCATTTCAAGCCAAGCCATTTCCTGCTAATGGAGCACGTTATGATGGTGTTGCCTCTCATTCTCTAGGAAAGAAACCAGATGGCTGCATTCGTTAACAATACCTCTGGGCTGGTGATCTTAATATTTGAAGTTTTTCACTTCTTTTCTGAAATAGTGCAATAAGTTATGTTCCTTACCTTTTATTATTACTTACCTTGCATCACAATTTTTGTTATGAGTTTATTTTCTTACTTGGTGGAATCTATGGTTTTTATTGTTATTTTTAGCTTTTTCAGATTATTCCCCAAACCAAGGTTGTCCTATTGGTTGTCTTACTGTAAAACAAATGTCTTACCGCCATTTGTCTGTAGTTTCCTGTTCAAATTGCTCTATTTCCACAGTAAGGATTATTCTCCAGGCAATGTTGTATCTTTTCCCCTGCTGTCTCTAGAACTAAGTTTGGCAAAGGTTATTTACAGAGCCAAAAAAAAAAAAAAAAAAAAGGAAGCAAAATATTTGGCATTTAGAGATGCTGAAATACTTACCACATCTGCTGGATTGCTTGATTTCAAACTGCCTCCAGCCATTACAAATTCCTGTTCTAGAACAGAAAGATATTTCTTACCTGGCAGCCTTACTACTCATTTTTATATTTAAAGGGATCACAACTTCTTTGCCATGATTATCCCATTTATTCTTGGAGTAGGGGGAGGAGAACCAAGCTGCCCTTGTGAGATGCTGCTTCCTCTCCTACATCCTCCACACCTTGATGGCTTAAGCTTGGTGATGGCTTAAGCTTTCACCATCACCAAGGAGACAGTGAGCATATCATAATAGAGAAACCACAGGCAATGTCATAACTGCCACTTGCAGAGGTGCGGGCAAAGTGTCATCCTTCAGCACTGGGGAAAGATGTAGCTGGTGGGCACGTCTCTACACTACAAACATATACAGGTTTTATACCAGTCCCATCATGGGAATTCTAGTTTGGAAAGAGTGCTTAGGATTTTCCAAGTTAGTAATCTTTTTGAGTTTTACATTGATTGCTATGCGGAAATTATCTTATGGGGCCCATGTTCAGTTCTTGTACACAGGTCTCTTCAGAGCTACTTACACCACTATGAGATATATAGGTCTTTATAGACAGGTGTTTAGGGCTTTAAAGGTGAGATCCAGCACTTTGAACTGGGTCCAGAAATGGGTTCGCAGCCAATGCAGTTGTTTCAAACCTGTTGTGATGTGATTCATTCAGCCTGTCGAAATTAGTAATTTAACTACTGTATTCTGTGCTGAGTTGGTAAGTATTCTTCAAGGGCATCCTTGTACAATGCAATATGTGAAGAAAGTAGTTAGTAAAACATTTTTCTTCCTCACTCAGAGCACTAGAACTCTATTTGGACCTTATGTTTTAAGAGTGTGCAGATGTCTGTATACTTGTACATGTTTTGTGTGAATGATTGTACCTGTGTTCATTTTACAACGGAACCAAGGAAACTAACTTCTTACCTGTATTCAACATAACATATGAATAACTATACCTGTGTACGCTAGATTGTACAAATGTTGCATAATGTGTGAAAAAGGCTTAGGTCACCCAATGAAATATATGAGCAAAACATTCAAACATTACTTTGAAGATACAAAAGGAAGTACTTCATAACAGCTAATTAAATTATAGAATTTGTTGCCACATGATGTGGTGAGGGCCACTGTCTTAGATAGCTTTAAAAGGAGATCAGATACATTCACGGAGTACAGGTCTATCAGTGGCTAGAAGCCATAATGGTTGTATGGAACCTCCTTGCTCAGAGGCAGTATACTTCTCAGGACCAGATGCTTGGAACACAGGAAGTGCTTTCATACTCTTCTTACAGGTGTCTCTGAAGGTTCACCCCATGATGAAAGAGGATGGTAGACTAATTGGGTTTTGATCAGATGCAACAGGGTTCATTGTATGGCCATATGATCTGGCATCCCTACTAAGGCCGGTGCTTAGCTTTGGCTGAATCCAATGATTTTGCACATCCCCTCAAGAACTATGTGAAGGTGAATGTTCCCAACTTCTGCCTCCACGTAGTACCTGGAGGAAAGTGCTGTGAAAGAACTACACTTCTCAGTGATCCCTACATGCCCTCCAAGACGGCACTAGTATACATTCTCTTTACAGGAACCTACTGAATAGGCAGGGGATAGGTTAGGGATCCAAATACTACATGATACCACACAGTACCTGAGGGTAGTGTGAAATCCTAAAATGATTGCAACCACTTTGTGGTGGAATGTATTTTTCATGCATTTCTTTTCTTTTTCACCAGGATTTTGCCCTATAGTTTACTTTATTTGTTTTCTCTTAGCTACTTTTGTTTTTAATTTAGAATGCAATCTATATGTGTATGATAAATAAGTGAAAAAAAGGATCTGGTGAAGACACTGCAGGTGTCTTTTACTGAGAAGGAGTTAATGCTCATGTTGATCTTTTTGGGTGCTGAGGGTGTCCCATGAAAAGCTTGCACAGAAGTTTTAGAATTGCTTTCCCTACCTCTCTTCCATTTAGCCTATATAAGGCCTAAGTACAAATGTTTTCCAACAGATTTTTAAATGTATGTTCTTAGCAGCACATCTGTATGTTCCTAACAGCATGTGTTCCTAACAGCACATGTTCCTAATAGCACATCTTCCTACACATGTTCCTAACAGCACATCTAGGTATGTTTACTCAAAATTAACTCATACTGTGTTCTGTGTAGAATCCAGAAAATGAAGTGGACTACAATTAACAACATTGAGAACTTAATGAAGAAAGTCTTTAGCACAGCAAGGCAATGCAGGCTGTTTTCATGTTCTCCTGCTTGTTTTCTATCTGTGCCGCCCCCAGTATAGGACTGGACTGAGCTGCAACTAATCTGAAGCATTATTCAAGATCTGGCCTGGATTAAGGAATTGGTTCAATAGAAACACTATATTCAGTGGGGTTTATTTCCAAGTAAGTTTCACAGGATTGACCCATAACAGTTGTATATGAAATCATCCATCAAGCATATATATGGTAGTTATCTTTTATGCTTTAATGGATCCCAAACTTGAGAGAGAGAGAAAAGTAAGATGGATGCCATTGATATCTTTCTTACACTAGCTCATTTATGTTTCCTGTAAATGGGACAACTGAGAACAAGTAGGGAGGTGTTATTTTTGCAGCAGTAAGAATCATTCGTCTAATGTCGTTTAAAGCCATTTATGGCATCCTGTATGTATGTGAAGTGCACAGTGTTCACTTGTACTGTCAATGTGATGGATTAAGGCAATGCCATAGCTGAAGTATGAGAGCAGATTAAAGGGATGTGGTACTTTCATATGTGAGTGGTCACCAATGCAAGCTACTACATCATTGTGTGGCACAGTCCTGTATGACACAGGCTGACTTTGGTGTGTTTTTAAACATTCCCTCTAGATAACAAAGTGCTGAGATTCAGAATCTGAAGTCAGTGAGAGCAAACTCAAATTAGACATCTCCAACTAAACCAGAGGGTGATACTATGCATGAGCCCAAAGGGAGAACTGTTTTCACAAACATTTTTGTCTTCGTCGTAAAGTGTTTCTCCCTGTCAGTGATTTTTTTGGTGATTGCTTTAATAGACTGTACCAGCACAGGATGCATTGTGCTCACTCTGGATGGGTTTCATTTAGTCTCTGATATCAGCATGTAGCTAGGGATGTGCACAGTAGCAATTCAGAGGCCCTTTATGGGCGTGTGCATGTGCCTGACATGTACACGCGCACTAGGTACTTCTGCTTACTTCCAGTCCGAGGAGTGGACAGGGAGGCAAGGAGGTACGTTGCCACCCCGCTGGAATGGTTTGCAATGGAATGTTGGTGGGGTGAAAGTGGAGGGAGGGGTAAGTGCACCCACTCCCCTTTAAAATCAACCCCTCACCTTTAAACTTCCCCCACCCGGTTCCATGCACATCCCTACATGTAGCCAAATTTGACTGTATGGCACTGTGATAATTCAGTTCATTATATAATCCCAGATTGGCTAGGATCATCCATTTGAGTAATCCTGGAATCTTTCCCGGACTTTGAATAGGTTTTTGTTCCCTTAGTGACCTCAGCATGTAGCATTGTGATACCAACGTATTCATTATGTGATCCCTGATTGGCTGGGATCATTCTAGGAAGGAGAAAGAAACCCTAACCACAAGAGGGAGGATTGTGTCAGAACTGCTAGGGGAAACCAATAAGAATCAGGACTCTCTCTATTTTTTTAAAAAAAGCAATATCATCTAAGAGATTTTCAGGAAATATTATAGTCCCCCAAAGGTAGTACTTCAAATCTAACAAACAAAATGGGAGAACCGCTGTCACAGGCCTTATCCAAATACACAGGATATTATTTAAATACATATAAAGGTTGTGCACACAACCATTTTTGCTGGTGGGGTAGAGGGCTGACGTGGAGTCAGTCTCCTGCTTACCTCCCCATGCACATTATCCATCCCTGTCCAGGCTCTGCCATTCGCCATGGCACATGAGCATCACTGTGGCAATTGGCAGAGCAGGGAGCTGGAAGAGGAATGCACCACCAGGAGCATGGTGCATTGAGGGATCTTCCCTCAGCTGGGCACTCTTGCCACCTGGCTCGATGTATGCTTGGACTGTGTGCAGCCTGAACATGCACACGACCCCAGTGCAGGGGTTAAAAGTAGAGCTAGGCAAGGAGGCAGCAGCAGGATCGGCTCCAAAACCGGTACTGCTCACGATCAGCCTAACCCAGCCTGTGAGAATAGCATTATAATTTCTCAGAACAAGGATGGGAATGTACAAGTACAAAATGATGGTGCCAGATGCCTGGTTACCCAGACTGCCAGCTGCTTGTCCTTAGTCTGACAGCTCAAAAAAGTGAGCTTTGGTACAGTCTACAAAGCAAGGCATGGCTTAGATCTCACAGAGTCTCCTAAGTGCTTGCTTTGTCACTGTAGCAAGGTCAGAGTTACTTTCATTTCTCCCTCCCATATCACTTAGTGCTGAAATAGTTGTCAGTTGGCTGTTGTTTCCTCCCCTGTACTGTTTGCATCAGACATAGATATGCTGCAAAAAATTTTAAAATGGTGTTCAGAGGTTTAGCCACATGACTGTGAGACACTTTTGAAAAACTGCACAGCTCTTTGGAATTTATCTCAAGTAGTTCATTTTTAGCAAGAGCTGTTTTTGAAGGCTTGGTGCTGGCAAGTTGTTGAATAGTAATGCCTCAAGGTGCCTTTATCTTACTCAGTACTCTGGATTTATTTCACCCATCTAAACCGAAGCAAAAGGATCCATAGGCTCTTAAGACTAACATTGGAACACATTTTCTGTGACAACCAAAATAGTGTTTTTCTGATTTATTAGTTATAGTGATGATATTTTATTCTACAGCAAACTGTGCGATAAATGGAAAAAGAAATTGCATAAAATGCACATAGAAATCTAACAGATGACAGAATAACAGAGAAAATAACAGAAAAATCAGATGGGAGCCTTGAAACTTTACCCTATTCTCAACTGCAGTCTCCCATACATCATATTACTCATAAATAATAGAGGAGTAGAAATCTGCTCTTTTGGTGCCTTATTTTTAGCTACACTCTCACTGCTAAGACAGTTGTATCTGCCCCCTAGCCTCATGCGTAATGTTGTATTCTGCTGGTCTAACATGTGTTGCCCCTATGAAATGCTGGATTAAGAGCATCTATGGACAAGTCACTCAAATATTCAATTCCTTTATTTTTCAATTGATTTTATTTTACATGTTAAAGTTACAAGTCCACATTGTTCCAGCATGAACCTATATTTGTTGCAGAACCCAATACAATTCAGGCAAAAAATACCATAGATGTAATCACATTAAGGGAGATTTCCTTCTTTTATAATGGTGCAGAAGTTTTGGAAAGATATATTGGAGAAAATAAAGGAAATTTTAGATATTGTTCTGCCAAAGAACCAGAAAATAATTTTGAGGGAGCATCTTGGCTGAAAGGGCATCATGGAATCCATTCTAAAGTTGAATACACTTTCTACTTATTTGCAGCAGGAAAAAAGTATTAATTGCCAGATTTTAGAAAATGTTTCCAGTCCTTTTGCCTCATATCCTCATACCTTGTTCAAAAATTTCATTTTAATAGAACTGGGTATGGGCAAGCAAAACAAACTAATACAGCCCCACACAAGTTTCAGAGGCTGGCTGCTCTGCAGAAGTGTAAAACCACGTCCCCTACTGAATGAAGAATCTCCACATTCTCCACATGTCCTAACCAGATTCCTTTATAGCCTTCAGAACATTGTTTGCTATGCATTAAAATAATGGTGATCTTGAAATGTGGCTTCCCCTGCACACACACACACACACACACACACACCCCACCTCTTTTAAGCCTCCATGTAGGGGAAGACTACAAATAGGAATCACAAAGAGCAGATTGGGAATAGGCATCATCTTCTCAGCTCTTTCCTTTTCTTCCTGGCACCACTACCCTAATCCCCCTGAATAATTAATTTGTAGAGAGGTTTATTTATTCTCAATTTCTTCCTCATAAAGCTGCAAGAGGACAATGCTGTGTTTTTGAGCAGCCAATGTTTTGTTAGCATCTCCCAGTCATTTGACACCTTTTCTCGGACTCTGTTAAATGGGCAAGTGATTTTTTTAGTCTGCACCAAACCAGCTGAACATATGGAGAAAATTCAAGGCAGTCATTAGACCATCGCAGAATCTGAACAGTCAGACTGATGAATGAAGGAGGGAATTACCGCCAGCTTACTCCATACTGGAATCAGCTGTCCCTCCAGCAGGCTTTGGCCAAGATAACCAAAACAAAATAACATCCTAAATGCAATTGCTTCATAGGTCATAGCTCTTGTACTTTACACATTAGGAAATAGGAAGCTTTGGAAAAATGACTTTATCTGCCACCTTAATTGATTTTCTATTTATTTTCTTCCTAACTTACCTGTGTTGCTTTTATTAAGGATGAGGGAGAGGTGGCCAGTATGCCCACAAAGAAAGTTCATCCTTCATACTCTGGGCCAGTCACTTCTCTCTCAACCTAACCTACTTCACAGGGTGTTGTGAAAGAGAAACTCAAATATGTAGTACACTGCTCTGGGCTCCTTGGAGGAAGAGCAGGATATAAATGTAATAATAATAATAATAATTAATAATAATAATAATTAATATTATGGCGGAAATTATGGGACAATCCAATAGATTATAATAAAAAAGCAGGCTGGATGAAAGAGGTCAAAAAATGTAACCAACAAATGCAAGATCTAACAATAACACCAGAATTAATAAGTGAAAGAGCAAAGAAAATTAAAAATTGGACTTCTCCAGGCGATGATGAACTGCATGGCTTTTGGCTTAAATGCATAACAAGCCTTCATAAACAACTATCAAAAGAGTTCAATCACATTTTGCAAGGAGGTGATATTGAACAATGGCTAACAGCTGGGAAAACTCATCTCATCATGAAAGACCCAGCAAAAGGTGCAGTTCCAAGTAATTATAGACCGATAACCTGCCTGCCAACCATGTTTAAATTATTAACTGGAATAATAGCAGATGAAGTAATGCAACACTTATTAACTAATAAGCAGCTTCCAGTTGAACAGAAAGGAAATTGCCCGAACACCAGCGGCACAAAAGACCAGCTGCTGATTGACAAAATGATTTTAGAAAATTGCAAAAGAAGAAAAACCAATCTAAGTGTTGCATGGATTGACTACAAGAAAGCCTTCGATTCATTGCCTCTCACATGGATACTAAACTGTTTAGAAACAACTGGTGTCAGCAAAAACATTCAGATATTTATTTTTAAAAAGCAATGAGCATGTGGAATAGACAGTTAACAATAAATGGCGAGACACTTGGACAAGTTAGCATTAGAAGAGGCATTTTCCAAGGGGACTCACTATCCCCTCTGTTGTTTGTAATCACCATGACCCCACTTTCACAAATACTAAACAAAACAGGCCTCAGATACCAAACATCTAAAACATCAAGTAAAATCAACCATCCGCTGTACATGGACGATCTGAAGTTGTATGGAAAGTCCCAGTCAGAAATCAAATCACTGCTAAACACTGTCCGTATATTCAGTAGCGATATAGCAATGAAGTTTGGACTAGACAAGTGTGCTGCATTATTAATGAACATAGGAAAAATAGGAAACATAAGAAAAACAGAAGGAATAGAACTGCCCAATGGAAACAACATCAAGAACCTGGAAGAGAAAGAACATTACAAATACTTGGGCATTCTCCAGGCTGATAACATTGCACACACTGAAGTTAAAAGAAAAATTGGAAGTGAATGCATCAGGAGAGTTAGAAAAATCCTCAAGTCCAAACTCAATGGAGGGAACACCATACAAGCCATAAACACCTGGGCTATACCTGTTATCAGATACACTGCAGGAATAATAGACTGGACCCAGGCAGAGCTAGAGACGCTAGATCGTAAGACCAGGAAAATCATGACCATCAATCATGCTCTGCACCCCCGCAGTGATGTCGATAGGCTATACCTCCCTCGCATCTCAGGTGGAAGAGGAATGCTGCAAGTCCATCAAACAGTCGAGGAGGAGAAAAGAGGCCTTGAAGAATATATCAAGGACAGTGAAGAAGATGCACTTCAAATGGTCAGTAACGCGAAACTATTCAACACCAATGAAACAAAGCAGGGCTACAAGAAAGAACAAGTCAAGAACCGAGCAGAAAAATGGAAAAATAAGCCCCTGCATGGTCAATATTTGCACAATATAAGTGGAAAATCAGACATCACCAAGACCTGGCAATTGCTTAAGAATGGCAACTTGAAGAACGAAACAGAGGGTTTAATACTAGCTGCACAAGAACAGGCACTAAGAACAAATGCAATAAGAGCAAAAGTAGAAAATTCAACAACAAACAGCAAGTGCCGCCTTTGTAAAGAAGCAGATGAAACAGTGGACCACCTAATCAGCTCTTGTAAAAAGATCGCACAGACTGACTACAAACAAAGGCATGACAAGGTAGCAGGGATGATATACTGGAACATCTGCAAAAAATACAAGCTACCTGTAGCCAAACATTGGTGGGACCATAAAATTGAGAAAGTTGAAGAAAATGAAGATGTAAAAATATTATAGGACTTCCGACTACAAACAGACAAACATCTGCCACACAATACACCAGATATAACTGTAGTCGAGAAGAAAGAAAAACAAGTTAAAATATTCGACATATCAATACCAGGGGATAGCAAAATAGAAGAAAAAGAAATAGAAAAAATCACCAAATACCAAGATCTACAAATTGAAATTGAAAGGCTGTGGCAGAAGAAGACCAAAATAATCCCAGTGGTAATTGGCACCCTGGGTGCAGTTCCAAAAGACCTTGAAGAGCACATCAACACCATAGGGGCCACAGAAATCACCATCAGTCAATGACAAAAAGCAGCTTTACTGGGAACAGCCTATATTCTGCAACGATATCTATAACAACAGCAACAACATTGACAATAAAATTCAGCCATCCCAGGTCCTTGGGAAGGACTCGATGTCTGGAGAAAACAAACCAGTCAATAACGCCTGTCTGACTATGTGACTGTGAATAAATAATAATAATAATTTGTTTACTGAATCACTTTGTGGTGATTAGACATTAACTACAACCAGTCAGATATTTCTTTGGACACCTCTCACAGAAGTCCTGCATTATCCAAGTTCAGTCTTGAGCAAGTACAAATACGTAGTAGTAGTAGTAGTAGTAGTAGTAATAGTAGTAGTAGTAGAAGTACAAATACCTAATACAGTTACTGTGATAATTAGTGCTGCTTATTGTCCAGTTCTACACATGTTTACTCAGATTCACTGTGTTAGGGGAGCTTACTCCTAGTGGGCCTAGGCTTAAATTTATTCAACCCTTTACAGCAGGGCATGCACATCTTTTGTCCTCCAGCTGTTTTTTTTACTTCAGCTCCCATCCCAGCCACAGTGGCCAGTGGCCAGTGGCCAGGAATGATGGGAGTTGCAGATCAATATCTGCAGGACAGCCGAAGTTGTGCTGCCCTGCTCTACAGCAACAACTCTAACCAATGGAAAACCAAAGGAAAAGTTTCACCACCACCTTGGAATTGGCTAGGTAGATAGTTCATAGTGACCCCTGCTCTTGGCATGAGGAAGATTTCTTTTTCAAAGCAACCAATGCATGTCCCATATAATCTAATGATGTGACTTGGTTAGCAGTGACCTTGCATAGCTAACCTCTGGTATGGCTGGTTAACATCAATGATGTTAGTAACTCACCTTTTCTCCCAAGAGCTCTGGGTGGCTTCTAACTGTCATTTCCTGGGGGATGTCAGAACCAAAGTGAAGCACCCTCTGGCCTTTGCTATTGGCCAGAAGGCTAAGGGCCAATGGGAGGCCCCAACCCTTACCTCTCAGGAGACAAAGGGATGACCAGGCTGGCTGCAGTCATCAGCTTGGGAAGGAGCAGCTGCAAGGAGTTGCTTCCCCCCACCCTACTAGAGGGCTAAGGACTGCTATGTTGTGTGTACATATGTGGGGATTTTGTTTGTTTGAATTATTATTACTGCAATCCATTGTAATCTGCCTTGAAGATCATTTAACTGAATGGCAGAGTATAAATAATGCATATGTAAGAGGTAGGGATGTCGCCGGAACTGTTCGGGCAGTGGCAGGGGTGTTCCCTTAAGGATGGGGGAGGGTGCACTTACTCCTCCCACTGCATTTTCCCCACTGGCACTCCGGGGACACATTTTCCCCACCGGGTGGTAGCAACCCCACCGGGTTGTGCCTGTCGTGTGCACACGCGCCCATCTGCTGTGCATGCGTGTGCATGCACACTCGGTACTTCTGGACACTTCCGGCTGATGCGGGCAACGGGGTGGCAGGGAGATACTCTGCCACCCCAAGGGGCTTTGCTACAATTGAGCGCCGGTGGGGAAAATGTGGCGGGAGGGGTAAGTGCACCCCCCTCCGCCCTTAAGAGAACACCCCCACTGCCGCTGGAACACCAAAACAGCCCAGTGGCCAAAACCTTTTGGAGGCCTCTGTAATGGCCTCCGAAACGTTTCGGGCTCAAGCCTAATAAGAGGATCCTATTCTAGTCTCATAATCAACCCTGTGATGTAGCTTAAGGTAAAATATGGTAACCAGCCTATTAAGTCACTCAGTAAGCTTCAAGACTGGGTAAGAATTCAGACCCAGTCTTTCTTGCCCTGATTCCATTCTTCCATGTGCTATAGCACACTGGCTCTTCACACTGTTTACTACTAGTTATCAACACCACTACCATAAAAAAGAGATAGTAATAATTATTTATGCAATTTTCCCTGCATGCTCTAACAAATTCACAGGGATCCTCTATAATAAAGAGCTAAAGTGTGCGCCCGTGTCTCTGCGCCCGTGTCTTTCTTGGCCATTCTGGGCATGCGCAGAGCGCATGCCCAGAATGTCCGAGAAAGATACGGCCGCAGGGACACAGGCGGCCATGTTGGAAAGAGCGGCGGACAAAGAACGGGCTAAGGGGAGGACAGAGGCAGCAGAGTGGAGAACGGGATGGCAGAGTCGGCTGCAAGGGGACCGGGGGGGCAGCGGGA
Source organism: Hemicordylus capensis (assembly GCF_027244095.1). Lineage (NCBI taxonomy): Eukaryota > Metazoa > Chordata > Lepidosauria > Squamata > Cordylidae > Hemicordylus > Hemicordylus capensis. The sequence continues at coordinate 300,104,000 of NC_069657.1, read as the reverse complement.
GGCAACGGAAATTATATTCCTGGCGGCGCAGAGCAAAAACGATGGCAACGGGACCGGCAGAGGCAGCGGGTCCAGGCCAGCCGCGGGGATAGGAGAGGCAGCAGAGGACTGGGCCTCCGGGCGGCTGCCGCACTCAGCCCCGCCAGAGACGGAGGGAGCAGGAGGAGAGAGAAGGGAAGCTGCATCTGAGCAGCGGACTCGGCTCCCTTTGCTCGAGCGAAGGCAGGCCCCATGCGGGGCGGTCACAGAGCAGCGGGCTCCGGGCCCAGAAGAGGCACTGGTGGAGTCGGGAGGCGCACCCGCCCCGTGGGGCCACCGCCCTTCCATTGTCACCCCGGCCACCGGCGCCTGCACCCATCCTCCTTCCCTCCCGCCCGCTCTGGCTCCCGTCCGCTGGCCTGGCCCGACCCGAATGTACGAGCGAGAGAAAGCCCCTGCCCCTCGCGCCTCCATCTTGGTTCTCAGCCTCGGAGCCCCCCTCCCTCCGCCCGCGCTGAGAAAAGAAAAACACACGCACGCACACAAAGAGGGTGAATTGAGAAATAAAGCCCATTGGAGTTGCAGTTGTGCACCACATCACAAGGAAGTACAAGTGATGAAGGTGAGGGTGAAGGAGGGGGGGTTAGGGGGTTGCAAAGAAACAAAACAAATACATGCAGTTAGCTGGGAACGCAGCATAATCTACAACAGCAGCAGTGGCGGTAGTGAGAACAACAGTTTTGTCACAAGCTTCATTGGCTTAACCAACCATGTGTCAGCAAAGAAAAACCACAGAGAAAAAAAAGGAGCATGAAGAAAAACAAAGTAAAAATAACAGGGTGGGCAAGGGAGGGAAAGTCACGCACATGTGCGCGATTGAGAGAGAGAAAAAGAGAGAACTCCATACTGCTGAGCTCAGCTGACTGTATCATAGGGAGAGAAGAACAAGGCTGAAGGGAGGTGAGGAAGACGGAGGAAGCACCATTCAAGCCACAGTGGAGACCAACATGTAAGCATGTAGGTTGAGTTTGCTCTGACCCACCTCAAAATATCTACCACAGTCAAACACAGTAGGAAAATGTAGATCAAAATAATACGTGTGCAGCAGGTGATGGGAGACGCACGCAAATTACTACTTATTTGGGGCGCGGGGGGGGGCAGTTGAGGTTCATGCTGCCTACGGTGGGGCTGCTGGACCACAGAAGGGAGGGAGGTCAATTCCAACTCTTCTAGCGCCCGTTAATGTCAATTTAACGGGCTTAAAGTTACTAAACTTGAACCCCTCCCCCCACTAGAGCCCGTTATTTAAATGGGCTTAAAAATACTAGTTGTTATATAAATCCTTACAACAATGTGGGCAGACATCTGGACCAGCGTACATTGCAAGTTCCAGACTTCTACTGTGCTGCCACTTGAGTGGGGGAAGGGATGATTTTTTACTATCTCCCTCTTACTCTGAAGGCCACTGTTTATCACCATATGCACCTGAGAATCACGTAATATTACTCCACTGCTGGTTTTACTTCTTTTATGTGTTGTTTGGGGCCACCTAATGGTGCAGCGGGGAAGTAACCTGCCAGAGAGCAGGAGGCTGTTGGTTCAAATCCCTGCTTTTGTTTTTCCCAGACTATGGGAAACTCCTATATAGGGCAGCAGCAATACAGGAAGATGCTGAAAGGCATAATCTCATCCTGAGTGGGAAGAGGCAATGGTAAACCCCTCCTGTATTCTACCAAGAAAACCACAGGGCTCTGTGGGCACCAGGAGTCAACACTGACTCAACGGCACAACCTTTCCTTTCCTATGTGTTGTTCAGGTGGTTTTGTTTTTAGCAGCTGATGTCCTGACTACATTTACTCAAGAAAGTCAAAGTCATGTCTAACTTGTCCTTTTAATTTCAATTGGACATGCTTGAGTAAATGTGGTCAGGATATCAGCCCTTGTATTTTATTGATATTTACAAATATCAATTCATTATGATGAATATTTAGATACTTCTTTTCCAAAAAAGTTCTCAAAGTGGTTTATATAGATATAAATAAAATGGCACACTGTTCCCCAGAGGGCTCACAATCTAAAAAAGAAACATGAGTTAGACATCAGCAACAGCCACTGGAGGGATGCTGTGCTGGGGATGGATAATGCCAGTTGCTCTCCCCCTGCTCAACAGAATCGCCACTTTTGGTTGTATCAAAATACAGCACTTTGGACATCTCATGTGGAAAAGTAGGGAATATATCTGATAAATAGATAATGCCTCCATGCTGGCACAGTAAATATTCAGGTTATTTTAAAAGTCTTTATAAATACTTTCCCTTATTCATCTGGCTGCTTGCTTGCTTGGGGAGGTGGGCGGGTGGGGAAGAGGTGAGTTGATTAGTAAACAATTTATTGAATTTGGGTCTGGTTCGTTTCCCTAAAATATCACAGTCATGCTGTTGGCTTCAGTTATTAACAAGCACAACAGATGAAAGGAATCAGGAAACTGCCATATATTGTGTCAGACCATTGGTCTATCTAGCTCAGTATTGTCTCCACAGACTGGCAGCGGCTTCTCCAACGTTGCAGGAAGAAATCTCTCTCAGCCCTATCTTGCAGAAGCCAGAGAGGGAACTTGAAACCTTCTGCTCTTCCCAGAGCGGCTTCACCCCCTGAGGGGAATATCTTGCATTGCTCACACATCAAGTCTCCCATTCGTATGCAACCAGGGCAGACCCTGCTTAGCTATGGGGACAAGTCATGCTTGCTACCACAAGACCAGCTCTCCTCTCCTGTGCAAATGCAGCACAGAGAACTCGCGCCATTGATCGGATTTCCCAACAACCCTTCTGTTTTCAACCAAAGAGGGGGGAAAGGCGACAATATGTAGTTGTGAAGTTAGCAGCAATATAAAACAAAAAAGAATAAAGTGCATCTGGCTAGACTTCTTCTTTTTAAATGAGCTTTTTGTTCTATGGCTTCCCCTACCATATCTGTCGAAGTTTGAAAAGGACTCAAGTGAGTTTGCTTTGCTGTTCCTTGTTCTTATCTGTAAACAAATCGTCTGTCTATTTTTTATTTGGAGAGAGGGAGTGTGTGTGTTTGTGCAATAAATGTCACACCAGTAAGATGCTTCAGTGCACTCCATTATCTTATGATTTCTCCACATACAATATGCCGAAGAGTTTCTTCCTGTATGTTAGCTGTTGGGAGATTATACACACATTATGCATATTAAGAAGTAAAGATCAGGTATAGTACTTGAGTACCCAGAATGTTGGGGGCAATATGCTAAATCATTGTAAACCGCTTAGAGAGCTCCGGCTATAAAGCGGTATATAAATGTAAGTGCTATTGCTATTGAAACCATATTGGTGTTTTATTGGGGAAATTGCTTTTTCAAGTCTTAGCATGCATAAGCAGATACCAATATACTGCTCAGAGAAGATATATTATTTACATCTGTACCCCAAGTTGCCACAGAACTGTTTTGTCTCAATGACTTTGTTTACTCATATCACTGTAAAGTCAACAAGTGTTTATTAGGCGTTACACATTCAAACTTGTTACCCATGCCATATACTATTGAGTAGCAACCTTGGCTCTTTCCGGTTAAGGTTTCCATAGCTTAACTTGTGGATGGCCATATTTGTTCAGTGTGTGTATGTGCAGGACATAGTCACGGTCCTCCTCCTTGCCCCATAGGCCACATTCATATGTACCATATAACCACAATGAACCCTGACTGGAGTTAAAAATCCTAACTGTGCCACAGATGTACAGACAGCTGCCGTTAGCCTAACTGGAGATGAAAGAGAAGGGAGCCCCTCCCTGCCACTCAGCCTCCAGCCCGATTCCAGCCAGCTCCACTGCAAGACTGTGGACAAAGCATCACTGTGTCAGCTGCTCAGCCGAGCATCATACCCGAGCACCACGCCCACTCCCAAGTGGCCCTGCACCTCGGAAGCACCACACAAACTCCAATTCCCAGTGGAGGGGGGGAATCCTACTTTCACTGCTGAGGAGAGGGGGAAACCCACATTCACGGGACTATTATATGCAGATGTGGGAGGGCAAATGATGCTGGGGGGTCTGCCCAGCCATGACCAGGGGAAATGTCATAAGGGGAGACCCCGGCAGAGCACTCCAGCCAGATCCATCCCAAAGCCGCTGCTAACAGCTTGCTGCCCAGTAGGCACACACTCTCATGAGAGGGCCAGTCTACTGGGGATATGTCTAATCTGTTCAGGGCTTATCCCCACCCGCGGACTGTGAGCTCATGATCTGAGCCTCCCACTTAATCATCAGGGAATCCAAGGGGCCTCTGTTCTAGTGAGCCTTCTGACTCTCTTTGCTGAAAAATAGGTGGTGGTGGTGGTGGTGGTGGTGGTGGTGGGGAACCCCACAACTTCCCTCTCCCCGAATCCCTCTGCAGCCTTTCACACACCCCAGTGGACAATCTCACACTCCATTTGCCATATGTGGGCTGTGCACACGACTGTGGAAAGGGCAAAGAGGAAATTACATTCACTCAAGTTTTTAAAATCCCAGGTGCAGTCTGTCTGTGTGCCATATGCAGATAAGAGGGCATTGAGAATCATGGGAGGGGGCACTTTTCTCTGCTCCCCTGGCAGCGGGGTTGATGGCAGGGTCGCAGGCAAGGGCACACCTCTACATAGGTGCAGATGGTCAGGCAGGGGACTTGTCTCCAAGGGACCTTGGCCACAATCTCTGGGATCAGGAAAGCAGTCTCCGGGATACCCCTGCCCAACACTTCACAACACAGCAACACAGCTCTACTTTGAGCACCCATGGCCTCACACTCTCATGAACGTGCTTAGTCTGTGTGGGCTTTGGTAGCCATCCTCATCACAGAGGAAATATCATTTCAAGAACTAGAGTGATTCTTATCCCACCGGCCCTGCTCATGAGTAAACCAGGGTTGTAAACCCCTCTCCTGGGAAAGTGGCTGGGCCCCAATTCCCCACCCTTTGTTTTGTTAACAATAGAGCAGATCCCCCCAAAACCTCCCCACACTCTTCCCCTGTGCAAACCTGTAAGCACCCAGAGGGCATCAAGCCAGCCCATTTTCCCTTGCCCTGGCATGTGCATGGTGTTGGTGGAGGGGTGGATGCTGGCACGGACCTTTCCACCCATTCCAAACTCCACATTCCTGGGTCATCCTCCTGTCATATACAGATCTGCAAGCATGGGGATGGATGGGAGAGGGGAGCCCCTGTTCTCTGGATACCACCGGAAGGTAGAGTAGAGTGGCTGTTCTGGGGCACTGGCAAAGGTATATGTGTACATATGGACGTGTGGGCAGGCAGGGGGCATGGTATTGTGGCAGCTTGTCTATGGTCCACCATACCAGGAATGTGTTCCCCGGGGTTGCACTCCCCACGGCTGTGAGCCAGAAACCATCCTTGCTCTAATCAGAGCACCCATGGCCTGATGTTCTTGTGAGGGAGGTGTTAGGTGGTAAAGAGGATGGATTGTTCTCTTGAATCAGTTCTGCTGTTTCTAGGCAATGCTCTCCTCTCCTCTCCACTCCATCTTGTGAGCTGTGTCTCCGTGGTCTGTCACTCTCATGCCCAGCCACTGAGCCCTGGGTCGGATGCGGGGTGGGCTGCCCTTCAGACCCAGCCAATAGCACTCCCACACGAACCATTTGCATGGATGGTGCAAGCAGTGGACTTCCAGCCATTCAAAATTCCTGGGCCAGGGCTGGCGTTGCGGTATATGTAGATCTCCAGGTGCAGTGATTCCCAGGAATAGAAAACCCCAGTTTCCAGCTTCTCCAGGATTGCACCACCTGAGGGGACAAATGGTAGAGGTGCACACATCTCCACAATGGCGGGTGGGTTGGCAGTGGCATGGTGGCAGTTGCTGAGACCAGGAGAGCACTTGCCCAAGTGCTCGTCCCCACAGCATTTCTGCATAGAGTTGCCTGCTACTCTCAAGAGAGAATGGTCTGTGGGGTAATGAGCTAGCATTGTATCATGCAACGAGAGCACCAGCTCGTACAACATGAGTACCAACTCGTACATTTTGCATTTGTGCCCCGCAGATGGTTCTTCTCATGAAGAAGACTATGGGAGCAAATCTTCCCACCCAGGGAAGGGGCTGGGGCCTCCCTTCCCCACCCTTTCTGTGTAAAAAATAGAACTTTTCTGCTCCGGCTTCCCTGCTTGCGTCTGCCTTTTGGCCTACCCCTCCCAGTGCCATGATGGGATGCCCTGCTTGTGCTGCCACTTGGGGAGTGTTTGTGTTTATGAACATCCATGACTGTGGCCCCTGAGCGGCTGTACAGCTTGACAGGCTGGCCAGGCTGGGATGGGGCGTGTCGGCATCCTGGTTGCCTAGCAACTCCATAGCTGCACAGCTGACAGGAGAGGCATGGCTGATTTTCTGAGCAGCTGCCAGTGAGAAGTGTCAAAAGCATGGAGCAACCACGTCCTTGGGTGAGTCTGCACTGCCACCTCTATGATTGAGGTTTGGAAATGGGCGCTTAACCACAGTTATGGCCGAGTCTGTCTTTGGGCGTAACTCTTCAGTGGCAAAACTACGGTTCTCAGAGGCGAAGCTCAGAGAAAAATTCAGGTTCCAATTGGAGTTTGGCAGGGCAAACTGGAGTTTACTTCAGACCCTTAACCACGGTTTTGTGCATTCAGGTGTACTACAGTAAAAACATCTGGCAGCTTTAAGTGCAGTTAAAGTGCACATGTGAACTGGACCACTATGCGAGTAGGGTTAATCCTCAGAAGATTAATTTTTCCTTCTTCCAAGTGTGGAATAATTTATGTATAAAGTACTTTTTAAACACATGTCTAATTTACTCAGCAAGATAGGTTAGCCTTGGCTCCCAATGCCTCGTGGCTGAACTGAACCTGAATCTGAGTGTTTCCCTTCTAAAATCAGCTGTCTTCTGTGCCTCACTGGCACTTTTAAATCCAGTTGTCTCCCCAAGATTTTAGTTACATAATGAACACCATTGGGAAAATGTTAGATGCAACAAAGGCTTTTTGCAGATGGTAGAGACTCAGAAATGATATCATAGAGACAGCATTATTATTTTTTCCCCTACTGCACTGTAATATCAAGTTAGACAGGCTTTGCAGGCTTTTGTTGTGCTTCAAAAACTTACAGAGGCATTTTAAAAAAAGGAAATATGTAGCATGGCCCTATCATGCCAGTTTCAATTCTCTAAAAAGCTAATGCTTCAACACTGGTTAAGTCCCATTGGAATCACTGATCTCAGTATTTAATTGCACACTTTCAATGTAACTTACTTAACTAGTTTTTGATGAATTAGGACCAATGGGTCTCATATCTAAACATACTGCTCTGTGGATATGACAATTAGGCTATGCACATGAGCAATCCTACCCAGGTTAAGGAAGCCCTACCTGGGTAGGGCTGCTCATGTGCAGCGCCAGGATTGGGCCCAATCCAGCTGACTTCCCCACAAGCCTGAGTTGTGTACCTGGGCTTCTACCTGGGTTAAAGGGTACGAGCATGCCCTTTACCCCAGGAATGGGGTCGTGTGTATGCTCGGGTTGCAAATAGTCTGAGCATACACAGAGTTGGGCGCCTAGAGCACCTGACGCCTGGGAGAATCTCCCAATACACCGTGCTCATTGTGAGGTGCATTGTGGGATTCATGGAGGCCTGGACAACATGTCCTGGCCTCCAGCAATCCGCACTGCATGGAGCAGTGAGGATCATGTGGGAGTGTGATGGGGTACCCACGAGTACACAAAGGATTTTCTGGGGGGAATGTAGGAGGAACCCTTTCTCCACTCCACCCACCCATGTGAAGAGGCTTTTTATGTTGTTACATGCTGCTCACTTTCCAGAAGTTCCAGTGAGAAGCCCTGCTAGCATTCGTTTCCTAACCTTCAGGTTAGAGAGCACTGGTGATTTGTGGCTGTTTTATTATTTTAGTTATAAATATACACAGAGAGCATAAGTGGAGGTAAAGAGGCACTCCTATATCACCACAGATCTGCTATCTCATATTAGGTCTTCAGAGGCTTTGTACCCCCAAGAGGCCTTCAGCCAACTTATAGCACCTCCCCTTTCTCTCTGTAAAACCACCCTGCCATTTTCCACAGACATAGCTCACATTTATTACATCTTTTCATTGCGTGAGGTGTCACCTTCCTCAAGCTCTGATGGGTATCTCATTTAAAAACACAGATTCACAATTATAGTCTAATCGCCAGCTCTTGAAGATTTAACAATAACCATCCTGGACTATTAGCCAGGATTCTGCCTAACCAAGGCATAACAATATGTTTTTAAAAATTTCTCATTTCAAGTATTGACACCCTGCTCTTAATATAAACAGCAAAGCAGCTTCCAAAAGTTAATAACATAGCTAAAACAACAATAGAATTCACTAAAAATAGTTAATAAAAGCAGCAGTAAAACAATGCAGTCCACCAACTACAGCATCATGCCTCAGAACAGAGAGCCTTCTTGTCTTTTCTTGCTTTCTAAAGGCAACCATAGAGGGGACAGATGGATATCTATGCCAAGGAATTCCACCTGTAAGGTACCACCAGTTAAAAGACCTGAACTCTGGCACTTGCCAGTCAGATTTCTGCCAGTGGCAGGTCAGAGAGCAGGATCTCTGTGGCTCATTTTGAAACCCAGACAGACACATATGGGAGAAAGCTTAATCTGGTTTCAGGTCTTTAAGTGTTAAATCAGCATCTTAAATTGCTGAAGAAACAGCCAAAGCAAAAATAGATGTTACATGTTACAATGCTGTGCCTATTTACTTTCACTTGTCACTAAAATGGGAGTGTAGACAATGCAGGATTCAAAAGACCAGTGCCAAAGAGATGTTTCAGTATTCTTTATTTACTTTCCCTTGCCACTAAAATGTGGTGTAGACAACAGGGGATCCAAATTGATGTGAAAAATAATCAATGGCTGTGGAGCTGTATGGGTATGCCCGGGGTGTGAGTGCAGATTGTTTGTGAAGTCTTGAGATAGGAGACAAGTATTATACTCTGCAGTGGTGGGTTGCTAAAATGAGGAATTCCTGTTAAATGTAAGACATCTGGCAGTTCTAGGGGGAAGCTATTTTCAGCTGTTAAGAGGCATTAGTTTGTCAGTGCTTCTTTCATGCCAATCCTGCAGGTGTTTCAGTTAACACAATATGGACTAATTTAGCCTGTGTTTAAGCAAGGACATATGTTTTGCTGTTAAATGAATTTGTTACCCAGGAAGACTCTCTTGCCTGACAAACATCTCACTTATGAAAGCCGAGAGAGAGAGAGAGAGAGAGAGAGAGGGAGAGGGAGAGGGAGAGGGAGGGAGGGAGAGAGAGAGCATCTTATGTGTAGTGCAGATATTTAATCATTGTGGTTGTGGTCTATGGCCAGGATACAAAGGCACATGAAATAAGCTCCATGATCCCATGAGCACTTTAGGCTTACTTTTCTCAAACAACATCTCCACCCACCTCACAGGTCTCATTTATTTTTAGCCTACTTTCCAGTAGACCTATGAAATTACCCACATTCCGTGTTTCCATGTGTTCCCCCCACCCCTATCAACTTTGTAATGCCTGGACCAATATGAACCAAATCAGGTACAGTTGTAGGGACATATAGGGACACCTCAGCAGCGTAGTTTGTGATGGTGCCATCCTCCCTGCTTCAAGATGTCAGATGCGTGAATATTTGAGGGGTAAGTGGGAGAACTTGTGAACCACCTATCCGAATTGAACCACATTTACAATAGCTGTAGAGGCATATGGGGAAACCTCAATGACATAGTTTGTGATGATGTCATCTACCCCAATCAAGATGTGTGGACATGTGAACGTTTGAGGAACAAGTGGGCTAACTTGTGGAATGTCTAGCCGATTTGAATCAAATTAAGTACCATTGTAGTGAGTGACACAGAGGGACACCTCAATGGTGTCGTCTGCGATGATGTCACCCACCCCAATTCAAGATGGCGTAAGCATAAACTTTTGAGGCGCAAATGAGCTAACTTGTGAACCACTTAACTGATTTGAACCAAATTTGCTACTGCTGTAGGGACACATAGGGACACTTCAACGGTGTAGATTGTGATGATGTCATCCACCTCAATTCAAGTTGGTGGACAGGAAAACTTTTGAGGTGCAAGGGGGCTAACTTGTGGACTGTCTAGCCGATTTGAACCAAATTAGGTACAGTTGTAGTGAGTGACACACAGGGACACCGCAATGGCATAGTTTGTGATAATGTCATCCACCCCAACTCAAGATGGAGGACGCATAAACATTTGAGGCACAAGTGGGCTAACATGTGAACTGCTTAACCAATTTGAACCAAATTTGCTACAGCTGTAGGGGCACATGGGAAAACCTCAGTGACATAGTTTGTGACCATGTCATCCACCCCAATTCAAGATGGAGCATGAGTGAACATTTGAAGCAAAAGTGAACTAACTTGTGGATGGTCTAACTGATTTGAACCAAATTTGCTACAGCTGTATGGGCACATAGAGATGCTCCAATGGGGTAGTTTGTGATGATGCCATCCACTCTGATCCAAAATGGTGGATGTGTGAACTTTTGAGGTACAAGTGCACTAACCTGAAGACTGTCTAAGCAATTTGAACCAAATTAGGTACAGTTGTAGTACACCTGAATGGTGTAGTTTGTCATGATGCCATCCACCTTGATCCAAGATGGCAGATGCATGAACATTTGAGGTGCAAGAGATCTAACTTGTGGACCTTGATCTGAACCAAATTTAGTCCAGTTGTAGTGATAGTGAAAGTAGGCTGACTAGTTCTTACTAGAACAACTTGTTTACATTGGGACCACATGCTTTCCTTGAAGAAGTTCAGGGCAACGTACTTTGGGATTATCCCATTTCACTGGCTCAACAATCTTCAAGGTAGTATAGAGTGGAGGAAAGACTGGCCCTGTGGGCCTCATGGCTAAGCAGGAGTTTCTGAGCCAACTCTCACAGTCGCCAAAGGACACTCCAGCCACTGAGAGCCACTATACCTCATTGGTTGTCAATGCCTCCTTATAAATTGTTTTGGAAAGCAAGGGGAGTTAGTGATACCAGCCAGAGATTTTTATAGTAAGGGTTTTTATTATGAGGTGGTCAAAGATTACAGTATACCATGACAGTCCCTTATGTGAAACAGCAAAATCCTATATATGTCTGCAGATGTTTAGTGTTTTAATTTAATGGGAGAGACTGATGTCTCTCTAAGGTGACTAGCCCCCAGAGTGCCTTCTGTAGTTTCAGACTTATTGTGATATTGCATAGGAGACTGTTGTTCAAGGAAAAAGTATCTATCTATCTATCCCCCGCCCCCCGCCCATGGGCTAGCACAACCTTCTATTGTGAGCTTAAGCAAACTTTGAATTGGCATATCTCTGAACCAAGCACAGCAACAATCTATGTCCAGAGAGAGGTGAAAGTCATGCCCTCACACTGGGTGGGGGGAAAGATGAAGAGAGTTCTTTAAAATCTAGATATATGTGATTAGCAAACCTCTCCTGTGCAGCTACCTGAAAAGCAAGTGGGAAGAGGGAGCAAGGAACTAATATGCACATCATATATGTGCCCAGAGAAAATGACAAATTTAATGCTTGGATCATTTAGGAGTAGTTTATTGGTAGATGACCTGTCTTGTCAATTTCCAGGTGATGCTTTTGACATTTATTGGTGTGATTATGGTAGTTTAGAAGATGCATGGAACGTCTGTACAGCGGCGGTTAACAACAAAAATAAAAAATCCCTGCTCTGAGAAAGGAAGCCCAGACTGCCTTTCAGTAGCTGTAAGTATAACAGAAATAAATCAAAGAGGTTTGTGTATATGCCCAAAGCCAAGCTAAATGTGGTGAAGCGGCTGGATTTTTCTGTTTAGTAGTCTGAGGTTTCTGCCTTCAAACTTAATTGCAACAATAAGAGGCAAGTAGCTGGGAGGTTAAAGAAAGACCTTGCAAATGAGAAAAATCACCCCAGATGTCACCGGCCATTTTTGTGGGTATCACTGAGGCAAAAAAAATTTACAGTTCAAATTTAAGCATTTCCAGTTACCAGAGATATCTTTTAAATTGCCTTCCATGGAGAAAGAGTAGGAGAATCATTTTCCATAAGTTATGAAACAAGCAATACACTAAGTTAACTCCTCTAGTCCTGGAAGCACCAAGTAAAGTCTGAGATTTTTCTTTCTTTACTTAAAATTATATTTGTTCATTAAAACAAGTTATTTAGAAATGTGTTATGTCTCTGGCCAAGGCACTTAATATTTTTGCTTCTGGAAAATGTCTTTAATTCCCAACAAAGAAAAGTGGATAGGGAGTGACGAGATGGAGAGTGACATTTCCAAAACAATGGAAATGTACACCCCACCTTCAGCCAGGAAACATTCAACTGTGAGTCCAAAAGCTGATTTGTTGCATTCTTCCTTTGTGCTGGATGTCATGCACTGGTATAGAGTGCTGGACTAGGACCGGGGAGACCTGAGTTCAAATCCCCATTCAGCCATAAAACTAGCTGGGTGACTCTGGGCCAGTCACTTCTCTCTCAGCCTAACCTACTTCACGGGGTTGTTGTGAAAGAGAAACTCAAGTATGTAGTACACCGCTCTGGGCTCCTTGGAGGAAGAGCGGGATATAAATCTAAAATAATAATAATAATTAGAGAGCTTGGAAGGGAGATTTCTTTATCAACCCCAGTTGCAGCGGAAGTGCACAGGTAAGGAGAGCACTGCTAATTAATATTGTCTGGAGACATGGAATTAAAGTTCTAAAGGAAGTAGTTTGTTTAGGAAATCCATCCGGGAGACAGGTAAGGCCTACATGCTTTGCTACATATAGAAAGAGGGGGAAGAGAGAAGGAAGTCCCTCTAGCCAGGTGAGAGAATGAAACCTGACCCTATCAGTTTAACAAATGGGAAGTCGAGTAGAGAAAGCATAGTCAGAGAGGGGATTCCCTTGCACACTATCTCTACCCCTAGTAGAGCACACTTGGTGGTGCTAAGAGTCAATGCCATCAGGAACTTCATCTCCAACATTTGTGTCTTTCATTCTTTTAACTATATAATTGTTGATAGGATAATGTTTTCTTTGACAATTGTCTAGTCTGCTTAAATTAGTTGCTCAAACCTGAACTACTGTACTGAATTTTGGGAATTCATTCCATTTGGACACATTTTAGAATGGACCTCAGACTGTTCAGGGTCAGTGTCATAAACCTGTCCCACTAACCTGGAGCTATAAATATCAGCCACCAGAGAATGAAACAGACAGGGGCGGAAGTCAAACAACAAAGCCAGGCGGTAAGCAGTTTCTTCAAACCAGAGTCAGTCTGGGTCATAATATCACCAGTCAGTCGAACAGAGTCCAAATCGTAATCCACAAACAGAGTCCAAAATGGTCCAAGGTCAAAACACAGGCACAGCAAACAGGAACACAGCCAAGTATCTCAGTAAGAACAACGTTGACACCAGCACAGTGGCTGTGGCAAAGCCGGCTACTATAGGCTGAAACCATGTGCTGTTAATCATAGATCCCTGACTCAGCAGCCTTGCTTGTTAGTCTAGCCATTCTCTGCATGCGGTCCTTTATCTCCTGCTGTCTCTTTGAGCGACGCCTCTCCACTGCTGAGACTGGCTGTCCTTCTTCCATAGGAGCTGCTACAACAGGCTTTAACTCTTCTCCAGCCTCCTGTGGGCTGGTACCACTCTCCTCTGCAAGTTCTGGACTTTGCACTCCCACCTCTGCTGCTATCCCATCTGTCTCTTCCTCCTCCTCCTTGGAGTCCGTCCACGTGCTCATGACAGTCACTCTTCCGGATCCCAGTCAGGCCCTTCCAAGGGCTTTAGGTCCTGGCATTCAACAGTTATATTCTTTTTTTACCTTGCATCAGGACCTATTGACCATCTGGGAACAATTTATTATTTTATTTATTTCAAATATTTCTACCCCTCCCCAAGCCAGCATCTGGATTAACTTTCCAGAACTTCTGAGATTGTCTGAACAATTCAACTGTTTATTTTTGGGTTGGATTGGGATGGTGTTTATATCTGCCTATGCCTGCTTGAAGTAGATGCAGATAGGGATGTGGACGGAACTGCTGGCCTGGTTCAGTTCGAAGCTAGACCAGACTCAAACCTGACCGGACCAGTCTGGTCTGGCACCCCTTAGACACCGCCCCCCGGTTCAGTTCAGTCCGGGGGGGTGTTTCACTATATAGATATACATTTTTAACCTTTAGCCCCTTTGGGGGGCTTTCTCTAGGCCACAGGGGGTCCACAAAGGTTCCCCCTCCCCCCACCGGCCTTGCTCATCACCACCGTGGCCTGTTCAGCCACTTTTTCTGTCAGCGGCCATTTTGTCTGCTGTTGCGCATACGCAAATGGCCTCACATTTGCATACGCAAATGGCCCAGGGCCTCACAGAGGCCATTTGCGCATGCACAGTGGCCTTTTAAAAAAAGAAATCGCCACTGTGCATATACAAATGGCCTTTGTGAGGCCCTGGGCCATTTGCGCATGCGTGGCAGTGGACAAAATAGCCACCTCACCAAAATACCCCCCGCAGCCTAGAGGAAGCCCCCCGATGGGGCTAAAGGTTTTTAAAAATGAAATACTTTTTAAAACCCAAAAAACTGAATCCCCTGAACCGAGGTTGGACCAAACCGGGGGGGGAGGGTTCAGTTTGACCCTGGAACTGTTGAACCGAACCAGTTCAATGTAGAACCAAACCCCCATCAAACAGTTCTCACATCCCTAGATGCAGATATGCTTGTCCCATCAAAAAACTGAATGTCATGGGGAAATGTTATGGCAATAATGTAGCAATGTTTCCTGGATGAAATTAGTTAGATGAATGATAGTGAGTTGCTTCTAGAGATGTGCAAACAGGTTTGATTCCGAACCTAATTGACATCGAACTGATTGACCAAACCCCCATGGTTCGGTCCGATATCAAATTGAGTCCCCGTCCCCTCCGTCCTGATCATTGGGTTCTAAGTTTAAAAATTTTTTTTTTGACCCGCCACACAGAGGCTCATTGGACATGTGCAGCAGCCTCAAAAATGGCCACCATCATGAATGGTGGGCCCAGAACAGGCCAAAGACTGCTCAAACTGAGTGATTTGGCCATTAACAGAGACTGGTGGGGGAGGAGGAACCTCTGGAGACCCCCCTCCCCGAGTGGCAGCAGCTTTCCCCCCACTTATTTTTTTTAAGAAATCATGAACCCCCCCCCCCCAAAAAAAACTTAACCAAACCAGGGGGGTTCGAGGTGCACAAAACTGAACAAGCTCAGATCAAATCTGGACTCGAACCGAACCGAACCGGGCAACCCGGTTTTGTGTAGTAAGTCTATATTCCTAAAGCTTCTAATCAGAGACTGATGTGTGAATATTTCATAATCCACATGCTGTACATTTTAAATTCCCATTATATACTTGTACGGATACAGAAACATTCTTAAATTATAATTCTGGATTAATGGAAGCTTAAACTCTGATTTTTAGATAGTCTAAGCGGTAGGTTATGTTATTATCTATTTGTTTATGTGTACTATAGTGGGCAGCCAGCCAGCAATTATAGGGTTAACTGGTTTTCCTTGATTGTCTAAAGGACTCCTGGGGGGCCTCTGGGAAGAAGAGAGGTGTGCTCAGGTGAGGGGAGCAATGCAGTCTTGTCAAGTTCTCTCAGGGTGTGTTTTTTGCAGTTCCCCTGGGGTAAGGGATTCTAGGGTTGGTCTCACCTAAGTACTGGTGAGGTCCTGTTCCAAACCAAACTTATGGTATTTGCGAGGTGCCCTAGTTCACATTGCTGGTCCTTTAATGGAGTCCAACTTGAACAAGTGAAACAATTTAAATATCTTGGAATTGTTTTTTCTGCTATTGGATCACGACTGTTACACAGAGACTATGTTATTCGGAACGGGAGAAGGAGTGCCAATCTGAATCGGTCCTTCTTCCACTAGAGGTGCTCAGTATGTTCCGGCAGCTATCAAATTATTTAATGCTAAGGTAAGGGCTCAGCTATTGTATGGTGTTCAATTAGGGCTGTACTCTAATTTGAGAAGGTTGAGGCAATCCAATAGATTTTTCTGAAAAACATCTTTCAAGTACCTGGCTGCGTATCCAGAGCAGTGCTGCGCCTCAAAGCAGGATTGATCAAGGTTGAAGCTTGGGCTTGGTTTTATATTTTGAGTTATTGGCTCAAGTTGATGTTTAGGCCTACTGGTATTGTTTCATTGATTTTTCAGGATACTTATCGCTCAGCTTAGTTGGAAGCTATTCAAGGAAGATTGCATTATTATGGATTTTCACCTTCAGCCATTCTTAGTTTGCCTTATGAGGCGGCTAGGGGCAGACTCATAAGGCAGACTCCCAAAATCCTAGGGAAAGGATTTTGGATGTGGAATTTCAGATTGATGGGAGTTTAGTTCCTAGGGGTGTTTTCCTGAATGTAGAAATTTTAAGTTATTCTCAAGCTAGATACTTATCTTTTCTTACTGTACCTAAATTCCGTAGGGCTTTAACTTTAGCCCATTGTAATGCCATGAATACAGCAGTGTTGCAGGGGAGATTTCAAAATATTCCTTATCAATGCCATGTTTATCCATGTGGATCATGAGAAGTTGAAACAACAGCTCATGTTCTTTTGTATTGTCAATTTTATAGTGACATTAGGAAGAAATATATCTCTACTCAACTTACTTTGTTTCCAGGACTAACTGAAATAGATTATTTAAATTTAATTCTAAAGGATTGTAAAGATGGGAATTTACTCAATGTTGCTAAATTCTGTTATATCAGTGGTGTTATTCGGAATGAAGTTGTTAATTCTAAATGATTGTATTTTTGTAATTCTGGCCATTGGCTGTATTAATAAAGATTAATTGATTGACTTATGGTTTTGGTAGGTTCACATTAGAATGAAGTGTTGTAGTAAGACTTGTGTTAGAATTTATTTTCTTTTGTGTTGTTTTGTATACCCAAGTATCTGCTTCATGTAATTAACTAACTTCAATCCTAACCTAGGGACTGATTACTTTCAGTGCCACCTGAGAATATCTCGGCATTTTGAAAAACTTTTGTAACCACTTAGCTAATATTATTTGCAACAGCTACGCTTGAAATGCTGAACTGCATCATTATTTTTGCGTTTTTTATTAAATTAATAAATCGTTTTCTTTGTTTTTACAAGCCCTCTCAGAGTGTCTGACTGACTCTGGAAGAGAGGGAGGGGAAGCCTCTAGTACACATGCCCTCAAACAGGATCGCAAAGCCTGCTACTTCCCCACTTAAACATACATAAGTGGAACCATATTTTTATATTTGCCTGCTAGCAAAATAAAGAGGAGACTGGAAGGATTGGTGTTCTCATTCCAGTCACAAGTAACTGTTAACTAAGGAACTTTTGGTGGCAGTGAGACAATCTACCAAATTATTATTATTATTTAAACCCAGTCAGCCCATGAGGCTCAAAGAGGCGTGAGTAAGCTGTAGTCTCCTCTCAGGTGGGCTGGGCTTGGGTTTGGGATTCTTACAATCTTTACAATGATGTTACTCTACTTTGTTTAAGAACAAAAATAATCACAAGCACACTTGGAAGTTTTTCATAATTGTTTCAAGCTTTTAAGTCCATCTGAAACAAATACTCCTTAGGAGTCTCTTCATTTTTTTAATATCAAGATATTGATATTAAATTATTAAATCTCTAATCATAGAGATGCATATTTGATGCTCTAGGACATGATATTAGCATATCTTGTAGATGTTTTATGTAAAGCTCACCTGTAGAATACATAATACCTGCTCTCTGCTCATTCTTGCTTCCTCTTAAAGCCCTGGTATATATCATATTATTCCAGGTACAAGCATACTAAAGCAAAGGGACAAGTAGAATGTGTCATTAAACAAAATGCTTCTCTGGAATACCACTTCTGTCTTTTAAGTTCTGCCAGGTCCAGGGATTTGGGAGCAAAATGAAAGGTTTGGGTGTCCTTGTACAGAGAAATGAATTCTTCTGCATTTGTGTTCAGCTGACGCTTGCTTATGACCTTTCACTATTCACTGAGCAATCGAGGTAAATGTCATATCAGATACACTGATCAAAGCCTCGATATTCTAAAGGTCCTTCTGAATTTGGATTGGTTATTTGGCTTATATGCGCAAATAGCTTCAGGTTATTGTTTTATTTGGTTTCTTTTGCTGTGTAGCACCTGCCACCTTGAAGCCAACCCCTTTGACATTGTTTCTTTGCCCATCATTGAACATGGAGAAGCAGAACAATAAATATGTCCTGAAAATCTGAAACTTGAGCAAAACAATATTCTAGCTGCCATCTTTCGAAGCAGGACAACATTCTTCAAACTGTATTTATTTTATTATAAAAATTATAAATCCACCATTTCTCACAATTATTTTATGAGATTGTTTCTATAGGGACAAAGGCTCTAACCTACCTATTGGACCCAAGAAGGTCCCATTTAAAAAAAATTGCTTTGCTAAACAGCAAATTAAAGGTCTCATTTCCTCAATAGTTTTTTAAAATTATGATTCTTAATTGTTTCCTGTGGTTTTTAATGCTTATATTTTGTCAGAAGCCTAAAAATGTTTATTGCTGCAAAACTATCGTGCCTTCTATGTGTCCTCCTTACTTTAAGCTGTTTTTTTCTTTTAATTACTATTTTATTTGTCCCATCCAAACACAATGAAACCTAGCACATTCAGCTTCTGTAGAAATGGATTCTATAAATCTCTCCCTAAAGTCTTGTCTGAATTGAACATTTTATGCCAATTCTTTTAAGTTTGTCTAAAAAAAAAATCATAGAACTGTTCCCACTAAATGTAATACAGTTAAATGTGGTTCTTCCTCCTAAAAAGGAAAGAACGTCATAAAAAGAGGGCATACAATCATTTCTATAGACGTCTGATAGGGCTTCAAAGGATGAATCAGTTTCAAATTGAAACAGCCTGATTTGGCCTAATTGCACCCAGTTGACTCCAAACTACCATTTGGTTAGATCAAATCAAAACCAGATTGGACTGGATTTTGAGCCAATTCAACCTCTGAAACTTCCCTCCTCCCTTCACCTCCCCTGTACTAACCTTTTCAGGCTGCAGGAAAGGAAGGGCTCCCACAATGGCAAGAAAGTGGAGGCTGCTCTTTCAAATGGAGTCAATTTTCAGTTCTGTGAAAGCTGCAATATTTTTTGATTTTTTTAAAAAAATATAGTCTTTTCAGGTGCTACTGTTATGAGCAAACACCTGAAAAGACTAGCCTTTTTAAGAGACCCAGGACTGCAGGTTGTTGTTTTAATCCTCTTCCGATTTCCATTTGAAAGAGCAGCTGGTCTTTACAGCTGTTGCTTCTTTGCTACAGGAAGGGTCTCACCTTGCCTATAGCCCTATAAAACATGTAAAGGGGATGGGGACACCAAAGCATCAGGCTTGAATTGCTTTGAATTAAAGTAAAATTTGCCGTCAAGTCAATTTCAACTCCTGGTGACCACAGAGCCCTGTGGTTTTCTTTGGTAGAATACGGGAGGGGTTTACCACTATCTCCTCCTGGGCTATATGAGATGATGCCTTTCAGCACCTTCCTATAGCGCTGCTGCCAGATATAGTACCAGTGGGGATCTGAACTGGCAGTCTTCTGCTTAGTCAAGCATTTCCCCACTGTGCCAATTAAGGTGGTTATTGAATTAAGCTGAGTAAAACTAGCCTGGCCTCCCAAAGTGCTGATACAAACTAAAATGCTCTTCCAGTCACCAAGGTGGGCTCCAAATCAAACAGCCCTATAACCTGGTACTAAAATAAAGTAATACACAGTCATATTAAAGAATACATTACATTATCTATAGGCAATAATAGAGCCCCTGCTACATGGGCAAAATGACACATTTTAAAGTGATGCCTCTCTTATATTGAGCAGGATGAGAGCCCCTGTTCCATCTTTCCAGTGGCTGCTGTTGGTGTCTCCTTTATGACCCTCCTTATACTATGAGCTCTTTTAGGACAGGAAACCATTTTCTCATATAATTTGCTATGTACACCACTTTGAGGACTTATTTGTTAAAAAGCAATATATCAATACACTGTTAAGAATAATGATATTATAATAATGTCTTTTATTACTGAAAAATAAGGCTCAGACAATACTTTCCACGTGTTTATTCTGCTGGTATAAAATTCCCTTAAATTCAGACCATGTGATTCTTTCTCATGGATGACCCAATGGATACTGGAAACTTCCCACATGGGACAGAACTGGGATGCCACATGGCTTCTACTTACATTTAAAAAGTAAACCATGTAGACTTAATTCATGCAATTGAGATGTTGGTTGTACACTGCCCCTTGTCCTGTCTGCAAGCTTTGTTTTCTCCCTTCTCTTTCTGGCTTCAGGGTATGTTAAAGAAGGAGTAGGGTTATTGTGGGATATCCAAAGGCTAGGACACATTGTCCTGGCCTCTGGAGATCTGTGCTGCCAGGAGCAGTCCGCCACATGCGGGTGTGTGGTGGGGCAGCCACGAGCCACATGAAGGATCATCTGGATGAAGGTAGGTGGAACCCTGCCTTCCCTCCTACCACCATGCCTTCCCTCCCACCACTATCCCCACCCTGGTGGGGATCATGTACTTAGGCTTATAGTGTTGTGACATGCTTGAGAACATGAACTATCGAAGTCACCTTAGCATAAAACATTAACCTTACCAAAAACATACAAAGTGAAACAAAGTTTTTACTAGACTTTTAAAACAGAAGCTGAGCTTTTCAATATGGAAGACTTAGGTGTCAATTTGTGCTTTTTAGCATTCCAGTTCACAACCAATGCCAGCCTCTTTTCTCTTTGTTGTGTCTCACGATGTAAACTGACATTGACATTGATAGTGACATGCAGATGCTAAGAGGTGCTTTGTTGTGCTGCTCCTTGTATGCCTAAACTGCAGTGCAGACCACATTTATTTCTTTGTTTCTGTCTTGACATGTTATAGCAAACATTCCAAATTCAGGGATATCACCCAAGTAGAAATAGGTCTTAGATCATTGCATCAAGCCTCTGCTGAACATGTTTCACTCTATAATATCTTTCAAGAGTAGAAGAGAATATTGTACTACCCAGTCATGTGAATTATCCAATTCTACTACTCAGTCCTGTGTGAATCATCCCACCCTACTTACATTAGACTTTCAGCGCTCATCAATATACAGTTCTGCAGCATTCAGCAGCAAACTGATTACATGTGAAATTCAATGTATTTGATAGTTCAGTAGCCTAAATGTGTAATGTCAGCTGAATAAAACTGCTACACATTGTTCCACATGTGCTCCATTTCTAATTTGGTAAATGCATTTCATCCCTATAACTTTTGAGTGCCCAGGAGACTGATGCAATAAATAAGTATCTAGGATTTGGTGTGTCAACAGCTGTTCCAGTGCCACTTCACAAAGCATTACATCAATCAGACATTGTAGGTTTGGGTGATGAATTATTGAACAGAGCTACAGATGCTGGTCCAGTCTGTGCCACAGTGTTCAGTTCCTTGCTGTCTCTCCATTATAGCATTATTTGCCTCCATCCTGACCATTAGTTGTGGTCAGTTAAACTGTGGCTACCCTCGGACACAGCATGAAACATTGGGTAGATGAACCTTTGGTTAATCTGTGAGCCCAGGAATCATCCTGCAGACGATTGTAGTGCTATGGTCTTGCAGCCTCTGGCTTGTGGGCAAAGGGGCACCCTCCTCTTCCTGGTCCACTGAGGCTGCATTTGAGCAAGTTCTGTAGCACTTACATCACCAGACTGTGGGCAAGGTGTCAGGACATTGGTAGAGTGGCAACCATTGGCCACAATCTTCAAGTGGCATGTCCAGTGCAATTGTGTCTTTTCAGCATCAATCGGCTGGCCTTGATAGGGAAAGGGTATATAAACCTGTTGATCACATCACTTGCACCACTGCTCTTTCAAGGGCCCTGCAGCCATACAGCCTTGCACAATCACAATTAATGGTACCAGGGGAAGGAGAGGGCCACTAGTATCCTGTTATCCATGGAAGGAGTCATGATGACTTCCTAGGAGGGACCATGTATAAGAGGGTGGGCAAAGGATCCTGGGTTTTGGTCCAGTGTGACAAAGGATGCAATTCAGAAGACATTATGTTGTCAAACCTGAGGTTCCAGCAGCGAAACTCACTACAAGCCAAAGATTCAGATTATGGTTTGGGGTTGAAAATCTTGGGTTGCTTTTGTGACAAAACAGCAGTTTCATGCATTCAGATATCCACAAAACCAAACCTCTGGCATGGTTGCCTCCATTTGGCATTATGTCCAAAGGTGGCCTGTGTTTGAGGAAAAACTGAAACCAAAAGTCTTAGATCAATGGATCAGTGACCTGATATAGCACTTGCCATTGGAAAGAAAAGGGAAGTGTATTTGAATGGCACTTCTTATTCAGTCCCTCAGTTAATAAGGGTAAACAACATTTATTAGTACTAGAAATCTGCAACCAAAGTTCAAATCTCCATGAAATTCAAGCCCCTTAAATTTTCTTTGACCCTCTTTCTTAGGATTACCCCTAAACATGCAATGCTGCAGTGACAGTAGAGCCAGACACAGCTGTCAGCATTCCCTAAACTTTGTAGTCTTTGGATCTGGCACTGTGTCCTGCAGCCTAATACTCAAATTTACCCATCTGGGAGCCATGTAAGGTCTTCATTGCAGCTGGACTGACAAATGCCGTTGTCCTCACAAAATATGGATAGACTGTAAGTCTTCTAACAACTTTGTTTCCTAAGTAGCTGGAGTATTTATGAACATTCTGTGCTTACAACAGCTCAGCTAGCAGGTGCCTGAGGCTTCATTGCCACAAGAATTGTGCAGTACAATATAGATGGAGCCATAAGTTTCCACTTATCCTTGGAAGAAGCCATACCAAGCATTTCAGATTTAGAGGATCTCTGGGGGTGTCTTTTGAAAGAAACTTTTTAAAGTGTTTCAAAAGTCAAATACCTGGATCATTATTTTGCATCATTTCTACCTAGGTATGCAATGGTTTAACTAAGAATATTTGTTAAATCATTCACTACTTAAAATATGATGTTGTATACATAATTCTGTGTAGCTCTTTTTGACTGCAAGTTTAGTTCAAGTTTTTGAAAGAAGTTTCACATTACGGTTTTGAAGTGGAGATGATGAGGCCTTCTGATATTTTAAGAGATGCTGGAGGTATTGATCTCAGTGTAGGCTGTCTTACGTGATGGAAATAATGGAATTTAAATGTGACCTTTTCAATCACTGTATCAAGCTCTATGTTTTGAATATTTCTGAAAGCAATCACCCTTTTAGACCCTCCATACAATTGTGTTACACACCGAGAGGGTTCATTATGATAACATAATGATCCAAAACATCATATGTGCATCTAAAGGATTTCTATGTGTGTGTCAAACATGCTTCCATGCTTGTGTGGCAGAGCTGTGCTGATATTCTTCCAGTGACTGTTGCTGGTGTGTGTGTTATGTTTCTTTTTGGAATGTGAGCCCTTTGGGGACAGGGATCTATCGTATTTGTTTGTTATTTCTCTTTGTAAACTGCCCTGAGCCATTTTTTGGAAGGGCAGTATAGAAATCGAATTAATAATAATAATAATAATAATAATAATAATAATAATAATAATAATAATAATAGGGACTTCCGACTACAAACAGACAAACATCTGCCACACAATACACCAGATATCACTGTAGTCGAGAAGAAAGAAAAACAAGTTAAAATAATCGACATAGCAATACCAGGGGATAGCAGAATAGAAGAAAAAGAAATAGAAAGAAACATTGGTCTTACCGTGAAGGGTTCTTTTTCCCTGAAGTAGGAGCTCCTCAGATCGGGTGATGCACTGCGCATGTTGGAGACAGAACTGGTAACACTTGATTCAATTGTAGGCGTGGCTTGCCTCTCAGGCCCAGTTCCAGGAATGGATAGCGAGGGTTAGCGGTGTGACGGGAGAGAGCCGTTAGCTGAAAATGTGTAGAAACTCAGACAAGAGAGAAGCAATATGAGAAGAGCAACAACAATGACAGAATAACACTGAACTGCAGACGCGGAGAGGATTATCAGGACAGACTAGATCAAGGTACTAAACCCCCTGAGAGCAGTCTCTTACAAAATCAACAGGAAAACCCCCACCCCAAATCCAGAAAAATACATCCAGGAGGGACTGAGGATCTCCTACTTCAGGGGAAAAGAACCCTTCACGGTAAGACCAATGTTTCTTTTCCCCCTGAGTAGGAGATCCTCAGATCGGGACATGCCCAAGCTAAGGACAAGGTCCCGGGTGGGAAGATGTATTCAGACTACCTGCTGTAGAATGGTCCGACCAAACACGGCCTGGTCCTGAGTGAAATCAGGTATCTTATAGTGTCTGATGAATGGCGTGGTAGAAGACCTGGTAGCCGCCCTGCAAATTTCCGATAGTGGAAAATGGGCCGAAAAAGTCATAGAGGCAGCGGTACTCCTGGTAGAATGTGCGGTCACCCCAGAAGGAGGTCGCAGCTGATGGGCCGAGTACGCCATACGTATGCACGACCTGATCCAGCCCGCTATAGTGGCCCTAGATGCCCTATTGCCTACATTAGATGGCTGAAAAGACACGAAAAGAGCGTCGGAACGGTGAAGATCCTTGGTTCGACGAATGTAGACCTTTAGCGTTCTGCGCACGTCGAGCTTGTGCCAAAGCTTTTCTTTTGGATGCACCGGTTCTGGGCAGAAGGAGGGAAGGACTATCACCTGCGATCTGTGAAAAGTGGAGTTAATCTTGGGTAGGAACGTTGGATCCAATCGAAGGACCACGGAATCAGCATGGAAGGTACAGAATTCCTTTCGCACTGAGAGGGCAGCTAACTCCGAGACCCTACGAGCTGAAGTTATCCCTACTAGGAAACTCAACTTGAAGGACAGGATTCGCAGAGGGATGGATGAGATGGGCTCAAACACATCCCTGGTGAGAGAGTTGAGAACGAGATTCAGATTCCAAGATGGAAAACGTCTAATCGGGGGTGGGGCTAGGTTCGTAGCCCCTCACAGGAATCTGGATAGGTGCGGGTGAAGGGACACTTGGCCCGCTGAGGATCCCAAAATCGGAAGCACGGAAGCCAGGGCCGATGCCTGACGTTTTAACGTATTAGGCCGTAGGCCCATATCCAGGCCTGCTTGAAGAAACTCTAGAACTTCTGGTACTCCTGCATCCAGGGAGTCCTTCCCATGAGCCTGACCCCAACGCAGGAAGGCTGACCAAGTAGACTGATAAATTCTAGTGGTGGATGGTTGCCGGGAGGCCAGAATGGTGGCTTGTACACTTTCGGAATATCCTTTTTGTGGTCAACTTCGAGCGTTCAGCCTCCAAGTGGCTAATTGTAACCACTGTGGGTCTGGGTGTACTAGGGGACCCTGCCGGAGCAGATCCGGCTGATCTGGAAGACGCCAAGGTGGAGCAGATGCCAAGCCGATTAGATCTGGAAACCACGGGCAACGAGGCCAGAAGGGTACCACCAGAATTAATTCTGCCCTTCCAGGAGAAGCTTTTGGATGACCTTCATGATCACCGGAACTGGTGGAAATGCATATAGAAGGTCGTTTGGCCATGGGGAGTGAAGGGCATCCGTGGCCTCTGCCGATGGAGCGTGGTACCTCGAGAAGAATTGTGGGAGCTGGGTGTTGCCTGGTGTCGCGAATAAGTCTACCGGGGGAGACCCAGGTGCACAGTAATCTGATGAAATACTTCCGGGTGTAAGGCCAATTCCCCCGGATCCACTGCTCTCCTGCTGAGCCAGTCAGCAATCTCGTTCTCGTCGCCCTTGAGATGCTCGGCCCTGCGCAATTGAAGGTTGTTCTCCGCCCAACTGAACAATAGATCGGACTCCCTCATCAGAGCCCGAGATCTCGTCCCTCCTTGGCAATTGATATGGCCTTTGACGGTGGTGTTGTCGGTACGAATTAGCACGTGGTGGTCCCGAAGAATCCGACTGAAATGTAGTAGTGCGAGTCGTACCGCCTGTAGCTCTAGCCAATTTATGGGTAGGGCAGCTTCCCTGGTTGACCAAGCACCCTGTGCCACTTGGCCTTGACAGTGTGCTCCCCAACCCGATAGGCTGGCGTTGGTCGTGAGCACAGCCCGTCGGGGCTCTGTGATGGGGAGTCCCCGCCCGAGGGCTGGAGACAGCCACCACTGAACCGATTGTCTGACCGCTGGCGTTATGCAGATATAGTGTCTGACCGAGGCCATGATCTGATCCTGCCAGGGGAGGAGGAGCCATTGAAGAGGGCGGGAGTGCCACCTCGCCCAAGGTGTGCAGTCCAGGCAGGCTATCATGGAGCCGAGTGACTGAGCTAGTTTCATGATGTTCTCCTTCGGCTTGTATAGCAGTGGCCGGAGCTGTTTGACTATGTGCTCCCGGTGTTCTGGAGGTAGGGATATTGTGTTCTGAGCCGTGTTGAAGAGTGCTCCCAGATGAACCAGCTTTTGCGACTGAACCAGGTGATTCTTTTCTCTGTTCACCACGAAGCCGTGATCCCTCAGAGTCTGCAGGGTGGTGTGAACATCTGAGATGGCCCGTTCCCTGGAAGGCGCTCTGATAAGCAGGTCGTCCAAATATGAATGGAGACCCACCCCCTGGAGGCGGAGGAACGATACCAGAGAGATCATCAGCTTCGTGAATACTCTTGGGGCCAATGCCAGCCCAAAGGGTAGAGCACGGTACTGAAAATGACTTCCGTCCTTTTTGGGGATGAGAAAAAGGATAGAATAGACCCCTTGAAACCTTTGGGAGGCAGGTACGGGTTCTATCGCGTTGATCTGAAGAAGATGATGCCTGCTGCATCAGACGATGCTTTTGAGGGCTGGAAGACCTTGGTGTGGGGATGTAATGGTAAGAGTGCGACGCTACAAGCTCTATGGAATAACTGTTGGTGATTGTGTCGAGAACCCATCTGTCCGTTGCTTTCAACATCCATGTTAGTACAAAGTGTGACAGCCTTCCACCCACTGGGATGGAGTCATTGTTTTCGATGTCTGTAGTATGGAGTGAAGGGACGGAACGTAGATCCACGTGACTGTCCCCTGGATCGCTGTCTCCACTGTGGTCTGTTGAAGCCCCTGGAAGGTTGGGGGCAGAAGTCTCTATGTTGGAAGGGTTGATTGAACTGGTTGTGGAACTGTGGTCTGAAGGAGCGAAAGGAACCCTGAAAGCCACGAAAAGAAGATCTGACATCTTTCCATGCGGTAGGCATGACCTTCTTTTTATCCTTTGTATCTACAAGGATCGGGTCCAGTGCTGGACCGAAGAGTGAAGCTCCGACAAAGGGGGCTGAAGTCAGAGCTGCTTTAGACTTGAGGTCAACGTTCCAGGACTTCAGCCACAAAGTCCTACGCACCGCCACCCCCGCAGCCAATGCCCTGGACGAATGTTGGATGACGTCCAGACTGGAATCAGCGGAAAGTGCTGCAGCCTTGGCCATCTTATTGATGCCCTGGCGGAGCTTAGGCAACTCTGGCAGGACCATCTTAACCAATTCCTTAGCCCACAACACCGCCGCTCGCGAGAAGATGGAATTAGTGGTGGCCATCTTGATGGTGGAAGCAGAAGCCTCATGTGCCTTTTTCAATAGGACATCACAGCGCCTGTCTTCCGGAGTCTTAAGCTGTTCTTGGTGTTCTGAATGGACCATGGCCCCTGAGACCATTTGGACCACCGGGGGATCGACCCTAGGGGTGGCCAGTAGTTAGGTAATTTCTGATGATAGATGGTAATGCTTCTTCGGTAAGCTACCGATCGGCTTGGACGAAGTGGGGCGTTGCCACTCAGCGCACATTACTTTCTGAAAAAGCGGCGGAAAAGGTACCACTGGAGTAACTGGATCCGCCAGGGGGAAAACCTGTTGGTCTAGAGAATTAGTTGCAGGTGTGGCCTTTGATGGGGACACATCGTTAATAGTGCGTTTGGCCTTAGATAACAATATCTCAAAATCAGTAGACGAGAAAAGCCTGGTGGAGTTGGATATAGGGGGTGCAACGTCCTCTTCCGAGAGCTCCCCTTCCTCTTTCTCCGATTCTATGGGGTCCCCAGGGGCCAATGGCTGCGAATGTGACGAGTCTTCCCCAGAGGAGGAGGGTGGAATCACTGGGGGGTTAATCCTGACTGAAACCTGGGGTGGAGCTATGGGTGGGGGAGGGACCACAGGAAGGGAAGGAAGATTGGGTTTAGGAGATACTGGCGGTAAGGGATTGGGAGGGGTGGGATGCCTTGGCGGGGAAGCAGACGACGAGGAGGAGGAGCGCCCCCTACGTCTGGCCCTATTCCTACATGCAGGAGGTCTGGGCATAAATAGACCGCGTTCCCAGAGAGGGATGGCCCTACGCCGGGGGCTGGAATCAGGGGAAGATGAAGAGAGACGGTCTGTGCCCTGTCTGCTGGATCTCCTACGTCCCCTATCCTTCTGAACAGGAATGGATGAAATAATCCCGATTGATACTGGCGCAAAGTCAGGAGCGGGTACAGTCTCAGAAGCAATGCCCTGGATAGGCACCGTAACAATGCTACGGACTGAGGCACAGCTAGCAGGATTGCCCATAGGTACACTGCCAGGAGCAGGTACAATGCCAGACCCGGTGCCATGAATAGGCACTTGCACAATGCTAGAGAAAGAAGGTCACCTAGCAGGATTGCCTATCAGATTAATTTCAAAACGCTCCCCCTGAACTAGAATCAGAACCGCAGGTGGCTCTAAATGGAATTCTTTCGTGACGAAATCCCTAAGCCACTGGGTGGCAGCGGGAGAAAAAGGATCCCTACTCACGGTTTGTGAAGTCTGTGGTTGCGCGGGAGGAGAATTGGCGTGCTAACGTTCCTGCAGCAGGGGGGGAGGCGCGGGCCAGCCGGTTCCCTCTCAACCGCCGCGACCCCATCAGGGTGAGTAACTGCGGCCGGAAAAGTGCCCACCGGGCTCCAGACTGCAGCCTCCACAACAGTAATCTTTGCGCCCTCCTTGCAACGGTCTTTAGACTTGGCGCCATTTCCCCCCGCTTTTACTTTTGAGCAGTGACAAACTGCTTGAATGAGCAGCCGCTCACTCAGCCGCTTGTGTCCCTCGGACGAGTGAGTCGATTCCCTACGCTTCCGCTTCTTTTTGGGAGAGGAGGGCTGGGAACTCAAATGTTTAGATTTCTTTAACGCCTTAGAAGCACGTTGCCCTAGGGACTTGGAAGTCCAGGGCTGTTTGGCTGTGGCGGAAAATGGCAGCGAGGAAGCCGTTGTGCCTGGCGCCGCCGTGGCGGCCTGAGTAGATGAAGCGGGAGGCGCCAAAAAACTGGCTTGAGTTGCCGATGGAGGTGATCCGCTGCCAATTTGCTGCGGTAGCAGCATGCTCTCTGACAGAGATCCCTGCATAATTTCTTCGGCATGAGCCGATTCCATATTCAATCAAGGGAAGAAACTAAATAAACGGCAATTTAGTCGGTCCAATTGGAATTAGAAATAAAAAACTAATTTGGCAAGCAATTTATATTTCCAATCGAGATCAGCTCTCTTCCCACCCTTGCACAATAGTAAAGGTGTAAGAGGAAGGGTAATAGACAGAACGGACAAGGAGCAATTGGAAAGACTGACCAGAGCTCACTCCTAAAAGGTCCTATCCCGAGCGAGACAGAACCGGAACTGGGGCTGAGAGGCAAGCCACACCTGCAATTGAATCAAGTGTTACCAGTTCTGTCTCGAGCATGCGCAGTGCATCACCCGATCTGAGGATCTCCTACTCAGGGGGGAAAAATCACAAAATACAAAGATCTACAAATTGAAATTGAAAGGCTGTGGCAGAAAAAGACGAAAATAATCCCAGTGGTAATTGGCACCCTGGGTGCAGTTCCAAAAGACCTTGAAGAGCACCTCAACACCATAGGGGCCACAGAAATCACCATCAGCCAATTACAAAAAACACCTTTACTGGGAACAGCCTATATTCTGTGACGATATCTATAACAACAGCAACAACATTGACAATAAAATTCTGGCATCCCAGGTCCTTGGGAAGGACTTGATGTCTGGATAAAACAAACCAGTCAATAACACTTGTCTGACTGTGTAAACAAGAAATAATAATAATATTAATATTCTTTCTGTTGTAGCCTTTTATGCATCATGTTGCTCTAGAAGCTCCCAGAACCCTCAAGAGAAACTTTTCAGGTGTGGGCAAGTTGTACAATGAGCCACAGCCAGGATGGGAGAGCTAAACATTCCTGGTTCTAATTTCAGTGCCCTGTGCACCCACACCCAATAAGCTACTCTTGGAGGTTGGAGAACCCTCAATAGCAGCATCAAATAAAGCGCAAGCAGAATCTCCATGCATGCACAGAAATGCTGTCTGTGCCGTCATTAGTATTCCAGCCTTCAATAACAGTATGCCCCCCCACCCTCGACCTTATAAATAAAAGTGTACCATATTTGGTATGTGGAGCACTTGTTGCCTGTGATGAACATTCTGTAAATTATTCTGTTTGTTTGCCAGATGTTCCACTGCCATTTCCCAGTAACATAACATTGTTTGGGGCTTCCAAAATGATGGCTCCTGTATCTATGATGCAGTGAGAGTGAGAGAGATGCAAGTGCTTAGAAACAAAGCCTCCTTAAATGCCAAAGTACTTAATTAGATGAAGCCACGCAGGTGTGCATATGTAGTGCTGTTTGTGCATGCATGTCTCTTCAATCGCTCTCAGTTTGACCCTCTTTACTGTAGATTAACACTTTTTTCGGTATGAAGTAAAAACTGCTGTTCTTATAATTGCAAAATCACTGTACTGGGCATGTTGCTCAGTAAAGGCTATATACTTGGCAAAATAACTTGGCTTTATTTTTCCCCACCTGCTGCTTAGAGCAATTATCTTGTTTCTTTAAGAATATTAAAAAATCCTGATTTGTTGGACCACATATAGTTATATGTGTATTGAAGTTTGCCATGGATACTAAGGGTATTATTCCCACCCCCTTCCCATGCTTTTGTTTATTTGCACATTGTTACAAATCTTCAGTCAGTATAAATCTTCTAAGGCAGCCATAAATATTGAACTTCTTTACATCTTCCTCTTAAATTTGCCACTAAATATTCCCCTGAAGGGCAATGGCATAGGCATAAACTTTATGCATTTGCATCAGTACATTTTCTGAGCACCTGTTATGGTCTTTAAGCTTTGTAGGTGCATTTGTCATATAGCCTATATACCACCACTATACACTTTGCTTGTTCATTGCAGTGGGGCAACAGAGGCTTCCTTTCTACTCTTACCACGTCTTTCATCTTCCTGCCCAAAGGAACAGAAGCGCTCTAACCACTGGATCTTGGGGCCCCAGTCCATTACCTCTAAGGTCCAGGAGGGCTCCAAAAGGCGGGGGGGGCCTCCTGTAGCCACCCCACGCCCGCCATCCCACAACTGCTCTACCATGCCAAACCTCTGCTGTTTTTTAATTATTTCAGCCACTGCACAGCCGAGGGGTGGCTCCCAGCGGGGGAGCCGAACAGTCCTTCTCCCTCCTCCCTGGTGGCGGCCAGAGCAACACTAGGCCTGTCTGTTCAGCCCAGTGTCCATTGCTAACTGTGAGGCACACCTGCACAGTTGAGCAAGATCTTTGCGACAATCTCTCTCAACTGCGAGGGCATGCCTCACAGATAGCAAGGGATGCTGGGCCGAACGGACAGGCTCAGCATTGTTCCAGCTGCTGCTGGGTGGGGAAAAGAGAAGGACTGCTCAGCTCACCCCCCGGCAGCCACTTCTCGGCAGCAGGAGGCCTCCAAGAGAAGCTTTCAGGGGGCCTCATGCTGGGGAGGCCTTGTGGCAGTTCGGTCTGGGTGCCAAAATTACCTAGGTGCTCACCTGCAAAAGAAAGTCAGGATTCTAGAATGTTCTGTGCAATTGTGAATGTCTGTGAAAGCAATGGTATGATGCATGTGTTTGCCCAAACAAATGGAGAGGAAGAGTCAAAGGTGCACTATAAATATTTTGTATTGTTTGACATTTTCCACTGCCCTGAGTGGTACAATGTTCCAAGGGCAGCATTACCTAGGTTTTGGCTTCCTTCAGAGGACAGATCATTGGAGGCTTATGACGTCTTTGTAATATCTGGTTTATTTGCAAATTTACGAGTTGAGTATTAAGTGGCGGGGAACAGCATGCTGCAGCCAGACAGCAAGACCGCCTGCTTCTATCAGATTCCCAGAGAGAGGCATCTAGTTCACAGCTAACTCTCTCATTCATTGGCCGGGTTCAGACATACAGGATAACCACAGTTACAGCTGGCCGAGCTTGTAAGTGCAGTACACCTGAACAAGTGAAACCATGGTTACAGGCCAAAAGCTAACTCATTTTTGCTTCACCAAACCACAATTGGAAACTTCGTTTTTTTCTAAGCTTCTCCGCTGACAACTGTGGTTTTGCCACTGAAGCGTTATGCCCGACTGCTGACTCAAGTATAACTGCAGTTTCGCACCCATTTCTAAACCCCTATCATAGAGGCGGCAGCACAGACCCACCTGAGGATGTGGCTGCTCCATGCTTTCAGCACTTCTCACTGGTACCCTCTCAGGAAACCAGCCACTTGCCTCCTGTCAGCCATGCAGCTATGGAGTTTCCAAGCTACAGGGATGTCACCATGCCCCATCTTGGACTGGCCAGCCTGTCAAGCCACACAGCCACTTAGGGGCACCCCTGATTCCCACTCCATCTCTTGCTCCCCCCACTTGGCAAGCAGTAGGGCAAGGGGACAGGATGACAGGATGGGCACACACTGCTTTGCTCCCCGTGAAGGGAGCAACAGTCATGTATGTTCACAAGCACAAACACTCCAAGTGGTAGCACAAGTAGGGCACCCCAACACGGTGCTAGGAGGGGGGTAAATGGCTGGGGTGGAGTATGAAAGGCAGAACCAAGCAGGGGAGCAGCCAAGTTCAATTTTTTTAAACAGAAAGGGTGGGGAAGGGGGCCCCTTCCCCAAGTGGGGATATTTGCTCCCTAAGTCTAGCTCATGAGAAGAACTGTCTGTGGGCACTAAGGCAAGATTTACAAGATGGTACTCTAGTTGCACAAGATGGTACTCTTGACATATGCTGCACAGTGCCCCCTTATCCCACAGACTGCTTTCTCACAAGAGTGGCAGACTAAGGGGAGCGAGGGAAGATGCTCTTTGTAGGAAAGTATGGGCACTTGGGCAAGTGCTCTCCTGGTCTCGGTGACTGTCACAAAGCCGCTGTCAAGCCCTTCGCCTGGCCAGCCCGTGTGTGTGTGTGTGTGTGCGCGCGCGCGTGTGTGACTGCCTGCGGTCCCAAAGAATGAGCCGACCATCCCAGAGAACCTGGAAATCTCTCCTCTATGCGCAAGGAAATCTACACACAGTGCCATGTCGGACCCAGCCTGGGAGCTCTGAATGGGTATAAAGGTCCGCGCCCGACCCCTGTGCCCACAGCATCCATGAAAGCAGGTATGCTCTGGCAAATGCCCCCATCATGGCAGGTATGCTCTGGCAAATGCCTCCCTCATGGCATGTGCAAAGCGTCCCCTTTCCAGCTGGAGAGCAAATATCAACAGGGGGTGCTTCTCTTTGGCTTTGAGGGACTGCTACAAGCAGGGATTCAGGAGTAGCAAAGTTCTACTTTTTTCACAGAGAGGTAGGGGAATGGGGACACAGCCCCTTCCCCTTTGGGGGGTTCATGTCCCCCAGGCTTACTCATGAGCAGGGCTAGGCAGCTGGATTGGCAATGCACCTCCATCAGAGCCTGTGACAAAAAACATGGCTCAAGAGAGTGCCAGGCCATGGGGACACCCCCAGACAATTCATGAGAAGCACCATGAGAGGGGAGGGGAGATAATTGTCAAGGGAGAACTCTACTGCCCAGAGACGTAAGTTTGGGAGGGGTATAAATTTGATAAATAAATAAATACTGATGCCTGATGGCAAAACATCCCCTTTCCCCATAGACAGCCCTCTCTAGGGATGTGTGAAATGATTCAGGTACAAAACAATTTGTACCCGAATCTGGCTGATTTGGGTGATTTATAGACAAAACAAATCACCCCTATGTTCAATTGCCCAGATTTGGGTACAAAACAAATCACTTCTTATTCAGACCCCAAAAATTTGGATATTGAGACCTCCATTTTGTGGCCAATGTGGGGTGGGTGGTAGTGCCCAATGGGTGGAAGCTACGACCCAAATTTCAAAGAAATTGGGCAAAGGGGTGATTTTTAAAAGATTTTTGAAGTTCACACGCCTTTAAGACTTTTCCCATAGAGAATAACTGGGCTTTCAGCAGCAATTCCCTGGGGCAATGGGGCACCAGGGTGGCCCAGAGTGGGTTGTGGTGGGTGGTAGTGCCCAATGGGTGCAAGGAAGCTATCGCCCATATTTCAAAGGTATTGGGAAAAGGGTTGTTTTTGTTTTGTTTTGTTTTGTTTTGTTTATAAAACCCTTTGAAGTTGGCATGTCTCTGAGCAGATTCAGGGCAGAAAAGGGGTTTCGGGGGCAGAGGAGTGGGTCAGGTGATAGAGTCTCAATGGGTGCCTGATACTACCCAGATTTAAAATAAATTGGTGAAAGGGGTAATTTTTCACCCTGGTTTGCGCATCTTTAAGCTTCCCCCGCCCATAGGGAATAATGAGGAATTTCAGCAGCCCCATAACTCCACTTGGGGGGCACCAGGGTGGCCCAGAGGAGGTGGTAGTGTAGTGCACATAGTGTGCCAACCATTCCCAGAATGAGAAGCCCATGGAGCACTGGGTTTTGTTGTTTTCAAGGTCTGAGATGTTCCAAGAGTAGATTCTCTGGTAGGAAATGAGAGAATCTACTCCCATTTCCTACCAGAGAATCAACTCTCAGAACACCTCAGACAGGCTCTTGCAAAACTATGCCCACTGCCAGCATGGCCACTCATATGTACATGTTTACCCTTGCCAGCACCTCGGAATGCCCCCTACCCCTCTGTCCCAGGGTGGCAGTAGAACAATGGCTCCCCTCTCCCATGATTCCCCACATTCACAGATCGGCATATGGTGCACAGACAGAGCAGGACCCAGGATCATGATTGGGTTTAAAGGTCCATCTCAGTGCCTTCCTCTCCCCTCCCCTCTCCTCCCATCTGGGCAATGACACATGGAGCATCTAGATGTCCTCTGGGTGCATGCAAAAGTCTGCAAAGGGAAGGAGGGAGTGGAGGTTTGTGGGGGGATGTGTTCTATATTTTACAAAGAAAGGGTAGGAAAGTAGGGCCCAGCCACTTTCCCAAGGGAGTGGGGGATTTATAACCCTAGCCTACGCATGAGCAGGGCCAGCGGGATAAGTTTTTGGAGCGATATTTCCTCTGTGATGAGGGTGGCTACCAAAGCCCATGCGGACTCTACCCTCTCATGAGAGAGTCAGACCATGGGTTCTCTAAGTAGAATTGTGCTGAGCTGCTGTATGTTGGAAAATGGTGGGAAGGGTTATCCCAGAGACTGCTTTCCTAATCCCAGGGATGGTGGCCCAGGTGCCTTGAAAAAAGCCCCCTGCCTGACCATCCACATCTGTGCTCAGGTGCGTCCTTGCCTGCAACCCTGCAGTCAACTCAGCTGCCCCGGTGTTGGGGGAGCAGAGGAAAGTGCCTTCTCCCGCAATTTCCTGCACCCACTTATCCGCATATGGTGCATAGACGGAGCAGACCTAGGATTTTTAAATTTGTGTAAATGTGTGGTCTCCTTGGCCCACTGCACAGCTGTGCACATGACCAGGGTATAGCACATGGGGTGTGAGGATATACTTTGGGGTGTGTGTAGGGCTTCAGGGGGATTTGGGGGGAAAGAGGTGGTGGAGATATTTTCCCCTATTTTTTTTTAACAAAGTTTGTTGGTGGGACCACTAAAGCAGGGCCCCCTTGGATTCTCTAGTGGTTAAGTGGGCTGGCTATGCTTGTGAGCTCGCAGTATGTAGGTGGGGATTTGCCCTTTTATGGGTGAATCCAGTCTACATCCCCAGTAGACTGGCCTTCTCATGAGACTGCCAGCTCAACTGGCAGCAAGCTGCCGGACAGAAGGAATTTGCTTGGATCTAGATGAGCTACTTTGGCGGGGTCACGCCTCACAACATCAAATTAAATCAAATTTATTATTACGGTCCATGACCAAGAAAACAAGGAATAAAAACAATACAATACAGTAAAAATATACAACATCAAAAGAATAAATTAGATAAAACTGAGTTACAAAGATGGCAAGGTCATACACAGCTAATTTTATCTCATCGCATTTTACATGCCGCAGCACAAAATTATGCAATCCTTTCTGTAACATCTGTGTGGCGAGCCATAAAAAAAACAAGAAATGTAATAATCATCAGAATAACCCGGTTTATCTTTTAAAAGCGGTTCTATCCATATAGGGTGAAAAGTCCTATAAAAGGCAAAATGCAAAAGGATGTGTGCTACCGACTCAACAACTCCAGCGCCACAAGGGCATAACTGATTCCTTAAGGGAATTCCCTTAAACCTCCCTTCTAACACCGCAGAAGGTAAAGCGTTAAAGTGTGCCTGTGAGAAAGCTCTTCTATGACTTAAAGTGGTCAGGCTTATTAAATATCCTACTAGCTGGGGATAGTTCGAAAAACTGCCTAGGTGTTCTTTGCAGTATTCAAACTTAGTTCTCTTTGTTTCTCCATATCACTCTTTGAACATAAGAACATAAGAACAGCCCTGCTGGATCAGGCCCACGGCCCATCTAGTCCAGCATCCTGTTTCACACAGTGGCCCACCAGATGCTTAACTATCTTTTTAGCAGCATCAGATGTTGTATGTATTTGTTTGTTTTGGCCCAAGGCTAGCATAAATACAAGAAAAGGAAACAACAACAATAAAATACACAAAACATTAATACCTTCAAATACTGTATACATGACTAATTTCAATGAAATGAAATGAAATCACTTCTCGGCCTAATGGCTAAGATCATGCATCAGGTGTTAAAGATGACAAATATTGCCATGAAAACCCACACATACCAAGGATGCAGGGGCGTATCTAGGATGAGACAGGTAGGGCATGTGCCCCGGGCTCCGCTTGAATGAGGGAGTGCCATTTTTTAAAATTAAAATTTTTTAAAATATGTCAGCCAAAAACAAAATGGCCACCGTGCATGCCCAAATCTGTGAGGCCCTAGGCCATGCCAGGCTTCGCAGAGGCCATTTGAGCATGCACGGCGGCATTTTGTTTTCAGTGGCCATTAAAAAAAACAATTATTTTTAAAAATGGCCACCGCACATGCTCAAATGATCCTTGCAAGGCCCTAGAGGCCAGCGAGGGGAGGGGGAACCTTTGCAGACCCCCCCTCCCATGGCCTTTAGCCCCTCAAAGGGGCTACAGTAAAAAAATTGTTTTTAAAAATTAATATAATAATAACATAAGTCACTGTACACATATTCAGATTGGCACTATGTACAGAGAATCAGGGCTTGTGAATACTGAGCTGAAGCTTATGAGGTAGGATTGTATTCATTTGCTCTTACTTTGCTTCTTGTGATAAGTGAGTTAAATATGATGTCTTCATAATATAACTATTAATTGTGAGTTTGTCTTTGAATCAGTGTGAAATCCTTAGTATTAAGGCCCACTGAGAGTTTCTTGCTCTCTTTCTCTCATTTTATTTATTTATTTTATTGTTAGATTTATATACCGCCTTTCGCTAAAAACAACCCCAAGGCAGTTTACAAAAGTTAAAACACATAAAAATGAATTAAAAGTATTTAGCTAAAAATATAAAAACAATCCGATATTTAAATATATAATATACAAAATACAAAATACAAATACAAATACATTCTAACTGTCTTTCTAAAATACTAGAATATATTCCAAGCAGTGACAACAGTTTACTCTGCATATCCTTTAATTATTTTCAGAGTATCTGGGAAAAGTCAAATTCTCCATTTATTTTTAAAACTTATGTAATAGTGATGCTACAATGCATAGTAGAGAATTAGACAGGCACTTCTGTTTAGTTTTCCAAGTTCACCTCCACATAGTATTTGGGTATTTCATGAGCCCCAACATAATGAAATTTGTAGTTTTCCAGCATTTTTTGGTCTGGCTACATCCACTGTTAAATAGTCTTTGAAATATTAAAAGATTAACGAGCTTGACTTATATTTTAGAGCGGATATTATGGTAAAGTTATCTGAAAGATGCGTGTATAGATACGCCTAGATACGCCTCTGCAAGGATGACCTGTGAGTTCTTTCGCCAGGATGACTGGAATTCATCTTCCAACACTAATGGCACAAGGCCCAAGGGCCGGGCCTGGAGTTTAAGCCAAAAATTAATCAGATATAACCAAGCATGGGCTTCTGCTTCACAACATCTTCCCAGGTGATGGTGGGACAGACCCCACCCCAGCATCCTTTGCCCTCCCCCATTTGCATATCCCTTTCTAGCAAATGTGGGGTTTCCCCTCCCTTCCCACACTGTAAGCAGGATTCATCCCCCCTTGGGCATTCAAAGGGCTTTCAATGCCCTTTCCCTGCCGAGGGCATGCAGAGCACTCCAAAAATGCTCGATCCCGCTCAGCATGCCCATTCAATATCTTAGCCAATTGTAGCTGCCCCGGTGACGTGGTGATGCTTTCCCCACAGTCTGGCCACAGAGCTGGCTGGGAGGCCAAGCGGGGAGTGGGGGTGGGGGGCGCTCCCCACTCCTTCAACTGCAGTTTTGCTGGCCATGGTTTGCTGAATGTTTGCAGCATGAATGGGAGTTAGGAATTGTAAACCTGTCCACAATTAACTGTAGTTATCCTGTACATCTGAACCTGGCCAAACAAACTGTAGGTTCTCTTCACTCACAAACCAACCTTCCCTGTTGCTAGAATATGAAGTATCACAAGCTCTGATGGTCTCTCAATTTCCAGAGAAATCTCCTATTACAGAAGCAGAAGTTCTTCTGTCAAATGCTCAGTTTTGATCAGGCATCACCCAAGGGTAATACCATTGGGACAGGCCTATTCATCAGCCATCGGTCTCTTAGCAATATTATTAAGCCCAACATGATTCAAGTGGATACTCTTCTTCAGAGGCACTCATGAAGCAAAATGGCCTTCTCAGTTAAACTGAGGTACAGAAGGCTCAGGCTGCTTTGCTTTTATCAGTGCCCCCAAAGTAAAGTATCCAGTAGGAATGCATTGGTCATAAGGCCAAAAACACATAAGGCAAAACATTTCTAATATAGTGAGCCTCTGAGGTTTCCTTTCCTACTGTTTCTGCATCCTCCCTCCTTATGCAGAAATGAAAGAAAGCCCATGCTCCTTTTTTTTCCTGCCTAAGCACACAGGTGCTGGAGAAGTTCAGGATAAGAATAGTGGCTTGAGGATGTCACAGTGTGTGCTAACAATGTTTTGTAGGTTTTTATTGTGATTATCTTAGGTTTCTGAAAGGTGAAGAGAGGGGTTCATAAACCTTGAAAAAGTCTGCTGATGTGCATATGTGATCTAAAAAAACTGTAAAGTGGGCTGTATTCAGGAAATGGACCCCCCCACTTTTAGGAGCACTAGATTAAGGGTGAATACACAAACACTCATTCATCACTTGATGACCGCAATATTGAGTGATGACTTTCATGTGTGAAAGAGCCATGACAGATCAACTTCCAGCTGGCCTGATTTGGAGGCTCACCCTCCAACTGAACCATGGCTCCCGGTCTGAGGCCTAGTCCAAGATCAAATCGAACCACCCTGCAGCTTGAAGAGCCAACTTGTGAGCTGGCTCGAGGTTGGATATACTTATAAAAGGAAATCTGGCAAGGATTATTCTTTACAAATAAAGTAGAGAAGTAATTGCAGGGTGGGTGGAGGGAAAATGTAGTATTTTGGAAATACATTTAAAAAACAAACTAATGGTGGGGATGGGATGGTGGGGGGTGAGGAAAAATGCAGTCTGATCCTTAAAAATCAAGCTGATGGCTGTGGCGGTGATGTGATGGCAGCAGCGGTAGCTGGGGGGTGAGGAGAAGTGCAGCGGATGGTGGGGAATTAGATGGTGTGGCGGTGGCTGTGGTGGAGGCAGCAGCAGCATGAGCCAAGCCTCCACCAGCAGCCAGGTGAGTGGTGGCGGCGATTCCCCGCTGCAGGGGCTGCTGGAAGGCACGCTGTGGAGGTAAGCAGCAACTTTCTTAAAGATGCCTCCCACCGTCCCACC
This sequence comes from Hemicordylus capensis, assembly GCF_027244095.1. Classification (NCBI taxonomy): domain Eukaryota; kingdom Metazoa; phylum Chordata; class Lepidosauria; order Squamata; family Cordylidae; genus Hemicordylus; species Hemicordylus capensis. The sequence goes on along the minus strand of NC_069657.1, from coordinate 300,063,799 downwards.
CCCCAGTGGCGCGTTCACAAGCTGCTACTGCTTGTGGGGGTATGAAAGGAGCTCCTGCCTCCACCTCTGCTGACCCTGATGCTGTCATGGCTGCAACCCTGCCTCTGGCAACTTGTTTTTAATGGTAAAAGAAAGACTACAAATACCCTTTTTCCTCACCCCCATTGCTATATTTACCCTTTTACAAGTCTACCTGTTGAGCCTTGGAGCCGGCTCACAAAGCGGCTTGATGGCCAGACCAGAGTGGGCCTGGGCTCACTCAAGCCTGGGCTACCCAGAGAGACATGAATCCAATTAGAGCCAAACAGGTCTAGCTGGTTCCATGCACATCCCTACACTCCCTGAGGTAAACTTAGGGTAAACCTGTTTCTCTGGGTTCTATTACTTCACATAGGATTTGTGTGATTTAATATTCCATTGTACACACATACACAAACACACACCTTCTGCACACAGAAAACTAGATTTCAAGAAGAATCCGAGGCTCTTCTCCATAACATCTAGATTCCTATATAAATGGGAAAGCACCATAGTAAGCATTACATATGGCTTACTTACTGCCTCCACATGAACATGGCACCCTACATGTGATGAAGAGGCAGATGCACCAAAAACATGCCCTCCCTGAAGTCATTAAAAGACGCATTCTCAGCACATCCTTTAATCACATGTGTGGCGTGATCATCTCTACACACACTACAAATTGTGGATGTGGTGGCAATGTCAGCTCCTCCTCCTCCTCCTCATGAACAAATGAGCTTTGCTCCCAAGAACCCTTACATCATTGTGTAGGGTATATTTGTAGTCTGGGAGGAAGTCAGTTTTCTGAGGGGAAGGGTGGAAAGAGGTAGCTGCATCATGTCTCTATCACTGCTTCTGCCTTTCTCACTTGCCTACTAACTCACAAACGGGAATGTCCTGCAGAATCAGGGAGTTCCCACTTGCAGACGTGGGGCTGATGGAAGAGGGAAGGAAGCAGCCATGCTAGAGAGCTGTGGCTGTACGAGAGATTTGCGGTAGTGCTGCCTACTCCCAGCACCTCCCATACGAGTCCTGGGGCCTCAGGAATTGACTATGGGCCCTTTGCCAGTGCCTGACTAGGCTAACCCCTGATGACCCATTTCTATGGAAGTCACAATATAGTAAAAACAAGAGAAAATTCAGACCACTTTGTTGTGCAGGTCTATATATGTGATCTCGTTCTGGAATGTCCAACTGATATCCTTATTTATGAATCAGTGCTACCAAAATACAGTTTTATTTCCCCTAAATGAAACAGAGCTGAAAGCTGTTAACAACATATACTACTTCTTTATAAAGACCTTCACAGTTCCTAATAAAGGATGAACACAAGATCTCTAAAATCAATCTCTTTAGATACTTCTGTGAGTCTGAATGTTCTGTCTTTATTTCTGAGTTATACAGCAATTGCCTCTACTTGATTAACTGGTCCATACCATTTAACAATCTCGTACAGAGTTGGATTTCTTTCCTCTATAATCAGGAGGACTTGCACATTTTGTTCTTTTCGGTTTAAAAGGGTTGTTCAATATGACAGATACAAAGCATGATAGATTATTGCTACATAAAAGATCGTTTATTCCAAGAAGCAGAATTTTGAGAAAGTTCAATTCTGGCACACAGGATCTATTTTAAGAGCAATGATTCCGATGCTTTTAAGCAAGAATCAAATTGGCAAACAATTTAAGGGACAATTATTCAGTTACATTTTCTGCTGGGCCATTCCATTTTCCTGAATTTCCTTCTTATATAGGTGTTACTAGAATAGCAAAGGAAGAGAAATTTATCAGCTCCATTACTGAACAGGATAGATCCTCTCTAATGGTTTGGGCAGTTTGCTGCTGCCACTGCCATCAGCCACAGTTTTCAGTCCTCATAGAGTTGCTTTGGACATCTCAGCAAACCAATGCAATATCAACTCATACTTCTATTTCTTGTGGATCCAAAGTGGTAGTTGCTCAGGGAAGATGAACCATTCTTGTCCATAACTTTGAGCATGTGAATTGCCCTTCCCACTAGAGCTCCGTAATGACTCATATCTTTGAGTGTGCACATTTCTGGCTTCCAGACTATGAAGTGCTGATGCTATGAGAAGTGCTGGTGCTCTCAATGGCTGTGAGAAATGCAGCACTGGCAATCATCTGTGGGCAGCAAATTTCAGTGATCTCTCCTTCCCTTGGAAGTGCTCTGTGCCACACAAAAATGTCCCTGGGGATCAAGGATATATCTGTATCTATATTTTTGTGTGGCACAGAGTGCTTCTCGGGAAAGGTGACATCCCAGTGCTGCATAAGTCAGGCAGCAATTGGAAGTATCACTGATTCCCATGCAAGCACCAGTGCTTCGTTGGTCTGGATGTCAGCCACAATCACACACACACACACACACACACACACACACACACACACACACCAAGGCATGCATGCACTTTCTCAGTAGTATTTGCATCAGGTGTTATTCTCAGCCTGTACATTCTGTTTGGAGACTGTCTCTATACTAATTGCCAGTGTGATGGTGTCAGTGTGATGGTGGCTTGGGAGCCTATTCATACGACCATCATCTTTCTGGCTTTCAGTGTAAGATGGTTTTTCTCAAATTTAATTATTTTAAATCTCTTCTGCTCCTGAATGATATCTGAAGAAAGATGAGGGAATCATAAAGACTAGAATAATCTCTCTTTTGGGCCCACTTGGACTCCATACGTATTGTGGAGTCTATAGTGGAGGGGTCCAGCGACTCCTATTGAGCTTGGATCAGTTTCAGTCTGTAACTCCTGAGGACATGGACAAGCTGCTTGGAGCAGTGCAGCCTGCCATGTGTTATCTTGACCCTTGTCTGACATGGCTTATACTATCTGGCAGAGAGGTTATTGGAGGGGACCTAATGGACATCATAGACATTTATCGAAGTGGGCAGGATGTGTTCCTGTCTTAAGAAGGCAGTTATTAGATCTCTTTTGAAGAAGCCTGCATTGGGCCCAGAGTTAAGCAATCTCCAGCCTTCCAAGCTTGGACAAGGTGATTGAGAGAGTGATAGCCTTTCAGCTCCAGGTGGTTTTGGATAAAACAAATTATCTAGATCCATTTCAAACAGGGTTGGGGGCAGGCTATGGGGTGGAGACTGCCTTGGATGACCTGATGGATGATCTCCAATGGAGAATTGACAGAGAGAATGTGACTCTGTTGGTCTTTCTGCATCTTTCAGTGGTTTTCAATACCATCAACCACGGTATCCTTCTGGCGCATCTGAGGAGGGGTGGGAGTGGGATGCACTGCATTATAGTGGTTCCATTCATACCTCTCAGGAAGATTCCAGATGGTGTTGCTTAGAGACTGTTGCTCTGCAAATCAAGAGCTTCAGTATGGAGTCCCACAAGGCTCCATACTGTCTCCAATGCTTTTTAACATCTACATGAAACCACTGAGAGAGATCATCAGGGGATTTGGTGCAGGGTGTTATCAATATGTGGATGACACCCAAATCTATTTCTCCATGTCATCATCATCAGGAAAAGGCATAACCTCCCTAAATGCCTGCCTGGAGGCAGTGATGGGCTGGATGAGGGATAATAAACTTAGACTGAATCTAAATAAGACAGAGGTGCTTATTGTGCAGGGTTGGAACTCAGGAGACAACTTCGATCTGCCTGTCCTGGATGAGGTTAAACTCCCCCAGAAGGACCAGGTATACCGTCTGGAAGTCCTTCTGAATGCAAACCTCTCTCTGGTGTCTCAGGTTGAGGTACTGGCCAGAGGTGCTTTCTATCAGCTTCAGCTGATATGCCAGTGAATCTGTTTCTTGAGATAAACAACCTCAGAACAGTGGTACATATGCTGGTAAACTCTGGCCATAATTACTGGAATGTGTTCCATGTGAGGCTGCCTTTGTATGTAGTCCAGAAACTGCAACTGGTACAAAATGCAGCAGCCAGGTTGGTCTCCAGGTCATCTCAAAGATACCACATTACACCTATATTAAAATAACTGGTTACCAGTATGTTTCAAGGCAAAATGCAAGTTGTATGTTATCCTCTATAATAAAGAGCTTGAGTGTGATCCTGTGTCCCTGCCCGTGTCTTTCTCGGATGTTCTGGGCATGCGCTCCGCATGCCCAGTCTCTAAGGGACACGGCGGCCAGGTTGGAGGAGGAAAAGCGGCGGCCGAGGAGAAGCAGCCGCCACCGAAGCCAGGCGGGAGGAGGAGGTGGCAGGGGAAGCCAGCCGAGGCGGCGGCGGAGCCGTGGCCAAGGCCTGGCCGCGCCGCCGAAGCCAGGCGGGGGGAAGAGGCGGCGGGGGAAGCCGGCCGAGGCGGCGGCAGAGCCGCGGCCGAGGCCTGGTGGCGCCGCCGAAGCCAGGCGGGGGGAAGAGGACCCCCCCACCCAAAACCACCGACGGACGGGGTGAGGCGGTGGTGGGGGAAGCCGGAAAGGGGAGGCCGGCGGTGGCGGGAGGGGGAATGGTGGCAGGGGGGCCAGAGCGCACAACTCTCCTAGTGCCCGTTAATTTAACGGGCCTAAAATAACTAGTAACCTATAAAGCCCTAAACAGCTTAGGCCCCTGGGTGTTTAAGAGAATGCCTTCTTCATTATGAGCCCCATTGACCATTGAGATCATCTGGAGAGGTTCATCTGCAGTTGCAACCAGCTCCTCTGTTAGCTGCTCAGGGACAGGCCTTCTCCATCGCTGCCCTGAGGCTTTGGAATGTATTCCCTTCTGAAATGAGAGCCTCCCCATCTCTGTCAGCTTTTAAAAGGGCCATTAAGACACATTTATTCATCCAGGCTTTTAATTAGACTTATAGAATGTAACATTGTTTTTAACATTGTAAATTATTTTAATGTTTTAATCTTGTTTTAATTTTGTGCTTTTCCCCCCTTTTCTTTTTTTGTAAACTGCCCAGAGATGTGAGTTTGGGGCAGTATATAAATATGTTAAATAAAATACAATATAATAATGCCCTGCTCTGCGCTGGAAACTGTTACAGCTTCTCTGAGAAATGGCTGTCCAGCCTTTGTTTGAAGACCTCCAGTGATGCAGCATCCATCACTGCATGAGGCAGGCTGCAACACAGTCAAATAACTCTTACAGTTTGGAAATTCTTCCTAATGCCTAGCCTAAATCTGCTTCCTATTGATTCTAATCCTGCTCTAGGCATAAAAGAGAAAAAGTCCATAGAGAGTCTTAAGTAAGCGATAATTTTTCATCTATGAAATTAATTAGGGATTAATTTACCAGAGTTGGCTTTGGTATATGTAAAATGTAAACAAAACAAACAACCCCCCCCCACACACACACACACCAGGAAGTCCTCTTCGAATCTGTTGTATGTTTTTACTTTCCTGTTTTGACTTCCGTGGAAGTCCAGTTCGGACAAACTTCTGTGCATAGAGGGGCTATGAGTCTGTTCACATGCACAGTCAAGAGCAGGCTAAGGCACCCAAGCCCGCTTGTGCATGTGAACCCGCAGCAGCCAAGTGGCTGTTGGCATAGCCAGCAGAGCCCACTGCTTAAATGGGGTTAAGGAAGTAAGCATTCCCTGAGCCCCATTGTTGTAATCGTGTGCACCACCAGCTGCTCTTAGTTGGCGCTCCAACATGGACAGGCTCCCACCCATTGAAGCGGGGATCCCCACAATTTGCACGGTGCATTGTGTGAGTTCCACGGGCCAGCACAATACCTCCATCCTGCCAAGGGCAGCCGGCAATTGTCTTACCCCTATGGGAATCTAGAGGTTAGTTTCCTAACTAACCCACCCCCCACCCCCCGCAAAAGGCAAGCAAGGGAGGCAGAAATGAGGGGAAAGGCACTGTACCTTATTTTTCAGGTCTCCAGCAATGCCCCCAAACTCTCCCAAACTGTCAAATATTCACCAAAAACCTTTTATTTAAAGAGCCACAAAATGGCTCTTTTGTGACAAAACGTCCTTTCTGAGTCATTTTTGGCCACTCAAAACCATGGATAGGTGAATTTTGCCTATTTTTCTACACATAGATGAAGAAACCAGGCCTCTAAGATCCAGCCACAGAAACACGAAACTATGATCCTTGAATCTGTGGATAATGAGGGCTGCCTGTAATTGTTTTCTGGATTTTGCATGAGTTCATGATTGTGCAGTTTAGTCCTATGCATGTTTGACTTTGCATGTGTTCCTATACAAACTCTGTGTCCAATGGATGGATGCCCAGTGGGCCCTAGAAGTGCATGTTGAGTGTGTGAGATTCTGTTTCCCCACCATATACAGCTGGAATCTAATAGTACCAAAGCAAGATTAAGTATTATTTTATGTATTTGAGTCTATTATGAATTATGTATTTCCAAATCAGAAAATCTCAGATCACTCAGTAACAAATATTAGAAGAATTGAACACCAGGCATGTATGTCATGAAACTGTTGCCTGACTTTTGCTGCAATGAGATATTCTTTTTTCTAAAAACAAGCCTTTGTCAAATATGAAGGGAGACTATATTGATCATGAGTTTTTGCATGATGCCAATATCTGATCATTCAACAGATGCTCCCCTTTCTGTTTGCCCAGCATGGGCAACACAAATAACAATATTTGAGTTTAAACATGGGTTCAGCTTTATTTATTTTGCAATTCCCTTCTACACAAACACATTCAGATTTCACACAGATGCAAATCAACAAATTATCTTAATTGGGGTTGATGGCACTCAGGCCTTGACGGAACCATCTTGAGCTAACGGTAAATGACTCTCTAAAATTTGTCATTTATTTTGCTGAAATTTACCAACACATTCGGTCAATTGCCATGCCTTAATCCTGTTTTAATGATGGTTTTTAGCATTATTGCCTGCATTCTGGAAAGCTTGCTTATTATCACTTCTTATCCTTCATGAGCTGGTGTTGTGATTTTTGTCCATGTTCCTTATGTACCAACTGGCAAATGCTACTCCATTATACTACTGATCTATTTGGTCAGTCTATTTATAGTATGCTCTTCCTTTAGAAAGCTTAGTGTAGCTTACAGAGCTTCCTCGTAGTCACCTATCCAGGTACTGGCTGACATGATGAGGAAAATTACTAATTAATAGTAATTAAAAGGGCATGCTACACATTGCCTGATGTGTTATTTTAATTTCAGTGGGACTACTTTGAGTAATTTTCCTCATGTCCACCACTGATCATATCTACAACTCCCTTGATTCTCCAGTATTATAAGTTTTGGTGCTCCCTGACTGCTCACTGGGTAATTTCACTCTTGTATCATTACATTCTTTAGAGCAATAATTTTATAATATTCCATATGCACGCTTGTAACCTTAATATAGAAATCACAGCACCATCCATAATGAAAACATGCTTAGGATCTCATTTGGAGCTCCTTCATTCTTTGCTGCTTTTCCATGGCTTCATCGCATTCTGCCACAGTAATGTTTGAAAGGATGGAACGCTAATAGTGAGGCCAACCATATTGGATGTCCTGTGAAACCATTGCCTTCTTTATGCAGCCCAATGACAATTGGGTATGAAGGACCCACACAATTGTTATGTCCAGGTGAATCCAGACTCTCATGCATTACTGCAGCAATATAGGATAAAACCATAGAAAAGTGGATCCTAAACTACTATGGTATCTAATGAAGAGGCCTTTTGTTAGTTGATTTTAAAATATACATTTGTGTTAATCTGGCATCATACTGTGCCAGTACTGAGTTTAAAATTATAAATTACCCCTCTAATACCGAAAAAAGGTATGCTCTACTGAAAGGCAAAATAAACAGAACACTCAGCAAGTATATCAGTAATTCAGTCAACAGCTACATGTTAACAGGGACACCTTTTAATTTGTCTAATTCATTTCAGGGCTACCAGTGTATCTGCCTCCCTGGTTGGGAAGGGCCATTTTGTGAATCTGAATCCAATGAGTGTGACTCCAATCCTTGTATGAACAACAGCACTTGCACTGATCTCTTCAATGACTATCGGTAAGATGCGTCCTCTCCATCACAAAATGAATAGATACTCCAGTGATGATTTAATACTTCTAGCTATTCGGTTTTGTTGTTTTTTTGTCTTCGCATGTGATGAATTTTAAATTGCTACATTGCAATAAGCAGTTTCTGATACAGATTGGATTAGTGACATTGTGAGGGTTGGAGTTTGTTTGTTCAATTTTTATACTGCCTTTCATAAGGCATTCCAAGGTGGTTTACAAAGGTTAAAATACAATAAAACTCCATTAAAAAGACACACGTTTAAAACCTTAAATCAGTTGATCAGTAAAAACCATAAAACACACACACACACCATAAAAAAGACAAACAGAAGCAGGAGAGCTGAGAGACCGAGCAGCCCTTAATGGGTAAAAGCCTGAACAAATAAAGAAGTCTTTAATTGTTGTTTTTCAAGTCATCACAGATGTCAAAGAGAGGACATTCACTGGAAAAGCATTCCAGAGCTTGGAGGCAACAACAGAGAAGGCCTTGTCCCACATTCATGACAATTTAGCCTTTTTAAACATGAGCACACAGAACATAAGGCCCCCTTGATGATCTTATTGGGCAGGCAGAAACCCTTGGTAGCAGGTGGTACTTCAGGTATTCAGGGCCCAAACTGTTAAGGGCATTAAATGTAATAACCAGCACCTTAAATTGGATCCAAATTGGCAGTCAGTGCAGCTCTTTCAAAATAGGTGTAATATGCTCTGAGCAAACAGTTCCAGAGAGAACCCTGGCAGCTGCATTCTGCACCAACTTGGTTCCCAAATATTCTTCAAGGGCAGCCCCACTATGGGTTCTTGGCAGTGAAATAACTTGGTTGTGAAATAACAACCATAACAATTTTTGGTTGTGAAATAGCATTTGGATTTCAATGAAGAAATGTCACAACAGAAAATCTACAATACATAAAAATTCCTTTAAAATTACCTCAGTGCCCTTGCAGGTTAGTTGGCACCCATGGGGCCCTGCCACCCAACCAACTTTGGATTAAATAGGTGCTACCCATGGTGAATAATGGGGCCATTTCAAATCCCCATTATTCCCTATGGAGGGGGGAAAACCCTTAAAAACTTTTAAAATCCTTAAAAATTACCTGAGTTCCCTACTAACTTGTGGGTTGGGTGATAGTGGGTACTCATGGGGCCCTACCACACAACCCACTTTGGAGTACTTAGGTGTGCTGCAACCTAAACACCTTCCACAAACTACAATAAAGCACAAACCTAACCAAGGCTTCAAGAAGCCACAAACCAAACTAACAACTACAACCCTAGATGTGAGCAAGCCACAAACCTAACTACAAACCTCAAACATGGACAAAACAACAAGAAACCACAACCCAAACTAACAATAAACTACAAATTTCCTTCACCCAGCAAGCCACATACTTAACTACAAACCACTAACCAAAACTTGAAGAATTCCAAAAACAAACCACAAAAAACAAGCATTAAAAAAGGGGGGGGGGACACAGACACAGCTTAACATACCAACTGAGATGTAAAATAATAATTCCATCTCAGACTGGCAAGGCCAAAACAGCTTTGCTTAGAGCCTGCAACACATGGTGGCACCAGACCATGGTGGCACCAGATCACTGACTCATCACTGGTGGTGCATCAGACCACTGGCACATCCCTGGGCATGTGGGTATGAGTGTGGGCACTGCCAACTAGGAAGGAAAAGCAAGCAAGCAACTATATGCAACATTAAAAAAAACACATTATAAGCTACTTAGAATATATACAGTCAGGCTTCTAGTGTGTGTACTCCTCCATGCCCCCCAAGTGCTGCTGGGCAGGGGCACCAGTTGGTCAGCAGCATGGGCACCCCAGTGGGGTGCGTGCATGCATGTCTGCATGTGTCAACAGCACTAGTGGCAGACTGTGACACATGTGCTTTGGGCAGGGTGAGAGTGGGGTGAGCTGCTCTGAAGTGGTGTTGAAGGGGGATGAGTGTGATCATGAGACCTGAGTCACTCACTCACTCTCCACTTTCAGCTCAGGATAGCCCAGCTGGGGGAGGTTCAACTTGAGGAATGTCATTTGCTCCACCTAGCTAGCGTCCAGGCATGAGAAATGGGGTGTGAACACGACCCCAGCCATGGAGAACACCCTCTCATTCTGAACACTGGTCAGTGGGCACGAGAGGAGGTGGCTGGCAACTGCTATCAAGTCCAGTCAGATCTGGCGACACACTGCCCAGAACTGGATGTGGTCCATCTCCACATCCTCCTCCACTGGGTCCTGTAGGTACTACAGCACTCTCTGGGCAGCACTACTACAGGCCTGGTTGGCGAAGCCTCCTGGAACCCCACCAAATGGGGGTCCATTTGAACCTCGGGGGGGACGAATGGGTGGAACTGTCCGCTTCATTGGTACTGTCAGGGATGTCATGCTGCTGTACTGGGAAAAGGGGGAGATGACTGACCCGCACTGCTGCTGGGTATGGAAAGCACACTAGTAGGTGTGCCAGCACCCTCCTCCTGGTTCCTGAGCCTCCTCTGCTCTTCCTCTCTAATTCGCTCAACCAGAGGGTCCCTCCAGCCAGGAAGGTCATCTGTGCAGAAGACATTGCCCTTCATAGTTGGGTCACATAGACCGGCCAAAACATGGCTTTCTGAGTCAACTTCTTGCAGAGCCTCTCCACTACCCCAATCCTCAGCCGACCTGTCAGGACTCTGCTGTCCCTATTGCTCAATGAGGTCTGGAGAAGCATGGTGGGCAAGACTTGGTTCAGAGTTGTTGCCTCAGCACATAAGTTCTTTATGATAAACAGAAAGGGCTTGAGTGCTGAGACTTTCTCAGACATGAGCTTCCACTCTGAGTTGGAGAGGCTGCACACATTCAAGCTACAATTCCTTACCAGGTTGTGGAGGGCCGCCTCTTGCCCCAGCAAGGTGGATTTCCATCAGTCCTCAACATCCCCTGAGATGAGGTGTCGAGTGAGGTCATGTTCAGGCTGCTACTCGCACAGTAGTACATGCACTTGCCCTTCTAACTCAGTTGGCAATAGCCTGCGATCTTGCGGCACTTCTCCACAAGCACAGCCATGGCGGCAGCAGGACCTACAGGCAGGCCACCCTGCTCTCTGGATGCCTTGGCCCGATACAGCCAGATACAGTGTGTGGGCTATACAGTGTATGTACACAGACTCCATCTGCTCTACTGCCTTGAGCAGAGGCCTATCTAGGGAAAATAGCGCCTAGGGCAAACACTGAAATTGCGCCCCCTTTTCAAGCATCTGACACCCATCTTTCAGATAACTTTACCATAATGTCAGCTGAAAAATACAAGTCAGGCTCGTTAATCTTTTAATATTTCAAAAACTATTTAGCAGTGGACTTAGCCAGACCAAAAAATGCTGGAAAACGACAAATTCATATGGACACTTGAGCTTAAAAAACCAAATCTAAGAACTAGTAACTGAACAAATTAAAACTTATAGATCACCTATTGAATTCAGTTATGCTGAAAGCAGTGGGATCTAAATTTGCCTCAGTGAATTTGTCCCATTGATTCAAATGGCTCTTTGGTGTAATTTTCTCTGGGTTGAGATAATAGCATTTGCTGGATTATATGCAGAAATATAATACTGAGTGCCACAGTATTTGTATTAGGCAGTGACGCATTCACATGCATGGTTTAGAAGGTACTTTCTGCTTAAATAAAATAATTTCTCCTTAAAAGATGTGGCTGACATCCTCACTATGCATGTGGAAATTCTGTGTGTAAAGCACTCTACAGTATATTATAATCCAGAGTCCTGCTGCATGGGCAGAGGTGCTATTTTTGTCAATATCTTTTTCCCCTGGAGAAGAAGCTGGTAATCGTCCGGACAGGTGATCTGCCCACTGAACAAATGGAAGCAGATTGTTTGTGGGGAGGTAAACTTTTTAAGGCTTCCTCCCCACTGACCCCGTAGCCCTTTCTCACCAATCGTGAGAAAGGGCATTGTGATTGGAGCATCCATTGTTATTTCAACTAATTTTGTGATTTTATTTAGCACATTATATTTATTGTACTTGCTGCAGGAAAAGGTAAAAAACTACATAATAATATTACGTAAAACACACATGTGCGTGCGAAAAATATTATCAAGATGCTCAACAAAAGTTCATACAATGTGATTCTAAATGTTTGGAAGGTTTACCATGTAGCAGTGTTTTCTCAGTGTGGCCTCCTGTGCATTGTTGTTTTGCTCCTAAAATGTGTATTGAGAGCTAGCTAAAAGGCCATTCTTTGTAGCATCTTTGAATAATTCATATTAATCAATACCAGATGAGATATTTTCAGTATCCTTGCTCTTTGAATTCCCTTTCATTTGGCTTCTTTGCTTTAAAAAAAAAAGGGTAAAGAATAAAAATCAGATTTATCTATTCAACCTTACTTTTAAAAGCAACAGCATAGCTTCATTTTCTGATGTTGTAGATGTTCATGTCAACTCACGGTCCCGAAAGCGTCTCTGTTTGTTTACATATCTTTGATAAGCTATTGTAGGCCTTTTTGTGCCAAAGTTTTCATTGTCAGAATGAAGGGATTCAGAAATATTCCAAGAGTGAATCTTTCATTCCTCTCATTCTGTTGATACTGACATGAAATGATCCCACTGCCAGGGAAAGGTCATCATAGACTACTTGACTGCATATTTTGAGTAAATCTGAAAGCAAAACCTTTCTAAGATTTAATAAGCTAACTTGAATTGTCTTATATATTTAATTTCCCATATATCATAGGTTGTTTGGTTTGCTGATGAAAAGTTTTGTCCCTTTGCTGTTTGCCTACATGACTAGCTTTAAAAATATAGCATTTATTTATCATTCCCTCCTATAAGTTTGATTTAGTTGATATTCAGTCAGTCTCATCATGAATCCATTTGGGAGTTCAAGGGTGAATCCAAAGTCTATTTCTGAAATTGATGACTCTTTCCAAAAAAGTGAAAATGCCTTTCATGCTTTATTACATTAAAACATAAAAGGCATATCATCATGGGCACAACCAGAACATATCCACCCACTGGAATGAAGTCAATGTAGCTTCTCCCTGTGTGTTGGAGCAGGGAGGGATAATGGGTTAGGGGGCAGTGCTGAGCATAAGGGAGGGTTCTAGAGCATTTCCAGACTACTCCTCATATAGAAGAAATGAGGAAATCTAGTCTATCTTTCCTATGGTACATTGAGAAGAAGGTAGAAAGAGCAAATGAGATTGCAGATGTCATACTGCGAAGAAGGCTAAAAGATGAGAAAAGGAAAGGAGAAGGAACAAGCAATAAAGATACCAGGATGTGAAATAGAGAGCTTTTGTAAAAGATCCTTGACATCTAAAGGTCTGGAAAGACCCTGTGAGGAGACAATTGCTTTTAATTAGATAAGTGAGAGTGTTCATCAAGCTTCCCATTGGGCCCATAAAGCTGGCCAACCTGCAAGCAGACTTACAGCCTGTAATTTTTATGTCTAATTGAAAGAGTCTTAAGATTTCTGCTCCTAAGCATAGTATGCCAACTGGGATTTCTGCCATTTCTGTAGACCCTGGCTCACTCTTGAGGTGTTCTCTATAGTTCATGAATTTCAAAGGTTTGTTGCCATTTTTCTAGGTAAATGTAATGCAACTATCTATCTATCTATCTATCTATCTATCTATCTATCTATCTATCTACACACACACACACACATAACATACTGTACTGTCTACTGCTTGTAAAAGAGGAATATTTAATTCCCAGTCAAACCTAAATATACCCCAGTCATCTTGGACTCTGAGTGACAAATGGCAATTTAAAATTACAAAAGACAACCTCAAAAATGCCCCCCTCAGCATTATTTGAAGGAATATACTGGCCAACATCCTGACTAATGCTGTGCTTGTGCAAGGATGTTGCACAAACACAAGGCTGAAGTACTAGCTAGCTGTGCTTCTTCTAGAGCTACAATCCAGACTAGTGTTGTGCTAGCACATTTGCTGTTGTGCAACAAGTGCAAGCTCAAACATGCAATGGATACCTGGTGACCATCTCATGTATCTTTTAAAGGGAACTTTTGTGCAGTTTTGAAAATGTTCATGACTTCATGCAGCTACACAATATTCTTACGCTAGTGCAACTTTGTTCTACAAGTGCAGCATTAATCACAATGTTGGCCACAGAATGAACAGATATGATAGTGAAATGTATAGTATCAAAACTAAATTGGGGTGGGTGTGGAGAAAAAGCTTTGGCATGCCAGCCACAAAGTTAAAAAACAACTCTACCCACTAAGGATTTTATGCCCTTGGTCGAATTTCAATAGCAACACATGATCATGGGTGATCATATTCATTCATTTATTTAATTCTATTTGTATACCACCCTTCCGAAATGGCTCAGGGCGGTTTACAATTAAAACACACTACTAAAACAGTAAAGAGCTAAAACAAATTAAAAACAATATAACAACTATCAATTTAAAAACATTTTAAAACAACAATTAAACAATTACTGTGATTAAAAAAACCCAAATCGGGTTTTGAATTTTAAAATAAACCAGAAAATAAAACCCCCACAATTTAGGAAGCTGAGAAAGCTTGGGTGAAAAGAAGGGTTTTCAGGTGTTTTTTGAAAATTGCCAGAGATGGGAGGATCGTATCTCAGCAGGAAGCACATTCCACAATCTCGGGGCAGTGACTAAGAAGGCCCGTCTCTGTGTAGCCACCAAACGAGTTGGCGGTAACTGGAGATGGACCTCCTCAGATGACTTCAATGGGCGGTGCAGCTCATAACGAAGAAGATGCTTTCTTAGGTACCCAGGGCATAAGCCATTTAGGGCTTTGTAAGTTATAACTAGCACTTTGTATTTTGTCCGGAAACCTATTGGCAGCCAGTGTAACTCCATCAGTAAAGGAGTAACATGGTCTTTCCGAGATGACCCAGAGACCAATCTGGCTGCCGCGTTCTGAACCAACTGAAGTTTCCAGACTACGTACAAAGGCAGCCCCACATAGAGCGCATTACAGAAGTCCAGTCTGGAGGTTACCAGCAGATGTACCACAGTTTTGAGGTCATTGATCTCGAGAAACGGGTGCAGCTTTCGTATCAGCCGGAGCTGATAGAAAGCACCCCTGGCCACCGCCTCAACCTCAGAAACCAGGGAGAGGTGTGAATCCAGAAGTACTCCCAGACTGCGAACCTGTTCCTTTTGGGGAAGTGTGACCTTGTTTAGAACAGGCAGATCAAAATTGTCTCTAGAGTTCTGACCCCACACAATAAGTACCTCCATCTTCTCTGGATTCAGCTTCAGTTTATTCTCCCTCATCCAGCCCATTACTGCTTCCAGGCAGGCATTTAGGGAGGATATGCCAGCTCCTGAAGAAGTTGACATGGAGAAGTAGATCTGGGTGTCATCAGCATACTGGTAACACCCTGCTCCAAATCCCCTGATGATCTCTCCCAGCAGTTTCATGTAAATGTTAAAAAGCATTGGAGAAAGTACGGAGCCTTGAAGGACACCATACTTAAGCTCAGATTTTGAAGATCAACAGTCTCCAATTGACACCATCTGGAATCTATCTGAGAGGTAGAAGCAGAGCCACTGTAAAAGAGTGCCTCCCACCCCGACACCCTCAGACGTTCCAGAAGGATACTATGGTTGATAATATCGAAAGCCGCCGAGATATCCAAAAGGACCAACAGAGTCACACATCCTCTGTCAATTGCCAATTGGAGATCATCCATCAGGCTGACCAAGGCAGACTCAACCCCATATCCCGTTCTAAAGCCAGTTTGAAATGGGTCTAGATAATCAGTTTCCTCCAAGACCATCTGAAGCTGAGAGGCCACCACCCTTTCAATTACCTTGCCCAGCCATGGGAGGTTGGAAACAGGCCTATAATTGCTCAACTCCAAGGGATCTAATGCAGGCTTCTTTAAAAGAGGTCTAATGGTTGCCTCCTTAAGACAAGGAGGCATCCTGCCCTCCCTCAGAGAAGCATTTATGATATCCACCAGGCTGTTTACAACAACCTCCCTGCTAGATCGAACAAGCCATGATGGACAAGGGTCAAGAGAACAAGTGGTAGGCCTCACCGATCCAAGCAGCTTGTCTACTTCCTCAGGAGTCACAAACTGAAACCGATCCAATCAAATCACATAAGAGGAGTCGCTGGGCACCTCCAGCTCAGACATCAAATTAATTGTGGAGTCTCCATCTAGGTCGGCCCGAATCCGAGAGATTTTATCTGTGAAAAACTCTTTAAACACATCACAGCGGGTAACTGATGCCTCCAAATTCTGGTTCAAGGGAGGGGGGCAGATATTAATCCCCTCACAACCCTGAACAACTCCACTGGACATGAATTTGCAGAGGCAATACGGGCAGAAGAGAACCACCTCTTTGCCGCACGTATTGCCTGAGCATAGATCTTTAGATGTGCTCTATGTCGCAATCTGTCAGATTTGAGTCGAGTCTTCCTCCACTTACGCTCTAGTTGCCTACCTTGCCGTTTCAGCCCCCATAGATCTTCCGTATACCAAGGGGCCAATTTTGATGTGGGTTGGAGGGGACTCTTGGGAGCAATTGTGTCTACTGCCCTGGTAAGCAAGTTGTTCCAGTTTTCAACCAGGGTATCAACAGGATTACCAGAAAAGCCAACATTAAATCCCTCCAAGGCTGTTTGGAATCTTAATGGATCCAATAACCAATTTGGGCGGACCATTTTAATGGGCCCCTTGCCCCTGCGGAGGTGGGATGTGGTCGTAAGTCCAACCTTAACCAGATGGTGGTCCGTCCATGACAATGGGGAAATCACAGGAGTCCCCACCCATGGAACACCACCCTGATCAGAGTAAAAGACCAAATCACGCGTGTGACCTGCAATATGCCTTGGTCCAGAGACCATTTGGGATAGGCCCATAGTTGTCATGGCTGCTATGAACTCCTGAGCTACCCCGGACAGATTGGTCCTGAAATGAACATTGAAGTCCTCCAGCACCAAGAATCTGGGAGACTCCAACGCGAGTTCCGCGACCAAGTCTGTGAGCTCAGTGAGGGATTCCGCTGGGCAGCAGGGCAATCGGTACACCAACAGAAGTCCCAATCTATCCCTGGTCCCCAAACTCAAGTACACACATTCAATATGGTCTGATACCCTGACAGAGACCCTGGTAAGGGAGATGTTATCTTTATAGACCACAGCCACCCCACTTCCCCGCCCATGTCCCCTCACCTGCTCCTCTACAGAATATCCTGGAGGGAGAAGCTGGGACCAAATTGGACCACTAGCCTCCCCCAACCAAGTCTCGGTAATACATACCAGGTCGGTCCCTCACCCATGATCAAATCATGGATGGGTTCAGATTAATTTTGGACCGACCTGGCATTACAGAGGAGCAGGGAAAAGCTATGTGGGTTGCTGGCAGTGCTCCCCAAGGTCAGAGAGCTAGCAGAACAGCCAGAAGGGGAGACCGCTATTAAATTTATGACTATCCTTCCCCTGGAATGGCCCGCTGACCTGCCAACATTACTTCTTCTATTCCCCACCACCACTGGGATGGCTGCTCCATAGTCAACGAAGGCACCCCCTGTCCCCCCATCTTCCGATGAACCCAAACACATTACAGCAATTTCAACCCAAGTCTGAAACAGCTTAAAACTAATTAAACAGAAGCCCTCACCCTCATTCTCCCCCAAAGTGGCTCCCCCAAAGGGGCAACCCCCTTTGGTGTCACCCCTTCGGTGGCGACCCCGCCAGTGGCAGGCCCACCTCCACAAGGAGCCTTCCTATAAAGCCCAAAACTGAGCAGGTGACCCGATGAACAGCTGAGTCACTCAGGAGCTGGTCCCAATCCTGCCCACACTTCCCACAGAAGTTAACCTGAGGCTGCAGCCCCACAGGGGAAGCAAAAGCAGGCAGGCAACAGCAGAAGGAACCCCAGCACCCACCTGGTCTCTCACTCCAGGCAGCACTGGGTGGGAGCTAGATGGACTCTCCCTTTCTCTCTCTGCTGGGCTTCTAACGTAATTCTTCCATATGTAATAATTGGATACTGCATGATAGGAATGTGAAAAACATTTTGTCTAGAAATGGACCGTTTCAAGTGTCTTGAGCTCAAAATAAAATGCCCTTAAATAAAGGGCCTGTTTCGAGCTCAGAACAAAACAACCCTGTTTTGAGTAGAAATGTCTTGACATTTCGAGCACCATTGGGGAGGCCAGTTTTCCCCTCCTGATTGGTTTTCTGGCACTGGCTTCTGATTGGTTTGTGATCTCCTTGCTTCTTGGTACCAATCAAGTGTTGTCATGGGCTAGTGGCTAGAGTGCTGGACTAGGACTGGAGAGACCCGAGTTCAAATCCCCATTCAGCCATGAAACTAGCTGGGTGACTCTGGGCCAGTCACTTCTCTCTCAGCCTAACCTACTTCACATGGTTGTGAACTATGTAGTACACCACTCTGAACTCCTTGGAGGAAGAGCGGGATATAAAATGTAAAAATAAATAAATAAAATAAAAATACTCTGCCCCCATTGGCTGCAGGGAGGTGAGGAGGTGAAGCCCAAAGAAGGAAGTTGCTCTAGTTGAGCTTATGGCTATGCTTGCTGCTAAGTGTGCTGCTGGGGCAGCTATTGCAATGCTAGGAAGTAATGAGTCATAGTTGTGTGTGAGAGCAACTTGTGCCAATGATGTTACTGCAGTGGATTCTGCGTTAGTGATTTTGTTGTTGTTGTTGCCATTTTTGGACTATTTTTGAAATGTGCATTCTCTGTTGGGAGGGACGTATTCCTGTTTATTGTGTGCTTCTGCAGTTTTTCAAGGCAGGGTTGCAAAATGCATTGCAAATTACAGTGCAAAACCTGTGTGCACTCTGTGAGTGCAGCTTGTTCTGGCCATAGGGAACAATTGGGAAACTCAAAACACCCCATTGTTCCCCATGGGTAGCTTCAAGGGACACCAAAGTGGGTTTGGTGGTAGGTCATAATGGGTGCTACCCAACCCACAAAAGAAATGGGCAAGTGGGCAATTGTAAACAATTTTTTAAGCTTCTCCCCAAACCCCCATAGGGTTTTGGGGAAACCACAGCATTTGTGTGGTGACAGAAGTGGACTCTGCGTAAGCATGGAGGCTAGAACTGGGACCCCGCTGGCCTGCACTGATGGGAGGGAACACCACCAGGGCCTAGGGGAGCTGCCACCGCCCCACTGCCACCGAGGAGCCACGGGTAAGGTGCCCTCTCACTTGCCTCCCCACCCACCTTTTCAACCCCCCTTTAGTGGTTAGGGATCACCCTTTGCTTGTAAAGAGGAATCCTTACTTGTTGCCCCTTGACATGCATCCAAAACCAGTCGGTTTGGTTCAAACTCAGACTGGCCCCCTTTTGGGGGGAGTGTTTCAAGTTTCCCCATTGTTCCCTATGGCTGAAATACTTGAAACATTTCAGGTTTTGTTCCATCAAAACAACTGGTTTGACCACTGTTTCAAAGAAACATTTCAACCATCTGTGTTTTGTTTCAAGCTCAAAACAAAACATAAACTCCATTTCATGCACATCTCTACGGCATGATAACAATGAGTCAAGAAACAAAGAGAATCAGCATACAATCACACCATCATTGGATGATGAGAAGATTGAAAGATAGCATTACATGGGCACGGCAAGATCAAGGGTGTATGAACCTCCACTTGGTGATATAAACATCTCAAAGCCTTTGGAAAATGGGAGGGGGAAATGCCATTTGGAATTCAATGCTGATAATGCCTTCATATAACTCAATGGATATTCTGTAGAGTGTCCTTTTATCCCTGGCAACCCCATACTAAAAAAGAAAAAAAATGTACAAAGTATGCAAAATGTAAAGCAAAGGTTTTTTGTTTTTGTTTTTTAAGTATCATATGAATACAGGCTTTGAAGATTTTTACAGTCAGGAGATGGCTAAGTGGGAATATGTGGGATAGATGTATGTTCATGAATGTCCTGAAAGAAGGAGGTAGGTGGCACCTTTTTACTGATTCATATGCACAAGAACTATCTGATGATCTAAAGGAATCATCATGACACTGGATGTTTAAAAACTACAACAACACAGAGATATAGGTCTTCAATACACTTTTTCACAGTGCCTTTCTGACCTCTGGAAGTCATTGTCACCAGAAAGAGCAACAGTCATCAGTAAATCTATTTCCCAGGGGAGGAGTATTTTAAAATACATTTGTATGAAGACAGGAATACTGCACGGCTAAGCTACACATTGCCCTCTAGTTCAGGGCTCCACAACTTCAGCCATTCTGCAGATGCTGGACCAGGACTCCCACAGTTCCTGACTATGGGAGTTGTAAGTACAAAAACAGCTGGAGGGCCAGAGTTGTGTGGCCCTGCTGTAGCTGCAGGTGACAATGCAGCTTCTCTGTCCCAAAACATCCCCAGGAGTGAACATTTTCCAGCAGAGATGTTGTAGGGAGTAATGCACCCTTCCCCTCCCTGTAATGTTTTCACTGAAACCCTTACCCCTCCCCAAGTGTTTGTAACCTTCCAGGGTTCCACACCCATGTTTACCACTAGGAAAAACCATAAGGGGGGAGGGTTAAGCACCCCATCTCCCCTCCCCACCTCTATGCTGCAAATTGCCCACTGCGTGGCCCACTTTGGGGAAAAAGAAAGGGCCGTAATAATAACATAGCAAGGGTATAAAATGGATAGCTTAGCCCTTAATAGACTAGTGAGGGCATTTATACCCAAATACATAGGGTATCCATACATCCCTTGTTGATATAGCAAATCCATACATCCCTTGCAGTGAGCAAGTGGCCTCCTTCTCCCCCACCCCCCGCCCCAATCCATGTTATGTGAATTTGCTGGTGGGGAGGAAGATAACAAAGCTTGTATGATTTTCTTTCTCTGTCCTGTCCTCCAGAGTTGCTTCCAGCTTGAGAAAATGGGAGGAGAAGGAGACATAAGCACATGGTTGAGGGAATTTCCTCCCCCATGCGCCTGTTTCTCCCTCATGGGGCTGAAAATGAGTCACTTTCTCTTTCTTCCTCCCTTTCTGAGCCACAGGGTTGCAGTGTGCCTCTATCCTAAGGGAGCCAGAATGGTGTAGTGGCTAGAGTGCCAGACTAGGTCCAGGGAGACCTGAGTTCAAATCCCCATTCAGCCATGGAACTAGCTGGGTGACTCTGGGCCAGTCACTTCTCTCTCAGCCCAACCTACTTCACAGGGTTGTTGTGAAAGAGAAACTCAAGTATGTAGCACACTGCTCTGGGCTCCTTGGAGGAAGAGTGGGATATAAATGTAAAATTTAATAAATAAATAAATATTATACTATGAGCTTTTTGGAATTCCAGGTATACTATGATACAATATCTAAGATCAAAGCAACATGAAAGGGAAATTAAAGATTATAAAGTACTTTGTACACTGAAAAGTGCTATTGAAAATAATAATAATAATAATAATAATAATAATAATAATAATAATAAAGTAAAAAGTAATATTGACATTAATAAAGAGGGGTTGCCATTGCCCCCTACAGCGCAGTATGTGATGATGCCTTTCAGCATCTTCCTAAATTGCTGCTGCCCAATATAGATGTTTCCTATAGTCTGGGAAACATACCAGAGGGGATTCGAACCGGCAACCCCTGGCTTGATAATCAAGTCATTTCTCCACTGCGTAATTAGGTGGAGTTTATGACGGCACAATTTACCTTTAATTTGTTTTTCGTAGGAAAATATATCTGCTAATAGACTTAAATGGCTGCGCATATTAACATTTTCTAATTATTTGGAACAACTGTGGTTGTTATATAGTGGACTTTAAATAGGCTGGACTATAAGGAAGAAAGCAATGCAACTTTATTTGCATTTCTACTTTTGTAACTTCAGATTATTGAGTTCCAAACCACCTGCATGCATTAGGGAGCCAGAGATAACTTCTGAGAAGAGACAACACAAACATTTTAATATGCTTTAGTATTCTTGCAGCAAACATGCTCAACCTGTGCTCACCAAAGCAACCATTTCCATGGCTCTTCTACCTGAAGGGGAATAAACTGGGCCTTTTTAATATTTTCATTTTCTCATGCAAGATACCAGGGGCACCCATTCTGCTTTATTGGCAGATATAAACAGAAAACATTGGCTTGAAAAATGTTTACCACATTTTGAAAGCTGGTTGTTTTAAATTTTATGTTTGACTTGGGTTTTACGTAAAAATGCCACTATTCTGAGAAACCATTGAAGAATAAACAAAAATATGCCCTCTGGGCAGAAAGCAATATAGTCACTGTTTAGTATGTCTCACTGAGTTTGGATGAAGAAGTTACACTCTTTGCCTAGGGCAGCCAATTCAAGGGAGCTGCTGTATGTTGCAGTGTGACAGGTATGCAAAATGTGGTCTGCAAGGTCTGAGATTTACCTAATGTTTTTCTTTTTAATCAATTTATTTGTGAAATACCTTAAGGAATCTTATGGTCACTTTTACAGGATACCAGTGTGTACGACTGGGGAATCTTCTCAAAATGCATGGAATTGGGCCCAGTGCAACAATCTGAACAACAAATATGCATGAAATTGGTAAATTATCATGCAATTAGAAGCAAATTCAAGTTGCTGCTCTTGCTATTAGTGACGTATTTATTCCCATACTGGGGAGGATGAAGATTTAAAGGAGCAAACAGCTCCTGGTGGTTTGCACCGTAGTGGAAGAGCATTGTGCAAGAAAAGAGAAGTGAAATTGGGTGATGTTTTTCTATTTGCACAACTGTTTCCTCAGCATGGTTCATTTTTGGTCCTCTGGATTTCATATCTTTCTTTGTAGTTTAAATCTTTGCAGCATGTGCAAAGCAAGCTCCCAGTCACTGAAGAAGAAAGGGTTCCTCATACGAAAGTGCTTTCAGCAGCTGCATACAAGCAGGGCTACATTAATCCCCAAGCCTACAATATAAAGGTAGCTCTGATGGCTAGGGTACAAAAGGTTCCCCATTAGAACACCTGCTTTGCAACAGGTAACTGCATGCACCCAGCTATTCAGGCTTGCTTTGGACAAAGCAGTGCTTGCACAAAGTTTGCAGAAAAGCAGCACCATCCTGCTTGCTGTGTAAGAGCCCTGCAGGATCATGCTAAGGCCTATCTGATCCAGGATTCTGGCCCAGTTCACACATTATGCCAAATCAGAGTTAAACATGGCCAAGGTTGGAACTCCAGTATGTCCAAACACATGAAACTGTGCTTTCGTGATAAAAGCCACTTCCGGTTTGCCTTGCCAAACTCCAAATTGAGCTTCGTTTTGCACAAAGGCTTACCTCAGAGCCCTCCAGTTTAGCTGCTGAAGTGTTAAGTCTGACTCCGGATGCCACCGTAACCATGGTTTCACTCCAATTTTCAAACCACAATCATACAGGCGGTGACGCAGAACCACCCAGGGATGTGGCAGCTCTATGCCAGCAGTGGTTTTTGCTGGCCACCTCTCAGAGAATCAGCTCTGCCCCTCCTGACACCTATGCAGCTAAGGAGTTGCCCGGAAACAGGGACAGTGCCAAGCACTATCCCGGACTTGTCAGCCTTGTCAGTGCAGTCACTCGGGGCATTCCCTCTTACCATTCTGTTCTACCTTGCAAGCAGGAGGGAAAGGGGATGGGGTGACAGAACAGGCACTAAGTGGTTTTCTCCCCAAGAAGGAAGTGACAAAAATGTATGTTCACAAGCACAAACACTCCAGGTGGCAACATAGGCAAGGTAACCCATCACAGCGTCGGGAGGTGAACATTTGGCATGGGGGTTACACAGTAGGGATGGGCCCGGACCGGTCCAGAGGCCATTGAAAAGGCCTCTGGACCAGTCCGGACCGGTCCGGACCTGGGTGGTTCGGATCATGGGTGGGGGGTAGCTTTAAGAGCGGTGGGAGGGTTTACTTACCCCTCCCGCTGCTTTCCTGCTGTGGCGCCGTAATGTCAGTAGTAATTGGGGCGGCAGGATGCCTCCCTGCCGCCCCTTCCCCTTCACGTCACTGACGTGCGTGCACACAAAGGATTACTGGGAGTTTTTGCAGACCAGCAGCGGGGAAGGGGCGGCAGGGAGGCATCCTGCCGCCCCAATTACTACTGACATTACAGTGCCACAGCAGGAAAGCGGTGGGAGGAGTAAGTAAACCCTCCCGCCGCTCTTAAAGCTACCCCCCATCCCAGTGCCAGACTGCAGGGTGGCGGTTCCGTGCACACCCCTATTACACAGGGTTGGGTTTAAAAGGCAGGCCCCCAAGCAGGGATTCTCAAGCAGCCAAGTTCTACTTTTTACACAGGAAGGGTGGGGAAGAGGGTCCCAGTCCTTTCCTGGCAGAGGATTTTCCTCCCTAGGCATAAAATTTAAAACAAGAAGGACCATCTGGGAGCACTAATTTAAAATTGACTATTCAAGTGCTTGCCACCTATTATTGCACGGACTGCTTTCTCAAAAAAGTGCCAGCCTTTGGAGCTCAAAATTGAGCCAGGATGCTCTATGGAGGAAAATGGGTGGGACAGGTACCTTGGTGACAGCCACCAAATAGCTGTCAAACAGTGCGCCCTGTCAGCCTCTCCACCCATGTGTACTTGTGCACCCTTGCCCACACCCCAAAATGGTAACCTCACTGTCCTGGGGCTGCTGGAAACTGGGGGTCTCCTCTCCCACAAATCCTTGAATTGAGAGATCATCATATGATTCAATGCTGGACCAAAATTGGGAGTGTTGGATGGGTTTAAAGGTCCGTCCCAGAACCCAGTGTCTACCCCGTCCATGCACACAGGCAGGCTCTGACACATGGGGTGTCAAAATCGCCTGAGGGTGCACATGAAGCTTTACAGAGAAGGGGGGTTTGCAGTGCTCAAGTTCTTTGTTATTGAGTGTGGGGTGCTCCCCCACAAGTGGGGCCCCCTATGGAGGGATGAGATTGACCCATGAACATGCAGGTCTGAGGGAAACATGGGGTAGACATCGCTTGATCCTGCTTAGTAGACAGCCCTTCTCATGGGAGGGATAGCCAACATGAGCTGGGCACCCTATTGCAGGGAGGGGAGAAAATGGTTTGGGGAAGTGTGCTCCTGGCCAGGTTTAAAAGGGAGCCCCCAGCAGGGATTCTGGTGCAGCCAAGTTCTGTTTTTTTCACTGAAAGGGGAATCCTCACTTTGAGGAGTTGAAGTCCATAGGCTTGCACATGAACAAGGCTGGTCACCAGGGTCAGTAATGCTTGTCTTAGGAGTGTGTACAACTGCAATGAAGGCAGATTAATCTGACCCGGGAGAGACTGCTTGCTCACAAGAGTGCCAGGCCATGGGGACATCCCCTTACAACTCATTAGAAGAACTATCGGAGGGGATGGGAAAGAATTGCTGAGCAAATTCAGTCATGATATCTGAAGGCTATACATCTCCTTCTCCCATGGACAGCTCCCTCATGGGAGTGACAGGCCATTGGGGCTTTATTTTGAACCAGGTTGCTATGTGGAGGAAAGCCGTGGGGAGGGGTACCCAGGAGACTGCTTTCCTTGTCTTGGCAACGGCTGCCAAGTTGCTGTCAAGGCATACACCCTGCCAGCCTCTCTGCCCATGTGGACATGTGTACCCTGGCCTGCACCCTGAAACAGTGACCCTGCTGTCCCAGGTTCACTGGAAAATGGGCTCCCCTCTCCCGTGGTTCTCTGCTCTGGACAATCTGCATATGGCATGACATCAGACCAGGATATTGAACTATGAATGGGTTTAAAAGTCCATCCCAGTGTCTCCCTGGTCTGCGCACATGACCAGGCTATGTATAGATCTCTTTTGTGTGCATGCAGGTCTTCTTAGAGAATGGGGGTGGGGAGGTTGCAGAGATTCTATTCAATTTTTTACCATGGAGAGTTGGGGTCCCCACACAAATGGGGCCCCCTTGGGTGGGTGAGCTGTCTCAATTTGTGAGCTCGCAGTCCATGGGTTGACCAGCACCCTCACAGTCGCATTGGTCTCCCAGAAGACTGACTCTCTCATGAGAGGGCGAGCCTATTGGCATCAAGCTGCTGATGGAGCAGGATGTCCTTTGGGTCTGGATGGACTGCTTTGGTGGGGTGACCCTTGCAACATCATCCTAGGTTACGGTGAAATGAACCCCCCAGCATTTTTTACCCTGACTCATCTGCATATCCCCTCCTGGGAAGTCACAATGTTCCCCT
Organism: Hemicordylus capensis; assembly: GCF_027244095.1. Taxonomy (NCBI): domain Eukaryota; kingdom Metazoa; phylum Chordata; class Lepidosauria; order Squamata; family Cordylidae; genus Hemicordylus; species Hemicordylus capensis. The sequence goes on along the minus strand of NC_069657.1, from coordinate 300,037,674 downwards.
CCCCTCCCAGACTAATAGGGAAATATCCCCCCCAGATCCCTCCCTGAATTCATCCTTGTGTGGGACTCTCAGGGTGCAGGGCTCTTTGGGGGCCACCAGTGCCATCACTGCCAGAAGTAGCGCTGGCATGGCAGGGCAGGGCAGAGCATTTAAAGGCATTTAAATGTCCTTTTCCTGCCAAGGGCAAGTGGTAGTCTCTGAAAATGCATGATCATGCACAGCACACCTCCTTCAAGATTGTGGCCAATCGCGGCTGCTCTGCTGACGTGGCAATGCTTTGCCCACAGTCTGGCCCTGCAGCTTGCTGGGATAGGCCTTGGTGGCCAAGCAGAAGAGGGGGCCTACCCTCTCCTGCAGCTGGAGTTTGGTGGGCCATGGTTTTATGAACATCTGCAGCACAATTTAGAGTTCCTAATTGGAACTGCTGGTTCACTGACCCCTGGTTTCATATTTCGTATGAACCGGGCCTCTGTTTCTCAAACTGGCCAAGCAGATGCCTGTGTGAAGCCCAAAAGTAACACATGATAGCATACTCCATCTCCTGCCTCAGAGTCTGTTCTTTGTAGAGAGAGACACTGGGCCTAGTGCTTTCTTTCCAAAATCTTCCCAGTCACCTACAGCAGGGGTCCCCAACCTGCAGCCCTCCAGATGTTGCCAAACTACAATTCCCTTCAGCCCCAGCTAGAACTTTTTATGGCTGGGGCTGATGGGAGTTGTAGTTCAGCAACATCTGGAGGGCCACAGGTTGGGGACCCCTGACCTGCAAGATGAATTTTCCTGCTTTGGATTGGGTTTATGGAAGCATGTGGATAATAAGGAGGATGCACATTGATGAGCCAGGGAAGGGATTTTTCATGGTTACTTCAGGTCAAACTAGGTGAGTTTACTCTTTCATATGTAAATACGAAAAATAAAAGATAAATAGTATGTGTGAGGATAATCTGGATTAAGACTATGCAGGCCACTGAAGTCACATCTAGCTTGGCCCTTTGTGGTTTACAGGATTTGGGGCTTTCCCCCATGGTGCTCCTGGGAATGATATGATTTGTTCCATTCTTTGCTCACTGCTTCAACTAACTTGTTAACACTGGCAGTATGTGGACTTGCCAGTGTTCTAGCAACTTGCTAAATTCACTCTTGACTCCCTGCCTGCGACATGGATGTTTTCCTTTCCTTGATATGTGCATAATGAAGTTGCAGCCTGTTTTTCTACGCAGCTGCATGTGCTCTCTCTTCCCTCCTGCGGGGACAACTAAAGGCCAGCCAGAAGTGCAACAGCCAAACTATAAAATGGTCTGAGACATAGCTCTGCACAAAAGCAGAGGAAGAGCTGGCCATGAAGCACAGATGAATTGCCAGGAAAACAGCCAGATGCTGTTAGGAAGAAGTATTTCAGAGGCTGGCATCTGGGACCAGTAAGCATGATACAGATTCGCCATCTGTGGCTGAAGCTGTTGACTGCTTCTGGGGAAGGTGCAGCCGAAAGCGGAAAGGCAGCAACCATTTAACACCATGCCAGTGACAGCAGAAGGCAGGCTGAGCTCAGCACTGAAATTAAGGTTCAAATTCCAATTTACTCTTCAGTTCCATAGGAATGTGAGAAAGTCATTTGTTTAGTGGGGTGACACATCTTTGCTTTGCAAAGGAGATGACCAATGTGAACTATTTTTTATGAAAAGCTGCAGTGATTTTCCTTGCACTTTTCCAATAAGCCCTTTAATGTTCTCCTTAGGTTTGGTAGCAGTTTTTGTTTGCTTGCTTGTTCAAATATTTCTTTAAACATTTCCAAGGTGCCTCCCACACATAATATAAAAGCAAACTAAATCAATACATTCCAGTCAATAGCAATCAATTGGGATACCCCAGAAGCCTTCTGGAAGTGGATCTGCTTAGCTTGGCATTTATGAGCCAGGAAGGAAGGGGCAAAGTCTCTTAGAGAGGGAGTTTCACAATTACAGTGCCATCACAGAGAAGGCCCTGTCCTGTGTCTCCAGTCACTGTTAGGGATGTGCAAACTGGTTCGAACTCAAACTGGCTTGAATTCAAACTGGATCGGTTCGATGGTTTGAATTTGAACCAAACCAGCCATTAACATTTGGGCTGCTGGTTCGAATTCAAACCGAACTAGGGGGGTTTGATTCAAACTGATTTGAACCAGTTAAAACTGGTTAAAACCTCCCAAAGTGGGTGGGGTGGTAGTTGGCACCCATGGGTGCCTACCACCCAACCCCCAAAGCAATCAGACACTCGTACAATCTTTTATGATTTTTTGAAAAAAATATTATTTCTCTCATAGGGTATAATGGGACTCAAACCAGACCATTATTCCCTATTGTGGAGCACCCATGGGTGCCAACTACCACCCAAAACCCAAAGCAATCGGACACTCCTACAATTTTTTTTAATGAATTTTTGAAATATTTTTAATTTTTCTCATGGGGTATAATGGGACTTGAACCAGCCCATTATGCCCTACTGTGGAGCACTTAGGGGCACAAACCTGGGATGGGTGGTAGGCACCAGGGGTGCCTACCACCCACCAAACCCCAAGGCAATCAGACACTCCTCCGATTATTGGTGAATTTTTAAAGTATTTGAAGAATGGAGGTTTCAGCAAATGTATAGCTTCACGTCGGGGGGGAAGGGGTGGCCTAGTGCAGAGTATGGTGGGTCGTAGTGCCCAAGGGGGGCAAATAAGCTACCAGAATTACTTCAAAGGAATTGGGCAAAGAGCTGATTTTTAAGTGATTTTTGAAGTTTATGCGTATTTAAGGTTTTTCTCTATAGGGAAGAATGGAGTTCTCAGCAGCCCCATCACTGCACTTGGGGGGAGCTGGGGTGGCCCAGATTGAGTGGTGGTGTAGTGCACAGAGGGTGCCAACCACCCCCACCACCTTGCTAACCCATGGGGTACTGGGTTTTGTTGTTCCTGAGGTGTTCTGAGTGTAGATTCTCTGGTAGCATATGAGATTTTCAATGGCAAACCATGAATCCACTCTCATTTGCTGTTGTTCAAGGCATGTTCCTATAAGAAGTAGCCAATTTTTCTTAGCCATTTCTTCAATAATGCACAAATGCACATTTCACAGCTCGTAACCTTTGGACACTGGTACCTATCCTGAGTCCATTGTCAACTGTGAAGCAGCTTTTAGTTCATTCTAAATAGGACTATTTATGCATTATCAGAGTGCTATGGTTGATACTTATTACTGCTAGGCATATGTCTATTTTATTTTGAGTACCATCACTGGTCAATGTAAGCCAGTATTGTCTACTGTCTGGCAGCAGCTTTTCAAGCAATCAGACAGTGGTTTTTCCTCAGTCATACTTTCTGAGATGCTTTTCAACAGAAATGTCAGGGAGTGCTGCTTTCTTCAATAAAGCACATTCTCTGTCACTTAGTTCTATCCCTTCCCTCTTACCCTTAGTTAGATCCCATTTCACACTGGTAACATGGGGTTGCCACAATCACATTGGTACTACTCCTGCCAGCATCGGCTACCCAGACTGGAGGGACACTGGGGTGGATAGTTTACATGTGATCTACACAAACCACATGTTTCCATTCTTTAACTATTACTGAGTGACATGGAGGGATCTACTCTTGGGGAATGAGCAACCATCAATCCAATGATGTATGAATTGAGCCTAACACTGTCTCCTTTGCATTCCCCAAAATGGCAGACTTGGTTGTGTGAATTTACAGTTACTGCCAGTTAGAATGTTTATTTGAGACGTCTTTCTCTGATAAAAGTTGAAATTGGAGAACACAGAAACAGTGAATGAAGAATAGCAGGGGAAAGTGCCCAAAAAGAAACTTACTGACCTCATTATTTCTAATCTAAACCCTTTATAATGCATGTCTGCTACAGATGAGTCATAGCAAAATCAATTTTGTTTGTTCTTTTGCCCTTGATTCAGTGGTTTTCTGAAAGCACAGTGACATCTTTGGAGAAATCCTAGTAAAATGTGAAGTTTAAACAAACAAATATAAAATGGTGCAGGCACTTTACAATGGCTCATTAGAAATGAAAGGAAAACCCATCCATCAGTGTTTGGTACAGATGAGATATTTCATGCATGGCCAATGTCTATGACATACACAAAGAAGCAAAAATTTAAAAGTATTACAGGAATTGCCACTAGCATTAAATCCTATTGAACCATGGAAAATGAGTAATAAGATATTGCATGTAAATTTACAACATGTAGAACCACTGTAAAAGCCATACTTTTTCACAGAGGGTCATTCATATCAACTTACATTTGTCTTTCTGGAAACAAGCTTCACACACCCCACAAACACACACACCACCAAAACACACACAAACATGCATGCTCCTGAACCTCAAAACACATGCTCAGAGGTTCTAATTAATGTTGGGATGGACTTCTAAGTAGGGAGGTTTGGGCACATAATTCTTGGCATCTGTTTCCCCTCCAGATCCAATTTGAAGTGGACTCAGATCCCTCTGACCTCCAGGCCCAATTCTAATTGAATGCATTTCAGCCATCTCCAACATAGCCCTCCCTGGTGTTTCTCCATTTGTCTCAACTTGTGAAGTGTGTGAGTGTGTGTAGGTGATTCACTTTGAGCAATGTTTTACACTCTCCATTAGTTCCTGGATGCTGATGTGAGCATGCACAATGGCAATCAACATTTCCTATTATTCCCAGGGCCTCTGAATATTTCTGTATTGCCCAACAAAGATCCTGCCACAATACCTAATGTGACCCCCTCCTTGTCACCCCTACCTTAATGTTAGAGAAAGCCTTCTACCATGGTAGGGGCAGTGGTGTGGGCTTGTGTAAGTACTGTTGTAGGTGGCATCTGATCTGCTTCACACCCAGCTCAAAGGCTACATTATTTATGGATTTGGCAAAATAACAAGAATTCCCCAAGTTATTACTGGAGTGAATGAGGAGGTACTGCACACCTCTCGTTCCTATACTCCCCCATCAGAACTGATGCCTCATGGACTGGAACATGATTCAGTTATAATCAATTTGCATTATGACAAACCATAAGCTGGACAAGCACACTAGCATTGATAAGTTATGACGTAAATAATCTCCAGCAAATTTATGTCAATTAATTTATATGGAAATACTTATTTCAGAGGGATTTTTTCTTTTAATGGTAGCCTATGTTCAAATTCATGTGGTCAAACAGCCAATGAAGTGTTGAAGTTGGAGGAATATATTTAGCATGTTGTGGATTGGGGATCAGCAGCAAGATTTGAGGGGATGCACTGAGAATTTGATTTTTGTGGTTATATGTTGTTTTAAATGCTCTTGTATTTATGTGTTTTAATTCTATGATGACATTGTACTTTGTATATTGTATTTTGATTTTTTTTCCAGCTGCCTTTAGATTTTATATGATAAGGTGGGGTATAAATACGATATACATAATGCATACATGTGTGGAGCAATGGACCCAACCCTTTGATTCCTACTGTCCCAGTGGAGCCTGCTGATTACCTCCTCAGCTCCTTTATCTGAAAGCCAGCTGGAGTTTAGTGCATAAACCAACCAGATGAGGGCATGTTGAGCCTCCGGTTCTCTCTGCCTCCTGACTTTCCTCTAAAGACAAGGGTTTTCTCAGAGCCTGTCTGAAATATTTATTCCTCAACCAGCTTTTAAACAGAGGGGATGCTGAGGCTGGTTGTGTGACTCAATACCGGATCTGGAGCCATTTTCAGACATTATGTTGTAAGGGTGTGCACATATCTGTACACTTGTACATGTTTTTGTGTGAATGAAAATATGTTCATTTTAAAAGTGAACTTGAGTACACATACTTTCAATATAACGAATGTACCATAACGCATGCTACCGATACGTTCAGCATAACCTGTGAATAACTGTACCTGTGTACACTGTACACTTGTATGCATGTTAGACCTAATGTGTGAAAGGGCTATAGAGGTGGTTACTGTTTTGCATAGTTTGACAAAGAGGAGAAAATGGGCCAGCAGCAATGGTAGCTGCTAATTACTCTGTATTGTCCAGCCCAGTGGGTTAAGATACAGGAGAAAAACTGCTCAGCCTAGTGCAGAGTTCTGGAAAGGAGTGAACAATGATGGCAGTCATTGGCAGTCATTGAGCCAAGCAGTAGATCTCTGTGGGGTGAATTTGGCCCAGGTACCTACTCAAGCGACATGAATTTATATGGTACAAAATATGCCAATGCATTCTATAGAGTCAGGTTCAGGTGACCTGGTGGCACGTGTTAGTGATTTGTGGCATGTGTTGACAGGACTTAAATTATAGCATAAGGATTGTTTGACTAAAGCCATACAGAATTGTTTGACTGAAGCAAATGCCATCCACTATGTCAATTGTACGGGGTTTAGTACTTGAAAGCTTGAGCCCCTCATTATGTCAGGCCCTATGGGGCACTGCAAAAACCGGCTTTCCCGGTTCAGGTTCAGGTTCAAACCAGACCATACCAGCTCAGCACTGCCCTGTTAGAACCAGGCCCCCAGTTCATTTTGAATTTGAGCCAGCTCAGGCCCAGTTCAAAGCCTGTGGCAGCCGTGGAGGGGCGGTGGGTCCCCCAACCCCCACCGGCCTCCCCCAAGTCTCCAGAGCAATGGTCATGCAAATGGCCCATGCACATGCATAGAGGTAAAAAAGGGGGGGCTCCATGCACACACCAGCCCCAGCCCTGGAGACATGGGGAGAGGCTGGTGGGATAAAAAAAAGGGCCTCCATGTGTGGGGTAAAAAAGGGTGGGGTAAAAAAGGGCCTCTGAGGTGCTGCATCCCCTTACCATGGCTACCAAGCTTCCAAAACAAGCTGTAAGGTAAGCCATTTTACTCATCATTAGGGTCTTAGAACTGTCCCCAAGCTGGCCCGGTCAATTCAGCTCAACCTCAGACAACTGGACCCAGTTCAGTCCTAGGTCGAGCCTTCAAACTGTCTCAATTTTGAGCTGGTTCACACACCCCTAATTCAAGCATTTACTGTAACTGTGCTCTTTGAGTTCCATGGGGGTCTTAGTCATAACTAGCTTTTCCTGAATTGTTCACAGTCAGTATCAGTGGCAGATTTGTGAAGACCCTTGGCACAGAAACAGTGGGACAGCCATGCAAGCAACCATTATCTTTCCCCCCACCTATAACACAGCGCTGACAACCCCATCTCTGTGTCGCTGTATGCATTATAGGTAAAGGAAGATATAACCACCACCAGCACAGCTGTTGAAGAATAATCCAAGCTATCTGCACTGCCACTGCTGTTGCTAAGGTAAAAGTCTGCAATGATATGGCGGACACTTACTTTGGTGGCTGAGGCGGTGGCTTTGGAATACTTTTCATCATTTGTCACCATCATTTGTCACCAAAGACTCTGGGATTGGCCCTGGCTCCCCAGCCAGTGGCCAACTTGGCAGCTCTCAGGGACCTACTTCCAGAACACAGGAAGTGCTTCCAGTGGGGAGGGGGATCAGCAAAAGTTGTGTCCCCACATTCACAATGCAACTGAATTACTAAACACTGAGTAATTTCATGCTGCACATCTGGACTGTTAGTAGAATGTCAGCCAGAGACATATACTTGTTCAACATCAGTAATCAGGATGTAAGATCTTGTCACATAAATGTTATGAAAAATAAGCTTGTATTTTACTTTGTATCCAGCATAGTCACCTACTACATTGCTCTTTTACTTCACTAGTTGAAGGCTACTACCAAAGTAATTTTTGCAAACTAGAAAAATTGTGCATTTAGGGAATGTACACACAGGAATTATACATATTACTTTACTTTGGAAATAGCTTTTTAGCAGATATATTACTAATGTGAAATCCTTCCAGTGTAAGTGAATTTTAAAAAATCAACATCTTTCTTTTCTTTTACAAGTTTTTACAGATAATTGAATTTTATTTTATAGCCATCTTGTTTCTGGGTGCAATTTAAATTGTTCTATTATGTTAGATCAATAAGTATTACAGAACACAACTACTGCAAACAATGTGCTAGTACAGATCTTCTGTGAAAAAAGACTTTGTTTTTACTAGTACAAAAGCAGGCACATTCGAAATGTGTAATTATCATATTGGCTTCCATTAAATGCCTCTTTGGCTGTGTAAAGAAGGCAATAAAAGTTTTTAAAAGGAGGACTTTATCTTTGAAGTTCATGAAGCAAAGAAAAAAACTCAATGTGTAAAAAGCACACATCTGCATAAGAGTCATGAAATATTTTGTCCTCTCTCTTCTATAATCTCTGAAAGGGGCAGTAATAAAATGATAGAGTTGCTCTCAGAAATTACTCATAAAGAAAGCCTCAGTTAAAATGTGGGTTATTTTTTAATTGCAACAGGTATCAAAGCCAGGTTAAGCTATAACTGTCTCATGTGAGTAAATGGAAATGACTGTAAATATTTCTCTTGCACTTTTTAAAAAAAGATTTAATTTTCCCCAAGAACTTTGTAGATGGTCAAAGGCCTCACTGAACTTCTTGGGAAAGAGAAGTCATCAAAAATGCCCTTTCCCCAGTAGACCAGTGCAGTTTGTCTGGAAGTACTATTACTGTATTCTGATCCTATTACTGCACTAGTGTTTCCTTAGGATGCTACCCACTGTTTTTAATATGGGCATCACCACTGCTCCTGCCTTTTGATTGATTGATTGATAGCCATCAAGTAGGTGTCAGCTCTTAGCGACCACATGTCTGTTTTAAATTCCTGAGTGGTTTTTTTTGTAAACTCTTGTGTAGTGATCAGCCACCCCACGCATAAAGAGTTAACAAGAAGTGACCCTGTCCTGACTGCCAGGCTGGTGAACTCCAGGGCTCAGCCAATCAGCATACCAGTGGGTGGGACCTAGAAAGACATTGGGAAGATGGAGAGTTTCTTTGTTAGAAGAAGCAGGCTTGGTGTGAGAGCAGGACATTTGGCTATGGAGTATGGCTGCAGAAGCATGGCTGCAGATCTTGGACGATAGGACTGCAAGGGCTTGAATTCTCAATCCAGGGTTTGGTGAGTTCAAAACAAAGGAAGCCAGGACTTTGGCTTCAGGAAGTTTAATCTAGGGAAAGTTTGTTTAATCTGATTTTGCGTTAGAATTTCAGTTTCTGTGGTGTGCACTTTGTATATTCCTGATACTGGTCTATTATTGCTTATCTGTAACATAACTGAACTATGAAACATTAGCCTTTGCCCATCCAGCCAGAGTGTTGCAAAAAATTCTGCAAGCTTTTAAGGGTACTTTTGTGTTTTCCTACATCCTTGCAACTGGGTAAGCATAATTTTTAAAGCATATTTGGGGTGCTTTTTGAAGTATGCTTGTAACCTACTGAGTATTTTTACCTGTAACTAAAAGCTGAGAAGGCCACAGATGGAAGCCGTCTGTTGCATTTGAATAAAACTATTTTCTTTTTGTTCTTTTCTTTTACAAGCCTCCGAGTGGATTTTTAACTCAGGAAAAGTGGGGGGGGGGCTGAAAGGGTGTTTTTTCCTGGGTGCAAACATGCCTCAGGAGCTCAGCAGCTATTAATTTTCTCACCACATGTAGGCACATGGAATATTTTTGTACTTTCATGACAGCAAAAGAAAGAGAGTTGTCCCTGGGAATTCCACTCCAAGCCCAGGAAGGTTCAAGCTCTGTAACAGAGAGGGGTGGTGGCGGCAGCCATTTTTGAACCTACCAGAAATACAGAAGAGTTTTAGGAGTAGCCTTTGCCAGAAAGCTCAGCAAGTATGATTCAGCATTTCTTTCCCTCATGTGAACTTGCTCTGAGAAAAAGGCTAAAATCCGCTACATTTTGTTAGATTCTTAGTTAGTGTGTTGGTTTTTATGGCTGCATTGAAGATTCTGTAGTATGGGTGTGAATGGAACTGCTCCAGCCAGTTTGGTTAGAATTTGAACTGAATTTGAACCAAACCCCCAGTCACTGGCCAGTGGTTTCGTCAGTGCGCTCAAACCAGGTTGAACCAGTTCATCCTGTTTCAGGATGCTTGTAAAGGGGAATCTGGTAAGGATTCACCTTTGCAAGCATCAGGGAACCCTAGCAACTGAAATGGGGTTGAAGGGGTGGGTGGGAGGGAGTTCACTTTACAAGCATGGCAGTAGCTCCTCGGCATCAGTGGGCCAGTGGCAGCTCCCCTAGACCCCACTGGCACTCCCCACATCAGTTTGGGCCCAGTCTAGGCCAATTGAAACTCCAGTCTGTCTTCAAGGGAGAGTCCCATGTATCGTGCCCTTGGGAATTCATGAAGCATGGTTCACCATTTCCTTCTGTTTACTCATCCCATTAAGACAGATTGGCTTTGACTCTCCTTAATACATTAGAATAATTGTTCCCTTAATAAATTCTGCCTCATAACACATGGGTTTATTAGGAAAAATAAACATTCCAGCTTTTGGTTGCAATATTTGTTAACACTGTTACACATATCATTGAACATTATGCAACACTAATGTGATTCTTTTAAAAGAAGTATTCACATTTATGTCTTTTCACTTCTGCTTATATGACCTATAGTAGTGTGCCTTCTCTTTAAAATACTTCAGCTTGCTGCTTGAATGACAAACTTGCTATTAAAAATTTAAGTATCTACTCAAGGCCTAAAAGCTCAGTTAATTATGCTTTTTTGTAAATCTTGTTAACGGTTGAGCTTAATCTTTCCTGCAGTGTAACAAACACCTAAGGATTTAAAATCAGGTTTTTGCAGTTTGTTTCTTTTAAGAGATGTGTTCAGGAGAACCTCATCCAATCGTGTGATAAATAATTGCATTTGGGCACATTTTATAATTTTATCTTGTGATCCTAAATTTATTTGAATGATTTCACACCATATTTTGGATTACTTGAATCTATCTGAATGACTTAACACACTCTTTTTCATGTTTAAACACATCTAGGATAAAATACTTAAATTCCTGTACCAATGGAGTGTTGCATATGATGGTTTTACAGACAATGAGAAAAGTCACTGAAGTTCTCACATGCAGCCTAACCTAAGCTAGGGAAACCTAGCCTGGGTTGGGCTACATATGAGAACCACTGAGATCTGGCCAGATCCTAGCAGGGCAGTGCCACCTGGCCCAGCTTTTTAACCTGGCCTTTCACCAGGGTTAAAAGCACAAGTGTGCCCTTAACCCTGGCTCTGGGGTCATATGTTCACTCAGGCTGCATTCTGTCTGACCAGACATAGAGACAGGTGCCTAGAGCACCCATCTCCTGGAGGAATCCCAATGGACTATTGATGTTGCATGGTGCATTGTGGTATATCTGCAGGCTGGGACATGTGGTCCAAGCCTCCAGAGCTCCACATTGTGTGGTGCAGCATAGATCATTTGGTAGTGCAGTCCACATTCCCAGCAACATTTGGTTGCTCATCTGTGGGGAGGGGGGTGGCCCAGCTTTCAGCCCCAACCACCCACCCACCTGCCTGGTTGTGTGAATAGCCCCACTGGCTGACATCCTAACAAGGGAGCCAGCATGGTGTAGTGGTTAGAGTGCTGGACTAGGACCGAGGAGACCCAAGTTCAAATCCCCATTCAGCCATGAAACTTGCTGGGTGACTCTTCTCTCTCAGCATAACCTACGTCACAGGGTTGTTGTGAAAGAGAAACTCAAGTATGTAGTACACCACTCTGGGCTCCTTGGAGGGGATATAAATGTAACAACAACAACAACAACAAAGCACGAGTACAACAGGAGAAGCACTGGTGCTTCTGAAAATTTCAACTAACTGATCTCCACTACAGGCTCAGAAAGGAACAAATTTGATGACTACCACCCTTCCCCAGGAAGCATTCTGTGCCCTGGGGAACATATTTTTTGGTAACTCAGAGGGCTTTCAGGGGAAGGGGAGGTCATTGAAATTCCCACACAGGCATTAGCACTAGTAGAGCATTAGTCTGGAACTCTTCAGAAGCACTAGTACTACACCACTGCTCCTTCTTTTGAGCTGTGCTCTGTTAGCCAGGATGTCAGCCACTGTTAGCAATAGCAATAGCACTTACATTTATATACCGCTCTATAGCCGAAACTCTCTAAGCAGTTTACAATGATTTAGCATATTGCCCCCAACATTCTGGGTACTCATTTTACCGACCTCAGAAGGATGGAAGGCTGAGTCAACCTTGAGCCCCTGGTCAGGATCGAACTTGTAACCTTCTGGTTACAGGGCGGCAGTTTTACCACTGCGCCACCAGGGGCTCTGTTGTCTTCTGAGCATGAAATGATTAGTAATTAGTAGCCCTTGTAAGGTAATCAGTGAATCTGTGGAAAGGAGGAATCATAATCACAGTGTCTGAGATATTTGATCACATAAATGCTGTATGGCAATACATTTTTATGGATGTATCTATAATATAAAGCTGCTTGGACCTCACTTACTGACTCACTGATATGAAACTCCCAGACCAAACCACAAAAGATAGAAATATACTGTTTTCACGGGTAGGTTCCAGACCTCTCCAAGACTACCAGAACAATCCAACCCACCCCCCACCAGAAACAAATAATTAATTTCCAGATTTTTATGATTTTATGATCTTTATCAAATCATTTATATAATGATTTTGTATATAATGATTTTGTATATAAATCAAATAAATAAAATTTAAAAACTCTCCAATTGGAAAGCATGGGGAATGACACCTCATTGAGCTAGGGAAAGATTAGAGTCACAGCAACATAAGGCATTAATATGCTTGCAAACTGCAAGCCATTTTAGTGGTACACACACACACACACACACACACACACACACACCAGAGATTTGTTATAATATTTATTTATTTTATTATTATTAAAACATTTTTATACCGCCCAAAACTTACGTCTCTGGGCAGTTTACAACAGAATAAAAGCAAAGTAAAACATTCATTAAGACAAAAATGCGGCGGGGGGGGGGGGATGACACACACACATTACAACAATTTAAAAAATTAAAAATAATATTTTAAAACAGCATTAAAACCATTAAAACAACATTAATTAAAAGCCTGGGTGAAGAGATGTGTTTTTAAGGACTTTTTAAAGGATGTCAGAGATAGGGAGGCTCTTATTTCACTAGGGAGTGCATTCCAAAGCCTCGGGGCAGCATTGGAGAAGGCCTGTCCCTGAGTAGCCACCAGACGAGCCGGTGGCAAATGCAGATGGACCTCTCCAGCAGATCTCGGTGGGCGGTGGGGTTCATGCCGAAGAAGGCGTTCCCTTAAATACCCAGGGCCCAAACTGTTTAAAATATATATTTTAAAAATATATATTTTTACTTACCATCTCCAGGGGAGTTGTTGGAGGTGGCGGGGGAGTCCATGGAGGTTCCCTCTCCCCCCGCTGGCCTCCCTTGATGCCCATACTGGCCAGCCAGCCAGCTCTTTTGCCCATTTGGGCATTCCCCCTCTGGTGCGGTGGCCATTTTGGAGGCTGCTGCACCTGTGCAATTGGCCTCTGCATGACCCAGGCCACATAGAACCTCCACGGATCCCTCTGCTGCCTCCAATGACTCCCCCAGAGGGGGGTAAGTAAAAATATTTTTTAGAATGTAGGAAAAAATCTTTTCAAATCCCCCCTGACCAATCTGGGGGGAGGGGTTGAGGGGTGCCGGAATGAACTGGCCCAGTCTGGTTCGGGACTGGTCTAGACTTGAACCAAACCAGACCAGCCGGTTCCGTGCACACCCCTAATACACACTTAGACTGAGTTCAGATGACATAGGAAACTAGAGGTCCCTTCACCTCCGTTTCCGAAGCCCACCGTCCAAACTCAGAAAACCAGAGTTAAGGGTGAAAAGGGATGTGCACTTCCCCTCACCAAACTCCACTCTGAACCTTGGGTCAGAGTCAGGGGCGTAGCAAGGTTGGAGTGGGCCCAGAGACAAGATTTTAAAATGCCCCCCCCCACTGAAGCTCAGCTCATGAAGTGAAGAAATCTTAATATGAGGCTGAACAGTGGTAACAAAAAGCATATATATGCGTGTGTGTGTGTGTGTGTGTATGTGTGTGTGTGTGTGTGTGTGTGTGTGTGTGTATAACCTATGTGCCACAATAGAACATCATCCTAAAAAATTTTTTTTAAGGATTTGTCAATTGTGGACGATGCAAGTCATTTAATGGTACTAGAGAAAGACATGCTGTTCTGGTAGTTCCAGGTCTTAACACTCTCATCAGTTTTGGAGGATGAATACAACTGAAGGAAGCACGGGCGGCTGGGGGAGTCAGTCATGTGACTTGCCTCTGGGGGGCCCCCCAAGGCAGTGGGCCCCCAGACAACTGTCTCCCCTTGCCCTATTATAGTTACGCCCCTGGTCAGAGTGGAGTTTCACCACCCTTAACTCCAATTTTTTGGTGCCAGTGTTATGGCACCACAGTTAGGAGCTCACGGAGCTGGAGCTGAGGGAGGAAGCTCCTCCCTCACTCTGGCCTGATTGGATCTGCAAGCTGTCCTTCTGTTTAGGAGGAAGCCTTCATAGCCAGCTCCCCCGCCTCTCTGCAGTCTCACTGACTGCAGAGAGGCATCTCTCCCTGTCATCCAATCGTACATGGGTGAGCGTGGGGTGGGGGCATGGAACCGCTAGTCCATTGGACCTGTGGTTCTGTGCTACATCTAAATTGGGCATTATATTGCCATAGAATATATGCATGTGGAACCTACTCACTTCTATCACTTCTTTTAACAAAGCATGTTACGTTTAGAAATGCACAACTCTAGGACTTTATCATTTTCATTGTAACATGGAGCTTAACTTTTTAAATATCAATATTCAATACATGAAATAGTTTTAGGGGAAACTAGACTGAGGGAAGATGCTAGAAGGGAAGAATGAATAAGATATGCCTACACAGGATTCAGTGAGTTACTGCTTCCCTCTGTAGAGCAGCAAAGGAAGCTACTGTAATATTTTTGGATGCCTATGAAATAACCTCTGAGGGATCACAATCTGTTTACTTGTGTTTTTGAGACAGTTTCACCCACCGAAAGTGATAGCTTCTTCATTCTTAATGTGCTTCCCAGTTCTCAGCTTTTTAAGAACTACAAAACAGAAACAGTGTGTAGTGTAATTCTATGTTTGCCTTTAAAGCATTGTTAAAATTACACTTTTTCTGTAAGATATGTGACATTTTATTACTGAGATTTGTATTTAGTATGTGATAAAATGGAAGAGCAGTTGTTTCATGTCTAATTAATGTGGGCCTTTATGAGCTAGGAATTGACTATTTCAGTTACATCATTTTATTTTGATCATTTTAAAGCCTTTGGACATATCACAGAACGGAAAATACCTTGGCTCCTTCTTTTCTTCATGGGATTTTCAAAAGCAGTTAGGGAGGAGGGGGTTAGATTGCTTATATTGTCTGACATGTTGATTAGCCATTCAGCTGCTGTAATGCAGCTGCGTCCCATTGCAGCAAGGCTGCTCCAACCTCAGCCAAAGTATTTTGGAACAGTGAAGCATGGGGTGGGGGTGGGGAATTTTCCTGAATCTCTCTGTCTCTGTTAGTGCTCTCTGCCTTCCAGAACTATGGAAATCAAGAATGTATTTCTGGAAGACAAAGAGTGCTAAGGGAGACAGGGTGAATCCACAAAAAATGCCCATAGAGGCATGTACCTCCTGGGCTTGCTGAATTATAGTCATGTTCTAAAATGTTCTAACATATCCCTGAAGTTAACTTATGGTTTCATTGTAATCATTCCTTTTATTTGGGTTGTATAAATGTGTAGGGGGACATATTTGGCTGGACTGTAAACACAATAATGACTTAGGAACTCTAGGGTGCACAAGCCCTGCTTTCTTCTTTGCCTCAGCCCATGCCTTCTTCTGCCTCTTAGGCATGTGTATTTCTTTCCATAATACATGGAAAAGAATACCAATGGACCCCATTTGCAACCTTTCATGATGAAACAAAGGCAACATGGAAATAAACAAAAGGTAATGAATGAGTGTTCCGTTCCGCCAGGCTCAGGAACATATTTTTGTGATGCACAGTGGGCTTCAGAGCGAATGAGAGTTCACTGAAAATCACGACTTGCCCCACTTGCATGATGGTGCGGTAGTTATCCTGCTCTGCTGCACAAGCACAGAGCTAGTCATTGTGATGCCAGCCAATAGGCTTAGGAAGCTAGTACTATTCAAGACTACTTAATGGAAATTGGCTAGCTGTTGTGCTGTGTTCACAATCAGTCCCACGTCATGCAAACTGAGCGGGGTGCAGATTGCTAGCAAATGCACCACCATAGTGACTGATCCCTGCATCAGGCTGAAAGTGCTGTGGCTTCCACATGGTCTGTGCTCCTGAAAAACTTTCCCCTCACCCCTTTACAACAGCAAGGAGAAAACGGAAGGAGACAAATCTGTATAGTGAGTTGCCAACACAAATAGAGCACTGGGTGAAGCAGTTGCCACCATGAAGATGCAATTTCAAATGTAGTTTTTGTTTGTGTGCTGCAGGCCTTTAAATGGTTCTGGCCAACTTTTGTGGTCAGAAATTGCATATCCTGTGCATACAAGTGTGGCATGCAACAACATGTTGCAGTGCATCTCCAACTAGGATAACCAACCATCTGAGATTGGTTTAGAGTCTCCAGAAACCTGCATCAATAAACAGAAGACTATGAAAGCAATGGCAGAGATCATAATTTTCTTTTCTTTTATTTATTTACAACATTTCTATACCACCCAAAACTTGCATCTCTGGGCGGTTTGCAATTTAAAATATAATGCCTTGATATTGAACAAAGGAGGAGGAGGGGAATGGAATCACTTTTGTTAGTAAGTTACCCTATCCTCAGCCCCTACAACGAATGCTCCAGTTCAGGATTTTAGCCAGCCTAGAACAGGAGTTCTGAAGTTCAGGTCTTCTGGGGGTGGGGAGAGTTTCAAGAGAAGGGAAAGGAAAAAAGGAACATTTTATTTCCTGCTTCCTTGACACCATCCCATGCTGTGCTGTATAGCACTGAGAGGGCTGGTTTGAGAATGGCTGACAGCCCTGAAACTGAGTATGTTATTGTGCTCTAGAAGAGGTGGGGTCATTGAAAGTGGGAATAGGAAAACACTCCACCCCCCTTCTTTCCTCCTGAAATGTTTTCCTGTATAGGAGAGTGGTGTAGTATTATTTTTTTAATGTCGTAGCAAGCAGTACCCCAATCCCAATCCTCTTCTAGATACTTTCTATAAACCAGGGGTTCCCAACCTGTGGAATTCAACCATAATTTATTGTGGTTGGGGGTGATGGGCGTTGTAATTCAGCAACATCTCGAGTACCATAGGTTGGGAACCGCTGCTATAAACTGTTAGGAGCTGGAACAGGCCAATTCCCTCCTTTCCCCTCTGTTTTTTCTTTACCTTACATCCTGGCCAGGGTCAAATGGGGAGCCACAGGTCCACTGTAATGGACCACATGTAATGGGGAACCTGCAGTTCCATGCCCCCTCCCCTGTACACATCTGTACGTTCAGAAAGGGGCCTCTCTGCAGTCAGTGAGACTGCAGAGAGGTGGGGGGGGATGACTGTGTGGGCTTCCTTCTTTCCTGAAGATTAGCCTGCACAGCCAATAGGCGCCAGAGCGAGGGAGGAGCTTCTTTCCTTCATTCCAGTTTTAGAGCAGTGAAACTGCATGCCAGTGTTTGTATGTAATGCTGTCACAGGCAAACCTGAGGCTGATCAAATGAAGTTCTGCGAGAACCAAAGGTGACAAAAATGCAGTTTGGGGAGGGAAACCATGGGTCCATTAAAAAAAAACCCCCAAACCCTGTAATTTCCCAGTTCATATGTTCTGGTTTGGGGACCAGAGGTGAAGGGACCTCCAGCTTCCCATTCTGTATGAATCAGGCCAATAACATTATAAATCTAGACACTCTCAACTATAGACTTAATTGGTAGACTGACATAGCCTGCTCAGCCTCTGGTTCCTTTAGGTCTTCTTTTTTGTCTTTGAGAGCTCAAAACACTGGAAGAATCCAGGATTTTAGCATAGCTGTGACTGACTGTGTAACCCTCAGGGAGATGAGTGAAAAGGGCTTTTGGAGGGAGGGAAGAGATGCAAACAAAAAAACGTTTCCCCCTTTCACTCTGCCCAGGTTTTGCTGTTGAAAAAGCTTTGTTCCTGCTGTTCTGTAAGGATGGCGCCTTTCTTTTGCCCTTGTAGTGCTGCAGAAAATATCAGCCAATAAGTTGTTAGTAGGTTCTATGTGTAGACATTAACTTGAAAGTCTAGGTGCACTGCAGAATTTAATCCATTTCACAGCCAGTTGAAACCTAATTGTACTCAGGTTGGGAATTTTATTTCTGAGATGTTGCTTTCGGCCTTTGGGCTAAGATCACGTGTAGTGTAATTTCAGATACTAAATCTGAGATTTATCTTACAAATAGGATCATATGCACTTAAAAAGATGTTGGAAGGGAAGTAGTTAACATGTATATGAATTAAAAGAGAAAAGCATAATCTATCACTGTCTCAGATTTTTCTTTTCTTGTGTGCCATATCACTTAATATGCAATATATTAAATATGTGCTATTTTACTGCTAGACAAGATTATGAGTGGAGAGGCTATGATAAGAAATGCATAGAAAAGGGAGAAATGAATCCTAGGAAATTAGAAAAGGGACAAGGCAAAAAGGGCTGAACCAATTAAATTGGAAGGAACAAAAAATACATAAGCCCCCTAAGGTTTCCCCGTAGAAGCCTGCACATGCAAGAGGCATATACTTGCACTCTTATGGTAATAACAGCCTTCTTTCTTTATCTCTCTCTCCAGCTTTCTCCTATCATATTCCTTTCCCCTCATATAGGGTCAATATCCTCTTTTATCTTCAGCTTTGCAAAGAAACTGAAATGCTAGAAATACCTGCATTTTAAAAAAATAGGATTTTTGGAATAGACCTCAAAAAGGGTTAGTCCTTGTGAATTTTGGAGCTTGAAAATGTATAATAGGTGGGTTTGAAAGGCAAGCTAGACAGAGAATATGAATATGCCATTGTACCTTCAGCAGATGGCAATTTTAAATATACGGGGCTAGATTTTCAAAATGGTAGAATAAATGTCAAGCCTTTGCCTAGAGATGCATTCTTAAATGACATGATTCTGAAGTGTCACAAAAGTAGATTTAAAACTGTTATCATTTATTTGCATTTTCCATTGATATCTATCTATCTATCTGTTTCCTGCAAATTTGTAATACTTGTGGATATTTAGAATGTTGTTGTTTGCATAACATAATATGCATAACCACCACAGAGACAGGGGATGTGAGTGTCCAGGGACACACACCACCTCCCCAACTGCTGTACTTCTCTCAGGCATGGAGCTAACCGAACAGCGGCCTGGGTCCATCCCCACTCAGCAGCCCCTCCAGGTACGCCCATGTGTGTGATGTTACACACACAGGGGCGTGGCTCGGGTTCTGGAGGAGCCCAGAGCATACTCCCCCCTCCCACGCCCGGGCTGCCAATAGCCTGGGCGAACTGTCTGCTAGTTATTTCAGGCAGCACAGACTGCCTGATAGAACGTTCTTCCCTTTCTCTCCCTCTCTGGAGGGAGAGAAAGGGGAAAAAATCCTATCAGGCAGCCAATGCTGCCTGAAATGACAAGGGGAGAGATCACTCGGGCTCTCAGCAGCCCAGGCCACACCCCCTTTGCATGTGACATCACACTCCAGAGAGAGAGTGTGATCTCTCCCTCCAGAGAGGGAGAGAAAGGGGAAAACATTCTATTGGGCAGTCTGTGCTGCCTGAAATAACTAGCAGACAGTTCTCCCGGGCTCTCGGTGGCTCGGGCGTGGGAGGAAGGAATTCGCTCTGGGCTCCTATGGAGCCCGAGCCACAGGTCTCTGAGGCCTTTTTCCATTGGTAGCCTGAGTTCTTTGAACTCATTCACACAATGGTGGCTATGCCCCTAACTGCTCTCCAATATCACTGTCAGGGAAGCTGAGTTGCCCCCTCCTAGCAAGAACAGTTGGCCCCTTTAAGGCAGCCTCTTCTGGTCACATTAGGACAACGCTGAACCACTGAGCCCACACAGTCTTGGCAATTTCATCTGTTCATATTGGCTGAAGACAGTGGTGAAAGCAGGCAGTGGGGCCCATCCTCAAATTCTTGCCCCGGGGCCTCCAACCTTGCTGCACCACTGAGATGGGGTATTCCTGATGATGAAGCTTTATTTAAAGGCCTTACATACTACTCTCTCCATATTATTAAAGAATTTTTTTCTCTTTTTTTTGGCCAGGTGGCTCTTATACTGAGCAACTTAGATTGGACAAAAATGGTGGGTTATAAGGGCTATTGCAGTATAAACAGAAATTGCAATACATACTAGTCAAAGCTGTCAAATGATGGCTGCTGAATAATATGTACTTCAGCACACTTAATGCATATGAGTTATCAATTGTAACAAAGGTTAACTTAATTGTCAGGCAATCAAGGTAGTGAAGAGTTAGATTGTTTTCTCCATCCCCCAATGCAGGATTATATTGAAGTGGGAATTACAGAGCCATGGAGTGGTAGTAATTAAAGCAGAGCTAAGTAATAGCCACCTAATGGTGCAGCAGGGAAATGACTTGACAAGCAAGCCAGAGGTTGCCAGTTCAAATCTGCACTGGTATGTTGCCCAGACTATGGGAAACATCTATATTGGGCAGCAGCAATATAGGAAGATGCTGAATGGCATCATCCCACACTGTGCGGGAGATGGCAATGGCAAACCCCTCCTGTATTCTACAAAATATAACCACAGGGCTCTGTGGTCACCAGGAGTCAACACCGACTCGATGGCACACTTTAAGTAATATATGGGCATGAGTGTTTAACCAAGATACCCAGTTCTTGTCCTTGGAATGCATTAGAGAAAACAGACTGGAGATATGAATCAATATAAACATTTCATATTGCAGAAGGGCTGATAGCCATAGCAAAGACAAGAGCTTTGATTGATCCTTCAACAAGCTTGACAAAAACATTGAACTTCAAAAGCCCATTTACTTTTGTTTATCACCCATCATACAATGTAACACAAGACTACTCTTCTGGGAGGACTTGCTATGGTCAGCTCTGCTGGCTTCACAAAGGTGTTTTGTCAAAACCTGGCAACTTTTCTAATGTAAAACATCTTCTGCTGCTACCAGTGGCAGATTTTGTTTGGCATGCTCTTCCAGCATTTGCTTTTCAATTTGGGATGAAAAGGGACTGAAAATTTCCAAGATAATAAACAACTAGTAGCTCTTCATCTCAGCAAATAGAAATATGTTATTGCTAACAACCAGCCAATGATTCATTAAGCAGTTTCAGCAGCTCTCTGTAACAATAAATTGCAGTCACTGACAATCTAAAGGAGAGACTCCGTATTATATAACTCTGAAATTACATAGGAGCAGAAAGATATACAAAAAGCAGCCCTGTGGAGAATCTTTTCAAAATGCTAGTGGCAGGGGCCTAGTGTAGATAGGCCCTATGCTTCTTAATTCAAGCTCCAAACTATGTTATATATAGGGGTGTGCGCAGAATCGGTTTCCACAGTTCAGTTCAAATTCAAGCAGAATTCAAACCAGACTGCAGGTTCACAAAACCAACCAGGTTTGCAGGTCCGTTGAATGAACCTACTCAAACCAGTTTGAATCAGTTCATGCTCCCTAGTGAAATAAGAGCCTCCCCATCTCTGACAGCTTTTTAAAAGTCTTTAAAGATGCATCTGTTCACCCAGGCTTTTAACTGATACTGTTTTGATTGTTTTTAATGTTGTTTTAGAGCATTGTTTTTTTAAAAAAATTAATTGTTGTGTTTTAAATTTCTTGGTTTTTTTGTTTTTAACTAATGTTTTAATGTTGTTTTAATCTGTTGTAAACCACCCAGAGATGTACGTTTTGGGCGGTATAAAAATATGTAAATAAATACATAAAATAAATAAAATATAGGGAATAATAGGGGACCCAAACCACCTCATTATTCCCTGTGGGTAGCTCCTTGGGGCACCAAAGTGGGTTGGGTGGTAGGGCATGATGGGTGCTACCTACTACCCAACCTGAAAAATAATCAGGCAATCAAGCTATTTTTAATGAATTCTTGATTTATTTTTCTGGGTCAATAGGCCAACCCTAACCCTAGAAAATGGAAAAGAAAGGGTGGGGGACAGCAACCAGTTAAATTCACTGGAGTGTGAAACACAGATTCTGACTTGGAACCTTATGGAAGAGGAAATGGAAAATTTTACTAAGGTTTTAGGAGTACAAGCAAAGAAGAAGCCAATAAAATACCTGGGAATAAATCTCACTAAGAATAATAAAGACCTGTTTAAAAACAATTGTATGCAAATCTGGAAATCTGTCGCGGCTGATCTGGACAGATGGAAAAAGCTTACCCTTTCTTGGCTCGGGTGGATTTCACCAATAAAAATGAATGTATTGCCCAAGATGAATTTTCTTTTTCAAATGATCCCTATAAAGATAGAAGATAGGATACTGAATAAATGGCAGAGTCAGCTTAATTCATTTATCTGGAACTACAAAAAACCCAGAATACGATT
Organism: Hemicordylus capensis; assembly: GCF_027244095.1. NCBI lineage: Eukaryota > Metazoa > Chordata > Lepidosauria > Squamata > Cordylidae > Hemicordylus > Hemicordylus capensis. Next base: position 300,015,202 of record NC_069657.1, on the reverse strand, counting down.
TAAGGTTATGCAAGATGTAAAGGAAAGAGGTGGACTAGGTGTTCCAAACTTGAAACTCTATTATCATGTCAGTTGTTTGACTTGGATTTCAGAATGGGTTATATCCCCCTACGGTTATCTTACTGGAATGGAAAGCTCTGGTCTTTCTAGAGGACTGCATAACTATTTGTGGATTACAAGCTCAAGAAAAGATTCAGAGATATAATATCATGCCATTAGGCAAAGTCTTTTACACGTCTGGGATAAATATCAAAAAATAATAAGTCCAAGGCTATCACCTTTGACCTCAATCTTGAATGTGTACTTCTATGAAGAGGAATCTTCATACAAGTATAAATCTTTGAGAGAGCACTCACATACTCTGCATAGTTTAATCCAGCGCCTTGCTGAAAGTAAATCTTCTGAACAACCGCCGCTTTTTTAAAATCTTGGTTTCAACATGCCCAGATCAGTTCGATAGTATGGAAGGAGTTGCAGATACAGGGTGGTAAGCTCAGAGAATTAACTGACTATGAGGATCTCATTACTCTAAATACGGATCATCTGTTAGGTAGAATATACAAATTGTTACTGAGATATGACACAGAGACTGAGCAGATTAAAGAACGCATGATAAAATGGATGTAGAATTTTAACAGGTCAGTTGATATGTCTGATTGGGAATATCAGTGGAAGAAGAACATTAAATTTACCCTGAGTAACAACTTAAGAGAAAATTGGTATAAGATGTTTTTTAGATGGTACATAACTCCTTTGACAATTAACAAAATAGATGATTCTATCTCGAAGAATTGCTGGAAGTGTGACCAGCATCCTGGTTCATTTTATCATATGTGGTGGAGCTGTGACAAAGCGCAACTGTTCTAGAAGCAAATTCATAAGAAAATCGAACAAATCTTAGAGGTTAAGCTTCCTTTTCTCCCAGAAATATTTCTTCTTAGTATGACTAAACCTTACATTTCTTCTAAACTTAATGAGTTGTTCCTATATATGATTACTGCAGCAAGGATTATATTCACCACAAACTGGCGGGTACCTGTGATTCCCTCTTTAAACGACTGGTTTTTGAAGCTAAGGGATTATGCATCAATTTCAAAAATCTCAGTTTACAAGAAGGGTCTCTCTTCTGAGTCATTTATGTCTGTTTGGGAGCCTTTTATAAATTACAACATTCAACAAGGTCTCCATTTGTTCCCAATCTCGGGATTTGATTTATGATCTTCTGTGTACAGAAGGTAAACACGGTATAAAATATTGCAGAAAGGGGTGTTTTGCCGTTTGTTAACTCGGCTTTTTTATAGAAATGACTTTTTTTTAACTCAAAAGAATTGGTTGTGTTTTTTTTAAATCATTCTTATCTGTAATTATGGAATGTTAGGTTGCTTTTTTACTCAGTTTTATGTTCTTTTGTGTACACAGGGTAAAAATGGCACAAAACATTGCAGAAAAGGATGCTATTCTGTTCGTTAACTTGGCATTTTTAAAGAAATGATTTTTAAAAATAGAAATTAAATGATTTTTATAGAAATGATTCTTTTATACTCAATAGAATTGGCTTTTTATCATATCTGTAATTATGAAATATTAGGTTGTTTCTTTATTTAGTTATCAAACTAGGGGCAGTGAAAAGTGGGGGAAGAAGTTGCTGTTTCTTCTCCTTTAAAAAAAATTGTATTGCTTGATATTTTTGAACATTATTGTTGTATCTCTCCTTTATCTACTTTTTATTCTGAAAATTAAAATTCTATTTTAAAAAAATTAATTCACTGGAGTGAGGGTAACTTTGCAAAAGAAGAAAAAGAAGAAATGCAAAAGAAAATAAAAATAAATGAGAGAGAGATATCCCCCCCTCTCCACTGTAGACGCCCCAGCAGAGTAGTATTTGCTGCAGTACAGACTGATTCTGCAATGAATCAGCAGCAGGCCCAGGAAAGCCCAGCAGGAGTCCAGCAGTAGGGCAGGACAGAGGCCAGGAAAAAGCAAGGGAGCAGCAGCAGGCACAGTAAGGCAGCAATGTCAGTTCTCTTCCTCCAGATCCAGAAGCAGAGTGAAGCCAGGCAAAGTCTGCCTGGGCTTTAAATACACTTTGAAACGCTCCCTTTTTGCTCCCCCTTCTTCACCCAACCACCCTGCCAAAGGGGCAGAGTTGCCCTGACAACACTTGATTCTGAATGACACAAAAAGCCAACCAAAGGGGAGGAGATCACAAGCCAGTTGGGTCAGTGTCAGAAAACCAGTCAGCACTGGATATAATCAAGTAACCATGCTAACTGAGCAGTGTTAGCAGTGTCTCCTGCTCACTGAGCAAAAAGGCACCTTTTAAAAGTGGTGATTCTCTTTATTTAGCAGTAGGAGAGCAAATGGCCCTGTCCACCCGCAGCACAGCATCCCTCCAGAGGCTGTTGCTGGTTTCTGTCATATTTCTGTTTTAGTTTTTGAGCCCTTTGGGGACAGGGAGCCATTTTATTTATTTATATCTATGTAAACTGCTGTGGGAACTTTTGTTGAAAAGTGATATATACATATTTGTCATATTCGTAAGTAAAAATGCAGACCAAATGGTGGCCGCCATAGCTTGAACCTTTCAACTGGTCTGAACTGGTACACATAAAACCAGGTTCAATGCAGTCCGATTGCAGACTGGCCACTTTTCCTGAGGACCGGCCCACTTTGCAATCGAACCGGATGAATGAACCCAGTTAGAGGCAAACCGTTTCATTTTGAACCATTCATGCACACCCCTAGTTATATACTTTGGCAATCATTAGGGACACTTGTGAATGTTATGCTTTTGTATACGCTTTTTAAAGCAGCATGGTCAGAATGAAGTTGAAGATGGGAGTCTTCATTATGATCTGACAAATGTATCCTGTGGAGTTCCTAAACCAGACTACATCTGACCTTTTCAGATATGTCATACATGTCTGACATTTTTCACCCTGCTCTTTTAGGACCAGTCCTAAAAGGACAATGTGCAGTGACTGCCTTGCACAATTTAAAGTAGCCTCACAAGTTATTTCCCAAGGTCCTGAATGTCATAGATCTCCAATCCACATTTAGTATTGTGCAACTAAAATTGAATGGGTTGCTAGTTACAAATATTTAACTGATTGTTATTTCCTTAGTTCTTCACCAGAAGATCTACCCAGGTTCATGTATCCTGGCAATTATAATGTATTATAACATTTATTTTAATTTTGTATCACTGTTAATGGGGACCATTAAAAGTAATTTACTCTTAAATTGATTAATTTACTTTGGCTTTGTTTCTGCTGTGAATCTGCTTCAGAAGATTCCAAACTTGTTTACTTGTATTTAAAAATAAAACAAAGATAAATATAGTTGTTTTCATTTTGGTGAGCAGATGGCCTCTACTAGGCAACTTCCCTTTAAGTTCATAAACAGGCAATGATGTCTTCTCAGAGGCAGAAATGAAGGCATGCTAGGATAGCCTCATCTTGGCCTGTGCAGTTTCTGAGGGGCATAGAGCAATCTGAGAAGCATTTGCTCTAAGAGAATTGCCCTGCCTCAAAAGTTGGCCAGGCAAAGAAGAAGAGCATGTAGGAAAAGCAATATATGCTCCCACTCCCCTCCCAAATAGTTGCTGGTATAACCTGAACAACTGCTGAGAGGTATGAACCCCTGCTAAACTTGGCAAAGAGGCACCTTTTAATGTGGTGATTCTCTTTATTTAGCAGAGGGAGAGTAACTGGCCCTATCCACCCCCAGCACAGTACCTCCAGTGACTGTTGCTGATGTCTATCTTATTTTTCTTTTGAGATTATGAGCCCTTTGGGGACAGGGATCCATCTTATTTATTTATTATTTCTCTGTGTAAACTGCCCTGAGCAATTTTGGAAGGACAGTATAGAAATCACATAAATAAATAAATGATGATGATGATGCAATAACTTTTGCAAAAAGGGTTTCATGCACAGTTATTGTATTTGGTTTATGAATATTTGAATCATCCATTTCCATTTGAAACAATCCATGTCCGCTAACAACAATGAAAAGTCAGCTAAAAAATATGAAACACTACTTTAGCAACATGAATTATAACAGCAAGAAAATAGCCATGAAAACAGTTCATATAAAGAACAGACATTTAGGAGGAACAATTAATCCTTTTCACATTGTTAGACCCCTGCTAACTTGGCAAAGAGTCACTTTCCAATGTTGTGATTCTCTTTATTTAGCAGGGTGAGAGTAACTGACACTATCCACCCCCAGCACAGCATCCCTCCACTGGCTGTTGCTGGTGTCTATCTTACGTTTCTTTTTAGATTATGAGCCCTTTGGGGATAGGGATCCATCTTATTTATTTATTATTTCTTTGTGTAAACCAACCTGAGCCATTTTTTTGAAGGGTGGAATAGAAATCGAATAAAATAAATAAATAAATCCAGTATTTGTACAAGTCCAAAAGCATGTCATAACAACCCACCTTTGGCTAGTCATCCAAAGTCAATATAGAAATCGAAATAATAATAATGACAACAACAATGAAACAAAGCAGGCCTACAAGAAAAAACAAGTCAAGAACAGAGCAGAAAAATGGAGAAATAAGCCACTGCATGGTCAATATTTGCACAATATAAATGGAAAATCAGACATCACCAAGACCGGGCAATGGCTTAAGAGTGGCAACTTGAAGAAAAAGACAGAGGGTTTAATACTGGCTGCGCAAGAACAGGCACTAAGAACAAATGCAATAAGAGCAAAGTGCCGCCTTTGTAAAGAATCAGATGAAACAGTCGACCACCTAAATAGCTGTTGTAAAAAGATCGCACAGACTGACTACAAACAAAGGCATGACAAGGTAGCAGGGATGATACACTGGAACATCAGCAAAAAATACAAGCTACCTGTAGCCAAACATTGGTGGGACCATAAAATTGAAAAAGTTGAAGAAAATGAAGATGTAAAAATATTATGGGACTTCCGACTACAAACAGACAAACATCTGCCACAAAATACACCAGATATAATTGTAGTCGAGAAGAAAGAAAAACAAGTCAAAATAATCGACATAGCAGTGCCAGGGGATAGCAGAATAGAAGAAAAAAAATAGAAAAAATCACAAAATACAAAGGTCTACAAATTGAAATTGAAAGGCTGTGACAGAAAAAGACCAAAATAATCCCAGTGGTAATTGGCGCCCTAGGTGCATTTCCAAGACAACTTGAAGAGCACCTCAACACCATAGGGGCCACAGAAATCACCATCAGCCAATGACAAAAACCAACTTTATTGGGAACAGCCTATGTTCTGCGATGATATCTATAACAACAGCAACAACATTGACAATAGAATTCAGCCATCCCAGGTCCTTGGGAAGGACTCGATGTCTGGATAAAACAAACCAGTCAATAACACCTATCTGACCGTGTAACCAATAATAATAATAATAATAATGGCAGCAGCAGGAGGATGGTTTTTCTTTTTTAAAAGAATCCTTACAGGGCAAACTCCAGATCTCATTCCTGTTACATTCTTTCAATTGTGGCAGAATTTGTGCTGTAGGTCATCTCATCAGCTGTAGGTCAAAAGGTCAACATTGAAGTGAGCAGGAAAAAAAGGTTGCATATATATTCCAAAGCAGGTTAAGTAAAATATTTTGCTTTAGTGAAGCATAGAACAAAGAAAAATCTGTTAGGTCTAAAAGGCATCCTTGTTTTAATATCAGTATATTGATTTTATTTTGATAGACCAGCAGCAAATGTCCTCACGTTGTTACGGTTGATTAAAATTTAAGGAAGTCAGAAGATGTCATATTAAAAGGATCACAGGCGTTATTTAGAGAGGAAACATAGATACATATTATTATTCTCACCAGAATCATTACCTTAAGTATTCTTGCCGCAGATAAGAGCAGGTAATAAGAAACAATTCTCCTCCATTTTACTGGTAATGTACGTATGATGAAGTGCATCAATGAAATAGTAGTACAGCCTGCATTTCCCATTCTATGCATCCCAGAGTTTGAATATAAAGAGACAGGAGTTTTCTAACTTGAAGAAGGATTTGACATTCCCAGTTTTCATTTAAAATAATAAAGATTATCAGTACATAGCTTATATTTGTTGAATCATTTAAAATGAGCACACTACCTCTTCTATACTGCCTTTTGTAGGGTCTTATGAATACCTATTCTTATGAAATAAGTCCCAAGTTATATATATCAACATCTGGGGGCCCATGGTTAAGAAACTCTGTTCTAGCCCATAACTTGAAACCATCCACATTACTGCAGTGTATTATATTTGGAGCTGACTTCTCAAAAAGTTCAATTAGTTCAGAATACTGCTACTAGGCTACTAACTGGAACCAACATCATGGGACATCTTTGCAATTCAGGAACATCTTCACTGGCTTTTGGTTTGTTTCTGGGCACAATGCAAAGTCCCCCTTCAGACACAATAACAAAGCATGGGTCCAGCAGAACTGTGGTTGGCCTACACACACACACACACACACACACACACACACACACACACCAAATGCTCCCAGATGAGCCAGCAAAGAGGACAGACTGTCTACATGGGTTTTCTCCTACCCTGGAAGGACAGCCCCTGCCAGCCAATGGGATGGCAGTCCATGGGAAGGGTTTCCTCCCTTAACTCCAATTAGGGGTGAAATCCCAATCCGGACATAACAGTAGAGGGAATAGACCCTTGCTTGGGTGAGTGGAACTCACTACAGACCAAAGGTTCATTCCTAGGTTTGGAAGCAAAGTCAGAATCACAGTTGGGTCCGGGAACTGTGGTTCTGATCATTCAGATATCATGGGGGACAAACCTGAGGTGAGTTTCCTTCCGATTTAGCATGATGTCCAAAGGCAGCCAAATTGCTGGTTCTTACCTTTGATCATCAGGAGGAATCTGGGTGGATCGTGACCCATTTGAGAAGGAAAAATATCATAAAACGTACAAATCTAGATAATATCTTGTGTGTTTAGCCTGTATGCTCCTTTCCCATAAGATATGGAGGGAACAGGTTCTAGTCTAAGCATCTGTGGACATAAAGAGTTATTACATCAGCCTTTCTGTGAAGTCTCTTTGACCACATGCACCATAAGAGCCTAGTACTTTCACTTTCCTAGCTAGCTAGGAAAATAGCTAGCTAGCTATTAGGCTTGTGCATTTTGTTTTTGTTTTTTCTGTTTTGATTTGGCCCGAATCCAAAACACCCCCCATTTTGTTCTTTGTTTGAAATCAGCCAATCCGAAAAACCCCAATTTTGTTCTTTGTTCGAAATTGCAAAATCCGAATCTGAAATGTTTTGGATTTTAAAAAATGGCCCTGGGGCAAAACTAGTGGGTGGGGTAGTAGTGCCCAATTGGTACCATTTGGATGGTAGTGAAGCTACCATCCAAATTTCAGAGGAAGTGGGCAAAGGGATGATTTTTGGTGGATTTTTGAAGTTTACGTTTTTTCCCATAGGGAATAATGGAGGTTTCAGCAAAAGTATAGCTTCACATTGGGGGGGTGGCCCAGAGCCAAGTAGGTGGGTGGTAGTGCCCAGTGGTGGCAAGGAAGCTGCCAGAATTATTTCAAAGGAAATGGCCAGAAGACTGATTTTTAAAGATCTTACACGCCTTTAAAGTTCTTCCCCATAGGAATGATGGAGGTTTTAGCAGCCCCATAACTGCAGGGGGGGCACTGGGGTGGTCCAGAGCGAGTGGTGGTGTAGCGCACATAGGGCGCCAACCACCTTCATGGGTTGCTAACCCACGTGGTACCGGTTTCTTTTGTTTCTGAGGTGTTTTGAGCATAGATTCACTGGTAGCATATGAGAGTGGATTCATGGTTTGTCACTGAAAATTTCATATGCTACCAGAGAATCTACAGGCTGGGCTCAGGCTGGCAACAAGGCAGGCAGGCATAGGCAATGGCATGGCATCATCATGGCAACTTGAGGTATGTAATGCAATGCAAACTATTTCTCTCTCTTTCTCTCTCTCTTCAATGAGGCAGAAATGCAGAATGGCAAATGAGTAACTAACTTGTTGGATGAATTGAAAAACCCTCCTTGAACTCCCCGCACCTTGCCCCTGCTTCGACCCTTCCCCTGGCCAATGTGGGACCAGTAAAGAGAGTGGCAATAGGCAAAAGAGCCAATGGGGAACAAGGAGGGAATCATCAGCAGGTCAGCTCATGCTTTAGGTCACTGATCAGAAGGTTGGAAGGGCGGGAAATTCAAAGAGATGTCAAACACAAAATGGAGACTGACTCAGAGATCACCACAAAATGGAGGTCTGAAATAAGTAGCCAAAACAGGGACATTTTGTTTTGTGTACAAAACTTTTGGATTTGGAAAATAGGCATTTTGTTTAGTCTACAAAACACCCGAAATGGCCCATTTTTAGTACAAAACATTTTGTACTTCAAACTTTTCGCACATCCTATCTATCTATCTATCTATCTATCTATCTATCTATCTATCTATCTATCTATCTATCATATTTCTATACTGCCTGATATGTACATCTCTAGGTGGTGTACAAAATTTAATATATTTAAAAGTTACAAACTAAAATACATAATAAAAACAATAGAATAAAATAGATATTAAAACAAAATTTTAAATTATTAAAATTAATTCTAATTAAAAGCTTGAGAAAACGGGTGAATCATGAGGTTGTTCCTGAAAGCAAACAGAGAAGGAAATACTCTTATTTCAGTAGGGAGCATATTCCAAAGCCCTGGGGCAGCCACAGAGAAAGCCCGGTTATGGGTCGCCACCAAACAAGCCAGTGGCATCCATAACCGGTCCTGTCCAGAAAATCATAACAGGTGGCAATGTTTATGACAAAGGAGGTAGTCTCTTAAATAGCCTGGACCTAAGCCATTAAGGGCTTTCTAAGTAATAACCAGCACTTTGTATTTCACCCGGAAACATATTGGCAGCCAGTGCAGTTCTTTCAAAACTGATGTTACGTGGTCCCTTCATGTTGTCCCAGAGACCAACCTGGCTGCCGCATTCTGTACCAACTGTAGTTTACAGACTATGTACAAAGGCAGCCCCACACAGAGCACATTACAGTAGTCAACCCTGGAGATTACCAGCGTACATATCACTGTTTTAAGGTCATTCGCCTCTAGAAATGGATGTAGCTGACATATCAGCCAAAGTTGATAAAAAGCACTCCTGGCTACCATCTCAACCTGAGAAACTAGGGAGAGCTTTGGGTCCAGGAGCACTCCCAAGCTACGTATCTGATCTTTCAGGGGGAGTGTAATCCCATCCAGAGCAGGCAGATCTAAACCATCTCTTAGGTCCTGTCCCCCCACAGTCAGTACCTCCATCTTTTTTAAATTCAACTTCAATTTGTTATCCCTCATCCAGCCCATTACTGCCTCCAGGCAGGCATTTAGGGAAGATATGCCATTTCTTGATGAGGTCAGCATGGAGAAGTAGATCTGGGTATCATCAACATATTGATAACACCCAGCACCAAACCTCCTGATGATCTCTCCCAGTGGTTTCATGTAGATGTTAAAGAGCATTGGAGACAGTATGGAGCCACACTTCCGTTCTCGCTTAGTGAAACAGCAGTCTCCAAGTGACACCATCTGAAATCTACCAGAGAGGTTGGAGCAGAACCACTGTAAAACAGTGCCACCCAATCCCACCTCCCTCAGATGGTCCAGAAGGATACCATGGTCGATGGTACTGAAAGCCGCAGAGAGATCCAAGAGGATCAGCAGAGGCACACTCACTCTATTGATAGCCAGTTGGAGATCATTCATCAGGCCAACCAAGGCAGTCTCAACACTATAGCCCACACAAAAGCCATTTTGAAATGGGTCTAGATATTCTGCATCATTCAAAACTGCCTGTTGCTGAGAGGCCACCACCCACTGAGCCAACTTGCCCAACCATGGAAGATTAGAAACGGATCTGTAATTAGCTAACTCTGAGGGATCCAGTGTAGCTTTCTTCTAAAAATGTTCTAATAATCGCCTCCCTAAGACAAGGAGGTGTCCTGCCCTCCTTCAGAGAAGCATTTATAATATTTACCAGACCCTCTCTGATAATATGATTATCAGATGAGATAAGCCAAGTTGGGCAAGGGTCAAGAGAACAGGTTGTAGGATATACAGTCCAAAGTAGTTTGTCCACTTCCTCAGGAGTCACAAGCTGAAAATGATCCAATCTAACCCCATGAAAGGAGTTGCTGGACACTTCCACAATAGACTCTGCGGTAACTGTGGAATCCAGCTCAGCCCAAATTAAAAATATTTTTAATTAATTAAAAATTAATATATTTTTAAATATATATATCATATGTACATACATGCATACTTATATAAGCATTTAATAATGTTGTCCCAATTCATACTGAAGAGACTGCTGGCAATGAAGGAGCATGCAAGAGCTCAAGGCTTGCTTCTGTATGACCTACACAGCAGGCACAAGATAACTCAAATAGTCTGAGAACTGTTAAATTTAGTCATAGAAAGATAAAAGTCCTGACAGCAAGGATGTGAACTGCAAGTCAACATGATTAACAATTTTCAGCTGTCATTCTTTCACAACTATTCAATATCAGAGGTAACTGTCTCTCTGTTTCAGGACCTCTTTATTTTCCATTAAGCAAATACAGACAACAGTGCAAAGGGAAATATGGACAACAGTGCAAAGGGAACACATGCATAGAGAATGTATTTTATCCATGTGACACAATGTTGCTTATATTTTTAAACAAGCTTCCCTTCACTTTCTTACTGAAATATGGACTCCTTCGTTCCACCTGGCAGGGTTTTATTCTCACCTGTTGAAAAATATCCTGGAAAGCTTTAAGTTGGGACTTACAAAACACAATAATGGGGCAGATATGGGGGACAGCTATGTTACCGGTGAATGTGTTTTCACTTGGCTTCATTCTACCCTGTTTTTCTTTAGTTGTGTGTGTGCAGAAGGCTGGACAGGACAACAGTGCAGTGAAGATATAAATGAATGTGAATCTGAACCATGCTTGAATGGTGCCACCTGCTATGAGTCTACTGTCTACGGGCAATTTCTGTGTGTTTGTGCTCCATTTTATATTGGAAGAATTTGCCAGTATCGCTACAACCCATGTGATGCACCTTACAGTCCATGTACAAACAACTCTACTTGTTTGGCACAAGCTGATGGGAATCCATTGTGTATCTGTCAAAAAGGTAAGTATAATACCAAAACTGTTGCATGCTTGTCACATCTTGGAATATGGTCTATTTTGTTGCCAGCTGAAACATGATTAAACGATGCAAGTATAAAGCTTAAAGCAGTATATGTTCGAGTCCTAAAATCATTCATTGACATGTGTATTAGGCAGTTCGTGGTAAATGCTTTCAAAATTCTCCCTACCTGAGGCTCCCCTGGATTTTGAAGCTGTAAATTAAATGGCCTGGTTTCCAAAGCAGAACTAATACTTGGCTGACATATTGTATTGCAGATCCTTTAAGTATTTTGGAGACCTAATTAGTCAACATTTTTAGATCAATAAAAATACTATAGAAAGACTTCCAGGGAGGGCCCATTGAGCATTGTCCCAATGATCAGAAGATGAAAAAGCCAAATCTCTTTAATATTCAATTATCTGGACCTATTTGTGATCTTTGAAGGGCTTAGGCTGGCATACTCACGCGGAAATATCAATTCTATTCTTTACATCATGAGTAAAGTTCTAGCAAGGGTGAATGCGCTTTAAAAATATTGAAGGTCTTTCTCAGAGAAAGCCAGTGTTATTTTACTTCAGGACATGAGTGGTATTTGTCTTCTGTCACTGCTTGCAAGCAGAAATGAGCTATTTATTATTTGCTATTGATTAGTTAAATATCTGCAATTAGAAGTTCATAAGGTTAGTGTCAATTCACTAAGGAGTTCCTGTTTGCCCACATCAAAAACACAACACAGCAGAAAATATCCCGAAGTCTCCTCTGCACATTTTCCCAGTTAGCTTGGAAATGTGAGAAAGCTACCTTGTTTTGTTGTGGGGGTTTTTTAAGTGTTGTTTTCCAGCTCTGTATCAGATCATTTCCATGCACTATTGATTTATAATTTGTATCCCGAGCTAGACTGATTTGCATGACCAGCAGCAGCAAGTAGTTGCATTTAAATGTGCCTATTACTCTAGTACACATGCTACTAAATATCATTACCATAACAATATATTAGCACTAAATGTATATTTGTAGGTTTCCAATTAATATGCCAATTTACAAAACAGAAAAAAAATGTTCTGTTTTATAAATGAAAGAACTATATTCCCAGCACAAGATGTGATTGAGGATTTACATTATGATGTTTTCTGAATACTGTTCTGTGCAGATACTTTAGACGCTGTGAACTGATTGCAGCTGATGTTAATTTGTAATAATATTACTAACATTTTAAAAAAGTTAAACAACTTTAAGTAGCAGATAGATAATTTCCCCCCCAGTCTGTTTTCATTCCTTTTTGCTGGATCACATTTTATTAGCTGGAAACGTGGTCACAGCTGACCTCTACTTAATAAAGCAGTAATTTCCTACAATATCAGAGATGTTTCCCATTAGGGCCTGTTTAGATGTTCCCTCAAACCTTTACAAACAATCCAAACTATGGGATAGAGAACTTCGCTTACCTCATGGGAGATTGCTCGTCTCTCATTTTACCAAGTGCTAATTAGCAGATTTATGATGTAAAATGAGGTAAAATGAGGTAAATGAGGTAAATAAAAATGAGGTAAAATGCTTGTCTGTATAGATCCTTGGGAATGCTGTATGAGATGGAATGAGTCTAAGAGTTGCATGCATTCACAGCCTACAGTTCCCAACCATTAGATGCAGGGGTGTGTGACTAGGTTGGAGTGGGCCCAGAGACAAAATTTTAAAATGCCTTCTTCTAATTATTATTTTTTTTTAAAAAAAAAAAAATATTCAAGGAAGCTCGAGCGGGCGTTGAGTGGGGGAGACTTGTCTCCAGGGGGCCCCCCGAGGCAGGGGGGAATCTCCCCTTGCCCTATTATAGTTATGCCTCTGGTTAGATATGTTTCAATTGATTAGCAAATCTGCAATTATTTTTCACTTTCCCGAAATTAGTTGAATCTGTAAAGCTTTTTATCTGCTATCTTTAATTAGTGTGATTGTTGCTCAGTGAAAATGCTTTGTTAAGAGCATTCTGTCTGCTTGGAGTTATTTTGTGTGGATACGAAAAAAGGTCTTACACTAGGCTGCTCTCTCCACCTCCCTCTCCTTAGGTGGAATGTAATGTCCAGTGCCGGCTCAAGGGATTGGCCAGATTGGACTCAACAAGGGGCGCCGAGGGTTACTGGGTGCCGAGAAGCTTCACATTGGGGGTGGGGGGGTGGGGATGTTTGGTATCCGAGGCCTGTTTTGTTGAGTATCTGTGAAAGTGGGGTCATGGCGATTACAAACAACAGAGGGGATAGTGAGTCCCCTTGGAAAATGCCTCTTCTAATGCTAACCTGTCCATGTGCCTCGCCATTGATTGTTAACTGTGTACTCCACATGCTCATTGCTTTTTTAATAAATATCTGAATGTTTTTGCTGACACCAGTTGTTTCTAAACATTTGAGTATCCATGTGTCAGGCAATGAATCGAAGGCTTTCTTGTAGTCAATCCATGCAACACTTAGATTGGTTTTTCTTCTCTTGCAGTTTTCTAAAATCATTTTGTCAATCAGAAGCTGGTCTTTTGTGCCTCTGGTGTTCGGGCAATTTCCTTTCTGTTCAACAGGAAGCTGTTTGTTAGTTAATAAGTGTTGCATCACTTCATCTGCTATTATTCCAGTTAATAATTTGAACATGGTTGGCAGACAGGTTATCGGTCTATAATTACTTGGAACGGCACCTTTTGCTGGGTCTTTCATGATGAGATGAGTTTTCCCAGTTTTAAGCCATTGTTCAATATCACCACCTTTCATAATGTGATTGAACTGTTTTGATAGTTGTTTATGAAGGCTTGTTAGGTGTTTAAGCCAAAAGCCATGCAGTTCATCGTTGCCTGGCGCAGTCCAATTTTTAATTTTCTTTGCTCTTTCACTTATTAATTCTGGTGTTATTATTAGATCTTGCATTTGTTGGTTACGTTTTTTGACCTCTTTCATCCAGCCTGCTTTTTTATTATAATCTATTGGATTGTCCCATAATTTCCCCCAGAATTGCACTGTTTCTTCTTTATTTGGTGTTTCTAGGTTTCTTGCAGTTTCTCCTTCTATGCTTTGGTAGAAAAGTCTCTGATTCGACTGGAATTGGAGATTCTGCCTGTGTTGTGTAATTCTGGCTTCATATCTGCTAATCTTCTTTGACACTGCTGTTATTTGCTGCTTTATTATTTCCAGGACTTCTCTAATTTTCCTTGAATCTAGGTGGTATTTTTGGATCAGGTACTGTTTGGTGTTTTCATTTTTCAGCTTCTTGTCTTTCATATCTTTCAATTTACTGGCATCTGATCTAAGCCTGGAGATTTTATTTTCTAATCTAATCTTCCATTTAGGTGATGTACTGCTTTCTTTTTTGACAGGTCCACTGATCTTATATCCGAGCTCTTGTGTTGTTATTGTTGCTGCACTGTACATTAGTTGGTTTGTTTCTTGCAAATTCTTGGTTGTTATTTCTGCAAGTGCAGCATTGACATCTTCTTCTTCTTCTTCTTCTTCTTCTTCTTCTTCTTATTATTATTATTATTATTACATTTCTATCCTGCTGCTCCTCCAAGGAGCCCAGAGCGGTGTACTAAATAGTTGAGTTTCTCCTCACAATAACCCTGTGAAGTAGGTAAAGCTGAGAGAGCAGTGACTGGTCCAGAGTCACCCAGCTAGTCTCATGGCTGAATGGGGATTTGAACTCAGGTCTCCCTGGTCCTAGTCCAGCACTCCCCGGTCCTAGTCCAGCACTCTAACCACTACACCACTCTGGATCTCCACTACCCCCAAGGTAGCATTCTCAGAAATGCTACCAGTTCCACGCGCAAGTACAGTGAGACCGGCAGAGCTGAGGGGTTTCAATGCGTGGATGAGACTGTGGTGCCGGGAGGAGGAGTTTAGATTTGTTAGGCACTGGGACACATTTTGGGGCAAGCAAGGCCTGTGCAAAAGGGACGGGCTGCACTTGAACCAAGATGGAACCAGACTGCTGGCGCTTAAAATCAAAAAGGTTGCAGAGCAGCTTTTAAAATGACACTTGGGGAACAGCCGATGGGAGCTGGGCAGATCCTGTTTGGCAAAAGCCATCCTTTAAAGTGTGAGGCTGCAAAGAATGCAAATAAAACAGAAGGGGATGGAGCAAAACCACATAAAGAGCAGATGGGAGCCTGTGCCAGCAGGTCAAAGAGTCAAAAGAGTAGCATACATCAGGGGAGAGATTCAGCGTATAGGGGCTTGTATGCCAATGCCAGAAGCCTCCGAACCAAGATGGGTGAGCTGGAGTGCTTGGTTGCTAATGCAGAAATAGACATAGTGGGCATAACAGAAACATGGTGGAACAGTGAGAACCAGTGGGACACTGTTATCCCTGGGTATAAACTCTATAGAAAGGACAGGGAGGGGCGCCTTGGAGGAGGGGTAGCACTGTATGTTAAAGAAGGGATAGAATCTAATAAGCTAGAAAACCTAAGTGGACTGGAGTCCTCTACAGAAACCCTGTGGGTGACTATACAAGGTCGGAAAGGAAACGTGCTACTGGGGACGTGCTATCGCCCTCTGGATCAAAATGATGACAGTGACTGGGAGTTGCTGGAGGAAATCAGGGAGGCGTCAAGGAGAGGCAGGGCTGTAATAATGGGTGATTTCAACTACCCACACATAGACTGGGTAAATTCACATTCAAGTCAGGACAAAGAGGTCAAATTTCTAGATACGCTAAATGACTGTGCCCTAGAACAGTTGGTCATGGAACCAACCAGAGAGAAGGCGACCTTAGATCTAATTCTGAGTGACACCCAGGACCTGGTGCGTGATGTCAGTGTCATCGACCCTTTAGGGAACAGTGACCATAGTGCCATCAAATTCAGCATACATGCGGGGAGAGAGTCACCAAGGATGTCTAACACGGACATTTTGAATTTCAGAAGAGGAAACTTCTCCAAAGTTTCTGAGTTTCTCTGAGGAAACTCAGAAGAGGAAACTTCTCCAAAATGAGGAGTATGGTAAAAAAAAAGCTGAGGGGGGAAATCAGGAGAGTCACTTCGCTCCAGAGTGCATGGAGTTTACTCAGAACCACAATACTAGAAGCCCAGTTAGATTGTATACCCAAAAGGAGGAAAGGTACCACTAAGTCCAGGAGGATGCCAGCATGGCTAACGGGTACCGTCAAGGAAGCCATAAAAGGGAAGAAGACTTCCTTCCGAAATTGGAAGGCCTGTCCAAATGAAGAGAACAAAAAGGAACACAAACTCTGGCAAAAGAAATGCAAGGTGACAATAAGGGAGGCAAAAAGAGAGTTTGAGGAACATTTAGCCAAAAGTATCAAGGGGAATAACAAAAACTTCTTTAAGTACATCAGAAGCAGGAAACCTGCCAGGGAGGCGGTTGGGCCATTAGACAATGAGGGAGTGAAAGGGATTATTAAGGAGGATATGGAGGTTGCAGAGAAACTGAATGAGTTCTTTGCATCTGTCTTCACGGCAGAGGATACTGAGCATATACCTGTTCCTGAACCAGGCTTTTTAGGGATGGAGGCTAAAGAGCGGAGTCAGATAAAAGTGACAAGGGATGATGTTCTAAACTGTCTGGAAAAACTGAAAGCTAACAAATCACCAGGGCCGGATGGCATCCATCCAAGAGTCCTCAAAGAACTCAAATGTGAAATTGCCGACCTTCTTGCTAAAATATTTAACTTATCCCTGAAATCGGGCTCTGTACCAGAGGACTGGAGAGTGGCAAATGTAACACCGATTTTCAAAAAGGGATCCAGGGGAGATCCGGGAAATTACAGGCCGGTTAGCCTAACATCCGTTCCAGGCAAATTGATGGAAAGCATCCTCAAGGATAAAATTGTAAAGCACCTAGAAGAACAGGCCCTGCTTGGAGTGAGCCAGCATGGCTTCCGCAAAGGTAAATCTTGCCTCACCAACCTTTTGGACTTCTTTGAGAGTGTCAACAAGTGTGTGGATCAAGGTGATCCAGTTGACATAGTCTACCTGGAGTTCCAAAAAGCTTTTGACAAAGTTCCTCATCAAAGGCTCCTGAGGAAACTTAGCTGTCATGGGATAAAGGGACAAGTACATGTGTGGATTGCAAACTGGTTGAAAGACAGGAAACAGAGGGTAGGTATAAATGGAGAGTTTTCACAATGGAGGGAAGTAAGAAGTGGGGTCCCCCAGGGATCTGTACTGGGACCGGTGCTTTTTAATGTATTCATAAATGATCTAGAAGCAGGGGTAAGCAGCGACGTGGCCAAATTTGCAGATGATACCAAACTCTTCCGGGTAGTGAAATCTCAAACGGATTGTGAGCAGCTCCAAAAGGATCTCTCCAACCTGGGGGAGTGGGCGACAAATTGGCAAATGCAGTTCAGTGTTAGCAAGTGTAAAGTGATGCACATTGGGACGAAAAACCCCAACTTCAAGTATATGCCGATGGGATCCGAGCTGTCGGTGACGGACCAGGAGAGGGATCTTGGGGTTGTGGTTGACAGCTCGTTGAAAGTGTCGACTCAATGTGCGGCAGCTGTGAAAAAGGCAAATTCCATGCTAGGGATCATTAGGAAGGGGATTGAAAATAAAACGGCTAACATTTTAATGCCCTTATACAAAACTATGGTGTGACCACACTTGGAGTACTGCGTACAGTTCTGGTCACCACATCTGAAAAAGGACATTGTTGAACTGGAGAAGGTACAGAAAAGGGCAACCAAGATCATCAGGGGACTAGAGCACCTTTCCTATGAGGCAAGACTACAACACCTGGGGCTTTTTAGTTTAGAAAAAAGACGACTGCGGGGAGACATGATAGAGGTCTATAAAATCATGCATGGTGTGGAGAAAGTGGAGAGAGAGAGATTCTTTTCCCTCTCACACAACACTAGAACCAGGGGTCACTCCATGAAATTGATTGCCAGAAGGTCTAGGACCAACAAACGGAAGTACTTTTTCACACAACGCGTGATCCACTTGTGGAACGCTCTGCCTCAGGATGTGGTGACAGCCAACAACCTGGATGGCTTTAAGAGGGGTTTGGATGACTTCATGGAGCAGAGGTCTATCAATGGCTACTAGTCGGAGGGCTGTAGGCCACCTCCTGCCTCAAGGGCAGGGTGCCTCGGAGTACCAGTTGCAGGGGAGTAATGGCAGGTGAGAGGGCATGCCCTCAGCTCCTGACTGTAGGCTCCCAATTGGCATCTGGTGGGCCACTGTGCGAAACAGGATGCTGGACTAGATGGGCCTTGGGCCTGATCCAGCAGGGCTGTTCTTATGTACACCACACTGGCCACCGTTAGCAGAAATAGGGGGAGGGAAGGGTTAATCCCTTGCTTTCTGTGCCAGCCCTGCCTTCTTGTGGCACCAGCTGCCTCATTGGCTTTCCTGGAGTTTCATCCATCCCCTGTGCTCTTCCCCTGCTCTGAATTTGAATGCATATGCAGAGCAATATGCATACAAGGAAAAGCTGAGTTCCCAAAGCAAGTAAATTGTAAAGATTAAAAACTTATCGGGTTTGTGTGTATGTGTGTGAGAAATTTGTTCCCTTGCCTTAAGTCACTGTGTTTCTCTCTTTTCCCCCATATGGACGTGTGCATTTGAAAGCCTGTGTGTTTGTTTCTTCCCCACCTACCTCTTTCCCCATTTTGGAACTAATGTATAGTGTTTATATGTGTGTGAGAGATCCCCACCCCTCACCTCCCTGTAACACACAAACACAAACGCACACAAGCACTTTCTTCCCTGTCTTCATTTTCAGGTGCCAGGTATAAGCCAAAACTATTCTAATACAAACTTATAAGAAACCCTCCCCCACCCCAATGGTATGTTTTCTTGTGAGGAAATTAGTCACTACAAAAGGTATTAAAAGCTTTAAAAATAATGGAAGAAAAATGCTCTAACAAAATTGATCTGTTTTTGTTTGTTCCTGCCTTTTAGTCAATTATGTGCTTGTTTTTGAAGATAATAAACTGCTTATAGACTTAATCTGTTGTGTGTGTGTGTGTGTGTGTGTGTTTGTGTGTGTGTGTGTGTGTTTTATGTACTTGTCTTATATTATTAAAACATTTATATTCTGCTTCGTTTAGCAAAAAATTCTCAAAATGTTTACATAGCAAAATACACGAGAAAATGGTTCTCTACCCCAGTGTTTCTCCTTATAATATTTACTGACTGTTTTATTTTGCTTTGTTCTTGTAACAGTATATAAGCTTGTAGTGGACTAACATACTCCAACTTCTTGAAAGCAGCTTCACAAATTGTTAAAATGACCATTACACATTCCCCCCTCCTCCATCATCAAACATACATCTTTTTTATACTCTTTCTTCAAAATAAGGCTCTGCAAATCAGATCATAGGAAAGTCCCCTTAAAAGCTCTCTTGGCCTTGAAATGCTTATCTGTAAATCCCAAGAAATTGGGGTAACTCCATGTATTATTATTTTACATTTTATATCCCGCTCTTCCTCCAAGGAGCCCAGAGCAGTGTACTACATACTTAAGTTTCTCCTCACAACAACCCTGTGAAGTAGGTTAGGATGAGAGAGAAGTGACTGGCCCAGAGTCACCCAGCTAGTCTCATGGCTGAATGGAGATTTGAACACAGGTTTCCCCGGTTGTAGTCCAGCAGTCTAACCACTACACCATGCTGGCTCTCCATTTGTATGTCATTCTGTTGTCCTGTTTGGAATCAGATTGGTAGATATATATAAACCTAAACTGATAGCAAACTGGTGGCTTTTCTTTCTGCTTGATATATACTGTAGTCATTTTAAACTATAATCCCAGGCCTATCATTATTTCATTGCATGTTCAATTTTCCAGCAGAGTCTTTACACAACACTTGTACCATTATTTCTAGTGCAAGCTGCCATATGAAAACATGTGAGAAACCTCTCAGAAGTATGCATTGTATTATTTTCAGTGCTTCTCATTTTTTATGTCTGGAAGCATAGGGCTACCTCTGGCCATGGCTCAATTTGTTGTCCTTGTTCTACATATTTTGCCAGCCCTCAAAAGTCAAGTCCTTTATTACTTCTCATGTGTTATCCAGAGTCCTGGAGCAACTTTGATAAGTTTTTAGACCCCCTTTCTGAGGTGTGGTAGCTTTAAATTATAACTCCTGAGACTGCATGCTTGGGAATAAATGGCGTGTGTGTGTATGAGTGAGAGAGAGAGAGAGAGAGAGAGAGCACAAATGGGCAAATAGGGATAGGAACATTGCTAGGGTTGTATGTATGCATTTATCAGGTCACAGTAGTAGGCATATATATTAAACATGTTTCTGAGCTAGGGGAATATGAGTGTACAAGTAAGTGTGTGAAAATGTATGCATATATGAAGAGGATATAATATTATATGCATAGAAGGGAAAGAAAGGGCATTCTAAGAATCTTATTTTCTTCATGTCCTTACAGTTTTAGGCCCACTCCAACCTTGATCTTGCTTTGGCTACCACAGCTCATCATCCCCCTGGTCATAATATACCCCTAAAATTCACCCAGCTAAAAGCTGGGGGGAAAGAAAAGAAAGAAATGTGTGTAAAGAGACTACTCTTAGATCCACGTGATCCCTGTCCTGGGGGCACAGAGATGGGGGGGGGGGCAGGGGGAGACGACCACCAAGAAGAATGTGAGAAACATTAGCATTTAAACTGCACCAAGCATCTATGAGTTTTTGAAGATTTATTATTTTTATTTTTATTGTGCTGAAGGGGGGGTGGAGAGAGAGAAAGAGAAGGAATAATGTATTGGCATGAAGCACATCAGGATTAGTAGCCCAATCGAGGCAGCATGTGTGATCTAACAAGGAGGTTTGCGAGGGTAAACAGGGACTGGGGGGGGCTGCCGCACTATCCCTAGTAGCAGCAGCAAGGGCAGAGGGTAAATGCCTGACTTTTCTGGAGCGCAGTGCTTGGCCAGCGGCTCCCAACCTCCCCTTTCTCTCTCTGCCTGCTGCCTCTGTCTCTCAAAGTGTATGTAGTGCACAGATGGCTGTGCTGCAGGAGCAGTGGCAGCAGCAGTGGCAGCGGTATCATCATCAGGGGGCGGGGTTGGTGACATAAGATGCAGGGGTAGGGTTTGGGGCACGCATGCTTTGCATGTGCATTTCTTCTTAAAAGGGAGCAGGGGACTATTTTGGCCAAGGGTGCCAAAACCCCTTGACCTGGCATTGGTAATGTCTGATTTGGCTAAATACAACATTAATCTGTAGCCAGGATCTCCTTGAATGTGCCACCAATCCAGATAAGTCCTTGGAGTGCCATTTATGCAGAATGTAATACCATGTGCAAACTTGCCCATCCATGGATACATCCACACCTGTTATGTCTATGATCACATCAACTTTAAAAAAAGCACTATTACTGTAGCAGAAATTATTGCAAGTGGAACTGTACAGGTGGACCTCATCATTCACAGTTCCAACATCCATGGTTCCATGTATCCATGGCTGGGCAATGGACACCTGACTTTGGCATACCGGTAGAATATATGGTTAATTTTTGAGAATCTGCAGTATTGAGATGGCTCGAAATGACTTCAGAGGTCATTTCTGGTCACCGTATTGATGAGAGGAGCATTTTTTTTTGCTCATTTGGTTAAAATCTTTTATTTATTTATTATTTATTATTTTTATATTCAATTTCCATACCACCCTTCCAAAATGGCTCAGGGCGGTTTACACTTAAAACAGAACAATTAAAATCAGTTAACAATTAAACAAAGATTATAAAACACCATAAAACAATAATTAAACAATTAGAACAATTTTAAAAACCTGAAAAACCAGGTTACAAGATTAAAAGCCCTTTACAACAATTTAAAAACCCTGGAAAGGCAGGCCAAACAGATATATTTTAATGGCTCCCCTGAAGGCCAATAAAGAGTTCAGATAACAGATTTCTGCCAGGAGTGCATTTCACAGTCCAGGAGCGGCTACAAAGAAGGCCTCTGAGTCGCCACCAGATGTACTAGTGGTAACTGGAGACAGTCCTCCTCAGGTGACCTTAACGTGCGGTGGGGATCATGCAGAAGAAGGTGCTCTCTAAGGTAACCTGGACCTAAGCCATTCGGGGCTTTAAAGGTAATAACCAGCACTTTTAATTTTGCCCAGAAACATATCGGCAGCCAGTGCAACTGTTTCAGAACAGGCATATATGGTCTCCATGTTACCCTGGAGACCAATCTGGCTGTCTCATCTTGAACTAACTGAAGTTTCTGGACTACATACAAAGGCAGTCCCAAATATTCAAGCCTGGAAGTTACCAGCTGGTGCACCACTCTTTTTAAGGTTGTCCTCTTCAAGGAATGAATGCAGCTGTCGAATCAGCAGAAGCTGATAGAAAGCACTCCTGGCCATAGCCTCCACCTGATATACCAGGTGAGGCTTGGGTCCAGGAGTACTCCCAAGCCCCATACCTGCTCCTTCCAGGGGAGTGTAACCCCATCCTGCACAGGGAGATCTAACTCATCCCTCAGATTCTGAACCCCTACAATGAGCACCTCCATCTTGCTTGGATTGAGATACAATTTGTTATCCCTCATCCAGCCCATTACTGCCTATAGGCTGGCATTTAGGGAATGAACACCATTTCCTGATGATGCAGATGAAAAGGAGAAGTAGATTTGGCTGTCATCAGCATAATGATAACACCCAGCACCAAGAGCGAAGCCCAGAAGGCCTCAGTATGAGGCAGCCTAAGGAAACAGTTTCACCTTTGCAGGAGAGAACTGAGTGAATGGTTGAAATGGAGCCATAAGCAGGGACAGGTCTGTTGTATTTGATCTTTCTCCAGTGTAATTTTTCCCTGACCTGAGCTTTTCCAGTGAGTTGAAGGAAATACATAGCTGAGTTAGAAGAAATTTGGTGTGTTCTCACATGTTCAACAGTGGTGTCAGGAGAGGTGCTGTTGGAACCTTGAGAGGAATGTGAGAGTGACTAGTCTGAGGGGAAATAGCATATTTCAGCACATCAGCAAATATTGCTTCCCCAGGCTGTTCACACAGGTCGGTGGTAATCAGAAATCTCAGTATCTAAAGTATCAAACATACTAAATAAGTAAGAACTCAACAGAAACTAGGCCTAGGGGTGTTCAGAACCATTTCTATTCAAACCTGGCTCAAACAGAACCAGCCCAGTTTGACCAGTGCAGACTCACTGGACAAAAAAGGGGCGTCAGTCCAAGTTTCAGCTGAACCAGCCCTGGTTCTACGGAACACAAATGGCCTCTGTGCATGCGTGGAGGCCAGAACTAGGCCGCACTGGAGCACCAGTCCTAGTCCTGAGAGTTTGGAGGAACACCGCTGCAGCCTCGAACTCCACCTTCAGGTGCCCTCTCCCCACCACCACATTAAGATTTTGTTAAGGTAGGCAGGGTCCCCCTGCTTTGCTTCTAAAGGGGAACCCTCGCCGGATTCTCCTTTACAAGCAATGCCCCCTTGAACCCCTGAACCAGTTCTGCTCGTTTTGACACTTGGGCTGGTGGTCGGTTTGACTCGAATGGTTCAGTTCAACCGAACTGATGGAATTGCTTCTAAAGGGGAACCCTCGCCGGATTCTCCATTACAAGCAATGCCCCCTTGAACCCCTGAACCAGTTCTGCTCGGTTTGACACTTGGGCTGGTGGTCGGTTTGACTCGAATGGTTCAGTTCAACCGAACTGATGGAATTGGTTCCATGCACACCCCTAACTAGGCCTTGTTAATGGAACTGGCCCAGGGCTGTTTGGTCAGCACCCCAATGTTCAGGCTTTGTGGGGGAATTAGCTGTAAAACATGGTCAGCAGCATCAGTTTTAATTTGTGCATACATTTGGACTCAGTAAATGACTGGATTGAGAAAAGATTATAGTTTCAAAATTAAAATGGGGGGGGGGATACAGGAAAAGAACTGTTTGCTTAAAGCAATAAAAATATGTTACTAAGCAAATTAACTATGGTAAGACGTTTCTAGCTTTAAAGAGCAATAAAGTACGTTTCTACATAAATCAACTTCAATGAGGTGTTTTAGCTTAGAGTCCTAATTATGTGAGTTCCCAGGTGGGCAAGAGAAAGATGAGAGAGAGAGAGAGAGAGAGAGAGAGAGAGAGAGAGAGAGAGAGAGAGATGGGGTAGCTTGGATCTAAGAAAGGGATAATTGGGGGACCAAGAGTGAGGCAAGCGTTTACTTTCACCTGATCTGGATGATGGGACTTCTGGGCTGCAGAATATAGCTCCTCAGTATGGTGGGGAAGCAGGAAGGTTGTGGGGATTAGGAGAGGGAGAGGTGCCCATGAGAAGAATTTATCTGTGGGTCCAGCTTCCTACTGGTGTGAGACAAGCTGGATGAATTGGCACAAGGACTGATCCAGAAAGTGGTACAAAAAGCTGGACACTCCCGAGCGTGGTGGCAGGTGAGAAACCAATTGCCCAAGCTGGTAGTGATTTCAAGTAGGGGTGTGCACAAAATCACCTGGCCCAGTTTGGTTTGAGTTTGGTTTTGGCCTCCTTTGAAACCGCCCCCCCTCCATTTGGTTTGGTTCAGGGGGGTTCGCCAAACTTTTTTAAAAATTCTCTTTTTTAAAAACTTACCCCCTCCGGGTGGCTTCTCCAAGGTGGCGGGGGGGGGGGGGGGGTTCCACAGAGGTTTGGACTCGAGCCAGTTTGCACACCCCTAATTTCAAGCTCTATGTAGGTTGCAAGAGAGCATATGGAATATTCAGTGGAGTCTCAAGTATAGCATACAAGGGGGCACGAAGATCACTTGCTGGAGTCCCAGGTGACAAGACCAAAAGAGCACGAAGATTGCTTGTGGTTGGAATCTCCAGTGAGAGGCATGGGAGAGCACGTTGGGTCATGGAACTGGGGATATGTATATCCCAAAACATGCCCTGGGTGCACATTCCTATTGCTGATTAGAAGTGCCAAGGTGGGCTTGTATGGAATGCATTGTGTCTAATCCTTCTTCCTGGGTGTAACAATGTGGGGATTGCCTTTTGTGTGCAAGACTGATTGTGATTAAAATTAGAGTATGCAGGTGCACCAGAGAGTATCTGTGCCTGGACGGGCTCTCCAGTAATCCTATCAATAATTTCACTGGGTACACCTCTAGGTCTATGTCACTAACTCATCTTCTTTGTGATGGGGAAACCATTGCTTCACTACCTTATCTACTTTTCCTCCTGCTTGGCATAATCAGCTCATTAGCGTGTTGTTATCTCCTGTGAAAGGAGTGAGGGGAGTAAGGTGGTTCACTCCAAGTTTAGAGTGGCCTTGGATGCCAGTTAACTCACTATATTTAACTCTCAAGTCTACTTAGCTGGGCCTC
Organism: Hemicordylus capensis; assembly: GCF_027244095.1. Classification (NCBI taxonomy): domain Eukaryota; kingdom Metazoa; phylum Chordata; class Lepidosauria; order Squamata; family Cordylidae; genus Hemicordylus; species Hemicordylus capensis. Next base: position 299,989,768 of record NC_069657.1, on the reverse strand, counting down.
CCACATAGGGAGAGGGGGTGTATCTGATCCCCGTTCCAACTTGCTTTGTTTGTAGCCAAATCTGGAGCAACTAGCCCACTACCAACTAAGTGACTTGTTCCCCATGTGTACTATAAACTAAGAGCTCACATTGCAGTGCAGCTCCTGAGCATATCCAAAGTGCAATCTCCAAGCCTGGAGATGCAGCTGCAGACAAGAAGGCTCCTGGGAGCTGGGCAGAATAAGCGTAGCTGCTAACATCCCCAGTCACTGATATTGTCCTTGATTCATCAAGAAAAAAGAAGTAGGTAGATAAGGATCTGCTTTCTCTGGTGCTCTGCAATGTCACTGGGATGACATCTACATAGCTTCCGGAAGAACAGTGTGTTAGTGTTCCCTGCTAACTTGACATGACCAATTTCTCTATTGAGCAATAATATTGAAAAGTGAAGCTCCACTCTGTAACCTTTCCTCCTTCCAAAAAACAAACAAAAAACAGCTAAGTGGGGAACCAAAATGGAAGCATTCATCAGCACATAGTGTTGAGATCTGCATCCTGATTTCAGTCACCTGCATGGAGTGTTCATTCAATGGGCCACTGAAGAGATGAAAGAATAAATGTAACATGCCTTTGTTTAAAAAGAACTGTGTGTCATAGAGGTAAACCTACCCTATTTTCTAAAGTTGTGGAGAATGAAATCTATTAGATAATATATATTGCTTTTCTCTTTCTCTTTCTGTGTTTGTACCAAAGATTGCACGCCTGCATGATAAGAATGGCATTACTTATTTTTATATTGTTCAGAAATAGCTTTTGGTCCTTTCTGAAGTCCCGCTTTAGATGAAAAGAACCTGGAGGGATGTCATTTCATGCTGAAGTACTGACTTGGAGATTATCTTCCTGTCATTGCTACTCAATAGCAATAAAACACGGCATCCTGACTCTGGGAGATCTTTTATCAGCATGTTTTTAGTTTATTCTGCCCAGACAGCCAATCCCAACTCTTCTTTCAGTTAGAGCAGCATCTTTCAAAATGAATGATTACTTGATCTTCAGAATGGGTGTGCACTGTTGGAACAGATTCATACAACAATGATAAGCACAGGATAGCTCCAGGTAGAATATGATTGTGTGAAATGACTATCACAGGGTTTTTAGTGATGGCAAGACCTCTTTAATCACTGAATGCCATACCACCCAGCCCTGGAGACAACTTTATAAAGGAGATAAGATTATGACATGGTAGCTGCTATCTTCAAACACTTGGTTGATATAGTCTTGAGATACTGAATCAACAAAAAACCTGAGTGCAGAATCCAGAGGAAAAAGTATGGTATGCAAGGACAATGCAGTGGAGTTGAATCAGGAGTATTAATGGTTTAATAAGACAGATATTATTTACAGAGAGGCAAGTGCAGTCTGCCTTCAGTGCTCTTGCTGCTGGCTGCCAGCCCCACCAGGACTGGAATAAAAGTAACTAAAGCACCATTCAAAAGCTGGCCTAGATCAAGGAATGGATTAACCAAAACAACCACATCCCTCCTTTCCCTCCAAATAAAAGACCAGTCCCTTCAAAATACTAACAAAATTCAGAACACAAAACTATGCACATAAAACAAAAACACAAATCAAATTTGTTCCACAGATTCATGACCAGCTACTGCTATGTCGTATAGTCCTGCAAATAGCTTGGAGCGTGACAACTGATCCTTCGTGAGTAACGTGAATGACACGGCTCAGGATCACATGGGCCTGGATGAGATGACTGGATATGGAGTCATCATCTGAGCTTCAAGTCTGATGTGTGCTCTGCACTGGCTTGAAATGAGATACATTTCTTGTGACTATATGATTACCCTGCTGGGCTGTGATCATGGTACCTTTTATCGGTATTATTTGATATGGTGCAGGATAAATGCACCATATGGTGCAGTGACAGCTTGTTCCAAGGCCGAAGGTGGTTCACTAGAACCATGTCACCAACTTTCAGTTATAGTATAGTGGCTCACCTGTGTCGATCAGTGTACTGTTTCATCTCTCTCTTTGCATGTTCATCACGTTGGCGTAAAATAGGGGCCTGACAGGGAGTGTCAAGTTGAGGCAGTTTTATCTGAACTTGTCTGCCAAGCATAGGAGTAGCTGGTGCCACATCGGTAGACAGGGGCACTCTTACCCCTGGACTTCAGAGCTGAAGCAGGGCCTCCACACACCTTGGGGGGCCCCAAATCCTCTTTCGTCTATACTGGGTGGTGTGGTCACTGCAAAGCACTGCTGGCTCACACTGCACCAGGTGGCTGAGTATGATTGTGACCTGTGTCAGGTGTTTTAGAGACAGAGGAGGGGATGGGGAAAGAAATATGTGGGATGGGAATATGTTGTGTTGCATGTTGAAATGTTTCTTCTAATGCACATCTGCATAAATAGACCTGTTTTATATCCTTACATTCCTGTGAGTTTCTGTTTGTGCCCTCAAGAACCCACATGGTAAAAATATTTAATGTGTCATGGTGTGTGTGGGTGTGGGTGTAAGGGAATGATACTTAACTTGTGGGGGAGGGGGGCTCTAAAGGCCTTTAGGTCCAGGCTCCAAAATTAGCTAGGTGCACCACTGCTGGTAGAGCAGTGGGGAGTAGGCCTGTAGCTGTGGAGGAAATGAAATAATTATTGTTTCAGATTGGCACCCTCTGCCGTGGCAATCTGGAGAACTTTCTTGAGTATCCTCATGAACCTCTCAATTTCCCCATTGGCCTGCAGCCAGTACAGTGTGATTTTTTAAAATGTTTGAAGTCTAGCCTGTGAATTGAGCAAACTGGGAGCTCTGAAAAGGTGGTCCATTGTCACTTTTGAGAACAGCTGGTATGTCATATGAAGATAAAAACTTACCCAATTTGGAGATTACAGTATTAGCCAAAGTGCTGGTAAGCATTTCTACCTCTGAAAAACAGCTATGACACTCTGATAGCTGAGAATGCGGGTGATCTGCAAGCTCTAGTAATGAAAGTCAGGAAGCACAGTGGGGGAAACGGGACTACGAATAAATGAACAGAAGTCTAAACAGGTACAGCAACCAGCCTCAGAATTGATAACGAAGACATTGAAGTGGTAGATAACTTCTGCCTTTTAGGATTGGCCATCAACAGTAAAGGATCCAGCAGTCAAGAAATACACTGCATACTAGCACTTGGTAGGGTTGCAATGAAGTCCTTGGAAAGGATATTTAGATGCCATGATGTGTCTATACCTGCAAAGATTAGAATCTTTCAGACAATGGTTTTCCCCGAGACACTCTATGGATGTGAAAGCTGGACTTTGGAGAAGCAAGATAGAAAAAGTATTGACGCTCTTGAAATTTGGTGCTGGAGAAGACGTTTGACAGAACATGGACAGCCAGGAAAACAAATAAATGGATCCTAGAACAAATCAATCCAGAATTTTCACTTGAGACACAAATGACCAGGCTCAAACTATCATACTTGGGACACATTATATGAAGACCCAGCTCCCTTGAAAGTCCATAATGCTGGGGAAAGCTGAAGGAAAGAGAAGAAGAGGATGACCAGCAGGAAGGTGAATGGACTCAATTATGACAGCAGTGAATACACCACTGTGATACCTTAAAGGCCAAGTTGAATACAGATCATCCTGGAGAGAATCTATCTATGTGGTTGCTAAGAGTCGACACCGACTTGATGGAACTTAATCAACCAATCAATCAATGACAACCAACAGATGCTTGCCATTGAGGAGATCACAGAAATCAACACTGACCTTCTCCCATGGTGAGGAAGGAAGAGGAGCAACTTGCAGTGGAGCTGAGTGACTCAGAGGAACCTCAGCCTGGCACAGAGAGCAAGATTGCACACATTGTACAGCAAGGGCATCAGTACTAGGAAACCATACTTAATCTCTTAACAATGCTTTGGTTTTCACTATACCTTGGTGACCTTCATGAGCCAAATCAATTGCATCGTTCCGTAGAGCCTGTGGAATAACCAGCTGAATGCCCCAAAGGCACAGTTCACTATCTGTGACAGTAAGTTCATTGCACACATTGGCAAAGAATTGAATGGTGGCGTGTGCCTCAGAAGTCAAATGTGCTTTATTATTCAAAAGTGCTTTCCATTGACCACTGTGAATGGTCTTAATGACAATCTGTAGGCAAGAGTCATCAAGTGTACCTGTTTCTATGTCCTGCAAAGAGAGAGCTTTGAGAAACTGTGTGGGAGAGAAGAAAGTTTATATGTGCCTCTGTCTTGGTTGTAGTGTCGTGATTAGAGGCTGTGCTGGAAATAAGATGCCTGGAAAAGTAATCAGCTGGATTTTCTTTATCTGAATGATAGATGACCCTCTAGTAATATCCCTGCATGTTAAGTATCCAGAGTTCAATACGCACTGGAGGTTGAAAGGATAGATTTGAAAGGATGGTTAAAGGGATGGAATATAGGTTTCAGAGGCTTGGGATCAGTTATGACAATGAAAGGACAGCCATAAATGTCTAAGTGAAAAAGAGAACATGCCCAGACATGTGCAAGTGCCTCCCACTCTGTTTGAGATTACCGTCATTCTGTGGATGAAAGAGCTTTGCTAGCATACACAACAGTAGAAATATGGCCCTGTTGATCTTCTTGTGTGAGGACAGCACTCAGGCCAACAGGGCTAGCATCCACCCAAAGTTCAGTGTTGGGGTCAAATTATGACATGATATCATCACTTGCAAGAGCATTCTTGAGCTCTATGAAAGCAGTTTGATGTTCAGCAGTAATGTGTATTGCCATTACTTTTTTGACTGAACATCAAACTGCTTTCACAGAGCTCAAGAATGACAAAAAATGTAATGGCAATACACAATGCTGCTGAACCCACTACTTACACTGAAGTTTATAGCCTATGGGGCCTTGCAAATTATTGTGGCAGATCCATCCCACCACTTGCCACAATATGTCAGATATTGTGGCAAGCAGTGGGATGGATGTGCCACAATAATTTGCAAGGCCCAAAAGGCTATAAACTTCAGTGTAAGTAGTGGGTTCAGAAGCATTGTGTGTTGCCATTACTTTTTTGAAGTCAGCAGAGATACCATCCTTGGAAATGATATAGCCAAAAACCCCTCCAAGGTGTTTTTTTTAAAAAAATATTATTTGCTCTTGTAGTGACCAGCCTCTCCACCCCCTAAAGAGTTAACAGGGAGTGAACCCTTGTCTTGACTGACATGCTGGTGAACTCCAAGGCAGCCAATCAGTACACCAGGTGGGTGGGACCTAGAGAGTGGTTGTGGGGAATTCTGGAAACAAGAAGGACAGTCTTTGTTGGAGAGAAGCGCGTGCAGAAAGGCTTAGTGAGGAACAATGGAGTTTGCTCCTTCATGGTTGAAGTCAGCATGGAGGTTTCTCTCATGAAATAACTCTGTAGATCCTTGAAAGATAGGAGGGCAGAAAGCTTGAATTCTCATCTGGAGTTTGGTGAGTTCAAGGAAAGGAAGCCTGAGTTTTGGCTTTGGCAAGATTAATTTAGGGAAAAGTTTGTTTAGTCAGATTTTGCATTAGAAACTTATTTAGTTCATTTGGGTGCATTTTCTATTATGGTTTACCTGTAATGTAATTAAAATAGGAAACATTAGCCTATGCCCATCCTACCTAGGGTGTTGCAAAAGACTCTAAAAACATGTAAGCATGCATTAATTAAGACAACCTATTTTTGTAACCCTACTGAGTATTCTTAACTGTATCTTAAAGCTAGAAGCCTCAGATGGAAACAGTCTGTAGTAACTGAATAAAACTGGCGGGTTTTTAAAGTTCTTTTCTTTCTACAAGCCTCTCCGAATTGGTTTTTAACTCAGGAAAAGGGGGGGGGGGTTCTGGTGCAAACACGTCCTCAGATGTTCAGCAGCTATCAGTTTTCTCACCATATGTAGGCTTATTGTACTTATCCAATAACAAAATAATGAGAGTTTTCCCTGGGATTCCATCCCAAGCCCGGGGAGGTTCAAGCTCTGTCGATAAGATGGCTGGTGGTGGCAGCATTTTGAACCTACCAATATTACAGGATACCTGGTTAGGAGAAGCGTAAACAGGCAGCTCAACAGGGATGATTCAGCATTTTGTTCCCTCACGGGAGCTTGCTCTGAAACAAAGGCTTTAATCCACTACAGCTCTGGTTAAGAGTCAGATTCTCCTCCTGCAGGTGCTGTAAGACAAGAGTCATATTCCTCTTGTGTGGTGCCAAACACCAAAATATCATTCCTGATATTAAGCACACCTGGGAATGCAGCTAGCACTTCCGAAATATTCTGAAATATTTTGGAAGCAGAAGAAATGCCAAAACTGAGATGTTTGTAGCTGTGAAGGCCCACATGCATTGAAAATGTGGGGTAGGGACATCAGCGTGCTTGATTATATCAAGTTCTTCCAAGTGCTCCAACTTTTCTTCAAACAGTTTCCTAATATGGAAAGGAATACATCTATGTGGCAGAGCAACTGGTTGAACAGTTTCATCAATGTCAAGTTTTACTTGCTTCCTTTTCAACTTGCTGTATGAGTTATCTTCCTCAGGAAGATCAGCCTGAAGAGCATTTGCCTTCCCATGACCCTGCTGGCAAGGAAACAAAGTAATCTGTGAGGACCTGCAGGCTCTTGCATAGTGGTTCTTTTACCCCACAGTCATGCCAAGTGGTGCCCCTGCAGGGCAAATACCCTTGTGGGGATAAGATCCACCACAGTTGTAACAAACTCATTGGGCCATCTGCTCAGGCACATACTACATGGTTGAAAATGCATGGGTAACTTGAGAAAGTGTTGGCTGCTTATAACTAGAGTGTCTCTGAAAATTTTGTACAGTTTCTAATTGTGGGGCATGGCTGCCTTGCTCAATCAGTTGGGCATGTTGTTCAGACATTTCATTTGCTCAAGCAGTGCCCAGTATTTTGGTGAGAGTCATCTGGGGTTTATGTAGAATTTCTTTGCCGAAGCTTGGCTGAAGAACATCCTTGTATTATCTGTCTTTGTGAATGTACAGGACTGTGCAAGGTGACAAAGACAGGTGTGATATGCATCAGTACTTTATCCTTCCTTTTGACTGGCTTGTTGGAACATATACTGCTGGAACATATACTATTTGCTGGAACATATACTATTTGAAGTAGCTACTTTATCTCCTCAGATTCTGGCCTTCTGGGCTTCCCTCTGACAATATCCATATCAAGTATTATCTATGTCCTATTTAAAGAAGCAATGCACTATTACTTCTTCTTTGAGTTGCTTCCACATGGTCTGTGCACCATTGTCATCCTATGAAATAAGTGCATGTGAAAGCAAAATCCCATCCACTGACCCTTTCCAAGATGAATATTACCTTAATTAAAATGAAGATTGACCTTTATGCACATCCATTTCTAGCTATCCTTTGCCTCACAGAAAGGAACATATATTTATGGGGAAGGAGAAATATCCATTCTGACTCTAGTAGATCACTATTGAAATGATAGATTAAAAGTCATCGTACAGCAGGTTTTCTTTGCTTTTGGAGATAGCATCCCCCTTTTTGATGAAGCATTTCCCAGCCTTTAAGACAGGCTACAATTCCCCAGTAGATTTAACCAGATGATCATTTCATGCATTCAGACCTATCTGTGCCCCTGTGTTAAAGCATTATTAGATATGTGATATTCTCCAAGGGAAAGCATTGCCCGTTAAGGCTGAAGAATAAAAATGCTTCAAGCATTTTCAAGTTCCATTTAGAAGCCATTCACCTGGGCCTTTGTTATCACTGATCCTGACATTCAAACTGAGTAGTGGAGATCACTGATCCATACCTGTTTCATCTATCTTTCAGGATTTGAAGGTACTTACTGTGAAACTGACACCAATGAATGCATCTCCAGCCCATGTAAGAATCAAGGTCACTGTGTGGATGGGGTTAACAGTTACAGGTGAGGAAAAGAGCCCTAAGAAACAGCTGTCAGTTTTGACATAGGGACTATTTCAGACAAAGGCAATGAATTACAGCTGGCTACATTATATCTGATCGTGGAGGCTGTTAGTTCAGTTCTGCAAGTACCTAGTATGTTTATGTCTAAAATCATTAAAATTAAGTAGTCTGCCACAATTGTTCCCTTACATATCTCAATATTAGAAGTTGACATGCTGACTGAATGTACTTGACAAAATCCTGTTGAAATTAAAGGACAAGTTAGGCATATATAACCTAAAATCCTTTTAATTTCACCTGGACTCGTTTGAGCAAATTTAGTCAGGATGTCAGCCATAAACCTTTTTAAAATACTGCAGTAAACAAAACAAGTATGAATGGACGTTTACTCCCCTCCTCCTTTCCTTTCCTCATGTTAAAAGATTATGCACAGCTCACTAGATGTCATCCTTCTCTCCAGGTGCTACTGCAGAGATGGCTTTTCTGGGACATGGTGTGAAGTGGAGATTAATGAGTGCCTATCAAGTCCCTGTGCAAACAGTGGAACATGCATAGACCTTACAAACAGGTTTGTGAGTACTATAATTTTTATTTTTATTTATTTTTTTAAGAAAAAGATCTGCCTTTCTATTGATGCTGCTGATGCAGTGCAGGTAGGGCTGTCTGAAAGCAAGTAGGTAGCCTATACTAACTGGAAAATGTTGCCTTTCCCCTGCACCACACATATATTTATGTGGTGGCTTTTAAAAGGGATTGTGGCTTTAAATAGGGGGAGGGGACTAACCAATTCATGGAGGATAGATCTTGCAATAGGGATGAGCCATGATCAGCTAAATGGAATTCCAGATTCAAAGGCAGGATACCTCTGAATACCACATGCTGGGAACAATTACTCGGGGAGGGCTGTTGCTTTGATGCCCTGCTTCTGGGCTTTCTAGAGATATTTGGTCAGTTAATTTTGAAAACAGGTTGCTGGACTAGATAGACACTTGAATTAGTCCAGCAGGGCTCTTCTACTGTTATGCACTCTTGTTACATACTTGTCTGCACTACAAAGATAGCTAAGTGCACTCACATACATTAGAGAGAAAGGGATACTCTCCATGGCTTATTTCCAACTTCCTCAATGCAGTAGATTTCATGGCTTTTGAAAGAGTTGGACAAATACATCGCAGGCAGGCATATCAATTGGCTATTGGCCATGAAAAGCAAATATGAAATCTCCATAGTCTGAGCCAGTGTGCTTGTGATTCCCAGAGACGAGGGATAAGCTGCCAGGATAGCAGCTATCACCATTGTGCCCTGCTTGAGAGTTTCCTGAAGACATCTAGATGACCACTGTGAGAATCAGAGGAATAAAGCAATCTGTCTGATTCCTTGGTCTGATTCGCAAGACATTGGTTGGACTTCCTAATATGATAAAAAATAAGCATCTTTCAGAAACAACCGATGAACAGTATTGTGCAAGCTTGCAAACCTTGTGACCCCTCCCCTGAAGCTAAACGCAGCCCACCAGACATACATTATGGCCTGCCAGGAGTCTGACAACCTGTTTTTGTAGTCTGAAGCTGGCATCAAAAACAGATTAGTTTATTTTGAACCGCTGGTAAGCTGTCATAATGGCTGTTGGGTTATATGCTTGGCTTTGTGGGGCATGTTGTGTACAGGCTTTTATGACACTGAGTACAGTTCAAAGATTTGGAATTTAAATATGCTTAATGATCTTTCCCCCACCCCACCTATCAGATTGTACTCATTCTGTCTAGCTTTATGTCAGAATTACACTTTCCATGGATATCTGAAGGGGAACAAGTCAAATCCTCCGAATAGATCTAAGAATGGAAGAAATAACTTATAAGTATTTTTTAAATGTTGTAAATGTCTTAACCATGCAAACACCCTGTAGTATATATAGGTAAAACATCAAATTTACTACAAAAGAATAATATCAAACTCCGAGAACACAGATGTAACTTCCCAATTAGAAATTGAGATGACTTTCAAGGTTTTTCAACAGGTCAGCAATATTTTATATTTATCAGGTGGAGCTTGAATCTGTGATGAGTGATCAGTAGCTGACATTCTCTGCAGCCCTACAAGGATGGAGCAAGAGCTCCTTGCAAGGAGCTGGTGAACAAGCTGTGCTAAAAGCTCTTCTCATCGCATGAGAGCAGGGCGATGTGAATGTGATTTTCACATCTCCCCTCCTCATAAAAGCCCTTATCATTGCCAGGAATATATCCATGAGGGCTGCATAAATAACCCAGGTCAGGGTCATATCCCTGACAATGAAAATGATTTTGGGGGGTAGGGGAGAAAAGCTAAAATACTGTCTTCATCCCCCTCCCTGTGCATTGTACTGTGAGGCAAGCCTTGAGCTGAGCTAGCTTGTTGACTCTTGGGTGGGTGGAGCAAGAGCTGTGGAGGCTCTTCACATAGGGCTGTGAAGAATGTCAGCCAATACAGTTTAGAGAAGGAGTAGCATAGAACTCTTTAGTTTAGCCTGATCCTTGCTCCCTTAATTTGTTGAGTGAGGTTTTCCATTATTAAATTATCCTAGAAGTGTTTGGCCCACATTGCAATACTGGGATCCTATGGACCTTTCAGTTGGCCACTGTTGCAACTCTTTCTGCAGCTACAGAATACAAAATTAAGTCTGCATGTAAGGTACCCTGCTAGTATATCCAGGACAAATTTTGCCTTATATTTTTTTGTCAGTTTTTTTAAAGTCCAAAAATTCCCATATGGATGGACAGGACCAAAGCATATGTATGAGCATCCCAGTTTCTTGATAACCACTTGCATATTTTAAGCCTGACACCTAGTTGTAGTGGATATCTTCATGATCTTGTATAGGGTGATATTGCTTGTTATCCACAGAAGTGTTTCTTTTCCATATCATAATAGGTTTCTTTGCAACTGTCTGCCGGGCTACTATGGGTTGCTCTGTGAGCTAGATGTAAATGAATGTGAATCTCTTCCTTGCTTGCATGGAGGAAGCTGTTTTAACAAACCTGGAGGCTACCAGTGTATCTGTGTTCCTGGCTTCACAGGTATAGTATCAGATAGAACATTGTGGAAGTACATTGTTATATCTTGAGTTTGCATACACAAGAGTTGCCTTTGCATCAAGGATGAGCAAAAGAGGTCACATATATATTGGAAAACAAATCAATGTCCCCCCAGTGATTCTTGGATCCGCATCTTGTTAAGTACCTCTGGACCTTATTTACGTCAGTTCTGATTTATTGGTTTTTTACCGATCCAGATATTTAGCTGAATTACATTAAAAGAGAGGTTACACAGTGCAGAGCAAAAATCAATATTTTGTGAATTCAGCCAAGAAAAAAATAATTATTAGTATAGCTACTGAGTAAATTACACAAATGCATATATCACAAACCCCTTTTCAGTTGTGTTAATTTTTATCACAGTTTGGATGCCTAGTGAATTAACATAAATCCTGACCATGTAAAATAAATCTGAATCTGGCACTTATAAAAACAAAACTCCTTTACATCTGAATTTCTAATTATTGACTGTCTGACTTACTTAAACTGCACTATTAAAAATGTTGCTCAGGTACTGATCTTTGAACCTACACAGAAGTAATAACGAATTATTTACTAAGGAATGCTGTGCTGAAATATCTTTGAATCATCCTAGTAATAACTGAAGTGTTCTTCATAAGTGATTTATATAAAATGCATGATTTAGAAATAATTACAAGAAATTCCTAAAAACAAACAAACCCCAAAACACCCAGTGTATGACATGAAGTGAGGCCCATCGCCTCCATCAGGATCCATTGTGGGGTTCTTATGGACTTCAAAGGAAGCTCTGATGCTGCCCTAAGGCAGCAATTGTGGAAGCACCATAGGATAACCCTGTGGAAAAGCTGCTTCTGAAATTGCTGCTTTAGGACAGCATTGAAGCTTGCTTTGAAGTCCAGAAGAGCTCCTTAGCAGATCCTTATGGAGGCAGTAGGTGCTGCATCATGACAGCCAGTCCAATTAATATATTACAAGGAGGAGAAGTGGTATGTGTAGTAGCTAAAAGGTTTGGCCTTCAAATCAGGAAGTTCCCTGGTTGAATCTCACCTGAACTCACTAAGTGGCCATAGGCAAGCCTATCTTGTATTGTGCAATCTGGTGCAGGTTTATTGAGAAGTAATTCCCATTGAGTTGGGCTTGCTCCCAAGTGAGTGTGCCATAGTGCTGGCCTAACATTTGTAAGCCGATGTACAATACTGTATGTGAAGTGCCTTGAACACTGTATAAATCATTATTTTCAAACAATATATATCAGTTACAGTTTCTATCTGGTGAAGATGCAGTAGAGGGTTGCATGGCATTCGGGAAGTGAGAGTTTACATACATGTAAAAAAACCCCCACCAAATAGTTATTCCTTATTCAGTTGCAGCAACTACTGAAAACATTGGAATACAAATACAAAATACAAAATTGGAGGAAGCAAGAAATATCACTAAATGGCAGTTTTTAGATGGCTGTGTACGACGTTTAGATTATAGCAGTTTAAATTGCCTGGTTTTGTAGCAAGTTATGTAGACTTCACTCATTTTAAGAGTATGTGGGAAAAGGATGTTAAAGATTAGTTACTTTTATTTTTAATAAGTACATTTTAGAACATCTTCTTGTTGCAGTTCTGCCAGGTTTGAGCCATTCCTGTTTGTATCACCTTTGTCTTGTGAAGTCCGGGTTTGCTGGTCATTGCTCTGAAGGAGCTCAATGGCAACAAGCACCTTCTGTGAATAGAAGGAGAGTTATACTTGTCCAAAGATCCCTCCTGCTCACAGAGGGGCCACTTGTGTGAGCACAGCTCTTTCTGCTCATGGAAGTTGCTTGCAGACACAGAGCACCTCTGTAGTAACTGTTATGGTACAACCCAATGAGACCTACCTAACCAGATCTTCCATTGCCTACAGCCAAAGTTGTCAAGTGCTCTTCTGTTCTCGGAGATGCAAATTCTGATTCAAGCTAGCAAATTGAAAGGGGAGGGGGAACCCTCTGCCAAGTAGGAGTGGAAATTCTCAACTACCTTGTAACTAAAATTATGACCATAAAATGAACAAAGCACAGATGATACAACCTCAGTGTACCAGCTCCAATGGTCAGTGTTCATTCATCATTGTGTTAACATGTCTCCTTGCATATCATCCAGTTAACTCAAATTTTCTAGACAATCATATTCATGATAAAGATAGTGTTTACATGCATTCTGTTTTAACACTTGTAATTCTGAATTAACCAATATCTAGAAAGATTTCCCACAAAGCAGTCAGTAAGGCAAGAGATACAGGCATGCAATGGGGGAAATGGAAGAAAATGTATTTGCAGGTTTCTGCTAGGATATTGCCAGTAGCAGAGCCATTGAGGTTATCTCAAGCGGAAGTATGCTATCCAGTGTGTCAGTCTTTCACTTTCAGACTCAGCTTCAAATTACTGCCACCTGCATCATGTTTGTTTTTCTCCGATCAAAAGTGATGGTGAAGCGGGACAACTTAGAGCAGGGCTACTCAAGTCTGGCCCATCAGCTGTTTTTTGACAACAGCTCTTAGCATTCTCAGCCACAATGGCCAATAGTCAGGGGGATGATGGGTGTTGTAGGGCAACATCTACAGGAGAGCCAAACTTGAGTAGCCTTAGGGGATGCTTAGGGAGAGGGTTGACTGGGCCAAGTCCATTCCCAGTCATGAAGGAGAAGCAACTGTTTCCCCAGTATGGAGTTTCTGCTCTTTTAACAGCCATCTCCCACAATGTAGGCCATGTGTGGTCTTCACATGAATGGTTACTTGTATTGTATCTAGTTTGGCAAATAGTAGAGGTGAGGAAAAAGGGATAGTAGCGATGGGCTTTGTTGTTGTTTTCGGTGGAAATGAAAAGTTGAAATGGATTGGACAGGATGGATGGAAACAGAGAGTGCAGATCTGACCAAGTTCAGACTATGACATCCTGGGTTTCAGCCAGGATCTAGAACTCAGCATTTGTGCTATACCAAGAGGTGTTTCTATGTTGCATCAATATAAGCATCCACATCAGGGTGAACAAAACAGGTTGGCCCAATTTGGGGGGCGGGGGGGGCAGAGGCGTATCTAGGGAAAATAGCGCCTAGGGCAAGCACTGAAATTGCGCCCCTGTCCAAACAGGAATGATGGGACTTGTAGTCAACAATATCTATCTGGAAATCCCTGTTAAAAGGAACACTGTACCATCTAGACATGGTTGTTGATCAAAACCTGAAAACATGAGCCATCTCTGTAAAAGACTTAGAACAAAAGTCAGGAGTTATGTGAGGATTCCAAGTGTCATTTTCTCTGTCTCATCTCATTCTTTTTTAAAAAAACATGACTTTGTCCTAGGGGATCACCTGCCCAAATAGCCACTAGCAAAATAGTAGAAGAAGAAGGTGGCGGCGGGTGTGTGTGTGTGTGTGTGTGTGTGTGAGTGAATGATTCCAGTGAATGATTCCTGCCAGCCTTTGTCTTGTGATGACTGTTGGCTCATGATGAGGTATATGTGCATTCACCACACTAGTGTTTACTTTGACAACAGGAGGGAGGATACATTAGTTTGCCACACTAGACAGAGGCATTTGCAAGAGGAGCAGCTGCAGACAGCCAAGTTCTGCCAGGGCCAAAACCAGCCCCTGCCAGACTTAGAAATCATTGTAATTTGCCCCTTCCTGTCACAAGCAGTGTGCTGTTCTTTTATTATTGACTCTAACTCTCAGATATCCCAGTCATGGATGGAAAATTCAGGGTCAATTTACAAGAGACACATTTTCTACATGGAAGTTTCTTCTGTGCAGGTGTTGTGCAGAAACCCATGTGTAGTGACCGCCAGAGGCATAGCAAGGTTGGAATGGGCCAAGACGAGATTTTAAAATGGGCCCCCAGCCCCTCAAAGTCCAGGGCCTCCACACATCCCAGGCACCCAAGGATTTAAGTCTGATATTTCAAAATAAGTATGCTGCCTGGAAATACATTTCACTGAATACACATAGGCACACTTCACAATATACAGTGATATACATTGAATACTATATATTTGTGCTACTTTTAATGCCTAGAACACACTAGAAACACTAATTATTAAAATGGCCCCCTCGCTGCATATTAGCAAAGGAGACTTTCAACCATGCAGGGTGAGCCTATGTTTGTTTTCTCAGAATTATAAACATATTCAGTAAAGTTTGATTCCAGGAGGTTTTTCACACAAGGCTAACTGGGCCTTGGCAGTTAGCAAAGTTAACCCCTGCTAACTGGGCAAAGAGGCACCTTTTACCGTGGTGATTCTCTTTATTTAGCAGGGGGAGAGTAACTGGCCCTATCCACCCCCAGCACAGTACCTCCAGTGACTGTTGCTGGTGTCTATCTTGTGTGTTGTTGTTGTTTTTTAGAATGTGAGCCCTTTGGGGTCAGGGATCCATCTTATTTGTTTATTATTTCTCTGTGTAAACCACCCTGAGCCATTTTTGGAAGGGCGGTATAGAAATCAAATTAATAATAATAATAATAATAATAATAATAATAAAGCACTTTAACACACCTCTCCTCTGGAATGGAGGTGCTGCATTCACATGTTGGCCAGATTTACCCTGAAGTCCCTGCGAGTTATTGGGGAGCAGTTCACAGTCACACACAAGAAAAATAAATAAAATAAAACAAAACAAAACAAAAGCACAACACATGCTTCACAGTTCTCACTCAGACCTTCTGGGTTGCAAAACAACTTGAACATAAGTGCATTTATAAATGAATGAATAAATAAATAAATAAATATTTGTTCCAGGTGTTTTTGTAATTTTCTGCCATGAAACAAGCCACTTACAGGCCTTTTTAGATAGTTTTTGTTTTTAAAGCCAGCAAATTTTTCAATCTGTTTTAAATGAAATATTCAGAGACTTCTCAGTCTCCCCCTGCCCATCAAAGCCCTATGGCAAGCAGATCCCTATATACCCGGGGTGGGGGTGGGGTAACCACAAAAAGGAATTCACAGTCTACCTGGCAAAAGCTGTGCTGGATGGTCTGGACAGAAGGTCTGCTGCAGAGAACTCTGCCTGCCTTCTTCCTGGCTTGCTTGGGGCCTGCCGAGTTCAGGCTTCAGGGAGGTCTACACGGAGGCCTCTCTGGAAGCCCTGCCCACCCATCAATCAGCTGAGAGGCGGGGAGAGAAGAGCTCTGCAGTTTGCAAGCAGCCCAGATCCTAGGCCTCACTGCTCCTAGACCGGAGCCGGAGGCAAAGGAAACAGGATGGCAAGTGGCTGAGGGGCCCTGGGGCTGGGCAGGTGGGCAATGGGGTGGGGGTGGCAGGCACTGGCATGGCGACCCCTCCTCAGTGGCGCCTAGGGCACGTGCCCTGGCTGCCCCCCCGTTCCGCCTATGCGGGGGGCAGGGGTCTCGAGTCTCTGGAGGTTCTCCCTCCGCCTGCCAGCTTCATTTATGTTGCAAATCCCTCTGTTTGGGCAATCTTCGGCCCATTCCGGGCCTCACACCCATGATGGCGGCTATTGTGGAGGCCACTGTGCATGCCCAATGGGCCTCTGTATTGGCCTGGGTCAGGACCTGTCCACACAGAGGCCCATTGGGCATGCGCAACAACTTACAAAGTGGCCACTGCCATGGGTTGAGGCCTGGAATGGACCAAAGACCGCCCAAACAGGGGGATTTGCAACCACCTGAACCAGGCAACTTTGGCAGTAACTGAGGCTGGCAGGGGGAGGATGAACTTCTAGAGACACCCCCCACACACACACACACACACACCGGGCCTTAGAGAAGCAGCCAGAGGCGCTAAGTTGATATATTTTTAAAAAAAAATAACTTTGAACCCCCTAGGTGGTTTGGTTCAGCATCAACCAGTTTGATGTCGAATAGGTTTGGTCTCAAACCTGTTTGCACATCCCTACTTGTGACTAACCGAACTCAACACCATGTAATAGTAATATATTGTGGCTGCCCAGTGCATGAGAACTCTTGAATATTGCAGCCAAAGGCAAGCAACAAAAACTACATGTTTATCTGAGCCACTGATGGGCTTATTTACATGTTTGATGAGCAGCAACCAGCATTCCGCTTGGAAGAAGGGACCATAGCTGGCTACACAACAGCACATGCTTTGCATGCAGAAGGCCCCAGTTTCAGTCCCTCTCACCCCCAGGCAGAGCTGGGAAAAGCTCCTATCTGAAAGAGCAGCTGCCAGGCAGTGTGGACAATACCAAGATATGATCTGACCTAGTATTAGGCACTTTCCTAAATAAGTCATCATCTGGTTCAGGCCTACTCAATGTACATGTGTACTAAAGACTAATCCTAGGACTGTTGCTGACTTCTTTTCAGTGGGTTTGTTGTACTAATATTGTCATTTGTTCACCCTGTTTTTTGGATAAGATTCCTACTCAGTCACTGTTTAGATTGCCAACAGAAACATTAATTTGTTGGAGAGCTCGGGAGGGGAGATTTCTTTATCTGCCCCAGCTACAGTGGAAGTGTACAGGGAGCACTGCTAATTAATGTTGTCTGGAAACATGGAGTTAGAGTTCCAAATAAAGTAGTTTTATTTTAGAAATCCATCAGGGAGATAGAGAAGACCTATCTCGCCTCATTGCTAGCTACATACAGGAAGTAGGGAGGGAGAAGAAGGAAGTCTCTCTCTACAGGTGAGAGAATGAAACCTGAGACTTTCAGTCTAACAAAGGGGAAGCAGAGTAGAGAAAGCATAATCCGAGAGGGAATGCCCTTCCTGGCTGTCTCTACCCCAATTGCTCCTTATGATCAATAGGGTTGCTGGTGCTAAGAGTCGATGCCATCAGGAGCTGCATCTCCAACATAATTCCTTGCGGTTTATGCTGTTACTGAGCTCCAGCTTATGACAAATTACAGTAAGCATATTACACTCAGAATGTAAGATGCTCTCATTTGCCAGTCTGATGAAATTGCTGTTTCAAGAAAGTTATAAGCTATCAGGCAAAGGTAAGTTCACTACTCCCATCATGCAGTAGGTTGATGTTCAGTGTTGGATACAATTTATTGACAGCTTGAAAATTTGAGAAACATGTATTTTTAGAAATGTAATATATAGCTATGATGATGCATGACTACTTTCTGTGTTTTATTGGCTTTATGTCACCTAATTCATAAGAAACGAAAACATATTATTTGTGAGAATGCCAACCTTCTCCATTTTGGATAATGAAAAAGACAATTTAAAAAGTCAATATGTCAGCAGCTTAAAGGCACTGAATTTATGGGGATATACCCAGGCAATATATTTAGTTGATTAAAAAGCAAATATGTTTTCAGCTGCCTCTTCCCACTTTAATATACATGTATATATCTAACATATTTTGCACTGGGGAGATATAGAATACATATACCACGTGCTATGCACTGTGTTAATCTGTGGCATTACATTACACCTTGTGCTGCTGTAAACTGCAAACAATTTAGGACAGTAGCTTTTATGCTCACTTTACATCAGTGTAAAATGTTGCACAAGATGTAACATGGCTGAGAATTAGGTGCAGTCACTTTAATTCAGGAAGATGCTGAAAGGCATAATCTTATTCTGCGTGGGAGATGGCAATGGTAAACCTTTCTCCATTGCTGCCCTGAGGCTTTGGAACACACTTCCTGCTGAAATAAGAGTCTCCCCATCTCTTAAAACTTTTAGAAGGGCAGTCAAGACACATTTGTTCTCCCAGGCTTTTAATTAGATATTGTTTTAATTGTGTTTTAATAGTTTTAACTTTTTAAATTTTAATTGTTGAAATATGTTAATTTTTATTGGTTGTTTTTATTTAGTAAACTACCCAGAGAATTTGCATTTTGGCGGTATTAAGAATATGATAGATAGATAGATAGATAGATAAACCCCTCCTGTATTTGACCAAAGACAAACACAGAGCTCTGTAGTCACCAGGAGTCAACACTGACTCAACAGCACACTTTTCCTTTACTTTAATATTGCTAAGTTTCCTTCATTATGATGGGAGGTAGGTGTGTGTGGGTGTGATACTGAAGAGCCTCCTGGGTAGGGGTGAAGTGTTTTTCTCTGTACGCTGTGGAATCCCTATGGTTGAGATGTAAGCTACTCAGTGACAGAGGCTGAGGGCAGATTTTGTTTCTACCACAACAATGTCCCAAAGTGCAATGGGTCACATTTTTCCATAGGAGTAAATAATTATTCAGTTACATGGAATAAAGTAAATGGGTGCACTTGAAGGTGAGGTCTAACCCTGCTCCCTGACTGTGCTTACTCTAGTTTGCAGAGCAATGGGCAGATTTAGTCCCTTCTCAATTGTGTCCCATACAAATTAGTGGGAGCTACTGAGAACCATTTTTGCTCCTATCTATGTAGCTCTTCCCTGTTATCCATATACTTCATCTTCTTCTCTCTTTCTTGGTCAGGCTAGGATGTGACATGAGAATGTTAGAAAACCTTAGGATTGACATAGATTGATAGATGGTAGGTGACAGATATGCTTTACGGTCTCAGATTCGTTGCTAAAAGTTGATATACTCTGAAATTGAAACAAACCCTTCTTTATATTGATGTTGCATAGAGATTCTGAAGGACAAGTAGACCATACACTGTTACTGTTTCTAAAGCCTTTAAGGAAGAAAATTACAAATTGACTGAATATTTAAACATATGAAGGAAAATCACATTTTTGTTGCTATTATGTACTACCCATACCCATCGCTTGGAAAGCTAGGATTGTTTGGTGTGTTTTGGTTACCTACCAAGACTAATCAAATATATTGAAAGTGATTAAGACTCTAACTTAAATCCACAAACCCACAAAAGTTTAGAGATGAAGATTAATCCTACAGTGCATAGTCACAGTGGGGTGTCATTCTTGATGTGAAGAAGTTTCTTCCTGGTGCACGTAGGTACCAAAAATATAATCCTTATCTACATATTTCCATATTTTGGGAGCTCAAAAGAGACACAGTGTCTTTAAGTGTGCATTGCAGAGCTTATTTTCCTTATCAGTCTCATCATAATGATTTCACAGTGGTTGTATGCTAATACTTTTCTCCAGCTTATTGCAGGCTATTATACTTCAGGGGGAACTACTTGACAGAAGAGAAAACTGACAATAAGAATGAGAAGAAGTTTACAGACAAAGTCATAACAGATGAAGGAATGAGCAAAATATGGAAGTACAACTGACATCCACAGAGGAGGAACAAAGTCATGTTCCTCCTCTGTGGATGTCAGTGCACTTATGGTTCTAGCTCTTTAAATAAGAATGTATCCCATGAAATACATTGAGCAAAAAATATTTCATTGGGAAAAATAGTGGCTAACATCCTGACTAAATTGCTCAGTGGAAGTCCTGTTGAATTTAACGGGGCAAATTAGTCATTATTAACTTGATAATTTCAACAGGACTTCCATTGAGTTATTTGGTCAGGAGGTCAGCCAGTATTTCTGAAGAGCAAGAATGATGTCTTAAAACTTTGGAAGGTCACAGACTGAGTCTGGAAAAAGGGATTTGAAGTACAAACTGGGCATAGGCAGTGTGGGCCTATTCATGACAAACAATTCACTTTTTTTAGCTTCAGAGAGGAAAAAATCCTGTGTGCTTTTGCAGGCCCCTATACTGAGTTTGTACACATGTGCAGGACTCGGGACCTCTTTCAAGGAATACAACCAAATAGAGTTTGGTTGTAGATAAGATAGATAATAGATAAGAAAAAAGTTATGCCTGGAGTAAATGAGGAACTGTTTTTACTTTGTTGGTATTTAAATGAAAAATGTTCAGTACTCAAAGCCAAGATTTGGCTTTTGAATGTCCATGGTTTTTTGTTTTTAATTTTCTCACGTAACTATAATCTATTTAAAACAAACATTTTTATACCGGCTTGCTTTTGCTATTCTCTAAGGAAAGTTGTTCTGATTCTTCCCTTGTGTTTTAGATGCAGAGGATAAACATTTCCTTTCTGGCTTGTCACAAGCCTATCAACTCGGTACTGTAGATTCACAAACATACTCAGTTCTGTTAAGTGGAATAAGTTACTATTGTGCAGTCTGGCAAATACACAAGGTGTCATGCCTAGTTAATAATATGCCATTCTGTTCCATTCAACAAATACAGAAGCAGATTTATTTGAAACCAGATACCAGTACATGATTTTACTGCATTTGTATTGCACTGGATTCATTCATTCATTCCTGATGCAGCTTTAAAACTCAAGCATATTAAAAACTTTTCAACAGAATTGATTCTGAACATACATTAGACATCAGGAACTGGAATCCAAGGAATCCAATACTGGTGCTCTAATGTGATCAGGCAAGTGAGACTGTACATCTGATAATCAGAATTTCAATATCATGTTTCATAGAAAGATGATGATTTCTGACAACCTAGGAATAATGTACGTGTCACAATCCTAAGAGTGCATGTATTGTTCTTTTGAATGCTGCTGTTCTCTGGAGGATAGTTTCAAAAGTATGTAGAGTAGTTATCAACAGATGTTAGCAACATAGGGCTGTAGTGCAGAGGTGTTGTTAAGTACCTGTTGTTGAACACTTTGCTGATAGCCTCATTTGCTGTTAGGCTATTATGCAAGGAAACAGATCCTTATGTCCATTTCAGCAGAGTGTTATTGCAGAATGATGTAATTATTTAAGATATTAATCATAACTGCAGTGTAATATCTTTCATTCCATATATAGATCACAGGTATTTTTATTTCCTCTCATAGATAGATCAAGCTTGATTCTGTTTTGTCTTTGCCACTACACAAGTGATTAACACACAGACTTTATTTTCCAATTTCTTCTGTCCATAAACAACCAAGGGTCTAATATTGCACTAGAACATGCCAGTTTTTCATTCTAATATCCAAAAATTAATTCAAGATACTGGTCACATCATCTACTTTGTAAAATGCCTCTCTCTCTATTTTTTAAAGCAGAAATTCAAGTGCAAATACTGGAAACATGTCTACTGCCCTTAGACCCTTGTGTTTATCTGCCTTTGTTTGTATCAGTGTCAAAGCACTATGTAATAGTGAATAAGTTACCTCGGTAGCTTGTATTTAAATAGTGAAACACTGGACGCAGCTACCCCATCCCCACCATCAAGGGAGGATGCAGGAGTCTTGCTTCCCATTGGTTTCAGACTGCATTTGATTATTCCTCAGAAATACATATCTAGGGCACAGAGAAAAATAAATAAGGTAAATAGAGGGGAAACCCTTGCAGGTACTGTAGGTCTCATGGCCTTATTGTTCCTCTTTAACCATGCCCATTAAGCACATGTCCCTCCAACTGGTGCCAATACCTCCTTATTAAAAGTAATAATTAGAAAGTAACTATGAGCCTGGAGGATGGGAATAAGGGAACTAGCAGGTGAAAAGGGCTACCTAGAAGGAAGCTCCTTTCTTAATAAATGCAGAACCTATAATTGACACTCAGTGAGATGGAGGCATGAGAGACAGGAGAGCCTCCTCACAGCCATGTCCATCACCACATCTGGATCTTGTAGAGAGGGCTTGTTCCAAACTCCTCCCCTGGATCTGCCTTAAAATGACCTGTGGAGAGTGGCCAAAGGAGGCGGCAGCTGGGCACCTCCTGCATAGAGAGGTGGCCTGCTGGTTACAGAACTGTGGGAGAAGGTCAGCACATACAATCAATGATAGAAAGTAGCCTTTATGAGCCTGGTATTTAGAGCTAGGAGGCTTAATCCCTGAAGGAACATGTCAGGGGCCTACCTTGCTAAGAAAAGAGTGACTCCAACACTCTCCCTTTGTACTACTTTGTGGAATCCATGCATACCCAAGATCAATTTGACATCTGATTTGCAACTTGGGGTAAGAGAGTAACAGTAATATTATTTAGTTTGAAAGAGCTTCTGGGCATGTACAGAGTGTCTGTCTTCACTATGGAACCTTTTGCAGCTTGTTCCACTTTATTAAAATTAAGAAGCAGGCTTCCTTCCAAGGCAGATGGCAGGACATCTGTTCAGATGTGCATGCCCAGAACGGCCAAGAAAGACATGGGCCACAAAGACACGGGATTACAACGAAGGGCTTTATTATAGAGGATATACAGAGTACCAAACACATTTTGTGACTGCCTGAAAATGCAGAGATATGAATACAAATGCGATTGATATTTATATATTCATCTTTTCAACAAAAGTTCCCAAAACAGTTTACATAGATATAAATAAATAAAATGGCTCCCTATCCCCAAAGGGCTCACAATCTAAAAAAAGAAACATAAGATAGACACCAGAAACTATGGATGTGCACAAAACCAGTTTGCACTGTTTGGTTCAAATCCAAACTGGATTCGATTTTGGCACCACTGAATCAGGGGCCACGTTTGGTTCAAATTCGAATTGTTTTGGGCCCAGTTTGGGAGCACCGGGTACAAAAGAAATATGGCTGACTTGCCACCGCTGAGTGCTTCTGCAGGTTTGTGAGGGGCTCCGGAGGCTCCTCCTGCCAGCACCCCCCATTGCCGCATGCGTTGTTTTGGGCCATTTGGAGGCCATTTCGGACCTGTTTGCATGCCTGTGGCCATTTTTGGAGCCACCATGGGGAGATGGGTAAGGCTGCAGCAGCACCCCCCGAGGCCACAGAAGCCCTCAGAGGTGGTAAGTCAACCTTTTAAAAAATCTTGGCACCTGGCACCCACAAACCAGGCCTGGGGATTCAGCTCAACCTTCTGCTGAACCAGCTTGAGATTGAGCTGGTTTGCACATTCCTATCAGTAACAGCCACTGGAGGGCTCCTGTGCTAGGGATGAATAGGGCTAGTTGCTCTCTCCCTGCTAAACAGAATCTCCACTTTTAAAAGATGCCTTTTCCCTCTGTTAGCAAGGGAGATACTACTGGGACATACACTGATGATGTCAAAAGCTATCTGTATGTGATTCTGAACTTTCACCAGTGTATTTCACCAGGAGGCCTCAAAAAGGTTCAAAGGGTTTGCATCCCCCCCCCCCACTTTCTGGACACTGCAGTGCCTGATATTCAGGAGGCGATGCAAGGTCAGTGGCAATCTAAAACAAGCCTTTTTGCAGCCCTGATCAGCTGCTGTGGCACCATTAGGGTCAAGTGAGTCGTCACATAGCCTCAGCAGATGGGGCTTTTATTGTAACTGTTGTGCATCTTCCATGGTAGTATGTATTTAAGCATCTCTGCTACACTACAGAAAACAGTCATAAGGGAAGTCATTGGGAGAAAGGATAACAGATCTCATGTCTGATCTGTAGGCAGTAGTGTGCTGCTCTTCTGAATGTCTGTTTGTGAAACATGTTCCTTGGGGCTTGACAAGGTTATTTTTGACACTCTGGTGATTCACCATTTCCAGCACACTGAGTAACCACCACCAGAAGTGTAGGCCTGGTTATGTATTGTGACTAACAAGAAAGGCATGAATTCCTGTACTACCAAATTAGACATGAAATACTGTAATGCTGACAACCTGTAACCTTTACAGAGTGCCAGCTGTCATGGTGTATGGAGCTTGGCTTGTTCAGAAGGAACATCTTGCCCCTCTTGTCACGTTTTATCTTTTTTTTATTTTAAAGGAGGGGAAAAATAACTATCACACAGCACTTCTCATTTATTACAAGTGACATTTTCACTAAGCGAAGGAATATAAGTATTAGGGCTGATACGTATGCACAAATTATGCGAGTTTTTGCTTGCTGAAATCCATTCATAATGGCTTGCCTAATCAGCGCCATAGCAGGAAATGTGGAAGCCCCTGCAAGACAACTCCATTGCTCTTGTTTCAAGTTAAATGAGCCATATTTTTTTCTTTATGTGGAGCAATCAAGTTCTCCACGGAAAAATTCTTCAATCACGCTTCCGAAGTTTAGTCACCTGCAAATGTCACATTCATACTTTCCTCTTATGTTAGCTCTGTATCCTGCCACCTACAAGTATTTATGTACTTGCGAAATGCCTGCCATTATGGTTTCGGAGGAGGAAGGGTCTGTATATGACAGGGAGCCTTGATACAGGTAATGCGTCTGTGTGTGCTACATGCACAAAGACACTGCAACCTCATAGGTCTGCATTGGTTTTATCTCTACCACAGTGGTGCCTCTTCCAAGTTCCAAGGCTTACATTTTCCTAGAGGGATGCATTATGACTGTCACATACCTAAGTAAAACGAAAAGTGTGTGATGACCTACTAGTGGATCTATAGCTAAATCTGCCTGCTGCGTATCATAATACAGTATAAATTAATTGGGGAGGTTGTCTTTCCATCGGTGTTGCTGATAACAGCCCTTCTAGTATAGCCAATATACAGGAACTAAATAGGAACCACTAAAAATTGATTCTGCAATCCTAAGTCTTCAAAGGTATGGCCCAACCTCTATTTCTGTTTCCTTAGCCATGGTAGAATGTGACCAAAAGCCAGTCAATGCATGATTTCACTGCATTCTAGACATTTAGAACTGAAAATAATTGGCCCAGTTTGGACAATAGCTTCCCATATATTCTGCACATGTGCAGTTGGTAAGTGAGATCACACCTTTCCTATCCTGCCTACTAGGTTGCCTGTCCTGCTTCTTGTATACTCACACATGGGCTCGACATTTGATTAGGGAGCCCAATCATAAAATTCAACACACATGACATAGGCACAAATCATGTGGTCATTTCCCACATTTGAGGGGCAGGGAGTAGACTGTGTCGTTTGGGCTTGTATGCCCATTCAAATTACATCCATGTGTGAATGCCAAAGGGTCTCAGGGAAGACAGGCACATCCAGTGGTTGAAGCTGGGAAGTACAATCTCACTCCCCTTCTCTATGTTGAACAAAGGTAGGGAAGAATATAGTCTCAGCTGGACCACTATGTAGATAAGTTTATTCATTCTGAACATTTTTTAAAAAAATTGTGTTATACTTCACCTTTCTTTGTTTATCATGAACCCAGGGTGGCTAACAAAATGGATACACTTATAACATCCAGAAACAAAAGCAGTACCTTATCTAAATCAAGCAAATCAAGAATGTCAAACACAGAATTAAAAATAAAGGAACATATCATAGCAGTAGATTATATGTGACATAGTACAACAGGGCAAACTTCAGCCAAGTGCAAAGGCTTTTCTCAGGAGTCAGTTTTTGACCTGGAACCTAAAGATTTTAAACTGTTTCTGCTAAAATAATGCACCTGCTCTTTTTACTGCAGCTGAGCATCCGAAACTCCAGCAAAAGCTTATTTGGTGTGCCTTCTTAGCTCTATGATGCTGTATTATGAATGTGTTCTCTCCTTGTATAACTGTTATGAAAAAGGCATACAGAAGGCCCTAGTTTTTCACAGGTCCCTGGCTACTACCTACAGCAACTCTCCAGCTCCTCCAGTAATGACCCCCAAACCAGTCCTTGGTCCAGCTCCAAAAGGTATTTTCCTTGGTTGTCAGCAAATGATCACACATCAGAGGAGTTACATCACTCCTCTGGGGTTAGCAGCACTGCAGCCGTCCAATTCAGAAGAGAAAAATGAAGAAAAAAACAGGAGTTACATGACTCCATTTGTGAGATGTATCTGGCCTCATTGGCAGAAAAGCAAACTGAAGGAGAGTTACGACACTCCACTGGAGTTAGCACGACTCCAACTCAGAAAATTTTTTTAAAAAAGGAAAAAGAAACAGAACGTATCTCCACTGTAGGAGAAGACCCTGGAGAGGCAGCGGGACCGTCCTTGTCATCACTCTCTTCTTCAAACCCACAAAAAGTGGAGGCATCACTCTCACATCTTGCTTCTTCAGGTCGATGGTGCTGTTAGCCTTCTTTAAGAAGCTGTTGATGGTGGTCTGTTTGCCTTTGTCTGAAGAGCCTTATAGGTTTCTTTGTAGGTTTCTTTTAATGTAGCCTCCAGCTGTAGGTTGGAGAAACTGTAGGTTGGAGAAACCTTATAGGTTTCTTTTAATGTAGCCTCCAACTGTCTCTTGAATGTTATACTGCACTCCACTGATGGTTCAGTTTCCAAGGCCTTCTCAGCCAAGGCATCCCCCATTTGCAGAAACTCAGACAGGACCTTTTCTGGCTTTGCTGTCACTATCTCCTCTCTCTCTCTCTCTCCTCTTCTTCCTTGCTCTCAGCAGCCTCTTGAATGATCTCCCCCAACTCTTCCTCTGTCAACTGCTCCTGATATGACTCTAGTAGTTCCTCCACCTCTTCCACCTGAATATCCTCCAATCCTTCACCTGCACCAGAACAGGCCTGTCTCATCCATGTTGAAGACCTGCTCAGACCTGTATCCTTTCTCCTCAATCAGCTGTTAAAGCTCTGCTGGGAATCTCTATGCTGCTGTGTGTTGTGCCGATGCAACTTCTCTTGCAGGCTTTACATTATGGAGGATGTAGTGATGCTTGAACTTCTCAAACCAGCCCTTGCTTGCCTGAAAAGTGTGTCCAGCACCACCAGATGTTCCTGTACCTTTATTGGCCAAATGTTTGTACAGCCTCACTGCTTTTTCCTGGATCACCGGCCCACTTAGCTGCACTTTCTTCTGAGCTTGGTCCTCAATCCAGATGTTCAGGACCTTCTCCGCTTGCATGAATGTTGACTTCATTTTTAATGATGTAATGTACTGTTGACTCGTTGATTTTGCAATGGTGTCCGACAGATGCTGCACTGTCCCCTTGAGCCAACATGTCCAGCAACTCAATCTTTTCATGCAGAGACATAACTTTGTGCTGCCTCTTGCTCTGTCCCTCAGCAGAACTGCCCGCCTTAAGTTTCTCCATCTTTACTGGGAAGAAAAGGATATTGTGCAATACAGAACAATCCAAAAACCAGAAAGGGTGTAGTGGTGGTGATGGGGGGACACACGGGACTGTTCAGGACTGTACAGTATAGTGCACTTCCATGTTATAATACATACAGTAAGTAAGATGGTTCCTGTGCTAGAAAGGCTTACAATATAAAAGAAGCATAAGGTGGACACCAGAAACAGCCACTCTAAGGATGCTGTGCTGGGGTTGGATATGGACAATTGTTTCCCCCTCTGCTTAATACTATACAGTAGTGTATAAGAGATCCACCACTTTAAAAACGTGCTTCTTTACTCAATCAGCAGGGCTAAATTTGCAATACTGGTCTTTACCTTGAGCACTCCAACTGCAGCTTGAAAACACTCCTAAATGTTCCTTATCCAGACTCAACCAACCACAGCTGCAAATTCTGCCCCAACCTCCTACAAAATATACTTCAAGGCACAAAACATTCCTCTATACTCTTTCTCCAACCTCCACCATCAACGCCTGAACAACCCACAAAGCTCCTCCCTCAAAGAATGCAGATACAAGCACATACTGAAAGTGACACCGAAAATTGCCCCCGCCAAAACTGTAATAGCCAAAAACACATACCAAACTGCTCTCCCAAAAGAGAGCCGGACTGCATTAATAACCCACCTGGACTGCATTAATAACCCACGAATAGCTGAAACCACGATCCAGGAACCTTCAAAAAATGAGGACCTCCTGTATGTACTAAGGAGAGCTTCCATTGAGGAGTCATGGCCTTCCTTCACAAACAACTGCAAACTAGGTAAACATTATTAATATTTTTGTTCATTTTGCTGCATATTAGAGCATATTCTGGAGAACAAATAAATCGGATATAAATTGGATATAATGCATGATAGTGTTCACTTTCCCTATAAGTCTTTTTTTTAATTGCAGCATTTATCATTTTGTTTTCTTAATCTTACATAATAATGATTTTTTAAAAATCATTATGAAGGCAGTGGTCAAATAGCTTGGACAGACCTCATGTAAAACACATGAGCTTGAGGGGTGGGAGTGGGATCTTCTATGGCAAGAACAGTGTGTATTATTATTATTATTATTATTATTATTATTATTATTATTATTTTATTTTATTTTATTTTATTTTATTTTATTTTATTAATGTATGTAGATTAAATATAAATAATAAAACAAGTATGCAGTGGAACAGTCATATGATCTGAGAGTGTTGGAAGATAGTGTTGTTGTTACAACTCAGCTGGGGTGAGTTAGAACTTTTTACATGCTGCTGCATCAGCAAAGGAGCACACAGACTACAGCATTCCCTGATCAGGAACAAGAGCTGGCATCAGGGGTCTGCATCACTGGGAAGCTGTTATGGGCCAGGGCCTTCAGAAGGGCCTGCGGCTGATTCCTAAGGCCACCTCTGGACCCATAGCTTTTATTGGGTGGTAGATGGAGCCACTATCTTGCGACCTACCCAGGTAGGAGGGAGTCCACTTTGAGGGTCTCCTGAAACCTGGAACCTGCCCTGTCAGGCAAGAATGTGGTAAAGAGGAAGCACTAAAAAACCAGAAGAGCAAAGGCAGAGGCAGGCCTCAAGCTGGTGCTTGAAAAGTAGAAAAAAATGTTCAGTACTAAAAACCACTTTTGCAAAGAATGTCCAGTGCATTTTGACCCAATGGCTTCCTCAGGGGCAAAGCATCTTCATGTTTTATTCTGGTACACCAGTTAAAACAACTCACTCAAAAACATGATTTTATAGTATAAGAAAATATATTCTTGGGTGAGTTCTTCTAACTATATAGATCAAATAAGCTTTTTATTTATGAACTGTATCCAGCATATGGCTTGCATGCATGCTATTTAATAAATTAGATTAAGTAGGTGAAAAATGAGCAATCAGCATGCACAATAATTGCTGTGGTATAAATCACAAGGCAAAGTGCTAGCTCCCTTGAATTACACAAGAATCTTCCAGTCTCAAAATTCCTGACTGAAACCAGTCGACTGAGGAACCTTTAACCCATATGCATAATATATTAATCAGGTAATAAGGACAAGGGATTACTGAAGTATTTGTACATCAGATATGTGTATTCTGAACCAAATAGGCAAGCAGTGGACATAGCAAATAGAGAATCAAGCATGTACCTTTCAGCTACCCTTGCATGCTGAAGTGAAGCTACTCCATTTTCTGCCAAATTAGGCCTCTGATGTGTCTTCAGATGATACGAACCATGCTTATGAACCTATGTGCTGAGGTAGTTTACCAGCGCACAGGGACCTAAGGTCTGTTATTCACTCCATTGCTTCTGCTCTGGATATTAAAGCAAAGGCTACCTTTAAAGCAGTTTTAACGCTAAAGCAGGTTGCAACAGCTGAGCATGATGTTATATCAGTAAATTCCCATGCCAGTGCCATGCAGACTGCTGCAGATCTACAGACACTAGAGAGACACCAAACAAAATGAACATCAGGTGGATTCTAGAGCCAAGGGTTCTCTATTAATCACTGGTACATTTCCCACTGCTTTGGGAATTACTCTGAAAATGTCAATCTGTGTAGTCAAGGTCATTTCCTGAAGACTGAAGCTTAATGTTATGCAGGAAAAGAACATAATTGTTTTCAAGGACCTTTTAAGAACAACAGAACACTTGGGATGGTTAAGTCTAATGTCCCTCTGGGAGAACATCAGCACCGTAATTGGTTATATGCTACTGGTGTTGTCATATGACTGAACCATAAAAGTTGGTTAAAGACCAGTGATGCTCCCTCACTATTTTTAATGTGGTTTCAAGATCAGGGACTGGAAATTAGTGTTTCTTTTCTGGTGGAAGGCCAGAGGGCGAGATTTGCCTGCCAATGTGGCTGGCATGTTCAACATGTGTATTTATTGTAATATAGTTTTCCAAGATCACATTTTCTTGCTGCGGAATATTTACATCACAATATCATCAAGTATATGTTACCAGAGGTGTTTACTTTGTGGAGAACTTTAGACATTCAGTAGCCCCCACATGATTTCCTGTGACCTGTATTTAGGCAAAGGCCCGGTTCTTCCAGATATTTGATATCTGTGTGCAATCAACTGTAGAAGTGTGTGGAGCTTCATGAGCCAGATGTGTGAACCAGCCCCTCTCAATGAGGCATACAAACAGCCTCCATGACTTGGGCACTTTTTTTAGTTGTTGCAGTTGTGCAAATGTGCAGTTGTGCACATGTGGATGCCAGCTTATATAATTAGCATCTCCACACAATCCCTGACTGGTCAGGAGCCCGCTTGGGGCCCCACATGCTCCCACAGGCAATTGCACAAGGGCCACTGAGTCAATCAACTACAATTTCATTTGTATAACACTCCAAGTGACATTGTTCTCCATCATCACCTGAAATGTAGTCATATTCTAATGGAGAATGTCAGGCGTGGGGCTAGTAGCATTTCTAGGCATCAGAGCTTCCCTAGTCCTTGAGAATAAACTGGGTTTGAGGATATGTATGCATAATTGGCCATATGACCAATTCATTATGCTGGCTTTCTGATAATGCCAACAATGCAATCAAAATTATTATACTGAGGGCCACTTCCGAGAAAATAAAGGGAAATAATTTCTGTGAAGAAAATCACATAAATTCCTCATGTAGCTATTCATGTGTGACAAATATACCCCAGTCTGTTTCCCACACACACAGAAGGAGGAGCTACAATTGGTGGCATATCATCCCACACATGATGTATATTTGGAATAAGGCATAGGAGCAACTGAAATCCTGTTGATTTCAGTGGAAGAAGGGCAGTACAATCCTCTTCATATTTACCAAGGAATTCCCACTATACTCAATGGAAGTTACTCTCAGGTAGTGTGCATAGGATCACAGCCTTAAGCACATGAATGAGACTTAAAAGTGCTATTCTTTGTATCAGTAATACCCATTAGCAATCTTTACAAAGCCTTATGTGGAAAGAGACAAAACGAAAGAACCTGCCAAATAGCATGTTACACACCAAATACAAAGATCTGGATAATCTTGACAGAGATGTCGGGGGGCGGGGGATGTCATGTGTCATGGTGCTAGAAATAAAAACTTGCTATAATATATTCATAGTTCCTTCATCAGAAAAAAAATATCACACTGTTCTATGTAGCCACTTTTCAGATTAAAGGACAAATCTAGCTTTAGGATGCTCCATGGGCAATATTTGACATTTAACTTAAATCAGTGTGTTAAAAATTATCATCCTGTGTGAACTCAACTCAGTTAAATACCAGAATTTCTATGCTTCCCCACTCCCCCAAAGTTACTTGTTCTTTCTTCTTGTTGCTAGACAAAGTTGCAAACTGTGAAGTGTGCTGCCTGGATACTATGCAAAATCTGGGGGGAAATATTTACTTCCAAACTGACTCAGCAATTCAGATTTCATCCCTCTGAAGAGCAGCCATTTAATTTCATATAATACAGCAAAGCTAAAATAATTCCTTGCAATAAATCCATAAATGACCCCCAAATCCAAATTCTGTGCCTTTTGAGTTATCCATTAACCTATAATAAATCTTTCAAAGATGAAATCAATAGCATATTAGGTTTGATAATCTTATCAGCCGGATTTTATTTAGAACGCATTAAAAAAATCTTGCTGTGGTTAATATACTGATATAGTTCAGCATGAGACAATGGAGTACTAAAACAGGTTGGTATAAAAATACACTAGTATAAAAGGGGAAATCTTCTTTCCTTGTTGAGAGGATGGGAAGAAATGCCTAGCCATGGGGAGGAGAAAAGGCCACAAGTGTGTGAGACTCTTCGCCATGCTTATTGTTGGCATTGTTTTGAGGTTCATAAAGATACATACAAAAGGAATGAGGACAGGCATAAAACACAACTGTAATCTGCAGAATGACTCAAACCTTTTCTACAACAATCTCAAGCCTTTATTTACTTTAACAGCCCCATGTGACTTCAGATCTGGTCCACAAATTACCCTTATGGACAAGGTTAACCACTCTTACCAAGGAAGACATGGGCACAGAGATGTGAATAAATGAAAGGGCCACAGCTTTCCTGAATACAAAATGATCTGCAAAAAAATAGTTTATGTTAACAACAGACATGCAGTGCAGACATACCTGCCAACATGTCCCTATTTTCCCATTTGCCTGAATGGGACTATAGGGATATGTTGGCAGGTATGTGTACAGGCTCTGTCTGACAAGGTAGAGTTAGGAAACTGCCATTCCTATTTTCTTCCTAGATGGGAAACACCACCTTGGCTCTGATCCCCCGACTCAGTGTTACTCTAGTCCCAGGTGTTCTCTGCCAGCATGCCAAGAGTCCAGTAGCTTCATCCCCCTAGGACTATTAAACTCTTGGTTTATAAGGCCCCCCCCCAGGTTGCCTCCTTCCCCTCACCCAGGCAGCTGCAACAACCTCCCTTCACTCTTTGGTGTCTCAGAGAGCTCAACTATTTCTTCCCTCCTGCCGTATTCTACCTGATCATGTCCAGGTTACTCCTGAGAAGAAACTGAAATTCTCTCCAAATTTCAGGATTCCTCTCAGGGAGAAATTCCAGGGAAGTTTCTCAGATGGTGTCTCCACATCACTTTGTGTATACACTGTTCATCAGGCGGCTACATATTCACTGAACACAAGACTATCCATCCATTGCACACATGTAAAGAGGGTTTTTCTCTGTATACAAAAGCTGTATTGTGCACAACTGTTGCAGGGCTATGGAGGACACCAGTGCAGTGTCAAGACGTAGTGTACTCTCACTGGCGGTTGTAAGCATGTGCATCATATGTAGTTTGATCATGATTGAACAGGGCTAATGTTTATCTCCATGCCATGAAAAACTTCAGCTAGCGGATTCCTGCATATTAATTTGTTCTTAAAGTGACAGGCTGACATCCAGAGCAGGAGCGGAATGAGCAAATTTGTGCAAGTGCAAGAAGTTAACTTAGTTGCCCTAAAGAATTAGGGATTTGCATAAGAGCACTATAGTGCTCTTGTGCAAAAGTTCCCATGAAACCAAATGAAGTGTGTCACAGTTGCTCACCTGTTATGCCACCACAAGCATGCTTGTGATAGTGCAACACCAGTCAGGAGCACAAGCACATCTAGCACAACAGTTTTGCCCTAGCCCAGCAGCCTCCTGCAAGTGCTCAGTTGCTCTAAACCAGGGCTGCACAACTTCAGCCCTCCTGCAGATGTTGGCCTACAATTCCCATAATCCCTGGCTATTGGCCACTGTGTCTGGGGATTATGGGAGTTGTAGTCCGAAAACAGCTGCGGGGGGGCGTAAATTGAGCAGGCCTGCTCTAGACAGCCACAGAATCAAGGCAGCCTGGCTATTTTTCACATTTTTCTCGATCTTGGCAAACACAAATGAGAAACATGCATAGAATCTAGACATGTGCAGTAAATCATGGAGGTAAAAGGAAAAGCAAGGAAGATATGGGACAACATGAAGGCAAGAGTATAAAAGAAGACATTGACAGAAAATTCCAGCAAGCTGATGGGAGAAATGTGAAATATGCATTATCATGTAGATCAAGCTTCCTGGGATTTATTTTAAATAAAAGAAGCTGTCAATCTGGGCATGTACAAATGCTGTTGGATTAAAGGTTTGGTCAAGAAGATGCTGTGGGACAATGTTCATCTTATAATAACCACTTGTGTTTTGGAGAAAAATGTGAGAACACTGTATAAACTTGGTACCATCCTTTTATCTGGAAGCTCTTTAGATTCTCTCTCCCTAATTATTCCACCATTTCAATACCTCTCACCAGGCATTTTCTAACACATTTGAAACTTTTCTCAGCTTGATGTTACATCATGTTTCCTCTTAACTACACAGCAGTAATAAGCCACCCGGTACTATTGTATATTACTGGGTATTTATTTAGAGAGTCTTTCATCCCTCTTCAGGCTTTCCTCTGTTGCCTTTGTTGTATTTAGACATGAATATATTCCTGATGCTCTCCCTCTCTCACACACTCTGCTTTGATTCTAAATGCGTGCTTTTTCTTGCAGAAGTTTCCATAAAATGAAAGAATTCCAATTAAATGTCTGTCAGAGCATTTTTCATTCTAACCCAGTCACCCACCCTGATGCTTCTGTTATTTCATCCAGTTCCAACTTTAATGAGCATAGCAGACCTAATGGCATTGTAATCAGTTGACGCTACTATTTTCCTCAGTTTGAAGCCCTGTGACACAGTGACAAATCATGTTTGTTTTGTTTGCTAGGCTTACAATAAGAAGCACTTCTCACCAGGTTTGTTATTAAAGCTAATTACATCAGAATCTAACCTACTACTATGCTTTTCTTCCAGCATCCCTTTCCTTAACTGTTGTGTTGTTCACATTAATGCATTATATTTAATCTAAAAACTTAGCTAAGGGCTGCTTTACCTATTACCTGAGGTGATGTGATTGCTGCCTCCACTATGGTTCCTCCTTGTGACATGCGGGGAACCTATAAAGCTCCCACCAGAGTGGTTTGGCTGTACTTGCACATTTATACTATGAAATCCACATTTCATTGCAGGCTCAATTCAAGGGAAAGTAGGCAAGGCATAAAGCAGCCATTAAAAAGCCTCAGTCATAAAGTATGTTACACATGGGGAAGAGTGATTGGAGGTTGTGTTCCTTCTAAACTGTGTGCCCATGCATAAAATTACACACACACACACACACACACACACAGAGCTATTTTTGGCAGCCGCACAGTCTTGCCAGGATCCCAGGGCCTTCCCCCTCCTCCCATCTTGGGCTCCATTTGGACTCTGCAAATCTCACTGGAAGTCTCATGAAAGTCCAAAATTTTCTCTCGTGCGCCTTCTGACAAGACCCGCAGTCAGAGCTGGAGGTGGAAGGAGGAGGAGGAGGCCCGGCCAGGGAGGGAAAGGAGGCCATGCAGGCGGGGAGCAGTCCAGGAACCTGGCACCTGGTGGGCAGTTGGTATGTGGCTGCAAGAAGAGGTGGCAATGAGGGGGTGGAGGAGGAAAGTGGAGGAGGAAAGTGGAAGAGGAGAGCAAAGGATGAACCCTCCACTAAGGGCACCCTGCCTTTAACCTTGCAGGTTTGGTAGGGAGAAAGGGACGGCAGGTGAGGACATCAGTGTGAATGGGCTGGTCTAGGTCAGGGCCCTTTGGTCCAGGGGAGGCTTTTGAGGTGGTGGGTGCAGGTAGGCTCTGGGATGGTGACGGTGGCCAGCTTCACTCACCACCACCGTCCTAGTGCCATCCCGTTAGGGTTACCATCCCAGTTCCACAGCCACTGCCTCCTCCTGAGACAAGAGGAGCAGGGACATGGAGAGTACCGTGTTCAGTAAAAAAAAGCTCTGCTACACACAGGCTATACAACATGATCAGAAACAGTTAGTACTGGGGGGGGGGAGCACCCCTTCCTCACCATTTATCTATTCCATATTGCCTCCTCCCAAAACAGAGCTTAAAAGGAGATTGCTCCTGAAAAGGACCATCAAGGTTTTGTTACACACATTCCATGTAAGTTGAGCCCCAAAGCTCCAACTGCCAAAGTTGGAGGTGTATTACAAGAAACCCAAACATCAGTGTCCTATTTTGGACAAATGCTTAGAGCTTCCCCACAAGTCATCCATAATTACAAGTAAAAGAGAGCCAGCCTTACTTTACACTCTTCTTTAATAGTAAATAGGGTTTTTTAGATGTGTGTTTTTTTAAGCGCTGCTCTTCATACATCCAAATCATTCACTCAGAAAAAAAATAATAGAAACCTGGCAATGGCTTCTATCCACTCTGTTTATGGGATCTGATGGCAATTCCAGAGACTTTCACAAATAAACCAATAGGCTCAAAACAGAATTGAGGAGAGAGGGATATACCGTTGGGACAAGGCAACAGGAGCAGGACTCTCAGTGAAAAGATGAGAGAGAACATCTCCAGGCAAGGCTGGGAGAGACACCTACATTTAACCTTGGAGAAGCTGCTTCCAGTCTGTATACGTAATACTGACCTAGATGGGATATTTTAAAAATATCCTTGGTTTATGATTGCCTTGTTTTTAGACTCATGGTCTTCATATGTGCAATCTTTCTGCTTTGCTTCTGGTTTGTGTTTATATCTGCCTTGTTTTAGATTCGCCTTGTGTTTGTTATACTTCAATGTGAAATGAAAGAAAGTAAAAATCAAATGTTATAAATAGAACAGACTTGTAAAATATACTTCTTTCCTTCCATATTCATGGTGGGGTGTGTGTGTGTGTTTTATATCTATAGTGGCACATAATAATGCACATGTGTGCACACTGCCTGGATACTGCTGCCCAGAACAAAACTCATTCTGTTTTCTGATGAAAAACATTTGAGGGAACACTGATTTGGGGGTACATGTTTTTTGCGAGTTCCTCCCTTTCTGCTGCTATTATGCACACATGCCATCCTGTTTTGGGGGTCCTCCAACCATCAGGAGCCGATCTTCAGCAGATGCAGCAGGCTTTGCAGGGTGGGTGGGGGAGGAAAGAACACCCATTTCCTGAGCCAAAGTATATTTGTGTTGTATTCTATCCAGTAATCTTTTGGGTTTTGTTGTTTAAACATTTGTCCCAAGGAGTATCCTGCAGAGATAGTGTATATGTGGTGGTGGTGGTGAGTTAGGAAGAAAAGGGAGGGAAAGGAGAAGAAGAAAAATGGAGTTGCTTCTGAATAAGTTACCGGTTTGTTTCTGGTTCCAATTCAAGGTGCTGGTTTTGACCTTTAAAACCCTTAATGGTTTGGGACCTCTATACCTAAGGGACTGCCTGCTCCCAAGGGTTGCTGCCCGCTTGGCGAGGTCATCTGTGAGGGCTCTGCTCCGGGTGCCCACAATGAGGGAGGGTCAGCTGTCATGCACTCTGTTGCTGCCCCCAGACTCTGGAATGCTCTCCAGGTGGCTATTTGCTCCTCAGTCTCCATCACAGTTTTTAGAAAGCATGTTAAATCTTGACTTTTTACCCAGGCTTTTATATGATTGCTTCTATTGCTGCTTGTTTGTATATTGTATTTTGTATGGTTATTTTATGCTTGTATTTTGAATCTTTAGTCAGACTCATGTTTTTATATTTGAGCTTAATATTTTAATTGTGTATTTTTATAGTCTTGTTTTAATTTTTCTGTGAACCGCCTTGGGATTGTTTTAATGAAAGTTGGTATATAATTTTAACAATAAAATAAAATGAAGTCTTAGACCCCTGCTAACTGGGCAAAGAGGCACATTTTTAACATGGTGATTCTCTTTATTTAGCAGGGGGAGAGTAACTGGCCCTATCCACCCCCAGCACAGCACCTCTAGTAACTGTTGCTGGTGTCTGTCTTATGTTTCCTTTTAGATTGTGAGCCCTTTGGGGACAGGGAGCTGTCTTATTTATTTATTATTTCTCTGTGTAAACTGCATTGGAAACTTTTGTTGAAAAGCAGTATATAAATATTTGTTGTTGTTAGTTAAACCAGCATAAGATTTATTCGTATTTACAAGGGAAGCAGCTATAAAATACTTGGACTAGTGGGAAGTTGTCACCAGATGCTTGTCAACAAGTTTCCAAGGTGAAAGGCCTCTCCTAGGTGTGCCCTATCTTTTTTATTCTGATTGGCAGAACTCCTCCAAGGCCTGGAAGAGTCTTGGAACTATTGTGGTAATTTGTTTGGCTAGCTGTTCTGGCTGTAAGTTGCAACGAGGGACACTCAAGCCTCAGGCAGCCCTTTGTGTTATGTGGCTGTCAAGTTAGGGCCAGGAGAATCTGCAAGCCGGTAGTCAGGGGAAGACAAAAGTCAATCCAAGCTGAAAACCCAGGAGCTGGGATCAAGCAGTGAGCCAGAAGTCAGGAACAAGCCAAGAGTCAAGGAAGTCAAATGAGGTAGATGCAATGCACCAGGATCAGGAAGACATTGGCTGACATGATGTGCAGCCTACCACCTCCATAATGGTCCAGCCCTGAGCTGCTGCAGACTTCAGAGGAAGCCCCAATGGTGTTTTGATACAATGATTATGGAAGCTGCTTTTTCTGAGATTTCCCTACAACTTCTGCAATTATAGCTTCACTATCCGTTCAAGTTGGCAGCAGCACTGGATTGGATTATTTTTTATTGAGGCAGTAGGTTGAGTATCATGTCAGCCCTTGGGACTGAGGAAAGGTCTGCCTCAGATAGCAAGTTTCTTATACCTTCTTATACCCTAGGTGGGGACTGTCTAGGACCTGGAGGCTCAAAGAGCCTCCCAGAAGGGAAAGAGTAATCAGGATCTCAGTTCAGGCTTAAGTAGATCCTGATGATAGCCAACAGTAGATATGGTTGATAGCCGTATTCCCCCACATGAAGCCTGCACCTAAGTAGAGCCTGCAGTTCATTAGTGTCATTGTTATACATCAGTTGGAAAGTCTGCACGCAGCTGCTCCTCTGCCAAAGACTGGAAACTACTCCATGCACCATCTGCTTGCAGAGACGCATGGTAAGATGGCTGCTGCTTGCTAAGGAGGATTGCTGACACCAAAGAAAAGATGGAAGAGAGAGTATTTTGGCTGTTTCCTAGCACCTGCATGATCCTGGGATCCATAAAATTTTTCATAAATAAAGTGCAGAGAAATGCATCTGAGAAGAAAAAATGGGTAAATGCAAATCATAAATACATTCTAAAATAGGCATTCACCTCACTAAAGGTGAAATTACACGTTATCTTAAATATGTTGTTGTAGTTGCATCGGTTGTTGTTGTTGTCGTCAGGGGTATAGCTATAATTGAGCAGATGGGTTCAAAGAACCCCCCTCCCCAGCTCCTGAGAGCCCCCCAGCTCCAGCCCTCCCTATTTGCTTCATTATCTTCCTCACTCTGAGGGGCCACTGGAGTGAGGGTTGAACACCAGTCCCCTCTCCCCTAGCTATGCCCTGATTGTTATTAAAGTTAAAGAAGTAGCCAATCCAGATCAGGACTGTGCTGTGGGAGGAGGGAGATTTAACCCCATGTCATGTTAGTGACCAAAATCCTCCCCCAAAGCTGCTGTTTATTTCAGGAGGGAAGCTGTTGTCAGCACCAAGAAAAGCTTTGGTCATGGGGCAAATAGCCACTTTGCAGGGGCGATTTCAGTTCAACATGGAGGAAAGGATTAACCTGCTAACTGTTGAACCAATCTGGGTCAATGCCATCTCATGGCTGATATTCTTTGAAAATAAAATAAAAAAATTGTAATAGAATGACAGAGTTAACATTATGTGTAATTTGACCCCAAGTTCACACTTTCTATGTTCTTTTGCTGCCTGGTCACTTGGCCGCTGCCAAGTCTGTTTACATAATCAAAATATGATTTTAAAAATGATTAAATGCCATAGGTAAGTAAAAGGAGAAGAAAGAGTTGTTATAATAATTGCAATGATGATAACAGCAGACCAGCACCTTGGTGATAAAAGTGTAGAGACTGTAGAATTTCAAGCACATTTTAGAACCAGATGGAATATACAGATCTTTATTAGATGCCTGAAAGTCAGCAGGGACGTTGGGTGGGAGGCCTCTCTGCGTATGACGTTTCAGAGCACACTTCCATTTAAAAGGCCCTGCTTCAGACACTGCCAGATTGTATGACAAAGTGATTCAGTCACAAAAATCATGTATAATGGGTGTTAAGCACTTAGGTTAGTGATATTTTTGTTCAAGACAGAAGCAGTTCCATTCTGCACTGATTAGAGTTCCAATGTATTTCTATCATTTTTTTCCTCACAAGAACTCCAACAAGAATCTAGCCGCTATAAATGCACATTTCACAATCACTGGAATGTTATCCCACAGAAGTGGTTTAGTTTTCTGGTGTGCTAGATTTAATAGAAAGTGTTTCTTGTTAGTATAGGGACTTCAGAGTTCAGGATTAATAGCAACCCTGTAAATTCAGAGTTTCTCAATGACCAGAGGCCAAATGTGTTAGATCAGTATCTTAACTATATTGTCAAAGTGTTTCTCCCTTCCCATCAACACCACTTCAGTTTTCTCCTGCTTTTCTTAAAGCTGGCCGCTTTCCCTCAAATACAAATTTACTTCAGGCATTGTGACAACTGAGTGACAGTATTGATTGGAGCTTCCAAAGCTCCCCAGGAGGCTTCTTCCAGACGTTGAAGAATAAGGCCCTTACAAGTGAGGAATTTAAACACCAAAGGTAGCTCCAAAATGAAATAGTTGCAGAGTTCCACTGTCTTGATCTGGCCACATTTTGAAAGCATGTGAGCAGCAATGCTTTTATCAAATGTGACAGGTTGTAGACCAAAGGAGGGCAACTTACTGTGACATCCAGGCCATATTCTCAGCTTTTGCTATCAAACTACCAGCTCCAGGACTGCTGTAATTGAGGCTCTGATCTCTTCTTCAGCAACAGAAGTTGGGCAAAAATGACCCTCAGGCTCATGGGTCTTGGGCCGTTTTGGGTCTTTCAGGGGACTCTACCCCTTTACGGCTGGGCTCTTTTACCTCTGGGCTCCACCCTGGTACCAATTATTATTGTTATATTTTCAAGGACTGGCAGTCTTGTGAGAGCATCAGATCCTGCCTCAGAAATATTAGAATTTTGGTTGCTGTCAGCCTGGTAATGCTCAGCTGATGTGTCCCCTTTGCATACATGGTCAAGGTTATGGTATTCATTGATAATATAATAGGTAATACAAGGAATGGGGCAGGGTAGATAAAGCTATTGATTACTGGACTGGCTTCCCATCTGCTGCATTGGTGGCTTTTGTTTCACGCCTCCAGGTTGCATCAACTGGAGTTTGGTGGGACAGGCAAATCTTGCAATCTTTCCCCTAGTTGTTTGTTTTATTTTGACCTCGATAGTCCTGCAGTGGAAGAGGAATAGCAGGAGAACTGGCATCTATTTTTAGTGACTGTTTCTAACATCTGATGGAATTCAGATTCTTCGAATTATAAGTAGGACATAAAATATTTAAATAAATAAATGGAAAGACAGATTTGGCACTGGAATACTAAATTAGTCACATTAAGCTTAGGTTCAAAAATTTGATTTTCTGGCTTTTGTATGGTGAAGGGACTGAACAAAGTTTTGCCTTCTCTGTTTCTTAACTTTGTAATTGCCTTCACAGTTATTTCTGGCATTACCTTTAAAGTAACTATGGTGTCTGAAGACATCTTAAGGTTTATAGGATGCAATTCTGTCCTAAGGTGCTGAGCCAAAACAAGGGGAGGTGCATTTAGCAGACATTTTTTGCCCTGTGTGAAACATCCTCCCTTTGGGGATACAACACCCTTTGTAATGTGTGCAGGGCAACCGGGAGTTGGTTCAGGCCCCGATGAAAAAAGAAAATTGGGGCCACCCAGCAAGGGCGGTGCAGCTAAAAATCTTTACATGGGATTTGTTGCAAGAACAACAACAAAACCAAACATGCCCTGCATGGTATACAAATGAAACATGGAATAGGAAAATAAAACATTTATTCTTAAAGAACTTATTTTTTTAAAAAACGTAAATGAAAATCACATGTCAATATCTCTCTCTATAAAATTATCTAAGGCATACCCATGGCTAATCCTGTGTGTGGCAGTTCGCAAGAGTTCGTGAGCAGAAGCACCTGACTTGGCAGTGGGGATTCCATTTGCAGATAGGGAGGAGGAGCCTGTGATGGTTAAGGTCAGTTGGAAAGCAACTGTTACTGGTTGGAAGATGTTCTTGATTGTAGAGGAGAAGAATCTCTATATATTAGTGGGCCCGGGTGCAGAGCATCTGTGCCTCTAGTTGGGCCCAGCTGTCCACCCTACCCCACCCCCATGCCAGCATGCCCAGCTTTCTGGTTGGCCAACTGGCCACTCCCCCCCCGACGCCGTCCTCCTGGGCCAGACTGTCCCCCTGCCGCCGGCCAGGCTAGGCTGGCCCGCCGCTGCCTCCCATCTCCTCCTCCTGGCTGGCAGGGCTTCACCCACCATCCGCCCACCTCTTCTGGCTGGCGGGGCTTTGCCCACCAGCTCTCCTCCTCCGCCTCCTGGCTGCCACCATTATTTCTCTCCAATTCGA
Organism: Hemicordylus capensis; assembly: GCF_027244095.1. Lineage (NCBI taxonomy): Eukaryota > Metazoa > Chordata > Lepidosauria > Squamata > Cordylidae > Hemicordylus > Hemicordylus capensis. The sequence goes on along the minus strand of NC_069657.1, from coordinate 299,947,090 downwards.
TGCTGGAACTTTCGTGCACTCTAGAGCATCTGTGTGCTAGTACTTGATTGCTCTCCTCACCCCCTGCCACAGCCCCCCTCACCTCAGAGATCTCCCCACCCTCACCTGAGCTGCACTCCTGCTCCTCCTCCTCCATCCCCCTCACCCCTCTTGGTCATGGCTGCAGCATTGCTGCCACCTATTGGCCAAGCTGCATCCCCAGAGACCTTCCCACCCTCACCTGAGCCCCAACCTCCCCACGGGAGCAGCAGCAGTGGTTGACCGGGCCGTTCCTTGCTGCTGCCACCACCATGGCCGCTCGTTCCCCTCAGGCCCCTGACAGACCCAGGCCCATCCCTTGCCTGCCTGCCTCCCTCTGACAATGGCCTCGGTAGCCCCAAACAGCAGCAGTGGTTGACTGGGCCTTCTTTGCTGCCAGTGCTGCCATGGCTGCTCAGTCCCCTCAGACTGCTGTCAGAACATCTTCTGACCAGTAACAGTTGCATTCCAACTGACCTTAACCATCACAGGCTCCTCCTCCTTATCTGCATATGGAATCCCCACTGCCCAATCAGGTGCTTCAGCGGGTGCGTGGCTTGCCACATCCCCATGCATCCCCCTGGTCTGTATACAGGAATTAATAATATAGATAAAAGGATAGTGGGCAGGTGTCTGTGAAGAGAGGGGTTGTGACGAAGGAAAGAGCCCCTTCAAGAGAAGGAGGCTGCCCTTGTGTGAATTAGATGAGGAAACTAGATGAACAAGATCTGTTAACTTAGGAAGGGAGAGAGAGGGGGGGGATAAGAAAGAGTGGAGGAGAGACAAAGAGAGAAAAAGAAGAGAGGGGAAGAGAAAAATAGGGAAGGGTGAGGGACAGGCCTGAACCTGTCACCGGCCTGAGGAGAACGAGTGGCCATGGCAGTGACAGCAGCAAGGAAGGGCCCAATCAACCCCTGCTGCTGTGCTGCTCCTGTTGGGAGGAGCAGAAGTGGGGCTCGGGTGATGGTGGGGAGGTCTCTGGGGATAGGGGGCTGCAGCTTGGCCAATAGGTGCCAGCAACACTACAGCTGCCATCAAGAGGGGTGAGGAATGGAGATGGAGGAGTGACTAAGAGGGGTGAGTGGGTGGAAGCAATGGGACGGAGGAGCAGGAGTGCGGCCCAGAAGAGGGTGGAGAGATCTCTGAGGTGAGGGGGCTGTGGCAGGGGGTGAGGGGAGCAATTAAGTACTATCATGCAGATGCTCTCCGTGAGTTAAGCTTACTCACAAAATGCAATCTTGCTAATTGCAACACTCCTATAATGCAACTGCTTTTTGTTTTTCAGTTTGAATTTCTGAATTTGGATTTAATTCCATCACTGACTTGATTGCATTCTTAATTGCCAGAAGTGGTTTTTTTGTTTGTTTGTTTTGCAAAGGGTTTAACACTCTCAACTCTAGCAGACCAGTATGTGTTTTAGATGGAGTGGAGCAAATTACCAATGTTTTATTTCGAAATTTCCAACCTCTGAGGACTGCCACTAAATATATTATATAGCTTTTGCCAAGTGGCAATGCTCGAAGGCGTATATATTTTGTTTTATTGGAATGATAATCACTGTTATTTATTAAGAGGCTGAAGAGCATTCGGAGTTTTCCAGTAATGCCAAACACTTTAGCTTGGCTTTCTCCTTCTCCACTTGACTCTTAAAGCCCCCATCCCCTTATCGTATTGAAGACCTCTGAGGCCTAAAGGGCCTAGCATTCTCCTACCTCTTATCCCAATGACCAGTGAAGAGATAGTGGCCGTGGCTGATATCCAGACTAACAAAGCACTGATGTAGTGAATGTGCAGCACGTGCACAGAATTTTCATCTATCTCCCCTTCTTTCTGGAGCCCACTGCGCCCCCCCCCCCACAACACACAATATACCATTAGTCCAGATGTTAGACAGGTTTATTTTACCTTTTCTTCACTAAATTAGAGAGCTTCAGTCATGGAATGCAGAATATTCTCTGCATCTCAGGCTCTAGTCCAGCAAGAGGTAGGTAAAACAGTGTCCTTTCACTGGATCAGAGCCTTTCAGAGTGTGTGGTAGAGATGTGTAGCTGTCTGAAGAAATGCTGTCCCAGATTTCTACCTCACATGTCCAAAAGCAGGGAGGGGGAATAACAAAAACTTCCCCTTCTGTACCCATTCCCCTCTCTGTTTCCAAATCAGCACACAACCTACCAGAAACCAGTGCCCTACTCCTGCCCCCAAAATGTTTCCTGCCTCATCAGAGAGCAGGTTCCTGCTCAGATTCTAACAGAGGTGAAACTCCACCCCATTCCATAAATATGATATTTGTCTGCAGAAGCTAAAATGACTCACTTCTGGAATCAAATTGACTCATTGTGTGACTATTACGACATGTGTTGCCTGTCCATTGAGATTTCAGAACTGTGCCTTTCTGATTATTTTCTTTGACATGTAATGTGTGAAACTGCCTGGTTTTGTTAGGCTTTCCCCCCCATGGTTAAAATAGTATTTTAATGTACAATGGCAATTATCAAAACGAGCAAGAGGGCTAACCTGAGTTAAGGCTTTCATTTCAGAAAATCTAAAATGTTTGTACTTATTTCAGTAACCATTTTGGATTATATGCTTGGTAAATGTTGCAGATTCCAGATGGAGGTCACAAATTAAAGCTGATTTTGCTGTGATCTTCCTAGTATAGGTGTGGTAGGGTGACTTTTCTAATATTAATAACATTGATAATATAAAGGGGCAATGCAGAAGTTTTATTAGAAGAATCCCTTCATCCAGAACTCCATCTGCTGTAGGGTTTAATCTACACCTTCAGGATTATCGAACTGTGCAGCCATCCTGGGATTCTCCATTTCAGAATGCAAATGTGTATGTCATGGTGAAATGTGCCCTCATCTCTCTGCCTATGGTTCTCAAGGAACTGGCTCTAACCTAGCCTTTTCTATGTACTCGAAGATTCATAGAGTAAACTGTGTTATTTTCCTTGCTGTGTTCTGAAATGGTGCACTCCCAGGAAACTCCTAGCCATATGACTGGATTCTTCTGAACATACAGATCAGCTGTTCAGTGGCCAGGTTTCAAACATGGTTTCAGGGGCATATAGTGGTCAGTCCTTTTATTATTAAAAAGTATTTGAAGTCTTGCTTGGAAATAAGGCTTTTAATAATAGCATTGCTGTGGTACCTCAGATGTTATTACTAGGCAGTATAGGAACTTCTCAAAGTTATTATACTACTGTATTTCTCAAACTACAGGTGAAACTCAGGAAATTAGAATATCGTGCAAAAGTCCATTAATTTCAGTAATGCAAATTAAAAGGTGAAACTGATATATGAGACAGACGCATTACATGCAAAGCGAGATAAGTCAAGCCTTAATTTGTTATAATTGTGATGATCATGACGTACAGCTCATGAAAACCCCAAATCCACAATCTCAGAAAATTAGAATATTACATGGAACCAAGAAGACAAGGATTGAAGAAAAGAACAATATCGGACCTCTGAAAAGTATACAGTATACTGTGCTTGATTGGCCAGCAAACTCACCTGACCTGACCCCATAGAGAATCTATGGGGCATTGCCAAGAGAAGGATGAGAGACATGAGACCAAACAATGCAGAATTGCTGAAGGCCACTAATGAAGCATCCTGGTCTTCCATAATACTTCATCAGTGCCACAGGCTGATAGCATCCATGCCACGCTGCATTGAGGCAGTAATTGCTGCAAAAGGGGCCCAAACCAAGTACTGAATACATATGCATGCTTATACTTTTCAGAGGTCCGATATTGTTCTATTCTTCAATCCTTGTCTTCTTGGTTCCATGTAATATTCTAATTTTCTGAGATTGTGGATTTGGGGTTTTCATGAGCTGTACGCCATGATTATCACAATTATAACAAATTAAGGCTTGGCTTATCTCTCTTTGCATGTAATGCGTCTGTCTCATATATCAGTTTCACCTTTTAATTTGCATTACTGAAATTAATGGACTTTTGCACGATATTCTAATTTTCCGAGTTTCACCTGTATGTTGTAAATTCAGTGCAAAATGCTGACATGGTGGTGTGTTTTGTTTGTTTGTTTAATTGTAACATTCAGACTCTATTCCCATACCCAGTGCATAAACATGAGTACCTGGCTTGCTCTACTCTTGCCAGTCTGTTTAGATGGAGCAGTGCCTGCCTACACACAAGTTGGTTGGGTGTGTGCCCTGGAGCTGGATTGCCAGAGAACAATGCAGTGAAGGCAGCTGAGCTGTGAAAGTGTAACAACTAATATCAAAGGAAGGTGTCTTTTGTTTTTGTTTCAACAGAGATCCTTATTTGTTTATTATATAATAAAAATTTCCCCAATGGGCAGTTCAAAAGGCAAAAGGCGTTTTAACAACAAAACAAAAGAGGTGATCTATAGTTCTCTTGGCAGTCTTTCTGAAAATACATCTAGGTTGCTTCTAACTCCAGAAGGGCAGTTAACTTGAGAAAGAGAAAGCTGTTACGTGACTTTAACCACACCCTCCTCTAATTTTCAATAATGTGTTGCAATGATTGAAGGCAAGATTGAATCCAGGCAAGTTGGAGGTACTGTTGAATCTGGGCAAGATTGAATATGGGCAAGACACAAAGGTACTGTTGGTCAGTAGGAGAACCATTTGGGATGAGGAGATTCTATTGGTTCTGGATGGGCTTGCACTCCCCTTGAAAGAGCAAATGCCTAGCTTGTGGGTACTGCTGGACCCAGCTCTGCTTTTGGAAGTTCAGATGGAGACTGTGGCCAGGAGTGCCTTTGCACAGCTTCAGTTAGTGCACCAGCAGTGTCCATTTCTTGAAAAGGCAGTTATGGCCACTGTTACCCATGTCATGTCATGTCATGTCATGACTGGATTAATGTAACACATTCTACGTGGGCCTGCCCTTGAAGAATATTCCGAAACTGCAGCTAGTGCAAAATGTGGCAGCTAGGATGTTATCTGGAGCTGCCCCCTGGGACCATATTACCCCCATTTTTAAAGAGCTACATTGACTGCCAATCTGTTTTGGGGTCCAATTCAAGGTGCAGGTTTTGACCTTTAAAGCTTTAAATGGTTTGGGCCCTGGATACCTGAGGAACCATCTGCTCCCAAGAGTTTCTGCCCGCTTGACGAGGTTATGGGCGGGGCAGGGGGCTTCTCCATGTGCCAACGATGAGGGAGGCTCTCCTGTCATGTACGTGGGACAAGGCCTTCTCAGTCATTGATCCCAGACTTTTGAATGCTCTCCCAGTGGGCAGTTCAGATGTGTGTGTGTTTGCTGATGCTTTGCATCTTATGGTTATATTGTACATTTTTTAAACTTTTAATTAGATTTGTATTTTTATATTGCATTTTAATTCTTAATGTGTAGTGTTTATGGTTTTATATTGTTAAATGTTTTTTAAACCATCTTGAGATTATTTTAATAAAAGGTGGCATAAAAATTTAACAATAAATAAATAAATAAATAAATAAATAAATAAATAAGTAAGTAAGTAACTTGTGTGGAGGGAATCCTCATGAAATTTTCAGATGATACAAAGGGATCTGACACCTCAGAAGACAGGAATAACATTCAAAATGACCTTGATAGAATAGAAAACTGGGATGAACCAACACAAAATAAAATCTCACAGAGACAAATTTGATGTTCTGCACATAGGCCAAAAAAAAGAAAAAAAGAAAAGCAAATCTGGATATAAAATCAAATGCAAAAATGACAGGTAATACTCATCAACGGCATGTGAAAAATCTCTCAGGATTTCAGTAAATCACAAACTGTACATGTAGATATGGACAACAATATTCTACAACCCCATTTTTTTGCATTTATCACCTTGAGGGCAGGTTTTGTGGATATCTCTATTTTTGTACATTTCATTATGGTGAAATAGTTTTCTAGTGCAATAATATTATACAATGATACACAGAAGTCCAATTAAAAGCTGGCAGTTTTTGTTTAAGAAAATTCAAGACTCAAATAGCAAGATAATGTAAACTAGAACTGAGTTTGTGATAGTGATTAATGATTGTACAAATATTATTATTAGCAAGAATAAATGACTGGGTTTGAACTTGGGACCTCCAGCTCTCAAAACACAGACCTCTGCCTTGTACACTCAATGCTCCATTAGCTCAGCTAATGGGAATGGAAGGAAAAGTATTTCTGTGAGTCCATATATTATATTGAAATGTGTTCATGGATCTCATCAGGTATATTCATGCTTTCCTTAATTATGACACTTTATTCCAATTCAGTGTTCTCATAAGATCTGCCTCCTCTAAAAAAAATGTTGCAGGGTTTCTTCAGTCCCCAAAAGGAATGATCTTGTTCAGGACATAAATCAAAGTTGTTCCAGGCTGATGAGGTGCATTTGTACACTAGAGGTTCAGATAGCTTCTTTTCTGATTTGAAGGGAGGATTGGCAGCAGTGTTAAAAGGGTGGTGAGAAGTAAAGGGGCCAAGTTAGGCTGACCCCTTCCTGTGGCAGGTATAGGTATTATATGGGGTAGTGTGGGATTGGTGAGCACCTTTTGGCATGTGTTTGGAGGAGTCCTTGGCTGTCCCTAGAGGGTTTGCAGCTCAGTGCTGGATTAGGACTTACTACAACCTACTTTGGAATCACCAGTATTAGGCTTGGTGACTTGGGGGTGGAGATCCCTGAGACAGGTGCCTTGACATTAGGTTGGATAAGATACTTAGGTCATAAGAACAAGAAACTACTTGGCAACTTTTCTCATTGCTTGGAGAAGGAATTTTCAGGTTCAAAATGAACACAAAAGTCAGGAACTCCTATCTTTGCTGCTGCCTTTTGTTTAGGAGGGGGCACACTGATGTCTAGTCACAGGTACTCTAAAATCCTAGACTTTACAGTTTCCTATGGGCAGCTGTCACATACACCCCCCCCCCCACAAACACACCTGGGGAGGAAAAAAGAGTCTAAAGCAACCCGAGTCCGACAGACAGACAAGACATTAAATGTATGATTGGGGCAGTTGAGGCATGGAATTTTGAAAGTATTTGTTGGGGCAGGGAGAAAATGAAGGGGGAGATGGGAATTGGCCTTCTAGGAAATTGGCCTAAGCATTCCATAGGTCCTGGAAGATCACAGTCTTGGAAAGTCACACAGCTGTCTGGAAGTTTATTGTTTTTCATTTAATTCACAAATTTATATACTTTGGACCCATGTATGTAAAAACTGCCTTATTTTTTGTGTGTGTCCCCATTTTGCTTTCAAACTGAGAGGCACTTGAGCCAGAGGTACACCTAGGTAATTTTGGAGACAGGACCTAAAGGCCTTTGGAGCCAGAGCCCCTCCCCCCACCCCCGCAGATTAAGCATCATCATGCTCAGTCAGGCAACCACACCACCTGGGACAGACTAAAGAGGATTTGGGAGCCCCCAGGGGATGTAGAGGCCCTGGATTTCGGCCTGGAAGTCCAGGGGTAAGAGTGCCTCTGACCTGAGCACCTGAGTTTACTATCACATAATTTAGCACTCAAGTACTTGCTAAGCTACTGGCCTGGTTCATGCAGTTGTTCAAACCTAGGTTTAATGTGGGTTACCAATATTAACATGCTTGTGTGAACCCACACCAGGGTGATTTATGGCCCAATTTGAATCTGAGATTCTCATCTTGGTGTCACAATCACACTAATGTTGGTAACCCACATTAAATCTTCATTCGAATGATTGTGTGAATCAAGTCATTGTATATGTGACTGTGACAATTGACAGTTCAACTCAAAATCATAAGTATGTGAAGGGAGAGTGTCACTGACCTCACCAAAACATAGAATGGGAACAAAAATTGTTTGCCTTAGGTTTGGAGTTTACATGCAGCGGGATAGCAAAGACCACAGAGATGGGGTGACTCTTCTTTTGAAGTCCCATCCCCTGCAAGCTTGACACTATAGAAGGATTTTCAACCCTCTGATGTAAGGAAGAGAATGACTTCAAAAGGAAATCTTATGAGTTTATGCAGGTGAAGTACAAGCTCAAAGGGAGAGTATTGTAGAGCTCTACTGTTTTGTATGTATACTAACAGTATTTTATCTCCTCTGCTTTACAACGGCAGATCAAGAAAGCCTCCTGCTGGAATTTGATTTATAAATGTATATCTCTCTCTCTTGCTGGCCTGCAGGAAAAAATAGTTTGCACCCAGACCCAATCAAGACACAAGACAACAGTAATGGAGTAAAATGGTCCACAACTTTATTGATTTACATTCTGATTAATGAAGGTGGATTGGTGCTCCACCCCCTATAGTGTGGGACTCACTGTACAGCATGAAGACCTACTGCTGCAGCCAAACCTAAATATATAGGACAACATTCCTTCGCTCCAGGAAGCATCAACCCTATGGTTGGTGCTGCCCATCTTAGGTGTTAGGGGCCCAAGAAGGCCAGTTCTAATTTCCCTCTTCATTTTCTCCCTGCCCCAACAAACACCTTCAACAGTCCATGCCTGAACTGCCCCAACCATAGACTTAATGTCTAGTCTGTCTGTCTGACTCAGGTTTCTTTAGACTCTTCTTTTCTCCCCAGGTGTATATGTGTGTGTCTGTGTGTGTGCCACCAAGGTTTTTCTTTCTTTCTTGGCCTTCTCCAGTGCTTCCAAACATTCAACAAGAGCATACACAGTGCCTAAATCATCTTCATCAGAGGAGAAATGGTGGAGGGGAGGCCTACTGGGCCAAACTGGCCTGCACCACCCCCTTTATCTGTAGTCTTCTTTGGTGGCATGACCAAAAACAGAACACACAGAACTCAATTAGAGTAAGCAGATAAACACACTCACAACCACAGAAACACACTCCCTAACCAAACCAGTGCCAAAGCAGAATCAGCACAAAGGGGTGCTATGGTTTCCCAGTGCTAAGCAGGAACTGTACCACTGACTTATGGCTCAACCACTGCCCTCAAGTACTTGAAGGGTGGAAAATCAAAATCCCAGGTGTGTGATGAGTCAGCCCTGCCCAAGGGGCACCCCTACAGAGCCCACAAAAAGGGGAAAGGCAATTAATGCCCCCTCAGTCAAGCCTCTCCCACTAGGGATGTGTGAACAGGTTCAATTTCAAACCTGTTTGACATCAAACCATTTTGGTTCAATGGCTCAATATCAGCTCGAAGCCCCCCCCCCCAGGTTCGGTTCGAAATTGAACCACCCCCCCAGCTGGTTTGTGGGGCTCTAAGTTTAATTATTGGGGGAAAGTTTTAATAATTAATTCACTGCCACCATTCTAGGGGGCTTCTCCGAGGCCACAGGGGTTCTAGGGAGGTTCCCGCTCCCCCGCCAGCATCCTTTACTGTCCAAATAACCCAGTTTGGGTGATCTTTGGCCCATTCCAGACCTGCCCTTCGTTGTGACCATTTTGGAGGCTGCCATGCATGCCTAATGGGCCTCTGCATAGCCAGGTCACGCAGGACCTCTGCATATGAAGGCCACGCAGAGGCCTATTGGTCTGGGCATGCAAATAGCCCATACGCATGCACAGCGGCCTTCAAAATAGCCACTGCAAGCTGGGAGAGGGCCAGGAAGGCCTGAAAATGGGCCAAACCAACCCAAGAATGACTGGGGAAGTCTGGGGATGGGTGGGGAAAGCTTTGGAGACCCCTCCGCATCTGTGGCAGCACCACCAGAGGTGGCAAGATGACCCAGGACCTGGTGGTGAGTTTTGCAAAATAATTATTTTTTTTCACATCTCAAACCCTGGACTAGCTCCGAGCCAGCCCAGGGGGTTTGACTCAAGGTCAAGCTGAACTGGACCCAGTCCGGCTTGAGGGTGAACCCTTGAGTCGAACCAGTTTGATGGTGAGCCAGCTCGACATCAAGCCAGTTCACACATCCCTACCCTGGACTTCTGGGCTGAAGTCCAGGGCCTCCACAACCCCTGGGATACCCCAAATTATCTTTATCTGTCCTGGTTGGTGTGGTCACTGTGCCGCACTGCCAGCCCATGCTGTTCCAGGCAGCCAAGCATGACTGTGACCTGTGCTGGGCAGTGTAGGTGTGACCTCTGCTTTAGAGACAGAGTGGGGGAGTGGGGAAAGAAATGTGTGGGATGGGAGCCTATGGGATTGGGTTATGTTAAGTAGCAGTTTGAAATGTTTCTGCTAATGTATATTTGCAGTTTTATATGTTTTATATCCTTACATTCTTGTGATTCAGTTGCTGTTTGTGCCCTCAAGAACCCGCATGTTAAAAATATTGTGTGTATGTCTCTCTGTGTGTAGTCGGGTGATGCTTAACTTGCAGTGGCTGGTTGTGGTGGTGATGGTACAAGCTCCAAAATTACCTAGGTGCACCTCTGACAACAGACAGGGCTTATAGGTACACTGTCTTGGGTGCTGTACCCAGATACAGTGCCCATGATTTGAAGCATGTCTGAACTGAGTATGCTTTATGTTTCCACTATGGCTTTTGTTCAAAGGATTCAGGAGCAGCTTTATGCTAGTAAAACAGACAAGAAAACAGATCAGCCATTTCATGGTCTAGCTTATCTACATACAAATTGTTGAAATGAAGTAGGGATGTGCATTGATTTTTTGATGATTTGCAATTGATTTTTTTCAATTTGATTTGTACGCAAATTGAATCACCCCCGATTTGTTTTGCATCCGAATCTGGCCAGCTAGCACAGGGGCAATTTGTTTTGTCCACAAATAGCTCAAAACTGGAAGATTCAGGTTCGAATCAATTCAAAAAGACAGCAGGTGCAGGCAGTGATTCTCTCACAAGAAAGAAGGAGGTGGGAAAAAAATCTCTTCTTGTTTCCTCAGTTAGGAAAGCAGGAACAAAAAGCAAGGAATCCACTCCAGGCAGCAGGCAAGGCAAAGCAAGGCTCCTCTGGCTCTCTCTCTCTCGGGCACTCTCTCTCTCTCGCCTCCCACGAGGAAGAATGGTGGCTAGCTGCCACCTTAAGTATATTTGAAAATCCCTCCTTCGAACTCCGTCCACGCTTGTCCCTTCTTTGACCCTTCCCCTAGCCAATGCTGAGTCAGTCACCCCGGCAACACAAGTGTTGTAAATCTGTCAGGCTAGCCAGACGGAGCATAAAACAGGCAGGCAGAAGTATAACAGCAAAGTCTTACAGAAAGGAATTCTCCAAACCAGGACCATTCTGACGCAATCCAACAGAGTCCAAAGTGAAATCCACAGGCAAGGTCAACACAGTCCAGGGTCCAAACGTGGTCAAGGCAATACATGAACACAGCCAACTAGATCACAGGAAATTGACGTTGCTATCAGCAGTGTAGTTGTAGTACAATCGTCTTAAATAGGCTGACCCCTGGTGCTGTTAATCAAGTGTTCCTGAGTCAGCAGAGTTGCCTGTTGTTCTATGCATGTAGCTCCTTAACTCCTGCTGTCTCTTGGACTGATGCCTCTCCACAGCTGAGACTGGTCGCGCCTCCTCCACAAGAGCTGCCTCACCCAGCTCTAACTCATCTCCGACTCCCCGTGCGTCGGACCCACTCTCCTTTGCTACTTCTGGTCCTTGCCCTCCCTCCTATGCTGTCAGCTCTGTCCATTCCTCCAACTCCTTCGGAGTCTTCCAGCATGCCCATGACAACAAGATTTGAATGGAAACAAGCCAATATGGAACCAAGGGGGAATCCCCAGCCAATCGTTGCATACTGTATGCCAACAATCTGAAGCTTGGGAGGATAGGATTTTCAAAATAATTTCCTGACACAAAATGAAAACAGCAAGAGAGATCGCCACAAAATGGAAGTCTGAATCTATTAATTTTTTGGGTCCGAAATCTGGGCAATTTGTTTTGGACCTGAACTTGTCCAGTTAGCACAGGGGCAAATTGTTTTGTCTACAAATCACCTGAAAGAGGTAGATTCGGATACAAATAGTTTTGTATCCAAATCGATTTGCACATCCCTAAAAATGAAGATTTTCCTTATATTTTTACATATAGAGATGGAATTGGAGACAACAACAAAAACAGATTAAAGATTTTTTTAAAAAAAATACCTGGCATATTTAGGGTTTTGATTGTCTTTGTTTGTTTTTAGGCAACCTTTGTGAAGTGGATATAGATGAATGTATCTCAAGACCTTGCCTCAACAATGGAAGCTGTGTTGATGACATCAACTCCTATAAGTGTTACTGCCGAAGTGGTTTTATTGGAAAAAACTGTGAAACAAATGTTGATGAATGCTCATCAGCGCCTTGTCTTCATGGAAGGTGGCTATTTTTATTTTTACTATTATTGCCTCTAAGAAAAAAAGAACTAGCAACATTTAAGATTTAATGTCTGGGAAGGTTGCTGAAGATATTTCTAATTATGCTGTTCCATAAAGTAAGAGTACAGGCACAGTTAAAGGATGACAGATGTTGCCAGTTTAAGCTAATGCAATATAGTGGTACATTATCTCATTTCTTCTTTCATTTGAGTGCAATAACATAAAGTAATTTTCGATAACTCTGAATTAATTAGACTTTAATATACTTCCAAGTAACTCTTCAGCCTTTGCATACCAGCAGGTTGAAAGAGGACTCCTTCTTTGGAGTGTAGAGTCTGGGAGGGGCTTCAACCATCATATGATAAAGGAATAATTTCTGTTTGTGCTTAATGGGCATAATTAGTCAGATTAGTCGAAGATTTTATGTATGAGTAGAAAAAAACAATATGTCTGTTGCTGTGTCATCATTAATGTAAAAGCACATTGGATTTGTGTGTAAAAACAGGCCTTCCTTTTTCAGATGCATTGACCTCGTAGATGGGTATCAGTGCAGCTGTGAGGCCGGATGGACCAACTCAAGATGTGAAATCAATGTTAATGTAAGTCTTCTGATTAAACCAGAGAATATTAGGATACGTGAAACTAAGAACGCATACACTCTTAGATAAAGATACTACTTTGAGCCAGTTCAGATGAACACCAGGCTCTTCACATGATAATCCTTGAGAACACACCTTTATGTCACTGGTGGATGTGCTGACATGATCTTGGCACTTCCTTTAATCAAATGAGAAGCGTGTTCAACCAAATCACCCTACTACATGCACTCTGAAACCCTGTTTAAAAAGTGTTTTGGAGCACATGTAGAGGGAGGTTCAGATGAACACCCTCTCCCATGATTAAAAGAAGTGCCAAGATCATATCAGCACATCCACCAGTGACACCAGGTGTGTGTGTTCACAACATGGCCTTGACCTGAATAAGATGATGTTCATCTGAACTGGTTCTTTCTGGGCGTCAACACTAAGAATTTCCTTGGGATATACATACAAACAAAATGATATTCAGTTGTAACAATCCTTGTGCAAAAATTCCAGTAGCCTGGTCATCAAGAACAGCCATTTTGTTAGGTATGATGCCCCAGAGAGAGAGAGAGAGAGATACAATTGTCCCTCCCCCATTGCAGGAAAGAAAGAAAAACATTGAAATTGAGATGATTGAGTTATAGCGATCAGCTTGAAGGGGGTACTGTGTTCATACAAGCCCATAGAGATTACCTCACACAGAACTGCCAAGGAGAGAAACATCCTGCACCCACTCTGTGGCTGCCACATTGCTGCTTAAATTTCCCTTGCAGTCAGTAGACAAAATGGATGATTAATTGACTGTGAATGTAGGCAGAGGTGCATTTAGATAATTTTGGAGCCTGGGCCTTCTGGAGGCCTCCCTCCCAATGCAAGTTAAGCATCATCCCACTGCTAGGGGTGTGCACAAAACTAGTTTGCCCGGTTTGGTTCAAATTTGAACCAGGTTCAAACCGGGGCGAGGTGGTTCCGTGGACTGTGTCTACAGACTATTACTTCCCTGCAAGGGAACACACTGTGCACTGATAACCTTAATTGCTTAATGACTGACCTAACGTCAGCAATTAGGTCAATGACAGTTTCTGCAAAATCTGCAGCAGCAACCTGCAAAATGGAAGGGAAATATAAATACCTTTTAAAATCCATATCCCAAAATTGAGGGATTTGTGGAAGCCTGGGATGGCTTGAGGCCATCCCTGCCATGCCCCCAGACCCACTGTGAGGTGCCCTGCCACCCACCAAAGGGGGGGTTGGGGGCAGCCCCAAATCCCCATTATTCCCTATGGGGAATTTTTTCAAATTCACCATTAATAGAAGGGTCACTCAATTTACTTGGGGATTGGTGGGTGGTAGGCACCCCTGGGTGCCTACCACTCACCTACCCTTATGTGCCCCTGGGTACTCCACATAGGAAATAATGGGCAATAATAATAAAATTTTCAAAAATTCATAACAAATCATAGGAGTGTCCAATTGCTTTGGGGTTGGGGTGAGAGTTGGCACCCATGGGTGCCTACCACCCAAACCAGTTTTGGAGATACAAACTGGTTTGAACCAGTTTGAATCAGTTTGAATCAAACCAGGCTTCATTCAGTTCAAATTCAAACCAGCAGGTCAGACCCAATGCCTGGTTCACTTCAAATTCGAACAGTTGAACCAAACCGGTTTGAATTCAAACCAATTTGCACATCCCTATCCCCTACACACACACACAGAGTGACAAACACTGTACACATGGAGTGTATTTATGCAAATTTGCAGTAGCAGAAACATTTCAACATGCAACTCAACATATTCCCATCCCACTTATTTCTTTCCCTGCTTCTCTCTCTGTCTCTAAAGCTCCCAGCACTGGTCATAATCACACTCAGCCACTGAGCACAGTGTAGGCCAGCAGCAACCACACCACCCAGGACAATCTAAAGAGGATTTGGGGCCCCTGGACTTCAGCCCCAAAGTCCAGGGGTAAGAACGCCATGGGCTATAGCAAGAACCAATTTTCAGCTCCACATTTTTCCAGCTTGTAAAACTCTGCTGTCCTTTTCAAGGGGTTCCAAAAATGATTGTTTTGGTTTTTTGAGGGTTGTAATGAGAACTCAGTTTGTACCTCCTTCAGGAATTGGATGGGATGCTTGTCCTTCATAATTCAGATGGGCAAGGCAAAGCAGCATTAGACAAGAGATTAAAATGAGCTTTTTATTTGTTGATTGAGGAGCATAAACTGCTGAGAGCTAAGGAACAAAAAAAGGGGGAAAGAAGATGAAACAGATACATACATTAAAAGGGAAGAAAGGGAGATAAAAGAGGACAAAGCTGGAGGGAGGAAGAAAAGCAGGAAATTTGTGGAAGCATGGAGACATATAGGAAGAAAAAGAAAGGAGATAAGAGAGAAACCAAGGAAAACTCAGGAAGGAGAGGAAGCTGTGGCAAGCAATATGCTTGTGTTGGGGAATTTGAGAAAGGACTAGTATATGACTTAACTGCTATTTTTTCTATATAATTTTTAATCTGCAAGATGTATAACCATCTTGTGTTTGCCTTCCCAACAAACCTGTGAGGGAGTTCACTGCAGGAGAGGAAGGAGACTCTGAGCCATTTGCACCTTCCTTTCTGCATATGACATCCCAAGTGATTCACAAACAGAAATGGGGGGGGGGAGTGGAATAAGTTATGACCTACTAAAGGCAGGAAGGAATGTATCTAAAGATCCCTCATTTCTGGTTTCTAAAATTTCTGCTGACTCCTAAGGTCTGTCAAAATGTTTCCACCCTTAGTGGCTAGACATATAGTAGTTGTCTTGGAGTGCAACAAGTACTAGAATTGTGCAGCTCCTCCTTATCCAATGCACTCATGTATGGAACGTAATAATTAAGATTACTAGATTTTTTTGGCACTTCCTCCATTACCAGTTCAAGAAGATCAGATAACACAGAAATGTCTGTTCTTTCATATTCACAGAAACGTCAGAAAATTTCTTTTCTTTCCCCCTGTTCAAAGTATTTGGTATAATGCCTTTAATATTGTTCTGGGGAAATCTGCTCTGATTGCCTTTTTGTTTATTTATCATATTTGTATTATGCTGCCCAAAACATGCAGCTCTGGGCAGTTTACAATAAAACAATACAAATAAAAAGAAATAAAAAGGTTAACATATTACAATAGTTTAAAAATCAAAACAATGTTAAAAACTATTAAAACTGTATCTAATTAAAAAACCTGGGTGAACAAAAGTGTCTTAACTGCCTTTTAAAAATTTGTCAGAGATGGGAAAGCTCTTATTTCAGCAGGGAGCGTATTCTAAAGGCTTGGGTCAGCAAGGCCTGTTCCCAAGTAGCCACTAGATGAGCTGGTGGCAGCTGCAGACAAACCTCTCCTGATGCTCTCAATGGGCGGTGAGGTTTATGATGAAAAAGATGTTCTCTTAAATACCCAGGGCCTAAGCTGTTCAGGGCTTTATAGGTTATTACCAGCACCTTGTATTTTGCCCAGAAACTTATTGGCAGCCAGTTTAGTAATATAGTAATATTAATGTAGTGTAGTAATATAGGAGTAATATCGTCTCTTCAAGATGACCCAGAAACCAACCTGGCTGCCGCATTCTGTACCAACTGCAGTTTTCAGACTACATACAAAAGCAGCCCCACATAAAGCACATTGCAGTAGTCAAGTCTGGAGGTTACCAGCATATGTACCACTCTTCTGAGGTCTCAAGAAACAGATGCAGTTGGCATATCAGCCAAAGCTGATAGAGCTCTGCCTACCGACTCAACCTGGGACACCAGGGAGAGGGTTGGATCCAGAAGTACCCCCAGACTGCGTACCTTCGGGGGAGTGTGACCCCATTCAGAACAGGCAGATCAAACCCATATCCTGAGTTCCAACCCCACACAATAAGTACCTCCATCTTATCTGGATTCAGTTTCTGTTTATTATCCCTCATCCAGCCCATTACTGCCTCCAGGCAGGCATATAGGGAGGTTATGCCTTCTCCTGATATCGACATAGAGAAATAGATTTGGGTGTCATCAGCATATTGATAACACCCTGCACCAAATCTCCTGAAGATCTCTCCTGGTGGTTTCATTTAAATGTTAAACAAAAATTGGAGACAATGTGGAGCGCTGGGAGACACTGTAAAAAAGTTCAGATTTTGAAGAGCAACAGTCTCCAAGGGATACCATCTTGAACCTGCCTAAGAGATAGGAGTGGAACCATTCCTGCAGTCATTGCACTGGTTGCCTATTTGCTACCGAGTTCAATTTAAGGTCCTGGTTTTTACCAGGCCTTGTGGGGTTTGGCACCTGTTTACCTACAGACCCGCCTCTCCCATCCAGTTACATCCTGTCCAGTCAGATCTGCTCAGATGGCTTTTTTGTCAGTCCCTGATTTCTGAGAGGTTCGGGGTGCTAGGACCCATGAAAGGGCCTTCTCGGTTGCTGCCCCACTTCTCTGGAATTCCCTTCCCCTGCAGATTCATTTAGCTCCTTCCTTGTCGATTTTTAAATCTCTGTTGAAGACTTTTCTTTTTCGCCAGGCTTTTACCCTGTTAGTTACTTTAATTTTATTTAGAATGTAATTTTAATGCTGTCTTGTTTTGCATGTTTTTGTACACCACCCAGAGTCTTCGGAGTGGGCGGTATATCAAATGTTTCAAATAAATAAACAAACAAACAAACAAACCACTGCAAAGCAATCCTCTCAATCCTCTCAGACACTCCAGAAGGATTCTGTAGTAGATAGAATTGAAAGCCACTGAGAGGTCTGAAAGGACCAAAAGAGTCACATTTCCTCTGTCAATTCCCAATTGGAGATCATCCATCAGGCCACCCAAGGCAGCCTCCACCCCAAAGCCCATCCAAAAGTCAGTATGAAATGGATTATCACCTCTTTTTTATCCCCCTTCTTTCTCCAGTAACTTCCTTCTTTTAAAAAATTCATTTAAAATAATTTAGCATTGGGCAGAGGGAGTCAGGGGAGACAGACAAGGGACCGGGTCTCACGATCAGTGAGACCTGGTTTTTCTGAGTGCGTGGTGAGGGAGCTCTGGGCGGCCAGATCGGCTGCCCACATGGTTGCCAGCTCCATGATGGAGCCGGTGGGGGCTGGAGAGCTCGGGGGCCGCGTGGCCCCAGGAAGCTCCAGTATACCCTGCGCAAGCGTGCAGGGCATACTGGGAAACCCCCAGAGCTGGGAGGCGGCTTTTTGCCTCCCCTCCGGGGGTCTACTCAGGAGTAGCCATGGAGCCGCACTGCAGCTACTCACAATCAGATAGCCCGGATTTGCGGAGTGCTCACTCCGCAAACCTGAGCTAAGGGGAGGGGTACTTGAGCGGATTACCTGCTCTAGAACCACTAGGCTTGCAGCCGAGCCCAGCGGTTCTCACGATCAGCAAAAATCGGGCTAGCAGAGGCTAGCCCGATTTTTGCTGATCTTGAGAATAGCCCTAAGATAAGCCCCAAGATATTACTTAAGTAAAGCACTGAGCTGTGCCTTTTTAAACCTAAAAATCTTTTTGTACATCTATATTCCATGAATATGAACATGTACGTGAAGGTATTTATGAAAGCTATGACTCCTAACCAACATCTAGTGCAAAAAATAAAATAAAATGCTGTCTGATTCTATGCATATTCACTCAGAAGCAAGACCCACTGGGCCTTTCACATGAACATTTGAGGGTGGCTTTTTGGGGGGAAGAGTTCTTCCCCTGGTCCTGACAGGTGAGTAGAGTCTCTGTTTGGCTCTGCAGATCCAGCACACACATGATGACAACAGTTGTGAGCTTTAAACATGGAAGGTCCTGCAAGCACCAAGAGAAACTTCCTGGCATTCATCACCCAGCTAAGAGAATTAAAAAACTCATGATGTCAACAGCCACTCTCTGATTGGCCATGAAGGGGCTCAAGGTGGCCCCAGTCCTATTCAAGCCATCTTGAGCAAAGGGTCATAAAATGTGTTGTGCAGAGCAGCACATTCAGAGGTGGCAGCCTCTGTAGCCTCATCACTCTAATACAAACATTAGGGATGTGCATGATAAATTTTCGCACGATGGGCGCACATGCGCTCGGGACTTCCGGCCACTTCCGGCCGACGGGGGGAACGGGGTGGCAGGGAGGAACGCTGCCGCCCTGAGGGGCTTAAAATTTGGAGAGTGCCGGCGGGGGAAACGTGGCGGGGGGGTGAGTACACTCTCCCCCGCCCTTAAAGCTCTACCCCCGCCGGCGCCGAATCGCCGAATCAGCCCCCACACCCGAAACGTTTCGGAGGCCTTTACAATGGCCTCCGAACTGTTTCAGGCACAAGCCTAACACACATGGTGATAAATGCTCTCACACAATCAAAACTCCAAGGTAGGGTGACTCCTATTCCTTTTGTG
The DNA here is from genome assembly GCF_027244095.1 of Hemicordylus capensis. Classification (NCBI taxonomy): domain Eukaryota; kingdom Metazoa; phylum Chordata; class Lepidosauria; order Squamata; family Cordylidae; genus Hemicordylus; species Hemicordylus capensis. Next base: position 299,927,932 of record NC_069657.1, on the reverse strand, counting down.
CATCAGTTAAGGGCTAGGTAAACGATCTGGGTTGCACTCGTTTTCAGTACCTGGGCTTGGGGAATTCCCATGGCTCTCACGACCATGAAGCCGTGATTATACTGCCCCCTACCTACTTTTTCATGGTCATGTGTACAAGCATACTGAGTTCAATGGGGCTCAGTAGTCAATGGGGCTCAGTTCAATGGGGCTCAATTTACACACACTTACTCAGTGTGTATAAATTGCAGCTTTCCTTTAGTTTCTAAAATATCCATTCATGTAACTTACTATTTAATGAGAACATTGACTAACACCAGCAAACTTGCTGTTTCAAGTAAAAAATAAAAAATGTAACTAATTATCTTATTTACTTGATAATAGGATGGGGGAGTAGGGGACAACGATATTGGCCACCTACAGCCTTTCTCATATTGTTTTCATTTTCTTATTAAAGCACTAATTGACTAGATATGTACCATATTTGTACTAGGAAGCGTTTTATTATAATTGCTTGCAGGAATGTCATTGGCCTTACTGCATATTAAATATTTCAGTAATTTGGTAGGCCTTAGGAATCGTCGTCAAAGTCTTTTTACTACCTGTAGTCAGCACTTCAGGTTAATACATATTTTTATCCTTGTGAACTTTTATATTTATTTTGATATTCAGTAGGCATGTCAGTAGATTTCAGTATGAACTAGTTAACATTTTGTTTCATCATATACCTGATTTCATGCAGCTTTTAATATATCATAAGTTCAACACATAGATGGGTTACTGAAGTAAATCTTTGTTACTGGACTGTGTTCGATCTGTCATTAGCAACATGCATGATACGTACTGCACAAAACTGTATAGGAGAGGGAAGTTTGCATTACATTTAAATGAGCAATCAATTTCCATCAGTGGACAGTGGACAATTTCCATCAGGAGAGCTGGTCTTGTGGTAGCAAGCATGACTTGTCCCCATAGCTAAGCAGAGTTTACTCTGGTGCATCTGAATGGGAGACTTGATGTGTGAGCACTGCAAGATATTCCCCTCAGGGGATGAAGCCACTCTGGGAAGAGCAGAAGGTTTCAAGTTCCCTCTCTGACTTCTCCAAGATAGGGCTGAGAGAGATTCCTGCCTGCAACCTTGGAGAAGCCGCTGCCAGTCTATGGAGACAATACTGAGCTAGATAGACCAATGGTCTGACTCAGTATATGACAGTTTCCTATGTTCCTATGTTCCTATGACATAGGAGAGCCAGGTTTGAATGTCTTTCATCTCAGATGCTCATTCATAGCCTTAAACAACTCACCTGCTCCCTCTCCTGTAGAGAGTGGTGGGGGGTGGAGTCAGAAAGAAAAGGGAAGGGAAGGAGAAGGAGAAAAACATATTTTATCTCTCTCTCTCTCTCCCTCCCCCTCCCTCCCCTTCCCTCATCTTCATAGAATTTTGTCTGTGTTCATAAATAATGGTGGGAATATGCCACAATTTAAAACCCTCACATCATTTCACAAGGTATAGGATGTACCTTGCACTGAGTCATTAGTTCATCAAAGACAATACTGTCTATTTAAGGTAATGGTTCACCAGCACTTCAAGCAGAGGTCTTTCCCAGCCCTACTTCCTGAGATCTTTCGACTGACAATGCCACCAATTGACCCCAGTGACTGATATGGTGACTAATGAGTGCTTGCATAACAAGCAAACTAGTGCAAGAAGACCAAATCTTTGCACAGAAAACACAGAGATTTGCACAACTGTGCAAAGGTTACATTTAAAACAACTGAGATGTGCCTCAGTTGTGCACTGTTACACAAGCATGCTTGCAGTAGTGCATCACTAATGCAAGTTGCAGACTTAGGAGAAGCCAGCCGATCACTGCCGCTCTAGGCAGCGTGGCTCGTTTGCCCCAGCCCCTTACGGAAGAGCATGTGATGCTGGGAGCCCATTGGTCAAGCGTACTTCCGGGGGTGGGGCCAGAGCAGGTATCTGGCCTGCTTGCCGATGCCCGCACAGTCCGGCTCTCAAAGCTGAAGAGAGCGGACGTGTGTGGGCTGTTCTCCCAGGCCGTCCGCGAGCACGTGGCCGGGCCTGAGGAGAAGTCAGCTGCACTGGGGGGCTAAGGGGTGAGACTGGGCTTTTAAGACCTCCCACCCGGTACAGGCGGCCGCAGCCACAGTGTGGGTGGAGATTGGGCTCTTAAGCTCACCTGCCCCATTGGCAAGTGGCCCGGGCTGTGGAGGAGTGGCGCGTGCAAGCGCCCCAGCTTTTAAGCCAGCCCAGGCAGCGGGGGAATGCCCGCGAGCCAGCCAGCTGTGCACGGCCATTACTGGGCTAAGGCCCCATTTCACAGTACAGCCAAGTGTCCGGCCGGTTTTCTTGGCGCGGCCAAACGCCGCGGCCGTTTTTGGGCTGCACGTGGCCACAGCTGTGTGGATCTGCGGCAGGGCCTTTTAAGGCCCTTGATAAAGATTTGCGGCTGGGCCTTTTAAGGCTCTTGATAGGGCCCTCCTGGGGCCCCGCTTTGGGGCATGGTTCTGCACTGTGGCCTTGCTGCCCCCTGCGGCCCGACCCTTGGGCCTATTGGGCAAGGCCTCTATGGCCGTGGCCAGGCCCCTCTAAGGACCTGCTGCAACAGCACACCCGACACCTGCACTCAGAGGACAGCACGCAGAGGAGGAAGGCCCTCCTGGAACATTGATAGGCCTGGCATCTGCCCAGTCTCAGGTTTGGTGGCTGCTGGGGGTGTTTATACTGTGACAAGGGTCAGCTCCTCCATTTCATGGGTTGCTAACCCCCCTCCTCCCAGTGGGTTAACTAGTACGTGCGCGTGCGCTTAGGGCCCCTGGGCCAATTAGCAGCTGGGGTCACATTAACCCATCAGCAGCTGGGGTCACATTAACCCATCCCCGCCACAGGATAGAGCATAGATTGTAGTGCCATGGGCCCCAAATCAGCTGCCAAGACAGGGGGGAAGCAGGTTCGACCCCCCAGGTGGCCCCCTGCCCTGTTGGAGTCATCATCTGAGGATGAGAGGGATACTAAGCTTGGGGCTATTAGAGTGCTCATTGCATGTTTGGAGGCCATGGAGAAGCAGCGGAAGGCACCCTAGGGGGATGGGGCTGCGGGCGGCTCGGGTGGGGCCCAGTTCAACTCCTACCCCACTGTTGGCAGCATCCTTCCGTATGGCTGGACAGCATCAGAGGGGTGGCGCTGGCGTCAGGGACCTGACATTAGGTCTGCTGAGAAGTGTTCCCACCTCATGGTGGTCGAGTTGCCTCAAGCCAAGGTGCCAGCGCCCTAGGTTTTAGGGTTAGGCGGCCACGCGTGTGGCCGACCTGTGAGCAGCCACACTGTGGGGTAGTTGAGTGCCAATTCCAGCTGAATGCCTAGCAACTCCATTAACTCCATTGCAATTGGAATGTTAATAAAAGTGGCCAGTTTCACCAAAAGTATACACGTCCATGTCTCTTTGGGTCTGGGTGCAAGTAGCTAGTGCCACAGTATTCTGCAAGTGTTTCATTAGTCAGAATTTTGGTTAGTTTCTTTTATATGGACGGCAAGGATATCTTCTTGAACTGATACTATAGTGCACACCAGATGCACAATCTGTGCCTAGGGATCCATCCTTCATCCTTTGTCAATCCCTATGGTGAATTAAGGTCATCTAGCTCAGAAGGCTTAATCTTTGTTCTTCTCTAAGGGTAGCCAGAGTCTGTTAATTCAAGCTGAAGCATGTGACATGTCTGGACTGACAGGATCAGTACCTGAGTGGCAATGCTACGGAGCCATGTTTGAAAAGAAATCCAAAATGGCCACCAGTTCCAATATGGCCACCTGCACAACTACCATTCTGTTGTTGTTTTTCAGCCATAAAATCGTGCAGTAAAGGTATGCTGGTTGAACTCTTCAAAATGGTTTCGTAATGAAACTTTCTTTCAAATGAGCTCCACAACACCCAGATATATGAGTCTGTTCCAAAATTATGATTCTCTGAACCTGAAGTATTGTAGCCGTTTGCATAATACACAATGTACATTTAGGCTCTGTATCTACATTTCATCACTATCACATCACCTACTTATGTGCATGCAAAAACACACTCTTTTCCCCAGAAAGTGCATATTTCATTGGACTTTCCATTCAGCTACAGGAATACTGAAGCAGTTCTTATAATTCTTGACATGAGAGCAATCTGCACAAGTTCTACTCTGGTATTTTTGTTACTCTTGTAACAACTGTGCCCCTGTGTAATTATCTTCAGTTAATGTTAGTGACTTTTCTTTGGAGAGCCTAACTTATTTGATTTCCCATTCTAATTTGTTCCAAAAGTGGTATTAAAATTTCTGTAGACCTTGTAACATAATTCATTAAGGAACATATGCTTATTCCTTTTGTACTGCCAGCAGAATAGATTTATGTATGTGTTGTTTCCCAAATTAGCAGTAATGGAATGTAGGGGATAGGTTTTCAAAAGCAAAAATTAGTTATGCTCCCCTGGATTATTTGAAACTGAAACCCTCCTGACTATAGCTGAAAATATTCAGGGCATAAAGCAGTCAACATTGAATGCTCTTGCATCCCATTGATTTCATTGGGTAACTTAAGCATGTGGTTATATCACTCCCAATAAAGTCAATAGAGGCTGTTCTCGTGCGCAGCCTAACCCATGCTAGGGATGCCCAGCCTGGGCTAGGTTGCATGTGAGAACTGAAAGAATTGGGCCCAATGCCAGCGGACCAGCACTGCTTAGCCCAGCTGCTAGCTAAAGTTAAGGGAGCAAGCATTCCCTTAACCCTGGCTTGCTGCTCGTGTGCAAGCCGGGCTACCTCCAGCCCAGCCGCACACAGAGAGATCAGGCATTCTAGAGAACAGGAGAGATCAGGCATTCTAGAGTTTCCACATCTGTTGAAGACTTTCAGATGAAAATGTGGAAAATTCTGTAAGAGTGGAGAGGCAGGTTTTGCTCATTCAGTTACAATTCCAGTTTTCAAATACTTTCTGGGATACCCTTTCCTTTCCCCATGCTTTATAGCCTCTCTCATCATGTAAACTCAGAATTCATTAATGTCAATCTTGATTTATAAATATTAGGGGTGGTGTATAAATAGTTGCAAACATTATCATACATGATATGCAATGATCATATATGCAACAATCCTACATTTATTATGTATATACTCTCCGGTGCATAGAACAGTTAATATTTGTATCAGTACTTGCTGCAGTGCATGGCCACCTTTATAGCAGTGTTACTGCTACAGTCAAAATCAGAAATAATGTCATCTAACCAAAACAAACCTCTTTAAGTCCTATTAATTTCAATGGGGAAGTGTTAAGTATATGCTCTCCCACGGAAGTCAAGACCTGGTTCAGACCTGGTGCTGCACTTGGCACTGTCTATCTATCTATCTATCTATCTATCTATCTATCTATCTATCTATCTATCTATCTATCTATCTATCTATCTATCGGAAATATTTGTACCCTGCCCCTCCAGTGCAAAAGCAGTAAAATAGAAAACAGAAACAACATAAAGTTGGTAAAAATTAACTAAAACAGCAATCAGCTAACTAATTTGCAAAGACGTTTAAAAACAAACCACCAGATAACACACTGCAATAAAAGACAACTAAAAAGCCTCTCAAAACAATGCTCTGATTGGCCCCCTTTAAACATATGGGAGAGGATCCTTTGCACACATCTTTCCTCCTCCCTCCCCCACCACCCACAAATAATCACAGTGTCATTCATCTGAATCATCCCTCTGTGTGTGGTCCAAATGTTACTTTAATTTAGTATTTAAGTGATGTGTGTTGGGGTGAGAGGAATGCACAACCATGTTCCTTTCCAACATGTTTAAAGGGAGGCAAACAGAGTTTTTCTGAATTGGCCAATGCAATATGTATAATTAGAGACTCTGTGATTGTTACCATTTATTAGCTGCAGTAAATATTTGGTAAGCTAATGGGAAATGTCAGAAATTTTTGGAATCTACCAGCAGATCTCAAGAAGTGAGCCAGCTACTTACAGATGTTTCCCTCCTGGTGCATTGAACCGATCATTTGAAATTTGATATGAATGCAGACTAAATTCTGCTCCCGTACTGAATGCCTCTTTTTTTTCCCCAGCCTCATTTATAGCTTTGATACTTCCCAATGATTTTTATGCTTTCTCCTATGAACCATTATTTTAGGTTGATTTGTTCCTCATAAATTACATAGAGAAAGTAAAAGAGAACAAAGCTACAAAAATAGTTTGAAGTCTAACAAGCTACAGGCAAATGTGGGGAAATAAATGAAAAAAGTCATCTATTTTTAGCTTAGGAGAACAGCACATCACTAATTTGAAAAGCAGACTGCTTTTTATTTTTTTTAATATTCACTTTGTGTTACCCATTAAGAACTTTAATTAATTTAGTGAAAGACTAATTTGTAAACCATAGGTTCAGATTTTTTGGCAGTATATGAAGTATCCCATCCTTCCTATGGGATGTATAATTCAATTTACTTTATGTTATGCTTTCTAATAAATCATCCCATATATCCCAGCTGGAGTGCTGATAGGAAAAAAGCAAAACAAAAAACAATTATGTCCACACCATTCTCCTCTGATCAGATGTTTGCATTGTAGAAAAGTAACTCTAGTATCTGAAAGAAATATACTTATTGGTCTTCATTGACCTTAAACTACTAACTAGCTTGGAGAAGTTAGAAATTATACCACTCCCACCCTGCCTCAGAAGGAGAATTTCATTTTCAGAAGCCTCTGCTTATCTCAGCTACCTGGGCGACACCAGTTAACAGACCTCATTTAGAATGCAGGCATTATCCAGGGGTGAAAATAACAACTCCATTTTTGCCATTACGCTAATTGTGCTCTCCTGTAGTTTTATTTATTTATTATTTATTTATTTAGCACATTTTTATACCGCCCTAACCCAAGGTCTCAGGGCAGTTGACACAACAAACATTAATTTGACCCAATTTCACATTATATACATGTGATATGCTTGCCCATTTGTTTTGTTCACGTATTTTATTTTGAGAATATTCATTATTAATATTAACTTATTTGTTAATAATAGCAATAGTAGCAATAGCACTTACATTTATATACCGCTCTATAGCCGGAGCTCTCTAAGCGATTTACAATGATGTAGCATATTGCCCCCAACATTCTGGGTACTCATTTTACCGACCTCGGAAGGATGGAAGGCTGAGTCAACCTTGAGCCCCTGGTCAGGATCAAACTTGTAACCTTCTGGTTACAGGGCGGCAGTTTTACCACTGCGCCACCAGGGGCTCATGATTCATGATATTCATGATTTGATATTAATATCTTATATCTTCATTGATAACATAATATTTTGTTGAAGTATTTGTTATAATATTTTATACAACAGTGTGTGTTCTTGTACATATTTCTCTGCATTGTAACTTTCCAGTGCAGTTTCCTATGGGTCTGATCCATGCATGGAAGCGGCCACCCACATGACCGCTGGCTCTGTTGCGGAGCTGCGGGGAGTGGGGGCCAATCTGCCCGCGGAAACTCCAGTCCAGCATGCCCTGCTCGAGTGCGCAGGGCATGCTGGTGAGACCCCCGGAGCTGGGAGGCAGCTTTTTGCCTCCCCTCGGGGGGTCTCCTTGTGAGTAGCCACGGTGTGGAGCCGCACCATGGCTACTCACGATTTTTAAAACCAGGTTTGCAAACCTGGTTTAAGGGCAGGGTTAGTTAGGAGGGTTCCCCGCTTAGGAACCACCGGGCTCACAGCCGAGCCCGGTGGTTCACACAATGGGATGAAATCGGGCTAGCGGAGGCTAGCCTGATTTCATCCCATCATGTGAATAGCCTCAATGTTTTTTTCAAGCAGAATGAGGAGTGCTCTAGGGAAAATGCAAGAACAGTGCCACATTCATATGTTGCCATGTTGATCAATGAGGCGATATCATTTTAAAGATTGGTTTAAATCAACCCTTAAAGGCAGAATCCTTCTTTATTATATTTTTCATTAATGCATCTAATGTGATTTATGCAGTCTTAATGTGTGCAGAATGTGTCATATTGCCAACTCTGCACAGGGTTAAAATGTACTAATCTCTTCATTCTACCATGCAATGCACCCTGAATTAGAGAACAACAAGCCCATCACAATGGTAAATGGGATTTCATCTTTTACTTTCATTATAAAAGCAACTCTTCTGTGACCTTGAGATCTCAGGAGCTTCAAGAAAAGTTTGCAATGCAGTTTTGAAGGGACTGCAGAAAAGTCTAAAAAGTTTGGCTGAATATACGTAAGCCATTCTGCATGCTAGAAAGAAGCTTCCTGGATTGTGTCCTCTTAATAGAAGAATAGAATAAAGCCCCTCATAGTGGACGAGCAGTTTCAATTCATACTTAGAATATTAAAATTGCTTGTTCATCCGTTTCTCCTAGGTCACTCTTGTCCTCACATGTCTAAGGAGATTAGTATGTGGTTGCAGGTTTCTTCACAAAGGTCTACTGACTGAAATGAAAACTGAGAGGGATTGACCTGAGGATTCCAGCCCTCTTAATGGTGGCATGCAAGCCACCTGCAGTAGCACCCAACTTGCCAGTAGCATAAATATAATTTGGGTGCATTTGATATATCTTTCTGATGCAGTTCTCATCTGCCCTACACATCCATCTTGCAATTTGGATGGTATTGCAAAATGCTTTCTGGTTTTGTTACTATACTATTTTTGTTACAAAAGTTACTATACATGGTGTTTACATGTGACAAAAGTATTCTTCCTCTCCATATTCAGTCCAATGGAGAGAACACTGTGCTGAATATGGCAGAGACAAAGGCTGCAGCCCAGAAAATCCCTGGAGGGAAGAACACCAACTATTACTCTCTGTTGAGGACTTTCTTACCACAAGAGTCATATATGAACATATGCAACTGATGTCTTATGCTGAGTCAGGCCACTGGATGATCTAGAGTGCTGAGAAAAGGTTGGGAATCCTAAGTAGAATTATGAGAATCACATTACAATACCCTTGTGTAACTGAAACCAATCTTTCCTAAGGCAATGAAGGGTCATGAATTAAACAATAAGGCTATTCTCATGCCCAGCTGAAACCAGGCTAAGGGAGCCCAGCCAGGTTTCAGCTGGCCGTGAGACCCAACGGGAGCTGCGTGGCTCCTGGCAGTGGCACAGTGGTGAGCCCACTTGTGGCCTGCCACTTAATGTGGGTTTTGGGTGCAGGAGCACCCGAAAAGCATGTTAAATGATTGTGTGTCAGTGCGGTGTGGCTCTGTGCCACACCAACTCATGAGTAACCTCCCAACTGGTAGGCTCCAAGACTTCTGGCATCAGGAGGCTCCCAAAAGGCACCGTGAACTTGCACAATGCCTTATGGGACTTCTGGGGGCCAGGCCCTTGAACCCCACCGCCCCAACTGACTCCATGACGGAGCCGGTAATCGTTTGGGCGACCAATCTGGCCACCCACGGAGGGCTCCCTGATCATCTGTGGGGAGAGTGGGTCAAACCTGCTCTCCTCGCAACCCCAATTTTGGTTCTACACACTGCTCGTGTGTAGACCCTCAATGTTGTGTTTCTTGATACACTGAGGCGCTTCACGTGATCGGTGTGAAGCGCTGAAGGGGGTTCTGTGGCTTAGCCCTCTCTCCATGCAGATGATCAAACAGCAGTCCTGGGCAGTCGGATCAGCCACCCATACAACTGCCAGCTCCGTCCTGGAGCCGGTGGGGGCCACAGGGATCAGGGGCCGCATGGCCCCTGGAAATTCCAGGATGCCTCGTGCGAGCACACGGGGCATTCTGGACAGGCCCCCGAGCATGAGAGGCTGCTTGCAGCCTCCCGGCAAGGGTCTCCTTGTGTGCCACCATGGCACAGAGCCGTGCCGTGGCGGCAGATGATTAAAAAACCCTGGTTAGCAGAGTGCTCACTCCACTAACCTGAGCTAAGAAGAGGGCTACTTTGGTGGGCTAGCCACCAGAGAACAAATAGGCTTGCTTGCAAGCCCGCTGGTTCTCACGATGGGGAAAACCCGGGCTGGGCTACTTTAGCCCGGTTTTTCCCCATTGTGAGAATAGCCTCACTATGAGGTCATTCAATTAGCAGTGTCTTGCGATCTGTGAGACCCTGTTTCATTTGGTGAGCGGGAAGAGCGGGCTAAGCCCGCTCCCTCTGCTCATGAGCGGGGAGGGAGCCCTGGGTGGCCAAATTGGCTGTCCACATGATGGCCGGCCCCGAAACACAGCCGGCAGGGGTGGGGGCTCAGGGGCCGCGTGGCCCCCAGAAGCCCCAGTATGCCCTGCGTGAGCGCGCAGGGCATACTGGGGAGACCCCCGAGCCAGGAGGCTGCTTTTAAGCCTCCCGGCCGGGGGTCTACTCACGAGTAGCTGTGCCGTGGAGCCGCGCCACGGCTACTCACGAGCAGTTAGCCCGGGTTTGCTGAGCGCTCACTCTGCAAACCCGGGCTAAGAGGTGGGCTACAGGAGTGGGTTAGCCGCTCCGGAACCACCGGGCTCGGCTGCGAGCTAGAACTGCAATAGATTCTAACGATTAGAACTGCAATCGGTTCTAACGATCACAAAAATCGGGCTAGGATTTTCCTAGCCCAATTTTTTGTGATCGTAAGAATAGCCCAACTATGAGGTCAATCAAAAACTGTGCTTTACCTTGGTTTGGGAGCTGGTTGTGCTCCCAATTTTCGCTTGTGTGGAAGCAAGGTTAGAGGAAAACCTGGGTAGAAGTGATTGTGTGGAAGCAAGGTAGGAGGAAAACTACCCAGGTTCTTCTCATAACTTTCTTCCACACAACTGAAAATTGGGAGTACACACAGCTCCCAAATGTGGGTAGAACACAGTTTTTGATTGTGTGAATGTCCTCTATGATGTACAGAGTGGGAATAATGACACTTGTTAGTTAGTTAGTTAGTTAGTTAGTTTAGTTTATTATGGTCACAGACCAGATTAACAATTGATAACAATTAATAACACTAATAACAAAATTTAAGAAAATTCAAAATTTACAAAATTACAAACTGTTCATATTACTAATATAGTCCTTATGGGGCTTTGGTGCCACAAAACAGAACTTTGCCACATTATCTGAAATTACAGGTTTGAAATTTGACAGCATAATTTCCAAATAAAATTGGTCTGTGTGACCAGGATAAATGGTTAAAATGGGTGCAATTTGTTTGTTTGTTTGTTTGATTGATTGATTGATTGATTTCTATACCGCCCTTCCAAAAATGGCTCAGGGCGGTTTACACAGAGAAATAATAAATCAATCAGATGGATCCCTGTCCCCAAAGGGCTCACAATCTAAAAAGAAACATAAGATAGACACTAGCAACAGTCATTGAAAGTACTGTGCTGGGGATGGATAGGGCCAGTTACTCTCCCCCTGCTAAATAAAGAGAATCACCACAGAGATAAAATTCTAGTCTTTGAAGAAAGTCCTACATTTACCTATAGTCCTTCATGATGAAGCACACCCAAAAATAGCTGAAATCTAGACAGCTTTTCAAGGACTATCTGGATCAAACCCTGGAATATTGTATTATGCCTATCTAAGTTTTGACTTGTTTACACCTTGGAATAAGGTGTTAAGCTTATTATTCATCTATATATGGGAGACCCATGAGCATGTTTACAAGACTATCACTCTGATTTGAATGAATTATTTTAGGAATTCATTCCCCTGGGTCCATGCCAAAAGTCTAGCTTCTCCTTGTACACTGCTGTTTTTCCAAGAGTTTATTTATGGCATATCTGTGATGGGCGTCACTGTTTTCAACTATCTTCAAACAACAGAGGGATTTTTCCACAATATTATGGACTTTCATGCCCTGGATACTGGAATACTCATCTATGTCTATGTTTTTGTATAGCTTTAATATAATTTTTGAATTATTGTTGAGACTTTCATAATATATATCTTTGTTTATAGTTATTTATTTTGCATTTATGGTTCCCATATTTATGGGTGTGTATTGACATTTTATATTTTTCTCTGTTGACTTAGAATTTATAAATAAAAAAGCAAGCAAGTGCTCAAATCCTCGCCCAATAAGAACTTCTTGAGACATGCCCAAGTGCTGCAATTTTAATTTCAGAGCTGATTTTCATTTGGAAGTGAAACTGTCTGATAACACTAATGGGGCAGGAATAATGACACTAATTCAGGATCCATGTGTGAGATAGTAAATGAAACCTTAATATTTGTAGCACAGTTAATGGGCTAATCACAATAAGGTGCCTAACTAATTGGGTAACAAGTAAACCACCCTGCAGAGGAAAGCTGCATGACTGGGTTTTGGTATTCTGTTCTGCATAAAGGTCCTAAAGGTTCTGAGTTAGGTCTGCACCATGACAGGCAGTGGGAAGTCATCATTCCACAATCAAAAATAGTTCCAGAGGACCTACAAAAAAGAGTGGTTGGTGCTCATCCGGACAGGGTTACAGGACCATTTCTAAGCATTTGGGGCTCCATCCATCCATTGTCAGACTGATATAAATGGAAAAAGTTGAAGACTACAGAGACTCTACCCAGGAGATGTCTTCCTGTCAAGATCACCTCAAGAGTAACCCAGAAAATAATCCACAAAGTTACAATGAACCCCAGACTAACATGAGAGCCAGTGTGGTGTAGTGGTTAGAGTGCTGAACTAGGACCAGGGAGACCCGAGTTCAAATCCCCATTCAGCCATGAGACTAGCTGGGTGACTCTGGGCCAGTCACTTCTCTCTCAGACTAACCTACTTCACAGGGTTGTTGTGAGGATAAACCTAAGTATGTAGTACACCGCTCTAGGCTCCTTGGAGGAAGAGCGCAATATAAAATGTAAAATCATCATCATCATCATCTAAAGATTTGCAAGCCTCTCTCACTGTGGCTGATGTGAGGGTTCATGTGTCAACCATCGGGGGGGAAAGAACCCTGGATGTGATTGGTGTTCATGGGAGGATAGCTAGGAAGAAACCACTGCTCTCTAAAAAGAACATTGCTGCCCAGACCAGGTTTGCCAGGGAGCATCTGGGTTACCCACAAGGCTTCTGGAATAATGTTCTCTGGACCGATGAATCAAAAACTGAATTTTTCGGACACAATCGCATATATTAGATTTGGCAAAAAGCAAACACTGCCTTCCCAAGTAAGAAGAACCTCAGCTCGACTGATCACCAGTTACAGGAAACATTTAGTTGCAGTTATTGCTGCTCAAGGAAGTGCCAGCAGTGACTGAATAAAGAGTTCACATAATTTTTCATGCAAGGCTGCTGTTTGACCTTTCTGTTGGGCAAATATTCAATATATACCATTTTTACCTGAGTTACTTATTCAACGGGGTTCCCTTTTTCTCCTATCAGGTTTTAGCTTAGGTACTAACCATGTTTTGAATGAGAATTGTGCTAACATATAGACCATCCTAGGGGGTTCACAAACCTTTTCACAGCACTGTATCTTAGTATTGACTACACTGACTAGCAACAACTCTCCAGGGTTTCAGAATGGGGTCTTTCCCAGCCCTATCTGGAAATGACAGGCATTGACTCTGGGACCTTCTGCATACATGTAATCTGCTCTGCCACTGACCTATGGTCATTTCCCGGTGCTCCCCCCAAGGCCAGGAATAAACGTTTTCACCACGTCAGGGGTTTTCCAGGCTGCAATGTCTTTCTTTCCCCCTATTTAATCCAATAGGAAGACTGGTCTCCTATTAAAAATGAATTAAAAATGAATCATATTATGTGCAGAATCAGTTCTACCACTGACATTCTGAAAAATGGATTTCCTACTAGATTTCAATTGGGGAGGGGGGAAACAAAGGGATGTCAGAATCTCTGAACAATTATAGAATAGAACTGAGGGACTTGTTTATCCATTGAAGGTTCTTCATTGCTTCAAGGAATTAACCCTCCATCCTTACCTAGGCCCATATGATAACAGTTCATAACAAATGATAAGCATATGATTGATTTGAAACCAGTGGCATTACTCCTATATTAAAAGTTACCCACAAAGTGATTTGTTAATGAACACCACAGTTCTCAACCCTATGGAGTACAAATACCTGCTAACAGGAAACAATATTGTGCTGCTACAGCTCTGAAATCAATTTATTGTTATTTATCTCTTCAGGAATGTGAATCGTCTCCCTGTCTTAATGGAGGTTCTTGTCAAGATTTGGTCAATGCATTTGAGTGCATTTGCTTGAGTGGATACATTGGTGAATTTTGTGAAGTGGATATTGACGTTTGTGCTGAACCTCTTCTGAACTCATCCCTCTGTTTCAATGGAGGTAAATGTGTTGACGGCCCTGGAAGAACTTTTTATTGCAGGTCAGTAGTCTGCTTACTTATAACAAGATCAATTGATATACTTCAAGTTGTTGAGTTAAGAAGGGAGGACGATTTTGTTACATGGTCCTGTCTAAATCAAATTGAATTTCACACCATTTTTTAAAAAGCTACTGAAGACCACAAAGCCTTAACATTATGTGGGTTAACCACTCAACCTGGAGTTATTGGGGCTCTTCGGATATTACACATTCCCCCTTAGTTTCTGTGAACAGCTCCTATGTGGGTAGAGTAATGTTTAAGTAAACCAACAGTGTGAATAGAGGTCAATCATATGGGTCTTTCCAAAGGAATCACCAACTTCCTCCCGTGGTGTGCCAATTCTGTGATCATGCATTGAGCACCCACCCATGTGATGGGTCATTTGAACACTATCTGAATTCCACTGAAGCTGCTTGTGGTAAAACAACTCTGATACAGCTAGATGTTTAGAAGAACCACAGTACAAACTGAAAGTCTACATTCATAGACAAGAAGAGCAGATTGGTTTTCAGTTTCAGAATTTACAACATTTGTAATGGGGTCTAGTGCTCATACTGGGACTGTAGCAGTGCAGTTTCACACAAAATGCCATTTGTCTAAAATCGCATTCACAAGAAAGTTGCAGGATTTACTATGTGTGAGAGAGAGCACTTGAAAACAAGCTTTCTCTCTGTTGTGAGAAGTTCCATGTTATAATTGTCGCCATGTTATCCTTCTATGTTCACACAAAATGGCCAGAGTGTAGGTACAAAGAGGAAAGGGTGAGGAGACCATGCATAATGTTATATGAGAACTGGCATGTATTAAAACATAATACACATTTTAATAACACAGACGTAATGGATACTGCATCTACATTTGTTTTTAAAATATGATATTGTACCAAGGAGGATCAGACTAGATGTGACTATACATTGTTTCCCTACTGTGGTTGTTGTAAGTAGCAGTGTAGGGGAACAGTTCCCCCGGGGGAAAGAGGGATTTGAGACCTTCCCCTATGGTATGGCTCCAGTGAAAATTATCCTCATAAAACTGCTTGGTCTAGGAGGGGGTATACCATTAGCACCAATAGCAGATTTCCATTTGGGGCAATTGGCAGCTGAGGAGGACGTTTTCATCAGGACTATTAAGTGTGGAATGGAAAGGTAAAACTTCTTTGCTCTCATGCCATGGTCCCAATCCTCCCTGGCTAGTGGTAGCTATTCAAACACACGCGCACACAGGCAATGACCTGTTAGTTAGTTTGTTTGTTTATCATATTATACCACTTGATATGTACATCTCTAGGCAGTGTACAAAATTTAAAATAATATTTAAAAATCAGCACAGATTAAAATGCATTAAATAATTCATGTGTGTTTGAAGTCATATCTTCAATATAACCCTGAGATTGGCCCTCAGATTGTGTTATATTAAATTTAGCAGTAACTACTGGCGAGTGGAGAGAGAGGAGGGAAAGTGAATAGCATTTGCAGAGGTTTAGCATTATGTGAGTGGTGTTGAGGATTTGATTAACTTAATGTTTTGTAAGAATAAAAACATCTATATACACAAAATATTTGACATTTTCTTTGTTGCATAAGATGCATTTTAAAATTTTCTTTGTATAAAAATAATACTCAGGATTCCACTTTGAATTATCCACTTACTGAAAATCTTGATAAAAAGGAATTCTAATCCTTTGTAACAATTTTCTGTGTGAAATACCAATACCTTCCAAAAGCATAGACTTAATTACCTGTTTTGCAGTGGAGAGTCTGAAGCAAAGCTGAAATAAGTTAATAATTGTACTGTATAATTATTAAGTATTATACTAACTCCATCTTAGTGGATTATAACTGTTAACTATGTGTAATTACCTAATAGATTTAATTTACATTTCTGGATTTTTAAAATGCATGCACACATTTCTGCATACATTTAAATTACGTCAGATATTGCACTACTAATTACTTTACATGATTCATGATTAGTATCTCCCATTTTCAGTTATTATTTTAGCACTTGTGAAAGCATTCACATTTGTTTCATGCCATCCTTGAAACTAGGGATGTGCAAGCTGATTTGGGTACAAATTGATTTGTACCCAAATCTAGCTGATTTGGGTAATTTGAAGACAAAACATATCACCCCTGTGGTCCATTGGCTAGATTCGGGTACAAATCGAATCGCGCCTGATTCAGTTTGAATCAATTTGAGATTTGGATCCCTCCTTTTAATACACGCAGATTCCCAGTTTTCTTTTTTCTTTTTAAAAGCTAAGCTCTAGCCCTTGTAGAAGTGGAATTATGGAGCAAAATGTGTGGTCACTATTTTTCAAGTGTTCAGATTCTTTGGTGTATAATAAGTTTCCCTCAGTGAATCCCTATGAGGATTCATTACACACCTTCATTTATTCTATTCATTTTAATTGTCTTTGGACAGTGCCAACTGTCAACTACACCCCCCTCCCACCCGCAAGGCAGTGGGGTACTACTCAGTTTATATTCTAGGAATGTTTTCAAGTGTTTAAACTCTTTGGTGTCTAATAACCTTTCCTCATAATGAATCCCTATGAGGATTCATTACACACCAAAGAATCTAAACACCTCAAAAATTCCTAAAATATAAACTGAGTACCCAGTGGCTTGTGAGTTGTGGGGTAGTTGGAACTTAGGTGGCCAGATTTGGCTTTTAAAAAGCCAAATTCTGGCTTATGGCCCATTTGACCCACAAGTATACCCCTTAGGTTCTGGCAACCTGGAACATGGATGCCACTAATTCCCCACCCCTACCTGCAAAGCAGTCGGGTCAAAATGTACAGAAGAAATGAAGGTGTGTAATGAAGACACCAAAGAATCTTCACACTTCAAAAATACCTAAAAAAAATAAACGGAGTACCCCAGTGTGTGTGTGTGTGTGGGGGGGTGTAGTTGACAAATGGCAGTTGACAGTTGACACTGTCCATTGATAGTCAAAATGAACAGAAGAAACAAAGGTGTATAATGAATAATCAAGGATTCATTATGAGGAAAAGTTATTATACACCAAAGAATCCAAATACTTGAAAAATAATGACTGCACATTTTGCTCCATAACTCCATTTGCTCCATAACTCCATTTCTACAAGGGCTTAGCTTAAACAAAACAAAACAAAATGAAAGTTGGGGTTTGAATCCCCATTGTTTCCTATGGCGGAAATGTTCAAAATCAGTAAAAACTAAGAAAAATTTATTAAAAATCAACCAAGTGTCCCACTGCCTTGAAATATGGCTTTTAGGTGGCACCCATGTGGACCTACCCACCTCTCAAATTTGGTGCCCCTAGGACCTTACTAAGTGGTCCAAATCAGTCTGAATCGAATCAAAGCAAATACAAATCGAATCTGGGGTGATTTGGAGGGGGTAGATTTGGATACAAAACAAATCAGGGGTGATTTGTTTTGGGCACAAATCAAATAAGAAAAATTAATTTGTGCACATCCCTACTTGAAACCATTTGCCTTCTTCTTTGCCTTCCTGGTCCTCATTTACTCATGCTTTTGTTTAAAAGGGGTGGGCATTAATTCCAGAAGTGCTAACATACTATGAGGAGAACCCATTTTGTTCTGATTGGCATTCATCTGAATATAAGGATCTGCTTTGTTCCTTTAGTTTCCATTTCTACAGCCAGCTACTGCTAGGGCAGAGGAAGAGAGAGTGTGTGGAAGGAACTTTATAGCAGGATACATCCATCATGAGTTAAAATATGTTATTACCTAAGAGCCAAAAAAATATGATGAGGTTTGTGGTGAAACTTTCTATGACAGAATGACGTCTCTTTGGGTTGGGTTTGCCTATTGCTACAGCCATTTTCTAAAAAGGTTTTCTTCCTGTTTGGCCATACCTGACCTTCTTTAGCTGATACTATTCTGGGTTTGTGAGATTGCATTTAAGGAGGCAAATGTGTGTCAGGTATCCTGAGGTGTACGAGTCGGCTTGGTTCCAGCCATCCTTGATGTCAAGCTGACTTGGCTCAGCTGGTTTGGAGTTGAACCAGACTAGCCTTGGCCAGTCTGAGGTCAAACTGAACCGGGCCCGGTTCAAACTGAGCCAGTTCATAATTCTACTGGTAAAGGGGAATCTGGTGAGGATTCCTGTTTAACAGTAAAGGGGGCTGCCCTAAGGTCAGAAGGGGCAGGAGGGAAGTAAATAGTAACAAGTAAATAGTAACAAGTGTCATTGGTGGCTGCGGCATCAGCGGCCATGGGGGGTGGGGGAAGCGGTGGGGTTCAACAGATTCAAAATTGAACCAGACTGGCTTTGGCCGATCTGATTTCAAACCAAACTGGGCCCAGTTCAAACTGAGCTAGTTCAGAATACTACTGGTAAAGGGGAATCCAGTGAGAATTCCCATTTACCAATAAAGGGGGCTGTCCTAAGGGTAGAAGGGGCAGGAGTGAAGAGCTACTTACAAGTGTTGCTGGCAGCTGCAGCATCAGCAGCTGCAGTGGGGGGGCATTGGGGGGTGGGGGAGGCTCCCCCACCCCACCAGCTTCCCCCAGAGTAGGCAAGGCCAGCAGCTGCCCAGTTCTGGCCTATTCTGGTGGAAGCTGTCAGCAGTGGGTGGGGAACCGCCCCCATTGCTTCTCCTGTGACTGTCACCAGTGGCTCTTATAAGTAGATATTTATTTCTCTCCCACCCCTCTACCCTTAGAACAGCCCCCTGCCCCTTTACCAGTAGAACTAAGAGCCAGTTGAACTTGCTGAATTTGAACTCGAACCGTGTCTGGTTTGACCAGGAGCACAACCAATCCGGGCTGAGTTGGCTCAAATCCTGTTGGAATTTGAGCCAAATAGGCAAAACTGGTTTTGTGCACACCTCTATCCTTTGGTGCAAAGACAACAAAACTGGTTGCAAATCATCTCAAGCCTGCCAGTAAAATTATGCTGTAAATATGGAGAAGATGTAATCCATAGACTTCCTAAGGTAAAGGTAAAGTGTGCTGTTGAGTCGATGTCAACTCCTCGCTACCGCAGAGCCCTGTGGTTGTCTTTGGTAGAATACAACCAAAGTCCTTGGTTTACCAATTGGTAGAATACAACCAATGGTCTTTGGTTTACCATTGCCAACTCCCACGCACTATGAGGTGATGCCTTTCAGCATCTTCCTATATCGCTGCTGCCCAATATAGGTGTTTACCGACAGGGATTCGAACCGGCAACCTCTGGCTTGCTAGTCAAGTCATTTCCCCCGCTGCACCATTAGGTGGCTACATGACCAAAAAATAAATAAATCAGGGTTTTGGATTTTAAACTGTAACATTATATAAATTCAACCTTATCCCTATCATCTATTGCACATAGATCCCGAAATCCATTGCGAGAAATCAGCTGTATTTACTTATAATGTGGAACTGGAGTTGTAGAGGCCAGAGGTTGCCAAATCTGAATATCCAAATGCAGGACATCCCATCCAAACTCCGGTTCCACACAGAGACCACCCCAGGGTTTCGCTCTCCAAACTCCAATTTGTACCCTCGAGTTGTAGTGAGTTTTGCCAACCCAACCCTAGGTTGAATGCCGCCTGCATTACACGTGAATGCGGAACTGCAGACTGCATTCCCTTTAACCAGAGTTGAGGGAGGAAACCGCCCCCCCTTTCTCCGGCTATAATTGGCTATGTGGGCTGTCCTTCCTGCAAGAAGAAAGCTGACACAGCCAGTTCCCCCTCTTCTCTACAGTCTCCATGACTACAGAGAGCCTGCTCTCTGTTAGGTCCAAATTCAGTGGGAAAGCAGGGTAGGGTGAGGAGGTTCCATGTTACGTGCAAATACAGCCATCATCAAGCGCTGATGTTAACATGGCAAGCTATTAAGCAAATATTTTCCTTAGCAATGTGGAGAGAATGATGCCTGCTGCCTTTAAAAACAGGGAATAGGAAAAGAAAGATAGCTACATTATTTCTTGTAATTTGCATCACATTTGTGCAGATCATAAGTTAAATTACAAAAGGAATACATATGACTTCTAGAGATGTATGACTTCTTTGCCTCAAGCATCTAATCATTGTGAGCAAGCAGGTGCTAAGAAAGAATGTCCAGTGATATAGATATAGCACCTGGCTTCTGAGCAAGCGGAATAGGCAGTTCTGTGCACGGATTTAGAACATCTCTTGGGTCTGCAGCATCTTTAAGGTTTGCACTGAAGTTTACAAATGGCAAACACTTTAATTCATTCTTCACTTGCATGATTGCATCATTCCCTCTTAACCAAGGTTATTCATGGTATTATATAAATGCTTGGTGTCAAATTAAAAGCTGGGCCCTCTGCATTGTGCAACAGTATGCTGTAGCTGACTAAGAAGGTCTCTAGGGAGCCCAGTGTCCAGATAACTATATAAGGACTATTCGCATGTTATGTTTTATATACTTGACAATGTCTTTATGCACATACATGTTTTTGTGTGAATCCATTCATTTTAAAAGTAAACCTAGGTACCAGCCAGTACTATATGTAGGGTACAGATTGTAGGTGCCACTGTATTTGTGTTGGATATAGTGTGTATATTCTATGGGCAGTTCAGCTACTTCAGAGAAATGTGTAAGCACTGTTCATACATTGACGCTATGCACACAGGGCATGCAAAACCAGGCTAAGAAAGCCCAGCCCGGTTTTGCACACGTGTGTTAACCGCCAGGATCGGGCCTTGATTCTGGCAGCACCATGGTGGCAAACCCACCTACGGAGCCTCCTTTCTAAATGGCAAACACTCTCCTGTCCCTGTTTATTTGATCGTGTGTCAGCTGCAGCTGTTTGCCACCATGGCTGGCAGACTCGGGGAGGGGAGACATAGGTGGATTACCGCAGAGGCAATAGAGGCAATTGCTTACGGCGGCAAATTCTAGGAGAGCAGCAGGTGGGAAGAAGTTGTTTCTTTAAAACAACAACAACAACAACAACAACAACAACAACGTTTAAAACTGTCGCTGTTGGTGGCGGCGGTGAGAGATTCGCCCAACCGCCACAGCGAGGAGGGTGGGGCGGGGATGAGGATGAAGCCTTCCCTTGACTTCTAAACCCCACCACAGCAGCATGGCAGCCAATGAAGGTGGCCACAGAATGGCTGCTGCCCCTGCGTGGAGTACTGGGGAATGAGAGGCAAGTCCCTCTATTTCATGGGGGACTGGGAGGGAGGGTTGTGGTGGGGGAGGAAGTTCCCCTGCCATTTTACCTTAAAGCAGCTTCTGCTGTGTAGACAAACACACGAATGGCGAGGGAGAGCTCCTTCCAGCTCCCGAGCACTCATTTGGGAGGAGGGGAACTTCCTTGCTTGACGATTGCTCATGTCCAGGGAGGTAAGCACTTTTGGGCTTCCTCACCGCAAACTGGGTAGCTCTTTCACACTGGTCATGAGAAAAGGGCCCATCGTGTTTTACATGCATACAGGAGTCTCTACGGACTTCATAAGTGCCTAGGAAACTGGGATATCTAATAATACCCCCGAGAAAGGATGCATTCTTTAATGAGTTCATTGAAAATGCAGCAACAGAATGTTAACAAATCATGCTGCACCTTGAGGGGAGTGAAAACTCAGTTTGGTTCACAAAAGATTTTAGAGAAGGAATTGGCTGTGTGTGGTTGGCAAAAAAGAGAGAGGCATATTGGGAACTCAACTGGAAGCTGTAGAATGAAATGTGGAGGGAGCTGAAAGACAGAGGTTGGTGGGGGTGGTTGTCAAGGAAGCAGATTGGCTGGTGGAAGGGTGGCAATCGGCTGAGAAGCAAGATCCAGGAATCTGCAATGTATACATCAGAAACAGTATGAAGGTATTTCTCATTCATGGTTCGTGTAACTCTCTTTTTCAAATCCTTTGTAATATGTGTTTTCTGCTTGTAATGTTCAAAGCAGGAATTTCAGTATTTAGAGTGACACTGAACACTGAGGCCCATGAAGATGTTAGCCCTATACAGATGTCTGTACACTCATACATTCTTTTGTGTGAATGACTGTACATGCATTCATTTAAAAAGTGAGCCTGGATACATACCCCTCAAATGCATGGTACAGATAGGAAGTGTACTGTTGTACCTGTGTTGAGCATAACGTGTGAATAATGGGAACTGTGTACAGATCTTTAATTGGGTACACTGTACACTCATGTACAGTGTTCATCATAATGTCTGAACATGTAATGTCTGTACAAGTGTTCATCATAATGTCTGAATGGGGCTTTTGTGTTAGGGGAAACCTGAATTACTTTATCACTGAAGTAATAAATTCAGTTATTCAAATCCAAAGCCACATGCTTACAGTGTAGGGGCATAGCTAGGGGAGAGAGAGCCAGTGTTAACCGCTCTCTCTGGTGTCCCCTTGGAGTAAGAGAGATGAAGAAAATAGGACTGGTGGAGCTGGGGGGCCTTCAGGAGCCTGGGGGTCCATGTTCTTTGAATCCATTCATTCAATTATAGCTTGAGCAAATGTAACCCCTGTTACAGTGCCAAAGTGTATTGTGGATCGGAATGTCCCACCCCAGTGTGTCACTCATCCCCTCTACCTTGCCACTCATGATTACAGCAGTGTTTGTCTACAGGGGGTCTACAGACTGTGATGGCAGGCTCTTCTCTGATTGACAGCCCTCCCATGTGTCATCTCTAGTGTGAGCATGTACTCATGGAGCAAAAGATCTTTACATAGTCATAGCAGGATGACATTGTTGTCTTTACTTATTCTAATTTCCACTATTTGGGAACCCTCCTTAGTGTCACTGCCCATATGGAAAGCCATAGCTGTGAGGGTAGCACTAAATCTGTCCTGACACTATTCCTCGTCATCTCATATGATTTTCCCTTACGCACTCCAGTCAGTTAAAGATTAGTACTGAAAAGGTCCAGTTCTTTCACAGACTACAGGGCTAACCAGGAACAAAAAGTGTGGGGAGGGTATTACATTGTTTGGCTATTCAGCAACATTGCCCACAGGAATCGGGAATCAAAGAAGTAGAAGCTGGAAAGGCTCTTTGTTGCTCAGGAGAGTAATGTTGAATTAAGAGCCTTGCTCTGACAGAGGGATTTGTTAAGTGTCTTAACAACAAGCAGAACACAAACAAAGATTGTATCTGGAGAGGTGGGTGATCCTTCACTTAAACAAAAAAGGTGAAGGGATTGATTTAAAAGACTCCCACAGGTCACCTTTTTTCTATGTGGCTGAACCAATTACTTGCCAGGGTTTAATGCTATAGGCCTGCTCCTGAAAGAAATTCAAAAATTGGGGGAATGAGGTGGGGGGGGGTGAGGAGAGACTTTTCTTTGTACACCCTCTGGCTTTGTGTCTTAAACCCTAATATAAATTTCAGCTCACACACTAGTTCTGAGATGTGTCTGGGGAGCGGTAATTCAGTTCTGTCCTGGGCAGATTGCCATTGGAAGGAAGCTTCAGGAAAGAGACTCCCAGATGAAGCCCACCTACCTTGTTTTGTGTTCTAATCTCTTTAATTAAAGCAACTAAGGTGCGTAATGAGAAGCACTACAGAAATTAGCAAATTAATAGTAAAAGCATCATCAGAGCTGAGGGGTCTCCAGAATATTTATGAGAGGGGAGAGGGAAGTGCTGCTACTGTGTGTGTGTGTGTGTGTGTGTGTGTGTGTGTGTGTGTGTGTGTGTGTGTGTGTGTGTAAACTGTATGTGTAAATGAGGAGGAATGCTCTGTGTGTGTGTGTGTGTGTGTGTGTGTGTGTGTGTGTGTGTGTGAGAGAGAGAGAGAGAGAGAGAGAGAGAGAGAGAGAGAGAGAGAGAGAGAGAGAGAGAGAATGAATGAGAATTTACATCCATCAAGTCATCTCTGCCTTCATTCCCCATCTGCAACATATTTTCTACATGGTTAATTCTTTGACTAGATCATCTGTATTGTGATTTCAGTTGTAGTGTAAGTGAAGTGCTTGAGTCACTTCTTTGCATGTTCTCCTGCACATGTGTTTTGAGTTCCCTGCAAGGATTAAATTGATTTGCTTTTTATAGTAATAGCAATGGGCTACATTATATATGTAATAAGATTCTTGGACCACTGGACCAACTATGAAGATGATAATAACAGGAATAAAATGTGCCTAATAATAAAAAGTTCTGCCTTTTGGGGTTGGTGTAAACTAAAGCCCATCCCTAAAGCCCATCCCATCCTTACTCTTGCTGACTTGTGTGTTACTTCCTAGTGATACAGACACTTCTCCCAATACTTTTGTGCCCCCAGATGACATATCTCACTGCATTTTCCATCTGTCAACTTAGTTCCCTTCCTGCTAATTCAACCTTTCATTTCTAATGTATGTTATTCTTTATAGCCCAAATGAAAACATATAGGAAAAACAAAGGATTACTTAGGTGCAACTAGGTCATCAGTGTCCCCCAAAGTGTTCTGAATTTCAGTGTGTTCCCCTGCCTGTGGAGAATGAGG
Organism: Hemicordylus capensis; assembly: GCF_027244095.1. Taxonomy (NCBI): domain Eukaryota; kingdom Metazoa; phylum Chordata; class Lepidosauria; order Squamata; family Cordylidae; genus Hemicordylus; species Hemicordylus capensis. The sequence goes on along the minus strand of NC_069657.1, from coordinate 299,903,212 downwards.
ATTGGATAGCATAGCTGAAAGATCAAGTGAAAGTGTGGGCGTATGACGGCTAAGTTGTAAGTGAGCACAGTATGTCTGGCATGTTTACTGCTTCCATGGCATAGAAATTAAGGCAGGCACCTTAACTTACAGAGGCCTAATTGAGATGTAATAGGAAAACAGAGGTTCCTTCACCTCCAGTTTCTGAAGCCGCATGTCCGAGTTGAGGAAACCAGAGTTAAGGATGAAAAGGGACCCACGGTTTCTCTCTCCAAACTCCATTCTGAACCTTCGGTGAGAGTGGAGTTTCACCATCTTAATGCCAGTTTTGTGGTGCCAGCGTTACATCCGAATTTTGGCACTGCAGTTCCGGCCCCATGGAACTGGAGTTGAGGGGAAGAAGCTTCTCCCTCACTCTGGCCTGATAGACTGTGCGGGCTGTCTTTCTGTCAAGAAGGAAGCCTGCACAGTCAGCAACCCCACTTCTCTGCAATCTCACTGACTGAAGAGAGGCAGCTCCCTGGAATGTCCAAATTCGGACAGGGGAGAGGGGGGATGCGGAACTGTGGGTCCACGGTTGCGTGTTACATGTGAATTCAGCCAATGTTTGTTCTTTTTGGCACTTGAGCAATGTTTTAAGCATTGTAACTCTTCTCTTCTAATAAAGAGTTTTTAGCAACCTAGAATATTTTACATTATCGATTTGGTGAATGTAAGCAGCTTAGCTCTGTGGTTTAAGGTATATGCAACAGCAGAAAGTGTTTTCCCCATGCAGAGCAAGAGACTGCTTTCTGAAACTCTGACATGTGTTTCATGTTGGTTGTCTTGCTCAAATCAACAAACAGACACTGCACCGTCCAATCCAGCTTTACATTTTTCTTTAAAGTAAAAGGTTTCAGATAGGGATGTGCGAAACGATTTGTACCCAAAATGATTTGTGCCTGAAATTGGCACATTTGGATGATCTGTCTACAAAACAAATTCCCTGTTTTCAAAACCCAAAAATTTCGGCTACAGAACAAATTGTCCCAGCTTTGGCACCAAAAGATTTGTTGCTTTGGACCTACCTCCATTCATGATCTAGCAGTCGGCTCTATTAGTGTTTGATGACAATGTTGCTTTGAATTTCCTGCCCTTCCAGCTACTGGATTGGTAAACAAGCATGGGCTGCACTGCAGGCAAATTGAGGCAATTGTTACCTTGTATCCATTTGGCTGTTTTTGGCTCTGCAGGAATAAAGTTGAGTGCCATTGGCTAGGGGGAGGGGGGAGGTTAAAGAACGGCAAGGTGGGGGGGGGGTTGGTAGGATGTTGCTCAAGACAGAGTGAAGACTATCTGCCTTTCTGCCTCGTGTCCTGTGGGAGAAGAGATCTGTTGAGCTCAGAGCCTGCTTTTGCCTCAGCCTCGCATATGCTCACTGCCATTGTTGTTCAGCCTTGTCACCACTGTTCCATCCTCCTTGCCACCCAGCCTGGCTGCCTGCCTGTGCTTGTGCCATCTGGGGAGTGGATTATTCTCTGCATTTTTGGATTTTATTTGAGAAAAAGATGTTTGGGGGAGAAGAGATAATTTCCTCCCCCCCCCATTGACCTGCCATCCTGCCAGGCTTCCTACTGCTGAGAGATGGATCAGTGCTGCCTGCTTGTGCAAGTGAAAAGCTAGCACAGCCACCAGCTGCTTGCAGCCACCCCCACCCCCCCACCAAAGATTTTTCAGAATTGTGAGGCTTTTACCCCATCTGAGGAATGAAGAAGAAGAAAGACTGGAGTACTAGCTAGACCCAGACTGAGTGAGTTACCCATTTAGTTACCCATTTTATTTTAACACAGATGTTGCTGTGTCTGCAGATGAAAATTATGCTAGTTGGGGGAGGTAGGGCAGGGTACATTTGCTGCCTCCTCCCTCCTTCCTTCCCCACCCCTCCCTCCCTCCTCGGTCTTTGAAAAGGCTTTTGAGTTCACCCATCTTGTAATTTACACACACCTTTCCACCAGCCTTTCTTAAAGATCACACCCACTTGATTGATTTATGCAAACTTTAACTTCTTTGTTATATGTTTCTTTCAGCCCTTGCAGTCAGGGCATGCATTGCCTCAGGCTTTATTTCTGAGTACAAGTACCCCTAGCCCAGTCACGTAGTAGCCTCGGGATTGGGATTGGGATGAGAATTGGAATCAGACTCCACCTAGATCTTTGCCCTGCTAGTTCTCAAGGATTTGAGTGGTAGCTTTTACCTCCTCACCCTTTATTCTTCCCACTTTTCTGCTGCCTTCCCTACCTGCACACTCCAATCTGCAAGTGTATCCAACACACCAATGGATAAGGATCGGCAATATTAACTGCCTATCCCTTGAGAAAGGACCTTCTCTCTCCTCTCTAAACCTACACCTTGGCCTTTTCTCAAGTAAAACCTTACATTAATTCATTGACAATTTGGACCCTAAGCTAAATGGCCTCTATGTGAGACTCTAGTTAAGACTGTTAAGATTTTATTGCCTCCTCATCCTGCCTTATCAATCTTTTCCTCTTAGTTTACCCCAATTATCCCTAAATAAATCTGATTGTACCATATTTCTGTCTTCTCCTCATTTTCCAGACGAAAACTTCATACAAATTTATTCTATAATGAACTTTTCCACATAGTCACACTGATTCCTCATGTTAGCCCAAAAGCCTGATTTGAGTGTTTAGCCAGCACTCCAGAACAGTTTCATTAACACAGGACAGGGAGGAAGTGGGCATTACCCTTTGCTCCTTCCTGAGTCCTCCCAAGAAACACAACATAACCCATGTACATCTAGTGGATCTTTCCATATTGCTACAGTGTGAACTCTCTTTTTCCAATTTTCTTTCGAGTGTTTAACCACTTCCTTACCTTGCTCTAAATGTTACCAGGAGAGAGAAGAGGGAGATGTGGGCCTCCTACTTTAGGTGGCAGGTATCTACAATAATGTCTAGTTCCACCTTAGTTTTCAGTGATGGCAAAAGCATGAGAAAAAGCCTCCACAATCGCAGAAAATGTGGCTGACCATTAATGACTGTATCAATACAACAGAACAGCAGTTCCCAACCTTGGGCCCCAGATGGTGCTGGACTACAACTTCTATCATACCCAGCCACATTGGCCAAATGCCATTGTGGCTGGGGATTATGGGAGTCCAACACCATCTGGGGGCCCAAATTTGGGAACACCTGTATTAGCGAACTTGTATGCAGCCTAGTTTAAACTAACATTTCTCCATGCAATTTTATATCCCGGATCAGTCAAGGGCAATTTGCACAGACGAAAAGCATGCAACTGGCTTGCATGTGTGAATTTTGTTCTACTAATGATAAAAAATCTTCATCTATTTGTGCTCAGTCTCACTCTGTGAGGATGTGGTTAGTCTAGCTCTCTGCCCTCTAGCTTTTCGGTGGGTGTCGTTGATATGTGGATTGGATTAGCTAGCTCTTTGGTATCCTTCCATTGTATGATTGCTTCCTTTATGCGTAGGATACCCAGCTCTATATACAACCTGGAATATTATGTGATTCAGTAGATATAGGAAAAACTAACTGAAATTGCAAGATGGCCTAGGCATTGAAGGAACTATGCAGCTATGAAAGGAAGCAAAAGCATGAGAGGAACTTATAAGCCACACAGGGTCTTTTGATTTTGCAGGATTCTACAAGGAATTTCCTGTAAATTTGGTGGGAGGGAAGGGACCATGCAGAGCACCATGACAGCAAGTCCTCTGAGAGTCACTGGAGATAGGAGAACACTCTGACTACTGTCGTATCTTCATCCCCTCACATCAGAGCTGTCGACAGGGTGTCAGGCAAACAGCAAGACAAAGATCCAGCAGAGCATTCTGTTGACAGAGAAGCAAGACAGGGTAAAATTTCAAGTGCATACTCCACCTTCCCATAGGTTGAGGAAGCATCTATGTTACTATGAAAGGGAGCAGCTAGCAATTGTTAAATACAGCAAATGATCAAAAAAAGATGCACTATGAACTACATATGTTTCTAATCATTGTCTCTATAAAAGTTCACAACTTATGTGAGGAAAGTGAGTTTCTGTAAAAACAATTTAATTACTAATATATATATATGTTATTTGTATACATTATTTTATTAAATGCCTGAAGCTACTGGTCACTGGCCATGTTTCTCTTGGGACAGAAAGATCTGAGTTTAAATCCCAGCTTGCACCATGGGTGTGATAAAGGTACTGACTTTCAACTTCAATTTCATGACCCTAAAATAAGTCCTTTCTTTTGGGGTGATGAATGACCTTAGGGTTGTGTAGGTGTGCAGAGTCTAATATATGCTGAGTGCTTGCAGACCTCAGCATATGGTATGGATATCCTCCTATCTTTTAGCACTTCTTCAGATGGTTTCAAATCATGAGATGCTACAAAGAGCCCCTGGTGGCGCAGTGGTAAAACTGCCGCCCTGTAACCAGAAGGTTACAAGATCGATCCTGACCAGGGGCTCAAGGTTGACTCAGCCTTCCATCCTTCCGAGGTCAGTAAAATGAGTACCCAGAATGTTGGGGGCAATATGCTAAATCATTGTAAACCGCTTAGAGAGCTCTGGCTATAAAGCGGTATGTAAGTGCTATTGCTATTGCTGTTGCTAAGTATGGGTATGAACCAGTTTTCAACCCTCCCTATACCTACAGTAGATCTAGTGCCAGCAGTTTCCATTCAAAAAGGAGTGAGAGAAGGAAAGAGATGTAAACCACAAATGGACACATTCCGTTTAAATAAATTCCTTGTGCCATTAATAAAACAGAACTGCAAAATACAACAGCTATATACTGAAAAAATTGAAATTATGGAGTTCTGTTTCTCACTGTTAAAATAGCATCTGCAAATTTATGTTGTTTGAAATCCTGTTTCTTTCTGCAACAGTCACGGTCAATATAACATTATGGTTATATTGTTCCTCGATGTGTCATTTTTCAGATGTCCTAATGGAGATTCAGAATAGTGTTTGTTTGGAGCCGTTTCTTCAACCATTGTTAAGTTTGTGGCCCAAAAAAGATATACGTTTCCTTCCATTTAAATTTGTCATTTGTAGTACAACTTTGAATTCTTCCATCCACAACTGGAGAACAAAGTTCCTCCAGACGTGCATGAAATTGCTAAGAATGTGAGAAGAATGAATTATTATTGTGCATATGTTTGATGTCGGTTGCCCTGGATCATAGGATTGTTGTGTTCATGATGTGGGTGAGATTTCTGGAGATGGCTTGTAACAAAGGATAATAATGTCATTCGACTGAAAATATAGAAGTCTCTTAGATACAAAACATGGCAAAATTGGAAACTTCCTACATTCTTCATGGAGGCATGTGCAATGGATTGTTTGAAAGTTTGTCCAATTTTGGTAACAGTGCCAGAATGTTCAAGATAGCCTTCTGAATTCAGAATTACCCTTCAGTGGTACAAGCATCACAACTCTTTTGAGGATTCCTGGATTTCTGGCATTGAGTGGGGATGTGGGGACTACGTGGTCTACAAGGACACATCCAACTCTCTGATTATTTGAGGTAAGTACTAGCCAATGCCATGACTCCACAATCTTTCAAGATAGGAATGTTCCTGGACCGGTACAGTGTCTCCTTAGGGAAGCACTGAACTGGCTCAGTTACCCCATCCAAACTAGTTTGGTGGGGCAGGGCTCGTTTCCTTTTAAAACCAGGTAAGCAGGTCCTTACCTGCTCCTCCATTGCCCACTGCTTTTCTGGGTGCAAAGCTCCTTTCCAAAAGGCTGTGAACAGATGCAGCGCGGCTCCCAGAAGTCTGCGTGTGACGTCAGTAGCCTGCATGGCAGCCATGTGTGTGTGGATGTCACATGCAGGCTGCGCTGCAGCTGTGTGCAGGCTTTTGGAAAGCAAGCTCTGCACCTGGAAAAGCAGTGGGGCAGTGGAGGAGCAGGTAAGGACCTGCTTACCTGGTTTTTAAAGGAACTGAGCCCCACCTTGCCCATAGCTGCCTGAGACAGTTCAGGCACATCCCTACTTTGAGGTAGAAGAGCTCAGAGGTTCATGCAGAGCTCTTTCCATTTTCAAAGATTTCCCTGTTCTGTGTTGGAGATACAGCTCCTCCTGCATGGCATTGACTCTGTTGACCATTAGGGTAGAGACAGCCAGTAAGGGCATTCCCTCTCTGACCATGCCTTCTCTACTTTGCTTCCCCTTTGTTAGTCTCCGGTTTCATTCTCTCACCTGTAGAGAGAGACTTCCTTCTTCTCCCTCCCCACTTCCTGTATGTGGTTAGCAATGTGTCATGATAGGTCTTATATATCTTCCTGATGGATTTCCCAAATACACGACTTTATTTGGAACTTTAACTCCATGTCTCCAGACAACATTAATTAGCAGTGCTCCTCTAGATGTGCACTTCCATTGTAGCAGGGGTAGATAAAGAAATCTCAATTCCCGAGCTCTCTAGCATTCCTTACAATGGAAGGGGCAGTTTAAGTGGCAGTTGGTGAGGTGACATGGGGACCAATAAGTGACCACTGCTGCTAAGTAATGACCAAGAAGATTCCCCATGCACACACTGCACCTCACCAGTGGCTGTTGCTGAGAGGCAAGAGAGGGATTAGGTGGTGTGAGCAGTACCTTGCAGTGGTACTGATGACAATGATGCAATTTGCCATCAGCACACTTGCATGGTGCCTCCAGCACTCCTCCCTTCCTCCACTGATTCCCAGCAATGGCTGCTGGTGTGTGTGTGTGTGTGTGTGTGTGTGTGTGAGAGAGAGAGAGAGAGAGAGAGAGAGAGAGAGAGAGAGAGAGAGAGAGCGCACTTTCCTTCAGTGGCTGCTCAGCAGCAGTGGCCATTTCCTTCCATGCACCTCGGCTCACTGCTTGCTGCTGGACAGCTCCATATGAGCTAAGGAGCTTTGTGCACAGTGCGCCTTTCTCTAAATGAAGAAATTAAATGAAATTGGGATGAAATTGAATTTGGGAGCTCTGTGTGTGCATGAGAGTGCAGACAAAGCATTGGTTCATAGCTGCCTCAACCTAACCTCCTCCCTTTTAAATTCATTGCATTTTTTTAAAAAAACTTCAAATCATTGTATTTCCCTGTTTTGCTTATCTGGCTGACATCTCGGTGAAGGTATCTATTAATTTTGCCCACTAAACATGAGTGTTCACTCTCATGCCCCCTCCCCTTGATGCTGCCCATTTGTAGATGTGCCCAAAGCACATCTCTGTCTATTTATTTTATTTCTGGCCAGGCACTTCTCAAGAATAGTTTGATAATGTGGTTTATTATCTAGCTACATTTCCTTTCTATGGGCCAATGAAAGTGGCACATATATAGCGAACTGGTAACCTCTTGACTTGCTAGAAAGCGGACCAGAAATCCAACCCAGGCCTCCCATATGAGCAGTACAGAGCACCAGGACAGTGTTCTTTTTATCATAAAAATTGCACTGCAGCTGGAACTTCTACATTTATTCGCATTTTTACAAATTCGATTCATTGTACTCTATGCCCCAGTGTGACATAATACGTACTCTCTTAGAATTTAGCCAAAGTCTCCTGCAATGCATATATTAATGTAGCGGAGACATAAAACATTCTTGCTCTCGGTGGCATTAGCAAAGGTAGTTCATTCTTGAAGAAGGCTTCGTGCGGAAACAGTGAACTGCAGCGGCAGAGGGTAATGGTAAAGGTCATTTTCCACTCTATGAGATTTCTGATCCACTACACTGCGAATTAATGCATTTATCTTGGAACTAATCCCATTGGAATAACTCTTTTTCTCTGCTAATGATATAGTGGGGTACACCAAGGAAAGGCATTAGCTTTGCCAGCATATAGCTTTTGTAACTTCTATTCTTTGCAGTCTTTTATACAAAAAATCAATTTGCCTACATCTGGATATATTGCACTCTGTGGCCACAATCCAGGGCACAGTTATACACATTTTAAATCTTGTTGGAATCAATAGGGCTCCGGAGCACCTTATCATGTGCTTGACTAGGATCAGTGGCTTTATGTTTCAATGTTATTCCGTTCCCCGCCCCACGCACACTCCAGTTCCTTGATTTAAAATTTCATTCTCCTTCTCTCTGTTGGCTCAAACACAAACTACTACTGCTACTATTTATATTGTAAGCTTCGCAACAGTAATCTTTGCAACCACAGCAAGTTGGAATTGCTCATCTTGGCCCTAAATGGTCTTTTTGGCTATTACATTGCCACGCTATGAGGGTGTGGTTAGTATGGAATTGAAGGCTATCACTGGCATAACTCTTACAAGAATTAAACTTGTGGGTTGGTCCAGGTATAACACCATGGTAGGTTTGCTTATTTGTTTAGGAGTCTTTGTATACCATCTTATAATTTCACATAAATCGGGTTATGATATTGCTCTGGTATTGCACAGGTATCGAGGAACTTAGATACTACAGTCAAGAGTTTCTTTTCCTCTGTCTATATGACATCTGTTATGACTGACAGGCAGTATCTTTGGAAAAATAAATAAGTAAACTACCAAGTGTGGTGATGCAGATACAGATGTGCTGCTGCTGCTATGACAAATATGTGTATATCACTTTTCAACAACTGTTTTCAAAGTGGTTTCCATAGAAAAATAGAGAATAGGATTGCCCCCTGCTCAAAGGGCTCACAGTCTAAAAAAAAACACCCATAAGGTTCTTTGTTTATTTAACATATTTGTATACCACCCAAAATGCACATCTTTGGGTGGTTAACAACAAAACAATAAAAACAAGTAAAAAAGGCTAAAACATTACAACAATTTAAAACCTAAAATGTTAAAACTATTAAAAATAATCAAACTATTAAAACAGTGTCTAATTAAAAGCCTGAGTGAACAAATGTGACTTGGCTGCCTTTTTAAAAGTTGTAAGAGATGGGGAGGTTCTTATTTCAGCAGCGAGTGCATTCCAAAGCTTCAGGGCAGCAATGTAGAAGGCCTGTCCCCAAGTAGCCACCAGAAGTTCATCTACAGTTGCAACTGTAGACGAACCTCTCCTGATGATCTCAATGGGTGGTGTGGTTCATAGCAAAGAAGATGTTCTCTTTAAAACCCAGGGCCCAAGCTGTTTAGGGCTTTATACATTGTAATCAAAACCTTGTATTTTGCCCGGAAAGCTATCGGAAATCAGTGTAGATATTTTAAGATAGGAGTGATATGATCTCTCCAATATGACCCAGAGACTAACCTGTCTGCTGCATTCTGGACCAACTGCAGTTTCCAGACTAGATACAAAGGCAGCCTGACATAGAGTGCATTGCAGTAGTCAAGTCTGGAGGTGACCAGCTGAAGCACTACTGTTCTAAGATCATCTCAAGAAAGCTGGTGTATCAGCCAAAGCTGATAAAAGGCACCTCTGGCCACTGCCTCAAACTGGGACACCAGGGAGAGGTTTGTGTCCAGAAGCACCCCCATAATGTGTATCTGTTCCTTCTGGGGAAGTATGACCCCATACAGAACAGGCAGAGCAACATCATCACCCACACAATAAGTACCTCCTCCTTATCTAGAATCTGAGCCATTTCGGAAGGGCGGTATATAAATCAAATAAATAAATAATAAATAAATAAATCAGTTTGTTATCTCTCATCCAGCCCATCACTGCCTCCAGACAGGCATTTAGGGAGGTTAGGGAGGTTATACCTTCTCCTGGTGATGTTGACATGGAGAAAAAGATTTGGGTGTCATCAGCATACTGATAACACCCTGCACCCAATTTCCTGATGATCTCTCCCAGCAGTTTCATGTAGATGTTAAAAAACATCGGAGACAATACGGAGCCCTGATGGACACCATACTGAAGTTCAGATTTTGAAGTTCAGTCCCTGAGGGACACCATTTGGAATCTACCTGAGAGGAGGAGTAGAACCACTGCAAAGCAGTGCCTCCAACACCCAACACCCTCCAGATGCTCCAGATGAATACTATGGTCAATAATATCAAAAGCCGCCAAGAATTCCAAAAGGACCAGCAGAGTCACACTTCTTCTGTCAATTCCTGTCAATTTCCAATTGAAGATCATCCATCAGGCTGACCAAGGCAGTCTCCACCCCATAGCCCACCCAAAAGCCAGTCTGAAACAGGTCTAGATAATCAGTTTTATCCAAGTCTGCCTGGAGTTGGGAGGCCACCACCCTCTCAATTATCTTGCCCAACCATGAAAGGTTGGAGAAAGGCCTGTAGTTGCTTAACTCTGAGGGATCCAATGCAGGCTTCTTCAAGAAAAGCTTTTATGATCTCTACTAGGCCTTCTACAACAACCCCCCTGCCAGCTAGCATAAACCATGTCAGGCAAGTGTCAGGAGAACAGGTGGTAGGCCTCATCGTTTCAATCACCTTGTCCCCATCCTCATGAGTCACAAACTGGAACTAATCCAGCCTGACCACATAAGAGGAGTCACTGGACACGTCTGATTCAGACACTGCAGTAATTGTGGGGTCTATTGTATTTGGTAAATTGTATTTGGTAAAAGTTGGCCCAAATACGAGATATTTTATTCACAAAATACTCATTAAACACATCAAAGTGGGTAATAGATGGTCCAAAGTTCTAATTCAAGGGAGAAGAGGCACTTACTAGCCCTCTCACAACCCTAAACTACTCCGCTGGACATGAACTTGTGGATATAATATGAGCTGAAAATAACTGCTTTTTTGCCACCCATCTTGCCAGAGCATAGATCTTCAAATGTCTTCTATGTTGTAATCACTTGCACCCCAGTTGTCTACCTCGCCACTTCAGCTGGTTCGATACCAGACCATTATTTTAATTGTCATTTTGGATTTTATTTTAATATATTTTTGGAAACCACCTTGAGATTTTTAGTGAAAGGCAGTGTATAAATGGAACAAACAAATAAATAATGGTGCTTTGAAACATTTTGTTTTAGCACCTTTAGTGCTTGAACACTACTATTTACACACCTTTTGTAAATAGAAACAGCAAAAATATTGAAGCTAGTGCAGGCTTATTATGTTAGACTCTTCATGTCTTGCAGGAGCTTAGAAGCTGTAGCCGTTTCATATTTAATAGGAAGATGGTATGCGTAGACTTTTACTTGTTTTAAGTCTGTGTGAGCCAAAAGTGCTTCTTAGAAACGGTGTAACATCTAAGTTAGTGCTTGTTTATTTCAGCTTGCACTTTTAAGAAGACCTTGACAAATCCTATTTGCAAATGCCTTATTTTGGATAGCTCTGGAAGTTCCTTAGGCTGCCAGAATGCGATCCGATACTCACAATAAAGGATGTGACAGGCAGAGGCATGTAAATAAGGAACAAACAAACAACTTCAGCTGACTGAAAAACACATAGTGTTCTGTCAAACCATCTTTTATCAGCTCTAATTACAATATCTATTCTCAGTGCATACTTGGGCTGTTCAGTTATTTTAGTCTGATAAACACATTACTTTGTTTCTGTATGCTTTGCCTGTAATAAGATCACAGACTATGGAGACACACACAACAGCCTCATCACAGTGCTTAATTCCAATTCCACAGAGCATTCATTTCTTTGAAACAACTAGCAGTGACTGAGTAGCAGCTAACAAAGTATGAGAGCTCTGAGTACTGATCGCTGCTAAGGCTTATGACGATTACTATGCTGCTATAGACATGGAGCTGTGGCAGTTTCACTTACCTTAAGTTATCTCATTAATTCTTGTGCCTCACCTTGTAAGACAGACTAGTGGAGAAGTCTTGGAAGCCAAATTTAGGTTGTAAGGGAGGAGGCTGAATTTTCAAGGCCTCAAAGACGACATTTTCAGAAATGCTCAGAGCTGACTACAGAAGCAAAGCTGCAGGATTTCAATGCAGAGAAAAGATGGTGGTCTTGTGAGGAAAGATTTGGGTTCATTAGGCACTAGGAAACTTTTGGACAAGGAGAGCCTGTAGATAATTGACAGGCTGCACCTCAACCATTGAAACTAGACTCCACATTTAATTGCTCAATCAATCTTTATTACGGTCTTAGATCAGCATCAGCTAAAAGGAGCATGTAAAATTAAAAGCAGATAAAATGATACTATAAAATTATTATAGGATTTCTAAAACGCTAAGAACTATGAGTATCTAAAAGAACTGTAAAACTGCTAAAGCTTTGGCATGTGTCTATGAAGTCACAGTAGGGCTAAAATCTATGAGATGCTGTTAAAAGTTACGTGATGTAAAATGGCTGTGAAGCTAAAATCAGTAAGACTATTTCTATAAACTATTGAAGATAAACTGAAACATTAAAAGCAGTAGGGCTGAATGACTGGAGGATTAGTTCAGGCTAGATTAGGTGGTTCGTGTCTAGGGAGTTCTGCATGCTGAGGTGCAGAACTTGGGCACATTGTATGTTATAGATGATTTACGGTCTGAGAGTAATAGGAAGATGTAGTATTGGCCTGAGCATCCTGGCAACCTATCAGGTAGCAGAAGAATAAGGGCATTTCATACATCTCTGTAGAACAAGCCGTGAAGGAGGATATGCTCAATCATTTCAACTTGCCTCAGTTCACAGGGATGCAGACGTTCCAGGAAAGGAATCTTCCTGTATCTTCCTTCAAAGACAACTGAGGGAAGGAAGTCACAGCGAGCCAGGGTAAAGGCCCTTCTGTGATTAGGTACTTCTAAGTGTGAGGTATCCAGCAGTAGGGAAATACACAGAGCCAGTTCGGAGGCCCTTTATGGACTTCTGAATTGGTTTGAAAGTCTGGTGGTTCGGTCAGTTTGAAGGTTGGGGGGGGACATTATGGACTGGGGAGGATGCTGTCATTAAGAATAGTATAGTGTGGACTGGAAGTGGCCAGAAGTATCCGCTGCGTTTGCAAATGTCATAACGTGCTTATGAATGTGCAGTAGCCACTTCCGGTCCACAATGTACCAGGGCAGCAAGGAGGTATGCTGCTGCCCCGTGGGACCAATTTTAATGACAGTGCCGGTGGGGGAAACATGGCGGGGGAGGGAGAGCACCCTCCCCAGTCCTTAAAGTTATTTCCCTCACCTTCAAACCTGCAGTCGCCAGTTCCGTGCACATCCCTGTCTAGCAGGTGTAGTTATGTACCTTAGGTGTTCAGAAAGAATGAAGATCAGGGACCCATCTAGGTCAGTTTGGCATTCTGCATCAGTTATGTGCTGTTTGATAAGTGTTCTGGCCCACTCATAACCAATGGAAAGAAGATGGGGATGGGAGAGTCCAAGTGAGGATAGTTTTGCAGACAGAGGTCACTTCCATGTCATTGGGAACCATCCACCAGTGTTGAGGGGGCTAGGCCCATTGGGAAGAGGGATAATCTCAGCCATTAATTGATTCTGGCCTCCACTTCCACCAGGCCTGCTTCCAATCATAGAGCAGACACAGCAGGGGACTTGCAGTACTGCTCTTAGGATTTAGGATTGGATGAACTCTAGGGGGAGTTAGAAAGTTAGAAAAGTATCGTTAGAAAAGCATAGTTAGAAAAGGGGCCAAGCTGGGCACCATACAGAAGTTATTCCATCGACCTAGCTTCAAATATCTTAAGGGCGGTGGGTATGTATTGGACCCCTTTTGATCAGAATAATTTTAGAATGGCAGTCCTATGAGTAACTTATCCAACATGGGAGTCCTTAGTCCTGGAAGCCTGGAAAACCACCCCCAGGTATTGGAAGCAAGTGACCTGATGATGTCATTCCCATTTATATGCTAGGAGTGTGTGGCACCTACTGCTGTGGGGGCAATGAGTGCAGTGTAGAGGCCCTTTCCTCTGAGGTAGCAGTATCTATGTGTAGGACCTGGAGTTCTTCAGCTGCAGTAGGAGGTAGTGGTGTTAAGAGCTGGGCTGGGCTGGGCTAGTTCAGGGACTCGTTCTTTGGAGGTTTCTGTTAGGGGTGTGCAATTTGGGGTTTTGGTGATTCAGTTCGGGACCCAAACCGAATCACCCCTGTTCTGTTCTGTGCCCGAATTTTGCTGACCCGAATCACCCCCAATTCGGTTCGGATTCGGATTAGATCCGAATCTGAATCTGAATCTGAATCGATTCGGATCAGCAAAACGGGCCCTGGGGCCAAAAGAGTGGGGTGGGTGGTAGTGCCTAATGGGTGGAGGCTACCACCCCAATTTTAGGGGGATTGGACAAAGGGCTGATTTTTTTGGGAATTTTTGAAATTTTAGTGACTTTGGGGCAGAGTGGGGGCAGAAAGTGGATATTCCCCAAAAGAGTGGGGTGAGGTGGTAGTGCCTAATGGGTGGGGGCTACCACCCCAATTTCAGGGGGATTGGACAAAGGGCTGATTTTTTGGGAATTTTTGAAGTTTTAGTGTCTTTGGGGCAGATTGGGGGCAGTAAGTGGATCTGCCCCAAAAGAGTGGGGTGGGGTGGGGTGGTAGTGCCTAATGGGTGGAGGCTACCACCCCAATTTCAGAGTGATTGGGCAGAGGGCTGAATTTTGGTGAATTTCTGAGGTTTTTCTTCATAAGGTGCATTGTGCTAGATTAATTCATTCATCATACTCATAGTAAATGAGAGTGTGAAAAAGTGAGAGTGGGTTCATTGAGAGTTGAGTAATGAGTATGACGAATGAATCAATGAATCTAGCACACAGCAACTTATGAAGAAAAACCTCAGAAATTCACCAAAAATCAGCCCTTTGTCCAATCCCCCTGAAATTGGGGTGGTAGCCTCCACCCATTAGGCACTACCACCTCACTGCACTCTTTTGGGGCAGATCCACTTTCTGCCCCCAATATGCCCCAAAGTCACTAAAACTTCAAAAATTGCCCAAAATTCAGCCCTCTGCCCAATCCCCCTGAAATTGGGGTGGCAGCCTCCACCCATTGGGCAATACCACCCCACCCCACTCTTCTGCCCCAGATCCCACTTTCTGCCCCAATATGCCCCAATCTGCCCCAAAGACACAAAAACTTCAGAAATTTTCCAAAAATCAGCCCTCTGCCCCATCCCCCTGTAATTGGGGTGGCAGCCTTCTCCCATTAGGCGATACCTCCCCACCCCACTCTTCTGCCCCAGATTCCACTTTAAGTACCCTAACCTTAACCCTAACCTTATATGGTCATTTACTCTGCAGGAAGGAACTTTTCAATGAAGGTGAATGGGAAGAAATTTTTGCATTGAAGTCAATGGAAGAAAAAAGGTGGGAAATCAAATAGCTGTCAGAATGAAAATGGAGGGGGAAGAAGAAGACAAGTCTGCTGGCACAAAATGGAGGCTGCTGGCATGGCCACGGAGGTCCAAATCACCCAATTTTTTTCACCCCGAAACTGGGGTGATTTGGATCGGCCACAGAAAATTTCGGGGGTCGCCGGGGGTGATTCGGCTCGGCGCCGAATCACCTGAAATTCGCTGTTTCGGGCACAGAACGATCTGTGCCCGAAACGAAATGCACATCCCTAGTTTCTGTGTCTATGAGGAGCATTTGAGGCTCTTCTGCATCAGGAGGGAGCATAGATATAGTTGTCTTGGGTTGGGACTGGGTAAGCTCTGCTCCTTGAATTAGCTGGCATGGGGGGCGAGGGGACTTCAATAAGGTCTGAGTCACTATCTTCAAGCTCTGAATCTGTGCTGAAATCAAAGAAATGGATTGACTGTTTCCTCCTTGATGTGGGTGGGATTACAGTCTCACTTGGGTCATTGTCCGGCAAGAAGGCCATAAAGTCATGCTCCAGGGGATTGGTTAGAGCTCTGGCAGCTGCACTAGCATGGCCCTTAGGTGAGAACTGATGGTGGAGGGAGTCGCTAAGGCTCGAGTGGGGGCGGGGAATGTCAGGTTCTTTAACTGTGAGCCTGTTCTTTAACTGTGAATAGTTACAGTCCTCAGATCTGAGAAATCTAGGCCTATGGCCCTGTGCTCATCACATTCTCCAGGAAATAAAAGGTTAGACTGTGGAGGAAGCTGAGATTTGGCAGGATCATTTAATGGCTGTCACTGTGGCTGGATCTTGTTTCCTTGACAACTTTATCTTCAAGGCTGATTTCCGCAGGAATGTTTTGGCTCCTGGTCTTTCCTGAAATTATTGGCCAAATGATGCAGCCTTTAAACACTCTATTAGGTCTGGTGTTAACGTTATGGAGAATGTGCCCTCCTCATCTGTAGGAGCTGATGTGAGAGGGTGGGATGATCGAAGGTGAGCAAGATTCTCTTTAGACCTGGACAGGAATTGGCAGAAATTGGAACAAATGCAGATCTGGGGCAGCAGTTTAAGACTTGGCTCAGAGAGTTCGTAATCACTTTGCGATGAGCCCATTTCCCTGTGATGAAAGGGTTAATTTCTATTTATAGTAGCACCTGAGAGGTATGAAGTACTCACATTGATTTAGATGAATGGGCTGTATTTGAAAGTTCAGTGTATGTCCTGTGTGTGGTTTTGGCAGAGGCCCTGACTGGAGCTGAGGAGGTTGCTGCCTACATATTTCCGGGGGCTGAATTTGGGGTTTTGGTTACATATTTATGTAGCACAAATGCAGCAAAGGCAAAACTGAGCTTATTTACTTTCATTGAGATTGTGTTGTAAAGTCCTAGAATTTATATAATAGTTTCTGCTGTACATAGGCAAGCACCTCCTAAATATGTTGGTAAGGATCTTACATATGTTAGTAGGAGTGGCCGTGGGGATGTCTGGCTCTCTTGGGCCCCCTGTCTCTCTGCTCCAGGGAGTTTTCCAGGCCAGAGTTCTGGAGATGCCTGATGTAATGCAGTCTCCCTTGTAACGGACTCCTGGGGGGTGAGGGAGGGTTCTCCATGCCCAGGGCCATAAATCTGTTCCTGGTAGGGAGTGTGAAGGTTGTACTCATGGCTCCATTGGTGGGAAGGCAGGTGTCAATGCTCATCTGCTTCATTGCCTTGGTTGGTTGGTGTTGGGGCAATTTCTAATCCCCCCCCCTTCTAGCTTTTATTTGTCATGGTTCAGGCTTATGTAGATTTGTTTGAGAATTTCAGCTCCAATGGGGAAATGTCCAGTTTTAAGGCAGGCACTTGTGAGTAGTGCTGCTAACTAGCTGCCATTTTGGCCTCTCCCCACTCTCTGCATTTAAAACAAATCTTGAGATTACAATTGCCATCTCCCCCAATTTTCTAGGTTGTGCCCGGATTTTAAGCATGTCACCCAGCATAATATGAAAATTATTTGCAAGCCAATTTATGTAATATGCAGATTAGTGTACCTGAATTTGGAGAGCCACAATATGGCAACCGTATTTGAGATTAATTTTCTCCCATGTTCCACTTAACATTTTAGGTATCAAAAAGGGGTGATGTGGGCTGAAAGCTTTCCTGAAATACTTCCAAAACCATAACTTTTCCACAACTGTTTGCTGGTATTTGCAAATCCAGGTAGCTCTTGCTTCAGAGCCATTTTTTCAGTGCCCGTCTTACTAGTAACAGTGATGTCATTGTCTAGCAAACAGATTTACCTACGTGATAAGATCATCGAGGTCAAACAAATCTCATTCACAGTAAGGGCAGTGCCAACACAGGAGCCGAATTGCCTGTGTTGGCTTTCAGTGATGTCACCACATTGGACTGGTAATGTAACATCACTGTTACTAGGAGGAAGGGGAAAAGCTGCAACTTATCAGGGCTGCAAAGAGGCTGAAAATGGAGCAAGATGGTCTGCTGTGCCTCTTGTCATGTGCAAATGACTCTAATCATCAAGCTTCTAGCAGTTGCTCTTCTTTAGTATGTTTGTGGCAAATGGAGCACTAATTTGCTCTTCAGAAGCCCAAGTTGCCACTGTGTATCTTTCTCCATTCCTTCCAAACAATCAGCATGTAACAAACAAGGTAACCCCTTTGCAGCAAGGGGAAACAACAACAAAAAATTCATTAGGGGGAAAGATCCTAGGCTCTTAGGATTTATGAATGGAGTGGTTACAAATTCCAAAAGACTTGGGTTGGAGGTTTTTGGGGGAGGGGGTTGCAGCAGTTTAAGTAATACCCTTTCCCATTCCCCCCTCTTGTGAAATGGACATATGCAGCTGCTTTATAACAGATCAGATCATTGGTCTATCGACTAGCAGTAGCTCTATTGGCTGAATCACCTCCCTTTAAATTCAAGGGCTTTTGCGGCTCCTTGAAAGCCAAGGAGAGCAGGTCTGTAGCTCCTGCTCCTCTGCTCACCACCATTCTGGCACTCCTCCCAGCTATGCTTGCGTGCTGGTGGGTGTCTCCCAGCTGCCCCTGCATGACACTGGCACCCACATGGCTTCTACTGTTTCATACAGGAATGCGTCCCAGGCCTACCTGAAAATGGCAGGGATTGACCCTGGAATCTCCTGCATGTAAGACAACAACAAATATTTATATACCGCTTTTCAAAAAAAAAGTTTCCAAAGTGGTTTATATACAGAAATAATAAGTAAGTAAGTAAGTAAGATGGATCCCTGTTCCCAAAGGGCTCACAATCTAAAAGAAATGTAAGATAGACACCAGCAACAGTCACTGGAGGTACTATACTGCTGGGGGTGGATAGGGCCAGATCCTCTCTCCCTGCAAAGTGCCTCTTTGCCCAGTTAGCAGTGGAGTATGCTCTATTACAGAGCTATCGACATGTGCTCTACTACAGCTATAGTTCCCCCCCCCCCCCACCAACAAATGTTTTGCCTTTTGCTTAGCTGGCTGAGTAGTTTGTGTTGGAAGAGCTGAGGGTTACTGCTGGTCTTTGTGAATGAGAGAAAAACTGGCTTCTTCTCATCGCTGTTCCTTTCACAAAGGAAACATATCAAAATGTATCTATTGTTTGTGCAAAATTGGGATCTGTGTAACAAAATGCACTTGATTCCTGCAATTCTGATTTCCCTAAGCACTATCATTGTGATGCAAGCTCCTTTTCCTTAGTTCTTCCCGCTCCTTCAGCTGAATTCAGTGACGCTTACCTCTCAGTAAACATATATAGGATCATGTGGTTTTCTCACATTTGCATTTTGGAAATTGTCAACAAGTCCATAATCCCAAAGGTCAGAAGATACAAATAAGTAGATAAGTAACATTAAAATAGAGAATGAGGTGATTGTTGGAGCTAGGACCCTGGCAGCATCAGCTCTCAGCCGCAATGTCTCATAGTGACCACTGGTGGTGGGCGTGGGGCGGGGGTTTAGTGTCATGGATAAATGTGCTGGACTCCTCCCCTCTTTGTTCTTCCTGTGTTAGTCTCCATTTTGTCTCTCCAGAGATGGCTGTTTGTTTTGGTCTCTCTCCCCTTTCTGCCTTAAGCTCAGCTTTCCTATCCTTTTGTAACTTCTAAATACATCCTTGTTGTTCTTCAAACTTAAAGAACTGTTTCCAGACCTCTTGCTTGGCTGAATTCTTCCCAAACTGGCTTTGCCCTGCTAATGGGTATTGAACTGCCATTCTTCTCGCACAGTGATGGAGAGAAGCCTCATCAATTGAATTTCTGCCTGTCATGAGAGGGCTGTGATACAATAAAAATGTAGACTTGGGATGAATATGCCACAAAGTATTCTCAAATGTTTCTCAGAATATCTTGCTGGATTTCCAATTATTCTTAGAATGTTTTCTGAATAATTCTCATGAGGTGCCTTCATTTACAAATGAAAAGTTAATCTGCTTCTTTTTGCAAACCAGTTTCCAGCAATTATCCGTTTAGCACTAGCAATTAGTGTCTCTCAGCAGGGGAGGTAGAGTCATGCCTTCCTTGAGAAAGACAGTTTATTTTATTGGAAATGAGAATAATGTCATAATAAATCTCTCTCTCTCTCTCTCTCTCTCTCTCTCTCTCTCTCTCTCTCTCTCTCTCTCTCTCTCTCTCACACACACACACACACACACACACACACACACACACACCTACCTCAAGGATTTTGAAAGCAAACTATAGCAAAGCATTGCCTCCAGCCTCACCTCCAGCCTTTCCTTGAGCCTCCTTCCTTGTCTCGTCTTGAGTCTCTTGCCTTCCAACACGTCTCCCACCTCAAGCCTCACCTCCAGCCTCCCACATCTCCTTGCCTCCCTCCTCGCCTTCAGCCTCAACTTGAGCCTCGTGCCTCACCCGTGCCTCACACCCTGCCATGCCTCTCTCACCTCACCTCAACTCTAACTAGCCTCAACCTCACCTTGAGCCTCCCACCTCACCTCCAGCCTTGCTTCTAGCCTCCTGACTTGAATCTCCCACCTCGCCTTAAGCCTCGCCTCACCTTTCCCGCTACCTCTTGCCTTGCCTCCATACTCTCACCTTGCCTCACATTATCTCAAGCCTCACCTTGAGCCTCCAGCCTCACCTCACACCTCCTGACTTTCTCACTCCAGCCTCTCCTCGAGTCTCTCACCTCACTTCAAATCTCTTGCCTCACCTCCAGCTTGCCTCCTCATCTCCAGGCTAGCCTTGACTCCCAGCTCATCTACCACCTCCACCTTGCCTCACCTCACCTCCAACCTCACCTTGAGCCTCCCACCTCTCCTCCAGTCTCACACCTTGCCTCGAGCCTCCTGCTCTACCCCACCTTGAGCTTCTCACCTTACCTTGCCTCCAGCTTCCCACTTCTCCTCCAGCTTCATCTCCAGCTTCCATGGCGGGAGGCTCAAGATGAGGCAGGAGTCTCAAGGTTAGGCTTTGCTATAGTTTGCTTTTAAAATCCTTGGAAAATGTGTGTGTGTGTGTGTGTGTGTGTGTAGATACTCCAGGAAGATTCAGGGAGAAAGGGCTGGATTTAAATTCCAGAAGACAGGGATTCTCAAGCTTGGATACACAGCTGTGGCTCCCATCATGACTGGCTGCAATGGAAGATAGGGTGATGGATGTTGAAGTCCAACCACAGCTGCGGGTCACACAGGGAAATAATATAATTTTAGAATCGTAAGGTACCAAACTGTTTGTATAAATCTGAGCATGGCCACACCACCGTCTTCATAGCAATGGGAAAGGAACCCATGTCCAATTCTCCTTCTCAGTCACTAAGCTAACCAGGTGACCTTGTGCCAAACCCATGCTTTGATTAATCAAAAATAAATTTGATTAATAAAATTATTCTTACTTCCATACCTTAAAACAAATTGTCTTTTTCAAAGAAGACATGATTCTACCTCCTGCTCTGAGACTCTAATTCCTGGTGCTAAGCTGGTAATAATCAGCTCCCATTTATATATAAAATAAGACAGATTAAACCTTGCACAGAACCATCTGTGTGCCCTGAAGCTATAGAATTTGATGAATTCAAATGTTGGCTGTCTTTGAGAATATCCATAGTTGAGAATTTACGGTGCAGTTTTATTCTTTTATCAGTTCTTTCCTGCTCCAGGTGCAGAATATTTTTAAAAAATCGAATTGTAGAATATTCTTTTCTAAGTCTACAATATAGCAGTCTTACCGCCTGACTAGAACTGGATGCTTCAGGAACATCGTAAAAGCACAGTTGGAAATAAACTAATTCATTCCTATGCAGTCTCCAATTTAATGCAAAAGGGACACCAGATTGGAAGGATGCAATAGTGGCGATCCTTCATTCAAACGTGTAAATGTGATGAGGTCTTATTTAAGGTAAAGTGGAACAGCAATGCATTTTCTTTCTGAAAGACGGATTTTCAGAAGTGAATGATTCTGCATTACAACGCTGGATGATAGACAGAACAAAAATTCTCCAGTATGAAGAAATCCAACTCTAATGCCAATCTTACTTTCTCGGCTGTGACCATGGTAAACCAATTACTTCTATTAAGTAAAAATAGCAGTCATATCTTGGCAGGCCACAATCCCAAGCCATCTGGTTCTGTGTACAGCTTTATCATTGGATTTTATCTTTATTGAATCTCTTCTAAAGCCATCTTTCTTTAAAAAAAAACCCCAAAAACAAATTGAGACCTCTGATTGCTCAGGTATTATCTCTGAGCTCCCTTTAAAAATACAGAATGTTTCACGGGTCTCTCTAAACAGTTTTGGAAATATTTCCCACTTATTTGAATAATGAAGCAGCTTTGTAGACTATATTGAGTTTTAGACTATATTGGCATGCATTAATAACAGGAGTTATCCAGCTGGGATCCAAGATGTATGCAGGTGACATTAAATAGGTTATTAATTTATTTCTAGAGTTATCATTACTCAGTGTACCATATTGCTGCATTTTAAAAAATAAACCATATATTAGGTTTTATTTGGATGATCCTAGGGCTGCAGGCTTAGTACACTGATCTGGGAGTAAGCTCCATTGAATACAGTGCGACTTGTTTTTGCATAAACATGCATAGAGTTGCTCTGTAAATGTAAGGCAGGGGTCGAGATTCTTGTGCATTATTATGTTCAAATTAAGCATAAGGGAAACCAAGATTCCACTACATACAGAGGCAGCTTTTTGCCTGTCACCACTTCAGGCAAGTCACAACTTGCCATCCTACTGGTGGCCCTAATGCAGCCCTGTAGCCTGGTTTTACAGCTGCTTCCCTCTTAAACACAGTTGAATCTTATTCAGATTTAATTAATAATTCAGAAACAACTCCATTTTCTCTTCCTCCTTTCCCTCCCTGACTCCACCCCCCACACTCTCTGCAGAATCCCCACTGGGACAAACTTATCAACAGCAAAACCTAAAAGATTACTAGATAGACTACAACGCCCCTCCTTGCCGGAGGCCAGAACTAACATAAGCTTTCATCCTCCTTAGCTTCCAGGTAAATACTCTGTCCTGGGGTTGGCACCTTCTCTCCCTGTCACCATTGTCCCAGAACAAGCGACTGGCTCACCCTCTCCCACTTCCTCAGCACCAAAAGTGGACAAGTTTGGTGCTGTAAGGGAGAGAGTGAGCTGGCACTTGTGCAGCATCAGCAGTGGGAGACAGAGGCTGATGAAACTGGATGCTCCCATGCTCCCTGATACAGCAAGCAGCAGTGCTGGCCCTTGAAAGATGTGGGGGAAGAAGGGTGGCATCTATGCTGGATTCTAGCCTGGGGGAATGGGGCTGGTGAGCAAGAGGCAGGGCCAGGAGGTGAAAGACAGGAAAAGAACAAGGTGGGAAGCACAGGTAGGTGGGTGCCACTCATAGGAGGGGGTGGAGTCGGGAGTCTGCATTTGACTCCCCATGGTGCAGTCACCGCCAGAGGCCATCATCTCACATGGCCTCATGGGAGAGCCACCCCTGACTACATAACAGCTCTTACCAAAATGCTAGTTTTAATTGCTAATTTTAAAAATGTGTTTTAAATGAAGAGGGTCAATAGATATTGGAAGTTGTGATAAAGAGCCAGCTATGCTGGCCTTAGGCCGAAATAAACCAATACAGTATAAAGAGCCAGTGTGGTATAGTGGTTAGAGTGCTGGACTAGGACCGGGGAGACCTGAGTTCAAATCCCCATTCAGCCATGAAACTAGCTGGGTGACTCTGGGCCAGTCACTTCTCTCTCAGCCTCACCTACTTCACAGGGTTGTTGTGAGGAGAAACCTAAGTATGTAGTACACTGCTCTGAGCTCCCTGGAGGAAGAGCAGGATATAAATGTAATAATAGCAAAACAACAATAACAGCAACAACTTGCAGTGGTGGAGAGAGGGGAGGGGCAGAGAGATGGACCTGTTCCCAATAGCAATTCCACTGTTCATGTAACAGAGATACAGATTTGCAACAATGGGATCAAGCATATCTAACTCAGTAGTGGATTGTGGTCAATAAACACAATTCAGAAATTTAGGACATGGACAATAATGGCTCTTAAATGCTAATCTCTGTGCAAATTAGTGTGTAAATTTGCCCTGATTGTTCTTGATATGGTGCATACTATGTTGCTCTCTGGCTGCAGTTTTTGTTTTCTTGTGCCTTCAGATTAGTCAATGGAAAGTGTTAAATCTGCATATATTATATGCAAATGGCTACTGGCAGTTGTTTTTCTTCTGGAAGAGTTGTCCAGCTTAGTGACACACCTCCCTTTTGCAAATCAAGAAATCTGATGGTTTTTTTTCTGTGTTTACTTTTGTACTTAGATGGTGTCTTCAATCCAACATTTATTTGCAGCCACACTTATGGAGTGTAGTTTGTGCCATTCATCCTCTCACTTTTTATAAGTAGGAGTGCTAAGAGCAAACAGCTCTGGTAATTGAATGTGGGAGGGTACCGAACTATAAACTCAGTTCGGTTTTTAAAAATTTGCTTTTCTTCCCTCAATTACAATCTTTCTGTCTGTCCATCTGTCTTGTGTCTTAAGCAAGCAAGTGAAATGTAAATCTGCTTCTCAGTGCAGATATATGACCTGTTGCCATTTTCAGTATTTTACTCATATTGCATAACATTCTCAACATTTTCTGTAAACCTAAGTACATCCACTCACAAATAAGTCCAAATGAAGCCTAGGCCTGCTTGTGAGGGGAAAGGATTCTCAAACAGAGGAGATGAGAGCTGGTCTTGTGGTAGCAAGCATGACTTGTCCCCATAGCTAAGCAGGGTCTGCCCTGGTTGCATCTGAATGGGAGACTTGATGTGTGAGCACTGCAAGATATTCCCCTCAGGGGATTAAGCCACTCTGGGAAGAGCAGAAGGTTCCAAGTTCCCTCCCCGGCTTCTCCAAGATAGGGCTGAGAGAGATTCCTGCCTGCAACCTTGGAGAAGCCACTGCCAGTCTGTGAAGACAATACTGAGCTGGATAGACCAATGGTCTGACTCAGTATATGGCAGTTTCCTATGTTCCTGTGTTCCTAAACATGATGGCTTCTAAAGCTTGCCCTGCTGCTTTTATCACCCTCCTCTTATTTAAAGTGGAGGGATTGAAGTATCCCTGTAGGAAGTATGTTAAGGGAATGGCATGCATGGCAAGTGTGCTTCAGTTCTACCATCCACTTCACTGTCCTTATTTTCCAAGAACAGACCTTGATTTCTGGAAAATGAGGACAGTGGGAAGTCAGTGGCATCTGAGAGGTCAGTGGGCACATGTCCCCCTGGTATCCACTGGCCTCGCAGTTCCCAACCCAGAGGGAACAATGGCAGTGGCAGTACTTGCTAGCAGTAACTTGGGAAGGACCTGGCCTGTCATCCTTCCAGGGGCACACCTAGGCAATTTTGCCATCTGGACAGCCCCCGGTGCGAGTCTCCCCCCAGGTGCAAGGCCCCCCGAAACCTACCTTTGGGGAGCCTCCTTCCGCACTGACCCTCTTTTTTAAAAAATTCCAGCTGCTGCACAGCCCGAGGGGGGGCTGTCAGGGGGTGAGCCCAGCAGTCCTTCCCCCCCCCCCTGCAGCAGTGACAGTGGTGGCCAGAGTGACACTGGTTCTGTCCTTTCGGCCCAGCATCTCTTTTTAACTGTGAGGCATGCCTGCGCAGCTGAGAGAGATCGTCACAAGCCAATGATGTAACTGGCTTGCGACAATCTCTCTCAACGGTATATAAATCAAATAAATAAATAATAATAATAATAACTGTGCAGGCGCTCCTCACAGGTACAAAGAGAAGCTGGGCCAAAAGCTCTGGACCCGCTGCCACTGGTGGTGGGGGGAAGACGACTACTGGCTTAGACTCACCCCCCGGCAGCCACCCCTCAGCCACACCGCGGCTGTAATAAAAAATATGGAGGTTCGGCAGGGCGGGCGTGGTGTGGCTGCTGGAGGGCCCCCCCCCACCATTTGGAGGCCCCCTGAATTTTGGAGGCCATGGACTGGGGCCCCGAATTCTGGGGGTTAGAGCACCTCTGTCTCCATCCCATCCTCAGTAGCCCATCTGTAGAGTTAATTCCTGGCCAGGGAACTGAATGCAAAAAAACCCAAAATCCTGCCAGCACATGGGCATCATTCTGCTTTTACTGAGGAAGAATGCCTTCTCCTGCAAGGGTAGAAATGAGGGGTGCATGACTCAATGTCTGCCTATGTTAGGTAGAAACGCAGGAGCCTGTGTGGATTTGCCTCCATCTCTTCTTCTAAGGAGAACAGGACAGAAGAAAGAGACAGGGATTGCCTTGAACCTTTTTTGTGTTTATTACAAGACGAAATGAGTTCACTCAAACATATCTTGAAGAGGAGGCCCTATGTGATTTCTGTCCTATACTGTGATGCTTCTAAGAAATGTCCATATGTCCACTTTCCAAACTGTAAGACTTGTAAATAGGGATCAAAGCAAAATATGAAATGAACCAGAAGCAAAATATAAACCAAAGCAAAATATGAAATGAATCAGAATATTATTTGAGCTACCCAATATTGGCTGCTAATATTTTTGAGAGCAATTTCTGTAGCTGATTATCATCATGGCTCTGTGAAGAGACTTCTGGATATTAAGTTTAAACAGCATAAATTATTGCCTTTGTTTGCCCCTTCCATTGCTATCTTTGATGACTTTTCTTGTGTTCTCTGTCTCATAATGCACTCTAACAAGCTGCGGCAAATATGAGTCTGAAAATGTGGTTTTTAAAAAACAAACAATTTCCTATTAGAGAAGGTGCCTCAAAAAGAGCACAATGCAGCAATTTCTAGGAATAAGTCACAATGGTTTGAGTAAATGTGTGTGTGAGAGTGCAGCTGTCAGAGAAAGAACAGCTCTTTGGGTCTGGCAGAGTACGGGGTCTGAATATCACAAAAAACTTGGGCTGTGTCTTGTGGCTGCCATACTGGAGGAAACAATGCTCAGCTAATTCCCTGTCATTCACGGTTCTTTGTCCTAGTTTTTATTTAGTTGCCTGCTAGAATCTTATAGAAGGTGGTCACAAAACTTAGTCTATGGGTTGCTTTGCTCTGGTAGTGAGGAGCTGAAACCAAATTTTTAAAATGTGATGGTGTTCTGTAGAAACTTTTAGGCTGGCTGGCAGTGGCCTGTATGCAGAATAAGGCACTGAGGTAAGAGGAAATATGGGCCCAGAGCACTAATGAGATAGGTACCCTAAGGGATGCTACCAATAAAAGACTTTTTTTTAGAGGCCTGAAGCAGCATGTGAGGTGCATATTGCAGAGATTATCTGAAAATTGAGTGCAAAGCTTGAATGTGTGACCTGTGTTCAAATGAGGATGCATTCATGGCTGCTGGTAGCTCTGCATGCCATCTCTCTTTAGTTTTGGAGTCAATTGCTTCAAGATACGCACAAAAAGGAAGAGAAATCTGTTCAAGTTACATACGGTCACAACACAGGGTGGCAAATATTGCTGGCTGTGAATATATTCTGCATATTGTACTGTGAATTTCTTTTGCGTGATAAGACTTAATTTTTTTAAAAAAATAATCTTTCTCTTTTCTTGTACTGTTGTTTGGAAAGAATGTTAATAAATGTATTTGTACACACACTTTTGGGCCTGTATAGTTAGGGTCAGGCTCAGCTCGTGAATGCGCCTCCAGGGGGGCGGCAGGCGGCTTCTTTAAGGTAAATGGAGCCAGTGCTCCATGCTGCCCAGCAGCCCTCACGGTGGGGAATCACCTCCGCCACTCACCTGGCTCCTGCGGAGGTGAACCCCCGCCAGCAGCCAGGTGAGTGGTGGAGGAGATTCCCCACTGCGGGGGCTGCAGGGCTACACGGAGCACTGGCTCCGTTTACCTTAAAGAAGCCCCCCCCCCCCGGAGGAGAGTTCACGAGCTGTGCCTGGTTAGAGTGGAAATTGACAGGCAACCACTTTAAAATCAACAAATATGGTCTTTGAATAACTCAACTAACTTTTTTGGTGGGGGAGGGGCAGGATCCAAAGTGGTATGGATTGATGCTTCACTTGTGCATAGTGGCTTTAAGCTCCCCTTTGAAATGTCAGCCCCCCACCCCTGAAAAGCTCCTTCCCAATCTTGACAAGCCTTCAGAATGGTACCCAGTAAGGCATGAAGGCCTGCCATTGGAAGGGTGTTTTTGTTTATTTGTTTGTTTGTTTTTTGCCCCTCACCCCATGTGTGAAAGGAGAAGCTTTCTGCACAACCACTGGGAACATAGGAAGCTGTCTTGTACTGAGTCAGATCCTTGGTCTGTCTAGCTCAGTATTGTCTACACTGACTGGCAGCAGCTTCTCCAAGGTTTCAGGCAGGAGTCTCTCTCAGCCCTATCTTGGAGAAGCCAAGGAGGGAACTTGGAACCTTCTGCATCCAAACATCCCCTGAGAAGAACATCTTGCAGGACTCACACATGTAGTCTCCTGTTCAAATGCAAACCAAGGCAGACTCTGCTTAGCAAAGGGGACAGTTCATGCTTGCTACCACAAACCAGCACTAAGAGTATGTGTTTGTATAGCTGCAGCATGCAAGGATGACAAGAGCAGGGAGGGGAAGTGTGTAGCCACTTCTGGAGCAAGTGTAGTAGTACTACACTTGTAGCACTAGAAGTACTACACTACTGGTAGTGTGATAATAAAAGTAGGAAGCGGGGCAAAAAAACTAGGCAAAGTCTTCCTCCTCCCTGCACTGCCACCTTCACCACTCAGCAGGAGCTGCTTGTAAAGAGAAGTGGAGAGAGATCCAGCTAACTTCTCTGAGTGCAGAAGAATTTTGGGAACTTGAAGAGCCTCTGCTTCATTTTATTCATTCATTCATTCATTCATTCATTACATTTCTAGCCCACCCTAGACCCAAAGGTCTCAGAGCGGGTTACAATAAAACCAATATAAAACATAATTAAAATACAACATCAAAAATACAGTTAAAAAAATACAGTGCCTGAGAGGGGAAGAACCATTGCATTACTAGTTAATGGCCAGGGTAAAGAGGTGCATCTTCACCTCACCATTCTCATGAATGTGCACAAATATCAGAGCTTGGTGCACCTTAGAGGGGAGGACATTCTACAACCTAGGGTCCACCACAGAGAAAGCCCTCTCATGTGCCCCTACCCCTTTAACTGCTGACAATAGTGGCACTACCAAGAGGGCCTCTCCTACAGATCTTAACTGATGGGCAGGCCTATATGGGAGAAGTCGTTCCTTCAGGTATTTGGGGGCCGGCATGATGTGCATCCGGCCAGAAGTACCCATCATTAGTCTTGCTGCTGCATTCTTCACTAGTTGCCGCCTCCAAAACATCTTCAGGGGCAGTCCCACATAGAGCACATTACAGTAGTCCAGTCTGGAGGTTACCAGAGCATAGATTACTATAGCCAGGCTATCTCTGTCCAGAAAGGGCTGTAGCTAGGCATTCTTGGCCACGGCTGCCACCTGGGCCTCCAGCAACAGCTACAAATCCAGGAGTACGCCCAAGCTATGCACCTGTTCCTTCCGGGGCACTACCACCCCCTTAAGAATAGGATATCTCCCAACTTCATGGAATCGAGAGCCCCTGACACACAGCATCTCCAACTTATCTGGATTCAGTTTCAATTTATTGGTCCATATCCAGCCCATTACTGCCTCCAGGTAAGCACCTCAATCACCTCTCCTGACTGAGATGGAATAGAGAGATAGAGCTGGGCATCATCAGCATACTGGTGGCACTTCACTCCAGACCTCCTGATGACCTATCCCTGTGACTTCATATAGATGTTAAAAAGCATAGGGGCTAAGATCGACCCTTAAGGAACCCCAAAGGTCAACTCCCAGGGAGCTGAACAAAATTCCTCCATGACAACTCTTTGATATCTATCCTGGAGATAGACGCGAAACCACCCCAATGCAGTGTCTCCAAGCCCTAACTCCCGAAGCCTTTCTAAAAGGATACCATGGTCAATGGTATCAAAAGTCGCCAAGAGATTGAGGAGAACCAGCAGGATAGCACAGTCCCTTGTCCCTCTCCTGGTAAAAGGCATCAACCAAGGTGACCCAGGCCATTTCACTGCTGCGACCAGACCTGAAGCCAGACTGGAATGGATCCAAATAATCAACTTCCTCCAAGCATGCCTGAAGCTGAGTCTCCACCACCTTCTGCAGTACCTTGCCAAGGAAAGGTATATTAGCAACCGGGCGATAGTTATTCAATTCTTCTGGGTCTAGGGAGGATCTCTTCAGAAGGGGCCGCACCACACCACTGCCTCTTTAAGAGCTGGTAGAATAGCCCCCTCCTGCACAATGAGGCATTAACCACTCCCATGACCCACCCAGCTATAGCCATTTGACTAGCACTTATCAGCCATGATAAATAAGAGCAAGGATCCAAGGAACACATGGTTGGCCGGAACCATACAAACAGCCTGTCCACATCCTCAGACCGCAACAATTGAAACTGATCCATAGTAACTGAACCAGACGGTTCTCTGGACACCTCCAACAGACCATCCTGAGACATGGCCTCAAATCCCATGTGGATCTGAATGATTTTATCCTCAAAGTGCCTCACAAATTTATCACAGCAGGCCTCCAAGGGCACAATACCATCCTTTCTCCAAACTGATGTCACTAGGCCATTCACCACTCAGAAAAGCTCTGCTGGATGGCTACTCGAGGATGCAGTAGTGGTGGGGAAATAGTTCTTTTTCACTGCCATCATTGCCATGTGGTAGGCACAATAATGTGCTCTAACCCATGTTCGATCAGACTTGCATCAGGAAGTGCACCACCTGCGCTCTAGCTGTCAGCCCTCCTGTTTCATTACCTGGAGCTCTGTGGCATACCAGAGTACTCTACGGGTCCCATAAGAACACTGAGGATACTTGGGAGTGATTGTGTGAATGGCCCTAGTCATCTCACGATTCCATAGAGAGACCAGGACCTCAGCAGGACCACCATCCATGCCAACCAATAATTCCCCCAGAGCATTCAGGAATCACTTCGATTCCATAAGTCTCCATGGATGGACCATTTCAATGGGTTCCTCATCCCTGCCAATGGATTCACCACCAACCCACCTATCAACGGATTTCCACCAAGCCACTCTGTAGCAAAGACCAAGTCAAGGGTATGTCCCGCTGTATGAGTTGGGCCAATAACATATTAGGACAGCCCTGTGGTTGCCATGGAGGCCATGAAGACCCGAGCCAGCCCACTGAGGGTTGTTTTGGTGTGAATGTTGAAATCCCCCAGCACCACCATGGCAGGGGCCTCCAACACCACATCCGAGACTACCTCAGCCAGGGAGGCTGCTGGACAATGGGGTGAGCAGCATCCCTATTCTGTCCCTCTGACCCAATACTAGAAACAACCCTTCAGACTTGGTCACAGAGTGGATTGGTCGCCTGGCAAGAGAGATAGAAGCCTTATGGACCACAGCAACACCCCCTCCCTGCCCCACTGGTCTGGAACAGTGCTGCACTGAGTAACCCGGGGGGCAAAGCTGGGTGAGACAAGGCCCACCCAAATCATCCACCCAGGTCTGGGTAATACATAACAAACCCACCCCCTCATCCACAATCAAGTCATGGATGACAGATGTTTTGTTCCAGACTGATCTTGCATTCAGCAGCAGCACCAGAGAAGTGGGCTGGCTGACAGGATCCCCCAAAGTCTTCTGGCTGAAAGGTGGATCAGAAGGGGTGATAGCTTTAATACATCTAACACCCCTTCTCCCAACTAATCTTCTCCGCCTTCCAACACCATATCTCCCCCTGCCCAACATTACAGACATGGGCACCCCCAGTAACGTTTCCTCCCCTCCATCCCTGCCCAGACACATTGTTTCCTCCCCCTCACTCAGTACACCGTATTAATATAAAAACATAATTAAACAATTTTAGATAAAAACAAAATAACCCATAACCCATTCAACCCCACCCACAAATCCCAAGGTCCTGAACCAGGAGGAGTGGCCATTGCCCTCATTCCTTTAAACTTGGCTTTAAACTGGTCCTTTAATTCCCCCCCCCCTTTAAACTGGGCTTTTCATACTTCAAAGATTATTCTCCAAGCCTGAGCCTGGAGACGTGTTGGGGCATCTCTACCCAGAAGATCGTTGAAGACAATAAAGTGAACCTAATAAAGAAAGTCATTGTACATATGCCGTCTCTCCCCCCCCCTCCGCACACACACATTTGGACTGACCTTGCCTCAATCATAGCACACTGTCACAGATGCAAGGTGAATTTGGACTGTCGCTCTGTGTGTGTGTGTGTGTGTGTGTGTGTGTGTGTGTGTGTGTGTGTGTGATCCAAAAGGTCCATTAAGGGTGGGTTTCTTATTGAACCTCTTGGGAGGTGGAGCTTCCTTTGCCCTGAATGTCCTCTAGTAGAGAAGCTTAAATTTTGGTGTACTATTAAGGGTTAAATATAGAGGCTCTAGATACATGCAGTCTGAGTCTCTCTGCCGCCAATGCTGCAGGTGCCAGCCCAAACACAGTGGCTGACATTCTGTGCAGTATTAGGAACCTAGCGAGGTTGCTGGGCAACATGAAATGCAGCCCCAATGGTGCTGTGTAAGACAGCAGCTGCTGAATGACTTAAATCAGCTTCCAGGCAGTTGTGCGGTGCTACTTCCATTGGAAACAAAGAAGTTCCACAGCTGCCCTGTTGCACAACAGGGCTGCCTTTCACATTGTGCAGCAATCCCTGTAGGTCCCTAATTCCAATGCTGTGAGGCATGGAATGTTGGCCAGTGCAACCTAGTGGATCTTGTGGCAAATGCCAGATGCCTCTACCACCCGTGTTGGATCTCATTTTAAACATGTGGAGAAACTGAGAAAATTCTCCCACGTTTCTCCCTTGGAGGAACCATAAAGTCCTCTTCAAATTTCAGTTCATTCTTGCAAGGAACCCTGATGTTCTCTTTCAGGTTTATTTTGAGAAATATGGGTGTCAGGCCTGTGAAGGTATGTGAGTGGGTGTTAGTAAGGAACATACATTGCTAGCCCTTATTAGACTTACAGGCAAATGATAAGCCATAAATTGTGGCATCTAGTGAAAGAAGACTGTATCAGTGAAAGGAAAGGAAAGAGACAAACTACAAATAGTGGCACACATAATAGTGACAGAACACAACACAGCAGCCTGCAGGATGCCAGAAGAAAGTAGAGCCCCAAAAGAAGATCCAAGAAGTGCCACTCATCCCAAAATTTGTTGTTAGAGTGAGCTAAATGTCTCCAAGTCCATGTTAGGGGTTCAGAAAGACTACTGTGTGGAAATATTATTATATGTCCTAGCCGAATAAGCAACATTAGCACGTGGTTGGAATTAAGACCAACTAGAGATAAAGAGTTTGTGTTATTCATGCTACCTCTTTCTTTAAGATAATAAAGAAGCGTAATCTTAATGGCTGCTGTTCTCTGAGCTCCCATGACAAATATATACCTGAACAAGCACCACAGGAAGAAAACTGAAGAGAGAACCCATGTGAAAGACTCCAAAGAGGTCTCAAAGAAGACCTCCTTACAAATGGTCCAAGACTAACAGTATGCTATAATAAAGTTGCTTGATTTTTTAAAATCACATCACTGATTCGTCATGAAACCCACAACCCATTGAAATCACCAGGAGAGGTCTGTCTGCAGTTGCGACCAGCTCATCTGGTGGTGACTCAGGGATGGGCCTTCTCCGCTGCTGCTCTGAGGCTTTGGAATGCGCTGCCTACTGAAATAAGAGCCTCCCCAACTCTGACAGCTTTTTAAAAGTCTTTAAAGATGCATCTGTTCACCCAGGCTTTTAATTAATATTACTTTCATGGTTTTAATGCTGTTTTAAAATATTTTTAAACAAATTTTAAATTGTAATATTTTATTTTGTTGTTTTTTGTTTTAGCTAATGTTTTTCTTTTTCTGTTTTTATTTGGTTGTAAACCACCCAGAGATGTAAGTTTTGGACAATATAAAAATATGTTAAATAAATAAATCTCCATGGAGCTATTCATCCTTCGATTTCATGGTTTTCATGTGATCACAGGGTGATTTATATTTAAAAAGTTAACTGAAATACAGAAAAAGAAATTGCTAGAATTACTGGTGCAATCAGTTTTTCAGCTGGAAAGCTGCTTGTAAAACAAGTAGATACTTAAGCTATAGAAAAAGCTTTAAATGATATGTCCCTTAATTCTTCGGTGGTGGTATACTCCTGGGAAGAGCAGCAGAGTAGCCATTGTGTCTTGATTTTGCTTAGGGAATAGCTTCATTTCACTGATTTCTATCCTCTGCTTCCTGAGACAATAGGCATATTTTCTCAGGTAACAGGACTCTAAGTGGTAATTAAACTCACATTAGTTCTACTTTATGTTTCACAATAGCTTCCAAACAATAGGCTGAGAAACAAAGAAGCACAATCAACAACCTAATGGGAAAGTCAGGCTGTTTTAAAATGTTTTTAAAATGCTATTTAAGTTGAATTGTTGAAGAGCACATCTGACATTCAAAGTCATTCTTACAAGTGGGTGGAAGCATTAAGGACACTCAAGTGCCAAAGAGGGACTCGTTACCAAGATAATTTTTGCTGAGCATTAGGAAATTAAGGAATACTTAGGGTTACTTTTTTGGGTAAGGCAATTTCTGTAGCGTACTTCAGTACATTCTGAGTTGAAGTATGTAAACTTGTAAATATGATTCATGTAGATTATAAGCATAAAGCCCAAAATGGGTACTTTGCTTCGTTCTGAGAAGAAAACTCATGCCACCGTAATTCATGAGTTGCTGCAAATTCACCAAGTAAATTGAATTCTTATTTTTCAAGGTAAGTTGCATTCTATCAACAGGCAATTGTTCCAGTTCTGAGTTAGTGTTACGTGAGCATGAGTAAAATTACAAAGATGGGCTGTATTCACACATAAGTGGAAACTGGAGGACTCTTTGCCTCCAGTTCCCAAACCTGAACTTTCAAACCGGGAATTAGAGGTGGGTTTTTTTGTTTGTTAGTTAGTTTGTTTTAAAAGGACCCACAGTTTCCCTCCCCAAATTGCATTTTGTCGCCTTCAGTTCTCTCCTGGTTTCCTCTGCCGGGCCTCTGGTTTGCCTGTGCCAGCATTACATATGAGTAGTGGCACACAGTTTCACCTCTCTAAAACGGGAGTTAAAGGAGTTAAGGGAAGAAGCTCCTCCCTCACTCCAGCTCCTATTGGCTGTGTGGGCTGTCCTTCAGGAAAGAAGGAAACCCACACAGCCAGCTCGCCCACCTCTTTGCAGTCTCACTGTACAAACACATACAGGAGAGCAGGGTGGGTGCAGAACCATGGGTCCAATGGACCTGCAATTCTCCCTTACCTGTGACTGCAGCCATAGATACACTAACCTCCTTCTGGGAATATAGCAGCTATCACCGTATCATAGCAATAGCACTTACATTTATATACCGCTCTATAGCTGGAAGCTCTCTAAGCGGTTTACAATGATTTAGCATATTGCCCCCCAACATTCTGGGTACTCATTTTACCGACCTCGGAAGGATGGAAGGCTGAGTCAACCTTGAGCCCCTTGGTCAGGATCGAACTTGTAACCTTCTGGTTACAGGGCGGCAGTTTTACCACTGCGCCACCAGGGGCTCAGTCATCATCATCAAGGAAAACAATCCCTGCTTTAGTAAAGGTTGCTATCCAACTTCTCCTCCAATCGTGCTCCCCAGAGTTTGAATTCCTTGCTCATGCTTCTGTACCAGTCCACACCATTTTCCTCTCCATTTCCTCTTGCAGCCATTCCTGACCGCCAAGCGGATGCTGGCAATGGCAGGGAACTTTGGAGGGATACCTGGAAGCCATGGTGCTCCCTTTAGAAGATGCCCTGGGCAAATACTTGGCTCTCTTATCCCTAAGGCTGTTACTGGCTTTTATTCATATAATGTCTATGTGGAAGCTTCATGTTTCAAAGACAGCATAGCTCTGAACATCAGTTTTATGGGGAGGCAGGGGCGACAGCAGGGCGGGATTTGGTTGGCCACTGTGGGATGCTGAACTAGTTAAGTCTTTTGTCAGATCCGTAAGCCTATTCTTGTGTTCTCACAGTGCACATTTTAAGCAAATGGCCTGTATTCCTTTTAGAAAAGTATCTATAACATAGAGGTGAAGTTTACTATAGTCATTCTTTCCACTGATTTCTGATCTTTCCAGATACCTTTTAAAATAAAAAGTATACCATTTCAGTACATCCTCCCCCCCCACACACACACTGAAGTAAACACTTCATTAAGTGCAATTTAACCTGAATATTTTGTTGATTCAAAGACTTAATGTGTGAAGAGAAAATTACAAACATAATCCTTTTCAAATATGGCAGTATTCCTTTTAAATATTTTTATACCTCAAATTAAAAAAGTGTATTCAACTTTTCACTAGTTTTATAAATTCCATCTTCTCATTATGCACTCAGAATGTCAGACCATTTCAGATGACACTTCACAGTTCCTGTTCTTCACTTAACACATACTCATTTCTTGCTATCAGAAGACAGATGTAAAGAAGGTTATTTCAATACTAAGATGAACATTGACTCTAAAACAGCTGGTCCTCTACATCTGTAAAAGCTATTGTTTGTATCATGGAAGCTCAATCACCTTCATGCTTTATGTATAACAACAGCCATCCAACTTTTCAATACTTGGTAAGAAAAACACATTCCCACCACAAAAGAGACAGGACTGTACTGATGAATGGGCTCCTGGTATTACTCTAATACCTTAGTGCACTGATATTTTTTCAATTAAGGGCCACATTAACAACAACAAAACCTTCATTGTGCAAGCCATTATGCACTGCACTGGCCTTTATTTAGTCTTGTGCTTATCCCAGGATATCCCTTTAAGAGAATTGAAGCCTTGTCGAACACCACCTTGGAAGGTGTGGATGGGATGCTGGAAAGTGTAGTCTTTCCCAGGGCTTTCTCCATAAAACTCTTTGGGGAAACTCCTGGGAAGGACTACACTTCCCATTATCCCATGTGCACCTTCCAAGGTGGGGAGAGGACTGCATTTCCTTAAAGCACTAGACCAGCACTAGACAAAGTGCAGCATTGCATGGATATAAATGTAATCATCATCATCATCATCATCATCATCTACACAACACAGGCAGAATCTCCAATTCCAGTCGAATCAGAGACGTTTCTACCAAAGTATAGAAGGAGAAACTGCAAGAAACGTAGAAACACCAAATAAAGAAGAAACAGTGCAATTCTGGTGGAAATTATGGGACAATCCAATAGATTATAATAAAAAAGCAGGCTGAATGAAAGAGGTAAAAAAATGTAACCAACAAATGCAAGATCTAATAATAACACCAGAATTAATAAGTGAAAGAGCAAAGAAAATTAAAAATTGGACTGCGCCAGGCGACGATGAACTGCATGGCTTTTGGCTTAAACACCTAACAAGCCTTCATAAACAACTATCAAAACAGTTCGATCACATTTTGCAAGGTGGTGATGTTGAACAATGGCTAACAACTGGGAAAACTCATCTCATCATGAAAGACCCAGCAAAAGGTGCAGTTCCAAGTAATTAAAGACCAATCACCTGCCTGCCAACCATGTTCAAATTATTAACTGGAATAATAGCAGATGAAGTGATGCAACACTTATTAACTAACAAACAGCTTCCAGTTGAACAGAAAGGAAATCGCCCAAACACCAGAGACACAAAAGACAAGCTGCTGTTAGACAAAATGATTTTAGAAAACTGCAAGGGAAGAAAAAGCAATCTAAGTGTTGCATGGATTGACTACAAGAAAGCCTTCGATTCATTGCCTGACACATGGATACTCAAATGTTTAGAAACAACTGGTGTCAGCAAAAACATTCAGATATTTATTTTTAAAAGCCATGAGCATGTGGAGTACACAGTTAACAATCATTGGTGAGACACTTGGACAGGTTAGCATTAGAAGAGGCATTTTCCAAGGGGACTCACTATCCCCTCTGTTGTTTGTAATCGCCATGACCCCACTTTCACAAATACTCAACAAAACAGGCCTCGGATACCAAACATCTAAAACATCAAGTAATATCAACCATCTGCTCTACATGGACAATCTGAAGTTGTATGGAAAGGCCCAGTTACAAATCGAATCACTGGTAAACACTGTCCGTATATTCAGTAGCGATATAGCAATGGAGTTTGGACTAGACAAGTGTGCTGCATTAATAATGAACAGAGGGAAAATAAGAAAAACAGAAGGAATAGAACTGCCTAATGGAAGCAAGATCAAGAATCTGGAAGAGAAAGAACATTACAAATACTTGGGCATTCTCCAGGCTGATAACATCGCACACACTGAAGTTAAAAGAAAAATTGGAAGTGAATACATCAGGAGAGTTAGAAAAATCCTCAAGTCCAAACTCTATGGCGGGGACACCATACAAGCCATAAACACCTGGGCTATGCCTGTTATCAGATACACTGCAGGGATAATAGACTGGACCCAGGCAGAGCTAGAGACGCTAGATCGTAAGACCATCAATCATGCTTTACACCCCCGCAGTGATGTAGATAGGCTCTACCTCCCTCGCAGCTCAGATGGAAGAGGAATGCTGCAAGTCCATCAAACAGTAGAGGAGGAGAAAAGAGGCCTTGAAGAATATATCAAGGACAGTGAAGAAGATGCACTTCAAATGGTCAATAACATGAAACTATTCAACACCAATGAAAGAAAGGAGGCCTACAAGAAAGAACAAGTCAAGAACCGAGCAGAAAAATGGAAAAATAAGCCACTGCATGGTCAATATTTGCACAATATAAGTGGAAAATCAGACATCACCAAGACCTGGCAATGGCTTAAGAATGGTTACTTGAAGAAAGAAACAGAGGGTTTAATACTGGCTGCGCAAGAACAGGCACTAAGAACAAATGCAATGAGAGCAAAAGTCAAAAAATCCACAACGAACAGCAAACTTTGTAAAGAAGCAGATGAAACAGTGGACCACCTAATCAGCTGTTGTAAAAAGATCACACAGACTGACTACAAACAAAGGCATGACAAAGTAGCAGGGATGATGTACTGGAACATCTGCAAAAAATGCAAGCTACCTGTAGCCAAAAATTGGTGGGACCATCAAATTGAAAAAGTTGAAGAAAATGAAGATGTAAACATAACATGGGACTTCCGACTACAAACAGACAAACATCTGCCACACAATACACCAGATATAACTGTAGTCGAGAAGAAAGAAAAACAAGTGAAAATAATCAACATAGCAATACTAGGGGACAGCAGAACAGAAGAAAAAGAAATAGAAAGAAATCACCAAATACAAAGATCTACAAATTGAAATTGAAAGGCTGTGGCAGAAAAAGACCAAATTAATCCCAGTGGTAATTGGCGCCCTGGGTGCAGTTCCAAAAGACCTTGAAGAGCCCCTCACACACCATAGGGGTTACAGAAATCCCCATCAGCCAATTACAAAAAGCAGCTTTACTGGGAACAGCCTATATTCTACGATGATATCTATAACAACAGCAACAACATTGACAATAAAATCCAGCCATCCCAGGTCCTTGGGAAGGACTCGATGTCTGGATAAAACAAACCAGTCAATAACACCTGTCTGACTGTGTAAAGTAATAATAATAATAATAATAATAAATGGGCAGATGCCTTGCAAAACAGGTGGGTCTTAAGAAGGGCCTTAAAAGCAGCCAGGGAGGGGCTGAATGAATCTGGGGGGAAAGAGTGATTCTTTCCATGACTTCAATAACATTTCACTATCTCATAAAATAATGACTGGGCATTACTGAAATTTTCCCACTCTATAGTGACCAACCTACTTTAAAAGAAGAGGGGCGGCCACAGAGAAGGGCTTCCTATGGGCCCTAGCACTTTACACTATAGCACTTACATTTATATACTGCTTTATAGCCAGAGCTCTCTAAGCGGTTTACAATGATTTAGCATATTGGCCCCAACATTTCTGGGTACTCATTTTACCGACCTCGGAAGGATGGAAGGCTGAGTCAACCTCGAGCCCCTGGTCAGGATCGAACTTGTAACCTTCTGGTTACAGGGCGGCAGTTTTACCACTGCGCCACCAGGGGCTCTGGGGAATGATCCAAAAGTGGAGCTATAATTGAGCTCAAGGGTTCAAAAAAGCACCCTAGGAGCCCCCTGGAAGTTCCCTCTGACCACCTTGATTGCCTCCCTCACACTGCTGGCTAGCTATTCCTGGGGTTGCTGTGTGTGTCATGGGAAGGCTGAGAGAGAGGAAGTGTGCACGCATGTGCCCTAAGGGAAGCGACGGAAACATGTACATCTCCAATTCCATGGGCTTCCTCTCTCCCCAGATGTTGCCCATCCCCAGTGGTGCACCATGTGAAGCACGCCATCACTGGAGAGGGAAGATGCCACCACTGCTGCTGCCACTGCCAGCAACAGGAACAGGGTAGGGAGTGTGCAGCTGCATCTGCCACGGAAGAGGAGCTGCTGCCTGTGAGAACAAAGGCTGCCTATGCCCTCCCTTTGCCACTGGAATGATCTCTTGTTATGAGTAAAGCCTTGAAGCATGTAATAATACTGTGTGGGCAGGGGGAGTCTGCAGAGAATGAAGGTCTATGCACTTCTTGTTTAGACAGTACTGAGGATACTCAAATCTGAACCATGACTCCAATAACGTTTCACTATCTCACAAAGTAATGACTGGGCATTACTGAAATTTTCCCACACTGTAGTGACCAACCTACTTTAGAAGTGATGTAAAATGCTGCAAAGTAAAATAAGTGCTTTAAAAATTGTGTCTAATGCATGACCCCACAACGGGTGTGCTCGATTTTTTTTTTTTTAGGTTCCTTTTTCTCCTAAAAAGACAGTAGTCTTGTCCTTTCTGGCCCAGTTCATCACAGGCTATTTGAAGTGGGTGTAACTGTGTTTATGTAAGGCTTGACATAAAATCAAGTGTAAATTCTGGGATGGCATTAGCTTGTGTTGACATGTGGCTAAAGGATTTCAACAGCTGGAATTCAATTAGCTGCACAGGGAAATGGCTGCTTTTTGGCTGCATAAGATGGCAAAATGCACCAGTCCTGCTGTGTGATTAGTGCTTTAGTTTTATTCATTCACATTTAAGTAGCCTCCTTCTGTGTGAAATAACCAGTAACAACTTAGTTTCGTGGCAACATCGGACAAAAATGTTCTCATCTTGTTAATGCCATTTTTGTTAAGGCTAAAGATTATGTATCCTCTGTGACTAGTGCTGTGATCCTAAACACATTCATTTGTTGGATTTAAATTCCATTGAAATCAGTGGGGCTTTCTTTCAAATACATAAATTTCAGGATATCAGGTGATAGAACTATTTATGCAGCTTGAGATGGGGGTCAGCAAAGAGCTGATACCTGTAGAAGTGGAATTGATATTAAGGACTTATGGTTATAGCATATGATTTAGAATACTAAATTTGAAATTTAAAATACTAGAAAATACAGTTTTATGTTCTATCATACCATGTTTTTCATATATATTTCTGGAGCAAGTAGGTATGAATAAGCCAAGATTGAAGGATTCGGATATCATGACCAATCTCAGTATATCCTAACCAAGAAAGGAAGTAGGCACTAGCATGGAGATGGGAGGGGGAAGCATGCATGCTCCTGGGGCTGAGGGGGGCCAACCCAGATTCTGTGCAACATCTGAAGCCATCCATTGTGTCTGGTGTCTCACATGGTGTTTGAGGGACATGCTTGATGGGGAGGGAAGTAAAAAGCAAACATGAATCAGATACTGTAAATAACCGACTCCCTTGGTTCTGGCTTATCACCCTGAAATTTTACCCCTTCCTCTGGAGACCCTGAGATGAAGACTAAAATCCTGACACTTCATGTCACACCCTGAGACCTGGCACCCATATGAGTAAATGATGTGATAATAGGTAAGTGCATGTTGTTACGTTGCAGCCTTAAGTAATCTTTGCAGCAGTGCATATTTTATCCTTAGTTGCTGGCAATTCACTTTGGAGTCACAAGTCGTTTGCATTTTAGCAAGTGCACTTGGTGTCAGCAATTCTGTTTATATCTCCTAAAATGAAGCAAAATGTTATTGTGTTTTATCACCAATTCCTTGGAGATTAGACAAAGCAATACAAAGCAAAGCAGTAAAATGTAATTGTGGAGCATCCCAAAATGAATGGATATTTCAGCTGGTTTCCTAAACTCTCCAGTATCCATCATGATGAAGCATTACTACTTATAACTCATTCATGGCTTGATTTTTTTAGTGCATGTTATATGGGGCTGCTATGAAGACTATTTGAAGGTTGAAGCTGGTGGATAATCCATAGGCTAAGCTCTAAAGAGGCAGTGTCTTCTTGTGGCCTTCTAGAGACAGAGTGCTAAAATTAAAGCCCTCAGTGGCTTGGTCCCTATATATTTCGAAAGCTACCGTCTTCCTGTTGTCTCCACTATGATCAGAAAGATGGACTGAGAAAAGATGGATTGAACATCAAGATAATATGGCTTCTTCACATTTATTGTACTTACTTCCCATAGAGATTTGACCTAAGCAGCATGGTTCTGAAATATATTGTTGGGCCAGATATGTGAAGTCTAGGGCCCAGCAAGCTTGGATTTTAAGCACAATCTTTCCCCCCACCACAGTATATCAATTTGAAGATCGTTTGAATAAACAGCCACATTTGTGAAAATATTTCTTCTTTCATGAATAGAATGCTTTGAATGCTGTTGTAAATTTGGGCCATGTTTTTTGCAATTGATCGTGCATTTTGGCAGTTATCTAATATAATAATATTTTAGCATTGATACAGTACTTTATCACATATATCACATACATTATCTTAGTAATCCTTCCTTACAGCAGCCCTGTTAGGAAGGTCAGTATCTTTGTCCCTGAATGGCAAATGAGTTGAGGCTGAATGATGGTGGCTTGCCTCAGTATCACCTTGCTTCCTGCATACATCTCTAAACTTTCTTGTCACTTCTTTTTGTTGGCAAGGTAAATGTTGAGCTAGGTGGCTAGAGCTGTGACCCTTTCTTTCTTCCCTCTGATCTTAAAGGTATCTGCTGTGCTTTTAAGCAAGGAGGGCCTGCTCCCCAATACTAGCCCACAGGATACCTCCTCTCCCAGCAGCACTGATAAAATCATTGTGCCTGTGTTCTTGCTTATAATCTGCAATAGAACATCAAAGCAGTGGCTGAATTCAGATGCAAGAGGAAACTGAGATCCCTTCACATCTGGTTTCCTCACCCACACATCTGAATTTGGGGAAATGAGTTTGCGGCATAAAGGGAACTGTGGTTTCCCTCACCAAACTCCAATCTGAACCTTTGTTCAGAGTGGAGTTTTGCCACCACAAACTCCATTTCAGTGGTGCCAGCTACATCCAAACTCTGGCACCACAGTTTTGGCACCACAGAACTGGAGTTGAGGGAGAACGCTTCTTCCTCACTCTGACTCGATTGGCTGTGCGGCCTATTCTTCTGTCAAGAAGGAAGCCTGCACAGCTAGCTCCCCTGCCTCTCTGCAGTCTCACTGAGTGCAGAGAGGCAGCTCTCCTGAATGTTTGAATGCAGACGGGAGAGCAGGAGGAGCAGGGGCATGGAACTGCAGGTCCATTGGACCCATTGCTCGATGTTATGTCTGAAGGCAGCCAGTATCTTACTATAATTTATTTTGTTGTTTCTTAACATGTCAGTTACAGTAATTATCCAGGATAGTGCAGGATATCATCTTCAGTCCATCAGTCAACCAATCAATGAATCAGTCAATCAGTCTATCAATCAATCAATCCAATCTGCCTATTTTTAATAGACTGTGATCGAGAGGAGAGCTGGTCTTTTGGTAGCAAGCATGACTTGTCCCCATAGCTAAGCAGGGTCTACCCTGGTTGCATCTGAATGGGAGATTTGATGTGTGAGCACTGCAAGATATTTCCCTCAGGGGATGAAGCCACTTTGGGAAGAGCAGAAGGTTTCAAGTTCCCTCCCTGGCTTCTCCAAGATAGGGCTGAGAGAGATTCCTGCCTGCAACCTTGGAGAAGCTGCTGCCAGTCTGCAAAGACAATACTGAGCTAGATAGACCAATGGTCTGATTCAGTATATGGCTGTTTCCTATGTTCTTATGTTCCTATGATTACTGTATTTTTGTGCATATACCCTGCCCACAGGAAGAGCCCCCATCTGCCTAAAGCCTGCAGTTCATTAGCATTGTTGTTATATGTCAAATGGGAAAGTCCATACCCAGCTGCTTCCCGCACCTTTTTCTGCTGCAGAGATGACTGGTGAGATAGTTTCTGCTTGCTGTGGAGGGTAGCCAATGCCACAAGGAAGCACACTCATTTTGCCTCAGCCATGATAGATGGAATGATAGTCCAGAGCAAAGGTTTTGGGAAAATGCTGTCCTGTCATCAGTCAGGTGCATAGCTGCCGACATTCAGACCACAACTCCCAGCAGCCCCCCATGGAGTGCATTGCCTGTGGTCAATTGGGGACAAGCAAGGATGATGCAGAATATGCTGCACTTTTACCTCCTCTTTCCTTCCCTCCCTGCTCATATGATGAGGATGGGAAGCTTATGACTGAGCAAGGAGGAGATGGCAGGTGGATGATGAGGACAGGAAGTGAAGAATTTCAGGCTGGAGCAGTCAACCCAGTTGGAGAGGTGCTGGAGCTGCGAAGCACAAAGGCAAACAACGCAACATTGTAGCACTATGTAAAAATAAAGCAGGATACCCCACACTCACTTAGTTCCCCAAATCCCCCTTTCTGGGAAGCAAACAACTGTATATTCCCTGTGAAATGTGCAAAAAATATGGTAGAATATATCTATGCCAAAATTCTAATTTCTGATTTTAA
Organism: Hemicordylus capensis; assembly: GCF_027244095.1. Taxonomy (NCBI): domain Eukaryota; kingdom Metazoa; phylum Chordata; class Lepidosauria; order Squamata; family Cordylidae; genus Hemicordylus; species Hemicordylus capensis. Next base: position 299,858,819 of record NC_069657.1, on the reverse strand, counting down.
ATGGGTCAGCATCTGATGTTCTTATAGTTCGGAAACACAGAAGTGATAAATCCTTCATGTTTGCAGGAAACTGCAAAAATCTTTTTAATTCCCAGTTACTAAGCAGTAATTAATTTTAGTAAGTTTGTCATAATCACACAACATGGTTCCCCATGGTTTCGTTTCCTCCCTCCTTTCTTTCTTTCTTTCTTTCTTTCTTTCTTTCTTTCTTTCTTTCTTTCTTTCTTTCTTTCTACAATTTCCCTTAAAGTGACTGGAAGACCAAGGGCTGTTGGGGGATCTTTGTCATTTCTGCCAATTTTGTTTTAATATGACCTGTGTTTGTCTCTTGCTCTGTAGTGGTAATGGTTTGCATATTTTGATTCTGGCTTTATTTTATGAATTAACTGACATTCAAATGCTCATAAAAGAGCCAAGCATAAAAGCAGAAATTACTAACAAAATGGGAATACTTTTCTAATAATCTGTATATTTAATTCTCTTAAACGTACCTGTTTCTAATCCCATCCGTGGCAGCTCTCACGAGAGCAGCTGCCTGGGGGATAGCGACGGGGATGGGAGACAATAGCGGTGGCGGCAGGCCAGCCTGTTCTGGCCTGGCCCAGATGGAAGAGGTGGCAGTGGCCCAGCCTGGCCCAGCCACCAGGAGGACGGGGCAGGAGGAAGCGGCAGTGGGCCAGCCTGGCCCTGGCCTGGTTGCCAGTCGGCTGGAGGAGGGGGCAGCAGGTTGGCCTGGCCTGGCCGCCTGCCCGCCGGAAGGAGGAGATGGGAGGAGGTGGCGGGCCAGCTTTACAGCTGGTCCGCAAGCCAGAAAGTGTGAGGTAGTAGGATAGGAAGTGGGCTAGCCAGCCAGCCCACCAGAAAGCATGGGAGTGGGGAGAAGCGGATGGTGGGGATGGGTGGCCGGCCAGCCAGCCAGCCAGCCAGCCAGAAAGCCAGGCATGCCAGCTGGAGGTGCAGATGCTCTGTGCCCAGCCCAGCTAGTTACTATCTTATTACAGCAGCAATTTGTCATATTGTCCTATTCCATGTTGTATTCCAGTTGTACTGGGCATGGAAGTATCTATGGTTCAGGATAATGTTGAACCATTACAGGATTTTGACCCACATCCATACTAGTACTAGATTATTTTTTTAATGCACACTTAAAACAAAAAGAATCACATTATTACCGTATATGGTTGTGGAGGGCCATGATAGTTAAGACTAGGGCAAGGTCTTTCACTGCTCCACACTGGTACACATTTTTCATTATATACATATATATTTCAGAACTTGAAATATGACATTTCTCAAATGTGATTGAGTGTCATATTGGGGAAAATACATTCTGTCAAATAAATGTGTGAAGTCAACATTTCTGCTCCTAAGCCACATACTCTTTTAGTAAGAGGTTTTCTGTGTTGCGCAGAGATTAGCAACTAGATGTTACGTCGACCTGGAATTTTTAGGACACACTTGAAAAGCTAGCTTTATCTCTTTGGCACGATACTAACTTTCTTATGAAGAGGACAAATAATTGTGTGTGTGGGGGGGGGAGTGTATGGGTACAGGAGAGCTCAGTTATAATCAGTTTCAGAGTACAGAAAGAGAAAAATGGGACAAAACAGTGGGACAAAAAGGCCATGGAGGGAGTAGCAGTAGGTCTGTGACATTTCTTTACAGACCCCACATATAGAAGAACATGTGGATAAGAACAGTGCAACCCACTGTCTGCTTTCTCTGCAGGTGACAGCACCAGTTTGCTAAGAATAGGGACTTGGCAGTGGTGATGAGCTCCTCCCCATTCCACCCTCAGAGATCTGGAGAAAGAGGCACCACCACCACCATGGTCATGTTCACTCCTTCACATTGGCTGATAGGGATTGGGGAGGGGTGGGAGGAGGAGCTGCTGCTCAAGTCCCTTGGCAGTTCCTCCTTTCCCCACCCTTCCAATCAGCCAAGGGAGTCTCCCTTAGAGGCCCTGCAATGATGCAGGACTCCTACTGACTGATGGAGAATGCCAGATAAAGGCAGTTATGGCACAAGTTGGTCAGCTGACTCATGACTGCTGCCACTGGCTGGTACTATGAGTTCAGGGTTTAGCCATGTTGGTTTGAGCATGGGCCTTTGGTTGGTGCCCAGTCTGGCCAAACCCTTATGCCTCCCCTGAGATAGTCTATGCTAATTTAACAACTGTTTTGGGAAGGAAACAAAGATTCCACAAAAGCTTATGCCACAACAAATTTATTTGTCTTTAGGTCACCACAAGATTATCTTGTTATTGCTAAGCTTCTTTGTAATGGGTAGATTCATAAGTGAATATCTATTATACAAATTATATCAAACTAGCTGGGCTGGGCACAGAACATCTGCGCCTCTAGTTTGCCATCATTTCCCCCCTGCCCGCTGCCGCTTTCCCCCCTCCCACCAGCCGCCATCATTGTTTTCTTCCTGCATGGCCTCCACCACCTTCTTCCACCTGCCCACCCACCCCCACTGTTTTCTCTGCCTGCCAGCCGACTGGCCACAACCACCATTTGCCACCATCTTTTTTCCCTGCCAGGCCCCCAGCCCAGCTGCTACTGCTGCCACCACCATTTTCTTCCTTCCCACCCGTCGCTATCCAGCAGCTGCTTGTGAACTCTTGCAAGAGCTACCACACATGGAATTACTGACAGGTACGCCAGAGAGAGAGAGAGAGAGAGAGAGAGAGAGAGAGAGAGAGAGAGAGAGAGAGAGTGAGAGATGGCCATACACTGTTTCAATTTGAAAGCAGAAGGGCTGTATTCAGGGATAAAATTTCCCCTTAGCACATTAAAGTCCATAAAGTAAAAACTTATGTCTGACTCACATATGCATGTAAACCACTTGATTCCTCTACCCTTGGTTGCTGGGCAAAGAAGGGTTATCCACACATTATGTAATTATGCATTCATTTTTTAATACTGCCTTTAATAAAACATACCAAGGCAGTTTACAAAGTTAAAATACAATACAATTCCATAAAAAGTACATTTAAAAATTTTAAATAAGTGAAATAGTAAAAACCATAAAACATTAAAAAAAAACCCACCAAAAAAACAAAAACAAAACCCAGCCATTAAAAAGACTCTCCCTTTACTCCCTAAGGGGTAAAAGCCTGAACAAATAAAAAGTTGTTTAGTTGTTTTTTAAAAACAGCCACAGATGTCACAGAGCAGACATTGACTGGGAGAGTGTTCCAGAGCCTGGGGGCAACAACAAAGAAGGCCCTGTGCCATGTGCATGACAATATAGCCTCTCTGAACACCACTGAGAGGTCCAGCAGAACCAACAGAGACACACTCCTGCTGTCTCGTTCCCAGCAGGATGACTGAGGCAGTTTCAGTCCCAAATCCAGGCCAAAAGCCAGATTAAAAAGTGTCTAAATAAGCCATATCATCCCAGACACTTTGCAGCTGCACAGACACCACACGCTGAGCCCTTTCTGATGAGCAGTGAGAAAGGGCAAGAGGGTTAGGCGAGAGGAAACCCTATAGAGCTTACCTCCCCGCAAACTAGTGTTGAGCTTTCCTTTAGCGAGTGAATCATCTACCTAGATGACTACCAGCTCCATCCCCATCCCCCAATAATGCACCGCATTAGTGTGCAGTGCATTATGGGGATCCCCCCTTGGGAGAGTAGCTCTGTAGGCGAGTTTGCTGCCACAGTGCTGCTAGGATCAGGCCAGATCTCAGCGGTACACACATGTGCAAAATTGGGCTGGGCTTCCTTAGCCCAGTTTTGCATGTACTTCTGAATAGCTTCTTTCTATCACCTTGCTTTAAAAGGGAAGATTTGAAACAGGCCCTTAGTTAACAAAGTTGGTGGAATCAAGGGAGGGCTTTTCAAATAGCGGTATTACCTCCGACTGCTTCAGGCTTAATGCCATCTTACCCTTCCTTAATGAAGCATTAATAATTAGCTCCAACCACCTACCTGTTCCTTCCCTGGCAGGTTTTACTATCAATGAAGGTCAAGGGTCCAGAGTGCATTATATTGCCCGCACAGTACCTAGGACCTTGTCCATTTTCTCAGGCTGCACTAACTGAAAAGAATCCATCACAATTGGATCAGATGGTTGCTGAGGCACATCTCCTGGAACTGCCAAAATCCTGGAGCCCAAATTGACACAGATGTGAGTGACTATCTGCAAAGTCAGAAACAAACTGTTCACAGCGGACTGATGATGGTTGGAAACCAAGCAGATCTATAAGCCTTTGGGGGGTGGACCATTCTAATTGGTCCACCACCCCTGCAGAGGTTGGCCGGAGCAGTCAAACTAAACCCCAGCAGATGATGATCTGTCCATGACAAAGGAGTTATATCAAACTCCCCAACCTGCAGATCATTCAGATCCTGGTAGGGAAAAACCAGATCCAGCGTATGCCGTGCCACATGAGTAGAACCAGATATTAGTTGAGATAGGCCCATGGTGGCCATGGTGGCCATGAAGTCCTGGGCTGTTCCTAATAAGGGGGACCTGGCATGGACCATTTCTTCCTTTAATGGCCTGCCCAACCCCCACCACCATATCTTACTCTGCCTGCCACCCAAGAAATAGCTGCCCCCACATTACCCCCAGGTTCCCACTCTCCCAGGCACATGCTAAGCACCAGCTCCCACAGGTGGGCAAAGTTGTTGGGGTTTTTTTAAGGCAGACATTTTAAAAAGGCAGAATTTCCTCAGGCCATGAAAATATCAGATTATTTCGTTCCCAGGCCATCAAGAAGAGACAAGTTGTCAGCTAGAAGCTGCAAGCTTCTGAAGTCTGAGCACTCCCCACAGTTCCTTGCAGGCCACAGGCTGTTCTCACCGGCTGAGAGCGCAGGACGATAGCCCTTGTGCTCTTGCCCTTAGGCTTGTGCCAGGAGGGCAGAGCAAACAATTCAGGACTCAACCCTCATAGCTGCCACTTTCCACTCTTCCCTCACTCCTCTGCCTCCAGGTGTTCCTGTACGTTGAACAGACAGACATATTTTTGTACACATGTACATGTTATCTGTGAATGACCATACATATGTTCATTTAAAACTCACTATGAAGCCTGGACCCCTAAAAGTGTAGTGTTATGTACTGTTGTGCATGTGTCGAACATAATGTGTGAATGAAACTTAATGACTGGTACTTGACTGGTACCTGAGGAAACTTAGCTGTCATGGGATAAAGGGACAAGTACATGTGTGGATTGCTAACTGGTTGAAAGACAGAAAACAGAGGGTAGGTATAAATGGAGAGTTTTCACAATGGAGGGAAGTAAGAAGTGGGGTCCCCCAGGGATCTGTACTGGGACCGGTGCTTTTTAATTTATTCATCAATGATCTAGAAGCAGGGGTAAGCAGCGATGTGGCCAAATTTGCAGATGATACCAAACTCTTTCGGGTAGTGAAATCCAAAACGGATTGTGAGCAGATCCAAAAGGATCTCTCCAAACTGGGGGAGTGGGCGACAAAATGGCAAATGCGGTTCAATGTTAGCAAGTGTAAAGTGATGCACATTGGGACGAAAAACCCCAACTTCAAGTATATGCCGATGGGATCTGAGCTGTCGGTGATGGACCAGGAGAGGGATCTTGGGGTTGTGGTGGACAGCTCGTTGAAAGTGTCGACTCAATGTGCGGCAGCTGTGAAAAAGGCAAATTCCATGCTAGGGATTATTAGGAAGGGGATTGAAAATAAAACGGCTAACATTATAATGCCCTTATACAAAACTATGGTGCGACCACACTTGGAGTACTGCGTACAATTCTGGTCACCACATCTTAAAAAGGACATTGTTGAACGGGAGAAGGTACAGAAGAGGGCAACCAAGATGATCAGGGGCCTAGAGCACCTTTCTTATGAGGCAAGACTACAACACCTGGGGCTTTTTAGTTTAGAAAAAAGACGACTGCGGGGAGACATAATAGAGGTCTATAAAATCATGCATGGCTTGGAGAAAGTGGAGAGAGAGAGAGATTCTTTTCCCTCTCACACAACACTAGAACCAGGGGTCACTCCATGAATTTGATTGCCAGGAGGTCTAGGACCAACAAACGGAAGTACTTTTTCACACAACGCGTGATCCACTTGTGGAACTCTCTGCCACAGGATGTGACAGCCAACAACCTGGATGGCTTTAAGAGGGGTTTGGATGACTTCATGGCAGAGAGGTCTATCAATGGCTACTAGTCAGAGGGCTGTGGGCCACCTCCAGCCTCAAGGGTGTGCCTCTGAGTACCAGTTGCAGGGGAGTAATGGCAGGAGAGAGGGCACGCCCTCAACTCCTGCCTGTGCCTTCCAGAGGCATCTGGTGGGCCACTGTGTGAAACAGGATGCTGGACTAGACGGGCCTTGAGCCTGATCCAGCAGGGCTGTTCTTATGTTCTTATGTACTTGAAATCTGAACTGAGGCAATGTGATGTGAGAATTATGTTTGTGAAGCTATACAATATCTGTGATGGGCCATTCCCACCTGTCAGTCATAACTTGGGTCACTAGTGCTCTTTGCCCACTTGTGTGCTATAGAGTTTGCAAACATCTTAAACCACATCACTGCATATTGATGTGCAGGTTAGGCGAGTGATGAAACAATGAAATGACTGCTTTATCAGGCAACCAGCTTTAATAAGCGTCTGCTCCATCTAACATCTTGGGGAAAATGGGCCCTTGGTTCCCAGTGTTAAAAAATAATTGTGATTGATGACTAATTCTAAAATATGCTGAATAAACCTTGGTCAGAATGAAGCATTTGAACGTTCAACTACTCCATTCCTGGAAGGAGAATAATTGTCTGAGGAAGAGAGGAATTTAAGCAAAGGAACCAACCATTTAAGTGGTATACTCCCCTGTGTTTTTACATTAGAACTTTAAAAAAAAAAGATACTAGAAGAAAATAGATAACTTTCAAGGCAAATCTTTATTATAATCCTAGAGTTCATTTTGTTTAGGTTTGTTTGTAAATATATATTTTTTGTTCAGTCTTTGTACTGTTTCAAAGTTGTTTCAAGCGCCTAAGGGGGATATGAAGCCAGTCATCTTTAACTTCTGCTTTTTTTTGTCCTCTGCAGTCATACATTTTATTTATTCTTGTGAAAATAGAGCCATCCAAGTTTTCCTGCTTTGTGTTGTGAAATAACTAGCCAAGTAGTGTTTTATCACAAAAACACAAATACATTTCCTGTCTCTCATTTTTAATAGACAACATCTCTGTTCAGCAATCCGGCTTGTTTGTGCTGTGTTATTTAATTCATTCCAAATGTGTATCTTCTGGAACAATTTACTCTTGTTGCATTTCCAAATGTAGTTTCCAAGTTTTATTAAAATATAAACCAATTGCTAATGTGTTAATAATATTGCATTACAAAGGCCAAACTAGACATAAATGGATGTGTGTGCATCTGAGCAGGTGACTCTCCTTTTTATACAAGAAAAGCTACTTTTTACTGGTGGGCGGGGCGGGGAGTGGATAGAGGAGGGACACGTAGTTTTTCCTCACCCACCATTTCCACACTTCAAATCTCCCTCCGTGCAAGCGCATTTTTGGAGCCCTCTGTGCAGAAACTTTCAGAAGGGAAGCCTGTTTGGAGCAGGGAGCTAAACGGCACCACATCAGTGAGTCCCTAACTTATATTGTATCAGGTGGTTACACCCCAGCTGCTCTTAACTAACCAAAGGCCATGACATGTGCATAGAGCATCACACACACCCAATCCATGCAGCCTTTAAGGTTGGTGATGCCCCTGCAACAGAAAGGGAGAATCCAGCCAAAACTCCTAGGCCTTGCCTAGGCCTCCTCTTTGAGCCTTAGGGTGTTCACCAATATGGTATCTTAGGCCTTCTCATTCTCACACTGTAGCTGCAGTCATGGCTGGGAAAGAATCTATCGAATTAGGGGGAATAATGAGGTAGGCAAAAAAAGATCCCTATCATCAGCCAATTTGATGAGGGCCGAAAGATCCCCACTTGGCCTCCAAAAGGGCAACCAGCCACAACCCACACCATTCCCTAGGGTGGTAGACAGGGATGCTTTGCAAAATGCCAAGTGGAGATCTACGGGGGCACAAATCCAAATGGTTTGCAAGCCCTGCCCACCCAAATCCCCTGGTCAATCAGAATCACTCCCCTGCCATGTGCTTCCTCATCAGCCAGGGTGGCAAATACACCACACCCTGGGTAGACAGTGACATTTTGTAAGTAAATACATCAATAAATACATTTCTATGTATTCTCTACTTTGGCCCTGAGGCTGTATGGTTCTTTTCTTCTTCCATTACCTCTTTCTCTGCCCCATTGCTCTGTTGCCTTGGTATGTAGAATACTAAAGATTCGTTAGCATAACACACATTCAATTATCTAAATTTGTGCTACTAGGATTCTGATCTAGAAATCTTCAGAAACATTCTTTTTTCCTTGTCAAAATATCTTTTGACTTTATTACAAGCTGCCCAAACATCTGTCAAAATGACAAAATTAATAGGTCCTGTTTCTTTCAGACAGCCTCTATTGTTTTAAAAATGAGTGACTTCTCTGCTTAAGCCTCATATTATTTTAGTGATCAATCAAGTGCTGCAGAGAAAAGGCTGGTGTTTGTTTTTGATTTCATTTCATATCTTCATTCCTGATAAAATCATTACAAGCAGAGTGGCGGGTATGTCCACCCTAAACTGATGCCATGTTTTGCACATAAATAATGTTATTCACTAAAATTCAGTAATCCAATACTCTGCAGAAGTTTTCTGGATTTTAGCCACACTCTAGAATGTTTTGTTATTATTCTGTTGCAGATCCTTGTAGTCAGTTACTATGTGGCCCAGTTTCAACCCATTGATGCATGTGCTGTCTCTTATTGGGATCTGAGTGCAAATAGGAAGGTTTGGTTTCATGGACCAACAATAGTTTTAATGATTAATTTCCTCATATGTCATTGTGCTCACCTTTCTCTTACTAAAACTCCCAACCGCCTAAATTCTTCTCACTGTTTTTTAATCAATGTTATGTGTTGTCTTTATTTCCATTTAAAGAATAAAATGTCAAAAACTGATAACTTTCCTACATGCATATTAGTGTCTAAAGATTAAGCATACACATATGGAAACTGTACAGACATTTTGGGGTTATTGTTAGTTTCCATTCACCTCCACGTGATTATTGAAAGATAAGATGCCACAATATGTCTGTCTGTATATCAAATCCCATATGGGTTGATATAATTGCAAGCACACCAACTTGAAGGTATAGACTTCAAATATGAGAGTTTTTCCCTATAGCCCTCAAAGGAACCATTGGCACTTGTTATTAAAGATAAGACATTTGAATAATGTCTCCTCTACATTTTAATTCTTTTTAAAAGATCAGTTCATGGAAAAAGTTCGTTGAGTCAACTGAAGTTCAATGCGATCTTTTTTTTAATCCTTATTTGCAGTTCCCTAATCCAAGGTTGAATTGATAGCTTACTTTCCTTTGAAGGAGCTGGTTTACGGTACCAGCTGGCATGATCAGAGATTTTGAACAAAGTATCACACTCCATAATGTTTATCTCAATTGAATCAGTTTCAGTCTCAAAACTGTAAGGTGATATTCAGACTTGTATATCTGCATGCAACACTTGACTCACCCAAATGCTCTGCTGCCTGAGATTCTTCCTCCTTGTAGGTGAGCTACAAAACCTATTAAAAATAATATCACTATATTTTTTCCAAGTTTATGAGTCTTTATGATGTGCGTCACCATTTTAAAATAATAGTATTTTATATTGCAGGATATTTACAGTATGACATTTAACTTCACATATGCATATACTTAGGGGCTAGCAATTACTCCAACTAAAATTTTAAACTGTAAATTTCTTCTAAGGGGTTTGACATTAGCAGTTGCTCCTCTTCCTGCACGGTTATGAGGGAAATAGTTTGACCTACTACTCTTGCAGACTGGTTTTCATGTTTCATCTTACTGAGCAGTGCAATTATTTTAAAGACAGCTTATCCTCAGCATACTTACTTGGAAGTAAATTTCAACGGAAATCATTTGACTTTATTTCTGAGTAAATGTACCTTGGATTGGGTACAGATGACTATAGAGCTACCTTATAATGAGTCAGACCACTGGTCCATCTAGCTCAGAATTGACTGACTTATAACAAAAGGGCCACACATGTAAAGAACAAACCAAAACCAGCAAACAAACCGTGTGCAAACACCAAATACATATAAATATAAATATACAAATTCAAAAATCAAATAATTATATTTTTAAATATATGTGTCTTGGATTCCTTAAATAATTCTTTAAACTCTTTAAATAAACACTAGAAAATGTCCAAACCTTGGTTAGACGAAGCTGTGCTTAATCCACAGATGAAGCTGTGGTTAATCCAGCTGGGAATCATGCCGCAGACATTTGATCAATTGCAGTTTGGCAACACCCAGCTCCTGAACAGAAACCCCCTCTTCTCCCTAGTCCGCCCAGGCTGCTTCCCAGCAAACTCCATTTTGCTTGCCTCTCCAGACTGCGGGCAAGGCGTCAGCATATCAGTAAAGTGGCAAACATTGGCTGCAATGTTAAAGGGGAATGCTCAGTGCGATCATGCCTTTTCAGCACTGGTAGCCCACTTTTGGCAGGGCAAAGACATTTTAACCCTTTCCTTGCACTACTTACATGACTGACATTGCAAGAACTCTCAAACTACACTGTCATGTATAAGCACAATTATTGGCATCCCAGATGGCAAGCGAAACTTCCCAATTGTAATGGGGTCTTGAGGGAGGGACACTGAACAGCAACTGAAAAATTGGGATGAAGGGGCATTGGGTTTTTAGCTGGATGGGTGGGTGAAGAGATGGTCCACCAGAAAAACTGATGCCGTGTTATTTCCATGCAGCTGCTCCCATAACTTAGGGTGGATCTCATGCAAATTAATTGCAACTGGTGTTTCTGGAAACTGTTACCTTCCTGAAAAGGTGGTGCCTGGCAAAGCCATGTGACCACCACCTTTGGTCAGGAGGAGTGACCTGCATTTTATGCATCCAAATTCAAAGAAAAGGGATTTCTGCATGTAGTTTGCGATCACTGCATTTAAGAGGCCCACCAGATGCCGCTGGAAGCCACAGGCAGGAGTTGAGGGCGTGCCCTCTCTCCTGCCATTACTCCCCTGCAACTGGTACTCAGAGGCACACCCTTGAGGCTGGAGGTGGCCCACCCTCCGACTAATAGCCATTGATAGACCTCTCCTCCATGAAGTCATCCAAACCCCTCTTAATGCCATCCAGGTTGTTGGCTGTCACCACATCCTGTGGCAGAGAGTTCCACAAGTGGATCACGCGTTGTGTGAAAAAGTACTTCCGTTTGTTGGTCCTAGACCTCCTGGCAATCAATTTCATGGAGTGACCCCTGGTTCTGGTGTTGTGTGAGAGGGAAAATAATCTCTCTCTCTCCACTTTCTCCACACCATGCATGATTTTATAGACCTCTATCATGTCTCCCCGCAGTCGTCTTTTTTCTAAACTAAAAAGCCCCAGGTGTTGTAGTCTTGCCTCATAAGAAAGGTGCTCTAGGCCCCTGATCATCTTGGTTGCCCTCTTCTGTACCTTCTCCAGTTCAACAATGTCCTTTTTAAGATGTGGTGACCAGAATTGTACGCAGTACTCCAAGTGTGGTCGCACCATAGTTTTGTATAAGGGCATTATAATGTCAGCCATTTTATTTATAATCCTCTTTCTAATGATCCCTAGCATGGAATTTGCCTTTTTCACAGCTGCCGCACATTGAGTCGACACTTTCAACGAGCTGTCCACCACAACCCCAAGATCCCTCTCCTGGTCCGTCACCGACAGCTCAGATCCCATCGGCATATACTTGAAGTTGGGGTTTTTCGTCCCAATGTGCATCACTTTACACTTGCTAACATTGAACCGCATTTGCCATTTTGTCGCCCACTCCCCCAGTTTGGAGAGATCCTTTTGGATCTGCTCACAATCCGTTTTGGATTTCACTACCCGGAAGAATTTGGTATCATCTGCAAATTTGGCCACATCGCTGCTTACACCTGCTTCTAGATCATTTATGAATAAATTAAAAAGCACCGGTCCCAGTACAGATCCCTGGGGGACCCCACTTCTTACTTCCCTCCATTGTAAAAACTCTCGATTTATACCTACCCTCTGATTCCTGTCTTTCAACCAGTTAGCAATCCACACATGTACTTGTCCCCTTATCCCATGACAGCTAAGTTTCCTCAGGAGTCTGTGATGAGGAACTTTGTCAAAAGCTTTTTGGAAGTTCAGGTAGACTATGTCAACTGGATCACCTTGATCCACACACTCGTTGACACTCTCAAAGAAGTCCAAAAGGTTGGTGAGGCAAGATTTACCTTTGCGGAAGCCATGCTGGCTTACTCCCAGCAGGGCCTGTTCTTCTAGGTGCTTTACAATTTTATCCTTGAGGATGCTTTCCATCAATTTGCCTGGAACGGACGTTAGGCTAACTGGCTTGTAATTTTCCGGATCGCCCCTGGATCCCTTTTTGAAAATCGGTGTTACATTTGCTACTCTCCAGTCCTCTGGTACAGAGCCCAATTTCAGGGATAAGTTAAATATTTTGGCAAGGAGGTCGGCAATTTCACACTTGAGTTCTTTGAGGACTCTTGGATGGATGCCATCCAGCCCTGGTGATTTGTTATGTTTCAGTTTTCCCAGACACTTTAGAACATCATCCCTTGTCACTTTTATCTGACTCAGCTCTCTAGCCTCCATCCCTAAAAAGCCTGGTTCAGGAGCAGGTATATACTCAGTATCCTCTGCCATGAAGACAGATGCAAAGAACTCATTCAGCTTCTCTGCAACCTCCATATCCTCCTTAATAATCCCTTTCACTCCCTCATTGTCTAATGGTCCAACTGCCTCCCTGGCAGGTTTCCTGCTTCTGATGTACTTAAAGAAGTTTTTGTTATTCCCCTTGATACTTTTGGCTAAATGTTCCTCAAACTCTCTTTTTGCCTCCCTGATTGTCACCTTGCATTTCTTTTGCCAGAGTTTGTGTTCCTTTCTGTTCTCTTCATTTGGACAGGCCTTCCAATTTCAGAAGGAAGTCTTCTTCCCTTTTATGGCTTCCTTGATGGTACCCGTTAGCCATGCTGGCATCCTCCTGGACTTAGTGGTACCTTTCCTCCTTTGGGGTATACAGTCTAACTGGGCTTCTAGTATTGTGGTTTTGAGTAAACTCCATGCACTCCGGAGCGAAGTGACTCTCCTGATTTCCCTCCTCAGCTTTCTTTTCACCATACTCCTCATTTTGGATAAGTTTCCTCTTCTGAAATTCAAAATATCTGTGTTAGACATCCTTGGTGATTCTCTCCCTGCATGTGTGCTGAAATTGATGACACTGTGGTCACTGTTCCCTAAAGGGTTGATAACACTGACATCACGCACCAGGTCCTGGGTGTCACTCAGAATTAGATCCAAGGTCGCCTTCTCTCTGGTCGGTTCCATGACCAACTGTTCTAGGGCACAGTCATTCAGCGTATCTAGAAATTTGACCTCTTTGTCCTGACTTGAATGTGAATTTACCCAGTCTATGTGTGGGTAGTTGAAATCACCCATTATTACAGCCCTGCCTCTCCTTGACGCCTCCCTGATTTCCTCCAGCAACTCCCAATCACTGTCGGCATTTTGATCTGGAGGGCGATAGCACGTCCCCAGTAGCAGGTTTCCTTTCCGGCCTTTTATAGTCACCCACAGGGTTTCTGTGGAGGACTCCAGTCCACTTAGGTTTTCTAGCTTATTAGATTCTATCCCTTCTTTAACATACAGTGCTACCCCTCCTCCAAGGCGCCCCTCCCTGTCCTTTCTATAGAGTTTATACCCAGGGATAACAGTGTCCCACCGGTTCTCTCTGTTCCACCATGTTTCTGTTATGCCCACTATGTCTATTTCTGCGTTAGCAACCAAGCACTCCAGCTCATCCATCTTGGCTCGGAGGCTTCTGGCATTGGCATACAAACACCTATACACTGAAACTTTCCCCTGATGTATGCTATTCCTTTGACTCTTTGACCTGCTGGCACAGGCTCCCACCTGCTCTTTATGCAGTTCTGCTCTGTCCCCTTCTGTTTTATTTGAATTCTTTGCAGCTTCACACTTTAAAGGATGGCTTTTGCCAAACGGGATACTGCCCAGCTCCCATCGGCTGTTCCCCAGGTGTCATTTTAAAAGCTGCTCTGCAACCTTTTTGATTTTAAGTGCCAGCAGTCTGGTTCCATCTTGGTTCAAGTGCCGCCCATCCCTTTTGTACAGGCCTTGCTTGCCCCAAAATGTGTCCCAGTGCCTAACAAATCTAAACCCCTCCTCCAGGCACCAACGTCTCATCCACGCATTGAAGCCCCTCAGCTCTGCCTGTCTCAATGTACTTGTGCGTGGAACAGGTAGCATTTCTGAGAATGCTACCTTGGGGATCCTGGACTTCAAAATACTACCTATCAGCCTAAATTTGGCTTCCAGGACCTCCCGACTGCATTTCCCCATATCGTTGGTGCCGACGTGCACCATGATAGCTGTCTCCTCCCCAGCACTGCTTGGAGCCTGTCTAGACGCTGCGTAATGTCTGCAACCTTCGCGCCAGGCAGGCAAGTCACCGTGCGGTCAACACACGGGTCACAAACCCATCTCTCTATCCCCCTAATGATCAAATCACCCACTACAAGGAGGCCCCCACCCCCCAGAGGAGTATCCCCTGTGCAAGAGGAAACTTTGGTTGTTTGACAGCTGGTGCTTATCAAAAAATTTTCTCCCCCTTTCCCCTCTTCCCATCTCAAATCTCCGTTCCCGGGTAGACTTGCTTTGGTTATAAAGATTTGTCTCTGCTTACCAGGACCCAACATTCATTGTAATTCTTAAAGTCTATTTCCTCAAGAAAACCCACAAAAGACATCTCTGTTCTGATTCCTTGTGTCTCCTCACACATCCAGTGATGGAGCCCTCCCTGGTTTTTAGAACCCAAGGGTGAATTGGCACACCAGAGTGTTCCCTTGGACTATGGTTTGATAACACATCAACATTTTGGTGCACTGGCATATTGACACAGCAGCAAGGACATAGCTAGGGGAGAGGGGGCCCATGTTTGCCCCTCTCCCCAGTGGCCCCTTAGAGTGAGGGAGAAAATGATGAAAATAGGGAGGGGTGGAACTGGGAGGACCCTCAGGAGCTGGGGCCCCCAGGTTCTTTGAACCCATTCACTCAATTATAGCAACATCCCTGGCACAGCAGCACAGTAGTGAAGTCTTCCAAACCAAAAGGTTCTACAGTGCATCATACAGGTGGCATGGAATACAGTTGGGACATATGTGTGGATGGAAACCTCCCACATAAAAATAAAGCCACACAAAAGCTCTCATTCTTCTGATGCAAGGATGGGGGAACTGAGGATGATTGAGATGTGTGTGGTCAGAAATGTGTTCAATTATTTGTGTTACTAGGGCTTAATGTGTTTGTGCACAAAGCACTGCTGTGACTAATTGTTGCGGACCTCCCCTGCTGTCTCTGTTTTGTCCTCCCATCCATGTTTGTTTGTTTGTTTGTTTTGCTAAGGAATATGCAAGGTGCAAAACATGCACGGGAAAGTGGACTTTCTCCAATGTGTTTCTGTCCCTTTAAATACATTAACTCTAGGGATGCGGCATCCCTGTTGTCAAGCAATGGCAGAAGGAGTAAGGAAATGGCAGAGAGCATCCTAGAACTGATGCATTTCTGGGTTGCTCTGAGCTGCCCACTCTATGGTTGCAGGAGTAGCTTGCACACAAAATCCAGGTTATAGTGGCAGCAGAATTCGGATGACACAATGGTGCCTTCAAAACACAGGTTTCAGCAGTGTTTGGAACTGGAACTCAAATTTGAAGCTCAAAATTAGGTTTGGAAGTGAAAATGAGCTGTGGTTGGGTGATGAAACCATGGCTTCCGATTTTCAGACAATCAGTAACTTAAACCTCTGGCATGTGTCTTGAATAGCTACTGCAGTTTGCTTCTCATTCCAAATCATGTCCCTGATTAGTGTTCCACTTTTGACAACCTTCAGGGTTGTCATATTTGACATATTTTCAAGTGGCACAGAGTGCTTCAGGTGAAAGGGTAGGTTGATGAAGGTCAACTAGCCAATATCATGCTGTAGAGATGTATACCTAGATATAAATAACTGTGTTCGGAATTCCTCATGTTTAGCTGGATATCTGAGGTCAAGTTTCTGGTCAAATGCTCTTTATGTTACATGAAGGGTGGAATATATAGTTAAAATATATATTATAAAATATTGCCTGTTCCAGTGATAGACCCAACCATTATAGTAGCTTTTTCCTGGAAATTACTTACCTTGAGGTGGGGTGTGTGTGCATCTTCTTATCTCATGTTGCTGTAGTTCTCTGATGTCTTGTATGAGCTTCACCTCAGCTAGAGCCTGCAGCCTCCTGGCTCATGTCGAGCTGAGATGAGTATCTCTCAAGCACCCAATTGAATTCTTAATGAGCTCCCAGCTGAATTCATCATGAGCTCCTGGAAGTGGTTCATCTACCTTGCTCACTCCCATTCCACCGGGTTACCGTAATGACTGAAAAGGGGCTTGTGGCTCATTTCTTTGTTTGTTTACAGCATTCTTGTCACTTGAAACAAAATATGTAATGGAAAAGATCTAGAGGACACTGAATGTAAACCTGTAAGTGATGACTCATTATAAAGTGCAGACATTGGAAATTTATTTTGAAATGGAAAATGCTTTGTTCATTCCAGCTCTCCAGTAATATACCCAGACTGGTTATATTTGCTCTTTTCTTATAATTTTTGAAGGGCAGATAGAACAAGACATCGACTCTGGGTTGTTGCATTGCACATTGAGTACAATCAATATTAATCACAAATATATCTCCCATTCTCCCTGCTTTATAGTCCCACAGCAGGCTAATCCAGACAGATAGGAAGCATGCTTTGTAACGTATATCGCTTCTATGTTGGAAATTAAAAACAAAATGAAAATATATGTCTTACTCCTACAACACTAGGGTCTTAAGCACCATGCATTAGAGGCTGCATTAAACTGATAATTTCTTTGTGTATCAGGAAGGTCTGAGATCATTTCAAAATGCAGGAAAACCTATTCTGATTTTTAAGATATACTGCAGTATTTGATCACTTCAATAAACTTAAAGAATTCCTCATTTACTCCAAGCTGAATTGAAATATGTGAAAGTGTTGTTTTGAATATTTGATCTTTTAATGCAAGATGCTCTTGAATAAGGGCATTTTTAATGCAAGATGCCCTTATTCAATTTTAAGTACTATACCCCTCCAACAAGAGCATTGGCATCTAACAAACAACAACAACAAAAGAGCTGATAGACTACAGTTAACATGATATACTAATTAATACTCATATTATGGTAGCAGCTGGGAGCCTCAGCAGTGCCACTCCTCCCTGTGCCGCTAAAGTAATATGAGAATCCCTGGGTCATGTAGGGGAAGCCCACTCTCGGCTCTGCCCTCAACCTTGGGGCCCCAGATATTGTTGGACTACAACTCCCATCATCCCCAGCCACAATGGAGATGATGGGAGTTGTGGTCCAACAATATCTGGGGCCCCAAGGTTAAGAACCCTGGCTTTAGAGTCTCCTGTAATTGGGTCACTGTTGCCACAGGTAGGAGCTGAAGCATGGACTCTTTTCTCTGTGTAAGAAGGAATGGTGCCTGTTGTTGCTGCTGTCCTGGCCTCCCTAACAATGCACTCCTCCCAGAGGTTGCAGATCTGACACCGCACAGAGACGCAACAGCAATAGGCGAGAGGGACTGCGCTCCGGCAACTGGCTGGTCAGAAAGTGGGCAGGGCTGGCGTAGTGCACAACTTCTTGACTGCATGAACAGGGAGAACCCTGCTGCTCAGCCCCAAGAGCAGAGGAAAGAAGAAGGGGGGCGATGGAGGCTTTGCTTGGTGGTGCAGTAAAATGGCAGGGTATTGGGGCTTGGCCCATGGGCCTCCAGGGAGTCTGAAGATTGTCTGGAGGCCTAGAGTAGGACCCGGAAGTGGGGCAAGGACAAGGAAATTCCCAGGAATGTGAGTGGATATTTAGAGAGCCCTGTGCTGTAGTTGAGGTTGGTTGGTGGAGACACAAAGAGGGCAGTCCTTGGTCTTCTGGTGAGAGACAAGGCAAGTTCTCTCCCCAGCTGATGGAAGAGGAGGATGGTTGGATTAACCCTCTCCCCACAACTTTGAGTTATATGAGGGCCTGTGTTTGGAGGTGGGAAACCTGAGACCCCCACAAATCTCTCTCTCTCTCTCTCTCTCTCTCTCTCTCTCTCTCTCTCTCTCTCTCTCTCTCTCTCTCAGAGCTTGATCTTATAAGAAACGTGGTGCTGCCACCACTGTGTGTGTCTTTTCCACTTCCACTACTATAAGACCAATTCACACCTACTCCCAGTATTGAGGGATCTGCCTAATGTGAACACTTAGTGTGGGCATGAGGCTTTCCTACACATTTAACCATTCTTTAGGAATGGTGCCCATGTTCCAGGACTACTTGTGAAAGGGCCTAAGACAATATGTGGTCTGACATCATTGTATTGTGCATTCCCCATGATACTCTTGTGTTTTAATGTCTGTTTTCACTTAATTTATTTCATGGAGACATCTTTAAACAGCAGTATAAAGCCTAGCATGTGGGGTCAAATCTCCCACTTTAAATTGAAGGCAAAATATCTCTTTGAGATTACCAACTTCACTTTCTGTACCCTAAGCATTCTTCCAGATGGCAATGAAGCAAACCTTGAGCAGTTCAGGAATGTGAAATATTGTACTGGGAGAGCCAGTGTGGTGTAGTGGTTAGAGTGCTGGACTAGGACCGGGGAGTCCCGAGTTCAAATCCCCATTCAGCCATGAAACTAGCTGGGTGACTCTGGGCCAGTCACTTCTCTCTCAGCCTAACCTACTTCACAGGGTTGTTGTGAAAGAGAAACTCAAGTATGTAGTACACCGCTCTGGGCTCCATGGAGGAAGAGCGGGATATAAATGTAATAATAATAATAATAATAATAATAATAATAATAATAATAATACTGCTACTAATGTATCACATCAGAATCTGGATCTGTAGAGCTGAATGGCACTTTGAATCACATACTCTTTCCTTGATTCATTTAAGATACTGTTCATGGCATACTGAACATACTGTAGTTACCCCCTGTGTATTTAAAATATGAAGGACTCAAGCTACAGAGTACAAAAGGTTGGGTACCTACCAGTATTGTTAAGTTTGGTGCACTGGTCCATGACCGTAATAAAGGACTGGACTTAAGTTTGGGTTCATTTGGGACAGGAATGAGAGCTGATGAAAAGCAGTCCTTTTACAAGTTTTCTTCCAGTTTTTTGATAGTGCTAGGATTTCATCAAGCCAGAGTGGCAAAGAATTCTTGACATCAAACACCAACACAAGCTAAATTTAGTTCCAAACCGTGTCTTCCTAGGGAGGCAATTATAGAACACCATACCAACTCAATATCTTTACATGCTCACTGTGACCAACTATTGAAGAGTGTTAACAATGCTGTGGTTCAGTGGTTTACCATCAGTGGTTTTAGAGGGCAGATTTAAGGGAATCTCTTATGTTGAGCATTCATGCCCTTGTGTTTCTGGAGCACAGGAAACAGTGGAGCATGTCCTCCTGCATTATATATTGTATTGTGATTATCATAATTCTCTAATTATTCCTTTTTAAAAAAAGAACTTACCAGGACAATCAGATAATTTTTGTGTTTTCCTTTTTCTCTAACCAAAACTCAGGTATTACATACAGTGTGGCTAAGTTTTGTGTGACATCTTGTAGAACTCAACAGGGGATAATGTCAAACACCACAAAAGCTTATTGGGACAGTTAAATGTTATTTAGCCTTAGTAAGGGTAATACTTATAATTTGTTTCTAAATTCTACGGAGCAGAATTATGTAGTATGTGTTCCTATTTTGGATGGTCAAAGACTGTAATAAAGGATTGATGATCCAACTCCCTCACAAAATACAACAGGCAGGAGAAAGACTGTAAGGCTCTCGCACACGAGCAGGAAGCCTTCCCTGGGTGGCTGCCCAGATGATTACTGGCTCCGTCACGGAGCTGGTTGGGGGCCTCCCAGCACCCAGAAGTCCCAGAATGACCTGCATAGGTGCATGGGACATTCTGGGGAGGCTACTCATGAGTCGCTGTGGCACAAAGCTGCGGCACGGTTACACACAATCAGAAAAATGGGGTTAGTGGAGCGCATGCTCCACTAACCTCGTTTTGGGGGGGGGCATTTAAGCAGGCTTGCCATGTGGCTCCCGTTGCAGCACACAACCAACTGAAACCGGGCTGGTCTCCCTTAGCCCGGTTTCGGCTGGTTGTGAGAATACCCTCTGTGTCAGTTATGACTAAGTCCAATTGAAATTAATGGCATTTAAGTTAGTCATGATTAACTTGTCTCATTTATTTCAATGGTGCTTTGTTATGACTAACTTAGTATGCATCTTGCCCAATGATCCAGACTAAATTACTCATGACTAAACATCTACCTTGGTCTGAATTCTGATCCTATCTTAGTCTGGACCCTGGCATAAGAAACAGAAAGGCAAGGTTGGCACCAAGTTGCAAGGGCCCTTGGATTACCAAAGTTCTGTTCTGGCTCCCGGCTCCATATGTGCTGCTCATCATTGCCCAAGAAGTGTGCCAGAACTCCATGGGGATGCTTGCTGGGCAGTGCTGTGTAGCAACAGATGTTCCTCAAGAACTGGGGCTTCAAGGGTTAGCCAGATGGGCCCCTCTGATGTGTATCAGCCCTTGAGCTTGTGCCTGGATCCCCACTGACACTGCCCCTGCATGGGGATACAACATAGGGTGGATAAAAAGAAAATATCTTAGTGGGTTCGTTGTGGAGCTTACAAGGAGTATGAGACAAACTATTCTGGCACAATTTTCTTGACCAGAGAAAGGAACTATACCACACTCATTGCTACCCTCTCAATAAATCTCTACTCTGATCTTCCTGAGTTTTAGGATGCTGCTAAAATTAAAGGAAAGCTCCATCACATGGTCCACTGCAAAGACAGCTAGGGTACATAATGAGAGATCTTACACACTTTCAGGAACCTACAGCAGAACAAAAAAATAGCACTACATCTTATATATAATTAAATTGGTTTTTGTAAAGTGTGATATAACAGCATCAACCACATAGGAACATAGGAAGCTGCCATATACTGGGTCAGACCATTGGTCCATCTAGCTCAGCATTGTCTACACAGACTGGCAGTGGCTTCTCCAAGGTTGCAGGCAGGAATCTCTCTCAGCCCTGTCTTGGAGAAGCCAGGGCGGGAACTTGGAACCTTCTGCTCTTCCCAGAGCAGCTCCATCCCCTGGGGGGAATATCTTACAGTGTTCACACTTCTCGTCTCCCATTCATATGCAACCAGGGCAGACCCTGCTTAGCTAATAGGACAAGTCATGCTTGCTACCACAAGACCAGCTCTCCTCCTGACCATACCTGCTCCTCCTATAGCTCCCATTGCCTCAATCCCAGTGCTCCCCCCAGTCATGCCCCATGCTGGTGGAGCATCTCCCAGCTGTCCCCGCACAACGCCAGCACGCACATGGCCTCCATACTTGTGCAGTGTCTATTTGTGTTGTCAGCATGGTTTGTGCAGTCACCATGCATGGAGGCCATGTGCGTGCCAGCGTCGCACGGGGGCAGCCAGGCCCTTAGCTAGCTGGTGGCATGGTGTGTACCTGCCACACCAAAAAATTCTCTTTCCTCCCCAGCCTCACTGACTGTTTTCACTGAACATTTTGTAACCCTCCTCCCCTGACTTCTGCACCCCCCCTTTTTAGGCTGGCTACAGGCCTGGGGGCAGCTAGGAGATGCCCCTCCGGTACGTGGGCACACTAAGGGGAGCACCTGGGTCACAGCAGTGGTGGAGATCGGAGGGGGAGCAGATATGGACCGGCTCCCCTCTGTGCTAAAGGGTCTGTGCAAGCCCTCGGTGCCAAAAGGATGTGCCCCAAACCCGGATGCCGAATCACATTTGGCACAACATCTCTAATACACATTCTAGTGCCTATAAGCCACTTTAATCTTGAATTTAGATGTTATCCTATTGTCTCCTACTCCCATCAGAATGGGACAAGATTCTATGGTGGATGGAAGCTTCAATATAGAAAGCTAGATCCTATATTTAATCCAGTCATTGGTGCATTTCTTGTTCAGTAGTGACTACTCTGACTGATAGTGTAGCTCCCGGGTCTCAGCCAGAGGTCTTCCTCATCACCTGATCCTTTAACTGGAAGTCCTGGGATTTTACCTGCATGGAAGACATATGCTCTGCTGCTGAAGCATATGTCGATAATGGTGGGGGACTTCTCTCCCATGATCTACTCTAAAGTTTATTAAACTAATTCTTCTTCATTTGAGTATTTAAATAAGGCCACTGTGTTACTTTTGAATGATTTCCTTCCCATATAAACTTGATGGCTGACATGATATGCAGCCTCAACAGGGATGGGAAGGTATTGTGGCATGTGGTAGCATCGCACTGCTAGGGAGGACAGTGGTCACACCACCTGCACTACCATAGCTTCCCCCATTGTGGCAAATGGGGAAAACTACCACAATACCAATAGTGTAACCACTGTCCTGCTTAGTCCACAGCAGCGGCTCTGCAATACTTCCAGTCCCTGCTGAGGCTGCTCATCATGTCAGCGATTGATTATGGAATGGTGGAGCAGAGATGGGTGGGGCAGGACAGGTATTTGAATCACTTCCTGCTGCTCCGTTGCCTGCCCTCATCTCCCCCTGCCTTTTTGACACAGTAGGGGGAGATCAGGAGCAGAAGCAGGCTGCTGCCACCACAACAATCAGGTTAAGGGAGATGAGGTAAGAAAACAGACATGGGGATTGGCTGGGATATTGGGCTGGTGTGGGTGGAATTGGCCAGTGGCACACTCTATGTATGCTGAAGTAGGGATGGGGATCAGGGGGAAATCTGGGGTGGAAGTTCTAAGGCAGGAAGCAAGAAGCTGTGGGAAGTGGGGGAGATCAGGGGAATCATGGGGAGATTGAGCAGGGATGGGGGAATAGGTGTACAGTGTAGAAAATTGGTTAGAGAAGGAGGTTGGGGCGGGGTGAATCAGTTGGAAGATTGGGCAGGGTGGCAGTGATCAGGGCAATCAGCAGATGGGGACTGGCACAGAGAAATGGAGAGGAGATTCGGGGAATCAGGAAGATGTGGGGATACTGGTGAAACTGGCTGAAAGTGAGGGTGCACCGTGCTCCCCAGAGGGGTGGGAGCAGTGACAGTTCTTTATGCCCCCACAGGCAATTGGTGGGCTTGGACGAAGCCTACAGATCAATATGAAGAAGCCCTACCCTCACCCTAAGCTTGTTCATCCAAATACCTGAAAAGAGCCCTGTGCGTCCAGCTGTATACCTGCTGAAATAGCCACATCCTTGCTTCTCACATACCTCAGACAACATTGCCCATTCTTCCCTAACCCTTCCTAACTCAAAGTACATAAAATTGAGAGAGAGAGAGAGAGAGAGAGAGAGAGAGAGAGAGAGAGAGAGAGAGAGAGAGAGAGAGAGAGAGAAGGGTGCAAAGAGAGAGGTGCAAAGAGAGAAGGGTGCAAAGAGAGAGAGAGAGAGAGAGAAGGGTGCAAAATGTGGGGTATATGTGGTAGTAATGAAGGAATGGGGTACATGGAGTGTGTGTGTGTGTGTGTGTGTGTGTGTGTGTGTGTACCCCACGTGTATGTGTGTTCACTCTATATAAACATAGTAGTATGATGATATAGTACTCATTTTATTTGTTTGTTTGTTTATTTATTTACTTACTTACTTACTTTTACACTTATATCACACTTTTTCCTCTGAGGAGCTCAGAGCAGTGTACATGTTTATGTTTATGCTCACAATTACCCTGTGAGGTAAGTTAGGCTGAGACATACATGACTGGCCCAGAGTCACCCAGTGAGTTTCATGGCTGAACAGGGATTCGAACTTGGGTCTTCCTGGTCCTAATCCAACACTCTAACCCCTACACTAGGATTTCAGTTAATGCTGAAATCAGGATAAGTCCCAAGATTTTTTTGTTTTAATAGTGCTATACACTTCTTCAAGCTCAGTTGGTACTGAACTTACCTCAAATTTCATGCAGTGCTTTCCCCTTGATTTGTGTCTCTTAATGAGTCTTTCTAATTGCTTTAGTTTTATAAACTGATTTGGGAGGCTTACATTTTAGAGGCCGTTGGTTGACTGTCCATCCTTCAGTCCAGGGGATCCCAGCCTTGGATCTCGAGATGTTGTTGGACCAAAGCTCCCATTATCCCATCATCCAGTGGTCAAAAGCCAACAGCATATGGGGACCCAAAGTTGGGAATCCCGGCTTTAGTCCTGAAGATCCACTTCTGACACAAGTTAGGGATATCATTAATCTGAATATTTATGTACCACTTTTCAACAAAAAGTTTTTCTAAGCTGGTCATTCATTCATTCATTTCTATACTGTCCCAAACTTGAATCTCTGGGAGGTTTACAATTAAAGCCATTTAAACATTAAAATAATTAACATTAAAATCATGTAAAACCCAACATTAAAAGTATTAAAACTCTAAATCTAACCAAAAGCCTGGGTGAACAAATATGTCTTCAGCACCTTTTAAAAAGTTGCCAGAGATGGGGAGGCTCTTATCTCAACATGGAGCTCATTCTAAGCTCATTCTAAGGTTCAGGGGCAGCAACAGAGAAGGTCTATCCCTGAGTAGCCACCAGATGAGCTGGCACTCGCCCATCACTGAAGGGATCCCCACAATGCACTGCGCACTTGCATGGTGCATTATGGGATTTCCAGGAGCGGGGGTGATGCATCCTGGCCCCCAACCCTCCACATTGCCTGGGCCAGCAGAGGCTGCACAGGGAGCAGGGTCCACGAGGAGCAAGGAGCGGTTGTCTGTGGGGAAGTTAAGTTTAAGCAGCCTTCTACGCGACCCACTCTCAAACCCTTCTCACTGACCATGAGTTAGGGCTCTGTTTGTATCAATCTGAGCTTTCTGTGTGCCCACCATGGAACATTTGAGAACAAAAAGAACAGTATTTGAAAATGCCCACAGTCATCCTTGCTCAATACAGAACTTATTTTATTAATTACAATATGACTACTGCTGGGTTGCCAAGAGAAGTCAACCAATAGAAGGCCTTAAAGGTTGAGGTAATTTGGCTGAGATATGAAGGCTGCAAGTAGTGGCGCTCTTACCCCTGGACTTCGGGGCCGAAGTCCAGGGCTTCCACACCCTTTGGGGGGGCCAGATCTTCTTTAGACTGTCCCAGGTAGTGTGGTCACTGCTGGCCTACACTGCACTGGGTGGCCAAGTGTGATTGTGACCTGTTCCGGGTGCTTTAGAGACAGAGGAGGGAGTGGGGAAAGAAAAATGTGAGATGAGATTATATAGTTGCATGTTGAAATGTTTCTGCTACTGCATATTTGCATAAATATATCCCAAGTGTTAAAAAATTGTGTGTGTGTGTGTGTGTGAGAGAGAGAGAGAGAGAGAGAGAGAGAGAGAGAAGGGGGATGATGCTTAACTTGCTGCGGCGGGGGGGGGGGGGTGACGGAACTCCAAAGGCCTTTAGGTTAGATCCAGGCTCCAAAATTTCCTAAGTGCACCTCTGGCTGGATGCCTGTTGAGGATTCCCTTTAGAGTCTTTGGGGCCTTGTGGCTTTTGTTCAACTAACAATTTTCCAGGATGAAGGGAAGCTTATTTGACAGGCGCTCTCTCTCTCTCTCTCTCTCTCTCTCTCTCTCTCTCTCTCCCTTTTTCCCTGCCCCCCAACTTCTGAGACTCCTCATCTTGAAGATTGGATAGATATCAAAATTTATTTCTTTGTATTTTGACTGTGAATTCTCTTTAATACTGTCTATTGCTGGGAACAAGAAGAGCTTTCAAGTGATCTAAGCAGGAGGAGGAAAGGAGTTTGACTTAACTGCATAGCTGTATAAAGCTTATCATGTTACACTGAAAATGTTTTCTTTCTATATTTCTTTTCTATGCATGCATCTAAGCTCCTTGGTTTGGTTTCTCTTCATTTCCTCTTAAAACACAATGCCTGAATACACCTCTTTAATTCATTTCAGTAAAACCGGTGAGTCAGCATTCTGTGAATTGGTGTTTCCTTCCCCCCTAGCCTCATGTTCTCCCATCAGTTAGCCCACTGGGGCAAATAAAGGTCATGATTTTCAGAAGGGTATACTCACAAAAATCACCCCTTTCTCCTAGCACCATGCAGTGTTAGCAGCACAAGCACTGTGTCCAGTGCTGTGTTAGTCTGGATGTCAGCCCCTGTGTTCCTCTCTGTGTCCTCTAATGGGAAGGAATGCTGGCCCTTCACTGTAATAGTTTTATGCATTTCTTATGCTCTCACACTCTGAAAGTTGGGCTCTTGTTCATGTTTCTTGCTGATTAATATAGTTGGTCACGCCAGATTGAAGATATACCACAGAAAGGAAATTTTGACAAACAGACATGTCACAAAAGGAAAGACGCCATGTTCTGCTGAAGTATCAATGGATAAATTTTCTACAAGACAGGTGAACTGCCCCTTTCTTCCAAAGGTCAAGCCTCCCACAGAAACCTTTTCTGCTGTTATTTTCTAAAAAGTGGCATAGATAGATCATTTCCTGCTGCTTCTGGAAGTAGGTTTTAAATATTAACTGGGGGCTCTTGGTCCTCTCTGCAACTTCTATAACATGTTCCTACTGTAGTGCACTTGTCAAATAAAGACCACGCAGACAAGATTTGGGGGGCAGAAAAGTTAGCTTGGCTTTCCGACAGGTGTTTTGTTTTTGTGATAAGCACGGGAAGGACTCATGAAACTAAATAATTGCATGTATCATAGTCTCTTTATATCTGTGCCAATTGCTACTATCCCTATTAAAAATGACAAAACAAAGCAAAAGTTCCATCGGGGGAAAAGGCAGATGTTGATATTTATTCAGCTGTAACTTGTTTTCTAATGTTGATTAATGACTTGCATTGTTTGTCAAATGTGCTTTAAGGCATTGATGTGAGCTGTACAGTGTTAGGCATTGCAACAAATATCAAGATTAATGAGTTACGAATTATTACCTCTGATTGCCTCTGCATTAATGTCGGATAGGATCACATCAAGTTGATATGGATTTGTTCCAAAAGATGGTGGGGAAAGGAGCTTCAGTATGGATACAAGGATGTTGAATTTTGTTAGTGCTCATGAACTAGAAGAAGAGAACGTCTTCTTCATTATGAGCCCCATCACCCATTGAGATCATCTGGAGAGATTTGTCTGCAGTTGCCACCGGATTGTCTGGTGGCTACACAGGGACAGGGCTTCTCTGTAACTTCCTCGAGACTCTGGATTGTGCTCCCTTCTGAAATAACAGCCTTTCCTTTTCTGACTTAAAAAAAGTCTCTAAAGGCACATTTATTCACCCAAGCTTTTTAAGTAGACTTGTACTTTTAAGTTCTTTTAAGGTTTTAATTTCCATTTTAATTTGTTTATGTTGCTGTGAACCACCAAGAGATTGTTTGGGGTGGTGCACAAATATAATGAATGAATGAATGAATGAATGAATGAATGAATGAAATGTGGATATTACCTCAAGGATTAGTGCCATATGAGATGTCTCAAAATATTTATTTAATAGCCTGTGTTCTACCAAAGAAAACCACAGGGCCCTGTGGGCTCCAGGAGTCAAAACACACTTCCCAGTTCCTCAAGAGGTGAGAAGTTGTAAGGGTTGTGCTACTTGAGTTTTGGTTTTCTTTGGGTAAGAGAGAACAACAGGAGACATTTTAATGATATTTGCTAGAAGTACTGGCAAAACTCCCCTGAAGAACTTTGAGGGCTCATATAAGACTGCTTCAAAGGATAGGTAAAACCCAAGTTGAAGACAAATTTCCAGCTTAATTACCCTCATCCTCACCAGACTTTGTAAACCCCTAAAGGATATCCCACCATCCTCCCTATCCCCCAAACACCCCCTATGTCCTTTTCCTTATTGTCATGCATCAGCTAGAGCAGCAGTAGCCAAATCCATGCAGAAAGGGGAACTGCTCTCTCTCTCTCTTTCACTTCAACACAATGGATAGTAGAGTTGTGCACAAAACCCATTTCCCCTGTTCAGTCTGATTTGAACCACACTTGAGCCGGGTCCCCTGCCTCAAGTACTGGTTCAGTGGAGCCAACCTGTAGTACAGCTTGAGCTCAAATCATGCTCAAGCCAGTTCTAAAGGTCCAGTCATAAGGAATAATGGGGATTTGAACTGGCCCATAATTCTTTGCAGGTAGCACCTAGGGACACCAAAATGGGTTGAATGGCAGGGCTCCATGGGTGCCAACTACCACCCAACAATCAAGCAAATGGGTGAATTTTTAGGAATTTTTATGTATTTTAGATTATCAGTTGTGAAATAATTTGTTCTCATAGGGAATCCCTGTGAAGTTATGTCACAACATAGGGATTCCCTATGAAAAGAAGTTATTTCACAACCAATAATCTACAATACATAACAATTCCTAAAAATTTACCCATTTGCCCGATGGTTTTTTGGGTTGGGTGGTAGTTGGCACCCATGGGGCCCTACCACCTAATCCATTTTGGTGACCCTAGGCAGTACCTGTGGGGAATAATAGGGGTGCTTAGAATCCCTATTATTCCCTATGGCAGAAAAAAATCCCAGGAAAAACTCAAAAAAGTCCTAAGAAATCACCTGAGTGCCCTACTTAAAACTAAACTTAAAATAACCACTTGATTAAAATAAATTAGAAGGCCAAAAGGACACAGAAAATGGAAAGGGGGGGATTTGGAGAGAGCAGGAGCTCTCTCTGTCTCAGTTACTTAGGTCAAGTGCACTGGATGCAGTGCAGTTAAAAAAATAAAAGTAAACTGCAGTGGATAGAGCATGGCCAAAGGGCCAGAAGGCCCAGAGCCTGGCTGGCTGGGCAGGCAGCAGGCTATAGGCACAGCTCTGCTTTAAAAATTTAAAAAAATACAAAACAGCCAGCCAGGGAAGGAAAAAATCCAATAATTTTTTAAAATTAATCTAAACAGGCAAAGGCAAACCTCAGTGAAGTTCAGAGACTCTACACACTGACTCAGCCAGTAGCAGCAGCTCTCCCTAATCTAAGCAGCTCAAGAAGCAGTGATTTTCCTAGGCCAGGGGATGGACTTAAATACAATTTGAATCCCCCTCCTTTGCTGCACCCACCTTCATCCCTACTCCCCCCCCCAGCCAATGGGATGGCAGTTGCCATGACTCTGAGGGGCACAATGGCAAGCCATCTGGAACAGAGGACAGAGCTGGCCAATCAGGGCAATGGCAGGATAGCCAATCAGGAAAAGTGACACATTATGTAACAAAATGTCCACCGCCACTCACCCTCTCCAAAATTGCCGCTTGATCCATCAAGCCACATTCGAGCCAGCTCAATTCGACTGGGCTTGGCTTGGCTTGAACTTGGACTGGCCTCATTCTTTACGGGGTCCGTTTCGTTCGAGCTCAAGCCTTCAAGCCAAGGTCAAGCCAGCTCACACACCCCTATTGGGTATTATTGCTGGGGTGCAAAGCCCAAGGGACCATGAAAGAGGTAGTTCTCCCAGGGCTAATGCAAGTGCAGTATCACATCTCCCATCAGCCAATCAATCAATCAAACTTTACTATGGTCCCAGAACAACACAAGAATAAAAGCATACAAGGGCATGGAAAAAAATCAAATGCTAAAAATACATTACAATCTAAAATATCATTATTAGCCAAATACTGCCCTGCAACAAAAATGTGTTATATATTTATAAAATACTGGTACAATAAAACTACAAGCTACATAGCTTAAAAAGCCACTATGTCTTATACAATGAGAGAAGCGGAAGAAGAAGAAGCTCAATAAAAAGCTAAAAAGTTAAAAGGCTAAAAATTATAACATGGTCAGTTAAGGACAAGGCAAACAAAATAAATGTGAACCAGGATATATGAAAACAGGTCATAAATAATTAAGAATATACAGTTTATAAAATAAGTATAAAAACCAGTATGTGGGTTAAAAACAGAATATGTATAAAAGAACTGAGCAGACATGCTAAAATCTGAGTCTAACTGAGCAGACAAACTAAAGACTGTAGTTAACAGATAAGGAAATCAGTTGCATGGTTATAAACTAGCAGTCAAGATCCAACAAATCTTACACGCTGCCGTACAGAACTTGGCAGTTTTGTACGTGAGGGCCCAGTCCTCATCCGCTAGGAGCATCCAAGTGTAGGCTCAGGTTGATCTTCCAGGGTACTTGCACAGTAATGGGTCTAAGAGCGTGCCCCAAATGTCTTTCTGAGGTTAAGAAAGTTGTGGCCCTTCTTAGGTCGGCTTGTCTCTCCGTGTCCATCATCCTCTGTTTGATGGCTGCATTCACCCGATCACGGCCCAAAGCAAGTAGGAGAGGAGGGGGAAATCCCAATAATGCCACTCTAGTCCAGATGGCCCATTTCCATGAGGACTGAAATTTGTCTTGTAGGGTCAGCAGGGCCAGGCCCTGTGGGCTAACAAATAATTTAAGCCAGTGGTTAAGAACAGCCATCCACATTCTGGCCTCAACCTTTAGCGTACCTTTTTCTAGGTGTAGGGTGGCATTAGAGATGCAGCCTGGCACTCAAAGAGCTGCTCTGAAAAAATTGGATTGGACTTGCTCTAACGTGGTAATATTGGAGGGACCCACTGGGTGGGTGGCATAGAGTCGTCATGCCAGCAGCTTGGCCTCAAATAATCTAAGTGCTGCGGGTAGGTATTGGCCACCTCTAGTCCGTAAAAACTTTAAAATGGCAGTGCAGCTCCTCTTTGCAGAGATGGCAATATGATCACAGTGGGTATTTCTGGAGCTGTGGGTATGGAGGACTACCCCTAGATATTTGTAACAAGCAACCTGTTCGACCCTGTGACTGTTGATACTCCATGAGTGGGATTTGGGCCTTCTAGCTGGGGTGCAAAGCCCAAGGGACCATGAGAGAGGTAGTTCTCCCAGGGCTAATGCAAGTGCAGAATTACATCTCCCATGTTCTTCTGAGCTTGGCATCCTTCTTTTTATTTACCTACCAAGTAGTGATGGTGGTGTAGGAGCAGCCATGTCGGCACTGCTGCTCCTGCCACCACTTGACAGGCAAGTATATGGAAGGCAGAAATTGGAGGTGGTGGGGAGAGTTTTGAGGGGTAGAACAAGGACCGGTGCGGAGAGTAGGGAATGAAGCTGGCAATTCTTTATTATTTGACAGGTAAGTAAAGGGAAGGGTTGGGGAATTTGGGGAAGTGGTATGGAAAGAGCCAGCAGGGACAGAAAAAAAAGAGGGCTTTTCCTTCAAACCTCAAACTGGCTCAGCAAAGTTATCTGAATTCCTCCATTCCCCACCCCACTAAATGGAACATCATTAAAAAAAATATTTACAGGCATATGCCTAAGTACAAGAATATCAGTATAAACTAGATAATAGTTTCCTATCATCTAAAATTGCATTGTCCTGGAGATGTTGGCCTGCAGCTCTCATAATCCCTAGCTATTGGTCACTGTGGCTGGGGATTATGGAAGTTGTAGTCCAAAAATGGGATTTGTTTTTTCATTTTTCATTTCATTTCATTTCATTTTTGGCCTTTTGGCCTTCTAATTTATTTTAATAAAGTGGTTATTTGAGTTGCTTTACTTGATCTAAACCATGATTTAAATTATTGTGAATGAACCACATATGTGTTTTGGGCTTGCACACTACTCTTCCCCTCTCTTCTTCTTGTGTATGCAAGAAGCAGAGATTAGAAGCTTACACTAAACTCCAGTTTCCCATTGCATCGAAGCTTGGGGAACTGTGGTTTATTCTAACTGTAGTTAGTTAAAACAAACAAGGATCCAACTGTGTTAGAATAAACCTGTCTCATGAGTTTGGAGATTACAGGAAATTTTAGTCTATATTATGTATTATTTGTAAATAATACAATTACAGGCTTTTTACAAATTACAAATGGTTGAGGTGGATGTTTTTCCCCTCAATGTGCAAAGGGGGAAGAAGAGATGGGAGGACATGAGCCCAAGGTTCCGTATAGCTTGCTCATGATAATCTAAGCCATGTTTTTAGATGGTAGTCTGAATCAGACTTATGTTTATAGGAAAAGGCATTTTTAGCCTACTTTCCAGTAGGGTTATGAGATCACACGGCTTTCTGTGTGTCTATCCGTGTGACCCCTGCTATCAACTTTGCAATGCGTGGACCAATATGAACCAAATTAGATACAGTTGTAGGGACACCTCAGTGACATAGTTTGTGATCATGTCATCCACACCAATCCAAGATGGTGATCATGTGAATGTCTGAGGCGCAAGCTGGCTAATTTGTGGACTGTCTAACCCATTTGAACCAAATTGGGTACAGTTGCAGTGAGTAACACACAGGGACACCACAATGGCATAGTCTCTGATGATGTCATTCACACCAATTCAAGATGGTGGATGTGTGAACTTTGGAGGCGCAAGTGAACTAACTTGTGAACTGCTTGACTGATTTGAACCAAATTTGCTACAGCTGTAGGGACACATAGGGATGCCCCAATGGTGTAGTTTGTGATGATGTCATTCACCTCAATTGTGAATGATTGTGACCCTTATTCTTTCCCCAACCCATCTGTCCCCTGGTCTTCCACTCTGTCTCTACACCCCACAGGACTTGCTGTCTCTTCTGGATCCTCCCCTCCCCACCCACCTCTCTTGGTTCCCCCACTTCAGCCTCTATCCGCTCCTCTACCCTTCCTTGCTACTCCTCCTTGCCAAGTTCAGCAGTGACAATCCACAAGGCTTCTGCTGCTCTCCCTGCAGTTGGCACCCATGGAGGAATCTTAAGCACTGCACGGCCGCAGCACCTGGAGCCGACTCTGAATCCAGGCAACTGGAGGGTCTATTGCCACAAATACACCCCCCCGGCTCCCCCTTTTGGTGGGCTTGTGCAGGCCTTGGCTACCCCCACAAAGCAGCAGGTCTCATGAGGAATTCTCTCCGATGCTGCAGAGGGCTGCGGTCTGCCTCTGTGCCTTGCTGAGCAGGCCTGCTCTAAGCCCTCAGGCACCCAGACTTGTGGGTGTGACGATGTGACGATGTCATCAATTCAAGATGGTGAACACATACACTTTTTGAGGCACAAGTGCACTAACTTGTGGACAGTCTAACTGATTTGAATCAAATTTGCTACAGCTGTATGGACACATAGGGATGCCCCAATGGTGTAGTTTGTGATGAAGTCATTCACCTCGATCCAAGATGGTGCATGCATAAACATTTGAGGTACTAAAGATCTAACGTCGACCTCAGTTTGAAACAAATTTAGTTGAGTTGTAGATACAGTGAAAGGAAAGTAGGCTAATTAGTTCTTACTAGAGCAACTTGTTTAAAATGTATGTAAGTTAAAAGCAATTCTTACTCTGACTGTTATTTTATCTCTGTACAGAACCTCAGCGTTTTGATAGACTATAAGGATAAAATATTTTGATAGAAAATTCATGTGAAGAAAATGTGCTGTTTTATTCTCATTTATGGGCAATGTAACAGAAACCCAAAATTGAGAATATTGTTTTCACTCAATATGATATACTCTCTTACACTGCTGCATCCAGAGAAAGCTGGTTTCTCTGATAACTGCAAAGAAAAGCCAGGTACTCTATGAATAAACATGAACTGAGATTGTACACAGGAATTTAAAGGGATTTAATTCGTAGCAATAATAACATAGGATGGCATCTCCTCCTGCCTTTCAATGTCACTGAATGTTCCAGAACATTCTAACTACTTTTGTTCACACACAGACACAGCACATGCACAACATCAGTTTTGAAATATACATATGTATTTGTGTTTGCCATTTCCCTTTCACAGATGTCTGCTTTCATGTTTTTTAAGATGGAGAAGAGGCAAAAAGAGATTATCCAATTCATGCAAGTTATGATTGGAGCATGTATTGCTCTCACATGGAGGCTCTGGTGCATGCAAATGGCATTTTCACCTGAGCACCTCTGGGCTGTGAGGTTACTGGCAGTGTCCAACTTGTCTTCCAAGGCAATCACATGGGTCCATTGGCTGGTATGAGAACTGGTCCCAATTTGTTGCATCATGAACTTTCCTAAGCAGGAGTTTACTGCATCAGTGCCACTGATTAAGTTCACTCTTGCTTTGTAGGAGAGTGCACGCCTCAATAAATTAGGACAAGATCCTCCCAAGTTGAAGTGTTTTTTTTTTAAAAAATTCTACATGTTTTGTTCTCTCCCATTGGAACTTAAACGTTCTTAACCTAGCTGGATTGCACCTTTATTTCTCAAGGTACCAGGGGATTCTTTGTCTTCTTTGCAGCTGAAGATAACACAACTATGATTCTGAAAGCTAGAAGAGTAATTTTGATAAGCCTAAACTATGTTGATCCCTCAGTGCAAAGCCTTTTGATAATCCTTCTGTTTTTATTCATTGTCTGGTCTCTAACATATGCAAAGCAAATGGAAGGAACATAACCCTACAGGTACTGCTAAATCTGAGCTTCTAGACTCAAAAGCACAAGGATAGAATTTATCATACAATAGATTAACTCAGAGTCTTAAAACCTGAAATCTGAAACATTCAGCAAGTGACTGAACTACTCCACTTGTAGATAAACTCTTTTGTAAACAAAAATTGAATTGAATGGTGTTACTGAACTCCATTTGAGATTAAGCCATATATGTAACATCCTACGCATACTACAGTTAATATTTCTGTATATTTTTCCGCATGTAAACTGGACGGAGGACTTGTTTTCTGGTGTAGGAAAATTCAGGTTTGAGTAACAGCTTTTGAATTTCCCGAATTTATACAAGCCTGTCACTTAGAGTGTCAGGAGATTAGTTGATGGCATCTAAAATTAATTCCTTAGAGAAAGGATTGAAATGCGGGATTTTTTTCTTCAAATATAATATGTTTGGTACAGGCAGAGTCACAGGTACAATTTTCTTACTTTCACAAAAGCAGAAGACATTATGGCAAACATCCAGACGAACATCCAGACTGCACTAGTGCAAAGATAGACAAACGCAAGAGCTGAGTGGATGCTCAAATTGCTCAGTCACTTGTGCTCTTGATCTGCTCACAGAAGAGTCATGGTTGCACAGCATAGATAGCGGAGAACTTAGTATCATCCCCTGAAACATATATGGATTGAGGAAGAGGTTTCACAGCAGCAGAGGCGTAACTATAGGGGGGGCAGGGGGGGCACGTGCCCCGGGCGCCATCTTTTCTGGTCACGTGGGGGGCGCCGCCATGACAAAAAATTTTTTTTAATTTTTTTTAATTTTTTGTTAATACAAATGTTTCCTGCTCAGTGCAGCAGCACTGCAGCAGTCAAGGAAGTGTGTCGGCGCCCCCTCCCCCATGAGCGGTCCCTTCCGCACCGCCCGCACCCCCCTCATTGCTTTGCTGGCGCCTGGCGGCCAGTCGGTGGCCTGGCTTGGCGGCGGCGGTGGGCACTTGTGAGGAAAAACCTAAGTATAATGTAGTATGTGGGGGGGCACGGGGGGGGCGCCATTTCAGTGCTTGCCCCAGGCGCCGTTTTCCCTAGTTACGCCTCTGCACAGCAGGTTGTTAAAGTGCACCAATGCTAAACTAGTCTGGAATGTATCCTCCCCATTTTGCAAAACCAGCTAGCACAACATCCTTACACTAGTGAAACATGTTGCATTAGTGTAGCCTTTGTAAGTCTGAATGTCAGCCAGTAGGTGCTCTTTTTAAGGTGATTGAAGTCATTATTAAAAAGTGAACAATGAACAGAAATTAGAGACCTATCCACACATTATGTTCAATGCATACTGTATATAATTTGTGTACACTCTATGCATTTACAAATCTGTACACATATACAGTTATTCACATATGCTTAATGTATTTACCTGTAGTATACTTCCTATCTGTGCCATGCACTCAGGGAGCCTGTGCCTACATTCACTTTTAAAACGAACACATTTCCAGTCATTCACACAAAAACATATACATGTGTCCAGAAAACTGCATGTACATAGAACATAATATTTGAATAGGGCTTATCTCTAAACTGTTAATTTATATGGTATACTATTAATCACTAGCAGAATTTCTAAGATTATAACTAAAAGAGAAATCTCCTTAACACTAACCTTGCCTCTCCCTTCAACTACTGTTCTTAACTAACTCCAACTAATGTTCCTTTCTGAAATTGAATATAGTGCATCCCAGCTGCCCCAGGATGCTGTGGTCATTTCCCCAAAGGCTAGGCTAGGGCATTACTTAATACACAAAAGCCAGCAGAAAAAAATGTATGTGTGGTTAGATAGAGAGGGGTGTGTGTGTGTGTGTGTGTGTGTGTGAGAGAGAGAGAGAGAGAGAGAGAGAGAGAGAGAGAGAGAGAGAGAGAGAGAGAGAGAGAGATTTTTAAAAGACATGTGTGGACCTGCAACAAAAGTTACATTGGCCGGGTTCAGACAAAACATGAAACCGGAAGTTGGCAAACCCATGGTTTCCGTTCTAAACTGTAAATCACACTGCAGATGGTCGTCAAACCATGGCCCACCAACCTCCAGTTCCAGTAGAAGGGAGAACCTCCTGTTACCCAGGTGCCAAGGCCTATCCGAGCAAGCTCCATGGCCAGATTTAGGCAAAGCATCACCATGTCAGCAGAGCGGCTGCAATTGGCCATTGACCTTGAAGGGGGCATTCTGAGTGCAATCATGGTTTTTCGGAGTGCCCCAACTGCCTTTGGCATGGAAAGTGCACTTAAATCCTTTTAAATACCATGCCATGCCATGCCATGCCAGCACCTTTTCTGATAGCAGTGGCACCGCCGGCGCTCAAAGAGCCCTGTACCCACATAGTCCTGCACAAGAATGATTGGGGGGGGGGGCTAGTCCTCTCAGGAGAGGGCCACATTCCTGGGGAGGACCAAAAGGGTGTGAGCCTTTGGTCTTCCTTTGGACTGCATGCTCATGAGCTGAGATAGTCCTTCAAAATTGGGCTCCGCTTGTGTGGGGCCCCAACTCTCCATGGTAAAAGACAGAACAGAAGTGCTGCTACACCCTCCCCTTCTCTGTGAAGCCTTGCACACTTCCAGTTGAGATTTTGATGCTCCATGCCTTGGGGCCTGGCTACGTGAATGGACAGGGGGGAACCCGGGAGCATGGATGGATCTTTAAACCCATTCAAAATACCCGGATCTGGTTTGGCATTACACCATATGCAGATCTGCTGGTGCAGGGATTCACAGGAGAGCGGAGCCCTTGTTTCCAGTGGTTCCAGGAAAGCAGGGTCAACATTTCAGGGCAGAAGCAAAGACGCACATGTCCACAGGGGTGGATAGGCTGCCAGGGAGCATGCTTTGACAGGAACTTGGTGGCAGTCACCAAGACAGGGAGAGCACTAGTACCTGTCCCCATGGCTTTCCTCCATAGAGCAAGCTGGCTTGATATAGAGCCCCAGTGGCCCTGCACTCTCATGAGAGAGTGGTCTGTGGGAGAAGTGGTTGTTTTTCCATTGCACATGATTAATGATTACTAATCTGCACCCCTGCCTTGTTGTCTACAGATGGTTCCTCTCATGAGTTGTGATGGGGACCCAACACCCCAATATTAGCTGCTCAAGAATCCCTGCTTGGAACTGCCTCTTAAACCCAACCCCAGGCACCACCACCATCAAATGTCCCCCTCCCGGCACTGTGATTGGGTGACCTGCTTCTGTTGCTGCCTGGAGTGTCTGCACTTGTGAACAAGCAGCTTAATTCTTGTGCAGAAAAGCACTTAGTGCCCATCCTGTTGGATGCCCCCTCCTGGCACTTTGATGGGTTGTCCTGCTTATGTTATTTGCTGATGGTGGGCTATCCCTCTCATGAGAGGGCCAGTCTACTGGGGAGAACCATGGGGGGTGAGCCCTAGGTCTCCCTTCAGCCTGCATGCTCTTGAGTTGAGCTAATCCCTCAAAAGGGTACCCCACGGTTGGGACTCCCAACTGTCCATGGGGAAAGGTTTGTTGCCAATGGATCTACACCCAGGGAATTGGGGAGCAATCGCTAATCACCCCATGCAAAAGAAATGGATATCTCTCTATAGAGCACATGGGAAAGGAGAGGGGGATGCCTCTAAAGCAACAAAACATGGAAAAGGGGTTGGCACCTATGGGTGCCTACCACCCATCCTTGTTTATTGCCCCTAGCAGGCCATAATCCAACAGGCACTGATGCTACTGCGAAGACAACAAACTGCAAACCAAAAAGCAACCAATCACAGAGAGAGACCTACCTGCCTGCACAGAAAACCAAGGAAACTGAATCACCAAACTTCAAAGGCTACCACTACAGCCATAAACAAACACCTAGCAAGACACACTATGGCTCAAGGCAGCAAAACCAACCCAGCATGCAAACTGCAAACTGCACTGCTTGACTGGCAGCATGCCCTGCTTCAAGGAAGCCTTCGCATCACCCTTATCAGTGGTAGTCACAGGCACACTACGTGCACTAGCACTGCCAGCGGAAGCAAGGAGATCCAGGTGATGATACCACATGTGTCACCACATTAAGGTCATCTCCAGATGCTTAGCACCCTTCCCCCCAACTGACCTGTGCCCTGCAGTGAACACAGCGAGCAGAGGTTAGGGCATTTTGAGGGATTTCAAAATGCTGCCAAACTTTGCTGCTCTGGGTGGCCTCCAATGTCCTGGACACTGTCTTGGGCCGTTTTGGTGAAGGCAACTCTACTGGGACTGCTGGTGGTTAGGGGTGTGCAATTCGGGATTTCAGGTGATTCGGCTCGGACCCGAACCGAATCACCCCTGTTCTGTTTTGTGCCCAAATCTGGGTCACCCGAATCACCCTTGATTCGGTTCGGATTCGGATTTAACCCGAATCCGAATCTGAATCGATTCGGGGGGGGAAAGGGGCCCATGGGCAAAATTTTGGGGTGGGGTGGTAGTGCCCAATGGGTAGAGTCTACCACCCCAATTTCAGGGGGATTGGGCAAAATCCTGATTTTTGGTGAATTTTTAAAGCGTTAGTGACTTTGGGGCAGTTCAGGGGCATAGCATGGGATCTGGGCAAAAGGAGTGGGGTGGGGTGGTAGTGCCTAATGGGTGCAGGCTACCACCCCAATTTCAGGGGGATTGGGCAAAGGGCTGATTTTTGGTAAATTTCTGAAAATTTCATGTCTTTGGGGCAGATTGGGGCATATTGGGGCAGAAAGTGGGGCCTGGGGCAGAATAGTGGGGTGGGGTGGTAGTGCCTAATGGGTGGAGGCTACCACCCCAATTTCAGGGGGTTTGGACAAAGGGCTGATTTTTTGAGAATTTTTGAAGTTTTAGTGACTTTGGGGCAGTTTGGGGGCAGAAAGTGGATCTGCCCCAAAATAGTGGGGTGGGGTGGTAGTGCCTAATGGGTTGAGGCTACCACCCCAATTTCAGGGGGATTGGGCAGAGGGCTGATTTTTTGAGAATTTTTGAAGTTTGGGTGTCTTTGGGGCAGATTGGGGGCAGAAAGTGGATCTGCCCCAAAGGAGTGGGCTGGGCTGGTAGATAGTGCCTAATGGGTGGAGGCTACCACCCACCCCCAATTTAAGAGTGATTGGGCAGAGGGGTGAATTATGGTGAATTTATTTGTATGAGGTTTGTCTTCATAAGGTGAAGTGTGCTAAACTGATTACTTCCTCATATTATTCATAGTAGAGGAAAGTGTGAAAAAGTGAAAGTGGGGTCATGAGAGTTGTTTAATTGAAAAAAAAATCTCATTTGCTATGATAGAATGAGAATTCACACCTCAGAAAAAACTTCTGAGGTGTGAATTCTCATTCTATCATAGCAAATGAGATATTTTTCAATTAAACAACTCTCATGACCCCACTTTCACTTTTTCACACTTTCCTTTACTATGAATAATATGAGGAAGTAATCAATTTAGCACACTTCACCTTATGAAGACAAACCTCATACAAATAAATTCACCATAATTCACCCCTCTGCCCAATCACTCTTAAATTGGGGATGGGTGGTAGCCTCCACCCATTAGGCACTATCTACCAGCCCACCCCACTCCTTTGGGGCAGATCCACTTTCTGCCCCCAATCTGCCCCAAAGACACCCAAACTTCAAAAATTCTCAAAAAATCAGCCCTCTGCCCAATCCCCCTGAAATTGGGGTGGTAGCCTCCACCCATTAGGCACTACCACCCCACCCCACTATTCTGCCCCATTCCCCACTTTCTGCCCCAATATGCCCCAATCTGCCCCAAAGACATGAAATTTTCAGAAATTTACCAAAAATCAGCCCTTTGCCCAATCCCCCTGAAATTGGGGTGGTAGCCTGCACCCATTAGGCACTACCACCCCACCCCACTCCCTTTGCCCAGATCCCATGCTATGCCCCCGAACTGCCCCAAAGTCACTAAAACTTTAAAAAATCACCAAAAATCAACCGTGAATCGAATCACCCGAATTTTTCATGCCCGAAATTTGGGTGATTCGGCTCGTGCCCTAAAAATATCGGGGGACATCGGGGGTGATTCGGTTCGGCCCCGAATCACCCGAAATTGTTCATTTTGGGCACAGATCGTTCTGTGCCCGAAATTTTTTGCACATCCCTACTGGTGGTTGCTCGCTGCCATCACCCACCCTCTTTCCAGCCTGCGTGTAAGAAGGACTCGGCTTCAGCTGAGGGGGTGCCTCTACCTCTGCAGCAGACCTTTCCTCCTCAGAGTCAGAATCAGCCACAACTTGGGCCTTATCGGGGGAGGCACTGAGTGCCAAGAGGAGTGGGGGGGGGCAAGAGAGTGGGACAGTCTGTCTGCACTCCCAGCTGTCCATCCCCTGCCCTCCACCCACACCACAGAAGCAGTTTTCCTTGCAGGAGAGCCTCCCACAGTGATGGGCTCTGCACGGGGTGGCAGCACAGGTGGTGCACCTGGACCTGGCTCAGTGGCAGTAGGCTCCTCCAGAAAGGAGAGCTTTCATGCCACCACCTCACCTGGCACAAAGAATTCACCAATGGGGACATGTGGGACCCTGTGCCATCTTCTTTGCCCCCCACCCCAGCCCCCCGCACCAGCTTGGGGACCCTTCCCACCTCTGCCTGACACCCTGCTACAAGCTTTGCTCGCAACATGGTGCTCAAACATCTTCCCATTCTCCAGGGGCTTTTTTAAAAAATGCATGGGGGAGAGAAATCTAAAAAGAACAAACCCCTTAGTTAAACAAACAAACCCACCCACTCCACCCACACCACCACCACCACCACAATACAATGGGGGGCAACTAAGGGGGACCTGCAAAAAACAAGAGACAACCTGTTAAAAAAAAAAGCACAGAAAACACCTCCCCCAAATCCAACCAAACAGGACCTTTATAACAGAAACTAAGGACAAAGGGGGCACCAAAAAGCAATCACTTACTCCCTCGTGGCCCTGAATCTTCTGCCCCCAAAGCAGCATGCACACACTGGCCAGGGCGGGGGAAACCTGACCCGTGCAGCACAATCACCTGGGGTTGGGCAAGGAGGGCAGATGGGCAAACAAACAAATTAAAATAAATACTGAGTAAAAAATTTAAAATGCTGAAGGGAAAATTTGGGAAATTGCTGGGGGGGAAGTGAGGTGGAAAGTGCGAGAGCCTCTGGGACAGGCAGAGGCAGCTGACCATTGCTGGAGCAAAATACCTGCTCCAGATAAAACAGCAAAAAATCCACCACCACCACCCAAATCCAAAATAAAATGAAAGAGTGAGTCAACCCAGCCCAGAAAAACAAAAGTGGCCAGTTGGTCAGCAGAAAAGATGGGTGGGGGTGGTTGGTGGGGAGGAAATAAAAAATGGGCCTGTGGCCCCTTAGCAGTGGCTAGCTGGGCAGAGCAGGAGGAGACACTCACTCACACTGCAAGTGGGGTGGGGGAATCCAGTAGGGAAAGCACACAGCAGCCACACACAGCCAGGAAAAATTACTTTTAAAAAGAAGGGGAGTTGTGCGGGGAGCAAAAAAGAAAACCCAAGCAGGCAAGACAGAACTCACCAGCACAGCAAAGACCAGATGAGAGAGAGAGAGAGAGAGAGAGAGAGAGAGAGAGAGAGAGGCAGCTGCTCTCTCACACATGTCCGCAAAAAGTGATTTTGCAAATCCAGGAGCTTACCTTTGAATAGAAGTTGACTATCTCTACTTGGAGCCCCACCACCTTTGTTCTCCCCCAGGGCCAATAGGGTGCCAGTTCTCCAGGAGTGGCCACACTTAAAAGCCTACCAGATAGCCAGACACATCTGGCCAGTCAGGGAAGCAGGAGTTTGGGAAATCACAGCAAGTGCCAGAACAGTCACAAAATGGCCACCAGCACCTAAAATGGAGGCTCAAGCCTTCATGCTTCTTTGAATCAGTTCAATAGAAACAAGCTCTGTTTGGTTCGAATTCGGACTAGCATTGCCAGTTCAATGCCCTGTTTGGTCTGAGTTCGAACCTTCAAACAGAACTGGTTTGAATTCAAACCTGTTTGCATATCTCTAGCTGTTATTACAAGATCACTGCAATTTGGTCCAAAGAGGCTACTCAGTAGCCTGTGTACCTTATTCTGTACTACCTGTAATTTCTGAACACTCTTCAAGGATAGTCTCACATAGAGTTTTTTTGAATAGTCCATTCTTGAAGTAACCAAAGTACATGTTTCTAGAGATGTGAAGGTCTGGAAAAAAACCCCAGAAAATAAGAGGTTTTTCGGGGGGTAGGTGGGGGGAAATGACCCCCACCATTTTCCCCTCTATCTGGCTGGGATTAAATTTCAGTTTATTGCCCTCCCTCACTTCTAGATCCTTACTGCCTCCATGCACCAGCA
Source organism: Hemicordylus capensis (assembly GCF_027244095.1). Classification (NCBI taxonomy): domain Eukaryota; kingdom Metazoa; phylum Chordata; class Lepidosauria; order Squamata; family Cordylidae; genus Hemicordylus; species Hemicordylus capensis. The sequence continues at coordinate 299,815,917 of NC_069657.1, read as the reverse complement.
CAGCACTTCTACAGTACCCCTGAATTAAATGGAAAGCTGAGATACAGCTGGGTACTGAGGGCATTGAGCTCCACATTCTGTTTGCTCTCCTCCACTGACTTTGTGTCGATGTTAAATAGTATAGGGGAGAAGATGGAAGTTTATGGAACATCAGCCTCAGCCCCAGCCGTGGTGTTGAATGGCAGTCCCACAGCGTCATTTTCTGAGACATGCCCTCCAGGAAGGATTTGAACCACCACAAAATGGTGCCCCTCTTCAATCCCCATCCTAGCGAGGTAGCCTAGAAGGATCCCATAGTCAATGATATCACATACTGCTGAGAGGACCCGCAACAAGTTTACACTTCTCATGTCTAGCTCCTAGTGTCAATCATCATTTAAGGTGACTAGTTCTGTTTCAGTGCCAAAGCACTTGGCCAGTCTCCTTCTAGCTGCTTTATCCTCTTTTAAGACACAAAATGTTTATTATTTTCAAACTGGATCATTGTTATATCTCAGGAATAACCTGCTAGGCTAGGCTAGGTTGGAGTGGGCCACAAAGCTGCATAACAGTCTTTGGTCTGGTGCTGCTATTATTATTATTTTACACAGTCAGACAGGTGTTATTGACTGGTTTGTTTTATCCAGACATCGAGTCCTTCCCAAGGACCTAGGATGGCTGAATTTTATTGTCAATGTTGTTGCTGTTGTTATAGATATCGTCGCAGAATATAGGCTGTTCCCAGTAAAGCCTCTTTTTGTAATTGGCTGATGGTGATTTCTGTGGCCCCTATGGTGTTGAGGTGCTCTTCAAGGTCTTTTGGAACTGCACCCAGGGTGCCAATTACCACTGGGATTATTTTGGTCTTTTTCTGCCACGTTTAGAGGTGTTCCACGTTTCTGCCACTGTAGAGGTGTCCAACGTCAAACCAGTTTGGACACCTCTACAGGTAAGCAGTATTCTTCTTCACATCTGTGAACTCTGGACTTTCAGCTTAGCACAGAGGTCACTATCCAAAGGATCCATAAATAAGGGAGAGAGAAGAGAGCAAAATATTAGAGATTAGACTTTGATTGCTATGCTTCAGACTTGACAAGGCCTTATAAAAATATCTATACATCCACAAATCCAGTGGAAGCAGCTGGGAGCTGTGGATGTTCAACAAATCTGAAGAGTCAGTTCTTTGAAGAGTAATCTTGGTATTTCAGTTACCCACATTTGAAGACATGAGAAGAAGAAAAACACAGTCCAAAGAAATCTTCTGTTCTGTTATACTAGTCTTCAAGGTACATCTTTCTTCTGCAACTTGGTCAATGGATAGTATATCATCCTGTGAGGAAAAGGGGTGTGTAGTTCTTGTACGTTAATACTTTATTTTTGAAACTCTTGTCTTCATTATGGATGGCTTTCACAACTAACCAAGACTAGCCATCCATGGATAGATGAGACTATTTCAAACCTTTGATACCAAAAAGAAATTGTGTGTGTGTGTGTGTGTGTGTGTGTGTGTGTCTGAAAATGCAAAGAGATATTTGAAAGCCTGATCAAAGTTACACTTTCATAAACTAAGGATTGTATGACTGCAACAAAAATGAGGGATATAAGAACAATAGAAATTGCAATTGTGTGAGGAAAAGAGAGACAATTGATTTATAAAAACAATAACAATGGAATAGAGATGCTAGAAAAAGAGATCAACCATTATGAAGCTCCTAAAATTTGATACGTGCTGACCAAGATGTATTGTGCCCCAAATGACCACTTTGCAAAACTTGGGTTGTCTCCTATGGGAAATTGTTAAAGAACTATTGGGATGCAGACTATCACTAAGAGCATAGTTAACCCAAGCTACCATTTAAGTTGCTTGTGCAGTGGGAGAACCTTGATTATGATGACAACAATGATGATATCGCTTTTATTTTCTTATTTTCAATGACCCACACGGATATAATTGAAAAATATTATTTATTTACTACAAAAAAATTTTTAAAACCCCAGTCTGTTGGGGTAGGCAAATTCTACTCCCTCCCCCACCAGTAGTTTTAGTGTAAATGTCCTCAAGAGAATAGTGACAGTCTAATATGGACTGTGTACTAGAGACGTATATGAAACCAACTGAAGAAAGGTAAATACCAGCAATATTTTAACTCTGGGAACTATTCATAAACAAAGTTATCTGTGGAGAATGCAGATTTGAGTCAACTGGATGGACATGTAAATCCAGTCACTAAGGATCTATACATGCAGCAGAATGAAGTGATAATGAGGTGGTACATGTAGAGACTTGCTTCCCCTATGCAAAATGAAACAGAATGCCTCACTGCAAAGAGAAAATTTTTACATCAGGTTCTAGCCCAGCATTTTGGCCACTGTGCTCGTTTTCTCTGGCTGACATCCAGACTAACGTTGCACTAGTGCAAGGTGTCGTGCCACTTAGTTCTGCAGGAACCTCTTTCTTTGTTGCAGGGAATATTGCAGAGCTATCCAGTTATTCTTAGTGCACAAGTGCAATGATTGTGCAAGCAGACCAAAAATGCAATAGGTTAGTCAACTCTGAGCATCTGTCCAGCAATGTGACCACCTTGTGCATGAACATCCTAGTTACCGCCTCCTCACCCCGGCAGCCGGACCGGGCCCACCACCGCTTCTTCCTCATCCCGGCAGCTGGGCCGGGCCCGCCGCCACTGCCTCCTCACCCTGGTGGCCGGGTTGGGCCCACTGCTGCCTCCTCCTCACCCTGGTAGTCGGGCTGGGCCCACTACCGCCTCCTCCTCACTCCAGCAGCTGGGCCGGGCCCATCGCCACCGCCTCCTCACCCCGGAGGCTGGGCCCACCACTGCCTCCTCCTCACTCCGGCTGCTGGGCCGGGCCTTCCACCGCCGCTTCCTCTCTCCAGTGGCTGGGCCCAATGCCACCGCCTCCTCACCCCAGTGGCCGGGCCGGGCCCACTGCCTCTGCCTCATCCCAGCAGCCATTTTCTCTGCGTCCCATTCTCGCGAGAGCTGCCACACATGGGATTAGTGATGGGTACGCCTAGGAGAAATAAATATATAGATGCTCCTATACAAAGCACTTCACAGAAAGTTTTATTTAATTGTCGAGAGCTCTAGGCATCCTTCCACTTGTTTCATTTGGCTGGCAGGGTGAAGGCTGGCAGCAGGCTAGAGTTTACATTTTCCTAAATGTCAGCCTTACATAATATTCCAAATTCTTGGTTGTGTTCCAGCATTGTACTTTGAGAATTATATCTCATCAGCTCCTTAGACTCCAAAGAACAATTTTATTGAGATGATTACAATGTTAACACTGACATTAGAACAAATATTTTGGGTAGATATTTGGCCTGCTCATATGTCTTCTATTGAAAATGAATGGCAGAAGTACATATTATGAATTAAATTCACATCACTATGCATCATATGCTGGATATTGAACAGAAGGATCCATCTTTTCCCTCCTTTTGGAACCAATGTAGTAAGCTTGAAATTACACTGGGAAGCAACTTATGCTACAGCAAGCATACATGATGTCCTCATTTTGCAATGTGTTAGAGTACAAGGAAGGCATGAAATGGAAAAAATACAGAAGAGTCTCAATTCTTGCTTGAAATGCAGAAGATTCTTTGAAGTTCTGACAATATTGAAGGCTTTGTGCACCCTGATAAAAGGCTAGTCCTTTATAATGGAACTCACCATTTGATTTTATATATTAAATGGAAGTTGACAAGTAGCCTGCAGGTGGATAAAGAGAATAGTAAGAGAAATTACTATTACTATTAATTAATAATAATAGAAATTAGGCAAGCAAAGTTTGAAAGAAATCAAAAGAGTTGAAAGAAAATTCCAAACTTGAAACATTTCTGTGTTTTTTTTGAGACCCTGAAAGAGCTTTCAGCTTGTCAACTGCATGTTTGATAGAACTGGGATTTCAAACATCTGTTGCAACTTTTATATTCTACAACAATGCTCTTTTATTTTGCTAACAAAAAATGCATGTTTCTATTATTTTGTCTATGACTAATGTTATCTCTCTAAAAAGCCCGAACTGTCATATTTGGTTTCTACCAGCTGTGTCTAGCCCCTGTATTCCAGAAATGCTGGTTATTAGTAAAAGATTATTATAATTGTAGATTTAATTTAGCATTGAAGATTGATATGTTGATATAATGGTGGTGTTTGTAGGATGGGATTGTAATATAGTTTTCAGATATAAAGCCCATTATATTCTACCCCCCCCCCTCCTGAAAAAAATCAAGATTGGTGGTCTCTGTTCAGCCAGTTAAGCATTTGTGAAATAGTCATACATTGCACTGAATGTGGTTCCTGTAGTTCTGAGAATGCTGGAATTATCAGCTGACCTTGTTCTTTTCTTTTCTTCCCTGAGCCTGCATGTGAGCATTGATTATACGAACGATAAGGTCTATGATAGATCGATTTTTCACATTTTTAATTTAGGAGGTAAAACATTCTATCACTGCCGAGGTTGAAAATTATGGCTGAGATAATAGAGGTCTGACTCCAGTTGAAGTTAAAAAGGAAAAAGTTGCCCCTCAAATGTCAAGGCACCTCGTGGTCCAAGATGATTAAAACTAAACTGTTTGCAATATGAATCCCAAGGTGCTGCTATATCTCAGCTGCCATGACATTTAGCCAGTGACTTTTCATAGCTTGTTAATAATGTATAGCCACCCCAATATAAATTTTCAGTGACGGAACTGGCCTGTTAGAGTGGAGTAGTTAACAAGATTTATTTTGCACAGAAAATGCAGATTTGAATGGGGGTGGGGGGAGAAATCAGGACGAATGTCAAAAAGAACTTTTCACCAGACTCTCTTATTTCATGGGGACCTAAGAGCAGTGTCTTTCATTGTGATTTATCATTCTCTTCAGGCTCCTAATTATTGGGAGAAGAAATATTCTTCTGTTTTCTTACTCATGAGGCTTAAAATGCACTCAGAGAAATAGAAAATTTACACAAATTAACAATATGCAGGATTCCATTCATCTCATCAAATGAATTCTGCTAAACAAAAAGAAGTCAATAAACAGGTAAATATTAGGGCATATGTGTGGCCTAAATGAGTTAAAAATGCTGTAAATGACTTTTCCTGAATAAACCTAGCAAACAGCTTTGTTAAAGGAAACCAGTTTTTGAGATTGTAGCCTTCAACATGGCAGTTATACAAATTATTCATAAGCTGTGAAATGTCACTAGATAGATGAAAAGAGATGAGAAAAGGGTACAGGGGAGAAACAGAGACAAAGAACAATGGGTTACAGCAGGATATGGATTAGAATTGGAGCAGGGAAGGTAGTTTGACATTTGGAGAGTTGCAGGTCTCATATCAGATTGAAGGGAGTTCTTCAACCAGAAGATAGTTAAGAAGTTTCGTTGATATCCTCTGGACATATCAAGCTGCTCAGAGTACTGTGCCAGACAATATATCCATAGAACCCAGTATTGTCTCCTCTGGCTGGAAGTGGGTCTCCAAGATCTCAAACTGAGATCTTTCTCAGGCCTGCTAACTGAGACCCCTTTTAACTGGAGATGCTGGAATTGAAGCCAGGGTCTTCTGTATGTATTTACTTTGCTAACTGGACAAATAGGCACCTTTTAAAACAGTGGCTCTGCTATATTTAGCAGTGGGGGAGTAACTGTTCATATGCGAGCTCAGCAAAGTGTTTTTTCAGTGGCTGTAGCTGGTGTGTGTGTGTGTGTGTGTGTGTGTGTGTGTGTGTGTGTGTGTGTGTGTGTGTGAAGTTTGTGAGCCACTTGGGGACAGGGAATCATCTTGTTTATTTTTCTGTGTAACCTGCTTTGTGAATTTTTGTTGAAAAGCTGTGTAATCATCATCATCATCATCATCATCATCATCATCATCATCATCATCAAATAGTACTCTGCCACTGAGCTATGGCTTCTCCACTGAGGACAGTGGCCTACAATTCTTTAAATGTTGCAGAGAGGCTTGTATGTCCAACCCATCAAGCCATTCTAGAAGAACTTGATACCAACAATAACAAGTGACTGAGAGGTCCAACAAAGCCACACTTTCTCTGCAATTCCCGGATGGAGATTGATTATCCACCAGGACCACACCAAGAGAGTGGTCCCAAACCCACATTGTAAACTGGACTGTATTAGGTCTTGAAAGTTATTATCAGATTGCAATCATGGAAGGAGGCATGTCTTCTTCAACTGAAATTGGCAACCTAAACAGATGATTTCTGAGCTAAGGTTTAGCCTCTCTGGTGTGAATATGAATGAATAAGATTCAAGCAAAATATTCAGTGGTGATTATCTCATAGAAACCAAAAAAAGAATGAACACTCCAGCAATGACAATAAAAATCTTAGTTATTACAGTTTTATGTTTAAGCTGTACAATACTGAAGTGCTTTGAATTTTCTTTTGTCTTTAGATGTGCAAATGGATTCTCTGGTGTTTTTTGTGAAACAGACATTAATGAATGCAGCTCATCACCCTGCCTACATGACTCAGTTTGTGAAGATCTTATTAATGGATACTTCTGCAAATGTCAGAAAGGTAACCACTGGAAGAACATTCTGAATTAAAGCATCTTCAGTTCATATTTGTCTCTACTGAAGAACTTTGACTGTAGAGAGCATTCTTTTTTCTGTACTGAGATAATAAGGTACATACTGGAAATTAAGCTGTGGATTTAATGTTTTCTGTAAACAGAGAGCAATTTATCAGGAAATTCTCTATTCTTGCATCCAAAATGATTCTTAGGTGCAAACTAATGTAACCTCTTGATCAAAAACTATCAAAACAGAAAGACATGTTCTAACAGCAGCCACTGGATGCACTTTAAAAACTTGTCCAGAGTCCAAAGATAGAATCAGTTATTTTAATTAGCATTTTAAAGTGGTTATATCTGTCATGTTTTGGATAGAACGAATCACTGATTCAAACATTACTGTAAAATAAAACTGTGGAACAAATAGTTTGCATTTCAAATTAGGACAGTTCTTGGAATGGGGTTATTCATTATACGCATCGAATGGGATCAGCTGAGATAACTAGCTGGCTATCAAACACATCATCATCCAGTGGAAAATACAGTCTTTCTGAAAGTGAATACTAATAAATATTAAGAGCATAGAGACGAATGTCTCTGTTTAAGCTTCCCCATATGATTTCCTTCCCCTTCAGTTTCTCTTTGTTGATCTTTTAATAATAGTGGCTTACATGCCTCACAGTGCACTGCCCTTCAAAGACAGATGCACACACAACTTCTGAGTGAGCCAAGAGCCTGCCCACACCTGTAGCGGCAGCAGGGGCTGTTGCATGCACACAGTGCTGTGTGTAATTGCTGCTGCATCACTATTGCCATGACTCCCAATGGCCATTCCACTGCAGCAGCAACTGCGCACAGCATCATGTGCATGCAACGGCCTCCCCACCCCACCCACCACTAGCAGGTATGTCTCTTTAGATCTTGGTCCTTGTGTGTCATAAGCATATGGGCAGTAATTTCTTCTTAGGTCTGGAAGGTGCCTAGTCTGAACAAAATCTAAAATCAGATCTCCCAGCATTTTCATTTATACCTTGTTGGAGGTAAAAATGAAGAACTTTTACCTTGTAGTTTCTGGGAGCTAATATATAATATAATAGAGCTTCAGGGGATAATTTAGATTGGGAAAGCAGCTCTGGATGAAAGACTTAAACCCTGCCTCTCTCAGTGTCAGTTCTCCAATAAAAACTGTCATTTCTAGCAACTGAAAATAAAAACACTGCTAGATCAGATCGCCCATGTAATTCAGTTCTCAGTTCTTGGTACCTAATAAACAAATAAATGTTGGAGGTCCATTTATTTTAGTGGGAGAGATTCAAGCACCCACTTAAATACTCTCCTGTTGAAATCAATTGAACATCAATATACTTAAATTTAGCTGAATTGTGCCCAATAAATATATATAAATATTGCATGAGCAAATAGTTTTTTGGAAGTATACCGTATAACTATTTCTACATCGCAATTAGTTCTGACAACCACCTGATTTTGAACTTATAGGGAAATAGAGATTAAGGTTGTGCACACAGCCTCTCCGGGAAGGGTGGGTGAGCTGTGGGGAAGGCAGGAGCTTGTCTGCCTTTCCCAACAGACAAGTGGCTGCCATCTTCCCTTCCACCATGCTGTACGCCCATGGCACATTGAAGGGAGATGCTGGGAGCATGAGGACTTTCCCCTCCCACATCCCAGAGTGCCCCAGGACATGAGCACAGTGGTTGCTCTAGTTAGAGCAACCACCACACTCAATGCAACTGCTCCTTCCCGTCCGCCCCCCAGCTTACTGCTGAAAATGGTGGCAGGCCACCGGGGAGCTGTTTAATATGGTGGAGATCACCCAGACAATCACCAACCAAGCTTAAGCAAACCATAGATTCATTTAACATCAGCGAAATACTGGGTTTGAAAGTGGGGCTTGGCGCAGGTGCGGCACTGGGAGTGACCTCACTGCTGGTGCTTCACACGTGCAATCTAACCCAGGCTGGGCTGCCCTAGCCTGTGTTAGGCTACACATTGGAATACCTCTGTTATGTAGAAATGTATATTGATGTGGAGCTAATTAGGATAGCATATGTTTCATTTATTTACTTCAATCCATTTTTATCTTGGTTTTCCGCAGTCGTAATCAAAGTGGTATACAAACAGCAAAACAATCACATCCGTATAAGAATATAGAGAAGCAAATACTTCAAAAGGATGAAGTATCTACAAAAATACACCTGACATTACTTTCATTGTGGCTGTTGCATGAGCAAAATTATTGAGGCACATGTTTTGCTTTCTGACAGGCTGGGAAGGCTTCAATTGTGAGGAGGATATCAATGAATGTATAAGTAACCCCTGTATACATGGGATCTGCATGCAGAATGAACCAGGGTTGGGTTACACCTGTTACTGCCAGCCTGGATTTGTGGTAATAATGCTAAATTCTAAACAGATCTATTAATGTTTCTTGAATTCCCCCCCGACCCCAACTTGAATTTTTCACTGTGGTCAGACTATCTCTTTGTTACACACTTGTTGCTAGTTACTAACTTGGAAATATTTTACTTTCTCTCATCCCATTCTAAATAATAATAATGGCTGACATCTTCATATACCATGCAGAGATGTTGTGCACAAATCGCCTTCACAGCATTCAATAATCCAGAGTCCTGCTGTGAGCATGAGGGAGAGGGATTTTTACCCATGTCCCCTTTTCCTGAAAGTGCTCTTTAACCCAAAAATATATGTCCTTCAGCAGGGCTGCACAACTTCAGCTCTCCAGCTGTTTTTTGACTACAACTCTCATCATCCCCAGCCACAGTGGCCAATAGTCAGGGATGATGGGATATCTGCAGGAGGCTCAAGTTGTGCAGCCCTTGGGCACTTTCTGTGTGTGTGTGCAGTCCTCAGGGGCATCCGGAGCCTCTGGGGTCAGGTGGTATATCAATTAAACAAACAAACAAACATTTTCACATATTCAAGAGTACTTCAGGGGGAAAGGGAGATTTGTTAAAATCCCTCTGCCCGCGGCACTCACAGCCAGAATCTAGATTACTGATTGCTACGGAGACAGTTTGCATGCACTGTCTGTCTCCACACAGTGAGGATGTTGGCCCATATTTGTTTGAAGGTTACAATTGACAGTTAGGTAACATATGTGTCAAGACATCGTGCCACAACATTCGTCGGGTTCTAACAACTCAAATGAGTGGTTTTTATTTGATTCGGGAGCACCTTCACTGCAAATAGATATTTCAGTGGTTGACAGTGATATTTAAGATTTATACAGATACTTGTTCCAAATCAGAACTGCTGTTGTGCTAAAATTGGCAGTAACAGTACCATGCTTGTATTAAATGGTTCTTAGGGATACCAATGTTAAAGGGGGAATGTTCAGCCTAGCCAGGTGCTTTGCTTTTGGCCAGTTGCAAGAAAAGCAGGAGTGGAGCTGTAATAGGTGCATGGGTTCCAAGAAACTGGGTGACCCTGCCTCCAGGGCCACCTCACCCGCCCCTGGCACTGCCACCATCACACATGCCACCACCGCGAGAGCACGGGCCACTTATGACTACCCTACATCACTGCAGAAAAGCAAGGGGTAAGGCTATTTTTCTGGCCACCGCAGGTTTGCTTTGTTTAGCAGCTGCACATCTTAAGTAAACAGACAGCTTTCATGTGGTGCTGAAACTGCTGAGTCCCACCTGCAGATCCAATTTGGACTTCACCCCAGACCCAACATGCCCAAACCCCAATCACGTACTAAAATATTTGATTTCATTTTTTGGCCCCTTTTATATCCTTTTGTCCACATAGGTGAAGGTCCAGGAGAGTTGCCTACGCACAGAAACCTGTTCCCATACACAGGTTGCTTTTGCTGGATTGGGTCCCCACCTAATAACATTCAGCAGATTTCTTTTTGCCTAGTTATACATTACTTATTTGTCAGTTTCAAAATACATCTTTAAGATATGCAAGTGTTATTCAAATGTATTCCACTTTTCCTGCTATTCTAGAGCAAACAAAAATGAACTGGAAAGGGAAGAAATTGCCATTTGAAAAAGCTCTTTTAAGATCAAAGTGATTTATGGGTGTGTTTTATACTATCACTGCCCAATAGTTTAATTATATCATGCATCAATTTGAAATCTGAAAGACTTGAACAACTGCATTATTTCATCTCTATAGTCTCACTGCTTGGATTTGTTCTAGAAAAATATTTGAGAAATAATAATAATAATAAAGAACAGGCCTACAGGAATTATTTTACCTCACAGTTCTTGTTTAAAGTGTCCAATTAAAGCTTTCAAAGAGGTAGAAGTCATGTTAGTTTGTTAGTGACAGGCTTCAGCTGGGTTCAGAGGCAAAGGCCACCTTTGGACGTACTATAACTGGGGGTCCAACGGACCAGCAGTTTACCTCTGTCCCCTGGCATTCTCCCAGACAATTACAATCTGCAGTCTGGGACAGCGTTCCCTCTAACAGGGATTCCCAGGTGTTGTTGACTACAACTCCCAGAATCCCCAGCTGCAATGGCTTTTGCTTGGGGATTCTGGGAGTTGTAGTCAACAACATCTGGGAATCCCTGTTAGAGGGAACACTGGTCTGGGAGACTGCAAAGGGGCATGAATTTGCTGCCTGGGCTTCCTCTGAGCCTGGAAGGAAAGCCGCCTCTAGCCAATGAATTTCAAGCAGCAGCAGGAGCTTCCTCTCTTAACTGCCCAAACAGATGACATGTCCCAGCCTCCAGATCCTTAGTTTGGTGAGTGTAACTTACTACAAACTGAGGGTTCAACCAGAGGTTGGGGGGGGGGCAAAATTGGAACTGAAGTGGGGTCTGAGAACCACGGTTCTGATAATTCAGATGTCACAGGGAGCCAACCTGAGGTGAGTTGGCCTCAGGTTTCCTGTGATGTCCAAAGGCCACCAAACAGTAGGGCTCACCTCAGATTTCAGAGGAGGCAGACAGGGATCTGAAGGGATGGAGGCAGATAACTAAACTTAGGCTGATCAGACAGCAGTTGAGGTCCAGTACAACAGATAAAGATCCAGGGGACGCAGCAAAGATAGATGCATCGTCAAGGACAGGCAGATGTTCAGATTCCCAAAGGTGGCAATGGAGAGGGACATGAAATAAGGAAGTCTGTGTGGATACTTGTAGAGATAAACTGCTTTGGGGTGGAAGGGAGGCAGGTTTTAACGTTTGTATTTATTCAAAATATTTATACCCCGTCCCTCCAGTACACTACTGCTTGGGGCAGCTTTTAAGATTTATTGTAGAATGTCCTGGGACACTGAAGTGCTCCTCCTTTGGTTCTCTCTCTCTCTCTCTCTCTCTCTCTCTCTCTCTCTGACATGTCAATTTATCCTCTTGCATAAAGACTGACCTGTCTAGCCAATGACTGAGGCTTGAAGCTGAAGAATAGCTTTTCAAGACCACAGAAGTTCTCCTGCACTTATACTATTTAAATAATGGGATCTATACAAGATCCCTTTTTGAGCTGAAAAATACCATACAAGGAAGTGGGGAACATGAGCCATTTTATTCCAAAAGTTCTGTACCAGTTGTAGGCTACAGGCATACGACCCCCTCAGTTCAGAATTCTTTAAAAGTCAGAACCACATCTTTGTTAATTACAGCTTGTTTTTATGCTCTGTACACACATCAGATTATAGATGCTGGTGATTTCCGCATACCCTAGGCTATCCTACACCATATTCTTCACAGAGAAAAGATCTTTTGTGAGGAGAGAAGCAAAAATTACATCCCCATCCTTCTTCACTCATACAGTGCTTCAAGCCAAGTCTCACATGCAGCTGGTATACAGGCTCCTTGCGAGGACAGAGGTACTGACAGAGCCAAGGACAGAGCCTCATAAGGTTGTGCTGCATGTCAGTCATAGATTCCCCATCATCATAGCTGTTACTAGCTGAGCTTATTCTATCTGGCTCCCAGAAGCCTCCCTGTTTACAGCTGCATCTCCAGGCTTGGAGATTGCACTTTTGCTATGCTCAGGGGCTGCATCACAATTTGAGCTCCCAGTTTATGTTATAGATGAGGACAAGTTGCTTAGTTGGCAGTGGACTGGTTGCCCCTAGATTTGGGCTGCAAGTAACACAAATTGCAAAGGGGATTAGCTTCACACCAACTCTCCCTATATGGGGACCCAGCTAAGCAGACTCCAGAACTAGCTGTTGTGAGTTATCTGGCATCCGAGGTGATTTTGGATGATTAAGCAATTAGGCTAGGAAGGGAAGGCAGATAAGACAAGTGCTGCAGCAGTCTCCATCACAAAAGGGGTGAGTCAGTGATGTAATTTTGAAAGTGTGCCTAGCGAAATGTTTGATAGAATTATTGGGAGTGTCAGTCACAACACAGGATATCGTTTGATGCACCCATATACTCTAGTTTTCATTACAACCAGCCTTGCATACAATAGGCTATTCACACCCCATCCTACCCAGGAAGGATGATCTGACACAATGTGTTCCATGCCAGCCCGTCCGGATTCTTCTGTTCAGCAAAGTATGACAAAAGAAATATGCCTCCAAGGCACGTTTTGGGATATAAGTATCCCTGACTCCATGACACATGAATGGAAGGTGTTCCCCTTTCCAGCCTACCGGGAACTCCATCATGTGCTCCCTTGTGCTTTACACCGGGGAGTCCAACTGCAAGACATCTTAGTGCTCCCCTTGTGCTTTACACTTGGGACTCTGCTACAACAAGAACTCCAGCAGACCACCTTGGTGTTCCCCTCTCCATTGGGGCCACCTGAGCTGAAATCACTACCTGCCTGGCCAATTCGCTGCCCTCATACCAAGGCTTAGCTCATTGTGCCTGGTTTTAGATTGGTCCCCCTGCTAATCTGTCAAGCTGGCTTCATGCTGGAACTCGCCTCATGAGGAACCCCACTAACTCCTTCAACTCTTCTGCTCCCCAGTTCGCCTGGAGATGCTAGTCTCCAGCTGCTCAAGTCAGAGCTTCATTGAGGACAGGTGATATAGCCTTTTGCCCGGCTCCTTCAGGGCTGAATCTATCCCTTTCTCTTATTTCAGAAACCTTACCCCCCTATCTTAAAGTAACTCTCTCTAGCCCGCTTGGGAATTTGCACATAATTTGGACCTTCAAACTAGATGTGCCTTACAATAGTTTGTTTTTAAACATATTTGTATTGCTTTTATGTTAGGACCGCCTAGTAATTTGGTCTTATTGCTTTTATTATTTTTCTTTCAATAAACTCCTTTTTTATTTAATTAAAACCTCTCTCTCAATCTGATTTTCTTGAGTTAATACGCTTGTACAAATTAAAACTGCTTGGAACTGGCTCCCCTTTTGAGCTAAATTCCCTACATTTGCCCAAACGGTGGGTGGGTGGGTGGGTGCTGACCAATTACCCCCAAGGCAGTTCCTTCAACATAGCCCTTTTCAAATGCAAAAAGGAGATTAAATAATGCATGTAGGGGAAGACATCCCCATTCATGTGGGCAGAGCCATCCATGTCAACAACTGCTCCTTACAAGCGTTAAAATGAATGCTCCTGAGCTGGTGGACGAGCCTGCTGCCTCATTGCCACTAGCTCCCACCCATGATCATTTAGCCTCCTTTTCATATAAAAAAGGGTCTTAGTGTTGTTGATTTGCACATCTGTTCTCAGATCTCTGCAGAGTGCAAATAATAGTTCAGAACTCCCAGCAAAGAAAAACCCCAAACAAAACAGTTATCGATCCACTGCGGTTTGATAATTTTGAATAACAGAGACATACCATTTCCCAAACTATTTCCCATTTCTGCTCAATCTCTTCGTTATCAATGGAAGCATGAATGTCAATGATACAACAATAAAGAAATGTTTCAGCCTTTTTTTTTTGCCAGAATTAACAAAAAGTTGATGAAACTTTGTAAAAAAAAAAAAAAAGCATGTCTGCTGTACAGTATAGGAAAGTTAGCAAAAACAATAAGTGTGGGGAAACAGATCAGAACAAATGTGAGATGCTTGGGGAAATGTATCATTTATAGTCACGGTTTTACAATAGCTACATCTCTGAAAACAATGTTGCGATGGAGGATTGAATGTTTGCATATTTATTATTAGGCAGATTTCCAAAGACTCTATACTCTGATTAAAGCAGAAAAGAAGAGCTGTATCCAGGTCCATTCTGAAGTTACTTAGATGTGCAGTACAATCATTACTTTCCCAACAGCTAACTAACTACAGGTTCAGTATTGTTACAACCTGTTATGAAAAGATGTGGTGGCAGCAAGCTACACAAATCAAGTTTAAGTGTCGAGAGAACAGTGCACCAGAAGACAGTACAACATAAAGTAATTCTAACATTAGAACAAATACTTTGTTGACAACAAAAACTTTGTTGACAATTATATAAGTTTGGGTTCTTCTCTGATGCACATTGGTACGCTGAAAGCAGATTACTTGGAGACAAAGATATGTCTGGGATAAAACATGTCAAATGGTCTATGGGATGGAACTGTTATTGTTAACTAATAGTTGCTGTTTGAACTGAATGGAAGTCAGAATGTCATGATCACATTACAGTTCAAAGGCCCAGATCTATGCCATGTAATCAGTAAAGGCAAAATGCTCAGTAGGATTAGATTACTTTTGGAAAGTGCAGCCCAGACACAGGGCTGGATTAAGCTTTTTGCTGTCTATAGGCAGCTAAGCTTTGTAACTGGGCGGTGGGGAGGGGGAGAGTTACATCTTTAAAAAAAAAAAACTTTTAAAACTGCTGCTGCACAGTGGCGACACAGCAGGGACAGCAGCAAGAGCTCCTAGTGGACAAGCACCTCCCAAATCCTGTCAGGCGCAGCAGGGCGCTGCCTGCCTGGATGGCAGCGGAGATGGTGGCGAGAGACTTCCTCACACAGGCCCACCTTCCTCCAAAATGACTGCACATGTAGGAGGCGGGCAGGCTCACTAGGAGCTCACGCCCCCACCACCATGGCTGCCGCCACCACCACACAGTGGCAGTTTTAAAAGTTTTTTTAAAAAAAGATTTCATTTCCCCAGCACCGAGATTTTCCTCTCCTCCAAGATTTGCCACCATGGGCAGTTGCCCCTATTGCCTATGCGGTAATCCGCCTTTGCCCAGACAGCATTTGAAAAATCAAAAGAAGGCAATAATTTGAGAGATTTAATGTGACTACAAAAATGCAAGTGGCCTTCAAAATGGCTTTTTAAAAACTTGTCTTGCAGGGATCAAGCTGTGAGCTTAATTATGACGATTGCTTAATACAGACCTGCCCTGTTGGGCTTCTCTGTGTGGATGGAATCAACAATATCACCTGTTTACCTGCAACTGCCCAGAGAGACCAAACCAGCACCAGAATTGAAGGTGTGCCTCCTACTGAGCCATTACCAAGAGGCCTCACAGCAGCCTGGTCAAGTCTCCCGACTTCTGACATTATGCAAGCTTCCACAGGTAAGAAAGTAAAAATACCACAAATACAAATTTGGCAAGACTCAGTGTGAAAACCCTGTCATTTCAACAGGGGGTCTTCTCCCCCGCCCCCCACAATTTGGATGCATGTCATCTGTATTCTGCATTAAATTTCTTCCATTCTGTTTCTTTTCAAAATCTGAATTCTGCTTTCTTTAACTAAGCATCTGTCTTGTCCTAAGTAAGTTTGTCATCCTTTGTTAATTCTTTGTTCAGCTCCATATGGACCTGAATGTTTTTGCTCTCAGGGACAAAACATTCTCTCTCAGGTTCTCAGCCTACCCTGTGTAGAGGACTGTATTGTTCCATAACTTACTTGAGTTTTCATTTGAGTTTGTCCGCTATGTGCAATTTCATATGCTTCATAATATGTCTCTGCCCCTACTGTTAACACAATCCTCTTGTGACTGGAAGGCAGATAATTGTGCTTTGCTCATAAGAACCTTGGCTTTCTTTTCCTAGCTCATATCTTTCTTGCGTGCATCTTTTTTTTATCCTCTTGATGTTTTTATACATAAGAATGTCTGTAACAAGCTCCTCAAGGTTTTGCACATTTCCACTCCCCCCACCTTTGTGTGTCAGATTCAGAAAGAAAGAGAATCTGCTAGCATGGAAACCATTAAAAATGGAATAGCATCATAAATGCAGTGGCCTATTTTGCATGTCACATGTCTGAGCCCATTCATTTAGCGACAACTACTCTAAATACAATTCTATTGCAACCTGAACTTCAAAATAATTCAGTCTTTTATTTTCTCTTTTGACTGTTCTTTTTTGGGTTTTCTAATTTTTAAAGATAAGTAATATTTCTTCTTGATGTAGATAAGCAAATTGAATGGGATCCAATTAGTAAACATAATTATCTTTGCAACTTTTCCAGCTCATCATATCAGCCTTAAAGTTCTCAATGGCACAGATCTGTAATTTATTCTTTTTATATTGATTCTCAGGAACAATTTGATTTAACAAATTTACTGCATCTCTTCGAAGCAATACTATTTGTTCTGGCTACAATCCTCACAATGTGAATAATGTGAGGGTTTGCATTTAGTCAGCTCTTGAGGTCACTAAAACCTTTCTTACACTTTTATTAAGAATATGATTTACAGAATTGTATTCATCTGCTATGGGATGCCTGGGTGAGAATTAATGGTTTTCAGATAGCAATGCAATATGCTGCAGATCTAGCCTAGGGCCAAAGTTGTTCATTTTTTATTTTCTCCTAACATTTTCCCCCTACTCTTTATCCTCTAAAGGTCTGCAAAAGACAGACTTTCTCAGCCATGGGATTCTTGCAACCTCTAGCATTGCTAAATTGATGTCCAGCATATCATTTGAAGGCTTTGGACTAGGAGCATTAACCACCAATAGTGAGTCTTCAGCAACATCCTCACTAACTTCCTCAGCAGAAAATCTTGCTTCACGGTTGTTGGAGTCTACAGGCCTGTTCTCAGCACAAATAAAGTCTGACACAACACCTTCGCCATTGGTGATAATGGATAGTTCAGCAGATTTAGATCCAGCAGATTCAGTCTTGCTGTCACAGGATGAGTATGGTATGACCCCATTTATCACAAATTCCTTAATGATAGTTCCTGCTCCCCTTGTACAAAGTTTGTTAGTAGGGAGCCATGAGGATCTTGTTTTATCTACTACAGACATGAGTTCAGTTATTAGTAGAATACTAAGGACCAAGATTGAATTAAATAGTCACTCATTACTCTCCCTCAGATCCCAGCCTACAACTCCGGCAAGTTCATTTTCAATTCTCTCTCAGTTGCCTCAGGAAGATACTAGAAAGCAATCAGCTGTTTTACCCATGTCAATAAACAAAGACTGGATTTTACCCAGGCCCTCAGTGATGTTTGTTTTTTCCACAGAGGCAACTCTTTCAGAAGAGATAGATTGCTTTAGCTCATCAGTTATGCAGGAATCCATAGAACAAACAGCCCTTCCCAATGAATATCTGGGTATTAGTGTTGCATCATTCAGTCAAAAGCTCACAGATGTCAAATCACAATCTGATGATCCTTTAAGTAAATTAAACCCAACATGTACAATGTATTTTGCCGCTGGCATAAAACTCTCAGATGAATTTGCAGATCAAGTTTTGCATAGGAAAAACTCCCCATTTTATGAGGCATTCTGGATCAACTCTGTGATATTATCCAGCTGGTACATATTAATGAGATCTACCGCTGTTACTTCTGAGCATTCAGTTGCTTCATCTAGCGAAACAGCATCATCTGTGAAGAGTACAAAACTGTCTTCTTCATATCCCATTGAAAGAAGCAGAGACAAGTTCATCACAGAAGAGTATATCATAACACGGCCCTTACAGGAACCAAACACTGAGTTCCCATGTTTTCATTCAGACTGCATAGTGACTGTCCCTTCACAAACCATCCCTTTAGAGCCGTCATTTTCAGTGATCACTGCGTCTGAGAGAGCAAGCATGTATTTGACAAGGAAATTAACTGATGTAGAGCAGCTGACTCCAGTACATATTCTACAGATACAGGACTGCATACCATGTGACCTGATTAAGGAAATACCTCCGCTAATGACTCAGGACACATCCTTAGGTATTCATCCAAGTCATGCTTTTCAAGAAGAAAGTGACAGCCATGTTGGATCTCATTCTGTTGGATCCACATTACATGAACAAATCAATTCAGAGAAAATTCTAGATTTGCATCTCGAGTATGCAGGCATTTCACAGACAGACTCAGCCATTGATTTTCTTGTCAAACGCTCATTATCCACATTTTCTGTTGACAGGACATCCTGGTCAGTGTTATCTGTCCAGTCACTCCCTGCACAAACTCATTTTGTTAACACTCCAGTGACACAGTTTTTATTTCCTGATGAAATTCAGGCCTCTAGTTCTGCCTTAAAAGTGCCAGGCAGTGCATCACAATGGCATCTGAAGTGGATTCATGGTACTAGTGAACCTAATGGAGAACAAACAACAAATGTAATCAACCCTTCACCATGGCCACACAGTGTCTCAGCAGTAGCTTCTCCTGCCACCCCATACAAGCTGTCATTATCTGGTGAGTTTTTTTAAAAAAAACTTCTGTTCAGTTGATGTTTTGACACCTTTAATGACTATTAGATTGACTAATATTGGTAATATTGGTGCCCATAATGTATATAGAACTGAAAGATCCAGTCACATTTACCAACATGGATTCATGATAATCAAGGGAGACATGAAAGTAGAGAAAGTATATGCTGTTTTGCTTGGTACAAAAGATTGTTCTTTAAGCATGGTCACTTGGACCCACTTCTAAACCAAATTGAGATGGCAAATCTGAGTCTGGACTGTACCACTCCATATTGTAGCTAGTGGTTCATATGCACCTCCATATGAAAACTTCCTCAGTGCCTCTGGAGCCATTGGTTAGAACATTGGACAAGGCCCCTTTAAGTAACAGAGGGAGGGGCCTGTTCCCTCTATCTGGGCAGCAACCATAAAAACCAATCATCTGTTCCAAATAGCTGCTGGAGCAACATCCCATTGCTAAATCCTGCTCTCTTGGTTTCCTGCTTGAAGCCCAAAGAGCTATGCAAAGTCTATCCAAAAAGACCCTAGCTCAGCCTAGAGCATGATAGGCAGAAAGGAGAAAGAGCAGCAGTTCTTACTCCCTGCTCATTCACCTTCTGGCTATCTCACTTGGAAAGGATGAGGGTATTGCAGTGGCAAGGAGGAGGAGAAGCAGATCCAGATGACTCCAGCATGAGTCCCATGCTGAGTCATGAGTCTCACCAGCAATGCTGGCAGGCTTGATGATTAGTTCCTGTATCATCCAAATTTGTTTTTCTTTTCCTTTCAACCAACAATATGCTACCTTGTTTGTGTTTTTCTAGTTTAGTGTGATTACTTTTTGAAAAGATTCTCTTATATAATAAAAAGGACAGTTTCCTACCTAGATTTCTAAATCAAAACTTTAAATCAAGAATTTAATTTCTTGTACATTAAATATTATAAAATAATACTATTAAATATTTTGTAAAGACTATTTCATATGTTTAACTTGCTAATTTTGATACTTACATTACATTTCCCCTTTTAAAAACAATGTATAAAGGCAGTATTATCTACAACCCCTCCTTTTGTTTTTTTAAAAATTCCATAGATCAATTTCCAACCTTTCATTTTTCATGGACCAGTAATGAATTTAAGATATTCTGGGCAGAGGTTTGTCAAAGATGTTTTTAGCTTCAGTGACACCTTTGCCTTCTAATGCTCTTTTATCACATGGTTCTTGTGTCAGTTGCTTTCACTAGCTGCTATTTCACTCGTTATGACTTTATGCCTTGTCTTTATCAATGCTGCCAGAGATGTCATTATTATTCATCCCCTGGTATTTCATTTCCAGGAGTCCTGGTCATGTGCTCATTTTAAAATGAGCCCGGTTACCTATGCTGCATTGGCATTTAAATTCATTAATTGCCAAGATCGGCAGGCAAATGCACCTGCAAAAGTGAGCTCTCTCTGAGCTAGACTTGAGCTCCTGGATTTCATCTCTGTAAGTTAGGTTATGACCTAAATGCAGTAGGTTTACAGACCTCACTTGGAGCAATCAACCTTCTCAATGATATAGTGAACAGCTGCCACAGCAACGAATAAAGCACTAGCCTAGCATGCTTTTACTTTGATTTAGGAACAAACTGCTGCCCCAGAAGGCTCTTTGATGGGCTGTAACTTTGAAGCACATATCACACTTCTACTGCTTCATCCTTGGTCTCTCTCGGGTTTATAACGGAAACTAATGTCGAAAAAATGTTGACTTGCTTGCTAGCCATAGTCATTAGCAATATATTAATAAGAAAGAAAATCTGAGTCATTATTCACTAATTTGGAAAATGGTCAACTCTCTATATGTCTACACACACACACACACACACACACACACACACACACACACCTTATTTTCTTATCAGATCTAACTTGCTATTTTAAGACAATAAAATGCATTGGTTTGGATCCTAAACTGCTCTTACATGAGTTCTTCTGCTCACTTAAGGAAGAGCTGATTTCTGCTGAAGTCTCCTCATGCCATACACCTGCCACATACATTCTCCTCACACCACAAGCTCTCCAAGTGGATCCCTAACCCCCAGCAGCAGATTTTTGTGGTGTGCGGGGACCTACAGAGCTAAGGCAGGACAAACTTTTTCTATCAGAGGAACTCCACTGAAAGCAGTTAGGATCTAAGCCATTTATAACTTGATACATAAAATAGTATTGCTTGGCATATCTATGTTTAAAAATCTAAATGCCTTCATTTTATTCAAAGAATGATTACAAATTTACACAGTGATGGAGAGATGGAGACCTGGCGCAGTTTAAGGTACCCAAGCATATCCTAGGGTTTTTTGCCACTTTGGAAATAGAAGGAAAAAGTACAAGTTATCTGATAAGAACTAATCCGCCTTCTTTCCTTTCACTGTAATATTAATTGATAATTACCATCTTCACATTAGCCCACTTCAGCCTCAAACATGTCTGCCATCTTGAATTGGGGTGGATGACATCATTACAAACTACACCATTGAGGCATCCCCATGTGTCCCTACAGCTGTAGAAAATTTGGTTCAAATCAGTTAGGTGGTTTATAAGTTAGCCCACTTGTGCCTCAAACATGGCCGACATCTTGAATCAGGGTGGATGACATCATTGCAAACTATGCCATTGAAATATCCTTATATGTCCCTACAACTGTACCAAATTTGGTTCATGTTGGTCCAGGTATTGTGAAGTTGATCTGGGGTGGGGAAACAGACACACACGGACACACACATTCACACACACACACACACACACACACACACACACACACACACACACACAATGCCGGGTGATCTCATAGGCTTACTTCCCTTAAGGAATGTAGGCTAACAATGAGAATAAAAAACAGCTTCTTCATGTAAAAAACAAAGAGATGTTTTTACTGTCTGGAGTTAGAAACAGTCTCCTCTACATACGGTCAACATTATGCAGAAACAGAAGAAATAATACAAACACCTGCAACATCTGTTTACTAGAGGGGCGAATGTACAAGCAATGTTTCCTGTTACAAACTGCTTCCAATGTTCTGGAGAGAAAACAAACACAAACTAGTGTCTGCCTCCAGCCTAACAGATCTTTAGAGATACCACTGACTTCTACCATAGGCAGAATTTGGTGGCAGATCTTCAGTGGTTCTGATGTGGTTACTGCATACACAAAAGGCCCAGGTGCCAGAGTGATGCAAGATGGGTCAGCATTTGTTCTCTAGTTGTACTAAGAACTCCCAGGTATTCTGGGACTCAACAATCCTTTATAGTTCATAAGAAATGAAGGAAGGCAAGGATTGCAGTCATTCAGTTACTCTCTTGAGAAAAATGGACTATGTGTCTACTGAGGCGCATGGGGGAGAGCTCACCAAGCAAAAGCAACATTTTTGAATCCTTTGATGATGAAATGACTTCAGCCATTAATTGATTAGAATGCTTCACCTATTGAGTTACTTTGGCTTCTCATTTGGTTCTATTATTTACTTTTAATGAGCTGAGATAAAGATATACTGTTCAGTAAAATTAGATCACCTTACCTTCACACCAGAAATAGTCCCCCTTAATGATTCATTCATTCTTTGTTATACTTCATTGAACAGTACAGAGAGTAAAGCACTTCCAAATGGCAAACCATCATGAAAAGATTTCATCCACCGCATCTCAAGTATCTGTTCAAATATTTAAAGTGCTTATTTGGATTGTTTTTCTGTGTGTGTGCATGTGTGTGCGCGCGCGCCTAGTGCTGGAACTATATTAAATATTTCCTTCTGTTCAAGGTTAATGAGAGAGTTCTTCAACAATATTCAGCACCAGCACAGGCATGTGATGGTGGATATATTACTTTTATTAATTTTCTTGAGGATAGTGACTCACTGTTATTTTTTAAGATACTGAATTGCCGCTAATGACAAATGAGGCATTTTATGGTAATAGAAGTGGATTGAAAACAGAGTCTTTAAAAGAATAATAAATACTGGTTATTGTAAATAACTGTGAGCACAATCCAACCCCACTCAGAAATGATGCCCACATATGTGGAGATCAGCATAGGGCTCTATAAACCTTCTTCACCACACGCACACCTTCTTCACCACATGCACACCAACCTTGTGGGAATAAGAGATCAATGTTTACTTTCAATATCTCATCTAGTCCTTTCTATCACCCAAGTGAAGGTTTCTCAAGCTCTGAGCTTGAGTAGCTTGCATCCTGGTGTGACGGAGCTCTTTATGGGATACAGGAGGTGCACCAAGGCCTCCCATTATTGGTTAAGCTGCATGTGGAAGAGGGAACCAAGGCTCTTTGAGTCCTGTGCTATTTTTCCATGCATAGAGGGAGGCCTTCCCCCATGTGGAGGTGGATCTCGCCCTGAGTTGTGCAAGTATAAATGTACATGCTGTAGTGCATTAAATCAGGGATGAAATATTCAAAGGAGGGTATGCAGTTGTTTAAGGTACTGGCGTAAATCCTCTAGGGAATGGTCCATGTCACAAGTTTTCACTTTACCCTCTATTCTTACCGCCAAGGATAAACAAGCAGAGCTTTGCCTGCAAGGAAAGATATCAAGCCATGCTCACCTGCAGGTTGCACTGAAACCAAAGAGGCTTATTTCGAGGGAGACATGGTTAGGATCAGACAAATAGTCATTCATTTTGAGTTTTTCCTCCCCCCAGGGTTGAGATTGGAGCTGCGTTAGAGCAATGTTTAGGCAATAAGCAAGTATGGATAATTAGCTGCTCTGCGAAAACTGGGTGCTACTTCCCATTTTATACACCACCGGTTACCTTCTTGCCAAATATTTACCATATGAATACATTAATATTTGTGGTACAAAATCATCTCCCCAAAATGTCCATTCATAGCTATACTATAAATTATACTCTTTTTGATGCTAACTAAGACAAATTACTCATTTGTAGGAAAGAAACATGTATAATTTTAGTTTATTTATTTGATCCATTTATATACCACCCTTTCTAAAGTGGCTCAGGGTGGTTTACATTAAAATAAAAATAAAAACATAAAACAATTTTTAAAAACACACATTTGAAGCAGATAAAAACTAGATATAATTAAAAGCCAGGCTGAAAAGATGGGTCTTTAAGGCTCTTCTGGAGGCCTCCAAGGAAGATAGTATGAATGCTTTATTACCGTCATTGACCCAACATCACAGAAACAAACAAAACACAATAAAAATGCAAAACACCAATACTCAAATCAGCTCAGACCTGATCTTACATGCAGCCACACAAAATTTGGCCACACACAGTGTTGTAGATACACAGTGATCAGCTAATTAAAAAGTTATATATTCATCATCTGCTCTAAGAGGAATGTTTGATTAAAGGGGGGGAGATAAGAGAAATACTGAATTCTCTGTAAAATGAACAGTATGGAAAAACATAAGTCACAGTTTCGACACCCTGCCCACAAGGACAGATTTGACTGGTAATAGGAATTTTACACTATCTACCTTCCAATACCGCAGATGGAAGTGCATTAAACTGTGCAAGGGAAAAGGCCCTTCTCTTGGACAAGTTTGTTAGATTTATTAAATAGTGGGTTGGTTTAGGGTAAGTCGTGAAACTACCAAGAAAGTTTCTTGCAGAGATTCATGCCAGGTTGCTCTGCTTTTCAGTGCCTGCTATATGTTGTTTTATAAGCGCTTTAGCAGCATCAAGGCCCAGAAGCATTAGAAACTGAGGACAGAATCCATGCTTGCCCAACATATCATAGAATCTTTTATGTGAGCTAGATTGGAAGTCGTCTTCCGAAATAAGAGGGGCTAGTCCTTTGCAAAAGAAAATTATTTTAATCCAAATGCATGCATCCAAACCTTGGCCTCCACTCTTGTTAGGCCAGCCTCCAGCCATAGAATGACATTAAGCATGCATCGGGGGGGGGGGGGCTGAGAATAGAACACACAAGAATTTTGATTGGACCACCTCCATTTGTTTAAAGAAATAGCAGCACCATACATCAATTGTAAGAGTGCTTTAGCCTCTTAGATCTTAATTGCAACTGGCCACTAGGATGGAGCATTTCAGAATTTTTTTTCTTTTGGCTTCGGCTGAATCCAAAGCCCCCAAATTTGGGGAGGGTCTGAAATCGACCCTCCCAAAGCCCCCAGTTTTCAGTTTCGGAGCCGAAGTGCTCCAAAGCCGAAATTCAGGGGCTGAAAATCTTCCCGCTGATTCCCTCCTCCCTTCCGCCCCACTCTGTTCTCTGTTGTCCTATTCCCCCTTCCCAATCCATTCCCCGCCTTCTGTTCCCTCCCCCTGCAGCACTTTCTCTCCCCAGCGCCGGGCTCCCTCCTTCCTTCCCCATCATTTTTGCCTGCCCACCTGCTCCTGAAGTTGAGGCCGCCTCCATACCCTGCCGTTGTGCCCGCCACTGTGCCCGCCACAGCCCACCATCACTTGCAAGACTCAAGGGAGCTCTCGGGAGGCAAGCTCCCTGTCTCTGCTGCTCTGCAAATTGCTGCGTCCAGCCCTGCTTCCACCTGTGCAGGCAGGCCTGAAGGGCAGGAAATTCAAAGAGACGTCATCACCACCACTCAAATGAAGGAGATTCTTGAGAGCCTGCAGCGTTCACAAAACATGTCCAAAATTTTTTCTGAAGTACAAAGCTTCGGTTCTGAAATATGGTCATTTCGGTTTGGGTACAAAACACTTGGTTTTGAACTTTTTCATTTTTGTAAGGTGTACAAAATGTCCAAAAGTGCCATTTTGGACACAAAACATTTTGTACCCAAACTGAAATGCACAAGCCTAGTGGCCACCTCTGTGAAAGGAAAACTTTAAAATAGCAGAGGCACCCTTCTGTGCATTAGTTGCAACATGTTAGTGGGCCCTCCAAGAGCCATTTTCACTGAAGACCACTTCCAGGTATTTATAAGCCCTTACTCGATCAATTACCGTTAATCTGCCAGACATGCTTCTCAGGTTTGTTTTCTTTTGTTGTTAGCAAAAACCATGATCTGAGACTTTTGGACATTTATAGAAAAATACTCCTCTTCACAATACTGAGCTAACCTATATTAGCTAACCTCAATACTGAGCTAGCCCTCTTTTCATGACAACAGATGTTCTAGATAGAATAACCACATCATCAGCATAAAGCAGGACGGTGATAAACCTACTGGCTAGTTTAGGAGGGTGGAAATCCAGGTTATCCATTCATTTAATACGATAGTTTATTTAAAGATTGAAAAGAAGTGGGGCCAAAATGCATGCCTGTTTTACTCCGTTCTGTGTGGGTACAGATTGGGTCAGATGTCCTTGGACACTGCATCTCACTCTCAATGAGGTGTTCTCATGCAAAATTCAGATAAGGAGAAACAGCCAACGATTGATGGAAGAATTGGCAAGTTTACTCCACAAGTGTTCCCTAGGGATGGAGTCAAACGCTGCCTTAAAACAATAAAGGCTGCATACAGTGGTGAATACTTTTCAGCCAGATGTTGTAGTACTAGGGCCTGATCAAAAGTTGACCAACTTGACCTAAACCCTGCCCGTTCCTCCCTTAGTATATTCTCCTGTTTCAACCAGTCCGTGAGTGTAACATATAAGTATCTAGAATACACACACACACACACACACACACACATACACATACACACACACACACACACACACACACACACACACACACACACACATATATATTCCTTAGGCATTCCCGTCACTAATCCATGTGTGGAAGCTCTCGTGAGAGTTCATGAGCAGCTGCCCGGATAGCAACAGGCACAGACAGGAGGGAAGAAAATGGTGGCAGCAGCTGCACCAGCGGGGTGGGGTGGGAATACGGTGGTTGGTAGGCAGAGAAAATGGCGGGCTGAGAAGAAAACAGTGGCTGACAGCCGGCTGACTGGCGGGGAAGTGGCCAGTGGGAGGGCAGCAGAGAAGCAAGAGGTCCACCTGCCGAGATGTCCACCTGCCAGCCGAAAGGAAGGGGTCCACCTGCTGGCCCAAAGGAAGCATGGCCCACACTGCTGGCCCAAAAGAAGCATGGCCCACTGCAGGGACCATTTGAGCATGCATAGCGGCCATTTTTTTGAATAACAAAATTTTTAAAAATGGCTACCAAAAACAAAATGGCTGCCGCACATGCTCAGATGGCCTCTGTGATGCCTGGTGGCCTAGGGCCTTGCAGAGGCCATTTGAGCATGTGCTGCAGCCATTTTGTTTTCAGCAGCTATTTATTTATTTATTTTTAAAAAAATTAAAATGGCCACCATGCATGCTCAAATGGTCCCTGCGAGGCTCTAGGCCTTGCCAGGCCTCACAGATGCCATTTGAGCATGCACAATGGCCTCCAAAATGGCCACCGCACTGATTTTTGCAGGCCCAAATGGGCCAAAAGTCAGCCTGGGACAGGCTGCGGTGGTGACTTAAGAGGCTGGCAGCGGGAGGGGAAACCTTGGTAGTCCCCCCCACAGCCTTTAGGAAGCCCCCCAAAGGGGCTACAGGTAAAAGAAATTTCTTTAAATTAAAAAAAAATCACAAACTGGGGAGGAGGTTATGGTCCAGTTGGACCAGGGAGTGCGGTTTGGTTCTAAGCTCGAACCCCCCAAACCAGTCTGTACATCCCTAGTCACATTCCCTCTGTCAATTCCCTGGTGAAAGTCATCTATCAGGCCAAACGGGGCCGTCTCAACCCCACAGCCTGGCCAATAGCCAGTTTGAATTTGGTCTAGATGGAAAGGGCTGCTCAACTTCGGTCCTCCAGTTGTTTTTGGACCACATCTCCCATATTCCCCAAACACAGTGACCAATAGTCAGGGATTATGGGAGTTTCAGGTCAACGTCTGCTGGAGCTTTAATGGAACTGCTCCAGGGTGACTGGTGAAACACCCCTAAATTCATTTAGGCTTGTGTGAAAACCCCTGCTAACTTGGCAAAGAGGCACCTTTTTAACATGGTGATTCTCTTTATTGAGCAGGGGGAGAGTAACTGGCCCTATCCACCCCTAGCACAGTACCTCCCGTGACTGTTGCTGGTGTCTATTTATGTTGTTGTTTTCAGATTGTGAGCCTTTTGGGGAAAGGGAGACATCTTCTATATAATTAATTCTCTTAGCCGGCATGTGTGTCCTGAATTTGGCAGCGGGACTCTCACGACACATTGCGAGAGTTCCGGCCTTGGGCGAGAGTTGAGGGGGAGAGGAGGTGGCCTCAGAGATGGCCAGAGGAGGTGGCCTCGGCTGGCCGCTGGGAGGTGGAGGCGGCAGGACGGCCAGGCCTGACTAGGCCTGGCCATCCCAGGTATGGAAATGGCGGTTGCGGCCCAACCTGGCGGGAGGCGGTGGCAGGATGGCCTGGCCTGGCCAGGCCATCCCAGGTATGGAAGAGGTGGCGGCCCAGCCAGGCCAGGCCTGGGCAGGCTGTCAGGAGCAGGAGGCAGCAGCGGGATGGCCGGGCCCAGGCAAGAGGAGAGGAGGCAACGACAAGAGGAAATGGGTAGCAGGGCGCAGCCCCAGCGCCCGTTGGAGGCCGAGGTGGGAGGGAAACGGGCAGCGGGACTTCCCAGTTTGCTGCCCGAGAAGAGGAATGGTGGCGGTGGGGCCCTTTTCGGCCCGCCACCGCCCCGGTAAGGAGGACCTGGCTGTGGTGGCAGGAGGGAGGGGGGCAAGACAGGGGAAGGAGGGGGCAATAGAGAGTGGGGGAGGGGGGCAAGAGAGAGTGGGGGAGGGGAGGGGGCAAGAGAGAGTGGGGGAGGGTGAAGGAGGTAGGAAGAGAGAGTGTGAGGCAGGAAGGAGGGGGCAAGAGAGAGTGGGACAGGAGGGAGGGGGAGGGAGGCAAGAGAGAGTGGGGCAGGAGGGAGGAGGAGGGAGGCAAGAGAGAGTGGGACAAGAGGGAGGGGGAGGGGGGCAAGAGCGAATGGGGAAGGAGGGTGGGGAAGGGGGGCAAGAGAGAGTGGGGCAGGAGGGGGGAAACAGCAGGCCCCAAAGAGTGCACAGATGCTCTGTGTGGGTCAGCTAGTATTTATTTATTATTTCTCTTGTAAACTGCTTTGGAAACTTTTGTTGAAAAGCAGTTTATAAATAGCTGTTGTTGTTGTGTGGGGGATTATTATTATTATTATTTATTTATTCAATTTCTGAGCTAAATTAATTAATTTCTGAGCTGAATTAGTGAGCTAAAGTGGAGCAGTCCGACATCAGAATGAATTCCTGCAAAGTTCTGGTCCCAGGGAAATGAACTGACAGAGAGTAGGTTGAGATTCACAAATACAATCGGTTTATACAGAGGAAAAGAAACCCACCTAATGACTCAGCAGGGAAATGTTTGACTAACAAGCAGAAGGTTGCTGGTTTGAATCCCCACTGGTATGTTTCCCGGAGTATGGGAAACCCCTGTATCAGGCAGCAGCAATATAGGAAGGTGCTGAAAGGCATCATCTCATACTGCGTAGGAGGAGGCAATGGTAAACCGCTCCTGTATTCTAACAAGGAAAACCACATGGCTCTGTGAGCACCAGGAGTAGAAATCAACTTGATGGCACACTTTACCTTACAGCGGGAAAAGAGTGGATTAAGGCAATATTATTACTAAAATACATCAGCGAAATTAACCAGGTAGTGTGCAAAGAGGCAATTTGAGCTTGGTGTTCAAATTGAATGAACTCCAGGCTGGCTAGAGAGAAAAAGATTTCTAGATTTAGGAAATAACAGGGATAGGGAGAGGCCCAGATGGGCACAATCGTTCAACTATCTAATAGGGATGTGCAAACAGGTTCAACATCAAATGTGTTCAACGTCGAACCAGTTTGGTTTGACTGTTCAGTTTAGAACCGAACCACCCCCTGCTCGGTCCAGCCCCGGACCAAACACACACACCCCCGGCTTTTCGGGGGTTCGCAATTTCTTCTTCTTCTTTACTTTCTCCCCTTCGGAGGAATTCCTTGGGTTGGCAGTGGGGGGGTGTCCACTGAGGTTACCCCTCTCCCACCGGCCTCCATTCTCAGCCCCTCCCACCCGTTTGGCTGGTTTTTCAGCCCGTTCGGGCCTCCATAGTTTGGCACGGTTTGCAGTTTGCAGGGGGGTCTCTCTAGCGGACCAGATCCGCTCCAGCGCTGCTGGTGGTTGTCCCAGAGCACAATTAAAAATAACCACCTTTTGGCGTCTCTACTGTGTTTTTATAGCCACGTTGACCATCCGATCCAGGCAAGAACAATGTTATTGTCCTGGACAGATGGCTGCACCAATGAGCGAGATGCTGCCAGGGAGCTGGCAAACTGATGTCACGCTGGCAAGTTCCACTCAATTAAAATGCCTGGGAGATGCGCCCCCTTCTCCCTCCCAGCCAATGGGGAGAGAGATTGAGACCCAGAGACAGAGGGAGAGCTTCGTCACCTCTTGAATGAAATGTCACAATGACAGCGTTCGCAACAGCTGATGGATAGGAAAATAATAGACCAAACAAGCCTCGGACCGACATAACAATAACATTTTGTAATCATTGCATGGGCCAATGATTGCATGGGGCAAACTCACATGGGGCCAGCCGCTCCACTTGGCTTCAATGGCCAGAGAGTTTTAATAGGTTTCACAAACACTTGATCTTGCAGACTTTTCCCTCCCCCTGGAATATAAACACTCACGGGGCACAATGCAGCACCAGTGCACACTTACTTTACCACTTATCTCTAGCCTGGGCAAACTCCCTTTGCCCCCAAGGCCCATATATATCTTCGAGGTGGAAGGATCGCAGTTTGCGTTTTCCCTGCCTGCCAAAGCACAAGCAGAAAGATGCTCCTGCAACCCTTCCGATCTCTTTCTGTTGGGAGCTGGGGGGTGGGGGCAGTTACTTAAGATGTGTACTAGTCTTTTATCTGGGTCTTGAGCAAACTGAGGTTTTTTGAGGATCACAAAGCCGCCACACCACCAAACACCTCAACAACACTAAACCATTTTCTAAAAGATTGCAGTTATTTGAATATTTAGATATAAACAACAGGAAATTGCGATCCTTGAACATTGTGGAGTCAAACGATCTTTATAAACTTGTTTAACAAACAGCATCTTTCAAACCATTCTTTCTCCCGTGACGACAGAAGATGGTTACTAATGCTGGTTAAAAACAGCCACATCTGAAACAAATGCCCTGATATTTGAAAACCCTGTTTTAAAATAGATGCCCATTTATATGTGGGGAGAGCTCATGGGGAGCTTTGGACTGCCTCTGACGGCTTAAGAAAGCAACAGTTCTCCATCCCAAGCACCTTTTTTTCCATGGCAGGAGCTTCTGGGTGAAAAGAGATGTTTGCTTAGTTGCTCAGAGAATCGTCGCCCTCAAAAGCCCCAATTCTGCGCCTCGAGCAGCCAAACCTCCTGCACCTTCCCTCAGAAGCAGCCGGTCCCCCACTGAGCTCCAGGGGACTTACTTCCAAGCAGATGCGCAGCATAGCCACTGCAGCAGCTCCAAAGCCTCATGGAGGTGTACATGTGTTTATGGCAAAAAGCGACCTTATTCTTTACGAAATAGTTACCCGTTGACTGAGTTGTTTATTTTACAAATCAACTGACTGATTTGCTTCCTTATTTGACAGTGGCTGATGCCGCCCTTCAGTAAGAACACCCAAGTATTCTGCTCCCCACAGCTTGCTGCTGGAAGCCTGGCCCTGTTGCTTCTTGCGCGGTGGGAGGCCTTTGTGGAGCCAGGGGGAGAAGAGACAGTTCTAGGTCAGATGGAGGACCCTATAGCGGTCCTTGGCTTGCCCAAAGCTGGCCTGCCTTTTGTTATCTCATTTTCAGACTTTGTGTGTTTCCTAGAGGCCTGGACAAGCCCCACGCAACCGTTAAAGATGGATTTAAAAATATTAAGAAGTGGCACGTGGAAGTGCATGGCTCTTAATGGTGCTGGTGACGATCCATAGCAATGCAATTAGATACAAATCTGTCGCAGTGACAGGCGAGCTGGTGAGCCCCGTCCTGCTACATGTGTCCCAAGGAGGAGGGAAGAGGGAGGGAAGGAGCCTGTGCTTCTACCAGCCAGCCGGCCAGTCTGCCCCCAAAAGGAGTCATCGGAAGAGCTTCAATTAAGCTGTCAGATCTGCATTCGGCACCCATTTGTTTGACTTCGACCAACTCCTAGGCTCTGTAGGCTTCATTGATGGAGGAGGACACTTAGAAGTCCATCCTATTGAAACCCATAGGGTCAGCTTCCGAGTTAATAAAAGAACCATCCAGGCAAAGTTAGGCACTTTTACAGCACAACAAACCTAAGCAGGCTTAATCATAACTGAGTTCAGTGGGACCTGTGGCACCATGCATCGAATCGCAGGTTTAGCTTCATTCCACTTAAACACATTTAATTTTTCATTGGAAATGGAAAGGTGCAACAATCCCATGTATGTGTCTGAAGAAAGTCTCATTGAGTTCAATATGATTTACTTCCAAGCAGGCGTACATGGGATGGCAAATGCTTAATCTCTTCAGTTGGACTTTCAGGTGTTTAACTGGCTGGATCATGTCCAATGTGCTAAGGAGCACTCATGGGCTTCTAGAAAGCTTTTCCTCTTAAAAGAGGCTGATATTTGCATCTGAATTAGGCTGTTCTCAACACAACAAAACCCAATCATATCGAAGAATTTAGATTAAATGGCTTTAAATCCTAGTCTTTGTTTAACTGGATTATAGTTCCCTCCCCCTCAAAAGGCCTACAAGTGACACATTAAAGTGAAGAATGCAGGTCCTTCCTTGTGGTTTAATTCCACAAGTCACTAACTGTAATTGCACTCTTTTCACAATTTAATAGCACCGCTTCTGTGCTGGTTCACTTCTTAAAAGGAGAAGAGTTAAGGATTAGGTATGCCAAAAAACCAGCTGAACGGGCCAGAGGGGGTGAGAACAGAGGCCAGTGGGGGGGGAGGGGGAACCTCTGTGGACACACACACCCCGCGCTGCCTTGAGGACTTTCCCCAAAGGGGAGAAGCTTTTTTTAAAAGTTCTTAAATATATATATATATATATATATATATATATATATATATATATTCATGAACCCCCTCTGGACCGAACTCGGTGGGGGGGGGGCGTTGAGGTAGTGCCAGACTGAACTGGTCTGGTCAGGTTCGAGTCCGCTCCGGACTCGAGCCGAACTGGGCCAGCCGGTTCCATGCACATCCCTACAACCTAACTCTGTATGGCTCTGATGCAACTGAAGGATCCCTGGAATGGACTGGAAGTCATGAGGCAGCAGCAGAGAACCGAACACTGTTCAGGGCTTAGGCAGCAGGGGTAAATCCAGAAGGAGTCTAGTCTCGTGTAGCCAGCTTCTCATAGCAGCAAGACATGCTTAGCAGATCAGGCCAGCGAAGAAGGCTGATCTGGAGGCTGAGAGCGGGAATGGCGCAAAGAGCAAGACATGGCCTGGTGTTATGGTGGGTGTCAGGTCAATCGCCCAAACCGTGGGTGACTCCAAGATGTAGAGACCAAATAAAGCACACTGGTTCATGAAACCAGTGCCCGTTATAGCCCAAAATGTGCCCAGGGCAAAATGTTGATTCCTTCATGAGGAGGGGAGTTCCTGTGGATCTCTAAAGAATCAATTGTCTTTGTTGGGTGTGCTCAAGTAAGCACAATTGGAATGAAAAGTTCTCTTTATTTAGCAGGGGAAGAGTAACTGGCCCTATCCATCCCCTGCACAGTACCTCCAGTGACTGTTGCCGGTGTCTATCTTATGTTT
This sequence comes from Hemicordylus capensis, assembly GCF_027244095.1. NCBI lineage: Eukaryota > Metazoa > Chordata > Lepidosauria > Squamata > Cordylidae > Hemicordylus > Hemicordylus capensis. Next base: position 299,782,205 of record NC_069657.1, on the reverse strand, counting down.
CTTTTTAGATTATGAGCCCTTTGGGGACAGGGGTCCATCTTATTTATTTATTATTTCTCTGTGTTAAACCTCCCTGAGCCATTTTTGGAAGGCTGGTATAGAAATCGAATAAAATTATAGATAGATAGATAGATAGATAGATAGATAGATAGATAGATAGATAGATAGATAGGAACAACCTGTATGTAAATAGACTGAATGGATGTGCAAGGACTTATCTGTCAAGTCAGAAGGACCCAATTAACCTTTCATAAATTTTAATGAGCACATCTCCTGAGTTTTTATGGCCCATCACCCTCTTTAGTTGGGGAGGGGAGCAGCATTCACAGTGCCTTATCTGATTTCCTGCTGAGATGATTAGCTTAGCTTCTTTGAGGCATCCAAGGAGGGGAAATAACAGGGTCAGTCTCTGGACAGAGAGACTTTGAAGTTAGCTTAGAAGCTAACTTGGGTCTGCTTAGATGTTCCCAACAGACGGAAAGGCACAAGGCTAATTCCCTTTCAATTCGCGTGATAGCTGGTGAACCTGGAGGTGATCATCCCACTGCCTGATAATTGTGAGCTCACCGTTTGTCACTACCTGTCCCCATTTGCCAACAAATGGTGAGCCCACAATCCCTTGAGGCTCTGAGCATTTTAAGAGTGGAAACTACAAGCTTGTAGTCCCAGACATGAGCAGAGAGGCTTCTGGGAGCCCACAGAATGGCAGTGCTGGTAACAGGAGGGTCCAAGTTGTGTAGCCCTGGTATAGATAATCAGTTTCCTCCAAGACCACTTGGAGCTGGTCAGCCACCACCCTCTCAACCATCTTACCCAATCATGGGAGGTTGGGTAACCTCCTTAATTATTAATTAAAATAATATTCCTGATTCAAAATATAACTTCTTAGTGGAAAATATCTTATGAAGAAAAACATTTAAATAATTTTGCTGAACATCTGGATAATGTCTAAATGTGCTTTTTGCACATTTACAGTACAATCCTAAGCATGTTTACTCAGAAGTAAGTCTCAATGAGTTCAATGGGACATATTCCTTAGTATGGAACATTAGAACTTTCCTAGGAAATTAGATGTGGCAGGAAATGCAACCTAATGAATCACAACCACATCACCATAATTACATTTGTACTGGAAACTTAATTTAAACTTTCTTTGAGCATCGATTAAAAATCCATTAAGTTGAAAAAGTTTGTTTGTTTTGTTCCAGAACCATAGAACAGGTTAAGACAATGGTTAGCATCCAATATGGAATTGTGTGTTTAAGACCAGCACACTTAACTGACATGTTTTGCTGGAGAGCAAAAAAAATTGCTTAATATAAGGGAACACAAAAATATTCTGGACCAGAAATGATTGTCATTCTCTTGCTATTTTTTATACTTGAAACATAAGGAGGTTTCTCCCATGAACAAATATTGGGGGGAGCTGGGGAAAAGTAGGAACCTAATTGTCTTCCCCCACATGACCAGAGCTCAAATAATGCTCTGCTGCCCCTGTGCCCACATGAGTGGTCACCCAGATGAGTGATGTGGTGATTAGGAAGCGAAGGTAAGGAAGCCAGGCCCCCAGAAATCCCACAATAAACTGTGCAAGCAGCACGGTGCATTGAGAAATCTCCCTGCTGCCAGGCCACTCTTTCCCCTGGCCTTTATGATTAAAATGGCTGCTGGCAGGCCAACAGCTCACACTTGTCCTCCTACCTGACTTTCAGCCTGGGTCCAAAAGCAGGGCTACCTGGGCAGGATTGGGAGCGATCCTGGTGTGCATACTACTAGCCTTACTACCAGGTAGGTAACCTTGTCCTACCTCCATAAGGCTGGTTGTGTAAACAAGCTTAAGGCCTTTTTCTCCACATGGACAAATAAACAGTAATTTATTCTTAATGAATATTTTCAAATGAAATAGAGAGAAAGCACAAGGCAAGTGCAGAAATGCTTGCACATACTCAAGGAGCTCTTTAAATCCAACAGCCTGCACATGCATATGGACTTTTCAAATTCTCCCCTTTGGTGGCAGGCTCTTGTGCCACTCAAAAACCAACTCAGAAGGTCAGGGGTAAAGCAACACTCTGAGGAGGTTCACATGATTAGATCTACCTAGGCTAGCACAGCCCTACCCATGTAGACTTGGTTGTGAGAACTGCCAGGATTGGTCCCAATCCCAGCATTCCTCCACCGGGTAGCCTGGGTCCCCCCCCCCGCAGTCTAAAAGTGAGGTAGGAGCGGATGTGCACACCCTCCTACACTACCACCTGGTTGTGTTGGAGCACAGGCTGCCAGCAGCCATTGCTACCATAAAGGTGCAAGGAAGGAGTGATCCAGCCTGTGAAATTTCTACAATGTACTGCAGTGCTTGTGTGGTACGTTATGGGATCCCTGGTGGCCAGGAGTCCTTTCTCTCACCTCTCTCTCACCATACCACTTGCTGCAGTGGTGATCATGTGTGAATGTGGGGGAACATAGGGACATAAGAACTTAGGAAGCTGTCATATACTGAGTTAGACCATTGGTCCATCTAGCTCAGTGTTATCTACACAGACTGGCAGTGGCTTCTTCAAGGTTGCAGGCAGGAATCTCTCTCAGCCCTATCTTAGAGATGCCAGGGAAGGAACTTGGAACCTAGATGCTCTTCCCAGAGTGGCTCCATCCCCTAAGGGGAATATCTTACAGTTCTCACATGTGGTCTCCCATTCAAAAGCAACCAGGGTGGACCCTGCTTAGCTAATGAGACAAGTCATGCTTGCTACCACAAGACCAGCTCACCTCCAGTGTGGCAAGCAGGGACGAAACAGAGGTCATGTGGTGGAAAGTAGGAACAATATTGCCTCCCCCACCCACCCTCCCCAGCCCCAGGTAACATGATTACGTGAACAACCTTACTGTGTGTCACTCTGGTGGGGAAAGTCAGAAGCACTACTCCCCTCTACACACACACACACACACACACACACACACAATGCACACTAAAAAGCTTTCTAAAGACACAAAGGACTCCTTCAATTCCTGACATGAAAGAGAGTTTGTAATGAGAAAATTTCCCTAAGATTGCAGTCCTATGTGAATTATTATTTAAATATTTATATACAACTTTTGAAACATTTTCTCATACTTTTCCCCATGTAAACACAAACCAGCAGCATCCACTGGAGGGGTGCTATTCCAAACTGAATAGAGACAGTGCAATGCTTACTTGAGAGTAACCAAGGTGATTTGCTGCTTAGTAATCATGCCTAGAATCCAACTACACATTTCATTTATACCAGTGAAGCCAACAGAAACATTTATTTTAAGGTATTATACTCCTATAATTTTATTTCAGTCTTGAAGATTCTTTCTATCTAGACAGTAACTAATAAGACGCAGTGAAAAAATATGACTTGGGTCCCACAGGCATTTTTCAGGCTAGCCTTATAAGCTCCTCTGAATTTTTTTCTTTAACTATACAATACTTCAATTATGCGTAAATAAATAGAAACAAATGTGAACCTTTTGTGCTTGTGTCAGAATATTATCTGCATAATAAGGAAAATTGTCAAAACAAGAGGCAGCATTGGGCCATTTCTAAACTTTATTATTTCAGCTATACATGATCATTTACAATAAAGACATTGGTTAAATAATTTATGAGGAGAGCTTAACTTTACACCATTAATATTAATAAATACTTATATAGCAGCAAGCAAACAACCAGACTTCAAAGCAAGTGTTGTTTCTCTCCATTTTCAGCTGAGATCTGACCTAGATTGTAGGTTAGAGAATGCTGTCAACATTAATACAAAATTATGATTCTAGTTTCTACCAAGCAGCAAGATGATCTACTATCTTGCTTGAAAGTCTGAAATAGACTACTCTAGCGATAAAGAACTGCATGGAGGTTTGATGCTTGCTACGACTCCTGTGCACAAAGGGGCCTAAAATATGTTTTTCTTTAGCCAGACCACCAGAGTGCTTATCTAATACTCTATGCATCTGAGCCTTAATCTTGAGGCAATTTAAGGCAGGGAGTCAGAAAAGCAAGAACGGGGGAGAATAAATCAGAAACAGGGGGAAGAAGAAAGCAGGGCAAAAGGAAGAAACCAGAAAACAGGGAGAAAGCAGAAAGCAGGGACCAAAAGGCAGAAGGCAAAGGGTGGTGAGAGAAAGCAGAAGGCAGGGGCCAAAAGCCAGAAGAGGGGGGAGAAGGCAGGGGCCAAAAGACAGAAAGGAGGGGAGGCAAAAAGTGGGAAACAGGGGTGTAACTAGGGGAGAGAGGGCCTGTGTTTGTGGCCACTCAGAGTGAAGGAGATAATAAAATAGGGAGGGGTGATGCTGAGGGGCCCTTGGGAGCTGGGGGCCCCAGGTTCTTTGAACCCATCTTCTCAGACCATTGGTTGAAAGCAGAAGGCACCAAAAGGCAGGAAGGAGGGAAGGCAAAAACGGGGAGCAGGCAGAGGCCAAAAGGCTTGGTCTTATTGGCTGGAACAGCCTGCTAATCGATCAAATTATCCCAGCCAGTCTGATTCCTAGGAGACGCCGTCCCAGCATCAGCCACTCGAGGAATAGAAAAAATGGGATAAAAATACACTGCCTGGTGGCTTCAGGGGCTATATTTTGTATTTATTTTTTAGTTCATGGAGTGGTCAATGTCAGGCGGGTGCCCCCTAGGCATCAGACTGGCTGGAACAGCTTCATTAGCAGGTTGTTCCAGCCCACAAGACCAAAGAACTAAGCAATAGGCAAGGAGGAGGGGCTGGAGGAAGCTCCATGCTTTGGAGGATTTGCTGGCTGCCTGTACTGGTAAGTTTGAGTTTCTCTGTTAGCTTGTTTGTTTGGAGGGAGAGGGCAAAGCTCCTCCTGCCCTTACTGATGAGCCACCTCTGATCGCACACACACACACACACACACACACACCCACACACATTTTTCAGAGGACACAGTGGGCTGCAGGGGGAAGAGGAGACCAGCAAAAATGGTTCCACCTCCATTGTGCACACATTTTTTATTTTTTATTTTGCACATGAATAATTACTAGCCGACCCTGCACAGATCATGTGTGCGCTATTTGGGTTGCTCCTGCCATGTCGGCATGTCCGGCTTTCTGGCTGGCCTGGCAGCTGGATGTGTGTGTGCCCCCCCTGCTGCCTGGTTTGCCCCCCACACTTGCCTCTGGCATCCTCCTCCACTCCCCCCCCCACGCTTTTCAGGGCAGCGGGGCTTCGCCCGCCACTGCCCACTTCACACACCCCCGGTGCTCTTTAGGAACCCACTGCCTCACCAACGTGGCCAGGCCCGAAACCACTGCCGCTTCTTCACTGGAGCCGAGTGCACCACCTCCCTGTCGTCGCCTCCCTGCCTGTTCCCTCCTGCTCCCGCCCCCTGACTCCTAGGCATTGCCGGGTCCACCGCCGCCTCCCCCTCACCGCTGCCATTCCCCCCGGCAGCAGCCAACGGCCTCCTGCGAGCCTCTGCTACCCAGCCAAACCACAGGGTGCCGGGACACATCCCCACGGGCACATCTACGAGGATTAATATAATAGATCCTGGATGTCAGCCCTACTTTTGAATGGCCCTAGAACTTTGGGAAGCTTTACAATGCAGGGTAATATAAGATGTGTGTGGTTAGAATCCACTTTCATGTTTTATAGTTGCATTTCATGGAGACAACAGCAACTTTAGGAAATAGCAGTAAAGTTCTATAGTATTTTATCTATGGCACTTGATAAAAATAATTTACAAACTCAGTAAGAATGATAAGAAGTGATCTGGTGCACCCCAAATCTTTGTGTTTGTGACCCGTTCTTTATAGATCTTCTCAATCATCTCAAGCCCATCTTGCACAGGCCATTGATGCTGAAGCATCCCCTGCTCCCAGCAGTGAATTCTGTCAAGTCTAACCACAGTAATTATATTTGGGGTACATGTTTCTGTGTGTGTGTGTGTGTTGCTTCAAGAAAACTGTGAAGCTATTCAGACGAGCAGAAAATAGGGTTAAATCAAATTTAAAATTGGCAACAACAAAAAATTGCAATTTGCCAATAGGGAACAATGGGAAACTTGAATCACTCCATGGTACCCCATGGATAGGTGCTACGGACACCATGGTAGGGCATGATGGGTGATATCTACACCCAATCCACAAAAGAAGCAGACAAGCAGGCAATTAAACCCCCCCCCCCCAAAACCATAGGATCCTATGGGGGGTTAGAGTTTAAAAAACAACAACAAAAACTTTAAATCACTCATTTGCCCCTTTGTGGATTGGTTGGTAGGTCATGGTCATGCTGTGCCACCCAACCCTCTTTGGTGTCTCTAGAGCCTACCCATGAGGAACAATGGGACTGGGAGGCAGAGAGAGCCCTTATGAAAAAGAGGAAACATCAGGAAGGAAGATGGAAGGAAGGAAGGCTGTTTTGCTGCTATAACTGTTTTGCTAAGTCAAGTTCCCCATTGTTCCCTATGGGCAAGCAGAACAAGCAGAGTGTTGTGCACACATTTTGCAACCTTGCCTTGAAAAACAACACTGCAGAACAGAAGCAGCACACATAGTCCCTCCAACACAGAACACCACATTCTGCCTAATACACAGTCCGAAGATGGCAAAAAAAGAATCACTGACCCAGAATCCACTGCCAGCCAAAGTGTCTGCACTGCAGTACCACCATTTGCACAAGTAGCTCTCTCACACACAATTATGTCTGTATTCTTACTTGTAACAGCTGCCATAACACAACAGCACCCTTTGGAGCCAGCAAGCATAGCCATAAGCTCAACTACAGCAACATTTTTAGCCAGATTTTGACTGAGTTATTTTGACCTTGCATTTTGACCTGCAATGCAGATTGCAGAGCAGAGCAGAACAGGGTGAAGCACAAGTTACTCTCAAGATGAGACAAGGAGCTCATCTCACAGTGATCATCAAGAAAACATTACACACAGAGAGAGAGCTGAGCTGCCATTGTACATTTCTCACCACAACACCATCTTACAAACAAAACAAAACAACACTACAACTCAAGGAAGGAAGGAAGACACTCAAGTTCTGCCTTTGTCCATCTAAGATCTAGCAAAACCAGAGAGTTAGTATAGCAGCAATACGTAGCACAGGATTAAATTCAGTTCTGAGAAAATAAAACCACAAAATCAAATCTTCCTTGATTCCTTCCTCCTCTCCTGACGTAAGTGCTCTCTCTGCCTCCCAGTCCCTTTGAATACATTTTGTTCCCCCTTTGTCAATATGAGATCCAGCAAAACAGTTTTAGCAGCAATGGGTAGCACAGCATATAGTGCTGAGAAAAGAAAACCACAAAATCAACCCTTCTTTCCTTCCTCCTCTCCTGATGTTTCCTCTTCTTCATAAGGGTGTTTCTCTCTTTGCCTCCCAGTCCCTTTGAATGCATTTTGAAAGTGTCTCCAAAAGTGTTTCCACTACCTCCCTCCCCCCAGCCAATGGGGGCACAGTTGCCCATGCCAACATTTAATTTGAATGACAAGCCAACCAAGAAGCAAGGAGATGTCAAGCCAATTGGAAGCCAGTGCCAGAAAAACAATCAGCAAGTTGAGGGGAGCGAAATTGGCCACTCAAATCATGCAAATCGATTCACATTGAATTGGGCCTGATTCAATTCAACCTCAAATCAGCTCCTTCATTTGAAGGGTGATTTGATTCAGTCAAATCCAATTTTTTTTTACACAGGGAAGGCTGCTTTGGTATGTGGATTTTGCTGGAATTAGGCAATTAGATGTCAAAATGTTAGCTTCTCAAATACTGTAAATGATACGTCTCATGTTATGATTTCCCCAAGGACTTTATTTGCAAGAACTCCAAGCACATACATATTTGATGGTTTAAAAAAACCCCTGCTGTTTTAAGGCCAGAGTCAAGGCTATCTCATTTGGCTCAAGCTCCACAACGCCAGGAAATTGGAGCCTAAGTCTGATGCCTTAACAAATGTGCTGCATGATCAGTAATGATGTTGTGCAATGTCACAAATCATGCTCAATTACAACATGCCCTGCATGCACCCACATCTTTCTTTGAGTTTTTGAGTCCCAATTCAAGATAGGGAGGATGGAGTGCCTGGCATCAGCAAAGATGCCCCATGTTGTCCTGGTCCTGTATTTGCGTATTTGCAAACACATAAATCTGTATTTTCAGATTTTCAGATTTTCCATTTCTGTTTCCAAGGCACTGCAACTTGGAATAAAAACTTCCATCTTCTCAATATTCAGTAAAGCCTAGTACAAAATAATAATAATCAATGGTTACAACACTTCTGAGGTTTATGGGGCTGTAAATGGGTCTGTAAATAATATGCAATTTCAGATTGGGTTAAAGGCTTCCTTTGCCTTGCCTTACTTGTTGCACCATTTCACTTCTAAGGTCCTTCTGTTGTCTCCTTCATAACTACAACAGAACCTTTGAACCTGCTGGAATTCCCATTTACATTTTTCCTTCTTGTAGTGCCAGTATATGTAGAACTAATGCATGGCCCATTGCACAAATGTTCATTTAACTTTTAAATTTTAAAGTCAATCCCTTATTGTTCTAGTGATTGGTTATCACACATGCTGTAAGTTACAGGGTGCACCTAGTGTTTCTATCGTTGAAGAAGCACTGAAGCTTACTAAGATGGTATGTTTGTTTTACTTTTTGTTTTCAAGGAGAGAATTCTTATCTGGACAATTTTCATTTTGAGGGCAGAGCTGCACTTAATCTGAAGAGTTATGCACTTCGCACTTGTTTCTTTGTATGCGACTTTGCTTTGCTATTTTCCCCCCATGCAAAGGAAAAAAGCTGAAGCGCACACACACACACACACACACACACACACACACACACACACACCTCCCCCCACCCCCAGCTGTGGTGAAGGATGAGCTTGTGGCTGGTGCCCTAACATGTGACAGCCTGTCTGTCACGCAAAGGACATAGCATTCTGTGGCCGTGGCAAAACATAACCCAAACTCTAAACTTTTTGGACAGAGTGCACAGGTACATGTTATTTTTTCTCCATTACTAATAATCACTAGCAGTATATGTATGTACTTAATTCAAGTGCCTTGGTTTGTTGTTGTGCCTGAACCTGTATTCTGGTAACCTCATGGATGGGCACAGGTTCTCTGTGTGTGACATCTTTGCAATGAAGACTGGGTCATATTGTGACTTGTGTTCAAGAAGCATCATCACTTTATTCAAACTAGATTTTTTGCATTAAATCTAGGTTCTGTTGTTGCCACAGGCTCCATTCTGTTGCAGATTTTTTGGTTGAAATGTGTGCCGTTGTTGTCTCATCACTCTCTTACACTTGGGGGGGGGGGCGGCGGAGTAATCTTGCTGTGCCACTGCCAGCCCTGTTTTTGTATCCAGGGATCTGAACTTAATCCGCTTAAGGCCAGATGCCAAAGCAGCACTCACAGGGCTCAGCTTTGTGTATGTGTAGTGGTGTTGTGATCTTGTTGATGAAATGCTTCGGGGAGGGAGGGCATTTGATGTTGGTCTTATTAGTCTGTGCTATCACACTTGCCTGCTGGCTGCTGCTATTATCCTACGTTTGTGTGGGGGCTGTAGGCAGTGCATTTTGTTGTTTTGCACTGTTGTGTGGATCAGTTGCATTTCTGTTGAGGGGATTGGGGACACAGTGAATGTGGTGTGTGATATTTGGAAACATTTGTTCAAAAGCAGTATATAAATATTTGTTGTTGATGTGCGCTGCACCACCCATAGGGGACAATGGAGACATGAGTGCCCATTTCTGCTTGTGAGTACCTCCTAGGAGTGCCACAGTGGGTTGGGTGTTAGTGCCCAATGGGTAGTGGCTACCACCCAAATTAAAACAAAATACCCAAAGGGATGTTTTTTTTACAAATTTTGGAAGTGTGTGTGTGTTTTTATGTTTCCCCCACAGGGAATAACGGGGTTTTTAGCAGTCCCATAACTCTGCATGAGTGGCACCAGGGTGGTCCAAAGTGGGTTGCATTGTAGTGCACATGGGGTGCCAACCACCCCTCAAACCACCACCCCATGGGGTACTGGGTTCTGTTTTTATTTTCAATTTTGGATATAATCTGAGTGGATTATTTGGTGCAAAATGAATGATGAATGACCAAAGAATCCACTCAGGATCAATTTGTACCATATAATCCACTCATTGACATGAATTAATGTACAGGCAAACCTTGCCATCCGCGGTTTTGCATATCCACAGTCGGATAATTAGCACCTGACCTTGTTATATGTCCAAAAAAAAAAAGCAAAAAGCACGCAAATAGTTAAGACTCCCATATCCATGGGTCAAGGGTGGGCAGAAATGACCCTCGAGGTCATTTCTACCCACCAATTTGTGAAACAGAGCTATTTTGTGGCTCATTTACTTGAGAAGCCCCATGAAAAATCACAAGAAAATGCTTAAAAATGGACTATTTCCGACTTCTGGGTGGCATTGCTGGATCACTGGAGGCCCGCAGAGCATGAGATGGCACTTTATTTTGCCCTTTAAAACCTCCCCCCAACTTTGGTGGCAATTTTCAGGCCTCCGGGAACCTAACGTCCATGATCCCATTGCCCCAATTAGTCAGTATTTGTGTTTCCATATCCACGGTAATTATGGAGAACAGAACCCCTGCAAATACTGAGGTTCTCCTGTATGCAATTGAGGCATGTATGACAATCCTTCAGTTGTTCTAAAAGAGGCCTGCTTACCTTATTTTCAAGAACTAGTGCTCCTCAAAATCATGATGAAAATGGGAAAGTTTGAGTGGGAAAGTGGGAAAGACGGTACCTCAGCAAAGTGTTTTTTTCATAAATTGTGGAACAAGTATCTGAAGAACAAGAAGAATTAAACACAAAATTGCCTCTCTTTGTATTCTGTTGCACAATCTTTTTTTAAGGGTATTAATTTCAGTGGAATAGCTGTTATAGACACATAATTATTTAAGGATAATTAAATATATTTCTGTGTTTTTTTTTAAAATGCTAGGTTCTTGGTGTGTTAATTATAAATGAAAAGCCATTAAAAACTATTATGCACTCTACTTTCAGGACCTCTATTGTTTTCCTAGATGTACAGCTATCACCACAAAATAGTCATGTTTTCTCTTGCTGTTTCCATAGAAATTGTTTCTGTGGCAACCATAGTATCTTGTGCATGTAGTTTTTTATTCATGTAGCACCACATGTGAAGAGGGGATACTGAAAAGTATTCTAATGCCTCTGCATACCCCTCTTTAGGAATGCAGACAAATGAAATCTACTGTGTGGAAGAGAAACAATTAATGAAGAAAATAAACACCTTTTAATTTTCCTTCCAGGAATTATAATATTATAAAGTTACCTGAGTGACATGAGGTGATTTAGAATGTATAAATATTGACCAATGAGAAGGATGATTAATGGTCTAGGACCGAGAAGGCCCTTTGGTGAACATAAGGCATTTCTGCTTGTGGAAACCTCCTTGATCCCTTTTCTACCAGTCCCTCTCTCTTGCTGTTGCACTTCCTGATGCCACTTTCCATACTTCTGGAGGACCCTTGACCCTCACAAGTAACTTTTGTCAGAGTCCAAGGTGCTGGGATGGGAGTTGAATGAAATGAAAGCCCAGTGAAAATGGGCTTTCAGTTCTCTGGATCCTACCCCCTTGTTTCCTACTAGGACTCATGTATGACATGAAAGGCAAAGAGAGAATGAACACCTAAACTGTCTGAATTGCCAGACTCTTTGATATAAAATGTATTTTGTACACACGTTTAATAGACACAAAGTAGTTTATTGTAATGATTCATATCCCATCTTTCCCTGTTAAAAACAGGCACAAGGCGAATCACAATATAAAATGTGAATGTCTTACTACTTAATCAGATGTATTTCACAACCCATTGCACATTACTGTTTTGCATTATATACTATTCTGAGCAGGAGGAAATTCTAGAGGCAGCTTTTTCCAGGATCAGATGCTTATGGCAAGAAATATGGTACCGTTTGTAAAGAACTGTGACCATCTTTCTGACTCATGAAGCATGGGACAAGAGCTTGTCTTGTGGTAGAAGGCATAAATTGTCACCTTCACTAAGCAGGATCCACCCTGGTTTGCATTTGAATGGGAGCCTAAATGTGTGAGCACTGTAAGATATTCCATTTACGGGATGGGGCCACTCTTGGAAGAGCAGAAGGTTCCAAGTTCCTTCCCTGGCATCTCAAGAATAGGGCTGAGAGCGATTCCTGCCTGCAACCTTGGAGAAGCCGCTGCCAGGCTTGGAGAAGCCATTGCCAGTCTGTATAGACAATACTGAGCTAGACAGACCAGTGGTCTGACTTGATAAGCCACCTTCCTATGTTCTTATGTTCCTATGAGTGCTACAGGAGATGTACCAGTGCTGCTGATGGGTTTGACCAACACAGCATTGGTGCTCTGATAGGAGGGGGGATCAATTACCCCCCTTCCCCCTGAAGCACTGTATGCCATCCAAAAATATGCCCTCAAGGGTTGTGCAGCCTTCAGGGACATATTTTCAGGCGGTGGAGAGCTCATCCAGGAGAAGCGGACATTGTTGAAATTGAGGGGGTGGTACATGAGTGCTGATGTTTTGTTAGTCTGAAATTCAATAGCTTCACCAGCACTTCTCATCAGCATCTTATTTATTTGTTTGTTTATTTATTTATTTATTTCATTTATTTATTACATGTATTACATTTATAAACCACCCCATTCAGAGGCTCTGGGTGGTGTTAGGATCTTGGCCTGCATTACAAATGTATAGACTGAGTGGATGAGAACAAGGATGGATGTAGGTGGTACTGGTAGAATCGGTTTAGCTCTCTGATATCCCAGAAGTTGCTTTTGCCACCAATGAGGTCATACATACAATATAAAACTGTGTTCTGCCCAGGTTTGGGAGCTGCAAGTGCTCCTAATTTTCAGTTGTGTGGCAGCAAGGTAGGAGAAATACCTGGGTAGCTTTTCCTCCTAACTGGTTTCCACACAATCATTTCTGTCCAGGTTTTCCTTCTGCCTTGCTTCCATACAACCCAAAACTGGGAGCACATACTATTCCCAAACCCGAGTACAACACAGTATTTGATTGTGTGAATGACCTCAGAGTCTTCTCAATACTAGGGGTGTGCACGAATCAAATTTTTCATTTCAATTTGTACCCAAATGAAAACACCACCGATTTGTTTTGGGTCGGAATCTGACCCAAATTGATTTGGTTCAAAAAAGGGTCCTGAGGCCAAAAGAGTGGGGTGGGTGATAGTGCCCAGAGGGTGGAAGCTACCACCCAAATTTCAAAGAAATTGGGCAAAGGGGTAATTTTAAAATGATTTTTGAAGTTTACACATCTTTAAGCTTTTTCCCTTAGGGAATTATGGGGATTTCAGCAGCCTTAGTTATAACTTCCCAGGGGTGGGTGGCACCAGGCTGGCCCAGAGCAGGTTGTGGTGGGTGGTAGTGCCCAATGAGTGCAATGAGTACCACCCAGATTTCAAAGGAATTGGGCAAAGGGGTGATTTTTTTTAAGTTGGCATGTCTATGGGGCAGACTTGGGGCAGAAAAGGGGTTTCAGGGGCAGAAGAGTGGGTCAGGTAGTAGTGCCCCAATGGGTGCCTGCTACCATCCAGATTTCAAATAAATATGTGAAAGTGGTGATTTTTAAAGAATTTCTGAATTTTGTGCGTCTTTAAGCTTTTCTCCCATAGGGAATAATGGGGATTTCAGTAGCCCCATAACTCCACTTGGAGGACACCAGGGTGGCCCAGAGCTAGTGGTGGTGTAGTGCACATAAGGTGCCAACCACCCCCAAACCCACAAGCCCATGGGGCACTGGGCTTTGTTGTTTCTGAGGTGTCCTGAGGGTAGATTCTCTGGTAGCAAATGATTCAAATCATTTCGCACATCCCAACAGGCCATTTTCTCTCTTCAATCACCCAAATGCTGCTTCTTTCAGCCCTCACCCACTAAAACAAGGAAGATTTCTGAGATCACAATTCCAATACTCATTTATGATTAGGAATTATTAAGGCTAAAATTGCTCTGTACTTACAAACAGAATGTGTGTCTCCTACCTTATGCACCCTAGAAGATTAAAGAGGGTGTGAATCCTTCTTTTGTGCTAAGCAGACTTTCATTTCATAATTGAACTGTATGGAAGGAAGTGAGGAATAACTCTTAACATATATATCCTAGCAAATGATTTAAAGTTGTGTTGGCAAATCTTTAGCTATTGCAAATCTTGATGAATTGTGAATTTTCCATGTGTCTTTTAAATTTTCAGATATCTGTTGAACCAAATGGATTTGGATATGAGTATTGATGAATGCATGGCTAAGAAAAAAGACACATTTTGACAATATAAATCTTTGTGATGAACCCCAAGATCTGATCTGAAGATAACTGTTTTCCAGTAAATTGCTGGAAAATTGCTGCCATTGAAACATGTCATATAGCAGTAGCATTCATAGCTCAGGACCTGTCCAGGATTTGTATTTAGGTTTGATGATTATTGTTAGAGGTGCACAGTTTAGAAATGTTCCCTAAGTTAATTATTAATACAAGTGTGGGTAAAAAATTCAGTGGTGACAATCTTTGAGGACCATTGCATAGCTCCCCCACCCGCCCCGAGTCCAAAAGAAAAATCATGAAATGTAAAGTGGAAGTGGACACATGAATCTCTATTTCACATTGAACCAACACATTGGATAGAATGTGTGATTTTAATATTTAATCATTTGCAATAACATGCAATTTTAGTATTTTCAAGAGAAGAACGAAGCAACCAGTAATGCAAACAGGAATAGGAGGACAAAATAAACATTTAATAACCAATGCCTTCTGTCCTTATCCTTATTAAAAAATATCTCAGCTTTGTGGAAAGTTTGAGTTGCCCTGCCCCTTGCTAAATAACTGCATTATTTATGCATTATTATTATTTTTTGGTGAATGTTTTTTCCTAGCATTTTTGCTATGTTTTTGTATTTGTTTTGTAAGGCTTTCCTGTTCTGCTTTGATTCTAAGAGTTATAAAATTTATGGCTGACATTTGATTCCTAACAAAACATGCACATTTGGAGACTCTGCAGGAACATACAACAGGGACCTGTGCACAACTCCCCCAGTCCTCCTCAATGCACCCTGTTGCTAGGGATGGAACCACCATTGGGCGAGCAGGTTCAAAGAACCCAGGCCACCGTGAGCCGGCTAGCCACATGGCCCTGTTTGGGAGGGAGACCACACCCCTGCTTCTGACATCAGAAGCAGGGATGTGGCTAGCCTGCACCCTGCATCTGACATCAGACACGGGGGGCAGGGCCAGGGGGCTGCGGCAGCACCGAACACAGGCTGCCACCAGCCTCCCAATGTGCCTGGCTCTTGCGCCAGTGGGGTGAAACCTCCCAGCTCTGCTCCTGCTCCAGAAGTACTTTATAGGAGAGGAAAATGTCCTCTCTAAAAGAGGATACAGTGACACATTTCCTCTCTTACAGAGTGTTTCTGAAACATGGGCAGAGCTGGGAAGGTTCACCCACTGATGCAACTGTAGGCATGAAGTAGGACCCTGTTGCATCCCCTCAGAGCCTCCTAATCTATATGCTTTGTTAGGATGTCAGCCAGTGTGTGTGTGAGAGAGAGAGAGAGAGGGAGGGGGTAGGGAGGGAGAAACCCCTGCTAACTGGACAAAGAGGCACCTTTTTAACATAGTGATTCTCTTTATTTAGCAGGGGGAGAGTAACTTGCGCTATCCACCCCCAGCACAGTACCTCCAGTGACTGTTGCTGGTCTGTCTATGTTTCTTTTTAGATTGTGAGCCCTTTGGGGACAGGGAGCCATCTTATATATTATTTCTCTATGTAAACCGCTTTGGAAACCTTTACTGAAAAGCAGTATATAAATAGTTGTTGTTGTTGTGTGTACATGTGTGTATGTGTGTGCTGACACACATGAAGGGATGCCTTGTTAAAAAGGCAAGATGAGGCAGTCTCACCTCAAGTGACAGATTGGCAGTGGTGCCAGACTGACCACTTCCATAGACCTGTCTCCTGTCGCATCTCTCTCTGTGTGTGTGTGTGTGTGTGTGTGTGTGTGTGTGTGTGTGTGTGTGAAAGCCTCATTTGGCATTAAACTGGGATATTCTGCAATCAAAGACTCTAACCTAGTGGTGAACTGTCTCCGCTCACTGTAGCCTACAAGTAACCTTCCAGGGAGGGCCAAATCCATGTTTCAGGGAGACGGGCAAACTACCTTCTATGCCCTCCCTCTTACCTGGGTGGGCCTCCACCATCTCACAAAGGATATGGACACAGAGATGGTCTTTGGGATCAGCAATATAACTTTCTGGAGGTTCTGGACCCATGGCAGGTGCCCAGTGGTGCTATCTCTTGACACCAGCCCTGTTCCCTGGATTGTAGAAAACAAAATGCATTTAATGAAGACAGAACTGAAAGACAAATCTACATGCCCATGGAACATAATGGGTAAACTCCAGGGATGTAACAAGTGCCTCAAATCTGCTGATGCTACTAGTGCCCAAAGAAGTACAGTGGAAAAAAGTCTTATGAAGAAGCACCTCCAACAAGGGTAAACCCCTGGGACTGGTTTTTGGTTGTTGTTGGGTGTTTGGGTTAGGGTGGGTTGTTGTTGGGTGTTTGGCCCATACTGTAGCTTCTTGACCATAACTTTTGGACTGCATAAAAGTGCCTTGCACATAGTTTGAGGGCAATGTGTTGCCATCTCTAATATTTCTAAGTTGAGATTCAGTCTAAACATCTTTAGCAGTTATGAAGGTGTTAAGAGACTCTTTGTTGTGTGTTGTTATGATAAGCTTCCACAGCTACCCTTTTGGATTTTGCACAGAAAGTGGAGTGTTTCAGCACACTTAAGCAGCACACCATCTGAAGCAAGCTAGGATGCTCCTAGCACAAGCATATGCATCTTTGCTTAGAAGTAAGTCTCACTATGTTTAATGTGGCTTACACTCTGGTAAGTGAGTTTAGGATTAGCAATAGCACTTACATTTATATACCGCTCTATAGCTGGAAGCTCTCTAAGCGGTTTACAATGATTTAGCATATTGCTCCCAACATTCTGGGTACTCATTTTACCGACCTCAGAAGGATCGAAGGCTGAGTCAACCTTGAGCCCTTGGTCAGGATCGAACTTGCAACCTTCTGGTTACAGGGCAGCAGTTTTACCACTGTGCCACCAGGGGCTCTTTTAACATTTTAAAACTGGCTGCCTGATTTATCATGGTCTTTTTTGTCAGTCAGGAGGCTTTTAATCAATTAAGCATTCCTAATGAGTAATCCAGTTGTTTTTGGTTGTTTGTTAACACTTTGGTCTGAGTATGTCTTTCCCTCTATCTGGATGGATTTTTAAGTGGAGTTACGAGTTGTCACTTGATTTGCTATCTAGTAGCTGCATACCATCCTGTAGCCAAACCTTACGTTTAAAAATGCCATTCAGAGTCAACAATGACTTAAAACATTTGTCTGAACAAGCTTTTAATCTCCCATACAAATTAAATGTGATCTGACCTTGCCTTGGTCAATGTGGTCACTTTTATTACACACTTAGGTCGTTCTGACCTTCGCTAGGGAGGGCTGCAGGGAAGGCAGGAACTTACTTGCCTTCCCTCCACACAAATGGCTATCGCCTTGGACTGCCACTGCAGCAACAAAAGTCCCAAGATGGGATCAGGAGAACGTCGAGGAAGTCCTCCTGCATCCCAGTGTGCCACACAAGCAGCAGAGCAGTTGTTCTCAGTAGAGCAGCTGTTCCACTCTGCACAGCCACTACGTCCCCCTGGCTTGCTGCCTAAAATGGCGGTGGGCCAGGGAGAAATCCAGCTACCCGGAGATGATCTCACACACACAATTGCTTGCTGTCAGGTTGTTCTTCCTTGGTAAATGGCCGGGTAGAGAAGTTGGGCTCCACAGGGCCAGAGCAGCTGGGAGTGAAGGGCTCCCAGCACTCCAGATGACACGAGGTAACCCAGGCAGCTCGTGTCATGAGAATAGGCTCACTGACATCTATCTATGTCAATGTCATTAGGTGTATGAATTGTTGAAGCCTATCTTGTTTTTATGAAAAAGACCAGGATATAAAGCAACATTTTAAGAAAAGTTGTGAGTCATGGTAATCCTCCTTCATGATGGCTTCGAATGTCCTGAATGTGGAGATCCTTTCCTCCTCCCAAATCTAAAACCCTTGATGTTTGTCACAGCTCTTTCTGTGGTATGCTTTTTTGAAATAAATTAGTAGGAAGGTGTTGTAATTAAGAGGCATTGTAATTGAAGTCTGACATCATTATCATCACTTTATTTGGAACTCTCACCAGCATCTTTAGAATTTGTTGCACATATAAAATTGTCCAAGTTAATTATATTGGAGCTATGCCCAGTATAGATGAGGCTACAATGGGCATAGCCCCCAAACTCTTAAGTTGGGCAATTTTGCAGGTTTGATGTTCATGTTCACCATATATGGCTCAATATATGAAGTTGATCTACCTTATATGGGCTGACATTCTGTCTAATGCTACTCTTGTGCAAGACGGTTATACTAGCTAGTTGTGTTAAATCTGGAGCTTGTGTTCCAGACTAGTGTTGCACTAACACACAAATGCATTTGTGCTTACGCAACAAGCTGCATAACGAGTGACACACCTCATATGTTTTTCATATGAGTTCAAGAGCACGACTCTGAAAATCCTCATAATTTAGTGCAATTGTGCAATCTTCCTGCACTAGTTTTGTTTATTTTTCAGTTGCAGTGTTAGTGAGGATGTTGGCCCCTGACTCATATGGGTTTGACTCATCTGCCTCAGTATTATTTACCTCCAGTGCCTGCCAGCTGCTTCCCAGGGTTCAGAGAGAGGCCTTTCCCAGCCCTACTTGGAGCTGCTAAGAATCAAGCAGTGGCTGAGGCGGGTCTCACAATCAGTGAGACCCACTTTGAAAGGGTTTGCGGAGAACAGGCTAAGCCCACTCTCCCCACAGATGATCAGCAAGCCCTGGCTGGGCGGGCAGATTGGCCGCCCACATGACTGCTGGCTCCGTCACAGAGTTGGCGGAGGCATGGGAGTTCGGGGGCCACGCAGCTCCCGGAAGTTCCAGCATGCCGTTTGTGAGCGCGCAGAACATGCTGGAGAGACCTCCGAGCCAGGAGGCTGCTTTTTAACCTCCCGGTTGGGGGTCTTCTCATGGAGCCTCACCACATCAGCACATGATCCGTTAACCCCAGTTAGCGGAGTGCTCACTCTGCTAACCTGGGCTAAAGGAAGGGCTTCTCAATCTGGTTAGCTGCTTGTAAACCACCGGGCTCGCCTATGAGCCCGGTGGTTTACACAAGCCGCAAAAATCGGGCTAGGCTCTCCTAGCCTCTCTGTCTTGTTTTTATGCTTTTTATTCATTTGAAGGTGGGGCATGGGGGAGAGACCTCGATGGACTCTACTCAGTTAAAAATTAAAATGTGTTGATGCTTTATAATAAGGGGAAAAACCCCTCTAAACTTGAAAAGGCAATATACTAGAAAGTTTCCACTGCCATTACCATCTGCTAGCAATAACAAAAGGCTATTTAGATGGGGCAAAGTGGCAGAAGCCCCCAAACCCAGCAGTGTTAGGGCCTGGAAAGCTAATGATTGCCTCATTTCAGGAAGGTATATGGTTACATGTTTGACTATCTCCTTCCCCCTAATCCCAGTGCAAACAAAAAGAAGAAGCTTCCCTCTTCACATAGAATGTAAAATGTCAGGAAGAATGCTGGACTGAACTCTTCTCCATCACATGTTACTTTTCTGTGTAGAAAAATATTTTAAATGGGTGAAGCATTTAAATAATGTAGTTCAGGAAAAGGCATACTATTTGAGTCTCCTGTAAAAACTGGACTTAATGTAGGTCAAATGGGGGCCAGGTGCCATCTCATCTTCAGCCTCAGGCAGCAAAATGTCTTGTGTTGCTTCTACCAATCATTAACATGAGTGTGGGGTATATAGTTACTCCAGGTGGAAAAACACTTTGAGGGCATTCACATGTCCCTCAAAAAGAGGGTAGAAGGCAATAAGAATAAGAGTTCTGATGTATCAAGGTCTATCTAGTCCAGCATCCTATTTCACACAGTGGCCCATCAGATACCTCTGGGAAGCCCATGGGCAAGAGCTGAGGGCATGCTATCTCTCCTATTGCTACTCCTCTGCAACTGGTATTTAGAGGCATCATGCATCTGAGGCTGGAGGTAGCTTCAATATACTCAGGGATTCATGGTCATGTGAACTCACTGGAATCCCTCCTACCCAAGATGCTCAAAACATGGTAACCCAAGTTCTGTACCCTGTTCTTTACACAGGTAGGAGGAAAAGAGAGTTCCTCTACCTTTTTGTTTTGGTCATATGGGTGCATTTTATACTTCTAGCCGCTCCTGAGAAACAGCAGCCATGTAAACAATAGAGAGCTGTGGCCACAGTTGCTGCCATCTGTGAATGTGCCACTCTGCAAAGCACATACTGTGATCTTGTTGCTTGCAGTAACTTCAGCAGGACTGGGCCTGCCTCCTGCTCCTTCATGGCCAATCAAAGGATAGCTGATGGTGATGAGGGTTGCCAGTCTACTGGTGGACTGCATGCTGAGAAGGCTGTCTCAGTTCTTGGAGGACCTTGTACTGTTCCAACTGTCAAGGTCTGGCCAAATGCCAGGGAAGTTCACGGGTTGGCTGAACCCTGTCGACTGAATGACGTACGTTGTTTTTCACCAAAGAGTAGATGGCTGGTGACAGGATTTATAGTGGAAGCCGATAGCTCCCAGCTGGCAATAATTCATGGCTTATCAGCCTTCAGCAAGAGGCGTTTGCTCCTTCTAATAGATTCTAATTGCGTTCTGCGTTTAGTGCGCCTGCGTTGTTGTGGTGTCAGTGTTTCATTGCCTAGTTCTTCTTCCGATTGGTCTCTCACGCTTTCTGCTGACTCAGGTTGTTGTGCCTGCTCTAAATCATTAGTTGGATCTACCACAGCCATTTCATGAACACTGACAGCCGGGCTCTGCCCCTCAGACACTCCTGACTCGGCTGGAAAGTTGACAGCTTCCCCTTCCTCCTCGCTGTCAGAGATCGAGGGCGTGACACCAGCTTGCAGTTTCCACAATGGAGGCCTCTCCTGGCTTAAATCTGTGTGCTGGGTTTGCCTTCCCAAAAACAGGTTCCGCTCATCTGTGGCTATCAGGGTAGGAGCTCTTTACCCCACAACTCACCCCCATACGGTCATGTAAAAGACGTCGTTCATATCTTGGATAACTGTTGCTACCCTTGACAGTTTTATTTATTTTATTTATTCAATTTTGCATCTAGAGAGAGCTGTTTATGGTAATTGCTATTATTTGGGAATATTGTATCCTGTGGGTGCCAGTAACAATGTCTTAGGGATGTGCAGAATGTTCTGAGCTCGGAGTGTTCTCACTTGAAATGGGCTGTGTAAGTGTTCTGTTCTGAAATGGAAGACCCCTCAAGACTTGTTCTGTCGGAACAACCAATTCAACTTCTTGTTCTGACAGAAAGTTCTGGGCATTACAGCAGAACACAAATGTCTGGAATGAGCTCTTCATTTGAAGGGTATTCAGTTTTGGAACAGAACGCTCGCAACGGCCCATTTTGAGTGAGAACATTCCGAACTCAGAACATCCTGCACATCCCTACAATGTCCTAAAAGTCAGTTAGTCAACCAACTAACCACTAACCTCCAACACACTGTACAAGATGTGCATCTGGAGTACAGAACCCCACAACAACAACAACAACAACAACAGAAGGGCTAACTGTCTGCGATTCCTCCCCTTGTTTATATCTGAAGTACTTTTCTATGTGTATTGAATGGGAAAGCTTGTCACCGTAAGCATCTATCTAGTCATTGTATATTCTGAAACAATTATAAATGCCACAATAGAGTAAAGCTTCTATAAGATCGTTTTTTAGAACAGAACAAATGCTATGGACAATAAGCAGGTCAACAAACTCTACTTCTGGTTCTTACTAGAATTTCATAAATTCCATAGCCCATTTATTGCTGAAAAGCTTTGAAAGAATTGTACAGGAATGAAAAGAATGCCAGAAAAACATAGATCTCTTCCGCAGGACTTACTGTGTTTCTCGCTGAACATGAACATTATTGAAGGAAGGCTATTGTGTTCTGTTCAGTAGGCTCTCAGAACTTGAGTTGTAATCATAACTGATAAAGATTTGAGGCTCTGACGTCTCCTACCCTTGCCTCAAACATTTTCACTAAATGTTGTACAAGACATGGTATTAGCTTGCTAGTAATTTCTATTAACTCACACATTTGTCATTTATTTACATCAATTATAACACAATAATTAAAGGATACATATAGAAGCCAGAAAGGTAGACATTTGTAAGAGAATATTATAAGAATTAATCACTTTTTTCATATGAAAGGAAAGGAAAGATAGTGCCATTGAGTCAACAATGACAAATATTTATATATCACTTTTCAACAAAGGTTTCCAAAGTAGTTTACACAGAGAAATAATAAATAAATAAGATGGATCTCTGTCCCCAAAGGAATCACAGTCTAAAAAGAAACACTAGCAACAGTCACTGGAGGTACTATGCTGGGGGTTACAAGCTCCATTTGGCTCTTTATTGATCAAAATGAGCAATACTTCTGATTCCCCCTTTATTGAGATTCTGCTTACAGGAAGGCTTCCATAGGAAGCATATAGAGACAAGGAGGAGAGCATGCTGTGAACTCTTAATTTGGAAACAATCTTTTGAAGGTGTGGGCTGAAAGCAAATCAAGTGGATTTCTTAAGTCACATACAGTGGTACACCAAGCGGATTGGCGGCCCATGTTCCTCCCTGCTGGTGGCCCCTGCATACGCAGCACATGCACCAATGATATCCATGTGCATGACATCATGTGCAATGGGGGCATGGCCCGATCACTGGAGGGACCACCCCAGCCCTCTGGGTTGCATGGCTGGCTGCATTTATTTCCCTTTCTCTCCCTCACTGGAGAGCTCGCATGGGCTCCTTGGAGCTCTGGCCATGCCCCTTTTGTACATGTCATCACATGCATATGGGCATGGCTCAGCCTCTGGAGAACCCATGCAAACTCCCCAGAGCTCATTTCTTGACAGTTTTTGCTGGCTGGCTGCATTTATTTCCCTTGAATGTGATCCTGAGGGATGTGGCAGGCCCTCCAGTGATCAAGCCATGCCCCCTTTGTGCGTGATGTCATGCACACAGAGGGCTCCAGCAGTCTTTTTGATTGTCAGCCCAGGTTCTTTGAACCCTACTGTTCAATGGTGGCTCCACCCCTGGACACACATTAGTACAGAATTTTGGGTCCATGGCTGCATTTATCTCTTGCCTGCTTCTGCTGCTCTTCCCCACTGAGATATCAGCATGTGGAAAGAGATATCAGCATTGGTGTGGGGGGAAACCTAGTGCTCTGTAGGCTGCAAGATTTAGGGGGAATCACAGATCACAACATGGGGGTAAGGGGCAGCAGTTCACTATGCCACCTCAGATGCCAGGGGAATTTGGCTGCAAGGTCTGGAATAGTAGCATGACATGACCAGAACCACAAATTCCAGGGTGAGTGGCAAGATGGAAAGTCATAGTCAAAAGCTTTTAACAAATTCAGAGCAGGTATCTGGCTCAAAAAAAGATCCACAGAAGCTGCACACCAAGCTGAAACAAAAGGTTAAAATCACAAAGAGAAACAAAGGTACTCCAGGTCTGGTCCAGCTTCTTCTTATGGCTTGGAGGATGGGCTGTGAAGTGGGAAAGTATCTACCCCAAACATACCCAATGTGCATTCAGAAAAGTTCTGGTATAACAATCTATAGTCTTGATTGTGTTAGCAAGCCTTTAGATGATGTCTAGAAGTCTCAATTATCTTACTGTGTAAAGTAAGATAATTACAAATTGTTGTAATGTTTTAACCTTTTTATTTGTTGTTTTTATTGTTTTGTTGTAAACTGCCCAGAGACTTGCATTTTGGGCAGTACACAAATGTGTTAAATAAATAATAAATACTGTGTCAGTAAACATGAACCTGCTCTCAACTCATATCTGGCATCAGCAATGTGCACCAAAGTCACTCTGGGTCCCTTTCACCTGCCAATGCTACTACAGCAAACCTCAAGCCCCAGAAGGTTTTCTTTAACAGACACCTAGGATCACCTATGGGTAAGGCCCATCTAACTGACAAGCATATTAGGCACATTCTATATGGATGAATAACCGGGATGGTACATTTTTTTTCTTGTGTTATCTGGAACATATAGGGTTTCACTTCCTGCCATTTTTACTTAGATTTAGACTGAGTAATTGCAAAACTGTCTTCTTTCCAAGAATTTTCCATTAGGGACCCAATCACTATTGAAGCTTCATTGTGATACATACGGTTAACTGTGAATACTTGAGATGATTTCACAAAGGTAGCTTTTTTCCTATTTTAAAGTAATTACTAGGTTGTTGCTATAGGGACTGCTAAATGTATTATGCACCATTTGCAGTGTAACTGACTGTGGGTCATACAAATGGTACAGATCTTCTTGTGCCTAATTTGAAAGAGCTGCTGAAGTACCCATTTCACCGACAATTTTAAGATATAAAGTATATACTATATATATGGAGGGGTGTGTGATTAACACAATCTGCTATATTCGTAATGGGTGGGGAATCAGCACTTTCCTTTCCTCCACAGATTCTAATAGAAATATTTGAGAAAGCATAGAGAGATGCGGTTTAATGCACAATTAAATGGTATACAGGTGATGCAATACACATGATGGATCTGTGACTATGTTCCTCTCCAGACCTTCTTTATTGTGCAAAAATAAAAATTAAAACATAAGTAAAACTTAAAGCACATGTTTAGACATAAACACATTGGCCTCAGTCTTCAATAATCCACTGTTTAATCCGCATTCTTATATTTGAAACACTTCCCAATCAAATCAAAAGATCTTGATTTGATTGGGGAGAGTTTCAATGTTGAAAGATTTGTTTTAAGTTTTACTTCTGTTTTAATGCTCGATGGTTTTAGAAAGATGGACTGAGGGTGTGAGTCAATAATTACTTATAGTGGTGTAGACCCACTGTTGTTAATGAGTCTACAATGGTGCCAGTAGCCTTTAAGTAATTTTGGAAAAGTTGTGTCACAATGTCTTGCAAGAGAGGAGAAAAAAACAAACTCTTAGCTACTTCTTTTGAGGGGGGAATATTATGGAACATTGTGATAAATAGCTCTAGACCTAGTGCATTTATTTGAGAGGAGTGAGGTGAGGGTAACCCCACAGGAACATTATCTTATAATCTTCTGTTATTGCGCCTGCTAACTAGAGACTGTACGTATGCAGCAGCAGTGTTGCAACATCCTATAGAAAATGTTGCCCTCTCTAGCCATTATCACACTTAGGGCTTAGACTCTTCCCCCAAGCAGCCACTTTCTGTAAGAAAGGAAGGCCCTGTCCCCTTCCAGAATTATATAAACTGTGAGTTAGCAGCTAACCAGCTGGATTCTTCTTTCCCTGGTAAATTACAAAGATAGCTCTTTGCCACAAACATATTCTTCGATTTAAGAATTGTGGATAACAACGGTTGTTTCTCAAAGACTGTTGTTATCCTGGGAGCACGCTAGGCATTATTATACTTGCATTAAAATATTTTTTAATTATCACTTTGTTATCCCTTTCTCAGCAGATGTGATTTAATGCAGAGTACATAAAGAAGGCGATAGGAAGAGCATCCTTAATAATTCTGTGTTCGGCAATTTTAATTTGAAAGTGCTTGATGGCTAACACTTAACACTGTCTCCAGGGACTTCAGCAAACTTCTGGGTTGGCTTTAGGTAGAAGCAATGCAAATAAAAGCTTTTAGGGACTCATTATTTCCATGGCAACACACTGGGAGCATTGATATTTCTTTTTAAGCACTGGGGTGTTCTCATTGCTATGGCGATGATTGATGTATACATTTCCTGGAGAGATCAATATACATATTCACCCAAACTCCTTACAAGCAGTAAGGGTGGAAGGTGAGACAATTGTTAGAGCTTCAATTCCCAGAGCCCTAGAGGCCTAAACATTATGATGCTGACCACAAATACAGAAACCTATTCTTGTGGATGCCAGTTTGTAGGACTGCTAACCTCCGGCATTCAGAGATCCTCAACCCTGGCATAAAACAAGAACAGGTCTGACCTAAATCACTGAAATACACACAGAGAAAAGTTGAGCTTTTTTGAGCTTATACTACTTTCTTTCACCTGGTGAATAAATGTATTTTGTGGGTGTTGATGGGAAATGACAATGGCTGGAGAAGAGAAACTGAGATTGAAGTAAGGACTTCACCATCACATTTAAAAATAAGCAAATATAAATACTTAGAAATAAGGAATATCCATTCAGTTCTATGGAAATGTCATTCTGGAGTAAAAGTAAAAATGGTTGACCTAAAGGCTTCCATATGGCATATATTCTCAAAAAAGGAGGCCAATTAAGAATAAACACTTTACTACTGAACTGGGGAGGAAAAGCACAAGAGTTTACAGTTCTGGTTCTGAATGGGCCTTGCTTTGAGTCAGTTCCTCCGAGTGTTTCCCTTTCTGTTTTGTCAGTTCAGAACTGGCTGGAAGCCAGCATCTAAGTAAGTAATCCTACCTAAGAATTACTTAGTAAGCGAGTAAAATCCTGCCAATTTGTTTGTTTGTTTGTTTGTTTATATGTAAACCACTTTGGATACTTTTTGTTGAAAAGCAGCATATAAATATTCATCATATTCGTACCTACTTTCTAAGAGCATGCAGTACTTCTCTTCATGGAACAATGGCATTGCAAGCATGATCTGCTTCTTTTTATTTCAGCAACATTGTGGCAGGCCAAATGTAAAAACGAATAAGAACCATGTAATTCCACAGCGGGGGGAGAGAATCGTGCTCAATATATTTAGGTTAACCTAGTACACAAGCACAGATTGTTTCAGTTTTAGATAGATACTCTAGTATCCTCATGCTGAATACCAGCTGCAGCAATCCTGCCTTGGCAAATGTCATTTGAAATGAAACTTGGTGCTGATTCAGAATTAATCAAAGTAATCCCAGAGGCTGAAATGGTCCTTTGCCAGCTGGAGAACTAGAGGTCCATAAAAGGTGTGTATATAAAGCATCTTGTTCTAGTTCTACACATACAGCTTATACCTTAATTATTGCAAGCAATAATAATACTGCCTCAAAATTGGGATGCAGCTGCTCACCTCCATTTTTATAAGTAATGGCAATGATTATAAACAGCAGGTTGGAAAGTTGTGTGATGGAGCCAATTTAGTAATCTGTTCTGAAACATGCAGGGATGATTATAAACTCTGTTACATAGATCATTACAAGGCTTTGGTCTCCCTGAGGTCCATCAGAGAATTGTAGATGAAAAGAGCTTATGTAATTGAAAATTATCTTCTCTGAGGTTTCAACTTTCACTGCAACTTTCTTTGTTGTAAAAAGGGGGGGGGGGAGACCAAAACTGAAAACATGCATTTTCATTATGGTTCATGCTCTTATTTCAGCTTTCATCCAGTTGCTAGAACACCTAAGAGTTCTGCTTTTTAGGGTTAGCAACACTGTGTAACATTTTGCAGTCAGAGCTACAGTAACTGATATTCATATCTGTATTCATAACTGTACAATCATTGGATTCATTGTTGACAATTTACGTGGTGTAAATTGCCATGGTGTAAAAAGCCAGCGTGGTGTAGTGGTTAGAGTGCTGGACTAGGACAGAGGAGAACCGAGTTCAAATCCCCATTCAGCCACGATACTTGCTGGGTGACTCTGGGCCAGTCACTTCCCTCTTAGCCTAACCTACTTCACAGGGTTGTTGTGAGGAGAAACTCAAGTATGTAGTGCACTGCTCTGGGCTCCTTGGAGGAAGAGCAAGATATAAATGTAAAAAATAAATGTAAAATAATTACAGTTTAACTTTAGAGCTGGCCCTGTCTTTGGACAAAATGAATATATTTTCCAGTGCATGCAACCTTGTAGGGAGATCTAGGTAACAAATGCAAAGCAGATATTCTGGAAGGCAGTTTCCCAATCCTTTGGACTCAGCTCAGGATACACTCATCACCACCTGTAGCAATTTTTGTCTGAGTCTGAACCTACTGCGCTTAGATTGGCTCAAATATTTGCAGCTATCATCCAGCTGCATCTAAAAAGCGTATGAAGACTTTTGCTGAACAAGGACCTGCTTGCAAGCCATATTCTGGTTAGTGCTTCTGGTTTCGCTGTGACTTGTGTTCCTGACAATCCAGAAGGGAAGATCATACAATTGGCATCAGGGTAGGATAAGACTCCTGTCCTAATTTGGAATCTCTACGTGCTCCTGATTTTTGAAAGTTTCTCAGTTAGAAACATGATCAGAGGTGGGGAGCTTGATTGCAAGCTAAGCCCCAGCTGGGTAGGATAATTTTTCTTCCTACCTTGTTGTGAAGCTGAGGATGGAATCTGGGTAGGGCGCACTCAACCTTCCCTGCTGGGGCTTAGTTTAT
Organism: Hemicordylus capensis; assembly: GCF_027244095.1. Classification (NCBI taxonomy): domain Eukaryota; kingdom Metazoa; phylum Chordata; class Lepidosauria; order Squamata; family Cordylidae; genus Hemicordylus; species Hemicordylus capensis. The sequence goes on along the minus strand of NC_069657.1, from coordinate 299,753,687 downwards.
GAGCAAGCTCCTTATCTCCAACCTTGTTTTTAACTGATACATGCATGAACATTGGGAGCCCGCAGCACTTCTGAATTAGGGTAGAAACTTTCTCCTATCCAAATGTCAATAGTGTCAACTGCTCTTCTAAGAGATGCTCAGAAGGGAATGTAACCTACTTATGTCTTCCTGGGAAAATGGTTCTTGACATTTATATTCCTTTCTCTTTACTATACATGGTAATATCTGCAGCTGTGAAGTTCGTTATTTCTTGAAGTGTAGCCATCCAAAACATGACTAATCAATTGTTCAGAAGAAATAGTAGTTGACATCCAGAGCAATGAATGACTTGTTGCGGAAAGACGTTGCACTAGCACTAAAGTGCTGTGCTACCTAGTTGTGCTGGACCGGAGTTGTGCTAGTCTTCTTTTCTAGGCTACTGCTGCACTGCCACAAGCATGCCTACAGTGCATAACAATTGCACAATTGCAGCATGCCTCATTTATTTTAATGGAGACATCAGCACAATTGTTACCAGAAATGCCCCGGAGTGCTGGCTAGACACTCCAACTATGCTTTTGGCTTAGAATGGGGAATTAGCTTAGTTAGAGAGACAGTTTGGATTCAGTATCAGTTTGAGCAAGTTTTGTGTTTTGGAAATGTTGAGGAGGCAAATGGGCATTAAACAGTTTTATTAAGGATAGAAAAGGGTACAGGAAAGCAAAGGTTTGATTAGGTAATGCGATAACTCCAAACTAATATTCTAGGCAAGAATATAGCTGAATATCCTGTATATTCAGATCATCATAAATTCCAGGTCACCATCCAGTTTGCTGCACTCTCTTTCTAGTTTTGGCTGTTTCCCTCTGTGTCCCATGCCATGGATGAACTGGATGAAGTCATGCCTGAGTTTGGCTGGGGAGCATCCAGTGGTGTTTTCCAGTTGATGCTAATGCTCACCAGATCCCATCATTCTCTATTTTGAGTTTGCATGTGGGATCTTGACCTTTTGAAGTAAGGGCTTCCTTCTTTGGGTCCCTTTCTTGAGAGGTGTTTAGATCTAAGGTAGGAACTTGTAATCCTCTGAGCATATTGCTTTGACTGCAGGTAATGACAGGGGCAAGAGGCTCAGCTTTGCCAGGTTTAGTAGGTGCTGCTGCCTCTTTGGCTAATACGTCTGCTTTGTTATTCCAGTGAGCTATCGCTATGTTCTTTTTCTGGTGTCTGGCCACATGGGCAAGCCAAACAGCTGCTGCTGTTCTCTGAATGAGCTGTGCTATTTATTTCCATTTATCTGAGTGTGCAAGGTGTTAATGGAACTGCTCCCGGGGACTTGGTGGGACCCTGAGCTATGTTTTAGGCTTGTGTGGCAGGGAATTAGCTATCTTAAATAGAGCAGTCCACCTCCATAATACATTTGTTCAAAGCTTCAGTCATGGAAATAACTGAATGGAGAAGTTAAAGTTCAAAATAAAATGAATTTTATTTAAGGGTTTAGGGGTACAGGAAGAGGCAAATAATATTTAACTGATATAGACTAGCAAGACCAACAAGTTACAAAGACTAAGTTACAGCTCACAAAGAGTTAATTTGGCTTGAATTCTGAAATTATTTTATTTATGTATTTATTCATTAGGTTCACTCAAGGCTGACTAGAGGGAAACAAACAGATTTGGACTTTAGGAAAAATAACCCTATTGGTTGCTGGATTGGTTTCTTTGTTCTTTTTTTAAAAAATTGGTTTTTACAATATCTTAACAATCCCATTACATCTAATTAAGTAAATATTGACTTCCCGCTCACCAATCAGCACGATTCATTAAAACTATACAAGTCAACCATTGCTATAGTAATTCAAAACATATATCCTACACATTACAAACTCGATTTTACTCTACCCAACCTGCTATTATTACTAAATTTCAAACCCTGCTGAAAAGTCGATATTAGAAAAATAGTTCTTTAAGTATAGTAAGAATGGTTTGCAATCTTCTTTAAAACATTCCAAGTTTTCATCCCTTATCAATACTGTAAGTTTTGCCATCTCAGCATATTCCAAAATTTTTATCAACCAATCTTCTTTTGAGGGCATTTCATTGTCCTTCCATTTCTGCGCATATACTATTCTGGCCGCCGTGGTTGCATACATAAAAAATGTTACGTTTCTTCTGGAAAACTCTCCTTGCATTATTCCCAGCAGGAAGGAGTCTGGCCTCTTAGGAAATGTCATTTTAAAAATTTTCTTCAACTCATTATATATCATATCCCAAAAGGCCTTTGCCTTCTCGCAAGACCACCACATATGAAAAAAGTTCCTTCACAATGTCCACATTTCCAACATTTGTTTGGAAGATTTTTATACATTAATGCTAATTTTTTGGGTGTCAAATACCACCAGTACATCATCTTGTAATAATTTTCTTTTAAAGTATAACATGCAGTGAACTTTAAATCCATTTTCCATAATTTTTCCCAAGCTGCCATATCTATATTATGACCCACATCTTGAGCCCATTTTATCATAGTCGTTTTAACCACTTCATCTCTTGTGTCCTCCAAAAGCAACAGCTTATACATCTTAGAAACTAATTTTTCATCATTTTCACACAGCTCCTTCTCAAATCTCAACATTTGATCCTCAAATCCAACTTTAAGATCCGTCTTACAGATTTCATTTAACTGATGGTACTGAAACTAGGGGTGTGCAATTCGGATTTTCGGGTGATTCGGCTCGGACCCGAGCTGAATCACCCCCGTTCTGTTTTGTGCCCGAATCTGGGTCACCCGAATCACCCTTGATTCGGTTCGGATTCGGATTTAATCCGAATCTGAATCCGAATCGATTCGGGGGGGTAAAAAGGGGCCCAGGGGCAAAATTTTGGGGTGGGGTGGTAGTGCCCAATGTGTAGAGTCTACCAACCCAATTTCAGGGGGATTGGGCAAAGTCCTGATTTTTTGTGAATTTTTAAAGTTTTAGTGACTTTGGGGCAGTTCGGGGGCATAGCATGGGATTTGGGCAAAAGGAGTGGGGTGGGGTGGTAGTGCCTAATGGGTGCAGGCTACCACCCCAATTTCAGGGGGATTGGGCAAAGGGCTGATTTTTGGTAAATTTCTGAAAATTTCATGTCTTTGGGGCAGATTGGGGCATATTAGGGCAGAAAGAGGGGGCTGGGGCAGAATAGTGGGGTGGGGTGGTAGTGCCTAATGGGTGCAGGCTACCACCCCAATTTCAGGGGGTTTGGACAAAGGGGTGATTTTTTGAGAATTTTTGAAGTTTTGGTGACTTTGGGGCAGTTTGGGGGCAGAAAGTGGATCTGCCCCAAAATAGTGGGTGGAGTGGTAGTGCCTAATGGGTGGAGGCTACCACACCAATTTCAGGGGGATTGGGCAGAGGGCTGATTTTTTGAGAATTTTTGAAGTTTGGGTGTCTTTGGGGCAGATTGGGGGCAGAAAGTGGATCTGCCCCAAAGGAGTGGGGTGGGCTGGTAGATAGTGCCTGATGGCTGGAGGCTACCACCCATCCCCAATTTAAGAGTGATTGGGCAGAGGGGTGAATTATGGTGAATTTATTTGTATGAGGTTTGTCTTCATAAGGTGAAGTGTGCTAAATTGATTACTTCCTCATATTATTCATAGTAAAGGAAAGTGTGAAAAAGTGAAAGTGGGGTCATGAGAGTTGTTTAATTGAAAAAAATCTCATTTGCTATGATAGAATGAGAATTCACACCTCAGAAGTTTTTTCTGAGGTGTGAATTCTCATTCTATCATAGCAAATGAGATTTTTTTCAATTAAACAACTCTCATGACCCCACTTTCACTTTTTCACACTTTCCTTTACTATGAATAATATGAGGAAGTAATCAATTTAGCACACTTCACCTTATGAAGACAAACCTCATACAATTAAATTCACCATAATTCACCCCTCTGCCCAATCACTCTTAAATTGGGGATGGGTGGTAGCCTCCAGCCATCAGGCACTATCTACCAGCCCACCCCACTCCTTTGGGGCAGATCCACTTTCTGCCCCCAATCTGCCCCAAAGACACCCAAACTTCAAAAATTCTCAAAAAATCAGCCCTCTTCCCAATCCCCCTGAAATTGGTGTGGTAGCATCCACCCATTAGGCACTACCACCCCACCCCACTATTTTGGGGCAGATCCACTTTCTGCCCCCAAACTGCCCCAAAGTCACCAAAACTTCAAAAATTCTCAAAAAATCACCCCTTTGTCCAAACCCCCTGAAATTGGGGTGGTAGCCTGCACCCATTAGGCACTACCACCCCACCCCACTATTCTGCCCCAGCCCCCACTTTCTGCCCTAATATGCCCCAATCTGCCCCAAAGACATGAAATTTTCAGAAATTTACCAAAAATCAGCCCTTTGCCCAATCCCCCTGAAATTGGGGTGGTAGCCTGCACCCATTAGGCACTACCACTCCACCCCACTCCTTTTGCCCAAATCCCATGCTATGCCCCCAAACTGCCCCAAAGTCACTAAAACTTTAAAAAATTGCCAAAAATCAACCATGAACCGAATCACCCGAATTTTTTGTGCCCGAAATTCAGGTGATTCGGTTCGTGCCCAAAAAAATTCGGGGGGCATCGGGGGTGATTCGGTTCAGCCCCGAATCACCCGAAATTGTTCGTTTTGGGCACAGATCGTTCTGTGCCCGAAATTTTTTGCACATCCCTAACTGAAACCAGTTACTAACCAAATTTTGTACTTCAATTAGGTTTTTTTAAATTTACAGCCCTGTTCTTGAAAACATAACAAATCCCTGTAGGTACCCCATTCAGGTTGCATCTCTTTACGTGCTAAAGCTTCAATCGGGGACAGCCATAATGGAGTTTTAGATTCCAACCATTTTTTATATTTTACCCACACTCTCATTAGACTCCTTACATAGTGATTAAGAAAATCTTTATGCACTTTACTTTTATCATACCACAGATATGAATGCCATCCAAACCTATCGAATCCTTCCAGATCAAGTATTCTAGGATTTCTTAATGTTATCCATTATTTTAACCACATCAAACAAACAGCATCAAAATACAACCTTAAATCCAGCAGGGTAAGACCACCTCTTTCTTTAGCATCTGTTAAATTGTTAAATTTAATTCTTGGTCTTTTCCCTTGCCAAACAAATTTAGTTATGTCCTTTTGCCACTGCTTGAAACAATTTAAGGTGTTAATTATAGGAATAGTCTGAAAAAGAAACAGCGTTTTAGGTAAAACATTCATCTTCACAACTGAAATTCTTCCCATTAAAGATAAGTTCATTCTAGTCCATCTTTGCAAGTCAGTTTTTACTGTATTCCATATTTTGATATAATTATTTGAAAACAACAAAGAGTTTTTGTTTGTCAACCAGATGCCCAAATATTTAATTTTCTTCTCCACTTTCAGTTCACTTATTTCAAAAAATCTATCATTAGATTTCTGGTCCATATTTTTGTCAACACCTTGGTTTTAGTCTTATTTATATAAAACCCGGCCAATTGGCCAAATTGTTGTATTTTTTGCAAAAGCCGATCTTCTCTAATGGATTTTCTAGAAAAAACACCACATCATCCGCAAAGGCTCTAAGTTTATACTCTTGTTTCCCAACTTTCGGGCCTTGTATTTGATCATCTTCTCTAATATTTCTGCAAAGCACTTCCAGTACTAATATAAAAAGTAATGGGGAAAGTGGACAGCCTTGTCTAGTTCCTTTTTGTATTTTACAATTATCTAATAATTCCCCATTTATAATAATTTTAGTGTATTGCTCTGAATATATTGTCTTGACAGCTCTAATAAAATTGTTACCAGCTCCCATTACATCCAATAGCCTCCACATAAACTGCCAGGAGACATTGGCAAATGCTTTCTCTGCATCCAGAAAGATCATAGCTATCTGTTTATCATTGTGTTTTTCATAATACTCCAATACATTCAGAACTGTTCTTACATTATCTCTTAATTGCCGTTTTGGCAAAAAACCTGCTTGATCTTCGTGAATAAAAAGTCTTAATACAACTTTCATTCTCCTTGCCAAAATGGCAGCAAAAAGTTTATAATCATTATTTAAGAGTGAGATTGGCCTGTAGTTCTTGACTTGCGTTAAATCTTGATCCGGTTTTGGAATTACTACAATATTAGCATACTTCCAAGACTCCGGCATAATTCCTCTTTGCAAAATATCATTCATCATCCATTGCAAAGGCTGTAATGTTTGATCTTTAAAAGATTTGTAGTACGAAGCTGGTAACCCATCGGGCCCTGGCGCCTTATTAGCTTTGCTTTGCTTTATTACTTCTGTTATTTCCATTATTGATATCGGTGCATTCATAATTTCTATATGGTCCTTAGAAAGTTTTGGAATATTTTGTGTCTTGAGAAATTTGTCGATTTTTATATCTTCTACTTTATTCCCTTTATATAATTCAGAATAATATCCATTGGTTTCTTTGTTCTGAGTGGCCAGTTGAGGGTTGGGAAGAGGCTCTCTTGGAGTGCCCTCCATTGAGTTTACTCAGCTAAGGATTGTAAAAGGACACTTGTGTGTTGTTTATCACATTTATTCATCGTATCATATTTAATGCAACTCTCCTAGTTGCATTAACTCTGTCCACACCAAGTTCCTTAGCATGGCATCTGGGGAATGTAGCTGTTTTCTGTTCAGCATCCAGATGTTCCTGGCCATTTCACCATTCATCTGGGTGGGGGTTAAATGGCTTTTTAAAGGAGTTGTTTTTATCATCTCATACTGCACGGGAGGATGCAATGGTAAATCCCTCCTGTATTCTACCAAAGAAAACCACAGGGCTCTGTGGGCACCAGGAATCAAAATCGACTTGATGGCACACTTTACCTTTATTATGGGAGTTTATGTTATCTGGGGTGCTGGACAAATGGCTTCCAAAGTTACTCCGTCACTGCCTGCACTGGCTCAGGGACAGACCATGGCTTTGAAGCATTCTTTTTTAAAATTATTTAATGTTTTTAAACATTTTATAACAATTTATATTTTGCAACAACATGCCCAAGTTGCCCCCCACCCCGCCCCCATACCCTCCCCCAAGAAAGAAGAGGAAGGGGACAGAAAGAAAGAAGAGAAGAAGGGAGAATCACCATTGCACTAAGATGTGGATAGGTCAGAAAGATTCTTATTCTAAGAAAAGATTAAGGAAGTTATCCCAAATTTCAGACCATTTATCCAATTTATTTACTTTTAAGAGGGCCCATTTTTCATGTGCCACAAGCTTAAGCAGGTCCTGTACCCAATCCTCGCACTGAGGGGGACTGGAAGATTTCTACAGCCTCAATATCAACCTCTTGGCAACCAGCAGGCTCCACCAAATTTGAAGCATTCTTTTTGTAAAACCCAGTGTCGTGCCAAATGATTCTTTCTTCCCTAATTTTCTTCAAGAAGCAAGTCCATATGATGGGCTGCTGTAACAACCCCATAATGGATCCCATGTGGCTATTTAGGCCTTTAAAGATAGTTTGAAAAAATTCAGGGTCCACAGCCTGGATCATGTGTACATTTGCCGTGAGGGCCATGGCTACGGAACAAATGGGGAAAGGGAGAAAAATGATGCAGCACCAGCAACTGGAAATGAAAAGGGTGGGGGAGGAGGCAGATTCCCAAAGGTGCTGGTAGATTTCAATAATTTTATTTAATATATCTTTCTACTGATGCATTTGGACATAACGGAGTTCCAACCTCTACCCCTTTTAACTGCAGTGTTGCATTACGTGTGAATGCGGTTTATGTCAGTGTTTCTTAACCTTGGGCCCTCAGATGTTGTTGGACTACAACTCCCAGAATCCCCAGCCACAAAGGCCATGTCTGGAGATTCTGGGAGTTGAAGTCCAACAACATCAGGGGGCCCAAGGTTAAGAAACCCTGGTTTATGTTAACTTCCTTTGTTATTGCAAATTTGCTCACCTCACAAGCAGTTTGTTGCCCTGGATGTCAGCCAGTGGACTGAATCTGTTTTCCCCTTCCTTCTCTATCTGAGAGGGACAAAAGGAGTGCTTGCTGCAATCCACCCAGGTAATCACAATGCTAGCCATGTGTTGTGTGCTGTATATGTAATTCTTTCCTGATCTTGGGTAAGCTGTCACAGAGAAACAGCCCTGAACAGTGAATTCAGAAAACCTTATGCATGACATCCTCAGCACCGTTCTCAATCCAGCAGGGTATGTCTATGTAAAAAACTATTTCTGCATTTGCACCACACACAACAGATTTGAATGAAATAATAATGCTGCATAGGACCATAGTTTTTATTCTTTATATCAAGTTTGAATATTAAAAGCTTAGTTAAAGTGAGGCAAATGGTCTTCATTTGCATATTAAAACAAAGTTATGGTAAATTAATTATATTCAATTTGATTGTTTAAAGATGGGTTTTAATGGATATGTAGATCATAAACCTGGCTTCTATACAGAACAATTACATGAAACTTTCTTTTATTATCAATGTAAATTACATTCTTATTAGTACATAAAACTTGCAGTATTTTTAATGTTCTTAGAGGGGTTATTTAGCCATTTAATTGGTATAAAGCATTATTATAGTTATAGTTAATTTGTGCTATCAAATTCTAATTCTATTAATTTATTTATTGTATGCCCAGTGGTGTTATTAGCAATTTATTTAATTAGCTTGTTACAACTATCTTGCTAAATCCAAGTTAAATATCTGAACATTCCACAGAGATTAAATGTCTTTTCAAGAATGTAATTACATTGTTAATTTATTGCTTATGTAACTTTTGGGCAATTAATTGGGAAATCAGTTCTGTCTTTTATTTATCTAATAAATTTTAAACTGTAAGATTACTTGATATACAACAGTGTATCTGAATTTAGTGCCTTTGATAATGGTTGATAGAAAGTTAGATAGATATACTAGTCCAAGCATTTATCATGAACAGAGCAATTAAGTAAAATATTCTAGAGTGAAATGAGAAAAATGCCACACTTTTCACTTCTTTGAGGTTAGTTGTTTATTAAAATAATACAAGGGGCATCTTAGGAACACAGGAAATTAGACCATTGCTTCATCTAGTTCAGTACTGTGTACAATGACTGACACCAGGTTTCAGGTAGGGGTCTATCCTGCCTTAACTGGAGATACCAGGTATTGCACCTCGGACTTTCTCAGTGCAGAGCAGATGCTCTTCCACTAAGCTATGGACCCATTCCTTCAGCTCTTCCTTTGGAACACCACAGGGTACGGAACATTATACTGTATAGTACATAAGGCAGATGTACTATACAAAAAGAAGATTTACACAGGCTATTCACATGGGTGGGCGGATGGGGCGGGGAGGCTTTACCAACTTACCTTCCCCCCCAGACAAGCAACCAAATGCTGCTGGGAGTGTGGAACTTCAGAGGCCAGGACGATGCATCCCGGCCTCTGGATATCCCACAATGCATCACGAGATTAGTGCAGTGCATTGGGGAAATCCCTCAGGAGTCATGCTCTGTGTGTGTCCAAGGTAAATGTCTTGTTCTGAGATGAACTGGCAAGGCAGCAGCCAGTAACTGGAGTGCCAGCACTGCAGCCAGGAGAACTGCCACTGCTGTAAAGCAGATAGCAGCAAAATCAGGTCATGCAGGAAAAGCACTTTCTCTCTCCCCCGCACACACACAGACACGTGCACACACCCTCCAAATTTGAGTTAAAGTTCATCCTGGAGCCCTTTCAGAAATAACTCTAATTCCAAAATATCCAATTTAATGGAAACTGACCAAAAATCCCTTTGAATTATCATAAATCTCATATGTTTCCATATTCCAAGTTATTCTGTTCCCTTCCCATCCTTCCTTAAAAGTTACTTTCCCATGACATCATGGGGGACATCATTAGCCCCCAAAAGCCTTACCAATAGGAACTTCCCAGCACAAAGATCTTGGGAAATTGTAGTTCCCAGATACTGTGCCAATCAACATCATAATGCCTTAGTTATAGCAAAGGCTTTACTATAACATTCTGTAACTTAAGCAACAGTAAGTTATTTCAGTGTGTCTTTTTTGGCCTATTTTTCAATAAAACAATATGAGACATAATGAGGCAGGAATAACACACACCCAGCACTTCACACAGTTGTACTTGTGGGACTTTTATTTTTTTTAAAGGAGGTAAACCATCGTAGACACTTCAAATGTGTCAGTATAAAGAGGTTTTGAGTTGTTTTTGTGTGTGAAAATGAAGCAGAGTGCTTTCCCTGTGCTTTAATGCACTCCTGAAAGAGCACAGAACTACAATGTACAATACCTCTCAAAGTTCACTACAATCCTAGGAGACATTCTGTCTCTGTTGGTGCATGCATAGTGTGTTACATTCCACTTTGATCAAAAGCAAAAACACAGAAAGGGACATGTGAGAACATAGCTGCTTCTTGTGACAGGTTAAACACAGCATCCCAAAAACTTCAGCCTAGAAGTATCTCCTGGAGCATCCTCACCCAAAACTATGACTATCTTCAGAAGTGTAAGATGTTTAAAGTGCATTGAACACTGTCTTGGGTGTTCCAAGATCTGAGATACTTCTTTTACTTCCACTTGTCATGGTACCACATGCCTTTCCTAGCTGAAGTCTTGGGTTTTTTTAAAAAAATTGAATTCCAGAATTGACATTCTAGGAGGTTCTTTGGACTGGACTAAGAACCTCAAATTTTCAAGCATTTCTCACCCTAACCCCTGTGTTTTGCTTAAGAATTAGTATTTGGTACAGGTAGTTGGAGCTGGAATTCAGGGGTCTGCAGGCCCATGCCTTGTTAGGAGTCCTGCCGCTAAGAATCCATTACCATCTGTACACTCGCTCATGCTTTCCTTCTGGCCCAGTGGATGGGTGCTGAGCATACTCATGCCATACTGCCAAGGCAGTAGAAGCAGCAAGTGAGGACACTTGTTTTGCCCTCAATCCAGGCAATGGTGATAGGGGTGCTTGTACCTTGCACAGAGAAGGCAGAGAAAGAGGGGAAAGAGGCACTCCTTAGCAGGGAGAGGAGAAAATGAATAGTGTGTCGCAATGGGGAGAGGAAGAGTGCTGGCAGTGGGCAACAAGGAGGCCCATTGGGTGGCACTCAGGGTGACAGGGCACTGGTGCTTACTACCCCTTGTGTCCCTGCTTCAGCCAGCACCTGAAGCAACCACCCTATCCTGTGTCATAGAAGGGCCGCCCTTGTGAGCAGGACAAGTGGCAAGTAAGAGTAGCAATGGAGGTGAGGAAGGTGAGGAAGTGGCACTACAGTCTCTCTCTGTGTGAGGGGGGGTGTATCTGTGTGGAGCCAATGTGAGCAAGAGACAGAGCATCATGGGTCATGGGCAGAGCTTTGTGGGTCATGGGCATGAACTGACAGGACATGGGGAGAACATACCAAGTCCAGGGATAAATCTGGTAGCAAAAGAATAGATATTTCTCTGGATGACTCTCAAGTTTACTATATCTTCTCTCCCCCACCCCCACATCCTTTTCTCATGTGCCTTCTTTTACGAGACCCTGAGCCTGTGGGTAGGACCATGTCTGGTTTAATTTTTGCATGGCATCTGGTATAAGTAATGAATGATGATGATTTTTGGAGCTTAGTAGTGCTCACTAGGGATGTGCCTGGATCATTTCGGCACCTCATTGATTCGGCTCCCTGTAGCCGAAACATTTCGGCATGAGGTGAGGGGTTCCCTGCCTCTGCCCTGCACCACCCCATTGTGATGCTGTTCTCAGAAAATCATCCCCATGAAAGCAGCAGCCCATGCTGCTGTCTCCTTTAACCTGCCCCACTGTGGCAACGGGATGCTTCCCCCAGCATCCCTTATGTAGTGCGGGCATGCAAATAGTGCCGATGCTATTTGCAGGGCCAGCAACAGCATGCTGGCCCCTCAAATGGTGTCAACACATGCGCCAACACCATTTGCATCCCCATGCCGCATGAGGTACACTGGGGGGAGCATCCTATCGCCGCGGTGGGGCAATTTAAAGGAGATAGCAGCACAGGCTGCCGCTGTCACGGAGAAAATTTTGGGAGAACAGTGCCACGATGGGGCTGTACTGGGCAGTGGAGGCTTACAGGAGGGGCCTGCCTGCCCCCTCTTAAGGGAACCCCTCACTGCCCTTGGGATGGTGCCGAAGTAATTTGGTGCGCCTCCCTAGAGCTTACCTGTCAAACCGGTAACATAACAGTCAGATTTGCTAGTCAGTAAAATAAAAGGCTATGGCTGACACTCTGTGCAGAGAAATGTGTGCGGTACAGATCCATCCACACTGCTGTGCGTATTGAAAACAATATTTGAGGTGCTGCGGGACAAGGCTGGTGTATTACTACTTAAAATTGTGCAACTGCAGTTGTGCAATGCTGTTTCCATCGTTTCCAATGGATGTAGCATCACACAACTGTGATTTTGCACTTTTAATTAGCAGAGCACTAGCCTGTGCTGTGCACAACAGCACAGATGGCCTGTATCACCCACATTTTGCTGTGCAGAATGTCAACTGATATGAATACCCTATATGCAAGCTGCCTCAGCCCATTGTCTGCCCATTGACCTAGTCCAGGACTACACAACTTTGGCTGTCCTGTAGATGTTGGACTACAACTCCCATGATTCCCGACTATTGGTCACTGTGGCTGGGGATGATGGGAGTTTTAGTCCAAAAACAGCTGGAGGGCTGCAGCCCTGATCTAGTCCGTTGTAATCTATAAGGCAGTACCTTTCCAGGGTTTAAGGCAAGAAACTTTCTCAACCTTACCTTGAAATGCCAGGGATTAAACTTGAATTCTTTAACCTGCAAATAAGGTGTTCTACTACTGATCTATGGGTCTTGTCTGACCCATCCTACTGGCCTCTTTCTCCAGCACCTCTTCGAAATAGTGACTACATGATTCTGTTCTGGGACCTTTTAGGACATCTCTCACAGAATGCAACTTGTGCAACGAGAGGTTATTAAATATTCATTCAAATATATTGCTAGTAAAAAAATCTATTAAACTCTGAAAACAAATAACAGGCGGCTGCAGTTTTTTAAATTACACAAATTAAGCAAAACAATTTGGGTTTTTTAATAGTATGTTTTCTGAGCACCTTAGAATACAAAGTTAGTCTTGCTGCTTTCCCCCTGCCTTCCCATGCGGGAGTATCCCTAATTTTTTATAGCCTCCGGGCAACAAACTCGGTATAAAAAATGATACATGATTGTGCTGCCTTCATTTTGGAGGTTGCTTTCTTTAAAAACAATTTTGAGTGTATAGCATAAGACTTCCACGAAAGCAAAAGCAGCATAGGTTGGCAAGCAAAATCAATATGGTGTTTCTTAGAAATTCCAGTCAGTTATATTTCCTAAAAAGTTAAAGCAGCAAGTACTCTAAATGTGCAAAGCTCACACTGTGTATATATTCTAAATTTCATAACTTGGTAAAATGAATCTGTTGAATATCCAACCATGTCCTACTGATGGCAAACTATTCAGTAGGCTTGCCAACCTTTTTTTGGCAGGGCTTCTCTGCTTTTAACATTCTCCTGACAGGCAAAAATTTGCCAGTTGAAATTTTCCCCATCACTTTGTGCAAGCAAAAGCTTTACCTGCTGCAGTTTTGCCTATCAGGCAGCTACAGAAACCCTGCTAGGAAGAGACTTGGCAAGCTCAAATTTATTCAGTGCAGAGTGGAAAGGGTCAACCTGACTAAAATCAGAATGCTCATGCTGATTGTTTGCCATTTTTACAACCACCTGTAAAGCGCTCCCTTCTCGTTCTCTAAGAACTGACAAAACAAAAGATCTTGATGTCTTAGTGGACCACTTTGAATATGAGTGGAATATGCGCAAGGAGCATGATGCAGCTGCTAAAAAGGCTAATGCAGTCTTAGGCGACATTAACGGAAGCATAATGTCTGGAATATGAGATGCCATAGTTCCACTCTATTCTGTGCTGGTGAGACCTTACTTGAAATACTGGTTGGCATGTCTCACAGCGTAATTCAGGCAGTGCCAGACCCACCCTGTGCCGCTACAGGGCTCTAAAACAAGCAGCCATGCTGCTGCACAACTCTATCTGGCTCTTACTAGGGAAGCGCCAAACTGGTTCGGGTGCCTGCAGCCAAACCAGTTTGGTGGGACCAGGAGCAGTTCCCTTAAGAAGCAGGACCTTATCTGCTCTGCTGTACCCCACCACTTTTCCAGGTACAGCACTCACTCTATCAAAGGCTGTGCATAGCTGCAGTACTGGTTTCTGTAGCCTGCGCATGGTGGCGGCCATGTGCATGCCAACACCATGTGCAGGTTGCCGGAAACAGCACCACAGCTGAGTACAGCCTTTTATAGAGCAAGTGCCATGCCTGGAAAAGTGGTGGGGCAGCAGTGGAGTAGGTAAGGACCTGCTTCTTAAGGGAACCACTCCCTGCCCCCCTGTGGCTGCCTGAGCCCATTTGGGCACATCCCTACCTCTAACCTCATCATACATCACATGGGACTTCCATTGGAAATCATGATGTGCAAGGTGTCGTCATGCAGGACAAGAGGGAGCAGGTCAGGTGGAAGGCCCCTTGCAACTGTATAATTCTAATATTATAACACTGCCCATTCAGCTTCTGACACTGCAGCAGTTTCCATATTTGTGCTGCGGAAAGAAGAAGCCAGACACTGCTAGAAGGTAAATAAGCAGGTGGCGGCAACACTTGCACTGCTGAGGGGCCTGGAAAGGCTGTAGCTGTCGCTGGGGTTGTCAGAGGTAAAGAACTCGGTTTGCATACAGAAGGTCCCTGTTTCAATCCTTGGCCATCTCCATCTAGGGCTGGGAAAGATCACTGGAAAGATGTTCCCGTAACTGCAGATAATGGTCTGACTCAGCATCACTCTTATGGCCATGAGCAGGCTCTCTGGGAATGGCTGCAGTAGCTATCAGAACCAGTAGCTGCTTCAGCCACCAGCGGCTTCTCTGACATCTTGTCCATGGATTCTGTATGCACCAGGACAACAAAAGCTTTTAAGAAGCTTACTCCCTACATCACCTGGGATCTGCATTTCTAAGGAGAGCTTCAAACTAGACTCAGGCTTTGGAGAGAGACTGTAGTATACAAATAGATATGCACCCGGGTAAGTGTGCATGCTGGCCACATGTACAGCTCAGCATGAAGTCACTGCTTTCAAGTATTTTAAAAGAATGCATAAGAAGTTCAGTAGTGTTATGCTCTTTGTAAAGTTACTGGGGTGTCTTGCCTTTCAGACACTATATTTCTACTCTGAGGCATCTTCAAAGAATGCCTCATCTGCTTCTTAAGAGCTTATGGTGGCGCTCTGGGACTCACCTTATTTCAGTGAGTTTTCTGGGGATCTTGTTGGTGCTTTGCAGCTGTTTCATTCATTCATTCATTCATTCATTTAATATACTGCCTGATTCCAAAGGCTCTAGGTGGTTTACAAAAATAAACACAATAAAAACAGAATAAAGCCAACTATTAAACAATTACAATTTAAAAGTCAAAGATTTTTTAAAAATAAACTTGAACATTTAAACAGCAATTAAAAATGTAAAATGTTCAAAGACTATTACAAGCCTGGCTAAAAAGTGTGTCTTACGGACTCTTTTAAAGGCTGGTAAAGATGTTAAGCCACAAATGTCTATAGGGAGCACATTCCATAGCCCAGGAGTGCCTATAGAGAAGGCCCGCTCCTAAGTCATCACCAGATGAGCTGGCAGAATATAGAGATGGACCACTCTTGGTGATCGTAATGTGTGGTGGGGATCATGCAGAAGAGGTAACCCGGTCCTAATCAATTTAGGGCTTTAAAGGTAATTACCAGCTCTTTATATTTTGCCCAGAAACCTATTGGCAGCCAATGCAGTTGCTTTAAAACAGGCATAATATGGTCTCTCTGAGCAACCCTAGAGACCAATCTAGCCACACTGCATTTTGAACGAACTGAAGTTTCTGAACAACATTCAAAGGTAGTCCCATGTAGAGTGCATTGCAGTAGTCAAGCCTAGAGGTTATCAAAGAGTGCACCTCAGTTCTGAGATCATTATCTGGAAGGAATGGATGTAGCTGTCATATCAACCAAAGTTGATAGAAGGCACTCCTGGCCATGGCCTCAACCTGAGAAAACAGAGTGAGGCCTGGGTTCAGAAGTACTCCCAAGCTACCTAACTGTTCCTTTGCGGGGAGCGCAACCCCATCCAGAACAGGAAGATCTATCACATCCCTTGAAGTATGACCCCTTGCCATTAGTACCTCCATCTTGCTTGGATTCAACTTCAATTGTCGTGTTTTATCAGGAAATTCTATTCACTGTTGCTTTTGTAAACCATATGCTAAACATTCTCTATTGAAAGTCAATCCCTCATCCAGTCCATTACTGCCTTTAGGCAGGTATTTATGGGTGTTATGCCATTTCCTGATGATGATGTCATGGAGAAATAGATTTGGTTGCCATCAGCGTATTAATAACACCCTGCTCCAAATCTCCTGATGATCTCACCCAGTGGTTTCATGTAGATGTTAAAAAGCATTGGAGACAGGATGGAGCCCTGAGGGACACCATACAATAGCTCTTGTTTCAGAGAGCAACTATCTCTGAGCAACACTATCTGATATCTTCCGGAGAGATAGGAACAGAACCACTGCTATGGTTATGATGTATTTATAGAGGTGATAGTGGATTTTTTGTATTTTATTGGTGCTGGAAACTACCTTAAATGTTTTTTAGAAGTGGGGCTATTAAAAAAACACAAATGAATATATCTCAGTAATTTTAGGTGGCTTTGATATTACAAAATCAGCCACTATTTATAATCCATTCAGTTCCACTACTGGTACATTTGTGATTTAGGTGCTCTATGTTCTTCAAGAGCAACTGCTTTTGGTTCATCAAATATGCTCAGAGCTCATGAAACCTGGCTGTGATGTCACTGAGTCTTTTAAATGATTCTTACCCTGTGTCACCCCAGGGGTCATTAAATTGAATTAGACAGATGTAGCGGCACCATTCTAAGATACCCAATGAGTCTGGCACCATTCTAAGATACCCAATGAGTCAATAGCTCCCACCACCTACTGAGTTAAACAGCAGTGGGACTCTCATGGGTGAGTGATCTAATTGGGGAACCAAGTTACAGTTCCGCCAGTTTGCAATCTCCAACCAACCAACTCCCCCCAGAGAGTCCTGTCAGTCACACACTGTTGTCATAGCTTGGCTATGAAGACTAAGGCATCAATGTAGTGTAAAATAAGATTAGTCAGAGTCTATCCAGATATTAGAACACACCAGTTTAATTAGCCAAAAGTTAGGTTAGTTAACAGACACAAAGAACATAGAAATGTGATCAAGGAAATAAACAGGGAGAAAGGACTTGTGAGTTAGAAATTAAACATTTTTTTCTCTGTCCTCCTGGCCAAAGCTGCACTGTGGTATCCAGGGAATGTAGCATTTTACTGACTCTAGATTATTCTTAATAGCAGACTTGGTTGTAGTTTTATAGGAATTTTGACTGCAAAATTGATGATTCATTTTAGGATACTGGTAGAATTGAAACCAACATACCGTTTTGTTCCTAGTAAGGAAGACAGTTGAGGGTCTGGATGAGAAGTTCTAACAAGATGCACTTCATCCTTTAGAAAGAAAGATGAGTTCAGTGGCTGACATCCAGATTAGCCTACTGGTAGTGCAGAAGAAAGACACTCTTGCATGACAGATAATTTTCCTAGCTGTACGCCAGCCATGCAACTTCAGACATGGTGGGTGGGGGCAAATTTTGATGGTCTGTGTTGCCTCTGGATGTGCCCTGTGTCACCTGTAAACATATCCCTGAGGGTTGCACAGCCCGCAGAGATATAATTCTAGGTGACGGAGGGCACATCTGGAGGTGGCACAGACAGTTGAAATTTGCTCCCCCTATTGCATGCACAAGGCCGCACAGCTGGAACAGTAGTGGGGAAGCTCTCCACCATGTTTGTGTGTCTTCCTGTTGTACTCCCAATAGGGTGCTCTGGATGTCAGCCAGGGTGAAACAAAAGACAGATGCAGACTTACATTGGTATGCATTTTCTACCATTTAACATTGCATCCCTAATTCCCCATGACACAGATGCAACCCATTTGATAAATGTATTGGTACACTGAGATGATTTTTGTGATGCCTAAATCAATTTACTTTTTAAAAATACTCACTGACTAATTACACATTTAAATAAGTAATATGAAGAACCTGCTTCAAATGCAGGTTCATGCATATCCCTACTATAGGTCACCTTCAGCCTTGGAAGTAAGATGTCTCTAAATACCAGTTACAGGGGAGCAACTGCAGGTGAGAGGGCACACCCTCACTTCTTGCCTGTGAGATTCTTAAGGGCAACTGGTGGGCCACTATGTGAAACAGGATGCTGGACTAGATAGGCCTTTGACCTGATCCAGCAGGATATGTTCTTAAGTAATAATGTCAAGAGAGCAGCACATATATAGCTCTAGACTTGATAGCAATGTGAAAGACTGTATATGCCCACATGTAACATTGTCATGTGCCAATATTGCTAGTCTGTTTCAAGTGTATTGAAAAATATATTGCTGGAGAATACTGATAAAGGCTGTGTGTGTGTGTTTATCTCAGGATCTTCCAAAAAACAAACTGGGGATTTTTCATATCTCTGAAACTGGCCAGTGTCCTTCATGTAGACGTGTGTGTGTGTGTGTGTGTGTGTGTGTGTGTGTGTGTGTGTGTGTGTGAGAGAGAGAGAGAGAGAGAGAGAGAGAGAGAGAGAGAGAGAGAGAGAGAGAGAGAATACCCTATGAATTCATTGTTGTTTTCTCTTTGGTCCAAAGCAGTATTATGTGAGGAACATAAACAATTTTTCAGAAACCACTAAGAGTAGGTACAGTTCAGCTGAACCAGAGCTAGTACTGGAATTAGAATATCTTTATTCTATAAGGATAATTAACCCCATCAGTTGATAGAATATGAGCAAGTAGTACTTGCTGCCGTGGTATCTCTTCTGTTATTAGCATGTCCATTTTGTTTACATTTAAACACTAGATATAGATCTGAAAAGTCTGCTCCTCAAAACACATTTATTACACATATCCCACTCTTCTTTCAAAGACCAGAACTATTCCAAGCAGTCTTCTACCCAAGGTAATTTACAGGGCCAGAGTTTCAGTAGTAGAACTGTGTTATGTGAGATATGGAGAAATTTCTCCAAACTGGAAATTATCTCCAAATTTCAGAGTTTTTGTGGCTCAAAGAGAAACTGAATTTCTGAATCTTCTCAAAGAGAAATGTTGGAACATTTTCTCTGACGATTTATCCACTTCATATCACCAGTGCTTTAAACATTCTTAAATATGAGTGTTTGTTTCTAAAAAGATATGCAAGTGGATTTAAACCTTCAAAGAAGCCATTTTCTAGGACTCAGAAGTCCTCATCCCTAATGCTAAGTGTATGGGACTTGACTATGATTGTTTAGTGAGTGAGATGCATTGTGCATATTGGCAGAGGTACTCATTAGCATTAATACACATTTTAGTGCTAAATCCTAGAATTGGAATCAAGTTTTCATGTCTCAGATTAAGCCATGAATAAAGAGTATTTGTAAATTTGTTTTTTAAGCCAGTGATTTCATTTGAAATGAAACTCTAATTGTTGTAAAAAAAAAATTGAAAGGGAATTATTCAGACTCAGTTGCAGGAAATCTTTGTCATCTATAAATTCTGAACCCAGTGATGTTCTTTCTGACATTATTTCATAAATAAGAGAAATCAAATATGAACCAATGGAATAGGAAAAATAAAATATGTACATATTATATCAGAGAAATCTAATGTTCTGGTTCATAAAAATGTAACTTCTGAAGTGTCTTACCATTATTAATGTATCAAATAGCCATTATACCAGCATGCAAATAAGTTAATGTTCTATAGTGCAGTAGATTCATATTTCAATCTGAATTCTCATTGGCCATTATGGAACTATCTCAAATCAGCCAGATAACCTTTGGTACTGTTTCTGTTACTTGGCCAAGGTTGTTTCTTCCCTGCAGCTCTCATTAATATCTTAACTGAGTGGTGATGACCTGCATTTTCATTGTTAACTGGATGAAGAAGGAGATGAACATATACATATTTTTCTTAAGTGTGTTAGCAAAAGCTTTCATGTTTATTTAGAAACCAGGTTTAAGATCATCTATGTTTTATTATTACAATTCTGAATTATGAGGGTTTTGATCGAAAATATCAACTTCCAATATTCAAATAGTTTTGAGTTTACCAACATACAGGTAATATAATATTATTTTTAAAAAATTAAGCACACTTCCTTGTTTGGCAATATTTTTCTGAGATTCAAACAAAAAAATATGGTTCACATTGCTGTTTTCCAATCAGATGGATGCATATCGCATGTTAAGTGTAGCTCAGATCAATTACTACATTAAGAGGCTGTTCACATAACCGGGCAGTGGGTGGGTGGGAGGAAAGGCTTGTTAAATTCACCTTTCCCCCAGACGACCAAATCCATATTGCTGGGAGAATGGACCACTGCATGCCAGAAACATGGGGCTCTGGAGACCAGGATGATGTGTTCCAGCCTCCGGAGATCCCACAATGCACCTCGCAGCACACACAATGCATTGAGGGATTACACCAGGAGATGGGCACTCTAGGCATAGCCCCAGAGAACACATGATCCCATAACCCATGTTGGGAACGCTTACTCCCTTTACCTCACCTAACAACTGGGCTACAAAGCAGAACTAGGTGGTGCTGCCCAACTGGGATTGGCCTGATCCCAGCAGTTCTCAAGTTTAGTCTAACTCAGGCTGGGCTTCCCTAGCCTGGGTTAGGCTGCACGTGAGAACAGCCCCTAAAAATAAATAAATATCTGAATTACCTTCCAACCTGTCAAAGTGTACAAATTTTGTATATTATTTATGTCCACTGTCTGTCTCTGTCTATATGTATATAGTCTAAATCAAAATCTAGAATCAAGACCAGTGTGGCAAAATTTTCGTCCAGTGAGTCTTGGTCCTGGCGTTTTGGAAAAGATCATTTAATAAAATGTATCTAGCTTTCTGGATCTTGAAACTTCCAAATGTGTGGGCAGTTGTCATTCAGGTTCTTTGGCCAGCCTGTGTATCCATCTGTGTAAATACTAGAGTGCAGTGGGAGCGGATCACAAGCACACTGCTCCTTTGCAGCTCTGGTATCATATGAATGGGGTATAGAGCCAGCATGGTGTAGTGGTTAGAGTGCTGGACTAGGACTGGGGAGACCCGAGTTCAAATCCCCACTCAGCCATGATACTAGCTTGGTGACTCTGGGCCAGTCACTTCTCTCTCAGCCTAACCTACTTCAAAGGGTTGTTGTGAGGAGAAACTCAAGTATGTAGTGCACTGCTCTGGGCTCCTTGGAGGAAGAGCGGGATATCAAATGCAAATAATAAATAAATAAATAGAAAGACAAGAATTAAACTTCATAATTGTTACATCATTTCTTTATCTTACTAGTTTTCAGGCTTGTTATTTTAGTATAGGCCTTTATAGCATAGGTATGAATAAAAAACATACACGAGGTAGAAGTTATCATTATTCCATCATCTAACTCTCAAAACTCTTGAAGGGGCTGCCATGGGATATGGCTAGAAAACAAATTTGACATTTTATGCACTATAATTTAACACTTTTCAAAGTATTTCTGTTTTAGTGCTGAAAATGCTTTCTTCAGTGCTGACATTTCTGACATTTTGTTTAGGAAGGAGTTTTTCAAACAATACCTGCTGATAGTTTTTGCTTTGAACAATTGTTTTGATTTAGTCCTGGCTGTGTCACTTGGCATTCAGAACTTGAAGAATTCAAGCTCTGCACTAGCTGTATCATCCTTCAAGACTGCCATGATACCCCTTGCATTGATGGTGGAGAGTCATGATGGTTGTGGTGGAATAGCCATATAGGGTCTTAATTACTCCATATGACAGGGTGTAACTTTGTAAAATTAAAATAAATGGTGTACTTCATCCAAAATACTCTTAGATTGGCATAGTAAATCTTGTAATTAGATTGATCATAATATTCATAAATGATTTCTGCATGTAAGTTGCTGGGTTGTTTTGACAGCTTGCTATGTTTTTTAATGTTATACTGACTATTTCTTTACACTGCAATTGTTTTATATTTCAGGCTGGCTTGAGAGCCTTTCATGGGCTAGCATACAGGTTACAGGTTTTAGAATAAACTAATAAATGAAGCTTGTTGTTGCTCCAGCTTCTCTTGATGAAAGGGAGTGTGAATAAGATATAAGGGAAAGCAAATAATAAGAACCTCCCTGCTGGATCAGGCCCAAGGCCTATCAGTTCCAGCATCCTGTTTCACACAGTGGCCCACCAGATGAACCCTGTACCAGAACAGGGCCAAAAAAAACCCCAGATGGCAGCCCTAACTTAAGCCAAAAAAGTACCCTTTCCTCCAGAAGAGTTGTCTCAGTGAGCTGTTTAACCCCCGTTTTGCTCTGAAGTTCACAAATGTGGTCCTTAGATCAAGGTCTTATTCACCCATAATGTGAAACCAGTGGCTGCTGAAACCTCAGTTAATTTTTCAAACTGTAAATCACATTGCAGATGTTTGTCCTGCAACCTCCATTTTCAGAGCAGGGGAGACCCTTCCTGTTCTGCCAAGGCCGCATGCCAGCAAGCTTTGTAATGTTTGTGTTGCCAGACTGTGTGGGCAAGGCATCAACACATCTCCAGGGTAGCAGCCATTGGCAATGATCTTCAAGGGGGGCATGGTGAACGTGGTCATGTCTTTTCGGAATGGTCTGCCTATCCTCAGCAGGGAAATGGCATTTAGATCCCTTTAAATGCCTTGCCATTCAAGATGTTCTTCTGACAGTGATTGCATTGCCACCCTTGTAAGAGTCCTGAAACAAAACAGTCTCATACAAGCACAATTTCTGGTGGGGGATGCTGGGGAGCACTATTTGCCTATTACTGAGGAAAGGGAAGGGCAAAGGACCCTGGAGTCTGGCCCGCTGTGACCAAGGATGCTCTTGCAATGGCTCACCCTGGCAAAGCAGTCTATGGAGACCAAACCATATTCCTGTCCCCATGGCGGCTTGCTACCAGGAGACTAACACTCTCACGAGAGGGCCAGTCTAGTGGGGAGGATATTAAGCTCACCAGCTTTTGGTCTTCTGTCAGACTGCATGCTCATGAGTTGAGCTAACTCCCCAAAAGAGCTCCTGTTTGTGTGGGGCCCCTGTTCTCTCTGGTTAATGATAGGACTTTTGCATAGCGACCCCCTGCTCTCCGGGGAAGCCTTTCATGCACCCAAAGGAGATTTTGATGCTCCATGTGTGTCTGGGCATAGCCAGGTGGGCAGACTGGAGAAATGCCAGGACCAGGGACAGATCTGTACTCTCATTCAGATCCCCCAAGTTTGGACCAGCATTGTACCATATGCAGATCTGCCACCATGGGGAATCACGGAAGAGGGGAGCACCAATTTCCAGCAATCCCAGGAGAGTGGGGTCGCTGTTCAGAGCAAAATCAAAGATGGACATGTTCAAATGGGTGGATGGGCTGGCAGAGGCAATGCTTTGACAGTTTCTTCAGGGCAGTCAGCAAGACAGCGAGAGCTGTTGCCAGGGTACCCGTGCCTGCAGCTTTCTTGTATAGAGCAACCAGGCTGGTCAGCATCTGCCATCTGGCCCCCAGGTGTGTCTCCATGGCCTTATACTCTCGTGAGAGAGTAGTCCATGGGAGAAGGGATGTCAACACACATTATTACTGATTCTGCCTGACACCACTGTCCCCACATATGGCTTTTCTCATGAGTTGTGAAGGGTTATCCCATATATGTTGAATTGCTCCTTTCACAGGAGCCACTACTGATCCTGCTGCCTGGCCCTTCTCATGAGTAAGCTTAGGGACTGCACATGGGGAAGGGGCTGGGGCCCCCTTCCCCAACATCCTTGTACAAAAGTTAGACCTGAGCCATTCAAGAATCCCTGGGTGGGGCTGCCTTTTAAACCTGACCCTGAGTATATCTGCCCTGCCATATGTTGCTGTCCCAGTGCTCTAATGAGGTTGCCCTGCTTATGTTGCCACCTCAAGTGCTTGCACACATACATCTTTGTTGCTTCATTTTCGGAGAGCAAAGCACGTAGTGCCAATCTTGCCATCCCTTCTCCTTTCTGCCCTGATTGTCAGTAGAGGGAAAGGAGGAGGAGAGTGGGAAGAGGGCATGCCCAGTGTGACTTTTCCATTTGACAGGCTTTGATGCTTAGGTTGGGATGTGATGGTGCTCCTGCTGGGATGTGATGGTGCAACTGCTTTGTTGGATCAGAGACAGGGGGTGGGGCAAGTGTTCAGAGAGGCATCCAACATGAATTGTCGCAGGCATGGAGAGGACACAAATCCACATGGGTCTGCATCACCATCTTTATGATTATGGTTCCAGAAACTGAACAAAACCATGATTATGGTAGCATCCAGGTTCAGACCTAGCCCTGCCACCAGAAAACTTCAGGTTCCGGTGGCAAAACTCACTATAAACCAAAGGTTCAAATTGGAGTTTGGTGAAGAAAACCTCAGGTTCCTTTTGGCGCAAAACCATGGTTTTACAAATTCGGATGTAACTGAATTCCAACCCCTCCCAGGTTTAACTGCAGTTTCATATTATGTACAAATGCGGCCTATATTTTAACTTGTTCATCTTATGAGTATTGGTTCTTGGTTGTAATAGACTTTTTAAAATTGTTTTAACGAGTTCTTCTATTCTGTTGCATTTATGGATTCTTGTTTGTTTTAAATCTTGCATAGATTAATTTGAACAGAGACTTGAGATTTTTAACAATGAAGCATCTCTATATTTTTATAAATAAATCGTAGTCAGATAAATAAATTATCTGACTAGTAGGGCTATGCAATGATTTGGATTCAATAATCAAAGCCAAAATTGAAGCCAAATCATCTGCATGGAAGCAGCAGCTCGCAGATCTTACAGTACCTCCACACAGAGTAGTCCTGTGTACAGCAGTGGGAAGGGCCATTAAAGTCATTTGGAGCCATGGGAAGCCCCAGTGATGTCTTGGAAAGCATGTTGTAATGTGCACAGGATATTCAGGAATGTATGTCTTCCAAATGTTTTTCCCATAGACACTTCAGAACCAAATCTTTGCATAGTCCTACTGATCATGATGTAGTCCAATGGAAATATAGGAAGCTGCCTTATAGGGATGTGCATAAAACTGGTTCCCCCAGTTCAGTTCAAATCCGAACCAGATTCAATCCAGACTGGGCAAGCACAATTTTGGCACCTTCGAGCCGGATCCTGGTTCGGTTCGAACTCAAACCAGTATGGAAACAGCACGAAGCCCTACTGGCCAAGGGGGATCCAGCAAGGATACCCCTTTAGCTGTAAAGGGGCGGGGGGGGGGTTTCCCAACCATTATTTAAAGTTAAAATGGAGTACTTACAAATCACTCTGGCAGTGCTGGCACCAGTGGTGCCAGCTGCAACAGCCATGGGAAGGGGATGGCAGTGGCTCCCCCAACCTCCCCCAGAGTCTCCTGGGCCCAGTTCAGGCTGAATTCAGGCGGTTTCAGGCCTCTGAGCCAGGGCAGAGGCCATTTTTATCTCTATGCATGCGCACAGCTGATTCGCAGGCCCAGGAGACACCAGGTCCAGTGCCTGGTTCGGCTCGAGGTCAAGCCTTCAAGCTGAATCAGTTCAAAATCAAGCTGGCTCAATTTCAAGCTGACTTGCATATCTCTATGGCCGTATACCAAATCAGACCATTGGTCCATCTAGCCGAGTATTGTCTACACTAACAGTGGCTCTCCAAGGTTTCAGGTAGGGGTGTGAATGAACCCAAAATTGTGGTTCAGTTTGAGTTTGAATCGAATCTGACCCCAAACGCAATCTGCTGGCCTTTTAAAGTAAAGGGTTGGGGGAACCACCAAAGGGCGGTGGGCGAGTGGCAAGAAAGGTTATCTATGGTTCTTACTGGCTTGCCACTTGCTGCCACTCACTACCCCGCAGGATACCCCAATAGCCTCCAGATCACTATTAAACAGGCCACCCACACAGTGGCAGCCTGTTTAAAAAGGAATCTGGAGGCAATTGGGATAATGAGTGGTTAGTGGAAGGGATCTGGACAACAAAACTTAGAAAACCTTTCTTGCTGCTCCACCACTGCCACACCCCCACCCTTCGATGTCAGACCAGTTTACATTGAACTGGGCTTGGTCCAGCTCAATCATAGACTGACCTGGCCCCAGTTCGGTTTGCAATCAAGCCCCAGAAATGACCTAGTTACATAGGAACATAGGAAGCTGCCATATACTGAGTCAGACTATTGGTCTATCTAGCTCAGTATTGTCTTCACAGACTGGCAGCGGCTTCTCCAAGGTTGCAGGCAGGAATCTCTCTCAGCCCTATATTGGAGAAGCCAGGAAGGGAACTTGGAGCCTAGATGCTCTTCCCAGAGCAACTCCATCCCCTGAGGGGAATATCTTACAGTGCTCACACTTCTAGTCTCCCTTTCAAATGCAACCAGGGCAGACCCTGCTTAGCTATGGGGACAAGTCATGCTTGCTACCACAAGACCAGCTCTCCTCTCCTAAGGAGTTCAATGCAAACCAGTTCAACATCAAACAGTTCATGCACACCCCTAGTCTCAAGCAGAAGTTTCTCCCCACCTTACCTGGAGATGCCAGGGATCAAACCTGGAATCTTCTGTATGCAAAAATATGCTCTACCACTGAGCTATAGCACCATCCCCTAGGGGGAATATCTTGCAGCAGGCAGCATTCATATGTAGCCACCATTACAAATGCAAATCAAGGTGAAGCCTGCTTAGCAAAGGGGAAAATTCATGCTCACTACTACAAGACTGGCTATCCATCTCATATAATGGACAAATTTTGCCAAACCCATCTGTACTACTGCATCTTATCTATAGAGCACAGAAAGAACATCCATGAGTTGTTGGTGTTTGACCAGGAGAGGTATCTTGGGGTCATGTTGGACAGCTCATCAAAAGTGTCAACTCAATGTGCGGCAGTTGTGAAAAAGGCCAATTTCATGCTAGGGATTGAAAATAAAACTGCTAATATTATAGTGCCATTATACAAAACTATGGTGCAGCCACACTTGGAATACTGTGTACAATTCTAGTCACCACATTTAAATGAGGACATTGTAGAACTGGAAAAGGTGCAGAAGAGGGCAACCAAATGATGAGGCGCCTAGAGCACCTTCCTTATGAGTCAAGGCTACAACACCTGGGAGTTATTCACACATGCCTTCATGCCTCAGGGTATCTGAAGTGTGAATCTGCTTTGCAGCAGATTCACAAGGTGTTTAATTTGGGGGATTAAATTGACAGTTCACATAGGGTCAGCTCTTCTCCGCAATCCCTGGCAGATCTTTTTCCTGGCATTCCCACTGGCTTGTTCTGGATTTTTCCTCTAAACAATCACAAATCACATAGAGGAGGCGGCAAGAGAGCTTTTTGTTGTTGTTAGTTTGAGGTACTGAGGAATGGAAGACCAGAATGACAAGTTGCCAAAAGCTGGGCCAAACAGTAGAATGCTTAACCCTTGCCTTTGTGAGTGATTGCCTTCATCACCTCATGTCCCCCTCCCACACACCCACACCCCAGATGATTTAAGAGGCAAGGAAATTGAAGCAGAAATCACAGCTTTCTCTCTGTCATGAAGAAAATTGCAGACTAATAGAATCAGCTCAAACAAAAAGGCTGAGGTTACATCCATTCTGCATATTTAAAGCCTATGTAGATTCCCCTTCATTGACTTTTGAAAAGCCAAATTACTGGCATGGCCACTCCACACATCAGGGGAGAAGTGGTGGGGTATAACAGAAGCCTCTGGGTTTTGTTTTTTCCCCAAAAGGATTTTTTTAAAGCTGGACAGTTGGGCTAAGCCAGAATGCTCAGCTTTGATTCAAGGAAAAACAGAGTCCTGTCTGTTCTGGTTCCTGATAGCCTGCAGCTACTTTGGGGTAAATGCAGCTAATATGTGGACTGGGACACTCAATTCCGAAGGAGATTCCAAGTAAAAGTCCTGTGTGTAAAGCCTCTTGGGGATTTTTTGTTTAGAAAAAAAGATGACTGTGTCTATAGATAGAGGTCTATAAAATCATGAATGGTGTGGGAAAAGTGGAGAAAGAAATCTTTCTCCCTCTTACACAACACTAGAACCAGGGGTCATCCCATCCCATGAAATTGATTGCCAGGAAATTTAGAATCAATGAACGGAGGTACTTTTTTGCATAACATATAATCAATCAATTTGTGGAATTCTCTGCCACAAGATGTGGTGACAGCCAACAACCTGGATAACGTCATGGAGGACAGGTCTATCAATGGCTATTAGTCTGAGGGCTATAGGCCACCTCCAGCCTCAGAGGCAGGATGCCTCTGAATGCCGGTTGCAGGGGAGTAACAGCAGGACTACAGCCTGTAGGCTTCCAGCAGCATCTGGGCCGGGCCTGATCCAGCAGGGCTGTTCTTATGAAATATTGTTCCATAGAATTTGTCTTATACAGAATCAGTCACTAAAATATTCTGTGCATGTGCATGTATCAGTGTGCATAGATAGATTTACTGCACACATTTCTGTCCAGGCACATTATTACATTCTCACCATGGTACAAAATGTCCATCATGAGGGGTAATCCTGTAACTGTGAGCAATTTTATTCTCAGCATTGAAAAGAATTCAGTCTGCAATAGCTATAGAATTATAATGTTGTAGAGCTCTTCGTTGTGAACACAGATAGTTGTTCTTGGACACCATGTCTGGACCCACTGAAAGACAGGATTCTTTATTTCATTGTTAGATAATACAGCACATTACTTGCTCTAACATCCTCTACAAGCCTGGTTTTCCACATAATTTAATTCTTTATCAAATTGCTTGACTGAAACCAAGACACACATTCCTAGCGAGTGACTGTATATCATGTAGTCATCTCTGTGTGAAAAGCAGCCATTTGAGCAATATTTAAAATTAAAGTAGTCATGGATTCAGGAACTTTGAGGGGCCTCCCTTTTGTCCATAATGGGAAAGAAAAATGACTTTCTAAACTAGATGGAAGCACTAAAAATAGTGCTTTGTCAATAGAAATTGTATCTATATATCACCTCTTTCCTGACTGACACATTCAATTAGCTTGTCAGTTCTTGGAAGTAAGCTTTATGCTGGCTATGATTTTTTTCCCCCTTTTGCCTTTGTGTACCTCTAAAAATATTAATAGTGTCCATTCAGATTAATGTATCTAGGTGTATATTGGGTATATTCTGTATATATTGACATGTCTTAGTTTAAAAAAAAAATTCCTATAATTAGGAATGCACAGCTGGAAAGCTATATCTGTAATAATATTGGTACCAAATTATTACTAGCATAGTACCGTACAGTCAAACTCTTAACTAAAAGAAAGCAACAACAGACTACCTACAAGAGACACAAACACAGGGAGTAGGCCCTGCAGCAAATGCCAGTGTCAGCTCTGGTCCCATATTGAAATAGAAACACCCAGTAAGATCAGAAACACATTTACTGACCTTAAGGGTCAGCCAGGAGGTGAGCTAGCAATCCCAGGTATATCCACTGCAACCAAGTTGAAAGGGCTCGGTTCTTCTCTCCTGCACCCCCATCTGCTCTCTTACAGCAACAACAAAAACCCCTCAGCTATTTCCACTCCCCTTAACATTTGGAATGTACTTGGGATGAACACTCTCATCTTCTTTGGCAGCCTGAGTAAACACACTCCTGCTATCTCCCATTTCATAGCAGGCGAGCCAAGCAATGGTCTGACTCCTTTAGAGTGGGATAGTCAAGCTACCTCATGTTATTTCCTCACAGATCTGAACCAATAGGAGACTTAATAGAAGGTCAAATGAGTACAGGTGCTAGTGATCCATACTGCAAGCTGCTTTTCTTCATGAGGAGTCCCATATGTGTGTGCTTGCAGGAATGGGGAAGAGGGTTGGAGAGTAGTTTTGAGCAGACAAGGAAAAGTGAGAAAATAATTAATAACTCAAATTGTCTCTGACTCCCACCTCTCTCTCTCTGGCGAGCGGCAGCACCAACAGCCACGCTGGCCAAGTAAGCAGTTTACGTGCTCGCTTGCATCCTTGTTTTGTTGCTGGTCTGTAGAAGTGGAATCTGGTTTTATGGTAGCAAGCATGAATTGCATCCTTTGCTAAGCAAATGCTAACCACCCTTTTTGCATTTGAATGGGAGACATGTGTGAGCACTGTAAGATATTCCCCTAAGGGGATGGGGCTGCTCTGGGGAGAGTATCTGCATATTTGCAGCATACATTTCAAAGTTCCCTCCCTGGCATTTCCAAGATAGGGCTGAGAGATACTCCTGCCTGTAACCTTGGAGAAGCCTCTGACAGTCTGTCTAGAGTGAACTAGATAGTCTGATGGTAGGACTTGGTATATGACAGCTTCCTATATTCCTATGCTCTGGGTGTTAGCCACTGTCGCCTGTCATGGCAGCAAAGTGGAGGTAGCAGATTGTACAGTGAGACCTCCACACTACACTTCTGGACATTTGATGCATATGGAAATGACATCACTACAGTTACAGCATTTCTTTACTAGTGATTTTAAATCACTTTGGTCATCTCTTTTATGCTATATTTATTTATATGTTGTGGAAATTCCATTCTTGTTCCCCTGTGTAGATCTGAGTATTCTAAACCAATTCAAGCTTTTTCTATGGAAGCCCACCAGTCAGTCTCCATCTCACTCATATAAACATGGATTTCAGGCACAGGCTAAGAATAAAGAAGTGATAGGCATTCATGAGACAACGGACACATATTTTATTATTTTATGACTACTTCTACTCTCCTGGTACCTGCATTTGGAAGCGTTTATCATTTCCTGGTGGCTTTGCAGCTCAGTGGTGCAGTTTTCATTCTCTGTTCATTGCAGGCCAAATGGGAAAATGAAGATGAAAAGCTTCTTTATCAAAGTTCAAATATCGGTCAAAATAGCTAATTGCAGACCCGCTCTCCATATTCTTAGGTATGATGATGTTGCATGCAATATAAAAACTAATAAATATGCATCACATTCTTCATCCACCTAGATTTGAATCAAGGGCTGTACTAATGAAAAATACTACCAGAATCTCATTCCGTTTTTAAGTTCACTTCACTAATTCCTTGTGAAAATTTATTACTTTTCCTCAGATGGATATTTTTCACTACAGTTTAGGATTTATGTGGCTGCATAGTTGGGATTGCATTAATAAGCTCCTTCATTCATTTTTTAAGAAATCTGCAAAATATATGCAGAATAACACCTCTATTTCTACTTTTGATATTCATTAACTTTGAGCATTTCCATTATGTAGAAAATGACATCAACAATAATGTAATAAAATATTGCTTCCCTGGAGTTTGCCAATCTGTGCCAAAATACCTGTCATGATATTCATTAGCTGGGTTGTTTTGGGTTTGTTTGTTTTTTTACAAAAGCTGTATGCAATCTTCATGCAATACAGAACAAAGGGGAGAGGTGGGGTTTACTAAGTACCTAATGTATTAAAAATATTTTAGCAGATCTTATTTTCAAAACTTTACTCTGATTTGAAATGTCTGAAACTATTTACAGTACCAGTTTCAAGCATACTGGTACCTAATTATGAATACAAGAAAGACCATCCCCTCTCATATGAATCTGTCCAAATATTATAGTCATCTTCAGGGGCCCTCCTTTATGTATCTCAACCTTCTAAAGTTGGGTAGGTGGCAACCTGAGGAAGGACTTTTTCAGTTGTGGTGGTCCACATATGGAATGCTTCTCCATGGAGGGTTGCCTGGCACCAAACTTGATGGCTTAGATTAAAAAACAAACAAACTGTGAGCAGCAGAAGAAAAGGTGTTAGTTCTGTTTTGTGAACTCTTGTGGAAGGTTTCTTGTAGTATGGTGCAACAATATTTTACAGATTGTGGTACTATATGGAACCATATGGAAAACGTGGTGAATGAGGACAAGAGCTGACTTACAGTGCAACATTATGTTCACCTTGCAAGGCTGCATTTGTGCAGTTGTAAAAGAGCAAAAAATGTACAATGATACAGCCATATTTGCAAGGGCCATGTCATTGAGCAACTCCAGATACACAATTTTTGTTCTTGTACAACTGCACAAATGCAAAGTTGCAAGGCGAATATAAAACTGCATGTTATGTCAGCCACAATATGTAAACTCGAATGAGCCTTTAAGAGGTCTTCTCTGGATTTGGGCGCATTCTCAAAAAATGCTCTTTTGTTATGTCATCAATAGCCCTTTCAGGAGCAAAAGGAGCTTTATTTTATTTTATGTTATTTTATGTTATTTTATGTTATGTTATTTTATTTATTTATCAAATTTGTACACTGCCCCAAACTTTCATCTCTGGGTGGTTAACAATAGCATAAAACAAGTTAAAATATGTACAAAAACTTAAAACAATTTAAAAATTTAAAAATCACCCACAAATCAAAACCTTAAAACTTTAAATAACTAAAAAAAGCTTGGGTGAAGAGGTGGGTTTTCAAATGCTTTCTAAAAGTTGTCAGAGATGGGGAGAATCATATCTCACAAGTGCATTCTACAGTCTTGGTGCAGCAACTGAGAAAGCCCGACCCCGTGTGGCCACCAGCCGAGCTGGTGGCAACTGGAGACGGATCTCTCCGGACTATCTCAATGGGAGGTGGGGCTCATGAAGAAGATATTATCTTACTTTGCATTAGTAGAACACATTTGTATACAAGTGTATGCCTTTGGAGCACCTTTTTTATTTGCCCATGTCTTCCAGCATGACAACTAAAATGGGTTTTTTAAGATAGATTTTTCTGAGTCTACTGTTTTGTTCTGCTTTTTAAAAAATATTATTTTGATTATATGTATTTTTGTTTTATTGTTTGATGATTAGGTATGTTGGTATTTCAAACTTCACATAAATAAATAGAATCATACAGCAACTACACATCAAGTTAATTAACTTTCGTGGGGTACAAAGCCTGTAAAGATAAGAAAATATGCAAGCCTATTTAATCACAAAAATTGTACATGTGGATTACAAGTAACTGTTTTGGGAATCTGATGACAAACAAGATGTGACATTGAATTTGTCATTGTCCTAGGTATATTTGTATACATCTGTACAAATCTGCACATCCTCTGCTGCAGAAAAAACTCCCCTCCAACACCCATCCCTAAAAGTACATGTAGGACTAGTCAGGAGACAGGCAGCTTTCATGTACCTTTGCTTCTGATGGAGAGGGAGCAGACAGCATCTTCCACAGCTTTCCAAAGTGGTCCCCAAATCAAATAGGACCCACCTCCCACAGCCCTTTAAGTCTTTATCTCCATGGTTATTCCTCCCAAGAATCCCCCAAACATGCAATTCACTGCAATAACACCTTCAGAGAGCCATAGCAGCTTTGAAGATTTCCTTTATCCATCACAGTTTGCATTCTGCAAACTATGAAGCTTTAAAGTAATATTTGGTAGGAAAATGACATAGAAGGAAAGGGTTGAACATCTCCTATCTCCATACTATGGTCCTCATATAAATTAGGCCCTCTGTATCACTGCTGTTTTAAAGTAAACCTTGAAACAATGAGATGACACATTTTACATTTGGTCTAGTTTGGACCTGAATATTACTTTCACCTCTGTGTGTGTGTGTTTTCTGCACCTACACACAAGTACATCAAAAGCCTGGAATTGGGATGCTGTGCTGGGGTTGGATAGGGCCATATAATCCAATTATATGGGATTATATAATTATGTAATATAAGTAATATTATATATATATATATATATATATATATATATATATATATATATATATATATATATATTTGTATATAAGTATATAATGTAATATACTCGCATGCAAGAGCTCTTTTGGGGGTGAGATGAGGAAAGTTTTCAAAATTACTTTAAAGTAATCTTTCATTTACTTCACCATAAACACAGTGGCTTGCGCCTTGCATTTTCTGTAGTTAGAGCATTAACTGGAAGCTGATGGGTGTTTTTTTATTATTATTATTACTTTGGGGGTTTTGCTAGCTGAGGACCGGTATCATATGATTGGCATGCAGAATGCAAACTGTGATGGATAAAGGAA
Organism: Hemicordylus capensis; assembly: GCF_027244095.1. Lineage (NCBI taxonomy): Eukaryota > Metazoa > Chordata > Lepidosauria > Squamata > Cordylidae > Hemicordylus > Hemicordylus capensis. Next base: position 299,719,558 of record NC_069657.1, on the reverse strand, counting down.
ATCTGTAGTTTCTCATTACATCTATATAATTCCTCCTCCTAAACACTACAGAATATTGGCACACATGACTATTGAAACAAATCAGGGATTAGCCTGGAAGAACAGCACCTGAGACTCATTTTATCCTCAGCAGTGCAGATCAGGAAAAAAAAATGTTGGAGGGTGGTTGTTACAGAAACCTTTGCCTTTTATTACTGCTCATGCCATCTTTTTGAATAAGTGAGCATTGTATGGATTTCTCTTCACTGCCATTTACCAGGTACTTCTTTTCTTTTGTCAGTCCAAACAGCAACCTGCTTTCTGATTAAAAAAGGTATTAGTATCATCATTTATTACCATTTTCATCGACGGCTTGTCTCTGAACACGGCTGGATTATGGGTTTGAATACAGATCAGCTGTTCCTGTATCTGCTCTTGCTGCTATTGTGTAATGTCCAGTTCTGCTGTAATAATCATATATGAGTCACAGAAAAGACCCAACAAACCATCTGTGGAGGGTACCGCCTCAGTGGGCCCTGCACATAAACAACTCACTGCCACCAAGTGGAATTATTTTGACTGGTCCTGCCCTCCAGTCACTGTAGCCTCTGTCTCTCAACTTTTCAAAAAGATAGTGGTAAGGCAATTTAAGCAAGTAGGCATGGGGCGGAAAAAATAACAGATACACTATTAAAACAGTTCAAAACAACTAGAAAAATTTACTTGGTTCAAAATCTTAGTTCTAAAAGAGTGCAAAATTATTGAGTAAAAGTAGAAACAAGTTCAGCTGAGGAAGTTCACTTTCAGCCGAAGAGGGGACAGGGCGGCAGGGAGGTACACTGCCACCCCAAATAATTTTTTAAAAACCGAGCGCCGTCGGGGAGAAAGTGGAGGGAGGGGTATGTGCACCTTCCCCCACACTTAAAGTCTAACACAAACCCAATTTTTGAACCGTCAAACCTCCTAGTGTTCGAACCTGTTCGGAGGTCCATCAAAGGGGCCATAAGGGGCCAAAAGGAGGCTGGTGGGGGGAGGGGGAAACTCCACAGACACCCCCTGCTGCCGTCTCCAACAACTCCCCTGAAGGAGGTAATTAAAAACATTTTATTTATTTAAAAAAAATCCACGAACCCCCCCAACAGTCGGGGGGGTGTTCAGTCCGGGGTTAGACTAAACAAGAGGTGGTTTGGTTTGACCCCAAGCGGTTGAACCTGTTTGCACATCCCTAGCACAAAGACAGCTTTTCCCCAAGTTTCTCTTTTTGCCCTGCAGTAGGTCTGGCTCCCTGACTGCTACAACCTGGCAGTTTCTAGGGGTGTTCAACAGGGTGGCCAGAACCTAAGGAGTATACTCGTGGGTCAAATGGGCCGTAAACCAGAATTTGGCTTTAAAAAAGCCAAATCTGGCCACGTAGGTGTTCAAACTAGTCTGGCTTAAAACCCAGTTCGACATGAACCGGGATGGTTGGAGTGGTCTATCTTTCAACCAGACCAGTTCATGAGGCCTACTCATGAAGAGGAATCTGGTGTAGATTCCCCTTTGTGAGTAAAGGGGCAAAGGGGCTTTCTAGACCTAGGGGGTATGGGAGGGGAGTCAGGGCTACTTACTTTAATTGGTGGCAACAGGGGGAGTGGTGGCTCCCCTCACACCTTCCGGACTCCTTCAGAGTAGCCTGGGCCAGCTGCAGCCTGGTTCAGGCCTTTGCTGGCCCAGTTTGGGCCTCTGCACACATGCGGAGGCCAGTTTCATGACCGAAGTTAGTGATCTAGCATGCATAGAAGTCACTAAAATGGCCTCCGGATATGTGTGGAGGCCCCAACTGGGCCAGACAAGGCCAGAACCAGGCCACAGTTGGCCCAGGCTACTCTGGAGGAGTCCAGCAGGGGTGGGGGGGCACCAACATGCCGCTGATTATAGTAGTAGCCCTGACTCCACTCCTGCACCATCTAGCTCTAGGAAGCCCCCCTGCCCATTTACTCATAAAGGGGCATCCTCATTGGATTCCCATTTACAAGTAGCTCCTTGAACCAATCTGCGAACTGGTCTGGTGGTCAAAACAGACTGGGTGCTGTTCAACCAGAAATGAACCAACCTGGCCGGTTCCGTGCATATACCTAGCAATTTCTGCCTCTCCTATATACTACAGTGATTTCAGGTTCTCTGCCTCTGAGTACTCCCAGTCAACCTTCTCCTGCAGCTTGCTTGTTTCTTCAGCATTCTAGCTCTGCTCTTGTCCCTGAGATATATTTTTGACTCTTACTGCTACTAATTGATCTGCTTCAGCCAAGCCTCCTTTTATTCACTCTCTTCCCTCTATTTTTTCCAAGCAAACCAATAAAAACAAACTCAAGTTCCCTCCATTTTTAAAAATCTAGCCAATCAATTCAGACTCTTTTCCTCTCCAAAAATTAAACAGTATAACTCTTTCCCCTTTCAAACCAAACTGTAAAGTATGAGCTGTGGATTTTTGACCCCTGCACAGTTTCTTAACACAGAACGACGGAAGTAATCAATTGCATATACAATACAAAAATCTGTAAAACACAAAGAGGAAATGTAGGACTCATTCCTTCACACCATCTTTGGGCAAAATGCCACCTATATACTTACAATACACGTTGCATCTACAAACACTTCCAGAAACGGAAGGCAAAGAAATATAATCACTTTGCTTTCTTTGGATTATGCCCATCATATCATATGTATAGTTCATACTGAAACAAATGAGGTTGCATTTCTTAGCTCAAAGATATAAAACATGCTAAATATCGAGTAATCTCCTTTCAAATATATTCTAATTAACTGGAAATATATGTACAGTGTTGTTAAGGGAAAAAATGAGTTCTGTATAATAATGGCAATTACATCTGCCACACGGTGCTATGAAGTGTTATTCAAGCAGTCAGATATTTTGTGTATAGAATTTCTGTCATTTAAATCCATATCGTGGTTTCCATCATTTTTAATCTTCTTTTTATGGTGGGCTAGTTTTTGTGTGAACAGTGAATCCCTGTCAGGTTAATTTAGGCCACTATAGACTATATTATTCATTCCCTCTGAAAATGCTGCAGAGTAGAACAAAGCTGTCCCTTAGGTCATTTGCTAGTTAGCAGGTGAGATTAAGTTTCTGGTCCCCTTTTCATGGGTTGAAAAGCAGTATGAGTGAAAAGTCACATTAAAAAAAAAATGACAGAGGACAAAGACTGCTTGAATAAGACACCCAAGTTCATTACTGCAGGCATGCACAGATGATATTTGCACCTGCAAATGAGAGTCATATGAGTGCAAACTTGGGTGTACTTCAAATTTTTATTTATTTTAAATATGTCTATACTGCCCAAAACTTGTGTCTCAAATGAAAATGCTCTTCATTTGAGAAAGTGAGAGGATGTAGATGGAGAGGTGGGGTAGCTGTGGTCTATAAGAATACCATCTCCCTTACCAGGATCCCTGAATGTGTGTACCTAAGTCTAGGGACCAGGGATAAATTGAGACTTCTGCTGGTGTACCGATCACCCTGCTGCCCAGTGGAGTCCCTAAGAGTCCCTAATTGAGCTGACAGATCTGGTTGGTGAGTTGGCATTGGAGTGGCCCAGGTTGCTGGTGGTGGGGGACTTCAATGTTCATTTTGGGACCAGGTTGTTGGGAGTGGCCTAAGAGTTCATAGCGGCCATGACAACTGTGGGCCTATCCCAACTAGTTTCTGGACCGACACATGATGCTGGTCACACACTCGATTTAGTCTTTTGCTCTGATCAGGGTGGTGTTCCGTGGGTGGTGTTCCGTGGGGACTCCTGTCATCTCCCCTTTGTCATGGATGGATCACCATCTGGTTAAGGCAGAACTTACAGCCTCGGCCCACCTCTGCAAGCGTGAATGACCTATTAGGTTAGTCCGCCCAAGGAGGTTATTGGATCCAATAGGATTCCAAGAAGCCTTGGAAGAGTTTAGGGTTAGCTCTGCTAGTGATTCTGTTGATGCTCTGGTGCAAACATGCAATAATGAACTCACTAGAGCAGTAGACACAATCGCTCCTAAGTTTCCTCTCCGTCTTGCTTTAAAGACAGCCCCATGGTATTCAGATGAGTTACAGGAGCTGAAGCGGTGAGGTAGATGACTTGAGTGCAAGTGGAGGAAGGATCTGTGTGTGTCTGATCGGGTACAACACAGAGCACATTTAAAGATCTATGCTCTGGCAGTGCGGGCAGCAAAGAAACAGTTCTTTTCTGTCTGCATTTCTTCTGTAAATTCATGTCCCTCTGAGTTGTCCAGGGTTGCGAGGGGGCTAGTATGTACCCCCTTCCCCTTGAATTTAAACTTGGAATCATTGGTTACTCACTGTGACATTTTAAATGACTTTTTTTGCGGATAAAGTTTCTATTATTCGGGCTGAGCTGGATTCCACGGTTATTGCAGTCTACTGTGGCAGTAACCAGCAACTCCTCTTATGGAATTAGATTGAATCATTTTCAGTTTGTGATTCCTGAGGAAGTGGACAAACTGCTTTGGACTGTGCACCCTACAACCTGTTCTCTTGACCCTTGCCCAACTTGGCTTATCTCATCTGATAATTATATTATCAGAAAGGGTCCGGTAAATATTATAAATGCTTCTCTGAGGGAGGGCAAGATGCCTCCTTGTCCTAAGGAGGCTATTATCTGACCACTTTTGAAGAAACCTGCGTTGGATCCCTTGGAGTAGGCTAATTACAGACCTGTTTCTAAACTTCCATGGTTGGGCATGGTGATTGAGCAGGTGGTGGTCTCTCATCTCCAGGCAGTTTTGGATGATCATTCATTCATTCATTCATTTATTCTATTTCTATACTGCCCTTCCAAAAATGGATCAGGATGATTTACATAGAGAAATAATAAATAAATAACATGGATTCCTGTCCTCAAAGGGCTCACAATATAAAAAGAAACATGAGATAGATCCCAGCAACAGTCACTGGAGGTACTGTGCTGGGGGTGGATAGGGGCAGTTACTCTCCTCCTGCTAAATAAAGAGACTCACCACGTTAAAAGGTTTATCTTTGCCAAGTTAGCAGATTATCTAGACCCATTTCAAACTGGCTTTTGTGTGGGCTATGGGGTTGAGACTGCCTTGGTCAGCCTGATGGATGATCTCCATTTGGCTCTTGACAGAGGGAATGTGACTCTGCTGATCCTCTTGATCTCTCTGCAGCTTTCAATACCATCGACCATGGTATCCTTCTGGATCACCTGAGAGGGAGGCGATTGGGTGGCACTGTTTTATAGTGGTTCCACTCCTACCTCTCTGGTAGATTCCAGATGGTGTCGCTTGGAAACTGTTGCTTTGCAAAGCAAGAACTGAAGTATGGAGTCCCACAAGGCTCCATACTGTCTCCAATGCTCCTGGACTCCAATGCTCTTTAACATCTACATGAAACCTCTGGGAGAGATCATCAGGAAGTTTGGTGCTGGATGTTATCAATATGCTGATGACACCCAGATTTATTTTTCCATGTCAGCCTCATCAGAAAATGGCACATCTTCCCTAAATGCTTGCTTGAAGGCAGTAATGGGCTGGATGAGGGATAACAAACTGAAGCTGAATCCAAATAAGTTGGAAGTACTGACTGTGTGGGGTTGGGACCTGAGAAGTGGTTTAGATCTGCCTGTTCTGAATGGGGTTACACTCCACCTGAAAGATCAGGTACATAGCCTGGGAGTGCTCCTGGACCCAAAGTTTTCCCTGGTTTCTCAGACTGAGGCGGTGGCCAGGAGCACTTTTTATCAGCTTCGGCTTATTTGTCTGCTATGTCCATTTCTAGAAATGAACAACTTTGAAACAGTGGTACATATGATGGTAACCTCCAGACTTGACTACTGTAATGCACTCTATGTGAGGCTGCCTTTGTACATAGTCCAGAAACTACAATTGGTACAGAATGCAGCAGCCAGAGTGGTCTCTGGGTCAACACGAAGGGACCATATAACATCAGTTTTGAAAGAACTGCACTGGTTGCCAGTATTTTTCTGGGTGAAATACAAAGTGCTGGTTATTACCTATAAAGCCTTTAACGGCTTGGGACCAGGTTATTTGGGACCAGAGCGCCTCCTCTGTCATGAACCCTCCTGCCTTTTACAATCTTCTGGAGAGGTTTGGTTGCGGTTGCCACCAGCTCATCTGGTGGTAACTGAGGACCGGGCTTTCTCGGTGGCTGCCCCAGGGCTTTGGAATATTCTCCCTGCTGAAATAAGAACATCTCCTACTCTGTTTGTTGTCAGGAAGACCCTCAAGACTTTCCTGTTCTCGCAAGTTTTTAGTTAGAATTTTAACAATTTTAATAATTTGTTTTATATTTATCATGTTTTATGTATTTTACCCTAAAATTGTAATGTTGGGATTTGTACACCGCCTAGAGGTTTACATATCAGTCGGTATAAAAATATGATAATAAATAAATAAATAAATTCCAAAGCAGTAAACCTGGGTTTATGTACACTTTTCTGTTTGACACTTAAATCTTGGGATATGCTTAGAAACGTAAGTTATGAGGAATCCACAATGCTGTTTTCTTAACTTGTTCATGCAAGTGTGAGCTTGGGTTATTTTATTTTCCTTTTAAAAATAATGTTTAGCTTGCAACATTGTAGCCATGTACTCATGCACACCCCCAATATATTGGGCAAAAATAATAGGGCAGGACTTAACATAAGCTCCCTTGTATGAGTCAGTCCCTTGGTCATCTAGCTCTGTAGTGCCTACACTGACTTGCAGTGGCTCTTCAAGGTTTCAGGCAGGAGTCTTTCCCAGCCCTGCTTGGAGATGCAAGGAGCAGACACTCTTACCACTGAGCTATGGCTCCATCCCTGAAAATGGTTTTGGAAAGTATCAAGTTAGCAGAAATGAGGGGTGTATGTGTTGTGAATGTGTGAGTGGGGAACAGAAGCATGCTGCTTAGCCATGTGCCCCATTCTGATGTGTCAGCTAGTCAAGCCCTTTAAGAATCCTCACCATTCCAGCACAGAATGTGCAGTAGTTTTCTTCTGAAGATAGAGCAGATTTCAGTATGCATGGGCACAATATAAATGATAGACGTTTCCACGTGCATTTTCCATTTCAGCATTTTTCAGCATTTCATATAGTTCTTTCTAGAGGAGTAAACAATTCTTTTCATCTTTACAACATACTACTACTCAATCCATCATTACCCACCAACTGAACTGATATCATAATGATCTGGTAGCATTCATATTTATCAACTGAAAATAAAACATGCAAGTCTGCTTAATAACAATCATAATTCATCTGGAAAAGTTAAAAGCTGAGATATATATATATATATATATATATATATATATATATATATATATATATCTCAATATCATTAGATCAGAAGGAAGAGTAAAAGTAGAGACTCCATGGGTCTACACTAGGGAAGGTGATAGAGGTGAATTCAAATGAGCCATCTAGCCACTCCACAGAATCCACCTCTCATGTTATAGATCTCCCAAGATGACGGTTGGAAGAGACATAGAAACGATGAGGATCCCTTTAAATCTGCCAATAAGAGTGTGAAAACTTTCTGAAGTGTTTTTCAGGAGGCTGATAGTAGAAAACTAAATATAAATCTATGAACGTGCCTCATATTGAGATGGATCTCAATATATCTTGGCTTATTTAGGCCAGTATTGTCTCCTCAGACTGGCAGAAATTCTTCAAGGCCTGATGAGTTCCTGAGTTAAGGGAAATGTTAGAGGCTGAACCTAGGATCACCCACAAGCATGATGTCCTCTACTAAGTAGGTCCCTCAGTGTCCCTCACCATAAATAAGTCACTATAAATAAAATACCTTGCCAAGTCATGCATTTAAACCAGATAAATTGGGCAAAGGAGGCAGGGCATAATCTGAATGGGATTTGGTTTAAACCAAAACTAATTCACTGTCCTTTCGATATATTGCCAAATAATTAGGGACACCATGCAACCAAAGTTAAGCAGCTTTAGGAGCCTTGTGTCAATGGAAGAGAATTAAATGCATGTTTTAAATGGATTGCCTCTAAATTCTTTTTTTTTTAAAGTTGTATGCAAAACCCCCCCAAAAAACCTCTTGATAAAAGTGCTTCAACATGAAGACGGGCAGTATCCAATTGGCTTCTATATTTCTATATTACTCCTCATTTACAGAAATGGAAGTTTCATATATTGGATATAAACGGCCCTTTTTGCATAATTTCAAATGGATTTATCCATCACGCCTTTCTGTTCAAAACTGATTTTTGTCTTTATTTCTCTCATACACATTATGAATTTTTCATGTCTGTCTAACCTTTTCTCCAACTTTTTAAAGAGTTCCTTAAGTGCAGCTCTGTACCTTCCAAATGCATTTTTATTATGTATGGCAGCTTAGAGTATTTATGCTCTAAATACATAGGTTTTCTGAATAATACAACCATGTCAAAATCGGTTTCTTTTACCAGTTAGTGACAGTGTGAGTGGAAGTGGGGGGAAAGAAGCAAGAAACTTATAGTCCCTTAACTATAGTTGTTATAGTTAGGAAGTTATACCTATTAGATTAGTTCATTTCCCAAGCACTTATTTTCCAATCTCATCTTCTGATTAAAGGGGCATGTGCCCCTTTAGTTAATGTGAGTAGCAAAAATGGTTCCACCATTATAAGCCTAAAAAATGCTATTGCATATAAATATGACAACTGTTGAGTTAATAATTTGAAACTTGGTATGTGTGTGTGATCTATTCGATGAGGTCTAAGTGATGACATCTCCTAATTTCAAGGAGATCTGATAAAATTTGTCACAGCTACAGCCAGTTAAAAAGTGCTGAAAATTACCACTTTGACCCCTTTTGGCCCAAGGTTTATCCAGGCATATCCTATTTATTTCAAATTTTGATGAAAATGACTGATGTAATCTGTTCAGGCTTGTCTAGGAAGGCAATCCTTTGTTGGCTTGATGAAGTTTGGACCAGCAGTTCAAAAGTTATTAAGGCTCCCCTGCCCCTTTAAAGTATATCACTAGCAAGTGCTGTCAAAGTTACGCAGAATATGTCTGGTTTGACAATGAAGGCAAAGCTTGCCAGTAGTCTGAGACTGGCAGGAGGAGCAAGCTGATGGATTCTGTTGCAAGTGCAGTGCCTCTTAGATATGGAATGTGAACTCTCAGGGAAGAGGGGGACTGGAGACATGGAATAGACAGCTGGGGGAGGCCAGGTGGGTCGTTACAACAATGTGAGGGAGAAACAGTGTTAGGACTTGCTTCTGAATAAGCCTGCCCAGGATTGCTGCATGCTTTTCTTCCGTCTCCTGCACCTTCTCTTATCTGTGAGGCAGAGATGGGCTCCCTCACACTTCTTCAGATTTACCTCACACTTCTCCCAGTTGATTGAGGCCTGACGCCCATCCCCCACTGTCAGAATGCCTACAGGAAAACAGCACTGGGCTTCTGCAATAAGGGGGTCCCTTGGATTTCAGTGCAGATGGCCACTGTAATTACACCTATTTCATTTCTTTATTAAAAACAAAAACAAAAACAAAAAAAAACAACCTGATGTAATCTCAGCAACATCAGAAAGCCTACTTACTGTCTGTTTACAAAGCTCAACGTATCCCACAGTTCCCAGTTCCCTAATGTATCTCTTGAATCTCCTAGCGCCTGGAGGTGAGGAGGAATCTTTGTTTTATACGGTAGGAAAACGCAATAGGTCTGTGAACTTCACTATTTTTCAAATGAGGGCCACTTTGGTTTTTTGTTTCTTTGTTTAATCTCCAGTGTGAGAGCAATTTCCCACCTCTGTGCAGTGCAGCATTTTTCCCAGCACTGGAGGACAGCCAGGAAGACTACAAGAATAACAGAGCTCTGTAAAGCCCCGACAGCATCTTGAAAGGCACACCCAGAGCATTGAGAAGTGTCCTCCTTCCTAGCACCTTCCCCACAGAGTCCTGTAGCCAAAGTGCTGGGAAGGATGACATTTCCCACTTCCTATTGCCCAAACAGAATACTGAAAAATACAATAGACCTACCTGTTATAGCTTCAGATTAGTGAAAAATACAATGTACCTACTGGTTTCACATTAATTCCTATGAAAGCTCTTGTACAAGCAGTTCTGGAACAATAAAGGTAAAGTTGTGCCAAGTCTGTGTCAATTTCTGGCGACCACAGAGCCCTGTGGTTGTCTTTTGTAGAATATAGGAGGAGTTTATCATTGCCATCTCCCACGTAGTATGAGATGGTGCCTTTCAGCATCTTTCTATATCGCTTCTGCCCGATATAGGTATTTCCCATAGTCTGGGAAACATACCAGCGGGCTTCAAACCAGCAACCTCTTGCTCTCTAGGCAAGTTACTTCCCTGCTGCGCCATTGCTCCTTCTGCAAACAGTTTTCTGAATGCAACCCAATGTCACAATACCAAAAGATAATTCAATGATATACTAATGTTTAATATAATAAAACTATATACCATCCATCTAAAAAGTATCCTGACTCAATTGGACATGATTCCTCAAAATCAATATATGTCCACATGACAAAACTCAGTTCATAAAAAGTAACAGATGAGGTCTCATAAAAGTATCTACTGTGTGTCCAGTTGAGAAAGTTAAATCCAAGAATGTCTCCAATAATTCTTCTCTGAAATATCATGCTGTTGATAGGGGTATGCCCGAACTGTTAGACACCGAACCAGTTTGCCTTGAACCGGGCTGGTTTGGCAGCATGATCACAAACCAAAATGAGGTGGTTTGGTCCACAATCAAACCAAACCAAGCCCAGTTGGGGGCAGACCAGTTTGGCATCAAATGAGTGGGCAGGGGCGGTTGTGAGAGAAGGGTCTTACCCACCTGGCGTGACAGCCAGCACCGCTGCTTGCTCCCTCCCTCACCTCTCAGTACTGCCCAAGCATGTGCAATGCCTCTTTTGGCAAGCTGCCCACATGGTGGCAGAATGGTTCTGGCCTCTGCAGGATTGCCAAAGTGCTCACAGAGCTTCTTTCCTATTTCCATCAATGAAAGTGATATGCAAAGGAATCTGCTTACAGAGAATTGGGAAGTCTTTGCATGCACTGAAGCACTATGTGCCCATATGCACATGCATTTTAATTTTAAATGCTCCGATCTTAGGCAAATTTATCAACATTTGAGAATTATCTTTGAACCATCCATTGTGCTGCACTAGTGTCATCATGAATTTAATATTTCTGGATAATGGTTGACATCATTAAACTTGCCATAAAAATATTTGCCTATGCAGATGCCATTGAAGCAGGAGGCACTCTTTGGCATAGCATTTTCCAAGAGGTATAAATAGCAGGTAGGGTGGCATTTTCTAGTTCAGTCTTCTTTGCGAGCATGATAATTTTGCAACCAGTGGAAAGAGTTACATTGCTGAAAATTATGTGTGAGGAATCTAAGGAGCAATATATATTTCGTGTGTGTGTGTGTGTGTGTGTGTGTGTGTGTTTCTATGGAGAGGAGAGCTGGTCTTGTAGCAAGCATGACTTGTCCCCATAGCTAAGCAGGGTCTGCCCTGGTTGCATCTGAATGGGAGACTTGATGTGTGAGCACTGCAAGATATTCCCCTCAGGGGATGAAGTCGCTCTGGGAAGAGCAGCATGTTTCAAGTTTCCTCCCCTGGCTTCTCCAATATAGGGCTGAGAGAGATTCCTGCCTGCAACCTTGGAGAAGCCGCTGCCAGCCTGTGAAGACAATACTGAGCTAGATAGACCAATGGTCTGTCTCAGTATATGGCAGTTTCCTATGTTCCTATGTTAGTATATTTTTGAGTGTTGCTGCATTTGATTGACCTCCTAGAAGAAGGATAAGACTAAACATTATTGGGTATAGAAAAGTAGAATATATCGGAACACCTATGGGCAAAATGACAGAAGTGTGAATTTCTGCTGTAATGATTAGAGGTGAGTGTTAATTCTGACATTTCATTTAAATTTCAATTAGAAAATGAATGTACATAATGGGAACCCATCTTTTGCAGCTGATAGCGGAAGGAGCTGAATGACTCCTGTAGTAAAAGGCATGGAAGAAGACAGGGGTTCCAAAATTCTTCAGGCTTCAAGTTCTACAGAAAGAGAAGGAAATGTGTGGCTCTCCAACTTCTACTCCCGCCATCCCCAACTGTAATTAATTGTGGCAGGGTGTGATGAGAGTTGTAGTTCAGCAACATTTGGAGAGTCAGATGTTGCTTACCCCTTTTCTATAGCCTCATGGGGGTGGGCAAGGCAGGGCAGTGATTTATGTTTCTGATATATGCCAAGTCAGAGATACATCAGAAATTGCCTTTCACCTTCCAGTGGGTGGAAACTAGTTGTATGGAGTTGTGGTGCGGAAGTATAACATGTCCTGTTAAAAATGTCAGCATTTTTAAGGGCATAATTTTGATTTAGGGCTATGCTCTAGCAACAGTTAAATTAACTTGTGAACAAAGATAAACAGACAGGTGGACAAATGGGAATAGCTACCAGTGAATCTCTGTATTTTATATTCTATGACTTGTGTTCTGAGTAATGTATTTGTATCATTCTGGGCCCCATAGGAGCATCTGGATGCTTCTAGTACTTAATAAATTTTATTGCTTGTTTAAACAGCACTCTTGCCATTATGAGACCCGCTCCTATAAACTACTAAGGAAATCCATTAAAGAAAATCCATTCAAGTGAAGATTGTAAATAAACTCTAATTTTCTCTTAAACCAAACACCACATTTTTATTCTCTTTAGAGTCATCACTTTCATGTTGGTGATCACTGGACACCTTTTGCCTCACAATTGCCAATTGAAAGTGAGCAGGTCCTGAGATTTTTAGCCTATTTAGAAAATAAGCTGAGACTTAGTATTTTCTTAAATGCAGGAAGTGGCTCCAGTCTGGTGCTATACTTTGCTTTACTTTAGCTTTACTCCAGAAAACCCATATGCTCATTGTGGGGAGCCAGAAGACACGTGGAATGCACTAGCTTGCACACCAGTCCCTCTCTGGCATGTGAAGTTGTGAGAAACCAGCACAAACTAAAGCATTCTTAAATCCCCCCCCCCTTCAACTGCCACTGCTCAGTGGGGATGGGGGCAGCCGGCGGGCTGTGAAGGCTCTTGCCGCTGCCGCCTCCTGCTGCTGCCTCTGCCTCCCCCACCTTGGTCTCCCCTCAAGTGAGTGGCTGCACACTCTGCTGGCTGCCCCTGTCCCTGCCATGCAGCGGCGGTTGAAAAAAGCTTTTTTAAAAAGATGTAACATGTGGTGGAGCAGCGGGCATGGGGCAGTGGCAGGGCGGATGCGGGGCAGCAGCGGGGCTCTGCGGAGGCCCCCCAGAACAGTTAGAGGCCTCCCCGGAGACAGGAGGCTACGGACCAAATGCCCAAGCTCCATAGCTAAATCTGCCTCTGAGAGCAAGTGTCCCTTGCCAGAGAGTATTTTATGTTTCCTTTTAGATTATCAGGCCTTTTGGGACCATCTTAATGATTCTTTATTTTCTATGTAAACCACTCTGATAACTTTTTTGTGGAAAAGCAGTAAATATCAATATCAGTAATGACAATAATATACCTTAGGGGGTGGGGCTGTACCTCAGTAGTAGAGCAACTGCTTTGCATTCAGAAGGTCCTAGGACAGAGGCGTATCTAGGGAAAATAGTGCCTAGGGCAAGCACTGAAATTGTAGTCAACAATATCTGGAAATCCCTGTTAAAAGGAACGTTGTACCATCTAGTCATGGTTGTTGATCAAAACCTGAAAACATGAGCCATTTCTACTAAAGACTTAGAACAACAGTCAAGAGTTATGTGAGGATTCCAGTGTAATTTTCTGTCTCATCTCACGCTTTTTAAAAAACATGATTTTGTCCGAGAGGATCACCTGCCCAAATTCCTGACAGCCTTTGTCTTGTGATGACTGTTGGCTCATGATGGGGTATATGTGCATTCACCACACTAGTGCTTACTTTGGCACCAGGAAGGAGGAGGATACATTAGTTTGCCACACTAGACAGAGGAATTTGCAACAGGAGCAGACAGCTAAGTTCTGCCAGGGTCAAAACCAGCCCTTGCCAGACTAAGAAATCATTGTAATTTGCCCCTTCCTGTCACAAGCAGTGTGCTGTTCTTTTATTATTGACTCTAACTCTCAGATATCCAAGTCATGGATGAAAAAATCAGGGTCAATTTACAAGACACATTTTCTACATGGAAGTTTCTTCTGTGCAGGTGTTGTGTAGAAACCCATGTGTAGTGATCAATACATATGTATCTATTCCGCAAAGTTTCTTACAAAAATGACATTCCCACAGGAAATTTTGCTTCAGATTAACTAGTTCTGGGTGATATGCAATAGACAAGAATTTGGCAAAAGAATTTGGGCGGTATAAAAATATGTTAAATAAATAAAAATTGTTTTTATCTTGTTGTGAACCTCCCAGAGACATATGTTTTGAGTGGTATAAAATATGTTAAATAAATAAAATAAAATGATGTTCCATTTACCAAGAAACACAGACAATGTAAGCATAAAGCTGGATACAACAAAGCAAGAAGTGCATCAGAGACCCTGGGCAACAGCAAGGTCTTTTATATGTTGTTCTATATGCAAGGAACTGTCATATATGCAAGGAAATTCCTGTCTCTAAAAGTCATTTCACTTTATAAAATACATATGTTTAGTCCAAGGATAAGCAAAGTTCAATGTTTAAGAAGCAGAGCCCCATACACCCAGTTCTTTTCCCTATGACCAGAAGAGGGTCATGTTCTACTGGAATATCTCCTGTGTTTATGGATAACTTTCTGCTGAACTTTACTCTTAGTGAAAGCAAGCTAGGTGTTATTTATGTTTGAAAATCTAAATCTAGATCAATTTGCTTGGATTAATATTGAACACACAAAATTTGAATCTAGATTAATTTTAACCTGCTCCTTTGAAATGAAATTACATTAATATAGATGTAAAACTGGCTTTATTTAATTGAATGACTATTTACATTTCAATTATTTTTTAAATTATATGAAGTTCAGAATAATATCTAATTCAGCAAAGGAAATTAGTTAATTTTAATTCTGTTTCACTGAATATAAATTTTTGGCAGTTTGAGGGAAGCAAATGTTTACATCACTTGCAAACATCTTGTATTTTTAGAGCTAAATAGCTATTTAGTACAATGTGTTGGATGCAAAGAATTTTGCATTCATAAAGACGAAAATGTAAATCAGCTTTCTCAGTTTAAAAGCTGCACCTACCAAAATTCCCTTCTTCCATATACAACTAAAAGGAAGGTGCCCTCTCCTCCTTTGCAGCTGAGCACTCAATCTGCAGCCATGTTCCTTCCTTTTCCTCAGCAATGGGTTTTCCCTTCTGCTATACAGTCAAGGCTTCCCTTCTCTTCCTTGAACTCTCCCTCTTCTTGCAGGCTTTCCATTGAAAAACCTCCTGCCTTGCAAACTGCAAGCCACAACTGCTCGCAGGTTTGAAAATGCAAACACAAGGGTTTTTTTAACAAGAAGGAGGAGGCAGGACAGGAGCCTGGAGAACATTCACATTTCTAGACCTCACTAGGCACGAACTCTCTGTTCATTTAACCCTTTCAGCCTCTCCTGACAAACTATTTTGTTGTTGCAGTTCTCTTTCAACTTATTTCTTCCACTGTACACATTTCAAAAAAGAAACAAACATCCTTGGCGGGGGCAGGGAGGGCAGGGGGGAAGCATCAGCCTTAGAAAGCACCAGTCAGATGTGATTTCTTTGAGACTTCACTTGAGAGCAGGCGGAGCACAGGCAATTTACTTACTTTGGACTCTGGGATGGAACGGGACTTGCAGGAACAACAGAAGATGAGGCAGCATGGCAGGCAGCCGCAGTGGTTGCAAATAGGAACAACACGCCGCCAAGGCTACTAGGACCCCTCCCGCCAATGAGCACTTGCCAGTGTTTGCTGCCTGCAAGCAAGCCCTGAAATGACTCTGAAGAGCTTGCTCTGGCTCTTTGGAGCTTTAGGCCACGCTCCCTTTGACACCACATGCAAAGGGGGCGTGGCCTTGAGCTCCGAAGAGCCAGAGCAAGCTCTTCTGGGTCATTTCAGTCAGAGCTTGCGGGCTGAAAGCATCTATTCTTCCTTTCTCTTCCTCTAGGGAGAGAAAGGGGAATAGACGCTTTCAGCCAGCATATGCTGGCTGAAATAAACGGCAAGTACTCACTGGGGCTGGGGGCAGGGCACCTCTCCAGACCTCAGTCGGGGAGGGGGCAGGGCATGGCAGGCACTTTGCACCCCCCCTGCAATGGCACCTAGGGCACATGCCCTGCCTGCCCCACCCTCGTTATGCCCCTGTCCTAGGATCAATCTCTGACATCTCTATGTAGGACTGGGAGAGACTCCTGCCTGAAACCTTAGAGCGCCGCTGCCAGTCAGTGTAGACAATATAAAGTTAGATATATCACTGGCCTGACTAAGTAGAAGGTAGCTTCTTGTATTACCGTAATGGTGCTGCTCTGATAGAATTTGAAGGGTTCCTGCGCTGTTTTTGTGTGGAAATTTGAGAGATCAATCCCAGATCTGCTGCATAATGTGTATTTTGTACCCCAGTGCCTTTTGGTGAAGTGAATGAATTAACAGACTTGGGGAGGTTGCATGTAAATATAGTTCCCTCTCTCTTTTGGGCTCGGTTTTCAGTGTGAATTACTTAAGGTTATTGCCCAGCCTGGCAATATAAAAGCACCTAAACCTTCCTAATCTTCTTGTAGCTGCTTTCAGTTTCCCACAAAGTGTGTGGGTGGTTGCTAGGCAACTAGAACTGTCATATTCCATATGCAGGCTAGCTATTAACGGCCATCACATTTCCATCACATCAGAATTAATAGTTAAGAAAATGCTACAGCAAGGTTACGTTTCTTTTTCTTTTTTTCCTAACAGAGAACTCATGAGCAGAGCAACAATAATCCGTCGTAATGGGTGAATCCCAGCAAAAATGTTACTAGTCTTACATGTACTGTGAGAAATGCTCAAAAAGAGAAATGAAGCTTGTGCCATTTGGAGAGATATGGGGAAGACAAAAATCACTAGATTGCATGAAAAACGATATAGTTCATTAGAGTGACATATATGAATTCTTGGTCTGTTGCTGTCTGCCAGGAGCAAAGTGGCAGGATATTGCACAACTTGTGGTTGTTGTTGTTGTTGTTGTTTTGCTTTATGTCCCTACCTCTATTCAAGGGCTAAGTACAGGGAAATGAACATGTATCATTTCAGCACTGTAGAATAGCCATTTAAATATAGGCAACATTGCCACATCAAATGAACCCGTGGAAGAAGTTTAATTTCACCAACTAGCAATATTAATTACTTTTGTCTAATCAAATATGAAATCAGGCTGGCTTCATGATATAGTTCAAAATCAGAGTTGAAAACATGTCATATTTAGGTTCTGAGCACCTGGAAGTTACAGAAATGTTTATAACACAGCTGTCGCATTTTGTATATGCTGCTTCTGTGGCACTTTTAAATCTATTCCAGTTGCCTTTTTGCACTTGAAAGGAGTTCCTGCATGACGTTCCACTGCCCATTTCAATACATGCATATTGTCAACAAAATCAGTGGTCTCTGATATGTTCTGAATTGCACAAATGCACATTTCCTGAATTACTGTCAGTGGTGGCAACAGGGGAAAATACTGAGGAGGGCACAAAATGGGCAAAGTGCAGTTATGGGGTGGGCAAGCGGTGTCTCACATATTAGGTTTCTGAAACAGAATTGGGCGTTAGGTGGCGGAGGGCAAACTACTTGTCTGGAGGGTGCTTCCCCACCCCCCACCCCCGCCGCCCAAGTGGTTACTCTACTGACCACATGAGGAAATTGCTCTGGAAGTGGGGAAGTGTTTCAAACCCCTTTGTTTCAATCTGCATCATCTTCACAGAAGTCAATATAGGACAATACAGGAACTGTAAACCTGTAATCCGTGCAATTCTATGGGCTAACATACTGGACAGCAACCAAAAATTGCAACACAGTTATAATAGGTAAATTTAGACATTAGGGTTAAATGTTTTTACACTGTGAATCCATCTTGGAACCAGTCCAAACATTTTATGTGGTGAATGGTGCCCTCCCTACTGCTCCTTCTTTGTTCTCCTAATTGGTGATAATGGAGATAATGACTGTTCCTCTGAATGAAAGGGTGACTGCGTGGTCATCAGTCACTCACAGGGGTGATGGGAGGCATGGGAAATGGATTGCTCCAGAGCTTATTTGGGTGGCTCCACTCATTACTGGCAACAAGTGATCCATGAGAGTATGTCCAGTAATAAAAAGAGTATCTTGGCTTTAGGGGGTAACATAACGAAATAAGCTTTTGAAGATTGTGACAGAAACCATTGCATGTAGTAATGTTTACAGTCCCATTTCTGGAACCAGAACCAAATATAGCAGGATTTCACACTTTGTGACCATTTTATAGGAGATAAATCTTATTAGCCTGCTGTGTATTTAACTTGACTTACCAATACTCACTACAAGCCCCTTTGTCACTTGAGTATAGGTACATGTAATCCTTTTACCAGTCAAATAAAGACAGCAGCACAACGGAAAATCAATGCTTTCAACACCAGCTGTGATCAGTAATTGCAATACTGAGTTACTACTAAGTTCACATTGGAGCTCTTGAGATCAGTGAGAAGAGCTCCTCACAGGTTTGCGGAGAGAGCGGGTTTGCTTGACCCTCCCCACAGACGAGTACTTACCCTTTTCTGGGCAGGCGGATTGCCCACCCAGATGACTGGCAGCTCACCTATGGCCCACCCATGGCTCGCCCGGCAGCTCTGGGGGTGAGGTGCAGGGAAGCATTGCCATGCGGCATCTCACACACCCCGGAGCCCAAATAATGCACCATGCAAGTGTGTGATACATTACTGGAAGCCCCCCTCCCCTCTGAGTGTGCCTGCTATGGCTGTGAGCAGCCACAGCAGACACACAATCAAAGAAGTGAGGGTAAGGGGGGGTAACCTCATTTAAGATGGAGGCTGCACAGGCGGGTTTGCTGCTGTGTAGCCACCGGGATCAGGCGCTATGAGAAGAAGCTACAATTGTATTGCTCCTTCCCACCCCAATAATCTTTATTTGAACACAACAGGGATAAAAAATTTCTGATTTACTTTCTCAGCATATTACACACAGACTTTAAAAAGAAATTCAAAAAGAAAATTCAGTTATTGAGGAGTTCAGTTTATCAGCTGCTTCAACATAAATTAAGTCACAATCAGCCAGTACCACAATCCAATTAAGCCAAAACGCTTCACTTAAAGCTAATTTAATCACATTAAAGTCAATGGAAATCTAGTAGTTTAAATCCAAATCTTATCTGAACTATGGTGCAGTCTGAATTTTCAAAAAATGATGCTAGTTAAAGTAATCCCCCCGCCCCCAGTTCAAAGGGAGAATAGTTCTGGACTCTCAATTCTAGGAGTACAAAAGGAATAAGCATGAGGCTAAAGTTCAATTGCTATTCTTTAAAAATAACGTAAATTCATTTGCTAAAAACTTCTGCCATAAGTGTATTTAGAATCAATGTAGCCCTGTGCTCAGCTTTATTTTTGTCTCTCCCTGACTCAGCACCCCTCGGCTGGACCCAAATAAAGTGAGTTACCTAAGTGTAGGCCCACATACCCCACAGTGAAATGCAGACAACTGGAGCACTTCTCGGGCTGCTGTATATAAACACCGCCAATGGTGCTGTGCAACAGGGCTGTTCTGCTCTGTCTTAAAGTTTCATATTGGAAATAATGGGCATTGCATCATGCAGCTGCATTTGCACAACTTTAAGATGTAGAAGAATAACCCTGTTCTACAACACCATCTCCAACCACCCTCATTTCACTGTAAAATAAGAACTGGAGTTGAATGGAGTTGCAGAACTGGAGTTGAATGGGCCAGAGGTTCCCAAAGCATTATTTGCTGATGTATGCAAATGCAGTTTGGTGTAGCAACGTACCCATTATTTCAGATTCCTTACTCCAAACTGAGCTCTCAGGTATTAATGAATTTCATTGCCACAACCCGAGGTTGGACATAGCCTGAATTGCATCTGAATGTGGAATCACAAGCTGCATTCCCTGAAATCACAGATGAGGGAGGAAGTTCCTCCAACTCCAGCCATGATTGGCTGAGCGGGCTGTCCTTCAAGCAAGAAGGAAACCCACACTGCCAGTTCCCCCTCCTCCCTGCAGTCTTACTGACTGCAGAGAGATCGCTGTCCATTACATCTGAATTCAGATGGGAGAGCAGGGGGAGCGGGGAGTAATTTGCATTACGTGCGAATGCGGCCACTATATTTAAATAAAAGGAGACTCCTACCCTGGTTGTTTTTGAAGTCTTACCTTTTTTTTTTTTAAACAGACCACTTGAAAATTGCACGTCACGTGAATGGAAATGGAAAAATAAAAAGAACTTTATCTGAAGGAAATTATTATATGAACAAAATATATTTCTTCAAACATGAGAAAATATGGCGGGTGGGGGGGGGGTGGAAATCTCCTGGAAGGGATAACTTCGGTCAGAGTTGGTTTGAAACCACTCTGCAACCATTCCTTTTTAATATATAAACCACTTGGATAATACTGTTGCAATCAGTGGCACAAGGTGGCTAAACATAAGGAGAACCTAGGAGCTATTGTGTGCACACTCTCATTGTGTGCACATGCCCAAGTGAGGAGAGAAGAACAGAGATACCAGCTGGCAGGCTAGATATGGGTCAGGGACACTGATCAGACCATCAGCAATGCACACGGCATGTCTCCCTCACACTTTTCAAGGAAGCAGCTTCTGCTGTTAGAAAGGCTGTTTACAGCAGCAGCTGAGCAAGCCTTCATGGTGCCTTTGCTGATGGAAGGAAGAGCTCCTGAAGGCTTCAGCAGTTCCCACTCCAGTCCCCATGTCAGCAAAGATTACGATGCCTCCCTGCCCTCCGTGTGCTCACTCCGAGCTCCACAGCACCAAAGAACATGCACACACTCACCATCAGTCACCCTGCTCTCCTCAACTGTCTTCCCCCAGAATCACCACCCTCTTGAGGGCAAAAAGTGGGCAGGGGAGGTGAGAGGAAGTCTCCTGACTCTCTCATCCCAAGCAATTATCACACAGTAGTACAGTATCTCTGAACAGCAGCTGTACAGCAGCTATGTGGAGGCCCTCCAGTCATCCACACAATTGGATGGATTGCAGATTTACCACTGACTTCTGTGAATATATTGTCATGGCAGTTTGAAAGCTGATGGACAGAACATGTGAGAATATGATCTTTATTTATCAACTTGCACTAGACAAATGCAATGAGGCAAACTAAAAGTGTAGTAACAAAACAAATTAGGGGTATAATATTCATTCTGTCATAACTTCCATGGATCAGCATGAGGAAGAAAAGTAGTGCCTTCAATAATTTTTTTTAAAAGTTTTTAAAAAGTTTTTTTAAAACCCTTCTTCCAAAACTCACTGATGCAGGAGGAGTGGCCGGTTCAGGCACCACTGGGGAGTGGCAAGAGGCACTTTTGAGCACAAATGAATAGGTGCAGCTGCAAATACTCCAAGCAGCAGCACACTGCCCAGCACTCCCTGTGGCGGCGGATCGGCTCTGCAATGCACTGGGTTCCGTGGAGCCCACCCCCACCGGTGGCCAGCTGAGTGGTGGAGCCGATCCACCGCCATAGGGAGTGCCAGGCAGTGCACTGCTGCTTGGAGTAGTTTGTAGCTGTAGCCAGAGCAGAGGCAAACTCCTATTAATTTGTGCTTAAAGGTGCCTCTCACTGCTGCCCTGGTGGTGCACACACTGGCTGCTCCTGTAATGCAGATACCAACTTGTATATGGCCATTTCCTAAGCCCTAGTTACATGTTATATGAAACACATGTACAATATGTATACAGTACAGTTACTGTACAAACAAATTTGTACGCACATACAGTTATTCACACATTATGTTCAAATCCCCATTCAGCCATGAAGCTCAGTGGGTGACACTGGGCCAGCCACTTATCTCTCAGCCTAAACTACCTCACAGGATTGTTGTAAGGATAGACATAACCATGTATACTGCTTTGGGCTCCTTGGAGGAAGAGCAGGATATAAATGTAAACAAAAATAAATAGATAAATGCACAAACAGTAGTACCCTTCCCATCTGTACCCTGTATGGTTTGAGAGGGACTGTACCCAAGTACACTTTTTTAAATCATACAGACATTCACACAAAAACATATACCTGTCCACAGATACCTGTTTACATGTATATGGATATTTCCTAAGCTAATAGGAAATGAGACAATGAGGCTATTCTCATGATGGGGGAAAACTGGGCTAAGGGAGCCCAGCCCAGTTTGCCCCATCATGAAAACCACCGGGCCCGCGGGCGAACCTGGTGGCTCAACGGCAGCTAGCCCACCAATGTACCCCTCCTCTGAAATGAGGTTAGCGGAGCGACTGCTCTGCCAACCCCATTCTTCCGATCATGAGACGCTGCAGCATGGCTCCGCGCCTTGCTGATTCATGAGTAGACCCCAAGCCGGGAAGCTGTAGCAAGCCTTCCAACATTGGGGGTCCCCCCAGAATGCCCCACACACTCATGTGGGGCATGCTGGGACTTCCAGGGGCTGGGCAGCCCCCAATCCCTACTGGAGCCAGTAATTGTGTGGGCAGCCTAGCCACTCGCATGCAGGGAGAGCAGGCTTGACCTGCTCTCCCCGTCTAAACCCATCTGGCTCTACACACTGATCATGTGTAGTGCCTCAGTATGTTCAGACAACATAGTGTCTGAATAGGGCTCTATCATGGCCTCAATCCTACCCAGCTTTGCAATATATGTACGTTATCCCTTTGTTTCATAGGCTATGTAGCTCTGAGGGAACAGCTGCCATTTCCACCTCCTCATGTCTGAAACAAGCACAGATAATCTGCCTCTAAAATGAAGGCTATGAATGGGATCTTGAGTGAATACAGATCCTTTCTTCAAGCAGCAACTCACTAAGCTGTTCACTGAAATCATTAATTAGAGTTGGCAGTCAGTTTCACATAAGGCAAAACTTAAAGGCACCTAGGAGGGAGTTTCAAATGAGCAATAAGACAGTGGAATTTTGGGGGAGATGATGTTCTCCATATCCTTAATTGGAACCAATAGAAAATATAGCACCTATTTTCTTTTGAATGCTCTTCCCCCCCAGATTTGCTCAGCCCCCTCCCTGTCTGCTTTTAAGGCCCTTCTTAAGGGGTCAGCTGTTTTGCCATGCATTTGCCCTTTAATTATTATTATTATTTTTTATAATTTATTCGATTTCTATACCGTCCTTCCAAAAATGGCTCAGGGCAGTTTACACAGAGAAATAATAATTTTTAAAAAGTGGATCCCTGTCCCCAAAGGGCTCACAATCTAAAAAGAAACATAAGATAGACAAGACACCAGCAAGAGTCACTGGAAGTACTGTGCTGGGGATGGATAGGGCCAGTTACGCTCCCCTGCTAAATAAAGAGAATCACCACGTTAAAAGGTGCCTCTTTGCCCAGTTAGCAGGGGTCAATTAATTAACAATTAATTGTTATTGTTATTGTTATTGGTATTGTATTGACCACCTAGAGTCTTTGGAGGAGTCAGTATATAAGAAAATAAAATAAATAAAATACATTATTCTACCTGGCTACATTCAAAGAAGAAATGAGCAAGTTTCTGTCTATTGGTTCTGTTGGGAACAATTGCTATTTGGCTCCTCTCCTCTCCTCCATCCTACCTACCTGCAGCAGAGAGTGTTGAGACAGCAAAGCCATGTCCATTGACTCAACAGACACCAACTACCATTTTGCTTCCCTCCTCGCAATGCCTCCCTCAGTGGCAATTCCACCCAATAATTATAACAATTGGCTAATGTCATGTAAGAACTGGTAACTGGGTTGCTTACTTTCCTCTTCTCTCTCCACCCTTTCCCCCTTTTGTTGTCATGCTATTACTTTAAATTGTAAATTACCTTGAGTACTTTGGCAGAAAGGTGGCATATAAATGAGGCGATGAATTAATGAATGAGTACAAGTTATTCATCGATCTGTGTTGTGGGTGTAATATGTCTCTCAGTGGCAATGGATGGTGAAGGAATTGTCTACAGTAGGCGGAGCTAAGACCTAGACTGTTGTTGATACAGAGCTTCATCTAAAGTTAAACTTTTTCATGAATTTGGAGGTTCCTACTTGAAAAATAACATTCTAAAAATACAGAGATAGAAGCAAAAAAGAAAAAAAAGAGTTTAAATAAAATTAGTAAATATCCTAAGAAGTGGGGGGATTCCACGCATCCCTCTACTCGATAAGCCAGAATTATCTCATCAAATTGAGAATAATTTTCCATACTTCTTCCACATGTGATTAAAAATATGGAGAAGGAGGAAACTAGGAGTTTTCTTCACAATGGACAGGGCAATAGAGACTACCGACTTACAGTATGGCGAGAAGCACACTATGGCAAGCTAGTACATATTATGCCTGTGAGGAAATTACCACACTATGCATCTTATCACATAGTTAATTTTTATCTTCATCACCGACCCCCTATATTAGTACTGGAAGTGGGTTCAAGCTCTAGCTGAGGACTGTCCCTGAGACAGAAAGGAAGGGAAGATGGGTGTGACCAGAATGGAAAGAAAAATAAAGTGATCCTTCTGTCCTGAAACACTGCTTTTGTTTCTGTTGCTGGCTTAGCTATCCTGAAAGCTGCATGTGTAAAGTAAATTAATAAAGTCCATGTACATAAGTATATCATTCAAACTATGAAATTGTGTGCTTTACAGTGCTTCATCTTTTGCTTTATGATGGAAATAAATTGTTATACTCTCTTAGTTGTATGATTGCATCTTCAGCAGTGGCAGAAACATACCAGAGTGTCCTTGCTGACTGATAAAATCATGAATGCAAAGAGCTGGCAAGGTCTTTTTATTAATCTGCATTTGTACACAAGTGAAATACTTTCACAGCAGGAAAGGAGTATGCTTTGCAGTTTCCATTAATTCCCCATTCCTTTCTATTTCCTGATAGTTGCATATGTTGTTTTTAAGAATGCCCAGTAAAATTTCCATAATGTCAGCATCTTTTCTGTCAGTTAGTATGGCATTTTCTAGCTTAACTAATTGGCAGCTTTCATTTATCAGAATGACTGTGGCAAGAGAAGAATAATTTTATGCATTCTTCCCAATATGAAACCAGGGACAGTTGATGTCTCCAAAAGAAAGAGTTCCTGCTACTCCCACCTGAAATACCAAGCTAATCTCATCACACTTTCCCCAGTTCCAGAGCTCTCCTGCTTCCTTCTCCACCTCACCTCTTCCCCTAGAAGCCTGTTCTATCAGCCATAATTTATAAATAGAACCTCCATCTTCCAGAACAGTATATCTCTCTATATACTAGCTATCAGCAATTGACAGGGGGATGTGATTGCCCTCATGTAAGATTTCCAGAGGCCCCATATATCAAATTCCTGAAACAATTCTCCTTACAAAAAAAATACCTCTCCTGACCCAGTATTTGCTGCAGTTCCATGATACGTCCAGCTAGCTATACATTGACTTCACATTTGCAAAGACAAGAGGAAAAGCAAATTCTGACGGCCTTGCAAAACAATGCTGTACACATTATTTGGTCACTCAATGCACCATTAACTTATGGGAGTAATTGTTGCAAGGTATGGCTATGGCCACTAGCGGAGAGTGCTATTTCAAAAGGATTAGATAAATTCATGGAGGGTAGCTGTATTAAACACTGTTATCCATGACAGTTACATGGGAGGCAGTATACCTTTGAATACCAGATGCCAGGAACTAACTGCAGGAAAAGGTCATCTCCTTCATGCCCTGCTTGAGGGCTTCCAGTATCGCTGTATTTTATTTATTGCTGTATTATATACTGCCTTGAATGCTGATTAAATAAATTGGGTATCTAAATAGTAAACACACTAAATCAGGCATCCCCAAACTGCGGCCCTCCAGATGTTGCTGAACTACAACTCCCAGCATCCCTAGACACAATTTTTTGTGGCTGGGTATGCTGGAAGTTGTAGTTCAGCAACATCTGGAGGGCCGCAGTTTGGGGATGCCTGCACTAAATCAATGAAATCTGGCCTGGTTCAGCTCAACCCGAACTCCAAACGGCTTGAATTCAAGCTGGCTTGATGTCAAGCCAGCTCACACACCCCTAGTGCATATGCAGGTGACATCCAGGCTCAGCTACTGCAATGTACTCTACAATGCAGAGTACAATGGGCTGCCTTTGGACTTAGTTCAGAAATTGCAACTGGTGCAGAATGTGGCAGCCAGGTTGGTCTCTGGGGCCACCGGTAGAGACCACATTACTCCTATTTTAAAAGAACTACGCTGGCTGCCAGTTAGTTTCCAGGCAAAGTGCTGGGTATTACCTTAAAAGCTCTTAAGGGCTTGGGCCCCAAGGGCATTTAAGAGAGCACCTTCTTCTTCATGAACCCCACTGCCTAAGAAGATAATCAGGGGAGGTCCGGTTGCAGTTGCCACTGACTCGCTTGGTGGTGACCCAAAATGGGGCCTTCTCTAGCGTTGCCCCGAGGCTCTGGAACACACTCCCGAATGAAATCAGAATATCACCACGTCTGGTTGTTTTAAAATGACTTTTGAAAACACACATGTTTCATCGGGCTTTTAGTTTATCATGATTTAAAGTTTTAAAGTTTTATTCACAGTAATTTTAATCTGTTTTCTATGATTCTGGGGTTTTAGCTGCTGTTTGTTTAGATTGTAAACCACCCTGGGATTTTACATAGGCGGTATATAAGTGTGTTAAATAAATAAATGGTTAAATAAATAAATGGTTTTTTTTTAAAAAAATCTGTCCATACAAGAATAAAATTGAAAGCTCCCAGTTTTTAGAACCAACTTGTAAATAATCAAAGAAATTGCCTCCAAAATAACCATAATTGGGAAATGCATTCCTTGGTACTCACGGTAGTGAATTTACTGTTAAGGACCAGAGATAAATCTATAAATGTACTGTACAGAACTGACATTTCAAATAACACCAAATTGGTCAATAGGGCTGAACTGAATGCCACACCATTCATAAACATCACTAGGCAAGGCCAGAAAGCCAGAACAGAGGAATGAACCATGCAGTCCAAATCCTGTTAATTTTTACTTGGAAGGAAGTCCCAGTGTGTTCAATATCCCAAGTATGTGTACCGTATGATAGAGATTGTATCCTTAGGCCTCATGCACATGATCAAATGGGGGTGGGCTGGAGGGGAGATATGTTCCCATCCTGTGTCTCCCTCAGTTGGGCTTACCGGCCCAACCACCACACAATTGGGATGCTGCTGCATGCCACATGCCCCAGGAGTATAAACAAACAAAGAGTGCACCGCACAAGCAGCGGAGAAGCAGCCCTCAGAACTGAAGCAGCTCCACTCTGTCTGGCCTTTCTAGCACAGCACTCTGTGAAGAGCATGCCAGATTGCTCCCAGGCACCATTTAAAATTATGTGGGAGCCCAGACAACCAAAAGGAAAGATAGGATGAGCTCTGCTAGTGCCCTCCCTCACTTTTAACCTGGGCAGCTTATCTGGGCTACCCAGGGTCAGAGCTTCTGGGTCAGGAGGGCTCCCGCTGCTGCAGACAACCAGAGCTACCTGGGTTAACCGTCTCCTAACCAGGTAGCTTTGGTCATGAGAAAAGCATTTTTGTGTTGCAACAGCTATCAGGGCATAGATGTTGCAGTTTTCAGTGGCTTAGGGTTGATCTGTCAGGGTTGAAATGTGGCATTTGGGCCCTGACTGGCCAGGAAGGAACCCTAACCATTATCAGAGAAAGAGAGATACTAGTAGTCCCAAATAGAGGTCAAGGGCTTTTGTCAGAAATCGACTAAGGCAAGGGTTCTCAAACTTGGGTCCCCAGATGTTCTTAGACTACAACTTCGGACTTCCATCATCTCCAGCCACAATAGCCTTCAGGACCCGAGAACCCTGGACTAAGATGTTTAACCCACAAATGTGTGCAATGAGTGTGAGGATGCTTCTTTTTTTCCTCCTCTACTTCTATCTGATACTGAGCCAGGTCTCACAATCCGTGAGACCCGGTTTGGGGTGGTGAGCAGGGAAAGAGCCCTGGGTGGCCAGATCGGCCACCCACACGATTGCCAGCTCCATGACGGAGCCGGCGGGGGCTGGGGAGCTCGGGGGCTGCGCAGCCCCCGGAATCCCCAGTATGCAAGTGCACAAGCCATACTGGGGAGACACCTGGAGCCGGGAGGCAGCTTTTCGCCTCCCCTCTGGGGGGCTACTCACAATCAGATAGCCCAGGTTTGTGGAGCGCTCACTCCGCAAACCCGGGCTAAGGGGAAGGCTACTTGAGTGGGTAACCTGCTCATAAACCACCGGGCTCGCCTGCGAGCCCGGTGGTTTACACGATCAACACAAATCGGACTCGGCTCTCCTAGCCCAATTTTTGTTGATCGTGGGAATAGCCCCACTGTGTGAGAAATAGTTTTGGCTGTGACACCTCTCTAAAAGCAGATGTGAATAATAACCTTGTGATCTGCCAAACTGAGTACAATCCACCAACCATGTATGTGGTCTGTCCGGAAGTTTATCAAGCCCCTGGTAGGTCACCTTCCATAGGTAGTGGCTGCTTTTTACTTGATGGGTCACAACTCATAAAGCTAACTTATATGAAGTTGGACCATTCTGGTCCTTCTAGCCCTGTATCACATACTCTGACTAGCAACAACTCTTGAAGGAGTCACACAGAGGTATTTCCAGCTCTCTATTTGAGATCCTTTTAAGTGGATGTTCATGGGATTGAGAACTGCACTATAATGAAGCTACTGTCCCTCTGGAAGGTTATAAAAGCCTGTCTGAGAGGTTGTTGGCCCCCAGTGATAGAGAAGGAATGGACTAGGCTGCCTTTGCATTTGGGTTTTGTTTTTGTTTTTTTAAAAACAAAGCAAATTGTTCCAAAGTTCTTTCATTTCCCCACTCTACCTTTTTATGCTGATGAAGGCCAGATGTAAATTGGTTCTTCATCAGCATATATATGGTATTGAAGCCTGTTGAGTTTAATCATGTCTCTTATAGTTCTTCTCCAAGAGAAAGAGAGTTGCTTTTTTAAAGAGCTCTGTATGAGTTTTAAAAATATAGCCTTCCCTTTTCTTACAAGAGAAATGAGACATATTTTACTGCTCCATAATTAGTATTGGCATGGCTAAATAGGAAATGCATTGTGAAGAGCAATAATATGTAGAAATGTCCTGATAGCTAGAATCCTGCCCTCTCCCGAAGTCTTTGGGCCCCTCTCAGGGATGACAAAGTGAGTGCTAAAGAGGGTTTATTCATAACTGTTGTTTTTCTTTGCTTGAGAGCCCCTTATGGGCTCCATTGAAAACAGTTCTGGATGTTAACCACACTTTATTGTTGTATAGCATGCCACATTAGAGGACATTTCAACTTTGTGAGGAAAAACACAACCATAATTCTCAGCAAGTCATGCAGCACAGACTTCTCTGACAGAATAAAACATAGGTTCTTTGTAACTCTAGGTTCATTGTGTGGAACCAAAGGTGAGGAGTATTATTTCAGAACAGTATTGCGCCTGGAAACACAATGACTAAGAATCAGCCTAATGCTTTTATTTCAGCCAGTTGAGCTAGAATAGCTATGAGAAAATTCTGCTAAACCAAGAGGCTATTCTGAAAGCCACCCAAGACTTAACATATAAGTAATAAATACATGGAAAATGGCCCAGGTTCCACAGTGATTTGTATGGGCATCTGAAAACTATAGCCACAAAAGCCATCATTTACTTCAATGGTTTTTTGAGAAGCTGTGAAATATGTTTTCCCCCAGTGCCCATTTGATAATGCTAAAAAGAATGAAGATTTCTTTGCCTATGAAGTTCTTGCCGTGAACCTCAAGATTTATTTATTTATTTATCATATTTTAATACTTCCTGTTATGTACATCTCTAGGCAGGGTACAAAATTTAGAACGCAATACAAAACAGAATAAAAACAGTTAAAATTTCACAAAATACAGTAAAAACATAAAATAACACACTTTAAGTTTAAATTTTTTAAAGTTTAAAATTTAAAATTTTACAGTTTAAAATTAATTTTATTTAAAAGCCTGAGAAAATAGGTGCATCTTGAGGGTTTTCCTAAAAGCAAACCGAGAAGGAGATGCTCTTATTTCATTAGGGGGATATTCCAAAGCCCCAGGACAGCCACAGAAAAGGCCCAGTCCTGAGTCACCACCAAACAAGTCAGCAGCAAATTTAGAAGCATTTTCCTGATCAATGAAAAAACATCCTTGGGATTTTTTCCCCCTCTGAAGTCACATGCATCTTCATTCTTTAAAGGATACATCAAGTAACACGGATATTTACAGATGTTACCCCTATGCCATTTCTGAAATATCTTCCTCTAATGCCCCCATCTCATTTACAATTAGCTAAAAAGACAGGTGAATACTAGGACTGCAACACTTATTCAGTTAAATAAGCTGTATCTGTTATAAAGCTTTTGATTGATTAAAACACGTGCCCTAGATAGATCTTACAGCAGATTTGGTTTTTTAAGCTAGCTATTTTTAATAAAAGAATTTGGAAAAAATATAGGGGGCATGCAACAACTTAGAAGAGGCAGCAGTATATTTTGATTATTTCATTCATTAATCAAACAAGATTTCTTTACTCAGGTGACAGCCCTAGAAAGTACCTTTTGTGAATGCCAGAATAAATTTTGCTAATGTTTTAATGTCATCTCGGAAAGCAGAAATAATACATGATGGTGAGGGTAGGGTCCTGGGATAACTAACAACACCACGGTTATGTAATAAAAGATTATTTCTAAATACAATTAAATAAGTTTGTATTATTTAAATGAAAACTCCTAGTTGATGCACTGTAGAAAAGAGAGGATGCTATCATAGATAACAAGGCAGTTGTGGGATTAGATAACA
This sequence comes from Hemicordylus capensis, assembly GCF_027244095.1. NCBI lineage: Eukaryota > Metazoa > Chordata > Lepidosauria > Squamata > Cordylidae > Hemicordylus > Hemicordylus capensis. The sequence goes on along the minus strand of NC_069657.1, from coordinate 299,688,627 downwards.
GAATGAGATTGTTCAGACATACTGACCCGGTTCATACGTAATGCCAAACTGGAGGTAGGCAAACCCACAGTTTCAGTTTGTATCTCCAAATCTCAATGCAGATGTCCATTAATTCGTGGCCCATCAAACTTCTGTTCAAGGAGAGGGCAGCCCCTCCCTGCTGCTCAGCCTCTGAGGCAGATCCCAGCAAGCTACACAACCAGACTGATGGCAAAGCATCAGCATGTCAGAGGAGCAACCGCAGTTGCCCATGATCTGGACAGGGTGCTGCTGAGCAGGAGCATGCATTTTCAGTGTAATCCTCCCACCCTCTGCATGAAAAGGACTTTTAAATCCATTTAAGTGTCCTGCAATGCCATGCCATAGCAGCGCCTCTTCTGCAAGTGGTAGCACTGCTGCCACCCAAGAAGCCCCACACCATTATAGTCCCACACAAGCACAAATTTTGGTTGGGGGGTATTGGCAAGGGGAACTTAGAGACTTCCTAGGAGGGGATATGTAGATGAGGATGCTAGGGGGTCTGTCCCACCATAATCTGGGAAGATAGTGTGAGGGACAACCCCAACAAAGCAGTCCATCCAGTCCCAACCAAAATCCTGCTGTCTGGAAGCTTGTTACTGAGTGGGCTTGCTCTCTCAGGAGAGGGCCAGTCTTCTCAGGAAGGCTATGTCCTTGTAGGGGTGCTGCCCCACCCATGCACTGTGAGCTCATGAGTCCACCCACCTATGGATCCAAGGGCCCCCCACTTATGTAGGTCCCCCAACTATCCCTGTGGAGATTTTAACACACCTAAAGGACATCTAGGTGCTCCATGTGCCATGGACCAGCTGTGTGCATCGAGGGGATCAGGGATAGACTGGGGTGGACCTTGAAACACATTCAGAATTCAAGGTCCTAGTCCGGCATCACACTGTATGGAGAGCTGCCAGCTCAGGGAATCGCAGGAGAGGGGAGCCCTGGTTTACAGCTGCCCCAGAATAGCTGGGTTGCCCTTCGGGGGCATGGGCAATGGTGCACATGTCCACATGACTGGCAGGGGGCACATTGGCAGCTTTGTGGCAACCAACAAGTCAAGGAAAGCAGTCTGCAGGGTACCCCTCCCCACATCTTTCCTCCACACAGCAACCTTGGTTGATATAGAGTCCCAGTGGCCTGTCACTCCCGTGAATGAATGATTGGTGGCAGAAGGGGAAGGATGTTTTGCCATCAGGGATTATGACTGAATTTGCTGAGCAATTCTCTCTCCTCCTCTTTGATGGTTCTTCTCATGAGCTGGAAGGGGGTGTCCCCATGGCCTTTTACTCTCATTATTAAACACTGTGCCCCTGGTTGGATGGCCCAATCTTCTCAGCAGTAGTGCTCTTCCCACATATTGGAGCACTATTAACCCTGGTGACTGGCCCTGCTCATGAGTAAGCCTAGAGAGCACAAACCCCCAAAGGGGAAGGGGCTGCACCCCTCCCCTGAACTTTCAGTGTGAACAATAGAACTCAGATGCTCCAGGATCCCTGAGGCTGCTCTTTACACCTTGCCATGAGCACCCCCCCCCCAAAGTAGATGTACTGGCAGGTTCAGGGATGGACCTTTAAGCCCACTCAAAATTCCCACTGTACTGTATGCAGATCTGTGCACATGAGGATTCATGTGAGAGGGCAGCCCTGGTTTCCAGCTGCCCCAGGACACCTTGGTTGCCCTTTGAGGGCACAGGCAAGGGTTCACATGTCCACATGGGCAGATGGGCTAGCAGCATCTTGCTGGCAGCCACCAAGAAAATCAGTCTCTGGGGCACCCCTCCCCACAGCTTCCCCTCCACACAGCAATCTGGCTCTATTTAGAGCCCCAATGGCCTGACAGTCTTATGAGGAAGCTGTGAGAGAAGGTGAAGTTTTGTCGTCACACATTATTAGAGATTTTGCTTGGCAATTCTCTCCCCTCCCCTCTGATGGTTCTTCTCATGAGTTGTGTAGGGGTGTGCCCATGGCCTAGCACTCTCTTGAGTGAGTGCGGTCCGCCATGGTTCGGCATCTGTCCTCATCACAGGAGGAATAACTCCTTTCACTGGAACAATGGTGATTCTCCTACCCAGCCCTGCTCATGAGTAAGCCTAGGGAGCAAACATCACCCCAGGGAAGGGGCTGCCCCCCCATTCCCCAACCTTTCTGTGAAGAAGAAAAGGTACTTGGCCGCTCCACAATCCATGCTTGTGGCAGCCTTTTAAACCCAGACAGGAGCAACTATCCCCCCCCCCAAAGCCCATTTGCTACCCACCCAGAGAGGGGATGCCCTGTTCATCCAGATCTCCCAGCACAGATATTAGTGGGAGAGGGGAGCCCAGGCTTCTAGAAGCCCAGGTCAGAGGGATCACAGTTTAGGGCCATGGGCAAGGATGAACATCTCGATGTGTATGCACAGGCTGGCAAGGCACATGGTTTGACAGCTATTTGGCAGCAGTCACCCAGGCCATGACATCAGTTGCTGAAGTACCTTTCCCTCTGGCTTTCTTGGATAGAGCATCCTGGCTCGATATTGAGTCCCCAAGGCTTGCCATTCTTGTGAGAGAGTGGTCCCTAGGAATATGGGTATGCCACAAGGGTATCTCAGAGTACCCCCTTCTTTCTCCTCACAAATGGTCCTTCTCATGAACAAGCCTAGGGACTGATAACCCCTAAGAGAGAGGGCCCAGGGCCCCCTTTCCCAACCTTTCTGTGGAAAAAGTAGACCTTGGCTGCTCGAGAATCCCTGCCTGCTGCTGCCTTTTGGAGCTGACTCCAGGCAACACCCCGCCCCCCACCGTCCTATGCTCCACTCCTGGCACTGTGACGGGGTGCCCTGCTTATGTTACCACCTGGAATGTTTGTGCTTGTGGACATACACTGCTGTCACAAAGAACTTAGTACCTATCCTGTCATCCCATCCACTTTCCCTCCCTCTTGTCAGCTGGCGGGGGCGGGGTGGGCAAGAGACAGAGTTGGGACAGGTAATGCCCACAATGGGGCATTGCAGTGTCCCTGCTGTCTGACAACTCCATAACTGAATAGGTGACAGGGGCGGAGCTGGTTCTTTGAGTGGTGGCCAGCAAGAAGCACCAAAAGCATGGAGCAGCCATGTCATCAGGCAGGTCTATGCTGCCACTCAATAGCCGGGTCTCATGATCAGTGAAACCCAGTTTAGAAGGGTGAGCGGGGAGAGCAGGCTAAGCCTGCTCTCCCTGCACACGAGCAGGGAGGGAGCCCTGGGTGGCCGGATCAGCTGCCTACATGATTGCCAGCGCCATGATGGAGCCGGCAGGGGCTGGGGAGCTCGGGGGCCGTGTGGCCTTCAGGGGCTGTGTGGCGAGCACTCAGGGCATACTGGGGAGACCCCTGGAGCTGGGAGGCGGCTTTTCACCTCCCCTCCAGGGGTCTACTCATGAGTAACTGTGGCGCGGAGCCACGCCACAGCTACTCACGATCTTTAAGACCAGGTTTGTGGAGCACTCGTTCTGCAAACCTCATTTTAGGGGAGGGGTAGTTAGGCAGGTTACCCGCCTAGGAACCACCGGGCTCGCAGCCAGGCCCGGTGGGTCACACAATGGGGTGAAATCGGACTAGCCTCCACTAGCCTGATTTCGCCCCATAGTGTGAATAGCCTCTATGACTGCAGTTTGGAAATTGGCACAAAACCATGGTTATGACAGCATCTGGAGTCAGATGTAATGCCTCAGTGGCCAAACTCCAGTCTCAGTGACAAACCTTTGTGCAATCTGAAGGTTCAAATTGGAGTTCCTCAAGGCAAACTGGAGGCCACTTTTGACCAAAACCATGATTTTGTGTGTTCAGGTACTGCAGTTCCAATCTCCGCCCCACTGAACTCCAGTTTGGAGTTACATATCGACCCAGCCACCAATGTCACTGAAATATCACAGTTTGGAATTGGCCAGTCTGAGATATAAAACCACATTTTGAAGCTGGCTGACCCACAATACTTTTGACAAATTATAGTTTAGTATTATATCTGCTCTTGGCAAAAGCAAACCTAGGGAGCTTCTGTTTGTCAGAAGCATCCAGAGATTATCAGAGAAGAGAGAAATTGTGTGTGCATGTACAGACACATACACACACACACACACACACAGAGATTTGTATTATTATTATTTCTTGTTTACACAGTCAGACAGATTTATTATTATTATTAATATAGTATTAATAATAATATAATAATAATAACAATAATAATCCCCCAGTGAGGCACAACCTTGGTGTGGTTGTGGGGCTTGCATGCTCTGAGGAAGGTGAGAGCTATGCCAGAGGTCCAACCATACTGGACAGGTCTCACCAGAGGAGCCAGACAAAGAGTGCTTCTCCCATCAACAATATGGTGAGACGTAACTTTAATAAATCTATATGGATCGGTCGTTGCCCGGGTCAACAAGGACCGCACCAGGTGCTGGAGTCCCTGGACATCGGGTGGCAAGTGGGCTACAGGACTCAGGATCTTCAGTTGAGCAACCAGGGCTGGGGACTGCAAGGTTACTAGAAGAAACGTCGCTTAACCAAAAAAGATATACGAAAAATGCCAACAAGGAAATAATGATCTGCTATTACAAGTCTAGTCTAACTAGAAGAGGTTATTTTAAAAGAATATACCAAATTTGGAAAGAGAAGCATCCAGATACAGAAATAACAGAACAAAGGCTAGCAGACCAGAGAAGATTCATAATAAGAAATAAAGTATTCACAGAAGTTGAGCTGGAAGAACTGCAAAGAGCAACACAGGCTCAAGATATGAAAGAAGAATTACCACCAACTGAAGAAGTTGCTCAGGCGCAGGTGGAGGAGGTGTTGGAAACAGAGGATGCCACTGTTGCTGAACTGTTCCAAAATCAATACCAGGCAACCACCCCTTTGCCTTCACCTCAAAAACCCAAGTGCCGTTTAACAGAAAAGCAACAAGAACTAAAGCAAAAAATAACTGAGCACAAGAACCAAACAAGCACCAGGGTTCGACTTCCAGCTCTAAAAACAGTTGCCAAAAAACAACTTGCTCAGGAATTAAAAGATGTCAATGCTGCACTTGCAGAAATAAGAACCAATAATTTGCAAGAAACAAACCAACTAATGTCGAATCACTGCTAAACACTGTCCGTATATTCAGTAGCGATATAGCAATGGAGTTTGGACTAGACAAGTGTGATGCATTAATAATGAAAAGAGGAAAAATTAAAAAAACCCAGAAGGAATAGAACTGCCCAATGGAAGCAAGATCAAGAACCTGGAAGAGAAAGAACATTACAAATACTTGGGCATTCTCCAGGCTGATAACATAGCACACACTGAAGTTAAAAGAAAAATTGGAAGTGAATACATCAGGAGAGTTAGAAAAATCCTCAAGTCCAAACCCAATAGTAGGAACACCACACAAGCCATAAACACCTGGGCTATACCTGTTATCAGATACACTGCAGGAATAATAGACTGGACCCAGGCAGAGCTAGAGACGCTAGATTGTAAGACCAGGAAAATCATGACCATCAATCATGCTCTGCACCCCCACAGTGATGTAGATAGGCTATACCTCCCTCACAGCTCAGGTGGAAGAGGAATGCTTCAAGTCCATCAAACAGTAGAGGAGGAGAAAACAGGCCTTGAAGAATATATCAAGGACAGTGAAGAAGATGCACTTCAAATGGTCAATAAAGAGAAACTATTCAAGACCAATGAACCAAAGCAGGCCTACAAGAAAGAACAAGTCAAGAACCGAGCAGAAAAATGGAAGAATAAGCCACTGCATGGTCAATATGTGCACAATATAACTGGAAAATCAGACTTCACCAAGACCTGGCAGTGGCTTAAGAATGGCAACTTGAAGAAAGAAACAGAGGGTTTAATACTGGCTGCACCAGAACAGGCACTAAGAACAAATGCAATAAGAACAAAAGTCGAAAAATCCACAACAAACAGCAAGTGCCGCCTTTGTAAAGAAGCAGATGAAACAGTGGACCACCTAATCAGCTGTTGTAAAAAGATCGCACAGACTGACTATAAACAAAGGCATGACAAGGTAGCAGGGATGATACACTGGAACATCTGCAAAAAATACAAGCTACCTGTAGCCAAAGATTGGTGGGACCATCAAATTGAAAAAGTTGAAGAAAATGAAGATGTAAAAATATTATGGGACTTCCGACTACAAACAGACAAACATCTGCCACACAATACACCAGATAGAACTGTAGTCGAGAAGAAAGAAAAACAAGTCAAAATAATCAACAAAACAATACCAGGGGATAGCAGAATAGAAGAAAAATAAATAGAAAATTTCACCAAATACCAAGATCTACAAATGAAAACTGAAAGGCTGTGGCAGAAAAAGACCAAAATAATCCCAGAGGTAATTGGCGCCCTGGGTGCAGTTCCAAAAGACCTTGAAGAGCACCTCAACACCATAGGGGCCACAGAAATCACCATCAGCCAATTACAAAAAGCAGCTTTACTGGGAACAGCCTATATTCTGCGACGATATCTATAACAACACCAACAACACTGACAATAAAATTCTGGCATCCCAGGTCCTTGGGAAGGACTCAATGTCTGGATAAAACAAACCAGTCAATAACACCTGTCTGACTGTGTAAAATAATAATAATAATAATAATAATAATAATAATAATAATAATAATAATAATAATAATAATAAATTTAGTTTCTGTACAGCCCTTCCAAAAATGGCTTAGGGTGGTTTACACAGAGAAATAATAAATAATTAAGATGTATCCCTGTCCCCAAAGGGCTCACAATCTAAAAAGAAACAGAAGGAAGACATCAGTAACAGTCACTGGAGGGGTATTGTGCTGGGGTGTATAGGAGCAGTTACTCTCCCCCTGCTAAATAAAGAGAATTACCACATTAAAAGATGCCTCTTTGTCAAGTTAGCAGGGGATTTGCCTGTGTGTCTGGAACACAAATGGTTTGGTGATATACCTGAACCAATCCAGTGTTTTTTAAAATACCTGTATGGTTCCTCGCTATCTCAATATAAGCATTTCTTATACAAATATTTAGCTTAATTGAGCTAAATATTTTGCAGCAGATATGCACAAAGTGCAGTAGAAATATTTCTGTGGTAAATGCTGGCACTTCTTTGTACAGCAAGATAATTAATTGTCAATCATACAGTTGAAAGGAATTATCTGTTACACCATTATGAGCACATTCTTCACTAGCACCTGTTTCCTCCTGAAATAATTGTATTTATATTTATATCTGCAATTGCTCAAAAAACACTGTTAGATCAAATTGTTTAAGAGGTAAACTGGAATTACAAGAGGCAATAATTTGTTTAATGCATCTGGAATTTTTCTATTTGCATATAATCTACAAAGAGACTGGAAAAATTATGAATTGTTTACTAAAGGCTGATTGCTGACTTGTCACTTGGACTATTTGCTGTTCCTTATTTGTATGATTGTTAAAGTCACCACCTCCACATGGTGGCATTTATTTGTTTCCTTCCATCTCAAAGAAGATGAATTAAACATTTATGAAGAGCAGCGGGGTAAGCTGAAGAAATTGCATGATGGAGAATGTTAACATTTGAAGCCAAAGTCTCCCTAAACACATCCATAAGAATATCCTTCATCTTGCCTGCCTATTACAAAGAGGGTTGGGAACACCAATGAAGCACAAGAGGGCTTTTGTTATTGTGTTTTAAACCTGAATGGCTGTGACTAGTATTCCTGCAGTATTTGAGTATCTCTGTAACCACTGAAAGGTTCCTTTTGTGTCAAAGAGACTCCTTCACACTCTGCCTCTGTAGGAGCAACATTCTGTTGTGCTATCCTGTTGGTGTCAGTGAGGCTGGATGTCCATGCTTGCTTTGATGTAAAAAATAGTTGCACCATATAACTCAAGCCAAATATGGGGTTATGACTTTGGTTAGGGCAACCAAAATGATCAGGGGCCTGGAGTGCCTTCCTTATGAGGCTGAGCTATAGCATCTGGGGCTCTTTACCTTGGAAAAGATGGGACTAAAAGGAGACATGAGTGAGGAGTATAAAATTATGCATGGAGTGGAGAGTGTGGACAGAGATAAATTTTTCTCCCTCTCTCACAACACTAGAACCAGGGGAATCCCCAGGAAATTTAGGACTGACAAGAAGTACTTTTTCTCACAGAGTATAATTAAAAGGGGCTTAGACAGATTCATGGTGGACAGGTCTATCAATGGCTACTAGTCTGGTGGCTGTGGGCCATCTCCAGCCTCAGAGGAACGATGCCTCTCAATACCAGTTGCAGGGGAGCAACAGCAGGAGAGAGGGTATGCACTTACCTCTTGCCTGTGGGCTCCCCAGAGGCATCTAGTGGGCCACTGTGTGAAACAGGATCCTGGACTAGATGGGCCTTGTGCCTGATCCAACTAGTCTGTCCTTACGTTCTTATGACTTAAGATAGAACAGCTCTTCTGTGGTTTTCTAAGGCTTTGGCACTGGGTGTTGGTTTTTTTTGCATTTTGCTTGAATTTAATATTTAATAGCTTACACTATCAATTTTTTTTACTAAGTCAGCCCTTTATGTAGTCATTTAGTTTTGCACCATGTTCTTTTTGTCCAAATCTGATATAGGCCTCCATAGAACATATGACCCACCACACACAACACAGCCTATGAGTCATGTATTCTTGACCTGCTAGAAACATCCTATGAGTCATGTATTCTTGACCTGCTGGAAACAACTACACCTCACACCTTGTCTTTGCATTCCTAGAGAAACAACAAAAATTGGAGTTTGTGAGCCACCTTTGTGAGCCATGGCCTTTGTGAGCCACCGAACTTGGCTGTTGGACTGTGTTCAGCTTGATAGGTCACAAATTGTGCATACCTCATGCATGTATGATTAACATGCCAAGACATTATGCTCTCATGCCACAGACTGCTGACATGTTAATGTTGTATATGGCAACCCAATTTAAGCATGACTGCTCAGAGTTTTGTTTTTAATTATAACCTGGTGTCATCATTGGTGTTCTTACCCCTGGACTTTGGCCCCGAAGTCCAGGGTCTCCACATACCCCAGGGTGGGGTGGGGGAATCCTCTTTAGTCCTGGGTGGTGTGGTTGCTGCGCTTTGCTGCCGGCCCGCAATGTGCCAGGCGGCCGAGTGCATTTGTGACCTGTGCCAGTTGCTTTAGAGACAGAGTGGGGAAAGAAATATGTGGGATGGGAATATGTTAAGTTGTGTGTTGAAATGTTTCTTCTAGGCATATTTGCATAAATATATCTGTTTTATATTCTTACATTCTTGTGAGTTTAGTTGCTGTTTGTGCCCTCAAGAACCCACGTGTTAAAAGTACTACGTGTGTGTGTGTGTGTGTGTGTGTGTAGGGGGATGATGTTTAAACTTGCAGTGGGGGCGGTCTTCAAAGACCTTTAGGTCCAGGCTCCAAACGTACCTAGGTGCACTTCTGGTTGTCATGTTTAAATCAGGCCTCAATCTTCATGCAAAACATATTTACCATTTGGAATTCACTGCATGGTGATGGTCACTAGCTTAGATGACCTTAAAACGGAATTTGGTAAATTTGGTACATTTAAAAAAAGAAGCAGTCTGCATTTATTCTGTTAGTACTTTCAGCAATGACTGATCATGGTTGTTTCTGGTAAGTCTGAAAGCAATCCGTGAAATGGCTCTCATAAGGGCTTAGCGTCAAGCTTGTGTGTGTGTGTTTGTGTGTTTATGGGGGGTGGCTTAGATACCACACATGCCCCTGCTCTTCCAGCAGTGTGTGTGGAGGGTGTTGCTCTGTGAGTGTGGAAAGCCCATCAAAACTCCTTGCAAATGCACAGATTCTCTGTGGCTCTTAAGAATCACATATGTGCTGTAGGGTGCTTCTCCCATAATTCCCAATGGGGGAAGAGTCCTATAGCAAGGACATGATCCTTAGGAGCCACAGAAGCCCTGTGTGTTTACAAGGAGCACTGACGGGTTCTACACGCTCATGGAGCCAGAGTGCAGGCCCCACTGATGGAAGAGTGTGGGGGCTGCATGGTAACTAAGCCAATAGGTCTAGACTGAAATCAAGCACTGATTGATTGGTCCTAAATCAATAATTGTGTGTAACAGTTCCAAAATACCCAGCTGGTTTTATTTTGTTCTCTGGGTGGCTCACAATACAGCTTTAAAACATAAGTTAAAAACACACAACACATTAAATCATAACAAACCAGAAAGTGGGGTGAAAGAAAATACAAAATATAATACACACAATTTAAAAATTAGTTAAAAATCCAATTTGAAATCTAAGTTTAAAATGCCTGAGTGAATAAAAAAGTTTTTACCTTGTGTATAAAAGAACAAAGTGATGAAGCCAGGAGAACCTCACTGAGAAGTCTGTTCCATAAATGGGGGGCAACCACGGAAAAGGCCCTCTCCCTAGTAGCACTCAAAGGAGGGCCTCTGAAGAAGATCTTAAGGTCTGGGTTGGGACATATGGGCATATGGCAAGGCGCTCTCTCAGGTAACCGAATCCCAAGCCATTTATGAATTTTAAAAATGTTCAGTTAAGAAAAAGAAAAGTAAGAAAATGCTCAAATCCATCTCATTGAAAAGAAAAACAATACTTAACTTTGACTGAGCCATCTCGTATATAGGGAGCTCCCTGATTTTAAACAAAATACCATTGTCCCCCCCACCACCACCTGTTTCCATTTGTAGTCTATCCAGGTAAAAGCCAGCACATTTTTGAACATTTAATGTACTGTGAAATTCTACTCAGTGCTAGTTGGGTGATCACAATTTCTATATGCTCTTATCAAGAACCCTTCCTGTCCTTCTGCGGAATGAAGAAAAAAATTAAAATGTCAAAATAAAAAATTCATTGTTCAGCTTTGTCATGACTAAGTCCCTTGAAAATGATTTGTTCAATAAAGCCACAAAGTTTGCGTTTGAATGTCTGCCGAGCAGAAATGTTTTTGGAACCTTAATGAAAGGTCTTTGCCTCAATTCAAGTGCATGGATGATTATTAAAATACCTTTGCCATCTCTGGCCATGTGATAAACCTTATAATTCTACCAGAACATAACATATTTCTCTCATTTTAAAAAGCTAAAAGCAAAAAGCTCACAGATGAGCCCCGTGGTTCACACGATGGGAGAAAATCGGGCTAGCCTCTGCGAGCCCAATTTTCTCCCATCATGTGAATAGCCTCCCTGTCTCCTAGCCTCAGCCCTACCTGCAGTTTGAGGATATTAATACGGGCCAACCTTATAGCGTCATTGTAAGCATTATTACGATAATATATGCAGAGCCCTTTAGGGTGTTTGCATTGCTGTAGACTATGTAAGCACTAGGGTATAAACAATGCAATTCTATGCTGGAAATTGTACACAGAGCATTGGCCTTTTGTCAAAGCTTTCTAATAGTTCAAAGCGTCTACATATGCTGTATTTCTGACATAACCTGTACCGTCATTGTGGGCCACTGGGCTTATCCATGCAAGGTCTGGCTATTTTCTATGAAGAACAATATGTCAGTTGCTTTCTCTTGGGGAGATTTATATTCCTTGCTCCAAGCTTCCAGCTGAGAGAGCTATGTAAAAGATTACAAGAAGCACTAAGGGCTTACATCACTAGAACAATAAACTCAAGGGCTTGTTGAGGACGATTTAGAATGATTAGGTGCTACTGAGGGCAGGGCTTGTGAATCTTTAATTTATACAATTCAAGCAGTGTCAAAGAAAGAATTGAGCAGGTGAAGTTTGTCATAACATAGTAGTGCAGGCATACTATAAGAAAATAAAAAAAGCCCCCGCCCCATCAGTGGGTCTAAGAGAGGAGCAGAGGAGATAATTGATTCTAAAATATTAACTAGGTGATGGTTTAAGTTCTGTGAATGCTCTAAGCTTTGCAATACTCTACTTATGTTTGATAAATTATTAAAACTCCAAAATAATCTCATTTGTGAAATAAGAAACACACTGTTTCATTTGTGAAATATGCAGTGCTGTTGAACATTTACAAAGTAATCAAATTTCCTGCCTAATTTTGAATGTCTTCGGGTACTTCTGATACTCCGGGTACTTCCACTTACTTCTGGTCTGATGAGGGGACCGGGTGGCAAGGAGGTACACTGCCAGCCTGCCGGACAAGTTTACAATGGAGCACCATTGGGGGGAGGGAATGGTGAGAGGGGTAACTGCACCCTCCCCTACCCCTAAAGCCATCCTCTCTGCCCTTGAACTTCCCCACGCCAGTTCCGTGCACATCCCTATTCAAGTTTGCGTGGTCCTTTCGGTGTGGGTGTCTATTTTGTAGAGTGGCAGTGCCATGGCTGGCAGAAGCAGTGCTAGTATTGCGGGGCATTCAAAGGGCTCGGAAAGCCCTTTCCCTGCCATGGAACTTGCTGAGATCAGGCTATAAGGCAAAGCGGCAGGAAGGGGCTCCCCTCTCCTGAAACTGCAGTTTTTCTGGCCACAGTTTGTTGAACATCTGCAGCACAAATTGGAGTCAGGAATTTTAACCCTAGCCATGAATAACTGCGGTTATCCTGTATGTCTGAACCCAACTAGAGATAGATCTCTACTTGTACATCAGGGGCGTATCTAGGGGTAGGGCAGGCAGGGCACGTGCCCCAGGCGCCACTTGAAGGGGGGCGCCATTCTTCTAAAATTAAAAAAAAAATTAAAATGGCTGCTGAAAACAAAATGGCCACCGCGCATGCTCAAATGGACTCTGTGAGGCCCTAGGCCATGCCAGGACTCGCAGAGGCCATTTGAGCATGCACAGTCAACATTTTGTTTTCAGTGGCCATTTTAAAAAAATATTTTAAAAAAATTATCCACCACACATGCGGAAATGGTCCCTGCGAGGCCCTAGAGGCCAGAGAGGGGAGGGGAAACCTTTGTAGCCCCCCCAGCCTTTAGGAAGCCCCCTGAAGGGGCTACAGGTAATTTATTTTAATTAATTTTTTAAAAAAAAATTTGATTTTTTTTTTAAATTTTTTTTAAAAAAAATTAATATAATATAAGTCACTGTACACATATTCAGTTTGGCACTATGTACAGAGAATCAGATGGGTGTCAGATGTTTGGACAGGGGCCGCAATTTCAGTGCTTGCCCTAGGCACTATTTTCCCTAGATACGCCTCTGTTGTACATCTTATTCCAGTGTACAACTCATGGGGTGCAATAGGTAATAGGTTCCCCCTAAGGCATCATATTGCATCTTGCTCCATCCCCTCAATCACTAATTTGTTGTTGTTATATTATGCTTTTCAACAAAATGTTCTCAATCCAGTTTGCATAGTTCACTGTTGTGCACTGGCTGGCCCTTAGGGTTCTAGTAAAAGAAAAACAAAGCAGATCCTGCAAGCCTAACATCTGCCCACACCTCTTCTAGTCAATGGCAATCTATTGCCCCAACCCCACCCCCCTAGTAAGGCTCTTGTGCCTTTAATAGCAGGAAACTGACAGAAATCGGCAAACCACAGAAGTTTTATCCATCACTGAATTGTTATACCGATACGAGTTTCACTTGCTGATTTCTACCCATTATATAGTTGCTACAAAAGTGGAGGAGTGCTGCCTGAAGAACAGGTGGGAGACCTATGACTGGAGAGAGCTGAAACTGTTTGGTGCTCCTATGCTATCAATCCATATGTGCTTCAGTAGGAAAACCAACAGGCTAAAAACTGGCTTAATTCACAGGCAGTCTCTTCTATATCTGCTTGATACCAGTTTAACTATCAGTGTCAATAATTGCAGGTATTGTCATTTGGGGAGGGTTGTGAGAATTATTGTAACTATATTTCTTCAAGTTTCATGGAGCGAGGTAATGATTGTTAAACCAGTTTAGGCCTGTGCTTTAGCTATGCCCCAAGATTCAACTCAGCCGTTAGAATCAGCTCTGCCTAGAAAAGGAAGCTGGATAGAAATGTTGAAGACTGGTTAGCAAATTAATGCAGGGCAAACTGGAAGCAGCACCAGGGTTTCAGCACTGCTGGTGGCTTGGGAGTCATGGGCTATATGGAGACATAGGAACATAGGAAACTGCCATATACTGAGTCAGACCATTGATCTATCTAGCTCAGTATTTTTCATACAGACTGGCAGCAGCTTCTCCAAGGTTGCAGGCAGGAATCTCTCTCAGCCCTATCTTGGAGAAGCCAGGGAGGGAACTTGGAACCTTCTGCTCTTCCCAGAGTGGCTTCATCCCCTGAGGGGAATATCTTGCAGTGCTCACACATCAAGTCTCCCATTCAGATGCAACCAGGGCAGACCCTGCTTAGCTTAGACAGAGCTTCTGTACTGGGGTGGAGCACAACTTAATAATGAGTGAGGGGGTACCAACCACGTTGTGTAGCACTGAAGATGGCCATAGAGTTGCATTAAGGCAAGAGTTGCTTCAAAAGGAAAAGCAGTTGATTGCAGTCTTTACAATGCTCTTTATTTTTGAAATGATGACTAGATAGCCCCTGAGGTTAACCTTATATAGGGCTTTTAGGAACTCTGGGCAAGGAAGGGCTCTCCCTGTTTTAATACACTTTAATAAAGAATTGATATAACCTGAAACCATGGTAAAGTTGCCTCACTCCAAACACTTGGCACTGTTTAAAAATCTGCTGTTGATGCTGATGTTAGAACCAAATGTGCTGAAAGTTGTGAATGGTTTTTCCCCACCTTCCTTTGAAGCCTGAAAACAAGACTTGTGACCTTCAAAAGACATTCAAATGTCAGTGTCACATACTGAAGAGGCTCAGTTAAATTCAGGCCAAGAGTGATCTTTTATTTATTCTTTTTTATATGTACCATACATAGTAGAGTAAAGGCTGTAGGAAGGAAATGTTTGAAATAGTGCATTGATTTTTTTTTTTAAGACAAGAAAGGTTAAGTTCCTTTATTCCATTTTCTTCAAGCAATTGCTGAACAGATTATAAAAAGATACAAATATTCGATGTAGTTCTTCCTGTGAAATAAAAGCACATTTCTTTGCTTGTACAAATAGAGAAACAACCATAATTGTTTCCAGGGGAAAAAAACTATGCTACCTTAAAAAATGTAGCAAACATTAAAAAATGGAGTGGACAAAGGGGATGAAGAATCAGATCATTAACTTTCCTAAGAAGAGATGTCTCTTTCTCTACTTACTCTCCTTAGTTTCTCTCTCTCCTTACTTAGAGAGGAGAGCTGGTCTTGTGGTAGCAAGCATGACATGTTCTCTTAGCTAAGCAGGGTCCGCCCTGCTTGCATATGAATGGGAGACTTGGAGGTGAGTCTCACGATCAGTGAGACTCTCCATAAGAGGGTTTGTGGGGAGAGCGGGCTTAGCCTGCTCTCCCAGCAGATGATTGAAAGGGAACCCCAGGGCGGCCGGATCGGCCGCCCACACAACTGCCAGCTCCATCATGGCAGATGAGAGCTGCAGGGATCGGGGGCCACGTGGTGCCTGGAAGTTCCAGGATGCCCCCTGCAAGCTTGTGGGGCATGCCAGAGAGACCCTCGGGCCCGGGAGGCTGCTTGCAGCCTCCCAGCCAGGGCTCTCCTCATGTGTTGCTGCGCCACAGAGCCGCGCCATGGCAATACACGATTGACAAAACAGGGTTAGCACTCACTCCGCTAACCCCATTCAAGGGGAGGGGTATTCAAGCTAGTTACCCACTTTGTGGAAACCAAGCTCGCCTGCGAGCCCAGTGGTTCCCACGATCTGTGGAAAGCAGGCTAAGCTTCCTTAGCCCACTTTCCATGGATCATGAGAATACCCTCTTGATGTGTGAGCACTGGAGGGGGGGCCCAGGGGGCAACATAGAGTAGTTGTGCCAGTGGCTTGGCCTCAAATAATTTGAGTGCTGCATGTACATATTGGCCACCTCTATTCCTTAAAAAAGAGCTCTCCTATTGCTGCCACCATTGTGGGTGACAGTGGAAAAAGGGTTTTAAAATCTAAAAAGCTACCTGGCACCACCAAGCTCATGGCCACTACCCCACAAACTGGTGGAGTGATCCTTCAGAGCAAGCCCTAATCTGATAACTAGGCATGAACAGGATTGTCTCTAGTTCTCATTGTCTTGACCTTCAAAGCAGGTGAGATTTCATACCAAGCTTGATATTCTAGTACTTAGACCTTTGAAAAATTGTTTCTTACATTAAAAAAAAAAAACAAAACCTTTCTTACACCTTCTTGATTTACAGTTGAACATTTTGCCAATTCTAGTGCTTTTATTGTTTCTCAGACTAGAAAGTAGGATGGAAAACCTTGACAACTTCAGTTGTTCTTTAACACTGAAGCTGTTTCCTATTGAGTAATAGGAGGACAGACCAGAAAATGGGAAGCCAAGCCTCTCTTTTATAGAAGCATTGTTTAACTGTACAGGTTGTGACATGGTCAGGTGATCTACAGATGGTCAGTTATCTCTCATGAGATTGATGGAACATTTGCTAACATAAAAGTCCTCTTGTGTGCAAGCCTGTTGGGTGGTACTGGTTAGTGGAATACTGTCAGGATCAGAAAACTCAGGGCATGTATTCAGAAGATAATGAAATGAAGTGCTGTCACAGCTACATAAGAGGCAAAAAATGACAGGCGGTGGCATTCCCCATGCTGAGTACCCGTACTGGAAACCTGCTGATTTCTGCCTATTATCTAGTGGTAAATGCACAGCTGCCTTGACAGGAAAAGGTTGGTGGTTCCAGATTCAACTAATTTGTTTAAATAACAGTTACGCCTGTTTCACCCTTGCATTGTTATTACAACTTTCACCCTTCACAAGAATCTTTCAGTGTGTAATTAGCCAATGTAATCACCCACTTATATCAGCAGGGCCCAGTCTAGCCTTTATTCCACTGTTGGTCTTGGACTGAGAGAGGGGAAGGAATTAGGTTTGAACCCCACCCTAGTCCTCCTTCTCCATTCCTCCTTCCCTTGGATGGCTTCACGATGCTTCCTCTTATCCTGGAAGGAAAGCCCTCAGCCATCTTGGATCTTCTCCTTGGCCCTCTGACTAACCTGCTTAAAATAGTTGTTGTCAGTGCTGGCATTTGTGCACCAGCTACATCCAGGCTGAGGGCTCATGAAACCTCCCTTAAAGGTCTCACCAGCTGTGTTGCGCTGGCAACATTGTTCACCCCCCTCATGCAAACAGTGACATTTCCCTCCATCCCTGCTCTGCCTCCTGGATCTTGAGGCCACAGACTCTCCCCCCACCCACCACAGTGGCTCCACTCATGTTGGCATGGGTGGATAATCCAGGAGAATCCTGACAACTAATACGCATTCTCTGTTTTTCTATAGATTTCAGCTACATGCGGTACCAAGGGGATTCATACATGGAATTTCAGGGTTTTCATCTGTATCCACAAAACAACATCAGTTTAAAGTTCCAGACCTCTGGCTTCCAAGGACTCCTTCTGTATACAGAACTTCATACAAAAGTGGGAAATTTCTTCATGAAACTTTTTGTCAAGCATGGTACCTTACAGGTGATGCTTCAAATTCTTCTGTTATAATACAGTCTAGACACATTTTGCAAGCATTTACATTTTTTTCCTGCCTACGGGAATAAGTGTATTTTGTTATATAATTAGAAGGTTGAAGGGTTGTTTTGGATTGTATATATGTATTTAAATAAAAGTGCTATTCTATCTGCTCCTTTAAGAATTTTGTTACCAAGGATAATCATAACACCTAGGATGGAATAATATTCATGGATAAAGGAGAAGGAAAGATATGTGTAGGTGACAGCATTGGTTCCCATGGAGAATGTACAAAAATAGAATGTGACAGAAAAATATGATCTGCCTTCATGGGTGGTGGTTCGTAGGCTTTCAACTGAAAGCAAAATACCTTTAATGCACCCAACCATGGAGCAAAGGTATTAGGTGCATCACAACTATATTAAAGTTCCAAATGGTTATCAAAGATTGGCTATAGGTAAAGCTGCATGGATTGAATAACTTTAAGGTATTAACTTACAATTTACAAATACATCATTTCCAGATAAATATGGGGGAAATGCAGGACACAACACTTTATTGGTCCAGATTTATTCTTAATTATTCTCATTAATACCTCAAGGACATAACTTCAATAGCAACATTAACCTTGTTTTTAACCATTTTACTATTGTGATTCCAGGGAAACCTAGGAATTGAAGATGTATAAGGGGTTGGTGAGAATCTCTGCATGTGCATTCTATTTTTGTACATTATCCACAGGAATCATAGTGCTCTAATGGAACTCAACTATCCTGGGCTTCCTTAGAGGGAAACCAAGATGGCTAAACTTATTTTAGTTTGTTGTGTGCATATGCCTAGTGGACTGTGTATTTTTTTTTTAATTTGAAAAAAATTAAGAAGCCCTTTTCAGGCATTATGTAACTGTGTACATTGTACCTACCTGTACAATGCCAACAGGAGGTTACCAGCAAGCCGCACCCCCATGCTAACACATTCCTAAAGCGCACCCTTTACCCCTCTCTCCATGCATACAGCATATGTCTGCAGAGGGATGCAGGAATACTGAACATCCAGTACTCTTAACTGTCAGGGAGGATCTCTACAGATAGATACTGTACCCATGGAGAGCAGTGGGGAGGGGTGTCTAAGGAGTGCATTGTCATGAGGGTGAGACTCGCCAGTGCATTTCCCTGTGCGTTGTACTCTGTCCACAGTTTACACAATCAGTTAACAGTGCAGGGCAAGTAAAAGGTACCAATTTGCCATATACAATATACATTTATTGCCACACACAACACTAAATAACTTGTCTTATAAATATCTGAGTGTGTGGCATTACAGTTGTGTGCAAATTAATGCCAATGGCTATATAAAATAATGTCACATTTTTCTGAACTACAGATTCCTGCTACTGAAAGTTGTCTATTAGTCCCAATCAATATGTATAATCAAGGCAATTATTCTTGACTGAATAAGGTATAACATGACAATTGCAGCAAAAATAATCATAAAGTGCATGGTAAAACTGTAATGTGCAATACAAAACAACACATTCCCTCTAAAAGCTCCCAAATAGCCCTTGCTAGGGCTGAACCCCAAAACCTCCCCAAGGTTCACCACTTTTTATCTGATGCTACAAATATGAGGACAGCAGAACATAAATGGGTGAAGTTCAACTTGAATTTTATCAGTGGTAACAGCTGTGTTCCCAAGAGTCCCAATGGCTGTTGGGACACTACAGGCTGCAGAGTGAGGGCAAGAACTATTGGCCTAGCTCTGCAGTAGGGATGTGCACAAATTGATTTTTTTCATTTTGATTTGTACCCAAATTGAATCACCCCCTTTGATTGATTGAATCAACTGAATCTGGAGTGATTGTGGGGGTGAAATTCAGACCCCAAGCAAATAGTTTTGGGTCCAAATCTCACCCCCACAATCACTCCAGTTTCAATTTGTACCAGAATTTTCCAAATCTGAATCCGAATTGATTTGGGGCAAAAAAGGGATCCTGGGTCCAAAAATTGGGTAGATGGTAGTTCCCAGTGGGTGGAAGCTACCACCCATTTCCCAATTAAATTGGGGAAAGGAGTAGTTTTTAAATGATTTTTGAAGCTTGCTCGTCTTTAAGTTTTTCCCCATAGGGAATAATGGGGATTTCAGCACCCCATAACTCCACTTGGGGGGCACCAGGGTGGCCCAGAACACGGTATGGTATAGTGCACATAGGATGCCAACCCACCCACAAGCCCATGGGGCACTGGGTTTTGTTGTTTCTGAGGTGTTCTGTAGATTCTCTGGTAAGAAATGAGAGTGGATACAATGTTTGTCATTGAATCCACTCTCATTTCCTACCAGAGGATCTACTCTCAGAACACCTCAGAAACAAAAAAACCGAGTGCCCCATGGGCTTGTGGGTTTGCGAGTGGTTGGCACCCTATGTGCACTACACCATACCGTGTTCTGGGCCACCCTAGTGCCCCCCCAAGTGGAGTTATGGGGCTGCTGAAATCCCCATTATTCCCTATGGGGGGAAAGCTTAGGCATGTGAACTTCAGAAATTCTTTAAAAATCACCCCTTTCACCAATTTATTTGAAATCTGGGTGGTAGCTTCCTTGCACCCATTGGGCACCTCTGCCCACCACAACCTGCTCTGGGCCACCCTGGTGCCCCCCTCAGGAAGTTATATCTAAAGCTCTCATAATCCCCATTGTTCCCTATGGGAAATAGTTTAAGGATGCGCAAACATCAAAAATCATTTTAAAATCACCCCTTTCCCCAATTTATTTGAAATTTGGGGAGTAGCCTCCACATATTGGGCTACCATCCATCCCAATTTGGCCTTAAAATGGAGGTCCGAAACTCTGAAATTTTTGGGTCCAAATTGGGGTGATTTGTTTTGTACCCGAATCTGGACAATTGAGGATAGTGGTGATTTGTTTTCTCTACAAATCACCCGAATCGGCCAGATTTGGGTACAAATCATTTTGTACCCAAATAGTTTCGAATATCCCTACTCTGTAGCCTGTTGTGAGGAGGCAGTGGAGCCCACCAACTGCAAGACCTCTGAGAATTTGCTGTTGCCCGAGCTCCTCCAGCTTCAATTAATTTTTAAAAAAGGGTTCCAAACAACTTTTCTCTCCGTCTTAGCTGAAGCTGCCCGCCCATGGTGAATTTCACATCACGTGGTATGAAACAGCTCTAAAGAAAGGATCTTCATACAATGAATACAATAGACATTTATATATTCATTGTATATATCTTCAGTACCTGGATTCTGTTCTGCAACATTTGTGGTTTTGACAGTGATGATATTGGTATGCAGACCAATTTATTATCTCCCGCCTCTTCATTTATTCTCATTAATGGAAATCACTTAGAGCAATACAAGCCATTATTTTATGCAGTATAATCTAAGCTATAAACAGCACTCTGTTGTGAAGCTGTGATTTAGCAAGGAAGTTCACTTTCAGCATCACTAATAATGGATGGGTGGATCATCAGAAAATTAAGCTGATTTATTTGGGCCTAATCATATTGGAAGCAAAGGAAAACTATTTATGTCATTATTTTACAATCACTTTAGAAGCCTTCTGGCTACAAGGCTTAAATATTTGATTGAAGTTTCTAACACGAATTAATGGGCATGATCTAGAGTCCCATGTGCACAGGGAGATATTCTTTTCCCTCTCTAGGAAAAATAAACTTCTATAAGTATTTTGTCATTGCATGCACATGGTATTTTTCTCTTATAAGATGTGCCTGATAAGTCCCTGTATGCACAGGGACTCTGGGACATGTCCAAGAAATGCATGTTTCCACAAATCCGAATTTCACTCAGTCTTTTCAGTGATATTGAAAATACTTTCTGCACTAAAATTATAGTATATTGTCTTGTTGTCTTTATTCAGTACCAATTTGCATGTGATGGTGGAGAAGAAATTAGATACATCAATACTAACGTTAGAGTGGATGATGGACAGAAATACAGAGTTCACATCAGGTAAGTTATATTTTTGCATTCAAACGTTTCTAGTGGCATAATAGACCACTAGAATAATGGGATAATAATGGTTAAAATAATGGAATAATAGTTTGAATGTACCTTGGAGATCTAATGCAACCTAGTTCTCAGTGCAAGAAACAGCTACGGCATCTCTGACAGATGGCTGTCCAACCTCTATTTGATAGCCTCTGAAAAAGAGGAGAGCTCACCATGGCATGTGGCAGACTGTTCCATGGTCAAACAGCTCTTACAAAAATCTTCCTAATGTTTAGCCTAAATCTGCTTCCTTGTAATTTAAACCCATTGATTATAGTTCTGCCTTCAGGAGCAACAGAAAACAAATCTTCAAAAGAAACAGAAAGTAAATAATGTGAGTTGGTAGAGATATATCATTCAGTCCAAAACAACAAGTGCAACAAAATGGGCAAGTGATGTTTTGAAGTCCTGACTGGAGTTTCTAATTAACCATGATTTGAAACCAGAAGGTTGTTCTCATGACCATAGGTGCTGGGGTTGGGGTTGGGGGAAGGCTGGAGCATACCTGCCTCCCCGATTCATGATCCAAGCCCTCAGAGGGCTCTGCCAGTCATGCACTCACATGAGCGGCATGGAGGCAACCAGGAGGTGCAAAACAGCCCAACTGCCAGATATCCCACAATGCATCATGAGAACAGCACAGTGCACTGGGATATCCCTGACTGCTGGGACATTCCTTCCCCTAGGCGCTCTGGTAAGTATGGCTGCCAGTAGCCTGAAAGGGGCTGCTGGCAGCCTGCTTGCCCAGATGACAGGGCAGTGAAGTCGGAGGTGTGCACGTGTCCTCCTACCTCATTTTTAGTCCAGGTTTCAGACCTGCACTACCCATGGTGCAATGCCAGGATTGGGGGTGATCCCAACACTCCTCATGACCAGCCCTAATTGGGCTAGTACCAGCCCTAAATGGGCTAGTCCATGCTGGACTAGATAGGCCTTGCACCTGATCAGCAGGGCTGTTCTTATTCTTCTTATGTTCTTACCCAGGTATGGCTGGTCATGAGAACAACCCCCAGGATTTAAAATAGCATTTGCAAACCCTGCTAAGAAGGTTATGGTTACCATGGTTAGAACTAGGGCAGATATAACACTAAACCATACATAAATCCAACGGCACAAGGAAATAGAGTGAAGATATGCAGAAAGGCAGCATGTACACTATGCAATTTCTAGATACGCTGAATGATTATGCTCTAGAGCAGTTGATCTTGGAACCAACCAGAGAGAAGGCAACCTTGGACTTAATCCTGAGTGGCACCCAGGACATGAAGCGTGATGTCAGTGTCATCTACCCTTTAGGGAACAGTGACCATAGTGTGATCAAATTCAGCTTACATGCGCGGAGAGAATCACCAAGGAAGTCTAACACAGACACTTTGAATTTCAGAAGAGTAAACTTCTCCAAAATGAGGAATATGGTGAAAAGAGAACTGAAAGGGAAAATCAGGGAGTAACTTCACTCCAGAATGCATGGAGTTTACTCAAAACCACAATATTAGAAGTCCAGTTAGAATCTATATCAAAAAGTAGGAAAGGTATCACTAAGTCCATGAGGTTGCCAGCATGGCTAACAGGTAAAGTCAAGGAAGCCATAAAGGAAAAGAAGACTTCCTTCTGAAATTGGAAGGCCTGTCCAAATGAAGAGAACAGAAAGGAACACAAACTCTGGCAAAAGAAATGCAAGGTGACAATAAGGGAGGCAAAAAGAGAGTTTGAGGAACATATAGCTAAAAACATCAAGAGGAATAACAAAAACTTCTTTAAATACATCAGAAACAGGACACCTGCCAGGGAGGCGGTTGAACCATTAGACAATGAGGAAGTACGGGCTCATTAAGGAGGATATGGAGGTTGCAGAGAAGCTCAATGAGTCCTTTGCATCCGTCTTCATGGCAGAGGATACTGAGCATATACCTGTTCCTGAACCAGGCTTTTCGGGGACAGAGGCTAAAGAACTGAGTCAGATAGAAGTGACAAGAGTTGATGTTCTAAACTGTCTGTAAAAATTGAAAACTAGCAAATCACCTGGCCAGATAGCATCCATCCAAGAGTCCTCAAAGAACTCAAATGTGAAACTGCCAACCTCTTTGCTAAAATATATAATTATCCCTGTAATCAGGCTCTGTACTGGAGGACTGGAAAGTAGCCAATGTAACACCGATTTTCAAAAAGGGATCCAGGGGTGATCCGGGAAATTGCAGGCTGGTTAGCTTAACGTCTGTTCCAGGCAAATTGATGGAAAGCATTCTCAAAGATAAAATTGTAAAGCACATTGAAGAACAGGCCCTGCTGGGGTAGAACCAGCATGGCTTCTGCAAAGGGAAATCTTGCCTCACAAACCTTTCAGAGCTCTTTGAGAGTTTCAACAAGTGTGTGGATAAAAGTGACCCAGTTGACATAGTATACCTGGACTTCCAAAAACCTTTCGACAAAATTCCTCATCAAAGACTCCTGAGGAAACGTAGCAGTCATGAGATAAGGGGACAAGTACATGTGTGGATTGCTAACTGGTTGAAGGACAGGAAACAGAGGGTAGGTATAAATGGAGAGTTTTCACAATGGAGGGAAATAAGAAGTGGGGTAACCCGGGATCTGTACTGGGACCGGTGCTTTTTAATTTATTCATAAATGAACTAGAAGATGGGGTAAGCAGCGAGTGGCCAGAATTGCAGATGATACCAAACTCTTTAGGGTAGTGAAATCCAAAACATATTGTGAGGAGCTCCAAAAGGATCTTTCCAAACTGGGTGAGTGGGTGACAAAATGGCAAATGTGGTTCAGTGTTGGCAAGTGTAAAGTGATGCATATTGGGGCAAAAAAACCCCAACTTCACATAAACACCGATGGAATCTGAGCTGTCTGTGACTGACCAGAAGAGAGATCTTGAGGTCGTGGTGGACAGTTCGTTGAAAGTGTTGGCTCAGTGTGTGGCAGCTGTGAAAAAGGCCAATTCCATGCTAAGGATCATTAGGAAGGGGACTGAAAATACAACTGCTAATATTATAATGCCCTTATACAAAACTATGGTGCAGCCTCACCTGCAGTACTGCGTTCAATTCTGGTCACCACATCTAAAAAGTATATTGTAGAACTGGAAAAGGTGCAGAAGAGGGCAACCAAGATGATCAGGAGCCTAGAGCACCTTCCTTATGAGGCAAGGCTACAACACCTGGGGCTTTTTAGTTTAGAAAAAAGACGACTGCGGGGAGACATGACAGAGGTCTATAAAATCATGCATGGTGTACAGAAAGTGGATAGAGAGAAATTTCTCTCTCTCTCATGTAACACTAGAACCAGGGGTCATCCCATGAAACTGGATGCTACAATTCTCTGCCACAAGATGTTGCGACAGCCAACAATCTGGATGGCTTTAAGAGGAGTTTGGATAACTTCATGGAGGAGAGGTCTATCATCGGCTACTAGTTGGAGGGCTCTAGGCCACCTCCAGCCTCAGAGGCAGGATACGTCTGAATATTAGCCCTCAGCTCCTGCCTGTAGGCTCCCAGTGGCATCTGGTAGGCCACTGTGTGAAACAGGATGCTGGACTTGATGGGCCTTGAGCCTGATCCAGAAGGGCTGTTCTTATGCAAATAAATATATTTTGATACAGAGAGGAAAAAGACAAGGAGAGAATTGTGTCCATGAGTCTCGCTCCCAAACTTATTTGTTTGACCTGGCCTTCCAAGGCTTGTAAAGTGTTGTTGTTTTTTAAATATATTTTAATTGGTTTTAAATGGTTTGAATTGTTTTTGAATTGTTTTTATATCATTTTTAGCACTATGTTTTTAATTGTGTGTTTTTATGTCTTTTAAAAGTTGTTGTACACCTCCCAGAGCCTCTGGATGGGGTGGTTTATAAATGTAATTAATAATAATAATAATAATAATAATAATAATAATAATAACAACAACAACAACAACAACCCCCAGGGAGGCACTACCTTGGTGTGGTTGTGGCGCTTGCGTGCTCTGAGGAAGGTGAGAGCTATGCCAGAGGTCCAACCATACTGGACAAGTCTCACCAGAGGAGCCAGACAAAGAGTGCCTCTCCCATCAACAATATGGTGAGACATAATTTTAATAAATCTATACTGGATCGGTCGTCGCCTGGGTCAACAAGGACCGTGCCAGGTGCTGGAGTCCTTGGACATCTGGTGGCAAGTGGGATGCAGGAGTCAGGATCTTCAGTTGATCAACCATGGCTGGAGACTGCAAGGTTACTAGAAGAAACGTCGCTTAACCGAAAAAAATATACAAAAATGCCATCAAGGAAAAAATGATCTGCGATTACAAGTCTAGTCCAACTAGAAGAAGTTATTTAAAAAGAATTTACCAGATTTGGAAAGAGAAGCATCCAGATACAGAAATAACAGAACAAAGGCTAGTAGACCAGAGAAGATTCATAATAAGAAATAAAGTATTCACAGAAGTTGAGCTAGAAGAACTGCAAAGAGCAACACAGGCTCATGATATGGAAGAAGAATTACCACCAACTGAAGAAGTTGCTCAGGCGCAGGTGGAGGAGGTGTTGGAAACAGAGGATGCCACTGTTGCTGAACTGTTCCAAAATCAAAACTAGGCAACCTCCCTTTGCCTTTACCTCAAAACCCCAAATGCCGTTTAACAGAAAAGCAACAAGAACGAAAGCAAAAAATAACTGAGCACATGAACCAAACAACCACCAGGGTTCGACCACCAGCTCTAAAAACAGTTGCCAAAAAACAACTTGCTCAGGCATTAAAAGATGTCAATGCTGCACTTGCAGAAATAACAACCAAGAATTTGCAAGAAACAAACCAACTAAAGTACAGTGCAGCAACAATAACAACACAAGAGCTCGGATATAAGACCAGTAGACCTGTCAAAAAAGAAAGTAGTACATCACCTAAATGGAAGATTAGATTAGAAAATAAAATCTCCAGGCTTAGATCAGATGCTAGTAAATTGAAAGATATGAAAGACAAGAAGCTGAAGAATGAAAACACCAAACAGTATCTGATCCAAAAATACCACCTAGATTCAAGGAAAATTAGAGAAGTCCTGGAAATAATAAAGCAGCAAATAACAGCAGTGTCAAAGAAGGTTTGCAGATACGAATTACACAACACAGACAGAATCTCCAATTCCAGTCGAATCAGAGACGTTTCTACCAAAGCATAGAAGGATAAACTGAAAGAAACATAAAAACACCAAACAAAGAAGAAACAGTGCAATTCTGGGGGAAATTATGGGACAATCCAACAGATTATAATAATAATGCAGGCTGGGTGAAAGAGGTTGAAAAATGTAACCAACAAATGCAAGATCTAATAATAACACCAGAATTAATAAGTGAAAGAGCAAAGAAAATTAAAAATTGAACTGCACCAGGCGACGATGAACTGCATGGCTTCTGGCTTAAACACCTAACAAGCCTTCATAAACAACTATCAAAACAGTTCAATCACATTTTGCAAGGAGGTGATATTGAACAATGGCTAACATCTGGGAAAACTCATCTCATCATGAAAGACCCAGCAAAAGGTGCACTTCCAAGTAATTATGGACTGATAACCTGCCTTCCAACCATGTTTAAATTATTAACTGGAATAATAACAGATGAAGTAATGCAACACTTATTAACTAACAAACAGCTTCCAGTTGAACAGAAAGGAAATTGCCCAAACACCAGAGACACAAAAGACCAGCTGCTGATTGACAAAATGATTTTAGAAAACTGCAAGAGAAGAAAGAAAGCCTTCAACTATTGCCTCACACATGGATATTAAAATGTTTAGAAACAACTTTTGTCAGCAAAAACATTCAGATATTTATTTTTTTTTAAAGCAATGAGCATGTGGATTACACAGTTAACAATCAACGGCGAGAAACTTGGACAGGTTAGCAATAGAAGAGGCATTTTCCAAGGGGACTCACTATCCCCTCTGTTGTTTGTAATCGCCATGACCCCACTTTCACAAATACTAAACAAAACAGGCCTCAGATACCAAACATATAAAACATCAAGTAAAATCAACCATCTGCTGTACATGGACGATCTGATGTTGTATGGAAAGTCCCAGTCAGAAATCGGATCACTGCTAAACACTGTCCATATATTCAGTAGCGATATAGCAATGGAGTTTGGACTAGACAAGTGTGATGCATTAATAATGAACAGAGGGAAAATAACAAAAACAGAAGGAACAGAACTGCCCAATGGAAGCAAGATCAAGAACCTGGAACAGAAAGAACATTACAAATACTTGGGCATTCTCCAGGCTGATAACATAGCACACACTGAAGTTAAAAGAAAAATTGGGAGTGAATACATCAGGAGAGTTAGAAAAATCCTCAAGTCCAAACCCAATAGTAGGAACACCATACAAGCCATAAACACCTGGGCTACACCTCTTATCAGATACACTGCAGGGATAATAGACTGGACCCAGGCAGAGCTGAAGACACTAGATCGTAAGACCAGGAAAATAATGACAATCAATCATGCTCTGCACCCCCACAGTGATGTAGATAGGCTATACCTCCCTCACAGCTCAGGTGGAAGAGGAATGCTGCAAGTCCACCATCAAACAGTAGAGGAGGAGAAAAGAGGCCTTGAAGAATATATAAAGGACAGTAAAGAAGATGCACTTCAAATGGTCAATAATGAGAAACTATTCAAGACCAATGAACCAAAGCAGGCCTACAAAAAAGAACAAGTCAAGAACCGAGCAGAAAAATGGAAACATAAGCCATTGCATGGTCAATATTTGCACAATATAAGTGGAAAATCAGACATCACCAAGACCTGGCAATGGCTTAAGAATGGCAACTTGAAGAAGGAAACTGAGGGTTTAATACTGGCTGCACAAGAACAGGCACTAAGAACAAATGCAATAAGAGCAAAAGTAGAAAAATCCACAACAAACAGCAAGTGCTGCCTTTGTAAAGAAGCAGATGAAACAGTGGACCACCTAATCTGCTGTTGTAAAAAGATCGCACAGACTGACTACAAACAAAGGCATGACAAGGTAGCAGGGATGATACACTGGAACATCTGCAAAAAATACAAGCTACCTGTAGCCAAAAATTGGTGGGACCATAAAATTGAAGAAGTTGTAGAAAATGAAGATGCAAAAATATTATAGGACTTCCGACTACAAAGAGACAAACATCTGCTACACAATACACCAGATATAACTGTAGTCGAGAAGAAAGAAAAGCAAGTCAAAATAATCGACATAGCAATACCAGGGGATAGCAGAATAGAAGAAAAAGGAATAGAAAAAATCACCAAATACCAAGATCTACAAATTGAAATTGAAAGGCTGTGGCAGAAAAAGACCAAAATAATCCCAGTGGTAATTGGTGCCCTGGGTGCAATTCCAAAACACTTTGAAGAGCACCTCAACACCATAGGGGCCACAGAAATCACCATCAGCCAATTACAAAAAGCAACTTTACTGGGAACTGCCTATATTCTGCAACGATATCTATAATAACTGCAACAACATTGATAATAAAATTCAGCCATCCCAGGTCCTTGGGAAGGACTCGATGGCTGGAGAAAACAAACCAGTCAATAACACCTGTCTGACTGTGTAAATAAATTATAATAATTAATTAATTAATTTGCAAACCATGATTTTCTGGGAATCAGCATTATGCATTGGGACATAGGGATGCAAACTGACAATAGTTTAATGTGAAAACATTAACATTGTATCACACAAGTTATTTATTAAGCTGGTACAGTCTTTTCCAGCGAAGCAGACAGGATATTCAAAAATTCAATAAGTTAATTGAGAAATAAGATATCACAGGCACATATTAATTTTTAAAAGGCAGTTTTTGGTGCCTTAAGACTAAGACCATAGGCCAAGTACTTTTCTCCACTACTGCTTATCATGAGTAGACTGTATCACACACCATGAAATCTCTTATATTGGAATTATAAAATGTTAATTTTGAGAGAAAATGTGCAAAGAAGAAAAAACTTACAGCTTTTAAAGATAGACGTAAGCTTTAATTAGATAAAATAATAATTACTAGCTTTCAAATGATAATACAGGTGGCCCTCTTTATTTTCAGGGGTTCCATTCTCACCTTTTAGCACGAATATGGAAACCATGAATAAGAAAACCTTACCCCTGTGGGAATCTAAGGGTTAGATTCCTAACAAAAAAAAAAGGGGCCAAAAGGGGGGGGGGGTTGGGGAATAAGAAGAGAAAATCACAGTACCTTTTTCTTCAGGTCTTCAGCTCTCCAGCAATGCCTTTCAAAACCCCGAAAACAGTTGAATTTTCGCCAGGTTTAAAAAAATAAAATAGCCACAAAATGGCTCTCCACAATGGCCATAAATGAGACTGGATGTCATTTCTGGTCACTCAAAACCCTAGATAGGTGAATTTTGCCTATTTTTCTACCTGTGGATAAAGAAACTGGGTCTCTAAGATCCACCAATGGATATGTGAAACCACAGTCCCTGGATCTGCAGATAACGAGGGCTACCTATAGTTATATTAAGAGGTTTCTTTCAAAAGAACAAATGATGTATTATTTAATTTGTTAGTGCACTTCCCCTTGTGGCTACAATAACACCACCCCCCTCAAAAAAAAAAAAAGCATTGTGAGACATACATTTTTCTCAGGTTAGATCCTCACACATTCTTTTTCTGCCAAAGACCCTAGATGTGTGGTGCTCCTCATCATACATCCATATATGCAGATGATTGTTTCTGACAACAGGTTTATGGATTCCTAGCCAGTAAAACAAAAATGTGAAGAAAATGCACAAAAAGGGAAATGCTTTGTTCTTATTGACATGTTGTTTAAGTGGAATCGTGAGAATGACCAAGGATTTCAATGTATGTTTACATGCATGTTGCTGAGCATCAAGTACAGAATACCTCACAAACCCTGATGTGGTAAAGAATATAAAAGAGCCCTGCTGGATCAGACAACAGGTCCATCTAGTCCTGGGGGTGTAAATGGGGGGAAGCTGGAGATTGGGGGGTGGGGTGGAGGGAAAACACTTTTGTGAGGGGAGATATGTGTTATTAGGTCTGGCAGGGGAAGTTCAGTAAAATGGTGTGGTGGTGGGGGTGGGGACTCCTGAAATGCTTAGAGTGGGATCATTGTAGTCCAGCTTCTTGTTTCTCACAGTGGCTAACCATATGGTTCTGGGAAGCCCACACAACCATAACACGAAAACAGCCCTCTTCTCTTGTTTCTCCCCTCTCCAAATGATATTCAGCAACACTACCAATGGTGCAGCGGGGAAATGACTTGGCAAGCAAGCCAGAGGTTGCCGGTTCAAATCCCCTGCTGTTAAGTTTCCCAGACAGCTATTGGGCAGCAGTGATATAGGAAAGAAGCTGAAAGGCATCTTCTTCTACTGCATGGCAATGGTAAACTCCTCCTATATTCTACCAAAGACAACCAAGGGGCTCTGTGGTCACCAGGAGTTGACACTGACCCTACGGCACACTTTACTTTACTTTACCAAACCCAACCTATTAATTATTGTGCAATACCAGTGCTGGTAGTTGTGCCGCACTCCCTCCTCCTCGTCCTCCTCCTTCCAGTTTACTCACATGTGTCACCTGCAAAAACTATATGCTGAGTCCGATATTTAGCTTTTGTTTGCCAAAGCCAATAAGTTTTGACCTTTCTTTCAGCCTTTTTATTTGGAGATGTAAGCAGAAGAGCCAGAGATGCCAAGGCCTTGTCCATTAATTAAGCAACCAACAGGGTTGATTTTCTCCCAGCAACTGTAGCTCTGGGAGTTCTGTAGCTCCTCCTAGCTCTGTAAATCTGAGAGATGTCAACTCCTGTTGGTTGAAAGGATAACTCTGGCCCTGCCTATTCCGACCTAGTTTTGTGACATCACATCTTTTTCTCCCGCATTGTTCCCTCTCTCTCTGGTGGGCTGCAGCCAGTTCTGTTTGTTCCTCTCTGGTTAAGCTGGTCTGTATCCTGTAAGTGTTCCTGTAGATTAGAATTGGAGGGCTAGAAGCTAATTTGCAAGTTTTTACTCATATGCTTCATATTCTCTCTTCTCCTGTCTCTTCCTAAACTTGGAATAAAACTTGCAGGGGGTGTGTGTCTTTTGACCATGTGGGGTGAATGGTATGTTTGAACACTCTGAAGGGAGTTTACTCTCCACAAGTCTCTTTGGCTCACACAGGTTTTCCCCCTGAATTCCAAAATACAAGGGTATGCTTATTATGTCTTTTCATCTGTCTAGATGGGAAGGCAGACACTACTTATTCATAATGAACAGAAATACAGGATGTACATTCTCCCTACTGAGGTCTTAAGGAGGTGGTGGCAGCAAGGACCCAAAGAAAAGGGGAATCTGAAGAGATGGGGGTGGACAACACCTGATTGACCCTCTCCCCACCAAAACCCTTATCATACCATCTATTAACCATTTGTTGTGGCATTTTGGTGTTATGCTAGGAACAGAAGTGCAGAATATAATAATATAATTGTAATTGACAGTACTCTCATTCCCACACCAGGGAAGAGAAAAGAGGTCTAAAGAAACTGGTAGTGAGGCAGGCTGTTGATTGATTAATTAAGCTGTTAATTACTCTGTGGTTGAGAGTACTTAAAGACAGCAGTTAAAATGCAATGTTTGTGTGTCAGTTGAAAAGAACAGAGGAGAGAGGGGGAATTGATCTGAAAGGGATACGGTGGTGTACTTTATTGCTCGTTTTATTGCACAAACATATATGGAATTACTGCAACGTTTTTTGTTGCACATCCCACTCATACATGCTAATGGTGAACTCGGGTCCTATCCAAAGGGAAGCTAAATGGAGTCACCTCCGAAAAGGTAGTGGTTTCTACAGACTTGGAGGGCAGGGAGCTGCCTTTTTATGAAGAAGTATAACTCTGTTAAAAATATATATTTTAAAACCAGAAAAAGCCAAGAAACAATCTGACAAGGACTGGCCATGTTCCGTGGTCCTCAAGAATCATGGAATTTTGAAGTGTCATTTGGAAAGAAGAATGGCACGTGGGGTGGGGGAGGAATTGGTCAGTTTCAACGCAGAGTATCCTGAAGGTAGACATCAGAGTTGGGGACATGCAACATTTTCTTGCAGATCCTGCTTGTTACTTCTTACAGGAAGGAACAGTAAGTGACTAAAGGGAGACATGATCAAGGTATATAACATTATGCATGGAGTGGAGAGGGTGGACAGAGAGAAATTTTCCTCCCTCTCTCACAACACTAGAACCAGGGGTCACCCCATGATACTGAAGGTTGGTAAATTTAGGACCGACAAGCGGGAGTACTTTTTCACACAGTGCATAATTAATCTATGGAATTCTTTGCCATGGGATGTGGTGATTGCCACCAGCTTGGATGGCTTTAAAAGGGGCTTAGACAGATTAATGGAGGACAGGTCCATCAATGGCTACTAGTCTGGTGGCTGTGGGCCATCTCCAGCCTCAGAGGCACGATGCCTCTCAATACCAGTTGCTGCAGGGGAGCTGAGCAACAGCAGGAGTGAGGGCACGCACATACCTCTTGCCTGTGGGCTCCCCAGAGGCATCTGGTAGGTCACTGTGTGAAACAGGATGCTGGACTAGACGAGCCTTGTGCCTGATCCAGCAGGGCTGTTCTTATGTTCTCATGAAACCTAGATGTTTGAGGGCCTATCAGTTTGAAAGTGGAACAAGGCACTTCCTTGGGTGATTTCCTTGGTATGCAGAAATATATAAGTGACAGTGAAAGATAAATAAATAACCAACCCAGCCATGTGAGCAAATACCCATCACTTTATCACGTAGGAGTCAATTCCATAAACTAAGTATGCTTCATGTAAAGAAGCACATTCTTTTATTTGTCCCAAACTTACTGACAATCAAATGTGCATACAAACTACCACAGGGTTAACATTCCCTTTGAAACTATATAAACCAGTGTTTCTTAACCTTGGGCCCCAGATGTTGTTGGACTACAACTCTCATCATCCTCAGCCACAAAGGCCATGTCTGGGGATTATGAGAGTTGTAGTCCAACAATACCTGGGGCCCCAAAGTTAAGAAACCCTGATATAAACTATTCTTAACAGGCCAGAGATTTTAGTGTACAGGAAGAGAAAGCCATGCACTCCTCCCCACTACTTTGGTTCCCAAATAAGCACAGAAGCAGAAGTGATGACAAATACATGCTACCCTCCTCTGCCCATAATGTGTAGTCATGGAGATGTGTGATGTCCTCGCATATGTGTTTCTCGCCTTAGCAGCACACAGTAATGTGGAGGTTGGGCAGGGAAATGCATAGCATAGTATCTTAATGTCACACATTTTCATAGCTACCCATTACAGAGGGGGGCGGGACTTAATGCAAAGTTGCAATTTTCAATAGTGAATCTGTATTGATCACCACCCCCAGTCTGCCCTCAGACTATGGCCTCATTGATATGATATGCCAATTCTCAGTTACACTTCTCATCATCCGAATGTGGAGAAAACCCAAAACCTTGGTTCTGCTGGCATCTTCAAATTTCAGATTGAACCCTCAGCTTGAAGTTGGGCAGGCTGCTGGAACCGGAGCTCCAGTGACCCCATCGTGCCATCCAAATGCAGCAGCCTGGGTTGTGCTGAAGCTCCTCCCATGAACATGCCCCTCCATTTCACAACCTATGGTTGGCAGACGAGTGTCACTCTTGCTGGAAGAGGGAGAGGAATTGCTGGCAGAAGCAATGAAATTGCAGCTGCCGGATTGTCTGGGGCATGATTCTTGGCTTAGGAACATAGGAAGCTGCCTTCTACCAAGTCAGACCATTGGTCCTTCTAGCTCAGTGTTGTCTACACAGACTGGGAGAGGCTTTTCCAAGTTCCCTCCCTGGCATCTCCAAGCTAGGGCTGAGAGAGACTCCTGCCTGCAACCTTGGAGAAGCCTCTGCCAGTCTGTGAAGACAATACTGAGCTAGAGGGACCAATGGTCTGACTCGGTAGAAGGCAGCTTCCTATGCAGATGCTCTTCCCAGAGTGGCCCCATCCCCAAAGCGGAGTATCTTAGTGTTCATGTTTGTAGTCTCCCATCCAAATGCAAACCAAGGCAGATCCTGACCAGCAAAGGGAACAATTCATGCTTGCTTCTCCAAGACCAGCTCTCATACTTCTGAGGTTAACCTCAGGTAAGCCTACCTGTGGTTTCATTTGTCTAAATTGGGCCTATATCTAT
Organism: Hemicordylus capensis; assembly: GCF_027244095.1. Classification (NCBI taxonomy): domain Eukaryota; kingdom Metazoa; phylum Chordata; class Lepidosauria; order Squamata; family Cordylidae; genus Hemicordylus; species Hemicordylus capensis. Next base: position 299,653,984 of record NC_069657.1, on the reverse strand, counting down.
GTCTGTGTTATGAAGCTGCCTTATGGTGAGTCAAACTATTGGTCCAACAAACTCGGAATTGTCTAAGACTATCCAATGGCTTTGTGGAAGAGGTGATATTTGAACTTGGGAATTTTCTGAAATGCAGCTCAGACCCTTTGCCAGGGCTGCACTAGCAGCTGTTGTTAGACTGCAACTCCCATCATCCCTGACTATCAGTCAGTGGAATATAGGAGTTGTAGTCCAAAGACAGCTGGAGGGCCAGAGTTGTGGAGTCTTGCCCTTAGCCAAAATGCTTATACTAGCTTTCATGTCATCTGTGTAATGCTGTAGACTGATGCATAATTAGATCAATAACTGTAATTAATTTTGAGCCCATCAGTAATTAAGCAATATTTTAAATGGGCTTGTGTGGAAGGTGAATAAATGAAAGCTAATATATTCTGGGTATGCATCAGGATCAAATGGGAGCAATCAAGGAAGAGGGTTAACCGGCCTAAAAAGGCTGCTTGGAGCAGCTGGCTCCTTTAGATTATAGCACAAGATGAAAACTTCTGCTAAAAGGTATTGCTTTTATGGCACACAGGAAAATGATGGCACATTATTCAATTTGATGTGGCATTATCATGTGTGAGAATTAAGCTGCAATATTATCTGGTCATTAAACACCCTAGTGCCAAGAAGAAATTGTTACAAAAAGGCCTTCCAAAATTTTGATGTCTAAGTCACTTTATTCCCAATATGTCTATTTCTATATTTCCAATCGACTTGATTAACCTGCAGAGTATATTTAGTGAGTGTTATTTTGATCTTAGTCTTTTTCACAGATGAATGGAGTAGCAGCCGGGCTAATAACTTCACTTCCTGGGGGTAATGCCACACATTAGAAAATGTCATAAATACTTGATCCTCCAAGTATACTTTCAAGTGTATTTTTATTGGGGATGGGGATAAGTGTACACAATAAAGGAATAGGATTTAATGGCATGAAACCCTCAAGCAAAGCCATCTCTTCAGATTATTCTAATTTGCTGAAAGTATCTAGTTCTTTCCTTTAAAGAGTTGACAAGATGGCAGTAATAATGAATTCAGGGATATGAGAGACAAATAACTATACAAATCAATTTTGGACTCAATTTACATTCCCTTGACATGTCATGAGGCTTATCAAAGGAATGCTTTCTGAGGCATGGCTCACAATTTAGATGCTCCCAGGCAACATTTGCTACTGCTAATAACATGTCACTCAAATCCCAGTCTGGACAACAGGTTATGCTGACACAGCTCCTCAGATTCTCAGTTCTGTGGAGAACATATGCCAGCAGTGTGATAGTGATTCTTCCAAATTCCTCTAACTTTCAGCTATAGGTTTGAACACAGGAACCACATGGATGGGGCCAATTGTATGGTTCCTTCCCATCTGATTGTTACCCATCCAGGAAGGATGGGAAATGGAAGGAAATAGAAGTAAGTAATAGGAGCAAGTTGGATCCTCCAACCAATACTGTGAGTTTATTATTCATAGCACCTTTATTATTCATAACAACACCATGAGGCTATTCACACGATGGGAGAAAATCAGGCCAGCAGAGGCTAGCCCGATTTTCTCCCATCGTGAGAACCACCGGGCTTGGCTGCAAGCCTGGTGGTTCTTCAGTGGGTAACCCGCTAAACTACCCCTGCCCTAAAACCGTGCTGTGGCAACTCACAAGTAGACCCCCACCGGGAGGCTTAAAAGCAGCCTCCCAGCTCGGGGGTCTCTCCAGCATGCCCTGTGAGCCTGCACAGGGCATGCTGGAGGTTCCGGGGGCTGCGCGGCCCCCAATCCTCCCAGCCCCCACCAGCTCCGTAACGGAGCCAGCAGCTATGTGGGCAGCCACTTCGGCCACCTGGAGCAGACTGCCAGCTTATGTGTGGGGAGAGCAGGCTAACCCTCCCCAGGCAGCTCCCACTCATTGTGGGAACCACCTCTATGCATTCCTCCTTTAAATTCCCTGTGCAAACACAGAAGTAGATGGAGATTGTATATCCTTGCCATGCCATGCACAGCGCTGGTGCAAAAAGACCTTGTGTCATGCTTGTGGAAAGCTCTAAAAGCATCTTTCTTTCTTGTTTACCATATTGTCTGTGGGTTTTAAGTAGGAAAGGTCAATTCTTGCATTCCTGAGGGTCAATCTAGTCCCCAAATTCTGGTCTGGAGATCAGAACAATCCAGTTCACTCAGGAACGGCCAGACTTTTTCAAAAACATGATGTCACCTAGCTGTAAGTGGTTTACTGGTATGCATGCAGCACATGCTTGCAGATAGTATGAGGTCATCACCTGAGTGAAAGAGGGGCTGAAAACAAATATGCTTCCTGAAGGATCCCCTCAAGATGCAGAACTTCAATAATTTACTTAATGAACTAGTGATAAAATAACTTTTATCACTTGATGAAAATTTGGTAAAACCATCGGGGGTGGGGGAGAAAAAATGGCATTTGGGATCACATTCAGTCCACAGATTCCTGGCTTACACTGATCATAGGTACTAATTCAACATCACACCATCTTATACTTGGAGTACAAGATTAATCTGAAATAAATGATTATTGTAAGCACGTTAAGAGCCCTAGCCTCAAGTTTCATTTATATGTCACAAAGGATGGAGATAGATAGGAAATATTCCTTGGTTTGTTACTGATCTCTCCTTAGGTCCATTTAGGTTTTCATTGTTGCTGAGCACAATTTTCTTTATCACTCCTTCATGAAAGTTTCCATCCTGATCATTATAGCTGCTGCTAGCCTTAGACATATTCACACCTGATTTGAAAAGTCAAAGTGATAGCCTCCTGCTCTGGAAAGAAGCTAATCATTTGTTTAAAAGGACAAATGGAAGTGGTGATTGGAGACAAAAATGTGAAAGTGGCACCTCTTGCAGATACTGTTGGCTGAGGGACTGCTTCATAGGATTTCTTGGTACACCTGGCCCAGGAGATACTAGTAATGTCAAAGTGAAGTTGGCTGAATGCTGTACCAGCATTATAGGCAACTGTGAGGTGGCATAAAAAATTATGAGTAGCTCTGCTTAGATGGCACCAAAATGAAAAATCCCTGAAAGACATTAGAAGAGGTACAAAATTTGAGGGTCACCTTTCTTTAAACAACCTATCAGGTTTCTTAAAGGATGCAAATATTCTGTCTAATTACTAATTTATTCTCATCACCCTCTTATACATGACATCCACTAACCCCATACTATTCCCAGGCATCTGATGAAATAACTGGAGAAGAGTTATAAATTATGATATCAACCTGCGCTCAGTATTAAAAATTATTTGGCAAAAGCTACTTTTCACATACTTTCTAGAGCTGCCTGGCCATAAGAAAAATCTGCATTTCAAACAAACAGCTTTTCATTTTCTTTAGTAAGGAATAAAAGCTAAAATAGCTGAAATGTTTTAATTCCCAAGAAGCTTAACTTTTTTCTTTGTTTTCCTGCTTTCTTGCTGAATGGTAAAAGAAAGGAAGGAGAACTCCACTGACTGCTGAATATCAGGATCCACTCCTATATTGTGCTTCTACAATGTATGTATTTGCCTGAAGCTTTTCCTTAGGATATATCTTTCTGGGATTACTACAGTTATGTTTTATAATATATCCCTGATTTTAAAAGATCCTCTAAAAACTGAGAGGGAGAACCATATCAAGAATCCAGAGATCCTTGAGCACAGCGGTAAATTGCATATCTAATGCTGTGTGTGGAGGATCTCCACTGGTAATCAGATGATCAGTACTATTAGCTCTAACATCACTGACCTTTATTATAATAACTTGTATATTATCAAAGGAGGATGGAGCAGATGCCAGCTATTACGCAGCTACTCAAAAGTTGCACCTCAAACTCATCAGATTCAAGACACAATTATAAAGCATTAATAAATATCTGTCCTAAGTAGATATACTTTCAACATTACTGAGTTTTCTTTCTTTGTTTTTCCATAGGTGGCAATCGGGTCTTGTTCAAATAAATCCCAATGTACAATTTACTTTTAAACATTCTACTTGAGATTCAACAGTGTTGGTGTCATGGCTCTTTTTGTTTTTTTTTTAGGGTTTTTTAATGCAATCCTCTAAGCACTACCCCCTCAACAATTGTCATTCATTAGACTTCTTGAAATAATAGCTCCTACTCTTTGGATCCCTTAGAATACAACTCAAAGGAAATTGGAATTGTCTTGTTGAAATTACTGGCTCGCCTACTGAGCAGAGCTTTGTCAGCCTTGTAACAGTATTTGCACAATTGCACTAGAGCGCAGAATTGTTCAAATGCAGTCACATGATAAAGGACCACTGTTTCCAAAGGCCTGCTCTTGTACATCTGGATTTGCACATTTTGCAATGTTGCACAGCTGTACAAATGCTCCATTTGTAAAAAGGCTGACAAAGCGTTGAGTACTATGTGAGCCACTGACTTAAATATTAAATCATGCTCTTGAGTTGCAATCACATGTGCGCATACTTGAAAGTAAGGAAATTAAAATAATGTAATTTAGTTTATTAATGGATTTTTACTTGAGTACCTAATCTTTTGTAGATTTTACTCATAGTGAATCCATCATTATTTAGCTCACAGTGAACTTCAGTGTGTACCAACTTTGTCATCGAGTGCTTACAGTGCTGCAACTCTAAACGTAATATAAATATAGTGCGTGACAATGCTATTTTATTTCACAGTTCTCACCCTTTTCCTTTTGGTTTTCTTGCACTATACTTTCCAAAATGGTCTTTATAAAGAGTTGTAAGCATTAATTAAATCAAGACCCAATGGAATGTTTGGGTTTTTTTTTTTAATTTCCCAAAATTAATTATTGGGAAAGTTTATTTGAGTTGAGGAAGAAAAAGCAATTGCTATTTCTACAAGAGTAAAAGAACAAGATGGATTTAATTATATTTAATTGATCATAATAGAGTTAACCACACCCTAATAATACCAATTAGCTGATCCTAACCATTGTTTTATAGCCTTTCAAAGATAACAGCTTAATGAGGCAATTATGCTATATTTTGAGACAAATCATGTGATCTATTTTTACAGATCAGTGTCATCAAAAGAGAAGTTTAGCACTGAAGATTTAAGATCATCATCAAAATACGTATAACATACTAAGGTCATTCTCACAACCAAAAAATATGTTCTACCAAGGTTTGGGAGCTGTGTGTGCTCCCAATTTTTGGTTGTGTGGAAGCAAGGTAAGAGGAAAACCTGGGTAGAAGTGATTGGGTGGAAGCGTGTTAGGAGGAAAAGCTACCCAGTTTTTCCTCCTACCTTGCTTTCACACAATCAAAAATTGGGAGCACACACAGCTCCCAAACCTTGGTAGAACACAGTTTTTGAACACGGGAATTAGTACTCTGGAGATATGCAACTTTGTTGCTGCTCTACTCTGGTGAAAGTTAATACTTACTGGAGCTCTTCTCACGATCGGTGAGAAGAGCTCCTCGGTGGTCTGTGGGGAGAGTGGGTTTGCCCGACCCTCCCCACAGACAGTCATTTACCCCGCCTGGGGCTACTGGCCCATGGCTCACCCGGCAGCTCCGAGGGTCGGGTGCAAGGAAGCGCCGCCATGTGGTGCCCCACCACCCAGAGCCCCAATAATGCACCTCCCCCGAGCGTGCCTGCCACGGCTGCCACAGCAAACACATAACCAAAAAAATGAGGTCAAGGGAGTGCTCTCTTCCTTAACCTCATTTAAGCAGGAGGCTTCACAGGCATGTTTGCCACCGTGTAGCCACTGGGATCGGGCCTGAACCGGGTGGTTCACACAAGCATGCAAAACCAGGCTGGGTTCCCTTAAACCGGTTTTGCTCGCTCATGGGAAAAGCTTCACTGTGTTTCGTCCATAGACAAAATAGTTTAGAACAGGGCTGCAAAGTTCAGCCCTCCTGCAGATGTTAAGTTACATCTCCTATAATCCCTGGGTATTATAGTCCCAAAATAGCTGGAGGCCTGAAGTTGTGCAGCCCTTTAGAATGACCAAGACAACCACAAGACTTGTGGCACTGTAAAGACTAACATGCATTGTAACATAGGACTACAGTCCACTTCACCAGATGCAATTTTTGTCTGTGATAGCTGAATCTACAATAAATGTGTTAGTTTTTAAGGTACCGCAAGATGCTTTCTTGCCTTTGCTGAAACAGATGAGCATGGCTAACCTTCTGCAAGACAAGTGAACTGAACACAGGACAAGTTTCTGGATCACTGCTTTCCTTTTCATGGAATCCAAATGGATGAGAAACTCAATTCCCAGCATGACTAGCATTTAACAAGCTGAGCTGTAAATGAAATCTGTGTGTTTCATTACCTTTTAAACTATTATGCCCTAAAATCCAAAATATGTTTTTAATCATCACTCACAAATGTCACTAAATATAAGGAGGCCACATGTAAGGTTTTGGAGGCACTTGCAAATGTGCAAATGTTATTGTTATGTTAAGTCACCATTTATCCCCCTTGGTGTATCAACTGATTGTCTGACCTTTCCATCCATCCAACTTTGAATGGCTTTGGGCACTGAATCCAGTTCTACATAGACAGAGCTCATCACCCAGGTTGCAATTAGTAAGCCAGTGTTTAATGATTACATTTGGAGAAGCACAAAAGATAAAACTCCACAATTGCCACTAGGTTGGACTGGGACACAATTACAAGCAGCTTAACCACCAGGCGCACTTGAATGAGTGTGCATGCATTTCAACATTTACAATTATGCAAACGGGGTTGAGTGGGGAGCCCAAAGGAGAAAAGGCATCCTGTTTTTTCACTTGACCTTTCCGGAACCCTTCGTGGTGTTGGAAGAAAAAGTATTTTAAAACCCAGATGGAATATTTATACAGCATATGTACTAGCAGGCAATTGTGTCAGGAGCAGATGTTAAACAAGAATATCTCAAAGCTGTTATTTTAATTTGACCAGTCCCTTGAAGATTCAATCAAGCACAACCAAAAGGTACATGGCTGCACTCTTGACAAGTGCAAGGTGAAAGCTGTTCCCCAGTCTTCTAAATTGTGAACAACTTCTCCAAGGCACATAAAGCTCCAGAAAGCAATTCCAGAATGTTAGCAGCTCATAGGCAAATGCATATATAACAGCCATTACAACTAGAACGTCTCATACCAAAGGCTGCATCTTTTATCAAGTAGAGGCCTTTAATCAAAGTTTTGGTTGTAAATTCTAATGCACACATCCCTCCCACTAGCTAGCTCCTAATCAGCAGGATATGAAAGACGAATTTATCTTCTGTACCACTCCCCCTGCCTCACTCCATCCCTGATACATGCTTTCAGTCCTTGCCACCCAGCTCTTTCTATCTCCTACCTTCTCTGACCCTCTTTGCACACTTCTGTTCTGTTTCTCTGTCTGCAGCTGCCCATCTCTCTCTCTCTCTCTCTCTCTCTCTCTGTTGTGCCCCGTCTGTCTGCCTGTCTCTCCCCTGTCATTCCTCCATCCAGGCTGACACATGGTCTGTTTACAATGAGGCCTCACACAATGTAATAGGCTGATTCTCACAACCTGCAATAGAGTAGGACCCAAGTTTGGGAGCTGCGCACTAGGGATGTGCAATTGGATTCGTGTGCAAGTTAATTCATGCTGAATTGAGGCAATTTGCATGATTAAAACACAAATTGAATCGCCCTTAAAATAAAGGGGCTGATTTGCATTAGGATCAAGTTAGGCCTGAATCAACACGAATCGATTCATGTTATTTGAGTGGCCATTTTGGCAGGGCCCCTGCCCCTTGCTGATTGGTTTTCTGGCAATGACTTCTGATTGGCTTCTGATCTCCTTGCTTCTTGGCTGGCTTGTTGTCATTCAAATCAAGTGTTGTTATGGGCAACTGTGCCCCTAATGGCTTTGGAGAGGGAGGAGAGAGGGAAAACAAAAAAAAAGGAGATAATTTCAAAATGTTTTCAAAGGGCCTGGAACTGCAGAGTTGCCAGAAACTAAGGGGTATACTGGTGGGTCAAATGGGCCGTAAACCAGAATTTGGCTTTTTAAAACCCAAATCTGGCCACCTAGCCTGGGAGGCAGAGAGAGCCCTTAGTGTGCCCTTGAGGAGGATATAAAAGGAGAGGAGGAAGGAAGGAATCAAGGAAGGTTTGATGATGTGGTTTTCTCTGCACTGAGTGTAGTGTTCTGTGCTATTGCTGCTATATTAACTATCAGATTTTGCTGGATCTTAGATTGATAAAGGCAGAACTTGGGTACCTGCCTTCCTTCCTTGAATTATGGTTTGGTTTGAATTGTAGCATTGGAAAGTAGCAGCTCAAGTCTCTCTCTGTGTGTGATATTTTCTTGGTGATTGCTGTGAGCTCCTTGTCTGGCCTTGAGAGAATAACTTATACTTCACTCACTGTTCTAATCTGCTCTGCAATCTGCATTGCAAAGTGTACTCACTCAATCAAAATGTGCCTGAGGACGTTGCTGTAGTTAGGGATGTGCGGACCAGTTCGAATTCGAACCGGGGTGGTTCGGTGGTTCGGATTCGAACTGAACCAGCCATCAGGTTCGAACTGCAGGTTCGACTTCAAACTGAACCAGGGGGTGGTTTGATTTGAACTGGTTTGGACACCCAAAAATTGGTAGGATGGTAGCTTGCACCCAGGGGTACCTGTCACCCAAACCCCAAAGCAATCGGACACTTGTATGATTTTTAATGAATTTTTGAATATTTTATTTTTTCTCATAGGGTATAATGGGACTTGAACCAGGCCATTATAACTTATTGTGGAGCACCCATGGGTGCCAACAACCACCCAAACCCTGAAGCAATAGGACAGTCCTGCGATATTTAATGAATATTTGAAACATTTTTAATTATTTTTCTCATAGAGTATAATGGGACCCGAACCAGTCCATATCCCCTATTGTGGAGCACCTAGGGGCACAAAAGCAGGGTGGGTGGTAGAAAGACAGGGGTGCCTACCACCCAAAAAACCCCAAGGCAATTGGACACTCCTCTGATTATTGGTGAATTGTTAAAGTATTTTTGAATTCCTCATAGAGAATAATTAGGATTGCAGCAAATGTATAGCCTCACGTTGGGGGAAAAGGGGTGCCGTAGAGTGGAGTGTGGTGGGTGGTAGTTCCTAGGGTGGGCAAGGAAGCTACCTGAATTATTTGAAAGGAATTGGGCAAAGGGATGATTTTTAAGTGATTTTTGAAGTTTACGTGTCTTTAAGGTTTTTCTCCATAAAGAAGCATGGAGGTGTCAGCAAATGTATAGCTTCACGTTGAGGGCAAAGGGGTGGCCTAGAGCAGTGTGGGGTTGGTGGTAGTGCCAGGTAGGGGCAAGGAAGCTACCTGAATTTTTTCAATATTTCAAAAATATTTTAACAATTCACCAATAATCAGAGGAGTGTCCAATTGCCTTGGGGTTTTTGGGGTGGTAGGCACCCCTGTCTGTCTATCACCCACCCCGCTTTTTTGCCCCTAGCTGCTCCACAATAGGGGATATGGACTGGTTCGTGTCCCATTATACTCTATGAGAAAAATAATTAAAAATATTTCAAATATTCATTAAATATCGTAGGACTGTCCTATTGCTTCAGGGTTTGGGTGGTTGTTGGCACCCATGGGTGCTCCACAATAAGGTATAATGGCCTGGTTTGAGTCCCATTATACCCTATGAGAAAAAAATAAAAATAATTTTCAAAAATTCATAAAAAATCATACAAATCCCAATTGCTTTGGGGTTTGGGTGACAGGTACCCCTGGGTGCCAGCTACCATCCTACCAATTTTGGGGTGTCTGAACCAGTTCAAATCGAACCACCCCCTGATTCGGTTCGAATTCGAACCTGCAGCTCGAACCTGATGGCTGGTTCGGTTTGAATCCGAACCTCCAAACCACCCCGGTTCAAATTCGAACCGGTCCGCACATCCCTAACTACAGCAACGTCCTCAGGCACATTCTGATAGCTTCCTTGCCCACCCTAGGAACTACCACCCACCACACTCCACTCTACGACACCCTTCCCCCCCCCCCCCCCGACGTGAAGCTATACATTTGCTGCAATCCTAATTATTTGAGTCCCATTATACCCTATGAGAAAAAATAAAAATAATTTTCAAAAATTCATTAAAAAATTGTATGAGTGTCCGATTGCTTTGGGGTTTGGGTGACAGGTACCCCTGGGTGCTAGCTACCATCCTACCAATTTTTGGGTGTCCAAACTGGTCAGAACCAGTTCAAACCAGTTCAAGTCCGAACTGAACCAGGGGGTGCTTCGAACAAAACCAAAACCGAACCACCCCCTCCTGGTTCAAACCCGGTTCGAATCCAAACCGAAATGGGTGAACCGGTTTTGTGCACATCCCTAGCTGTAGTTGAGCTTATGGCTATGCTTGCTGCTGCTAAGGGTGCTGCTGTGGGAGCTGTTGCAGTGCTAGAAAGTAAGGATGGAATCATAACTCTATGTGAAAGAACAACTTGTGCTAATGATGTTACTGCAATACAGGCAGGTCGTTGGCAGTGGTTTTGGGTCAGTGATTCCTTTTTGGACATCTTTGGACTGTGTGTTTGGCAGAATTGTAGTTCTGTGTTGGGAGGGACTGTGCATGCTTTTGTCCTGTTTTTCAAGGCAGGATTACAGAATTTGTGCACCACACTCTGCTTCTTTCACCCATGAATCACCCTGTTGTTCCCCATGGGTAGGTTCTAGGGACACCAAATGGGTTGGGTGATACAGTATGATGGGTTCTAACTACCACCCAACCCAACCCACAAAGGAAATGGGCAAGTGGGTGTTCTTTAATTTTTTAAAAACCTAACCCCCCCATAGGATTCTATGGGGTTTTATGGGATTTTTTTTTAAATCGCCTGCTTGTCCACTTCTTTTGTGGATTGGATGTTAAATAGCATCCATCATGCCCTACCACTCAACCTACTTTTGTGTCCCTAGGACCAATGGGGAACAATGGGTTGATCTGAATTCCCCATTGTTCCCTATGTGTCAATCATGATTTTTTGGTGAACTTTCAAATCAATTTGTCGAACCAGCCAGCAGTGGCCAGCTGGTCTGATGAATTGACTCTAATTTTTGCAATGGAATTCAAGGTCTAATCGAATCGCCAAAAAATAAAAATAAAAATCATGAACACCTCTACTGTGCACACTCCCTTTTGGTGATCATGTGCTTGTAAGATGCAAGGTAGGGAGAAAAAGGAAGCCTTACAAGGGAGAAAAAGGAAGCACCTAGTCAGCAAAGCAAGTGTTTTGTGGGCTGGAGAGGGTGAGGGGGCCACAAGTGTTCCATCCCAATGCTAGCCACACCCGCTGTGTCTTTGTGATGATGTGGCATGGAGAGTGTGACAGCAGTGGGTGGGGAGAAGCTGGGCAGTGGTCCAGTTTGCTTTGCCTGTGATTGTTTTGTCATAAATCCATAAAGCCATGGTGGTCAGTAGCACCTTGGTTCAACTTCAGTTGGTGCACCAGATTGACCCTTCCTTGAGAGGGCTGATCTGGCCCCTGTCACCCATGTCTTTGTCACGCTGTGTTTGGATTATGTGCTCTATGTGGGGTTTGAAAAGCATTCAGAAACTACAGATGGTGCAGAATGCAGTGGCCAGATTGATCTCTGGGACTGCTGTGAGTGCACATATTATTCCAGTCTTGAGGACACTGCACTGGCTGCCAGTCTGTTTCCAGATACAATTCAAGGTGCTGGTTATTACCTTTTAAGCCCTAAATGGCATGGGCCATGAGTACCTTATGAACCACCTGCTCCCAGTCCCAGCTGAGTCTACCCACCTGACTAGATCAGCAGGGAGGGCTCTGCTCTGCATGCCAACAGCTGCTGAGTCCCGTTTGTCAAGTGAAGGCAAGTGTGTGGGATAGGACCTTTTCAGTTACTGCCTCCAGGCTGTGGAACTTGCTCATGGATGAGATCTGCATGGCTGACTCTCTCCCAGCCTTTAAAAGGAAACTGAAGTCTACCCTTTTGATACAGGCTTTTGGTCAATGTGCTGTCCCTGCTGTTTATACATTTTTAGCCACGTTCTTTTCCTGGTTTGTTTGTTTTTAAAATTGATTTGTATTGTTTTATCTGGTTTTTATGTTTTATTTAATTTGAATGTTTTATCTTGTTAAATGCCCTGGCATCTTAGGACAAAGAGTGGTATATATAAAAATATAAATACATGAGTTAAATTTGGGCTGCTTGTCATATCTTAGTTAGCTTGCAATGTTTTAGACCATGTATGGTTTCCGGAAAGACTTTTAAAGTCTTTGGGCTTAGATTGTGAGCCCTTTGGGGACAGGAATCAATCTTATTTATTTATTATTTCTCTGTGTCACCCTGAGCCATTTTTTGAAGGGTGGTATAGAAATCGAATAAATAATAAAGTTGTTATTATGCTTTAATCATGCATTACAAAGCAGGGTTTTTTGTTTGTTTTTAAAGTTCTTATAAAGCGAGAATGTGAGTTACAAGAAGATTCACACCAGAACAATGAATTGCTTCCCAAGTAAAATTGGGATGTTTGCTAGCCCTTGAGTAGAATGAAACACAGATATTTTGAATACAGTATATTATTATAGCCTGCCCTGATAAATTGAACTTCTTGGGTGTTTGATCTGTCTGTTTCAGTTAGTCATCACTTTGAAGTGAGATTGAGCAGGTCTGTTGCTTTAATTTAAATCATTTTTAAGAAGGCGTTTTCTTCTTGGCAATATTGAGAACTGGAGAGACCACTTCCCATGAAATAGAGTTTATCTCAAAATGTAACAGGAATAAAGGTTATTGTTGCACACTCATTCCAAAATTTCAGCATGAGGCATTTCCTTGTAGTTATGAACAGGTTTCTCATACATGTTGTTCATAATGTGTACATATACTGTGTGTTTTATTGAGGGAAGGCTTTGAGGGAGGGTTAGGTCTCATGTAGAGCAACTGCTGGGAGGGTGGGCCTTTTCTAATAAGGGAGAAGCCCAGGAAAATCAGAACAGATGCACCAATCCAGAGGACTGGGTGGGAACTATACTCACAGCCATCAGCAGGAGAAGAAAAAGCTTTGTTCTTAGTTGTTCTGTCCCAGGAGTGCCCTGAGGACGCAGCTGGCTGAGAAGCTCCTGGAGAAATGGGAGGCCGAGATCCCGGCCTGTGAATATCAGATAGGGACCAGTTCAGTTAGATGTGTGAGGGAAGTTGCTTTCCTTTATTGTATTGCTTGAATCTGATTTGCCAGGTTAATTAAAACTCGTATCTTACGATCTGCTTTATGAAAAGACAGTTGTTCATAATGCACACCTTTTCTTTTTAATCTAATGAGAAATCCTTGTTTCTGAAGTGTGCTACTCTTCATTTTGGGTCTGCTTTAGTCACATGCCTTTTGGAGGCCTAGGACTGCTCAGCTCTTCTAGGGAAGGTTTTGCCACTTTACCCCCCTCCCCACACACACACATACCAGAATCTTATGAGGAAAGAGTGGTTTCTCCCACATTAAAACAAAGTGGATGGTGGCAGCCTACATTGGATCCCTTACAGTCAAGGATTCACATCAGTGTGAGCTCCCCCCTCCTCCTCTGGCTCTGCTAGGAGATTTATTTATTTATTTATTATATTTTCTATCCCACTCTTCCTCCAAGGAGCCCAGAGCGGTGTACTACATACTTAGGTTTCCCCTCACAACAACCCTGTGAAGTAGGTTAGGCTGAGAGAGAAGTGACTGGCCAAGAGTCACCCAGCTAGTATCATGGCTGAATGGAGATTTGAACTCGGGTCTCCCCAGTCCTAGTTCAGCACTCTAGCCACTACACCATGCTGGCTGAGATATGACAGGTGTGTATACAGATACTTTGCATCATCATGTGTTCTCTTCCGCACTTGTTACATATTGCTGTCTTCATGGAAGAGACTCCTCTGGCTAGAAATATTGCAACCGGCAACAGAGGTTTTCTGGTAACTATGAGATCCTTCTGGTTTTGGTGCATTCTTTGTTTAAGTTGTAGCCTGTTTTGGAAGATGGCTCCCCTTGCTCCTCTGTGATCTCAGCAGCTAGCCAAATAAATGCATAACTCTAGTGCACACCACTCAAAGAAATTCCTATTCATATAGTTACTTGCTCCCTTCTTTCCTGAGCCATGAAAAGTTCCAGGCGCAGCACTACTGGGTTTAGTTTTCCTCTGAATGAGAGGGCACCAAAGACTCAAGGCATGCTTGTATTGTTTGTTTTCTGTACAAACATACAAGTAGAACATAAGTGGAGGCAAAGAGGCACACCTACATCAGCAGATCTGCTGCCTCACAGCAGATCTCCAGAGAGAGACCTTTCCCCACAAAGGGATCACTCCCTCTCCCCATGTCTCTGTTTTTGCTTTTTTCCCCTCTCTCTTTTATACACACACACACACACACACACACACACACACACACACACACTTACACTTCTTCCACCACATCTGGAGAGGATTCATGTATGGCAACCTTCTTCACAACACTATAGAGGAATCTCCAGCTACCCAGAGATCATCTCTTGCTATTACTTCCTACTGGAAACCCCAACCAGCCATTCTGGGTTATTAGCCCAACAAAGGACTAGTGAGTCAACAGCTATAACATTATGTATGGAGAAAAGAAAGTTCTTCCTTATAGTTATTTGATATTTTGGAGGGTAGGAAGAAGTCATCAATTTATATTTCTTTCTTTTCTGACAATTTTTACAGCAAACACTGTTACTGTTCTTATCTGTACTTGTTTCCTACACATATGAATTATTAGAAGGCACTTTAATTTTGCTCTGGCTCCTTCTAGAATGCACACCATATATAGGAATATATATAGGAGAGCTAGTAGTGTGGTAGCAGACATGAATAGTCCCCTTTGCTAAGCAGGGTCCGTCCTGTTTGGATTTAAATGGGAGACATGTGTGAGCACTGGAAGATATTCCACTTGCGGGGGGGGGGCTGCTCTGGGAAGAGCTCCTGTGTGCTTGCATGCAGAAGGTTCCAAGTTCCCTCCCTGGCATCTCCAAGATAGGGCTGAGAGAGACTCCTGCCTGCAACCTTGGAGAAGCTGCTTCTAGTCTATGTAGACAATACTGAACTAGAACAATCCTTTCAGGGGTTGCCAAAGGTAATCAACTGGAGATTCAGTAGTGGATAACGTGCTCCAAAGGTTACTGAATTCACATATTATTTGCTTGCAGCACTCTGTTACATGGCAGGATCTTGTTTCCACTTAAGATTTTATTTTGTTTTATTTTGCTTTCCGCTTAAACTTCTATATCTTGCTGCGACCAGAGCATACGAGTCTTGAATCTTCTTAATCATCCAACCGATCAAGTTTTAGTGGTTTGACCTTGCTCTTAAGCAGCCCTCTGCTTTCTTGCTGTGCAGAAAAAAGGTTGAATATAATGAAACAGCAAAGAGAAAGGCTGTTGCCTGATTTTCATAGGTCCTCACTGTGCTGCTTTTGATTAAGGGAGAACATTTCCTGCTAGCTGGCTAAAGGAACATGAATTAGGGTTGTATTGTTAAGGGAAAGAATAATAAAATAACATAATTTGCCTTATGCCAAGTGTTTTCAGTGCCTTTAGCTTTAGCTGAAGCATCAAACTACATTCTGCACACCCACAGAAACACTCAGTGAGCAACCACTAATTTGAAACTTTAAGATAAGTAATAGAGTTTACAGAACTTACTGAAAAGATTCAGATTTTTTTCTTCCTTACAGAGATATATTGTACTGCCCAGATGGTGGGAGTTAGTGGTTCACAAACTGCACAGCAAGCTGCCCATCCGAGCAAGAGGTGTGCTCACTGCTTCCACGGCTCTTAAAATATACTCTGCCAGTGCACTTGCAAAGGCGGGGAGGCTCTGTGCCTACAAAGGAGTGTGTCCGCCCAGAGAACTTGTATTTTGGGCGGTATAGAAATATGTTAAATAAATAAATAAACCCCCATTATTCCCAATGGGAGTAGAAGCCACTGTGCGAGGACACACTCCTCAGTAGGCATGAAGCCTCGCCATCCTCACAAGTTGTGCCAATGGGGTTTAAAGTGGTTGGAAGCAGTAAGCACACCGGTCACTTACACAAATGGCTCACTGCATTGTATGAGAGCCAGTGTACTATAATGGCCAAGGGCCAAATTACATGTGACATTAAATGTGAATATAGAATACATGACGTTTAATCCAGAAGAGGAATGAAAGTGGTCCTTTTTTTCCTCCTTTAAAAGGTCATGATCTGTGCTGACAGTGTGGCACTTGGTGACATTATTACTTTTCCACTGCATCATTTTCACCCCAAAAATTAGTCCCACAAAGTGGCATTTGCTGCAAATCACTACACCTTTGAGATGTGGCGTCTCAGAAGAATATGCAAGATTAATGGACCAGTAGAACAACAAATGAAGAAGTACTTCAAAAAGCAAAAATACATAAATAATACAGACAATCGAGAGACATGAACTGGCATATTGTGGACATATTCTCAGAGGAGTAAATTATCAAACACAACTAATGCAAGAAGGAAAGCTAGCAGGAAAAAGATCAGGAGGAAGAAGAGATGGATGGATGACCTGAAAGAATGGCTAGAAATGGACACAGAAGATATCTACTATTCTAGGGACTGTGATCTTGTTGGAGATGGAGTTCCAATGCATAGACCTTTTGCATCAACTATCCTAATGACCACTAGGGGTATTGGGAGTAGAGGTAGCTAGTGAGGGTCTCCTGACTTTCCTCTACTCTATGACCTCTGCTTTAACTCCTCAGGTACATTCTGTAGTGAGTCAGTCCTCTTCCTTTCCTCCTAGAGAGAAGATGGAGACATCTCTCTCTCTCCATACCTATTCATTATGTAGCTGATAGATACATAGGGCTTTCCTATTCTAAATGTATTTCACCAATAAATCAACTTTAGACTCTACAGTGATCTCCATGTGTTTTCCTTAAATAGCTGCAACAACTAAACTCTGCACTCTGTAACTGGAGTGGTAGCTTCCTTAGACTTTGCTAAAATAATAACAAACCCCAACAGATCTATGGTTATTGCTGACTGCCAACCTCCCAATCAAATGAAGAGAGAGAGCGATTACTTCAGGAACAAATTGCCATGGGAGAGGGGCTATTTTTAAGGCAAAAACAGCATGGGGAAAGTGAACCTGCCTCCTGCACCACACTCCTTCCCTGGATTAGAACCTTATTCAACTTATTTTAAAGAGAGAGAAATAGTCCAATCCTAGGTTAAGTACATCTTCTAAAAATGCATTTAACGTTTGGCCCTTGACTGTGAACTGTAAACTAGGAAACCCCCCGTGCAGAACTTGAACTCACCAGGGGCCTTAGGCAAGCCGTTCTTTCTCTGCTTCAGCTTCTAATGCTAACTTACATTGCAAGGTTGCCATAAGGATTACAATGGCCTTATATGTGTGGTGAAGCATTTGAAACACTCCACAGCACTATATAAATGCTGAGCATTATAACTGTGTAAGGCTCTTCACACAAGCATCCCTACCCAGGCTTCCACAGCCCTACCTGGGTAGGGCTGGTCGTGTGAAGCGCAGGAATCGAGGCCTTGCGGGTAGCCCACGATTCCCCCCAGACTTTTACTGAGGTAAGAGAGCATGTGCGTGCTCTCTTATCTCAGTCCCTAGTCATGGGTTTCCAGTCGTTTATCTGCCTGAGCAGACACAAGCATCTAGAGTGCATTGTGATATTTCTGGAGGCTGGGCCGCATTTCCCTAGCCTCCAGAATACTACACTGCTCACTGCAGAGGTGACTGTGTGCATGGTGGAGTGGCACAGCAAGCAGCTCGAGAAGTTCATGTGGGGGGAAGTAGGTATACTCCTGTTTCCTCCCAGCCCTCCCTAGCCACCAGGAATTTAGGTTGTGTGCATGAACGTAATGTCCCCCCCGCCCCGCCCCCAAGAAGTAAACTACTCTTAACTGTATTTTTTTTTTAAAAAAAAATGGCACTAATTCAATATAAAAAAGTATTTTCTAAGGGTAGATCAACATTTAACATAGAAATATTTACCAAGGAAAAAATTAACATTTTATTTTAAAGTATTTCTTAAAAAAATTCTTACTTGATTTCACAGTCATCTCACCATCATCTCTAAACTGCTATTACATTCTTCCCTTTCACATAGTGATTTCATTTGCATGGCAATTATATCCCAAAGACATGCCAACTTACAATTGATCATCAAATAGCTTCTATTGTGTTTATGTATTTCAGTATAAGATGAGCTGTTTACTTCATTTTCATTTCTCCTTGATTTGGCAACAGCCTAATTAATTTGTCAGAGCATTTATACAATGTATGACATGGTAGTAAAACTTCTCCTCTTTCTGTATTTATGCAGGCAAGACTTGGTAATGTGTGAGGCTGAACTGACTATCTTGGGAGTAATGACAAAGACTAGCATTCCCAGCAATCATTGGTCGACTCTCATTTGTCAAGAAACGGGACCAATATTTATAGGTGGCTTACCACATCGGTATGCAACAAAGCAGGTATTGTTACATTTTATAGCATGCTATGTTTTATGGAGAGTACACTCCCCAGGATTCCTAGCCCAGCCAATTAGAGATGTTTGCCATGCATGCACTTCTCTGTGGCACACCTGTTCTTTGCTTGTTTCAAACCATGGTGAGGACTGAAAGAGTTGGTTCATGGGAACAGATGGATGGTTGGATGGGTGGAAAGGCAGTAGGCTGGATCAATGAATGCAGAAAATAGCAATGATATTGTCAGCATTTCCTGGTATAACTCCATAATCCTGGATAGGCTCCAGATGTTGGGTTGATAATTTTTCTTCATAGCTGTTGGCAACCTTCGCTTTCTCATATATATATATTTACTGTAACATATATAGATGTGGTTAATGTTCATGTGAAATTGCCTGAAGTTAACTTGATAGATGAAGTTCCTATTTCATACTCTTTTTATAAGACAGAAAAGGAACAGTTGGTATGAGCTAGAAATTGTGTGTGCTCTCTCTCCCTCTTTCTTTTCTCTTTCTTATCTCATTTTTTCATAGACAATCAGTTCTGTGCTCTCAAAACTCTGAATAGTGTAATAGGTTTTTTGGGTTTCTTTCTTTTTTTACTCCTAAAGGTAAAGTGTGCCGTCAAGACGCTTTTGACTCCTGGCGCCCACAGAGTCCTGTGGTTTTCTTTTGGTAGAGGAGGGGTTTACCATTGCCTCCTCCTGCGCGGTATGAGATGATGCCTTTCAGCATCTTCCTATATCGCTGCTGCCTGATATAGTAGCAGTGGGGATTCAAACCGGCACCCTTCTGCTTGTTAGTCAAGCATTTCCCTGCTGATCCATTAGGCGGCTTTCCTTACTCCTAGTGATGGCAAAATATTACTCATATCAGTTGATTTATGAGGGCTGTCTATGGAATGCTTTCCAGAAATATATACAAAACATGCTGCAAACCAGTACTTCCAAATTTATCTAAACTAAGATCAGAATTTACATTGAAATTTACTTCTCCAGTTAGCCAAAGCAGAAGAACATACACAGCTAAGGGAAACAAAGTATTGGCGTTCTTTTGTGGGTTTAAAAAAAAAAATTAAATAGACTCCCTAAAATGTGGCTGATGGAAGCTGTTCTGTTGTCATTTGGTTGGTTGAATAACAATAAGAAACATTTCCAGATGAATAGATTAGGAAATATGTTTGGTTATGACCCCAAATCATTTTTAGCAACTGCTGAAGTAAACTAAACTAGCATCAGTAGTAAATCAGTATAGATGTTACTATGCAAAAGAATGAGGCAAGATTCTCCCAGTGCTCTTATTTTTCTTAAATAAATGAAAGATTCATTTGTGATAATAATTTGTGTATTTTGAGTAATATTCATAGCTATAACTTGAGAGGCCATTTTAAAGTAACATTTTACATACATTAAAGGGAAGGGAGAGCTAAAGAAAGAAGATGGCTGAACTTTCCTTATACTGATAGGAAATGTCCTTGTGTTATGAGTAGAAGATCTCTTAATAATTATTAATGGACTTGTCTGATATTTAGGAGATGAGGGGAATGCAGTTCATTTTATTTATTAAAGATTAAACAAAACAGTTGATCTGGTTTCTTGCTGGAACTTTACCTGCTATCTTACTTGCATTATTCTGACTATCTTACTTGCACTATTTACCTTACAACAAGCACACATTAAAGAATAATGTCAGGAAAAGAACTGGCTAGGGTGTTTTTCTTTCAGTTGTGTACACACACAAATTTTAACAGACGCTACAACTTACTGTAAGTCTATATTGTGTATTCTATTCACTTTTTGTCTGTCTTGGTGTGGCAAAAGGTGTATACAAATGAGCAAAATATTCCATTTAAAAGTCATTTCCAGTTACTGCTGCCAATATCTAAGCCAATAATGCCATGCATGAATAGGAAGAATTACACGATTTATTCCAGCTGTTCTCTTTCCACTAAGGCCCTCAAGAATAGAGCTGCACAGGAAGCTGGCAATTCAGTCTGCAGAATCAAAGTGAGCAAACAGTAAAAGGAACCACCTCCATATAATTACCGGATCTCAAGGAGAACCTATATCTAGGCTGCCAAATCTGATCTTCCGATCCTGCCAAGGGCAATTACTGATGGACTATTAGTGGTTATGCCTTGGCAGGGAGAAATAGCTCCAATACTGGCAAGCCAGACATAGACAGAACAGCTTTTTGCACAGTATTAGTCCAAGCCTAACAAAGTGATGCAAATGCCTATAGTCCCTGTTTGTGCCACAAATACAAATATGGAAAGAAATGACTTGAATTATTTGTGTCTTCATATGAGTAAAATGGCAGCCCTAAACAATCCCAAGGTGGGATTGGTGGGCCACTCTATGAAACAGGATGCTGGAATAGATGGGCCTTGGGCCTGATCCAGCAGGGCTGTTCTTATGTTTTTATGCTCACATGGGGTCCATATTATATTTAAACCAATCTGAGCTGGCTTATATATCTCCTGTCAGCCATTTTGAATCCAAATAAGATGGAGGTACTGACTATGAGGGATCAGGTTCCAATCAATTAATCAATCAATTTTGATTATGGTCATAGACCAGCATAAAGTATAAGGCATGATTACATATTACATATTAAAAGTAAAATTAAATATTAAAAGCTTAGAGGTGCACAATACAAGCATATAATGAAAGACTATGATAAAAGACTATAGGAATCAGAAGTAGAAGTAAATTTTTAAAATAAAACTATGGATGTCTAAAACAAAGCAAGACTGCAGACTAAATGACCTGTGTGTGATGAGTGGCAGAGATTTGGAAATTGCAGTTTTAAAAGGGTACAAATATTTATAAAATATTTATAGAAAGCATCATAAAAACATCCTTTAAAAGGGCCTAAAAGAGAAAACCAAGAATGTATTGAGAAGTTATATGAAGAAATGTGGAGGCATACAAGGACATATAGAATCATACAGGGGCAACTACAGACATAGTAGACTTTGATCCATTTAGGGTAAGGTAAAAAGCCAAGAAGCTGTGGGACTCTAATACTGTAGGAGTGCTGGACTGCTAATTGTGCAAAGAGGCACCTTTTTAACATGGTGATTCTATTTAGCAGGGGGAGAGTAACAGGCCCTCTCCACCCCTAGCACAGTACCTCCAGTGACTGTTGCTGGTGTCAATCTTATGTTTCTTTTTAGATTGTGAGCCCTTTGAGGACAGGGACCCAACTTATTTGTTTATTATTTCTCTGTGTAAACCGCCCTGAGTCATTTTTGGAAGGGCAGTATAGAAATTGAATGAATGAATGAATGAATGAATAGTGCTCCGAGGCAGCAGGCAAAGGTGTGTTCAAGTCAGTCCATAAAGTTGGGCACTGCACAAGCCAGTGGTCATCCTCCAATGGATTTTAATTGCTGCTGCGCAGAACCTGGCAACACTGTAAGTGGTGGCAGGGTTGCTATCAGAAAGCAGTAAAAAGGTGTAAAACTGGTTCGTATGATCAGGATATTTTTGTAATAATGGTAGAATGAAGGTGGCACAAATGTCCCTGTAGTACAAACACTGAAGGAGGATGTGCCATGTTGTTTCTACTTGCCTTGCGTCACAAGGGCATTGATGTTCCAAGAGTGGGCTCTTCCTATATCGTCCCTCAAACATGGCTGAGGGAAGAACATGGCAACATGCCAGCTGAATGTCTGTAAAATGCTGTTTGATAAGAGCCTTGGCCAGATCGTAGCCCATGTTAACTAAGAAGGGTGGGAACAGGTCCAGGGACAACATTTTAGTCCTAATTGACTGTTTCCAACTGGACTGAAAGTCATCACTCAGGGTTAGGGGGCCAAGGCCTGAGGGACAGAGAGATAGTCTAAGCCAATGGTTAAGTGTGGTAATCCAGACCCTTGCCTCCACTTTAATCAAGCCCTTCTCCAATCGCAAGGTGGTGTTGGAGACATGTCTTGGAACTTGAAGAGCTGCTCTTAGAAACATTGATTGCACATGCTCCAATGGGGCGAATTTGGGGAAGGGGCCCAGCTGCGCACCGTAGAGAAGCTGTGCTAGCAGCTTGGCTTCATACAATTTAAGTTCTAAAGGTAAATAGTGGCCATCAATTGTCCGGAGAAACTTAAGGATAGCAGAGGTACTCCTCTGTGCATTTAATGCAACATGGTTCCCATGTGTCTTCCTAGTGCCAGTGGAGTGAAGGACTACCCCCAGGTATTTAAAACATGGAGCCTGTTCAATCTTGTGACCAAGTGCTGATCTTGGGCCTTTTAGCAAAGGCCATAATTTTGATTTTATGATAATTAAGTTCCAGCAGATCTTCCTTGCAATACTATGCTAAGGCCCTCAATGCACATTTAAGGCCAATGGGAGTTCTTGAGATTAGTCTTGCAGTATCATCTGCATATAGTGGGGTGGAGATACGGCTCCTGCAGGTTTAGGAAGGGTGGAAGCCATGGATTCCTTAAAAGGAATGATAGGCCTGTGCAAAGTCAGATTGGTAAAGTTGGACATATCAAAAGGGTTCAAAGGGAATCCAGACTCAAACTTGCATAGTCAAGTTTGGTTTGGACTTTTCCGACCCCGCTTTGGGAAAAATTGGAGCTTTCCAGAGCTCCAAGAGGTGACAAGAGTCTCCTTTGTTTTGTTTAGTGATTGTGGCTGGGGGTGGAGGAAGCTGCTCCTGCCTTCTATCTGCCTACCAGCCTGCCTGTGCAAATCCCACCCCCCTTTTAAAAGAAATTGCAATTTTTTTTGCCCATTGTGATGCACCTCCATTGCATCAGCTCCGTACAGCACTAATCTGGGAAACATTTTCTTATGTTGAGACTTTTACATTTACAAAAGTTCCCGTCCCCTTTAAACCAAATATCATCTCCCTTTGATCTCTGTATTCAACAGTATCCACAAACAATGTTCCAGTTGGTGCAGAGCAGCCATTTGAAATCTTCAACACCAACGCCTCTTAGATGCTTGCATGGCAGGTTTCCTGCTCCTGCCTGCTCCTCTTGACTATTTCCCACACTGATGGTGCCCTTGGTGAGCACTGATGGTTCACCAGCACAACAGCTCTTCTCTTCTCCCATCTATTCCATCTACCTTCTTCCTCTCCTTTTCTCCTCTGCCTTCCTCCCCAACCGCCTCCTAACCAACATTCCACACCCTTGGCAATGGTTGTTTAGATCCTGTTTCCTGGATATTCTCTCTGACATCAGCGACACAAATAATACATCTAGAAGCAAGGGGAGCAGCTAATCCTGTGGGGTTGGGGCCTTATGGGATAGGAGAGCTGGGCTTCTAAAAATACATTTTCATATCTCCAAATTTTTGCTATATTTTTCATTATGACACAGATTCTTACCTCCTTTGTGGCCAAATAATGAAAATTCTATGTACTTTAGTTTTGTTGTGTGTTAAATAAGTGTCCTTTCCTGGTTTTCCATGGGGCAGAGGCAGGACTTTGGAGAGGTCCAAGGGAAGAAATTGACTGGATACCTGTCAGAGCTAGACTGAGCTGTTAAATACCTCTGAGCTCAGACAATCCTTTATGGACTTTCCATGCCTGGAGAGTGGAAGGCTTAAAGGGGCAGCCTAAAATTAATTAATTAATTAATTAACTTTATTTGTTGACTGCCCCATAACAAATTATTATTATTCCTTCTGGGCAACTCACAATACACAACTAGTGGTGTGCACGGAACCATCTGGCCCGGTTTGGTTCGAGGCTGGACGTGCCTCGAACGGAACCGGGCCAGTTCGGTCCAGCCCCCATCGAACAGCCCCTGATCCAGTCCAGGGGTGGTCTGTGAATTTTTTATCTTAATTAAAAAAAAATTAGCCAGGCCTCGCAGAGGGCATTTGCGCATGCACAGCGGTGGCCAAAATGGCCACCGCTCACCTGTACAGAGGCCCAAAAGGGCCAAATATATTACATTTACCCTACCATGGCAGTGATGAGGGAGGCCGGCGGGGGGAGGAGGGACCCTCGTGGACCCCCCCACGCCCTCCAGCAAGCCCCCCCAAAGGGGCTACAGGTATTTAGAACCATTTCTTTTTTAAAAAAAATTAGCGGACCTGTCCAGCAGTTTAGTTCCGGTCTGGACAGAACCGGGGGGGGGGTTTCAATTCTATCCCAAACCCCCGAACCTCCGGACCGAACTGCCGGACCACTGGACACATCCCTAAATACAACAATAAAATATGAAATAAAATACACACAATAAATCATAACAAACCAAAAGGGGGAAGAAGAAAAATACAAAATAGAATAGAAAGCAATTTTAAAGCTCTTTAAAAATCAGTTAAAAATCAAATTTAAGAATCAAAATGTAACACTCCAAATCCATGCCTTCTGGAGTCTGGCACTCCTCCACTGCTCCTTCCAGGTTTGTTGCTGGCACTGGCATGCAAATATTGGTGTGGGATAGGCCAGTTCCACAATGGGCTTGGGTTTTGAGGGTACTGCCTCAGAGAGCTCAGGCCCTGAGGGAGCTACCTCAGGAAACTCCAGCTCTGGGGCACTCTTGGGTTCTGGTCTGGTATCAAGATCCAGGGCTGGGACTTGGGCTGGTCCTGTCTCCTTGAACTCTGGCCCTGTATTAAGATCTGGAGCAGAGATTGGTCCTGCTTCCTCAGAGTCGCTACTGTGAGTGGAGTCAGTCTGAGCCATGACAATAGAGAGAACAAGTACTATATGCCCAATTTGTGGTGATGTGGAAAATATCTGAATATGTTTTAATGTCGCTTGATGACGAAACAGGCTGTAAAAGAGAAATAATTTGTAGCATGGCTGGCAGGCAAACACCTTTTTTCCCCACAGGCATTACAAGTTTCCCATTTATTTTATTTTATTTTATTTTAGGTTAAATTTGTATACCTCCTTTCATTAAAACAATCCAAAGGCGGTTTACACACAAATTAAAAACAAGACTATAAAAATGACACAATTAAAATATTAAGCTAAAATATAAAACAAATCTGATTAAAAAGATTTAAAATACACGCATTTCATCTCATCTCCTCACTTTGCCCAGAAAATTACTACTGCGGCATCTGAGTTTTCCTTTCTTATGCAAGCTTTATGCATTTAGTTTCATTATGAAGTTTAATTATGCTGAATAGTTTTCTTATACAGAGAAGGAATATGAAATAATGATAGTTGACATCTTCAGTGGTGTAATAATAATAAGCCCAGAAATATAAATTACTGTAGCAATTACAGCAGCACAAATAACACCATTAATGCAATCAACTGTTAGTGTGAATATTTGACAACAACCTTTAATCTTCCTTCAAGTGCATCTATTTTACATTCTCTGCACCAGAATGCAACCTAATCAAACAATTAATGATACTTTACTGAGCAAGAACGTAATTGCACTAGAACTTCAGAATTCAGAAATAAGTCATTATTTATTTCAAGTTATTATTCACAATAACAATTTTCTTTGTGCATTTTGATATGCAACTAAGTTTTAAAATGGTTATGTTATAGCCTCCAAATATCCTGGTGTCTCTCACGCACACATTTAAAAACAAGAAAATCTGATATTGTTTTTGAAGCACTTTAAGGATGTCCTGCTGTGATGACAAAAAGACATGAAAGAACTGCTTCAAACCCTCACTGAAAAAAGCGTTCCCATCTGGCAGTGCCTCCAAGCAAGGAATGTTTGTGAGCTCCTTCCCACATAGGTCAGCCAGATCCCATGGCGATTCTCCAAGCCAATAACAGTCCAAGGCCACAATGCAGCTGATCTTAGGAGCCTGATCTGAACTTACTCACAAAGCTGGAGATCATAGGTTCAGTGTCAACTAATACTTTCGCAGTGTTATAGCAAAGCACACCTTCCTGCTTCAGTGCGATGAGCAGCAGAATAGGGGTTGTTGGGGCCTTTGGGGCAAAGCCCTGTAGTGCCCCCCCCCCCCACACACACACATGGCACATTGAGCCGTCCACCCACCCAGGTTACAAGAGAGTGGAAAGGGAGTTGATGGCAGCAGTGGTGACAGGCAGCTCCTCTCCTCCCACCCTCAGAGGATAGAAAGAAGAGGCAGAGCCACAGACAGGCAACCTCTTCCTGTGCTCTTCCCAAATGCTTGTGGTCCCAGAGTAATTTGCCCTCTTTGCCCTCCTCTGTACCACTGAGAGGAGCCACTGCCAAATTTGTTTCTTCCCATTCACTAATGAGGATTGGGTTGGAGGAGGAGGAGCTGTGGTGCAAGTCTCTTGACCAAGAGTCTCATGTGGCAGCTCTTCCCTCTCTTCCCCATTACAACTTGGCATCATCATGAAGGCCTTTGAGAGAAAACCCACTAGTTGAGGGGAATAGTGGGGAAAGGAGGATTTGCCACAAAACACTTGGGCCAAGAGGGTTTCCTATCCTTTCCATTGGCCAAGGTGAGTTTTCCCTGAGGCTTCATGAGGTCTCAGGGACCTCTTTGGGAAGCTTCAATGGACCAATGGGGGTGCCAGACAAAGGCAGCAGTGGCTCAGTTCTGTCTGTCAGCTTGGGAGTGGAGTGAATACTGGGGATTCAAGGGTCAGTTGGAGGGGCCCTTTGATGTGGGCCAACTTAACTGACCTCTGATACTGCTCCTGCGCATAAGAATACTTTAGATCATTCATAAAGACCTAACTTGTAGGCAATTATGCTGAGCTGAAAGATTTATAGTAGCAGAATAAAGACTACCAGAGTCTGCAGCCAGATGATGAATGCAAGTTAATGTGAACTACAGCACTTCATTCCACTGCATTTTTGCCCTCACTATCTCACTAGGATTGCCAGGTCACAATGCTATGGTAACAGAAGAAGCCATAGCTGACAGAATTCTCCTGTATTTTAACACTAAGACACCAGAGCCCTCTTTCCAGTTAGATCTGACAGATCTATGCTCCCTTCCCTTCCCAGCGTGGCCAAGCCTTTTTTCCGGACCTTACTATTTCCATCTGCCCTTCCCTCAGATTCATGGATCCACTGTTGATTTTGCTGTTTAAAGGTAAAGTGTGCTGTCGAGTCGGTGTCAGTTCCTCATGACCACAGAGCCCTGTGGTTGTCTTTGGTAGAATACAGGATGGATTTAGCATTGCCATCTCCCATGCAGTATGAGATGATGCCTTTCAGCATCTTCCTGTATCACTGCTGCCTGGTATAGGTGTTTCCCATAGTCTGGGAAACATACTAGCGGGGATTCGAACCAGCAACCTCTGGCTTAGTCAAGCCATTTCCCTGCTGCGCCATAGCCACCCTTATTCTTGATTCTTTGACCTTTGGGTTCCATATCTTCTGGAATAATCTTCCCAGTTAAGTGTTTGCTTGTTTGTTTTGTTCACAAGATACAGCTCCTCCTTCCACAGGATTTTCACAAAGCTTGAATCTCAAACTGACAACTGCTTCTTCCCACAGAAGTTGAACTGCTGACATTTTGTTGCTGACACTTTGGCTCCTCTGCAGTTGAAATGTTCATAATACAATATAGATCATTCCAGACTATGCTTTGGATTCCTGAACCACAATATTTCCATATACACCAGGAACCAATTTCCTCAACTAAAAAGTATTTAATACTCATTTTGTTTTATTTGCTGAAATATCAATTCCTAAAGTTTTTCCCCAAAATAAATGTTCATAACCCCATGTAATGAAGGCTAGTTGTTGCTTACACAAATGAAATTTATAGATTTAATTTAATTATTATTAAAGCCCACCATGTGTATATAAATCAAGCTAATCACATACATCATTAGCAGCTAGTTTGACTGTTCTCTAGCCTTCGAAACATTTAACAATAAAATATAACCAAATTATTCTTCAGTTTCACAGCATTGTCTCCACATAATTCATCCCCACCCCCACCCATCCCCTCTCTCTCTGGAAAGTCTATGCTATATAATAAAAAGAGGAAAGAAATTTGCAAGGGAAAAGAATATATGAAAAATGCATTTGCTTTTGAATCATGAATTTTTGCTTGTATTACTTGTGTATTTATTTTATATAATAGAAAACAAAAACAATAATAATGACAAATTAGTAAAATTATTTTTAGATTAAACTGCAGATAAAGCAAATGCATGGTTCATCATGACCAGAAGATGCTAGACCCCATATGTCCCACACAAACTGAAGGTGACAAATAGATGCTTCTAGAGCAGAGGGACCAGTCTGAAAGGACTCTCATCACATTTAATTCAGACATACATCTCCCTTTTCAGTGTCAAACTCTGGAGAAACATGCAGCAGAAGTTTGGCATGGGCAGTGTTGATTGGCTAGCGCCAGTGACAAATCTTCCAACAACTCCTATGGTCTACGGAGATTTTGTACAAGGAGACACAATCTAAATAAAGCTATAGTGACACTTGAGGCTTCCAACTGCATCTGACCATGTTTGAGGCAGGAACATTACGGGGAATGCAGCACCCTTGCATATGACCATGTTCAGTTGGAAACCAGAGTATTGCCACAGTATCTATGATTGCTTCAGACATCATGCCAAACTGGAGGCAACCATGCCAGAGGTTCAGGTTGTTGTTCATCTGCACCCAAACCTGAATTTGAACCCTCGGTTGCACTTCGGTTTCCCTGCTGAAACCTCCAGTTAGAAAGTGGCTTTGTGTCATCTGAAGGCTGTTGCTGTTTGAAAACAGTATTGAGAGTAGGAAGCTCCTCCTTCTCCAGTTGGCTGCTGCAGTTTTCCTTCATGTGAAGGAGGAAGCCCATGCAACTAGTTCCTCCCTTGCTTGCAGTCCCCCAGACTACAGATCAGGATCATCTGATCATCTGGGAGCACAGCAGGGGGAATGGGGGCAAACTGCAGAACTGTTGGACCTGCAGTTTACCATTATGTGCGAAGGCAGCCATTGTCTCTCTGATTCTGTGGCTGACCCAGCATTCAGTTACATCTTTTATGTCAATTGCAAAACTTAGCTCATGCCAGGGTGGTGCAGAAAAACCCATTGTAACTTCTGCTTTACTGTTGTATCTGTCTTCATGCTGAGACTGCTGCCTAGAATACACCCAACACCCTCATGTGACTGCAGTTTACAGGAAAAGATTGGTAGTAATGGATAAACTGACCCTATCTACCCCCAGCACAGTACTCCTCCAGTAGCTGTTGCTGGGATCTATCTTTAAAAATAAATAAAATTGTGAGCCCTTCAGGGACAGGGATCCTTATTTACTTACTTATTGTTTGATCTAAGATCGTAAATAAACAACTAACTTACTTACTTATTATTTCTCTATGTAAACCACTTTGGAAGCTTTTGTTGAAAAGCAGTGAAGCTGTTCTGACTATCACTGAAAACTGGGCTAGAGTGATCATCAGAACCACCGGGCTCGCAGGTGAGCCTGGTGGTTCCACAGCAGCTAGCCCGCCTGACAACCCCTCCTCTTAAATGAGGTTAATGGAGCGAGCTCTCCGTTAACCTTGTTTTTCTGCTTGTGTGTCAGCCGCAGCTGCTTGCAGCCGTGGCTGGCACACTCAGGGTGGAGGGGAGAGGGGACCCCAGGAAGGCACTACACACTCATGCAGTGTCTTCCTGGGGTTCAGGGGGCCGGGGCCATGCGGTTGTGCCCCCCTTCCCCCAATCCCCAGAGCTCCCAGCAGAGCTGCAGCCGGACATGGGAGCGCCCAGCAGGAGCAGCCACTCGTCTGGGCAGCCGATCTGGCCACCCAGCAATGAGCAATGCTCATGTGCAGGGAGAGTGAGCTAAACCTGCACAAACCCTCCTGGTGCTTCACACTAATCATGTAAAGCGCCTCAGTATATAAATATTGTTATTGTAGTTGTAAAATAACTTTCAAGGAAGGTTGCCCACCATTATAGGTTTTTCCCCCCTCATAAAGGAATCCCAAATAATTGTTTAAGGTACCCCAGAGTTGTGTGGAACACAGTTTGTAACACACTACCTTATGGGACTAGCACCTATTTAGAAATAACACCAAATTAACCTGCAATGACATGATTCCTCAATCTTTCCATCTTATTTTCACCAAAGACATAACTAAGCCTCGGGTAGAAACAAATGTCTACAGTAATACATTTTTAAATGGTTAATTAAATAAAGGAAATATTTAGTGAGTTCGGGGCTCTGCTCATTTCTGTCCAGCTTCATTTCTTTTGACCACTTTTTATTTTACTGTTTAATCTAATGTGATTTTCTGAAATGAAAGACACAAGTTATGGAATAATTTTCAATTGACTACTCTCCATACATTTTAAAAAGCTGTCTGAACTGCATGGAGTGTTGATGCTTGCCAAGGACCATTCCAAATGATTTTCTTCTTGTTTCTTAATAATAGTATTATAAGGAGCCATTCCTAGTAGTCTGACATGCTTTGGTTTTCTCACTACTGTTCATGTGTTCATGTGTGGATGTGTTCATGTGTGGATGGGGCATTAGTCACTGTTAAGAAGATAAAGGGTTGTATCCTAAGAATGTTAGTTATAACTAAATTCCATTGGCCAACATATTGTGCAGCCTAACATGGGTGATGCCAATCTGCCCACACTGCTGTGGGCTCCTGTTGAAGAATCAACAGTCTTGTGCTTTTGTGCAAGAGTGCAAATACTTTCAGTAATGCAGCCGCACTACGGAAGTACTGCTAAGATTTGAGAAAATGTGTTTTCTAAGTAGTGCTTCTAGAGCATGACAAACACTGAATCCACTCTCATTTGCTACCAGAGAATCTACACTCAGAACACCTCAGAAACAACAATACCCAGTACCCCATGGGCTTGTGGGTATGGGGGTGGTTGGCACCCTATGTGCACTACACCACGACTCACTCTGGGCCACCCCAGTGCCCCACAAATGCAGTTATGGGGTGCTGAAACCCCCATTATTCCCTATGAGGGGAAATCTTAAAGACGCACAAACTTCAGAAATTCTTTAAAAATCACCCCTTTGCCCAGTTCCTTTGGAATCTGGATGGTAGCAGGTACCCATTGGGGCACTGCCACCTGACCCACTCTTCTGCCCCTGAAGCCCCCTTTTCTGCCCCAAAGATGCCCCAAAGATGCGGAAACTTCAGAAATTCTTTAAAAATAAACCCTTTGCCCAAATCCTTTCAAATCTGGGTGGTAGCAGGCACCCATTGGGGCACACAACCCATTGTGGGACTCCTAGGAGGCACCCACAGGAAGAAATGAGCACTGTCTGTCCCCATTGTCCCATAGGATGGATGCAGCACACATCAACAACAACTGCAGAGCTTTGCAAAGAACAAGGTTCCCAAAGGTCACACACATCCACTGTGTCACACACTCACCACACCAATTATGTCCCCCCCCATAAATGCAATTGATCTACACACAACAGTGTGAAACAACAACAATGAAATGCACTGCCCCATGCGCCCCCTCCCAATGCAGGGTAACAGGAGCAGCCAGCAACAAGTAAGCAAGTAAGTCAGTGTGATATAACAGATGCAGCAGACTAGGGCCAACAACAGCATCACATGTTGCCACATCACATCCTCCCTCCCCAAGCATTTTTCATCCACAAGCAACAGACACAGCTACATCTGTGGCACCCAGCCATAAAAGCGGGTTGAGTAAGGAAGGGTGCAAAACAACATTCTGCTAGTGGATCAGTGAGGTTTGGCCACCCTCCCACCTAAACAAGTAGAAGAGTGATGATAACAATGGCACACAATTTCTGGCGCATTTTTTGACATTTCTGCAACAGATCTGAACAGATCGTTCTGTACCCAAAACGTTTCGCACATCCCTAGTGTCTAGCACCCTACATGCAAAATTCTGACCAAGAGCAGCCAAAATTAATAAGAGCTTTTTGAGAAAGGCGCTTCCACCATTTGAAGTTCAAAATGGAGTCAGTGGCTACAAGCAAGATTATTCAAAGCAAAGTGTGCCCATCACCAGCTTTTCTTGTTAACAGAAACAGCACAGTGGCACTCTTTGTGGTGATTATATTTAACTTGTATAGAGACATCTAGTGAGTGCTTCTGGAAACAAATCTAACAAGTTAAAAATAAGGAAGGAGTCCAGGTGCTGCTGCTTTCAAACCCCAAGCTTATGGCAAAAATGCTGCTGAGTCCCCAGCAGACCAGAAATCATTCTGATTGTCACTGTCCAAACGTAATCTTTCCAGTAAAGGGCTTTATGCAGTATTTTACTCAACAGGATTTTAATTGCTTCATACTTTACAAATGCAGGGTATTTGTGCTAGTTACCTGACAATATCTGAATGGTCTTTTCTGGAGTAAAATGCAAAGGATGACTTTAAAAGGGAAGCACTGACGTTTTCCTTGGGAGGTAATTTTTAAAACTTCAGAAATCACATAGGACAAAAGGAAAAGTAAGTAGCTGCCTAGTCAATATATCATTCTAAATATGTCAGGTCATCAATTGGGCCCCTGGGCACCCCTCCTTGTGCCCCTAAAGAGAGGGGCAGTCTAGACCTGCCTACCCAAAGGAGGTCCAGGAGTTTAACAGTATTTGCCACTGTGGCTAAAAGCAACAAAGGGAGACTAGCCAAAGAGGGAGCACAGCTTCAGTTCCCTGTTTCAGTGCCCCAAACCAGGCACCCTAACACCCTAACAATGGTATTCCCCTATGAAAGCTTTGGCATTCCTGAGACTTCAGGGCAAGGCAGCCATGATTCCCACTTTATCCACTCATGATGTTGCACTCCTAAACTTAGCACTAATGCCACCAAGCCATGCCTCTTGGATCATCCAAATCTCCAGAATCAGCAATCAAAGGGGAGCAACAGCAGCAGAGAGGGCATGACCTCAGCTCTTGCCTAAGGGCTTCCCAGAGGCATCTGGTGGGCCACAGTGTGAAACAGGATCCTGGACTAGATAGTCTTGGGCCTGACCCAGCAGGGCTTTTCTTATGTTCTTAACAAGTCAATATCCTTAGATTCAACACTTTACCTCCATCCCAAGAAAATCCCATCTTCATATCTAACTACCCCTAAACCCACTGTTCTCTGCTGGGAGTCACCCTCAGTAGCCATTCACCCAGAAAGGCAATAATTCAGCACACAGCTTCAGTACACAAACTATCTTCTTTCCCTACAAAGATAGCCAGCCAAAAGCCCCTCAAATCACAGAGTCTCTGGGATTCATTCTTATGCTTTGCTAAATAATCACGTCCCAGAAAGTACAGCGGGACAAACCTGCAACCTACACCTTGTCTGAACTTTACAACCCTGCCTTGAACTGCTAGGCCCTCTTCATCTCATTCCTGCCATGTACCTCTGCCCACTGGGTGCTCATGTCTGTCTAACCTGAATGTATAATAGCACCCCACGTTCTGTACTGAGAGTCCTGGCTCCCCCTTCCTTCAGATTAGACAGGAAATGCAAGAAGCCCCTCCCTCCTTTCTCCACTCCTGGGAATCTGTTCTTCTCTCCCTGATTCTCCCTTCCCTTCCCTGTATATGTGTCTATAAGAGAGAGAAAGAGTGCTTGTGGGACCATCAAGATAAGCTAGAAAGTTCTGTTAGAGCTATCTTTTACCAGTAAAGTTGGAGACGGTGGTCAACTCCTCCCCTGGGTAAAAATGTAGCCCCAGAAGACACCAAGGCTTACTGATCCTGTAGCATCAGGGCCATGGACTGCTGCATTCAGACATAAGCTGCTGCACATACCCCTTCCACAGGGAGTTTACACTCCAGACTGTGGTCTTCCATGAGTTGTCCAGGGCAAAGCCCAGAGCTGGATAATTTCTAGCCAGAGGCATCCATAGGTGTCGCTTTCAGTATAAGAGTTCCTGCTGGTATACTCTCCTCCTTCCTTTCCTTGAAAGCATGAAACAAAATGAAAAGCAACTTCAAAACAGTTGTCCACTTCTCACCATGGACCTCAGCAGCACAGGGAACTGCTCCTCTCTTACTTTCTGGCTCCCAGTACTCTCCTGGGATTTACATAGCCTGACCCCTTGACTCGCTCTTCACTGGAGAAGCCACTTCCTTAACACTCTTTCCCCAACTCCCTCTTCAGCACTGTCCCTTCTCCTCCTCCAGACCTTTTGCTGGCTCCTCTCCCCGGGTTTCTCCTGGGACCTTTACACACAGCAGGCTTTACCGTGAGTTTACCGGGAGGCTTTACTGCGAACTTGAAGTTGTCCCAAAAACCCGACACAAATAGTGGAATTTTTTTTACCCTGATATAAAAAGGACTACACTCTAACACGCAGTGAAAAACTCAAATTGTGTATGAACTGCTCCCCGATAACTTGCAGGGACTTGGGGTAAATCTGGCCAATATGTGCACGCACCCCCTCCATTCCAGAGGAGATGCAAGTTAAAGGGCTTCAAAAGCCCTGTGTGAAAAACTTCCAGCTCTTTCTTCTTTATATCCATGGGTTTCTCCCAGCTCTCTTTCCCCTCTGCTTCTGCTCCCTTCTCTTCTGCTGGTTCTTTCACTGGCTTCTCTCTCCTTCCCTCCATGGGTTTCTCCTGCTGCCTTGCCTTCTTTTCCCAGTCTCCCCCTTCCCTTCTTCTGGTCCTTTGAACAGCACACTCTTTCTCTCCCCCCCTGCTTTTGAGTGGCTTCCCTCCCTCTCTTTCCCTGGCTTCTTCCCTGCTTGCTCTGATACACTTGCTCCTCCCTTCCCTGATCTTCCAACTTCACTCCCCACTCTTCAATCAGTTTTTCCTGCTCAGCAGACAACCCACTACCACTTCCCCCCTCCCCGTCTCCAATAGCAGTAATCACTCATTGACCAGACACAGCAGAAGTAAAGCATTAAAATCCAGACTCATATATATCTTGTGTCTGTGTAATGTGGAAATCCCCTCACTTAACACCATAGTCAAGCCGCTAATTTTGCACTCAATAAACAATTTATTTTAACTGAAGTTTAAGCCTGTAGTTGTGACTTTCTTGGGAAACATCCTGTTTTACCTTATAGGGTTGTTGCAATGATAAAATGTGAGTTTATCTCCCCAAACTCCTTAAAGGAAGCGTACCAGTGTAATAACTAACTAAATAAAAATCATTTCTGTACTTCCTGGAACATGATTATTCATAGATTAGTCCTTGTTTACACATGCAGCAGAATCAGATAGTGAAGTCCCAAGTTGGCCAACTGGGGTGTAATACTAATTCAGACTGCATTCAGCTTCTAAATAGAAAACTTTGCCATATTAAACTTCTCCACCATGAGAAAATTAGCACAGCAGAGAGAGAAATTCTAGCCTGCCTCCTATCTGATCTGATAGTATGCTATTTGCATACAATGGAGCATTCAGCAATGATATGCCTTCCCTGGAGCATTTCCACACAGGGCTGTTACTGTGAATCGCCTTTGGAAGAGAGTGTGTGCATTCACACCGTGGCCAAACTTACCCCAACGTTCATTCTAGATCATTGGAAGCACTCCACACACAAATCAGGCTTTATTTACCAAATTCTAGCTTATCTTGACATATTTCCGGGTTTTTAAAATGCTGATTTTAAGCGGGTTTTTCTGAAAATGCTCGAGCAAATAGGGAGAGGCACTGACGTAGAATCATTAACATTATAAGAGGGAAACACTCTTTAGAAATGCAGATATAGCTCTTTAGAAATGCAAAGCGAACTAGCTTTCCTAGCTACAGGAAGCAAACTCTTTAAGTTCTAGTAACAAAAGTAAAACTTCTGTGTTTGCTCATGTTTATGTAGTTATTTATTTATTTATTTATTACATTTATATACCACCCTGTCCAAACAGCTCTGGGTCAGGCGCGTAACAATGATAGGGCAAGGGGAGACAGTTGTCTGGGGGCCCCACTGCCTGGAGGGGCACCCCAGAGGCACCTCATGTGACTCCCCATTGCCCCCTGCCCAGCCCCATAGCCTCTCAGCCACTTGCCCTCTTCGCCGTCTCTCCTGCTTGTTCTGCTGGCCGCAATCGAAGCAGCAGGCAAGCTGCCAAGAGCTCCTTTTCTCCCGCCTCTCAGCTGGTCGGCGGGTGGGCGGGGCTTCCACGGAGGCCTCCGTGTAGGCCGCAGTGAAGCCTGAACTCGAGTAGGGCCCAAGCCAGCCAGGAAGGAGGAGGCAGCCAGAGTGTTCTCTGCAGCAGAAGACCCCTTGCTGCCCTGCTTAACCCAGACCAGCATTTGCCAGGTAGAGTGTGAACTCCTTTTTGTGGTTACCTTTCCCGCCCCCCCCCCCATATATAGGGATCTGCTTGCCATAGGGCTTGGATATGGGGGGGGGGGGACCGAGAAGTCTCTGAATATTTATTTTGAAACAGCTTGGAAAATTTGCTGACTTAAAAAAAACTATCTAAAAAGTCCTATAAGTGGCTTGTTTCATGGCAGAAAATTGCAAAAACTTCTGGAACAGTATTTTATTAATTTTATTTATTCATTCATTCATTTATAAATGCACTTATGTTCAAGTTGTTTTGCAACCCAGAAGGTCTGAGTGAGAACTGTGAAGCATGTGTGGTGCTTTTATTTTATTTTTCTTGCGTGTGAACTGCTTTCCAATAACTTGCAGGGACTTCAGGGTAAATCTGGCCAACATGTGAATGCAGCACCTCCATTCCAGAGGAGATGTGTCTTAAAGGGCTTTAAAAGCCTCCTGTGAAAAACCTCCTGCAATCAAACTTGACTGAATTTGTTCAGAATTCTGAGAAAACAAACATAGGTTCACCCTGCATGGTTGAAAGTCTCCTTTGCTAATCTGCAGCGAGGGGCCCATTTTAATAATTCATCTTTCTAGTGTGTTCTAGGCATTAAAAGTAATACAAATGTATAGTACTCAATGTATATCACTATATATTGTGATGTGTGTGTGTGTGTTCAGTGAAATGTATTTGCAGGCAGCATACTTATTTTGGAATATCAGACTTAAATCCTTGGGGGCCTGGGGTGTGCGGAGGCCCTGGACTTGGGGGGGGGGCATTTTAAATCTTGTCTCTGGGCCCACTCCAACCTTGCTACGCCCCTGCTCTGGGTAGTGCACAACAACACTTTTAGTGGTGCACAACAACACTCATGGGTTGAAAAAAGGGAAGAAATCCGTTAGTGTATACAAATGCTCCCAGTCTAGGACAAAAGGTTTTGAAGGCAACATTGTGTTCCTTCCCAAGGAGCATGCTCTCTCTCTCCCCATTGGCTAGAAGAAAAACACAGAGGTATGCAATGTTAACCTGCAACAAAAGGAAACCCGAGAGCAGAGAGGAGGGGCTTCTTCCCTCAATGCCGCAAGTGTAATTCAAAGTGGCTTTGCTCAACATTTACCCCGAGACCTGGAAGCTATGTGTGGGAAAGCTCCAGCTGCCTGATAATGGGTGTAGGGTCTATTGGACAAGGGGGGACAAATTTCCCCTGGCCTGGAAGGTCAGGGGGCCCACAAGGCTTGGGGTACACCCTGATGCCCCCTCCCTTTCCTCACCGGGTGCTGGTGCCCTGCAGCTGGGGCACATGCTCTTTTTCCGAGAGTTCTGGGAAGAGAAGAATTGTGATGGGGCTGAGCTTCCTTTCTCCAGTCTCCCTCTGCACTTCTTCCTCCCAGGCAGCAGACTGCCCCTCACTACCTTCAATGCTCCTGGCGGTGGGCTGGGCTTCCTTTCCCTTCCCTCCCCCTGCGCTTCCTCCTCCCATGCAGTGGACTACCCCTCGCACCCTCAATGCTCCTGGCCACTGCAGCCAGGCCGCCAGGCCCCAATCCACTGCCACTGCCCCTGGTAGAGAATGGCAACCCCCAGCAGCACCGCACCCATCCCTGCTTGTGGCCACCCTACCACTCTGCACAGAAGGTGAACCAGTGGAGGGGAAGGCTTGGGGGGGTTTAGGTTGCCCCACCCCTCGCATCTGATATCAGATGCAGGGGGCATGGCTTGGGCACTGGGGTGCATGCGACAGAGGCCTCATAGCTCCAATCTGTCCCCTGGCTGCCAGAAACCTCGCTACACCCCTGTGCCTGATTCTACCACCTCGTTCAACCTCATTCTGCTGTATGTGTCGATCCAGCTTTAGTTATATCTGTGTTAAAAGGTGAGCAGAGCAACTCTATGGAAAAGCTATACATATCTAGCTAGTGATCTGAAGTGCTCTGTATGTGTACCCAAATATTACTGCAACAATACTGTTGGAGATGGAGTTCTAGTGCATTGACCTTTTGCACCAACTATCCTAATGACCACTAGGGGCACTGGGAGTAGAGGTAGCTAGTGAGGGTCTCCTTTACCTGTCCCTGCTTTCCTCTACTCTATGACCCCTGCCTTGACTACTCAGGTACTTCCTGTAGTGAGTCAGTCCTCTTTCTATCCTCCTAGAAAGAAGATGGAAACATCTCTCTCTCTCTCCCTACCTATTCATTATGTAGCTGATAGATAAGATAGGTCTTTTCTATCCCAAATGTAAAGTAAAAAGTAAAGTTGTGCCATCAAGTTGGTGTTGACTCCTGGTGACCACAGAGCCATGTGCTATTCCTTGGTAGAATACAGGAGGGGTTTACCATTGCCTCCTCCAGCGTAGTGTGAGATGATGAGCTGGGTCTCACAATCAGTGAGACCCGGTTTAGAAGGGTGAGTGGGAAGGGAGCCCTGGGCGGCCCACACAGTTGCAGGCTCCGTGATGGAGCTGGAGGGGGCTGGGGAGCTCCAGTATGCCCTGCGCAAGCATGCAGGGCATACTGAGGAGATCCCCCCAGCTGGGAGGTGGCTTTTCACCTCCCCTCTGGGGGTCTACCCGTGAGTAACCATGGCGTGGAGCTGTGCCACAGCTATTCACGGTCTTAAAACAAGGTTTGCGGAGCACTTGCTCCGCAAACCTGGTTTTAGGGGAGGGGTACTTAGGCAGGTTACCCACCTAGGAGCCACCAGGCTCGCAGCCAAGCCTGGTGGTTCACATGATGGGGCGAAATCGGCCCATCATGTGAATAGCCTCGATGCCTTTCAGCATCTTCCTATATCGCGGCTGCCCAATATAGGCATTTCCCATAGTCTGAGAAACATACCAGCAGGGATTCAAACCAGCCACCTCTTGCTCTCTAGGCAAGTTACTTCCCTGCTGCACCATTAGGTGGCTCAGAATTGACAGTGATCTCCATGTGTGTTATACTCTAAATAGCTCCAAGAGTGGTAGCTTCCTTGGTGTTTTGCTAAATAATCACAAAACCCCAGCAAATACATCAGGGCTTCACAGATTTCCTGTTTCAATAGCAGGTCTTTGTGTTGCACTTAAGGCTGCTCCTGAAGATCCCCTGAGCTTTGGTAGCAGGGGACAGTGGCTGATATCCAAACTTAGTTGCTCAATAGTACTACTTGGAAGTCACTCTAAGTGACTAATTTCAGCAGGACTACTCAG
The DNA here is from genome assembly GCF_027244095.1 of Hemicordylus capensis. NCBI lineage: Eukaryota > Metazoa > Chordata > Lepidosauria > Squamata > Cordylidae > Hemicordylus > Hemicordylus capensis. The sequence goes on along the minus strand of NC_069657.1, from coordinate 299,614,253 downwards.
AAATAATATAGTCTGGGAGTCAGCCAGTGATTTGAAAAAGGACATCCAGTGCCTAGTTGTTTACTTGGAAATTCCCAGCAATTCATTGGATCTCAGCCACAGGGTAGCATCCATGTTTGTCTTTAGTATGGAGCACGAGTGCTTGCTCCAGAGTAATGACTCTTGTTCCAGACTAAGGGTGACTGTGGATGGCTGCCCATTGCTTACTGGGATCAGCCCATGCAGAATGCAAATCAGTGCATTTTATTAGTAGGTGAATACCTAAGAGGAGAAAAATGTGTTGCCTTGTTGCCAGTATATCTACAGAAAGTTAGTTCTGCAGCATTGTTTTTCAAAATCAGTTGACCAATGAGCATATATTTCGGAAGGCTGTGAATTGTAAGCAAGCCCTAAGTGGTTTCTGGTGTCTTATTATGCCCAATCCAATGAACTTGATACATACATCATCTAAGACTTGTCCCATAGTAAATAATTTAATAAGTGTCCCTCCATATTATCTGCTAGTGTTTAAAGCCTGCCCCCCACCGCCCCGCACTTTGTTTTAGATACTCCTATACTACTGGCAGTGATACTTTTGCTGCCATCTTCATGCACATGGGACGTGATTACAAGGGCTTTTTCAGTGTGTAATTAGAAAATGTCACTGAAAACAAAAATGTTTAGTTAACTTCTTTTTCAACCAAGTTGTCCACCAGCTTTTCCTCTCTTTAAATTGTTCTGTTGCACATTCCCTAGATAGAAAAGATGCCATTTTGCAATCAGTTTGGCCTTCTTGTGCTTTTAGTGATATATCAAACATAGAGCAATTTAACTGACACATTATTCTTAGATTGGCTGTTCTGTTTCATTTTGTGCTGTTCAAGGAGTGAGAAAGGAATTTGATATTGATCTGTTTCTGGTAATTAAAATTAAAGCTGCTGGCAATATAATCCTAAACATTTGTGCCCCTGTATCTGCCTCTGATACATAGTGCCATGTTTTATGATCATGCCCAGGCATAGCTATTCCTGTATTATCCCTTGCAGGGACTTGCACAACAGTTCTGAAGATCTGTCCATTATTAATTTCACCTAAATTTCCATTTGAGTTTTGAAAAAGTGCAGTCTGGTGAAACTGAAATGAGAAGAATCCTTTGAAGAAAAGGTCTACCCAGCTCTACTTTAAAGGGAAAAAATCCTTCATGTCATTTATCTGTTCCCTAGTGTGACAATCCACCCCTTTAAGTTTCTGATTGTATTGATTTGTCACAAGCTTAACAGAAGGCTGAATCAAATTTTTACAGGGCAAGGTAACGAAGCAGCAGGCATTGCTTTCAGCATAGCATTCCTTACCCTTAAGCAAAATGGAATGCATTGCGATGAACAGATTTCTTTGTTATCTATTTCTCCCTTCAGCACCATCCATGTACATAGTGCCTTACAGAGTTATAGAGGCAAAAATAGAGTACCTCAAGGAATATACAATATCAAACAGAAAGCAGAGAAGAAGTGGAAATGAGGTCAAGTTTATTTATAAACCCCCAGGGTGGAGATATAATTCGGCAGATGGGTTCAAAGAACATGAGCTGCCCACCTCCTGGGTGCTGCCTGGCTCACTACTTGCACATCCCCCGAGCTCCCACTGGCCTCATTCCCAGCCGAGTCCATTTTTGGCTGTACATCCTCTTCATTCTCTCCCTCATTTGGTGAGAGAATGAAGAAAACGTGCAGCCAACAATGAAATTGGCTGTGAAATGAGCTCCAGAAGGCCGTGTGGGGCCCTTTTGGGTGCCGGCAATGCCCATCACATGCAGGGGCATGGCCAGCACTGGGAAGGGCCCATGTGGCCCTCTAGAGCTCATTTCCTAGCTGGCTTCATTGTTGGCTGCATGTTTTCTTTGTTCTCTCCTTAAGCTACGGAGGGAATGAAAAATGTACACAGCTGGTGCTTCGTTATTAGCTGGGAAATGAGCCCCAAAGGGCCGTGTGGGTCCTTCTGGGTACTGGCCACGCCCCTGTGTGTGATGCCCCATGCAAGGGTGTGGCCAACACCCAGAATGCCCTGCACAGCCCTTTGGAGCTCATTTCCCAGCTGGTGATTTGTTGGTGGTTACATGTTTTCTTCAATCCCTCCCTTGCTCCAAGCAAGCTGCACACACACACACACACACCCCTGACCACAAATCAACAGCTGGGAAATGAACCCCTGTGCAGGCCCTTCTGAATGTTGGCCACACCCCTGCATGTGACATCACATGCAGGGGCATGACCAGTACCCAGAAGGGTCCCACATGGCCCTCTGGAGCTCATTTCCCAGCTGATAACAAAGTACCAGATATGTGTATTTTTTGTTCTCTTTCAGAGTAAGGGTAAGAAAACATCTAGCTGATAATGAAACTGGCTGGAAATGAGAAAGGTGGAAGCTCAGGGAAGGGGTAAGCCAGGCGGCTCCCAGGGGTATGTGACATCACACACGGGGTATGGCTGGGGAAAGGGGCAAATATGAGCCCACTCTCCTCTAGCTACATGCCTATAAACCCTTTTTCTGCACATACTGGCTGAATTCAGCAAAGTATGGGTGCTATATGAGTAGTGACAATACTTCTGAGGGATTTGACTAATGTACAGTAGCATGGGCAATTGTGATGGGGAGGGGGATTAGGATGACTTCCTTTTCTCCTGGAAGCACCCTTCCAATGAAAATATGTCCATGAGGACTGTGCGAGTCTCAGGGACATATTTTCATGTGGCACAGAGCACTTCCAGGAGAAGGGGAGATAATCGAAATTCACACAGACACTCCTGTGTGATTGTCGGTGCTGTGTTAGTCCAACCCATCAACAGCAGCAGTGCTTTTCGCATAGTACCCACGCGTTGTTAGTCTGAATGTCAGCCACTGTACGCAAAGTGATTCACAACAAATGATAGATATAAAAATGTTAGTAACGATAGGAATCATTACAAAATACTGCTAAGGAATCAAACTGACGAAAATAACAAACCAGTCTATTTAAACCATCAATTTAAAAAAAGCTCGATTTGTAACAATTCATTTTCCAAACAAGACAACATTAAATAACTGGACAATCGTTCATTTATCCAAACTTGGAAAATTTACAACCATTACACAGCAGGAGACAATAATTAATGCAAAATAAATTAGTGCCAATGTAATAGGCATCATCAATCTCAAAACTTCCAAAGGTCTGATTTTTTTAAAAAAACCTTTCACAGTGTACCATGATGTGTGGTGTAGGAGCTGCCCTTGAAGACCACTGAGAAACTCCAGATTACCACGAATATAGCAGCTAGATTTGTAAGTACTATCAGTAAAATTGAGCATGTTTTGGCTCATTCATCCCCTCCACCCCCAAAGCTCCTTATTGATTTTTTTTTAAGTGCCACAAATAGAAAAAGCAAACTTAAAAGAAGAACAAATAGAGTGAAAAGAGATACAAAATACCATTACACTGGCTGCCAGTCTGTTTCCAGACCCAATTCAAAGTCCTGGTCCCCACTTTTAAAGGACCGGGTACACAAAGAAGAATTGCCTTCTTCCACATGAACCTGCCCAGGCTTTGCAATAACCCACAGATGTTCTTCTCTGGACCACCACCACTGCACCCAATCTCCTGAAGTGAGGCAGGTGGTGACTGGAGAAAATGGCTTCTATGTGGTGGTGCCCTGCTTGTGAAATGCTGTCCCCAATGAAGCTCTCCTGTTATTAACTCTGCCTTTTTCTTTTTGGCACCAGGTGAAGACCTTTTTATTTGCCCTAGTCTTTTCAAGCTATGTTTTTTTTCCAGTTTTTATTGATTTTAAATACTGCTGTTATTTTAAAATTTCCATTTTGGATGACGTTATTGATCATTTTAATCTGTGAAATTCACTGGGTTTTAGGGCAGAAGAGCAGTGTACAATTTAAAAATATATATACTTCAGGTGCTTAAATCTGGACCCAAACATTTTAAAAAATGATTTTAGAAATAACTAAAATAGTACCAGACTTCAATGCATATAAGCATATGCTTAAATTTCTTCCTTTGAAATCAATGGGATTTAATAATACTTAATTTTGATTAGATTACACTCATATTGTATGAGTTGTATGAGTTCTAAACACTCTGGTTTCCTACATACTTAGACTTAACTTGACATTGGGGGATTATTGTTCAGTCAGTATAGGCTATTGTAAAGCCACAAAAGATGTGCATCTTATTTCTAAGATTAAATAACCCATAGCATCCTAAATATCAGGGGGAAGAATTGCTACTGCATTCTAAACACACACACACAACTTTGAAGAAGCACAACACTTTTCACTTTCTGCTACGTTTTAATGATTCACAGGTTTTCAATTATTTTAATGAAACAAGGAGTAAAAGCATTCTTAAAGCAGCTAATTAGTGCCTTGTAATCTTCCATACTTGGGAAGGATGATACTCTATGCTATCTTTGCACCTCGGCAGGAACTACGGATTCGCATAAGAGGCAAGCTGGGGAGACCTGGAGTGTTTCCACCTTGCTTGCTTCTAAAACAGGAGAAAGCTCCTGCTGTGGTTCTCCTCAGTATGAGGCTGTCGCAGAACCAAGTTAGGCAATATGAGCTGGCTCTAATTATCAGCAGTCCCAGCAGTGTAAGGTGTCAGTAATGTCTTTTCTTTTTGTGCTCCCTACCCCTGCCAATATTGTAGAACTAGTCCTTAAAATAAATAAGCATTGCACCCAACCTTTCAGCTGTGACCGAATTAAGAAGGCTTGAGTAACCATTAAGATCTGGACCACTCAGAGAGCCCATGATCATTACTTGGTCACTAGCAATGGCTGACGGAGCCACTGTCAAATAAGCCACACCAGTCAGGAGCTTCCCGATTGCTTCCGATGCGTTGCTCTTCAGTGGAACCCATTCACACACGGCTTCCAGTTGGCAAGTGTTGAGTTGTCAAGTTCATGGGCTTGCATGAAGCCCATTTTGTCTTCAGAACAAAACAGAGAATGAATCGCATTGCGAGTCCTTTCTCATGATCCGTGACAAAGAACTTGAAGGGGCAGGAGAGGAAGCCTCAAAAAGCTTAACTCCCCCACAGATGCTGGGTGGGTGGATCACCTGCCCAGACAATTGCCAGCTGCTGATGGTAGCAGGGAGGTTTGGAGGCCGGGAGGCCCCTGGAACTCCCATCATGCACTGTACAAGTGTGCCGGTCTGGAGCCCTGCAGTCTCCCATCTGTAAGCAGCCAGGGCTGGCAGACAATTTAAAAAAGGGGCTAAGGGAGTACTTGCTCCCTTAATCTCATTTTAAAGGTGGACTCCAGAGGTGGATTTGCTGCTGGGACCTGCGTGCTTCCCGGCAGTTCTGATGATCAGCCGAAACCAGTCTTGGCTTTCTTAGCCCATTTTTGGCTGATCGTCAGAACAGCCTCTGTGTACGAGTATGTATATTTTAAAATTAAATTAGACTACTTGGACTGTCTTTTTTTTTTTTAAGCTGTGGAAAAAAGAAAAACCGTCTTGGTTTCTAAATTATTAACACTGATTCTGAAAGCTTTCAAAGGAGCAGGCTCTTCTGGGCATCTGTGTACAAATCTAAACAAACTTAAATGAATTTAAATGTGAAACCACTGATGAAGCCCTTAGTATAATAACTTCTCTTGACTGATGTGAGAATCCTGTAGCACTTCTACAGCACATTTTTAAAAGGTCAAACATATTCGCTTCCTTTTTCCCCCCCATATTGGCTGCCCCTACTCATAAACATCTTCTGAAATATGTATTTGCTCCGCAGTCCATTTAGCCTACCATGCTCAACATGTGGGCGGGTGCTGCTTGACAGGAATGCTTGTGAGACAGTGGTGCTTAGGGCAAGAAGGCAAGGCTCATCATTATTTTATTTTTATCTGAGAGAAAAAAACATGTTGAAATATACTGATCACAAATCCAGAGGAAGTGACCAGGGACTGAATCTGTGGATTTCTATCTTCTGGCAATCATGATATAACATAAAATATTCACAAAGAATACAATTTTCAAGAAAATGCAGATAACCTTTCTCTCCCCCTCCCCCTTTTGTATATATTCCCAAGGTGCATTGTTAATTTGCTCTTCAGTGTGCAATATAGATTTCAGGTTGCTATGGTGATGATTTTGCCCACACTAACTTGACATTAGCAATGCTGAAAGAGCTCAAATGAAGACAGAAGCTGATATCAATGCTGTAACAATGCCACTTTTGGCCTTTGACTGTTTTATCAGGGGCTGTTGTTTTGCTGCTTATGCTAACAATAATGAGAATCTGATCTGAAATATTAGCATTTCTGAGATGTTGGTTAAAAAAAAGTTATAAAACAATGCAAAAGGTTAAGGGAGGGAAAGAAAAAGAAGATAAATCCTCAAGGAACTTGGTTTTAGCAAACCATTGTGGTACAGGTTCAATTTGGCAGCATAATTTCTGTCATGGATCAATGAATATGTTCTTAGTCCATGTCGACATTAGACCTCTGATCACATTTTAAAATAATAGAAATCTGTTTTTCTGTGCATGTTAGAGTCTAAAAATAACTTTGGCCCCCTATCCAGATCCTGTCACACATAATGTGGTATGTTGCAGACATTCTGGTGCACACCAAGACAGGGGTTCTCATACTGTGAGCCGGGACCCCCTGAGGGGTCATGAGCAACTTCAAAGGGGGTCAAGAATCAGGAGGGATCTGTCGCTGAGGTGTGGGGATGTTCAAGAGTGTTGAGTTTGTCTTCCATCCCATGGGCCAAAGAAGTGCACCTGCGGTGCCTGCCCTTGGTTTTGTTAGTAGCAGAGTGGCCAGATGATTGTTTGTTCCTGTCTCCCTGTTCACTTTCCATCACCCCAGCCATCTCTGTGCCTTTGAAACTCTGAGTAAGGGCCCTGCTTCTCGACAGCTCCCTTCCAAATTCCAATCTGTTTTACAGTTGCTTTTGACAGTGTCCCCCAGAGGGGGTCCCTGCCCACAGTTCAAGAACCCCCAATTTTAGGGGGCAAATGTGTCAGGGGGAAAAAAAACTCCTTAAAGCCCCTGCACTAAGATCTCTGCCAAAAAGACAGGCAGTGCCATTTGTTTTGACCGTACTGATTAGTGCTGGTGGTAAAAGTGTGTTAAATATAAATAAATAAATAAATAAATGTGAATTTCTGCATGTTAACCATTTTTTGATCTCTTGTGCAAGAGCACAAATCTCAGCACCCTAATTTATATATTTAAAATGTGTTTATCCTGCACCTCCCATCTCTAATAGATCCTTAAAGTTCACGTATAGTACAAATCAATGAAACCATCAAAACTACTCATAATGCTGACTGGTTTCCTTTCTGCCAGCCTAGATTAGTGATCTATCCATGTCTTTGAGTTGCCCTTATTGCAGAGGTTTTACAACTTGTGTCCCCAGATGTTGCTGGACTATAGATCCCATGGCCTATGGCCATTGGGGCTGGGGAAGATGGGAGTTGTAGTCCAACAATAGCCGGGGACCCAGGTTTTAGAACCCCTGTTTTATGGGGAGGGGCAACTGAATTATAATCTAAGATGATAGGAGTATGGAAACATTGAGAAATAGTGAAATATTGATGCTATTGTTTGGCTGCTAGTCCAAACAGAAGGATCAGGTCAATGGGGTGTGTGACAACCAAACGTTCAAATCTGTGTCTCTAGTAGCTTTGCCCAACAGAATTCAGATAGTAATTTTGCTTTATATTCTTATGTTTATTGCATTTTTATGTCTGAAATCATATCTCAAGCTGATATACAAAACACAGTCTATTAAATAAAGATATGGTATAGCTCTTCTTGGAAACAGAATACATATAATATATCAACTGTAAATATATACTTAGATAGTATCTGGTTGTTGTTTTTAATTAAGGCTGCAATTCTATTTATACTTAGTTTGGAATGAACCCCATTAAACATCCTGGGTAAATATGTATAGCGTTGCATCTATACATTTTGCACTAAGCAATGCATAGCAATGCATCTATAGCATTGCATTAAGTGAAACAAAACCTTACTTACTTACTTACTTACTTATTTTGCTTTGCCCTTTTATTACTATGCTATGAATGGTTGCTATCTATGTGGTCACTAAGAATCAACACTGTCTTGATGGCAATCAATCAATCAATGAGCTATTGAGTCGAAAGCCAGAAAGAATTTGCACCATGAGAGACAGTATTCCTATCCCTCTTGAAATATTATAAGTAGCTGATTCCATTGTTTCCAATGGAAGCAGTGCTGTGCAACTGCATGATCACTGTTTTAAATTGTTGCACAATGGTCCTGTGGTGCAGCACCATCAGGGCTGCCTGCCACATGCACAGCAGTCCTGGCAAGTCCCTGTTACCAATGTCCCACTGTGCAGAATATCCACCTCTGACTCTGGTCTGACTTTTCAACCTTGTTCCTTGGGTTAGGACTAAGCTGACCTCATACTGCCTATCTCTCACTTACCTAGGTAAAAGGCAAAGTGTGTCATCGAGTCAATGTCGACTCCTGGCGACCACAGAGCCCTGTGGTTGTCTTTGGTAGAATACAGATGGGGTTTACCATTGCCATCTCCCGCACAGTGTGAGATGATGCCTTTCAGCATCTTCCTATAACGCTGCTGCCCGATATAGGTGTTTCCCATAGTCTGGGAAACACACCAGCAGGGATTCAAGCCGGCAACCTCTGGCTTGCTAGTCAAGTCATTTCATTGTGCCATTAGGTGGCTCACCCACTTACCTACTTGTCACTTATCAATGTACTGGTTTGACCACTAATGCTTGCATTGTCTTAGATTCCCACCCATGACAAAATGAGCCCTGGTGCCAGGCAGCTGTAGTCAAATGCATTAAATAAAAAGCAATAATAAATTCAATGGAAAGTCTGAGGAGTTTTGCGTCTTCATGGTTCCAGACTTCATTGTTTAGAGAAATTTGTATAATATGTGACAGCTAATTAGTAGCAGTAGAAGTGACTGACTGATCATAAATGTAGGTCATTATCATATGGTTACTTTGTTGATATTGCATGTATATTCCTCACAGTTTAGTTCTTCCGCTTCTGTCCATATCCTTAGCACTTACCTGACTGCATTATAATGCTAGCATATGAATACATAATTGAACACATGAGGGAGGATCTAGGAAGATGTCAGAAACCAAATCATATGGATAGGTTAATAGGTGGAAGATTCTGCCTTAAGTAATGGGTTGTGTTACTTTTGAATGCCTCCCATTCCTATGATTCTGTGTTCCCTAGGGAGGCTGCCCATGCTCCAGAACAACTGGGCATTTGGTGGGGATAGTCACTCTTTTTAATTCACTTCTGCATAATAGGTGTAATGACCTTCTTTCCATGGTATCTGTTAGGATAACTGAACTAAGACTGCAAATCACTTCCTAAACTAGAAGTGCTGTAAGAAGGATAATTTTGCCCATAAATCAATGTAAGATCTTTCTTCTCAGCCAGCATTCTCTGGCAACTGGCCAGCTATAACCACAGAGGGGCTTGCTTTCATATATTTTGGGCATGATCCATCCAAAGTTAAGCACTTTAAGTCCCACTGATTTCAGTGAGAGAACTGAGCACGTGCTTGTGCTTTAGTCTCTTTTGGATTAATTCTGGCTGGATTGTGTGCCTCATCTATAGAGGCATAGATTGCATTTTATAATGGGCAGCATCCAGACTCTCACAACTAAATCCCTATGCATACAGGTGTACATGTTGTATGAGTACATGTTTTTGTGTGGATGACTGATCAGGGGTGTAGCTATAATTGAGCAAAGGGGTTCAAAGAAACCTGGCCCCCCAAGCTCCACCCCTCCCTATTTTCTTCATTATCTCCCTCACTCTGAGGGGCCACCGGAGAGAGGAGCGAACATGGACCCCCTCTCCCCTAGCTACGCCCCTGTGACTGATTATACCGTATATGTGTTCACTTTAAAAATGAATATAGAGCCTCACAAATGCATGGCACAGATAGGAAATATGCTGCTGTATGTGTGTTCGACATCCTGTATGAATAATTTACATGCATACAGATCTGTATATGTGCACACTATACACAGATTGTACCTGCATTGAACATAATGTGTGAACAGGACTTAAGCCCTGTTGAAATGTATGAGACTTAAGTTAGTTATGACTAACTCTTGATTTCCTCCCTTCCTCTTTAGGTGACTCAACCTATCTATAATTTTACTGGTTGCATAGAAGTGACAGAAATCAATAAGTTGGGCCCTTTCACCTTTTCTAATGCTGTGGACAAAAACAATATTGACAGCTGCAGGTAAATAACTTTCTGTGACTTTTCCAGGCAAAGGAAACTTGCTCTGTAGATTTTCTTTTCCTCTCCTGTCCCAAAAGTGTTTCATTTTTAATGGATCTGAAATGTGTATAGGGAAATGGTATTTAATGTATATTTTGTTTTCTCTCATAGTCAATTTTTCCTCTATTTGTGGAAATTTCCTTCATTAGTTAGTCTAACTCTGTACATATGCTGGGCTTCTTCCCAGTGGCAGCTAAGGCATTGTAGGCAGAACAAGAGAATGCAAGATAAAACATTAGGGGAGAACAAAATAAAATTTTCTTATGCATTTTGTCTCACTGTATCAGGATTCCCATTAACCTAGTATGTGATACTTAGTAGAACTGGTGCTGCACATGAATGATACAAGATAGCAAAAATGTAAACAATGGAAGTCAACACGCTTAAAAATAATTCAGTCCTATGTTTCTACTGCTTGCTGTTATTTCAGCATTCATTAAGACAGCATGATCTCATTTGGAAGAAAATTTGTAAACAAGGCTCTTTCATGGAAGCCATTAAATTTCTTTCTAATCAGGATGGTTGTACTGGTATAGATGAAATTAGCTGAACTATGCAGAGAACTGCTTCCTGCATAGTGCAGAAACTCAGGTTCATTTGCAAACTGAACTTATTGGCTGTCATTCAGAAGAGAATCTTGAAAAATGAGGTCCAATCCTGGATAGGGCAGCTGCTCAAGTCTGGTAACTCATACCATTAAATTACAATCTGAGCACCAGCAGAAGGGCCAACTTGGCCCTGTGCACTGGCACCAGAGCCCACCCACAATCTCTTTCCTGGAACAGCAAGAGCCTGTGGCACTGGTGTGCCAGGCCTGAAAGAGGTGTACCATGCAAACAGGTTCAGTAAAAACAGTAGCTGACACGATGAGGAAAATTACTCAAAGTCGTCCCATTGAAGTAATTTCAATGGGACTTCTTTGAATAATTTCCCCCCATCATGTCGGCCAATATACTTAGGCTGCCTTTCTAGATGCACTTACTTGGGCATAACCTTGTTGAACTCAGAGCCTGACATCCTAATGAAGCACCAGTGCAACAGGAGAAGCACCATTGTAGCAGCAGTGCTTCCAAAGAGTTCCAGTCCAGTGTGGCACTGGTGCTAGTGTGTGTGTGTGTGTGTGTGTGTGTGTGTGTGTGTGTGTGTGAATATCAATGACCTCCCTTCCTCCAAAAGCCCTCTGTGTCATCTGAAAATATGTCCTAGAGGGCTGTGCAGCCCCCAGGGATATGTTTTCAAATGGCAAGGAGTGCTTCCTGAGGAACCAAATGTTGTCAAAATTTGCCCCCACTGCTGAGACAGAAGCCCCAGTACTTCTGTTGTGTTGGTGCTTTTTTAGTCAGGACATCAACCAATGGTACTTATTAATAAGTAAACTTACAAAGGGTTGCACAGATAACACCAAGTGTGATGCAAGCTTTTGAGTTTCACAGAACTCTTCATTAGTCAAACTTGTGAGCTTCAAAGATCTCTTATGCCTAAAAACTATATACACCCTGAATGATAGTTGAACAGCACCTGGGAGTTGAAGAGGCAAAGTCATGCTCCTATCCAGACCCATCAGTTCAAAACATTTTTGTAATGTAATGTTGATACAAGTGAAAGCAAAACAGCTTGAAAAACCCTCAAACTTTGACATAATATAGAAGCAGGAGGCGGGTGAGGGGGACCTCTTATATGCTAGTAATCCTGTATGCTGACAATTGTCATTAGCTGTTCTAGGGGTGAATGTTGGCTGAAGTTGATGCACTTATTTTAGGGTAGCATATATTTGCTGATACCTCTGTACACATGTATTGTGTAGACACTCTGATTCTGTGGACTTTGTTTCACAATGTAATCTCTCTCATCTGCCACCTTATGCTATTATTTGATAAAGACATTTCAATGAATGCTGTAATTTTCTTTGGGATCATCTTCCGCATGCCAAACCATTCTTTCAAGCTCTACTATGCATAGACCTTGCATAGTTGAATCATTTTCTAAAATTGTTACAAAAGTGTCAGCAATGTGTTTAAAAACAAAACAAAACAGAAAGAATGTTGCTCTGTATTCAGCAGGCAAGGCCTTTTATATTCCTCAATTCTAATATCCTCTCTTTTATTGTGCCAACTTTATCACCAGTGAAATGGGGTCTGCCTGATTCAATGTTAACTGTCTTTCTGTAGGTTTAAACCCATGCAGGCTGTATTATGGCGTTAATTCCTGGTTTAGATGGATTGGAAATTGAATGTAATTGTTGGCTTTTGCACTTGTGTATGGCATTTAGCCTGCAATAGGTAGACACACAAAAAATATTTTCAGATGAAATTGAATGGAGATGGGCAAGCTTCTTCAAGCCTATGCAGGCTTATGAGGCTTTTGTTTTGTTTTTGTTTGGGGCGGGGGTGGTGGTCATATAACAATGTTTCTATAGCAGTGTTTCTGAGTTTTTAACAGCTACATAACATCTAGTAATTTGACAGGTGAAGCTTTTCTCAACTCTCTATTTCCATATTGGGGAAACTTGTATCTTGATGATGATTTATTATATTGCTTTTGAGAAAAAGTTCTCAAAGCAGTTTACATAGGAAAAGGGTAAGAAGAAGACGGTTCCCTTTCCCCAAAGGACTCAGTCTAAAAAAAAACACAAGGGAGACACCATTAACATCCACTGCTAAGATGATGTGCTGGGGCTGAATAGGGCCAATTGTTCTGCCCGTTTAATATAAAGCAAATCATCACTTTGAAAGGTGCCTCTTTTGCCCCGTTAGCAGGGTAATTATTATGTTTGCTTGTCATAAAGCTGTTAAAGACACAGAAGTATTCTACCCCCAAATGAAGTGGCCACTGATTATTTTGTAGCATGGAGACATGTGATACCCACCTTTTAAAAATGATAACTGAAGCCATACTGTTTGGATTTCTTAGTCAGGATCAGCCCTGAGCTAATTCAAGTGTTCAGAGTAGACACAACACAGTCCTGCATTGCAACTGTACCACTTTAGAATGCATATAAAGGATGTTGTATAAAAACATGTTTTTGTTTTGGCATGTTAACACAGGAGAGAAGATATTTCCACATATAGAGAAAGGTCCCTGGTAAGGCTGAGAAAGATACCCCACACACATATTGAAACCCTAGAGAGCCAGTACTGGGCAGTGTCTGACATGTCCCACAGCGCAACATGGGCAATTCTGAACTGCCCTCACCACTGTGGGTGTCTGAAATACATGCCCATGTTGCTGCACAACAGGGTTGTTCCACTATAACTTACTGTTGCGTGATTCATGTTGCAGTACAACTTGGAAAGGGGAGAAGGCGAGTCACTTCATAATGTGTGATTGCTCAATGGTATGTAGTCGTGGAGCAGCCCTGTTGCACAGCCATTTGAGAGTGAATTTTTGATGCCCACAGCAGTTTGGGAACTTCAGAACTTTCCATGATATGATGCAGGACATATCAGCTACAGCACACAGTACTGAGCTAGATAGGCCAATAGTTTAACCCAGAATAAGGCAGCTTTGTATGTTTAACATTGTTATTAGGGTGCTTTCTAGGAAGTGTTACCCAGTGTGCATTCTGAGGGAGTACTACTACAACAACAAATATTCATATACCACTTTTCAACAGAAGTTTCCAAAGCGAGTACAGTCATATTTATCTTCTTATATATATATGAATGAGTTCTAAGTCTTACAAGCTAACATTAAAACCAGATAAATATCTAGAATATGCAATAAAAACTACTTGGGACATACGGAATTTCCAGTAGGCATTAAACATTATTTGAAACTAGTGTTTTCAGGTCCGTTGAAATAACGGGCGCTAGTAGGGGAGAATTTCTTCCCCCTGCCCCACTCCTCGGCCAGAGGAGACAGAGACCGGGACTGGGGGCGAAGTGGAGGCCGTTAAAAAAATATATGAAAAATTGCTGCTGCGGTCGCCACCACCGCCCGCCCTCCCTCCCAACTGCCGAGACCTCCTTACCCCGGGCCGCGTCAGTCGGGTGATGAAAGTTCTTAATTTAAGAGGGAGAGAGGAGCTTGCAAGCAGAGCTCCTCTCTCTGCAAAGCCTCTTCCCGAAATGGCGCTTTGGGCGCAAAGGACACCTATTGCGTCCTTTGCGTCCATAGTGCCAGTTCGGGCAGAGCCTTTGCACAGAGAGGAGCTCTGTTCGCGAGCTCCTCTCTCCCTCTTAAATTAAGGACTTTCTTCACCCGACTGATGCGGCCCGGGGTAAGGAGGTCTCGGCAGTTGGGAGGGAGGGCGGGCGGTGGCGGCGACCGCAGCAGCAATTTTTCATATATTTTTTTAACGGCCTCCACTTCGCCCCCAGTCCCGGTCTCTGTCTCCTCTGGCCGAGGAGTGGGGCAGGGGGAAGAAATTCTCCCCTACTAGCGCCCGTTATTTCAACGGACCTGAAAACACTAGTTTCAAATAATGTTTAATGCCTACTGGAAATTCCGTATGTCCCAAGTAGTTTTTATTGCATATTCTAGATATTTATCTGGTTTTAATGTTAGCTTGTAAGACTTAGAACTCATTCATATATATATAAGAAGATAAATATGACTGTACTCGCTTTGGAAACTTCTGTTGAAAAGTGGTATATGAATATTTGTTGTTGTAGTAGTACTCCCTCAGAATGCACACTGGTCCCAGTCTCCGTCTCCTCTGGGTGAGCCAATTTCCCCTGCTGCCTCTTCCCCGGCTTCGCGGCAGCCGCTTCTGGCCTTTCCGCGGCCGGGCGAAGTGACCAACATGGCTGCCTGGTTCCTGTCTCCGTTTCTGCCTCGGCCTGTTCTGGGCATGCGCTCCGCGCATGCCCAGAACGGCCGAGGGAGGCACGGACACATGCCTTGGTGTCCACGGATGGACACTAAGGCTTTTATTAGAGAGGATGCTTTTACTTCCACAAAGGTCTTTCATTATTGAAATAATTTCAGGTTTCGTGATCCCCCACCCCCCAATAACTTTTCACAAACACCTTATGTATACTCATTGTTCAGACTTGGCATGCCAATAGAATCATGAGGTCTTTTTTTGTAGCTATAAGGGGAAAAGAAACCTATCAGATATGAGGCCCAGCCTGAAACAGATGATCAGCAGAAGAAGTGACCTTGTTTCAGCTGAGTAATGTAGCCACTAAGGTTAAAGGTAGTCACCTTGAGTGGTGCAGCGGGGAAATGCTCAACTAACCAGCAGGAGGTTGCAGGTTCGAATGCCCTCTGGTACTATATCGAGCAGCAGCGATATAGGGAAATGCTGAAAGGCATCATCTCATACTGTGCAGAAGGTGGCAATAGTAAACCCCTCCTGTATTCTACCAGAGGAAACCACAGGGCTCTGTGGGAGCCAGGAGTCAAAATCAACTTGACGGCACACCTTATCTTTAAGGTTAAAGGTAATTGCAAAGCAGAAGATGAAGTGTGAGTGATCTGTGATTCCTCCTTTTGTGCTCTTGGGGTGACATGTGGAACTGGTATACCTTCATTGCAGGGAAATGTGGAAGCTGCAACTGTGTCTGTTTTTGTGGAGAGGAAGTATATGTGTGTCTCTTATTTCAATCGCTTTGTAAATTTTTAATGAGTTATTTATTTACAGTTTCCAAAATAATAAAATTTAGGGGAAAGCCTTCTGTAAACTGCTCTCAAGAGCACTCAGTCCTGGAATTTTAAAAACAGGAGAATGCATCAGGCAATAACATGTAAATTAAAATAAAGAGAAGGATTACTTGTACTGTAGCTGGTATATATATCTGTAGTACTGTGGCCAGAAATGCAGAATAAGTCTGCACCAAATGCTTAGCATTATGCTGGTCTCAGATGGTAATAAAGATTGTTTGATTGATTGAATGCTCAGCAGTTTTAATTGAATAGTGAAAAATAATGGCTGACATCGAGACTAACTACTTGGACCCTTGTGGACATATTTTGAAGAGGCATCAAGAACAGCAGCAGGAATGGGGGCATTGGCAAAAATAGTGCTGCCTCTGTTGCTCACGTGAAACTTTCTTCTGTGCACACCTCATTAGTCTAGATGTCAGCCAGTGTTCTTAAGGACAGAAATATTTTCCCCATAAAAGCTCTAAATTATGAGTGTAATCTTCTTCCTTGTTTGGTGTTCCCAGCCATTTAGAAATGCTGCTATTCAACTGAGGACCAAAGAAGCTATTTAGATTTAGGGTAATCCTTCTTGGAAGGTGAAAAATTTAACTCTTTGGAAGGTGAAAAATTTAACTCTTCAGTTGTAGTCACTGAAAGGGAGATGCACTCTTCAATACTGCCCAAAATGTTCATGCAAAAAAACTTTCTTCTTTTAGCTCAGCAGGATACTTAGAACTTGCCGTTACATTACCAGTCTTTTTGCAAGCCATGTTTAAAATAGTCAGGGCCTGTGTTGCAACATATACTTGGCCCTAGTCTCTCCTCTTAGTGTGAACTGCAACAAAATTCTCATCTTCATGTCCATCAGTGGCCTTCTCCCAGTTGCTGCACCTTGGTTGTTACTCGGAAGTAGCTGAATGTCCTACCCACATTGAAGAAGACACATGGGTGTCCTGACTCCTGACTCCATGCGGGAGAAAGCAACTGAGGTGCAGTAGAAGGGAGGGGTCCTTTGGAATTGGGGGTGGGGGTGGTTGGGGGGCATGCTGTAGGCCAGATGGCTTAAACTGCACTAGGCTATAATATACAGTGTGAAGTATAGGTTGCTTTTTATCTGAATTGTTTTAAAGAACAAGAGGAGGTAGTCTTCAAAAGGTTAATGAACTGCATATAGAGTTTGTTTTTGAAGGCTCACTAAATTCTGCACACGCATTAGCTTGCCTTTTGGTATTTTGAAATCCAAACAGATTTAGTTATAGAAATGGCAGAACATATCTGAGTAAATTCCAAACCACTTAAATATTCATAAGTTCAAAATATACTCACAAACTCATACCTCTACCAATATATATTTATTTATTTATTTCATGAACGGGGGTTAACTTTGATTCAAACTGGAACTAGAACAATAATCAGATATCTGGAGTTCATCACAGTGGTGGTACAAACTGAGGGAACTATGAACGAGATCACAGGCAGAAGAAGTGAAGACGGCAGGAATTTTGGAAAAGTTTAAAGAAAGAACTTCTCTTTTGACAGGATGTGAACAAAGTTCTCTGAGCTCAACTTGGGGAAGACTTCTTGGGGCTCAGAGAAGTCCCCTTCAATGTATAAGCAAATGTGAGCCCTAAGAGGAGTTCTGAGCTTAGAGAGCTGAGAAGTTGTTGTTATTCTGATTTTTTTTAAACAAGAAGTGACAAAATAGTTTACATAGCAAAAGGAATGGGGAAATGCCTCTCTGTCCCAAAGAGGCTCAAGTTCTCCCTGCTAGCCTCCCCTTCAGTCCTCCACCCTTTCCTCTTAGTGGCAGTGGGACAACAGGAGAAAAAGCAGCAATCCTGCCACATGAGGAGGAGGGAGACTTTTTTCTTACTCACCAGATTGCTGAATGTGGATGCTGGGAGGCTTTCCCCCACTCTTACTGTGTCTCATGCTGGTTTGCAGGCCACTCAAGCAAAGTTGTAGTGAACCTTGGGATTTGGAGTCTTTCCAAGGAGTACAGCAGTATATGCAGTCATACAATGTACTGCAAGAGTCACCACCCCCCTTGTCAAGTTTGCATTTCTGCATAATGAATATCTTGACTGGTGTGTCTTTCTTGCCAGACAATGCATCTGTCAATATATTCCCATACTGGCAGAACCCAAGCATCATTTCTTTGGCGGGGGGCCAGTACAAACTTGTAACCTGCAATCCCCACCCCACCCCACCCACCTACCCATCACACATGCATACATGTTTAGGCCACCAGCCTGGGTTTTTGAAGAAACATAAATGAGATAGTGTAGCACTTCTCTGACCTGCCTTTAGCAAGCCTCCTTCTCAGTGTAGTTGTGCGAATGGTGATATTACTCTTCTCTGAGCATTACATTGGAATCATATGATACATTGGGGAGCTTTTCTTCATCATTCATCATCATATACAGCCCCTTACCAAAAAAAAAAAAAAAAAAAGTCCCTGGGTTGTTCACAATCTAAAAATCATTAAAACATTGACACAATTAAAACAATTTTAAAATACAAATAAAAACTCTAAAACCCGAAGCTTTAAAAATATAGACTAAAAAGCCTAGCTAAACCAGTACGTTTTCAGGTCTTTCTTAACAACGTTCAGAGAAGGGGAAACTCTAATTTCATTAGGAAGCACATTCCAGAGTCCCATGGCAACTCTAGAAAAGGTCCGGTTTCAAATCGCCACCAATTGAGCTGGTGGCAACTGCAATTGGACCTCCTCAAATTATCTTTATAAGCGGTAGGGTTGATGAAAAAGAAGACGTTCTCATAAATACCTTGGACCCAAGCTGTTTAAGGCTTTATAGGTAATGAACAGCACTTTGTATTTCGCCCGGAAACCTATTGGCAGTCAATGTAGTTCTTTAAAATTGGTGCAATATTATCTCTTCAGGCAATCCAAAAGGAGAGGAGAACTGGTCTTGTGGTAGCAAGCATGACTTGTCCCCATAGCTAAGCAGGGTCTGCCCTGGTTGCATATGAATGGGAGACTTGATGTGTGAGCACTGCAAGATATTCCCCTCAGGGGATGAAGCTGCTCTGGGAAGAGCAGAAGGTTTCAAGTTCCCTTTCTGGCTTCTCCAAGATAGGGCTGAGAGAGATTCCTGCCTGCAACCTTGGAGAAGCCGCTGCCAGTCTGTGAAGACAATACTGAGATAGCTAGACCAATGGTCTGACTCAGTATATGGCAGTTTCCTATGTTCCTATGTTTCTAATCCCAGAGACCAACCTGTCTGCTACATTGTGTACTAACTGCAGTTTCCAAACTACATGCAAAGGCAGCCCAACGTAGAGCGCATTGCAGTAGTCAAGTCTGGATGTTACTAACATATGCACCACTGTTTTAACGTCATTTATCTCTAGAAATGGACATAGCTGGCGAATCAGCTGAAGAAAGCACTCTTGGCCATTGCCTCAACCTGAGAAATCAGGGAGAGGTTTGGGTACAGTAGTAGTCCCAGACTACATACCTTCTCTTTCTAGGGGAGTGCAACCCCATCCAGAACAGGAAGATCTAAACCACTTCCTAAGTCTTGACCTCCCACAATGAGCACTTCTGCCTTGCTTGGATTCAGTCTTAGTTTGTTCTTCCTCATCCAGCCCATTACCACCTCCAGGAAGGCATTTAGGGAACTTAGGCCATTTCCTGATGAAGTTGACATGGCGAAATAGATTTGGGTGTCATCAGCATATTGATAACACCATGCAGCAATTCCCCTGATGATCTGTCCCAGTGGTTTAATGTAGATGTTAAAAAGCATTGGAAACAGTATGGAGCCTTGTGGGACCAATTGGCTTTTGTTTTGAAGAGCAACAGTCCAAGCCACACCATCTGGAATACTGCATATCATATATCAGCATACCAGGCAGTTTTGGATGACACAGATTATTTCGATCCTTTCCAGACTGGCTTTGGGGTGGGCTATGGGGTTGAGACTGCCTTGGCTGGCCTGATCATCTCCAATTGGTGATTGACAGATGGAGTGTGACTCTGCTGATCCTTTTGGATCTCTTGGTGGTTTTTGATACCATTGACCATGGTATCCTGCTGGGTCACTTGAAGGAGGTGGGATTGGGTGGCATTGTTTTACAGAGGTTCCATTCCTACCTCTCTGGCAGATTCCAGATGGTGTCACTTGGAGAGTGTTGCTCTGAAAAGCGAGAGCTAAAGTGTGGGGTTCTACAAGGCTCCATACTGTCTCCAGTGCTTTTTAACATCTACATGAAACTGCTGGGAGAGATTGTCAGGAAGTTTGGTCTGGGATGCTATCAATATGCTGATGACACCCAGATCTATTTCTACATACCAACTTCATCAGGAAATGGCATGACTCCCCTAAGTGCTTGCCTGGAGGCAATATTTGGGCTGGATGAGGGATAACAGGCTGAAGTTGAATCCAAACAAGACGGAAGTACTGTCTGTAGGGGGTTGGGATCTGAGTGATGGTTTAGATCTGCCTGTTCTGGATGGAGTTACACTCCCACTAAAAGATCAGGTTCGTAGTCTGAGAGTGTTCCTGGATCCCAAACTTTCCCTGATTTCTCAGGTTGAGGCTGTGGCCAGGAGTGCTTTTTATCAGCTTCTGCTGATATACCAGATACATCCATTTCTGGAGACAAATGAGCTTAAAACAGTGGTACATATGCTGGTAACCTCTAGGCTCAGCTCCTCTAATGCACTCTACGTGTGGCTGCCTTTGTACGTAGTACAGAAACTACAATTGGTACAGAATGCAGCAGCCAGATTGGTCTCTGGGACAACACGAAGGGACCATATAACACTGATTCTAAAAGAACTGCACTGGCTGCCGATATGTTTCCGAATGAAATACGGAGTACTGGTTATTACCTATAAAGCCCTTAACGGCTTAGGACCAGGGTATTTAAGAGAGCGCCTTCTCTGTCATGAACCCTGTAGCCTATTAAGATCATTTGGAGAAGTCCAGCTGTGGTTGCTGACAACTCATTTGGTGGCGATTCAGGACCGGGCCTTCTCTATGGCTGCCCCAGGGCTTTGGAACTTGTTCCCTGCTGAAATAGGAGCATCTCCTCCTCGGTTTGTTTTTAGGAGGACCCTGAAGACATACCTATTTTCCCAGGCCTTCAACTGAGATAAAAATTTTAAATTTTAATGTGTGTGTTTTATCCATAATTCTTATCTTTTTATGAATTTTGAATTTTTAAAAGCTTTATACTATGTTTTAATTCTGTACACCACCTAGAGATTTCTATACTAGGCGGTATATAAATACAATAAATAAATAATAATAAACAATATTGATAACATGCTGCACCAAATCCCCTGATTATCATCTGTCCCAGCGGTTTCATGTAGATGTTAAAAAGCATTGGAGACACTATGTAGCCTTCTGGGACCTCATACCAGAGCTCTTATTTTGAAGAGCAACAGTCTCCAAGCGAGAACATCTAGAATCTGCCCAAGAGGTAGGAGCAGAACCATTGCAAAGCCATGCCTCCCACTCCAAACTCCTTCAGGCATCCCAGAAAGATACAGTGGTTGATGGTATCAAAAGCTATATTGAAATCATTTAAATCTTCTTTTTGCTCTTCTGTTTCCCTAGTTAGTTTATTGCTTGAGTAATATCAGAAAGGCCTTCTCTGTTTTGAAAAAATGGAGGACTGATTAGTGACTTTTAGGATCTTTAGTTCCCTCTGTTTCCATCCTGACATCAGATTGCCTGATTTGTATGTACAATCAGATATGATGTTTGTGAGAAAAAATGACTGACATCCAGATTAATGATGTGCTAGGGTAAAAATGTTTTTTCCCCCGCCGGTGCTGTGCTTAAAAACAGTCCCACGCAGGGGCGTAACTACAATTAGGCAAGGGGAGGCAGCTGCCTGGGGGCCCCCATGCCTCGAGAGGCCCCCCAGAGGCAAGTCACATGTGAAGTGTGTGTGTGTGTATCAGCGAGGGGCCCATTTTAAAATTTTGTCTCTGGGCCCACTCCAGCATTGTTACGTACCTGGTCCCACGGGGTGACAGTGTACCTCCTTGCCACCCCAGTGCACGTTGGACTGGATGTACGCACACGCACTGGACACTTCCGGTCTAATGCAACCTGGGGTGGCAAGGAGGCACGCTGCCACCCCGTGGTACCATTTTAATGGGGGGGAGCACCCTCCCTGCTTCTTAAAGGTAGCCCCCATGCACATCATCAAACCAGCTGATCTGCCGGACCTCTGAACTGGTTTGTGTGCATCCCTACTTCCAGCTTCATGATTCTAAGTTGTTCTTCAAAATGTCAGGTTTTCAGCAAAATGCATTATAACTGCAGATAGCTTGCATGTTATTACTTAGATAGCAACATTTTCCGTGTGAGGAAAATAAAAATCAATGAAGAAGCACTTCAGCATCTTCCTTTGGATCCACTGTGAAGTCGTCCTTTATGTTTGTGATTATCTCTTGCTCACTTTCTAGAGCCTGGCCATTTCCCCCCCAGTTTTATCCTGTGTTTGACTTGCCCTCTTTGATTTTCCTCACCTTTTATTACATTTGGTTTTAGTGTTTTCTTTCCCCTGTAACGTCTTCTCTTATGTTCAGTTTTCTTTCTGCCTGTGTGTGTGTTCCATTTCCACACACCCACCCCATTATCCTCCCCACCATTTGGCACCCCTGTTGAAATGATGCATTGCAATGATTATGTTGAGAAAGGTGGTGGGCATCATCCTACCTTATATCTTTAAATGTCCAGAATTATTTATATCTGCATTATTTAAATCTGCAGTGCTGTCTTTATGAAATGCTCTGGTGAAATGGTTTGGATATTAAACAAAATCCTTTGCAGTGTAAGTGCACATAGACTTACAAGTACAAATCATGGCTTGTTTATAAACAGCTTTCCTTGATCAGCAGCATGCTAGAAATAAAAACCCATCTCTCTGTTTCATGCTTTCTGGAACTGTAGCTTTATTCTTTGCAGCGGCTACATGGTTTTGTACTTTAAAACACCATAAACAGTGGGGCAAAAACGATTGCATAATTCCTTTTTTTCGTCTCCTTAATTATTCTTGACTCACTGTTGGTATGTTGTTGGTTGTGCAAGAGTTTACAGTTTCTGTGGAAATAAATGAATCAGACAGGCTTTGTGCTGGAGGCTTTAGAAGTGCAGCCAGTTACATAGGATTCTTCTAAAATGTCACATTCTGAAATCTTTTTAAAAAAAATATATACAGCTTTAACCAGTTCAAAGATGTCAGTTAGGGTTTTGCCTAAAATGGGGCTGGTTAAGTATGAAAATCGGATATACACTGATTCAGGGTGGAAGCATGGAGAGATCTTTAGTGAAATTCCCTTAAGGAAATGAATGTAACTGCACCACTGCTGCTCCTGACAAAGTCAGTGGGCAGTCAGGCTTTTGGACTAGACTCAGCCCGGGGACTCTGCTCTAAATGGATGTTCATGGCGGGGCTCAACCGAGAGATCTGTGAAGTAATTGTAAAGTAGAGAGACCCAAGCTCTCTTTGGATGTTACAGAAGAGATGCTGTGCCTCACACAAAACATCTCAAAGTGTGTCTGGAAGTTCTGCTTGACCCATCAATCACATCTGGCAGCATTTTGGGCCCAAGACTGCTGATCACAGAAATGGCAGCCATCACAATTACAGACAACACTGTAACTGTGAGTGGTGTGCTGCCGGGAGTGGTTGTCGAGCTGGGTGGACTTCTGGACCCACTTTGAGACACTATATGAAAGTGAAGCATCTCTTCTATAACATCTGTAGAGGGCTTCGTTGAGATACACACAGAGTGTATATAATTAGTCACTTAAGAATTGTTCTATGCCATTCCAGCAACATCAGGAGCCTATGATCTGGTTCCATCCCATGCCAGTATCACCTTCTCACAGAATATAAGGAAACTAGCTTAACTTGTGCAGAGGATCTGCATGCTAGTACTTGATTGCTCCCCTCACCCCCTGCCACAGCCCCCCCCTCACCTCAGATATCTCTCCACCCTCACCTGAGCCGCACTCCTGCTCCTCATCCTCCATCCCATTGCTTTCACCCCCCTCACCCTTCTTGGTCACTCATCCATCCCTTTACTCCATTCCCCTCACCCCTTTTGGTCACGGCTGCAGCATTGCTGGCACCTATAGGGCCAAGCTGCAGCCCCCTTCCCCCAGATACTTCCCCACCCTCACCCTGCTCCTGCTCCTCCTCACAGGAGCAGAAGCAGCAGTGGTTGACCAGGCCCTTCCTCGCTGCCGTCACCACCATGGCCGCTTGTTCCCTTCAGGCCACTGACAGGCCCGGACCTGTCCCTTGCCTGCCTTCCTCTCTCCCTCTGCAAATGGCCTCAGTAGCCCCAAGAAGTAGTAGTGGTTGACTGGGCCCTTCCTTGCTGCCAGTAGCCACTGCCATGGCCACTTGTTCCCCTCAGGCTGCTGACAGACTCGGGCCTTACCCTTCTTTTTCTCTCTTTCTCTCTCCTCCACTCGCTCTTACCAACTATCTTTCTTCCCCTCCCTTCCAGAGTTAACAGATCTTGTTCATCTTGTTTCCTCATCTAATTCACACAATGGCAGCCTCCTTCTCCTGAAGGGGCTCTTTCCTCCCTCTCAACCACTCTCTTCGCAGACCCCTGCCCGCTATCTTTTTCTATATATAGATTCCTCTCCTCTGCAGTCAAGACCATCTTCTGACCAGTAACAGTTGCATTCCAACTGACCTTAACCATCACAAGCTCCTCCCCCCATCTGCATGTGGAATCCTCATTGCCCAATCACCACGGTGCCATAGGCTGCGCCTCCCTATTTGCATATGGAATCCCTACTGCCCAATTACCATGGTGCTTCTGCTCTCACAGGCTCCTCTTCCCTGTCTACATATGGAATCTCCACTGCCCAAGCACCACAGTGCTTCTGGTCGCAAACTCTCGTGAAAGCTGCCACACACAGGATTAGCCACGGGTATGCCTTAGAGAATTATATATAGACTAGCTGAACCAGGTGCAGACCATCTGCGCCTCTAGACCCCC
Organism: Hemicordylus capensis; assembly: GCF_027244095.1. Lineage (NCBI taxonomy): Eukaryota > Metazoa > Chordata > Lepidosauria > Squamata > Cordylidae > Hemicordylus > Hemicordylus capensis. Next base: position 299,589,337 of record NC_069657.1, on the reverse strand, counting down.
CCCCCGGCTTTCTCCCCCTCCCCCAAGCCCACCTGCCAGTCTTTGCTTTCTCCCGCCCACTGCCGCTTTCTTCCCCCTCCCCCCACCAGCCACTGCATTCTCCTGCCTGCCCCCCTGCCGTGGCTTTTTTCTTCCTCCTGTCTGCCCATCTGCCGCTGCCATTTTTCTCCCCCCCATCTGCCTGCTGCCACCACTTTTTTCTCCCCTCATCCACCCACTGCCACTTTTTTCTCCCCCATTCACCTGCTGCCACCACTTTTTTCTCCCCCCCATCCACCTGCCACCACTGCTTTTTTCTCCCCCCCCCCATCCACCTGCCCGCACGCCAGCACACTGCCACTGCTTTCTTCCCCCTCTCCTCCTCCCTCCTCCCTTGGCCGTTCTGGTCCGGGCCGCCTCCATTATTAATGCTGGAATTCTCACAGTGTGTTGCAAGAGTTCCGCTGCCAAATCCTGGGCATGCATGTCGGCTAAAAGAATTAGATAGATAGATAGATAGATAGATAGATAGATAGATAGAGCCAGAAGTAACATCTAAAGGGACTCTAAGTAATCACAAAGAACGACATACATCAAGAAGTCAAGAGTAGCTTTGAGCATCTGACATTTTTTATAAATCAACTGTTAAGAACTAGAACATGACTGAGTACTTTCCTCTTCAGGAGCACTGCAAATGAGAGGGACCAAATTATGCCACCTAGCAGACTGCAATTATTACTGTGGAATTTACATACTGATGATATTCCACCCAAAGTGGCACATTCTGACAACAGAGAGGCATGCATTTGGCTTCCCACTGGTAACATAATCATTCCTCTCTTCCATCTAGCCTGCCTTGGGCCTATCATGCTAACAGGCTAACAGTAAGCATGTATGCAACTTATCTCAGAATTGCAACTTTGGGATCTAGACTGTGAAAGTTTTGGTTTAGCAGCTGCTTTTTAATACAGGCAAACCCCGTTATCTGTGGGGATTCCATTTGTTGCTATGACAGAAACGTGTATAACAGAGCATTAAGCCAATGGGAACTGAGTAGGTGGGGGTAGATTCCTGAAGGCTGCACACCTCCTCTCCCCCCCAAAATGGCAAAAAGGGAAGAAATGATGAAAATAAAGTGCCTTACCATGTTTTGTGGGTCTGCAACTGTTCCACAAAGCCCTCCGTCCCAAATCTGTCATTTTTCTGTAATTTTTTTCAATGGGGAAAGTTGGTGTTTGTTTGTTTTTTAAAGAACTACAAATAGACTCTTTTCCTTAAAGTGGTGACCAGAAATTACCTCAGAGGTCATTTTTGGCCACCCCAAAAGTATGGATACATGGAAATTAACCCCTTTAAGCCCTGATTTCCATGTGTGCTGAGGCCGGGTGTCAGTTACCCAATCGCGGAGGGAAACACAGATGTTTGGTCCGCAAGTGGTGAGGTTCACCTGTGGCACTAGTTTAAAAGGAAAGTGTGCCATCAAGTCAGTTTTGACTCCTGGCACTCACAGAGCCCTGTGGTTTTCTTTCATTGACTACAGGAGGGGTTTACCATTGCCTCCTCCCATGCACTATGAGCTGATGCCTTTCAGCATCTTCCTATATTGCTGCTGCCCGATATAGTAGCAGCAGGGATTTGAACCGGCAACCTTTTGCTTGTTAGTCAAGCATTTCCCCTCTGCACCACTGAACGTGGCTTGGCACTAGTTTAGGGGATGCTTAATGTGGCAAAGACATGCATTTTTGGGTGTTTTGGATATCTGCATGTGGTGTGTGTGTGTGTGTGTGTGTGTGTGTGTGTGTGTGTGTGTGAGAGAGAGAGAGAGAGAGAGAGAGAGAGAGAGAGAGAGAGAGAGAGAGAGAGAGAGAGAGAGAGATTATTCAAAAAGTTTGGTAAGGAACGGGAACATAGCTATAATACAAGAGGGAGCAAATGTTTCTGTGCTTTTGAAGAAGAAGGGGGGTCCACTGGCTGGCACAGAACTCCCTCTTCACTCTACCCTCCTGCCTCCCTGACTCGGTGGCAAGCTGCTCGCTCCTGATCAGAATGTGGAGAGTGTGTGATAATTTGCATATGAGTGAGAGAAAGGGCATGCCGAGAATGTTTTGTTTTTCACAGTGCTGATATATTTCTTCTGCAGCAAAGACACAGGCATGGGGGAAGAAGAAGGCAGGGAGTCCAGTGGCCCACCTTCACTTCTTGTCCCATGGCCCACTTCAACATTGGTATACCCCTAGTAAGAAATTTTTAAAAAACAGAGGGTAGGACTCTCTGAGGGTTGGCACAGAAGTAGAAATAAACAATGAAACAAACTAATGTGGACCAAGTGGTAGGGGCAAATCTTCCAGTTGTTTTAGCAAACTCAGAAGAGTTAGTTAGCAAGAAATTTAGTGGGCAGCATCCAAGCCTATGGTCATGTAGCAGAAGCTCCTTCCACTCATGGAAAATTGTGCTGATGCAAGGATGATTTCTGCTCACAGAATAACCCCTTGCATTAGTACAACTCTCCCTCTGTTGACAGAAGAAACTTCCACTGATGGAGCACCGCTATGCCAAAGGTTTGGATGTTTCACAGTGATGTCACTTCCTCTTCTGCATAAGAACATTCTGGAGTTAAGCTCTAAGTTATATTAAGCAGCCAACATATGGGCAAAAGAGCGTGCCGAGCAAATACCTTTAAAAATTTTTTATTTTCCTTGCTGTTTGTATTAAATTGCAAACCTATGAGCAGCTTTTGCCTTCTTTTAACAATTGTATGCTGCTTAATAAGGGAGTGTCTCCAAAGGTCTAGAACTGGATTTATCCATGTGCCTTATGCACTAGGGATGTGCAAAGCAGCTCGACCTTTAACAAGTTAAACATTGAACCAGTCTGGCTTCAGGGCTCGCCCTCCCGGTTTGACTTGAAGTCAAGCTGAAACCCACCCACCCCTGGCTGGCTGGCTGAGGACCGGTTTGGGGGTTCTACAGTTAATTTTTTTAAAAGCCTTCCCCCCTCCCCCGCATAGCCCAGGCCATTTTGACCCATTTCCGGGCCATTGCAGCCCTTTCTGAGGTAGAAGCAGCCATTTGGGAGGCTGCCATGCATGTGCCCTGGCCAGGGTGTATGCGTGGCATCCTCCAAAATGGCAGTTGCTACCTCAGAAAGGGCTGGAACAGCCCCAGAATGGGTTGAAATGGCCCAGGGGAGACCAGGAGGAGGGAGGCTGGTGGAGGGAGGGGAAACAATTGGAGATCCCCCTGCAGCACCCCCCAAGGACTCGGAGATGGTAGGTCCGCCATTTTGGGGGAGGGGAAACATGTCCTTGGCACTGCCTAATTGGGCCTGAATCGGCTCTAATTCAAGCTGAGCCCTCTTTCAGGGTGCCAAAACCTAACATGCCCAGTTTGGTTTGAGCCCAGTTTGGACATGAACCAAACCAGGAAATTTGGTTTTGTGCACATCCCTATTATTATTATTTTATTGTTTTTGTTATTTTACATTTATATCCCGCTCTTCCTCCATAGGGCCCAGAGCGGTATACATGATTATGTACAAGAATCTCCATGTGTCTCCTCTAAATAGCTGCAACCACTAAACTCTGCATTCTACTCTGTAACTGGGGTAGCTTCTCTAGTGCTCTGCTAATTAACTGGTGACTCAACTGAACAATTTCATACTTATCAGCTGCCTTCCCCCCAGAATCTAGCAACACTAGTGCTAAACATTGCAGAAAACCTGGGAAGAGACAACTTAATGTTTGAATATATGCCCAAGATTATTCAAACGTAGTAAATGATTGAAAATCAATTTTTACAAAGTATTTCAGAATCATTTTGGTTTTGAGAATCTAAAGGCAGAGACTGTGTCAGATTCTATGTAAAATTAAAACTAATATAGGACTCAGCTTTCTGGTGTTTATCTAAGATACTTTGAAATGCAACAATTGTGGCATTCCTTGTAAACAATGTATAATAATGTTGTTCCATGTTCATATAGAATGATATTTTTGTTGCCATTTAGCTTTCTACCAGGGAGCATGATTACATAAAAGAACACTCAAGAGAATTTTATTAAAAGAACAACACTCATTTCATAGTTTCCTGTGAATTCTTGTATCATTATTACAGGGTTTGCTTGTAACTGTTAGAGGAATATTATTGTCAAAAAACCAAAATGCACAAAATAGTTTAAAGAAAAGTGGTGGAAGTTGATTTCTCTGTTCACTGTATCTGATGCCACTGAGATTTGAAGGCTGCCATTGATGCCTTACCAATTACAACAACATGTAAATAAAGGGAAATTGTTTTGTTATGCATTCATAAATAATTAAGAACTTCACAGCAGGCTTCCAAGATCTCCATGTTATCTACTGGGAATGTCTTTTAATGGAGATATAGTTGCCATTGTTCCCATACCAGATTGCATTGCTATAAAGCACAGCACTTTAAAGAAACTGGATAAGAATACTAGAAATATTGAAAGGAGACATTTGTCTTCTGGGAGTGCTGTACAGTATTCTCATTTGTGCACAGTTTTCATTATTTTTGGTGTATACAAATGACACAAATGGAAGAGTTGTCTTAAGCTTACACAAGCTTGATTGTTGCTTGGAAAGTCTGAAAGTTTCTTATATTTCCTAATTCCTGCCTATTAAATATAATTCTGTATAGTGCTTAAGTCTGCCATGTTAAAATGCAATAATTTTGGCATGGATTTTAAGATATTTGTATTTAAACAAAATATTTGCTATAATGCATTCAGGCACAGCAGCATACCATCAACAAAAGTACTTAAGCTGGCTAGGCTATATTGTGGGGTCAAAGAAATTTCACCTTTCTGGGTTTGTCTTGCTATTTTGTCTTTCTCTTCCAGTGAGTGGAGACATAAGGAGGGCAGCAACAGGAAAAGATTCTAATGCAGACCTTCTCCCCCACCATTTTTGTTCTTATGCATCTTTAAATGAAAAGGTATTCCCAATTTCAGAAACATAGGTCCTGCTAAGCAAGAAGTAATTGATTGCTGGACATCAACAATCAAGAGATCTATAGAAGTTTCTCATGGTAGGCACTTGCCTAAATGAAATAATTGTTCAAATCTAGGGAACTTCAAAATCTTCTCTTGTAATGTAATATATCCTATAAAATATGCACATTTCCACCATATACATTAAATTTGTACTAACAACATGATATGCTACATTGAAATCAGATGAAATTCCTCCATACTCATTTACTAGATCAAATACTCTAATAATGTTAAGTGTCCCTAAATTGCTATGCTAATACTCTATCATGTGGTCAACATGTCTAAAAATTATTAAAATTATTACAAAACATCTTATATGGACAAGTCATAACACTAGGAACTATATGCGTTCTGAGTTATCAACATTTGACTTACAAATGAAATTTTGTAACTTTGGGACTTGCTGTAATATGGAATTACATTGGAATACTAGAAATACAGTGGGATCATTCACACAACCAAACAGGGGAGTGGGGGGATGGCAGGAATCTACCAGATGATCGGAGGCTCACTTTGCCTCTGCCAATCGCTCACCCAGAACCAGCGCAGTGACGATCAGCAGAGCTGGAAACAGGAGGAGGAAGTCCTTCATCATGAATTGCACAGGAAGTCCCAGAATGCATTACATAGGAAGCAGAGAGTCAGCCTGTGTCAGTGGTTGAGGGCTCCTCCCCTTGGCCTTGCAAGCCACAGCATTCTATGGTCACTGGCCCAGGAGTTGCAAAAGCTGCTGCAGGCATCCACATGACTGAAAACAAAGGTATGACAGCAAACATTTCTGTCCTACCTAGGTTAAGGGCAGGGTAGGAAAGCGGTGTAGCCCAGCTTGGCAGCCACTGGGGAGGAGAGAGTTCTGAGGCTACAGATGAACCTCTGGACTCTGGTTAACCCTCTCCTACCCAGAAAAGGCTGATTGTGTGAATGATTTGGCTAGCTGACATTATTATCAGACTAGTATTTTTTAGCCCGTTATAATAACGGGCGCTAGCCTTCCCTTCCCTCCCCCCTTCCCCCCCCCTTGCCTCTTTCCTCTCCCTTGCCCCTTCTAATTTTTTTTCCCCCGTCCAGTTTCCCTCTGGGCTCCGGGCCCGCCGCCACCATTCTCCCTCCCGCCCCCGCCTGCCTCCATGCCCGCCTGCCTCCATGCCGCGGCAAGGACCCCGGGGCCGGGCGCCGCCGTCTTTGGAGTTTTTGGCCAGCGCGGGCCCTTCGCTTTCGGCCTCCGTGCCACCGCCGGTCTCCCCGGCCGGGCCAGGGCTGCCCGCTACCGCCGGCCTCCACTCCGGCCCCCCGCCGGCCCAGTCTCTGTCTCTTCTGGCCATGGCGGCGGCTCTGCCGCTGCCTCGGCCAATTTTCTCCGCCGCACCTTCCAGGCTTCTTCTGGGCGGCCTCTTGGCCGCCCAACATGGCCACCGAGTGCCGGCGGTTGTGTCTCCCTGCCCTGTGTCTCCCTGCCCTCCCTGCTTCGCGCATGCCCAGAGCGACCATCGGAGGCACGGACACACGCTTGGTGTCCGTCCACGGACGGACACCAAGCCTTTTATTATAGAGGATTGTCACTATAATCTGATTCATTTGTTACTGGAGCATTTTCACATAGCTGGATCTTACTCTGCTCCCATAGTATGGATGAAGAGCAAATGACATGCTTCCTTCAATATTAGGATATCTAGGTCCCACAAAAGAATGAAGATGAAATGGGAAAGAACCACACTATTTGACTGACCCACATGGTTACACATTCTATGGGGAAGCTGACATATAAAAATACATGTCAAAGCCAGAGTAAGTGGACATATGAGACACTTGGCTTGCAAACAGCTGATGATTAGCACATGGTTTATATAGATTTCAGGATTTTCTGGATGCAAGTGTTAGTAGCCAAATGTTTGGTGCAGCAGTATGCTATTATCAGAAGCTGCTCCTGTGAGCAGAAGGAGCTTCTGATGACGATGACACACCATTGATCAAATGTATAGCCATCCATGACATTTTAACAAAGGAAATAGAGTAGTCATCAGGAAGATCTAATCAAACTGGCATTTAAAGAAAAAGAAAAGAGAATGCTAGTCAAAAGAGACTTTATGTCTCTTCTTCAGATAATAAAAATACTGGCCAACATCCAATGCAGTGCTAATCCACCCATACTACTTCAGGCTCACAGTAAAATGCTGGCAGTCTTGTACCTGTATTTTCTCAATAGCACAAATACTTCAATTAGCACCCCAGCACTAGCAAGAGTGGAAGCATGTCACTTGACACAGTCACAGTCATGCTTCTGATCCAACTTGCACTTTTGAGTGTGAGATCACTAATCAAAGCATTTGTGCACTTGCACAATCATGCTTGTGAAGCACAAGACTGCTGGTGCTTCACTCTGAGCCTGTACCAATACAGGTGGATCAGCACTCCCAGTGTTATCATACACTGGATATCAGTTACTAACCTTAGGAAGACTTTTGGTCAAAATGAATGACTGGGAAGGTATCTCCAGGTAGGGCTGGGAAAGCCTCCTGCCTAAAACCAATGGTCTTGACCAATTGGCTGACTCAGTATAAGGCAGGTTCCTATGTTCCTATGGCAGCGTATTTATGTTTCTAACATATATTTATATGTATATCCTCCTTTCTTTCCATGATGGAACTCAAGGTGGTTCATAGGAATCTCAGGCAGTTTCCCATCCAGGCATTAACCAGATCCAGACTTGATCAGAGTCAGCAACGTTGCTACATCAAGTGCCTTCAGGCTGGGACAGTGTCTTTTATGTATAATCTGTATTTGGCACCAACAACTTGTTGGGCTGAATGCTCTATTGACTGAACATGGAATAGCGCCTATCCTAAAACAGCTTTAAAAAATAGATAGGAGAAAAGTAAAAGAGAGCAGAGCAACTTAAAAATTACCCAGAATTATTGCCCTTGTGTTAAAAAAATCAGAATGACAGACATCCAAATCTGCATTAGAGATTTGCTTTGTAAAAGGAAAAAAAAATCCTTTCTGTTGCTGCAAATAGATATGAAACATAGGCTGCATTCACACATAGCATAGAACCAGAGTTGTGGGGGCCAAAGGTTTCCCCACTGTTACATCTGAATGTGTGCGACTCCAATCCCATTCATCCAGCGACCCAAGGTTGTGCTCCACAGACTCCAATTTGTAACCTCAGTTCGTAGTGAGTTTCACGGTTCATAACTGGGGTTCGCGTCCAGGAGCATTACATTCAAATACAGCACTGGAGGCTGCATTCGGTCAAACCGGAGTTGAGAGAAGAAGCTCCTCCCTCTCTCCAGGAGTGATTGGCTGTGTGGACTGTCCTTCAAGCAAGAAGGAAGCCAGCACAGCCAGTCGCTTCCTCTGAAGTCTCCCTGACTGCAGAGAGGACAGTTTACATTTGACATCTGGTGGGCCACTGTGTGAAACAGGATGCTGGGCTAGATGGGCCTTGGGCCTGATCCAGCAGGGCTTTTCATATGTTCTTATGCCCAAATGCAGACAGAAGAGTGGAGTGGGCGGGGGGACCATGGGTTCTGTGTTATGTGCGAATGCAGCCAAACAATGCATTTTCTGTGCAGCTGTGGATTAACAAGGGGCTATGCCTTCACTAGCACTCAGTGGGACATGTTCTTGGTCCCAGCATGGAGCCTCATCATGCAACATAGGCAAGCAGCTTTCAAATGGTAGGGCACATAGAGCCATTACCATGTGCAAACATATGTCAAAGATATTCATTTGGCTGCTGAAATATATAAAGCAGCCCTGAGTGGGATCATTTGGCAATACACTCACTAAAGTAATTGTTTGCCAGAAGAAGGTGGTTGTTTGCTTAGTAGGATTGAGTAATGCAGTATTATAAAGGAAAAAATGACCTTTATAGGACCTTGATTGCAAAAGTTAAGAAAATAGTTCTGCCTTAATCACTAGTGGTACGTAGCAAGGACACTGATGTATTATTAACAAATAAAATGCAATGGGGGTGGGGTGGAACCTTGCATAAAAATATTTTGCCTAATTTTTTAAAGTTTAAATTGATTTTAAATAGTTTATATGCTTTTTTGTATCTATAACCCACCGTCCTCCCTCATCAAATCATGTCTAAATATCACACAAGTATATTTTGGATACACAGTGTACCAGTGCCCCCTGCAGCTTGGATATGTTAACTTAATGACTGGTGGAGAGCAAATGCTCTTGGGTTTTTTATGTACTGATCCAGATTAATATGATGCAATTTTTATTTTATTTGGTTTGGATCTATGGGTCTAACTTTATGCCAAATAATCTGTGGACCATTATTTAAAATAATCTGTGAGCTCATTATTTAAAAGCCAGATAAGCAAAAGAATTAGGTGTATTCCTGTAAAAAAGAAATAAATTCCTGTAAAAGAGGAAGGAAGGAAGGAAGGAAGGAAGGAAGGAAGGAAGGAAGGAAGGAAGGAAGGAAGGAAGGAAGGAAAGAAAGAAAGAAAGAAAGAAAGAAAGAAAGAAAGAAAGAAAGAAAGAAAGAAAGAAAGAAAGAAAGAAAGAAAGACTACTTTGGAGTCTAACTGGTTTATCAAGGCATGAGGTTTTTTGAGGCAATAACTCTCTTCATCAGCAGCGGATTAAGTCCATGGTTGCAATATATGTGGGGAGAATCTGAAGCTCAGTAGAAGAGTACATGCTATGCATACAGAAGGTCCCAGGTTCAGTCCCTGACATCTTCAGTTCAAAAGGGAGTCAAATAATGTAGAGCAGAGAAAAACATACAGAAAGTAGCTGCTGGCCAAAACCACAATAGTATGCCCCCAATAGTATGTGGAAGCCCACAATAGTATGTTGAGTGGACCAGTGATTTAAATTCATGTGCATGAGCTGAAGAAAACAGGACGACCATCCCAAACACCATTAGTCATTGCCTACAATAAAATCTGAGCAGCCTAACTATGTGCAGCCAAAATAATGTTGGCTTCACATGTTACTTTTGTGGCATCAGACTGCAGTTTATTCTCATTCTGCTTCATAAAAGCATGAGAAGAGCCTTGCTGGATCAGGCCCAAGGCCTATCTAGTCCAGCATTCTTTTATATTATATTTTATATTTTTATTATTGAATAAAGCCTATAGGCAACATGCCTTTGAATGTCAGTCACAGGGGAACAACAGCAGGAGAGGAGGTCTGATTCAGATGCCTCTGAGAAGCCCACAGAGATGAAGGCAGACCTCCCCTCCTGCTGTTGCTTCCCTATAAATTGATGGGGAAATTTATAAATTGATAGTTGCTCCTGAACTTGGAGGCTTCCTATAGCCATCAAGAAGAGTAACCATTGGTAGACTTGTCTTCTATGAATCAGTTCCATAGAAGTACTTATTTTTTTTTCTGTCCTAAATTTCCTGGCAGTCAGTTTCATGGGATGACCCTGGTTCTAGTGTTGTGTGTGTGGGGGGGGGGGCAGAATCTCTCTGTCCACTTTCGTTGCCATGAATAATCTTATGATACTCCTGTTTCCACATAATCACTTTTTTTCTAAAGGTAAAAGCCCCAAATGCTGCCACCTTTCCTTCAGTAACATGTGGACAACTAAGCCAGATGACCAGGGCAAATGATGTGGCTTGTTCCTTCCCACACAGATGTCTCATTGCCCCAGGACAGTTACAGACATATGGAAAGGAAACACATAAATCTTCCCCTAGTTCTTTCACATTGGCACCCATGCAACCACTATAGCATGTGAACCAGCCCTTAAAAGAAAGAGAATTGGAGATCACACAACATGCCTTCATTAGCTGAACATTAAACATATCAGCCATGAGTGACATTTTGAAAAAATAGTAGTAGCTTTATACAGGTGAAACTCAGAAAATTAGAATATCGTGCAAAAGTCCATTAATTTCAGTAATGCAAATTAAAAGGTGAAACTGATATATGAGACAGACGCATTACATGCAAAGCAAGATAAGTCAAGCCTTAATTTGTTATAATTGTGATGATCATGGCATACAGCTCATGAAAACCCCAAATCCACAATCTCAGAAAATTAGAATATTACATGGAACCAAGAAGACAAGGATTGAAGAACAGAACAATATCGGACCTCTGAAAAGTATAAGCATGCATATGTATTCAGTACTTGGTTTGGGCCCCTTTTGCAGCAATTATTGCCTCAATGCGGCGTGGCATGGGTGCTATCAGCCTGTGGCACTGCTGAGGTGTTATGGAAGACCAGGATGCTTCAATAGCGGCCTTCAGCTCTTCTGCATTGTTTGGTCTCATGTCTCTCATCCTTCTCTTGGCAATGCCCCATAGATTCTCTATGGGGTCAGGTCAGGCGAGTTTGCTGGCCAATCAAGCACAGTACACTGTATACTTTTCGGAGGTCCGATATTGTTCTATTCTTCAATCCTTGTCTTCTTGGTTCCATGTAATATTCTAATTTTCTGAGATTGTGGATTTGGGGGTTTTCATGAGCTGTATGCCATGATCATCACAATTATAACACATTAAGGCTTGACTTATCTCGCTTTGCATGTAATGCGTCTGTCTCATATATCAGTTTCACCTTTTAATTTGCATTACTGAAATTAATGGACTTTTGCACGATATTCTAATTTTCCGAGTTTCACCTGTAGAAATACTCTTATATATGTACTTGGATATTTGCTTGTAAGAATGTGGATTGCATATACATGTGATTACTGAAAACAAAAATGAAAACTGAAGATAGTACCACCATAGGGTAGAAAGCATAGTCACCCAAGAAAACAAAGATTGATATGGAGATAAGTGAATGACGTTCTCACCTCCCTAAATAATTCGACAAGAAGTGTACAATATAGAAGTGCATATATAATACTTATAGAAGTGTATAAATCAGTCATTTAAGGAAGTAACACAGAAAATGCAGTAATGGTAGCCACTTTACAACATGAAATTGCACAATAAAGTTGTGTATGCCAAGTATATTCACATTTACCATATGTTTGATAAAAATCAAGATTCAGCATAGCTATGTCTCCTTTTTTGAAGCTTCTTCAGCAGATACTCATAATTTTAAAAAGGCAAGCCACATTATAAACTGACAAGAAGCTTGCCTCTTCAGCAGTGTGAGTAGTGGAAATGTCAAAGAAACCCTAGGTGTGACTTGTTCTCCCAACTGCAAATTCATAAACGGTGGTGCAGTGTCTTGTGGTTCCTTTGTAGGAAAAGCTTACTATTATAAGAAGGAAACTATTTTTCGTTGTACCCAAAACATGAAACTTTAAACTCACATCTTCATTTTGCTGGATGCCAGAGCAGTGAGAATTTCAAGCAATCTCAGAATGGGGACATGAACTTGGATGACTCAGATACAAAAAAGGAAGAAAAGGAAAACGTACTTGTATGCAAGTACTTCACCAGAATGTGATGTCCCAAACAATCTGGCACAGTAGCTACACACTGTATTTCTGTCCCTAATTTGTCCCAGAGGGAAGAAAAGCAATCTTTAAGAGCATTATGAAGTATAGCCGAAAGGATGTAAGCTCCTTTTAAGAATGGATACAAGATGATATCATATAATAATGGCTCATGTATATTTAACTTCAAAAAGTCCCTTGTTTTTATTAATAATAAATGACAAGCAGCACCTCAGGCAAATATGGCTCACCTTGGGTGGCAGTATATGGAGTGAGGATAGAGGCCAAGTGTCCATAAATCCAGTACCAATCGATCAGTGGGCAGATTGCCTAAAAAGGAACTATCTGAAGCGGGCTACTGGAATCAAGCAATTGCCTCTAAATAGAACTATTCAATTTCAGTGCATTATTAACACTGGAGTTATTTCATTAGCATTTATTCTGCAGTCACAATTTAAACCTGCCTTTCTGAATCTGATTTTAAATCTGGAAAATGTAAGGCTGTTTGAGCTGAACTGGAGTTGAAAAAGCTGAACTGACAAAGGAAGCCATTTCCAAAATACATATTTCTCTGCAAAAAAAAGAAAAAGAAAAAAACCTCTCTGTTTAGTTCAAAAATTGTGCAAAATACACTGGCTGACACCCAGAGCAATGAGGGACTTGTGGAATGGGCAGATTTGTGTTAGTGCAAGGAGTTAGCTTAGCTGCACTAAAAACAGGGACAAAAAATTGCACCCCTGTCGAAATGTTCCCATAAAACAAACAAGGCATGCCACAGTTACACAACTGTTTCACTATTGCAAGCATTCTTGCCGGTGCACTAATCTGGAGTGCAAGCTCCAGAATTGGTGCAGATAGTTAGTGCAACAGTGTTGCACTAGCCCAGAGTTTCCCCCCCCCCACTACACACACACACACACACACGTGCTCCATTGCCCTGGATGGCAACCAGTGTTAAGCATGGCCTGATCTATTTAGGAGAAGCAAATTTAGATGCTTATCTATTGAACACAGTTTTTTTTCACGTGAGCATGCCATGGGTCCTTTTTATTAGCTAACTATGAATGTGCAGTGCAGTTACTGCAGCAATTTGTAAGAGGAACAAAATAAATATACACCCTAAAGTTGGGTATCATGTGGAAGCAGTGCTTCATTTCTAGAAAAAGAGATGCTTAAAATGGAAATGCCGCCTTTTGGTCAGGAAGCTTTCCCCTCTAATCTCTCACGAGTGCAGTTACTCAGTGGAGAGGGACTGGGAAGACCTGCGTTTGAATCCCCATTCAACCATGAAACTCACTGGGTGACTCTGGGCCAGTCATGTATCTCTCAGCCTAACCTACCTCACAGGGCTGTTGTGAGGATAAAAATAAGCATGTATACCGTTCTGAGCTCCTTGGAGGAAAAATGGTATATAGATGTAAAAATAAATACATAAATTATTCTTTCTTGCTGAAAATGTTTCAGAGCTGAGCCCTCACACTGAAACAGATGCCATTGCTGAGACTTGCCATGCTCTGCCACAAATTCTGCCAAAATGAAAATGAATCTGAATGCAAAATACCTCCACTTACATGTGTACCTCTCTCCTCCACATGGTTGCCTTGTGAAATATCAGAACATCTTCAGAAACGAAACATTCTTCTTTCTTCTTTCATTCCACATTCATGAAATGCCATTGTATTTAAAGTAACAGCTAATCATTCCCACTTTCATGTAAAATGTTGAAAGCACAATATATAAAATACCCACATCATTGATGAAATAATATTCTTTAAGTACATTAGTGAATGAATTGTTAATTACTTCACTTAAAAATGTACAAAATTAGCAGATGTGATGAGGGCATCCAAGGCTCTTTGGGTTTTTAACCTTCCATGATGCCCACTCAGATAGTTACCATATTCAGGAAACAGGCTGAAATGTTTCTCTTCTGTTGATCATTTGGAGTTTGAGGGGTGGCATGTTCTTTCATGTTGCCACTTTTTGTTTTGTCCTCCATCACTACTTTGTATATTTTCTTAATGTTCTTAATATTTGTTGTATGGTGTGTTTCAAAAACATTGGCCCACAGTACCGTGAGAGGATAGAAGAAGGGCTTCTCCTTCTGAAGGTTCACTGGTAAATGAATCCAAAATCCAACCACCAAGGACACAGGGCAGATTCATACAATTAGGAGCTGCATGATAGCCAATAAAAGGCTTACTACATCGGGCATGATGATGATCTTCAGCCTTCACTTTTGCAAAGACATTTTAATACAGGAGTTGGGTTGGTTGGAAGCTTAAGGTGACAGCTTTCCAGATAGCATTTGGTGATCCATGAAAAACCTGTTGACCTTTGTGTTCACAAAGTGCATTAAAATAGCACATCACGCTTCTTGCCAACCTGGCCCCAAGCCGATTCTTAAATGGAGAGAAGCAAAGAGAGAGGAGAGGTACTGCTTGTCTTATTCTGTGCCCCTGACTGCATTTGCATCTTTGTGCTGCCAGCTGCAGAACATGTACTCTCCATACTCTCCAATGCTTCACAGATGGAAATAGAGGCAATTCTATTTTGTGACCACTGTCTAGGCTTCCCCTGCCCTGCCCAGCCTTCACCACTGCCCACTGCTGAAGGCTGTTCTCCTCCTGGCCTGCTGAATATTGCACTAATTTACTTTGCAACAACCTGTCTTACACTGATGTTTTGAGGTCTATTAAATTTTACTTCAAACCCGGTGGCTGACATCCAGACTAATGCTGCACTAGTGCAACAAACAAAGATGCACACATGGCAGAAGGTTGCATAACTAAGCTCATGCTCAGAGTTGTAAAATCTCTTGTGATCTTGGTCCACTTGCTCAATTTTTATTTATTGTTAAATTTTTATACCACCTTTCTTTAAAACAATCTCAAGGCGGTTTGCAAAATATTTAATACCTTATAAGACTATAAGAATAACACAATAAAAATATTAAATTGGAATGTAAAAATAGAAATACAATTAAAAGTTTAAAAAACATGCACAACATAAACATAAAATACAAAGCTGCAGCAACAAAAACACTCTTATAGAATCCTGGGTAAAAAGCCAAGATTTCACTTGCTTTTTAAAAAATGTGATGGAGACTGAGAAGCGGATGCCCACCAGGAGAGCATTCCAAAGTCTGGGGGACAGCAACCAAGAAGGACCTCCCTCATTGTTGGCACCTGGAGCAGAGCCCCCTCAGATGACCTTGTCAAGCAGGCAGCAACCCTTGGCAGCAGGCGATCCCTCAGGTTTCTAGGGCCGAAACCATTAAGGGCTTTAAAGGTCCAAACCAGCACCTTGAATTGGACCGGAAACAAATTGGCAGTCAATGTAGCTCTTTCAAAATGGGTGCAATATGATCCCAGCAGGCAGCTCCAGATACAATCCTAGCTTCCACATTTTGCACTAGCTGCAGTTTCCAAATATTCTTCAAGGGCAGCCCCACATAGGGTGTTGATCCAGCCATTATGTGACTAAGGTGTGGATAACATTGGCCGGATCTGCCTTCTCAAGAAAAGGACACAGCTGGCGCAGTAACCGAAGCTTTGCAAAGGCACCCTGGGCCCTGACCACCACGTTCACCTAAGCTTCCAAAAGCAGAGCCAGGTCCAGCAATACCCCCAAGCTGCACACTTGCTCTTTCAAGGGGAGTGAAACCCCATCCAGAACTGGTTGAATCCCCTCATCCCAATTGGCTCTCCTACTGGCCAACAGCACCTCTAGCCTGACATAAATCTGTCAGGCTAGCCAGACTAAGCGCAACAGAGGCAGAAGCAGAACAGCAAAATTCAACAGGAATAAATTCTTCAAATCAGGTCCAGTCCGAGTCAGTCCAATGAATTCAACAGAGTCCAAAGCGAAATCCACAGGCAAGGTCAACACAGTCCAGGGTCCAAACATGGTCAAGGCAAAACAGGAACACAGCCGATTATCTCGCGGAAAACTATTGTTGCTATCAGCAGGGTATCTATGTTACAGGCGTCTTAAATAGGCTGAGCCCCTGGTGCTGTTAATTAAGAGTTGCTGAGTCAGCAGCTCTGCCTGTTGTACTGCGCATGCAGCTTCTTAGCTCTTGCTGTCTCTTGGATCGGTGCCTCTCCACAACTGAGACTGGTTGTGCCTCCGCCACAAGAGCTGCCTCACCCAGCTCTAACTCATCTTCAGCTCTCTGTGCGTCAGACCCACTCTCCTTTGCAACCTCTGGTCCTTGCCCACCCTCCTCCGCTGTCAGAACTGTCTCTACCTCCAACTCCTCCTCGGAGTCTTCCAGCATGCCCATGACACCGCCTTGTCCAGACACCACCCAAAGAGGTGAATGGGGCATCCTCAAATCCCCATTATTCCCTATGGGAGAAATGAAAAAACTAAAAAAATCTTCAAAAATTCATTAATAATCACAGGAGTGTCTGATTGCTTTGGCATCCGGTGGGTGGTAGGCACCCCTGGGTGCCTACCATCCATCCCAGTTTTGTGCACCTAGGTGCTCCACCTAGGGGATAATGGGCTGGTTCAAGTTCCCATTATACCCTATATAGACCCTTTTAGAACTGGTTAGAATTGGGTTCAGATTCAAACCAAATTGGGGGGGAGGTGAGAGGTTCAAGCAAAACCAAAACCAAACCTACCCACCCTGGTTCGAAGCTGGTTTGAATTAAAACCAAACAGGCTAAGCCGGTTTTGTGCACATCCCTAACCCAAGGCATGTCTGCCAGAACTGCTAAAACCCTGGAGTCCAAATCAGTACAGATAAGAGCAACTTTAACTGCAAAACATATCACAATAGGTGCCTTGTCCAGAGGGATCACAGCATGCAGCTACGTAATCCCACTACAGCTCTACATGAATTCCCAGACAGATGACAAGCCTTAGCTCAATCACAGCCCCTTATTTTTAAATGCAGACTATTCAGTATAATAGTGCAATCTTATAGTTTTATCATTTAAATAGCCCTATAATGGTGCAGTAGGGAAATGACTTGCCTAGTGGGCAAGAGATTGTGGTTCGAATCCCTGCTGGTATGTTTCCCAGAATATGGGAAATATGGGAAACACCTATATCAGTCAGCAGCGATATAGGAAGGTGCTGAAAGGCATCATCTCACACTGCACAGGAGGAGGCAATGGTAAACCCCTCCTATATTCTACCAAAGAAAACCAAATGGTTCTGTGGTCACCTTTACCTTTATAGCTTTTTCAATCAGCTTTTATTAATATTTGTATAATCATAATTTAATAATTATAATTCAGTTTTTATAGCTTCATAGTTTTATTACATCACAGGTCTTATACCTTGCAGTTGTAGGTTTTACACAGTTGTATAATTTTTACAGTTTTATGTTTTTATAGTTTTACAACTGTTATTGCTTTTATGCTATTATGACTTATACCTTTCTGTCTTGCTCTTATGCTGGTCTATGACCATAATTAAAATTATTGTTGTTGTTGTTTACACAGTCAGACAGGTGTTATTGACTGGTTTGTTTTATCCAGACATCGAGTCGTTCCCAAGGTCCTGGGATGGCTGAATTTTGTCAGTGTTGTTGCTGTTATTATTATAGATATCATCGCAGAATATAGGCTGTTCCCAGTAAAGTTGCTTTTTGTAATTGGCTGATGGTGATTTCTGTGGTCCCTATGGTTGTGGTGGTGGTGGTGGTGGTTGTTATTATTATTATTATTATATCACAGTGGGCTGTAGATGGTTCCTCCCCCATTAGCTGGGTGAATGTGTGGAGCAATGTCTTTGCTACATGGAGCTGTTCTACACTGAGCAGATGCAATGGAGGGCGAGACATGGGACCGGGTCTCATGATCAGTGAGACCCGGTTTTTCCCACTGAGCGGGCAGGGATCCCTGGGCGGCCGGATCAGCTGCCCACATGATGGCCAGCTCCGAGATGGTGCCAGCGGGGGCTGGGGAGCTTGGGGACCGCGCGGCCCCCGGAAGCCCCAGTATGCCCTGCATGAGTGCGCAGGGCATACTGGGAAGACTCCCGAGCTGGGAGGCTGATTTTAAGCCTCCCAGCGAGGGGTCTACTCACGAGTAGCCGCAGCGCAGAGCTACTCACGAGCAGATAGCCCGGATTTGCGGAGCGCTCACTCCACAAACTTGGGCTAAGGGGCAGGCTACAGGAGCGGGTTAGCTGCTCCAGAACCACCGGGCTCAGCCTGGAGCCTGGTGATTCTGACGATCACAAAAATCGGGTTAGAATTTTCCTAGCCCGATTTTTGTGATCATAAGAGTAGCCCCATTGTGTTTCTTCACTGACCCCACCACCATGGAGTAGTCCCTAAAATGGGCTCTAGCCTATGTTCAGTCAGATTCATCATAACTCTTCTTTCAGTGTCATTCCAGTCATCATCCGAGTTGTTTCATTGTCCTAAGCTCCTCAAAAAACTAAGGAACAGAACATGCTCCACCAAGCCAGAGAGGGCATTTAGGAGCGACCATGTTCATAGCCCAAGCTGTCTCCCCGTTACAGAGATTCACCAGGGCCTTGAAAGAGTCACCAGCTCTGGACACTGGAAACTACCCAAGGGCTCTCTGGAAACTGAGTGGATTCCTAAGCTTTTGAGGGCGGACCATTCCAATTGGTCCACCACCCCTGCAGAGGGTAGAAAGACCAGTCAAACTAAACCCCACTAGATGATGATCTGTCCGTGACAAGGGAGTTATCTCAAACTCCTCCACTTCCAGATCATTTATTCTATGGTCAGCAAAAACCAGATCCAGAGTATGTCCTGCCACATGTGTAGGGCCTGGTACCAATTGAGATAAGCCCATTGTTGCCATGGAAGCCATGAAATCCTGAGCCGTTCCTACAAGGGGTGGGTGGGCTCAGCACGGACACTGAAGTCCCCCAAGACAATAAGCATGGGGGAACCCAAAGCCACCTCCAAGACCACCCTTGCCAGCTCAGGTAGGGAGACTGAAGTGCAGTGGGGTGGTCGGTACACCAACAGAATCCTCAGCCTATCTTGGAGGCCTTCCCTCAAGGACAAACACTCGAAATTCTGAGATTGCCTTACCAGACACATGGAAAAGGGAAAGGTCTCACAATAGATGTCTGCAATGCCCCCTCCTTAACCCTCAAGGTGGAGCTGCTGCAGGATTGGAAAATCTGGAGGACAAAGCTGAGAGAGACCCAGCCACCCAGCTCATCCAACCAGGTCTCTGTCACACTACCAGGTCAGCATGCCCATCCACAATCAAATTGTCGATGAGAGATGTTTTAGCATTTACTGCCCTGGCATTCAACAGCAGCACCCTAATCCTAGAGGGAGTGTTTCCAGAGCTCCCTGGAGCTTCAGAATTAAGAGAAGAGCTGGAATAAGGAACAGGCCTCAGTTGCCTGGACCATTTCCCCCTATAATGGCCTGCTCAACTCCCACCACTATATCTTCCTCTGCCCTCTACCCATGAAGTCACTGCCCCCAACCATCTCCACTCTTCTGCTCTCCTAGACACATCTCCCCAGCCCAACCACCCCAGATCCTCTGTCTCAACCAAACCAGGCCCACAACGTCCTTAGTCATGCAACTCCACCTTGCTGACTCCTTGATGAAAACAAGGGATGTTCCATTTGTCTTCTCAGGCCCCAGTCTGCTCACCTCTCATGCCCCTGGTACAGCCTGTTGAATTATAGCAAAGCAAGCAATCACCTGGAGGAGTGCAGCAGAAGCAAACAACCCCACGCAAGATGACTTTCTTCCCTTGTTGCACAAGCATTGTATTTGCTCAACAAGCATAGTGGATAGCTTTGTATCATCCCCTGAAACATCTATGGAAGAGGAAGAGGTCCAGCTTGTTAGCTGGAGGCATGCCAAAGGTTGGGCAAGTGCAACACTAGTCTAGAATGCAACACTAGTTCTGTATATCTGCCTTGAAGCCAAGAGGGCAGCAAGACACATTAGATGCATGGGGTTAAGGGGAGGGTCTGCGCCTAGAATCTTTGAGTTGAAATTGGCCATTGGAATGATCATGAAACGCTCAGTCCCTTTCAGATATGTCTCATACTTAAACATCTTCCCTTTCGCTAAAGTGTATCCTGCTATGCCTTACCACCTTCTGATTCTGTCCTCTTCTGCCAGCTAAAAATTACCCTTCCTAATTTGCAAAAAATCTGTTCAAGTCTTCCAAAATTCTCTCTGCTTCCTTCCTTATGATTTCTTTGAAGAGCAGCATTCCTCGATATTTCTCTTTCCCAACATCTCTTTTGGCTTATGGTGCGTCTATCTCCAGTAGCTGCCAAATAGCTTTTAACACCTGATGCAAAATGGCCACCTGATGTTCAGAGAATGTAGCTGATTATGTCTGCCCTGAGCTCCTCCCTTCCCTCCCACTGGAGCAGTTGAGGTTTCCCTCATGGTGGGGGAAAGGGTAAGAGCACCAACTGCAGCAGTTTGGAGCAACTGAGTTGTCAAGCACTGTTCTAGTGGAAGAGTATTTGGAGCAGTGTTTGTCCTATAGTAGACAGGACAAAGAGAATTACAAATAGAGCTGTATTTGCCCTGTGGGGTCCACACTTATATGGCTCATTAGCCGAATGAAGGATTCTGACAATTATTATTCTCTGTGGATAGGCAGAGTTATCAGGCACAAATGGCTGTAAAATAAGTCTTTTCCCCACCATAAGCTTTAATTAAAATGGCATAGAAAGTTTTAGATGTGAAAAGTACAGCCCATCTGAAGTCAATGGGGCTTACTCTCATGTAATAGCAAATGGGGCTATTGATAGTAAGGGGCTTACTCTCATGTAAGGGTGCCTAAGGTTGCAGATTTTTTAAAAGTTTCAAATCTTATAAAAATGCATGATGTCTAAACATGCACAGCTCTTCTAAAAATGCACAATAGCATGTAACAATTTCTGACTGGTGGTTCAAATTGAAGAGCACAGAAACTATGACTTCTTACCAGGTCTGGTATTGAATGTAAATCATGAAGTGGAAAGATTTCCTGTTTCCTTTTTATGAATTGTATCAAACTGTCTTGTGTACATCTCTATCTCTTCATGTCACCTGATGCTAGGGAAGCAGTGACATCCTGAATCAGGGGCTGGAGGCAGTGATGGGTTGGATGTGGAATGACAAACTGAAATGGAATCCGGTCAAGATGGAGGTACTGTTAGTCAGTAGGAGAGCCTATCAGGATGAGGAGATTTTACTGCTTCTGGGTGGAATTTCACTCCCCTTGAAAGAGGAAGTGTGTAGCTTGGGGGTACTGCTGGACCCAGCTCTGCTTTCGGAAGCTCAGGTGGAGATGGTAGCCAGGGGTGCCTTTTCATGGCTTCAGCTGGAGTGCCAGCTGCATCCCTTTCTCAAGAAGGCAAATCTGGCCACTGTTACCCATGCCTTAGTAATGTCATGGCTTGATTACTGTAATGCGCTCTACATGGGGCTGCCCCTGAAGAATATTCAGAAACTGCAGCTAGTGCAGCTAGGATATTACCTGGACCTGCCCACTGGGACCATATCACCCCCATTTTGAAAGAGCTACATTGGCTGCCAATCTGTTTCTGGATCCAATTCAGAGTGCTGGTTTTGACCTTTAAAGCCCTAAATGGTTTGAGCCCTGGATACCTGAAGTACTGCCTGCTCCCAAGGGTTTCTGCCCGCTCGAGGAGGTCATCAGAGGAGGTCCTGCTCCAGGTGCCGACAATGAGGGAGGCTCACCTGTAGTGTATGCGGACCAGGGACTTCTCGGTCATTGCCTCCAGATTTTGGAATGCTCTCCCGGTGAGCCTCCGCTCCCCATCACAGTTAAAAAAAAACTCCATCACAGTTTTTAGAAAGCAAGTTAAATCTTGGCTTTTTACCCAGGCTTTTATTAAATGAGTGTTTTGTTTGCTGCTGCTTTGTATATTATGATGATATTGTATATGTTTTTAAAACTTGTTATTAGATTTGTATTTTTATATTTTATTTCAGTTCTTATTGTGTAGTTTTTATGGTTTTATATTGTTGAATGTTTTGTAAACCGCTTTGAGATTATTTTAATGAAAGTCAGTATTGAAATTTAAAAATGAATAAAATAAATAAAATAGATGATATCATGCCAGGAATAATGTTAGTGCATGTTGCAGACCCAGTGTGGTATAGAGTGGTTAGAGAGCTGGACTAGGAGCATCCCCACTTAGTTATGAAGCTCCCTGAATGACCAGGGATCAATTATTCTCACTCAGCCTAACTTGCCTCACACAGTTGTTGAGAGGCTAAAAAGGGTTGCCCTATGTATATCACTCTGAGCTCCATGGAAGAATGGTAAGATATATCTGTCAATGATGCATAAATAATCTTTTGCTGTTTTCATTTAACTATAGCAGGCATGAAGTCTCTTCATATGAGCAGCTAAAACTGAGTTATCTGCCTCTAACCTAGAGTTGCATGCATGTGTGAACCAGGGCAACTGCTCTAAACTGTGGTAGTCCAAATCTGGGTAATCCTGTTTCTAACCCTCACTCTTAACCCAGATTAGTGAAGAGCTGGGGCACCGGTACCGAGGCTTGTTGATTGTGTCTCTGCTTTTCCTGGTATTTTCTGGTTCCTGCAGCTGACCACCATGTTTGAGAGAGAGTTCTGTGTGTCAGGTTGGGCTGAGCAGGGCTGATATTAGGGTTGGCAAGGCTGAGAACCAGCCCAGAGGACCCACCTGGCCAATATCTGAAGATCTCTTCATGCAGTGCCAGCAGTGGTGCAGGCCTCCTGAACAACCCACAAAGAGATGAAATAAGACTAAACAGGGAAATTCTCAACTAAGAAAAAAGGAGCCCTGCCCTTGTATTTGCCTTTTAAAAAGTCAACCTGTATGGGAAACCTTTCACAGTTCTAACAAATCACAACCTAATGGTTGGGCTCTTCATCTAAAATAAATATAATCTACAAGGCAGGCAACCAGCATGGTGCCCCAAGCAGACTGCCACTACCTGAATCACAGTTGCTCTGTCCATAGAACATCTGGACCAGACTCCCATTAGGGCTGCCCAGAAGAATATAGAGCAGGCAGGATCCTAACCTCCCTTGGACAATGCAATATACATTGTGGGGTTGACGATAAATAAAATAAATCCTGGAGAAGAATTCTGCCCATTTTAAAGTACAGACCCTAGCATAGGGAATTGCTGCATATTGTGTAGTACCCATATTGTTCCACCTCCCACCCCCAAGAACAACAGCAAGTTCTACAGGCTGTATGAAGCCCATCCAGGGATTTCATACACAAAGGATTAAGCTCTCAGCTATGTTTGCTGGCCACATTTGGATGAAGATTTGCAATTGGTATAGTAGATACCAATTCAAAGTAATTGAAAGTGGACCCAATGAGCTTGCTCATTTCAGCAGCAGCACCTGTGAAAAACTCTGACAAAACATGGACTGCCCATAGATTTGGTCATCGATAAAACAGTAAAGAGTCCCTGAACAAAAATCAAATTAAACCCATTAAGGCATCACCACACCATTCAGTTCCTGATGGTCTAGCTGAAAGAGCAGTAAGAATCTTCAAAGAATGAAAAGTAAAGATGACTGAGTGAAACTTGGAGACCAAGCAGATTTGATTTCATTTGAAAGATAGGATCTTGGCTCTGGTGACTACAAAAGGCTACTGATGGGAAAGAAATCATTTGGATTTGCTGCATCCCATTATGGAAGGGGAAGTGCAAAAACCAAAGCCATTTCCTTCAAAAACGGAACCATGGTTATCATGCATGGGAGAGAGACTTGGGGGATACTGGATCATGATTACACCAAAACTTTAGTACCAGCCAAATTATCTGGATTCCAGGTAGGATCCCCATACAAACTGGGCCTATCTTTTTTTTAACATTTATTTAAATGATGGCCAAATGAGCCCTGATCAGGCAATCATAAGAATGCCTATGAACACAGATACAAGTGCTGGAAGCAGGTAGTCCTGCCCTGAAACATCATGCACCTCTCTCATCACACTGCTCACAGGAACAGGAGTGTTTGCTGAGGGCTGCCTAAGCAGAACTTGTAGAAATGTTTTCCGTTTCTGTAGAATGGAATTGCAGGGTAGCAGATAACCTCTACCCAGCTATACTGTCGGTTCATTTCAGCCTCCATGTAGGGTTTGGAGAATATTGGTGAACTGTCAGAGAAACCTAAATTAGAGACAAGGCAGAGCACTCTTACAATATACCCACCCAGTATTATTTATCTATCAAGTTCAGGAAGTTCTGTGGTCCTAGGAACAAATCTTTCTTCTTCTTCTTTTAATTGTTCACATCCAAATCTCTCCCATATCCACCTCTGGAAGGAGAATAATCCTTCTGCCTTTTCAAAGGACTTGAAAGGTATCTGCCCTCAATTTTCTACATGGAATGACATGAGGGTGCGCGTAGTTTTAGTGACATGTTAAACTTGAAAGTATGAGGAGACTGTACTTTAACAGACTGATCAGCAGTGTTAGTTATACTGGTAGATTGGCAATGATTGATGAAGCTGCTGTAATCTAGCTACCTGAACAAAATTTCCTTTAGCATGCATTAATTTTCTTCCCAATAGCTGTAGGACTAAGTGCCAGATTTTCTTACATAAATTTTATGCTGGTTACAGAAGCCAAATTTCCATCAGCTACAAACACAGATTACAAGCATCTGTTCATGTGATTACAAATTTGATATAAAGTGGCTTTTCTCATTCTGTAAGCAATTCCTAGAGAGGATCTGCAGAATGCCAAAACTCTGCTTTTCACTCTGGTACAGCTGTTGCATGCCACTTTATGAAATGAGAAGATGTTAGTGTTGATATAAATGGTCATCAGCCATTTTATACTGAGTTTTACACTCTCAGGGACCTAATTTTAGGTTTTGGGTTATTTGATGCCACCTACTATGTCACAAGGTACTCAAAGTGTCTGTGACTGAAATTATAGTGTTCAAACCTATGTAAAATACTAGCACTATGTATATTCTTAACTATTAAGCCTCTGGAAAATCAAGGAATATCATACTCCATTTGATAGTATGCAGTTTGAGAGTATGAAATTTGCAATTCCATGATCTAGGTCAGGACCAGCCATAATGAAGTTAAGTGTCATGTGGTGTTTCATCTACTACCCCCTTGTAATAGTGTTTAACAGTGCAATTTTGACTAATATGGATGTGAACTGAAAGTACTATACACAAATGGTGCATGGGGTCAAAGAGACTCCATAATCCACAAAATGCTGTTGTAATGCTATAATCAGTTTTTATGTCCATAGGTGCTTCGATCAGAACCTATTCCTACCATGTCTCATGGAAAAGAAGGATAGAGGCTGAAAACACAAGATCTGGGCTAGATTAATAACAGACTAAGTGTTCACTGTTCTCAATACCTTCTTTGCAAACCTAAATTGTAGTAGCATATTTTTCATAGCTAGAATCACTAATAGCTCTTTGCAGGTTTTATGTTAGCCAATCAGGCATTGGGGTATGCCACAAAATTCATGAGTTAGTTAAAGTCCTAGTGTTTTACTGATTCCAGTTAGTTTTATTTATATAAGAATTTATCTCACCTTTCTGACCAATAACTTGATAACTCTCAAGGCATCTGAGTGGCTTGCAGAATGACATAAAAAACCAGATGAGGAGAGTACTGGGATAGGGAGAGGAGGAGGAAGAGGAATATTCAGAACCATTCACTGAATATTTTCTCTAACCTTACTGAAAAATCAAATTGAGCTTGGTCTGCTATATTTTTGCTGTGCATTACTGAAGCCTCCGAAACCTCAATTACTAAATGACTTTTAAACATTTCCTACTTTTTATTCAAATAAGCATTTTAGTTAAACTGTTTGGAGTCAGGAGCATTACTTATTCATAGCTGTTGGAATGAATTCTGAATGCAGTTGCAGATGTTTGCTCCATTAATGAGCTTGCAGAAGTGTTTTCCTCAAGTAAGGGCTAACTAAAAGGAGGCCTGGAAGAAATGCTGGTATCGAAGCAGTTGGGCAGCACCTAAAAGAACGACTAGAGAGCAATAGATCCATTGCTGGCAAGTTAGAGAAATGAATCAATACAACTGAACAAGACCAGAATCCCAGAGCAGTATTCCTAAAACTAGTCCTCTGTAGATCCCCATAAAGGGACAAAAAACTAAGTTTTATCCAGATCAGATGGACATGATGATGGTTAGAGGTCTGGTTGATTGGGTTTAGAGTTTGGGAGCTCTCCTAGATCCAACATGGCTTCTGAATTTCAAGGTGGTAGCCATGGTCATGGCCAGGATTTCATTTTCCCCAGTTTTGACTGAAGCTTTCTCAGATGGGCAGTTTTACTGCAGCAGGAAGTGCCCAAGGTTAAGCCACTTTGAGCTCTGCACCAAAGTGCTACCTTTTTAGGATGTGTATAATGCACAGTAGCTGCAAAACATCAGGAACAAACCTGAATAATGCCATCAGCTGTATGAACGGTACCTTCTGCTGCTGTCCTGACATCACTGTAAATGGTTCCCTTGTATGAACTCCTGCCGAGTTAGAGAAGCTGCATTCAATTGCCATTTGGAAAAGGTCCTGGTACGCCAACTACACTCATTCCTGGAATTTGGAGACCTTGCTTCAGTTACCTGCTCCCTGATTATCTTGAGTAGTGATTTCTGCAATCTGTTGTGGGT
The DNA here is from genome assembly GCF_027244095.1 of Hemicordylus capensis. Lineage (NCBI taxonomy): Eukaryota > Metazoa > Chordata > Lepidosauria > Squamata > Cordylidae > Hemicordylus > Hemicordylus capensis. The sequence goes on along the minus strand of NC_069657.1, from coordinate 299,562,361 downwards.
TGACTGTCTCTGAAAGAAAATGTTTTGGAAGCTTTAGCTGGTACCGAATTTAACAGTACATCATTTCATGTTTGCTGGTGCAGAGATAATATAATACTAGTTCTTTCATAGGTTGACAATTTGCTTTTGGACATTATTCAAGGCAGAGGCGTAACTATAGGGGGGGCAGGGGGCACATGCCCCGGGCGCCATCTTTTCTGGTCACGTGGGGGGTGCCGCCATGACCAAATTTTTTTTAATTTTTTTTTAAATTTTTTGTTAATACAAATGTTTCCTGCTCAGTGCAGCAGTGCTGCAGCAGTCAAGGGAGCGTGTCAGTGCCCCCTTCCCCACGAGCGGTCCCTTCCGCGCCGCCTGCGCCCACCCCCATTGCTTTGCTGGCGCCTGGCGGCCAGTCAGTGGCCTGGCTTGGCGGCGGCGGCAGGCACTTGTGAGGAAAAACCTAAGTATAATGTAGTATGTTAGGGGCGCGGCGGGGGAGAAGTGGTGGGGGGGCGCCATTTCAGTGCTTGCCCCGGGCGCCATTTTCCCTAGTTACGCCTCTGATTCAAGGTACTAGTGCTAAGCTATAAAGCCCTCTATCCACCCATCATGGTTCATGGGAAGACTGGTTCATGTTCCCTCCACTCATGATGTGGGATCAATAGGCCTATGAAGTCCAACATTCTCTGTAAATGTGCCACAGTTGTGGAAGATCCTGCCTAAAAAGAACATTTTCTTGGTGCCATTTTTATGCTATTTTCAGAGACATGTAGATTTGCCTATACCTTTGGATAATATTTGATTTGTGCTGCATAGGCATATTTGAGATGGCTGTTCTCACTGCTTATTTTTAACTGCTCTTTTGATGTTTTTTAAATATTTTGTGATGTTTCGAGACATCAGCCACTTTGAATGTTTATCAGAGAATCGAAGGGCAAAGTTTTAAAGCAAATATGGCCACTGTCTGGGCATTTAGTAGGCCTTGAAACCTATGCACACTTATATTCTATTTAACTCAGTGGACCTTATGTTCATATAAACCTGCATAGGATCAGACTGATCAAAACCCTGCATATCACATCCCTTCAGTGTCTCGGACAGAGGCTCAGTATTTGTGAACTAGCTCTTCAGAAAATATGGGTTTCTCCAAGGAATGTGTCAAAACCTCACATCACACATGGAAGCTGTACTCTGTCTATAATGCAAAGAAATGATGAAACTGCTTTTCTATTGTGTAGTTTTGTTCAGACTCTGAATCTCCTGAAGACATCTGGCTTTATGCAAGTGTTCCATGTGTTCTGGTCCGATAAGGCCAGCACAGTGCTGTTGTATTTCTTTTTAGCTACCCTGCAATGGCATTTGTTATAATGTCCTCATAATCAACCACAGATTAATTTACATGCATAAAATATGCACTCGGTGGGGATCTGGCAGTTACAATGGAGCTGCATTTACAACTTGTATTTTCAAATGCGATGGAAATCCTGGAGCTGTTGTTCAAAAGCACCACTGTGGTTCTCAGGGATTCACAGGGAAAGTTGGAAATCTTTCCAACTGCAAATTCCCTTCACTGGAAAAAACCAATACTGAAAATATAAGGCCACACAGGGTGAATCTTTTGTTGATGCAATGGCATTTGTTATAAATTTGTTAGTTATAAAACTAACAAATTTTGTTTGTTGTCTGTTAGCTTGTGCTGTTATTTCTGGGGCACATATAAAGGATCTGCACTGTAAAAGAGATATACAGTGCAAAAGACCCCAAATTATTCCTATAGCCTCTAGGTCAATAGGATTTCCCTGCTGGTAAAAGTTACTGAATTGGGCAAATTTTAGTTTTGGAAACCCCAGACGCCCTTAGTGGTTTAAAAATTATAACTTTTGATTATAAACCACATATTTAACCCACTGCCTAGCCTTAAAATGTCTTGGGAAAATGCCTTCCAACAGGAAATCAAAGATCAGGAGTGGATGAGCATATGAAAATGGAAGTCAGTTACTTCCTCTTTGGTCCAAATTAAGGAGAATTTTATCAAAGTTTTCCTAAGATGGTATCTGACCCCAGTAAAAATAGCATACATCCAAAAAGACTGCTCTTCGCTGAGCTGGAGTGGTTGCGGGATGAAGGGAATTTATTTTCATCTCTGGTGGACCTGTCCTAGGGTGTTATCCTTTTGGACAGAGGCATTCACAGAGATGTGCAGGATTACAAACCAGAAAATAGGATTATGCCCCAGCTGGCATTAGTAAATGTATTTTCTGGGGTCAATATAAATGTGACATCCAAAAAATCGGTTGTGTTTATGGTAACTGCTGTCATGTGCAGGTTAGCTATAGCCAAGCATTAGAAAAATCAAATCTTGTAGATGGACATCTGGTACAAGACACTATGGCATATCATGATCTCAGAAAAGCTAATCCATATTATGCGGTCCCGTGCAAAGCAGACTAAAAATAATTCTTTTTATGCAATTTGGTCAGATTTTATTCTTTACACTAATTGGGAAAATTCTGGTTGTTTTCCTACCACAGACATTAGAATGTGGATGGGTTGATGAATTGTGCTTGTTGTATTATGTTTTGCTGTTCGTGTTTGGATCACTATTGTTTTGTGTTGTAAATTTGTTTTAATAAATTTATTTATTTATTTATTTATTTTAGAAATTGAATTAATCGAATATGACCCATTAAAGTTTATTTTCCTTGGGCCTTAGCCAAAAGGTTTCCAGTTTTGTTTTTCACAGCAATGTGATTTAAATTGATTTGAAACTATGTTCCTTTGTCTTTTCAATTTTATCTCTTAGAGAGAACTCGGTGATAGTATTCACACCTATGTAATTGCTTTCATCTGTTGGTCGACTATCTGATGTAGTTGTAATAATTTTAACGAAGTCGTTTCCCAGAGAAGTAATATTGGGTATGATCCAGCCACCTGGATTAATGAATGGATGGCAGGGTTTGGAAGCCATTGAATGGCTCATTGGGGGTCAATTACATAGTGCTGCTGAAGCCTCTGTGCAGGTCTTCAAAAGCTATATAAGCTATGTGCAGGTGGAGCCCAGCCCCCTTATTGTGCAATATCTGTCCTGTCCTGTCCTGTTCACCAGTGGTAGGCATCATTTTGCTTATGGGTGACTGGCAGCTCCCAAGCTTATCTGAAGTAGCTCTTTAAGGTTTTGGACTTCCCTTCTCCCTCCCCTTCCTTCCAGCTAATATTGCAGATCCAATTGGCTGTATGAGTGCCGAAACTGGCCGCACCTTTTTCAAACTCTCTCTCTGCTCAGTGTTGCTTTTACTTCCTCTTCCATTCATTTTTCTATTTCCTCTCCTCGCCCCCACAAAAGCAGCCTCTCTTGCTCCCCTCCTGCAATAAAATCCTCTTGGAATCTGTAGAATCCAGAGAGGGAAGGGTTGTAGCACATAAGGAACAGGCAATGGATTGTAACTAAGAGCATTAATAGTAGGGGTGTGCAATTCGGATTTTCAGTGATTCGATTCAGATCCGAACCGAAACACCCCTGTTCTCTTCTGTATCCAAATATTGCCCATCCGAATCACCCCTGATTCGATTTGGATCCGAATTAATCTGAAGCCAAATAGATTTGGATTAAAAAATTGGTCCTTGGGCCAAAAGAGTGGGGTGGGGTGGTAGTGCCTAATGGGTGGAGGCAACCACCCAAATTGCAGAGGGATTGGCCAAAGGGCTGATTTTTGGTGCATTTTTGAAGTTTTAATGTATTTGGGGCAGATTGGGGGAATAACGTGGGATCTGGGCCAAAAGAGTGGGGTGGGGTGGTAGTGCCTAATGGGTGGAGGCTACCACCCCAATTTCAGAGTTATTGGGTAAAGGGATGATTTTTGGTGAATTGTTGAAGTTTACGTGTCTTTAAGGTTTTCCCCCATTAGGTATAATGTAGGGTGTATCGCTTCACGTCAGGGGGAAAGGGGTGGCCTAGAGTGGTGTGGGGTTGGTGGTAGTGCCAGTTAGGGGCAAGGAAGCTGCCTGAATTTTTTCAAAGGATTTGGGCAGAGGGCTGATTGTAGCAAATTAGAGTGGATTCATGGTGTCTCATTGAAAATCATTTGCTATCATAGAATCCACACTCAGAATACCTCAGAAACAACAGAACCCTGTACCCCATGGGTTAGAAACCCATGGGGGTGGTTGGCACCCTATGTGAACTACATCACCACTCGCTCTGGGCCACCCCAGCACCCCCCAAGTGCACTTATGGGGCTGCTGAAAGCTTCATTATACATTATGAGGAAAAACCTTAAAGACGCGTAAACTTCAACAATTCACCAAAAATCAGCCCTCTGCCCAAATCCTTTGAAAAAATTCAGGCAGCTTCCTTGCCCCTACCCGGCACTACCACCAACCCCACACCACTATAGGCCACCCTTTCCCCCCTGACGTGAAGCGATACACCCTCCATTATACCTAAAGGGGGAAAACCTTAAAAACACGTAAACTTCAGAAATTCACCAAAAATCAGCCCTCTGCCCAATCACTCTGAAATTGGGGTGGTAGCCTCCACCCATTAGGCACTACCACCCCACCCCACTCTTTTGGCCCAGATCCCACGTTATGCCCCCAATCTGCCCCAAAGACACTAAAATTTCAAAAATTCACCAAAAATCAGCCCTTTGCCCAATCCCTCTGCAATTGGGGTGGTAGCCTCCACCCATTAGGTACTACCACCCAACCCCACTATTTTGCCCCTGGGACCTGAAATTTGAGCAGACATCACATCAGACCTTTTTGCATTGAAGTCAATGGGATGCAAAAAGGTGGGAAATTCAAATAGACATCATTGCTCAAAATGGAGCGGGGGGAAGAAGGCCACTAAATTGAGCTCCGAAACATCCGAATATTTCGGATCCAAAACAGGGGTGATTCGTTTCGGATCCAAAATTATTCGGATTTCTTAGAGGATGATTCTGTTCGGCTCCGAATCACCCGAAATTCGCTGTTTCGGGTACAGATCGTTCTGTACCCGAAACGTTTCACACATCCCTAATTAATAGTTTAATGAAAGAAGCCTTAATTACAGAAAGATAAATGCAAACTGTTTTCTGTTCTCCTGCTGTTTATTGTCTGGCTGCCCCACCTCCAGTCTAGGACTGAACTAAAAATATAACTAATCTAGAACCTTGTCTGACTCAAGGAATGAATCTACTAGAAACACAACAGAATCTAGCATCCTCCTTTCTCCCTCTCTCACCAGAAAATATATCCCCAATATTTCTCATGCAACCAGCTCCTGTTTGACTTTTATTCTATTCTTACTGGTAAGGAGACTCAGCAGAAACGGAGAGAGCTAGACAGAAAAGCAGGAGTGGATTTTTCTGTCAATTGGACACTTAGTTCTGGGACAAAAAAAATATTGGGCTGACTCTGAGCTAGGGATGCACACTAAATGGACTTTGTGTTTCGTTTTGAGCTCAAAATGAAATGCAATTGGTTGAAACGGTCTGTTGAAACAGCAGTCAAGCCAGCTGTTTCAACCTAACAACTCAAAATATTTTTAGTGTTCCAGCCATAGGGAACAGTGGGGAATGCAAAACATCCAATTGTTCCCCATGGGTAACTCCTAGGGACAACAAAGTAAGTTGGGTGCTACCTACCACCCAAACCAGAAAAGAAATGGGCAAGCAGGTGATTTTAAACAAATTTTTAACCTTTTCCTCAAACCCCTATAGATTTCCACAAACTGGTCACTGGGAAATGAAGCTCTGTTGGGGCTGATAGGCCTTGTCCCCTGCACTGGCCCCACCCCCTTTCATCTGACATCAGATGCAGGGGGTGCAGCCATTGCCTGGAATATGGTCCATTTGGACCCTCTCCCATCCCTACTCAGTCAGTGTTTCATTTAAATGCTGGCTGGGCTCCCCCTCCCCCCAGCACAGCTAGCGTTTCAGTGAAACACTTGCTGGGGAGGAGATAGGTGTGCCTCATGCTCCCAACCAGTGCATCATTTGCTTGCTTGGTGTGGGAGTGGGCAAGGGGGTGCCCTGGGCAAGGGGGGGCCTTGGCGGTCCCTCAGCCCCTGGTGGCTGGGGGGTAATTGTCCCCACTTGCTCCACAGTCCCTACGCCCCTATTTATACGATAACAAGCCAGCCAAGAAGCAGGGAAATTTCAAGCCAATCAGAAGCCAGTGCCATAAAACCAATCAGCAAGGGAAAAATCAACCCATCAAAATAGTGCTCAAAATGTTGAAATGTTTCAGTTGAAATGGAGTGGTTCTGTTTTGAACTCGAAACAGACCCTTTATTTGAAGGGTGCTGTTTTGAGCTTGAAACGGCCCATTTCAAATCAAAACATTTCAACCTTGAAACATTCTGCACATCTCTAGGCTGGGCACATGCTCACAGGAGGCACTCAATCTCTTAATTCTAAGTGGGTGTGTTGCTTATGGGAAGAGTGTGAAAAAAGATTTCTTAAGAGCTCAAAAACAAGGAATTGATGATTGTATGGAGTGGGACAGAATATAGACAGCTTTTTAAGGTGCGGGGAGGCAGCACCTTAGTTTTAAATGGGTGGGGAAGGAATGGGCTGCTTTAATTTTAAGAGATGGAAAGAGAAGGCACTTTGCTGCAGTCCTTCATCGGCTTGTTTTTGTTTTGTAATGAAGCAGTCTGACCAATCTTTATTGCTCACTAAAAGATAGAGAAATAAGGTTTTCAGTAGTTGTATCTCTTGTTAAAAAACAATATCCAAACCCTAGAAATTCCCAACGCATTAAGATAATTGGCTGTGTAGTATTGGCAAAAATATGCTTTTTTAAAAATAGTAAGCCATTCAGTAACTGTTTCCTTTTTGTTTAACTTCTAAGGCTATTTGAGTAACTGGAATAAAAATGCACCAATCAGATGGTTAATCTACTTTTCTTGCTGAAGTGGGAGGGGCTGAGAGTGTGATTGCTCATATGCACAGTTATGGGCCTGGCCAAATTGTATATCTCTGAGCCTCCGTTTTTCCTCTCATGGGCTATGATGGAGACTTGCTGTCCCTTTAAAAATTGCAAATAAGAAAAGAATTGTCTGTCTTTGATTCAATGGCTGGTTGGGCTTATCTCTCAGCATTACTGGCAATGGTTGCCTTTGATCAGATCTTTGTCTAGCTTTGCAAGCCATTTGAGAGGTTTTGATATTAAAATCCTTATTCAGTAGTTGTGTGCTTTTTTGTCACTGGCTTTGGTTTCCTAACCACAATTTTGTCACAGGCTGTGCCTTCTCATGCCACCATTTTGCCCAGGGAGATGCCAAGGAGGGGGGAGGAGTAAGGGTGGGGGGAGTTGCTTTTGAAGCCTTAAGCCTGCCTACCTCTGCTGTACATCAAGCTACATCAATGGCAGGGCACTTTGTTTTCCAGCAAGGCATTTAGTTGCCAAGTCTCTGGTCTGTTTGTGCAGGTTTCTTTTACTTGGACAATGTGGAGGGCACAGCTGAGGAAAGGCTATCATGAAATGGGGTTTACTGTGGGAGGAATGTTATGTGTTGCACCATGTTAGGAGAGGAGGCATCTCAAGATAAGGAATATCTCAGCCCTTTGGGGAGTTATATCCTTAGATTTAATAGAAGGATATTTTGGTTGTGGAAGGTTTATGGACCAAATAAATACACTATGATGAATAAAAATGAGTACAATTAGCCATTTGGTTCATTTTCTTTTCCTTGCCTGAGCCTCTTTGAGCACCCTTCCTGGCATTTAGTCACTCCTGCATAGTTCATATTTCAAAAGGTAAGATGAGAAGGCAAATGTCCTCTAGTTTTTGTCTTGCTGCTACTTAAGTTTTACTGTTTAAAGGTGGTATTCTCTCTTTGTTGTATCTAAAATTGTTTCAATTAATTTTGTGAGCTGCCTTGAGTGATTATGGAACAAGCAGAGTATGAGTGTTTTAAATCAAATTAATTGTGTCCCACAGGTTTCCTGTATCTGAAGAGACATCAACAGTTGTCTTGGGTGCAGTTTCTGAGGTGTCTGAGGCACTCAGATCAGCTGTGCCCTCACCCACTCATGCTGCGCTTTTGTCAGTCTGCCAATGGGATTTGTGCCATAATGGAGGAACTTGTCATCAGATCAGTCTTCCTGATGGTGTGGCCTCATTTCAGTGTGAATGCCCACTACATTTCACTGGGCGTTTCTGTGAAAAAGGTATTTGTGCTTTACATCCCCCTACTTGTTTCAGTTTAAGAAAGAGTGATTTTTTCAGATTCCATTAGCATTCATTCCTGGAACTTGTGCAGTGAGTTGATTACCTTACTGGAAATATGGTATACTTTCTGACTTTTGCTCAGGTACATCAGCATCTCTAGACAAATTTATTTGTATTGGTTTTATCCTTGTAAAACTGTAACAATAGATGACTGGCCTATATTTTTGTCACGCTCTGTCTTTCAGTGTGTTAAAATTACATCTTCAACAAGGGAATGTCTAGAAATATATTCCATTTGCATATGCCTTCTTTTTGTGAGCGGGAACGGGTGTATACTGGCTATATGCACAACTGTATGTATGTGTATGTGTGTACCATGGATGGATGTACAGGTGTAGGGCATCTGTAAAACGTTATCACTCTTATTTGGGAATGGGCATTAGTTCAGTGGCAGACCATCTGTTTTGTATGCAGAAGGTCTCAGGTTCAATTCCTGGCATCTCCAGGTAGGGCTGGGATAGATTCCTGCCTCAAACCTTGGAGAGCCGCTGCCAGTCAGTGAAGACAATACTGAGCTAAATGGACCAATGGTCTGATCAGCATCAGGCAGCTTCCTATGTTCCTGCTGATACTTCCGCATTACTTCTGCTCTGGTTCCATCTTGACACTAAGGGCTGGTGCCAAAGGATAATACAAGCTAGAGACCATTAAGCATTCCTAAATCTCAAGGATTTCAATAATAGTTTGGTATGCTTACCTTTTAGATAGGGACTGCACCCATTGTCCTTGCTATGTTCATGACTTCTGCTGGTACTTGCTACTGGGGCCACTTCGCATGCACAGGATATTTGTTTCTATGTGGGTGCTGTGTATGATTGTAGGAAAAATCTGTATAAGCCATTATGCAGATTGCATTTCTGCCATGAAACTGCCATTTCTAGATGCTCCTTTGTGTAAAAAACAAACACATTGAGGATAAAGGTTCTACAGACTACCTTCTAGTGTTCTACCATTTCAGCTCCTCTTATCATCTCAGCATGAAAAGTGACTGGATTATAAGTGTTCCATTAGATTTATCATGAAGGGTAGCATTGCCAAGCAAATATTCTCATTAGAGAAAAAACTTAATCCTGTAATATAAACAGGTAGACCACAACTTCTGAAAAATAGAAAACTATTGAAGCTGTACAGGTAGCAATCTCTTCTTGCTACTATATTTGACCTTGCTTCCTCTTTTTCAAGCATATTTAATCATAATTCTGTAAGGTTTTTGTGCACTTTTAGTTGCCATATGATAATTCAGTTGCGTGATTTAATTACCTTAATTAAATGAAATAATTGAAATCAAATTACTGGGTTAACTGTGGGTTTTTTTAAAAAAAGATATGGATATTATAAGACAAACTGGTCAATATCTGTTGCTTTCTGCATTTTCAGTCATAACTCCTTTATTCAATTACTTCCCAGAAACTTCATTTCCTTGATATGTTTGGTACTTGGCTCAAATGGCTATTAGTGTCAAAGGCGCATTTGCCTTTTGTTGACGCTGGATAATTTCCATTAGCATTATTGGGAATTACTAGTGTGTAGCGAAATGAAAGAGTGCCCATATTATAATTAAAGCTCTAATATCCTTCTAATAGACTTTCTATTGTATGAAATAAGTACAGGGCAACTAGAGCCAAAAATGCACTTGCCAGATTGTCAATATATTTGAAAGTAATGGAAACCCAGCTCACAACGCTGACTGAAAGTTGGTCATCATTATACTGTATGTGAATCCAATTAATGACTCTGGGCTAAAAACTATGAATCTCAGTTAACGATGCCTTAGATTTCAGAAAGTATTTTTAAAAAACACCTCCATTCTTATAGATGTAGCAAATTAAATGGTATTCCTCTATTTCAAAATGCCATTGGTAAAGAACTGACCTGTGGCAATGCATCATACTAGTTCTGTGTAAATGAATTTACTGGTTGACATCCTGCTAACGTACTGTACTTCTAACAACAGCATGCACACAGCACTAGTCCCCACACGCCTGGAGCATGGGTGCTCTTTTGCAAGAGTGTGACTATTTGTGGCACACTCTCCCTATACTGCAGAAACACTCTGTTGCAGTGGAGATATGTCCCTGACCCTTCAGAAGTGTGGGGACAAATGTTGAGCTAGCACTGTGTGTGCACCGTTAGAAGCACATAAAAAGTGATAGGATGTCAGCCACGGAAATTAGGGAAACTTTGTGCAAAGAGAAACATTTAGATTATAGACATAAGCAACTGAATAACATCCACCATGTTTAGGCCTGGTGAGCAACTATTTTTCCTAAAGGGCCACTTGGAAGTGCAGTTGAGGGTTGTGGCACAGCATCTCAGCTCCTCCCATCTGAAGTTCCCTGGCTGGAAGTTCTGTTGCAACCAATACTACTTCCACATACTTCTCTTGCCTCAACTGAAAACTGGGGAGGACTGTATTTAACTCTGAGGCTTCCAGTTAGTGAAGCCTAGACCTTTAAATTTTTAGTAGTATATGTTGTAATGGATCATCTCAAACTAGAGATTAGGGGCTTGTTTTTAGAGTAAAATACTGTAGCCATGCAGGGTCCAGTCTGGAGTAAAAGTAGCGGGTATTAAACCTGTCACCTCTACACCATTTATTTCTCAGTTATAATCCCTTCAGGAGCTGCCCCCCTCACCAATTGCCACTGTAGGCTAGAGAACCCCTTAAAATTAACCGTGGGCTAGAGAACCCCTTAAAATTGTAGAAATGTGTTATGGGGGAAGAGAGATGCTGTTGAGTTTCTGCATCTTGAGGGCTATTGTCACAGGGGCTCTTCCAGAAAAAGGTGACAATTCTTATTTAGCCCTTGTACAGAATATTATTATTGTTATTGTTAATAATAATTCAATTTCTATACCGCCCTTCCAAAAATGGCTCAGGGTGGTTTACACAGAGAAATAACAAACAAGCAAGAATAGTCGCCAGCCAGCCAGTGGTATTATTTAGAGGTTTCTTGTTTATGTTCTTGAGAGAATGGTGGAAGAAGAGTATGGTACATGTTGAAATGTATCATTTCAAACAACAAATTCAAAGCGTGTAAAAGTGCTGAAGCTTTTTAAAAATGATTTCAAAATCAAACAAAACCATTACACTCTGCACAAAAAGGGCCCTGTTTTTCTCAAGCTTCATTTTGAAGTAAAATGTCATTGCATTTTGGATCTTGTTCTTAGGATGGTGAAAAGATGTATTTGACTTAACACATTTTTCTCTCCTCATATTTCAAGCATGAAACACATGCATGGAATTCAGTGCCTGTGTTTCTTACCTTCCATTAAATGTCATCACTTAGAAAAATACGTTCTTGGAACATGAAAACAATCCCTCTGCATTTACATTTGAGGCTGGAGAATGTAATTCACTTAATAGCTTCCTTCAGCTCATCAGTGTTAAATTATTTGTAATTAAATGCTATCCTTGGCCTTCTGTTTATTATCTTACATGCTGTAACAGCTTGTCCAGTCCCTAAAGAGAAAAGAGTGTTGGTTGAAACTATTAGTATTTATAGATTTATTTGCATGCACAAACCTTTCCCTCTAATCCATTTTTGAGAAGCCTTTGAGGAATAGCAGACTGTATGCGTAGGATCAAGCATAAAATGTCTATATTTACTGCAAGTAATAAAGAAAGATCCAACAACATCAAGCCACCTTTTATTATATCTTTTGTATTTGCATATCCAAGATTCAAAATATCCAAGGGAGAAAGTATTTTCAAGATCTCACCCATGTGCACATTATCATGATGGCATTTAAATTGTCATCTTTACCAGCAAGTTGGATCAGTGCGAAGGTTGTGGCTCAGTGAGTGGAAACTGCAGCCACCTGCGGCCCTTTCCTTTTAATACAAATGAGTCCACATTGAGTTCTGTGTAGTATATTTCTGAGTGACTGGCTGCTAGGAGTATAGTTTTTATTTTATTGGGGGGAAATTCCCTTGCAATAAGAGACATGATCCACCAATGGGTTTGTTGCTGTTCTAGTCTTCCTCACACTCCACATTGACCTGAAATCCTCACCATGTAATACCTGAGAGAAGTACATGACCACTCAGTGCAGTCACGTGGCATAGCTTTAATATCATTTCATGTTTAATTTGTGTGTTGCTTTTCTACATTGCTATGCAAGACCGTTTACAACCCACAGAAATGACAAAACAACAATCATTAATAACAAATCACATCCTACAACAAATAAGTTCAAAGCAAAATAAATCATAATTACATAACTTTGGCTGGGGTTGTTGTCCTTTCAAAGTGCAGTTGGAGGAATTGATTGTTTGCAATATTATACAGAGGTGCAATCTCTTTGTGCACGTGAACCATGTTACTCGTGGGGGTTCCGTTCCTTGCCCACTACCACGAGTAACAGAACTGTGAGTAACGAGGCATTACAGCTATGAGGAAAGGGGGGTTAGGTTCCAAGGTGGAGGGGAAAATTTAAAAAGGCCAAAAAAAAGCTCAGAACTTACTGTGGTGTGCTGCACGGGTCCCCCATGTGCCCAGGAATGTCCCCAAATGGATGAAATGTCTCGAAAACTCTGGAAAATCATGGAAAATAGTTTGAGTTAGTGCAAAAACAAGCCATAAAATGGCTCCTTGAGACAAAATGGAGGGCAGAAGTGACCTCCGCAGTCACTTCTGGCCCTCTAGGAACCACAGATATGTGGGTTTTAACCCTATAGTATCCATGGATACTGGAAATGGGTGTCTATTAGACAGCCCACGGATATGCAGAACCGAAAGTACTGGTTCTGTGAATAATGAGGTTCTCCTGTATCTACAAAATAATATGTCAGGGGGAAAGTTGCTACCTTTGTGATGATATGAACACATCTTCCTCCCATCCTGCCATATTATTAGAGTCATTTTGCAATTCTTTTTAAAACAATCACTTTGGGGTGTTTTTTTTTTTAAGGTCAACTATAAATACATAAATGGGTAAACATGTGTGCTGTTTTAATTTAACAGCAACCCCCGCCCCCAAAAGACAGGCAGCTTGCACAAAGCGTGAGAGAATGAGCAAAGCAGATGGCTGAACCAATATTCAGCTCACTGATACGAATTGTTGCAAGGCATGTGGTGACATTGGGCTGGAGTCAGGCTTACTGCCATGGGTGACGAACCCACAGTGATTTTTTTAAAAAAAGTTATGTCTGTCTTCACTCTCAGTCCGCAGCATGTGACTAATGATAACTTGGTAATAATGCCAAATATGTGTTTTGTCTCTCTTAGTATCCTTTTCAGTTTTGTCAGACTCAGTAAATCCCAATGCATAAAGCTAATGGCTGACAAGGACACAGGCCCTGTGCTTTCCAAACATTCCCCCCGCTCCCCAGTTTGTAGCACTTCTCTTTGATATTGCATATATGTACAGGTGAAACTCGGAAAATTAGAATATCGTGCAAAAGTCCATTAATTTCAGTAATGCAAATTAAAAGGTGGAACTGATATATGAGACAGACGCATTACATGCAAAGCGAGATAAGTCAAGCCTTAATTTGTTATAATTGTGATGATCATGGCATACAGCTCATGAAAACCCCAAATCCACAATCTCAGAAAATTAGAATATTACATGGAACCAAGAAGGCAAGGATTGTAGAATAGAACACTATCGGACCTCTGAAAAGTATAAGCATGCATATGTATTCAGTACTTAGTTTGGGCCCCTTTTGCAGCAATTACTGCCTCAATGCGGCATGGCATGGATGCTATCAGCCTGTGGCACTGATGAGGTATTATGGAAGACCAGGATGCTTCATTAGCGGCCTTCCGCAATTCTGCATTGTTTGGTCTCATGTCTCTCATCCTTCTCTTGGCAATGCCCCATAGATTCTCTATGGGGTCAGGTCAGGCGAGTTTGCTGGCCAATCAAGCACAGTACACTGTATACTTTTCAGAGGTCCGATATTGTTCTATTCTACAATCCTTGTCTTCTTGGTTCCATGTAGTATTCTAATTTTCTGAGATTGTGGATTTGGGGTTTTCATGAGCTGTACGCCATGATCATCACAATTATAACACATTAAGGCTTGACTTATCTCGCTTTGCATGTAATGCGTCTGTCTCATATATCAGTTTCACCTTTTAATTTGCATTACTGAAATTAATGGACTTTTGCACGATATTCTAATTTTCCGAGTTTCACCTGTACTACTCTGCTCCACTATAAATATGGTATCAGGGGGCTAGAAAAACTGCTTACTTTTGTGGCTTTGTGGTTGAATGGGGCTCTCCGCCACTGTGCGCAGAGCCTGAGCCCCAGATTCCTGCCTTGCTAGCCACTGCAGAAGCATGCAGGACGACTTGGTTGAAAAGGAAAGCACTCTTAGCCTGCCTAGTATCATGTGCAAAGGGGGTCTTGTTGCTTAGAATACGAAATTCCATTTCCCACTGTGAAGATGTGCCCTTTATGCATGCGAGACATTGTCCTGGCTGCCATCTCATTCCGTCCCTATTCTCCAGTACAGAAAACATAAGAGCATTGCCCTTGCTTTGTGTAAGATGGCTGCTAGTAGGCAGATGGCTGTCTGCAACTGTAAAGTTCAGCGTGACAGATTTAGACTATCAGTGCCGAGTGCTGCGGGGGGAAACATACGTTGGTGGTTATTAATTGTGGGATTAACATTTTTAAACAGGCTCAAAGTTTTTAGGGTATTATCATTTTTTCCTAATAAATACTGCCGCAAACGACCATTTAAATGCCATATAATAAAACTTGGAGGAATATTTTGTTTTAATATACTACCTTATCTGTGTATATTATGCATCTGCCTAAAGGTCAGCTCCATGCACAAAACTCTGAATGAAATGGGAAGCCTTTGTTCCAAGCACTTGGGGGTAATTGAGCAGCATTTTAAGTACAAATGGTGGTTTCAGGCTTAAATTATGCAAGTAGGTATATAGCCTTATAAATCCTGAAATGCTTGAAAGCAATGGCGGTTTGTCATTTCGTAAATTATTTCAGGATTACAGCCGTAATGCATTTAACAAAATTATGAGGAATGTGGCTGCATTCCTATGCATGCTTTCTTGTGAGTAGGCCCCATTGAAATAAATGTGATTTACCTTTGAGTAAGCATGGTTAGGCTTCAGCTGCAAAAATGTTCAGCTTTCCTGGTAGTACAAACTTCGTATATTCCTGATTTGTTGCTTTCTATTTGAACCTTTTGCTGGTGTCTCCCATGTTGCCATGTTATGTTTCTTTTGTGAAGACTTTTTAAGCACTAAAGGCACTAATCTGGTAGCTAGTGTGACTACAGGCCATAGTGACTACAGAGGATGAGGCTGTAGCTCAGTGGTAGAGCACATGCTTTAGAAACTCCCAGATTCAATCTCTGGCATCTTCAGTTGGGGTGGGAAAGACCCCTGCCTGAAACATTGAAGAACCACTGCAAGTCAGTGAAGACAAGACAGAGCTAAATGGACTCAGAGTCTGACTTGGTATAAGGCAGTTTCCTATCTTCCTAAGCAGAGTCTCAAGGCCTTTCCAGATGGCCATATTGGGGGATAGGACTGTGGCTCAGGAACAGAGCATCTTCTTTGCATGCAGAAAACCCCAGTTTCCATCCCTGGCATCTCCAGGCAGGGCTGGTAAAGACTCCTGCCAAAAACCTTAAAGAGCTGCTGCCAGTCAGAGTAGCTAGCACTGAAATGCATGGGCCAATGGTCTGACCTGGTGTAAAGCTGCTCTGTATGTTCCAGGTGCCACAAATCCAGTGATATAGTTGCAAATTCAGAAGTACAGGCGCTTTCCGTGATAGCCCCCATGGCCATGCCTACCACAACAGCCAGGGAAGTCGAAAGGTACTGGCACTCCATCCAGAGGTGCACCAAGGTAATTTTGGAGCCTGGACCTAAAGGCCTTTGGAGCCTCCCTCCCCCCGGCTGGAGTCCTCCTCCCCTGCTGCAAGTTAAACATCATCACATTTGGAGCCCCCCCACCTAGGCCTTTAACATATTCCCATCCCATATATTTCTTTCTCCACTCCCTCGCTCTATCTCCAAAGCACCCAGCACATCACAATCACATTCACCTGCCCAGTGCAGTACAGGCCAGTGGCAACCACACCACCCAGGACAGACTAAGGATTTGGGGGGGTGGGCAGGGCGTATGGAGGCTCTGGAACTTGACCCCAAAGTCCAGGTGTAAGAGCACCACTGGCTCCGTCTCTGTGTGTCTCCCCTCCATTACACCCCTGCCCAAATCAAGATGTCACCAAAAGTTTGTCTCATGCTTTAAAAGATGGAATCTCTCACAGACACACAGTGATGACTAGGAGAAGGCAGGACAGGGGCAGATACACAACTTTGCAGTTTGTTTGGTAAAGTAAGCTTAACATTAGAAGCAACTAACAGAGTCTTTGCAGTTCTGCATGAAAAACAGTGTAGCAGAACAAACACATTGGCACCCTAGAAGATATGTGAATAGGGAAATAGGTAGTGTCCACTTAGAATAATAGTGTAATTACCAATATATTTCAAAATACCGAACAAACATCGAAAGAAATTATAGAGAAAAGAGCAACCTTGGGAATATGTATTGTGTTCCCACACATTCATTCATTTGTTGATTTATATAAAACTTTAAAAAACGAAGTTCCTTTCTTTTGTTTAGGCTTTGGGAAAACAATAAGGCCAGATGATAGAATGACTTGTTGCCAGCTATTGAACTCCCTCAGCTCTTTGGAGGATGACTTTAAAGGCTATTCTGCAGTAAAGACAAATTAGGGCATAGCTATACATTCTATATCTGGGTGTTCACATTCTGGCTATTATTACTCCAATTGCTGTTCCAGCAGTTTTAGAAGTGGTACACAGGGAACACTTAAATATTCCAGTCAAACTTATTTGATACTAGGTGACTCAACAAAAATGTGCTGTTTGCAGATAGAAGCAAATAAAAGCTATCTAAACACTTTTAAGATACTTGACTAAACTATCATGGCTTCCATCCTGTGTTTTGATGTTCATCTAAATAAACATTGCACAGCCCAGGTTCTTTGCACTTTTATCAGTAAGGCTTGCGTTAGGCAACCAGCAATCCAGGTCTGCTAGGGAGCCCCAGAACTAAAATAGATGTTATCTCACCCAACCAAGTAACTGCTCTCGTGATAATCTACACATGTAAGCAGTCAACATCAGCAAATGGTACCTTTGGGTAGCTGCCACGGGCCACTGCTTACATCTGCCCACACCTGCCATAGGGACATAAGAAGCTGGTTTCTACCAAGTCACTCAGACCATTGTCCCATCTAGCTCAGTATTGTCTACAATGATTGTCAGCAGCTCTCCAAGGTCACAGGCAGGAGTCTCTACCAGGCCTGCCTGGGTAGACAATACTGAGCTAGATGGTCCAATTGTCTGACTCAGTATAAGGCAGCTTCCTATGTTCCTATGAGATACTAGGGAGTGAACCTGAAACCTTCTGCTTACAAGCATGCAGATGCTTTTCCACTGAGCTACGGCCCCATATTTTACAAAGCTCATATGTGGAGCCACACCGCAGAGGCACACGATCAACAAAACAAAGTTAACGGAGCACTTGCTCCATTAACCTCATTTAAGGGGAGGGGTTGGTAGGCAGGTTAGCTACCAGGGAACCACTGGGCTCTCCCATGAGCCCGGTGGTTCTCACAATGGAGGAGAACCAGGCTAGGCTCCCTTAGCCCGGGTCTCCCCCATCGTGAGAATAGCCTCATAGTTTTCCATCCAAATGCAAACCAAGGCAGACCTTGCTTAGCAAAGGGGACTAATCATATTGGCTAGCACAAGGCCAATTCTCTTTCCCTGCCCTTGAATCATTCCAAAAAGAATTAGGTCCAACTATTGGCAGCCTCCGCCCCACCCCACTTGACTTAGCATCACCCCAGGGCATGAGGAAAGCACTGACAGCTACCACTTTTCCCCACAAAAGTGGCACTTGACTGAAGACACACTCACCCAAACCTGACTCTGTATATTTGAATTCTTAAAGCAGCTGGAACAATTTTTATGTATTATTTATCTATTTATTCAATTTCTATACCGCCCTTCCAAAAATGGCTTAGGGCAGTTTACACAGAGAAATAATAAATAAATAAGATGGATCCCTGTCCCCAAAGGGCTCACAATCTAAAAAGAAACATAAGATAGACACCAGCAACAGTCACTGAAGGTACTGTGCTGGGGGTGGATAGGGCCAGTTACTCTCCCCCTGCTAAATAAAGAGAATCACCACTTTTAAAAGGGGCCTCTTTGCTCAGTTAGCAGTTTTTCCATGATGGCCACATTTGCAACCAGTAGGTTCTATCTGAAAGCCAAGTGAAGGAACTATTTATAAAAACCTGGGCATAAGTTTTGTTTTTCATAGGCTCAAGAAAGAAAATGTAGCTGAAAATGTGCCTGATGGTCTCTCAGATATTATCTAGCCTCTGTACTGCCATTGTACCTACTGACTGGGAGCTGGGAGGCATAAAGTACATCTTTCAAATCCTGCCTGCAACTCTTGTCCCAGGTACCTGAGCTCCCTTACAACTCCACTCCAAAAGCTGAAATACAATCTAGAAAGTACAAAGTCACTCAAAAGTTCCTGCCCTGCACAGGTGCGTAGCAAGGCTGGAGTGGGCCCAGAGACAATATTTTAAAATGCGCCTCCCCTCACTGAAGCTTAACTCATGAAGTAAAGAAATCTTAAATGAGGGTGAAGACTGGTAACAAAAAGCATAGTAAAGGTTTTGTAAATTGTGGATGATGCAAGTCATTTAATGGTACTAGAAAAAGACATGCTGTCCTGGTAACTCCAGGTCTTAACACTCACATCAATTTTGGAGGACAAATACAACTGAAGTAAGCCCGGACAGGTACACGGCTGGGGGAGTCAGTCATGTTACTTGCCTCGGGGGGGGGGCAAGGCAGTGAGCCCCCAGACAACTGTCTCCCTTTGCTCTATAATAGTTATGCCCCTGGCCCTGCAAGAACTTCTTCAGTCACTTCATTGCATGGGTCAGCTCCATGTTCCCCAAAGCAAGTACACGTGGAGTGGTTTTCTCCATTCAAGCTATTGGAGAACACTGTGTACACCAGTACCCGGATACAGCTCTGGATCAGGATCCTTTGTGTCTTTCCAGTCACCCTCCAGTGATATATGTGCTCTCACTTGGTGTTTGATCAAGTGCATTTCCCGCTCTCCGTTTTGAGAATTTCAGATACTGCAAAGCTGGAAAGAAAAATAAGTAATTTGTGTCAGAAGCAATAAATCGGTAGGAAAAACCCCCATAAAAGTGGCACAGTGAATGAAGGATATCACCTCTCAAATACTATTCACCTAGACTATAGATTGTATTGTACATCCACTGAAAAATGTCTCAATTCCTAAGAAGCAACTTGCACATATTTCAGAATTGACATTATTAATAATACAGGTGAAACTCGGAAAATTAGAATATCGTGCAAAAGTCCATTAATTTCAGTAATGCAAATTAAAAGGTGAAACTGATATATGAGACAGACGCATTACATGCAAAGCGAGATAAGTCAAGCCTTAATTTATTATAATTGTGATGATCATGGTGTACAGTTCATGAAAACCCCAAATCCACAATCCCAGAAAATTAGAATATTACATGGAACCAAGAAGACAAGGATTGTAGAATAGAACAATATCGGACCTCTGAAAAGTATAAGCATGCATATGTATTCATTACTTAGTTTGGGCCCCTTTTGCAGCAATTACTGCCTCAATGCGGTGTGGCATGGATGCTATCAGCCTGTGGCACTGATGAGGTATTATGGAAGACCAGGATGCTTCATTAGCGGCCTTCAGCTCTTCTGCATTGTTTGGTCTCATGTCTCTCATCCTTCTCTTGGCAATGCCCCATAGATTCTCTATGGGGTCAGGTCAGGCGAGTTTGCTGGCCAATCAAGCACAGTACACTGTATACTTTTCAGAGGTCCGATATTGTTCTATTCTACAATCCTTGTCTTCTTGGTTCCATGTAATATTCTAATTTTCTGGGATTGTGGATTTGGGGTTTTCATGAGCTGTACGCCATGATCATCACAATTATAACACATTAAGGCTTGACTTATCTCGCTTTGCATGTAATGCGTCTGTCTCATATATCAGTTCCACCTTTTAATTTGCATTACTGAAATTAATGGACTTTTGCACGATATTCTAATTTTCCGATTTTCACCTGTATAACCATAACACTGGCTAATATAATCACTAGCATGTACTATCTGGTGCTTGAGGATGTTCAAAGCTTTCTTGTACATTAACTCAGCAGTCATTACAGCAACCTTGTAAAATTGCTATCTCCTTCCCAGGAGGGTGGTCGGGGAAAATGCCAAAAATGATAACTTTGTTGCTGCTTTGCTTTTACTGAGGTATCAGCAAAGACGAGAGAGTCACAACCAAGGCATCACACCTGGCTGGTGGAGAAGGGAGGATAATATCGCTTCCTCAGTCCTTCTCTGCCCCTCATATTGCTCTTCCTGAGATGTCATAAAGCCCAATGGCCAGCCTGTAATATTCCCTTCCCAGGCAAGATGTTTAAGAGTGTAGTGGCTGACTAGCTCCAGCCACTCTTGGAGGAGACGGATTATCTAGCTCCATTTCAATCAGGCTTGAGGCCTAGCTTTGGAGCAGAAACTGCTTTTGTCGCCTTGTGGGATGGCCTGTGGAGGTGGGTGGGGCGAAAGCGAGAGCGAGAGAGCAACCTTGTTATCTTGGAACTTTCAGTGTCTTTCCATACCATTGACCATGATATTCTCTTGGATAGGCTAGCCGAGTTGTGAGTGGAAGGCACTGCTTGGAGGTGGTTCTGCTCCTACCTCAAGGCCCATTCCCAAAAGGTGGTGCTGGAGGATTACTGCTCAACCCCTTGGCAGCTATGCTATGTGATTCTGCATAGTTCCCTTCCTGGGCAAGGGTTCTGCTAGGTCCCCTTCTTTCCCCTATGCTGTTTAACATCTACATGAAACCGCTGGGAGAGGTCATCTGGAGATTTGGCCCAAGTTGTCATCAGAATGCGGATGACACACAGTTGTATATATCTTTTTCATCAGATGCAGGTGAGAAAGTGACTATCCTGAATCAGTGCTTAGATGCAGTAATGGATTGGATGAGGGTGAACATGTTGAGACTTAATCCAGACAAGGCAGAAATACTGTTGGTTGGTGGTTCCTCTGCCTGGGTGAATGATGTTTAATCTGCTCTGGATGGGGTTGCACTGCCCCTGAACACCAGGTTCACAGTTGGGGGGTTTATCGACCCAGCACTATCACTAGAGGCTCAAGTGGCCTCTGTGGCTCAAAGCGACTTTTATCAGCTTCAGCTGGTATACCAACTGCGACCTTACCTGGATTGAGATAGATTGGACACAGTTACCCATGCTCTGGTAACTTCCCACTTAGATTACTGCAATGAGTTGTTCTAGGGATGGGAAGGATTTGAGGGAGGACTAGGCCTCAGAGCAAATGCTGGGTGGGCTTTTCCTAATAAGAGAAAAAAACCTAGGAAAATCAAAACAGGACCAATCCAGAAGACTAGGCAGAAACTACACTCACAGCCACCACCAGCAGCAGAAGAAAAAGCTTTATTTTGTTTATGGAATAGACTCCCCAGTGAGGTTTGCCTTGCACCCTCACTTTGTTTTTTAGATGCCAGGTGAAGCTTTCTGTTCACTCAGGCTTTTTAAAATTGATTTTTGAAATTGATTTTAAAACATTTTTAAAGAATTTTGCGTTGTATTCTGTATTTTCGTTTTGTTTGCTTTGTGTGTTATGTGTTTTTATTGAATGTTTTTAATGTTGTGTTGTGAGCTGCCCAGATAACAATTTGTTGTTGTTGTTACATTTTATATCTCGCTCTTCCTCCAAGGAGCCCAGAGCGGTGTACTTGAGTTTCTCCTCACAACCCTGTAAAGTAGGTTAGGCTGAGAGAGACGTGACTGGCCCAGAGTCACCCAGCTAGTTTCATGGCTGAATGGGGATTTGAACTCGGGTCTCCCAGGTCCTAGTCCAGCACTCTAACTACTACACCATGCTGGCTCTCTTCTTCTTACAGGGCAGATAACAAATCAGTTTAATATATTAAGTCAGGCCTGCTCAACTCCCCCCCCCAGCTATTTTTGGACTACAACTCCCATAATCCCCAGTCACAGTGGCCAATTGTCAGGGATTTAGGGAGTTGTAGGCCAACATCTGCAGGAGGGCCAAAGTTGAGCAGCCCAGTATTAATTCCTTCTCATCTCGTTCCCCACTTCCAGCCTACAGCCTTGCCCTTACAACCCTTTTCCTCCTCTCTAAACCTGTGGTGGTGGCTGCATTGCCTTAATATTCTGGGAGGATACAAGGCATGGAGATTTGCTGGCATACTAGTAGGTCGGTATTGCTACCCCTTTATTGCAAGGAGAGGGGGGATGTGAGATTGAGAGTAGGAACTTCCCTGGAAGCTGTTGAGTTTGTGGCTGACCTGAAATTTGAACTGGATTTCACATTCATAGTCACTACACCACACCACATTATGTGCAAACAGCTGCATCTATATTGCAATTAGAAACAGAACTGGAAGGCATCTTGACTGTACTTAAAGAAAATGTTTTAATAGTTAATATCGGGCAAGTTGAAGGTAAACAAAATGCTAGCTTTCTCTGGTGCCGAAAGCCACTTTCTGTCCTCCCCCCCCCCCAGTTTTCAATTTCTGCCATTATAACAACCTCTCTTCTGAAGCCCTGTGAAAAGCTATATGCAGGCTGATTTTATTGATAAGAGGCCTTGGAGACTTTAAAAATAATATTGCACCACAGAAAACCTGACTCTTCCAGTTCCATTCTCTCTTTTCAATGCTTAATCAGGCAATTTTGACTGCCTGGGGTGTCAACCTTCTGTGCAAAGAACTGTGTGAAATGAATTCAGCTCAGTGGCTCACATTTTGAAAGTGGAAAAACAAAAGAGGAAAGGCTTGAATGGAGCCACAGGTAAAGCACAAATACTGCATGCCAACATTTACCTTTCAATTTTAGCAGCAATTATATCCTTGTATTACATTTAATAATAAGCACTTTACTTCAGTTTGTATGATACCTAGCGTAGGTATTTATGGATTGGCTTATGCACTGGCGCTGCCAAAGCAACATAATCTGCACCATTGTGTTGGTACTGTATGGAGGTGGCCGCTCACAGCTGTCTCCACACAGTACTGTGCACTTCCAGTGTGTGTGGAGCCTTTCTGGGAGGCAGAGCCATGTACTGCCCAGTGATGTCAGGGGTGGTTCATAGGGCATGGTGGGAGGTTGCATGGGGAGTCTTGAGGGGACAGCCCTTCCAAGAACTGTCCCCATTCACTTTTTAAGCACTGGGGTGGTGCAGGTTCTGCCTCTCAAAAAGGAGGGGCCCCCACACACCAGAAGTGTGGAAAACTGCACAGAGACATATGCTGCACCTTCATACGGTACCAACTCAGCGGTGCAGATTATTTGGCATTGATGGCATTGTAGCACAGGCCTAACATCTGCTTTCTGTAATCAGCAGGTCAGTGGCTCTCCAGTAGAAAGGCAAGAAGTGAGGAGAATTTTTGTTTGTATATTTTAGTATATTTGTATACTGCCCAAAACGCAAGTCTCTAGTCACAGAGTAACACCCATTTCCAGCAGCTTTCTGTACTGCGGCAACAGTCAGAAATGGGAGGGATGGCCATGTGCTTAATTTAGTGAAGTATCATATTCAGAAAAAAATGCTATTGTCAATGGGTAGCAACTGCAGCGTTAGGAGGAACACCAATGGTGCCGTATTTCCCTTTTGTAGCTTGCTCGCCACTTCTGCCACAGATCTGTGAGTTTCGCACCTGGCTTTGTAATTGGAGTATTGGTTATAGTGATGGTTTTTGGACTGTTGGGTATATGTTGTGTGAGTATTACATTGTTTTTGCACCCATCACCTCCAGTCTTTCCTGACACCAAAACATACCTTCCATGCATGCACACAAAAATGCTCTTTCCACCTGTTTCTCACATAGCTGTGTTTCACTGGCAGTTACTTTAAGACTGCAGTCCTAAGCAGAGTTACTTGGAAGGAAGTATTATTGAACTCAATAAGACTTAAGATGAATAAACATGCTTAGAACTGGGCTCAGTCATGTTGAAGAAGATATTTGAATGGTAATTTGTGCATGATAAGGAACTTCACATTAAAAAAATCTTCAGGCATTGGAACGCTCAGCACATCTGAACCTATTCTCAGGCTATTGTGATAGTATATTATGGGTTTTAAATTCACTTAAATCAAATCTGAACCATAACTGACAAATTATATCATAAATATTTCCATTTTTAAAGGTAGACAAATTTGATCTTTATCAATGTGACAATAAAGTAGTGTATATTCATTCTGCTTTTAGATTTTCATAGTTAACAATGCTTTTGACCTCAGAATCTTAGTTCTCATGGGCCAGTTTATTTCTTGGAATCAATACATGTTTCAGGTTTACAGGAAAAAACCCACATCTGTTTGGTTTGTTGATTTCTTATTAAAAGAAGGAATAACAAATTGTTTACTTTGTGTTTGCACATGAACACAAGTGGCAAGAAGCATTTAGCAAGCAAATATAAGAACATGGACCTTTTAATATTTTTTTCCCATAATCACAAATGAAATTAGAAGGCAGTTATTTCTAAGAACTTCAAAAGACAGTTGACTTCAAACCACAGCACTATTACTGAGCCAGATTTTTGTGGCCTTCTGAACGTGTAGTGGCTGTGGAGTTGATTATTATGTACTGAACATTTATTTATTTATTTATTTGACAAATTTCTGTACTGCCCAAAACTCACATCTCTGGGTGGTTTACAATAAAAAAATACCATTAAAACAAAATTAAAACAGTCTAAATTTAAAACATGTTAAAAGTGTTAACTGTTAAAACTGCAAATCTTATTAAAAGCCTGGGTGAACAGATGTGTCTTGACTAACCTTTTAAAAGTTTTCAGAGGTGGAGAGGCTCTTATTTCAATAGGGAGTGCATTCCAAAGCCTTGGGGCAGCAATGGAGAAGGCCCGTCCTTGAGTAGCCACCAGACAGGCCAGTGGCAACTGTAGACGAACCTCTCCTGATGATCTTAATGGGTGGTGGGGATCATGGTGAAGAAGTCGTTTTCTTAAATACCCTGGGCCTAGGCCATTTAGGGTTGCATTTATTTATTTTATTTTATTTATTTTATTTATTCATTCATTTTTATACTGCCCTTCCAGAAAGGCTCAGGGCCTTTATAGGGTTTTTTATAGGTTATAACCATCACCTTGTATTTTTCCTGGAAACTTATCGACAGCCAGTGTCGTTCTTTCAGTACAGGTCTTTGTGCTTTATATAAGGTCTTTCAACTGTACATAACATGCTGAAACAACCCCATTCCACTCAAAGCTGGCCCTACCATGCAGCAAAATGAAAAAAGCTGCCTTAGTTGGCAAATATTGGGGGACAGCAGGTTTGGAGCCATTCAGTCACCTATGCTGTGGCTAGTAGAACCACAGAACCATGGCTCTACTCTAGCCACCCCATATTTATGGTCAGCAACGCTCTAGTCCAACCCCATAGGAGTAAACCTCTCCTCTCTTTTAGGGGTGTGCAATTCAATTCACTGTCAAATTGATTTGGGTCGAATTGGGGGTGATACACAAATCCGACCCCAGATTGAATAACCCTGAAAACAGAAGGCCCAATTCAGGCTCAAGGAGAATCACCCCCGATTCAACCCCTATCAATTCAGGAGATTTGAACACCATTTTGAGGCCCGTTTTGCTGGAAGAACAGCCTTCAAAAACTTCATTTTATTTATGTATTTAATATATTGTTATACTAGCCACTACCAAAGCCTCTAGGCAGTTTACAATAACAAAAACAAACAAAACAACAACACATTTAAAACATGTATAAAATTAACAGTTAAAACAATCAATAAAATTCAACTAAAACATCAACTAAAAACTTCAGCTAAAAAACTTGGCTGAAGAGATGTGTCTTCAGTTGTTTCCTAAAAGTCATCAGGGATGGAGCAGCTCTAATCTCAGCAGGAAGTGTGCTCCACAGCCCTGGGGCAACTACAGAGAAGCCTTGTCTGTGTCACCACCAGATGACTCAGACAAACCTCCCAATGATCTTAATAGACAGCAAGGTTCATAATGAAGAAGGTGTTCTCTTAAATACCTTGGGCCCAAGATTTTAAGGGCTTTATGCGTGATAACCAGCACTTTGTATTTTGCCCAGAAACCTATTGGCAGCCAGTGTAGTTATTTCAAAATAGGAGTTGTATGGTTTTTTTCAGGACAACCCGGAGACCAACCTGGCGGCAGCATTTTGAAGCAATTACAGTTTACGGACTACATACAAAGGCAGTCCCACACAGAGTGTATTGCAGTCATCAAGCCTGGAGGTGACCAGCATGTGCACCATTGTCTTAGGGTCACTCACTTTCAGGAAAGGGTGCAGCTGGCACATCAGCCAAAGCTGATAAAAAGCACTCCTGTCCACAGCCTCCACTTGAGATACCGGAGAGACAGTTGAGTCCAGAAGTACTCCCAAACTGTGAACCTGTTCCTTCTGGGGGCATGTAACCCCTTCTAGAATGGGTAGATTTATTCCATCTCCGTAACTGCAGCTCACCACAGTGAGTACCTCTATCTTGTTGGGATTCAGCTTCAATTTGTTATCCCTCATCCAGCCCACTACTGCCTCCATGCAGGAATTTAGGGAAGTTATGCCATTACCTGATGAAGCTGACATGGAG
The DNA here is from genome assembly GCF_027244095.1 of Hemicordylus capensis. Classification (NCBI taxonomy): domain Eukaryota; kingdom Metazoa; phylum Chordata; class Lepidosauria; order Squamata; family Cordylidae; genus Hemicordylus; species Hemicordylus capensis. The sequence goes on along the minus strand of NC_069657.1, from coordinate 299,535,397 downwards.
AAATAGATTTGGGTGTCATCAGGGTACTGATAGCACCCTGCAGCAAGTCCCCCAATGATTTTTGCCAGTGGTTTCCTGTAGATATTTAAAAGCATTGCAGACAAAATGGAGCCCTGAGGAACACAAGATAAAAGCTCTCACTTTGTAGAACAGCAGTATCCAAGCAACACCCTCTGAAATCTGCCTGAGAGGTATGAGTGGAACCACTGTAAAAGAGCACTTCATACACCTATCCACCTCAGACGGTCCAGAAGGATACCATGGTCAATGATATTGAAAGCCACCAAGAGATCCAAAAGGATTAACAGAGTTACACTCCCTCTGTCAATTCCTAATTGGAGATCATCCATCAGGCTGACCAAGGCTGTCTCTACCCCATAACATGCCCGAAAGCCAGTTTGAAATGGGTCTAGATAAACTGTTTCATCCAAGACCGACTGAAGCTGAGAGGCTACCATCCTCTTAATCACCTTGGCCAATCATTGGAGGTTGGAGATTGGCCTATAATTGCCTAACTCTGAGGGATCTAATGTAGGCTTCTTTTAAAGAAGGTCTAATTTCTGGGTAGTTCTGTCCTCCATGGTAGGCCAAGTCCTCCACATCAGTGCCAAGTCCAGGGCGGAGGGCTTGTCTACCCACCCATCCCAATTGGTAGACTACCTCTCCCTGGGGGAAAAGTGCCATTTTGAGGCCTATTTTTCCTGCAAAATGGGCCTCAAAATGGCATGTAAATCACCCCAATCAGTTCAGTGATTCAGGCCTGATTTGTTGAGGCAGCCAGCCAAGCCTGCCGCTTTATACAAATCTGTTCAAAGGGGTCTGCAATTCGATTCGATTCAACCTCGAATTGAATCACAGATTTTGATTCATGCACACCTGCACTCTCTTTACTATTCTTCATCTCCCTTTTCTGTGGCTACCTCAACACTCCCAGCATGGGCACAGTGGGGATCAATTTTCACTTATCTGCCCTACCTCTGGAAGTGCTCTGTGCCTTCTAAAAATATGGCTCTGAGGGCCGCACAAAAATGCAAAGGGCCACACAAAATATTTTTGGAAGGCACAGAGCACTTCCAGAGGCAGGGAAGATCAGCTAATATCACTCCCCTCTGTGTGTGCTGCTGAAGTGGGGAAGCCTCTGGCTGCAAGGAAGCATTTCCGGCTGCATCCTCAGTTGCTTAGTCAGGGTGTCAGCCCTTACGTTGCTGAAGGGAATCCAAGTGCAAGTTATTATCCCAACTGCAAGCCATTCAAACCATAATGGGCTGCACCGAGGCCAGTCTCCCACTTTCCATGTAGATGCCGCAGGGTGCTTCCAGATCTTACCCTGTGCTCTTTCTCAAGTCTGCACTGCCATGGGAGAGTCCTGCCTCTCTTTGCACCCTACTTACTATTCCCCAGTTAGATCTCAGAAACCCTTTTGGAACTCTTGCTGTACATGTCAGGTCCTTTTCAGAGAAATGAGTAGCATCCTTTGTGTACAACTTGCATGCATTATGTATTTACATGAAATCATTGCACACTCCTGCCCTCCACTTCATTCTTTCTTAATTCTTTATTTGCCATTTCCCTGATCTGATCTAGTTTACTCTCCAAAATAGATAGATATAGATTAGATTAGATAGATAGATAGAGAGAGAGAGAGAGAGAGAGAGAGAGAGAGATGGATCCAAAGGGTTTTTTAGCACATTTCAATGCTTGTCTGCCTTGGAGGTGGTAGCTGAACTTTTATCTCTTACAAACAGAATGATCTAACATGAAATCAAGACAACAAGGTGATTCTGTTTCATTGCCCACATTTATTACCAATCCCTGATGCTACCTAAACACTCCAGAGCTCTAGTCATCTCTATCTTTATTTGCTCAGTACCTAAGACATACTCTCTTTTTTTTGTTATGCACCTATATCTTGAATGACTGCATAGGTGCTGTATTTCGCTTTATATACAGCCCATATCTAGCTTCACCGGAACTGACATCTAATAAGAGTGGAGCTATTTTTGCATGTCATAGGAGCAAACTATAATCTTCCTTCCTGAAGGATACCTCTTCTTGTGCTGCTTCACACAGTTATGTAACTTATTATCAGGCCATCTGTACCATCTTGAACCATCATATTTTAATAGCAACTCCTCTTTATTCCATTGACAATCTTCTACTAGAAGCTTCCAGTATGTTCCCCAGGCATCTTCTTAAGGATATCTTGACTGGAATAATCATTAATATGAGCAGAGACAGTACTCTGGATTTGTTGTCTCTTTCCAATATCTCCTCCTTCAGGCTTTGCTTTCATGGCTGATTTTTATTGTCTGCTTGTTCCTATTTCAGTCTAATGCTTGAGTGGACATTTCTTATTTCAGCCTCATTGTGTCCTTTTCAAACTTCAGATTTACCTACCACCATCAGTCTCTGGTATGACAATAGACTATGCTAGTATCCCACAGGATGCTGGAAAACCATTGAGGCAGTAATTTCTTATCTTCAGTCCATTACATCCTGAAGATGTGGTGACTGAATAAACATATTTAAATTTGCAATATTTACATTGTTTAAAAGATTGGGAAAGTAGCTGACAATGAGATCAGGAAAGCACGAGTGCAGCGAGACATGCAGATTAACAGGACTTCAAGATTAACGACACCAGGAAGGGGGCGCTTTTTAATAACCAGGAAGCCCTCTGTGCCACCAAAAATATGTCCCTGAAGGCTGAGCAGTAAAATTATGTCCCTGACAGCTGTGCAGCGATGTACTTTGGGTGGCACAAATGGCTTCGGGGGGGTCATCAAATTGCCCCTTCCCTGCTGCTCTGGTGTAGTTACTTGGAAGTGCTGCTAGTCTACACCTCTTACTACACCATTGCTGCCTGGTTCTGGATTTCAGCCAGTGTTCCTGAGATTTCAAGAGAGTACAGTTTTTTATAAAATTTGAAGAACTCCCATAGCCTTTTTTCCCTGTAGAACATTGTCATGATCTTTTATTTTGGTTTCTATTCCAATAGTTTATCAGCTTTGCTACCTCCTAAAAATGCCATTGTTCAATACAATTTAATTGTTGTTTTTCCTTATATTACATACAGTCATTAAATACAGTATATCCAGTTTATTTCTAACCATAGTCAGTTGCTTTTAAGTTGACTACTTATGCTCCTTTTCCAGTTGCCAAACTTTATTCGTAAACTTTTCTCTTGTTTTTACTCTCCCTTTTTGTATGCATATACTAGCTTAAAATATGCCTTCTTGCAACAGCCATCTATGTTCTGACGAGCTGGAACTAACATAACCAACTGATCTCTCCACATTTTAAAAAATTCCATAAGCTTCACGGTGCTACTTCATTTATAGACAGTAAGGCTGTTCTCATGAGCAGCCCAATCCAGGCTAGGGCAGACCAGCCTGAGTTGGGCTTACTCATGAAGAGCACTGGAATCGAGCCTGATCCCGGCGCGGCCCTCACAGGTAGGTCAACTTTTTGCCCTGGCCTTCAGCCAGGGTTTAAGGGCACATGTACTCCATTAACCACAGGGCTGGGCTCATGTGTGTGCTTGGGCTGCACACAGCCCAAGCACACACAGAGTCAGGTACTCAGAGCACCCAACTCATGAGTGATTCCCCTAATGCACCGTGCTCACTGTGTGGTGCATTGTGGAATATCCAGAGGCTGGGATGCATTGTCCTGGCCTCCAGAGATCTGTACTGCTTAGAGCAACGCAGACCGTGTGGGCACACAATCCGTGCATTCCACCTAGGAACATGGCTAAACTGAGGGTAAGGTAGATTTGTCCCTGCCTTCCCCCGCCCCGCTGCTGCCCCTGCCCTGGGATCAGTCATGGGAATAGCCTTCGTATTTCAGAGCCACCAGCCAAAATCTCTGAGCTTTTAGCCATGCAGGCAGTGATTCAGAGCTGTACATAATTTTCCATGCTCCAGTGCACTTCAGCAGAGAGCCAGTGTGGTGTATTGGTTAGAATGTTGGACTAGGACCAGCGAGTCTCAAGTGCAAATACCTACTCAGCCATGAAACTCATTGGGAGACTCTTTATCTCTCCACCTAACTTACCCGACAGGGTTGTTATGAGGCTAAACATAACCATGTACACTACTCTGGGCTCCTTGGAGGAAGAGCGGGATATAAATGCAAAAATAAATAAATTAAATAAACATGGCCTTGGCATAAGTCTTTTGCTGGTCAGGGGCTGCTGCAGATGTACTAAAAGGGCTACAAAGTGCTTATAATTATTTGCTATCTATTATATTAATGGCAGTCAATGTTGTTATATAGTACTGTATGTGCTCATGAATCCTAGCCATGAAGAAAATGACATAGTTTCCTAGTGTTATTTGGAATCCTAATCCAAGGGTGCTGGCCTGATACCTGTACATTTTATTGAATGATGAGGAATCTTTCCAGTAGTGTTGCACAATTATGTATTAATGGCCAAGTCCCAATGAAACATAATCGTTTTTGAAAATTCTTGAGGCAAATGCATTAGTGTCTTATATTGCTGTATAATATTCAAGACATTTTAGCCATGAGGTTGATTATATGGTACACGGTGTGTATAGCTTGGCCTCATGTCAAAATAATTTTGTGTTGCTGTGAGTTTTTAAATTGCTATGAGAGTTTTTTTTTCTCCACAAAGAAATCTGCTACATACCAATGAGCAATTAGTTATTAGAAATCCAACTGAGAAAGCAGAGGAATTAAACAATAGCTTTAAGGGAACTTCTAAAGTATGAGATTTTAATAGTCTGCCAGCAATGCCAATATTATTGTAGTTGATTTCTTAATTACATCTACAAAGACAGCGTTTAGGAGATATGCTACATATTTAATTGCAGCATGAAATATGTCAGTTTGATTGGTTTACCCTCGAATAAGAACTGCTGAGCCTGACTACATCATGTGTATCGTGGGCAGAGGGTTTCCTTCTCACCTCCACTGAAGGTTTGCATAGGTTTCTGTGGCTTAGTCAGCCCACAACCTGGAAGTCAACGCAGTTGTGGAAAATGGCCCCGTATGTGCACTTCCCCATCCCTTATGTGTCACTGGAATTCCTTGGTTACTCCAAGCAAGATTATTCCCCATCTGCACTGGTTTGGCTCAGCTGATGCGCAGCAGTCAGCTAACCACTTGTGCTGTGAGGTATGTCTGCTTGCATGAACACAACCAGACACTAAGGTTTTCTCTCTGAAGACTGCAGGTTGAAGGAGAAATAAATAATTCAAATCCATCATTTTAATATTTTCAAACAAGACAGGAACTCTTATATTTTCTTTTTCCAGGGCAAAAAGCAATGGGGAGGCAATATTTTAATAAAAACATTGCCCACAGAAACCTATTAAGATCCAGCCTCCTCCCTCCATCACACTCTTCCATGATAGTTTATAGCCTTTTCATTTACAAAAAAACCAAAACAAACAAATGAACAAAAAACCTGCAGACAAACGGTAGATAAAAGATCTCCACATTTAAGATGGCTATTATGATAATCCTGAAACAAGTAATGAGCTGTACTGTGGTATATTAGGACTGATTGAACTTCATCTGAGTTTTGTTTTTTTACATTCCTCCTCAGCTTGTTCTCTTCATATTTCTCCTGATTTCTGCATTTCTTCCTCTATTGCTTCAAGACATGGATGCTACTGGGCATACTCAGTTCACAGCTGGTATACATCCTGCATTCTCCCTTACTTTACACTGTTAAAGTTCCTCATCTCCAAAATTAGAGGGGTGCTAATACTGCAAGAGAAGCTCTTGCTCTGCTGAGTCTCCTTCCACAAGTCCTAGCAGATGCCTCTAAATACCACTTGTAGGGGAGCAGCAGGAGGAGAGAGGGCATGCCCTCAGCTCTTGCCTGTGGGATCCCCAGAGGCATCTGGTGGGTCACAGTGTGAAATAGGATGCTGGGCTAGATAGACTTTGGGCTTGATCCATCAGGACTGTTCTTATGAAAGGGGTGGATAGGACAGGCCAGGCATGGCAGTGGAATGAACTGCTCTTTCTGTGCTTCTGAGAATCTGCAGTGAAGAACTTAGACAGAAATGGGAAGTTGAAGGCTGGAGGGCAGTGCTAAAAGAGCAGCTTCTTGTTGTGTTTAGCTGGGGGAGCCTCGCCCCACCACTTTCCCACCAACCCAAGGATGGAACTGACAGTGGCTTTGTTGGTTTGCAAAACCTGCAAAATGCTAGGATCTTGCTTCCTGCCCTGCTTTCTTCTGGAGAAGGAAGGGGTGGGTAAAAGGTGTGTTTGATATCTAATTCAGAGAATAACTACATACTACATGTAATACTACATACTATATGTAATACTACTACATACATACTACTACATACTACATACTGTATGTAATATGAGAATAAACTCAAGTATGTAGTACACCACTCTGGGTGCCTTGGAGGAAGAGCGGGATATAAATGTAAAAATAAATTAAAAATAATAATAATTCCAACCAAGAGAGGTTCGAGGGGGAAACCTTTTTTTGCAAAAAAAGAAATTTTTGCTTTTTTATGGTTGCCATTTTTTGCTTTCCCCTTTGCTTTCACTATTGGTTCTTCTTTGGGAATAGATCGTCTTTGTGATAGATAGATAGATAGATAGATAGATAGATAGATAGATAGATAGATAGATAGATGCTGATGATTTTTTTTAAATGTTAAAGCATTTTAAATTCAAATGGCAAAAGTAGCAATGCTATGCTGCTCCACCACACAATTCTCATGTAGGCAAACATGCAAATGTATGTGTACTCACAAAGCATCTTAAGGGAAGCTAAGCTAAGCAAAGCTGTGAATATTCTTGCAGAAAGACTCTAACAGTACATACTCTATTACTGTGATAAGTATAAAATGGTGGTGCTGATTTATAATTATGGGAAATAGCTGAGAACTTTAGATCTGCCTGTGTCTGAATGTTCACTTAAGTGGCTTGGTAACCTTTTTAAACAGCATTGAAGAGAAATGATCCTGGAAAGATTATGAGACGTTAACTCTCATGTAGTGTGTTTTAAATAGAAAGATTAATTCCTAGATTCAAAACATCACTGCATCTTAAGTTAGGCATTTTTTTTCTAAATGTACTGACATTTTTAAAACAATTGGTCACATTTAAATACTATCATATATATCAGTACATCAGATAGCATTCTAAGTTAGGGAACCACAGCCTGGCATGAGTCTCTTGTGCAATGACGCTCTTTATGTCTTGGCAAGCATCAGGCTCTTGGGTTCTGCTGCCCAGAGAATTCTGACTGGCAGTCCAAATGGGCCAGAATAAGTGTGTGGTCCAATATAGGCACAGAGTCAAATACCAAGTTGGCAGTAGAGAATCAAGAGAGCCTGGCAAGAACACCTGTGGGTCTCAGACGTGCCCTGGGGGTATTAGCCTCCTATTGTAAAGGAAACCGTCTTGAAATTAATTATGCTAAAACAAAGATCATGGCCCTCGGTAAAAAACCTAAACATCACAATTGGAAAACTGATGACCACCCTATTCAGCAAGTTTCCACCTTCAATTATTTGGAGGTCCTCTTCCATGCCTCGGACTCTAGGAAGCCACATGCTACCTATGTGTCCCAGAATGCTCAAAGGAGTGCGTCCGCTATTCTCAGGGGTTTTTTTGGAGTAAGGGGGGGTGTTTTACACCCTCTGCTATCAAACTTTTTCTTGCCAGATCTCTTGCTCAGCTTACATATGGTGCACAGCTTGGGCCTTTATCTAGTTTTCAGCAGAAAGAATTCAATCTAAATTTCTTAGAGCTGTACTTTCGACCCCCCCCCCGTTGTGTCTCTAATGCCAGATTGAGACTGGAGACGGGTCTAGTGAAGGTGGAGGCTAGACATTGGATACTTACGATTTTTTACTGGATTAAAATCCATCACTCCCATGGCAGTTTAGTATTTCTCACATTACAAGATTCATTTCATGCCTCCTGGGAACGCAGAATACTTACTAAACTGGCAACATTGGGGTTGCTTCCGCTTACCCTGCTCAAAATGGAAGTATCACAAGCCCGTGCCTTGGTGAAACAGAAAATATTAGACACGAAACGGCAGGAAGATTTATCTAAGTCTCCGGTAACGATACCACAAGGTACCTTGTTGCTCCTTTATCTTATCTGCAACAATTAGACATCCCCAGATATAGGCTGGCTTTTACACAGGCCAGATGTAGATGCCTTCCCTCTGCTGTCCTTAAAGGTCGCTACAGTGGGACTCCTTATGTGGAACGTCTATGCCCCTGTGGTGATGGGGAAGTTGAAACAATCGAACATGTTTTGCTTTATTGCTCCTTTTATAGGGACTTACGTTTAGAACTAATATCTCCACTGTTGGCTCGTTTCCCAGGAAATTCGCCTAGCCAACGAGTGGCTTTCCTGCTTGAGGACAGCATACCTGCCATTACTCAGAAAGTGGCGGGCTTTTGTGCAGCAGCTCGAAGAGTGCGCCAGTTTTTAATTAACAGTCCTAGTGCTGCTCTATAACCTTTCAGTTATAACATTGTTGATGGGTTAGACTGTTGACTTTTTAAAAAATTATTTATAATTTTCTGAGTTTTACCTGTATACTCTGAACAGGGAGAACTTGAACTCTGAGGCAGTGCTATAGAGTTTAAAAGGCAAGGAGCAGGTGCCTAGTCAAACCGGGCAGGGGTCAAGATAAAAGGGAGCAATCAGGGAAATTGAGCAAGAACTTAAGCAGTGTCCTCACACAAGAGATTAATTGTTTTGAGTGAAACGTGTCGGGAAATTTAGGTCAAAAGTAGTACTTTTTCACACAGTGCATAATCAGTCTATGGAATTCTGTGCCACAGGATGTGATGATGGCTGCCAACCTGGAGGACTTTAAAAGGGGCACAGAGAAAAGGGGCACAGAGAAATTCATGGTGGACAGGTCTATCAATGGCTATTAGTCTTGATGACTAAAGGCTATATCCAGGTTCAGAGGCAGGATGCCTCTGAATACCGATTGCAGGGGAACAATAGCAGGAGATGCGGTATGCCTTCATCTCCTACTTGTGGGCTGCCCAGAGGCATTATGGGCTCTGTGGTAAATGGGATACTGGACAAAGTAGACCTTGGGCCTGATGTAGCAAGCTCTTCTTATGTTCATAAACTCTGAGCCTAGGATTTTGCAGAATTCAGTGTATAGAGACTGGCCCTGCAGTTCAGTTGACAATGTGTTCAGGCTAGGGGTGTGCACAAATGGTTCAACTTGAACCAGGGCCGGTTTGGGGGTTTGATCGCAGACCTGGGGGCAGTTCAGTCTGTAATCGAACTTGGCCTGATTCGGGTGAACCATTTCAGGATGGTGAGGGGTGGCTGGGCAGGGGTGGCGAGAGAGGTAAGGAGCTCCTTACTGATGCTGCTGCTCTCCACTGCTCACTTGATGTGTCCCCAGGTGTGCTCCCCCTCCTTTACCAAGCTGACCGACTTGACAGTGGCTCGGTTCTGGCCTCTGCATGTGCACGGAGCCCCAAAGCAGGCTGTATCCATCCAGGCTGGTCCTCAGGAGGCTGGCGGAGGGGTTGGAATAGCCCCCGGCATTGCCGCCACCACCAATGTCTCTGCAACTGCCATGCCAAGTACCCTTTCTCTCTCCCCCTCACCTTAAGGAATGCCCCTTTACTTTAATGGTGAATCCTTGCCGGATTCCCCTTTACAAGTATATCCAAATATGACCAGACCGGACTGGACCTGGATCAGCTGGACCTGGAACCAAAATGGGCTGGGTCGGATTGAATCCGGATTGAATTTGAACCAAACTGGCCAAAGCGGTTCCATGCACACCCCTGGTTCAGGCAGACTGCAACCTAGATGACTCTCTTGAAACACTCAGATCAGTCTGCTGAACATGCAGTAAAAAAACACTGTAGGTACAGGAGGTAATGCATTGGATCCTAACTTCTGGGAATCCTGGTTCCACACACAGTCACACGCATTTCACACTTTTTATTCTGAGTAATGAGAACTGTGAATGCCAGGCCCAGAGTGATGCCACCACTTAAGAGGATGTTGATGTGGACCTCAGTGGTGAAGTGGGGGCTCCTCAGTAGGAGCAAAGGGGTGCAGCCCCCCCCCGCAATATCTTCACCTGCAGCACCATTTCACTTACCTAACTATAAGTTACAGACTCTATTTGAATTCAGTAACGCATGTATCCTCTTTATCTATCAAGACTCTAGTGCTCTAGGACCTGCATTTTATGTGGCTATGGTGGGTTCCAGATGCTGTGCCCTCAATGGAAAAATTAACATAAGAATTCTCTCCCCCAGTTTTAATATTAAAGAATCTCAGCCAATAATGAGCTTTTTGTTTGTTGTCAAAAGGTGGGCTATTCTTCCAAGAGCCTAAGGAAAGGCTTTTACTGATTTACCTGACCACCAATCAGGAGCACCTGAAGACACAGTTTTTGAACGAATACTAATACGACTAATATTTATATACCACTTTTCAACCCAAGATCCCAAAGTGGTTTACATAGAGAAGTAAAGCTAAATATATAAAGGTGGATCCCTGTCCCCAAAGGTCTCACAGGTTAAAAAAAAACCCCCAAGATAGACACCAGCAACAACCACTGGAGGAGGGGTACTGTGCATAGGGCTTGTTGCTCTCTCCCTGCTAAATAGAGAGAACCACCACTTTTAAAAGGTGCTTCAGGAGTTTAACTGAACACTTGCAGATGTCGCGTGCAGGCACAGCCTCTACTTCTGGGTACATCTGGACAATGTAGCAAATGGGGTGGCAGGGAGGTACATTGCCACCCCGATGGACTTTTAGATAACTGAGTACCGGCAGGGGAAACACGGTGGGTCGGGGGTAAGTGCATCCTTCCCCGCCCTTAAAGCAGCACACACACACCTGCTGTCAAACCGAGCCCCTCCGGTTCTGTGCACATCCCTACAATTTGGAGCAAATTTATTCCAGTTGTAGGGACTTCCTTTCCTTGTGAAAGGAAAGTAGGCAGATCCGTTCTTACTAGAACAACTTGTTGTTAGAGAGATCGTGATGTGCTGGTGTTCCCTCTTGTGCTGTGCTGTGTGAAAATGTGGTTGAATTGAGGAGAGCTTTGAGATCCAGATCCATCCATCCAAGCAACCTTCCCTTCAGTAAGCAAAATGTTTATGATGATTGATCTTAATTTTCCAAATGATGCTTATTTAATTTTGTGCTTATCAGAAGTAGGGGGGTTCGAGTTCGAGACAGGGATTCCCAAGTGCTCTGGTCTGGAAGGGTTTCTGCTCTGACTTGCCTCCGCGTGGTGGTTTGGGTGGGGGGGCTCCAGCCAGCAGGAGAGAATCCATCCCAGGTCGGCTTGGACCGGCACCGCAGGATGGCGGGGGTGGCTGGGTGGCTGGGAGGGATGGAGCCTGGCCAGCCAAAATGAGGGAGCTTGCAAAAAGAAAACTGTGCTGCTGTTGGGCTTGCTAGGGGGTTGGCTCTCTCCTTCCTTCTCTCTGTCCCTCTATCTCCTTCCTTCCTTCCTTCCTTCCTTCCTTCCTTCCTTCCTTCCTCTTCTCTCTTTCTTCCGTTTCTCTCTCCCTTCCTTTCACTTGTGTTTTCCCTTCTTTCCTTTCTTCCTCCTTTGCTCCCTCCTTTTACTCCCTCCTTCTGCTCATCCATCTCTCTCTCTTTTTCCCTCCCTGCCTCCTCTTTCTTTTCTTTACTCTGTCTCCCACCTCTTTTTCTCTCTCCTCTTCCTTCTTTCCTTCCTTCCTTCCTTCCATAAATGCAGGAAATTGTTATAGATACTGTAGAATAATTCTGTGGATGCTCTAGAATAATTTAATTGCTCTACTACAAATAACATAGCTGCTTACTCCTTTTTAAAATAAAAGTTGTATACTGTGGTCCAGAGACTGCAAAAACCTAGCTGTACCACTGGGGCTGGCTGGGGCTGAGTGGCTGGTGAGATGCAGGCGGTGCAGAGTATGAAGAGGAGTAATGGGGACCCACAGCCTTGCTTGTGCTTCCCCCATTTCCCCCTTGAGGTATTGTGTCTCCTTTTGTTCCTTTAACAGTAGATTAGAGGAGATGAGATACGTGTTGGATAAACCTGCATTTCTGGTTGTTGTTGTTTTTTGTTATGTACATAATATGTGTGCAGGAGCATGCCACACCCAGCAACATGCAAAGAAGCATACCACAGATGGCAACACATGCAGGAGCACACCACATCTTGCTGCATGTAGCATATCCCTGGACTCTATTGCTTCCAATGCTTCTATGCATGATGCATGCTTCTGTGTGTGTTGTAGCATGTGCTGCTACCTCTGCTCTTCATGCTCCTCTGCTACCTCATGCTCCTGCACGTGCTGTTGTATATCTCCACATATGGCAGGCTGCTACATATGGCATGCTAATGTGCCACTAAATTGGGGGATTTATGTGTAGACTTATGGGACGGAGTTTGAAGGCAGATCAGACCCCATCACACTCTAAACAGTGTCAGGGTGTGTGAAACAATCTGATTTTAATTTGAAGTTGAGTTTAGAATAAACTGAGCTATTTTCTATTGGGGGGAAATATTTTGGTTTGCCAAGTTCAGTTATGAAGTGAATTGTGGAGATGTTTGCCTGTCATATACCTGTCACCAGGTATATAAAATCATTTGGTGGGTCACATAGTTGTTTTCCAAATACAAGCACAGGAAGTCAGTTTAGAAACTGAAATAATTAATTACTCATTCACTCATTAAAACATTTTAATACAAATATTTAAAAAAAATGAATACTGTCACTTAAAATAAAGTACGCTTCTAATAGAACAACATGTACATTGCTGTTCAACTACTCACGAAAGCACAAGCGCTGGGAAGTATTTCTGGTCTACCCAAATCAAATGGAATGTTGGTATTTTATAGTACTAGGTGTAAAATGTAGGTTTATGGGGGGAAAAGAAATAAAGGTATAGGGAAGCAGCTGAGTCACAGGATAACATAGAAAATTATCTTAAACGTTTTGGAGGCAAGCAATTTGCTGCTGCTGCAGAATTCATTTAAAAATGTTTTTTTGAGTTCTGTTTTGGATATCTGCTGAAATAGAATGTCAGCATGGGAGTGGTGGTGAGCTGGGGAGGGAGAGCAAAGTCTTCAGTAACCAAAGTGCACCAACAAATAACTGCTTTAAGTGGGAATGAATTACAGTATTGAAATCAACATTGGGTAGTTTAGGTTGTTGGGGTTTGTTGTGCATTTACATCTTAATGAACATCCTGGATTTGTTTTTTTAAGTTTGTTTGCAAAAGCAATGACCTCTTCAGCTTCTAATTTTATAACTCTTTGAGCAACTTGTCATTTAAAGCATGTTGAGTTTTGTAACCTTTTGTAGCAAAAGTGACAAACAGATCCCAGGGGTGGTGGTAGTGGTGGTTTCCTTTCAACCTTCATTTACAGCATTTTCTAGTGAAATAAGTTCTTTCAGACTGCTTAATATCTTGCCCTCCCCTGCTCTCTTGGTGTTAATTTGATGATAATGAAGTCATCTGCAGAAATGTTACATGTGTCTGCCGGCAGTATGACAATACAGCCACTGTCTTTGTTTCTGAACTAGGCTCATTTGCATGCTTCTGTAGGAAATATCACCTAATAAAGAAGGTCAGGTATTAAATAACACCTTTGAGCTTTTTTATATAGCCTGTAACAAAATGATGCCAATGATCTGGCTTTCTTTTACAACATAGAATAAATAGTGGTGGGGAATGGGCTTTCCCAGGTGTGATTAGCCCCATTCAGACTTTAAAATCATGCCATTTACAGCAGTGAGGAAAGGGAGGAAGTCCCACCCCACCCCACCCCTCATTGCCTCTCCCCGCCACTCACACTTAACAGCAGGACTTGGCTTAAGTGGACATGTGTGGGGAAGGCACCCATGATTGCAAGGCTGGGTTGATCCAGGCTCACATCATCAAAGTAAGCTTTACATTTTTATCTTGGTCGGATGCCTGGAAATACTGTAAGGGGACGGGGGGAATTATTGTAAGTATGGGATGAGGGTGGGAGGGCCTGGAGTAAAGGTTCAGGATGATGAAGTGTTTGGCCTGGTTTGGTTTGCTTCATTTCATTCCCACTTTGGCCCTCACCAGATAGCACTTGGCCTTGAATTGAAGTGGATTGAACCCAAATAGGCTCCTGAAGCTTTCACAGCCCTACTGCATTATGTCACACATTAGTTTATTCAGTAGCTATGGGTCCTGATTCATTTTTCTGCAATGATTTTGCCTCTAAATGCTTCTCTCATAAAACAGGATTTTAAAAAAATGTTAAGGAGCCACCATTAAAATGTGCCATCAGGCGTAAGTCAGGGCTGTGGAAGGCCACTCCTTGGACCTGGAGGCTGCATTCACCAGTTCAGGGTCATTGAAATCAGTCCCTAGCCTCTTTCCGGTATCAGTGAGTGCAGTGACGCTCATAGTTACAGCTGGGAAAGCGAGGAGGAAGTCCCACCCCAGAACAGTGTGAAGGGGGAAGCACCATAGCCATGATGACTGGCGCTTCCGTGAGCCTTGGGCAATCCAGGCTGCTACTCCCTGGAGCAATGGCCATCACAGATAATTATGGCCAGGACTGGCCACAAACAGGACTATTACTGTAAGCACCAGGAGAAGGGATGAGTAACAGTTCCAGGGTGGGACTCCTTCCCCACATTCCCAGCTGTAACTCTGAGCATCATTGCACTCAATAACACATGAATAGGGCTCCTGAAGCAGATGGGTTAGAACAATGATATTTTTAGTTCCAGCCATGAAGACTCTGACACTACCATGTCCATTCTGAAGTGGTATAGTCCAGAAAGCTCTGCTCAATGTAATACTATGCTGGTCCTCTAGCCTGGCTTCTAGAGACTCCATGATTTGGTGCAATATCCCCAGAGTTGAGAAATGGACACTGTTGTGTTTGATTAGATTGATTTGGGGATATTACTAGATATCCCCAAATAAACTGGAGACATTCAGGGATTATTCCAAGGGTTAGTAGGCGCTCCCCGCAAACTACTTCCCACTGCCCCATCCACCAGACTGGGACTTTACAGCAAAGTGTCAGACAATACAGTCATAGTATATTATGGTCCTATAGCTTGAATTTTATATTATGGTCCTATAGCTTGAATTTTAATTAATTGAAATAATTAACTAAGTTATTTTAATTAATTGGTTAAAGGAGCCTCATTCACTCACTTCTCTATCCCAGAACAAGCAGCAGAAACCAGTGTAGCCAGGTAGGTAGAAGATTCTTTTAGCCTCCCAAGAACCAGACAACTCCTTAACATCCTTCCTGGCCAGGAACTGGGCTGGGTGAGACCATGTTTGCAGGAGGCTGTGGGATCATCTCCCCTGCAGATCTCAGCTGGTCTGGTACTGACCTCTTTTACCACCCCAGTCTTTCCTGCCTTCCTTTCTTGGACAGGAACTGAAAACTAGCTTGGAAAGCAGACTGGAAGTTTTCTCCTAATCCCAAATGACAGTGTTTTCTAAGAGGAATCTGACCCATGTTCTGAATGAGTTTGAAAATGACAATCAAGTTGCATTTAATAAAGTATAAACTAATAACATTAATTACCTTACCTCTATAAGTATTTAATGTATAGCAAAATCCTCACTCCCCTAATATAGTTCTTTGCCACCTCTTCTCCCCCACAAACTAGTTGTTCTGTAGTTGCCTCTGGAGAGGGAAAGTATGGAGGGGAGAAACTGCAACTATTAAAATAATTATACTCCAAATTACTCGAGGTAGTAGTGCTGGAGATGGAGTTCCAGTACATTGACCTTTTGCACCGAATGACCACTAGGGGCATTGGGGGCAGAGGTGGCTAGTGTGGGTCTCCTTTACCTGTCGCTGCTTTCCTCTACTCTACGACCCCTCCCTTGACTCCTCAGGTACTTTGTGTCAGTCCCCTTCCTTTCCTCCTAGAGAGAAGATGGAAACATCTCTCTCTCTCCCTACCTATTCATTATGCAGCTGATAGATAGGATAGGTCTTTCCTATCTCAAATGTACTTCACCAATAAATCACTTTTGTTTAGACTACAATGATCTCCATGCGTGTTACTCAAATAGCTGCAAAAACTAAACTCTGCACTCTGTAACTGGAGTGATAGCTTCCTGTAACTGGAGTGGGTGCTTTGCTAAATAATCACAAACCCCAACAAATAGATGAAAAGATATTGATAACCTTATTATAGCAACTGGAAATGTTTGAACGTCTTTAAAAACATTACAGTTAGGAAAAGAATGTTCTGAAATACACACACACACACACACACACACACACACACTTCAGTGTCAACCTTCAGCATAGATTTGACTGAATTCCAGGTGGATGGCCAGAAAATACTTTTGGTCTTTATTCTCCATTTGGAACTAACAGGGCTCATATGATTTCCTTAGAACTGTACTGATTGTATTTCCTGGGAAGAAAACACCTTGGCAGTGAAGATCACATTTTCCAATTCTGTGGGCTTTTTTTCCACAGGAAGAACCAGGAGTGTTTGGCAACCTCTCAGTTCACTGTACTCAAGCGAACAAATGTTTTCCACTATGTACTACATCAAGCCTGACATCAAGCATGAACTGACATTATGTGAAAGCACCATGTGTCATGCTGAGAAGTCTGAAAGACAATACAAGAATCATAAAAAGGCTTTCCTCACATTCAACAGTAGAAGCCCTTCTCTTACTTGGAACCAGACTCTGAACCTGTCATGGCTGTGAATACTTGAGACTGGGTTACAGTTGCAGCTACAGCGTTCCTCACTTAATCAACCTGGTCCAGTTAGGGCGACATAGATAGCCTTATCAGATGCAGCCCCACATGAAAGTGTGTTGTGATACAGCGACAACACTAAACAAAGCCCTGCACATTGGGGCAGTGCATGAAGGCGCTCTTTGCTGGACTAGGGCTACAAGCGCATCAGCTTGTTTGCCAGCATGGACAGCTTAGATATTTGGAGAGTCAAAACCAGAAGTCCCTATGTTTCTCTCCAGCGGGTAATCTTAGACAGTTGTCTAAGCCGACAGTGTCACCAGCCTTTCATTTGGTGGTCTTTCACAGTAGCCATATGCATTGCTTGCTGCAGCACAAAAGATTCTATGGATAGGGACCAATATATCTCATACTAGCTAACCTATCAGCATGAAATTTGACTTGCAGATGTTTGCTTGAGGCTTTAGTTTTAAAGTACTTCTAAGCACCTTGCCCACATCTGCAGCATGCTTGTGGCACTGAATGATAACATGGCCGGCTGCAAAAAGCCCACCTCTGCATACTTGTCGAAATAATGGCCAACATCCTGACTAACACTACACATGTGCTTCTAACCAATGCATATGAGTAGCACTAGCCCCCATGCTTCCAAAGCAATGTAGTTAGAAGCATGTGTGCACCATTAGGCAGGTGCCACTGAAAACAGAAGCACTTCTGTTGTCTAAATGATGTGACCAAAGAATTAGTGGCAGGAGTGGCATGGGCAGCCTCCCTGCTCTCTCCCTCTTCCTCTCAGCCAATTGGAGATTCTGGGTGGGGATAACAGTCACAGGAATCAGAGCCAGTTATCCACTTTCCTTTTTTCCTTTCCCCTTTTTGTTATGCTATTGACTCATTATTATTTTTAAATGGAGACTAACCTGAGCAGAATATAACCATGGCAGGATCGGTTATAAGGATGGCTTCCTCAGCCATCACTGAGGAAGTATGGACGGGGAAGGGACTGAGAACTTACACTTCCAGCAAAAGTTGTGCTTTAGTAATTTTGCGCTTCTGATCACTGAATCGTGTAGCTTGTATTTCCTGTCTTGCTTCTTGGATCCATAAGTGTTCTGTCAGGCGCAAGTTCCCTGAAGCTTTTTGCCATCACATCCTTGATGATCAGACCATTCCATGTACCACCACCCAGCCTTGGCTCAGTTCTGTGCACACGTCACATTAAATCTTCAAATAGCAGGGCAATGGGGACGGAGCAACATTAAGAGGAGGTTCAAAGAGAAGCAGTAAATATGCTGTGAGATTTACAGCATGGCAAGAGGCAATGAGCGAGGGGGTTCTTCTGCTCACAAAAATGCTTGCCTGGAGTGCTGTGTGCAGTTTAGAGCAGAATCCTGGAGCATGTGTCATTCATGTGCAACCAAATAAAATCTCGCGCTGGCGCTGATGGTGATTTATTCAGATCACCCTGTCATAATGCAGTTCTTTAATGTCAGTATCAGAATTTGATTTGACAAGGTGAGGCGGGTAGCTGGAAGGAGCAGGGCTGAAGGAGAAGGATATTTAAGTATCTGCAGAGCTTGATATTTAAAAAAAGATCCAAATAAGGAAGGGAACCTGTCAGGTAGCTTTGTGTGGGCTCACTTTGCACTGGAAGCTCAACTTCTGAAGTGCTTTATGGTATCACTATATGATACACTGCACACCACACCATGTCCAATTTTAAGAAAAAGCAAAGTTGGCACATGGTAGAAAAGGGTAAAGAAGGACTGCGAAGAATCAAAGAAAGGTTGCCTGCGCTTCCTGAGAGCTAAGTGCATTTCGTAGAGGGGGAAATGATATTCAGTTGCTGCAACAAGGCAACCTATCTCATTCTCCCTGTCTCTCCCTTTTAAGGACAATCATTCAGCAGAGAAGAGCAACTAGATAAAATAGGGCCGGTGCCAAAGGGCATAGCTGGCCAACCATATCCACAAATACATAGCTGATTTCCCCTTGTCCTTCTCTGACTTCAGCCTCCAGCCCAGCAACTACTACTGCCTCATGGTAATCGCCTCTGACAATGTCATTGTGTGCTACAGTTGATGCGGCTTTGTCTAGCAAAGTCCTCGGGGTGTTTTGCCTCATCAGTCTGTTTTGCCACAAAGCTCTAGACTGGATGGTCATACCTGTGCCACTGGCTCTTTTGAAAATGTGAACAGCCCATGGCCGACTTAATGTTTATGCATGTCTGTCAGGTAGTGGAGGGGAATTGTATACATTGTATAAACTCATCTACTTCTTTGTGCAAGCAAGATATCCGTAAGATTCCTGATCAGATATATTTCCAATACCACCTGTCTGCATTATTTACTTATTTATTAATTAAATGAGCCATCTCACCCAGATGGCTTTAGGCATTTCACAAATTTAAAAACATTAGAAAAAACCATGCAGATTTGTTTAGTTCATTAAGTCATTTGGAGCAGAGATCTTTTTTATTTTTATTTTTTGCAAAGGTGTGTTTCTTCTCAGCTTTTTTTCTCAGGAAAGCTAGGAAAACATACCGATGGTGTTGCTTAGCAATTGCTTGTCAACTCCAGCCCATTGAAACAAAATACTATGCGAAATATAATATGAAAGTTATTAATCATCATCTCTAAACCAATATTGAAATGGAATAGCTCTTTTTTCTGTTGATCATGTTCTCCTTAAATGCTCCATTTATACTGCCAATAATGGGCTGTCCATACACACCTTATGGGATTGATCATTCGGCTTTACCACTAACATATTAGTTCCCACAGGCCAACAGGATATTGGGACTTAGTTAAACTGCTGCTTTCCCCCAGATACTTTTTCTTCATATGCTGAGCTCTGAAATTTGTGCATGTGGTTTATGTGCTGCATTTGACCCACACCCAAGCCCCGCGCCTGCTCCTCCCCACAGGAGCAGCAGTGGTTGACTGGGCCCTTCCTTGCTGCTGCCCCCGCCATGGCCACTCATTCCCCTCAGGCCACTGACAGGCTCAGGCTCATCCCTCACCTTTCCTTCTTTCTCTCTTCCCCTCCTTTTTCTCTCTTTCTCTTTCCTCCACTCGCTCTTCCCCTAACTTTCTTTCCTTCCTTTTTTCTTTCTCTCTCTCTTTCTCTCTTCCTTCCTGAGTTAACAGATCTTCTTCATCTTGTTTTCTCACCTAATTCACACAGTGGCAGCCGACTTCTCCTGAAGGGGCTCTTTCCTCCCTCACAACCCCTCCCTTTGCAGACCCCTGCCCACTATCCTTTTATATAGAGAGAGTCCTCTCCTCTACAATCAAGAACATCTTCCAACCAGTAACAGTTGTATTCCAACTGACCTTAACCATCACAATCTCCTCCTCCCTATCTGCATATGGAATCCTCACTGCCCAGTCACCATGGTGCTTCTGCTCATGAACTCTTGCAAGAGCTGCCATGCATGGGATTAGCCACGGGTACACCTTAGAGACTTATACTGTACTAGCCGACCCCCACACAAAACATCTGTGCACTCTGTGGGGCCAGCGGTTACCTCTCTCCCCCCACTTCTGCACCAGTCTCCGCTTCTGGGCCCAGCCGCCTCTCCTCGCCTCTGCCACTTCTCCCCCCCCCCACTTTCTTTCCTCCCTCCTGGGCCTTGCCTCTGCGGCCGGGCCGGGCTGCCACCTCTGGCCTCCACGGCCGGGCTGCTGCTGTGGCAACCAATTCTCCTGGTTGCACCTCAGCCAATCAGGCACATCCGCCAATCAGCTGGGCTCTGGGATGCACATTCCAAGGCACACCCAGGAGAATTAAGATAATAGATATATAGATTCTATACTGCATTCACACAGACTGCCCCTTAGCATTCTCACGTGTATCCTGTAGCTGTATTTCCAGTCACTCAACAATTCAGCTAATGCTGTTGCTGCAGCTCCCTCTGTTGGTAGGGAGGGCCATCTAGCTTAACATCCCCAATGTCACACTTGTTTGAGGAAATTACAAGCAAAAAAAATGTGTGTCATAACTTTTATCCAATGCAAAACATTGACTATTTCAACTCTGAACATTCTAACCATGGAGCACATGTAAACGAAGCAGTCTAATAGTCATTCATCACAAAATATGTGTAACATGCTGGTGTTTTGATATTGCTGTAGGTATGTATGCTCTTCACAGGCTCACCATGTTCAACTGTATCATCTTGCACATGGAAGGGGTTGCTTTCATTTTAGGAGGGGCTATCTATCTTTGATCTGTCTTAAAAATGCTGATGGCAACTGGAGCAAATAGCAGCTGTGGGTGATTTTCATTGGGAAAATGACATGTGGGAAATGTTAAAACCCCTCCATCCATATCAAGGTCCCAATCCAGATCATAGCCCCCCATGACTACTATTTTTTAAAAGGGATGGACAGATGATTTCTTATTTTTATTATTTATTGTATTTATTTCTCAGATTAGTGCACTTCCATCTCTGGGCGATTTACAGCAACATAAATGTTGTTTAATATCACTTCTAGTTTGAGAAATTGAGACTTCTGCACATACTGTATTTACCCAAATAAAAGATGACTCTGAATTTAAGATATTTTGTCAACCATCTGTGTCAAAGAGATGCTATCTTCGCATACCCCAAACTCTTAATTGGTGTCACAGGCTGACATCCCCACTAATGGTATGGAGGCACAGCATGCAAAACACCTCCACAGCAATTAATAATCCAGAGTCATGTTGGGTGCATGGGTATGTTATTGTTTTTGCCAATCCTTCTCCCTGTGACCCAGAAATAGGTCCCTGAGGGCTGTGCACCCCTGTTTCTGAGTTGCAGGGAGCACTTCCCAGGAGAGGGGAGATCGACAGAAATGGTCTTCCCCATACACACAGAGGGGGGAACTCTAAACTCTGGATTACTAAATGCCATGGAGCCACTTTGCGTGTTGTGCCTCCACAACATTACTGATCATACCAGCCACAATCTTCCTCTGTTTGCAAAAAAAAACAAACCCCTCAACCACTTAAAATTGAATATCAGTTTGTTTAAAATTCTCATTTTCTAAAACAGATCTATCACTTCTCCTTATGTAATTTTCTCCAGCATATTGGGGGCTAGTGTGCAGATTTTTGGGGTGTATTCTCTGTTTTTGGCTTATTATGCTGAACAGTTTTATGTAAAGACATGAAGCTTAGAAAGGTTCAGCGGATCCAATATTATGCTGTTCTAATATTTATTTCTATTTAACATTAGATGGCAGTTAATTTCTTTATTTAACTTTAGAAAGCAGCTAGGCTGGTGGCTGTGGGCCACCTCCAGCATCAGAGGCATTATTATTTCTTGTTTACACAGTCAGACAGGTGTTATTGACTGGTTTGTTTTATCCAGACATCGAGTCCTTCCCAAGGACCTGGGATGGCTGAATTTTATTGTCAATGTTGTTGCTGTTATTATAGATATTGTCGCAGAATATAGGCTGTTCCCAGTAAAGTTGCTTTTTGTAATTGGCTGATGGTGATTTCTGTGGCCCCTATGGTGTTGAGGTGCTCTTCAAGTTGTTTTGGAATTGCACCTAGGGTGCCAATAACCACTGGGATTATTTTGGTCTTTTTCTGCCACAGCCTTTCAATTTCAATTTGTAGATCTTGGTATTTGGTGATTTTTTCTATTTCTTTTTCTTCTATTCTGCTATCCCCTAGTATTACTATGTTGATTATTTTCACTTGTTTTTCTTTCTTCTCAACTACATTTATATCTGGTGTATTGTGTGGCAGATGTTTGTCTGTTTGTAGTCGGAAGTCTCATAATATTTTTGCATCTTCATTTTCTACAACATTTTCAATTTCATGGTCCCACCAATCTTTGGCTACAGGTAGCTTGTATTTTTTGCAGATGTTCCAGTGTATCATCCCTGCTACCTTGTCATGCCTTTGTTTGTAGTCAGTCTGTGTGATCTCTTTACAACAGCTGATTAGGTGTTGCACTGTTTCATCTGCTTCTTTACAAAGGCGGCACTTGCTGTTTGTTGTTGACTTTACTACTTTTGCTCTTATTGCATTTGTTCTTAGTGCCTGTTCTCGTGCAGCCAGTATTAAACCCTCTGTTTCTTTCTTCAAGTTGCCATTCTTAAGCCATTGCCAGGTCTTGGTGATGTCTGATTTTCCACTTATATTGTGCAGATATTGACCATGCAGTGGCTTATTTTTCCATTTTTCTGCTCAGTTCTTGACTTGTTCTTTCTTGTAGGCCTGCTTTGTTTCATTGGTGTTGAATAGTTGAATAATAATAATAATAATTATTATTATTATTATTATTATTATTAGTAGTAGTAGTAGTAGTAGTAGTAGTAGTAGTAGTATTTACATTTTATATCCCACTCTTCCTCCAAGGAGCCCAGAGTGGCGTACTACATACTTAAGTTTCTCCTCACAACAACTTTATGAAGTAGGTTAGGCTGAGAGAGAAGTGACTGGCCCAATGTTGTTGCTGTTATTATAGATATCGTCGCAGAATATAGGCTGTTCCCAGTAAAGAGAGAAGTGACTGGCCCAGACTGAGAGAGTGACCCAGCTAGTTTCATGGCTGAATGGGGATTTGAACTTGGGTCTCCCCAGACCTAGTTCAGCACTCTAACCACTACACCACACCGGCTCCACACCACAATGCCTCTCAATACCAGTTGCGGGGGGGGGGGCAACAGCAGGACAGAGGGCATGCACATACCTCTTGCTTGTGGGCTCCCCAGAGGCTTCTGGTGGGCCACTGTGTGAAACAGGATGCTGGACTAGATAGCAGGGCTGTTCTTAGTCTGTTTCGGTGTGCCCTTTTCAGTATCCTTCATGAGGTCCCTTGATCACTTCTGTTTGAAATTTGTCAGGCTTGATCCCTTGAAAGTCCTCAAATTTCTGCAGATCTAATGTGGGTTGGTTGGTAAACGGTGAAGTTTTAGGAAGGAGAAGTGGAGGTGGTTCACACATTGAAATCCATGGAAATTAACAGGTGGATCAGTCTGTTGGGGTGAATTTCATGATTATATTAATGTGATTTCCACGAATGCACACAGACACGAACAAGGTATTTGTTGGGTTGGGTTTGGGGTTTTGGGTTTGGGTTTGGTTTGGGGTCTCCTGGGTTGGGTTTGGGGTTTTTGTTTTGTTTTGTTTTGTTTTTGGGGGGTGGGTTTGGTAGGTTAAACAAAATGAAATGATGAGCAAAGACTCACAATGTACACATTCCTTTTTGTTACTTTTTTTTAAAGGCAAGAAAAAGCTATTTGAGAAGTGCCATTTTCTGAATGCTAAAATGACTTATCTCTGTGGCTGAATTCCAGAGGGATGTGTTCTGCAAAATCAGTTTAAAAGGGAAACATTTTTCTTATTATTGTCAGCCAATATAATTGGATGGGAAAGTATTGGCTGTGCCAGTAGATCAAACTGACCTTGTAGTGTGATGCATTTTTTTCTGTGTCAAATTCTGAATGAGGCTCCATTTTAGAAGTGAGCAGGCAGAAGTTTCTCAAGATTCTGTATCTTAGAATGCAGGACAGAGTATTTCACTCTTTTATAGATAGTTTTTAAAAACATACTTTGAAGCTAGATAAAGTAGCATTGGTACATTTTGTCCCCGCTATGATATACTGCATATATATTGCTCTCCTGCAATACTCATACTTGTCGCTGTTATTAACACCAGTTGCTGCAGTTCAGCTGATTATGTTCTAAACATGCAGTAGCTCAGAGCAGTGCACATATAATGATGCATGCCATCCTATATAACTGACAGTTCCATTCTACATACATTCAAGTAATTTGCAATTGGACTTAAGTAAACACATTATTTGAAGTCCATGCCTCATCCCTCCCTCGCAGGTGCTCAAAGCAGTGGGGCCATTCACATGACCTACTGGGCAGGTGAGCAGGGGGAAGCCGTTGCTAACCTTGCACTCTCCCCAGATGATCATCCCCTGCTTGGTGGGAGTGCCCTCCCACACAATCCCCGCTGCTCTGTGCAGCATGAAGCAGGGTGGAGTGCTCTGAGGCTGGGACTCATTATCCCGGTCTCTGGACATCCCACAATACACCACGCACCGAGCGCGGTGCACTGGGGGATTCCCTCGGGGGATGGACACTCTAGGCTTCTGTCTCTGTGTCAGTGCAAACTGCAAGTAGTCTGCGTTGACACATGATCCCAGCAGCTGGGTTAAGAGCTGTGCTTCAGAGCTGGACTTAGCACCATGACACTGCTGGGATCTGCATGGATCCTGGCTGTTCTCAAGGGCAGCCAAGCCCAGGCTTTGCTGCTCGTGAGAACAGCCTCAGTGTATAAAGTTCTGCCCCATTTTCACCCCTCCAATGACCCTGTGATGCAGGTCAGTGATATAGTGACTGATCCACAGTCGCCCAGTGAGCTTAATGAGTGGGGATTTGAATCTGAGTCTTCATGGCCCTATCCTGACACTTTATTTTATTTATTTATTTATTTAGCATATTTGTGTACCACCCACTACTGAAGTCTCTAGGCCATGGATTCTCAACGTGTGGGTCCCCAGATGTAATTGGACTTCAACTCCCATAATTCCTAACCAAAGGCCATTGGGGCTGGGGATTATGGGAGTTGAAGTCCAATAACATCTGGTGACCCACACGTTGAGAAACACTGCTCTAGGCGGTTTACAACATTAAAACAAACCAAGAAATTTTAAAACAATGTTAAGCATATAAAAGTTCAAATTAAAATAGCTGAAAACCACTAAATATTTAGACATGAATATTTAATTCCAGCTCTCTAGCTCAGGGTTTCTTAACCTTGGACTACAATGTTGTTGGACTACAAATCCCATAATCCCCAATCAAAAGCCATTGCAGCTGAGGATTCTGGGAGTTGTAGTCCAACAAGATTTTTGGACCCAAGTTTAAGAAACCCTGCTCTAGCTAATACTGAAGAACTTCAACCAGTGGCGTAGCCACCACTGACCATTGAGTTCACCACACTTACTTAAAGTCCTCCTGTCTGAATCACTGACAGACACAGAGGAGTTGCTCTTCTTTGTGTAGTTGTCTGATCCTGGTCATAGTGCATGCTTATCCCCAGGCTGGAATAGCCTAAGGCTGTTTGTCCCCATCACCATTTAGAGCCACCCTTTTCTTCCTTTAGTCTAGAAACAGGAGCACCCAGAGTCCCCATTCCCCATTATCAGATGAGAAATAGACAGCTTGAAAATCCAGAAGGGACAAGGGGATTGACCAGGTTTTCTTTAAAAATTGTCATTTTCTGATTGTCCAACTGACAGATCTATAGACAGATCTCCTATGAGTTCAGTGGGAGTTACTTCCAAGTCTGTGTATACAGGATTGTACACAGGATTAGCCACTCATTTGTCAGCAGAAAAGATCTAACATAAGCTTTTTATATTAAATATTAGAAGGAGTTTTAAAGCATGGGAACAGCAACATTCTAGAACAATATTTCTGGACTAGTAGTGACATGACTGAATTTGCTCCAGGACCTGTTTTCAGTGGCACAGATTTACATCCATTAACTTACATGGCAAGCAATACTAAAGAAGAGAGTGCTTCTGAGCATATGCAGAGTATCCCTATAGCTCACACTGCGGAAAAGCCATACCATCTCTCACTGCATATACTATCATCTGTAATGTGTGTGCAGGAGTTGTAAGACAAAGGGAGTGATTTCTTGTCAAGTTTGAGATACCTCAATTTAAGAAATTAAGCACTCCTCTTACTATTAGGAGTAGCAAATCATAGTGCACTCGTTTTTATTTCTTTCGTTTAAAATATTTCTAGATTCCTCCTGAAGATAAAATAGTCACTTCTTCACTTTACTTTTGCATGCATTGTGCTTGTTCTCCTTCTGCAAATGACTGTTTTCTCCTCCTCAGCTGCACCAGCTGCAAACCATACAGCTGGCTGCACAACACACCCTGTGCTGGCACTATCTAATTGTGCTCCTTGGTTCAGCACAAGAAGCTGGCTGGTGGACAGATAGCCCAGAGCACATGTTGGCATTGTTGCGCCAGTCCTGGCAGCCTGACCTTACTTATTATTGACATTACTATTGTTAATAGACAATAGTGGTGCGAGGTAGTGGACTCGGGACAAAACTGTGTAGTAAATGAGAGTATCACTGAACTTCCAAGTACAAATTTGGGCTTAGAAATTGTATTGAAAGGAGAAGTTTGGCTGGCAAGTGTGCCCCACTTGCCTTAAATAAGATGCTTCTCCATTGCTGGATATTATAGAATCAGGTGACCATATTTCTGTCTGTGTGGCTATCCCTGTGTGGCTCTGTCTCTGTGTGACTATTCCTGTTGCACTAAATTTTATTTTTATTTATTTCGTTAACATATTTATATACCGCCCAAAACACAAGTCTCTGGGCGGTTAACAACAATAAACCACCCAATAAACAATAAAGCACTACATCATTTGTAGCGCATTGTATAGAACATACATCCTAACGTACATACCATATTAAAAAGCCAAAATAAAAATAAACCCTGTAACTTAAAATACTTCACCTTTACACACTTTTACAGTATTCCCTCCACCTTGGATTTAAATGGATCTTCCAATTTCCCTCCCATGCCATTTTTAAAAAGAGTTTCCCTTCGTTTGTTTCCTGTTGTTGTTGTTGTTGTTGTGTGTGTTGTTTTTACAGAGATCTTTCAGTAACTTCCTCCTCATTAATAGTAGAACTGACTCTGGAGTTATCATGCAAATGATTGTACTGCTGCAGACACAAAAGAAATTCAGCAAACCAGCAGTCTCTGCTCTGAATGAGGGTCAGCTTAGCCACACAGGTTCGCTTACTATTGTGCCTCAGTCCATGTGGCTCAATATACAAAATGTGGTAGCCATGTTTATTGAGGAAAGTGTGCCCTGACACACTTTGCAGCACATGTCTAATGGCCTGGTTGCCATTTGACATACTAGTATTTTAATACCCTATTATGATAGGGTATTATAACTTCAAAAGCTAACAACTTAAGAAATACTAAACTTTTGTTTTCAAAACAATAAAAGCACATATTCTTTGAAACTGAATTTTTGACACATTTAAAAGGATAAGAAGATAGATAGATAGATAGTTACAGGTATTTTACAAGTTAAACAACAACAATCCACCCCACCCTTCTTAAAGGATCAGTTTTCAAACTGATATGCTCAGACATTTTTCAATGAATCTTCACCAGATTTGGACAGTTGATGCCACTTTCACCTATTTCAGGCAGAATGGATGGATGGCTTAGAATTTATGACTGATAGGATGTTTTGGCCTTAGAATGATGGATTGCTGTTTTATACCTCACCTGTATTATACAGGTACTATCACACTTGAATAACAAGGCTATTCAACTGTGACACTCCAGCTGTTCTTGGACTGTGGCTCCCATCATCACCAGCCCCAGAGGCCAATAGGTGATGGGAGTTGAAGGCCAGCATCTACAAGACAGCTTAAGCTGAGTAGCCCTGTTATATCATATGTCTCACTAACACCATTTTAACAAGGAACGTCAATATTTGTGCCTGCTACTGAAATTTTGACATTTTTTTTAAAAAGCATTACAATTTGACATTTAAGATAATGCCAATTAAAGTATTCTGTTGAGCAGGAACAGTAATATGTTACATCTTTTTGTATTATATAGATCAGATCATTACCTACCTACTACTGATAGCATTCTTCTTATGGAAAAAATCACTAGGGCACTCAACCATAGCATACCATGGGTGGCGGGGGAGAATTTATGACCTCTTATTTTCCATTCTGAACATTGATCAATTCTTCCCACTGCCTTTCACAGCATTAGAGCTGTACAAATACAAAACAAACTCATAATGTGCCATCTCTATATATAATTCTCTAAGATGTACCCATGGCTAATCCTGTGCATGGCAGCTCCTGCGAGAGTTCATGAGCAGAAGCACCTGATTGGGCAGTGGGGATTCCATATGCAGATAGGGAAGAGGAGCTTGTGATGGTTAAGGACATTTGGAATGCAACCATTACTGGTCAGAAGATGTTCTTGATCGCAGAGGAGAGGAATCTCTATATATAAAAGGATAGTGGGCAAGGGTCTGCGAAGAGAGGGGACATGAGGGAGGAAAGAGCCCCTTCAGGAGAAGGAGGCTGCCACTGTGTGAATTGGATGAGGAAACAGGATGAACAAGATCTGTTAACTCAGGAAGGGGTAGGGAGGGAGGGGAAGAAAAACAGAGTGTAAAAGCAAGTGGAGGGGAGAGAGGGGGGAAGAGAGAAAGAAGGAAGGGTGAGGGATGGGGCTAAGCCTGTCAGTGGCCTGAGGGGAACAAGTGGCCATGGCGGTGGCAGCAGCAAGGAAGTGCCCGGTCAACCACTTCTGCTCCTGTGGGGAGGAGCAGCAGTGGGGCTTGGATGAGGGTGGGGAGGTCTCTGGGGATAGGGAGCTGCAGCTTGGCCAATAGGTTCCAGCAATGCTGCAGCCACAACTAAGAGGGGTGAGGGGGATGGAGTAAAGGGATGGAGGAGTGACCAAGAGGGGTGAGGGAGATGGTAGCAATGAGATGGAAGAGGAGGAGCAGGAGTGTGGCTCTGGTGAGGGTGGAGAGATCTCTGAGTTGAGGGGGCTGTGGCAGGGGGTGAGGAGAGTAATCAAGTACTAGCACGCAGATCCTCTGCGCAGGTTAGGCTAGTATGCTATATGTCCTCAGAACACTTCTTCAGTCACCCTAGAATTTTCAGTAGGTAATACATGCAAAGAGTGTTTGAGTACAGATTTGTGAGCATTCATTGTGCCTGGTATTGTAAATCCTGATTAGAGCAAAGTATCAGTTTAAAGTTGTTTAGACCAACTGCATGCATAAGAATGTTGCTTGTTTCTTTTATTTTGAACTAATGGTTTAAAAAAAAAAAGGAGGCAGGTTTCGAGACTCATAAGAATTGAGCTGTTAGGAAGAAATGATTCTAATACATATTGAACTCCTAAGGTATATATCAATGTGACACCTGGCTGTTAAAATTTAAAATGTATTGTTTTATGGGCATTTCAGTAGAATGCCAGGACAATGGAAGTCCACATTTTCAGAGTCTACTGACTACAAATGAGAATTGGACTCCATGAGCAAAAAGTATACTATTTTATTTTAAAGTGTTGCCAGGATGGTTCTCAAAAGCCAGAAATTTTGGACTGACTTATTCCAAAAAATTGTTCCTTCATTTCGGGGGGGCCACTGAATACCAGTTTAGGTAGGGGTGTGTGTGTGTGTGTGTGTGTGTGTGTGTGTGTGTGTGTACATTCTTTGCACATATGCAGAGAATGGGAGAGGCCCATTGTCCTTATGCCCAAATTTTGGGTTTCTTGAAATCATGTTGTTTATGCATGAGTTCAAGAATCTATGCATATAATTAGCTTTATCATCCACTCACCAGAAGGCTATCTATTGATGGCCATACTGAGATATATAACCCAACTATATGTCATGGCTAAATATCAGGATCTGCTGCTTTAAAAGCTCTTAATGGCAAAGTACATTGGCTGACATCCTGACTAGGGCTGTGCACGGACCATCTGCAGCAGTTCAGTCCAAATTCAGACCGAACCACGGCTCCGCGGACCAGTTCAGTTGAACCGACTGGCTTGGCCGGTCAAATTGACAAACCAGCTTGAAGTAGTTTGCAGTTGAACTGTGTGCAGTGGACCGGTTTATTTATTTTATATTTATTTATTTATTTATCATATTTTTACACCGCCCAAAACTTACAACTCCAGGCAGTTTACAACAAGATTAAAAGTAAAACATTAATTAAAAACAAAAACGAAAAATTTAAAAGCAAGAAATTTAAAACACAATTTTAAATTTTAAAACAATATTCTAAAAACAACATTAAAACAATCAAAACAATATCGGTTAAAACTCTGGGTGAAGAAATGCGTCTTTAGAGGCTTTAAAAAAGATGTCAGAGATGGGGAGGCTCTTATTTCACTAGGGAGTGCATTCCAAAGCCTCGGGGCAGCAACAGAGAAGGCCCATCCCTGAGTAGCCACCAGATGAGCCGGTGGCAAATGCAGACGGACCTCTCCTGATGAGAGGAGAGGGCGGTGGGGTTCATGACAAAGAAGACGTTCTCTTAAAAACCCAGGGCCCAAGCTGTTTAGGGCTTTATAGGTTATGACCAACACCTTGAATTTGCGGTTTGCGGTTCAGCTGGTCCGTGCACACCCCTCTTCCTGACTAATGAAGCACTGGCACTTGTGAAACATTCAGCATGAAGCATTTTATTTGTGAGATGTACTGGCGCTACAGACATAATCCGAGGAATAGGGAGCTTGCCCGCGGCTGCAGGATGAGCTTGACCAGCAGCCCACTGCCTCCTGCTAATGTGCGTGTGTGTCAGCACATGCCAGCTGCACACCCTGCATATGATGTCATACACGAGGGGCATGTCCACTAGCAGCAAGATGGGTGTGCTGCCCATCTGCATACTGCACTTGGTGCCTCATTTGCATGCCAAATGGTGCATGAACAAGGTGGCCCCCGAAGGTGTGGGGGGAAGCCTCTGGTGGGCCCTGGAAGTGTTTGGGGCTATGGCCGCCGGGGGTCCCTCATCTTCCCCTGCTCAATAGTGGCCACATGCCTGGACACAATCTACTATAACTCAGCATCAGCATTCACGGGTATGTGGTGGGGTGGGAACAAATTTCTGTGATCATCCTGTTCCCTGTGTCACTGAAAAATATGTGCTTGAGAGTCACACAACTTCAGGGATGTATTTTTGGGTGTCACTAAGGACTTCTGGAAGAAGGGGAGGTTGTCAAAATCCACACACACACACACCCATGAGTACCATTATTGTGTTAGCCTGGAACACACCCGCAGCACCACCACATCTCACAGAGCAGCAGCACTTCATTAGTTAGGATGTCAACCATCATTTTGTTTCATTGGGAGGCAAATGTCCTCCACCCCAACATCCTGGAAAACTTGGATTATGGGTACAGCCACAAGCAACATACGTCATGGCATATTGCCAGTCCCGTGGCTGGCACACATACATACACACACAGTCATGACTTGCTGGATAATAAGCAATGTGTTAAGATTTTATATACTACTCTCAAAAGAGAGATGTGGAAGAGCCCTGTACCTTATACCACTGCTGTCACTGCAATTTACAAAATCACTTTATATGTGGACATAAAATATAAGATGTTTTTGATGTTGAGCTTTACTTCCTGTTGTTTTCTTCCTAAAACAATATGAAGTCCCCGTATAAACAGCTGGTGCTCATGAATTGAACACTAGACTATAATAAGGATTTTAGTATAGGTCGTTTGTCTGGATAATATTTTGAAAAGAGAAAACATTAACAAGGCTGCAGGAATGTAGCTCCAGTAGAGAGAGAAAAATCCCATTTTTAAAAAGAAAACTGAATATTTCAATTGGCAATGCCAGCTGCCCATACTTGCCTACTAGCAGTCATTATCATACTCAGCTTGCTGTTCTGCATACCAAATTCATAACTTCAGTCTGATACCCTGTTTCAAGAAAGGATGTAAAGAGGTAGCAAAACCAAAGAGCTGATTTATTTATTTATTGGGGCGGGGGTTATGACATAAATTAAAATGAATAAATTTAAATCAGCTTAAACAAAGGCTGCCCGTTTCATTTTTTCCTACATCTGTTAATCATAAGAACATAACATAAGAACAGCCCTGCTGGATCAGGCCCAAGGCTCATCTAGTCCAGCATCCTGTTTCGCACAGTGGCCCACCAGATGCCGCTGGAAGCCACAGACAGGAGTTGAGGGCGTGCCCTCTCACCTGCCATTTCTCCCCTGCAACTGGTACTCAGAGGCATCCTGCCTTTGAGGCTGGAGGTGGCCCACAGCCCTCATTGGATAATATTTATTTATATTTAGATTTGTATACCACTTTTAAAAAAGAAAACTTGAAATTCTGTCAAGGTAGTTCACAGTGTAAAACACCAGTACTGTAAAAACAACCATTAAAAAAATCAAAATTAACACATAACCAATAAAACAAGAAGATAAAAGCACAGAAGCAGCACCAGCCCCCCCCCCCCCCAAGGAGGGGGAGAAATTCATCACCCCTTAAAGATCAAAGGTCTGAGTAAACAGCCAGGTCTGTGCCAGCCTGTCTATCAGGTGAGTGTTCTAAAGCCTGGGGCAATAGCCGAGAAGGCCTTGTCCTACATGCTTAATAATTAAGCCTCTTCCAACATCAGCACATAGAGCAGAGACCACTTTTCTGTCAGGCAAGCAGAAACTTGTGGGAGCAGTCCATACTTCAGATATCTAGTTCCCAAACCATTAAGGGTTTTAAGGATTATAACCAGCACTTTGAATTGGACCAGAAACAAATCAGCTGGTCTTTCAAACCAAGCATAATATGGTCCCAATGGGCAGCTCTGGACAAAACCTTGGCTATTGCATTTTGCATGAGCTGTTTCTGAATATTCTTAAAAGAGCAGCTCCATATAGAGAGCATTGTGAGAATCCAGTCGTGGTGTGTTTAAGGCATGGGTGACCATGGCCAGATCTGCTTCTCAAGAAAGGGGCACAGCTGGTGTACTAGCTGAAGTTGCATAAAGATACTCCTGGCCACTGCCTCCACATCCAAAGGAAGAGTTGGGTCTCCCACTATCCCAGCGTACACACCTGCTCTATCAAGAGAAATGCAACCCCACCAAGATATGGTTGAATCCGCTCATCCTCATTGGCTCTTCTACTGATCAATAGTACCTCCATCTTTCTTGGATTTTATATCAAATAACTAACCCACTTCCAGCACATTACTTACTGCCTGCAGCCCCTTGTGTAGGTCAGTCACTGCTTTCTTAGGATCAGATTACAAAGAGACATAGAGCAAGGTGTCATTCTCATACTGATTATAAAAGGTAAAGTATGCTGTCAAGTCAGTTTCGACTCCTGGCAACCACAGAGCCCTGTGGTTGTCTTTGGTAGAATACAGGAGGGGTTTTCCATTGCCTCCTCCCACACAGTATGAGATGATGCCTTTCAGCATTTTCCTATATCGCTGCTGCCGGATATAGAGTTTTGCCATAGTCTGGGAAACATACCAGCGGGGATTCGAACCGGCAACCTCTGGTTTGATAATAAAATCATTTCCCCGCTGTGCCATTAGGTGGCTCATACTGATTGTACTTCAGCCCAAATCTCCAGATGACCTCTGATACAGTGATTTCATACAGATCTTAAACAACACGGGTGACACAACTGAACCCTGCAGGAACCTCACAGACTAATGGCCAAGAGGTTGAGGAATAGTCCACCAGCACCACTCTCAAGAAATGACCAGATCCTCTCCAAAGCTCCAGTCCCCATATTTGAAAAGTTGTCCAGAAGGATACTATGGTTGGTGGGATAAAACTCCAGCAGAACCAACTCTCTGTCTAGTTCCCAACATAGGTCATCTACCAAGGTGGTTTCAACCCCAAACCCACGATGGAAACTATCTATCTATCTATCTATCTATCTATCTATCTATCTAACACACACACACACACACACACACACACACACTTTTCTATACCTCCCAAAACGTACGTCTCTGGGCGGTTTACAACAAACAAACAAAAATCTAAAACATTAGTTAAAATAAACCACACACAAAAAACTTAAAACAGTGGTTAAAACAAAATAAATGACATAGTAAAAGTTAAAACATTACAACAATTTAAATTTTTAAAACAACATTTTAAAATGATGATAAAACTGTTAAAACAGTATTTAATTAAAAGCCTGGGTGAATAGGTGCATCTTTAAAGACTTTTTAAAAGTTGTCAGAGATGGGGAGGCTCAAATTTCAGCAGTGAGCACGTTCCAAAGTTCTGGGGCAACGGCAAAGAAGGCCTGTCCCTGAGTAGCCACCAAATGAGCCGGTGGCAACTGCAGACAAACCTCTCCTGATAATCTCAATGGGTGGTGGGGTACATAACAAAGAAGACAAAGAAGACATTCTCTTAAATGTCCAGAGCCCAAGCTGTTTAAGGCTTTATAGGTTACTAGTATTTTCAAGCCCGTTAAAATAACGGGCGCTAGTAGGGCGGCCTCTGTCGCCGTCTTTCCTCTCCCCGCGCTCGGCCCACCCTCTCCCCCTCGCCCAGCTTCCTCCGCCGCCTCTGTTGTTTTCGGCGCCTGGGCCGGACCCGCTGCCGCCGCCTCTCCTCTTCCAGCAGCTGGGCTGGACCCGCCACCCCCGCCTCTGCCCTCCTCGTGGCCGCCTCTGGCCTTCCTGTGCCCGGGCCCCCGGCGTCTTTCCCTTCCCTGCAGCCGCCGCTGCCCCTGTTCTTTTTGGTGGGCAGACCAGACCCGCCGCTGCCTCTTCTATCCCCGCGGCTGGCCTGGACCCGCCGCCGCCTCTGCCGGTCCTGTTGCCGCCGTTTTTGTTCCGCGCCGACAGGCCTCGGCCGTGGCTTTGCCGCAGCCTCGGCCAGCTTCCCCCGCCGCCTCCTCCCCCTCCATGTCCCCGCTTCTCCTTCTTGGTTCAGCGGCAGGGCCTTTCCCGCCGCTGCCGACTCTCCCCTCCCCGGTCCCCGCTTCCCGCTTCTCCTTCCCCCTTTATGGGAGCCAACATGGCCGCCTGGTGCCTGCGGCCTCCGCGCATGCCCAGAACAGCTGAGAAAGACACAGGCAGGGAGACACGAGATTACACCATGGCTCTTTATTATAGAGGATAAAGAGCACCTTGTATTTTGCCCGGAAACTGAATTGAAAAGAGTTTAGATAATCTGTGTCATCCAAGAACTCCTGCAGCCACATGGCCACCACATATTTTATCACTTTGACCAAAATAGGAAAGATTTGAAATAAGTGTATAGTTATCTAAGTTGCAAGAATCGGGGGTGGGGCTTTTTAAATAATGCTCTCACCAGTGCTCATTGATATTGTGTCCTCCCTTTAATTAAGCTTAATAATTACAGTACCTCTAAACTCCTACCTGTTCCTTCCTTGGAAGATTCTATTCATCAAGAAGGGCAAGGTTCTAGAATGCACAGTGTTGCCCAGGATCTTGTTCACTTCCTCAGCTTGCACTAACTGAAACAAATCCATCACAGCAGGTCCAGATGGTGCCAGAAGCGAGTCTCCTGGAACTACCAAAACCCTGGTATCCAACTGGTATCCAAGTTGGCACAGGTGTGAGTGACTTTGCGTGCAAAGGGACATGCAAACTGATCACAATAGGATGCTGATAGCTCTTCCCCTATTCCACAGCTAGATATGTGAAACAATGAATTTGCTGCACAAAACAGCTCTGCTGGCCTACACGGAGCAGATGCAAAGGAGGCAGAGAGAAAACACCTATTGACTGCCACAGAGTAGTCTTTAAAAGGGGCTCTAGCCTGTGTTCAATAAGATTTGTTACAAGTCTTCCTCCAACATCATTCTAGCCATAGTCTGTGTTCTTTAATTTCCTGAAGCTCCTAGGAAAACCAAGACGCTGAATGGGCTCCATGAAGCTGGGAAGGTATTTTGCAGCAACCATGTCAAGAGCCTGGGCTATCTCCACATTCCAGAAATTCACCAGGGCCTTGACAAGAGTCACCAGTTCTGGACACTAGAAACTCCCTGAGTGCTATCGGGAAACCAAACAAATCCATAAGCCTTTGGGGGTGGGCCCCCTCAAAGCAGTCCAGCTAAACCTCACAAGGTGATGTTCTGTCCAGGAAAAGGGAGTTATAGCAAATTCCCCCAATGCCAGTGTTGTGTAGTGGTTAGAATGTTGGATTAGGACTGGGGAGACCTGAGTTCAAATCTCCATTCAGCCATGAAACTCACTGGGTGACTCTGGGCCAGCCACACATCTCTCAGCCTAACCTACCTCACAGAGTTGTTGTGAGGACAAACATAACCATGTACACCGCTCTGGGCTC
Source organism: Hemicordylus capensis (assembly GCF_027244095.1). Taxonomy (NCBI): domain Eukaryota; kingdom Metazoa; phylum Chordata; class Lepidosauria; order Squamata; family Cordylidae; genus Hemicordylus; species Hemicordylus capensis. The sequence continues at coordinate 299,498,820 of NC_069657.1, read as the reverse complement.
CTTGAAGGAAGAGCAGGATATAAATGTAATAAAATACATAACATAAAATTTATTCCCAGGTCAGCAAAAACCAAATCCAGCGTGTGTGTAAAGATAAAGAGAACACATGTTTTGTTTGTCGACGTCGTCTTCCAAATGAGAGGCGAGCTGTATTGTAATATTTGCTGGTGTGTTAAGTAACTTTTCCTATGAAAGAGCAGCAAGCAAGGGTTTATATACGGTATGTCTGGCAATTTTAATTAAAGAAGGAGAACACAGGACAACCTCGTGATTAAATAAAATGGTCAAGACCACAATCTTGCCCAAGGTTAGGCTGCTTAAATCCCACAGACTTAAGTGGAATTTAAAATAACTAATGGTGTTCAGGTCTGCAGACTGAGAGGCTGATCTAGCCACTCTCTGCATTCACCCCCTTGTGTGCACATGTGGGGATTCCTTTATCAACAGTCAGTCACACACTCACACCCCTGTGTAGGGACTAACTAACTAATAGGGATGTGCATGAAATGGATTCTGTGTTTTGTGTCAGGCTCAAAACAAAACATGGATGGCTGAAACGTTTCACTGAAACAGCGGTCGACCTGCTTGTTTCATTGGAACAAACCTCAAAACCAGGGGCATAACTAGGGGAGAGGAGGCACATGTTTGCCCCTCTCCCTGGCAGCCCCTCAGAGTGAGAGAGATAATGAAGAAAATAGGGAGGGGTGGAGTTGGGGGGCCCTCTGGAGATTGGGGGCCTGGGTTCTTTGAACCCATCTGCTCAATTATAGCCACACCCCTGCTCGAAACATTTCAAGTGTTTTGGCCATAGGGAACAATGGAGAAATTTGAAACATTCCATTGTTCCCCATGGGTAGCTCCTAGGGACACCAAAGTGGGTTGGGTGGTAGGGTATGATTTGTGCTACCTACCACCCAACCCACAAAAGAAATGGGCAAGCGGGTGATTTTAAACAAACTTTTGACCTTTCCCCAAAACCCCAATAGGATCCTATGGAGGAGTTTTGAGTTTTCCCATTGATCCCTGTGGCTGGAACAAGCTGCACTCACAGAGTTCACACATGATTGGCACTGCAATTCGCAATGCATTTTGCAACCCTGCCTTGAAAAACACTGCAGAAGCACACAGCAAATGTGCCAATGGGGGCACAGCTGCCCGTGACAACACTTGATTTGTATGATAGCAAGCCAATGGTGTAGTGGTTAGAGTGCTGGACAACGACCGGGGAGACCCGAGTTCAAATCCCCATTCAGCCATAATACTAGCTGGGTGACTTTGGGCCAGTCACTTCTCTCTCAGCCTAGCCTACTTCACAGGGTTGTTGTGAAAGAGAAACTCAAGTATGTAGTACACCGCTCTGGGCTCCTTGGAGGAAGAGCGGGATATAAATGTAAAAATAAAAATAAAATAAATAAAATAAAAATAACAACCAATCAGCAAGGGGAAAACAGACTGCCAAAATGGTGCTTGAAACGTAGAAACATTTCAAATCGCAATGGGGTGTTTTGTTCCGAGCTCAAAGCAGGCCTTTTATTTAAAGGGTGTTTTGTTTCAAGCTTGAGACACTTGAAACAGCCCATTTCAAGTTGAAAAGTTTCAACGTCAAAATGTTTTGCATATCCCTACTAACAAAGTTCCTAACTACCATAACCAAGTCTGCAATTTAATTTCCTAACTAAGAGATTGCAATTTTAAACATGCTTACTAAGGAATCTCATTAAACTTTCTGGAAATAACTTCTGCGGACATCTGCTTAGGATAGCACTGCATGGCTAAAATCCTATGCATATTTATTTTCAGATGTATGCATAATGACTGAATCCCCAAAGACTCATTGCATCTAACGTCTGAGTAAATGTGCATATGATTGGAGAGCATGTTACATGAAAAGTAGCTGTTTTCATTCCTTTGCCTTATTTTCATTCAGCACACTCTACTTCAGTAGGTAACTTAGTTAAATTATGTAGCAAAAACACCTGCACAAAAGACAATTTACAGTTTCTGATCTGAAAAGCTTTTAAGTACAGAGCTGGTTCTAAGGAGATCACTTGAGGTATAAACTCAGTCAAGTCTAATGCACAGAGGAGAAGCAGATGGAACTGAAACATTGAAAGAGCCTTTGTTAATAAACAGATCTCAAAAACCAAAAGGGGCAGTGTTGGGCACCACAACATATTAGACTCAGAGGTACCAACCCAGAAGTATATGGAATTCAGGCCTGTGTCTGATTTCATTTTATATTAATGCCTGGGCTCAGGGTAAATTGACACCCCAGATCTCAACTGGTCTGTGAGGGAAGAGGCAATCCAGCATTGTATTGTGAAATGGGCACTCACAGAAACACAAGGGCTAGGCCTGAGCTAATAAATATGCTAAAATGTAACTCACTATCAGGTAATGTCTGTGGAAGAGGCCAGGGGCTGATCTCCCCTTTCCTGTTGCAAGAAATCTATGTTAATCTTTGTCAGTGATTGCTCTGCTATGCCCAAAGGGGATTACTCAGTTGCTGTCTATAGAAATTCCACCCTAGGAGAACACCTGTAGATTTAGTCCTTTTACTAACACCTTCTGGGACCAGGCCCAAATCTGGGACAAGAGAAGGGGCCCATTTGCAACTCAGAGATGCAGATTTGCTTTGGGCAATGTCCCCTCCTCAAGATAGCAGCTAACAGAAGATGGGATTAAGATCTCCCTGGACTGGGCTAATATCCTGAATAATTAAAAGACATTATCCAGAAGGTAGCAGCAAGTTGTCACCTTTTGGGACCCAGGAAAGATGATGGGAGATCAAAGGAAGATATAACTATAAAGAATGAGGCTACTGGACAGAGCGCTGGCAGTCTCTTGCCTACAAGCAGTGTTGTGCCTACACGCAATCTTCTGCCTACAAGCAAGACTTGCTCATGAGTAATCCAAGGGTTTGCTGCCCAAGCCGCGGGGCTAGAGGCAGGAACACTTTCCATGGGAGAAGGGACTGTTTGTGACTTCTGCTGTGAAGTGAGAAGTCAAGACTTCCCTAGCCATGGTGCCCTGACTCTCAGCCATGCTCTTAGCAAACTGCATGCCTGATCCAAGAGCTCCTGTCCCCAGCCAAAAGGTTCTCTCCTTTAGCTGAAAGATCCACCGTTCTCCAGCCTCTGATCTGGGTAATATGCTGCCTTCACAAGCCTTGGACCCCTACTTTCCTCCTCCCTACTAATCACTGCTAACCCCCTTCCTAAGCCCCCCCTTCTTTGTTCTCTGCTTTTCTCTAAATGTTTTATTTAGGATTTGTTAGATTGTTAGATAGCTGTAATTACTGATTGCACACACATATGTTAGTTAGGCACATTACACTACACCTTGAATCGGAAACATGTTTTTATTTTGTCCTGAGGAGCAACTTTTTCATAATAAAGCCCATTGAACTTTCTGAGTGTGTCTCTCTCTATCTCTGTTTGTGCGCCCAGATCCTAAGAACCCCTGGTGGTGCAGTGGTAAAACTGCTGCCCTGTAACCATAAGGTTGCAAGTTCGATCCTGACCAAGGGGCTCAAGGTTGACTCAGCCTTCCATCCTTCCGAGGTCGGTAAAATGAGTACCCAGATTGTTGGGGGGCAATATGCTAAATCATTGTAAACCGCTTAGAGAGCTTCCAGCTATAGAGCGGTATATAAATGTAAGTGCTACTGCTATTGCTATTGCTATACATGGTCACCATCTCCAAGACCCAACTCAGTTTGTGTATGATGTGACTTTGCCTCTTTCCCTCTGAGCATGTACAGAGTGTGAAACCAGGTATAGTTCACAACAGCAGCTATTCCTTTTCCTAGGGCATATTCTCATGAACATATTTTTGATATTATCTTCCTTGATGCAGACTTCGGTCTCTGTGCTCACTTCTGAAAGAATATTCACAACGAACAGAGTCCTGAAAGCCTGTGTAACTCAAGTGAGAGCTAGTTCATGTCAGGATAATGGGAACTTCCTTCCCTACCCCACCTCACTCAACTCCCTTGTTATTTGTTTTGTTGCAAGACAAAACTATCTGCAGAACTTGATAGATGATTCCAAATAAACTTTTAAACAGAGTAGTAGATAAGAAGATACATTGAAATTCAGCAGACAGTATCCCATTATTTTTTGCATTTTCTTTCTGGCTTTCCTGCTATAAGTGCATCCTATTCTTGGGTATGAAAACATCATAATCTAGTAGAGATGAGATATTGCTGCAAGGTTACTTTCAGCAATTGCTTGCTCTGCTGGTGAAAACATAGAAAGCATCACTTGGAAAAGAAACTGCTGATAGAACTCAGGGCCCATAAATTTTATCTGGGCTTGGTAGTCACCCAATGTAATCGCCAGCTTTTTGCCCCACAGAGCCAAAGAAAGTGTGTGTTGTGAAGAATGTTATAGGAGAGAAGTGGCAGGCCAGGTATGTGTGTGCACTTGCTGCAACTGCTTCCCCCAATCCATTGCATTAATTGCATTGTTTGAGATGTGGCCTAGCACTATTTTGAAAGAGGCACTCTCATAGGAACATAGGAAGTGCTTTATACTGAGTCAGACCAGCTCAGGATAGTCTATACTGAGTATAGCTCAGCAGAAACTCTAGCTCAGTATAGTCTACACTAACTGGCAGTGGTTCTCCGAGGTTTCAGGCCGGAATCTCTCTCTCCTGGGAGATGCCAGGGATTGAACGGCTGCAGGAACCGATTCTTGATTCTGGGTGAAAGCATTGCAGCTGATATCCGCCATTCTTGCTTTTACAAGAGTCAAAGAAGCAAGGACATTTTAAATTGGCATTCTGCTGTTATTAAGATGGGCCCGGCAGAGCAGCAAAACAGTGGACTGGCATCCCCATTAGCAACAGATGAAGAAGAAGGAGAAATGGCTTGTCGGGAGAGGGTGTGGGGTGCAATAACAAGACAGATTTGTCATTGCTGACAAAGGCTTTTATGCTATTTTATACAAGGTTTTTGACTAAAGTGTTTATGTTTGTATTTTATATTTGCAAGGTGCCTCTTAAAGGCTAAATACAAAATGTTGAGGAAAGAAAAGTAGACATTTCTCACACAACCGTATTATATTATTTACTGTACATGTAAGCACATTTTGAACACTCCCCATCCATTAATGATGGGGAATGCTTTATGCATATCCTTACAGCATATACAGAGCCTGCTCACACAACCAAGAACTGGAGGGTAGGGGGCAGCAAATCCAGGTAGTGCTGCCCATGAGAACCCACAGGAAGCCCTCTAAACCAGACTGCTCAAATGTGGGCAGCCCACATCCTGTACCTGAGTTTTTATTGAGGTAGGATGGAAAGAGGAGCCATCCTACCTTGGTGTTTGCTCATGTGTTGCCCCTTCCTTTTCTCTGTAGCTCTGCAACTCCTGCCATGTTTGTCATAGAGTGCTGCAACTAGAGGGGCCAGCAGAGTAGAGCTGCTGGTGCACTGAGGGCTGCCTGTCTTCTGGTAATGCAATGCATTCTGGGATACCTCCTTCGATCCTTGGTAGGGGTAGAAAAGTTAGCTCATATACAGTTCAGTTGGCTTCTGCTATGACAAAACAAACATGATGGTCATGTCTGACAACAGAAGGAGTATGAAAAAAATCAAGGAGAATGAAAATGTCATTCAAACATTTTGTATAGCCAGATGTATCATAGTTCATTGTTGGTGCCAAGTTTTACTCTGCGTAAAGTGAAGATAATCCAGTTGTCAGTGCAAGCCTACATTTCAATTTGCTAGTATCCATCTCAGCAATTTTTGAAACAGATATAATAATCTGTCCCTTGCTGCTTGATTGGTTATATCTATACAATTTATCAACATTTCCCTCTGTGACTTGACCAGCAAAATATGTAGGTTGCTGACAGTTGGTAGTTAAGGAAAGTACTTTTCTGCTTTTCTGAATCAGGCTATCTGTCTGATAATCTATGCACAAATACAAGCTGAATACTCTACTTTACTAACTGCCCCATTCCGGAGGTCTGCACAAACTAAGCTCCTGCATACATGCTACTTTAGCTATACGTGAGCAAAATTTTGTTCATACATTTGTGAAAGTTATTTATTTAGATATTGCTCGTCATCTAATTTCTACATTTACACTCATCCCCAATTAGACTGACAAAATTATCTGCTTTATCAGATTTATCGCCTAAGGGCCAGAAAAGTAAGAGAGCAATCCAGTTCAATTAAACCCTAGTATGAGTTTTAATCTCATTTATTTCAGTAGAATTATGATTCTGCCATAAGTTTTGTATGGCTACAGGTCTTTGTATGGTTACAGATTATCAAAGTAGTATTTGAAAGAAGTGGTTGCTGCGTTGGGGAATAAGAAAATTCTTAGTATGCCATTGTGCTGGCAAAAAAGATGGGTTCCCCCCCCATATAACGTAGAAATATCTCCCAATCCCAGTAATATTTAGATGTGTGTGAGAATGAACTAAATATTATGTATGATAATTTAGTGATGACAGCAGTAGAAGACATGCAATGCTGACTCTAAAACACTTTGGCATGCTAAAGCTAGGATCTAGCTGCTACCAATTGTCAGTAATTAAAACTGGAGTTGTGTAACTAATTCTTTTAATTTGCTTTGATAAAAATCAGCCCAGAACATCAAAGAAGGAAATATTTAAAGAAGGGCCTCTTTGATTTATGTGCCTTGTCCAGATTCCCTCGGTAGACTCAGGTAGCAATTCCTGAAAGGGAGAAATTGCTACCTTGAGAGAAATTGTAGACAGAAGCCAGAATCATGGCTCTCACCGCTTACAGATGGTCCCAGAATTTCAGATAGGAAGGACGGAAATGACTTCTCCCTGAGATTTTGGAAAGCCACTGCAGGTGAGAGTAGACTTAGACAGAGCTAGATGGGCTAATGAGCTGACTCAGTAAAAGGTGGGTTCATATGACATATAATCAGATTTTGCTAGCTGTTAGCTGTGCTTGTCTCCCTGGACTAGGGATGGCAATTTGTGAGAGACACCTTTGCCTGTTGCCTGAAGTTATCAGAATATGTGTAATTGGTATTGGCAAATAAAGCTTTTGGATGACCCTAGCATTTCCTTAGCATACACTAAAATTGTGGTGAATGCCGCTTCCCACTGCCGCACCCACACAGTGAGGCAGGGGGCGGGGTTGTGCCTCTAGCCTCAGAAGCAGGCACAGCAGCCACCATCTGGGGCCCCCTCTATGTGGCCAATCAGGAGAAGGGCTGGGGGAAAGCCTCCATTTTGTCAGTCTCCCAGCAGCTAGGCACCCGCCCGCCCACCCAGTACTCAGTGCAGGATAGCTGGTCGCCTGCGGGGGCCAAGTAGGAATGTTTTGGGTCATGTCAGATTAGCTTGAGTCCTTTTTTTGCCTACTCACTGAGGCCTTGGAGTCAGGTTGCAGGCAGGCATAGTAGATTAACCGGTCACTTGGCAGGAGAGTGTGGGTGAGGGGTAGGTAGACTCAGTATTGGTGTTCGGCTGGGCAGCCATTTGGGGTGAAGCGGGGTCAAGGAACAGCCCTTTGGGGTTTTGGCAGCCTGGAGAGCTGGGAATGGCCCCCATTCGGGGGCAGCATGACTCACCAGCTCAGAGCTGTGGCAGCTTGGGTTTGGGTTGAGTCGGGCCACTCCCCCCTCAGCAGGGTGAAGCCTCGCAGTGAGAGGGGGTCAGGACATGGCACCTGACAGAATCAGTATCCGGCCCTTCACCTTGGTGTGGGATGGCCTTCACTAGGAGTGGGCCACCACACAGGAGGACTACCCGCACTCTGATTAGTTAGGGACCTCGTTGCAAGCTTGTTATCTGCTGTACATTAATAAAGTGGCCCTAATTCACTCCAGCTAAGCATGTCCTGTCTTTATTGTGGCGATGATTTATTGGCACTTTATTGGTGCCATGATTACTGGCATGATTAGTTATTTGTTGGCACTCAGAAATAAACTCTCTCCACCATTGTGAGTTTGCACCTAATTCACTTTCAAATCCACTGTAATGATCACAGTTTTATCAATCCGCAGTTTCACATATCCGCAGACAGGTCTTAGAGACCTGGTTTCTTTATCCACGGTATTTAAAATAGGTGAAATTCACCTGTTCTAGGTTTTGAGTGGCCTGAAATGACCTGGAAATGACTTCCGATGTGATTTCCATTACAGTGCAAAGCCATTTTTTGGCTCTTTTAAATAAAAGCACCAATTTCTCCTATGATTTTTCATGAAAAATCAAAGGAAGGGTGGTTCGGGTGCATAGCTGGAGAGCTGGACACTTAGAGAGCAAGGTACAGTACTTTATTTTCATCATTGCTCCCCCCCCTCCTGCCTTTTTGTGTGTGCAGGAACCTATCCCCTGGATTCCCATAGGGGTAACGTTTCATTATTCACGGTTTCCATATTCCGTGCCTAGAGGCAAGAACGGGAATAACAAGGGCCACCAGTACTTTGAGATAGGGCTGTGAACAAAATTGGTTTGCCCAGTTAGATTTGAATCCAAATAGGTTTCAAGCCGGATTGGGCATGTTCGATTTTGCCCCCTGCCAGAACAGAGGACCTAGTTTGATTTGAATTTGGCTTGGGCCCAACTTAGTGGCCTCAGGGGGTGCTGCTGCTGTGGTGGTGGGGTGGTCTCCAGTGGCACCCCTTCCCCTCACTGGTCTCCCCCCAAGTCTGCATGGACCAGTTCAGCCTGTTTCAGGAATGTTTAAGCCCAGTTTGCACACACGGTTGTCATTTTTTTGGCCGCCGCACATGCGCGCAGGCCATATGCATGACCAGGTCACACAAATGGCCTGTGCACACAAACAGGGCTGAATTAGTCCCAAAATGGGTCAAACTGGCCCATGGAGACTTGAGGGGAGGCCAGTGGAGGGAGGGGGAGCCAACATAGACCCATCCCCCAGTGGCTGAAGCAGCTCCTCCTGGGGCTACTGAAGCCCTCGGCGGCAGTAAATAATTAAAAAAACAACAACAAAATTCTAATGTCACGTAGCACCCCTAAACCAGGTCTGATCTGGCCCATGAGCCAGGTCGACCTTGAACTGAACCGGGCCCAGTTCAGTTCGAGGTTGGGCCAGTTCACACATCCCTTCTTTGAGATCATCAGTTTGACAGCAAAATCGGAGCTAAGGGCTTCAGATCCTGCGGGCCTCAGATCCAATCCAATAGCCTTTTTGAATTCATAAGGCACAAATGCTAGTGTAGTAAATTGGGCTGAGGAGCATGGAAGCTCTTTTGGGTAGGACCACCTTGGCTTGTGAAGCCCATTTGGGGTCAAGTAGGATTTTTACTGGCTGAGATTATTAATTCCTTTCTAGAGAAGGGCAACTGTCTAGTGATTGGAAGGCTGCCTAGGGACAGCCCAACACATCTCTCAAACATTCTAGTCTCATCCATTTTGGAGGTTGAATGATAAATATGTTCTACTGAAACCAAAATTACATAAATACATAATAAATGCATTCTACTGAAACCAAAATGACAATGTACCACTCTCAATTCTTCCTTTTAAAATATAAGTAGCTACAGTCCTGTTGAAGTGCCAGTTCCAGCAGGACTGAGAATTGGTTCACACAACTGTTTTTAGACAGTGAGATGTGTGCAGGTGAATGAAGTTTGGTTTTTCCCTCTGGGCTCATGGTCAGAAGGGCTTAAAAACTACCTTGCTAGATCAAACCAAAATCATGTTGGCGTAGCATTCTGTTTCTAGCAATGGCCAGTCAATGAGGTATTAATGTGATTGCTTCCTGAGCCAGATGTTCAGTCAGGAGCATCACTATAATAGGGCAGGGGGAGACATTTGTCTGGGGGCCCACTGCCCGGGGGGGGGCAGAGGCAAGTCACATGACTGACTCCCCCAGCCATGCACCCGCCCAGGCTTTCTTCAGTTGTATTCATCCTCCGAAATTGATGTGAGTGTTAAGACCTGGAGCTACCAGAACAGCATGTTGATCTATCTATCTATCTATCTAACTATGCTTTTTGTTACCACTGTTCAGCCTCATTTACTTAATGAGCTGAGCTTCAGTGAGTGGGGTGGGGGGGCATTTTAAAATCTTGTCTCTGGGCCCACTCCAACCTTGCTATGCCCCTGTGTTCAATACAGTACTGGGAAGGAGGGCAGTATTTATAGGGAAGCAACAGATTTTAATATGCTAGATACACAGAAATGTTGCTATAGAATGTGCACTGTGCATAGATCATGGTGCTGACCTAAAGACTCTGGAGCAGAACACAATAATGTTGATAACTTAAAAAATTATTCCATTTGTGGAGAAGTTCCAGTCACATAAGGGGAGAGGTGTATTTTCACTTATTGTCTTTTCCCTCTGCAGCCCTCTGCCCTCAGTCAGCTCATAGGGGATCCACCAGCTCGCAAGAGCAGAGTTTTGGTGATGCAGCAGGCTGCAGAGGGAAGGAGAAGTCACTCAAAACCCTTGACCAAACTGAATTTCTTTTGCTAATTGTAAAAGTTCTTGGGATACAAACCAACAATATTTAAAGCACATACAAGTATGAAATTCACAATTTTATCTCCAGCTATAACGCTCTATTGGAGACATTAAAAATGAGACAGAAATTCTTGTGTTTTGTCTTGGTTATCTGCAGAAGTTTTACAAAAACTGTACAATCAGGTGATCTATTTAAACAAAAAGAAAGAAAGAAAAAATGTTTAACTTATAGAAATTCCACCTGTATTAAAACATGGTAACTCAAAGCTACGCAGAGTTTTAAATAGAGCTGTCAACCACCTTGCTGATCTTTTACTTTGTTTTATTCAAGTACCTGGTGCAATGCAACATTTCGATGGGCAATATTAGGGATGTGCACGGAACTGGCTGGCCTGGATTGGCTCGAATCCAGACCAGTTTTGAGCTGTCCCAGGTGGATCGTGATGAAGGAAAATTCTACTATCCCCTTTCACCTAATTGTGTAGCCTACATAAGTCCTAAAGGTCACAAGTTTCTGTACCCTGCTCTTACAAGGGCCCCTTTTCTTGGAAACCACCTGAGTAGAGATAAACACTTGTTGACATAGCTTGCCCTCCCTGACTAGGCATAAGCCCAGCTAAAAGCTGATTGGTGCATTATTGCTGGTTTCTGCCTTGTAATTGGTTCACCTTGTCTACCAATGACTAAGCTTTATTCTGCTTGTACCAGTGTATACCATGAAACTTTTGCCTCTGATAGGCTCTGTACTCAATCCTATAGCCTGTATGTATAGAAGAGTCTTGCCCAAAGCCTGAGTGTGTGCTCTTGGAAGAGAGACACCCGGCATGCTGTGAGCAATAAAAACTTGAACCTGATGGATGGTGAGGGCCTCTGCTCATTAAACGAACTCATTAAACAAATTTCTCCATCACTCGGGTTCAGGCTGGATCGAGCCTGCCTGGTCCAGTTCCGCTATCAAGCCGGCTCAAGGGGCTCGATGGCTAAACATGTCCGTTAGAACTCCTTCTAAACAGCCCTTTAGAAATAAAGGGCTGCGGTGGGAGAGAGAGGAGGGGAAAGTTCTAAACCTTTTTGCTTTTAAAAATCACCACTGCGTGGCAGGATGGTGGTGGGGCACAAGAGAAAAGTTTCCAGTCTTTAAAGTGTTTGGTTATTTTTACCTTTTAAAGGTGCCACTGTGCGGGGGCCACAGCAGCCACTGGGATGGCAGAAGAGGTGGCAGCGAGAGCTCCTTCTGCTCTCCCTGACTGTGGCCTGTTTTTGGCCTCTCTGCATGCATCCACAGGTGGCCTATCTTGTCATTTGGGAGGCATGCAGGTGGATCGAAGGAGCTCTTACCACCACTGCCATCCCCACAGCTGCCACATCCCACCATGCAGTGGTGCTTTTAAAAGGTAAAAATAACCAAAAACTCTAAAGACTGGAACCGTTTTCCTTGTCCCTCCATCTCCACCATCCTGCTGCATAGAGGTCCTTTTTAGGGATTAAAAAATTCCAGCACCCAAGACTGAAAACTTTTCCCTCTCCCCTTCTGCCATCCCGCCACACAGTGGCGAGTTTTAAAAGTAAAAAGCCTTCAACCTTTCCCTTTCCCCCCACAGCCCTTTACTTGTAAAGGGGACTCCTTGCCAGATTCCCCTTTACAAATGTACCACTGAGCCAGCTCACGAGATGGGGACTTGGCTCGATTCGCCCTTGAACCCCTCCCCCGAGCACAAACCAGCCCGAGCACAAACCAGCTCGATTTTGAGCTAGTTTGCACATCCCTAGGCAACATGTGGCAAAAAGGCTAGTAGTTTTTTTGACATCAAGGTGATTTTGTTATTCCTTATGTATATAGAGGAGGGAGTGTGTTTACCTCTATGGAATAACAGTGCTGCCCTACTGAGTCTGTTTTTGGATGCTGGCTCTATCTTTAAGTATAGCAGTTATACAGTTTTGACTCTCATATTCCACCATCACAATATATGCAGATAATATGCTAATTTATCTTTATGGCAGCTCTCAAGGGTCATTACCAAGGCATAGTGAAATATACTGAGGACATTAATAATGATTGTAATAAAACTGGCTTTGGAAAGCATTAAGAACAACATAATGATGCTTGCAGAACTGCAGCTATCTTGGTGAAAGGATGAATGTGCATTAAATGGACTTTCATTTTGGTAACATTCATTCTGATTCAGTTGAGTGTATAAAACAAGTTATTTTACCATTTGCCTATAACTAGTTAAGGATTTAATCATGAAAAGTGCATTTACTTTGAATTTGTTATTACTGCCAAACTTGCACCTTTGCAAATTGAATTGCTTTTTACTGGAAGGTGCTTGCAGTTTAAGGAGTGGAAAGAGGAGTACTCACCCAGCTGTTACGAGATCTGATTACTAAAAATTAAAGGGAGGACAGAATTTTGTAAATAAAGATTTAAAAATACATAATTAAAAATCACAAAAAGAGTCTGGAGATAACAAACTTCATCAGCAGCACCGATCAGCAACATCAGCTAGAATTCTGTATATTCTAGGGCTAGAATCTATTAATCTATACAATTATGTAGGCCCTCTCCACCCCCAGCACAATACCTCCAGTGACTGTTGCTGGTGTCATGTTTCTTTTAGATTGCAAGCCCTTTGGAGACAGGGATCCAGCTTATTTATTTATTTATTATTTCTCTGTGTAAACCGCCCTGAGCCATTTTTGGAAAAGCAGTATAAATATTGCTCTTTCAGCTTCCTGAAAAACTGCAGAATTCTCAATTGCTCCTGGTTAAATGCTGGTTAACTGGAGTGATTTGACCAGATTGCACTGAAATTCTCGGCTCTCACAATTAACTCAGTTAACTCAGTGGGAGTGCATGGGACTCTCTAATCTTGATTAACATTTTAACCAAGATCTTTGTGACTGTGTGAACAAAACCATCAAAGAAACAGTTTCTGGTCTAAGCATCAACAGACATAATACATGCTTACAGTATTTAGACAGCATTTTGTGGGGAGTCTTTTTGACCCCTAGCATTGTGAGTGCACAGTACTTTCATTTTTGCCCATGCAATCCAATTGAGGTTTTATTTATTTATTTATTTATTTATTTATTTATTTATTTATTTATTTATTTTTGCATTTATATACTGTCTTTCATTAAAAGACAACCCCAAGGCGGTTTACAAAAGTTAAAACATACAATAAAAAGGCAATAAAAACATCAAGCTAAAAAATATAAAAACATATAAAAAACAGGCATAAAAACAATACAACAGGCTGTTGACACATCAATATCTGTATTATTAAAAAGGGCACTTGTAGATGAGTGGGGTGGATAAAACACCACAGGACACTTAACCTCATTGACATTGTTCCTAAACTGAAAGATGGAACTGCTCAACACTGAAAACACCGTTTTATTCCTTCCCTTCTCAAATGGGGTATAATCAACCCCAATGTCTACTGAAGGTTAAAGAGGGGAAGAATTTGGATAGGAAATTGGCAGGTTATTTATGTATAATGTAAAAGAGAGATAAGGAAAAGTTTTATTATGCTGAAAGATGAAATAATGTTGTTATATGGTATGATTTATACAATTTTCATCCTTATTAATATTTTTTTTAAAGATGGTGCCTGCCATCTGCAGTTTTTAGAAGTACCTGTATTAAAAAATAATGCTTTTAAAAAGTTAATCAGGGCACCTTTTTAGCCAAACAAATGTTTTAAAAATAATTAAACTAATTAATTGATTAAACACTGAAGCCCTATCTTTAGCAAATAGAGAGTTTTCTTCAGAACTTTCAAGAACAATTGCAATAGGCCTTGCATTATGGGTTTCATTACTGTTATTAATGTTATGTTCAAAATGCAAGCATAAACCGCCCCCTCCATTGGAGTGAATGAGGAAGCACAAACTTTAGTGGATTGGGATGTGCAGATATTTGACTAATGAAACTTCATTTCACTGATGTTAATGTTACTCTTTGTGTATGTTTCTTCCAGATACTGCACTGTTTTTCCCATCATTCAGTATGAACTCCTATTTAGAACTGCCTTCTCTAACATCTTTGGCTAGGGATAGATTGGCACCAGGGCAAGAACAGAACAGAACAGTGATCTATTTGACAGCAAAGACAAGTGCTTTAAATGGCACTCTCCTTTACAGTAAGTACTGATAATTTTTTAATATTTCTGGAGGCTTGGATCCAGAGTAGCATTAATGAAATTCTGCTTGTGCTGTTGAGTTTTTCTGACATTGGAGGGTGTTTTTCTTCACTTTATAATTCTGATCTTGGTGTCACTGTCGTTAAAGTTTTCAAAATTATAATCCTAAAATGTTGTTACATTTCAGAAGATTGCATGACTTTATGAGTTAGCTGCTGATACTGCAATCATGTAAACACACAGAACAAAGTTTGAGTGGTTTTAAAGAAATTCTAATTTCTTCTGTCACCAAAGGGTACAATTTTGTGTCGTGTGTCTCACAGTGTTTCTTTTACTTGGGGAGATGAGTTGAAGGTGAGGCAAAACAGGGCAAGTTCATGCTAGTGCCTATCCTTGCAGGCAAATCACTTAATGGCAGAGGTCTGTGTGAAGTCCATACTTGGGAATATATTTTAAAAAGTACTGGAGAGACAGCAGAACAATTGGAGAATGCACAATAACTGCTCCAGAGCCATTACCTAACATACTGTGATTGCCCAAAAGTTTTGAAGTTGTTATGCGGGTCTTGTTAATTTTGCAGGAGCAACACTGTGCCCATCCATTCAGGCAAATGTCTTTAAGCAAATGTGAGGTGTGCCTGCGCAGAGGAGATCATTGCAAGCCCGTGACATCACAGGCTTGTGACTATCTCTCAACTGCACAGGCGCGCCTCGCAGTTGCTTAAAGACACTGGCCTGAATGGATGGGTGCAGCGTCGCTCCTGCTCCCACCCCACCATCACTGGGGGAGGGAGGAGAAGAACTGCTCCACTTCCCCCCCCCGCCACACACAGCCACCTCTTGGCCATAGTAAGAGTTTTTTAAAAAAAAAACACAAAAGGAGGTTGGGGGGACCTCACACGGGGGGGGGGCCACAGCTGGGTGGTCTGGGTGCCCAAATTAACTTGTCCCTGAAGACAGTGTGTGTGCATGTGCATTTAGAATGGGGTCTTCCTGATTCAACCTGAGCAGCATCTAAAATTAACTGAGCAGACATTAAACATCTTGTGTGAGTGTGCACATGTGCAAGCCTTATAGGCAGCACTGCTCTGTACTGTAAAATAAAAATAAAAATGTCCCTGTGGGCTATGACCATCAGTGATATGTTCCCAATCTAAGGAGTGCTTCCAGAATGTGAGCACACTACTCTTAAGTATTAGCGCTCTTGCACCCAAGACCTCCAGCTCTTTGTTAGGAGCCGATAGAATGTGGAGGAATTGGCACTGCCTGTTTTAGACTGTGGAACACATGGGCTAGGAAATATAAATACCTTTCTGCTCTCACCATAGACCAAAATTAATACTCTGTTCCTCAAACCAGCCATTTAACTCCCTTAATCTGTATAAAATATGTAACATAGATAAATAAATAAATTTAACTTCCATTTTAATTGGAAGTATTTTGCCAAAAAAGAAAGTTTTGAAACTTATTCGCAAAGGGCAAAAGGTGTAGTGTTTTAAATCTACTAACATTTTCCAGCAACATTTTGAAAGATAGAGGAGAAAGATGAGCAGTTTTTATTTTTCAAGTATAAAGTAATACCAAGATGAATGGCAATTAGAAGGCCAGCAAAGATCAAAAGAAGAAAAATTTTCAGAGGTCATCATTTAATTTGGGGTGATATAACAAGTAACCAAGGAGAGTGTAGGGCACTTATGTATACATGTTTATTCTTCTTACTCATCATAGATGCAAAACATTAATAAGATTTCCAAAAGGTTGAGAAATTAACATCAGGAGTGAATTCCCAGGTGCTATAGGATCTGCTTAGAAGGTTGCAGGACCTCAAACTGCAATGCCTTGTTTGCTGTTTCCCTCCACTGTGCCATACATCTGGACCAGTGGGCCAGGCCACCATGGATCCATCACTCTTTTGTGTATTGTTTTCTGATACCCAGTTATTCCCTGGGGGAGCTGTCAACCTGAAGCCTTTCGGGAGACTATATTTCCCCTGGGCATAGCCATAGCAGATGGAAACTCAGTAGTGGTCTCGCATTTAAGCTTCTGGGACAACTCAGGAGCACCCCAATGGAGAGCTAAAAAGCTCTTTCAAGCCAGATGGTGATATCACAAACTGTACACACAAGCTGTTGAAGAAGATTACTCCTCTGAAGTAGAAAGACACACCACTGTTTATGGCTCTGCGCAAAAGTCTACACATGTACGGCATGTTAGCAGAGCACTAACATATATTCTGTGGCAGGGATCCTCAGCGTTGGGCCCCCAGATGTTCTAGGACTTCAGCTCCCATAATCCCCATCCAAAGGCCACTGGGCCTGGGGATTATGGGAGCTGAAGTCCAAGAACATCTGGGGGCCCAACGTTGAGGATCCCTGTCTATGGGATGGTTCCTATTATTGGATATATATATATACACAAATTATGTGAACTGCTGACTGATTGATTTTAAGAGTTGTCAACCTTTCTGAATCTTGGTGGTGGTTCCTGAATTTTCCAGTAAAGAGTTCCCTAAAAGTGAGCCATTCACATAACACTTGCCCATTTGTATCCAGCTATAAAAATGATTGTGGGACTCGTCCTATAACTAGAAAAGCATGTCATACAAAGCAGTCCCTGTACTCTAGCAGCCACACCTAAAGCAGGTTTTCTTGGAAATAAGTTCAAAGGGGCTTACTCCCAACAGTGTATATATCATTGCAGACTAAGAGCCTTACAAAGCTAGGTGTGCTTAAATCAAGGCTTAGATACCTGCAAGTCTGCATAGGATTAGACTTCTTCAGAAGTCCATTAATGGTCAGAGCAGTTTGGCAATGGAATTAGTTAATTAATTTGACAATGGAATTAATTACTTGTGGGGGCTCTCCCTCACTTGAGATCTCCAAGCAGAGACTGGACAACCATCTGTTGGGGATGCTCATGCTCCAGGTTTCCTGCATCAAGCAGGGAGTTGGACTAGATGGTCTCCAAAGCCCTGTCCAATTCTTTGATTCAGCCTAGTCCTGGTTCAGCATAAAATCCTGGTTTAAAAGGCTGGATGTACATTTTCCTGCATAGCACTTAATTGATATGGGGGCAGGGAGAAGAAGGAGTAGATAAAAATGAGAGCCTGACAGTAGCCACCTCTGGTGATAGAAAAATGTGTCTTATTAGAATCAGCACTCTGAAACAGACTTCATGGGAACAGAGCAGATGTTAGCGGCATCAGTTGAGGTGAAAAAGAGAGATTTTCATACCTGCCACTGAGCAAACCTTCTGAATTTGGGGTCTTGTACAAAGAAACCTCTAATAAGGCAGAGGGGGGAGAGGATGAGATAAAGAATGTGTCATGAGGTGCAATTGTTGAAATCATGAATGCTCTTCCTTGAAGCAATGCCTATTGGAGGTTTTTGCTGTGGGATGTAAAACCACTGAACAAACTTTCACTTTTGTGTTTTTTATTTGAAACAGAACTGAGACTCTGCCAGAAAGCACATAATCAAATCTTCAGAGCAGACATTTGACCACATCCCAGGTGGCAAATTATATCTGTACCTTTTTTAAAAAAACAACTATTGTTCAGACAGACTTTTTTGCTGTGGTAAATGCTGACATTTAAAATTAAAATTATATGCTAGGATCAATTGCTAGAATTCAGATACAGTTCATCTCAATAGCACACCTTATTGGTGGGGTGTGCCTTTTTATGGTAACAAGTTGGAGAGCTGGCCCAGCTGAAAAGCAAATTTAAAACAACAGAATCTTGTTTTCCAGTCTGTTCCCCCCCCCAGTTTAGACTTATTAAAGCACATAAGATGTACAAATGCCAGTGATTGTCATCCTGACTAATGACACATCAGTGCAATAGGAGAAGTACTGGTGTAGCGTCAGTGCTTCTGAAGAATTTCATGCTAACACTGCACCAGTGACATATGAGTCAATGGGTGCCTGGAGATTTTTAGCTATTTCCCCTTACTCTGGAAGCCCTCTGTGTCACCCAAAAACATGTCTCGGAGGACTGCATAGCCCTCAGAACCATATTTTCAGGTGGCACAGAGCGCTTCCTGGGGAAGGGGAGTCCACTGACATTTGCCCCTACTGCTGAACCAGCAATAGAGCTGAGCTAGTTGAACTTTTCAGAAGCACCATTCTGCTGTTGCTTCATTGGTCAGAATGTCAGCCAGGATGTTTCTAGAATTTCTAATATTCAGATCCCAGCACTTTGTTCTGATATTTATGGCTCATCATGCTGCTAATTTAAACCATGTGCTGGGTTTTTCTTTCCTCTTCTATGCTGTCTAATGCCTCAGTCTTCAGGTGTGTTGAATAGGATTGTGAAATGTCCCTTGCTCCACTTAGTACCTTATCTTCTCTCTTATTTCTCTTTCTTTATTACTCTACTAAGTAGTAAACCAAGTTGGCCTTTTGCCCAATTTAGACTAGAACCCTTAAAAGGCTGCTTTCAGTCAGATGCAACCTCCCTGCAGTTACAGAACTATCTCTGCAGGCAAGCAATACAGTATTATATAGAAACTACTGTCCCTCAGCAACACCAGGACAAGCCTATGAAACTTTATTCCTTTCCAGAAGTGCAGCTAGGGGTTCATGGGCTTGGTAAGGGCCTGGCAGTATGGGGTAGATGTTACCCAAAAACATAGCAGCTGACCAAAAAAATGGTATCTATTTGTGTCCAGAGATCTCTGTAATTTCTGCTTGAACTTTGTTGGGTCCTGGCATCATTTTGTTGTCTCTATGATGCTGAAGAGTGGTGAGCATTGCTGGGTTGAAAGGATACAGAGATGCTCAGAAGAATGTCATCAGAACACAAGGCAAGCAACTAGGTGTTACTGGAAGGAATTCTGTTTTCAGTGGCAGCTGGGTGTTCTGTGCAACATTTAATTTCACCTGGGAATGTGCAAGAGGGGAAGAGGAAAGTGACAGAACAAAAGGCTCTTTTGATTTAAAATGAATTTAAATGTAGCAGTAGAGAGGCATTCAAGTAACTGTCATAGCCATAAGCCATGATGACTAGCAGAAAAGTTTACAATAGCTGCAATATAAGTAAATGCTAGTTACACAGAGTATACATTTCAACAGGTGTTAATAGCCACTGTCAGACCTCACAGACACAAAACAAGCAGCAGGTAGAAGACTGAATTTGTGCCAGATCTCATTTATAGCTGGCACTGTCCATGCAAATTGTCCTCTGATGTCCTGCTGATGATCACATTTTTGTTAACAAAATCTCTGTGGACTTTTCATACTGCAAATGCAAGTAAACTGAATTTCCTTGTTTGTCAGAGCCATTTAATAGTCATTCAATTTGAAGCTGTAATGTTTGATGCTGTAAATTGTAGATTAGGATTTAGAAAGCTCTTTCTTATAGCAATATGCAAATGACTAATTAGTAGGTAGCATTTTAGTCTGCCGATACAATGCCCACCTTTATAAATAAAACCAGGATACCTCCCTACAGAGACCATGATCCGTATTCATTGAAAGTGAAAACTTGTAAATGATTCACTAATTTCCCTGGCCTCCAGTTCATTTGGATAGTTTTGATAACCAGCATGATTTCTGATGATACCCATACCGTGGAGATAGATTAGAGCAAATCCATTAGACTAGGTTGTTTTTGGTATCAATATGACTGAGTCTCTCCTTCAGTTGTTCGTTGACCTGAAGAGTATTTACAAAGTTTGGTCTCAGTTCCAAGAAGCTAAGCTGCTTAACACTTAGCACTCTATTACCTAAGGACAGAACTGAGCATTATAAGAACTGTTGGTTAAATGACAGCCTCATGTCAATATCCCTTGTTCAGCTGTACAACTTTCCCTGTTTCCTGATGTTAACACACTGTGCATTTCCCTGCTCCTACCAGCAGCAGCTGATGACGTGGGGTAAGAGAAAACACACAAGTCAAGCTCAGATGTAACATGAAACCGGAGTTAAGCAGGGCAGAGTTTGGAGCTCTATTATATCCGAATTCGTGCAATCGCTGTTTTAAACCCAAAGTGACCTCCAGTGTACCTCGGCAAGCTCTAATTTGAACCTTCAGTTTGCAGTAAGATTCACCACCAAGACCTGAGGTTTGGCTGCCGAAGCATTACGTCTGAACCTGGACACCACCATAACTGCAGTCTCGTGCTGTTTTTGATACCACAATCATAGAGATGGCGGCATGGACCTACATGGGATCGCACCTGCTCTATGCCTGCAGCACTTCTCATGACTGCCTCTCCAAGCTCCAGCCCCTCCCATCCTGACACCGATCCAGATACAGGGATACCACCACATCCCATCCCAAGCTTATCAGCTTGTCAAGCCTCAGAGTCACACAACAGCATCCCCTCTTCCCATTCCGTCCCTTGCTCCCACCCTCGTGCTTAGCAGGAGGGAAAGGGGATTGGATGACAGGGTGGGCATAACATGCTTCACACCCCAAGAATAAAGCAACAATGTTGTATATTCACAAGCACATGCAGTCCAGGTGGCAACATAAGCAGTGCGCCCCATACAGTGCTGGGAGGGTACATTTGGTGGGTGCACTGGGGGTTCCCTGGGGATAGATTTTAAAGGCAGTCCCAACTAGGGAGTCTTGGACAGCCAGTTTCTGGTTTTTTTCATAAATATGTTAGGGAAGGGGGTCCAAGCCCCTTCCTCCTTGGGGACATTTGTGCTCCCTAGGCTTACTTGTGAAAGGGGGATGAGGATGGGTGCTCCCAAGAGGACTGCTCACTCATGAGAGTGTAACGCCATGGAGACAACCCCTCACAGGTCATGAAAAGAGCCATCTGTGGGGGCAGGGGTGTCTTGCAAAATCTCTGATAATGTGTGATGACAAAACAACCCCTTCTCCCATGTACAGCTCTCTCACAAGAATATCAGGTCATGGGGGCTCTATATCAAACCAGGGTGATCTGTGCATGAAAACTACAGGCTAGGGTACTGCAGCAACTGCTCTCCCTGTCCTGGCCACTGCTGCCAAGTAGTTGTCAAAGCATCCCCCTTACCATTTGGATTTGTACTGCAAAATGGTGACCCCACTCTCCTGGGGTTGCTGGAAATTGGGGCTCCCCTCTCGTATGATTCCCCATTGGCAGGAGACCTGCATACAACACAATGCCAGCCCAAATCAGGGTATTTTGAATGGGAGTAAAGATCAGTCCATGCATCCAGTATTCCCCCTTTCCATGCACGCAGCCAGGCTCTGACACGTGAAGCATCAACATCTTCTTTGGATGCATGCAAGGCTTCCAAGGGGAAGAGGAGTTGCAGTGCAAAGTTCTATCTTTTACCATGGAGTGTGGGGACCCCATGCAAGCAGGACCCCCTTTGTTGCGTTAGCTCAACTCATGAGCGTGCAGTCAAACAGAAGACCAAGGGTGTTTACCCCAATGGTCCTCCCCAGTAGATTGGTCCTCTCATGAGAGTGCAAGTCCACCAGCAACAAGCAGACAGCAGAGCAGGAGTGTGGTTTGGTCTGCATGGACTGCTGTGCTGGGGTGAACTCTCGCAAGAGCATCCTAGGTCACGGCAGGACAGATTCCCTCAGGATCCTTTGCCCTCTCTCATATAAATATCCCCTCCTAGGAAGTCATCATGTTCCATTCCCTGAGTAGCAGGGAAATAGTGCCCCCCAAAGACACCCCCCCCAAAAGAAATCATGCTTGTGTGGGACTATTTTGGTGCAGAGCTCTTTGGTGGGTGGTGGTGCCATTGCTGTCAGAAGAAGCGCTGGCATGACCTGGCATTTAAAGAGATTTAAATGCCCTTTCCATGCTGAGGTCGGACGGACCGTTCTGAAAATGCACAGTCATGCTCAGCACTCCCCCTTCAAGATTGTGTCCAATTGTGGATGCTCTGCTGCTGTGCTGACACTTTGCTCACATTCTGGCCATGGAGTTTGCTGGGATCAGCCTCAGCAGGTGAAGAGCAGGGAGGTGCTTCCCTCTCCTGAAACCAGAGGTTACCGGACCGCAGTTGGGGAAATATCTGTGATGCAATTCATGGTTTCAAACTGAAACCACAGGTTAGTCAACCTCCAGTTTCATGTTACATGTGAATTCATCCACAGTGTGAGGACATCAGACCATGGAATAGGTTGTACTAGGTATGAAAGTGGGGGGGATACAATGTTGGGCTGCTGTTTTATATGGTAGCCCTATGTTTCTCCTCTACTGCTAGTTTTGCCTTTAAAAGCCACAAATGTTTGAAAGTATTTGGACACAGGATTCGCTTCACTGGGCAGAATTTATGTAGCTTTTCATCCTTAACCCAATATCTAAGTATCATGAGGCATACCTCAAAAATGAATGAGCCTATGCCCTACTCTGCTCTGAGTTAAGAAACCTCCAAGTTAGGGGGCGATCACAAGAAGGTCGGTAAAAATTTGTATTGATCTTTTAGTTCTTGATAATCCTCATTTCTCTAGATAATCTGTTTCTTATGTTAATTAAGAGTGATTTTTTCCACTTAAAGATTTTCAAGAATTAATTAATTGTATGCCCTTCCTCTTTTTAAAAAATCCATAAATGAATTAGTCCTTGGGAAGTGTATGATGATTTCAACATGCTGGCTTGTAAATTGTCCACTGTAATATTTCAGCAAAGCACTACTCCAGAGACTTAATGGTCTTCACTGGCTAGGTAGCACCTATTTATGTTTCTAAAGTCTTCGTCCAAAAATTATCACTTGTCTAGAGCAGTTGATGATCAGCGACTCCTGTTTTCAATTAGATCTACCTTGTTGTGATTTGATCAGCACACCCATATAGCAGTTTAACTGAAATGGGCCAGTTAATGGCCTCAGCCATTCACACCATTGCTTTCTTCATCCTTCTCAAAGCACAAGCTCAGCAGGAGCCAGACACATTGAGCAGAGGTGACTTATTGGTTTAGCACTTTAATTTTCAGTTGCTGGCGTGAAATTTAGCAAGTAAAAAGTAAATTACTTTAAAGCATGTGCCATTTGTACTGACATTATAAAGAAAAACCTTCTCAGCTAAACTATCATTATTTTAAAACAGAACATTATTGACTGTGGGGCAGATTATCACAACAATAAATTGAACTCTGCTACTTCACTCAGTACTTTCAAATCTTTCTTGAGAAACACTTTTATATTTGAAGGCTTTATTAATATGGGCTTGGGCCTTGTTGATCAGTTACTTGAGAGTAGCAGATGCCAGGAACATAAATGTTGTTTATCCACCTGCCAAAAGAATTGACTATCTAGAGAGAGAGAGAGAGAGAGAGAGAGAGAGAGAGGAGATACACAATTAGTAGAAAATTGCTATATAGCCTATAGGAAAAGGAAGCTAATTTGAGGAAGAATGGTTGGGACATCCACTCTTATAGATTATCATGGACTTTCAGAAAGCCAGGACAAAATCATCTTTAATTGGTTATTTATTAATAAGACATTTGCAAATGTCTTTCAATATACTTTCTATGGGAAAAGAGTGCTATATTCATGAGCTAGTTCACACAATAAGGTTTCTATACATTCATTCATTCATTTTATTGTTAGATTTTTGTACCACCTTTTGTACATTTCATTTTAAGGTTGATTTTGTGTGCAGAATATGTTGTTTACATTGTTGAGTTGGATTTTCTCTATTTCTGATTGTGCTGCCAAATTAATTCTGTCTTAGACTGTAGTCAACAGAGGCTCACTGCAATAGTGTTAAGTCAGATGTCCCATGTGAGACAAGTGCTGTCTGCCTCACTTAAATTGTGCACACAGCCTACATCACTTTTCTTGCATAATAGTGACATGTACTACATAGAAACTGAGCTCTTTTTCAACTAGAATGGTCCTCAGAAATTAATGAGGGGAAAATTAAAAATGGTATTGTGAGGGCCTGATTTAAATGTCTAGTTCTGACCTGTGGGTAGATGACCCTCATCTTCTTCTCTGGTACTTAGAACATGCATATGTGTACACACACACTGGATCTGGTAGCATTAAAGGGCATTTGCATCATGGCCAAGCAACCACACAAATTGTTATCCCCAGTCCTGTTATTGGTCAACCCAACACAAATCTTTGGCTTGCAGGCAGCCCTGCTCCCTCCATGTTTTTTTTAACTTGAGCAGGCAGCTCCTAGAATATCTCATACCTTAAGATTATTTCCACCTCCATTCCAGCACTGAGTATCTGAAGTTTGGGTCTACATCTTCAGTCAGGAGAAGCAAATCCAAACAGACAGCAGCATGCTCAGGTGTTTGGTGTTTAGGCATGAGGAACCAGTGACTCTTTCTTAATGAGAATGAAGACCCTTTAGATAGTTTTAGATTCCTAAAGCTTCTCAAGTTGCAGTGGAGCTTTTGAGGGCATTTGACAGGGAGGAAAGGAATTCCAAGGAAGCACCAACTGATTACAGGTACTTTTTTGGTAAGCCTCCGAGCCATCTGCTTTATAATATGTGCACTGTGATAAACACTAGTGCTGATGCTGGAGGTTGTATGTGACAGCAGCATTAGTTTTAGGGATGTGAAAATTGATTTGGGTACAAAGCAATTTGTACCTGAATCTAGCTGATTTGGGTGATTTGGAGACAAAACAAATTGCCTGTGTGGTCCATTGGCTAGATTTGGGTCTAAAATTAAATCATGTGAGAATCGATTCAAATCAATTCAAGACTCAGATTCCTCCTATTGATTCCCCAGATTCCTAGCTTTCTTTCTTTTTTTTTTTAAGCTAAGCTCTAGCTCTTGTAGAAGTAGAGTTATGGAGCAAAAAGTGTGGTCACTAGTTTTCAAGGGTTTGGAGTTTTTGGTGTATAATATCTATTCCTCAATGAATCCCTATGAGGATTCATTACATACCTTCATTTCTTCTATTCTTTTTGACTGTCTTTGGACAGTGCTGACTGTCAACTGCCATGTGCCAACTACACCCCCCTCTCCCACCCACAAGGCAGTGGTGCACTACCCAGTTTATGTTCTAGGAATTTTTTCAAGTGTTTAGACACTTTGGTCTAATAACCTTTCCTCATAATGAATCCCTATGAGGATTCATTGCACACCAAAGAGTCTAAACACCTCAAAAATTCCTAAAATATAAACTGAATATATAGTGGTTTGTGGGTTGGGGGGTAGTTGGCTCATGGGATACCACTAATTCCCCACCCCTACTACAAAGCAGTGAGGCCAAAATGAACAGAATAAATGAAGATGTGTAATGAAGACACCAAAGAATCTAAACACTTCAAAAAATCCTAAAAAACAAACTGAGTACTCCAGTGTGGGGGACGGGGGGTGTAGTTGACACGTGGCAGTTGATGGTTGGTACTGTCTGGTGACAGTGGCACCCATGGGGACCTACCAACCAACCAACGTTGGTGCCCCTAGGACCTTTATAAGTGGTCTGAGTCAATCCAAATCAAATCATATCCAAATCAAATCTGGGTAATTCAGGGGGACAGATTGGGACACAAAACAAATCAGGAGTGATTCAATTTGGGCACAAATCAATCAAATACATTGATTTGTACACATCCCTAAGTAGTTTGTTTTTGCAGTCTTTACTGCAGAACTCCGTATCTGAATGCAGAAGAACAGAAGGTGCAGAATAACATTGCAGAATACACACTAAAAAGCTATCATTTGAGCGTTGAATTCTCTCTCTCTCTTTCATCAGATATTTGTCTCCCCACCACCACCACCGTTGTTGTTGTTTTGCTTGCATTTCCAGGTATTTATTTATTTATTTCCAAGACGCGTAGCCTAAAAAATGATTCTTTTCTTTTCAAAGCCAATGCTGAACATATTCAAGATTATTTTCTTCACCTTTACCTTGTGGATGGAAGACCAACTGCTCAGTTTGGTTGTGGCACATCACAGGAAGTTCTCAAGGTGACTGCCAACTATTCCATTAGCGATGATGCCCTTGTGACCATTGCAATAAGGTATGGATAAACAAGGATACACTGGAGGCAGATTTTCATAGTATATACTTGCTAATGTGTTGTTGAAAGTGTGTGTGTGTGTGTGAGAGAGAGAGAGAGAGAGAGAGAGAGATTGAGAGAGAGAGAGAGACAGACAGACAGACAGACAGACACTAAGAATTATGGTCCTCTGGAAAAAACTAAACGTTCTTTTGAATACAGCTGGAGGGGTGGTATAGAATATTTTTAGAACTGAAAAATGCATGCACACAAGTCCTATATTCAACACATGTGCAATCTCTGTACAGTGTACACATGTATAGATCTGTGTACATGTAGAGTTATTCATACATGATATTCAGTGCATGTATAGTAGTACATGTCCTATCTGTAGCCTCTTCTGCTTGCTTTTTCAGGTATTTATTTTAAAAAGGTTTCCAGAGGTGTAACCTAAAAATAACTCTATTCTTTTCAAAGCCAGTGTGGAGTATATTTGTGTTGAGGGGGCCTGTCCCCAGGTTCATTTTTAAAATGAATGTTTGAATACCCAGTAAAGTGTTAAGGGGCAAAGCAAGGGAGGGGTCTCTTCCCTTTAAGGAGAGGAATACTTGTCCTTGCCAGGGAGTTCTGTTAGCGGGTGTCTCCCACCACCTGGAAAAATTCTGGCTTTTTGCAGGCGGCAGTGGAAACAGAGCATAGTCTGGCACTTGGTGCTGAGAAGAAATTGGCTTCTGCTTGAGTCAAGCAGTACTGTCATGCAAAGACTGAACCAGTACAAAAGCTGCCTAAGAAAAGAGACACTGCACTGTGAATCCCATGCATTCTTAATGAAGCCAGAGTTCCTGACACAGCAAAAATATTAAGAATGGAGAGCCTTTAAACCATCAAAACAACCTGAAATGCAATTAGAATCAAGTTCCAAACCAGTTATGCAGATTTGGCATAATACAGCCCTTTTGTTCTGTTTTTGCCCTGAATAGTCATAGGACATAGCAAGCTGCCATATACTGAGTCAGACCATTGGTCTATCTAGCTCAGTATTGTCTGCACAGACTGGCAGCTGCTTCTCCAAGGTCACAGGCAGGAATCTCTCCCAGCCCTATCTTGGAGATGCCAAGGAGGGAACTTGGAACCTTCTGCTCTTCCCAGAGCAGCTCCATCCCCTGAGGGATCTTACAGTGCTCACACTTCTAGTCTCTCTTTCATATGGAACCCTGCTTAGCTAAGGGGACAAGTCATGCTTGTCCAAGGCCAGCTCTCTTCTCAAGTAACTGATCAACAAGGCCCATCAGAGGTGCACCTACATAATTTTGGACTCAGAGCCTGGACCTAAAGGCCTTTGGA
Source organism: Hemicordylus capensis (assembly GCF_027244095.1). Taxonomy (NCBI): domain Eukaryota; kingdom Metazoa; phylum Chordata; class Lepidosauria; order Squamata; family Cordylidae; genus Hemicordylus; species Hemicordylus capensis. Next base: position 299,471,035 of record NC_069657.1, on the reverse strand, counting down.
GACCCCTGCACTCCTAGTCTCCCATTCATATGCAACCAGGATGGAGCCTGCTTAGCTAAGGGGACAAGTCATGCTTGCTAACACAAGAGCAGCTCTCCTCTCCTCTCTCCCACACCCTTCTCAAGAGCAGTCCCTGGAAAAAACTTTGAAGCTAAAGTGTTGCAGCCATTGGGATTTTGCATAGCATAGAACCCTATAAAAGGTCGTGTTGCCCAAGTTGCAGGTTCCAAGTTGCAGCAGTAAAGTTCGTCTTTTCCTGCTGCCGTCATGGAAGTCAGTGGCACAGGTTGCCTGCTATGGCCCCAGAGCAGACCAAGCTAAGTACCCACTATGTACCCAACTCTTTTCTCCTAAGCTGAACCACTAGGCCCCAAGCTGGAACACTGTACAGTGGGCCCAGAATCATGGAGTTGAAATCACTATACTTTCACCTTCCTTGAATTGGATTTCTGTGAGGAGATCTGCACTGGGCTCCCTGGACACCCCTGGTAATGTTCTCGGGGCTGTCCCCAGAGCCCCACTGCTGTCCCGCACTCACCCCACCACTGCCCCATGCCTGCCGTGCCAGTTAAATCTCTCTTTTTACTTTTAACCGTCTGCCACTGCGTGCCAGGGACGAGGGTGCAGGGGGGGGGCAACCAAGGCGCGGGAGGCAGAGGCGACATCAAGAGCTCCTTCCCTGAGCCCACCTGCCTCCAAAATGACATCAGACCATTTTCATCCCATTTATGGGCTCTCTGCATGCACATGCGCAGAGGCCAAAAATGAGCCAAAAACATCCCAATCTGATATTTGGGAGGCTCAGGGAAGGAGCTCTTGCCACCACCTCCCCCGCCTTGGTCTCCCCTCGAGTGGCCATCCCTGCTGCCCTCGGGGGTGGAGGGCTCCAAAGCCCTTCAGGTCCAGGATTCAAAATTACCTACGTGTGCCCCTGCCGATCCGCAGGGACTTTTTTTGTGGCCCACCGGTAGGAATAGCTGCAAGTAGGAATGGCCATTAACAGGAGGAGCCATTAACAGCTCATGGCTTGTCACGCTGAAGGGCAGCAGTGGCTCAGTGCAGTTGGGCACTTCAGACCAGATGAGATGCAGGAGGTGGCAGCAAAGAACTGACAAGGAAGGGGGCCAGTTGCCTCTGCTTCAGCAGTGGCTGTGGGTGGAACAGGCTGGAACAGTGGCAGCTGCAGCATCAGGCAGGCACAGGCAGACCTCACCCCCAAAAGGCTGGGGGAGGTCACTCTTTTTGTTGGTTCCCTCTTCTCTGAGGAGGGGCATCCTCTGCCCTCTCCAGAAACTGCCTTAGGAAGCCATCCTGTGCATGTTTACTCAAAAATCGGCCCCACAGTTTACCCAGTAAGACTTACTTCCAAGTAAGCATTACTAGCATTGCAGCCCGAGAGCAGTAGAAGACTTGGCATTTGTTTGGAGCTGGTGTGCATCCCAAGTGCCCCACTGAATGAGCAGGGACAAGGCCTATTTTTCTGACCACTGTCCTTGATCAAATTTGTGGGTCCTTTGATGGGGGGTGGGGAAGATCTACATATAGCTAATAACTGCTTTCATTAAATATTGTTGATTAATTTTAGTGTGTAATGATCTGCTGGAAATTGCCTTCGGCCCCTGCATGGCACGTTATGGTTGGTTCTGGCCCACTGGGTCATTTGGGTGGTGCACCCCTGGCGTAACTACTGCACCTGACTGCCTAGGAGCCTCAGTGCTCCCCTTCGCTCATTGTGGACACACCTAGTGTGCCACACCAGCATCCTGCTGCCTCCCCTTGCCCTTGCTCTGGCAAGACCTTTGGGGAGACCCCAAATAATATCCTGATGGGAAGTCATCCCATTTGATATTGTGAACAACACAGCAGGTATGGACAGGTAATACATGAAAAAGGGAAATTTTACTTCCTCTGTGGCCCCACAGGCAGAGGCCTTTTTGCCTGGAAAACTGAATCATAATGACGAGTCCATTTCAACAGCAAGGGTGGCAGGAGGCAAGGAGCCCTTACATTTTATTCTAATCTCAAGTGACTCTTTTTGTGATATGTTGATCAGCTAGTTGTCTGCACCTTATTAGCTGAGGCAGCATTGTCTCTGATCCATATGGCCAAAGTCTTAAATGGTTTACTGATTTCAAAAGCTAATAATAGACTAGCTGTGAATTTAGTGAAATTGCATTGAAGAGATTGGTTATCAGACTCCAGCTTAACCCTGAGAAGTTTCCCACATCAAAATTTCACTCAGTCACAGATTCACTGCACATCAGCATGCTGTACTAGAAATGAATGCCATTTCCATTCATACATCTCCATCATTTATCTGAATGCATGTTATTTGGTATGCTCATGTTTTTAGAGATAAACTTGGCATGTGCAACTGTGGTCTCTGATTGACAGGGATTTATATGCATCTGATATGATGAGCTACTGATAGATTTTGTGATTTCCTTCTGCAATGTAAAAAGTGGAGCAGTATATCCTTCACCAAGCAACAATAAATGTGTAATCCTTCAGCAGCCATCCTTAATCCAGTGGAATAAGGAAACATGACATTGCCTTTGTGAGCTCTCTCAGCACTGGATGCCGTAAGCTGTAAAATATGCATGCAAGAGATAACTATTCATTTTTCTTCCACAACTAGCACTTGAATATAGATAATTCTGTTTTCCCTGTTGTGTCTGTACAGCAAACTGCCAAGTAGGAGCAGAGTACTGATTAAACTAGAATTGTTGTTCCAGAATCCAAACAATCTAGAGGAGGGGGAAAATGTTTCTTGGCGTTTGCCCCAATCACAGTTTGAGGAATGCATGAAGCAGACATTTGGCCTTTTTACATTTTACTTTAGCTCAACTCTCTGTTGTTGTTTTTTTAGTAAAATCTAGCACATCTTTTTTAAAAGGCACTTCTCCTTGACATGTGAGTTAAACATTAAAAGTCATATATACTGGGTTGAATGAAAAGAACTGTGAATAGAAGGAGAACAGATACTAGTGCTATTCTGCAAACACTTGCATGAGAGTCCAAGCAGCAGTGTGATAAGTAACAGTGCCCATGGCCCATGCTTCTGCTTGTGCAAGATGTTATGCAAGCTTTTGTGAAAATAGTTGGATTGAATCTCTCTTTTCTTGTGCAGAATGTGACGTAAATCTTTTATGTTTTATGTTTTATGCTCCGGAGTGAGTCATAATACTCCAGAATGAGACATAAAACAGATCTTCTCTTGAATGGAGGCATCTTCAATATCCAGAAGGGCACCTTTCGTTCCGACATCCTGTGTATAGAAAACATTTCTATAGAGCTATAGGAGCAGCTTCCCCTAATTGCTATGATTCAGCTAGCTGTGATTCCCCGCTGCCTTGATAATTGTATAGACAGAATGCGGGGGAAGGGTAATAACTGCAGATAAAAAAGCTTCCCTCGCACCCAACTTACTTCTTCCAATTCACAGCAAAGCTCTCCAGTTTTAGTCTTAGCCTTGTTGGTATCTGCTTTGTTCTCATAAAAAAGTGAAATATCACTTTTCAAGAAGAAGTTCTCACAGTAGTTTACATAGTGAGAAGAATTAGAAGATTGTTTCCTGTCCCCAAAGGATTCACAATATAAAATGAGACCCAAGGGACCAGACTGGAGGAATGGTAGGCTGTTCTGAATAGGGTCAATTGCTCTTCCTCTGCTAAGCATAAGAGAGCCAATCACTTTTTAGTTGAGGCACCTATTAAACTCTTTAGCAGTAGTTAACATTAAATGAACAACATATAATTTAACTCCCGCTTAGATTAATCTGTAATAACTTATCCCTATCCGCAGCTTGTCTGCTCAATGGGAATCCACAATTTCTGGAGCACATTCCCAAAAGATCATGATATTCTTGGATCATGTCAGCTTTTATCAAATATATATATTTTTTCCAATTGCCAAAATACTCAGGCCTCCTTGGCATATGGGGGCCTTTCAGTACTTAAATATATGCATTTCTTGTGGCCAGGAAAGCCTGGAATATCCCATGCAATGTATATTTGATTAAGATACAGTTTCAGTACCAAACTGCAGTGCCTAAAAACTTTCTACCAGTCATGTATATGTATAGTACAGTCCCCACAACATATGCACATGTAAAGCTTTAAGATAATCACATTGGCGAAATGTTTGTGTCTCTGACATACACGTATGCCACAACCCTGAAGAGTCCAGTGCACCTAATCAATATATTTTGCCCATTCATTGAAGTTAATTGTAAGAGAAGTCAATAGAATGACTTATAATGTCTTTCCCCATTGATTTATGGGAAAAGTCATTCCACCATCCATTTTCTATAGTTCCCTGGTAAGTTCCAAGAGTTCCTGACTTGCATTTAGTGCTTTGTGAAGACATTACATTTCTAAATTCTAAAGTAGAGATCAGGAACCTGCTACAGGCTTGAGCAACCCACCCTGCTTTCATGCACAATTTCCCCACTCCCATCTGTGATCTGTTTTCACCATCATTTAGCATGATGTTGATAACAGAGTTAACTATTGTTCGGAATGGGGGGATTGACCGTGAGGGCTTCCTCTTTGGCATGGAAGCCAATAGATTTTGAGAGAGGGGAGAGCTTGCTACACTTAACTCTGGTTTGTGCAGCTTGCACAAACCCGGAGGACACCCGGCAGCATATGGGCAATACAATGCTGCCTTCAAACTTTAGGTCTTGGTGGTGAAACCCAATGCAGACCTAAAATACAAATAAAGATTTGGGGGCTGAAACCAAACCATGGTTTTATGCATTTGGATTACAACAGTTTTGAAACTCTGGCACGTTTGCCTCCATTTTTTTGTTATGTCCCAAAGCGGCCATAATTAGTGTTGCTGCTGTTGTTTTATTAAACAGTGGTTAAAATAAACAATGGAAAGGAGCAGGGAGTTTGTGTATCCTATCTCCAAGCTTTCATAGTGGAGAGAAGTAAGCATTGGGATTCCCCAAAGATCTGGAACTGGACCAGTTGCTATTTAATTTGTTCATAAGTGTTTTGGAGACAGGATGAACAGTGAGGTTGCCACATAGTTTACATAGGAAGCTGCCTTATACCAAGCCAGAGCATTGATCAGTCTAGCTCAATTTTGTCTGCACTTACTAATAGTGGCCCTCCAGGGTTTCAGCTGCATATTTCCCAACCCTACCTGGAGATGCTAGGGATTGAACTTGAGTCCTTCTGCATGCAAAGCAGGTGCTTCCACTGAGCTGTGGTGCTTCCCCTGTGGTCTTATCTGCCATACATGCAGGTGACATCAAATTTTATTCAGGAAAGTGAAATCCCATGTGGAGTGCAAAAAGATCTAAAAGGATAAATTGGCACCAATAGGGTAAATGAAGTTCAGTGTTAGCAACTGTAAAGTGAAGCAAGCATCCTAACCACATATATATTAATGGAGATATCAATTGGTGGTAGAAACTACCTAATGGCACAGCAGGAAATGAGTTGCCTAGTAAGCATGAGGTTGCCGGTTTGAAACCCCGCTGGTATGTTTCCCAGACTATGGTGTTTCCCACAGCAGCAATATAGGAAGAAACTGAAAGGCATCATTTCATACTGCACAGGAGATGGCAATGGTAAATCCCTCCTGTATTCTACCAAATAAAAACCACAGGGCTCCATGGTCGCCAGGAGTTGACACCAACTCGACGGCACACTTACCTTTATCAACTCTTGGGCTTCTGGAATACTGTGTTCTGTTCCACTTGCCCCATCTCAAAAAGGTGGAAAAGAGGACATGCAAAATGATCAAGGAGCTGAAGCACCTTACCTGTGAGAAATGGTGGAAACGTCTGAGGCTTTTTAATTTAGAAGAATGACAACAGGGAGGACATAAAAAGGTTAATAAAATTAGTTCATTTTTGGAGAAAGGAGACAGAGGTAAATTTAAGTTGCCACTAGAGCTCTACATCACACTAGAATGGAGTCATGCAATGAAATCAGGTTTTAGATGCAAAATAAATGCTTCTTTTTTACACAACACATAATTAACTTATGTTTATGACTGCCACAAAATGTGGTGAGTGACACTGGTTTAGATGGTTTTGAAATGGGATTAAAAATTTGATGGAGGAAAGGCTATTGGCCATAATAACTGGAACCTGTTTGTGTGGAGGCAGTATGAATTCCAGTTACTGGGTGGGAGCAAACAGGGAGAACGGACTGTTCCTTCATGTCCATGTGGAGCTTCCCAAAGCATCTAGATGGCTACTCTTGGAAACAGTTTGGTGGATTAGATGAACTTGTGGCCTGCTCTAGCAAGGCTCTTCTTTTCTTTCGTTATGGTCTCAGGGTAAGTATGCCATACTCTATTTACCTAGATCCAAGATTAGGGTTTTTTTCCCCAGGTTAGAAATCAGGGGATTGTCTTAAATTCAGAGTCCTTTTCCTTTCAGATAAATACAGGCATAACCTTAAATTTAGAATAGTCTTGGATTTGGGTGAATATAGTATGTGGCCAGTCCTTCCAGCCTATTTTCTGCCCCCTTATAAAGTGTCATTACACATCAGTATGGTACGTGAGCTGTAGCTCCCTAAGGTAATAGATAGTTATTGGAATTGTTGCTTAAATACAATACTTCGTTTTCTTGGACACTTTCCTCTGATGTGTTGCCATTTGCTTGGATTTTGCAGAACAGTAATCTTCACCTCCTTTAAGATGCTCTGTCAAAGAAAACAAAGCAGATGACAAAGCAATTGCTGCAACTATTCAAGCTCATTAAACAAGTACTTTAAGAGCAGATGTCTGTATTACCATACCCTTCATGCTCTTGAAAAAGCTTGGGCTTCTCAACCTAACTGTCCTTGTAGATGTGGTTTAATTAATGCTTAACAGCTTTTCCCAACATCTAATTTAAATGACTTGGCTCTTTTTACTTTAGTCATATTCAGCTGCTGAATACATTGGCTGATATTCAGACTAACACAGCATCAGCACTATAGGGAAGGGATGATTTTTGCCAATCTCCCATTCTGTGTCTCCTGAAATTATGTCCCTGAGAATCACGTGACCCTCAAGGACATATTTTCAGGAGGCACAGTGCATTCCAGAGGGAAGGGGAGATTAGTGAAAATAACCCCTCCCCCGTAGTGACAGTGTTGCTTTTTTTTGGATGTCAGCCATTATATTTATGTCTCTTCATTTCTCTATATCTATCATATAACAGGAACAGGTATGCAGTCTGGGGGTGCTTCTGGATCCAAACGTCTCCCTGGTTCCCAGGTTGAGGTGGTGGCCCGAGGTGCTTTCTATCAGCTTCAGCTGATACATCAGTTGAGTCCATTTCTTGAGATAAATTAACTCAGAACATTGGTACATATGCTAGTAACCTTCAGACTTGACTACAGCAATGCACTCAATGAGGCTGTTCACACGTGCAGCAAAGATCGGGCTTGGTTGCCATAGCCTGATCTTTGCTGTGTGTGTGAAGCGTTGGGAGCTGTGCATCTCCCAGGGGCAGCACGGTGGCAAACCCACCTCTGGAACCTGCCTCCAAAATGAGGTTAAGGGAATGTGTGCTCTCTTAGCCCCATTCTGTTGATAGTCTGCCAGGCCCAGCTGCTTGCAGACAGGGCTGGGAGCCTGCGGGGCTCCTGGCCGATGTTGGAGGGATCCCCACAATGCACTGTGCATTTGCATGGTGCATTATGGGCTTTCCAGGGGGTAGGGTGACGCATCCGGCCCTGATCCTCTGCTGCTGGTGGGGAGAGCTGGGTGTGTGCAATCCACACGCCCAGCAAGGATGGAGTGATCATCTGTGGAGGAGGTAGGGTTTTATAGCCTTCCTTCCTGTTGCCCCAAGCCCTTTCTCATGCATCATGAGAAAGGGCTCTACTTGGGGCTGCCTTTGTACATAGTCCAGAAACTGCACTTGGTACAGAATGCAGCAGCCAGGTTGGTCTCTGGGTCATCCCAACCATATTATTCTAATACTAAAAGGGCTACACTGGCTACAAATAAGTTTCCAGGCAAAATACAAGGTGCCGGTTATAATCTATAAAGCCCTTAAGAGCTTAGGCCCTGGGTATTTAAGAGAATGTGTTCTTCACCATGAACCCTGCTGCCCATTGAGATCATCTGGAGAGGTTCACCTGTAGTTGCCACCAGCTTGTCTGGTGGCTACTCAGGGATGGACCTTCTCTGTTGCTATGTTTTAATTGTAAACCACGCTGAGCCATTCTGGAAGGGTGGTAAAATAGCTAGCTAGTTCCAAAGATAGATAGTTGATGCTTTGGAATGCTCCCTGCTGAAATAAGAGCCTCTTCATTCCGATAATTTTAAAGAAGGCAGTTAAGATGCATTTGTTCATCCAGGCTTTTAATTAGACTTACAGTTTTTAACATTGTGTTAAATTTTCAGTTATTTTAATGTTTAATTTTATTTTAATTTGTACAGTTTTATTGTAACCCGCCTCCCCCGATACATATGTTTTGTGTGGTATATACATATGTTTTAAAAACACATATAAATAATAATCACAAATGTGTATTTAAATTTTTCACAAGGGTTTCAAAAAGATTTCCACCATGAAGTGATTCTTATCAGGCCCCACATAAAAGAATGTGAATCCATCGTGAGATTCTTTTAGAGGTTACAGTTCATTGCTAAAGGTATCTGGGAGCCTTTCAGCTTTGTATGCTGTTTACCAAGGTCCTGTTTTTCTGCTTTAATAATAATAATAATAATAATAATAATAATAATTCGATTTCTATACCGCCCTTCCAAAAATGGCTCAGGGCGGTTTACAAAGAGAAATAACAAATAAGATGGCTCCATGTCCCCAAAGGGCTCACATTCTAGAAAGAAACATAAGACACACACCAGCAACAGTCACTGGAAGTACTGTGCTGGGGGTGGATACTAAAAATTTCAGAATACTGAATTTGGCAATTCAGAATTTCATAATAATGAATTGAGGGCACACCCTCTCTCCTGCTGTTACTCCCCTGCAACTGGTACTCAGATGCATCCTGCCTTTGAGGCGGGAGGTGTCCAATAGCCCTCCAACTAGTAGCTGAAAATAGACGTCTCCTCCATGAAGTTATTCAAACTCCTCTTAAAGACATCCTGGTTGTTGGCTGTCACCACATCTTGTGGCAGAGAATTCCACAAGTTGATTATACATTGTGTGAAAAAGTATTTCCGTTTGTTGGTCCTACATTTCCTTGCAATGAATTTCATGGGATGACCTCTGGTTCTAGTGTTATGTGAGAGGGAGAATAATTTCTCTCTATCCACTTTCTTCACACCATGCATGATTTTATAGACCTCTATCATGTCTCCCCACTGTCATCTTTTTTCTAAACTATATAGCCCCAGGTGTTGTAGCCTAGCCTCATAAGAAAGGTGCTCTAGGCCCCTGATCATATATGTGGTGACCAGAATTGTACGCTGTACTCCAAGTGTGGCCGCACCATAGTTTTGTATAAGGGCATTATAATATTAGCCGTTTTATTTTCAATCCCCTTCCTAATGTTCCCTAGCATGGAATTGGCCTTTTTCACAGTGCCGCACATTGGGTCGACACTTTCAACAAGCTGTCCACCATGACCCCAAGATCCCTCTCCTGGTCCTTTTAGCCATCAACACATGTACTTGTCCCCTTCTCCCATGACTGCTGAGTTTCCTCAGGAGACTTTGATAGGAACTTTGTTGAAAGCTTTTTGGAAGTCCAGGTATACTATTTCAACTGGATCATCTTGATCCACACACTTCTTGACACTCTCAAAGAACTCCAAAAGGTTGGTGAGGCAAGATTTCCCTTTGCAGAAGCCATGCTGGTTCTCCCCCAGCAGGGCCTGTTCTTCTGTGTGCTTTACAATTTTATCCTTGAGGTTGCTTTCCAACCATTTGCCTGGAATGGAAATTAAGCGAACCAGCCTGTAATTTCCCAGATTGCCCCTGGATCCCTTTTTGAAAATCGGTGTTACATTGGCTACTTTCCAATCCTCTGGTACAGAGCCCGATTGCAGGGATAAGTTATATATTTTAGCAAGGAGGTTGACAATTTCACATTTGAATTCTTTGAGGACTCTTGGATAGATGCCATCTGGCCCTGGCGATTTGCTAGTTTTTTATTATTCCAGACTGTTTAGAACATCATCTCTTGTCACTTCTATCTGATTCAGTTCTTTAGCCACCATCCCTGAAAAGCCTGGTTCAGAACAGGTATATGCTCAGTATCCTCTGCTGTGAATACAGATGCAAAGAACTCATTTAGCTTCTCTGCAACATCCATATCCTCCATAATAATCCCTTTCACTCCCTCATTGTCTAATGGTCCAACCATCCAGGTTTCCTGCTTCTGATGTATTTAAAGAAGTTTTTGTTATTCCCCTTGATACTTTTTGCTAAATGTTCCTCAAACTCTCTTTTTGCCTCCCTTATTGTCACCTTGCATTTCTTTTGCCAGAGTTTGTGTTCCTTTCTGTTCTCTTCATTTGGACAGGCCTTCCAATTTCGGAAGGAAGTCTTCTTCCCTTTTGTGACTTCCTTGACATTACTTGCTAGCCATGATGGCATCCTCCTGGACTTAGTGGTACCTTCCCTCCTTTTGAGTATACAATGTAACTGGACTTCTAGGATTGTGGTTTTGAGTAAACTCCATGCATTCTTGAGTGAAGTGACTCTCCTGATTTTCCCTTTCAGCTTTCTTTTCACCATACTCCTCATTTTGGAGAAGTTTCCTCTTCTGAAATTCAATGTGTCTGTGTTAGACTTCCTTGGTGATTCTCTCCCCGCATGTATGCTGAATTTGATGGCACTATGGTCACTGTTCCCTAAAGGGTTGACACTGACATCACGCACCAGGTTCAGGGTGCCACTCAGGATTGAATCCAAGGTCGCCTTCTCTCTGGTTGGTTCCAAGACCAACTGTTCTAGGGCACATTCATTCAGTGTATCTAGAAATTTGACCTCTCTGTCATTACCTGACTATGAATGTACCCAGTCTATGTGTGGGTAATTGAAATCACCCATTATTACAGCTGTCTCTCTTTGACACCTCCCTGATTTCCTTCTGCAACTCCCAGTCACTGTCAGCATTTCAATCCGGAGGGCAATAGCACGTCCCCAGTAGCACATTTCCTTTCAGGCCTTGTATTGTCACCCACAGGGTTTCTGTGGAGGATTCTGGTCCACCCACGTTTTCTACCTTGTTAGATTCTATCCCTTCTAACATACGGTGCTACTCCACCTCCAAGGTGCCTCTCCCTGTCCTTTCTATAGAGTTTATATCCAGGGATAACAGTGTCCCTCTGGTTCTCACAGTTCCACCATGTTTCTGTTATGCCCATTATATCTATTACTGCGTTAGCAACCAAGCACTCAGCTCACCCATCTTAGCTCGGAGGCTTCTGTCATTGGCATATAGGCACCTATATGCTGAATCTCTTCCCTGGTGTCTGCTATCTTTCTTTTGAATCTTTGACCAGCTGGCACAGGCTCCTGTCTGCTCTTTACGTTTGGCATCATTGCTGCTTTAGTTGTCGAGGTAGAACTAAAGGCAGCATACTTGAGGCAGAAAAACTGATGTCTGCCATGGTGGTAAAGGATCATAAACTAATCATTGACAATTTGCAGCCTTCTAATGGTACTCCAAAATCTGTGGCAGACTGCCTCACCCTACCTAATGGTATGGCCAGCTATTGGTAATGGTAAGCCATTATATCACTTTGGTATAATGAGAAATAGCTGCTTGCAAACCTAATATAAATCTGCCATTCTTACAAGTAATCCTTTATGTTGCCTGTAGGACCGGATCCTTTCACTGTTCTCCATATTATAATCTTATTACAGTGTGGCCAGTTTCAGTAATGAGTCACATTGGCTGGACTAGTTTTATTTATAAATATGTTTACATATTTACATTAACAGAGTTGAACAGAAACACACAAAGCATTGTGTGCAATGATTAAAATTTGGATTTAATTAACTTGAATAGACTGGGGGGTGGGGGATGCTATATATTCAGAGACAACAAACCATGAAACCTTTTATTCTGTGAGGAATGTTAATTTCAAAAACTCATATAACATAGCATGGAGTTTTGTGAAATCAGTGGGAGAATAAATTATTTCAGTCCACATGACTGACACAAAAGCAATATGTTCAAGATGGCAATTTATTTAGAGGACAATATTTACATAACCTATGTCCTGGAAACATTTCATTATGCCACTTTCTTTTGTACTGAGCCATGCATTCTAAGACACATCTGAGACAGGCTGACTTCAAGAAGAAGATAAAGTTCAGCTTGCTGACAGCATGCCCACCATGCATGATAATGACATCTTAAGACAATGACATTCCAATAACAAAATTTATCTTTCTGAAATAATTAACCGTATCAACATGAGCATTACACAATATGATGATGACGCACATTTGTGTAAACCAACGTATCTAAGGCCTGCTTTAGCATTTCGTATTTGTGATCATAATGGCAATTATGCCATAAATGGATATTATTTGTACCAGAGCGGATGGATGTTCTGTACATGTATTTATAGAGTTAACATGAAAATCCTTGCTCCAAAGATCTTACAGTTTAAATTTAGGCAGTTGGGGGAGAGATAAGGCACTTCAACCCCTGTTTGAGGTGGAATGGCAACATAAAAATGTAAAAAATAATTTTAAAAATGAACAGAGGGGGAAGGAAAGGGAGAGGTAAGGGTGAAAAGAAATGAATGCAAGCAACCACTGCTGCATATACTTAACACTTTGTTTAAGTTACAGATGGGGACCAGGAAGACCAAGACTTGCATCAAAGTCTTTGTGGAAAAGCCATTTTGGAAAAATTTGAAATAATAGGAGGATGTGGCTCACTTAGTAGGAAAGAGAGAATTTCAAAAAAATATTAATATGAGGTAGTGTGGGTAGAGGTTAGTCTGCTAGATTGGAAGATCAGTCGGGCACACTGTTCACTGAATGACCATGTGTATCTCTCCCTCCCTCCCCCCTCTCTCCCTCCCCCCAACACACACCTACGTCATAGGATTGGTATGAAGATAAAAGAGAGGACACTGTGTACACTGTAGGGAAGAGAATGAGCCTGTTCGGTGCTTCCTTTTTCAAGCACCAAACAGACTCAAACCCTGGTGTTCAAGCTAGCTTGATGGGCAGGGAGGGGTACCTTTAAGATGCAGGTAAGGTGCTCCTTAATTGCTCCCCCCCCCGCTTTCCCTTGCTGGGAGCATACCAGGGATGTGCACATGACTGAGGTGCATGTGTGCTGGTTATTTGCATGGTCAGCAACAAAATGCTGGCCACATAAATGTCGGCTGGCCTATGTGCCAATGCTGCACAAGGCTGCAGGAAGCAACAGTGCAGGTCTATGTGGCTATTTCTAAAATGAGTGCCAGTGGGCGGGGGGGAAGCGGTGGGGCAGGGGCAAGCAGGTAAGCAGCTCCTGACCTCCATCTTCAAGGAACCCATCCCTGCCCTGAAGGGGAGTGCATGAACCAGAGGCATATCTAGGGAAAATAGCGCCTAGGGCAAACACTGAAATTGCGCCCCCTGTCCAAGCACCTGACACCCTTCTTTCAGATAACTTTACTGTAATATCAGCTTAAAAATACAAGTCAAGCTCGTTAATCTTTTAATATTTCAAAAACTATTTAGCAGTGGACGTAGCCAGACCAAAAAATGCTGGAAAACTACAAATTTCAGTATGCTGGGGCTCATGAAATACCCAAATACTATGTGGAGGTGTACTTGGAAAACTAAACAGAAGTGCCTGTCTAATTCTCTACTACGCATCTACTAGCATCACTATTACATAAGTTTTAAAAATCAATGGAGAATTTGAATTTCCCCAGATACTCTGTAAATAATTAAAGGATATGCAGAGTAAACTGTGTCACTGCTTGGAATATATTCTAGTCTTTCAGAAAGACAGTTAAAATGAGAGAAAGAGAGCAAGAAACTCCCAGTGGGCCTTAATATTAAGGGTTTCACACTGATTCAAAGACAAACTCACAATTAATAGCCATATTAGCAAGACATCACATTTAACTCACTTAGCACAAGAAGCAAAGTAAGAGCAAATGAATACAATCCTAGCTCTTAAGCGTCAGCTCAGTATTCACAAGCCCTGATTCTCTGTACATAGTGCCAATCTGAATATGTGTACAGTGTCTTATATTATATTTTTATTATTATTATTTTTACCCATAGCCCCTTTGGGGGGCTTCCTAAAGGCTGGGGGGGTTGCAAAGATTCCCCCTCACCCCGCTGGCCTCTAGGGCCTCGCAGGGACCATTTGAGCATGTGCAGTGGCCGTTCTTAAAAATAATCTTTTTTTTTTTTAAAGGCCACTGAAAACAAAATGGCCACCGCGCATGCTCAAATGGCCTCTGCAAAGCCTGGCATGACCTAGAGCCTCACAGAGGCCATTTGAGCATGCACGGTGGCCATTTTGTTTTTGGCAGCCATTTTTAAAAATAATAATTTTACAAAATGGCGCCCCCCTTCAAGTGGCACCCGGGGCACGTGCCCTGTCTGCCCTACCCCTAGATACACCCCTGGCATGAACAACTCATGCACATCCCTAGTACACTGCCCTGAGCTCCTTGACTGAGGAGCCATAATATTTAATTATTATTTAAAATAACGAATAATAAAAAACTGGTTTGAACCAGTCCAGATTTGGGGTTATTGATTATCATTTCCCCATATAACTGCATCTGATGTGTGATGTAATTCCCATTACTTCATGGCAGGATGATACAGACAACCAAGCTAACCCAGGATAAGTGGGTTCACCCCAGAGTAATTTGATTATCATTGTGATAATTTTATTTTTATTTTTTTATTTTTACATTTATATCCTGCTCTTCCTCCAAGGAGCCCAGAGCGGTGTACTACATACAGGAGTTTCTCCTCACAACAACCCTGTGAAGTAGGTTAGGCTGAGAGAGAAGTGACTGGCCCAGCGTCACCCAGCTAGTATCATGGCTGAATGGGGATTTGAACTCGGTTCTCCCCGGTCCTAGTCCAGCACTCTAATTATATTGCACAATGTGGGTAATTGTTGTGTTCTATCCAGTAATCTTTTGCAGTTTGTTTGTACATTTGTCCCAGGGGGGATGCTGTAGAGAGTGCTAGGGAGTAGTCAGAAAGGAAACGGGAGGAAAAGGAGAAGGAGAAAATGGAGTTGTTGCTGGACAAACTTTTAGTTAAAGCTACACATGTTTTCCTTATGTGTATGAGGGAAGCAGCTATAAAACAGTAATCCTGACCAAAAAGAAAGTTGTGGAAGAATCTGAGTGGAGATACATATTAAAGTAAAGTAAAGTAGTGCTGTTGAGTAGGTGTCGACTCTTGGCGACCACAGAGCCCTGTGGTTTTTCTTTGGTAGAATACAGGAAGGGTTTACCATTGCCATCTCCCACGCAGTATGAGATGATGCCTTTCAGCACTTCCTATATCACTGCTGCTCAATATAGGTGTTTCCCATAGTCTGGGAAACATACCAGCGGGGATTCGAACCAGCAACCTCTTGCTCCCTAGGCATATCTATATCTATATCTATATCTATATCTATATCTATATCTATATCTATATCTATATCTATATCTATATCTACACACACACACACACACAGATAAGTGAATGGGATTACTTTTGGAATTACTATGTCAGTGCCACAAGCAGCCAAGATCTCAGGGATGTCAGGGTTCCAAGATCGCATGGGTTCCATTGGTTTAAGGACCAGTGCTTGGTGAAGCAAGGGTTGAATCAATGGGAGGGCCAAGGTGGAGCTGGTGGTAGGAAAAGCCAGGGTCTGGAACTGCCAAACACTCCAATTAGGGTGACAAGAACTAAGGTGAACTGGAGCCAAAGCTAGGAGAGGTGAGTTTATGAGTCAGGTAATCCATTCAAGAAGGAAAGACAGGAAATGCAGAGTGTGAGACCAGTTCTGAACTCTTGTTCAGCCATGGGCCCAGCCCTGACCTGGAAGTATGCATGTCAATGTCAGCCAATGGAGCTGAGTGGCAGGATGTGTGTTGTATGGTTCTAGCCATACTAGGACCGAGAAGAGCAGCAATGCCTTATTCTTCTTTCACTGTGCTGCTTATCACCAGGGGCATTAGTAAAGCAGATATAATGTTTTAGCTCAAATCAGGAGATCAGACACCCAGCATGATATCCTGTCATCTCATTTGATGGGTTTTGCGGGAACCCTGTCTCAAAGCATCATGCTAAGAGGATTCCCCTTTGTTTGCTTGTTTTATTGTGTTTATTTATTTATTTGTATTTATTTTGTATTTTTATCCAACACTTCCTCTAGGGAGCTCATGGAAGGCTTTCATACCCAGCTTTCAGTTTACATCTCCAGAATAAAGGTGTGCATTCACATATCGGCCAAATTTATCCTGAAGTCCCTGCAAGTCCCAGGGAGCACTTCACATACAATTCAGGATTTTCATCACACGTTAGAGTGTAGCCCAATTTATATCTGGGGTTTTAAAAAAAATCCACTTTTTGTTTCAGTTTTTTGGGGAACTTTGAACTCGCAGTAAAACCTTGCAGAAAACCAGTGGTAAAGCCTACTGTCTGGGAAAGCTCATGGTGAGATACATGATTCTCTTCACTCCTTTTATCCTCACAACCATTCTGAGATGGTTGGGCTGAGAGAGAGTGACCCAAGGTCACTAGGCCTAAGGTCACCCAGTGAATTTTGTGGTCAAGGATTTGAACAGGTCTTCCCAGTCCTAGTCCAGAACTCTAACCACTACATCACACCAGTTCTTATGCTTAGTCACGAAATAATGCATGTTTCTTCTTTATGTATTGGAGTACTCCACTGAGCAGTAATAGAACAGGTAAGCTCATCCTTAATCTTCTGTCATTCTACAGATTAAACTCTTATCTTAGAAACAAGAGGGAAAGATTAGTCTTTCCCTATATATTTTGTAAAGATGATTGAGTGACTAGCTGATGATGGAGGAAGCACTGTAAAGTATTTCAGCACTCATCTGTCGTCTTTACCTTTCACATTTAAAGTAATGGAACTCATTAAGGATATTTATAGATCTTGTCACATAAATATATATATTTAAACAACAAGGACAAATGAGAAATGACCATTATACATCCTTATATATAATCAATATTACATCATTAATCTTCAGCACTTATAAACAGAAGGTAATTATGCCTAGGAAGATCTTACCAATTTTTCATAAGCTACAGCCTTTCTGAAGCATTTATTTAAAGGAGTGCTCAACCCTGTCTCCAATTCAGAACAAATATTGTTTGAAGCCATAATGAATGTAAACTGTACCACTAAAATGATTTGCATAATAAATAGCGACCGATAAATTCATTTTTGGAAGAAAGCTTGTAAGATCATACATCAGCAGGAAACTAGGTGCGGAACTGAGAACACTTGTTTGGGGATTTGAATGTTTTGGTTTTTTTCTGATGCTAAAAGATAAGAGCAGTCTATTTAAGTTATTCAGTCTCTTATAACTGCATCAGGATTATTCAGCCCTTTTATATCAAAGAAAAAAAGAGCACATAAATCATCTGATGAACATATTTCTATGCTTCTAAGCTTCCCCACCTCTCGCAATATGAATAGGTTTGATACTAAGTACTATGTCTGGAAGGAAATTCCTGCAAGGAACTTCTCCTCTTCCCTACAGCAGTCTACACCTTCTCTCATGAGGGTCAAAGCTCCACTAATACAAAGTTCCTTTGGCTGATTTTGGACAATTCCCCACTTCCCCTTCAACCCCCATGACCCACACCATTCCAAGCATTCCCTGTTGCTCAGGAGAAGTTGTGGGGGGAGAGGGCGTTGTGGGGAGGAGTGGGTGGGGAAATTCTCTTGCAGAAGCTTCCTTCCAAATGCAGTACGTTGTATTGCCCATGGTATATAACAATGTATGTGACCCATTGTATATAACACTATCATAACGGTAGGCAAAAATGGCATAATGGCAGTCTGTAGTCCAGGGCCCTACAGTTTTATTTGTCTCTGATGGCCAAATTTTATTCAAGCTGCAGTAAGAAGTGTATGTATCATGTCACACAGAAGGGAAAAAAATATTTTCAAAAATTGAAGAAGAGTACAGCTGACATCTAGACTAATGAAGTTTGTGCACAGCATGCTGTGTTCCAGACTCAGGCAGACCAGGCATTTGCACAGGGGAGGTGTAGCAGATTATAGCCTTTGTCTCAGAGCAAGCTCACAAGAGGGAAAGAAATGCTGACTCATCTCTGCAGAGCTTTCTGGCAAAGGCTACTACTAAAACTCTTCTGTATTTCTGGTAGGTTCAGAAATGGATGCCACCACGACCCCTCTCTATTAAAGAACTTGAACCTCCTGGGTGGGGTGGAATTCCCTGGGAAAACACTCTTTCTTTTGCTATTGGAAAAGTACAAAAATCTTCCACATGCTAGCCTACATGTGGAAAGAAAACTAATAGCTGCTGAGCTCCTGAGGCATGTTTGCACCAGAAGAAAAGCCCCCTTTCAGCCCCCCTTTTCTCCTGAGTTGAAAATCTACTTGGAGAGGCTTGTACAAGAAAAGAACAAAAAGAAAATAGTTTTATTCAAACGCTACAGACTGCTTCTGTCTGAGGCTTTCTCAGCTTTTAGTTATAGGTAAAAATACTCAGTAAGTTACAAGAATACTTCATAGGAACATAGGAAGCTGCCATATACTGAGTCAGACCATTTTGCTCAGTATTGTCTACACAGACTGGCAGCGGCTTCTCCAAGGTTGCAGGCAGGAATCTCTCTCAGCCTTATCTTGGAGATGCCAGGGAGGGGACTTGGAACCTTCTGCTCTTCCCAGAGTGGCTCCATCCCCTACGGGGAATAACTTACAGTGCTCAAACATCAAGTCTCCCATTCAGATGCAACCAGGGCAGACCCTGCTTAGCTAAACGGACAAGTCATGCTTGCTACCACAAGACCAGCTCTCCTCTCCTTCAAAAAGCACCCCAGATGAATTTGTGGATGGCACACTTTAAAAATTATGGTTACCCAGTTGCAAGGAACAGGTTTGTGGGAAAATACAAAGGCACAGTTCAAACTTACAGAGTCTTTTGCAACACCCTGGCTGGATAGGCATAGGTTAGTGTTTCTTAGCTTAATTACATTGCTGATAAACAATCATGGATCAGTATCAGAAATATATAAAGCGCACACAAAAGAAACAGAAAGTCTAATGCAAAATCTGACTAAACAAACTTTCCCTAGACTAAACTTCCTGAAGCCAAACTCCTGGCTCCCTGTGTCTTGAACTCACCAAATCCTGGATGAGAATTCAAACCCCTGCAGTCCTATCTTCCAAGATCTGCAGCCATCCTCCTGCAGCCTTACTTCATGGCCACACATCCTGCTCTCACCCACAGCCTGTTTCTTCTAACAAAGAGCCTCTACTTCTCCCAGTGGCTCTCTCCCACCCACCTGGTGTGCTGATTGGCTGATCACTGGAGTATACCAACCTGTCAGTCAGGATAGAGTTCACTTCCAGCTAACTCTTTAGGGGAGAGGTGGCTTATCACTACAGGAGGCCTCATCCTCTGGAGTACTCTGTGCCACCCAAACATGTCCCGAGGGCTGTGTGACTCACAGGGACATATTTTTGGAAGGCAAAAAAGACTTTTCAAAGGGAAGTGGAGATTGTCAACAATAACCCTACCACCACCTTAGCTCTTGAGCTGCTTTAGTCTGGAAAACAGCACATTGCATATACACTCCCTTTGCTGCATGCACACTTCATTAATCTGGATGTCAGCTAGAGATTCCTCACATTAAGCACCTCAAACCTTTTGTGTGTAATGCCATAGGTATGCCTGAAGATATATGGTCCTTAATTATCCTTACTATTAGATTTCACCTGACACTTCTCCTGCCCCCCCCCCCCACTGCCAAAAAGCCACACCCCATATTTAAATCAATCTTGAGAATACAAAAAAAAAATCAAGAGACTAACAGAAGTGATAACAGAGAATGGCTGTAGTGTTGGACAGAGACTGAATGTTCTTCATGCAATGGAGATAGGGCAGTGCTTTGGAGAATAAGTTAGTTCATAGTACTCTGAAGGGCAAGAGCTTTAAGGAAGAGATTATAAAAATGTAGCAAAAATAAACAAGATAGCTAGAATAAACTTGCAAACAGAATTCTGGATAGTCAATTATGAACCAAAGAGGTCTCGGGTTCAGAGAACACACTACAGACAAAATTATCTGCTGGCACAACTCAATAGAAGTAAAATCTTAGTGTTAATTAAAATCTGGTTCGATACACTAAACATTAAATCATTTTAAGGAGAACAATCTTCTTGCCTCAGGTTGATTCAGGAGTATTTTCAGAACTATGTGTAATCAAGTATGTGTATTTTCTAAGTAAAATTTACTTAACGGCTTGCTAATGTTAAAAGGGGAGGGGCCATAGATCTTTGTTGCGCAATCATTGGCCATCACACATAAACAGCATTACAGTTACTAAATCAACACAACAATAAATAAACAAGCTTAAACTATTAAAATGACAAATAGAATGCAAATTAAAATATGCATCAATAAATATAGGAGGAACCATAACAAAGTGCTTGGGCACATGTTTTGCATGCAGAGGGTCCAAGGTTCAATCCCCAGCATTCTCAGGTCAGCCTGCGAAAGAACCCTGAAGCCTTGGAAAGCCCTTGCAAGTCAATGTAGGCAATACCAACCTAGATGGATCAATGTTCTGTTTCAGTGTAGGACTGCTTCATACGTTCATTGATTAAGATCATTTTGTGTTCATGCAAGCATGAGATTTATTACAGATGTTACAAATATTCTCCGATAGAAATGTGTGAGCAACAACTATCACTTCCTCATTGTGTACTTCTTATGTGGCATGCAAAGTGGGGATGCATGCCTTTGCCACTTCCCATCATGAGATGCACAAGTTCAGTGATCATCTGGAATTTAATACACTGTATTGCAGGGAAATACACAAGGGAAGCAGGCTTGGCACATTATATAGACCACACATGTACAGGTGAAACTCGGAAAATTAGAATATCGTGTAAAAGTCCATTAATTTCAGTAATGCAAATTAAAAGGTGAAACTGATATATGAGACAGACGCATTACATGCAAAGCGAGATAAGTCAAGCCTTAATTTGTTATACTTGTGATAATCATGGCGTACAGCTCATGAAAACCCCAAATCCACAATCTCAGAAAATTAGAATATTACATGGAACCAAGAAGACAAGGATTGAAGAATAGAACAATATCGGACCTCTGAAAAGTATAAGCATGCATATGTATTCAGTACTTGGTTTGGGCCCCTTTTGCAGCAATTACTGCCTCAGTGCGGCGTGGCATGGATGCTATCAGCCTGTGGCACTGATGAGGTATTATGGAAGACCAGGATGCTTCATTAGCGGCCTTCAGCAATTCTGCATTGTTTGGTCTCATGTCTCTCATCCTTCTCTTGGCAATGCCCCATAGATTCTCTATGGGGTCAGGTCAGGCGAGTTTGCTGGCCAATCAAGCAGAGTATACTGTATACTTTTCAGAGGTCCGATATTGTTCTTTTCTTCAATCCTTGTCTTCTTGGTTCCATGTAATATTCTAATTTTCTGGGATTGTGGATTTGGGGTTTTCATGAGCTGTACGCCATGATCATCACAATTATAACAAATTAAGGCTTGACTTATCTCGCTTTGCATGTAATGCGTCTGTCTCATATATCAGTTTCACCTTTTAATTTGCATTACTGAAATTAATGGACTTTTGCACGATATTCTAATTTTCCGAGTTTCACCTGTAGATGCATATTTAAAGACCACCTTCTTCCATATGAACCTGTTTGCATGTTATGATCTGCATGTTATGACACCCCTTCTAACTTGGCAAAAAGACACCAGGGGGAGAGTAACTGGGCCTATCCACCTCCAGAACAGTACCTCCAGTGACTGTTGCTGGTATCTATCTTATGTTTCTTTTTATATTGTGAGCCCTTTGGGGACAGTGATCCATCTTTGTTATTTTTGTTTGTTATATTGTTTGTTATATTGTTTGTTATTTCACTGTGTAAGCCACCCTGAGTGATTTTTGGAAGGGCGGTATATAAAATGAATAAATTATTATTATTATTATTATTATTATTATTATTATTATTAATAAAGGAGATAATTATTTGGGATTTTAGAATACAAACTGATAGGTATTTAGCACACAATACACCAGATCTGACAGTCATCGAGAAAAATCAGGTTCTGATAATTGATATTGCAATCCCAGGGGATAGACGAGTCGGCGAAAAACAACTGGAGAAAATAACTTAATAAAAGGACCTTCAGATTGAAACTGAGCGGCTCTGGAAAAAGAAAACAATACTGGTGCCAATAGTTGTTGGTGCGCTTGGTGCAGTACCAAAAGAATGTGACACCTTGGGCATCGATAAAATTACAACACATCAGCTACAGAAGGCTACTCTACTCGGGACAGCACATATACTACAACACTATCTTTAATTTTTCTTTAGTTATCCTAGATGTTTGGAAAGGGCCCGATAATTAAAGTACCAAATCCAGTCAATAACATCTGGTAGACTGTGTGTAAATAGATAAATAATAATGATCTTCCCTGGAGACCATGCTTTGTGAGTTTCTACCATTTGAGTACAGTGGGCCAGTTACAAGGGAAAGGGCTTTCTCAACAGTGGCAGTGAGAGTGTCAAATTCCCTTCCTAGGGAGTACATCTTGCATCATCATCTCTAGCCTGTAGTTGCCAGGCAAAGTCATACTCTTTCAGAGAGCGCTCGTGTCTTATTGAGTGTTTTCAAGGTTAAAGTGGAATATTATTGTTGATGGGCCTGTAGCTATTAGCTTCGTTTGCTCTCATTGTGGTGTTATTTGGTTTGGAGAATATGGTATATTTTAAGATTTTAAAATACATAGATTGAAAGGCAGGATATAGATATTTTAATAAAACAGATAAAGCAGCCACATCCAAAGCCACCCTAAGGATGCCAGTAATTTTGTACTGATTAAATTGGCAGACATTTTTCACTGACTGACTTCCAACATCCATATCTGCAGTGAACAAGTTAGCAATTCTGATGAAGGAAAATGTGGTTTTTTTCAGCTCAGTGTCCTCTTCCTTCCTTTCCCTCTGCGTGTTGCTTCCATCTGCCATCCATCCAACTTAGACATGACATTCTGCCCTCGTTTCTGGGCACACACATCCCCAATCTCTGTCTCATATCCCGTGTAGCTGCATCACTTATTTAACTTAGTTATATGCTCTACATTTCCCTTAGCAATGAAAAGTTCCAGGAACATCCTTACAGGGATTAATTCACGTTTGGAGGAGAACAGACTGGAGTTCTATGATGGTTGTTTTGTAATATCTGTTTATTCACAAAGGCTAAATACATGCAGCAGGCAAGTACCCAGAAAGAGAGCACCATTAGGTAAACTGGCGTCACTCTCCCAAGCAAATTGTGTGCCTTTGGATCCCTGCCCTAATAATATGTCCCTTTCTTGCAAGTCAGCTCCAAAACAAAAACAGTCCTCTGTTTTATGTATTAGGTGCACTGTGGCTCCAAAACCACTTCATCCAACTAAACACACACTGGCAGAACACTGAACATGGACCTAAAGTCAGGACACTTTTAAAGGAAACTTGCCAGCTACTGGCTAAGCCAAAGACCAGAGTACAAGTGACTTCCTCACTTGCCAGCACACAATATTTGGTTTAGTCGTTACATTTACTCTAGTCTTCCTCCAAGAAGCTCAGGGCAGTGTATGTGGTCCTCTGCCTCCCCATTCAAAATGCTTATGCAATTTGTTTTTTGTTCTGCATGGAAATGCTAAGCCCCCCCCCCCCTATTTCATTTGCAGCGTAGCCCTATTTGCTAACCTTTTACCTTCCCAGTCAACTTTAGCCTCCCAAGAGCCCTGTAAGGTGAATTTCAGCTGGGAAAGGGGGAGTGGCTCAAGGCCACCCAGTAAGCATCAAGGCCAAGCAGAGTTCCACATTATAACCATTATGCCAAATTGTCTGCCTCAAAAACATTCTCTTTGCACTTCAAAACTACTTCCCACACCAGTGTCTCTCCTCTCTTAGTCCTCCTCCTGCATTTCCCCCTTCCTTTTCCTGTGCTGATGTATATAATCTTTTTTTCTTGGTCCCCCCCCCCCCAAATAAAAAAATAGCCAGGCTTAGGCAGAAACGCCAAGTCAAAGTAACCTCACCCCACCATCAGTTCCTGGTTCGCATTTGTTCCTACAACAGAGCGATACTGGGCTGGTTTTCATGATTGAAAGTAAGGTGGAGGCATCGCCTTCATCATATGAGTGGTGAAAATGTCAGGTGAAAGTGATCATGTGCAAGAAGTCAATTGTGGTTGGTCTTGGATGTCATCTAGGTTGGAGTATGTTGACCTATTCCGACCAACTACAATTGATTCCTCACACAATCACTTCCCACCATGCACATCCAGTGGGTGGGTCAAGAGGGAGAAGCCCCCCCCCCCACTGAATTGAGCCAGTTTCCATTGAATTCAATGGACGCATACTCCAAGGGAGGGAGGTACTTGATTGCTGGTTTTGTCCCCCACCCACCCCCGGACTAAGTCCTACAGATGCCCATGCTTCCCAGTCTTCTGCCCGACATTTTTGCCACCCACACAATCATTTTTCAGGAGTGCACACAGCTCTGGAATCTTAGCTGGTGGCTCCTGCACCTGATCAGAAGAACCAGCCCATTATTTGTACATGTGTGTGTTCATAGCCTGTTTATGAATAGCAATAATTGCTTGTGACATAGCATAAATATGACTTAGAGTGGGAGGGGAGTTTATCGTGAACAAAACCAAAATGTTCTGAAACATTGTCTCTCCCACTTTCACCACCACCACCACGAGCCGATCCTTGCTTTTAATCATCTTGAAAGCTTTGGCACTTCCATTCATTATGGAGAAATGAAAAGAGGAGCTGTAGCCTTCCAACTTATCATATAATGCTGCTTGCACTACCCTTTTCTTCTGTCTTGCTTGGCATTTGTGTGGAGTGGAGGTGCCACCCAAGTCACTGGAGAATGCAGCCTCTTGCTGGAGCCAGAGGAAAGGAAATGCTGAAGGGCATTCGGAATGCTTATGCAAAGAGTCATCTGTCTTTTGTTGTAAATGGAAATGCTAAGATGCCTTTTTTTCCAGTTCATTTGATGCATAACCCTGTTTTGCTAGCCCTTTGCCTTCCCAGTCAACTTCAGGCCTTGTACGCAATTTCTAATTTGTGTGTGCATCAAAAGAGGATTGAGCCAGTTGCTTATTTTTAATCAGTGAACAGCCTCAGCCAGCTCTGGCTCTGTACTTTTATCAAATGCTTCTGTCTGTGCAAATGGCAAACTATTTAGTATTTTACTTAAAGCCTGTTAAACTGGCTTTCTTTGAAGGTTAATACAGGCCACTCAAGTAGCAGAGGCATATTGGGAAATGGAGCAGTGGACTTTCTGTGGGCTGGCTGCAAATTAAGGCAAACAGCAAAGAAAGCAAAAGCAACAATGTGCTTGTAATCTGACTGAGAATGCACACTGGCACCCACGAAAAAGGCAATAATCACCATGGCGGATGCACACACTGTAGTTCCTGAATGGAAGAATAATGAATTGACTGAATAACTTTCCTTAATAACAACCATTAAAAAATACAGAATTGACTTCATCGTTGAATCCAAATTAAAAAGATTGAAGTGGGAGTCTTTGAGGAGACACACAAGAAAAGTATATCTTTGTGTCAAAGCCGTGTTGCAGCTTGCAGGTTGCAGTGTTCCTCCCCCCCCCGCCCCCCGCCCCCCGGAGATACTAACAGTGATTTTTCAGGGCTTTATATGTATTCATTCCATTCCTGAATGTCAACTTGTCCTCATTATCTTTTGCTCTTTGGCTGAGTCACATCCTGTCGTGGCATTGTGCCAAGATGTAAACTCTGCCTCATGGACTTGTTCCTCTAATTCTTCACCTTTATCTACCACTTGCCTTTTTGTCAGCCTCAGAGTCATATGGATGCCTCGAGCTTTTTCTCTCAGAGTTTACTAACACTATTGGTACACTTCAAGAGTAGGTCAGCCTCAAGAGATTTCAGCATCTTTCTTAAGGTAACATGACTGAAAGCAAGCACACAGCATGAATGCCAAACAGTGGAAAGAAACTAAGAATGAGTCCAGGCATCGATGATCAATTTAAGCACAAAATCAAATCACCAATATAATCATTGATGGTCAATTTAAGCACAAAAAAGAAAAGTAACCTTGCTCACATGAAAGTTCTACTCATGTGGGCACTGCAATGTCAGATCTGTAAATTCATGCAAGTTACACTTCTGCTGCATTTCTGTGAAAATTAAAATGGCCACATGTGGATTTTCTTTTCATGGAAGAAAGCCTATTATCTGGGCTTCTAATCATCTCTAGTGATTATGTGGAAGCAAGATAGGAGGAAAAGCCCCCCAGGTTTTCTTCCTACCTCACTTCCACACAATCACTTCTACCCAGGTTTTCCTCTTACCTTGCTTCCACACACCCAAAAATTGGGAGCACACACCATTCTTAAACCTGGGTAGAACACAGTTTTTGCTTGTGTGAATGACCTCATTATGTGTCCGTTTAGCCTTAAACAAATCTGTTTAGCCTTAAAGGATATATAGATTAAAAGGATGTGTGTATGACTGAGTGTGTGTTGCACTGATTAGCTAACATACAACATAATTAAATACAGCTCAAAATGCTTTAAAATGTAATCTGAAGTTGTGCTCTTTTGGAAGATGTAGGACCTTATTTGGCCATTCAGTACAGATATTATTACCCAGACCAAGTTGTCTAATGCTGCAATTCACTTGTTGTTGTTCAATGATAGCTGAAGTCCTTCATATGGCATGAAATCCAGAGGAGTCTAGGCTTGGAAAGGAGGAACAGTTATGTCGTTCCATTTGAATATGTTGGTCTGGATTGTACTATTGACTTTCTCACTTAAAGAAGCTCTTCTCACAATCAGTGAGAAGAGCTGTAAGGGGGTTTGTGGGGAGAGCGGGCATAGCCCACTCTCCTCGCAGATGAACAAGCCTGCAGCCTGGGCGGCTGGATTGGCCGACCACACAAGTGCCGGCTCCATGATGGAGCTGGCGGGGGCTGTGGGGATTGGGGGCCGTGCGGCCCCCACAAGTTCCAGGATGCCCCACACAAGTGTGGGGGGCATCCTGGAGAGACCCCTGAGCCCAGGGGTCTACCTGTGTGTCACTGCACACCGTGGTGACACACAATCAAAAAGAGGAGGTTAACGGAGCACTTGCTCTGTTAACCTTGTCTTAGGGGAGAGGTACTTTGCGGGGTTTGCTGCCGGGAGGCGTGCAGCTCCCATTGCAGCACACGACCGCCCAAAAGCGGGCTAGGCTCCCTTAGCCTGCTTTTGGGCGATGGTGAGAATTGCCTCAAAGAATCTCATGTAGTAAGGCTAAAGACCCATGCATGAAACTTCAGAGAGTGGCTAATAAACTAATTGACATAGGAAGTACTGAGCTAGATGGGCCTTTGGCACAACTCAGTATAAGCAAGCTCCTTCTGTTTGGTTCATGCCATATAACGAGCTATTGGGGATTGTCTTTTACTGAATAATTTCCTATTTGGCCTTCACATCTGTGGAACTCAGTAATCAGCTTTACCCACCTGCATCCTGATTCACAGTCTAAGAAACAGAACTATCTGGATTTATTCTATTCTTTGTAATAGATTATTATGATTATTGATTCATTCATATCTCTACATTGCATTCAGCTTGGTAGATGTTTCAGGCTGTAGAATCTTGCTCTCATATGCCAGAATACAAAGAACCATGCAACTAGTTGTTATATACCACTTTTCAACAAAAGGGAAGCCCATTCACACGTTATGTTCAACACTCATACGATTGTACACAGGTACAATCTCTTGCGTGTTATGCAGAATGCAGATACAGAAGTACAATTCCTGTCTGAACCATGCATTTGAAGGGCCTGTATCCAGGCTCACTTTTAAAATGAACACAGGTACAGTCATTCACACAAACACATATATGAGTGTATAGTCTTCTGTACACTCATACAGCATAATGTCTGAATTAGGCTACTGCCTCAAAGCAGTTTGCATAGCTGAAGGAATAAGAAAATGGTTCCCTGTCTGAAAAGGGGCTCACAGCCTAAAAAGAAACACAAGCAAAGCACCAGCAGCCACCACTGGGAGGTATGCTGTGCTGAGGTGGATAGAGATTGTTGCTCTTCTCCTACTAATGATAAGAGAAGTACCACTTAAAGGGTGTCTCGTTCCCTAGTTGGCAGGAGTAGTTCCAAGTGCCCAAGGAACTGTGTGCTTGTATGTCCTCCATTCTATATGGAACACCCCTGTGGTTCCCAATCAAATAGAAATAAGTGATTGCTTTATTTTATTTCAAATGATTTTATTTTTATTTGAGGAAACTTACTCAGAAAATCCACTGAAGGCAGACGGGGATATGACAAGTTACCCACCCATCAACTCCCTTCTTAGAGTGGAATAGGAAGAATCTTCAATAAGTTGAAGGTTGTATTGAGAACGCAGAAGACCAAAGGGCCAGAGCACCTTTGTAGCTACATTAGGTAGCAAATGGAGCCGCAAAGAAGTACTTGATTTAAATTCAAGCCGAGCTGCACAAAGCCGGTGCACCTCATCTCACCTTACACACGTTCTTGAGCTACAATTTTGAACTAACATTTTATCACAGAGTTTTCACAGTGCACTGCAATTGTATTCGATGTCTTGTTATTTTGCCTTAGCAGACCTAGGCAAAAGTTGTGAAACTCATTTTGAAATAGCTTCAGGTAACTGGGTAAAATAACCTGTGTGTTACCTAGACAGAGTATAGATGTATGTTTGTAAATGCTCAAACACAGCTATGAGGGTGTGAACTAGCAAAAGGACCAAAGATATGTTAGAGATTAGATGTAAGCAATTTTTAAACCGCTACCTTTCCCCTTGTTTTTTACCATCAAGTTTACTGATCCCAGCATTTCCACTGTTTGATTCGCCTTTTACAACCAAGCCAATCTCTGTTGCTGAAAATAAAGAAAATATCAGGAAAAGCCTTTGACAAAATGTTTTGGCCCTCTGAATCATAATTTGTGCAATGTTATTTTCCAAAATCTCTGATCAGAGACCAGTTTGGATGTGCTTGGCTCAGGGAATAAACCTGTGAATGAGACTGTGAATGAGGCTGTACCAGTTCAGTTTTCCTGTGGAAAGTTCATCTTCTTAAAAGTGGCCCCACATGAAAAACAAACACCATGTGTTAACGTTATCACAACACACATACGTTCTGAAATATTCATGGACAGTATGAGTATTCATGGGCCTCTGCTTCATTCGGTTCATTTGCTTTCTTCCTCTGTTTCCTTCCTCAGTTTGGGACTTCACACTCCCTTCCCCCCCTTTTCCCCCTTGGCTTTAAAAATGATCATTCTCACATTAAGGAAATGCATTTCTGTCATTTCCCATCCTGAATGGAAAAGTATGCGGAGGCTTAAAACTAAAACTCCAGAAGAAACCATATTGGAGGTGAAAGGCTCATTCCACCAGGAAGCAGAGGGAGAAGAAATTGGTATTAATAAGAGCTGAAAAGTAAATTCACTTTTTAGTGTGGGAGCATATACGATGATTTAGAAAACTGTGGGATTTGTTTTGTGATGAAAGAAAACCACTTCTGAAATTATCTTCAGAATACCTCTAAAAACAAGAAAAAACATGTTGGCAGTCTGAGGATCTGCTCTGTTTTTTATAATCCCTCATTAAAGTAGAAAATTAATTTTTTAGGTATTTTATAATATAAAAGCAATATTATATTGGTCTGTTAAACCAACAGACAAGGTAATTAACCACACTTAGGCAGTGATTTAATTCTCTTTATAATATAAAAATGTAATTGAACATTATCAGAGGTTGGGGGGCGGGGGAGTTGTGTGTTGCGGAAACCAGCTGATCATGACATTTCGCTAGTTAAGGGCTTGAGGTTGTTTTTGACATGTACAAGTTTGTTTTAGTATCGTTTTCAATTTGTGGGTTTTTGTGTGTGTTTCAGATCCTCGGAGCCACTTAAATTTTGTTGAGACTGTTTTTCATTGATTAACAATGGAAGGCATTTCCCACCCTGAAGTTCATGGAGCGAAAGTTGCAAGATATGATAATAACTACTCACTTTGTATCATCTGTCAGAGACAGACAAATGAGTCATTGGTGAGAAGCCTGTTGCTATATCCGATGAAAAATAACTGAGCTTTATTAGAGAGTGTGCGCGGTATGGAGAAAAATGTTTTCCTGAGATTAGTAGGCACCTCAGTGATGTCACATGGCAAGATGTTCAAGCAAAAGGTTGTTCATGGTATAGAAAATGTTATCAAGAGACTGTTCATCCAAAATGCTCAAATGTGCCAAAGAATGTTTTGAAAAAAAGATACTCCCAGCAGGGTCACCCAAAGTGTGAAGGTCATCCTAGCTGCCCAGCTAAAGCAAACAGGCACCTATATTGGGCAGCAGTGAAATAGGAAGGAGCTGGAGGCGGACGATCACTTCAGTGACAATGACAAAGGCATCATTTCATAATGCACGGGAGAAGGCAATGGTAAACCACTCCTGTATTTTACCAAGGAAACCACATGGATAGACAAAATAGAATGATTGTCAATGCAGTGCCGGGTGATGGGCCCCTCAGGTCGGATGGTACTCAACATGCTATTGAGGAAGAGCTGAGGATCTCTCAGAGTACCGATGGCGTTTATGATGCAGTTAGACTAAAGCCTTTTGGATATCTAGCAGCTGATGTTGCCATGCGGGAAAATAAAATCTGAAGCTGCAAAGACAGAATTACAATGGGAACATAGAACATAAGAAGCATGAATATGGGAAAGCTCGACACAGTGAAAGATGAAATGAATCGACTACAGATTGACATCTTGGGCATCAGTGAATTAAAATGGACTGGAAAGGGACACTTTTAGTCAGAAAATCATACCGTTTGCTACTCAGGACATGAAAAATGCAGAAGGAACAGTGTTGCTATCATAGTCAGGAAGGATATAATGATAGTACTTGCATACAATGGGTCAGTGACTGACTAATATCAATTAGATTTTGTGGACAACCCTTTAACATGATAATTTTTCAAGTCTATGCCCCAACGACTGATGCAGAAGAAGAGGAAGTTAATGAGTTTTATGCTCAAATCCAGTCTGAAATTGACAGAACATGCAAGCAAGATGTGCTGCTGCTGGTTGGAGACTGGAATGCCAAAGTTGTAAATGTTAAGGAGGAAAACACAGTTGGACTGTATGGCCTAGGAAACAGAAATGAAGCAGGAGAACGACTTATTAGTTTCTGCCAAGCCATTGATCTCTTCATTGCTAACACATTCTTCAAACAACCAAAGTGGCACCTATACACATGGACATCACCAGATAGAATACACAGAAATCAAATTGATTACATTATTGGTGCAAGGAGGTGGAAGAGCTCAGTTATAACAGTAAAGACGTGGCTGGGGGCCAATTGCAGAACAGATCACTAACTGCTCATGTGCAAGTTCCAAGTCAAGCTAAAGCAGGAAAACCGAGCTATCCAGCTTCCACAATATGATCTTGAGCATGTACCCACCATTTTCAAGGAGAGCATCAGGAACCGCTTTGAAGTTCTGAGCCTCATAGATAGGGAACCAGAGAAACTGTGGAATGAAATCAAAGAAGTTGTTAAGGGCAAATATGGAAATAGACTGCCAAAGACCAAGAAACAGAAGAAAGCAAAATGGATGTCAGAACAGACAGTGGAAATTGTCAAGAAGAGGAGAGAAGCCAAAGTGAAGAAAGATAAAGACCTCAGGAAGGAACTTAATAGGGAATTTCAGAACTCAGAAGGAGATTCCAACCTCAAATTGGTATGTTAAGGGATGCCAAAGGACAAATAGTAACTGATTCAGAGAAGATCAAACAGAGATGGAAGGAGTATACTGAAAATCTGTACAGCATGGACGTCAACATCCAAGATACTCTAGAAGATATTCCCTACTTGCAAGAACCTCTACTTCTTGAAGATGAAGTTAGATCAGCACTCCGGTCATTACCAGGTCAGAAGGCTACAGGAATTGATGGAATAGCTACAGAAATATGGCAGGCAACATAAAAAGAATCAGTCAAGGCTCTATCCAAACTATGCCAGCAAATTTGGAGAATGACACAGTGGCCAACAAATTGGAAGAGGTCAGTCTACATACCCACACCAAAGAAAAGAGACCTAACAGATTGTGCAAACCATTGCACAATATCCTTAATTCCACATGCTAGCAAAATAATGCTCAGGATCTTCCAGCACAGATTAGAGCCCAATGTTGAAAGGGAAATGCCGTATGTTCACGCTGGTTTCAGAAAAGTCAGAGGAACAAGAGACATCATTTCTAGTGCAGGCTGGATAATTGAGAAAGCCATAGAAAACCAAAAAGAATTCAATTTGTGCTTTATTGACTACAGAAGTCTTTGATTGTGTTGACCATGTCAAGCTGTGGAATATCCGTAGTAAAATGGGCAACCCAGAACATCTCATTGTTCTCATGAGAAAGCTATACACAGGAAAGGAAGCCACAGTCTGGATGGAACATGGTGAAACAGATTGGTTCCAGATCGGCAAAGGAGTGAGACAAGGCTGTATACTTATTTATTCAACTTATATGCCAAACAGATACTAGAGCTAGATTGGAAGAAGATGAGTGTGGTTTTAAAGTTGGAGGAAGAAACATCAATAACCTGCTCTACGCTGATGACACCACTCTGATATCTGAGAATGCGGATGATCTGCAAGCTCTAGTCATGAAAGTCAAGGAGCACAGTGAAAAATTGGACTACGACTAAATGTAAGGAAGACTAAACTGATGACAAGAAGTACAGCAACCAGCTTCAGAATTGTAATGAAGACATTGAAGTGGTGGATATCTTCTGCCTTTTAGGTTCAACCATCAACAGTAAAGGATCCAGCAGTCAAGAAATATGCCACAGCCTAGCACTTGGTAGGGTTGCAATGAAGGCCTTGGAAATGATATTTAGATGCCATGATGTGTCTATACCTACGAAGATTAGAATCGTTCAGACAATGGTTTTCCCCATGACACTCTATAGATGTGAAAGCTGGACTTTGAAGAAGCAAGATAGAAAAAGTATGCTTTTGAACTTTGGTGCTGGAGGAGACTTTTGAGGATACCATGGACGTCCAGGAAAACAAAGAAATGGATCATAGAACAAATCAATCCAGAATTTTCACTCGAGGCAGGCTCAATCTATCATTCCAGTGACCAGGCTCAAACTATTATTCTTCGGATACATTATGTGAAAACCCAGCTCCCTTGAGAAGTCCATAATGCTGGGAAAGGTGGAAGGAAAGAGGAGAAGAGGGCAACCATCAGCAAGATGGATGGACACAATTACAACAGCAGTGAATGCAGCACTGAGAGACCTTAAAAGCCAAGTTGAAGACAGATCATCCCGGAGAGGATCTATCTATGTGGTTGCTAAGAGTCGGCACCGACCTGACAGCATTTAATCAATCAATCAATCAGTCATTACAGCTGCAGCTGAAAATCTTGATCAGATATGTGCAGATGGGAATCCTGAGCTAATTAAAGAAATTCACACAAACCTGAAGGAGACGATCAAATCACACAGTGTTTTAGAAAAGATCAATCAGTTTGACTTAAAGATGGCAAGCAAACCTCTGCCACTTGTATGGTATCTGCAGTACATCTGCAGTACATGCAAATGGTAATGGAGATGTTGCTTTTCATTCACTCTGTAAGAACAGGTAATTGGGAATTACATTTAGTATCAAAGCATTTACCAAATACTTCTTTGCACATGACAAGATCAATTATGCACAGATGATCCCGCTTTATTTGTCTGAGATGGAATCACTCATGAACACTGACAAGGAGATTTATCAAGAGTTCTTGAATGGAAACTGGGTCGTAAATAAGAATTCAAATGTCCCTTTTTGTGCTATTGGTGCAGTTCATGCATTGGAGCTCATAAACCATTCATTGAAAGTAGCAGGTGGAGTGATAGGCATAACACTCAATCCTCAAGCTAGAACAAAGTTTTTCACCAGAATTAACAAGGCTTGCTGGAGAAGTGCAGCAGATGGCTGGTATATTACCGGCTACACAAACCAACCATCAGGCATTATCGAGATCACTCAACTTGAAGCAAAATCAAAATATTGAAGCACTAACTGCCACTCTTCGCAGCTTTACAAATCCATATACTGAGGACAGTGATGATCTCTTCAACCTGGCCACAAAGGCAGTCATGCCTGAGAAAGCCAAAGAAGATACCTGTAAGCAAAGTAAAACTGGTAAGAATGTACTTGAAAGTTTTGTATCTGAGTGTATAAACCAGGGAAACATCAACCTGTGACCTGCAATGAGAAAATTTAAGCTGCAGACTTTTAAGAACACTGGGGGGAAAACAAAAAGTAATTGCTGGAGATAGTACAATTGAGTTGAAAGAAGACAGAAACCTTTTTGCTCCAATGTTATTGGTGACAAAATCTAGATCAGAAATTATTTATTTATTTATTCAATTTCTATACCACCCTTCCAAAAGTGGCTCCAGCAGGTGCTTTACACAGAGAGATAACAAACAAATAAGATGGCTCCCTGTCCCCAAAGGGCTCACAGTCTAAAAGGAAACATAAGATGGACACCAGCAAGGGTCACTGGAGGTACTGTGCTGGGGATGGATAGGGCCAGTTACTCTACCCCTGCTAAATAAAGAGAATCACTGTGTTAGAAGGTGCCTCTTTGCCAAGTAATTATATAAACAAATAAATCTTGAATACTCTATAGAGAAACACAAACTCTCAGTTTTACCAAGGTCTGTGTTTGCTGCTGATGGTACAATGCTGAAATGCCAAAACAAAAGCAGTCTGATGGCTATTCTGGAAAAATTACCCACTGGGGAAGACACATTCCCTGATAGTGAGGATGCAGAGCCACTAGCCATGAACAAGGAAAAAACAGAAGCCATTTATAGTGAGCCTAATCAGTCCCCTTTATTTGAGGTGGGACTTGTAGATTGGATGGCAGAATTCCAGTCATTTCATAAGCCGGACAGCATAAAAAACTGTGGCCAGCTTGCTGAACATTTTACAGATTATTTTCTATCAAAATACAGCAACTATGATGAACTTCATGTGGTCTTTGATCACTATGACATTGATATGTCACTCAAGACAGCAACATGTGAAAGAAGACAAGTACAACAACTGGTGATAGCTTGCTGCATCACAGATACAACAAACAGCAAAATTAACAATGAAGAGGCTTCTTTCACATGTGAAAACAAAGATGGAACAAACACATTACTTGCGAAAAAAGAGACTTGAAAAAGCACATACGAACGGTAACAAATGTGGTAGTGGCATGGCGATGTGAATGCAGAGCTACACACAGAGTATGAGCCATCTTCAAAGTAATCAGGAAGAAGCTGATATAAAGCTTTTGCTTCATGCTGCTGATGCAACGAACAAGGGGGCTTCCAGAATCAACATTCACTCACCAGACACTGATGCTTTTGTGCTAGCTCTTCAGTGGTACCCAGAATTATGCACTGACACAAATTTTGTTACTGGAGAAGGAGAGTTGTACCACATTATTCCTCTACTACCCATATATATGAAGCTCTTGGACCCAGCAAGGTTTCTGCTTTGCCTGGCTTACATGCTATCAGCGGTGCAGACAATAATGGAGATTTTTCAGGGGAAAGCAAACTAAGTTTCTGGAAGACTTTCAAGAATGCCAATGATCGTATTATAAGTGCACTTGCAAGCCTGGGCAAGGATTTACTCCCCAGTGATGGTACATTTGCTGCCCTCGAGGAAGTTATATGTCAGGTTTACTTGCCTCGTACACAGATCTCACAGGTTGATAAGTTAAGGTGGTGGCTATTCACCAAGAAACAAGCCCAATCTGAGAGAGACTTCCACCTACAAAAGATGTCTTACACCATGCAATACTACGAGCACATCACCAAGCAATCATTGGGAATAATGATACGATCATGAAGCATGTAATCCTATCATCTGAAAAAATATGGTTGGAAAATGGAAGGGGATGTCTGGATACCAGTAACGGCCGATCAACTCCCAGCTCCAAAGACTGTACTTTAATTGGTGAGGTGTGGATGCACTATGTCCAGATACCAGGGAGGAAGATGCAGCTGTTGTAAAGCAGGGTTGATCTGCTGCAACATGTGTTCCTGTGCGTCTCAAAATACACAGAACCAAGAAGATGCTTGTGACAACATGATGGAGAATGAAGATCCAGAGGATGAGGAGCTAGAGGAAGAAGACAATGAGGATCTCTAAGAAAAAGCAAATTAATACACATAATGTGTTGTGCCAAAGTGCAAAAAATGTTTTTTATTAATTATGAAGAGTTTTCATATGCTGTAATATTAATTAGGTGTAAGGTAGTTCATTTTTGTAGGGGGGAAACTTATGCAAAACTTGTAGTAAAAGTCACTTATGCAAAATGTTTATCTATCATTTAATTATTTATTAACAACTTTCACAGATCAGCACAACAGTCAGAGCAGATTCTCAGACTGCCAACATGTTTGTTCTTATTCTTTGAGGTATTTTGAAGATAACTGTATAGGTGGTTTGCTTTCATCACAAAAATCCCATGGCATTGTGCATTCTCCTGTACTATTTGATGAATTACAGAATGGATTTGGCAATACTGGCTGATATTCAGAATAACAAAGCACTGGCACAGTGAACACACAGCACACATGGGGTGGAAGGGCAATTTTCATTTATCTCCTCTTCCCTCTATTGCTTAATAATGTCCCTGAAGGCTGTGTGCCCCTTGGGGACATATTTATGGGAGTTACAGAGCAAAGCAGAAATTGATGAAAATCACCTCTGCCCTGTAGCACAGCTGTGTGTTTGATGCATCAGCACTTTGTTAATTGGGATGTTGGCCACTGTTTTTCAGATCTGCAAGTCAGAGTGATTTGTGGATCAGGACAGAATGTAGTGTGCTGGGGCCAATAGTGTGCAAAAGGAAAGATAGATGGTGCCCAATGTCTAGAAGGGTCCAGGGGGAAAGCATCATTGCTTTGTATGCAAAGACAGAATTGGATGCATATGCATATATGTAGGACTTGGGACACAACTATATTTTATGCACTAACTACCATCAGCATGTTCTGAAGGACCTTTCCTTCCTTCTTGTGATCCACTCAATCATGGAAGTAACACATCATCTGCTTACTTGGCTGCAAGTTCCACTGATATAATGTTACTCAGAATGGATAAGATCTGGCACTGCTTCTAATATTTAGGTACCGGAACACCCAGGCCTTTTCATTTTTCTCTGTGCTTTTGCTTATTAAGATAGATATAAGCCAATTCTCACATTGTAGTGACAAATCATCAGAGACTGCAAGGCAATTTTGTTTTTGTTTTTTAAAAAGCTCTACCCTGATACCACTCTACTAGATGTGTAAAGAGAACAGCACCATACAATCTTTTTAACCTTTATTTAATTTTACACCAAATATGGAATTTGTTATATAAATTGTTCATTTTAAACGTAAATAAAATCAAGCCAAGTGCGATTTAACTTTGCTGGGAAAAACAAATCCAGACTAATTCACACTTGAAAGCAGGGAATTAGTGCTTCCACATTATTGAATAGAAGGAGAAAAGTTAAATTGACTCTGATTAAACTTCTACATGTAGTCCAAACACAGTCGCAAATCAGAAAGAGGCAGGAAGAGGCAGTTTAATCTGAGGTGAATTTTTTGTCAGTTAGAAATACTTATTCAGATAAATTGAAACTTTACTCAGGGAACTGCATTGTACTTAAAGTATCTCCATGATTAATGTCCCCTAAGCATCCTCAGGAAGTGAAATATAATGTCTCAACTATTTCCCTTTAGGGAAATACCCTCCAATAAATCCTGCTCTTAACATACATGGTACAACAGTCATAACATTACAGAGAAAATGGGAAATGATTACATTTAAAAGCCTTGAAAATATTAAACCTTGGGATTTTTTAGTCAGTGAGGGCATAGTATGTGACTGACTTGATAAACACAGCAATAAGCAAGCATCCTGGAGTTTCTCCTGGTTTCTTTACAGTTTTAATGAATTATATCGTTTAAATGCTAATTTGTTAGGATTCCAGGAAGAAGGATGCTTGGTGCAAAATTCATATCCTCATTAAGAAATCTATCGTATTTAATATATCGTGAAGCTGGCTCTTATCAGTGGTGCTTATATTCTGACAAATGTAATATATCTTGCTTAGAAAGAGAAAATTCTGGACAAAACTGTATGCATGTACATTTAGTGATCCATGTTAAATGTGTTACATTTTTCTCCCATCCATTAATATTCATGAACCTTCTGTACAGTTTTCTTTTTCCTGGGAGTTTTGTACAGCTATTTGTTTGGATGCCATGGTTTTAGAGAATGACCTGCTGCACATTATTATACATATTCTCAAAGACAAACACTTTGAGAAGATGGATTCCTACAGGAAGGGTTTTTTGTTCATGGCAGGGTAGCAGTGGTGGAGGAAAAATAATTAGATTTGTTTGCATGAGTATTTTTACATAAAG
The DNA here is from genome assembly GCF_027244095.1 of Hemicordylus capensis. Classification (NCBI taxonomy): domain Eukaryota; kingdom Metazoa; phylum Chordata; class Lepidosauria; order Squamata; family Cordylidae; genus Hemicordylus; species Hemicordylus capensis. The sequence continues at coordinate 299,432,337 of NC_069657.1, read as the reverse complement.
TTAGCAAACATAGGCTTTGCAAACATATAGAGTTGTAAATTTCAGAAAATTGAGTTCTGGAACTATGAACTGGTGTATACATGGTGTACCCAGTCAGAGATCTTTATGTTTTTGTGTAGACAATCCTGTATCCAATGGAGAGAACAGGTTCTCATAGGCAGAGGAATCAGCACAGGGATTGGCTTCCTCCACTGAAGTGTACAATACATTATTAAAAGCAAGGTAGCTCCAAGGGCACATGCAAAGTTTCTGCTGCACCTTTCATAAATCTCTGAGTTAAGGCTACTATCATTTCCTGTTTGGTGGTTGTTTAAAAAATAGTTTATTGCTAGACTGAAAGAGATTGACTACAGTGAAGTGAGAAGCTTCTAGGATAAATTGCACCACGTACTACTACTAGGAGAGGAGAGCTGGTCTTGTGGTAGCAAGCATGACGCGTCTCCCTTAGCTAAGTAGGGTCCACCCTGGTTGCATATGAATGGGAGACTTGATGTGTGAGCACTATAAGATATTCCCCTCAGGGGATGGAGCCACTCTAGGAAAAGTAGAAGGTTTCAAGTTCCCTCCCTGGCTTCTCCAAGATAGGGCAGAGAGAGATTCCTGCCTGCAACCTTGGAGAGGCTGCTGCCAGCCTGTGAAGACATACTGAGCTAGATAGACCAATGGTCTGATTCAGTATATGGCAGCTTCCTCTGTTCCTAGTTTAATGTGGAAGCAGATAGCAACTAGCCCAGTTGATTTACTCCAGAGGAAATGCTGTAGAATTGTAGCCTGTATAATCAAGGATGGTAATCTGGTTGACCCCACTGAGCACTGCTGTCTTGAAGTATTGACCTATGCTGCATTTGCCATCTTCTAAAGAGAGGTGTACAGTACGGTGAACACAGACATATATATGACTTAGGTATTATAGCAATTTGGATTCCACCGTTTTATTTTAAAATGGCTTACTCAATGGCAATCCACAATGTAAAAATTCAAGTGTTTGTTTAGCTAATTCAAATTTTCACAAATTGTGCCATATGGAGTGCTCTGAACATCCCGAGAGATGCATGAGAAGAACACCTGACCCAGACATAGCCATTACTTACTAGTAGCAATTGCACGTTTCACTTGCTGCACTGATAGGAATGACCATTAAAGAAATGATGACTATTTCTGGGTATATGCTGTCAGAAGTTATTTCCTCCTCATGACTGACTGCATTCCTGGGGAATTTCATATCCCTTCACATGGAGCAATTAATAATCATCCGAACTGATCTTAACTCTTGTCTGTTTTTAAAAATCACAGCAGTACATAATTTATACTGTAGAATGTCAGAAGAGCACCAGGAGAAACATTTCAAAAGACCATGTTGCTAGTGTTTCCCATAAGGGAGAATCAGAGTTCTGGACGGAGTAAATGATTCAGTAACTGTGGTAATCATGTTGCTAAGAAAGATAAATTGTCCCTCTTCAGACTAATATCATTTAATAAGTGTGTATTAAGTTTTCCATAAATTGCTCTTGGAGGCTTCTAGAGTTGTTGCCCTAGAACACTATAAAAATGGATAGAAATGCTTAAATGCTTTTATATATGAAAAAAAATTCCCTTTCTCACTTAGCACCAATGCAGATCTAAAGCCCTAAATGAGATTACAATAATATTTTGTCAGATGACTACCACAGAGGGCAATTCACTCTCTTTATATAACAGAATATTCAGTTCTTTGAATCTCTTGATCAGTTTTCTACACAGCTGTGCATAATGTGGAGTCCAGAGTCACCATAATCCAACAACAATGAAGGTAGAGAAGGAATGTGAGATTTGGGGGCTGTGATGAAAAACAGCAGCAATATGAGGTTGGAGTAAGAATCTGAGTTATGATGGACTTTTGAAATGTTTTTGAACAAAATTTCACTCCACTCTAAAATCTGGTACTTGATACATTAATTACTGGATTTAATAGACTGAAGCCAAAGTATTCAACTCTAGCAATTGGCTGAAATTTCAGTGGCTGACATTCCGAGCAGTGTTAGAAGTATGTAACAGGAGTTGCACAGCCCTTGGAGACATGTTTCTGAAGTCAACAAGTAATTTTGGAGGGTGAGGAGAGCAGCAACAATTGTTATCCCCTTCCTTCCATGCACAGGAAAGAAGCAACACTGTGACATTGCATCGTGATGTTCCATCCTTCCCTATGCATTCCAAGAAGAAAAATTGAGCCAGCCGGGAGGCAAGCCAAGCTTCTTGTGCTGCTCCTTCTAGCCGCAGAGGCATCCATTTTCAATGTTAAGAAAAAGCTCCTGCACCCAGCTTAGATAAGTTTCCCACCCCACCACTGAATTTCACAGAACTTTCAAGGGTTCCCCCATGAAAGTGTCAGAATTCTCACCCCTCCACCACACACTTTTTTACAGCCCATTAAAATAATGGAAAGAACGAGGAATGAGTTTTACATCAACCCTATGGCTTAGCACTTAGTGAGGCGAGTCTCATGATCAGTGAGACTCGCCGTAAGGGGGTTAGTGGGGAGAGTGGGCTTAGCCCACGCTCCCTGCAGACGATCAGTCCTGCAGCCCTAGGTGGCCGGATCGGCTGCCCACATGACTGCTGGCTCTGTCACGGATCCCTTAGCCTGATTTTGGCCGATCGTGAGAATCGCCTCAGTATTTCATATTTAGCAATCAGTATGTCAGCAAATCATCACAAAATGTGATGTTATGCCACTGTTTCAAGGTTATGTGGCATTGACTTTGCAGGCAGATTCACTGTATCTTAGCCCAGAGATGTAAATTTTGCAGGGAGTATAACTATGTCAAATACATACATACATACATACATGAAAACCTTGTTATTCACAGGGATTCTGTTCCCCACCATTACCATGGATAAGGAAACCGTGGATACTGAGTTATTAAGTATTGCGGGGATCAGGTTCCTGGAGGCTGGGAAACAGCAGTGAAAATGGGCCGGGGGGGCACAAAATAAACTTCCCTACCGTGTTCTGCAGGCCTCCAGCACTCCCGCAATACCCGCCCGCCAAAAGTGCCAAAATCCTTGTTATCTCCCCCCAAAAAACATAAAAGCTTTTTTAAAAACACAGCGAACCACAAAATGGCTCCTAGTCACAAAATGGTGGGTGGAAATGAACTGGGAGGTCATTTTTCCACCCACCCTGACCTGCGGATATGAAGAAATTAACCTTTTGTTGTTGTTGGTGGTGGTGGTGGTGGTGTGGGTTCCGCGTATGCTGAGGTCAGCTGCCAATTACCTGACCATGGATATGTGAAACCACGGGTGTCGGGTCTGCGAATGTTGAGGCTTGCCTGTACTAGTATTTCCTGGTATGTTTAGTGGGTGTTATTACTGTTGTATAATCTAAATCTGATTGTCTTGCTCTGTAAGATGAGTGTTTGCATCTTCTGACTACAGTAGTTTATGTATATTAAGAAATAAAGCAAGAAATTAAATCATGGGCTCTAACCTTGGTCCACAGATGTTATTGGACTACAGCTCATCATCACAATGACCCACATGGGTCTACAGGTCTAGAGAATGAAAAATATATGCTGACAAATTTCTCAGCTCAGTGAGAAAGCTGAACCTGAACTCGGACAATTTTTTATTGTAAATACTGTAAATCCCTTGGGAGTCATCTGTTACAACAGAGTACAGGTACAGGTTCAGTTTTGTTCAGTGTTCTTACAACCATGGGGAGCACGGTTAAAGAGTTAACCACAATCATCGAGGCTCCATGGACTCTCAGAGTTTTATGTGAGAACCTGGAATTTCTGGGCACATTCCAGATCCTTGTTATCTATCCCAATGAAATGCTTTTTAACCACAGAAGTTTGACTGGGATGACTAGTGCAAACCTTCTTGAGTTTCAAGCACCAAGTTAATACATTTATTTGCCTATGCTTTTAATGAGTGATGATGATTTTTACTGATGCAGTTGAATTTTACTACTGTGATGTTTTTACAATAATTTTACTGTTATTTAGTGAAGTTTTTACTTATTTGCTTTTATTAATTTTATAGTGAATTGGATGTTTTACGATGTTTATATTGTCTGTTTGGAATTGGAAGCAGGCTTGTGAATTTTAAAAATTGAAATATAGGATGTAAATGTTCTAAAAAATATAGATATCCAGGATTTAAATCCAGGAGTCACATTGCTATAGGAAGAGCATTTGCTTGGAAACGTATGAAATTAGTTGAAGCATGGAGAAGTAGTATATCTAAGGTTGCCATCCTAGCACACTTACTTTCAAGCGAGCCCTGTTGAACATTGGGTTTTATTTCCAGGTAAACATGCATGGTTTTCATTTCATACCACTGTAAGCATCATTTCATGCTAAATTGTAAAGATGGAATTCTGCACAGTTCTAAATGGAACTAAACAAACATGTATACCTTTTCTTCATGTGATTGCTAGAAAACTGGCCTCAGTGCATGCAAAAACTTTAATGTCAAAACCATGAAGGCCACATTAAAAGGAATGTAGATGATCCTTGAAATCCAAAGAAAGTTTGGCACCCGATGCTAAAAATAAACATCTCAACTAGTTCAGTGGTGAAGGGGAGCTGGTGAGTGTCCCACTGAAAGGTCCATCAGGCTCCAGTTGGGTGTAGTGGTACATACCCGCAAAAGGCTCATGTATTCCCTGTCCTTGTAATTAAGAAATCATTTCTCTTCAAGCCCAATGCAGAACATCTGGTGTTCAGGGGAGCCCAAGCCAACTGTCAGACTCATATTTTAGATGACAATTATTTCATTAGTGTAGTGTAAGTGAAGTATAATGATGAGCACTAATTTAGCTACACAGGTCTGTACAGGCATTAACAATTAATGTTTACAATGTCACAACATTGAGATAATTACCGTTTTCTCTGCCCTCTCCTCCACCCCACACACCTGCTCTCTTTTTCCCCCCTGGTGTGATGGGGAATTGAGTCAACTGAGCACATTCTCTTCTCACTTGATCCAGCACGGAGCTTTATAAGTGTGTGGGCTGCCAACAGTAGAGCTAAGGACAGAATTGTGCTACTACCCATTTCTGTACTTCTCATAAAAGGTTTCCTATACTTCCTATAGGAATTAGTATAGGAGTTACTTCCTATAGGAAAAGTTGCAGGGCTGTTTGGGATTGATTCATTATTTTAATTTACAGACTCAAATACTTCTGCATAACCAGGGTCCCCTGCGCTTGTAGAAACCACTTCCTTATTTTGGGGTGGCCCTGTTTCACTCTCAGGCTGACAGTAACTCGACCTCTTGAGTTTGCAGTTAGATGAAATTCTACAATCTGAGAAAGTGTACTATTAAAAACATTTTTTCCTCTCGGTTTTAACTGAGGAAGCTTGCAAACCTGTATATAGTAGCTACTAGGGGCGTAGCAAGGTTGGAGTGGGCCCAGAGACAAGATTTTAAAATGCCCCCTCACTGAAGCTCAGCTCATGAAGTAAAGAAATCTTAAATGAGGCTGAATAGTGGTAACAAAAAGCATAGTAAAAATTATGGGACACACACACACACACACACACACACACCCCTATATGCCACAATAGAACATCATCCTAAATTATTTTTTAAAAGTTTTTGAAAGGTTTTGTAAATTGTGGACGATGCAAGTCACTTACTGGTACTAGAGAAAGACATGCTGTTCTGGTAGCTCCAGGTCTGAAACACTCACATCAATTTCGGAGGATGAATACAACTGAAGGAAGCCCGGGCGGGTGTGCGGCTGGGGGAGTTAGTCATGTGACTTGCCTTGGGGGGGCCCAAGGCAGTGGGCCCCCAGACAACTGTCTCCCCTTGCCCTATTGTAGTTACGCCCCTGGTAGCTGCCCATAGATTATTCTAACTGAGGTCAGTAGGACTTACTCATACTGGCTTGGGTGTAACTGGCGGCAGGGTGGCACCTGAAATGGGCAATCAGATTGCAGTGCAAGTTTGCCAGCAGAACCAATGTTAATGCAAAGGGAAATGAAGGACAGCTCTAAGACTTACATTCCTACATATATGTACCTCAGCCCCAAAAGTGGCTACTGCCTCCCTGGTTGTTGCCATGCTGCTCATGGCCCATGCACAATTTTCTACCCATGCGATTCCTTTAACAAGATATGTTGCACAGGCAGTGTCACTTGAAGCCGGTTTTGGGATCCGTGTAGCACCTTTATTGTGATCATTGCTGTCGCTGCTTATTCATACCATGCTGTTACTGTGCATGGCACCTTACAAAATGACACTGACAACACAGACAGGTCCCTGCTGGCAAGGAGCTTGCAGTGGACAATGGGAAAACAGCAGAGGGAAGGAGAGACAAGCCTTAACAGCTTCATCATTTCGACTCCCAATGGATAAATAAAGGTTTTTACTGGGCTGTCAGGGCTGGTGTATGAGTGTTGAGTTGCCCCCTCAATACCACCAATCATCATCATCGGTGAAGAAGGTGCACAGCAGTGGGGGGTGTATGGTGTGCAGGCATGCGTGCATGTTGGGGCCTAGATGTAGGATGGGTTGGGAGTAAGTGGGAGTATGGCAAATGTGAGAATCTGATGTGTGCGCTGTGTGAATTGAGAGGCTGGCTGGGTGGATTTGAGTTGTGGTGGGTGCTGTTTGGAAAGATAACTGGAAGCTCTGCTCTTTCCTCTGGTGTGTGGACAGTAGCTTCCATCGGAAAGAATGTACTCTGGAAGGTTCACACACACACACACACACACACACACCACCAACTTAATGAGTAAGTTAAAAACCTAGGAGTTCACATTAATATTTTTACCTGTAAACAAGAGAAGTAGAACTTCTAATCCTTAAAATAGCTACAAGCGATGCACTCCTTATGTGTTCTTGGCATTATTGGCAGCATGTTAAATTATATCAGCAGTTATACTTACTCACTGAACTAAAATTGACATTAAAAGATTCTATTTAGCTTTGCAAATAACAAGCACAGAAAGATTTGTGGTACATTCTGCATTTTTTAATTTCTGCACCTGCTAATGATTCCTTCATATCTGTGGGAGACGGAGGGCATAGACTTGGCATGGGAATACACAGACTTTCACATAGTCTCTTCTCCAGAGTGCAGACATGGAATCTTTTTTTCTTGCATTTGGGAAGGAAATGAGGAAGGGGTGGATACATGTTAAAACAGAGAGCCTTCTGACTTCCTTTTATAATAGAAATATAATTGGCATGCTATCGTTTCTAGAAAAAGCATGACCTTCAACCAATCACTTTATTAATCAATGACCAGAAACAAGGGCTGGTTGTGTGTGTGTGTAAAGGTAAAGTGTGTCGTTGAGTTGGTGTCAACTCCTGGCGACCACAGAGCCCTAGAATACAGGAGGGGTTTGCCATTGCCATCTCCCATGCAGTATGAGATGATGCCTTTCTGCATCTTGGCTATGGAGAGAGAACTGGTATGGAGAGGAGAGCTGGTCTTGTGGTAGCAAGAATGACTTGTCCCCTTAGCTAAGCAGGGTCTGTCTTGGTTGCATATGAAAGGGAAGTGTGAGCACTGTAAATGTGAGAAGTGTGAGCACTGTAAGATATTCTCCTCAGAGGATGGAGCCGCTCTGGGAAGAGCAGAAGGTTTCAAGTTCCCTCCCTGGTTTCTCCAACCAGGGAGATTCCTGCCTGCAACCTTGGAGAAGCTGCTGCCAGTCTATGAAGACAATTCTGAGCTAGATAGACCAATGGTCTGACTCAGTATATGGCAGCTTCCTATGTTCCTTTGTTCCTATATTGCTGCTGCCCGATATAGGTGTTTCCCATAGTCTTGGAAACACACCAGTGGGGATTTAAACTGTGTCTGTTTGTGTGTGTGTGTGTGTGTGTGTGTGTGTGTGTGTGTGTGTGTTTGTGTTTACAAATCAAAAATTCTAATCAGATAATCCACTAATTGATTTTCCATAAATAGAAATTTCCCATACTGTGCTGGGGCTGGATAGGGCCAGTTACTCTCCCCGTGCTAAATAAAGATAATCACCATGTTAAAAGGTGCCTCTTTGCCAAGTTAGCAGGGGTTGTGACCTGATCTTAAAGGCCGCTGTCAGAATTTAGCCATCTTCAGATAAGTAGCATAATGTGCTTCAATGCAGCAAGGACAAGATTACAGAAGAGGGAAAACGGAAGAATTTAATTGGGATTTTTAAAAATACAGTTGAGAAGAACATGTTCAACTGACTCCACCTCTTGTGAATTGCATGGACAGACTCTTTCATTATACAGGATTTTTTGAAATTTCCAGAAATTTGCAAAGGGTAAAATTTGCAAAGGGTAAAAGAGCATGCCAAGGGGAAAGCCCAGCTGTGGCTAGGAACAGTCAGTTGATAGAGATAATCTGCTGGCCTGTGATAGCAATTTGTTCTTTCCAAATTATAATATTTTGAGACAAAACTAATATCCTTTTGGTATTTCAAATCATTAATTATTTGATTATTACCATAGCGTGATCATATCCCTAAAGACAATAAAAATCCCAATGACAAACAATAAGATAAAAGCAGTATGGCCTTTTATAATAGAATCATACCATTGGAGGATAATAATAATAATAATAATAATAATAATAATAATAGGAAAAAAATAAACTTCATTTTTTAGTGACCCCATAACAAATTGTTCTCTGGGTGGCTCACAATGCAGCATTAAAACACTGAATAAAAACACGAAATCCCAACACACCAAAAAATCAAAATACCATACAAAACAATTTTAATTTTTTTTGTTTTGTTTAATTTAATTTAATTTAATTTAATTTATACGGTCTGAGTGAACATAAAGGTCTTTATGTGGAGAAGATGTAAAGTGAACCTTACTGAACAAAGTGAAGATGCTAGGTGAACCTTACTGGGGAGCTGTTCCATAAACTGGGTGCAACCACTGGAAAGGCCCTCTGCCTAGTAGCTCCCCACATCATCATGTTTGGCAGTGGCACCCATAGCAGGGCCTCCAAAGAAAATCTTAAGGTCTGAGTCGGGACATATGGGGCAAGGCCTTCTCAGGTAACCTGGTCCCAAGCCATTTAGGGCTTTAAAGGGTAAAACCAGCACTTTGAATTGGGCCTGGAAATGGACTGGGAGCCAGTGCAGCTGATGAAGCACTGCTGTGATATGATCAAAACATCCAGTCTTGCAGTCCTATTTTGTACCAGCTCCAGTTTCTGGACCATTTTCAAAGGCAGACCCGCGTACAATGCATTGCAGTAATCTAAGCGAGAGGTTACCAAAGTATGCGTAACTGTGGCCAAGCTATCTCTGTCCAGGCATGGTCGCAGTTGGCGTATCAGCCAAAGCGGATAAAAAGTTGTACAGGCTATCTAGTCCCTCCTCCTCCTTAACGTTGCGTAGAAAAATCCAGAGCAGGAACAGCCCCCACAGATGGCTGTGCAGACAGTTGTTTTTGCAGCACCCCACTCAAAACTTGGAGAGACATTGATTAGCATCCTCTGAGTCTTCATCTAGATAAGATTATTCAGAGTTCATTAATAAAAGACAAGAGACAAATTGATACATACTAGAGCCCAATTCAGAGATTATGTGCATACAGGAGTCAGTACACATGGACATATTTTTGTGTGAATGATTGCCCATGTGTTCCACCTTAAAAGCAAACCTAGGTACTGGATCTCTCAAATGCATGTTACAGATAGGAAATGTACTGCCATATGTGCATGCAACATAATATGTGAAGAAACGTATATGTATAGATATCTGTGCATGCATAAACTGTACACAGATTGTACATGAATTAAACTGAATGTGTGAATATGGTTACGGCCATGATGCAATTGATACAGTGTAAAATCTGCAAGTGTACAGTGAGAAATGAATCATCTCTGGAATTTAGAATACCATATTAGTTAGAAATTCAGCTGTGGGAGGAAACTGAATATTGGATCTTGTCTGATCACCAGATGAAAATGAGCTACAGTTGTGATACAATGCCACGGCGAGGAAATGGCAATTATCATTGTGTGAGGGAGTGCTAAGGCCTCATCTGAAATACAGTGCTCTGTTTGGTCACCCATGTTCAAGAAGGATGAATCTGAACTACAACAGGGGCGGGGGGTGGGGAGATAACAACTAGAACGATTGCCAGAAATTGTATAGAGTCCCACAAAATGCATGGTGCCTCTAATTACGTTACCCTATTAAGCCCTGCAGTCTTTGCTTTTCATTGTTCTAGGAATGTGTGAAAAGTCAATCAAGGCAACAAAGTTTTCAGAAAAGAGGATTAAAAAAATAAATATAATGATCTACACCTCAGGCCACTCTGCAATGATTGTTAGCTAATTAAATCTCTCTCTGCATATTTTAGACAGAAGAGCAGAAGAATGGCATGGGAAAGTAACTGTAGAATAACTTAAGAAATGCGGGGAAAACAATATTTTAAATGAGTAATACAAGTGGACAACAGGGAGGAAACATCCCCTAAAATATGGTGGTAAACTCTTGTCTCAGAGTCCACACTCCAGGGACTTACACAGAAATAGAATCAGAGGCAAAGAAAAGTCAAACACAAATGGGCATTAATCTTGATAATCCCAGTGAAACAAGCTATCTCATAGATAGATATAGATAGAGCAAAAGACATAACCCAGTTTTCTCAAAATGAATTCCCTAAGTTCCACAAATGCAACTAGCTTTTTCTGTGCCCGATATACTGCAGCAACTTAGGGATGTCCACGGAACCAGGTGGGTGGCTCAAAGAGGTGGGGGTGTCACTTTAAGAGCGGGGAGGGTGCACTTACCCTTCCCCCCTGCTGGTGCTCGGTTTCCATAAAAGCCTTCAGGTCAGCAGTATACCTCCCTTCCCCCTCTTCGGCCAGAAGTGGCCAAAAGTACCGGGTGCGCATGCCCATCAGATGGGTGTGCACATGCAGCCAGTACTTCCGGCCACTTCCAGCCGAAGCGGGGGAAGGGGTGGCAGGGAGGTACACTCCTGTCCCGAAGGCTTTTACAGAAACCAAGTGCCAGCATGGGGAAAGCGGGGGGAGGGGTAAGTGCACCCTCCCCCACCCTTTTACGGAAACCAAGTGCCAGCATGGGGAAAGCAGGGGGAGGGGTAAGTGCACCATCCCCCCACCCGGGGGATGACACCCCCCGGCATCAAGCTTTTTTTGGGGGGGGAAACCCATGTTCGAACCTGTTCAGAGGCCTGTAAAAGGGCCTCCAAACAGGTTCGTTCACATCCCTACAGTAACTCCAATGTATTTTCAATCCTGACTCTTCCTCAGTCCATGGACTTGCTGTTGGTACAATGAAGACCCCAAAGTCAGTCTCTTGTCTTTCCTCATGGAGTTGGTGCTCCAAAAGAGTAGATGAAAATCCCCTTCCCAAAATATGCCTGTTTAATGGGCATGGAAAATACACTGCTATGCTCCTCTTAACACTCATGAGCCAAACTGTTCAGGGCATACAACAAAGGCGTTTCAGAGTCACCTTTCAGAGCGGTGGTTCTCTTTATATTAAGCAGGTGGAGAATAGCAGGCCCTACTCAACCCCAGCACAGCATCTCTCCAGTGGCTGGCTCCCGTATGTTTCTTTTCAGACTGTGAACCCTTTGGGGACAGGGAACCAACTTCTCATTGAGGCTGTTCTCACAAGCAGCCTAGCCCAGGCTAGGCTGCTCATGTGGAGCACCATGACCCATGTGGATACCAGAACATCTACCCAGCCTAACCCTGCTCCTAAGTCTAGCTCTTAGCCACGGTTAATGGAGCAATCTCTTTGGAGCCTGAGGAGACAAAGAGACAGGCACCTAGAGCACCCATGTGATGGAGTAATCCTCCAAGCATCTTGTTTGTTACATGGCACCTTGTGGGATATCTGGAGGCTGAGAAAATGAAATCTGGCCTCTGTTGATCTGCACTGCGTGATGTGGGCACATGGCTTGTGTGCTGAAGGGACAAAGGTATTTAAGAGAACGTCTTCTTCACCATGAGCCCCACCTCCTGTTAAGATCATCTGGAGAGGTTCGTCTGCAGTTGCCGCCAACTCATTTGGTGGCTACTTGGGAATGGGCCTTCTCTGTTGCTGCTCCTGGACTTTGGAATGTGCTCCCTGTTGAAATAAGAGCCTCCCCATCTCTGGCAACTTTTTAAAAGGCACTGGAGAAACATTTATTCACCCAGGCTTTTAATTAGATTGATGATTTACATTTTTAATGGTGGTTTTAAATGATTTTAATGTTAATGATTTTAATGTTTAAATGATTTTAAGTGTTTAATTGATTTAGGTTTTTATTTTAATTGTTAATTGATTTTAATAGTTTTTGTTTTGATGTAAACCACGCTGAGCCATTTTTGGAAGGGCAGTATATAAATCAAATAAATAAATAAAGATCAATCATCTGAGGGGAGGTAGATTGAACCCTGCCTCCCCCCGCAACCCATCCACACGGTCATGTGAATGACCCCATTATTTTTCTATGTAAACTACTGGGAGAACCTTTTTAATTGAAAAGTGGTATACTATATAAATAATAGTAATAGTACTTACCTGTAATCCCTCCAAACGGAGCCCATGCTTCTCAACAGCCATTCTAGAAATGAAAGGCACTCAGGAAGAACCCCAACCAACCAAAACCAAAACAGCAAAGAGCTTCACAGTAGCTGACATCCAGGAAAACAGGACACCAATCTGCCAGGCTGTCTTCTACCACTTGTGGGATACCAGGATTAATTAGGCTAGGGAAAGAGTTGTAAAGTCATGGTTCATCCTTACATGAGAAATGCTCTACAGTTTGACTCTTCAAATATTAGCAGAAGAGTGCCACCTGATCAGAAATATGAGTTGAGCATCATTTTGGGAGGCACAGGCGGCTGCGGAGGGAAGGAGGGAACACCAAAAACTGCACCAGTCCTCTCCTGTGATAGAAAACTTGGGTGCAGGGTGAGCCAGAGCATGTCAGCCAAATGTCAGCCAGAGCATGCACAGCTCTAAATTTATATCCGTCAAAACTTATCTCATGGCTCAGTGCAAGATTCAGTTTAAATCATATTATTTCATGATATGCTAATAATTAAGAGATTGATTTGTGTTTTGCATCCTCTTATGTTAGACCTGGCTACTCTACAAATAACTGTTCTCATTTCTCACCAGGTGGTACTCTAAAGTTTTGAAGGGTCTAACCATGGTGATCTAATGGCATGGCATTTCCCTTCCCATGCAAGGAGGAAGAACCATGACTTTACAACTTTTTGCCCATCCTAATTAATCATGGCATTCAGGTAGTGACACAAAACATACCTTTAGATTGGCTTCCAATAAAAGTTAGCTGCTAATCACAACAGCCCTTTTGAGGAAAGCAAAAAAACTTTCATGAAGACCTATTATCGTCTCAGGGTAAGACATACTGGGAAACCTATAGAATAAAACTGATGGCCCCTGCGTCACGGACCACTTTTGTTATTTAAATTTGCTTTCAATTGTTATGAGGATAAACATGATATTTAGTAGCAATGCCATACTCTATTACCTTCAAGACTTGCTTCTCTCATAACATTATGCCCTGACAATTCTATATCTGCTCAGTTATTCAAAGAGGCCATGGAACTGGGGCTTGCCTTGCAACTTTACGTACACTGATGTGACACAGAATTCTAACACCCTTGCTCAATATGCTGCATATTGCCTTACTTGGTAACCAGAAGAAAGATGTTCTCTGTTAGATATTTTACTAGCCTTTGTGAAGTAGTGTTGATGTATCTGAAGAACCTGCCGGATGAATCTGGTAGATGAACGCTGGTCTGTATTCACAGGTTCTGCTTGAATGATTGCCCTCTCCATGAGACATCTTCTATAGCACTCCATAGAATTCTGTTTTGTTTCTACTGCTGTTCAACATTCTATTCATTCCCTGGTAATGACATCCAAATCATCCCCTTCTGTTCATCTAACCGTAATCTTGAACAGCCAAGGACACAAATGCACAGGCAGCATTCCATTAGGGCTTGAAAGAAGGGAATGGGCGGAAGATATATCTTGCCTGCAGTATATCCAACTTGGCAATGTAACCAACATCAGGGGATGGGACCATAGCTCAGTGACAGAGAATCTGCTTCCCATACAGAATGCCCCAGGTGCAATCCTTGGCCTCTTCAGGAAAGGCTGAGAAAGATTCCTTCCTGAAACTTATAGAGTTGTTGCCAGAGAGTGTAGACAGTACTGAGCTAGATGGACCAATGGACTGTCTCCTGAGGATTCTGGTTTGGAAAATCCCCCCAAACAGAGCACCAGGCATGAGACCCCCATTTATTAGAACCCCCATCTGATCACCTGGCAAGATACTGCCTCCTAACTGCAAAAACTGTGGTTGGAGTTTTTGAGAAATTAGCTGTGGTATCTGGTAAGATGGGAAAACTTAGGAATGCCTTTGACACATTTGTAATGAAATGGCAGAAGGGGGAGGAGGACTCAGTAACTTACTTCTAAACAAGCTGCCTCTATTAATGGCCCAACAGACTTAGCTAAGTCTTCATTTAAAGCTAAAGAACATATTTCACATAAGTTGTATGCAGGGTCAGCAAAGATAACTAATTCAACTAATTTAGCATGGTTCTGCAGACATTGTAGGTGCTGCTTCAGATAACTATATAGAGAATTAATTTAGGGTGCTGGACGCACCAAAATGCTGTTTTACTCTCTTTAAGCTTACTTTTGCACTACCATCACCGATCTGTTGACCTGGCTGTGATCCGATGGCTACCTAGCTGAAGAGATCTGAAGAGAGTTATGCTTATTTTCAAGCAGCCCACTATCCCTCTTGTGCTATTTCAAATGAGAGGGTATCTTTACAACTTTAAAATTGTGCCCATTTGAGTGTTCATGGACTGCTCACTTAAGCCACTCCTCCATTCAAAAGCCAAGAGGAAAGCAGAGAAGTCTACTGCTGAAACTGGCAGGCTGACAGGAGCTGAACTTGGTGATAACATTTCTAGAAAAACAAGGGCTGCTGTGTCAGATGGAAGCAAAAACATGAATATGAAGAAGACTGCAAATGAACCTATTAGTCTATGGAATATTAACCCCTCCCGCTCTGCAGAGAGTTAGGAACAAAGAGTCATAGATAGAGGCCTATCTGGGTTGTATATAGTAGCTGATCTCCATGATCAAGCAAAACTGCTTACAGCCTTTCTCTCTCAGCATGAACCTGAATCTATAGACAATGACATGGACATATTTACCTCTCAGCAGTCCAGGCTATTATCTATGGAACCAGTGCATGACTACTGATTTTATTTTGTTCAATGATGACTTCTTACAAATTCTGTCTAATCTGAGAAGTCAGGACCAGGCTTCTCTTATAGTGATTGATGCCCCTGAAGCTTCACTACCCTGGTCTACCTACTCTACGTCCATATCATGGTCTAGGGCTGATGAGACTCCAGCTTGTCAAGTAAGGTCTAATACCAAGGATTCTGCCCAGGAGGTTGAAGCTTTACTCCTGGGGATGGACTCCTTACACTTAACAAGGAGTAAGAGCCAAGAGGATAACACTGAGTGCTCTTTATCAATATCATTACTGTCTGGACAGCAAACAAGTCAGGCTTTACTGTGGATGACCAACAGGAGTTTGTAAATTTAGATGTACAGACCTTAGATTTCTTCTTGCAAGGGATGGGTTCCTCCAATAATGAAACACCTTGTGCTCAGCCTGTTGATCTCACCCAACTCATCATCCCTTGCTGGGGTGCACTCTCCACAGCAGTGATGGATGGAAGATACAAGAGAATTCCTCTTCCAGAATGTCTGTGCCCCTGTGGTTCAGGGACCGTAGAAACAACAGGGCACATCCTCCTATACTGCCACTTTTATAAGGATATCCATAATGTTTTTATTTCCCCAATTTTAATCAAGTTGCCAGGACGAGCTGATCAATTTTGTGTTTCTTTACTACCCTCTGATTGGAACCCTTCTATTACATATAACGTTGCTGTAACTGTGCAGCAGCATATAAAATACATCATGAGTTGACTGCTGACTAACTCTAATTTAATTATTGATATATAGCACATTATTTGGGGTTAGTTAAGGGGTTGGTTTACTGCAGTAGTTTAAGCTGTTTAATATTCCTAAGACTTTAACACTTTATGCTTCAATGTTATAAGTCTTAGTACAGCTTTTAATCTGCTGCTGAATATTAACACATAACACCTGCTAACTGAGCAACAAGGCATCTTTCAAAGTGGTGGCATCTTCAGAGTGGTGGTGTGGGAAGAGCAATTGGCCCTGTCCAACCCCAGCACAGCATCCTTCCAGTGGCTGTTGCTGGTGTTTACCTTATGTTTCTTTTTTAGACTGTAAGCCCTTTGGGGACAGGGAATCATCTTATTTATGTATTCTTTATTTTTCTATGTAAACCACTTTGGAAACTTTGTTGAAAAGCGGTTTATAAATAGTAGTAGTAGTAAACTGTATCAAAATCTGCTGTACTTTATGCTGCTCAAAGACTGAAATAAAGCATATCTAGCTAACTAGCTAGCTTGCCTGCTCGTGGAACTTCATCAATGTCCATGCAGATCACAGTACTGGACAGCATTCCATAACTCCATATGCCCATCTACTCATTTTCTTTTCATTAAATTCACATTGCAAGTTTCAGGAAATGATTGGGGGTGGGGGAGTAGGGTTGGTGAAGCAGATTTTGCCATTTAAATGCCAGCCATAAAAACAACACTTTTCTTTTAATGACCTACTTTGAATGTAATACAGTACTTGAAAGTCCCAAAATATGTTGAGAAGGTGCTACCTGTAAAATATGGCGGGTGTGAAAACTTATCCTAATCTGTTCTACAACATCTCCCGACACGGAGCTGGCAAAGAGGAAAACAGAAAAAAACTAAACTGAAATTACTGTTTGGTTAATCATGACTGTAGAGCTTGAAGAGGAAAAGCCAAGAAGTTCTGAAAAGCATACCATAGATCCTTATACTTCTGAGCTGGATGTGTGCACTCAATAGTAAAATCACTGTTCTTGAAAAATCTTGTATATTCCTTGACAGCTGGTTAGACGTACCCTTGACAACTGCTCTGGTTAATCAAGGGTGTAAATGAAGCTACCGCTTCAGTGTTCCACAGCAGTCATTTCAAATCCACTCCTTAATATTGACACTTTACAGGCAAAAGCATCTTGATTTTTGCACCCCCAAGTGATACGTTAAGCAGATATAGCTTGTTTGTCATGCAAGAGTGGAAGATTAGTGTGTGGGTCTCCATTTAAATACCTGAATCTTTTGATGCAAATTACCAAGATACTTGTAAGCACTGTGTGTGATTATTTGTCGGAAGGCTGAGCCCCTCTGTTTTTATATGGTCTAGCTGCTGGGCTGTGTGAAATCTCCCTTGCTAGGCACAGGACCCTGCTGTATCCACTCTGCCTGTACAAGGTCAGAGCCTTCAGCTGTTCTGTATATGCTTGACTTTTTATGCTCACTGATTTGACATTTTAATTTTGTTGGATCTGCGTGGCAATCCCCAGGAAATATGGCTGTGGTGATAACACTGTATAAAAAATGTAATTGATGTAAACAAAATTTTCCTAAGTATGTTTGCATGAGCATGAATGCGCCGTTTTTTACATGATTACATTAGGTAATTATAATGCATGAGTGCAGTTAGGAAAATCGTATGTCTCAGGACCTATCCTCATCCATATTGTCAAAAGTGTAATCAGTTTAAAATACTTTGCCATGTTTCCCTTGATATAAGCAGGAAGCTGAAGCAATCATGCTGTCAATTAGGGCTTAAGTTAGACTTTTCAATGACTAGAGAGATTTGGCAAGGGTGGGGGGAGGCAGTGAGGGATATGCTTTGCATTTCTTTTTCTTTCTTTTTTTCCTTTTTTGCTGCGTGTCTTTACTGCCACCATGTGGTCTCAGAATGCAAAAATGTACATTTTGTTCCTTGCACAGGGAGCAGTTTATTACTGACTGTTGTAGTGCATACGAAAACAAATTCATGGGCAACATTTTATGATGAGCTAACATTCGAATTTTAAAATGCCTCAATATTGGGTGGCTTAAGAAGATCTCTTTTAATAGCAGCTGTGAGCCTAAAGTAATCCTGTACATCTTAATAAATACCTACAGTTGGTGGCAAATGATGCCGGGGGGGTGAGTGGGCAATTGTACTAGGTAAATGTTAGAAGCACTCATTATTTATTAGGAGCACAGTATGAAATAGCAAAGTAATTCATCAGGGTTTTATCTGAAATGAAATTAATCGGGAAGTAACTTTTTTTTTTTTAACATCTTTCATCAGTTGGGATGTTGTAGATTTCGTGAAGACAGTTAATATGCAGGGTCCTCAGCAGATAAGGAATCATTATGCAACCTTCACTGGAGAGGAAAGCTGGTCTTGTGGTAGCAAGCATGACTTGTCCCCATAGCTAAGCAGGGTCTGCCCTGGTTGTATATGAATGGGAGACTTGATGTGTGAGCACTGCAAGATATTCCCCTCAGGAGATGAAGCCGCTCTGGGAAAAGCATAAGGTTCCAAGTTCCCTCCATGGTGGCATCTCCAAGATAGGGCTGAGAGAGATTCCTGCCTGTAACCTTGGAGAAGCCGCTGCCAGTCTGTGAAGACAATATTGAGCTAGATAGACCAATGGTCTGACTCAGTATATGGCAGCTTCCTATATTCCTATGTCAGGAATATATATTCCTATATTCTATGACAGACAGGGTGTCAGATGCAAACTGAGTCCAGAGTGATCTGATAGATATGGGGTTGTCACTAGGAGGTGAAATTCCCATCTCTGTTAGGAAATCTCTAGGCAACCACTTTATCTTAGCCTCCATTCCTAACTGTAAAATTGGTATACTTGCAACCTACCCCACATGGTTGTTGTGGAGACAGGCTGCAAAACACTTAAAGCAGCTGCCTTTTGTGGTAAGTAGTTATAATGTGATTAATCCTGGTTGCCAGGGGCTACTCCAGAACAACTAAGACCATAGGAAGCTGCTATATACTGAATCAGACCATTGGTCCATCTCTCTCAGCCTTATCTTTGAGATGCCAGGGAGGGAACTTGGAGCCCTCTTCAACTTAGATGCTCTTCCCGGAGTGGCTCCATCCTTTAAGGGGGATATCTTACAGTGCTTACATTTCTAGTCTCCCTTTCATATACAACCAGGGCAGACCCTGCTTAGCTAAGTGGACTAGTCATGCTTGCTACCACAAGATCAGCTCTCAGTTTGGGGAAGCAAAGGGATGGCAAAGAACATTATTAGGGGAGTGAGGATTTTGCTATGGGTTAAATACTTATCGAGGTAAGGTCATTAGAGTCGTTAGTTTATTTATATTGTTAGTGAAGCTTGCTTGACATTTTCAGACTTATTCAGAATATGGACCAGATTCCTCTTAGAAAATATTGAGGCTCTTCACATGAGCAGCCCTACCTGGGCTTGCACAGCCCTACCCAGGAAGGGCTGCTTGTGTGGAGTGTCGGGATTGGCCAGGATCAGTGAGTGCCCCCTTCCACTTCGGTGCCCAGTCATTTGTCTGCTCATACTGCCTACAGTCCAAGCAGCCACAGAGTTGGGCGCCGAGAGCACCCAGCTTGTGGGGGAATCTCCCAATGCACCGCATTCCTCACACGGTGCATTGAGGGATTCCTGGAGGTCAGGCTGTGTTTCCCCAGCCTCCAGATGGCCACACAACTCCCAGCAGCACCAGTTATGTGGGTGCATGAGCCACACAGCCCAAGAAGGAGAGATGATATTCTGGGAGAAAGCTAAGAGTGCTCCTGCCTTCCCGCCCTCCCTGCCCCGCTTACAGGTCGTATGAATGACCTTATGGTCCTTCTGGATTAAGCCAAACCTGCCAGTCTGCTTTCCAGATTTCAATTTTCCTGGCTTGGCCTCACTCCTGGGAGGCTAGAGGAATCTCCTACCCACCTGGCTGCACTGGCTTCTGCTGCTGGGGTAGAGTGGTGAGTGAATAAGGCTTCTTTAAACAACTGATGACTCTTTTAAAAAAAAAGAACCATGATATTAAAAAAATATATCATGGCTGTATTGTCTGACATTTTGCTGCAAAATTCCAGTCTGGTGGATGGTGGAACAAAAGGGAGAGTGGGAAACGTTTTGCAGGGAATGCTATCACTATCCATTGCCCACTACCCACTGCATTCCTTGCAGTCACCCCTGCTGACTGCACATCTGTATAAGACTAGAAGGGTGCAAAACCCACTGGAAGAATGCCATCACCAATTACATTTTTGAATTCAACAGACTGATTAATGTTATTGCACAGGCATCTTCATTCACAGTCCCATTGCAAAATGGACTTTGACATTTTCAAGTCACCAGAAAATATCCTTTCACATACACATTGGGTTTGAAGTCAATGTATTGTGGGGTTTCTAGCCTTAAAATGCCATTTCCCCCCTAGGTTTGAGGGGAACAATGCTCCTGAATGGTTCTGCCTGCCCAACGAAGTCATCAGAGGGGGCTCTGCTCTGTGTACCAACCTTGAGCGAGGCTTGATTGGCAAGCACACAGGACATGGCCTTCTCAGTCATTGCCCCAGGCTTTAGGAAGCTCTCCCTGAATGTCCATTCTCTCTCTTCCCTTGTTTCCTTTAAGAACACTTAAAGACATTGTTGTTCATTCAGGTCTTGGCCCCTTAAGGGATGCTGTTTTATCTGTTCTCGTGTTGCTCTATCTCTTCTATTCCATGGCTTGTATTATATCCCTGATGGTTTTAATGTGATTTTAGGGATTTTCCCATTGTATCTGGACCTTGTAAATCACCTTGGGAAAACTTATGAAAGGAGATATAGAAATCTAACAATGAGCAAACAAAAGTGAATCAGGAGAGTTAAATGTTTGTAATTTTCAGTGGGTTTTCTCTGAGTGAAGTGATGCCACAAATATGAATTAGATTACAGAAGGGTGTATGGTGCAAAAAAGACTAAAAATTATTAGTGATGCTTTCCACACTAGGACCATTTAGCATCACTGAGACATATTGCTCTTATGCAGTGAGTTCCATCATGGAACCCAAGGCAGTGTACATCAGGTCCCATAGCAGTCCTCCATCCAGGTGCAGCTCAGACCCAGATCCCCTTAGTTCCAGCAAGGCTGCTGTCTTATCTGCCTTCAGAGGATGCCTATTCCAATTTGTTAGGAGTGTGTATTTCAACCTACATTCTTCTGTGAATGGAAATTTAGTGGCAATCCCACATCTGCAGTATTATGCCTTAGATTTCAGTGATTACACATATCTTAGAATCTACAGCAATTACTTTTGGAGCGGGGTGTGTGTGGATTGTTATGCCATGTGAGCCCCTACACCAGGACTACATAACTTCCGCCCTCTTGAGGATGTTGGCCTACAACTCCCATCATCCCTAACTGCTGGCCACTGTTGCTGGGAATGCTGGGAGCTGTAATCCCAAAACAGCTGGAGGGCTGCAGTTGAGTAGCCCTGCCCCACACCGTCAGTATTTCATTTCTATATTATTTGTCCTTCGTCACAAAGAGTGAATTCTGTACTTGACACACCAATCCCGTCTTCCTTAGAAATCATGTTTCATGCCTTTCTGTAGCTGTCTCTGGAGGGGAAAATATGCTGGGTTTTTTTAGTGCAGTTGAAATTTGTAGCAGAAATATGTGCCAGATGCACAGAAATGCCTTCAGCATCACAACAAGCTGGGAGCATAGAAAATGCAACTGTTAAGTTTTGCCTGGGGTACCTAAAGAGGTAGATGATTAGGCATTGCTATTGTCACTGTTTTTAGCATAAATAAAGTCAGGTCAGTCTCTTATGGGATGAGGTTAATTATGAAAAATACTGCTTAAAAATGTCTTGAGGCTACACCATTCGATTAATCATTGTTCTTTCTAATACGATCTGCTCAACTTCTTGTTGCAAAAAGCTTGATGCATGAGTCTTTCTGCTGTATTAGTATGCAGGAAGCCTGCCTAATTTTAAAGTTGTACACAAAATATTTTCACATCAGTTTTATCCATCACATGCACAAATATTTATCCTCTAAAATAATACACGTCTCTTACACTGAGACCAGTGTCCAATAAAATGTAACACGCTTTACTGAGTAGATCCTTTCATATTTCTCTTTAGTGGGCGTTTTGTACATATGCACACATAATTGTATATGGAGACGATAGTACTGTTCCTTTAGCACCTCTGTCTGAAGAAGATTGTGAATCTTCAAAACTGTACATTACACAGGCACTCTTGTGCCTGTGTATTAGGGGTAGTGAGGTGAAACAGAATTATATCATGCTATTTCACCAGACACCCCGCCCCCCACAACCTTCTGTGGTTCCTCAAAGCTTTTCCTGTGCAGTATTAATGCTAGAACAGGCATTTTTAAGTTTAGAATTGCCTGCCGGCCAGTGTTCCCTGTAAGAGGGGGTCCCAAATGTTGTTGACTACAACTCCCATATTCCTCAGCCAAATGCCATTGCAGACAGGGATTATGGGAGTTGTAGTCAACAACATCTGGGAATCCTTCTTACAGGGAACACTGCTGCTGACCAAATGTGTCAGGGGTTTTTTAATGAATCTGTGGGGAAATGGATAAGTAATGAGAAACCAAAGTGGGAAAGCACACATGAAAATGGGAAATGGATAAGTAATGAGAAACCAAAGTGGGAAAGCACACATGAAAATGGGAAATGGATAAGTAATGAGAAACCAAAGTGGGAAAGCACACATGAAAATGGGAAATGGATAAGTAATGAGAAACCAAAGTGGGAAAGCACACATGAAAATGGGAAATGGATAAGTAATGAGAAACCAAAGTGGGAAAGCACACATGAAAATGGGAAATGGATAAGTAATGAGAAACCAAAGTGGGAAAGCACACATGAAAATGGGAAATGGATAAGTAATGAGAAACCAAAGTGGGAAAGCACACATGAAAATGGGAAATGGATAAGTAATGAGAAACCAAAGTGGAAAAGCACACATGAAAATGGGAAATGGATAAGTAAGGAGAAACCAAAGTGGGAAAGCACACATGAAAATGGGAAATGGATAAGTAATGAGAAACCAAAGTGGGAGAGCACACATGAAAATGGGAAATGGATAAGTAATGAGAAACCAAAGTGGGAGAGCACACATGAAACCTCAAGAGCATGGTTGGGTCTCCCCCACCCCACTTTATTTCCAGTGGGAGGTTTTGCTAACTAATAACAAATTCCAAACTGACTCAAGTTCTTCAGGAAAGGTCTCTTTTGATAGTCTGTCTTGCATGCAATATACTTTCATGGGCCTGTCGAAACAAGTATGTTTCGAATTTCTACAAATGAGTGCTCCTCTTCAGCTTTTATGACCCTCTGTCCTTGTACCTCTTATGGGGAAAGGGCTGCTCCATGTAAGGGCCAGAGGGCCCAGGACATTTAACAGTTATATGACAGGCAGACACTCAACAGGTACAACTTTGCCCAGCATATGTACTTCAGCTGCGTGACTGTCAAAATTTCAATGGGTGTAGTTCCAATCTCCAAAGACTGGAGGAAACTCTACTGGCTGGGTTTCTGCCTGCCATGCAGCTGTTTGGCACACAGTAGCAGGCATGTTGGAAGCAAATGATGTGCCAACTATAAAAATTACCGTTGGTTATTGCTAAAAACGGTAATAGTAGTTAGCAAGTTCTGACTTCTGCTTACCTCCCTTTATGCCGGATTAACATCAGGTACAGGGGAGGAGTCCCATTGGGCACTTCTGCTGGGCATCCACACCAGCCTATTTGGGGCATCTCATTTAGCAATGATTTTTGTTCTCCTCCACACTGGTCTAGCAACTTGCTACATTTGCCATGTTTTTGAAATAAAGTTATGGCTCATTTTAAACCCAAACACTCATGTCTGCCTCTTTAATATGGCAATGCTAAAGCAATATTTTCACTTTCCTTGTACTGAACACAGTGATATTAAGTGTAGCACATATGTGATCCTCCATTTTAAAAAGCAAACACATTTAATTAAGGCAAAGTACATTTTACAGAGGTAGCTATAGGTGTGGCAGCTCCAACTGAACACCAAAAAGAGGAATTTTGGTGGCCATATTGTTCCTGTGTGTCCCCACCATCAACTTCGCAATGCCTGGACCAATATGAACCAAATTGGGTACAGTTGTAGGGACACATAGGGACACCTCAATGGCGTAGTTTGTGATGATGTCATCCACCCTGATTCAAGATGGTGGGTGCATAAACCTTTGAGGCTCAAGGGGCTAACTTGTGAACCACCTAACCAATTTGAACCAAATTTGCTTCAGCTGTAGGGACACATAGGGACACCTCAATAGTATAGTTTGTGATGATGTCATTCACCCCGATTCAAGTTTGTGAACGTGTGAATGTTTGAGGTGCAAGTGGTCTAACTTGTGGACTATCTAACCAATTTGAACTAGGTACAATTGTAGTGAGTGACACTACATTGAGGGCCACCTCAATGGTGTAGTTTGTGATGATGTAATCCACCCCATTTCAAGATGGTGGACACATAAACATTTGAGGTGCAAGATGGCTAACTTATGAACTGCCTTACCAATTTGAACCAAATTTGCTACAGCTGTAGGGGCACATGGGGAAACCTCAATGGCATGGTTTGTGATGATATAATCTACCCCAGTACAAGATGGCAGATGCATGAACATTTGAGGCGCAAGTGGGCTAACTTGTCGACTGTCTAACCAATTTGAACCAAAAGAGGTACAGTTGTAGTGAGTGACACACAGGGACACTAGGGATGTGCACGGAACCAGTGAGGGCCAGTTTGATGGTCGGGGTGGGATAGCTTATGGAGTGGGGGAGGGTGCACTTACCCCTCCCTCTGCTTTTGTCCTGCTGTGCACATGGACCCGCTACTTCCACCTACTTCCAGTTCAAAGAGAGGACAGGGCAGTAGGGAGATATGCTGCCAATCCGCTGGACTGGTTTTCTCACCAGTGTCGGGGGGGGGAAGCAGAGGGAGGGGTAAGTGCACCCTTCCCTGCCCTTAAAGTTATCTCACCAACCAGTGTTTGAACCTGTTTTGAGGTCCATAAAAGGGCCTCCAAACAGGTTCGTGCACACTCCTAAGGGACACCTCAGTGGCATAGTCTGTGATGATGTCATCCATCCCAATTCAAGATGGCAGATGCATACAATTTTCGAGGCACTGTCAAACTGATTTGGACTGTCGAACTGATTTGAACCAAATTAGGTACATTTGTAGTGAGTGACACTACATTGATGGCCACCTCAATGGTGTAGTTTGTGATGATGTCATCCACCCCAGTCCAAAATGGTGGATGCATAAACATTTGAGGCTCAAGAGATTTAACTTGTGAACCTCAATTTGAACCAAAATCAATCCAGTTGTAGAGATAGTGAAAGGAAAGTAGGCAGATTAGTTCTTACTAGAACAACTTGTTTATTTTATTTATTTATTGTTCAGTTTTTATACCACCTTTCATGAGACATCCCAGCGCAGTTTACAAAAGTTAAAATACAATAAAATTTCAGGAAAGAGCCCCTGGTGGCACAGTGGTAAAACTGCCGCCCTGTAACCAGAAGGTTACAAGTTCGATCCTGACCAGGGGCTCAAGGTTGACTCAGCCTTCCATCCTTCCGAGGTCGGTAAAATGAGTACCCAGAATGTTGGGGGCAATATGCTAAATCATTGTAAACCACTTAGAGAGCTCCGGCTATAGAGCGGTATATAAATGTAAGTGCTATTGCTATTAAAATCACATTTAAAACCTTGAAATCAGACAGTAAAAATATTCATTTATGATCCAGAGGGAGTGGGGAGAGATATACTTCTATTTCATTCCACATTTTTTCTATTCATTAATTGACTTTTTGATAACTGAAGGTCTGATTAGTAATATTATTCAAATCAAAGTATAGCATATGAAAAGGGTCAAATCAAATGTTCCTCCATCCTATTCGCCTCTTCTCCCAAACAAAAAGAGTCTCTGGAGATTCAGTTATGGGTCCTCACGTTCTTGTCTAATTGGATGGGGGTGGGGAGTGCGGAGGGAAGGGAAGGGAAGGGAAAGGGCAGTCAGCTTTTCCCCATCCAAACTTTCCATACTCCATATGCCCTCCAAGCACACACCCACTCATGCCCATGGAATTTCAGAATGCTGTCTTCACAGAACCATTGTGGTTTCGCCTTCTGTTCTGACTAGTTTCACCAACTTAGGGAAAAGCTACCAGTCTACAAGCTCCAGTGCCCTGGAGAGGGCTTAAGGCATTGGTTCTGAAGGCTTTAAAGGGGTAGAATGTTCACTGTTTCCTTTTTTCATTATTTCTCCCTATTGAACTGAATGGAGATCCCTGTACATGCAGGAGATTCCTGTGAACTTCTGAGTACAGGTGGACATCTTGAATTTATCTTTCAAATAAATATACTTCTGTCCCAAACTTCTGTCTCTGGGTGGTTTACAACAACAAAAGTTAACATCAGGTTGCCGGGACAAAGGTTAAGTAGAAATTCAAAATGAAGGATGGTAAGATAGAATGCTTTCATCAAACTAAGTACTCTCTTTAATTAAACTGATTCCTATTATGTTCTCATATTTGACAACCACTGAAGTCATAATTAGCACTGGTGTATTTTGCACAAAATAATAATTTAAAAACAATTATGTGAAAGCTGTCCTCAGGGAATGATTTGCTGCTGTCGATAATGAACATAGCATTTCCACCAGATTTGATCATATTTTGAAAGCCCCAAAGAATCCTCAATCGTTTATTGAATGTTCCTTGTATTTATTTTACAAAGTCCCTCAACCTTGTATTATTCTTTATCTCTGAAGCTCAGTACCAGCGTATACATTAATAGCATCCTTTGTGTGTTCTGATAACCCTATCGCCGTGTAATCTTGATGCTCAGAGGTACAGCCTTTCATTTTGCATTCCATTTCTATTTCCCCTGTAGACCAGGAAAGGGAAATGTCTACCTAGAGGGTTCACTATCATTCAATACTGATGTTACTTGTACAACAATCACCTACACTAGGGAAAGTATATGCCAATCCCAGTTAGCACTTAAAGTCTATCAGCATCCACTTACACATGTAAAGTTCTCTCTACTGTCTTTATGATCGCTTTCTGCATACATTTCAAATGTTCACATCACCCTGTGCATTAAGCATGCCATTAAAATGGAGACTAAAAGGAACTAAAACCTTTGATCTGCTTTTGAAAGTCCATATAGACTCTGTACCTTCCATATCTGTACTTTCCATATTATGTAGATTCTGTTCCTTCCAAGACAGAAGCTCTGTTCACAGCTTTGGCAGCCCTTACACATACATTTGCCTATTGCAGAGCACCTCCACAGAGCACAGAGCACCTCCATGTGACTCACACACTCTTTTATTGCAGTGACCACGTGTGTAAACCCCAAGCTTAGGCACTGTTTCATACAAACATTGCTTTCATGCAGCCCCATCTGAGCCATGAGGCCACTAACATTCCTGTATGCCAGGCCTGCTCAACTTAGGCCCCAGCTGTTTTTGGACTACAACTCCCATAATCTGCAACAGTGTTCCCTCTAACAGGGATTCCCAGATGTTGTTGACTACAACTCCCAGAATCCCCAAGCAAAAGCCATTGCAACATCAGCAATATCTGGGAATCCCTGTTAGAGGGAACACTGATCCCCAACCACAGTGGCCAATGGCCATGGATTATGGGAGTTGTAGGCCAAAATCTGCAGGAGGGCCAAAGTTGAGCAGCCCTGTGTATGCTCAGTGGTAAAACACCTTCTTTCCACGCAGACGGTCTCAGGTTTAATCCCTGGCATTTCCTGGTCAGCCTGGAAAGACCTACTTTTGAAACTTGGAGCCCTGCTGCCAATCACTGAAGACAATACTGTGCTAGATGGGCCCATGCAGGGGCGTAGCAAGGTTGGAGTGGGTCCAGAGACAAGGTTTTAAAATGCCCCCCACCTCACTGAAGCTCAGCTCATGAAGTAAAGAAATCTTAAATGAGGCTGAATAGTGGTAACAAAAAGCATAGTAAAATTTATATATACATATACATATACATATACATATACATATACATATACATATACATATACATATATATAAATCTATGTGCCACAATATAACATCATCCTAAATAATTTTTTAAAAGGTTTTATAAATTATGGACGATGTAAGTCATTTAATGGTACTAGAGAAAGACATACTGTTCTGGTAGCTCCAGGTCTTACTTACTTACTTACTTACTTACTTACTTTATTTATTACATTTATAAACCGCCCCATCCAGAGGCTCTGGGCGGTGTACAATAACACTCTTAACACTCATATCAATTTCGGAGGATGAATACAACTGAAGGAAGCCCGGGCCGGCAGGGGCGTAGCTAGGGGATAGGGAGCCTGTGTTCATTCCTCTCTCTGGTGGCCCCCCAGAGTAAGGGAGATAATGAAGGAAATAGGGAGGGATGGAGCTGGAGGGCCCTCAGGAGCTGGGGGCCTGTGTTCTTTGAACCCTTTCGCTCAATTATAGCTACGCCCCTGCCCGGGCAGGTAGTGGCTGGGGGAGTCAGTCATGTGACTTGCCTCTGGGAGGGTGAGCCAAGGCAGTGGGCCCCCAGACATCTGTCTCCACTTGCCCTATTATAGTTATGCCCCTGGGCCCATGGTATGATTCAGTACCCTAACCCTAACCCCTGCCAACTGAGCAAAGAGGCACCTTTTTAAAGTGGTGGCTCTCTTTATTGAGCAGAAGGAGAGCAACTGGCCATATCCTTCCCCAGCACAGCATCCCTCCAGTGGTTGTTGCTGGTCTCTGTCTTATGTTTCTTTTTTTAGATTGTATTATCAGCTGAGCTTATTCTGCACAGTCCCAGAAGCCTCCCTGGTTGCCGCTGCATCCCCCGGCTTGGAGATTGGATTTTTGCTATGCTCAGGAGCTGCACCTCAATGTGAGCTCTCAGTTTATGTTATCCATGAGGACAAGTTGCTTAGTTGGCAGTGGACTGGTCACCCCAAGATTTGGGCTGTAAGTAACACAAATTGCAAAGGGGATTAGCTTCACACACCCTCTCCATATGTGGAGGCCTGGCTAAGCGAACGCCAGAACTAGCTACTGTGAGTTATCTGGCATCTGAGGTCATTTTGGACTTAGATGAACTCTAAAACTCCCCTCATGTGAGAGAGATAACACCTGATGCTAATGAAGCAATTAGGCCAAGAAGGGAAGGCAAATAAGATAAATGCAACATTCAGCCATGATACTTGCTGGGTGACTCTGGGCCAGTCAGTTCTCTCTCAGCCTAACCTACTTCACAGGGTTGTTGTGAGGTGAAATTTAAGTTTGTAGACTCCTTGGAGGAAGAGCAGAATACACAGTAAATGTAAAACAAACAAACAAACAAACAAACAAAAAACAACACAGCAGACTCCATTACAATGGGGATGAGTTAGTGACGTCACCTTGAAGAGGTGCCCATCAGTAGAACTATTGGGAAGCCCTTCCCAGCACAGGATACTGTTGGATGCCCCTGCAGACTCCAATTGTCCTCACAATCAGCCTTGAATGCAGTAGGTGATTCATACACCTTCCTACTCAGGAAGGACGATCGGACACAATGCATTCCGAAAAATGTCTGGACACCCCTATTCAGCAGAGCAGGACAAAAGACAAGTGCCCCCAAGGCACGTTTTGGGATATAAGTATCCCTAACCCCATGGCTCAGTGTGCTTCCTCGTGTATTATACACTTGGGACTCCATCAGACTGCAACAAGCAAGCTTTGTGTTCCCCTCTCTATCACACTGGGGCTCCATTGCAACAAGAACTCCAGCACACCACCTTGGTGTTCCCTCTCCATTGGGGCCACCCAAGCTGAAATCACTACCTGGATCAGTCCGTGTGCCCTTCCAACCAGTGTCCCTAGCAGGAGTAGGGAGCTGGGTCCACTGAGACACCTATCTCGTGGGCATCCATCCTTTCACTAACTTCTGCATCCCTCCTGCCTTTCATCTCACTGTCCCTGAGGGACGTGAGTCTCTGGCTGCTCGAAGCCCCATTGCCTAAAGACAGGTACAGTATAGCAGTTATCCGGCTCTCAGGACCCCAATCTACCACTTTGATTAAAACTTCCCCCTTCCCCCTCTCTTAGTCTCTCTCTCTGGCCTGCATAGGAACTGTGGAACTGATAACACACAATCTGGAACTTTAAGCTAAATTTGCATTATAATCTGTTTTTAAACGTATTTGTATTGCTTTTTGGTTAGGACCACCTAGTAACTTAATCACACATATTATTTTTCTTTTAATAAACTCCTTTTTCTTAATGAAAACCTCTCTCCCAAGCCAATTTTCTTGAATTTCATACACTTGCACAAATTAAGGATGATTGGAATTGTCTCCCCCTTTGCGTTCATTTTCCCACATTCGCCCGAACTGGGGGTGTCAACCAATCATCACCAAGGTAGTTCCATCAACAACTGTGAGCCCTTTGGGGACAGGGAGCCATTCTATGTATGTATGTATGTATGTATGTATGTATATGTAAACTCTTTGGGAACTTTTTTTGAAAAGTGGTATATAAATATTCTTTGTATTCGTACAAGATGGCATTGTAGGAGTTGTGGAACTGATGACTCATGCCTGTTTTCCAGAATAAAATTCTCATGCAGTAAGTACATTTTCCAAAACATTGACTCTTAACATAAATGGTAATAGGTTTTCCTGTTTCCCTTCAGCTATATGTTGCCATATGGCAATCCTGAAGGGCTCTGCCTGATTGAAATGACTGCAAACGAGCATCCTCCTGTACATCAGGAAGTCTCCCTACCACATCAACTGACTCAGGTGAAGTTGTAAAAGTCTAACCACAGCATGTGTATTTTCTTTTCTCTCATAAGGTGCTGGCTCTGTTCTTTCTTGTCTTCACATACTTCAGTAGTGGAGGCAAGTCTAATAAGCCTCATGACATCCACTTTGGGCACAATCTATTGGGAATTCTCCTGCACGTCCTGCTGACCTCAACAATAGCATTTCTTGTGTGGCTCCCACTCATTTCATGTGGGAGAGCACTGTTCAGCAGTTATCTGGGGATGCTGCTCCCAGCAGCGGCCCTGTGTCAAACGCAGTGTGCATTCCGCACATACAGTCTCTGGATTCCTTGTGTAAAGTTAGAAACCCAAGACACTTTGTGTATGAAATACAATTCGTCGCTGGAGAAAGGCTTGTGTATTCGATGCAAGCTCAGGCAGGGCTGATCCGCTAGACTAGTCCTTCCCCTCAGTTTGCTTCATGAATACAGCCTGTAGACAGTGATGGTGATTTTTGATGGCTTTTTGTCATCCTTTGCAGGTTACCTTTGGGCCAGTATTCCTTGGAAACGTCCCTGATCACATTAAGATTCATCCAAGTGCTGGACAGATTTATGGCTTCAGAGGCTGCATTAGGGAGTTCCAAGTGAACAATAAAGAACTGTTCATCATAGACGAGGCCTTGGAAGGAAGGAACGTTGAAAACTGCAATGTCCCTGTTTGTGACTATCATCCGTGCCGGAATGGTGGCACTTGCACTAGGTAGGCATCAGGATTGCTTGGTGTGTTTGTTTGAATTCCTTCATTGCCTGACTGGTTTCCCTCATGAAATCACTGTGTGCGGGTGACTAATGAAATATTATTATTATTATTATTTTTACATTTATATCCCGCTCTTCCTCCAAGGAGCCCAGAGCGGTGTACTACACACTTGAGTTTCTCTTTCACAACAACCCTGTGAAGTAGATTAGGCTGAGAGAGACGTGACTGGCCCAGAGTCACCCAGCTAGTTTCATGGCTGAATGGGGATTTGAACTCGGGTCTCCCCGGTCCTAGTCCAGCACTCTAACCACTACACCACGCTGGCTCTCTGTATAAAAACTGCAGCTGTTAGCGTTCTTTGATTTGATGATGATGATGATGATGATTCTTTTTTGTTTGCACAGTCAAACAAGTGTTATTGACTGGTTTGTTTTATCCAGACATCGAGTCCTTCCCAAGGACCTGGGATGGCTGAATTTTATTGTCAATGTTGTTGCTGTTATTATTATAGGATATCATTGCAGAATATAGGCTGTTCCCAGTAAAGTATTATTATTATCTTGTTTACACAGTCAGACAGGTGTTATTGACTGGTTTGTTTTATCCAGACATTGAGTCCTTCCCAGGACCTAGGATGGCTGAATTTTATTGTCAGTGTTGTTGTTGTTGTTATAGATATCGTTGCAGAATATAGGCTGTTCCCAGTAAAACTGCTTTTTGTAATTGCCTGATGGTGATTTCTGTGGCCCCTATGGTGTTGAGGTGCTCTTCAAGGTCTTTTGGAACTGCACCCAGGGCGCCTATTACCACTGGGATTATTTTGGTCTTTTTCTGCCACAGCCTCTCAATTTCAATTTGTAGATCTTTGTATTTGGTGATTTTTTTTCTATTTCTTTTTCTTCTATTCTGCTATCGCCTGGTATTGCTATGTCGATTATTTTAACTTGTTTTTCTTTCTTCTCGACTACAGTTCTATCTGGTGTATTGTGTGGCAGATGTTTGTCTGTTTGTAGTCGGAAGTCCCATAATATTTTTACATCTTCATTTTCTTCAACTTTTTCAATTTGATGGTCCCCCCAATCTTTGGCTACAGGTAGCTTGTATTTTTTGCAGATGTTCCAGTGTATCATCCCTGCTACCTTGTCATGCCTTTATTTGTAGTCAGTCTGTGCGATCTTTTTACAACCGCTGATTAGGTGGTCCACTGTTTCATCTGCTTCTTTACAAAGGCGGCACTTGCTGTTTGTTGTGGATTTTTCGACTTTTGCTCTTATTACATTTGTTCTTAGTGCATTTGTTCTTAGTGTAATTGGCTGATGGTTTTTTCTGTGGCCCTTCTTCTTCTTCTTATATTATTATTATTATTATTATCTACATACTTATTTCTTGTAGATGGGCCATGTGCGGCGACGTGGTAGGAAGGAAGCGATTGGCTGAGTTTGCAGGCAGAAGCACCTGATTGGGCAGTGGGGATTCCATATGCAGAGTTTGCAAGCAGAAGCACCTGACTGGGCACTGGGGGTTCCATATGCAGATAAGGAGGAGGGGCCTGTGATGGTTAAGGTCAGTTGGAATGCAGCTGTTACTGGTCGGAAGATGTTGTTGATATAAAAGGATAGCAGGCAGGGGTCTGCAAAAAGACAGGTTGTGAGGGAGGAAAGAGCCCCTTCAGGAGAAGGAGGATGCCTCTGTGTAAATGAACAAAATCTGTTAACTCAGGGAGGGTGGAAGAAAAACATGAAGGGAAGGGGAAGGAAGAGTGGAGAAGAGCGAGTGGAGGAGAGAGAAAGAGAAAAAGAAGGGAGGGAGAAGAGAGACAGAAGGAAGGGCAAGGGACGGCCTGAGCCTGTCAGCAGCCTGAGGGGAATGAGTGGCCATGGTGGCACTGGCAGCAAGGAAGGGTCCAGTCAACCACAGCTGCTGTTTGGGGCTACTGAGGCCATTGTAAGAGGGAGGCATTCAGGCAAGGGATGGGCCTGGGCCTGTCAGTGGCCTGACGGGAACGAGCGGCCATGGTGGTGGAAGCAGTGAGGAATGGCCCGGTCAACCACTGCTGCTGCTCCTGAAGGGAGGAGCAGGAGGGGGGCTCGGGCGAGGGTGGGGAGTTCTCTGGGGATGGGGGCTTCAGCTTGGCCAATAGGTGGCAGCAATGCTGCAGCCACGACCAAGAAGAGTGAGGAGGATGGAAGCAATGGGATGGAGGAGGAATAGGAGTGCAGCTCAGGTGAGGGTGAGGAGGTCTCTGCAGTGAGGAGAGCAATCAAGTACTAATGCACAGATGCTCTAGAGCGTGCAAGAGTTCTAGCACTGAAGCGGAGAGAAATAATGGCGGTGGTCAGGATGCAGAGGTGGAGGGCCGGCAGGTGAAGCTCCTCTGGCCAGAAGAGGTGGGTGTACGGCGGGCAAAGCCAGGAAGAGGAGGTGGTGGCAGGGAGAAATGATGCCAGTGGTGAGGAGGTGGGCAGATGGTGGGTAAAGCCCTGCTAGCCAGGAGGAGAAGGTGGGGGGGTGGGATGGCCTGGCCCTGGCCAACCCAATGGGGAGAGCTTCGTGGGGGAGCAAGCGAGTGAGCTGCGGGGGGGAGAACGATCGAGCGAGCTGCGGGGCGAGAGCGAGTGAGCGAGTTGTGGGGGGGGGAGCAAGCGAGCTGCGGGGGCGAGCGAGCTGCGGGGGGAGAGTGAGTGAGCAAGCGAGCTGTGGGGGAGAGCTAGCTAGCTGCGGGGGAGAGAGCGAGCGAGTGAGCTGTGGGGGGAGAGTGAGCAAGCAAGCAAGCTGCAGGGGGAGAGCGAGCGAGCTGCGAGGGGAGAGTGAGTGAGCAAGCTAGCTAGCTAGCTAGCTAGCTGCGGGGGAGAGAGCGAGTGAGCGAGTTGCGGAGGGAGAGCAAGCGAGCTGCGGGGGGCGAGCGAGCTGCGGGGGGAGAGTGAGTGAGCAAGCGAGCTGTGGGGGAGAGCTAGCTAGCTGCGGGGGAGAGAGCGAGTGAGTGAGCTGTGGGGGGAGAGCGAGCGAGCTGCGAGGGGAGAGCGAGAGAGCTGCGAGGGGAGAGCGAGCGAGCTGCGGGGGGGAGAGCAAGTTGCGGGGGATGTCACAGGCTCTGTACACAACTGCACAGATGCTCTGTGCAGGGTCAGCTAGTTATTATTATTATTACACAATCTACCAGATGTTGTTGTTGTTGTTATTTTTACAGCCCTTGATTGAAAATGTGGGAGCTGCTCCTTCACTTTGAGACAAATAATTATCCAAAAAAGAGTGAAAGCTTGTGGCCTGAACTTTCGGAAGTATTAAACATAAGGAAGTAACTTGTGTGTTAGTTAGGGATGTGCATGAACCAGTCCGAAGGCCATGCAAGTGACCTGCCAACTGGTTCGTGCTGGTGCCGGTTCAAAGTTCAACAACGGTAGGGGGTCTCCCTTTAAGGGTGGGGGGTTGCACTTACCACTCCCACCACTTTTCTCCCACTGGCACTCCGTTTTTTAAAAAGGTTTTCGGGGAGGCAGTGTTCCTCCCTGCCACCCCTGCCATTGCCCAGAAATACAGGAAGTACGGGCTGCGTGTGTGTTCGTTGCCGTGCACGTTGCGTATGTGACTTGTGCATGCCACATACGACGTGTGCGGCACGCGGGCAGGGCGGTGGACACATGTGCAGCCCGTACTTCCTGTAAATCAGGGACTTAACTAAAACATTAACAAACATTTGTCACAAACTGGAGTCAGTCTTTTGATTCATATACATGGTCACCACGTCACTTCATGTGAGATTAGGGTTAATTCCAGGCCAAGTGGTGGCAGATTATAACTGCTGAGTTCAGCAATTGGAGCAAGACTATACAAAGAACTTGAACACAACCTACTTTGTTTCACTCACGATTAGATTTTTAAAAAATCACAAGAAGAAAATGCATTTAAAACTGTCAAGGGTTTCTGAAGATTTTAGCTGGTGGAGACCATTAAGCATGTCAGGTTTTTAATGTATTACCGCAAAGAAAGATTTAGAGCCTTATTTAATAATTATTTTTGTCACATAAAATAATTAAACAACAATTTGGCTTTCACTGACAAAATGGAAACAGTTCAGAGTCATCTAAATTGTTGTCAGTCTTTTAACTTAAGCAGGTTAATAGCATTTTTAAAAGATCCTCCTTGTCATTACTTGGTGATATCTGGATGTTGGAAAGTCTTCCTAAAGATTTCATCTCTGTAAAACCAGAGGCTGTTAAATAAGCAATTAAATCACAAGCTAGAAACTCAGATCTCCATTCCATAGTTTATGATAAGGCTCCTGGGAGATAAAGCATAGCACTGCAAGCTCTAGATTTTTTGCTTTCCTTCAGCCTGAGGGCACTGAAGGCTAAGCCTCTTAGCATTGTGTAAGGAACATAGTGGCTCTGAATGACCTAAAGTTAACATTTCAACCAGCCTGCCAAGTTTTATAGGACAACACAAGAATTCCATGGGGGGGGGGAGTCAGAGGGAGGAAGGGAGGGAAGAACAATATAACACAGGGATTCCCCAATTTTGTTCTCAGGCAGATTGGAACACTGTCTTGCACATATACCCAATATTGCTTGTACCACACTAACTGGTTTCAATGGAAGTGGCAAACTTAACTATTTGATGAGCTGAATGTCTATGAGATGTGCTAATCACAGGGAAGTTCAGCCTTTGTTGTTGTTGTTGTTGTTGTTGTTATTGTTGTTATTGTTGTTGTTGTTGTTGTTTTCTTCCTAATACCCCATAGCTATCGCATTTCCAAGCTTATCCACAGTCAGAGTGACAGAAACCAGGCCAGGTGTGTATAACTTCAGCCCTCCAGCAGTTGCTGGACCTCAACTCTCATCATTTCCAGCCCATTGCACAGGACATGCCCAGGCCACACAGAGGCCCATTGTGCAGGTGCGGCGGCCTCGAAAATGGCCGCTTCACTGGGGGAAAGGCCCAAATGGGCCAAGGAATGGCCAAAGAAGGCCATTTTTGAAGGAAGGAAGGCCAGCTATGGAGGGGGAACCTCCACACACACCCCCAGCCACCTCAGGAAAGCCCCTGGAGGGGGTAAGTTTAAAAATAAATAAAAGAAATGTTTTTGTAATAGGTGTATGACCCCCCCCTCAACTTAACCAGACTGGGGGGGGGGAGTGTTCAAGGGGGTGCTGGACCAAACTGGCCCAGTCTGGATCCAGTTCAGACTTGAACCGAAGCAGACCAGCCAGTTCCATACACACCCCTAATCTGCAGGAGGGTCAAAGTTGTGCAGCCCTGCCCTAGGCACGCTTACCCAGGAGTAAACTCTATGGAATATAGCAGGATGTACTGTTGTGGCAGCAGGCATGGCTCTTTTCTTGGGTCTGAAACAGAGAGACATGCACACACGTAGGAGGTGAAAAGGTCATTTTAATCTGTTAAAAGGCTTACATCCCTCGAAAAACACACTCTGTGGGGGATCCCATTGCAGTAGGAGATGTGGCTCTAGAGGGCTCTGCGGCCCCACGCACACTAGTCCATTGATGAGATCCAATTAGATTCTAAAGGGGCTGCCTTTTATTGTTGATTAAAAATAAGCTTCATTTGCTGGCAAATAGACGCGTATGAGCAAAGCATGGCCAATACAGGTGCACAGAGAGTATAACGGGCAAGGTTCTCACAGTGAACGCTGATAAGGTGATGCAGCTAACTATATCACTAACTAAAACAAGGAGCTCAGCAGAGATGAGAGGGAGAGAGAATGCTTTATGCAAGCCATCAACTCTCAGTCAAGAAGGCTGTCCTGTGCCTTCTACACAGGGACTGACACTTGCATTACACTAAATTTCATGGCTGAGATCCTGACACAGATACTACACTTTCCCTCCTCATGATGCAATGGTCTTGCACAAGGGGATCTTTCCCTACCAAGCCCCTACAATTACTTTTAAGTACACTTGCAAAGGACTATTGGGGAGAAGGAAGATGGAGGGAGACATGTGAGCACAGGACTCATTCCCATACTGCCAAAGCATGGAGTGGCATTATGTATAAAACTCAGTGGCTGCTTTCACACATAACGGGGTTGGGCCCACACTTTGCCCCCATTCCCCCCACTGCACTTCCAGATGATCCTGATCTAGAGTCTAGGAGCCTGATAGAGGAGAGGAACTGACTTCATGAGCTTCCTCCTCCTCATGAAGGACAGCCACAGCAGCCAATCAGAGATGGAGAGAGAGAGGAGCTTCCTACCCTCAACTCCAAAGTTGGCAGCCTTCAGATGACACACCACTTTCCAACCAGAGTTTTTGGTGGTGAAACCAAGGAGGCGCCAAAGGTGCCAATTCAGGTTTATGGTTGGAAACTACATTTAGACAACCACAAGCCAAAATATCTGGCATGGTTGCATTCCGGTTTGGCATTATGTCCAAAGGCGGTCTCCGAGAACAATCCAGCCAAAGGGGGGAGTGCCACCTCATTCAAGTAGTTGCCTTCTGTGCCTGCCCCCCATTTCTCTTTCAGAAATCTAACATGTAGGTTGCAGCTTGCCTACCCAGAAATGCACTTTGCCCCTTCTGTGCCTCCCTTCAGTTTTTCTCTCTCTAGTGCTGACACTGAATCCAGCCCCATTAAAATCCAAAATCCAGTTTTGCCATTGGTTGGGAAATGGAACTGTACCATAAGGATCAAAATGCACAATTGCCCACACTGCTGCTTTTAAAGGAAATGAAGATTAATTATCATGTGGAGTTAATTTTAGACCTGTGAAGTTGTCTAGTCCATGAGCTCATTATGGATAGGGCGAAATTTCCTGGGACACTTAGGGTGTGGAAGTTCTTTAAAAAGCTGAGAAGGGTTATCAAAGAATAAACTTTGGTAGACCAGATTTTCATCTGAGTTTGGCAATAATTAAACTAAGATGTCAGTGTTGTGAAAATAGCTCATAAATTTACTATACTGAAGATTGCATCAAAAGGAGAGTGGTCATGGTTGATGAACAGATTTATTTCAGGCTGCTTAAGGGCACATCAAAATGTAAACATGCATGAGCTTAGTTTTCATAGTGCTGAGTACAACCAGAAAGTTAATTACGCCCCTGCATGAATATGTTTGCAACATCTCAAACTATTCTCACAGCAATTATTCTTACTGTTGTTGTTCGGCATCTATTGAAGCAGCAGATGGCTCCATTAATGTCAATCAATTAATTAAGATCAAAAAATCAAAGCCAATTAACAATAAATTTCAACAGAGAGTAGCTTATCTTCAGATTTCAGACACTAAGAACAACATAATTATCAAAATCCTCAAGAAGACTGGTTTCCCAAGGATGAACTAGTGACATTTCAAGTATAGCTGTCCTACAAAGTGAATGCCAATTTCTAGCTAAGAAATAAGACAATAACATATCCATCTGTTAGGACCAGTCAATGATATAGATGTTCATTTTCTGCACACTCGGAGCCCATTCAATCCCGTAAGTGCTTTTATACGTAGAGCCTTTCCAGAGGATCCGTTTATAATAAAATGAATGTGCAGTTGTAACCTTGTAGCTGACAATCTTCAAGAAAGCTCCTTGTGGTGATGTAGTGGTCATCAAGTGAGAAGATGACCTTTTTGTCTAACCATTTTTTTAAAAGTGTATAGTGAAATATATTTCTTGAATAGGCCCTATCCACTAGATGGTGTTTCTTCAATGGCTTTTGGTGGCTGGTGGCTTTTAGCTATGACACTGCATGTGCTTTTGGGAAGCTGGAGAAAAAGTTTGGGAGTTCGAATGAAGAGGAAAAGTTTGGGAGTTAGAATGTAGCCAACAAGGGAGCAGGTCTGAGTTATTGCAGCAAAAGAGTTCTGAAAATATTCTATTTGCATTTAGGGAAACTTGCTGCTTCTGTTTATTTGCAAATATAAAGATATTATAAGTCTCCAGGAATCTCTCCTTCCAAGAAAACTGACCTTGTAGCAGCTACTCATGGAACTTTTTTACCACTCAGGGATGTGGGGAAATGGGAAACGACCGAATCACAGTTCCCAATGCTGAAATCACAAATTGTGAGTGAGCTTCCCTGAATGTAATTCAGAATGTTCTTAATTATTTTTTTAAGTCAACTTGAGCTCTGTTTTGATTGTGCCTGAATTATTTCACCTTAGCCCAATTTGGAAAAGACCCGGGAGCTCCCTACCTTGCCCAGAAGACCCACTCCTATCCTTCCCCACCCAACATTACCTGATGATAGATGCAATTGAGAGGACTGATAGGTGGCAGCAGGGCCTCTTTTGACTCTCAGAATATCAGGGGCCACAGGAACGACATCTTCCATGTTTCCTAGTAGCCTGAATGTCCTCCAACAGCTTAGCACCTAGGAACAATAGGGGAAGTTGTTCCGCTGGTCCCCGATGAAGTAGGAATTGCATCTGCCATCATTTCTGACAGCAATGGACAGGGCACATCAGCCTACTAGGCCTAACTGAGGACTAGCAGAACCCTCGATGCAATTCTTTCTTAAGGCCAACACTAAGGTCCCCTTCAGATAGTAGTACCATCCAACCAGACTACACAACAGCACAATGAGATGCATGCGCGCATATCTCTTATCCCCCCTGCTGCCCTATGCACCATTTCACCATTTCATAACCACACTGGGGCGGGGGGTGGGTGGGGCAGGGAGAGACATCCAAACTGCTCCTCACCATGAAATTTAAACACTACTTAAAAGTAGTATTTAAATTGCACTGTGAAGGATACGTTCAGATGTTCCACTTCCCACATGCACACATGATTATGCAGCAACGCAATAGTACAGCAGGTAGGGGGAAGATATGCACACACATGCTCCTCCCCATGTGATTCAGTGGGCCAGTCAGGCAGTATAATCTGAACCGGCCCCAGAGAAACGTCTGTGGGAAACAGGCGGTTGCGGCAGAAGGCAGGAGTCATGGTCAGCCAAGCCTAATACAGGCACATAATTAATCTATGGAATTCTTTGCCATGGGATGTGGAGTTGTCCCCCAGCTTGGATGGCTTTAAAAGGGGCTTCAGCAAATTCATGGAGGACAAGTCTATCAGTGGCTACTAATCTTGATGGCTATAGACTACCTCCAGGTTCGGAGGCATCTGTTGGGCCACTGTGGGAAACAGGATGCTGGATCTGATCCAGCAGTACTGCTGCTAAAGTGAAACTGACAAGGGGTCACTCCAGCCTCTGCCTTGGAAGACATCCATTTCACACACACACACACACACACACACACACACACACACACACACACACCCTAAAAGAGACCCCTCTTTGACAACTCAACACTCTCCCTCTAGTGCATTGGGACACACTCATCAACCAGCCCTTCAAAAGACAGGAAGGAGAGCATAGTTATTCCCTCCACTTCCAGTTGACAACTTTCCTATCCATCACATATGGCTTGAATATTGTGCGATCACATTTAATTCCAGACTTGCAAGACTGTTCTGCAAAGGCCAAGACGTGGCACCAGAGGCACTCTTTGAATTGATTGTTTGGATAAGCCCTGATTTACATTGATTGGCCTGCCTTGCCATTTCAACAGAGCTGTTTTTGCAGGTTATCTTGTAGAGTTAACCTTTGTGATATTTACAGAGGTAGAGAAGGAATTACTTGACTGTAACTAACAGAAAATGTCTTTGGCTGCAGCCCTAAGCACATTTACCAGGAGGAAAACCTTACTGACCTCAGTGGGACTTAGTTCTGAGTAAAATATGCGTTAGAGCAGGCTGTATGTGACACATCTGTATATTAAGATGCAAAATCCTGGATGTTGCAAGGGTCTCAACAACAGAGCAGCATGCAATTCCCTCCATTTCTCATTGCTGTAGGATTATTCTGTCAAGGTAAACCTTGATCTTTCTGGACCAGTACTGAAAAGGGGAGAGAGAAAACTGTTGGCAGAATACTTTTCATGACTGCTTTCATCAGATCCCTAGAACTAATAGGAAAAAAAGCCTTCTTGGGCACAAAGGTATCCAGAAACAAGCCTCTAAGTTGGCATGAGATTCTATAGGATAGTATGCATCAGACCCAAGATGGTGAGAGCAGACCAGGACCTTTAAATATGGGTCTGCCCTATTCAAGGCAAGGAAGGGGTATGACAAAGGACTGGTCATGCAGAGCCCTTCCTGCATCTGCCACTTTTGCCCCCACCCTCCAGTTGCTTCTCCAGACACTGCCACCCCAAAACTGCAGGATTCCAATATCAGAAATGAGCCTAGATGGGAGATGAGGATTTAGAGAGCGGGGATGCAGGAGAAAAGCCACCAGTGGAGGATGGCTCAGCAACCCCTGCCTGCATGCCCCTTTGCCCACTGAAATCACCCATTTCCTCCTTATACATCAGTGGGTCAGATGCAAACATAAAGGCACGGGTCATCTGTGGTGAATTGGTGTGTGGAAATTTCCTTTCCTGACTCAGGTCAGTCAATGAACAAACTGGCTGAACCAGTTTTAACAGCTTTAAGTTAGCATCCTTCTCAGTCAACTAGCTCAAAAATGACTCCTATCAGTGATGAGTCATTTCCACAGTGTGGTCAGAGAAGCTGCCTACGAACAATTAAAAATCCTTAACTTTCAAAATCCAGAAAGCTCAGAAAAAGATTCTGGTAAACCCAGAGGTTCTGATAGGTTATTGCTGCCACCTGATCTCTCCTACAGGCTACTCTGAATGGGTGCTGGAGTGATCAAAGATCTCCATTTGCCTTTTCCTCCTTTCTAACAAGCAAGTGGATAAATCCAATTATTCTCCCAGGCACTTGGAGTTAATTGTTTTGGCCAAGCTCTCATTAAGATGCATTTTGCACCAGATAAACCCCCCTTATGGCCCCTTTTTCTCCTGCTGGATTAATAACCAAACCTTGGAGCCTTGTAAAAAGTAAAGAACAGTGGGAGGGGGGGAGACTTTTTATTAAAATTAATACAGACTATTTTCATCTGAGGCTTTTAGCTTTTTAGATACACTTTAAAATGTTTGACTTGTTTACAAGAATGCTTCAATATGCCTTGCTGGTTCTAAGGTGGCACACTTTGAAATCTTAGTTGCGTAGTTGCAAATAACAGATATTTAGGAAAATGCAAAGCACATACACAAAAGCAAAATAAATTCCTGACACACAATCTGACTAAACAAACTGTTCCCTATGCTGAAATTCCTGAAGCTAGGGCCTTGGCTTCTTCTGCTTGAACTCACCAAACTCCTGATGAGAATCAAGTCCTCTGCAATCCTGTCTCTCAAGGATCCGCAGTCATCCTGCTGCAGCAAAACTCCTTTGCTGCATGTCCTCCATGCTCCTCCAGCCCAGACTTCCTTTCTTCTTCCCAGAAATCCCAGCAACAGCCCTCTAGGTCCCACCCACCTGGTGTTCTGATTGGTTGCCCTGGAGTTCACCAGCCTGTCAGTCAAGACAAGGGTTCACTTCCTGTTAACTCTTTAGATGGTGGAGAGACTGGTCACTACATCATCACATGTACTTTGGATCATATATCTAGTACACTAAAGTGCATTGCCATGTAAAATTACCTTGGCAGAGTTAAATTTTAAATAAATTTTGAATAAAATGGTTAAAACTTAAAGATGTTCTTTCATTACTTTGTATAAATTAAATAAACAAGTTGATTGAAGCACAGAATGTTAGAGTTGGAAGGGACCTAAGAGGTCTTCTAGTCTAACCCCCTGCTCAGTACAGGAAACTACTACAGTATCCCTGACAGATGGCCACTCAGCCTCTGTTAATAGCCTGAGGGCCAAATTACATGCAATGTTTAAATCATTATTAGGTTTAATTGGTTTAGCTGTTCTTTTGCCAATGGCTGCTGATCAGGACTGTGGATTGGGACCGTGGCAGTGGGGTGAGGGTGCGGCTTAAGACTACCCCTCACCACCCTAGGGGTGTGCACAGACTGCTTTGACCATGAACCGGTCTGCCACGAACTGGCCAGTTTGAGCGATTCAAACCAGTTCAAGCTGGTTCAGCAACTCAGCCAGACTAGCTGTGGGTTCAACCGAACCGGTTTTGGGATCTGCAGTTCAAATTTGATTTTGACCAAATTACAGCAACCGGTCCACATACATCCCTTCACCACACTCCCAATCCACAGGGGCCCCAATTCAGCACTATTCACTAAAGAAAAACCAACACTAAGTTACTTAGGACTCAAATGGCTTTAAAGGTGGTGTGTGTGTAAGGTGTAGCTTCTCCCTAAAAGTTGACCAAGTAGATTGCATGTCATGATCTCAAGTCAAGTTTGTCTTGTACCTGTAATATATTGGGAAATCATGAATTGTGAGCCTCTGACACTAGTGTACCCATATAAATCTTTTGTTAGTACATCC
Organism: Hemicordylus capensis; assembly: GCF_027244095.1. Classification (NCBI taxonomy): domain Eukaryota; kingdom Metazoa; phylum Chordata; class Lepidosauria; order Squamata; family Cordylidae; genus Hemicordylus; species Hemicordylus capensis. The sequence goes on along the minus strand of NC_069657.1, from coordinate 299,388,495 downwards.
GTTTCTTACGTTCTAATTAGGAAACAAAATGATTTCACAGCAGAATAAGGGGAAAGCTTCAATTAGGCAGGAAAAGTACCCACACTGTGTATTTTGCAATGCCTGAGAAAACTCTTTCCATGAGAATGTGGATCACTTTTGGAGCAGAACACATTTGCATGGTGGGGTAAGATAAGTAACTGAAATGTTCTCTAAAGGCCAAGCATTATCCATGATTATTTGCCCAATTATCAACACTAATATTGTGTTCTGTGTACCTGTGTACCTCCAACATTTAAAATTCACTTTGGGAGTCAAACTCTTTTCAAATGCTCGTTCTGCAGTAGGGAGAGCACCTATTGCTGCAAGCATATAAGCTCCTCAAGCAGCAAATCAGATATCTGGAAAAAACATAATTCTTCCCAATGTGTATGTCAATGGGGCCTTGGTGTAGTCAAACAGCCATTTGCATTGTTTTTGTAGCAGATTTTATTACCAACACCCTTGCCAGTTGGCACATACAGAAGATTAACTTGGAATGTGAAAATCCTTTGAACCCTCTGAGAGCCTCATTATACAAATAAGGTTTCTTCTTCAGTGATTTACGGGAAAGTCACCTGACTTTCCTATGATTGCAGGACCTGTTGGGGAAAAGAAATCTTCATATTCTTGGGTTTTGTCCAAGGAGTCATCTGCAAAGTAGTCTGAGAACTGCACAAGAATTAAAGTGAATGAGATACTAAAGTGTCTGTTCACACATTATTAGCATTGCACCTTTACAGCAAGGTCAACCAAGTTGTAGGGAGGCAAAGCCCCCCTCCATCTGCTTGAAGGTAATCAGAAATGCAGAACTCATTTGCCCTGATTAAACTCTGTGGGCATAAGAGACGGTTATAGGTGGCATTCCATTTTCCCACCAAATTTCCTAGAGGAAAAAGCTGCATTCTTTCTAGCACAGTTGTCTTTAGGATCTCCAACCCAAAGAATGAATCTGATTTTCCTTGTCTAGAGAGGGTGCATGACATTTGTTGCAGCCAAGTTTACTACTTTAGATTTTCAATTTCCCTTATGCATGAAGGCTAGGGTAGGCAATATGTAAGGGGTTTTTCAAATGTTCTCTTTCTCCTGAGAGGACTGAACAGTCAGGACAAGGCAAGCCAAAGGATGTTCCAGGTTTCAAGAGGAAGCACAGTTTTCTAGCACTCCACTGCTAATGGGAGCTACTGGTAAAGAGTGATTAATGCCCTGCTTCCAACTTTTGCACATTATTTGATGCTCTAGGTTTTGTTTAATAATTATTTTGACCCCAGCATCCAGGCTTGGGAGCTCAGGAGCTGGCCTTAGGATTGCATGCTCATTCCTTTTCCCCCTTAAGCACTAAAAAGCAGGGGGTTCAAATAAATAGGGTATTTACCTACTGAAACATAAATTTAGATCCAATAGTATTCCAAGAAGCCTTAGAAGAATTTAATGTTGACTCTGCTGGTGATTCTGTTGATGTCCTGGAACAGCAAATTTATTTACTACATTTTAATACCACCTTTCTGCCTTGACAGAGGCACCCAAAGCAGTTTACAATATTAAAAGAAGCAAATTACAGAAGATTAATAAAACATCTCAGGCTGTTGGTCTTTTCAGGAGCTGAGGACAAGAGCTCCCTGCCCTGGGTGCCTCCTTTCTTGCCTTCCTCTCAGGGCACAGAGGTCTTTCAGTACTCCTGGGAAGGAGGGGGAGGGGCTTCCCCAACAGTCCTCACAGGCCAGAGCTGGTCTTTATGGGGGCCGAAGTTATGCTTTCCCCTGGCCTGGGTGCCTAGCAGACATGATCGCTCCTAAGCATCCTCTCCAACCTACTTCAAAACTGGCCCCTTGGTATCCAGAAGAACTGTGGGAGCTGAATCGGCAAGGTAGATGACTGGAGTGAAAGTGGAGAAAGACTTGACTCGAATATGACAGATTACAACATAGAGCACATTTGAAGACCTATGCTCAGGTGATATGTGCAGCAAAGAAGCAATCCTTTTCAGCCCATATTGCATCCAGAAGCTCACATCCAGAGGGGTTGTTTAGGGTGTGAGAGGGCTAGTACATGCCCCTCGTCCCTTGCATCAGAATTTGGAACCATCAATTACCCACTGTGATGTTTTAAATGAATTTTTTGTTGGATAAAATCGCTCATATTTGGGCTGACTTAGGCTCAGACTCCACAATTATTGTAGAGTTTAATGCAGAGCTGTCCAGCAACAGCTCTTGTGCGGTTAGGCTGGATCAGTTTCAATTTATGACTCTTGATGATGTGGACAAGCTGTTTGGAATGGTTCAGGCTACCACCTGTTTTCTTGACCCTTGTCCAACATGGCTTGTACTATCTGGCGCGGGGGGGGGGGGTTATCTTTCTATCTATCTATCTATCTATCTATCTATCTATCTATCTATCTATCTATCTATCACATTTTTATACTGCTCAAAACGTGAGTTCTCTGACTTAGAAAGGTTGTTGTAGAAGGCCTGGTAGATATTATACAGGTACAGTAAATGCTTATCTGAGGGAGGACAGGATACCTTCCTGTTCTAAAGAGGCAATTATTAGACCACTTCTGAAGAAGCCTGCATTGGATCCCTCGGAGTTAAGCAACTATAGGCCTGTTTCCAACCTTCCATGATTGAGCAAGGTAATTGAGAGTGTTGTGGCCTCCCAGCTCCAGACAGTCATGGAGGAAACTGATTATCTAGACCCATTTCAAACTGGTTTTCAGGAGGGGTATGAGGTGGAGACTGCCTTGGTTGGCCTGATGGATAATCTCCAATGGGGAATTGATGGAGAAAGAGTGACTCTATTGGTCCTTTTGGATCTCTCAGCGGCTTTTAATACTATTGACCATAGTATCCTTCTGGAGAGTCTGAGGGGGTTGGGAATGGGAGGAACTGCTTTGAAGTGGTTCTGCTCCTACCTCTTGGGCAGATTCCAGATGGTTTCTCTTGGAGACTGCTGCTCTTCAAAACATGGACTTTTATATGGCGTCCTGCAGGGATCCATACTGTCCCCAATGCTTTTTAACATCTACATGAAGCCACTGGGAGAGATCATCCGGAGATTTGGTGCAGGGTATTATCAGTATGCTGATGACACCCAAATCTATTTCTCCATGTCAACATCATCAGGATAAGACATAACCTCCCTAAATGCCTGCCTGGAGGTGGTGATGGGCTAGATGAGAGATAAACTGAGACTGAGTCCAAATAAGACAGAGGTACTTATTGTGTGGGGTTGGAACTCAGGAGACAATTTTGATCTACTGCTTCTGGCTGGGGTCACACTCCTCCAGAAGGAAAAGGTACACAGTCTGGGAGTGCTTCTAGATCCAAATCTCTCCCTGGTATCTCAGGTTGAGGCAATGTCCAGAGGTGCTTTCTATCGGCTATGGCTGATATGCCAGCTGCTTCCATTTCTTGAGATAAATTACTTCATTCATCATCAAATGACCTTGAGATAAATGTCTTCAAAACAGTAGTACATACGCTGGTAACCCCCAGACTTGACTGCTGCAACATGGCAACATGGAGACTGCCTTTATACATAGTCCAGAAACTGCAGTTGGTATAGAATGCGGCAGCCAGATTAGTCTCCGAGTTATCTTGAGGGGCCTATATTACTCCTGTATTGAAAGAACTACTCTGGCTACCAATAAATTTGCAGTCAAAATGCAAGGTGCTGCTATAACCTATACAGCCCTAAACTGCTTAGGCCTTGGGTATTTAAGAGAACGTCTTCTTCACCATGACCCCCACCACCTGTTGAGATCATTGGGAGAGGTTAGTCTGCAGTTGCCACCAGCTTGTCTGGTAGCTGCACAGGGACGGGCCTTCTCTGTTGCTGCCCCAAGACTCTGGAATGTGCTCCCTGCTGAAATAAGAGCCTCCCTGTCTGTCTCTAACAATTTTATGAAGTCTTTCAATACACATTTTTTCACCTAAGCTTTTTAACTATTTCAGGCATGTGGCTTTATATCATTTTATGGTTTTTATTTCTGTTTTAATTTGTTTTATGTTGCTGTAAACCATCCAGAGACAGAAGTTTGGGGTGGTCTGCAAATACAATAAGCAAACAAACCGACAAACTTCTTTCTGTAGTGGGAGGCTTAGAGGAGAAAGTGCAGGAGGAGGAGACCCTCCAGAACTCATGCCTGAGATTGTCTATAGCAACAGAATTGCAACAGTAGAAGCTTCTACAAGCTTCTACAAATTTCTATCTGGTTTAATCCCACGTTACTCCAAGAATGTCACAACACCTAAATCCCATGGGGAGGGCCAACAATATAGGCACTTCCTATGCCATCAACCCTGGGGGATAAGGTTGTTTTTGTTTGTTTGTTTTTAATCGCAACACCACCACCTCCCGTTCAATGGGGGCCGGACCGAACTGGCCTGGTCAGGTTCGAGTGCTGTTCGCACTCGAACCAAACCAGGCTAGCCGGTTCCGTGCACCAGGGAAGGGATGTCAGAAACCATCTGCAGGTCCCCACCCTGCATGCTGCTTCTAAGTGCGATGTTAGGGTGTGATGGAACCTTGGGGAGTCTAAAGAACTACAGTAGATATCTTAAAAATCTCCCTCAAGGATGACTGGGAATTTTCTTCTGAGTTTGAATGTGACTCATGAAACTCCAGAGTTCCTTGCAAATGGGATAAATAAATAATAAATAAAACATGAGGTTTACTTATCTTTATCTTAGGTACAAAGATAATGTTTATATAGCTGCAAAAGTGAAAGTCCTGGGGATGGGGGTGGGTGGAATCAATATTTTCTTTCATTAAAAAGCAGTAAGTAGAATCAAGCTGTCCATGTCTCATCTCCTCTGTCTTTCACCCCCTTGGCAAAGATGAGCTTGAGAGGTGACTGTTTTTAGAGACCAGCTTGTATGAATTTGCTTTCAAAATAAATCTTCCAAGGAATCTCTCCCCCCCCCCCGTGACAAGCTTTAAAAGTACACTGCAAAAATATTAAAATAAATATTTTGCCCATTCTCAGAACTAACAATTGAATGTAGTGTGAAATCTAGGCAGGAAACAGAACATGGGAACAATGTTCCAGATAGAAATAGAGTCCTAAACTCATAATTGTTTGGGTAATATGCAAGCTGTGGATAAAATCATTAACTAAGGTGTCATTAGAACTTGGCAGTTGCTAGCAACTAAACAGAATACCTGACATGAGCCAATATAACTGTGTGGATTTTGACGGACCTACTGCAGCTACTGTTTTAGCACCAATCAACGTAAATTGTTTTAATTTCTTCCCAGAAACACACTAAGTGTCATTGCTGAAAACAGTTGTGCAATCCAGTCAGCATTTCAGAGTTAACGCAAGGATGCATCTTCTTAGGAACACACAGTTAGCTATGAATTGCGGCTCAGGAGAATTTGAATTACTGAACAAACTTTGACAGAAGGAGAGAGATTTAGGAGACCTTTGACTGAAGAAACAGGAGTTATTTTTTTTTAATTAAGTGTTTTTTCACATTTTGTATTTTACATCTTTCCCCATTTCCCCCCGCCCATGCCTTCCCCAACCCCGGAGCCCGATCTTACCTCCCCTAGCCAGCCTTTACACACTGAGCTGGCTGCGAGGAGGTGGGAAAAGAAAGGAGAGTTAAACGAAAAGAGAAAGAGGGAGAGTGGGAGCAGAGGGGTGGGAGGGAAGAAGAGAAGGAAATATACTTTGTTGCACCAATAGATGTGGGTGAATCAGAAAGCATTTTTTAAATTCTAAGAATAGTTCAAGTAACTTATCCCAGATTTCTGACCATTTATCCAGTTTGTTTACTTTTATGAGGGCCCATTTTTCATGTGTTGCTAACTCGAGCAGATCATGCACCCATCCCTCACTCCTAGAGAGAGTGTGAGATTCCCATTGCCGCAGTATTAATCTTTTGGCTACCAGTAAGTTTATCCATAGCCATTGTTTAGGACCTGATTTTAGTCCCCACTGAGTTGGGATATACCCCATTACTGCATTCAGATCCTTAAGTGCAAGGGATGAATCTATCACTAAAATTAATACACGTAATAATTTCCGACCAGAATCTTCGTACTATGGGACAGTTCCAGAACATATGTGTGCTAATTTGGCATGAGGATTATTACATCTCCAGCCATTACTATTTGAGGCCATTTTTAATCACTTAAGGTGTAGAGGGATCCAATATGCCCTGAAAATAATCTTCTGTTGGATAAAGCACAATTTAAGATCCATTGAGCTCCATTTAACACTACCTAAAATATATTGCCATTGTTCTGGTGACAGTTTATGTGTAAGTTCCAGGTTCCATTTGTCCCTAAGTTTATCCAAGCCAGGCTCCCTGTCTCCACGCACGAAGGCATACAGATATTTATTTAGTTTTGAAAGAGGGGACATCTTAATGGCGTGCACTAATATATCTGGAGGTGCTGGGGCTGTCAGGGCATCGGGTCCGAATTGAGCAGATATACTATGTTTCAATTGCATATACTGCCGGGCACTGGATGGAACTCCTCTTGCAGGGAAGCGAAGGGTTTGTAGTTATCCTCCACATTTATCAACTGTGATAGCCCACTGATTCCATTTTCCACCCAATGCTTCCATAAAATTGGCTGTTTACCTATCAACTAGCTGACCAGGCACATAGCATCTGCACCCCTAGTTCTCCCTGACTGTTCTCCCCCCTTCAGCCCCTTCTCCCTAACTCTTCCCCCGGGCATCTCCGACACCCACCTGGCCCGTTCTCCCCCTGCTCCCTGCTCGTGGTTTCTATCCAGCTTGCCGGCTCGTTCACTCCTGCCACCGCCTCCTCCTCTTCCTGGTGGCCAAGCTGCCTCCTGACCCCGGTGGCCGCGTAGGGCCCACCGCCGCCGGCTCCTCCTCGCCGCGGCCAGTCCTGCTGCCCACCCACTGGCCTACCACCATTTCCCCCTGCAGCAGCTCAATAGCCTCCTGAGTCCTACTGCACACGAGCCTCCGCCGCCCAGCAAATCCGCTGAGTGCCAGGACACATCCCCACACATCCAGGACAGGCACATCTATGAGAATTAATAATAATGATATGTGCGGGTTTCCCCACAGTGGTCAGCCCAGCAGAGGAGATCAATATTAATCTGTGTGAGTATTTTATCTAAATTAGTCTTGGCTACCAGATTAGGTTGCTTAGTAATCAGAATTCCTAGGTATTTCACGGAGTCTGTTTTCCATGTCACTTCCATGTCATTTCCCTGCTAGAAAGAGGTAATTTCCCTATGGACCTAACCTCAGATTTGCACCAATTAATGTTATATCCAGATAGGTCCCCAAATTGGCATAACAATTCCATAAGTTTAGGAACAGATTCCTGCGGTTTTGCAAGGAACAGAAGGGTATCATCAGCATATAGTACAATTTTAAGTTCTTGTCCAGCCACCTTAATACCTCCATCTTTTCTCACTGCTCAGGCCAAGGGTTCGAGGGTCAAGTTAAAGAGAAGAGGAGACAGGGGGCATCCTTGTCTTACCCCATATTTAAGAGCAATGGGTTCTGTCCGCTAGCCATTGATATTAACCTTTGCTTTAGGCATTTTATATATAGTACATTCCCAGTTTAGAAAATTAGTTGGAAAACTGAATTTCTCAAGGGTTGCCAGGAGAAAGTCCCTTTGTACCTTGTCAAAGGCCTTCTCTACATCAAGAGACAGCAGGAGGGCCTATCTTAGCTAAGCAGGTCTGCCCTGGTTGCATGTGAAAGGGAGACTTGATGTGTGAGCACTGTAAGTAATTCCCCTTAAGGGATGAAGCCGCTCTGGGGAGAGCAGAAGGTTCCACGTTCCCTCCCTGGCTTCTCCAAGATAGGGCTGGGAGAGATTCCAGCCTGCAACCTTGGAGGAGCCGCTGCCAGTCTGTGAAGACAATACTGAGCTAGATAGACCAATGGTCTGACTCATAATATGGCAGCTTCCTCTGTTCCTATGTTCCTAACTAGGTCCCCAAGGTTGACATATAGTGTAGGCGCTTTATGGAGGTTATAGCTCCCATCTTCCGTTCCCAAGAGAGGGTGTCCTCAAATGCAGGCCCTTTGCCCAAGGCACTTTATATAAATTGTTCATTCCTGCATCCTTACACAGTCTGTGGCCATCTAAGCATTTCATTGGAACCTTGGAACCTCCACTATGCATCCAGTCATCATTCTTTTTCTTTTTCTTTTTACTTTAACACTTTAAACCTAAGAGTGAAAGAACCTAGCACCTTCACCCAGAGAAGAAATGTAGCACACAACATACATTATAGAAAGATCTCTTGCTGCAACTCTACATAGTTAAGAGTCAGCCATTTGCTTGCAATCACTGCAGGAATAATTCAGCCTGGGCCGGGTGCTCAAAGCAATGCATTTTGCCCTCATGGAGGCAGCATAGAATTGCAGGGTATTTGAAGAAGCAGGTTATTCTTTTTCCTTTTTTTGTGTGTGAAGATCCTACAAAACTGGAATTTCCTTCTTTGATCAATGGCTGCCTTTGGGAAATCCTGAAATAGATCAATCTGGCCTTCATCCGTTCCCCGTGTTAGTGTACCTTTCACTCTGGCCCTTGCCAGAAGATCTTCAGTTGTAAATTTTAATAGTTTAAAGACATTGGCCCTTGGAGGAGCACCTCTAGCTGGAGGTGTACCCAGGGCTCTACGCGCCCGCTCAATCTCAAGATCATAGCTTTGTGGGAGGTCCAGAACTTGTTGTAAGTGTGTAGTCACAAACTTTATCATATTTTGTTCTCCAGAGCATTCTTTCACCCACACTAAGCACAAGTTATTCCGACGGTCATGGTCCTCCAAATCTGTTAGATTGTCTCTGAGGATCGCTAATTCACGATTGGTTTGTTGGCGGGAGGGCTCTGTGATATTGGACCTGCTCTCAATATTTGAAATGTGCCCCTCTGCTTCATGCACTCTGGAATTGAGGTGCTGCCCTGCTTGCCCATCTCGGCCTTAATGGCATCTTGTCCTCCTTTGAGGTTTTTTATATCACTTGCCATCCCCTTAAGGAGCAGAAAGAGAGCTTTTATATCGGCCCCATCCTCTGCTTTGTTGTCCATCTTAGGTATCTTGGGGTCTCCCTTGGCCCCACCCTTAGAGATTTTGGCCCGTCTGTGCCTTGTCCCCAGGTTGCTGCTCCCCTTCTCCTCTCTATCCCTCCTGTTCTGGTTATGGAGTTGGCGGAGCAAGGGTGGGGGAGATGTACTGCTCTCTCCTCTCTACCCTAAGCAGTCTGGCTGCAATCAGGCTTGGCTTAGAGTCCTTCTGCTCTTTTGTTCGGTGGAGAGATGGGGAAGGGAGGGAGGCAAGTGAAGCTATTTCAAGCAGCAGTATCTTCTGAACGGGGAAAGGAGAAACCTGTGACTGGAGATCAGTCACAGTGTGCAGAGAGAGATGGAAAGGACTATGTTGTCTTAAATACAGGAGGCAGGGATCACCAGAAGGCTGCTCAACTTCACTTTACTGAACTTGGCTTTTATTTACAGCTCCTTCTTGGTTGTTCCTCTGTGTTTCTTTTTTCTCCCAGCCCTCCGACACGTGGCCTGCCCCCCCCCATCTCTCTCCTTCCTTAACTCTCCCCCCTCCCTCCCTCAGGCCACCAGGCTATTGCCAAATCTTTTTCATGTATCTCTGGAGCTCTGGTAGCAGTAGGGCTCCGCTTTTGTTCCCTGCGGGTGGTGAGCGAAGGGACCGTTCAGATGTAATGCAAACTTTGAAGTCCTGGGTGTGGAGCTGGGGCTGCAAGCTTCCCTTTGGCAGTTCTCCAGTCCTCAGGGAGGGAATTAAAGGGCCAGATTTCATTGGATGTGAGTGGAAGTCTCATGGAACTCAAAGGAGCACTGCCATTCCAGCTGGAAGGGCCCACCAGAAGTCAAGAGGAGTGATTTGAACATGATACAATGGAGCCATTGATGCTTTTGGTGTCCTCATTCATTCAATTGTCTCGATAACATACTTGGTCAAACAGGTTGTGCATGTTTTTGTACAAAAACCTGCATGCCCTCTTTGGCCATAGATGAATATGGGGCAAAAGAAATGAGAGTGTGCATTGGATCAGATCTGATGCAGCAGCAGGGCCAATTAGAGCCATTCCAATCAGCTTGATTTGATGTAGGCTGCCCATTTATATTACTGAACCAATACAATTATATCAGAATTGGACCAGATCCAATTCTGTGCACAGCTCTAAGTGATACCTTCTATCAGCTTCGGTTGATAAGGGAAGCTGCAACTGGTTTTTTAGAAGATAATGATCTCAGAGCTGTGGTGCACTTTCTGGTAACCCCTAGGCTTGACTACTGAAATGCACTCTACGTGGGGCTGCCTTTGTATGTAGTTTGTAAACTTCAGATGGTCCAAAATGCAGCAGCTAGATTGGTCCCCAGGGTTTCTCAGAGAGACCCTGTTATGCCTGTTTTAAAACAATTGCTTTGGCTGCCAAGCGGTATCTGGGCAAAATACAAAGTGCTGGTAATTACGTTTAAAGCCCTAAATGACATAGGACCAGGTTACCTAGGAGAATGCCTTTTTCTGCATGATTCCCACTGTACATTAAGGTCAATAAGAGAAGTCCATCTCTACTGCCACCAGCTCATCTGGCAGTGATTCGGGAAGGGGCCTTCTCTGTAGTTGCTCCAAGGCTATGGAATGCGCTCCCTATGTTCACAGTTTAACATCTTTATCAGCCTTTAAAAGAGCCCTTAAGACACTTTTTTTTAGCCAGGCTTTTAGTAATCTTTGAATGTTTTAAATTGTTTTAAGTGGTTTTAACAGTTTGTTTTATTTTGTTTCTGTTGTGTATTTTTTTGAACTCCCTAGAGCCTTTGGATTCAGGCGGTATATAAATTAAATAAATAATTTATCCTCCCCATCTCTGACAATTTTTAAAAGCACTTGAAAACGCGCCTCTTCACCCAAGCCTTTTCAGCTTTTTAAATGGTTAAGCTTTAATCTGTTTTTGGTTTTTAGATTGCCTAAATTGTTTTATGATTTTTGTGTATGTTTTAACTTGTTTTATGTTATTGTTAACCGCCCAGAGATGAAAGTTTGGGGCGGTGTACAAATTTGACAGATAGATCAATCAATCGATAGATAGATAGAATGATAAATAAATAAATAGAATAACCACTTTCAACTCTGTTAAAAATGGTCAAACTTTAATTCTGACCCATATATTTGAGCATGCATAGCACAAATTCATAATGTGTTTCCCCACGGGATAGAAAGGATAAAATAAGCTGCTGAAGAATTCAGAGTGGCCTACTTGTTGGTGGGAGATTTGGTAGTGATGTTCATCATCTCTTCTGGGTTCCTGTCTGGAGGTACTTATTACTCAAAGGAAGACTGCAGGCTGTCAGAGGTCTTTTTACAGGACAGATTTTGATTAGAGTTTAGAGAAGCCTCCAAAAGATTCCATCTTCGCCTTTGGCACTTTTGAACAGAGGTCTTCATATCAGATGGATAGTAATAAGCGTAATTTGGTACACCTTAGCTGGAAAAATCAGCTTGACACTAAAGGTTGTCTTTTTCTCCCCCAAGCTTTTTTCTTATGGATTTAGTTTACTGTTCTACAAAGATGAAAACCTGGAAAAGATTTTTTTGTCATGGTTTTTTGTGGGGTTTTTTGGTCCATTAGGCTTCCTGGCAAATCCTGCTGATGCTGCTTGCTGCTGAGGAGGGATTTAGTACAGATAGGTACGGGGAAGCACAATAGCTGTTTTTTAATTCATGTTCAGATGTCATTGATGGTATAAGCAATTTTGCCAGCTGGCTTATTGAAAGAGGACACAATTCAGCCAAAGTGAAGCATTTGAACCAGGCGAGGCAGGAAGTGCTGGTGCAGTTGCCTGGCAACAAAGACGTGTTCCTTCTCTCTCCTTCTTCAGAGTGAGGCCAATGGGAGGGGCTCATTTGCCTTTAGTGACACTGTCATATGGCCTGTCCTTGTTGACTGTGTTGCTCCATGACATTGTCATGTCCACAACGTGATCCCTAGAATCACCTCCTGAAGAAGCCTTTTCAAATAATGAAAAAGGTTGGCACTAAAGCAGCAGTAGATCAGAAAACAATGACTGTGAACATGCACAAAATAAGGATGTAAGAGTAGAAGGTAGGGCTTACCCCACCCCATAAATCCTTCTCCCCATGCCCCAATATGACAACATTTTCCTGGAATATAGAATCTCTCCAAAAACTGCAGGGTACAATTGCAGTCAATATTCAGTAGATGCCCCTGGTGTATACTTCAGCATTTCACAGATGAAATAGGAACACTTGCATGTTGGTAGCACTTCATGTCCTGAGTCTCCCCCTCTTCCATCACACATTACTGATGGCCCTTTCACATTGTCTGTACATTAAGCTCTAACTCCTACTAACTGGACCAAGAGGCACCTTTTTAAGTGGTGGCATTCTCATATTTACCAGGCCTCTAGCAGCTGTCTCCTGGTCTGCCTTATGTTTCATTTCAAATTGTGGGCCCCTTTGGGATAATTTCCCCCCCTTTCCCTTTCCTGTGTAAACCACTTTGAAAACTTTATTGTTAAAAAGAGGAATATAAATATTCTTTTAAAATATGAACAAATACATAAATTGCCTGCATTTACTCCTCAGTAGGTAGTCCTTCGCTGGCTTTTGAAACAGGATGTTTAATCTCACAGTGGTTGTATCGCTCTTTATTATTCTTGTACCTATAAAACAACTGAAACTCAAACATATCAACCATTTTTTATCTAGGTAGGTGGTTATGAGATGTAGAAATAAAGCAGCATTTGCACAAACTGTGTATGTGTTGTGTTTGCACATTTGCATGCATGTCCACTAGAGGCAAGGTGCATCTATTCTAACACACACACACACACACGTCTCAAAACATATAATTGTTACAGTTCCTATAGGAAAATATAATTGGTATTCTCTTCCTTCTTGCTCCCATATGATCTGGACTGTTGGAAGAAAAGGCTTGCTGCCTCAGTGATGTGGCTTGATTTAAAAACAAAAACCAAAACCAGACACCCATGTTTTAGAGAGGGTAGAAGACAGAATAGGATAGTGTGTACTCCTGAGAAATAAGTCAGGACACAAGTGCACAGACAGCTAAATAACAGACATCTAAATACCTCCTATGTTCTCTTCATAAAGGTCACTGAGACCTTATTTTGACTGGTGAATTCCTTTTCACCTTCAGGAAGTAGCTAAATTGTTGGTTTTAGTGATTCGGCCCTGCTAAATAAGCCATGAAGACAAAAATGGGGGAAGCGAGTAATCTGCATGCAGTACAAATGGGAACAAAACCACTTTCCTCCCTTTGGTAAGTTTTAACATTCTTTCAGTCTTCTGTTCTAGTTCTATCATATTTTTCACTTGTTTTAATTGATGGGTCAAGTATTAATGATGTCAGTCTTTTAATTGCTTACCAGTTGCATCTTTTAAGTGAGCTAATGTAATAAATAACGGTGAAATCTAATTTTAGAAATAATGTTTTGTGAAATGGAAAAATGCAAAGCGATAAATTTTTGTTTTATATCTTTTATGAGCTCGGGATGTCAGTCCGTAGATCTATAGTGCAATGGTTTATGCCAGTTCAAGACTCTAAACTAAATTATAAAGACTGCTTTCAGCTTCAACAAATCTTTTCGGGGCTCTGCTGCATTTTACTTAATAGCAAGGACAAGAGAATTCTATGTGTGCAAGAGCATGATTTGTATACAGTTGACTACATAACCAAAAACCAAGCATAAATGGGAGTGGGGCTGAACAATATCTCTAACTTACTTGCTGTTGTTCGCTTTTTTTAAAAAAAGAAAGAAAAATGGTGTCTCAACATTTTCTGACTATGATCTAGGTCAAAGTGGTGCTTAGTTCAGCACTGACTCAAGGGGGTAGTTGTCCTTGAACAGTTATGTGAACTGCTTCATATGCACAGAACTGAAAGTGAAGTACTGTATCATGATTGGATATAAACAAGTTTAGCATCTTCAGGGCATGAACTCATCTCACTAAGTACAACAGGAACTGTTCAATAGGCAAGCTGGGGATATCTGGGAGAATGGAGTTGCCTCTATTTTGCTTTGTCATGATGGGCTTATCCTTGGACATTTTAGAGAAAAGGAGCCTGATAAGTGTCTGCATGAGCTGCTGCTGCTGCTGCTGCTGCTGTTACCTTCGCTAACAGGGGCACCTCAGGTAGTGAGAGCTGCATTTGAAGTCAACTAAAACATGAACTTTGGTTTTTGGGTTTTGTTTTGTTTTAACAAATTTGTAAATGTTCATATCGGCTCTGTGGGTTCTTAAGAGCCAAATTCAAACATGAACTTGCAAGGACACAATGACCAGAACTGCCAAATATATATTTTGCTCTATGCCTGCAAAGAAAACTATACCCCATACAACAGAATTTCGGGCACAATTGTTTGCCCCTGTTTCGAACACCCAAATGAACGTTGTCCACATAACTCCCAGAAGAACAATCAAAGTCTCTCCAAATTGAAGCCTGTACTCCAGTCTTCAAACTTTTTTCCTTTGACATTGCAGAGATGACTTGCATGTTCTTCCCAGCAAGAGTGGCTACACGCCAAAGCCCAGGAGAAGGTCTACAGTCACAGCAATACTCTGTAATTAATTAATGTTTAAACAGCAAATAACCATTGTCCAAAGAATGAATCCCCTCTGCCTTCCCTTATTTTTATGTTGCCTACATATTTAAACATGCAACTCATCCTCACTTTAATCCAGGTGTTAAAGGCTAAATATATATTCTTCAGAAACACCACAAAGGGTATCATCCTTCTACTCTGCCTCCTCTCTCTCTAAGTTTTTTTTTAGTATGGGCAAAGCCTAAACCAAGTAGCATAAAACCTCTATTCAGAAATTATGTTGCATCTGCATTCAGATGTCTGTACACAGGTACATATTTTTGTGTGAATGACTGTACCTGCATTCATTTAAAAAGTGAACTTGGGTACTGGCCTCCTGAAATGGAGGACACAGATGGGAAGTGTACTGCTGCACTGGTGTTCAATGTAACCTGTGAATAACCATACCTGTCTACACTTCTGAACCTGGGTGCACTGTACACAATTTGTATGAGTGCTGAACATAATGCTCCAATAGTGCTCTAATTTATGACAGTTAGTGGGTAGTAGATTGTTAGTTTTTTAGATTGTGAGCCCTTTGGGGACAGGGGACTATCTTCTTGATGTATTATTTATTTTTCTATGTAAACCACTTTGATAACTTTGGTTGACAAGCGGTATATAAATATTGTAGTAGTAGTAGGGATGTGCGAGCTGGCCATTTGGCTGGTTTAGTTCAAATCCAGACTGGATTCAAACTGGTCGGCCTGACTTTGGGTTCAGCCAAACTGGGTTCGGTCCAGTTAGGCCATCAAACCAGGCCAAACTGGTTCGTGGGCCAGTTCAGGAGTACTTTTAAAGGGGAATCCTTGAAGATTCTCCTTCACAAGTAAAGGGAGCATCCCTAATCCCTAGCCTAAAGGCACCAGGGAGGTAGCAAGAGAAAGGGGCCTCCATACCTTTAGCAGAGGCAGCGAGGCAGCAGCAGAGACATTGGAGGCGGCAGTAGTGGGGGGTTCCTCCAAGCCCCCTGCCAGCTTCCTGAATGACAGCCTGGGCTGTCTGTGGCCTGTGCATGTGTGGAAGCCATTTGTGTCACCATGCAAATTGTATGGTGATGCAAATGTCATGCAAATAGCCTCCAGGCATGCAGAGGCCCAAACCAGGCCACAGTCAGCCCGGGCTGTCATTCAGGAGGCCTGTGGGGGGCTTGGCAGAGCCCCCCCCATCCCACCACCTTAGATATCACTGCCGCCACCTCACTGCCTTTGCTAAAGTTATGGAAGCCTCTTTTTCTTGCCAACCCACCACTTTTAGGATAGGGATTAGGGATGCCCCCTTTACCTGTAAAGGTGAATCCTCAAAGATTCCCCTTTACCAGCGTGCAAACTGGTTCTTAGAACTGGGGCTGATCCTGTTGAAACTTGGGCTGGCCAAACTAGGCCGGCTGGATTCGAACCACAGTTCGAATCAAGCCAGCTCACACATCCCTAGTGGGTAGTACAAATGCAGTGTTTGTTTGAGGTCACTCAGGCTATTATGAACTCTGCTGCTGGGAGAGTTTTGCTTCTTGAGTCCAGCTATAAGCTATCATTACACATGCTTTTTACCTTTAACAACATTTTCAAGCTCTGTATTTCCTGAAGGACTGAATCTGGCCTCTAGCTGCCTGCTCACCCTTCTCCTCCTCCTCATCTACTTGTCAGAGACATTTCAGATACAGGAGTGAGTGAGAAGTGCAGATGAGGGAAGAAAAGAAAGGAGGTGGAGGAGAGCTACTCATCTTGCCAGCCTTCATTTCTCCTTTTCTCTCACTTGACAGATTGCACAGGATCAGTACACTAGACCAATAAAGCTCCAGGGGTCTGTCTCTCCTCCACATTAGGACCCTGCGCATGATCATCTGGGGTGGTTTGGGGTAGTACCTACCCTGTTTCCCACAGACAAGCAGACCCTCTGTTTAAGTCTGCAAACACTGCACCCAGACAATCACAGCAGCCACTGTCTCCATTGATGCAAATTGGAGCTGGGCAGGGGAAAGATCCTCCAAGGATCAGCAAAACCAGATCCTCCAAGGATCAGCAAAACCTTTGTGTTGCTAGGAGACTGACAGCCCTCATTGTATCATCAGCCATCTCCTGATTGGCCACCAAGGGGCAGGAGGTGGGACCAGTCCTACTGAAGACATTGCTAGCAAAGGACCATAGAGTGTGTTGTGCAGAGTGGTGCATTCACAGATGTGAGCCCCTGTAGCCTCAGCACTCTATTACAAACATGGCTGCTTGCTCCTGAGGACTCCTAGAAATGGCAAATGCACCCACATGTTCATTCAACACACCGAAGTAGCTCCTATTTTCATCCTACCTCAGTAAAGAACAAAGTACAGGATTTGGCTACTCACATTTGAGCGAGTGGGTTGGAGGATTTGCCTGGCTTCTCACAAGCCTGAAAACCTAGAGTGCATGCCTCCTACATTCATTTTGATAATCATGTGACTAGCCACACTATCTACTTGCCAGAAATAAGGCTAGTTCATATGAAACTCTGACTGGCCCTTTTAAACACATGGGGAAAGTGTTTGAGGGAACATGATAGCCCATGGCTCCCCAAGATGGTTCTCATAGAGGAAACCTTAGTTTCCCAGGACAGCTGATTTGTAAGATTTCAGAGGCTGACATGATGAGGAAAATTACTCATAGGAACATAGGAAGCTGCCTCATACTGAGTCAGACCATTAGTCCATCTAGCTCAGTATTGTCTATATTTACTGGATGTAGTACCCAAAGTTTTCAGGCAGGAGTCTTTCCTAGCCCTACCTGGAGATGCCATGGATTGACATCTCCAGGTGCCTTCTGCATGCAAAGCAGATGTTCTACCACTGAACTATGGCCCCATCCACATGCCTAACTTTTTAAAATTTCAATGGGATTACTTTGAATAATTTTCCTCATCATGTCATCCAGTAAAAATAGGATTTCCAGTGAAATCCTCTTCTGCTTTTTTAAAGCATATAAAGCCATTTTTCCCTCCTCAGAAGTGGCTCCAGAATGTGTGCACAGTTTAAATTTCTTAGGTGAGGGATGATCAGTTTCCAATCATTCCTCTTTCAACAAGCATCCAAGATATTGCAAGGCTTGCTCAAGAAAACCTCCTGCTGTTCTGCAGCCTGTTTGGCTTGCATAGGTGGCACCTATTAAGAAGGCTCAGAACATTTCTGGTTTCCTCTGCTTTCCTACCCAAATAATACATATCATACCATTTCAAAAGAAAGAAGGAAAGGTGGGAAACCTTATTCTCCACCAAGCATTCAAGGGAATGGAATAATCATGTCTACTGGCATGCTACCTCCTGTGATTTCCCCCTGTTCTATTAATTGCTGTTGTTATTCACTGCATTTATTTAAAGGATCTTTTTCTTCAAATAAAAGACACAATTGTTAAGCTAATGTTATGCATTTGGCACTGCTTTCTCCAACATAATCTATTGATAAAGGTGTTTGGTTGGGCGGGGGGTTTCAAATAACTCCCTTGTTTTATGATACAGTTGACTTTTTCGGTATTCTTTTTTTAAAAAGAGCTGCACAATGCTTTGCTCTGTCTCATTTAGGTGTTCCCCTCCTTCTTTTATACTAAAGGGCAGAGAGTCCATCTTACAAATCATTTGGGCTACCTTATTCCCAAAAAGCATCCTAAAGGCATCCTAAAGTGTATTGGCTGCTAGGTCTTCATGTACTACCAGTAGAAAAATTCCCTCTGAGGGTTAGGGGGGCATTTCAGACCATAAGGTTTTCATCTTCAGAAAAACATGGACTTGTGTGTGGATAAGGAACAACAGCACAATAATATTAGAGTTCATTCACAGGAATGCTCAGCTTCCCCCCCCCCCAAACTGAATTCTTGTATATATTTTGACAATGATGATGCTTTAGGTGTTACATATTAAAAAGTTAATATAAAAGTTATAAATATCACATGACATTGAAACATAAAGCATGAAATTACATTTACCATAAGTTCATAAAAGCTTGATAAATACTAAGCACTGAAACCATGTTCAGGATATGGAATTAACAGGGACTGTTCACACAATAATCAGAATCAGGATAAGAGGAATTCTTCCCTGGTTTACATGATTGTGTGAACTCACAAAAATCCCTCATAGGAACATAGGAACATAGAAAGCTGCCTTATACTGAGTCAGACCATTGATCCATCTAGCTCAGTATTGTCTTCACAGACAGGCAGCAGCTTCTCCAAGGTTGCAGGCAGGAATCTTTCTCAGCCCTATCTTGGAGAAGCCAGGGAGGGAACTTGGAACCTTCTGCTCTTCCCAGAGCGGCTCCATCCGCTGAGGGGAATATCTCACACATCAAGTCTCCCATTCATATGCAACCAGGGCAGACCCTGCTTAGCTAAGGGGACAAGTCGTGCTTGCTACAAAGCCCAATCTACCGGGTAGGATAGCATTACAACCTGGCCTTTCAGACTGGCAGTTATAAGGATTGTAAGACCTCCAAGTGGTCTGCCAGCTTTCTGACTCGCAGCGGCAAGCACCGTGAAGGGAGAGTAATCCAGAAATCTTATCTCACCCATCCACCAAGTCTCTTGCATGATTATAATATCAAATGATGAAATGAAGTTTAAGAAATCACAGTCCAGCAACTTTGAACCCCAGCCGTGGATGTTCCAGGATATTATGGTGGCAGATTGTTGATGTGGATCAGGGGCTGCGTATCAATCCTCCACAGGTCTATGAGGTAACTTCAGTATGTCACAGTTGTTATGTTGATTCTGCGAACCCAGACCATCATCGTCTCTGTAGGAAGTCTCTATTTGATTGAAGTTGGTAGGTGTCAATATTGAAAAGAAGTCATCTAAGTGCGGTTCAGCTGTCAGCGGCAATCTTGGAACAGATTTATTATAATTCGAATAATTGGTAGCAACAGTTGCCACGTTGCAGTTCCCACTATAAGTCTCATCAATCTCAACGGGTTGGTTATTCCTGATTCCTAAAGATAGCTGTAATTGTTTGTCGCCGTGAGGTGAAGAACGGTGTGCAGGTCGCACACTTTTTTCCGTCGAATTCTTGTATATATTTTGACAATAATTATGCTTTAGGCGTTACATATTAAAAAGTTAATATAAAAGTTATAAATATCACATGACATTGAAACATAAAGCATGAAATTACATTTACCATAAGTTCATAAAAGCTTGATTAATACTAAGCACTGAAACCATGTTCAGGATATGGAATTAACAGGGACTGTTCACACAATAATCAGAATCAGGATAAGAGGCATTCTTCCCTGGTTTACATGATTGTGTGAACTCACAAAAATCCCTCATAGGAACATAAGAACATAGAAAGCTGCCTTATACTGAGTCAGACCATTGATCCATCTAGCTCAGTATTGTCTTCACAGACTGACAGCGGCTTCTCCAAGGTTGCAGGCAGGAATCTCTCTCAGCCCTATCTTGGAGAAGCCAGGGAGGGAACTTGGAACCTTCTGCTCTTCCCAGAGCGGCTCCATCCGCTGAGGGGAATATCTCACACATCAAGTCTCCCATTCATATGCAACCAGGGCAGACCCTGCTTAGCTAAGGGGACAAGTCGTCGTGCTTGCTACCACAAGACCAGCTCTCCTCTCCAACCCAGGTTGCTTAAAGCAGCATAGCCCAGCTTTTATACTTTGCTCTTTACCAAGGTAGCTTCGAAGAG
Source organism: Hemicordylus capensis (assembly GCF_027244095.1). NCBI lineage: Eukaryota > Metazoa > Chordata > Lepidosauria > Squamata > Cordylidae > Hemicordylus > Hemicordylus capensis. The sequence continues at coordinate 299,368,198 of NC_069657.1, read as the reverse complement.
AAGAGAGCAACACTTCCTTGCTTTTCTAGTCATGTAGGTCTACTTACCTTTTCTACCCAGCCAACAGAACCCAGCAGTCCTGGAAACAATAGAGAACTGTGGCTACAGGGGCTGCCATCCATAGATGTACCACTCTGCAAAACACACTCTATGATCCTGTAGCTGGAACAACCTCAGTAGGGCTGGGTCTGCCTCCTGCTCCTTCGTGACCAATCAGAGGGCAGTTGTTGGTGTGGTATGGTTTCCCAGTCTACTGGCAGTATAAAGCATACTAGGCCTTTGGAGAATTTTCCGTGCTTGCAGCTCCTGATTTCCACACTGGACTCCTCAGCAGGCTTACTTGTGTGTTTCCTGGCTTCACTGATCCAAACACAAGTTCTGACCATGTGCTGCCACTGGTGTAGGAGTTCTTGAACCCTCCAACATACCCCAAATGGTAACGTGAACAGGCCTATAGTGTCCAGGCCTGAATCAAATCCTGAAATGTAAATTCAGATGTTTGTAAAGCTGTTGACTTTCCTAGTACTAACAGGAACCAAGTGTTGTTAAGCCATTCCACTTTATTCCACCTCACTCCCGTATTTATTAGATGAAATTTGAGTAGTTCATATATACACAAAGAGGTTCTTGATGGTTCTTAGGACAGATTGTTTGTTCCTGAACTCTGTTTTTTATATGAGGAGAGCAACCTGAACATCAGCTGCAAGTTAATTCATGCTTAATGCATGCTTGTATGTCCTTAGAGTTCTCCAAGTTTGGTTACTCTACACTTGAATACTGGGAACATGATTACTTACAGCAGAAGATATAAACTGGCTTGGTTGAAAAGCATTGCAGTGGATGTGATGTGGAAGTTAACTCTGTGGTGGGCCATTCTCACAAGCAGGCCAATACTTGATGCTACAATCATCAGCTGATGCACATAGATGCATGAACCCCGTCTCCATATCTCTTGGTAACATTGCAACATCTGGTAACATCTGTTTGGCCATGCTTTGAGGCGTCACAGTTAAAGTGGCAGAGAGTAAGGGTTCTTAATAGTTTTTGAATGTGATATTTAAATGCATACAAGCCCTGAATTGTCAGGATATGGCAGATGATAAATTGAACTAGAGTTTGTGTAAAGGGACTTTGGGAGGGCCAAATCTATCCATGGCCCTCTAGTGTTATCTCTGGACAAGATAAAGGAATAAAAACCATGATTATAAAGATAGAATGAGGACATTTTTTCTTTTAAAAACCCCTTAATTATGAGCTGAAATTTGTCCTTTACAGAACAGTTTAACACCTTCCCTCATTAAGTATAAGTCATGATTTGTGCCAGTCAAATTAAGCATTTGGGCCCAAAACTTGGGCACACTGAATGTCTTCTGGGTAAAATTGAGATTACACAGCTGTCATAGAACTAAGCAGATTGCAATGTGAGGGAGATCTCCTACAAGCCATGCCAAGTTGATCTGGAGCACGGTCTCATTTAGGAGGTAAAAAATGTTCTTCAGGCTGGTCTTTGATTGCTTAACCAGAAAAAAAGGAGCAGGATTATCTCAAACTGCCCACAAACAACCTGCAGCCAGACACATGCAGGGGAATAAGGTGAATTCATAAAACTGGATTTGGAGATAGAAGAAACTACCACAGAGCTTATTGACTGAAAATCAGCTCGCATTTTCCTCCATTACTTCTTTTAGAGGGGATATCATTCCAGATTAAGCAGAAAGCAAGAGGCAAAAGAAATCAGGTTTTGTTTGTTTTTTTAAAGAAAATATGTAGAATATCACATTCATTTTGAGTCATTCCAAAATGTCGGATCAATGACTCCGCTGGAGAGAAATTCTGCTGTTGCCTCCTCACTGCTACCAGCAGGTGTCCCTATGGATCCTGGTACCCAGAGATGAAACAAAAATCTATTTGTTTCACATTTCAGAAAGATGAAAAATGGGGCGAGGAGAGACACTTTTTTTATTCTAGTGTGCAGCACTAGCAGGGGAAATGAGTGGAAATGTAGCCTTTAAAAGAAAATGAGAGCGAGAGAGAGATCTAAAAAGATGTTGGATGACATAAAAATAATGATTGTGTAGTATTGTATTTATTTAAGACCTTCCTATATGCAGCATTTAATCTTCATGAATACCATGCCTTGTAACTCATACAGAATTACCATGGAAATCAATAGGATTTGTTCTAACACAAGTGGCAGTAGGATTGTGCCCTAAGGGTGTACTCCACAATTTATTTATTGTAATGCAGTTCTGTTGTGCACTAAGTGTTTTGGTACATTACTCTGACTGTTTGTCATTCACTCTATTTGTAAAATGGATGGCTAGTGTGTGAGTGCAAAAATGCATGGGAGGCAAGGACTAGAGTGGGTCTGTATGGAAAAGGATATATCCAAGTTATGCAGTGAAATATTGTTGTTTTTTAAAGGACTCTTCCTCTACTCTGGTTCCCAAAACTGGAGAGAAAACTGGGGCCACATACACTCTGCTTTCATGCTGACTCTGAACACTGGCAGCAGAGAATGTTATACAGAGCTTGCAGACAGTGGGAAGTATCCTAACTAACAAAGTGGACACACACCTGGAAGACATGCCCACTCTGCAGAGATCTGCCAGTGTGGAGCCCAGAGGGTGAGAGGTGATTCTCTCCAATCCCTGCTTCTCATGGAAATGGCCTGTGCTGCACAAAAATCTGTCCCTGTGGATTGCACAGCCCATATTTTCACATAGTGCCAGGAATTTCCAAGGAAGGCAAGGATGGAGAAAATCACCACCACCACCTATCTTCCATGCTGCACAGCTTTCCCCAGCTGTGGCACATCTTCTTGATACACATTTGCATTGTTAATTAGGATGTCAACCAGTGTTTTGTCAGTTACCATAAGTGAATGGATGCAGGAGAGAGAGCCTTGGTTTCTTAGGCCCACTTCCACCACTCAGTCTGTTGACTCAACCTGGCTCTCATTTAGTGGAAAATATTGCTAGTACAGTGACTGCTTCTCGGGTTTTTCCCTCTTGATTTCTTATCATGATACATGTAAGCTTGTGGAGAGTTCGTCTTCCATAACATCTGAAAGAACAAAGGAGTCCACATCGTCAAACTGCAGAGAGCAAGAGAGTTTGAGCCAAACCATTCACAAGTTACGCAATGTGCTCTTGAGCCTGTATGGTTTTTCATCGGGGAACTGTGCACTGTGAGTGGGCAATATAGTTGAAGGAAATACCAGCAAGGAAGAGGTAACAACACTCTAAATAACAGGGAATCACAGCAGTATGGAGAGAAAGACTGTTCTTCTGCCAACCAGCTCTTACAGTTAGGAAATTCCTCCTAAGTCTGTCCTAAATCTGTCTCCTTCCAATTTGAATCCATTGGTTCAAGTCCTGCCCAAGGAGTAATAGAGAACAACTTTGTTTGTCCTTCTATGTGACAGCCCTCTTGGTTTTTGAAGACGAGTTTATAGAGATGGGTCACATTCGCACATAACATGAAACCAGGGGTGAGGGGACTTCCGGTTTTATTTTCAGTACATCCAAATGTGGGCAACCATCATTTTGCAGAAAAACAGACCCATGGTTTCCCTCCCCAGACAGTGATTTGTATCTTCATTTGATAGTGCAGTCCGCTGCCTGGACCTCTGTTTCTGTGGTACCAGCATTTGCTCAAATGCTGGCACCACAGTCTGGTTGCTTTGCAAGATCTGCACTGGCTGCCGATAAGTTTCCAGGCAAAGTGCAAGGTTTTGGTTATAACCTATAAAGCTCTAAATGGCTTGGGCCCTGGGTATTTAAGATAACGTCTTATTCATTATGAACTCCACTGCCTATTGAGATCAGCAGGAGAGGTCTGCTGCAGCTGCTACCGGCTCGTCTGGTGGCTACTCAGGGATGGGCCTTCTCAGTTGCTGCCCTGATGCTTTGGAACACGCTCTCTGCTGAAATAAGAGCCTCCCCATCTCTATCATTTAAAAAAAAATCTTTAAAGAAACATTTGTTCACCCAGGCTTTTAGTTAAATACCTTTTTAATAGTGTTAACTTCATTTAAAAATATTGTTTTAAGGTTTTAAATTCTTATGTTTTAACTTTTTGTTGTCATTTATTTTAACCAATGTTTTAATTTGTCATTTATTTGTTTTAACTAATGTTTTGACTTTTTGTTTTTGTTGTAAACTGCTCAGAGACGTAAGTTTTGGGCAGTATAAAAATATATTAAACAAAAAAACAAACAAACCAGAGTTGAGGGAGGAAGTTCCTCCCTCACTCCAGCTGCTATTGGCTGCTGGGGCTGTCCTTCAGTAAAGAAGGAAGCCCAGGCAGCTAGTTCCCCCTCCTGACTGCAGAGAGGGCAGGGGCGTAACTACTATTAGGCAAGGGGAGGCGGCTGCCTGGGGGCCCCCACGCCTCGAGGGGCCCCCCAGAGGCAAGTCACATGACTATATATTGTGAAGTGTGTGTGTGTGTGTGTGTGTGTGTGTGTGTGTGTGTGTGTGTGTGTGAGCGAGGGGCCCATTTTAAAATTTTGTCTCTGGGCCCACTCCAGCCTTGCTACGCCCCTGAGAGAAGGAGCTCTCCTGGAATTTGGAAAGGAGAGTGGGGAGAAGGAGGCGTAGAACTGCAGGTCCACTGGACCCGTAGTTCCACATTACATCTGAAGGCAGCCATGGTTTCCTCTATAATACAAGCTCATGTCTTTGTGTACACTGCTGTTAATTTTCCTGTGTTTTCCCTTTGCAAAGGAAACCAGAATATTAGATGCTGTTTTAAGTAACTGGCAGCAGTTTCTGTGAAATGAAATGCCACTTTAACCTGCCTGATATGCCTTTGATGTCAGATTCATACACTAGAGGCAGTTCAGAGTTTTATCTAGATACCTTAGGGGTTTGTCAGTACTCAGAAACAAAAGACACACTCATTTATTTCTCATCTATGAAGATCAGATTTTCCAGGCATACCAGGGGTATTAGCCACAATCTAATTAAGCACTAATGCATATGTAGACGGTTCATTATTAGGAACTTAATGATGATTTGGTGAACTGAGAACAGCAAAGACCACTGAAACATGATCTTCATTTACTAAGCATATTTGTCTTTCCTATTGATCTGTGCTCATATGCTGTTACATTTCTATAAGGTTGAAAAGGCCTTTGTTCAATTTAATTTCCAGCAAAGCACAACACATTTGTAATTCATTCTCAGTTATTTAGTGAAATATTCTTTTTTTAAATACTTTTTCCTTTGCTTTGTGTGTGTGCTGGATTTATTATCCTGATAGATACAGGTTGTGGGCCTTTTTTAAAAAGAGAGAAATTAGTTTATTAAAAAAAGGGAAACAAAGCCCTCAAGGGGATTTAAAAAAAAAAAAAGACGGCACAGTTCTGTGGTCTTGAAAGAGACCTTTATCCTAACTCACCAACAGAAATTGGCATGCAGAAATGGATTTGTATGTACAAAATTGCTGTCATGCAGGTATAGCATGCTGCTGGCCTGCAAATCCCACAGTGGGGCAATACATGCAGTATTCAACATAGGAACATAGGAAGCTGCCATATACTGAGTCAGACCATTGGTCTATCTAGCTCAGTATTGTCTTCACAGACTGGCAGCGGCTTCTCCAAGATTGCAGGCAGGAATCTCTCTCAGCCCTATCTTGGAGAAGCTAGAGAGGGAACTTGAAACCTTCTGCTCTTCCCAGAGCGGCTCCATCCCCTGAGGGGAATGTCTTACAGTGCTCACACTTCTAGTCTCTTTTTCATATGCAACCAGGGCAGACCCTGCTTAGCTAAGGGGACAAGTCATGCTTGCTACCACAAGACCAGCTCTCCTCTCCTCTCCAGTTGGAACTCTGAGCAGAAGCTTATGGTCAGCAGCTATAAGTATTGCAGTAGATGTTCAGCCTTTAGCTTGGGGTGATTGTTCTGTAGATCAGAGTGAAAATGTGCTGTGTACTATTTCTTTATGAAGCAAGCCGAGAAGGCCCTCAGGTTTAGATGCTCATGTTAAAGAACTGGGGAAACCATTTCAGTTTTGCAGCAAAAGGCCTGTGTGAATAGTTTGGGCTGCATGATCATCTCAGGGGCCCATCCAACTGTAGACCTAGATGGACTAATCACTAAAGACAAACTGCAGATAAGCTGTGCTTGTTTCCACCACTACCGCCACGAATCTAAGTTTTATATCACTATAAAACTATCAGTGACCCCTGCTAACTTGGCAAAGAGGCACCTTTTACCGTGGTGATTCTCGTCATTTGGCAGGGGGAGAGTAACTGGCCCTATCCACCCCCAGCACAGTACCTCCAGTGACTGTTGCTGGTGTCTATCTTACGTTTCTTTTTAGATTGTGAGCCCTTTGGGGACAGGGATCCATCTTATTTATTTATTATTTCTCTGTGTAAACCACCCTGACCCATTTTTGGAAGGACGGTATAGAAATCAAATCAAATAGATAGATAGATAGATAGATAGATAGATAGATAGATAGATAGATAGATAGATAGATAGATACTGGAGTTTCCAGTGAGTTGTAAGCAATAAATAGCTGAGTTATCAGAAGATGTCTGCTCTGTGCTTAAAACTCACATACTTGGGAGTAAACCAGCCCTTGAACACAAGGAATTGCTTCTAAGGACTTGCCTTCTTCCATGGGTAGCTGCCCAGGTATTAACAACAACAAATATTCCTTGTTATCTTTCTCTGTACCCACTTGCTTTGAAAGTGAAACAGGTGGGGTTTTTCACTGTGCTTTTTAAAATGATCATTATCATTAATCTTTTTGCAGCATTTTAAAACTACAACTGTATTTTGATTATTCAAAAATTTACAATTCTTAAAATTGTATCAACATTTCATTAAAATTCTGTATTCCATCTCTCTATCTCACACACACACACACACACACACACACACACACACACATTTTTAAAATAAATGTTGACTTTTTAAAAAATTACAGCACAGGATTTTCAAAGCTTAATTTAATTTTAAAACGTGCATATGACAAATTTCTAAGCAAAGATTAACTAAAACTACTTATTTCATGCTTTTGTTTTGAACTTCACAAACTCACTCACTCTTCTTTAATGGTTCTTTCAAGTTTGGTTAAATTGGCCAACATGATTCACAGCATTATGTCAGTTTAAAGTTGCTGATCTGCAAGAAGCCTCTAGCATGTTCACTTATCTCATCTCCCTCCAAAAGTCCTTTTTACTTGCATAAATATATTCCTTAGGGCTGCACAACTCTTAGGAACATATTCCTACAAGTGGAAAGGAACATATTCCTACAAGTGGAACATTGGGATTTTGTCATGGACATTGTCTCAGTTCTTTGGGTGGGTCATGCTTGTCTGTGTTTGAATGTGTCTATGTACTGGCTTCAGGGTGGAGTCACAGTTTGTTTGTCTGCTTCTCATTTGCTGACTTAAATTCAAACTGAGAGGTTCACCCCCTCTCTGCATAAGAGACTTAGTCTAATTTTTACTAATAAATAACAAACTCTTGTTTCTCACTGTGTAATCACTTATACAAGATAAGTAATTTCTCTGCAACACTTAAGTCAACATAGTGCTATGGCAACTTGTCCTTATTTGAGGCTTTTTATATCACTTGCCATCTCCTTAAGGAGCAGAAAGAGATCTTTTATATCTGCCCCATCCTCTGCTTTGTTGTCCATCTTAGGCATCTTGGGGTCTCCCTCAGCCTTCTTGGTTGTCGCTCTGTGTTTCTTTTTACTCCCATCCCTCCGCCACATGGCCTGCCCCCCTCCGTAGCTCTCCTTCCTTAACTCCCTCCCTCCCTTCCCTCCCTCCCTCAGGCCCCCGGGCTGCTGCCAAGCCTTTTTCGTGTTTCTTTGGAACTCCGGTAGCAGTAGGGCTCCGAGTAGCAATCTTCTTTGCTTCTCAAAATGGCTGGAGTGCAGACATTATTTTCAAGTTAGCATTCCAAATATGCCATGCAGCTTCAAGGAGCCAAATGGGGTTCTGCTGCCCATACTGTCCATCCAGAACCATTTTCTCAGCAGACGAAACAGTGCAGGGAGCCTCCTTGCCTTTCTGCTAGAGTTGCTTCACAATGTGCACACATGACCTTAATCCAGTGATTGCTGTCACCAAAGCATTTCTCCTTGGTTGACATCTACTTCAGTAACATGTAAAATGTCTGCCTGTGTGGTTTGATTTTATTGTGTGGTTAGACCCATGCAATCAATGCAGCTCCCAATGTGATGGGAGTAATTAATGTGGGCATAACAGCCCAATGTATGGAAATCGCAAGTCACGCACCTGGATAGAAAAAAAAATTGACATGGCTCTATTGGTCTACCACTCATGTATCTTTATAGTTCTCTGCAAATATCTTCCTTCTATTCTTCGGGTACTCCAATTCTTCCTGTGCTCTTTACCATTGAAATGGTGGCATCATTGTTCACATTTCAAGCCACTCCCATCTTTGCCTACTTTTCAGGTGACTCATGCCCCTTTTACAGGCCCCCTTTCCTGTCCTAGTTTTCTGTCCTAGTCCATGTACTCCACATCATCTGTGAACTATACATCAGGAGAGCATGTCACCCTGGGAAGCCTTGCTTCTCCACAGGATGAGCTTGAAACTATTAGAATCTTAATGTTGTGACTGCTGTAAAGTTTGGCCTGAGATCTGCTTGTTTGTTTATGGCTGATAAGAAATGCTGGCTGTATGGTACCATCTGGTGAGAGATTGCAGCTGAAGAAGAGAGAACTGAAAACATATATCCTATATGACAAGTTCTAACTGGAGGTGTGATTCCTGCTCCGGCACAGAGGGAAGGACAGTCAATTTTTATCAGCAGCTGATTCCTCCTGAGGACACAATAGCAATGGCGTTTTGGCAATCAAATGTTACACAAAGTTAGTGCTTGACTTCAGGCCCTGCAGATGGCAGTTTCTTACAGTCTGTTGATCACTGCTTATTAGAGTGTGTGTGTGTTTCTGTTTTATAATTTTGATTTAAGGGCTCTATTATCTGAAAGTAAGGCTTAGCCCAATGCAATGAAAACCAGATTAGAAACAGTTCACATCATCTGACTCAGTTCTTCTCTGTTCATCACACAGATGGGCTTCGCACTTGTGTGAAGTAGAATTCGGGAACCTTCCAAGCTTTCCCCTTTCCAGATTTGCATTGAGGCTTCTCCCCCTATCTTCCTAGGTCATGTGCTCCACACTCTCCTCCTCAGTTCTTCTTTGTCTGCCAGAGAAAGATCATCTCACTGAAAGCCTTTCATAGCTATCTGTAAAACAATTTCCTTAATTTTCTCTCTCTTTGTTTATTTTCTGTTTTCTTCTGTTAGTATTTCTGACTATCTGTTCATTTGTTTGTTTGCTTTTCACTGCATTAATTCCTTTCCCACCCCCACCCTTCAGAGGAGCACTGTTACCGCCTAAATTTCATGGTCTCTAAGGTAATGTTCAAGCGTTGCTCAGACTGTCAGGAGACAATTCACCCCTCTGATGACATAACCTCTGTTGTTGTTTTGTTGGGGAAAATCACATTTGCTTGTGGCCTGTGCACATTGTCAAAAATTCACATGTCAGGCACAACAAAACAGAGCTTCCAGACTTCATTTGTCATTGTGGGAATGGGCCCTGTCAGCACCCCACAATCATGGAACAAACAAGTGCCTTGTCCACTGACCGCCCAACTAACACAGCTCCAGCTGAGGCAGGGACTGCCCCACTGGGAGGAACTGGGACTCTCAACATGACTCCCTTGGCCTCCCCCACCAAGCTATCAGCCACCTCTGCAGCGCTACCACCTGCTCCACTATCCCGGGGACATGCGGTGGTGTCTCCAACCTTGCCATCATCAGGGGAGGCCCAGCTCGCAAACTCTGGGCTCCAGCCTCCATCTCAGCCCTAGAAGCAGCAAAAGACAAAACGGCACTTGCCCTACTCAAGACTTGGCATGAAAGCCAAAGAAGAAGAAGGCTTCAAAGATGCCCAGTCCTCAGGGCAGTGTGCATGTGCAAACTGTGCAACCAGAATCAACGCACCAGTCTCTTGCCATGCAGCCTTCAAAAGTAGCTGCAAAGATGAAGCACTGTACACGCTTGGTGCAGGGAGCGGTAGAGACCACGCCCCACACGATTTCGGCCCCAATCTCCTGGCCCACCTGTCCCTCACCAGATGGAGCAACCCAGTCCTAACGATAAAGCCACCTCGCTACACCCCAGACCTGAACTGATCGCTACTGAGGTTGGACCCATACTATCCCATGGATGATGGGAGAGACTCTGAGAGGGACTTCTGGCACTTGGGTCTCTTGAGGTCAAGATATTGTTCACTACCAAGGGGTCCAGAAAGATGTAGGAGGACCCTTCCCCGTCTTACCATTCACAGCATGATTGTGCCTACTGCAATGCTGACTATTATGGCTATGGAAGGGCTAGTGACCATAACAGTGATAGATATGGTTTAAAGAGGCAGATATATAATGCTCATAGTTATGAGGGCATCCACTGGGCCTGTGACCACAGATAACGCTATAGATCTCAGTCTAGGTTGCCATAACACAGCTATCTGGTGTGTTATGCCCAGAGCCCCTGGTGGCGCAGTGGTAAAACTGCCGCCCTGTAACCAGAAGGTTACAAGTTCGATCCTGACCAGGGGCTCAAGGTTGACTCAGCCTTCCATCCTTCCGAGGTTGGTAAAATGAGTACCCAGAATGTTGGGGGCAATATGCTAAATCATTGTAAACTGCTTAGAGAGCTCCGGCTATAGAGCGGTATATAAATGTAAGTGCTATTGCTATTGCTATTGCTATCTGTCCAGATCACACTCCCCCCGTAGGAGATCGCCAACCCCACAATGGGATAGACATCACTGCTGTGAACATTTGCACCCAGAAGGACGTCCACCCCCACAAACGTTGACCTCAGTGACTAGCCTTCGTATGCCCTCAGCACCTCAGCCAGAGCAACCCATGTCTCTTGCATCCACACAGCCAGTAGGTGCTGTGCCAAAGCAGGACCTCTCGATGGCACCTCTTGAGAACATTACTCCAGAACCATCTGACAGGATTCTAGAATCATCAGCTTCAGAATCAAGTTCAGAGGAAGACACTGATTATTTGTCCTCACCAGACCAAATATATATCTACTAGGCACAGTCTGGGAAGCACACTGGTGGAAATTTGAACTAACAGCCTCTTGCTCCCTAGGCAAGTTGCTTCCCCGCTGTGCAACCGCAGCTGATTCCACTCTCCTAAACTAGCCAGTAAATCCATCGCTGTCCTCTATTATGTTGACGATGCAGTTATTCTATCTAGAACATCTGTTGGCATGAGAAGAGCTTTATGTAGGTTTGCTCAGTATTGTGAAGAGGAGTATTTATCTATGAATGTACAAAAGATTAAGATCATGGTTTTTGCTTTTAAAAAACCTAAGAAAAGAAGCATGTCTGGTGGATTAACAGGGAGGTAATTGATCAAGGAAGGACTTATAAATACCTGGGAGTGTTCTTCAGTGAAAATGGCTCTTGGAGGGCCCACTGTGAGCATGTTGCAACTAACGCTCAGAAGAGTGTCTCTACTATTTTAAAATTTTTCTTTCACAGAGGTGGCCACGGTATACCAGCTGCAGTTAAGGTCTATGAGGCTAAAGTGCTCTCACAATTGATGTATGGTGCTGCTATTTGTGCCCCGTATTCCTTTAAACAAATGGAGGTGGTTCAATCAAAGTACTTGCGTGTTCTATTCTCGGCCCCCAGATGAGTGCTTAATGTCATTCTATGGCTGGAGGCTGGCCTAAAAAGAGTGGAGGCCAAGGTTTGGATGAATGTATTTAACCTTTGGATGAAAATCATTTTCTGTCCAAAAGGGCTAGCCCCTCTTGTTTTGGAAGACAGCTTCCAATCTAGCTGGCATAAATGATTCTATGTTATGTTGGGCAAGCATGGATTCTCCCCTCAATTTCTAATGCCTCTGGGCCTTGATGCTGCTAAAGGGCCTATAAAACAATGTATAGCAGAGCCCCTGGTGGTGCAGTGGTAAAACTGCTGCCCTGTAACCAGAAGGTTACAAGTTCAATCCTGACCAGGGGCTCAAGGTTGACTCAGCCTTCCATCCTTCCGAGGTCGGTAAAATGAGTACCCAGAATGTTGGGGGCAATATGCTAAATCATTGTAAACCGCTTAGAGAGCTTCGGCTATAGAGCGGTATATAAATGTAAGTGCTATTGAAAAGCAGAGCAACCTGGCACAAATTGCTGCAAGAAACTTTCTTAGTAGTTTCACGAATTACCTGGAACCAGCCCACTATTTAATGAATTTAACTACCTTGTCCCAGAGAAGGGCCTTCTCCCTTGCATGATTTAACTCATTCCTATCTGAGTGTACTGGAGGGTAGATAGCATAAAATCCGTATTACCAGTCAAATCTGTCCTTGTGGGCAGGGCGTTGAAACTGTGACATGTTTTTCTATACTGTACATTTTACAGGGATATTCATATTTCTTTTATCTCCCCCCTTTTACCAAACATTCCTGTTAGAACAGATGATGGATATACAACTTTTTTATTAGCTGATCAATGTGGATCTACAACACTGTGTGTGGCCAAATTTTGTGCAGCCGCATGTAAGATCAGGTCTGAGTTTATCTAAGTATTTTGCATTACTTGTACTATTTTTATTGTGTTTTATTTGTTTCTGTGATGTTGAATAATGACTGTAGTAAAGCATTCATTCATTCAGTACCAAAGACAGATGCAGACCTATGCCCCATTTTAGATCTTTGACACCTTAACTCCTTGGTCATTTACAAGTGCTTCCGGATGCTGACAGTATCAGACATTATTCCTCTGCTTTTGGAAGAGATGTGGTTCGCTTCCATAGATTTAGAGGACACTTATTGCCGTATGACCCCAACAAAGAAAAATTCTACATTTTCAGATAGGGTCATGCATGTTCCATTTCAAGGCGATGCCCTTTGGCCTCTTCTCCATCCCAAGGGTGTATACGAAATGTATGGCAGTGATGGTAGGCCATCTACAGGAAAAAGGAACACAGATCTTTTCTTTCTTGGATGACTGACTCCTAGCAGCCCCTTGTCCAAAAACTCTTTGCAGGGGTCTTCAAGAGACCACTTATCTCCTGCAACAATTAGGCCTGAACATAAATTACAAGTCTCAACTGACACCCACTCGCAGGATAGAGTTTGGGGGCATTGTATTCGACTCCATAGCAGCTGCGGTGACCTTACAGGACAATAGTAGAGAACACATCACGGACCTTGCTTGCTGTCTTTGACAGTTGCCATACCACCCTGCAAGACAAATACAACACATGTTAGCTTTAATGGCTTCCACAACCTCAGCTTTGCCAATTGCCAACCTACATATGAAGCCTCCAAAGAGGTGGTTCCTCGATATTTTCAAACCTACAAGAGATCACCAATTGAAGACACTAGAACTACCGTGCTCAGTTCATATTGCTCTCACCTGGTGGACCATCAGGTCAAATCTGTGTCAATCTACAACTTTCACCAGACCAGGTCCTCAGGCTAACCTCGCCATGGATGCATCAGAAGAATGCTGGGATGCCCATTTCCTAAACCTTCACTTAAATGGGCACTGGTACAGGGCAGAGGCATGGCACTGTATAAACTATTTGGAACTTTTGGCAATTTTCCAAGACCATGAGGGCTTTTCAGCCAGAGCTCATAGGTTGCCATGTCCAGATGGACAACACCACCATGAAGGTTTACACAAACAGGCAGGGTGGGGCAGAGTCATGCTCTCCGGTAGCCTTGACACTAGAGATCTGGCACTGGGTGCTCTGTCACTGCTTTAACCTCCCAACAATTCACATCAAGGGCCTACATAACACAGTGGCAGATAGTTTGAACAGAACCCAGACAATCTCACATGAGTGGTGATTACACCCGAGAGTGTTGAAGGAGGTTTTCCAAAGCTGAGGGAAACCTCAAATAGACTTGTATGCCAGTTTGAACAACCACCAATGCCCAATCTTCAATACCAGAGCAGGTATTGGGCAGAATTCCAGAGGAGACACCTGGTCGAGCATTTTCACTTACCTGTTTCCTCCAATCCTATTGATTCCATGAATATTTCAGCAGATAGAGCAGGAGAAGGTGAACTGCATCCTCATTACACTGTGGTAGCCATGTCATCATTGGTTTCCCCAGTTGCTGTGTCTGTCATGGAAGTGTTTCTGCCATCTGCTGATGCAACCTGCACTTCTGTCTCAACAGAACAGCAAGATTCTCCATCTGCACATGACTACTCTGCACCTAACGGCATGGAGAATTCAACTGACTGGACTTCTGAACTACAGGAGGTGCTAACAACATGTAAAAAGCCCTCCACAATGACCTCCTACAAAGTGAAATGAAAGCATTTCTCAGAATACTCCGGTCATTTGGGACTTTCTGATCCCGCTATGGATCTTCTGACTCTCATTCTTTCACATTTACTGCGGCTAATGAAGACAGGTCTGCCGATGCCTTCTATTTTACACCTTGTAGCAAGTGCAGCCTTTTGGTCCTTGCCTTCATCAACTTCTCTATTCACCATGCCAAAGGTCAAACAATTCCTGAAGGGTCTAGCATATTTACACCCGGCTGTCCCAATAATAGCACCACTGTGGGACTACCCCAAGTCTTGTCTGCTCTCATGGGCAAGCCCTTTGAACCTCTGGCCACTTGTGACCTCCATCTCCTGACATTTAAGACTGTGTTCCTGGTGGCTATAACTTTTGCCTGTAGAGTGGGAAAGGGTGGGAAAGTGGAAAATAGAGTGGGAAAGGGTGCTAAGCTCTGACCCACCTTAATTTTTCAAAAGCAGAAGGTCACCCTCATGCCAGATGTCTCCTTCTTGCCAAAAGTGGTTTCCACCTTCCATAGGTCCCAAATGATTTCCTTGCTAGTGTTCTTCCCTAATCCAGCATCCACTGAAGAATGCAGATGGCACACTTTAGAAGTCAGAAGGGTATTAGATTTCTATATTCAGTGCATGTCTTCCTTCAGACAATCACCAGCATTGTTTGTGACCCATGGAGAACCACTCAAGGGGCAAAGGACCTTCGCACAATCCATTTTGGCTTAGATAATGCAGACTATCAAGGTAGCTTATCAGGTGGCTGACAAACATCAGGGTCCATTCTACCAGGGAAGTTGCCTACATCCATGGCTTTTGACTGGGGACTGCCACTAGAATCAATCTGCCAAGCAGCAACTTGGTTATCCCTGATGTCTTTCATAAGACATTATGCTCTGGATCTCCAGGCACATAAGGACTCGGCCTTTGGAAGGTCATTTTACAGTCCCTGTTCCTCTAATGGACTGTGAAGGCTCACCTGCCTCTCTGGGTCTTTGGGCTCTGCTTCCCTCCTCCAGTGATGATAGGAGCTTGTGATGCACTCATCTATGTGATGGACTGTAGTGGTCCATGTCACCCTCTGCACCTCCAGCCAGCTGCTTCTAACAAAAACAAAACAAAACTCCTTCTTCCTCCCAACGGCTCTCTGGTTCCCACCCTTTTGGTCCTTGACTTCATTGACTTCTCTATTCACCATGCCAAAGGTCAAACAATTCCTCAAGGGTCTAGCATATTTACACCCAGCTGTCCCTATAATAGCCCTACTGTGGGACTACCCTCGCAGTGTCCCCACCCCCAATCCCATCTCCTCTCCTGAGCAGTCTCAGTGTTCTTGTCCTTCCTGAAAACAATTATGCAGTTTTCCCCCAAGCAGCTGCCTCTCCATTCACTTTGCTAAATCTATGTGCTTCATATGCATATTTATATAATAAGCTACATCCTGAGTAGGCATCAGAAATCTAATAGAATTATCTGTGTGCAGTGTGCCAAAAACTTCATGGAGAAATCATTTGCTCCAAGTTCACCTTTGGAGTTTGAGGGAATCATGTCAGAAAAGAATAATTTCCTTGATGCACATCATCTGTCCTAAAGTGGAACACTGACAAAGAACTTCATAAGAATTCCCTTGCTGTTCTCCATGGGGGAAGGCCATAGGTCGAAAAAGTATACCTGGGCAGTATACCAGGGGAAATATACCTTGTTAACCCTATTCTGTTACATGAAAAACTTACCAAAAGTCCCACGCCTAGCTGGGCTGGGCCGGGCCAGGCCACATGGGAGTGTCTAGAAGTTGAAGAAAAATGTGTGGTGATTTTATGTTTAACTTTTATGTCAAATGCCTACTGTGGTGTTAGAAGAGCACATGATGCTGACTTACAGTTATGTTAAGAGATGCATCAGTTTGGTCATATGCTATGACCAGCTGCAGATCGCTTAGAAGCTGTTCTCAGGAGCAGCCTAGCCTCTACTTGTGTGGAGCACCAGGATCTGTGTGGATCCCAGAGCTCCCTTCCAGCCTAAGCCCAGCTCTTAGACAAGATTAAGGTAGCTAGTGCTCCCTTAACCCGCCTGCCTTTCTCATGTGTCTCCTTGGCTCCACAGAGCTGAGAAGACACAGAGACAGTTGCCTAGAGCGCCCATCTGACAGGGGAGTCCCCCAAAGCACTGTGTTAGTCATGCGGTGCCTTATGGGATATAGTCATGCGGTGCCTTATGGCCAAGAAAATGAGTCCGGGCCTCTGTTGCTCCAAGCTGCCAGAAGCAGTGCAGATGGTCATCCATACTGCTCCCAGCAGCACAGGTTGTGTGGGCACACAGTTTGTGCACCAAAAGAATAAAGAGGGATTGCCTGGGGGAAAGGTAGGTTTAACCCTGCCTTCCTACCTGCCCACCCTACTGCCCGTCCAGCCGTGTGAATGGGCTCTTAGCTCATCCTAAGTTGCAATTGTTCCTGCCTGCAATAAAGGCTTCTCAGCATGCTTAGAGCTTCCATTGCAACAGGATGTCTGGGAAGTGCAGTTTCTGTATTCCTGAGGAGGATTTAAAAAACAACAACCCTAATACTAAACTAAAGTCCTTCAGTGTTGGCAGTAAAGGAACTCTGGGCGTGCTGAAATCTTAATTGCATGGGAATTCAGGATAAGCCCCTGGCTTTTTGCCAGTCTTTCCTGCTGGAGTTTCTCCTCCATGCATCTCACAGCTTGGTAGTTTTCTGGAAGTGTGGGGAGAAGGTAGGGAAACCAGCAGACTGGCACTGGCAGAGGACTGGTGCTGAGGCATTACTGTTAGAAATTTTGAGGGAAGAATTGCTTCTGCTCAGAATGGCTGGAGGATTTCCAAACTGTGGACTTTATATTCTGGCCCTCCCATTTCCAAAATGTGCTGTTGTCACTTCTAGTTTTTGCAAATTGCAGGTTTCATGCCCTATAACCTTCCAGAAACCTTGACCAATTTAGGCATAACCCTGTCCAGTTACAGACAGCCTAGCTTTATACAGCAATGCTCTTACTCATGCAGACCAGAAAGCAAGCTCTGTAGTGTCCTCACAACACTATCTCCCAGACTCAGCCATGTGTCTACTGTGAATCCACAGTAAAGAAACCAGCTTATGGTTAAGAAGGTTCTTGAAATGGCATGGTCATTCCTTACTAATAAGCTCTGTAATAATAAGCCTGGCTTGAGGATTTTTATTGGTGTTTAAGAGGTAATGAGAATTCTTTGTCCTTCTGAGTAAGTTTACACCACTTGGGAAATTTTAGCAAAATCCACTTCGTGCTCTTATGGTTCATTATTTCAGTGCTACAGTTCCATTGCTTGTCTAACATTCAGATTTTCTGTTTGACAAAAAAATTGAATCATTTCAGTCATGTATAAGGAGCCCAAGGAAATCTATGGAAAAGGATATTATAACTTCATCTCCAATGCCCTTGCCTCTCTGTCTGGCTTAATAAGAGCAGTTCAACTCTTCATTAGCCCTGTCCTTAATCCATTAGTTCCATTTATGCTGAGAATTAGGCATATAAACAAAATCAAGAGATTATGCAGCTGGGTGCCAACTTTTATGCGCTGCAAGGACTCCTTTGGTGAATGCAGCATTTCTGTTTAAATGAGGGTGAATGCGTTTTGGATGTGCTCCACCCACACTCCATTTTGACTGCATTCATATAATCACAGTGGCCCTGATTAAAGATCTAATCCTGGTTATCTGTGCTGGTTAAATGTGATTTAAGCAACATTTAAGCAGGTTGACCAGAATTGCCCAGGAATTCTGCATTCTCACATCCAGCTCTGCAGAGCTCAGCAATCTTGGCTAGAGAGTTAACCAGGATCATCATGATTGTGTGAATGCAGCCTCAATAACTCAACTTTTAATAGATGTTATAAAGATGGAAGGTTTTAGCTTCAGGTTCAGATATCAAAGGCAGAATCTGGCCCTTTGTATCATATAAATACATATAGGAGGCTGCTTTGTACAGAGTCAGACCATTGGTCCATCTAGCTCAGTATTGCCGCTCTCCACATGAGTAGGGTAGAGAGCTGTGAGGGGGCTTGCAGGGAGCAGTCAGCTTGGCCTGGGCAGCTGGATCGGCTGCCCACATGATTACCAGCTCAGTCACGGAGCCAGTTGAGGCAGCAGGGATTGGGGGCCTCCTAGTGCCCAGAAGTCCCAGAATGACCCATGCAAATGTGTGGGGCATTCTGGGGACACCCCCCCCGACACTGGGAGGCTTGTTTTGGCCTCCCGGTCAGTCTCCTCATGAGTCACCGCAGCGCGGAGCCGTGCCACAACACCACACAATCTGGAAAATGGGGTTAATGGGGCACATGCTCCACTAACCTCATTAAAGGTGGGCTGCTGCTGGGTCCCAGCAGTTCACATGCGTGGTGGAAACTGGGCTGGGCTCCCTTAGCCTGGTTTCCACCACTGGTGAGAATAGCCTCAGTGACTGGCAGTGGCTCTCCATGGTTTCAGGCAGGAGAACTTTCCAGCCCTGCCAGGAATTTAACCTGGGACCTTTGTGTGCAAATCAGATGTTCTACAACTGAACTATAGCCCCATCACAATGGCATGTTAAGCAGAATATAAATCACAGGCAGATTGAAGTTATACGATTTTTTTTATTCCTGTATCACTGTCATTATTTCCTATAATGTTTATTCCTATCTGCAGTCAAAGAGAACTTACTGGTGATGTTTTGGGGTTGTCAACAGGCCTACATTCATTTCACATCCATCCCCCTTCGTTCATACAGGCTGGCACCCATAACATTCAGGTCCCCTGCTGATCCCTGTATCATTAATTTCATGCAGTGCATGTCAGATGCCGTAGCAGTGTCAGCTGGGTTATCCACAGAGTTGTCATAAGTGCTATAGTTACATAATAAGGACTCTGTATCTAACATTTGCCTGCATTTACGATTCCAGGACAACATCCTCAAATTACCAGACACTGTCTGGACTTGAGAGCACATCCAGTTCTAATATCTGGCTAAAGTTTCCCTTTTTTGTTGGGTTTGGTTGATTGTTTGGATTTCTTACCTCCCCTGTAGTATGTGGCTTGTGGCACATTGTGGTCTAGGTTGCATACACTAGAGGGTGCTGATGGCTGGATGGCCCCTCCTTGCACTAGGAGAAGAGTCTGAATTTGAAGGCTTCTTGTTCTCCTTCAGGTATGACTCCATGGCAGAACAATCATAGGAACATAAGACGCTGCCATATACTGATTTGGACCATTGGTCTATCTCGCTCAGTATTGTCTTCACAGACTGGCAGTGGCTTCTCCAAGGTTGCAGGCAGGAATCTCTCTCAGCTCTATCTTGGGGAAGCCAGGGAGGGAACTTGGAACCTTCTGATGCTCTTCCCAGAGCAGCTCCATTCCCTGAGGGGAATATCTTACAGTGCTCACACTTCTAGTCTCCCATTCATATGCAACCAGGGTGGACCCTGCTTAGCTAAGGGGACAAGTCATGCTTGCTACCACAAGACCAGCTCTCCTCTCCTCATCATTTAGAAAGCATATGGCATCTGCATCTTGTTCTGCTGATATAGAGATGCAGATTTCATATCATGGGGCTCTCTATATAACAATTTTTTTTTAAAGGCATGACCAACACTCACACTCATCAGAGCTGTGGGAGGCAGACACACGGGGCTGCAGCTGAAGGAGTCTGCCCAAGACAAGAGCATAAGAACAGCCCTTTTGGATCAGGTCCAAGGCCCATCTAGTCCAGCATCCTGTTTCACACAGTGGCCCACCAGATGCCTCTGAGAAGCCCACAGCCCTCTGAGAAGCTGAGGGCATGCCCTCTCTCCTGCTGTTGCTCCCCTGCAACTGGTAGTCAAGACTAGTAGCCATTGATAGACTTGTCCTCCATCAATTTGTCCAAGCCCCCTTTAAAGCCACCCAAGCTAATGGCTATCACCTTTCGACAAGGGGGCTTAACATTTTACCACCTACAGCTGGCCGGACAGTCTAAGAGGGACAGCTAAGGAGTAGCATCTGGTTGAAGTGCCCTGGCTAGAGCTGCCTTGTTTCTGTTTTTCTGTATTTGCTCTCAGATCTATTCAGCTGTTACAAAACCTTATCAAGTGACTTTAAATATTCTTGTTAGGACCATTAGGAGATGTTGCTGCTCTCTTCCCCACAGATCCTGTAAGCTCTAAGGACTTAGGATAAGAAAGCATGCATCTGTTTTTTCTGTAGTTATGTCCAGACTAGGAGAGGAAGACACTGGGCATACTGTAGCAATGCAAGCTTAGTGAAGGATGACTGCAGAAATATTTTGTAGACTAATTGGCTGGGCTTCACATTTTAAAAGTCTTTTTTGTCACAGAAAGGAAGGACATAGTTTTATTTCGCTGAACCTTCCTTCTCTGATAGTCCCATAGATCTGTCCTACAAAATCTCCACCTGTGCTTTAATTTGGATGGTTCAACGTATGCATGGCTTTTGCTGCCATCTAGTGCACTTTGGTATAAATAACAACCACTGTGGGAAAATGGTTGGATAATGTGTGAGAAATAAGCCAACAGAGTAGGGATGTGCATAAAACCGGTTCTCCCGGTTCGGTTCGGGTCCGGACCGGGGAGGTTCGGTTCTGGTTTTGCCGGACCACCCCCCCGGTCCGGTTCGGTTTCGAACCGGTTCGGATCCGAACCGAACCGGTTCGGATCACAAAAAGTGGCTGGTTTTGAAGGGGACATTGTGTTCTACCTGCCACCCAAATTTCAAGTCGATTGGACCTTCCTCTGATTTTTTACAAATTTTTTTTAAAAAATTAATTCTTGCCCATAACTCACAATGTGGAGCCCTTAGGGGCAAAAAAGCTGGGGTGGGTGGTAGCCACCCATGGGTGTCCTCCACCCCAAAAATCCCAAGGCAATTGGTTGCTCCTAGTATTATTGGTGAATTTTTGAAGAAAATTTTTTTTCCATTGCCTAGAATGGGGGTTTGGGGCTGCCCCAGACCCGCCTCTGTGGGGTGGCAGCACCCCCAAAGTGGGTCCGGGGCCATGGCAAAAATGCCCTCAGTCCCTCCCTGCAATCCCCGTAGAGATAGGAGTGATGGTTCTGTTGTTTTTCTGAGGTGTTCTGAGTGTAGATTCTATGATAGCTAATGAGATTTCCAATGAGACACCATGAATCCACTCTCATTTGCTATCACAGAATCCACACTCACTCAGAACACCTCAGAAAAACAACAGAACCATCACTCCTATCTCTACGGGGATTGCTGGGAGGGACTGAGGGCATTTTTGCCATGGCCCCGGACCCACTTTGGCGGTGCTGCCACCCCACAGAGGTGGGTCTGGGGCAGCCCCGAACCCCCATTCTAGCCAATGGAAAAATTTTTTTTCTTCAGAAATTCACCAATAATACTAGGAGCAACCCAACAATTGCCACCCCATCTTTTTGGCGCCTCTCTCTGGGCGCCCTAACACGTAACACCTAGTCAGTCCATCTTAATGCCAACCTACTACCACCACTCCTATCCAAGCAAGTAAGAGGAGGACACTCAGAGAGACAACACCCACTCTCTGATCTAACAAAAAGGCCACTGCTGTGCTGCCTGCCAGCACAGCAGCAGCAGCGGAGCAGCACACTAAGCACAAGAGCAGCACACACAGAGAAGAAGCAGGAGGCGGAGCAGCAGAGCAGCAGACCTGCCGCTCTGCATGATGGGTGACGTGATGCCCAAAGAAACCACCGCCTCACTCAGTGCCTGCCACTGACTAGGCCCGACAGACAGAAGCCAGCCAACCTGCTCTGCTCTGCTCTGATGCTCCCCATGGATGATGCACACACACCCTACATCTGCATCCCAATGACCAGACCAGACCAGACCAAGTGCGCAGAGTCAGCACAGGCCAGCAGCCACCAGCCCAGAAACAACAACAGCTACTACTGCTACCACCACAACCAGTGTTGCCGCTACAATAACATTCCCAGTCCAGTCACGCGCGCCACAGCCTGAGCCTAGCACACAGCCAACAGCTGCTGCCAGCCAGTGCCTGGCAAGCCCAGCCAACATGAGGAGGAGAGAGCTAACAAGTAGACGGCGCACGCACATCACCAACCCATCACGACGGCACAACTGCAAGGGGAGAGGGCACAATTACAGGCAGGAGGAGGAGGAGGAGGCAAGGCAATCCTAGCACAGATTTGAAAGTTTAAAATCCACCAGGACATCTTCTAGAATCTAGACTTCTGTTTTTTCTACCACCAGCTGTAGTGTCTAGTTAGTCAGTGTGCTGTGCAGCTGAGCTGAGCTGAGCTGAGCTGCATGTGAGGAAGGGTGATTGTAGCTAGTTCTTTAGTTTCAGCAGACTGAGCATTGAGCATGGGCAGTGGCCTTGGGAAGCAACACAATTACACGACACTCACCTGCTGCTGCTGGTTCTAGAAGTTGCCTCTTCTCGTCTTCACCTCTTCGTGTGTGTGTGTGTGTGTGTGTGTGTGTGTGTGTGTGCAGTGAGTGCATGCCTTTTGCCTTGCTGGAAAGAAATGCTTCTCTGGTCCACCACCACATATCTGCTCAAGGACACAGAGGCCCAAGGCAGAGGTGGTGGTGGCACCAGTGTGAGTGCATGTGTGCTGGTGGTGTTTGCCACCACAGGTGTTTTGTGTGTGTATGTGTGCGCTGCTAGCTAGGAGGGGGGAGGGAGGCAGGGAGGGAGGCAGGGAGGCAGGGGGGAGGAAAGGGGAGGGGGAGAGGGATGTAGAGGGGATTGAAGGGGGGAGGGTCCGGCTCAGAGTTGGTCAGCCACATATTTGTGCACACACGTGCTCACGTGTGTGCTTCGGTGGGAGAGACCAGACTCTCATCATCTTCCAGACCGGGGTTGGGGGCAGGTGAGGCGGTGGTGGGCTGGAAGGGAGGGAGGATGGAAGGTGGTGAAGAGGAAGGGGAGAGGATGAGAGGGGAAGGATGGAGGGAGGCATGGGGGGGGAGGAAAAAAAACATGTAGACAGACACACACCACACTACACACAGAAAGCATCCACACACAGAGACAGTGCTAGGCATCCATTCACACAGACAGACAGACAGACAGACACACAACAGGAAGAGACAGACTGAGCCTGCACCACACACACACACACAGAGACCCAATTCCCCCCCTGCACAGTTATCAATCAATATGTTGTGTTGGCAGCCAGTTCATTGCTATTCTGATGGTTTTGGGTTTTTTGCCATCAGCCAACATCAACAGTGACCACAATCAAGATGAACATAAGATGATAATAATTCATTCGTTTCATTTCAAAAAATCACCCAATCATTTTCTCCATGTAAACCAAGCCCCCCACACATGATTTCTGGTGACATTTTCAATAAAATCAATTCATTTGGCATTCATCATTTTGTTCTCCCTTTGTCACCTTTTTTCCTTTCTTTTGCATAATTTTGAGGCTTGATTTTGACATGGGGTTTTTAAAGAAAAAATTATTTACATGTTTATTTACTAGTATTTACATATCTACACTGCATTTTAGAACGTATACCCGCCGCTGCCGCTAAGTCTAGTACTCCGTGGGCTGTGCTACTTTGGGGGGGTGTGCCGTGCCCACGCCAGGTCCCAAAATGCTGACAGGTGGATAGATAAAGGGCCTGTGCTGGTCAGCATTGGGTTTCTTTTTAGGTGGGCGTGGGCATTGTAAACATCTGGCCAGTTGCAGCACTACAACTACTACTACAACTGCATCTCTGTGTGGGCACACTACACGCTGCGACTGGCTGGCACGGCTCAGCATCTGTCACGTCAGCTCAGCTAGAGGTGGAAGGGGGGAGGGTAGGGATAAGCAGAGGTCGAGCCAGGCAGGTGACCAACCATGGGGCAACCCACGGTAATCACTCGCCCGTCTCAAACTGCAGCTTGGGGTAGCCCAACAGGGGGAGGTTCACCTTAAGGAAGACCAGCTGCTCCACCAGACCAGGGTCCAAGCGGGAGCGAGAGGGTGTCACCACGTCCCCGGCACGTGAAAACACCCGCTCGCTCTGGACACTGGTTGGGGGGCAGGAGAGGAGGCGCACAGCCACCACCGCCAGGTCCGGCCAGACTTGGCGGTGGCTCGCCCAGAACTGTGCGCAGTCCACGCCGTCTCCCTCCACAGGCTCCTCCAAGTACTGCGCAACGCATTGCTCAGCACTGGAGGGGGGCCTGGCAGGTCGAGCCTCCCGCATACCAGGCATGGCGCCATAGCAGAACCGCTGAAACCACTGGGCCGATCTCGAGTCGGTAGCAAATGGCTGCTGCGATGGCGCCGCCTGGGATGCCGCGCTGCTGGACTGGGAAGAGGGAGGGGAAGGGGAAGCTGACGCCGGCTGGCCGCCCATGCTGCTGCTGGGTGCGGGTTGGGCCGCGAGGGCTGCCCCCGCACCACTACCAACACCCTGGTCTCTGCGGGCCCTAGCGGCCTCCTCCTCCCTAACCTTCTCGACCAGGATGCCCTTCCACCTGGGCAAGTCGTCGGCACTCACGGCATTGCCCTTGAGGGCTGGGTGACAGAGACAAGCGAGGACATACTCCTCCCTGTCTCCCAGCACATCAACGAGCCGCTTGTCAACCCCAGACCTCAGCCTCCCAGCCAGAGCACGACCCTCTGGCGTGGTCAGAGAGATATGGAGTCCACCCATCAGCTTCTCGAGACCAACAGCTGTGGGCAGCGCCTGGCTCAAGGGAGTGGTGTCGCCACACAAGCCCTTCGTGGCAAGCTGGAAGGGCTCGAGTGCCGACACCGCCTCGGACATCTGCTTCCACTCTGCGTTCGAGAAGTCGCAGACATCCAAGGACTCGTCCCTCGCCAGGGCGACAAGGGCTCTCTCCTGCTCCAACAGGCGCTGGAACAGGAGGAAGGTGGAGTTCCACCGCGTCTCCACATCCGTAGGGATGAGATGGCGAGGAAGGCCAAGGTCATCCTGCTTCTGGCGAAGCAGTCTCCTGGACTTCTCGCTGCGGTGGAAGTGGGCGGCCAGCTTGCGGGACTTATCCACAAGCGTGGCCGTGGCAGCAACAGCAGCTGCGATGGGGCGGGCCCCCTTCTCCTGGGACGCCTTCAGCTCCTTAAGGCCAAGGGCGTCCCTGACGGTCAGATGGAGCATGTGTGCCATACACCGTATGTTCACACAGTCCATGACTGTCTCGACAGTGGCGGTAACGTTGGCTCCATTGTCGGTGACAATGAAGCCGCGGGAGAGGTGTGGACACCCGCCAATCCACTCCTCTATCTGGTGGTCGAGTACGGCCGCCACCTCCTCCGCGGTGTGCCTCGTGTCCATCGTCTCCACGTGCAGGACGGCCCACCTGTGCCGTAGTGCAGCGGGAGCCGCGCCGGACCCGGAAGCATCGCCCGCGGAGGTCCCCTCACTCTCCGGTCCCCACCAGTGGGCAGTGAGGGCCAGGAAAGAAGCGTGCATCCCACTGACACTGGTCCAGAGGTCAGTCGTGAAATGCACGCTTGTCCCGGCCGGAGCTGCACGCAGCTCGGCCGACACGAGCTCCCTGCACCGGCGGTACAGGGAGGGGACCACGTTCCGGCTGAACGTCGTCCTTGAGGGGATGACGTATTCGGGAGCCAGGTATTGGAGAATACGGCGGAAGCCGTTGTTCTCGACCACCTGAAACGGCTGGTCATCGGTGGAAATCATCTCCCCTATGAGGCGGGTGAGGTGATGATGGTCCACGCGAACAATACGCTGGCTGCCCGAGGACTGCGTCCACCGCTGGACGGGCAGTGTAGCCTGCCTGCTGGCTGGCACACTGCCGCTGCCCGCCCTAGTGGCAGATGCACAAGGCGCACTAGCGCTGCCAGCCTGTCCCCTGAGACCTGGGTGGTGACGCTCTAGGTGTCTCCACATAGGCGTCGTACCCAGGTGCGCAGGGTCCCTTCCACGGCTGACAAGCATCCTGCAGTGGACACAGCGGGCGTGGAATGGGTCATCTTGAGGGACCTCAAAATGCACCCATGCACCACTGCCCTTGGCCTCCTGCGCCCTGGGCGCCGTCCTAGGCCGTTTCTCGCAGGGTGGCTGCAGTCCTGGGGGGGGCGGCCGCCGCTGCCTGCCCACTGCTGCCACCCAACCCGCCCCTTCCGCCCTCCACAGCGGAGGAAGGGCCCGGCTCAACTGGCATCGGAGAGGCAGGCCTCTCCTCCACCACCTCGCCAGACCGCTCCCCACCAGAGTGTCGGGCTTCACGAGGGGGGGCCCCACTGAGCGGCGAAAGGATAGGGGGAAGGGGCCCCAGAGGGAGGGAGAACCTGGCTGCATCGCTGCCAGCCGCACGGTCCTCACCGCCCTCTACCTGCTCTTCCAACTCCACAGTCTCCTCCACCTCAACAACAGGCGGTAGCTCAGCAGCACCTGGTGCCGCCGGCGAGGAGGGACCCGCCACAGCCCTAACAGTGCCACTGCCTCTGCCGCGATTGGCGGCAGCAGGCGTGGGGAACTGAATCCTGCGCACCAAAGATGGGGCCGGAGCAAAGAATTCTCCAATGGGGAGAACTGGGGTGTCCTCAGGCTCCCCGCGTCCTCTCCCTCCCCGTGCCGCAGGCGCACCCCGCACCTGGCCTCTCCCACCTCTGCCTGCCAGCCTTGAGCGAGCCCTGCCCGCCACACGGCGCTCAGACATGCTGCTAGGTCAGAAGGAGGGAGACTTTAGGAGGAAGGCCAGACAGGGTCAGAAAAATAATTTGGAGGGGCTTAGGGGCCAAAAAAAAGGCAGCTGATTTGGAGGCGGCGGGGGGGAAGTTTGTTTTCAAAAAAGGAAGCCAATTGGGGGGAAAGGAAGACTTTTTGATATGGGGGGGAAGCCAATCGAAGTGAGGGGGAGGGTGTCCTTTTTAAATTTGGGAGTCCACCAAGCCAGTTGGGGAGATGGGTCTGGGAGGGTTTTTTTTTAGAAAAATAGGGGGTTAAAGGGTGGAACCCCGGTGTGGGAGGGTGGCACGGGCAGTTGGGTGGAGTAGTTGTGGTGTGGGTGGCAAGTTTTTAGCTTTTTTTAGGGGGGAGAGTGGATGGGGGGAGGGCACAGCACCTACCAGGGGTGGGGGAGGGATGCAGTCAACGCTTGGGAACCTGCAGATCAAAGGAGGAAACCCTTATTTAGTGAACTGGAACACAAAGTGTGGGTTCTGGGGGGTGGTTCTCAAGTAATGCTCCTGTGGGGGGAGCATCAAACTCAATGCAGCCTATTTAGTGACTCTAAATTGCACACAACCAAAACCAGAACCCAGTCACACCAACACAGAGGTTGAACCCACCCACTCTGTGACTCTGCCTGCCCAATGCCATGGCAAGCAAGCAGCAGCAAACACTTGATGGCAGCCTCATGGATTGAACATCATGATCATCATCATACGTGTGTATTGGCCCAGCATGTAGTGGCAGCATCAGAGCCCAGCCAGGACCCCACTCAGACTGCCCCAGAGGCAAGGAAGCACTCTGGCATGGCATGGGCCCAGCATGTAGTGGCAGCATCAGAGCCCAGCCAGGACCCCACTCAGACTGCCCCAGAGGCAAGGAAGCACTCTGGCATGGCATGGGCCCAGCATGTAGTGGCAGCATCGCATCAGAACCCTGGACCCCACTCAGACTGCCCCAGAGGCAAGGAAGCACTCTGGAAGGCACCT
The DNA here is from genome assembly GCF_027244095.1 of Hemicordylus capensis. NCBI lineage: Eukaryota > Metazoa > Chordata > Lepidosauria > Squamata > Cordylidae > Hemicordylus > Hemicordylus capensis. Next base: position 299,340,213 of record NC_069657.1, on the reverse strand, counting down.
GTTCAAAAACCACCTGCAAGACGCATGCAATGCAACGCAACACACAGCAGCAATTTCTTTACTGGGCATGGGCATGAAGACACAAGTTTTACAACAGTACATCTCCTCTCCAAGGTTCCCTCCCTCCTCCCCACACCCAAATGCATTTCAGAATAGGGGTGTCCCTATTTAAAACCGCCAGCTAGGGAGAGAAAGGGGCAACAAAAGGTGCACAATCGCACACGCACTAACCCCTCTTCTTCCGGTCCTTCTCCTGCCGCTCACTGCTGGTCACGGATTCGCCGCCGCCAGCCAGCCACCCTGGGCTGAGACACAGCAGGGCGGCCGCACGAGGCACACAGGCAACCGGGGTAGTTCAACAACGATGGAGGGGCAGAAGTGAGGAGACAACACTATTTGTGTCGCTCAACTCACCCCCAAGCAGAGACAAAATCAACCAAAAACTATAAAAAGAAAAAAAAAACCGATGGCAGCCGCCAGGTGGGTAGGCTACTGTGTGCGGCTGCAGCTGTGGGAGAGGAGGTGGAAAGTGAAGGGGAGCAGAGAGAGAAAAGACTAAGAGAGAGAGAAAAGAGAGGGGGGCAGGGACAAAGAGAAAGAGAGGAGAGAGAGAGAAAAGAAAGAGAGAGAGAGGAGAGAGAGAGATAATAGAGAGAAAGAGGAGAGAGGAGAAGCGCAGCGCAGCAGGGAGGGGGGATTCAGGTGTGGGGGGAGGACACAGCAGTAGCAGCGGTCCAAAGAGGTGGGGGGAGCAGAGAGGGTGTGTGTGGTTGGGGGCTAGTGTGTGGCAGGGGGCCTGGGGTAAGTGGAGAGAGTCGGGGGCAAGGAGAAAAAGAGGTGGGGTGGGGGGAGCAGAGAGGGTGTGTGTGGTTGGGGCTAGTGTGTGGCAGGGGGCCTGGGGTAAGTGGAGAGAGTCAGGGGCAAGGAGGAAAAGAGGTGGGGTGGGGGGAGCAGAGAGGGTGTGTGTGGTTGGGGGCTAGTGTGTGGCAGGGGGCCTGGGGTAAGTGGAGAGAGTCGGGGGCAAGGAGGAAAAGAGGTGGGGTGGGGGGAGCAGAGAGGGTGTGTGTGGTTGGGGGCTAGTGTGTGGCAGGGGGCCTGGGGTAAGTGGAGAGAGTCGGGGGCAAGGAGAAAAAGAGGTGGGGTGGGGGGAGCAGAGAGGGTGTGTGTGGTTGGGGCTAGTGTGTGGCAGGGGGCCTGGGGTAAGTGGAGAGAGTCAGGGGCAAGGAGGAAAAGAGGTGGGGTGGGGGGAGCAGAGAGGGTGTGTGTGGTTGGGGCTAGTGTGTGGCAGGGGGCCTGGGGTAAGTGGAGAGAGTCGGGGGCAAGGAGAAAAAGAGGTGGGGTGGGGGAGCAGAGAGGGTGTGTGTGGTTGGGGGCTAGTGTGTGGCAGGGGGCCTGGGGTAAGTGGAGAGAGTCGGGGGCAAGGAGAAAAAGAGGTGGGGTGGGGGGAGCAGAGAGGGTGTGTGTGGTTGGGGGCTAGTGTGTGGCAGGGGGCCTGGGGTAAGTGGAGAGAGTCGGGGGCAAGGAGGAAAAGAGGTGGGGTGGGGGGAGCAGAGAGGGTGTGTGTGGTTGGGGGCTAGTGTGTGGCAGGGGGCCTGGGGTAAGTGGAGAGAGTCGGGGGCAAGGAGAAAAAGAGGTGGGGTGGGGGGAGCAGAGAGGGTGTGTGTGGTTGGGGCTAGTGTGTGGCAGGGGGCCTGGGGTAAGTGGAGAGAGTCGGGGGCAAGGAGGAAAAGAGGTGGGGTGGGGGGAGCAGAGAGGGTGTGTGTGGTTGGGGCTAGTGTGTGGCAGGGGGCCTGGGGTAAGTGGAGAGAGTCGGGGGCAAGGAGAAAAAGAGGTGGGGTGGGGGGAGCAGAGAGGGTGTGTGTGGTTGGGGCTAGTGTGTGGCAGGGGGCCTGGGGTAAGTGGAGAGAGTCAGGGGCAAGGAGGAAAAGAGGTGGGGTGGGGGGAGCAGAGAGGGTGTGTGTGGTTGGGGCTAGTGTGTGGCAAGGGGCCTGGGGTAAGTGGAGAGAGTCAGGGGCAAGGAGGAAAAGAGGTGGGGTGGGGGGAGCAGAGAGGGTGTGTGTGGTTGGGGGCTAGTGTGTGGCAGGGGGCCTGGGGTGAGTGGAGAGAGTCAGGGGCAAGGAGAAAAAGAGGTGGGGTGGGGGGAGCAGAGAGGGTGTGTGTGGTTGGGGGCTAGTGTGTGGCAGAGGGGTGTTGGGGGGAAGGGGAGGGGGCAACAACAAACAGCAAAGGAGAAACTGGAACAACTCGGGCAGCAGCAGCGATTAGGCTGGATGGGGTGGTTGGGGGAGGAGCTGGGCCTGGGCTAGGGTCTGGGAGGAGGGAGGGTGGGGGGGGCAGGCAGGGGGGGGGAGGAGGAGGAGGAGGGTAGCAAAATATATAAAGCAATATATATCAAGAGAACACAAGCCAGAAGTTAAAAAAAAAAATGAAAAGAAAGACTATAACCAGCAGAAAAAACTTGGGGGTGGGGGGGTGGGGAGGGTTAACCAAACACAGACTCTGAGGGGGGCCACTAAGTGAACAGAGACAATGAAACCACAATTGCTGCAAATTAATAATAGCAAATGAATAAGTGGAACCAAGCAAAGAAAACTGGACTCTGTTTGGCAGCAGCAAACTTGGGAGAAGGCTGGTTGGGGTGGGGTGTGGTTGGACTTGGAGGGGCAAGTTTGGAGCAGGGAACCAAAACTGATTATATGGGACAACAAGAAACAACAACAGAATCCTCTGGGGGTGGGGGGGAGGGATTCAGGGAACCAACTCGCAGGGCAGCAGCAGTCAGCAGAAACAAACAAAATGGTACAATTTAAGCAAAACCAGCAAGCAATATATAAATGAAACCAATGGAATGCAATGTGAAAATCAAAAAGTTGGACAAAAACAAGGCAGGACAAAGAGCAATAATTAATGGAAGAAGATTTAAAGCAATGAGGATGCAGTGGGTGGGAGTGGGGGAGGGGGAGGGTAGGCCCAAAGGATGAGAAGGGAAAGGGGGGGGAGGGGGGGAGAAAAGCAGACAGACAAGGAACAGGGAAAATTGGGGGAAATTAAGAAGAAAGTAAAGTGAAGTAACACACAGTATACAGACAAGAGACAGACAGAGAGAGGAGACACACAGAGAGTCACAAAGGGCAGGTGGACAAAGGATTAGACAGAGCACACACAGAGAGACACAGGACACAGTCAGGACTCACAGAGACACCAGAGCAGCCAGCAAAGGGCAAGCAGGTCTCAGAGATGATCCCACAACTGCAGCCAAGAGAAGTTTCCAGAGAAGAGGCTTGGGTTTATATAGGTTTGAAATTCCCTCCTTTGGGAGCCCCCACCTTTGCACTCCCCCCACGGCCAACAGGGTGCCAGCTCTCAACAGTGCAACAGCCAAGCAGCCTACCAGACCAAAGGACTCATTCTGGCCAATCAAGGATCAATAGCGCAGCCAATACAATGCCTGGAAATAGCATCACAAAATGGATGCAAGGAGGAGCAAAAGTTTCGGGAAGGAGACACAAAATGGAGGACACACTTGGAACTTTAAAGAGACACTCCAGAGACTCAATTTCATTCCCGAACCGGTTCGAATTCGGTCCGGCTCGGTCCCCGGAAGGGCCCGATTCGGTCCGGGATCGAGCCACCGGATCCGGACCGGTTCGGACGAACCGGTCCGGATCCGAACCGAACCGCACATCCCTACAACAGAGACCAGCATGAAATATACATTTCAGAAGGGAAAGGAAAACAAATCTGATCTGTTGTGATGGACAGAATTCTAATCACTCTCTCTGCTGCTTAAAGCATGAAAATCATTTTTTTTAAAGAAAAAAGTTATGTTCCAAATATAAAATGAATCTCAGAACAGGAGACAACGGTTAACATCCAGGCTAACCTTCCAAAGAAGCACCAGGCTTTCTGTTACATGAGGGGGTACAATTTCCCCTTCCCTCTGCAACAGCTTGTATCTCCCCAAACGATCACCCTGAGGGTCCCTCAACTCTCATGGACATAGTTTCAGGAGGCACAAGTGGTTGCAGAGGGAAGGAGAGATCACCAAAAATCACCCCTCCATCCATGGAAGGTTAGTCTGGATGTCACCCTGTGCTTATTTGAAATGTATTTGCAATCGTGATGTATTGTTCTTTAAATTTAAAAAAGAAAGGGGGGAAGAGTATCATAAAGTTGCACATGCAGAATAATAATAATAATAATAATAATAATAATAATAATTATTATTATTATTATTATTATTATTATTATTATTATTATTACACATGCAGAATGGGCCTTCCCTTTTTAAAAATGGCTTCCTCGTTTAACTTTTGCACATTTTGTTGGTGGAGTTGCAAGTCTTTTTCCCGAGCAAACACTTGGTAAGGATGTCAGCCACTGACTATAACTTTGCTCTGTTCTTTTCCTACTGTTTTCAATTAGGCTTAAGCTTGCGAGCATCTTCTGTACTGTTTACATTGTAAATAATCTGTATAGCCACCTGAGAAAAAGCACCATTAAGACGCATCTAATGAATAGTAGCACAGCCAGTCTTTTCGCCTCGGAAAATCAGTCAAACTGAGCTCTGAAGGGGAAGGCAAGTTCCAAAAATGACAAGATTTTTAAGGAGTCCTTTCTTTCTATACTTCCCTGAACAGGTAATGTTGTGAACTTACACAGCTGCCAGACCATTGGTCCATCCAGCTCAGTATTGTTGGCAATGACTGGCAATGGCTCTCCAGAGTTTTAGGCAGGTATTTCCCAGCCCTAGCAAGGACTGAACTTGGTATCTTCCCACACACAAAGCAGGTGCTCTGCCAGTGAGCTACAGGCCATCCCCATCTTGCCGAAGAGTGATTCCGCTGATAAAAAAATATCAGCGATATTGGAAAAATTCATATTTTAGAAATGGCCTTTGATCTAAGAGAACAATTGTCCCTCACCTTATAATGTTTTTATTTACACTGGAAAGAATATGAAATCTTAAGCACACTTGCTTGAGATTAAGTTTGTATAAAATCAGTGAAACCTTCTCCTAACGCAAATATTATTAAGTAAAAATGTATATCTCACTAGGACTGGTCTACCCCAAAACCCATATTGTGTCCCACACATTATTACATTTTAATACTATTATCGTTGCCCTTATCATTCATCTTCATTACTTGGAAATGAAATCGCTTCCTTGTCAACACGGTCATCATTTAACTAATTTACAGTACAGTGACCCAGGGAAATGTGCATCAGATTGCAGCTTTAGACAGAAAACAAACTTGGGTATGTTTACTCAGGAATAACTCTCAGGGGCTGACATCCTAATGAAGTCCATGAGCTTCTAGGGCCTCTGGGGGTGAAAGTGGAGCCCACGCAAAATTGCACTTGTGCCCCTGCATGAGTACAGTTGTGCAAGCACCTTTAGATTCTGGAGTGCTCCCTGCACTATGGAAGAGCTCTGGAAGACTGGAAACACGCAACAGTTTCCATGCAAGGGGGTGAGGGAGTTGTATGAGGGCTCCTTTCACACTCCTACAGCTCCTAGAAGCATGAAGCACTTCGTTAGATAGGATGTGAGCCACTGAGCTCAATGGGGCTCCCTCCCGACTAAGTGTATTTAGGTTTGCAGCCCTTTTTGAATATTTTCCTGAAAGGCGTTTCAGAGTTGGTTGTAAATGCTGTTTATTAAAATATTAATAAAATAATACTATTAGAGGCGATGTGGAAATTGAAACTGTTGCAAAAACATTCCCTGGTTGTCATTAAATGTATAAAAATAAAGACTGATTAAGCAGCCAGAATTATGCTAACCAAATGCCAGACGCCTAAGCTTTCTCTAGATGTTTCCACTGCTGAAGAAATATTATTATTTATTTATAAAATATATTAATCACCTTTCTGTTAATAAGACACTCCAGGCAATTTGCAATTAATAAAATTAAATCACTCCAGGAACAAGGCAACATTAATAAAAGCAGAAGACAACAAATTAAAGCCATAATTAAAGCCATTTTAAAAGGCACAGGAGAATAAAAAGTATTTAACTTCACACCTAAACATCGGTAATGGAAAGGTCTGATAGGTCTCTTGGAGAAGCCGACTCCAAAGTTACGGCATCATAAGAAAGAATGTCCTGTCCCAGGACCCACTAGCTTTAATACATTGCAGAGAAGGAACTTGAAACAAGACCTCTCTAGCAGATCATAAAGAATGAAAATATACTGGTTGTCATCCTCACTAACGGTGCTCATGTGCTGTGAAGAAGTGTCCTTGCTGTGGAGAGCTTCCTGAACTCTGTCGTGATTATCATGCATATTATATTTGCCAGTCTCTCCTTTCCCCAGAAGTGCCCTATGCCACCCAAATGTATGTCTCCGGGGGGTGCATAGCCCTCAGAGACATATTTTTGGGTGGTACAGGGCACTTCTGGTGAAATGAGAGATCAGAGAAAATCACACACTCACCCCATGTGTGATAACCACTGTGGAGCTCAGGATGTTCTCCACAGGAGCGACACTTCTTGCTGGAGTGCATGCATATGAAGCTTTTCTTCTTAAAAAAGAAAAGAAAAAGAATCAACAGTAGACAACTGCTCCCTGTATTAGGCTGTAACCTATTTTTGTAACTCTCCTTACTTTCAAAGGCAATTTGCCATGACTCATGGCAGGTGGAGGAGGAAGACAGCATGTTGTGCAAGTAACACAAGCCCCAAACCGCTTGAATGTTGTTTTGAATGCCACTTGACTGCTGTCTGTTGTCTTTTCCTCTGCAGACAGTTTTGATTATACAAGAGGTGTTACAATTAGTTCTTCATGTATACTGAATTCTAGATTTCTCTGCGCACAAAGGCCAGTTTTCGAAATAACAAAATAGAACAGAGAGCATTCTGAAGCTTGTTCCATCAAAGGTGCTGCTGTCCATGGTCCTGAGTGCCTATAGCCAGCACCTATATGAAAGACAGCAATTTCATTCTGTCTTTTAACAGCCAGAGATGGTGGGATCTTTTCCAAAACTTTGTAACTTAGCTTCTAAAATTTTCCATCTATATATATAAAAGGCTAAGGACGTATGTGGCAAGCCCTGCCCTCACCTTGCAGCAGCTGTGACCAATGAATTCCAAGGAGCACCTTCCTCCTCCAGCCTGCTCCAGGAAGAGCAGCGGCATTGCGGCAGCAGCCTAGGTCGGCTCCAACCACCATTGCATCGCCCCACCAAGTCTCCTTATGAAAAGAACAGCCAAGCCGGGGTGGGAGAGTGCACAGAGGGCCGTCCGTGCAGGCCAGACGGGAAGCCCCGGCTCGGCCGTCCTCCTCACGAGGAGATTCTGCATGGTGACAGAAAGGAGTGGCTGAGTGAAGGGGAAGGAGGTGGTGGAAAGGAAGAGTGAGTGAAGGGTAGGGGGTTGCTGGCTGAGAGTGAGTGACTGACACTGAGCAATAAATGACCACTGGATTGCAACTTACAATGGGTCTCTCCACACTATACATTTTTTATATATACCCTGCATTGTTTGCTGTGTACTGTGTGAAAAGGCCCTGAGTTTGAGAATAATTCAGCATAGGGTTTCCTCTCTGCAGATGGAACTCAGGTTTCCTTGATAGCTTCTTCTGAATGGATACTGCAAGAGCAACAGGCATGTTAAAAAGCGATTGTGAAATGGAGCCTTTATTCTTTTGTGCTGCTGGTATAATGAACAAGCTGTATGTTAGAAATAAATAACACACTGATACTTTATTACATCTGAGGTCAGAGGTAAGAGAGAGTGAGCCAATCTAAACAAAACATTGCGGTATTAGCAGAGAATTGCTGGGACAATATAATAAAAAGAAAATATAATTAAAAAGGGAAAACAAATCAGGCAATTTCCATATAGTAGCAGCATAATGTTACCATCTCATAGATTATTGTGTTCCTCATAATTTTAAGTTGCATTACACCACTGTTTTAAAAAATATACAGTAATACTGTATTCTATGATTTCAATAAGCTGCGGAGCATCTGTAAAAAGCAACAGTACATTACTGCAAATGTACAGTGGCTTATTGCAATAGAGTCTATTAAAATAACTTTAAATGGAAGGCCCTGAAATATAAGAGCTAAACTCTGTATGTAGTTTTGATTTACTGTATTGGTGTTAGAGCATTATTTTATCCTTATGGCTAAAGCGTTTACATTAAAGGCAGTTGCCAGAACCATAAACATTACAAATTGTCATAAAACAATTCTGGAACCTGATGTATGAGGCCACTTGACTAGGCTGCCTAGAACTTTAACATTTGCTTCATCTCTTGATAGCAAACCATGAAGTAGCTCATTGCTCCCCCATAACAAATGATGTGCACTAAACATTTGTAATATGCTCTGCAGGCTTTGAGTTCCTGTGATGGTCCTATGAATATGACTTGTGGAACTATTCACAGGCCATAGGTCTTGGTGTGCCCCCCTAAAACCACGGTGAGTAGTCTGGGATGCCTCCACTAAAGCACCTGTTGCTCTCTTAGAAAGGAGGTCTTTGGGGTCCTTTAAAAAATTGTATAAGGGCTTTTATGCAAGTAGTTTCCCGGTGATATAATGTATAAAGACCCAATCACATGGTGGGGACCGATCACATGCATTCCACCATGCCATCCTAATGGGAGGGGTGCCAGTTCCATGGGAAAGACCCATGTGATCAAACCATGCCCACGTGGTGAGTAAACATTCCAGTTGTATGAGACCTACTCATGAAAAAGAAGTTTGTTTTTGTTTGTTTGGCATATTTATATAACACCCCAAACTCAAACGACACCCCAAACTCACGACTTTGGGTGGTTTACAATTTAAAAACACACACAGATTAAAACAAGCTTAAAAAATTAAAACAATTTAAAAACAATGAGGGATTCTAGAAGTCTAATTAAAAGCCTAGATGAACAAATGCATCTTAATGGCAAATGCATCTTTCATTCCAAAGCCTCTGAGCAACAATAGAAAAGGCCTGTCCCTGAGTAGCCACCAGACGAGCTGGTGACAATAGAACAGCAGACAGAACAACAGCAGACAGACCTCCTCAGCTGATCTCAATAGGCGGCTGGGCTCATAACAGAAGAAAGTGTCCTCTTAAATAGTTTCTTCCTAATTCATAGCTTGGGTAGAAAGACCCTCTTCCTTTCATGAGATCTGATATTATTTATCTCGAATGGCTGACAGGATGTGCAAATTTGCCTCTCCCTAGCGCTCCACCTCAGGGCTGCTGCAGAGTCCCAAGGCAGCATTGGAACTGCTCAGAATGAGCCATTGCACTTGCCACACTCCAGCTGTTTTCCCCATTATAGCAAAGGGGGGAAACAGTGGAAGCGCTGCTAGAACGTCCACTCATTCTGAGCAGCCCCCATGCTGCTTGGGACTCCTCAGCAGCCCTGGGGTGGGACGCTAGGGCAACAGAAGCCTGAGTATCATGTCAGCCCATATTTCTATTACTTCATAAGAATGGCCTACGTGATGTGCAGCATTATGGCTCTTTAATGCTGCATCCCCGGGCTGCTGCGAACCTCAAAGCAAGCCCTGACACTGCTCTGGCTGGGTGCCTCTTTCCTTTCCCTCACTTGGAGCAAGGGAGATAAAGGAAGTACCCAGCCAGCAACCAAAGCATTGGCCAACTGCGAGAGGGCAAGGGGCCATGCATGCATTTCTCTCAGCCAGCGAGTGCTTTGTTCAATAACTAGAGAGTTGAGGTGGCACCCTGGCAGCCCCTGGATGCCAGTGTCCCAGGGACATTTGGCCCCCCTTGTCCAATTGTTATTAGAGAAAGAGACCATATAAACTGTTTTGTGATCCTTCTGATGTAGCTGGGTTTTCAACACTGGCCTAGATTTTCAAACTTCAGTGCAGCTGTGCACTTTCCAAAGCCTGGATATCAGTATCATGTGAGAATCCAACCAACTAAAAATATTTGTCTGACATGGTGCACAGCTTTATGGAGCTGTAATGTGGCACCCCGGGGATGCTGGGAACTCAAAAGGCAGCCCTAACACTGTTAAGGAGGGGCAGTTGTGCCATTTTCTCCATTGTCATGAATGTGGGAAACGGCAGCAGCACTGCTTGCACAACTGCCCACTCTTAAGCATGTCAGGGATGCCTTCTGAGTTCGCAGCATCGTGTCAGTCAGTACTTCTTCAGCAATGAACCAAAGAAGGGCTGGCATATACTGCAGTTTTCATTATGTTGTCATTGCTGAAGGAAAAACAAAATAACATATTTCTGAAATTCTGTCAACGTTCTGATTGAGTCTAATGTAACATGTCCTGGAAGCTAAGCTAGCATGCTGTTTTAGATTTCACACACTTTTGGTGGCTGGCTTTTTTGGTTTTCAGCTTTCCTATTTGGAAATGTAATGCCAGATATTTATCTTAAAGGATAATATATTTCACAGTCTTGAAAGCATCTGCTTTTTGCACCTCTGTTTTTAACACTGAATCTGAAACACTGATGTTGCTACTGACACTTTAAAAGGAGAAAACAAGAAGGTTCTTTTGATGTTTATCAGTTTAATCTGCTAATGGATATGATTAAACTGATTTCTGTGAAAACTGACATAATAGAAAACAACAATATCTATAAATGTATCTATGCAGAGGGCCTTAGTTAACATACTGTGCAGCACCACACATATTGAAGAGTGGGGCACACACACATTGATTCCAAATTACTCCCAAACCTGTCACTGCTGCTCGTGGATGCAGAGAGTCTCCATGGCTCCAAAGGATTGCATCACCTCTGTAGTGACACTGCTTCCACTGGAAATAAGGGGTGCACAAGTGCTACAGCTGTGCTGCAATCTTTAGGTGCCACGGAGGCTCTCCTCATTCGCTAGCAGTGGTGGCAGGTTTGGCAGTCATTCAGAACTAGTGTGCATGCCCTGCTTTTGAGTCAGCAGGCACTGTGCAGTATGCAAGCCCTTAGTTTTAACCAGAGTCCATCTGAAATAAGGGCCCCTGAAGTAAATGGGATTTCTTTCCACAACATGTGCTTAGGATTGCATGTGTGACAAAAACCAAGGGTGGCATTTGCTGGAGATAAGTTGTTCAGGTGAAGAACGTGTTGAGTATGAAGAGGGGAAAGCAAGCATGAAAATTTAAGAGCCCGGCTGGACCAGATTAAAAGGCCAATCTTCCCCAGTATCCTGTTCCCCATAGGCCACCAGATACCTCTAAGAAGCCTACAAACAAGTGGGGTGTGCACATAATAGCCCAACCTCAGGAAGTGGTATTCAGTGGCATATTGCCTTAGCCATCATGACTGACACATACACCATAAATTAGCTTAATCCCTTTTGAAATCATTGGAGCCAGTGACCATCAGATCATGTGGCAGCCAACTTCATAAATTAATTGCATGGTGTGTGTAGAGGGGCACCCAAAGCTTATCCCTTGGGAAGATCCTTCCGTTGGATAGTCCATCACAGGGTGGTAGTCCCACAGGTACAAGATACTAAGACTATAATTCCAAATGTACTTACTTGGAGGTCAAATCAAGTGATCTTGCTTGTTTCATAGTATGAATTTGAATTCAGGATTCCAGGCAATTTCATCAAAGCGCTCCATCTTTGATTGCATATAGTCTATTAATTATCCACCCCTGGTGAGGTTTCCATAAGTCTAATGAGCAATATGTTCATCTTCCATCTGGTACACACTACACTTCCATTGCCATAGCACAGGGGGCTGAACATACAAAATGTCTTAGGCACTGTGCAGTATGCACAGTGATCTTTCATATAACCATTTATTAGATTGCATCCCCGGGGTGCCACGTAAATGTCTTAGACATTTTGTATGTTCAGCCCCCTGGGCTAGGGGGCTGAACTATTTGTCCATCGAGCTTAGTATGGTCTTCTCTGACTGGTGACAGCTGTCCTAGGTTTGTGGCAAAGAAGTTTCCCAGCCCTGTTACCTGAACTTTTTAATTGGAGAGGCCAGGGACTGAACCTGGGATCTTCTGCTTGCAAAACATGCCTTGTACCACTGAGCTATGGCCCTTCTCCCTTGGGAAGAAAGCCCATGGATTGCCAGTTGCCACTGCGGAGCAAAGAAAGTATGGGCTCGGATTAGGATGTCACTCTCTAAGAACTAGACCTATCAGTTGCTTATCCATAATGGAAAGACATTGCCTATCCCATCTTATTTTGGAACCACTGGACCACAGGAGGGACAATGTCATTAGGAAGGTGTGATAGCAGAACAGCTTTGACAGCCTCAGATACTCTGAGTGCTGCCTGCAGCCATTCAGGTGAGCCATGTTCAGCCAGATAAAGGAGAGAAGGTGTGCCTGTGTTTACACTGTGCTAGTCCAAGTGCCCCAGTCAGCTGAGAATTATCCGAGTTTTCAGTGTCAGAAGAAGGCAGCATGAAAGCAGATGATGTCACTGGTTGTATTGTGGAGACAAATCTTTTCCGCAGCTGATAATGACTCCTGATGTGTGCAGCGGATATAACCTGAGTCATACAGCTTTAGAATAAACGGAAATGTATATCTTTGGAGTAGTCAAGAATTTGGCTTCTGGAGGCTTGTAGGAGCTGTGTCCTCCTACTTGGCTCAAGTGGTATAGGTCATCACCCATGAGCTGAGCATTTGCCTCCCCTCTCTGCAATGGGTTATGCACGTAACGGGCCAGAATTACCATTTCATAACATGTGCAGCAAACATGGGCCACCAAATGAGGCCATGGCCCTGCACCACCTGCCTGCCTCCCTCCTTTCCTCCCTCCTTCACCAACCAAGAGCCAGGGCTGGAGGAGCGGCCCACCCTCTCGCTCCACCCTCATCACCAAGCAGTGATGGAATCAGTCCACAGGCTGACCTTTTGCCAGCAACAAGGGCAGAGGGAGAGAGGCAGGTAGCTGCGAAGGCAGGCAATGTGTGCCCCCCCCCACCAAAAAATCTAGCCACAGCCCCCACCCACCCCCCACCCCACAAGATTTAGCCAGTCCCCTTGAATTCAGTGGTGCTTAATCCCAGGAAAGTGGGTATAGGATTGCAGCCTTTGCCCTTTCCCCTGGAAAAGGTCCTGCAGATGCCCATGTATGCTAGTGTGCACATACACCCTACTCAGGCTTAATGCTATGAGGAAAAGCTCGAGCCAATGACAAGAGTTTTTGTTCCTGGGAGGGAAAGGGACATAGGGTGGTGGTGTGAACTGACCACCGAGAGTTCTTGGGGAAACCTTTACCAGAGAGGAAGGTGCCAGTAGCGTGGGAAAGGTTTGGCTCTGTGAACCTGAGAGAATACCAAGGAAGAGCAGCCTGGTGGGATGCCTGTCCTTTGCCCCACCCCCCTTTTGAAGGAAGCATGCAAGTTTCCTTGCATTTCTTTTATTTGGTTCTGTCTGAGATCCCCTTAAAATGATCAAAGCTGACCCTGAGAAAAGGTTATCAGATAAATATTAGTTTGAACTTTTTTCCCATTGGTTTTTTGTACTGGTTAGCTTGCAGGGCACCTGAAGGTATGCCTTGTGCAGATTAAGGTATCTTCTAATTGGGATTCATTTTGACAGTCACCTCTTGGCTCCGAGCGCTGGTAGTAGCAAGGAAGTGTTTGAACTAGTTTGCTTTTCCCTCTGATAAGCACAAGCAGCCTGTACAGAGAATAAAAGCCCTCCATATATTAAAAGGAAAACAGACAGAGGCTTTGATCCCTTCACTCTCGCTGCAGCCATTTCAAATATTATTGACTCCTGTCAGTTGGGCACATGGCTAGAGCCAAAAGCAGAGCTTGGCTTATAAGATGTACTGCTGTTCCTGAGAAGCAAGGGCCACAGAAGTACAGGAGCACAGCTCAGTTCCAAAAGAGAGCTGGCTTTCATTTAATAGCTACACACAACATATTTTATTAAATGGGGACTGATTTTTTTGACCCCTCATACATATCAAAACAAAAACTAAGACTATAAGGAGAGTTCTTCTGGATCAAACGGAAGTCTTTCTGGTCCAAATCGAAATGCTAGCCTTTGAAATGCTTCCAGGAAAAACATGAGGGGACATGAAGGCAATCTCTCTCCCCTGCTGTCACCCTCTAGGGACTGATATTCAGAGGTATACTGCCTCTGAACATGGAGGATCCATTTAGCTAATAATCACTGATTTATCCTTCATGCCAGCACCACACGTTGTGACAGAGAATGCCATACATTAATTCTGCATTGTGTGAAGAAGTACTTTCAAGCCAACATGTATCTTTTTAAAACAATAAACAAACTATTCCCCACTCCTTTCAGCAGATCCTTTCATGAGCTGGATTATTTCTTCTTCTTTTTTAGTCTGACAAATTAAAAAAGATTACATGTAAGCGATGAATTTGAAGTCCCTCATTGACTTTTCTGGTGGTTAAAAGGAAAAGATAATTGCACCAATCCATCACTCCGTACACGATGCCTTCAAATAATTATGCCTACCTTCCAAGTGGGAATGTGCACACAAAGCGGGTTTGGTGGTTACCTGGGTTGCAACCAGTTAAGCATTCTTGTCCCCACGCGCAACGTCTCACATACACTTTTCAGCATGTGAAATCTTACTTCTGGGCAAACGGCAGCTTCTTTGGATAGCTGCCAATGTAAGCAGCAGGGACAAATTGCAGACCCCCAAAAGCTCTCTGCAATGAGAACACTGCAGGCACCTGTTCAGTATGCAAGGCATGATATTAATTACTTCCACTTACAAACCTATCAGAGCATATTCTTTCTGCTTTGGTGGGGGGGTGGGACAAATTAATAAGGTCTGGTAAACAACTCTTTTCTCCCCCCCATCCTACCTGTCCTTAGACATTTTTATGCAAGCAATACTGCTTCTATGGGCTTTACTAATGCACAAATAAACCAGGTTGTAATATTCACATTTAAAACACACACCAGGTTTAATCATTGTTTTAATCTGAAAGAATTAATGGGTTGTGTCCTGACTAATGCCCTGTTCATTGGTTGGTTTTATAATAACAATGTATATCTCACCTTTCTCTGCAAAGCGACTTAGACGAATCCAGACAAAACCATGGTATGGCAGATCAAAGAACAATATGGCATGGCTGAATAGACTAATCCCAAGATCACCTCTGAAAAACCAGTTCTGCAGGATTTTTCTGTGGTGCAAAGCCTGCCAAACAAATGTCACAGTGGAATAAAGAAAAGTAACTAGACATCACAAGGCAAAAGTGCGGCACAAGCGAAGTAAGCTACAGCTTAGGGCAGTAGCAGCTGGTGAGCACTGCTCCAGGGGGGACGGTGAGGGTGGGAAAATATGGCTTAGCCGCTGCCACTACCCCAAATGCTGAGCGGGAGGGAGGTGCCCGACACAACATTTCGTGGGGAGGCTGCCCGACCCCTGCTGCTCAGTTGGCCTCCACACATGCACATCTACATTATGTTGCATATCTGTACAGGTGTCACTACATGTATACTATTTTGTGTGTGACTGACTGCACATGCATTCATTTCATCAACAAAAGCAACAAATATGTATATACCACTTTTAACAAAGCTTTCCAAAGGATTTTACATAGAGAAATAATAAATAAATAAGATGGATCCCTGTCCCCAAAGGCTTCACAGTCTAAAAGGAAATGTAAGGTAGACACCAGCAACAGTCACTGGAGGTACTGTGCTGGGGGTGGATAGGACCAGTTACTCTCCCCCTGCTAAATAAGGAGAATTGCTACATTAAAAAGGTGCCTCTTTGCCCAGTTAGCAGGGGTTCAGAAGTGAAGCTGAGTATAGGCCCCCGCAAATGCAGGGTACAGATAGGAAGGGTGCTTCTATTCGGGAACTATATATTAATACCTGTCCATATATACAGATTTGTACATGTGTACACACTGTACACACAAGGCCTACTCAAACACTGTGTTCAAGGTATGTACAATTTGTGTTCTTGCACATATATCTCCGTACACACAGCTCTGCATGTACAATGCTGCACATACAGCTCTGTACATACAGCTCTGTACACATACGGTTATTCATGCATTGTGTTCAACACATGTATAGTAGTACTGGCAGATCATCTGTGTGCAGGAGCAGAGGGAGGCTGGCGGCCTGTGTTCGGCCACCACTGCAGTCCCCTGGCCCCGCCCCCACATCTAACATCAGACTCAGGGGGCCAGCTAGCCATGCCCCTGTGTCTGACATCAGGCGCGGGGGCATGGTCAGCCCTGATGCTTTGGCAGCAAGACCAGAAGTGACTCTCCCTGTCTTTAAAAGTCAGGGAGAGACACTCCGGCCACGCTGCCAAAGTAGCATGGGTCAATTTCGGTGCCCAACGGGCCTCGTGGCCCCATTTGGGAGCAAAATAACGCCCCCTGCATCTGACGTTCTTTGAACCTGTTTGCCCAATGGTGGCTCCGCCCCTTGTCTGTACGCTATGACTTTGTTGCTCTCCTTGCCCCCCGCCACAGCCCCTGCTTTATTGCTCAGTATCAGCCACACACTCTTACTCATCCCCACCCTGCCGCTCACTCACCCCCTCCCCGCCACCTGCTCACTTGCCCCCTCCCTACCACTTGCTCGCTCACTCGCCCCCTCCCTGCCATTGACTTGCTCTGGCACACCTCCTCACCACTTGCTTGCTCACTCACCCCCTAACCGCCACTTGCTCGCTCACTCTCCCCCTCACCACTGCTCATTTGCTCACTCTCCCTCCTCGCCGCTCACTTGCTCACTCTTCCCCTCCCTCCTGCTCGCTTGCTCACTCGCCCCTCCCCTCCTCTCACTTGCTAACTCCCTGCTCGCTTGCTCACTCAACCTCTCCCCAGCTCTCAATTAATTGCCCCTCCCTACCACTTGCTTGTTCACTCACCCCTCCCTGCCACTCGCTTACTCACTCTCCCTCTCCCTGCTGCTTGCTTGCTCACTTCGATTGCTCACTCACTCATCCCCTCCCTGCCACTCGCTCACTCTCACCAGCTCCCTGCCACTTGCTCACTCACCCCCTCCCTGCCACTAACACTTGTGCTCTCACAGCCCTCCCTGCCGCTCACTGACTCTCACCCCATCCCTACCACTCTTGCCTGCTCTCTGCTGCTCAGTTGCTCACTTGCCCCCTCCCTGCTGCTTGCTTGCTCACTCCCTGCTTGCTCTCTTGCTGGCCCCCTCCCTGCCGCTCACTCACTCTTGCCCCCTCCCTGCTGCTCGCTCTCTCTAACACCTCCTCCCTGCCACTCGCTTGCTCACTCCCTGCTTGCTCACTCACTCACATCGCCCCACCACTCTCTCACTCTTGCCTGCTCCCTGCCTCTTGCTCACTCACCTCTCCCCGCCACTCACACTCATGCTCTCGCCCCCTCCCCACCACTCGTTCACTTGCCTCTTCCCCACCGTTTGCTTGCTTGCCCCCTTCCTGCTGCTTGCTCACTCCTTCACCCCCTTCCTGCCACAAGTTCACTCACTCACCCCCTCCCCATTTCCTGCTCGCTCACTCACCCCCTCTGCTTTGCATGCTCACTCCCACCCCGCTGCTCACTCGCTTGCCCCATCCCTGCCTGCTCAATCACTCACCCCCTCTCTGCTGCTCACTCACTTGTGCCCTACCTGCTCCTCTTCCCTATCTGCATATGGAATCCCCACTGCCCAATCACCACGGTGCTTCTGTTCTGTTACCTCCAGTTGGTAAAGCACTGTGTGAGCGGGGCTTGCCACGTACAACCTCAATGTATTGTGTAGAGAGAAGATAGTTCCTATCCGGACCATGCATTTGAAGGGGTGTGTACCTAGGTTCACTTTTACAAGCAATGCTTCTACAGTCATCCATACAAAAACATGAATGTGTACAACATAAATTCTGGTTATGGCTAGATCGTATGTTCGTTGAACGGAATATGTGAATAGGGCTAAAGAGAAGAGGAAGACCAATTAATAGTATGTTACAATCATTCTTTATTAGTCTATGCCCTACTATTTAAACTGAAGTTTGAAAGTAGTTGTTTTGGGTCATGCTGCTACAGAAAACAGAAAACAATTACTCTGTTATTTCTTCTTTTTGTACATAATCTTTCTCTGTTATGTGGGCTGCTCAGTTATGTAGGCTGACCTTTTACTTTCATTGGTGCTTCAACACAGCATTTCGTGTATTGTGGATGATGGCTATAAATTATGAAAGGTATTAAAAGCCCTCAAAAAGTGTGAAATTAATGCTATAAAACTGAGTGTTGACATTTTTCAAATGTGCAATAAGTGTGATTTTTGAGAGTTTGGAGACACTGAAAATTAGCATAACAAGACAAAACAGCAGATGAAGTGATTCACAATCACTTCGTTGTGGTGGCGGGTGGGGGGGGCCTTGGTGGGGAGAGCCTACCTTACACCCTGACCTTTATCGGTGATTCAAAAGGTCACTTGCTTTTCATTTTTTCAAAGAGGATAGGCTTAAATAGGCCTGATGGGATTAGACTTTGTCAAATCAGGCATTTAGGAGGTCAGCTGAGTTAGAAGAGTGACTCACTCCCCCTCCAATCTATCATAAACAGTGAACAATTATTCAGAATGGAAACTTGCTCGATAAGAACTGTTCTTCAGGATGTTTTAAAGTGCAGTTTTACCAGATGGGGGGGGGGCAGTCCAAAAAAGAGCTCACTAAGCAAAACTAACACAAACTTCTTAACAATTTTACTATATTATTAACAGAGATTATTAGAAACTAGCTGGGCTGGGCACAGAGCATCTGCGCCTCTAGTTCCCCACTGCCACCACTCCCCCACCACTGCCGCTCCTCACACCACTGCTGTTTTCTTTCCTGCCCACCCTCCGCGGCTTCCCCACCTGTCATTGCCATTTCCCCCACCCACCCCTGCCACTGCCATCATTTTCCACCCTCCCACCCACCCACTGCCACCTTCTTCCCCCCACCTGCCTGCCCACTGGCTGGCCACCACCACCATTTTGTTTCCACGGCTGACCAGCCAGCCAGCTACAGTTGCCATTTTCTTCCTTCCCGCCCTTCCCCGTCGCTGTCCAGCTGCTGCTCATGAACTCTTGTGAGAGCTGTCATGCATGGAATTAGCGATGGGTACCCCTAAAAGAAATATATAGAGAGATGGGCCTTAGGGCCAGACCAGGTATGATGGGGCTTGCCTTTCCTATTCACATATAAATCAGAGTGAGTGTCTTTATCAGTTAAAAAGAGCACACAGGGAACACTGACTGGATTCTCTTTTCTTCCCATTATTCCAGCAGTGTTCCTCCCTTCCCAGCTCTAACAACAGAAGTGAGCTGGAAATGGAGAAGAGCGCTGGGAGCAATAGACCAAGGGAAAGCAACAGTGGCGTAGTGGATCTGGAATGCCCTAGAATGCTATTCCAGGACTTCTCCCGGCCCCAGCTCACTTGCAGCACATGGCAGTGGGGGGGGAGCACAGAGGCACCATCATGGGGGGGAAACTGTCCTCCTCAACTTCTCCTTGCACGTTCCGCCACTGCTTCTGCTGCCACTGCCTCCGCCTGACACTTTGAAGCAGCTCTTGCCATGGCAAGCAGGTGAATCAGTTTTCTCACACAAGTGAGAGAGCCTGTCTGCCCTCGTGCTGCTACAAAAGCCGACTGGATTCAGAAGTGCATGCACCCTAATGGTGACCGCCAGAGCACATGTGCCCATCAGGGCTCATGCAAGCCCATCACCATAACCACAGCTCTTGCTGTGGCGAGAGCACATCTGTCCTCTCTTGCCTTCTCAAGAAAACTGATCTGTCCACTTGCCCTGGTAAGAGCTGGGTAACAAGTAACAGGCAGAGGCAGGAGGAGGAGCTGTGAGTGGCGGAGGAGGAGGAGGAAGAGGAGGCAGTGACGGTGACAGTGGCAGGGCAGAGGGAGGGGTGAGGGTAGAAAACAAGAGAGAAAGAGAGGGAGCGGGAGAAAGAGAGGTTTGATCTGCAGGTCATTAGGAAATATGTTATTCAGAATTGCTTAATATATATGAATCAACATCTCCTGAGCATGTTCTGGTGTAAAGTAGTGCATTCACCTAATTTGAAAAATTGACCATGCAGAATTTGGTAGTGGCAGATCTTTGGGAAATATGCTATTCAGAATAACAGGATATTCAAGGATATCTTACAGCATTCACATGTAGTCTCCCATCCAAATACAATCCAAGGCAGACCTTGGTTAGCAATGGAGACAATTCAGAATGTGTGTGTGTCTCTGTGTGTAAATACAATGTAATGTCCAGAAACTGCTACCATTGCTGATGGATCTGCATTAAGAATGCTGCCACTTTCTTAATTGTTTTAGTTGACACTAGGATGGTTTCTAACCTTTCTCTCCACTAACTTCCAATCTTCTCCTGAATTCAGTTCAGATGACTTCTCCTTATGTTCAATATCAATCTCTATTTCTCTTCTCTTTTTTCACACCTAACTCCTGCTGTAGTGACCAGCCAGCCCTCCCCTAAAGAGTTAACCAGAAGTGAACCCTGTCCTGACTGATAGGCTGGTGAACTCCAGAGCTCAGCCAATCAGCACACTAGGTGGGTGAGACCTAGAGAGCCGTTGGGAGGAAGAGAAGAGTTCCTTTGTTACAAGGAGGTGGCTGGAGGAGCAGAGGAGGACATGTGGCCATGAGCTACAGGAAAATGCCTCTGCAAGTCCTGGGAAGCCAGGACGGCAAGAGACTTTAATCCTCTTCCAGAGTTTGGGTGAGTTCAAGGCAATGAAGCCAGGGCTTTTGGCTTCAGGAAGTTTAGTATAGGAAAAATTAAGAAAAATTTTGTTTAGAAAGATTTGGTGTTAGACTTTCTGTTTTCTTTTGTGTGCACTTTGTATATCCCTTATACTGGTCTATTATTGTTTATCTGCAACATAACTAAGCTAAGAAACACTAGCCTTCACCCATCCAGCCAGGGCATTGTAAAAGATGCCATAAGTTTTAATTGTACTTTTGTATTTTTCTACATACCTGTTCCTTGCAACTGAGTAATCACAATTTTTAAAGCATGCTGCCCCAACTTCATCTGGGGTGCTTTTTGAAGTATTCTTGTAACCTTCTGAGTATTTTGACTTGTAACTAGAAGCTGGGAAAACATCAGACGGAAGCAGTCTGTAGCATTTAAAGAAAATTGTTTTGCTTTTTGTTCTTTTCTTTTACAAGCTTCTTCCAAGTGGATTTTTAACTCAGGAGATAGTGGGGGCTAAAAAGAGGCTCTTTCTCTGGTACAAAACATGCCTCAATCAGTCAACGGCTATAAGTTTTCTCCCCACATGTAGGCTTGCATGAGGAAGGGGTTTTTTTTTGGTACTTTTCAAATAGCAAAAGAAAGAGAGTTTTCCCTGGGATTTCTACCCCAAACCCAGGGAGGGCAAGCTCTGTAATAGAGAAGGGTGGTGGTGGTAGCCATTTTTGAACCTACCAAAAGTAAAGAAGAGTTTTAGGAGTAGTCTTTGCCAGAAAGCTCTGCAGGGATGATTCAGCATTTCTTTCCCTCACTTGAACTTGCTCTGAGACAAAGGCTATAATCCACTACACCTGCTCTGCTCTCTGCTGCTCACATCCTTCTTTTCCTACTTCTCTTCCTCCTTCTTATTAAACCTTGCACCTCATCTTCCACTGTTTTTTCTTCCATCTCTTCTTGCTTGTGGAGCTGCCCTTGAAGACTGTTCGGAAGATTCAGCTGGTTCAGAATGCTGCTGCAAGGATCCTCGTGGGTGAAAGTCACTTCACGAGTATTACACCCATCCTGCATCAGCTTCATTGGCTACCAGTCCAATTCCGGCCTAGATTCAAGGGGCTGGTATTGACCTTTAAAGCCCTACATGGCTTGGGGCCAGGGTACCTGTCAGACCACATTTGCCCATATGACTCTGCATGGGCCCTCCGCTCATCATCTCAGGCCCTGCTCATGACCCTGCCACTAACAGAGAACCAGTTGGTGGGGACTAGAGACAGGGCCTTTTCAGTTGTGGCCCCTCAGCTTTGGAACGACCTCTCTGAAGAGCTTTACCATGATCCCTCCCTCAGTGTTTTTAAAAAACATCTTAAAACCCACTTTTGTAAGGAGGCTTTTAGTGCTCCCTTTGTTGTGTTGTTATATCTGGTAGGTTCTTTAGCGTTTTATAATGTTTAGCTTTTAGCTTTTAAAATAACCTTTAATTTGAACCTAATAATGATTGTGGTTTTTAATATGACACTTTTCTTTTGTTTAATTTAGTTAATTTTATTACTTTTATTGTATCGTGTCTATCTTATTGTTGTGAGCCACCCCAAGCAGTAGTGCACTGGAGGGGCGGGGTATAAACTTTTAAATAAATAATACTAAATAAATGTAGAATGTCCTCTGATTCAACTTTGCTATCCCTCTCCAGGAAATTTTGGTAAATGGTTCTCCTTTGTCTAGGCTTCCCTTCTCAGGTTGCAGCTTTGTTAATAGGGCAATGATCTTTGAATCCCTCAGTGCATTGCGACCAGAATATCTTAAGGGCTGTCTCCTCCAATAGTAACCTATCTACACCCTCATCATCTGAGGTCCTGCTTGGTGTCCCATATCATCCCTCACCATCTGAGGTGAGACAGGTGGTGTGCAGGCTAGGGACTTTTTGATGATAGCACCCACTTTCTGGAACTCCCTGTCCCAAGGAAGTCCACCTGACTTCATCATTCTGTAACTTTTGACAAATAGTAAAGATGATGGCTTACAATCTGTGCAGCCAGCTTTACACCCAAGAGGGATGTGGGCCCTTCTGGGTGCTAGCCAAACCCCCGGCATGTGATATATCACATGCAATGAGTGTGGCTGGCACATGCAAGGGGAGAAAATGGATCCACTCTCAGAGGCACTCTTACCCCTGGACTTCCAGGCCTAAGTCCAGATCCTCCACACTCCTTGGGGGGCCCCCAAAATCCTTTTTAGTCTGCCCAGGTGGTGTGGTTACTGTACATTAAAAATGCATTTAAAATATTTTTGTGGGGGTGCGGTGGCGGGGAGGCTCCAAAAGCCTTTAGGTCTAGGCTCCAAAATTACCTAGGTGCACCTCTGCCCACTTTCCCCTAGCTATGCACCTGGCTGCTATGATTGTTGTGGCCACCCAAGCTGAAATCACTACCTGGATCAGTCCGTGTGCCCTTCCAACCAATGTCCCTAGCAGGAGTAGGGAGCTGGGTCCACCGAGACACCTATCTCATGAGCATCCATCCTTTCACTAACTTCTTCAACCCTCCTGCCTTTCACCTCACTGTTCCGGAGGGACGTGAGTCTCCTGCTGCTGAATTTTATTATCAGTGTTGTTGCTGTTGTTATTATAGATATCATTGCAGAATATAGGCTGTTCCCAGTAAAGTTGCTTTTTGTAATTGGCTGATGGTGATTTCTGTGGCCCCTATGGTGTTGAGGTACTCTTCAAAGTGTTTTGGAATTGCACCTAGGGTACCAATTACTACTGGGATTATTTTGGTCTTTTTCTGCCACAGCCTTTCCATTTCAATTTGTAGATCTTTGTAATTTGTTGTTTTTTCTACCTCAGTCAGTTTGTTTTCTATCTGTCCATGTACACTGTGTAGAACATTTACCAGTGGGTGAAATCTGTGCGTCACAAATCTTACATCATACCATATATACACGGTAGTCAAGCCTTGTTATTGTTGTTATAGAAACCATTGCGATCAGCTCTGCTATGGCAGAGAGAAACCTTTAAGCTGCTTGTACATAAATAAACTGGTTTTTGTTTTATTTAAAAGTTCACCCTGTGCATTATACTTTCTTCTCACTCAGCCCTCAGCTGAACTCTACTAGGGGTTGATAAAAACCCAAGGAGGAAGAGCTTGGTAGTGGTAGCAAAGACTAGATAAAGGAAAGTGGAAATAAATATGGATTTCTCAGTAATATTGGTCCACATATGTATAAGATTGTTAACCTCTTCAGTTTTGGTACAGACCCCTCTCACTAGCAGCATCTCAAGTTGATGAGTAGGGTTCCACTCATCACAATGGGCATTGCCTTTAGGGATGGGTCCGGACCGGTCCGGAGGCCATTGTAAAGGCCTCTGGACTGTCCAGACCGGTTCGGACCTGGCCGGTCCGGTCCGGGTGGAGGGGGTTCCTTTAAGGGCAGGGAGGGTTTACTTACCCTTCCCGCCGCTTTGCCCCCTCCAGCGCTCGTATTTACTGTAGAAATTGGGGCGGCAGGATACCTCCCTGCTGCCCCTTGCCTCTCTGCAATGCAAAAGGCTCCAGCAAGCCTTTTGTGCATGCCACGCGCAAGCTTCATGTCTCCCTGACGCCGGAGGCCCGGTCTACCTGCCGGGACGAGGCCGGGTAGACCGGGCCTCTGGCGTCGGGGAGACGTGAAGCTCGCGCGCGACGTGCGCATGCGCAAAAGGCTTGCCGGAGCCTTTTGCATTGAGGAGGGGCAAGGGGCGGCAGGGAGGTATCCTGCCGCCCCAATTTCTACAGTAAATACGAGCGCTGGAGGGAGCAAAGCGGTGGGAGGGGTAAGTAAACCCTCCCCGCCCTTAAAGGAACCCCCTCCACAGTGCCGGACCGCAGCTGTGCGGTTCCGTGCACACCCCTAATTGCCTTCATGATGTTCAGCCTGTTCTAGATGGGGTTGCACTCCCCCTGAAGGATCAGGTTTGCAGATTGGGGGTGTTCATTGATCCAACACTGTCTCCCAAGGCTCAAGTGGCTTCTGTGGCTCAGACTGCCTTTTACATACCTGCCAACATGATTTCCCATTCACCTGAATGGGAAAATAGGGACATTATGACAGGTATGCTTTTATCAGCTTTGGCTGACATGCCAGCTGCGACCTTACCTGGACAGAGATAGCTTGGCCACAGTTACCTATGCTCTGGTAACCTCCCATTTAGATTACTGCAATCGCTGTACTTGGGGCTGCTTTTGTAAATGGTCCAGAAACTGCAGTTGGTACAAAATAGGGCTGTTTTTGGTTTCTCCTTGACATTTTAGATGGCTTCAAATGCTATTTGTAATCCACATTGAGGAACTAAATAGTGGAAAGGTAGGGTAGCCTTTTTAAACTAGTAAATTAAATACTTTGGATGGCAGTTCATATAGGTAACAATATTCTACTTGTATATCTTAGGAGATTGCTTAGAGCTTCTTTTTAAAAATTCTGCCTCTGTATATAATTGTATATTGTATAAGTTGTATCAAGCTAGAACTAGATGTTAACAGTACATGCGTGGCTTCCACCAAAATCAATATCTCTCTGTCTTCTCCTTCTATCTCCCCCAATAATGTCTAGCAATGGTAAATGTGTGGTGTGAGTTTCCTTGCTTACATAAGTGGCAGGCAATGGCTGCATTTACACGTCATGTGGAACTGCATGTCCAATGGTGTTGAAATTCAGACATCACAGAGAGCTCCCTCTCTGCAGTCAGCAAGACTGCAGAGAGGAGGGGGAACTGGTTGCTGGGGCTTCCTTCTTGACTGAAGGACAGCCCCGGCAGCCCATTGCAGCCAGAGTGAGGAAGGAGCTTCCTCCCTCAGCTCCAGTTGCCAGAGAACAAGACTGTGGTGCAGTGTTCAGACATAATGCAAACACTGCACAACCAGAGGTCCCGGAGGTGAACCTCACTGCAAACCAAAGGTACAAATCCGAGTCTGGGGAAGGAAACTGCAGGTCCATTTTTTTGCCTAAACTGTAGTTGCCCACATTTGGGTGAACAAAAATTGAAACCAGAGGCCCCTTTACCAGTTTTGTGTTGCATACAAATGTGGCCAATAAAGTGGTGCAGGTACCAGGGATAGTCACAAAATGATAACATCATGTGGGAGAAAAAGAAGAGAGAGCGAAAAGAGGATCAAGTGCATTAACACTTCATTCTGGTCTCAGATGGTGATGTGGAGAGAATATTAACTGCTCTGGTCCAGAATCACCTCAGCTACAGCTTCTAGCTCTCCTATATTTCTCCATTGCTTTGTCAAAGCTTTATTTTGACAAAATAGAGAGTAAACTGTTTCCTTTTCTCATTCATGCTTTTTTTAAGAGTTGAAAACAGAACAGTTATTTTGAGCATTTTACTGAGGCAACACCACAAATATTTAATCAGAAGCCCTGAAAAAACTATACACTAAGAAATGAACAGTGAGAAAAACTAGAAATATTTTAAAGACTTTGAAACCTTAAACTAAAGCAGTAATAAATAATAAAGGAGCTATTTGTGCTCAGGAGACGGTGCAGAAGCTTTGAAATACATCTGAACGGTAAGCAAAGGAATCCACAGGTTTGACAGACGGATTGTGTGTTATTGGATTTAAGGTGGAAGGATGGGGTGGGTGGGGACCAGCCCTTTCCCTTAGGCAGAGTCTTAATGTACACTCTGATATTTTTTTAATGATTCCCCCTCCCTTTTTTTTTTTTTTACTTTAACAGCGATACAGAGAACTGGTTCTGTGAATGCTCTGCACTCTATTCTGGAAAATTATGTCAATTTTCAAACTGTGAGGAGAACCCATGTGGAAATGGAGCAACTTGCTTTCCAAAATCCAGCCATGAGGCTGTGTGTCTCTGTCCCTTTGGAAGGACCGGAATTACTTGTAATGATGGTAAGAGGGATGAAGAACTTAGCAAGTGCTTTGTCACAGCAGATGGGAACAGAAGGAGAGTGGAAATATAATAAGCTAACAAAGTAAACTGGTTCATTTTGGATGATGACAAGGCCTTTTTATTGCCACACAAATCAACTTCATTGCTTACTTTCTCAATTGCCTGTTGAGTTCACTTGTTTATTCCTAGCATGTGTCCGTAGTGCCTAGCAAACAAAGGTAAGATAGGACAGAATGTATGATTAACAAAGGTAGATGCATAATAATTAGTGTTAGGCAAACTCCCTCAAGTCTGATTTGGAAGTGGTCCCATTAAATCAGATTAATTCATAGAATGTCCATCTTTTTCTGAACGAGCCAAATGTTATAATCCCTATGGGTGCATTCGGAACACCTGCAGGCAAGTGGGAAGTACCAGCAGACATGTTGGTTTCACAAAGGTTTGGAGAAAAAATCCTAAGGGGGCCAAAAGAACCCAAACTTCCCCAGTATTACATAATGAAGGAGAATGTTCATAGACTCAGAGGAAACTTAACAGACAATCAGGTGGTCAGAGCTAATGGAACTCAGTGATGAGGAGCAGAGGATGAGGCCTTGAGCAAAAAGAACAGGAGGATCTAAATAGTGATCCACAACACCCGCAACCTTCTACATTAGATATAACCTGTCTCACGATCTCTATACTGCAACATTTTATTGTGGGTCCATACTTGTTCAAAATATAATCTGATCTTGGTTTGAACCATTTCCAAATCGACCTACAGTCATTCCTTCCCCAACTGAAAGCCATCTCTCCCTATCTTTCTGACTCTTGCAGAGCAGTGGGGAGAGCACCAATAATTGATCTCAGGCTTCAGGCACATGACACAGCCATAAGCATGTTCAGTAGCATCCAGGACCACTGGCAGTTGCTGTGAGCATGGGAATAGGTGTCCAAGGCTGCTGAGAACCATGAGAGAAGTAGTCCCCATGGTTCTCAATGCCCCTAGATGGTGTTTTGAGTAGCTTCTGAAGTCTATGATGACAACAGAATTAGTTAATGGTGCTTATCACTCCATCACCTTGATAAGTGTCGCATAGAAAGAAGCCGTGAGAAGTGGTGTACAGAGACAGATCCATTTAGGATTGTTTGGACTCTAGTCTGGGTCTAGAGGTGAAGACCCATGGAATCCAGAACCTGCTTTCAAATTACAATGAGGCTGGAAGATACTTTTATCCTGATGACTTTAGCTACTGTTTTTGGAAAGCTATCCTGTATTCTGCCAAAGACAACCACAGGACTCTGTGGTCGCCAGGAGTCGACACCAACTTTACGGCACACTTCACCTTTATGCAGGGGTGGGGACATGATTGGGCTAAAACTGGAAGGAAACAGGGAGGCCTGTGGGTTTCATTAAGGGCTTTCAACCTTTCCCCCCTTAATCTGAACATTTGTCTTGCCTGTTGCTGCTGCCAGACTACACAATACATTAAATATGTCATCTATGTATTATTTTATTTATATATTCAATGTTTATACCACCCTTCCAGAATGGCTCAGTTATGTGTAACAGAACGAAATAGAGTTATGTGTAGTTATGTGTAATAGAACTAAATAGAGAATCTCAGGCTCTAGAAGGGAAGCAGTTGAGAAAGGAAGCAGGATATTTTGGGCTAGGAAATTCCTGCCAGCCCCTTACTGCAGCCTGCTGGGAGCAGACATGTAACAGAGAATGGGTTAAAATAAAAACACTGGCCTGTTAACAACAAAAACGTTGTGGTTGACGTTATGATATGATCCTCTTCAGTTTATAAAATGAAAAATTGGCCCTCATAATGATTTGTTTGGCCTACTCGCAAGATATAGGCCAACCCTTGCAGTAGCTGCTTCCCTTAACCCACCAGCCATGAAGAAAGCAGCCCTGTAGGGTGTGCTTTTCAAAGTTAGCTCCTTGCAAGCTTTATGCACCTGCAAAGTTTTAAAGGGACCCACATGTTTAAAAACAAACACAGTGCCCATATAGAAGAACAGCCCTTCTGGATCAGGCCCAAGGCCCATATAGTCCAGCATCCTGTCTCATACAGTGGCCCACCACATATGACTGATGACATTAGGAAAAGGCTTAAAACCTTTGGCACTGCATTGCCCACCAAGTGTGAAGTGTTCGTAAAATATAGAAAATTTACAAGTTCATATGTAGCAAAGTTTGATGCATAGCCTCTGTATCAAATTTTAAATAAACAGGCTGACCTAATGCACATGGTGACATAATGCTCAGACTCATAAGGCAGGCCCAGCACTGCTGCAGAGAATGAGCAGTTGTGTGATCGGCGCTACCACAGTGACTCCTGATATCTTGGATGGGAGTAACTGCACTAGTGCTGATTGTGCAGCCACACTTTCCCTGCAACGTCAGGGCAGAGTCCACAGCAGCCCCGACACAGTGCACAGATGTGCCAGAGCACAGTGCATCATGTCAGTCAGTTTGTTTTTCTGTTTTTAATCCCATCATCCCTTGGAGCACACATGACAGGCAGTGTAAGGAAGAGGTTTAAATCCACTCCTGCCTCCAGCTCTTTGTAAAATGAATCTGCTCAAAAACAGATCTGAAGACCTTTTTGAAAAGGCCATCAACTATGACGGAGCACAGCTCCTCCCACTCACACACCCTCTCCCTTATCTGCAACTTGCCAGCAAGAATGTCAAAACATCGTCTCCAGAGAGGGGACAGAAAGTTGCAAGTTCTGTCAGTGAGATATAGACATATGTTATGCATGCTGGTGTGATTATTCTCACAACATTAATTTACTAATTTGCTAATATTATTTTAATTATTTAAAAGAATGGTTTTATCCTTCCTCAAACAGAACTGTTTGCATGAATGCATTCATGTCTCTTTTACCTGAATAGATGATGTTCCTCTTTTCAAACAGCTTTGAATATTACCTATCCTAGCTTCAGTGGTACAGATGCCTTTGGCTATACCTCATTCCTGGCTTATTCAGCAATTCCAAATATCAGCCTCTACTATGAATTCCATGTGAAATTTCAGCTGGCAAACCACAACTCATCACTCCAAGATAACCTGATATTTTTCACTGGTCGGAAGGGCCAAGGTATATTAATTTTATTATTATTATTATTATTTCTTGTTTGCACAGTCAAACAGGTGTTATTGACTGATTTGTTTTATCCCGACATAGAGTCCTTCCCAAGGACCTGGGATGCCAGAATTTTGTTATCAATATTGTTGTTGTTATAGGTATCGCCACAAAATTTAGGCTGTTTCCAGTAAAGTTGCTTTTTGTAGTTGGCTGGTGGTGATTTCTGTGGCCCCTATGGTGTTGAGGTGCTCTTCAACATGGGTGCCTAGGGTGCCAATGACCACTGGGATTATTTTGGTCTTTTTCTGCCACAGCCTTTCAATTTCAACTTGTAGATCTTTGTATTTTGTTATTTTTTCTGTTTCTTTTTCTTCTATTCTGCTGTCATCTAGTATTGCTATATCGATTATTTTAACTTGTTTTTCTTTCTTCTCAACTACAGTTGTTGTTATTGCGGGGGGGGGGGGTTCTTCATACATTATAAAGACCAAAAAAGCCACACCTTCTGACCTAGGCACCTTCTTCTTAATCCCATATAGGAAGCTGCCTTATACGGAGTCAGACCATAGGTCCATCTATCTCCGTATTGTATACACTGACTGGCAGCAGCTCTCCAGGGTTTCAGGCAGGAGTGTTTCCCAGCCCTATCTGGAGATGCCAGGGAGTGAAGCTGGGGCTTTCTACATGCAAGCATGCAGATGCTCTTCCACTGATCTACGACCCCATACCCTAGGGGGAAGGAGACCGACATCCAAATATAAATCAGGGTGGTCCCTGCTTAGCAAAGGGGACAATTTATGCTCGCTACTGCAAGACTAGCTCTCCTCCCCAAAGGGTGTTAGGTGTCTGCAGTGACTTGGTAATAAGAGAAATGTACTTTGCCATGAATGGAAGACCTTTCTCTTTATTGGATGTTTCATGTGTCCATGTTCTATCTAGTGAAAATAAGTTCCAGGGATAAGGCCTGACTCGAATTCAGGGGTTATATGTGAAGCAATATGTGTTTTTACACCTGGATTTGAATACAAAACAGAAAGGAGAAAGACATGCATAAAATAACATTTTGCTACCACAGCAGCTGCCACCTTAAGTGGCACAGCAGGAAAATGCTTGACTAACAAGCAGAAGGTTGCCAGTTCAAATCCCCACAGGGCTCTGTGGGCTCCAGGAGTCAAAATCGACTGGACGACACACTTTACCTTTACTTTAGCACAGCAGCTATTGGTACTGGCCAACATCCAGACTAACACTCACTGTGCTAATGCAAACTTGCTGCATGGTTATTGCACTAACTAGTTCCACTGAGTTGGCAGCTTGCATTCCAGATTAGTATTGTACTGATACATCAGGGCAAGTTTAACATGTGGAAAGACTTAAAATTCTTTCTTCTTAAGTTAAGTGACAGAATACAGAGAGAAAGTAAGAGTTGCATGAAAAATCTGTGTGTAGCCACCAGGGGGCATCACAGCACCAGCTGGAAGAAATATTAGAAAGCACAGAGACCAGTTACTTTTGCATAGTGTCACATTGAATAGTTTATAAATAAACCGACTGATAAATATAAAAAAAAGCAGTTGCCTTCTGTCCTACCAATTATATTACATTTAACATGCTCCAAACAAAAGAACCTCAATTCCTATTCCTACCCCCAAAAAAGTCTGTGATCGTCCCACAACATTTGTTTAATACGTTGTTCATTTTATCTGACTACTTTTAGCACAGGTATGCTCTTCATTGGTTGGTGGTTGTTGTTTGAAATCAATACTTTAAATACAGCTGGCTTTCCTGACTCCAGGTCCAGTAACAATTTATTACAGCCATAGGCCATACAGAAACTCCAGTAACTTAATATTGTGTGTGATTATTTTGGGATACCACACATTCTCACAGAATTTAGTTCTTGGATATTCAACCACGAAAAAATGTCTTCTGAAATCTGCCTCACCTTAGACTGGAAAGTATCACCCAATTGGTCTGCATGTTGGATGGTCCGAGATTTAAAATGTTACGCAGGAGTGTAGCAGGGGTCCCGGTGGCAACCCAGGGACAAGCTACCAAGGCCACCGAGAGCGCTGGTCATGCCCCCTTCGCCCTCCATCTTCATGCCAATGCAAGGGGTGTGGCTGGCAAAGGGAACAAACACACAGCAGCCTCTCACCCTCTCCTTCCGGAAAAGTGTTTTCTTTGCCATATGGATGCTTCTTTTTTCTCAGTCGCAAGGAGGAAAAGGCAGCCAGCAGGTGAAGAAAGCGCTTTGTGGCCTGGCCTGGAGAAGGGGCCGCCACACATCTGCTCCCCATGCTGAGCACACCCCCAGAATCAGCACAAAAGGTGATAAATGCAGTTGTGCAGCGGCTGTTTTTTTAAAGCATCATGGCTATCTTCCAGCTTTGCTGCTGTCCCACAATGGAGCGTTACAGCTCCCTTGGTGTGCCCACCATGTAAGCCATTGTGTTTTTATTCTTGTATTCTTTTTATTTTTGTTAACGTCCTTGAGTCTGTGGGAAAAGGTGGGTCTGTGGGGTTTGAATTTTTAGAGAAGTAAATACATATATATCTCTGTAACTATTCTTCTTCCAGGTCTTAATGGAGATGATTTCCTGGTGCTTGGCCTGCGCAATGGCCGGGTAGTTCACAGCTACAACCTGGGATCTGGAACAGCCACTATTATTAGTGAGCCAGTAGATCTGACACGCCATGTTCATGTGGTCAGCCTTGGCAGATCTCTTCAGACTGGCTGGCTGAAGGTAACAATGATTCTGGAAACGCCACTGATAGAACTGATATTTACAGTCTGTAGAGGCCACCTTTGCTCGGCTTGCTTTGTAAACAAGCCTCTAAATAGATCCACAGAAACTTCAGAATATTTGCTTTCACTCTGATCCACAATTCTGCGTGCTGAAGTCCACAACCGAATAAGCCATTCTTCTCGACTTTCAAAAGCATTCTCTCTCTCTCTCCACCCCCACTCCCGGCAATGCTCACAAGCTGCTCTGGACATTCTAGGGAACGCTGAGAATGACTTCCAGCATAGGTGCAACTGGAAAGGGGGAAAATGCAATATCTTGCTGCACATGCAGAGCTACTTAAAATCACATAGTGTTAAGAGTTGGCTGGGACCTTGGAGGTCTTCAAGTCCAACCCTTTGCCAAGAGCAGGAAACATCCCTGACACATGGCTATTCAGGATCAGTTTAAAAACCTCTAGCAAAGGAGAGCCCTTCACTACAATCCTGTAGCCCTGCCCCTGCAATAGAGAATGAATCCTCTCTCTCTTCTATGTGATGGCCCCTCAGCTGCTTGAAGACAGGTCTCATATCTCCCCTTAGTCTTCCCTAACAGAAAAACAGCCATGCTGGATCAGGCCCAAGGCCTATCTAGTCCAGCATCCTGTTCCACACAGGATGTTCGCCCTCCTGGTTAGTCATCAGCAGCTCAGCTCAGTGTATATGTGAAGTTTTTGTTTTGGTCCCAATGTGCATCAACAGGGCCAGATTAAGCTAGTGTGGGGCCTGTAGCATATGTTATGAAGGGACCCTAAATTTTAAAAATGCACATAAATATTAAAATATAATTTACTTGCACAGTGAAGTAATTCACTGAGTCATGAATGAATGAATGAAACAAATGAAAACAAATATTCTTATTCAAATTCATCCCCAGAGTAAATCTTGCTCTGATATTAACAGCAGATGGTTTTTCCTTGGATCGGCTTTTTAAAAAGCTACTATTTTAATGTGCAAACAGTGGATAAGGCTATTAGCACCTTTCAGGGTACTGGGGGCAGGGTGGTGGGACATGGGCATCACCATCTCATCCAGCATTGTAAGGAAAGTGAGCGTGACAAGAAATTTCCAAGAGCCCGGGGTGGATCCAGCAGGAAATTACAAGGGATGCAACAATAATTCCCCCCCAAAAAAGATTCCCCCCCCACATATACAAATATTGGGGCTTGGATTTTATCTCTCTCTTGCAAATGCACTATGCCAGGGGGTGTAAAACACAAATCTGGTGGTGGGCCAGATTAGATTCTGATGCACCTCTGGGGAGCCACACATAGCCTTGCACCCACCTCACACCACCTTCTGTCTTCCTCCTCCTCTCTGCTCTTTCTCTCGTTCCTTTTCTTCCACACACACGCACCCCTTGCCCTGCCACTTAAATTAGCTGAATTCACTACTTTTTACACAAAAATACACTGAAAGATTGGTTTATATTTTTGGGGGGGAGGGGGTATTTATAGAAGAAATTCTGGACATACCTGCCAATACCAGATTTTTTATGGATACTCTTGCCACTCTTCCCTCTTCTCTCCCGTACAGAGGTGATCTGATTTGCAAAGTGGTTTTTTTGAAGCAAGTATACAAAAATAGACTTTTGGTGGGGGAGCATGTTACAAGCACAAAGCAAAACAAAACAGCAATGATTCAAAGGGGAAACATGTTGAGAGAGAACCATTTCCTCATATATTGCTATCTAAACTGTTTTGAGAACTTTGTTGCTAAAAAAGCAGCATATAAATATTTTTAATAAGGAGGGCAGGGGGGAGAAAAAAACACAGAGACTAGATTAGAGCTATAAACAGCCATTTTGTCAAAGCATTCCTCCCCTCCCCCCCCCCCCCCGATTATTTTTTAAAGCTTTTAATACATTTCTGCTGACTAATTTCCTCACAAGAAGGTGGGATCGGAAGGGCTTTTCTTACAAATTTGTACTAGAACAATTTTGGCATTCTTTGAAAATGATTTAAAAGAAGAAGCTTAAAACTCACTTTCACATACACACACACACACGGGTGGGACTTCTCTTACATGTACACACACAGTTCATGGGGTTGTGGGGGGAAAGAGAGAAACACTTGACCAAGAGGAACAGATCACACACAAACAGAACAAATAGCAAAGGGTTGGTTTATACAAAATGTTTTACTTTCCTTCTTCGAGCGAGACCAGTAGCATCCTTAGCTCTGTGGTTACATACCAATTCCAAGCAGGGAGGAGCACAAGACTCCAGCAGAACCAATAAGGCTGGGAGAGGGCAGGACAGAATGAATGAAGCTACGAGGGCTGGGTAACTGGTGAACACTAAGACTGCAATGGCTCTTTTCTCTAGGGTGGATTGCCGAAGTTGAGAGGAGGAGAGATCTCCAGACACAAGAGGAGATTATAGGAAGGAATAGGAGAAAAGCTTGCAATTCAAACATTTTGTGCAGGGCCCTTGAAAGTGCGAGGCCCATAGCAAATGCTACCTTCGCTAATGGGTTAATCTGGAATAGTGCATCAATTTACACTTACTTACATTGAACCACATTTGCCATTTTATCTCCCACTCAGCCAGTTTGGGGAGATCCTTTTGGAGCTCCTCACAATCTGTTTTGGATTTTACCACCCTAAATAGTTTAGTGGCATCTGCAAATTTGGCCACCTTGCTGCTTACCCCCACTTCTAGGTCATTTATGAATAAATTAAAAAGCACTGGTCCCAGAACAGATCCCAAGTGAACCAGAAGGAGCACTTCTTGCTCTGTCCATTGTGAAAACTGTCCATTTATACCTACCTTCTGTTTCCTGTCCTTCAATCAGTTACCAATCCACACATGAATCTGTCCCTTTATCCCATGATTGCTAAATTTTATTTATAAATAAATAAATAAATAAATAAATAAATTGTAAGTCAAAGTATACTATGTCACCTGGATCATCTTTATCCCCATGCCTGTTGACACTCTCAAAAGATCTCCAAAAGGTTGAAAGGCAAGATTTACCATTGCAGAAGCCATGCTGATCCTGCTTCAGCAAGGCCTGTTCTATATGTTTGACAATTTTATCCCTATGTATGTTTTTCATCAATTTACCCAGAACAGATGTTAAGCTAACTGGCTTGTAATTTCCTTGACAGCCCCCTCCCCCGATCCCTTTTTGAGAATTTGTGTTACAGTGGCTTCACTCCAGACCTCCAGTACAGAGTCCAATTGTAAGGTTAAGTTACATATTTTTGCTAGGAGATCAGCTATTTCATATTTTAGTTTTTCAAGAACTCTCAGTTGGGTTGCCATCTGGCCCTTGTAATTTGTTCATGTTTAACTTTTCAAGGCAGTTAAACATCATCTCTCATTGCCTCAATTTGACTCAGTTCTTCAGCCTCTGTCCCCAAGAAGCTCAGCTGAGGCATTGGTATATGCACAATATCCTCTGAAGACAGATGCAAAGAACTCATTCATCTACTCTGCAGTCTCCATATTCTCTTTAATATGTTGACCTTTAGGAAACAATTGAAGACACATCTCTTCAGCCAAACCTTTTAGCTATTTAATGGTGCTTAGCTATTTTAATTTGAACTTGTATATGTTTTAAGGTTTTTTAAAAAATATATATATTTTAATGTTGTAAGCCACCTAGAGACTTTGGTAGTGGGCAGCATACAAATATACTAGCTAAATAAATAATCCTGTTCATTCCCTCGTCATCTAATGCCTGGCAGGTTTCCTGTTTCTGATCTATTTAAAGAAGTTTTTATTATTCCCCTTGATACTTTTAGCAAAATATTCCTCAAACTCTCTTTTGATATCCCTGATTGTCTCATTTGATTTGATTTCATTTCTTTCTTCTCCAAGCTATGCATACAAGCACACTCTCAGAAGTTCTCTGCTTCACCACCTTGGAAATTTAGGACCTTCCATTTACTTGAAAATGGACTCGTAGACTACAGAATAAACCTACAGCATTTAATTTATATGCTTTTGGAGGGGGCACTATGTGGACCCAGTGATGAGAAGTACCTGATCTGTTTTCTATGAGTTACAGAGTTTTTATTTTTTGTGACTGTTTGTTCTGAAAGGTGGATGATCATAAAAATAAAACTACAACATCTCCAGGAAAGCTGGTTGGGCTCAACGTCTTCAGTCAGTTTTATGTAGGAGGTTACATTGAATACATCCCGGAATTCTTACCAATAGGATGCAATTTTAAGAATGGCTTTCAAGGTAAGAAACAATATTTGGTTGGATTCAAACAACTGCAAATGGAAGGAAGCTCACAGAAGCAGACTTTGTTGCCCTTCCTCTCCACTGCAGCCTCTTGTGCCTCCCCAGAAACCTCTCCAGAGAATCGGGATCCTTGAGAAAAGGATGGCATGTGGTATTGGGGATCTACCAAAATTGGGCAGATCGTCAGAGAGGCCCTATGCAGGAGGGGAGCTTCCATGCATGTAAGATGCCTTCGCTCAGTTTTGATAGATTCACCATCCATCCCTATAGAGCAGGCTTTGGGGAGCTGCAATGAGGAGGAGAGGGACGAAAGTGACCTTCAGTTACTTTGTGGTTGTTCCCTTTGTGGTTGTTTGGATCGAACCCATAATTCCCTTTGTGGTTGTTTGGATCGAACCCATAATTTGTACTGCATTATGCTTAGAAACAGGTTTTATTTTCATTTTTTTTAAAGAAAAGACATATCTTCATAGAAGTCACTCGTGTGGGCACACTCACTTTACACCAGGCTCCAGCCAGCTTGGGAGTAGCATCCAAGAGAATCATATACCACTTTTGACCTAGCATCCCCTCACTGTTGTAAAGCAAAAGCACAACCTGGGAAGCCTTTGAAACAGCATCGGGGATTCTGTGAGTGCTCTCACGTTGGGGGCTCTCTCGCCTTTGCCCTTCTCCAGGTGTTTTCCTCCAGGACATTTTCCACACAGCAGGCTTCACCGCGAGTTTACTGCGAGGCTTTACTGTGAGTTCAAAGTTGCCCCAAAATACTGATACGAAAAGTTGATTTTTTAAAGCCCTGGATATAAATTGGGCTATACTCTAACGCACAATAGAAAACACGAATTGTGTGTGAAGAGCTCCCCAATAGCTTGCAGAGACTTTTGGGGTAAATCTGGCCAATATGTGCATGCTGCATTTCCTCTGGAATGAGAGCTAAAAGCCCTGTGTGAAAAATGCCCAGGGCCCATCCTGAGCTTGGGCACAAGGCATATGCACTGCTATTCTATGTAGGGACCTCTACCCTGGGATGGCATATCAGCTCAGTCACAGGGGCGAATCTCTCTCTCAGCACAATAGCAAAAGGACAAGGTTCTCTAGTGCCTTGATCATAAGGGGTATTTCCAGACAGAGCACTTTTCATCCAAGCGTCCATGGGCTCATGCAAGAAAATACATACAGAAACATTGCTGGCTTGGAGTTATGATGAATATATATTTCAGAGAAAATGGTGTGTTGCTTACCATCTTGAAAAGGATCTTCAGCAGTGTGATTCTAAACATGTTTGCTCAGAATTAAGCCCCACAGATTTCAATGGGATGTATTCCCTAGAAAGTATGCTTGTGGTTTGTCTCTCGCCAAGATGAAAGATACATATGCATCTGGCTGAGCACAGAGCTGTTCTCTAACACCCTGAGAAACTGCTTTGTTTACATTTGAGCACTGTGTTGTTTCTGTATTTGGACAATGTGCAGGTAACAATTAAGCCAACTGTCAGCCCCAGCATCACCTTATTTTCCATGATGGGCCTATTATGGTTTCTTTGGAACGAGCTGTGCTCTTCTGTGGGTGTTTACTTATGTTTCTTCGCTGCATTCATTTGGTCATGAAGCACCACTTCAGGAACAGAACGTGCTTTATTTCTGCCAGATATTATCAACCTCATCCGACTGGATCAGCAGAGTATACGGCTGGGTAAAAGTGACTAAAAGATGCTCTGTATCAGAATCGCACCATCTCTGACTGCTCTTCCCACAGTCCATCCTAAATCAAACACAGTTCACGAGTCCTACAGGTCAGAATACTAGGGGCTTATCAATGCTGTGCAATGTAGTTAGAGAGAAAACAAATGCAGCAGCATCGAGCACTATTTTATTCATGAGAAATGCAGGAAAACTGCCAAAGGGACAAATAGCTCACACAAACATCAGGTTCATGTCTCCATTTATTTTTATTTTTATTTATTTTTACATTTATATCCCGCTCTTCCTCCAAGGAGCCCAGAGCAGTGTACTATATACAGGGGCGTAGCTATAAGTGAGCAAAAGGGTTCAAAGAACATGGGCCCCCAGCTCCTGAGGGCCCTCCAGCTCCATCCCTCCCTATTTTCTTCATTGTTTCCCTCACTCTGAGGGGCCACCAGAGAGAGGGATGAACACGGGCCCCCTCTCCACTAGCTACGCCCCTGACTACATACTTAGGTTTCTCCTCACAACAACCTTGTGAAGTAGGTTAGGCTGAGAGAGAAGTGACTGGCCCAGAGTCACCCAGCTAGTCTCATGGCTGAATGGGGATTTGAACTCAGGTCTCCCCAGTCCTAGTCCAGCACTCTAACGACTACACCATGCTGGCTCCATGACATTTGCACATTCCCCAGGCTGTGCCAGTACAAAGACTGGCTTCTTACAAGATGTTTTGGATGCTGTTACAGACACTCAAGAACAAAAACCACATATATTGAATCAGTTATGATGAACAGTGTATGTGTGCATAAACTGTGGTATTTCACTGTTTCAAATATACACATCATCATGCATTTTCCTAGGTAGGCATTACAGTGAGAGAAGAGGGACCCAGATGCACAGCTGCCATTTGGGGGGCAGGCGCTAGGGATGGGCCCGGCCCGGTCCGGACCTGGGTGGTCCGGATTGGGGGTGGGGGGTCGCTTTAAGAGCGGCGGGAGGGTTTACTTACCCCTCCCGCCGCTTTCCGCCGTGGCGCCGTAATTAGTAGAGTAATTGGGGTGGCAGGAGACCTCCCTGCCGCCCCTTCCCCGCTGTGGCTCTGCAAAGCTCCCAGTAATGCTTTGCATTAAACGGAGCTGGTCAACGGAGCTGGTGCTCCATGCCGCCCAGCAGCCCCCATGGTGGGGAATCACCTCCGCCACTCATCTGGCTCCCGCGGAGGCGAGCCCCCACCAGCAGCCAGGTGAGTGGTGGAGGCAATTCATTATTTGTTATTTGTTTTAAATTGTTTTTAGTATTTGTTGTGAACCGCCCTGAGACCTTGGGTTAGGGCAGTATAAAAATGTGTTAAATAAATAAATAAATAAATAAATAAATAAATAAATTCCCTGCTGCAGGGGCTGCTGGGAGGCATGGAGCACCAGCTCCGTTTGCCTTAAAGAAGCTTGCCCCCCGCCGCCCCCCGGAGGTGCGTTCATGAGCCGCGCCTGTTGGGGGGGGGGGGCAGCAATGCACATTTACATTAACTCTGGTTTGTACTTGAGGCAAACACTCTAAGAAAAGCCCTGCTGGGTTTTTGGACCAAAGATCCATCTGTTTTCCACAAGGCAGTCTGCTTCTCACAGTGACCCACTAGATGCCTCCCAAGCAGGGTTCTGAAGGCAATATCCTTCTTAGCCACAGTATAAGCGAGCCTGGAGTTTTCCCAGACAGCAGGTTTTACCATGGGTTTTCTGCGAGGCTTTACTATGTGTTCGAAGTTGCCCCCCTAAAACAATGATGCAAAAAGTTGATGTGTTTTACCCCAGATATAAATCAGGCTACACTCGAATGCATGATTTTTTTAAAAAACAGAACCCAAATTGTGTGTGAAGTGCTCCCCAATAGCTCACAGGGGCTTCAGGTTAAATATGTGAATGCCCACCCTCCATTCCGGGGGAGATGCAGACTAAAACCCAGGTGTGGAAAACTTCCTGAGCACTGTCTCATCATTCCAAGAGGGTGAATTATCACTACAGCAATGGCACAATTCTTAGTAGCCATGGAGCCTCTCTATCGAGCAGACAGGCTGTGAGCACAGGCTGTTGACCAGCACGGAACCAGTGAACGTCCCCCACTCCTGAATCACTGGGACCCTGCATAGAATGCAAGCCTATATAATCACATTTTATATCATCTCTGCCTGAGCAGACTTTACCTGATGGTCTAATAAATGGCTGTATTCACATTGGCTGTATAAATGGCCATTGTGACATTCACTGATGAAAATCAAGCAAACTCATTTGTTTTACTTTTCTTTTGTTTCTTAAGCCTATCTTTCCAGGGTGTTACCTTTCTGTCTCTTTCTTTCTTTTTGAGGCTGCATTTTTGACATACAAGTTCGCACCAGATGGGATCAGCCATACAAAGCACCAGGTATTCCAGAAGGCCATCCCAATGCTGGCCGCAGTGTTGGGCAGTGTGAAAAGTCTCCATGTCAAATGATAAAATGCAGAAATGGAGGGACATGCGTGGAAACTGGCTCTACTGTTTAGTAAGTGTAACAGCATTTCAGTCTTCTAGTCACTGAGAGTGCATCCATTTCTTGCTGGACTGGGTCTCACGAGGAAGCCCTGGGCAGCCAGATCGGCCGCCCACATGATTGCTGGCTCCGTGATGGACCTGGCGAGGGCTGGGGAGCTTGGGGGCCACGCGGCCCCCGGAAGCCCCAGTATGCCCTGTACGAGCATGCAGGGCATACTGGGGAGACCCCCGGAGCCAGGAGGCGGCTTTTCACCTCCCCTCCGGGGGTCTACTCACGAGTAGCTGTGGTGCGGAGCTGCACTGTGGCTACTCACGATCAGGCAGCCCAGGTTTGTGGAGCACCCGTTCTGCAAACCCGGGCTAAGGGCAGGGGTTCTTGAGCAGGTTACCCACTCTAGAACCACCGGGCTCGCAGCCAAGCCCGTTGGTTCTCACGATTAGCAAAAATCGGGCTAGGTTCTCCTAGCCCAATTTTTGCTAATCATGAGAATAGCCCTGCTATCTTTACACTGTGGTTCTCAAATATTAGAGATATTTGTCATGTCTCTGTTTGTAAATAACAAATAAATAAAATGTAAATATCTGTTTGTTGCAAACCATCTTGGGATTGTTTTAATGAAAGGCGGTATATAAATTTGACAAATAAATAAATAAGTAAGTAAACCTAAGGTGTGTGTCCAACTCCCATTAAAATGCATGCACTAATCCCTCACCCAGCTTCCATTTCGCCCTGGCACTTCCTTCCCACCACAGTTCCCATCTCTAGGTCTGACTGGGAATAAAGCCATACTTCCATGGTAGAGCATGTGCTTTACATGCAGAAGGTCCCAGGCTCAGTCTTCAACATCACCACTCAGGAGGACCAAAGACAGCAGGGGCAAAAAGCTGGGGAAATCCTTCTGCCTGCAACCCTGCAGAGCTGCTGCTAGCCAGAGTAGACACTACTAGGCTAGGTGGGTGAAGCTTATGCCTTAGTCTCAGGCAGGTTCCTGTGTGCTTCTATCATTGATACCACCAGTCCGAAGCACTTCCTGAACTCAACCACTGACTCCTAGCTGCCCGCAGCCCCCACCCTGTAATCCTGGTTCACGTCCAGCTCCTCCCCTCACAATCACTGCTGCCACTATGAGCCCAACCCCCAGCTGTGCCTCTGTCTCTGGCCAGACCAACCCCCAAAGAGAAGCAGTGTGAAGAAGCTGGGCAACATGGCACTGTCTGCACTCCCTGCATCTGAAAAGTGTCGCATGACTCCCCTCCCCAAGCCATTTGTCAAATGGGGTAGAACTGGATCTTCTCTTCTGGCATAGTGAAGGGGCAACTATCTGCTTTTGAAGTTTGGCTACAGCTTGATCACCTTTCCCTATTAAATTAGGAACTGCAGACTAACTCTATTTAGGGAGTTTTGCTTCTGTTAGCCATATCAACCACTCCCTGAATGGCAGGTTATCCCCACAGAGGCAACAGGTGTTTCTTTTCCGTGCCTTTCCCAGAGTCATCTTGCATCAGTTCCACGGCTCCCTGAGTCCTCCACACACTTGGAGAAAGCAGGTTGTCAGTGCTGAGAACAGACAGGACGTCTGTGATTCCTGTCAGCAGTTGCTTCCTGTCAGTGCCTGCCTTCTCCATTCCTAGGAATTCAGGAGACATCTTCCTCCTCCTTCTTTCTATTAAAAGCACTGTTCCTCTGAAGGACTCTGTCCTCTGGGAGTCTCGGTTTGTTTTCAAACATCATTTTGTCTCCCAGAAATAATTTCCTCCTAGGGATTTTTTTCTGAGTTTTTAAAAAAAAAAACTTGCTTCACTGTGACAGCACCTCCATTCTGAAATTATGTGCAGTGCATTTAAATTGGAAAGTCTGTTGCTATGGGGATGGCACTGCTGATTTAAGTAAGTGCATCAATGTATACTATTTCCTGTGGAGTGTGCGTGTGTGTGGTTGTTTTTTTTTAAGGATAAACTTCATATTCTGCTTATCAGCTGAGTAAACCCTTATGTTTCCTGTAGGTAGAAATCTACAGTTTGAAATGCATCTTTAATAGGTCTCTAGAACTTTCAGTAATCTATTAGTAGTACCAATCACCTTTGATACACAAAGGAAGAAAAAGTTCTCAAGTTAGGGAATATCTATCTTGTGTGTTTTATCTGACACACAAGTTGCATGTAGTGTGAACAAGCAGCTGAAACGTAGAGATTTCTGTGCATTGATGGGAAATAGTGCAATCTGGCTTGAGATCTGTTGATGCCCATAAGAATGGGTTCTGCGCCTGAGCAGGAGCCATGTGGTAGCCATGCCTGAGCTAGTTGAAGCACCTAGGCCACACCCCCATGCAGAGCGTGCTATTTAAGGCGTGCCCGTGGTGCGAAGTACCTCAGTTCTTTTCTGTCCGCCTTTGCATTTGGACCTCGGTCTGCCACCTGGAATGTTGGGAAGTTCCTCTTTTCTCTTTAAGAAGAGTTCATCCCCTCTTATTCTTCATTATTGGACTTTTGACTCGGACTGGTTGACGGACTACATTTGGTTGTGTGACTTGGAACGGCTGACAACAATTCCTTCGGTTTATTTGACTTGGACTGGCTAACGACGATCCTTTGGATACTGACCCTTGCGCAGACTTGACTATTCTACGGAACGACGATAATGGCTGAGGAGAAGAAATCTTTTAAATGGTATGAAGGCTGTAGGGTGAAACTCCCCTCAAAGGACCTTCATGACCTCTGCTTGTTGTGCCTTGGTGAGTAACATAATGTTTCCGCATGCAAAATTTGTCTGTCTTTTTCGAAGCAGACACGAAATAATTGGGCACTTTGCCTTCGGGCGGCTATCTATGATGATGTTCTGAGCCCGTCGACACCGGGCACCCCTTGCCTATCAGCATCGACCGCAGCTTGAAAAATGATGCCAAGATCGTCTTCAGCTCCTCCATTGTCGACATCGGGCAAACATAATTTGAAATCGTTCTCAACCTCAAGGCATGGTTCGTTGGGATCATTGAAAGCTGTCTTGTCGACGTCTAAGACACCATCGACATCAAAGTCTGCTTCGAAACTGGCATCAATGTCAAAGGCTTCTTTAACACCAACCACGAAGCCAACAATGTTGATGTCGAGGTTGGCTGAAGCCTCAACTTCGAAGGGGTCGGTCCACCTATTGGATTCAGGAGAAAGACATCGAAAATCAGCGAAGCGTCCCGCTGTCAACCTTACTGATTCACCACCTGACAAGCAACAACAAACGTCAGCCTCAACCGTGGAATAAACCCCATCCCCAGCTGCGGTACAGGCCCCAGTGACTCAGCCACTGTCAACGTCAGCCCTATTGTTCAGCCCTTCAATGCCGACCAACGTCAGTGCTGATTGCTGCAAGTCACGGCCCCTCGACATCTACACTGATCAGCATAGATGCCGCCTCATTGTCAACATCACTGGCCGTGATGATGCCGATAGCACGTTCACTCTCGCCAGCGCTGATGCCTCTTGCTTCCTCCACTCCATCAACACCGGCTGCTGCTGCTATTCCAATTCCATCAACCTTGCACACGCCAGTCCTTTCCTCATCGACACAGGTAACCCCAAGATACCGTGTGCCGCTGTCGATGTTCCAAGTCATCAATGTTGACGCGGAAGAGAATCTGCCATCAGTGACTTGATCTCTCCT
The DNA here is from genome assembly GCF_027244095.1 of Hemicordylus capensis. NCBI lineage: Eukaryota > Metazoa > Chordata > Lepidosauria > Squamata > Cordylidae > Hemicordylus > Hemicordylus capensis. The sequence goes on along the minus strand of NC_069657.1, from coordinate 299,295,800 downwards.
CTCCCTGCTAGACTCCTCGTCTAGCAAGCACTTGACCTCAACATTCAAGGGCTTCCTACCAGCAGATGTCAACCCAGAACAATGGGTGGTGTCTACTGTTGCGATGCATTCAATTTCAGCTCTGACAGCAGCCCATTTGCGGTCTCCACTTATCTGGCATAGCTGTGATTTAGGCCATTCCAATCTGGGAACCACGTTGCCTGTAGCGCCTTATGTCTTCGAGGGTAACAGGCCCTGGCTACCCATGACATTTTCTTCCACAGAGCCTCCTGCAAGGGATTTGCGCTCAGAACTTCATACTTATAACTCATCAACAACACAGACTGACACCTTGGACATGGTTTAAGGTGCATCCCAGACATTCTCAGTGTCAGTTCGCTCTACATCGACTCAAACGGACCCCCTGCCGGTGACCCCTGTTGCGGCTGCTGAGACTCAAACTCCCGCTGATACAGGAAGGAGCGTCCCTCCCCCGAGTTCTCCTTCAGAACACTATGGCTTATCTGATTTTGAATCAGACTCAGAGGAAGAAGGCACCATTGTGGACCCACCTGTGGATGTGATGCCTCCAACCTACGTCTCTCCAAACGATGAACTTAAGGCTTATCATAAGCACGTTCAAGTTATGGCTGATGCCTTGGGTCTGGACATTCATTCCCAAATTACTACCATAGATGATCTAGTATACAACTTTATGCTGAGGTTGCAATCAACTGCGCCTGTGGCCTTGCCAAACGTTACCTATGATCACAAGAGCAGCAAAATGTGCTTGGGAAGTGTTGCACACGTCCACCCCCACATCGAAGAAAGATAAAGACAACGGATACCTACTAAAACACCCAGCTCCAAATTCCTTAGTGATGGACTGTGCCTCCTCGAAGAGTAGGAAACATCATACAGTCCCACCTTATAAAGAGGGGAGGAAATTGGACGTGCTGGGGAGGAAAGTCTACTCGACCTCCTGTCTGTCAATTAAAGTGGCAAATTATGCGGCCTGCATGGCAAAATACATGCACAGCTTCTGGGGGCTCTTGGAGAGGGATCTGGACACACTTTCGCCACAAGATGTTAGAACCAGGTTCCGCAAACCTTCGAAGACTACGGAGAGCTAACACACAGACAGCTCAGCATTGCCAAACACTTAGCAGAGAGTGAATCACGGGCAATGACGGAGGCCATAACTCTACATAGGCATACCTGGTTAAGGTCGACAGGCCTACAACAAGATATGAGAGACAAGATAGAAGGGCTACCTTTTGATGGCACAGGTCTCTTCAGCAAGACCACAGATGTGACTATGGAGCAGCTAAAACAAAAATCAAAATTCACTGCCAGCACCTTTACCTCACATCCTTCCACTTCACAAACTACTAAGTACCAGCCCAACGATGGGAAGTACCAGCCTCCCTTCTGGGGTCAGAATCGTCGGGACTTTAGAAAGACGTATACATCCTTTTGCAAATGGGCCTATCAACAAAAGCCTAAGGCCTCCCAGTCTCAGCGTTTGAAACCACAAGACACCCAGAAGTGACTTTGAAATACAGGACTGCCCACTGACACCTCCCAACTCCCCTCTCCCACTGGTGGGGGCAATGACAACTGCCTCGATGGGTCATTCCATCCTTCTGTCCCAGCTTACCATCAAGCTGGCCAGCCATGCCCCCGCATGACAACACATAACATCAGATCGTTGGGTCCTAAAGATCATAACCTCAGGGTATGCAATTGAGTTCAGATCACTACTCCGGTTTACAAAGGTCAGAGTCACTCCACCTTCAAGGACTCTACAGGCAGAGGTGAGGGAGCTGTTGGAGAAGGGGGCAATAGTCCCAGAGTCATAGGCAAGCAGGCGAGACGGATTCTACTCCCAAACAGGACGGGGTTATGCAATGGTCACAAGATCCAGGGGAAATGGTCCCTACGTCGGGCCCTTCTACATATCAATTTCCTGGAGCTCTTGGCAGTCTTCCAAGCCCTGCAGGCATTTTTACCGATCCTGAAGGGATGGGTTGTCCAGATCCAGCTCAATGACATGATGGCACAGGCATACCTCAATCTCCGGGGAGGGATGGCATCCCACAGTCTTTATGCCCTGAGCGTCCAGTTGTGGCACTGGTGCATTCAGCATCAGATTACCCCATTGGCAATACACATCAAAGACCTAGAGAACACCCTGGTGGACGACCTCAGTCGAGTCTTCCTACCGGACTGACAGCATGAATGGGAGCTTCAGACAGATGTCCTGGCCCCACTCTTTGACTTGTGGATGTACCCCACTATAGACCTATTTGCTGGCTCCACGAATGTGAAGCTGCCCCGCTATTGCACCAGAGTGGGCCACAACTGTCACTCTCTGGGGGATGCTTTCCAGCTAGACTGGTCTCAGGAGACACCGTACATGTTTTCCCCACTTCCATTGATACCCAGGATGGTGGCACGCCTACTAGAGGAACCAACCAATGGCATTTTAGTGACGCCATGGTGGCCAAGGCAAACCTGGTTTCCACAGGTACGCAGACTGTCCAGGAATTGCTACCAACACCTGCCTTACCGCCTAGATCTCCTCACACAAGATGGAGGTTGTATTCTCCATCCAGACATTCACACACTCCGCCTGACCACCTGGCAGATAATCTGCTGAATCACATCCTACTTAACCAGCGGAAAATGTCCACACGGCATAATTATATGAGCAAGCGGTGCTGGTTCAAGACCTATGCATGCTCCAAAGGCTTTCTCCCCAAAAGGGCTTCAGTACGGGAGGTCCTGCGATACCTCACAACTCTGAAGGCCAGGGGACTGGCCAATGTCTCAGTGAAAGTTCACCTGTCTGCCTTGTCCTCGCAACATCCAGGGAGTGGGGGAGAATGCTGTTCTCACACCCTTTGAGCAAAGCTTTCCTGAAAGGACTTTCGCATGTTTATCCTCCTATCAAACCGCTGGTAGAACCATGGAGGCTGTCCTTAGTCCTGTCTTCACTTACCCAAGCTCCCTTTGAGCCCATGACCATGTCCACCTTAAGACTGTTGTCATGGAAAACGGCCTTCTTGATTGCTGTCTCTACGGCCAGATGTGTAAGCGAGTTAACCGCCCTACGAGTGGATTCTCCATATACGACCTTTTATCCAGACAAGGCCCGTATGCACCTGGATCCTGGGTTCCTTCCAAAGGTAGTGTCCAATTTTCATCTAAATCAGGACATCATTCTCCTTACTTTCTTCAGGAACCCCACTACTGCCCTGGAACAATCTCTGCATGCCATGGATGTTTGCCAGGCTTTATTGTATTACATGTCATGAACTAAAGACTTTCGCACCTCTACACGACTGTTATATCTTACAAGTGCCCTACTAAGGGCACCCCCATCTCCCGTCAATGTTTTTCGAAATGGCTGGTGGAACTCATCCTGTTTTCTTACAAGATGCAGAACAAAACACCACCAGAAGCAATAAAAGCCCATTCCATCAGGGCACATGCTTCCTCAGCTGCACACCTTTCAGGCGTGACTTTTGAGGACATCTGCAGGGCAGCAACCTGGTCCTCAGAGCCTCCCTTTGTAAAGCACTGTGCCATAGATGTATGTTCTGCTGTGGAGGCCACTTTCGGGAGGAGTGTATTAAATAGCTACTACTGCTCCCGTCCTCCTACTGGAGCTTGCTAAACCCCCATTCTTATGGGCATCGACGGATCTCGATCCAGATAAACAGGTTGCTTACCTGTAACTGATTATCTGGTAGAGATCTGTCGATATCCATAAGACCCTCCCAACCTCCCCTCAGCAGTAGTGTTGCCTCTATGTGTGTACAGGTGTACATGCCCTTGCCATTGACTCTGTCTTTTACCTTTGGATGAACTCATCCATTTATATGGATGGTCATCCTCCGCAGCGGTTGTCCAAGCACTGAGGGACTTCGTGCCATGGGCACGCCTTAAATTGCACGCTCTGTGTGGGGGCATGGCCTAGGCGCTTCGACTAGCTCAGGCATGGCTACCGCATGGCTCCTGTGCAGGCGCAGAACCTTCTTATGGATATCGACGGATCTCTACCAGATCATCAGTTACAGGTAAGCAACCTATTTTTGCTGTGCAGTCAGATGCCTCAGTTTTAGAAATGCTGATGGCTTGAACCTATCTCTGAAGTAAATACAGACAACATGGGATTTTAGAACAGCTTTCACAGGTCTTTTGCGAAATCAAACTGAAATATATTATTACTGTCTTATGTGTTACAAGGCACTAGTGGAAACATCATCTATGAATATAATCTGCATGCAAAGCAAGCTTCCATACAGAAATCAGTTGCATACACCAGCTGTGTGTGAGAAGGCAAATCCTAAATCTAGCTGTCAATGGTGCACACCTAGCATAATTGTTGAATACATTGTCTTCATGGCTCTCTGACAACAAGAAAGGAAGTGGGATACCTGGGCATTTTCCACATTGCACACTGCAACGGTTTCTCAATGTGTCTGCTAAGTGCCCCTCCACATTTCCCTTTTTGACATCATGGTCACCGCGCTGTCACCAGGGTGCCGTCCACATTTCTGATGCCTTTATTTGGGTTTTATTGATGCAGTTTGCCCCTATAACGTTGTAAAACTTGTGCAGGAAAGTACTGTGTTATTCTGTTGTATGAAGCCTTGCCCTGTGTTTGATACATTGCAGTGCAGTGTGGTCTGGATGCTTATTTTCAATCATAAAATAATTTTTATTTGACTGGTGGGGGGATAAAGGAGGGGGCAGTAGGCACTGCTTATGGTGGGGAGGCTCCCTTCCCTCTCATGAGAAATTCTGAGCTGAGGAGTGAACAGCAGCTCCCTCTGACATGCGGGTGAGACTTGAGTGGGCATGAAATTCATCCCACGACGAGACGCCAGCCAGTGATCGGATCAAGATGAGGAGTGAGCAACAGATCTCAAGTATGGTAAACAAGGGATGCAGGGGATGCAGGGGCGAGGAAGAGGGGTGGGAGCCAGCTGGCACTGGGCACCGCCTTTCTCCTTGAAGATCCCTGCTCTAGGCACAGCTGCTCAAAGGCCAGTGCCATGAAGTGAGTGGGAATGTCGCCCAAACTCATGAGGGGGGGGGGCTGGATTCACAGAGGTGCCCAGCAGCAGAGGAGATGATGATGATGATGGAGGAACCAGGGAGCAAAACTGGCATTGGAAGGAGGAGGTGCGAGGCAAGGCACCCCCCCCACCTCTCCACCCCATCCAGCTGTAGCCTGCAGGGAGGCTTGTTGAGGTTTGAGAGCAACCCCCCACTGCCCCCCCCACATCTCCAGATTGCTTCTGCAAAGGGCTGGCCTGCTGGACATTCCCAAAAGGAGACGGGCAAAGTGAGTGTCAGGGCTCCTCCTCCAATTTGGAGAAACCTCTGGCAAGTTTGGGGTGCTATACACATGTGAGACATGAAGTGTTCCAGAGGAGAAGTGACACGAGTTTGGAGGACAGATTCACTTCTGCAAACAGACCACTTACGCTTCCCCCCGCTGGTGCATTTGTGCAAGAACACCGAGAAATCTTTTTTGTTGTTGTTGCAGTCTCTACTCCCAATGCCCCTAGTGGTCATTAGGATAGTTGGTGCAAAACGTTGATGCACTGGAAGTCCATCTCCAACATATGATGGAAAAGTGATGGGTGGAGCTATCTTAAACATTGGCTGATAATGTGTTAGCTTTTTACGGAGACTGTCCTAATGTTCTCTCTTTTGTTGCATACCCTAGCTGTCTTTGCCACACTGGCTGGAAAGGGGCTTTCTGCACAGAGACCATTACCGTGTGCGATCCCGAGCACATCCCACCACATAGGTGCAGCCAAGGTGCCACCTGCATCCCACTGCCGGAAGGATACACTTGCCACTGCCCATTAGGAACCATTGGAGTCAACTGTCAACAAGGTATGGGAGAGACCTTTAATGTGGTATTGCCAGGGTTTGGGGTTTGGGTTTTTGTTGTTGTTTTTGTTAATCTGAATGTTTCTGCTCAGGGAACGTTGGAGGAAGTTTCTCTGAGATTTTTTTTTTAAATGCACATGTATCTCCATTGTCAACCCTAGTTGCTTGCTATCTATCTATCTATCTAGTATAATACATACACACACACACACACACACACACACACGTATCTCCATTGTCAACCCTAGTTGCTAGTCACATAGGGCACAGTTGCACTTTCTCCAATTCAAACCAAACTGAACTGATTTGCAAAACACAGAACTGATTGGCACCAAACTCCAGCACTAGGAGTGAGTAACCTGTGCTTCCAGCACCCCAACACAAATAAATACAAAATGGATAGGTATTCATTTGCTTTGAAAGAAAGTGTGTACTTTTGAGAGAGATACTAGAAGATCCAAGTTCAAATCTTGTCTCTGAAGTAGACAACTTGTGTAGTTTAGGCAAATTACCAGAGGAAATAATTGAATTTTGCTTCACAGGGTTGTTATGGGGATGACAGCAATAAAAATAGTAAATCTTAAAATTTTGCTAACTAAAAAACATTTCATAAATAATAACACAAATTGCCATCACAGAAATATCTTGAATGCTAAAATTTACAATTCAGCCAGTTAGGCCCTTTTCAGTCCCTTTGAATTCAATGGAAGAGAAATATACATTAACTTGTCCATTGAAATCAACAGGTCTAAAAATTGCTTGATTTTAGTTGGATTCATCCACTCTCTGGAGAGCTCCCAAAGCAAATGGGGAAGTCTCTCTCTTCTTTTGGTAAGTGTTAATACGAATGCATTTAAATTTCCCAATTTATTGACTGAATTTCCCCCTAACCCTTTAAAGTATTTGCATACATCATCTCAATCATCTTTAGAACAATCATGTGAAGAAGGCCAGGACTGGGTCATACTAGACATGATGGCAACAGACTCATACACTTCTACCCCAGTCACGTATAAAGAAGCAGGTAGAGTCCATTTTTAAGAGGAAGATGTGGCATGGTGGGTGGGGTGCTGAACCCTCCCTGCGTCTGTCTACCTTTCTGCAACCCCTCCTAGGCACTTCCGTCCCAAAAGGGCTCATTCGTATCAGAGCCCAACTGAGGGGGAAATGATGTCAGGGTATGGAGAATGCTCAGAACCAATCCCTGCACCTCTTTTGTTCTTACAATCAGACCTCAACCCCTTGCATCTACATGACTGGGGCAGACCCACTTTTGAATAAATAGTCATCACATCACAGTCACATCACAACTCTCATTAGTAATGGAGGATCAAGATTTGAGAGTGAGGGTGGGCTTTCAACAGAGAACATCCTATCTCATGCTCCTAACTACAGTATTATAATTATAATTATAGTTCAAATTAATTATTGTAATGGAAATGAATATTGCTGTGGCCCCTGGATTTCTTCTTAAAGGGGCATATATAGTTTGAGTACCCTCTAAGCGGGGGTGTTGCTGTAATTGAGCTGATGGGTTCAAAGAACCCAGGCTTCCCAACTGCCTCCCTCCCTAGTTTCTTCATTATCTCTCTCACTCCAAGGGGTTGCTGGGGAGAGGGGCAAACATGGGCCACCTCTCCCCTAGCTATGCCCCTGCCTCTAAGCCCAGAATAGGATCCAGCTGCACTTCACAGATTAGCAGATAATTGCTGATAACATGATTAATTAGCAGTGCTCTGATCCTTCATGGGTTGTACTTCAAGTACAAATGACTCCTATCTGATCCATGTAACAGAAGGCACACACACACACACAGGTTTTCATGGTTCTTCTCTTAACAAACCTGCGTCAGTGAGTGAAACTTAGGAAAGCATCAGTAGTGAAGTGGCAGCTTTGTAATGAAAAAGCCCACTATGTCTGCTTTAAACTCTTTGACCTCCCTTTCCCCTTCTCCTGGCAGCATCATGAGTTATCATGAGGTTTTTCAAAGTACAACTTCTCCCTTTTTAAGTGACTGGCAAGCTGCAAACAATCCTCTGTTTATCAAGACAAAATATCTCCTTGTCTCCCGATTGATGGCAGGGACAGAAAGAGAAAAGAGAGCAGTGTTGTGTGGCCCGGGAGAGTACGAAATAAAGGGAAGAGAAATCATGGAGTGTAATATCCAAGGAGGAAAGGAACGAGACACATAAGAACAGCACCTGAGGATTGATGACACACAAAGGGCAGGAGAAAAGCAGACCAGCAGCAGGAACCAATTTTGCCAATTGTCCAAGGGCAACAAACAAAAGAAAATGCCCTTACGACAGAGAAAGCAAACCAAAACGTAGCATGCCCAAGGCAGATTAGGACAGAGATGCTCATGACACAGCAGGTTTGAATAATGATTGGACACAGCATGGCTGGAATGAATTGCTGATCATACAGTAGGCTCATCATGATCAGTGCTAAATTATTGTACAAACCAAGGAGGAGTTGCTCTCAAGTCATTATGCCTCTCTGCTGCCACAGCAAGAACTGGACCCTGAGGTCATGGGTTAAACAACTATCACAATCCCACTATGTTGGTGTCATCATGGATGCATCTGGGGCTAATACAGACGGCCTTCAGCACATGCGTTGCGTGTATCAGCTTCCCATTCCTGGCAAGCCATTTATGAACCTAGGAAGCTGCCTTATACTGGGTCAGGCCCTGCCAGGGTCCAACTAGCTCAGTGTTGTCTGCACTACCTGCCAGTGGCTCTCCCAGGTTTCAGGCTCTCCCAGTTGGTTTCATATATTATGGGATCATTTTATGGGATCCCATGTGTTATGGGATGATGATGCATCATGAACTCATTCTGAATGTTTGGCAAATCCCTACAGCTAGATGCTTTGTCAGAACACCAGAGCCAGATTAATCAACTTTTGCTGAAATCCTATGGACACTTACATTAACATGCTTTGAATTGCACTGTTTGCAGCCCTGGATTAACCATTAGGCAAAACAAGCACGTGCTTCGGGCATCAAGGGAAGGGGGGCACCACAGAGTTTCCCCCCTAACTATCATGCCCTTAACTCTTTCACTGCTGGATCAGGTCCAAGGCCCATCTAGTCCAGCATCCTGTTTCACACAGTAGCCCACCAGATGCCACTGGAAGCCTACAGGCAGGGGTTGAGGGCATGCCCTCTCTCCTGCTGTTACTCCCCTGCAACTGGTACTCAGAGGCTGGAGGTGGCCTACAGCCCTCCAACTAGTAGCCAATGATAGACCTCTCCTCCATGAAGTTATCCAAACCCCTCTTAAAGCCATCCAGGTTGTTGGCTGTCACCATATCTCATGGCAGAGAATTCCACAAGTTGATTATGCATTGTGTGAAAAAGTACTTCCGCTTGTTGGTCCTACATTTCCTTGCAATGTATGTCATGGGATGACCCCTGGTTCTAGTGTTAGGTAAGAGGGAGAATAATTTCTCTCTATCCACTTTGTCCACTCCATGCATGATTTTATAGACCTCAATCAAGTCTCCCCACATTTGGCCACCTCACCTCTTACCCCTGCTTCTAGATCATTTATGAATAAATTAAAAAGCACCGGTCCCAGTACAGATCCCTGGGGGACCCCACTTCTTACTTCCCTCCATTGTGAAAACTCTCCATTTATACCTACCCTCTGTTTCCTGTCTTTCAACCAGTTAGCAATCCACACATGTACTTGTCCCCTTATCCCATGACTGCTAAGTTTCCACAGGAGATTTTGATGAGGAACTTTGTCAAAAGCTTTTTGGAAGTCCAGGTATATGATGTCAACTGGATCACCTTGATCCACACACTTGTTGACACTCTCAAAGAAGTCCAAAAGGTTTGTGAGGCAAGATTTCCCTTTGCAGAAGCCATGCTGGTTCTCCCCCAGCAGGGCCTGTTCTTCTATGTGCTTTACAATTTTATCCTTGAGGATGCTTTCCATCAATTTGCCTGGAACTGATGTTAAGCTAACCAGCCTGTAATTTCCCGGATCGCCCCTGGATCCCTTTTTGAAAATTGGTGTTACATTTGCTACCTTCCAATCCTCCAGTACAGAGCCTGATTGCAGGGATAAATTATATATTTTGGCAAGGAGTTCAGCAATTTCACATTTGAGTTCTTTGAGGACTCTTGGATGGATGCCATCTGGCCCTGGCAATTTGTTAGTTTTCAGATTTTCCAGACAGTTTAGAACATCATCTCTTGTCACTTCTATCTGACTCAGTTCTTTAGCCTCCATCCCTGAAAAGTCTGGTTCAGGAACAGGTATATATGCTCTGTATCCTCTGCCATGAAGATGGACACAAAGAACTCATTGAGCTTCTCTGCCACCTCCAGATCCTTCTTAATAATCCCTTTCACTCCCTCAATGTCAATTGGTCCAACCGCCTCCCTGGCAGGTTTCCTGCTTCTGATGTATTTAAAGAAGTTTTTATTATTCCCCTTGATACTTTTATCTAATGTTCCTCAAACTCTCTTTTCGCCTCCCTTATTGCCACCTTGCATTTCACTGCCACACTCAACTTTAGTCGATTTTTTGTAATTGTTTTTATCTGCCGTGTTCGACTTTACTCTGCATTGTTTAAAAAATCTTTTCTTTAGCTCAGTGAGTGACTAAAGTTTCGAGAAACTACTAAACCATATATCTGAAGTAAAAAGTCATTGATTTGCGAAAGATTACTGTAGAGCAGTACAAAATATTTATAAAACTTCATGTAAAAGATGGTCATATGTTATGATGTCTGACCTTGAAGATGAAATATTTTTCTCAATCATTCTTTCTGTTGCGGCTATTTATAAGAAATTATAGGCAGTGGAACTGTTTTGTTTAACCTAGAAGAAAACTTTTTAAAATTTAAATAAATATTAAGGTATAAGTAAATAATTTGCTTGAGTCTTAATGTCTTGTCAGTTAAGCAATGGAGGGGGCCGAGGGGGGGCACCATTGCTGTGCTGTGCCTAGGGCATCAGTTGTCCTTAATCCGGCCCTGACTGTTTGTCATTCCCAAATGTTGCCAACCTCAAGGCGTGCTCTCTCGCGCTCTCTCTCTCTCTCTATCTCTCTCTCTCTCACACACACACTCTTTTCCTCACAGCTGAGAGGGGAAAGAAAACCATCCATAATTAAGCAGCAAGCAGAAGTTCCTTTGTTGCTCGGTGGCCTGACCAGAAATCTCACATTCCAGCAAAATAGGATCAAATTCTTGGGCTGGTGGGATAATGAACCTGGTGCATGGGATCTGCTGTATGCACTGCAAAAACATCCATAGATTCCTTTCACTTATACATGCCAGAGGTTCTGAACAACTTACACAACTATCTAAATGAGTGCATGAAAAATGAAAGCTGCAACTGAAGACATTAACTTCCCCTTGACTGGTGTTCTTGCTGAGGGATAGTGCTATTTCCCAGCAGTTCCTCATGCCCTGGCCTACGAGCGAATGGGGTCAGAATGTCCTCCCTCCCCTTGCCTTGTCAGGCACAGGGCAACTCTTGGTTCTGTTCAGTAATTTGTGCAGGGAGATTGAAATCAATTGTCAGAAAACATCCTAATTCTAAAAGGTACTATTTGGAATGTTGACCCTTTGATTTCACTGGAATTTATTGACATAACAGATTTATGAGGAGGCTATTAAAATGACTTAAATTCAAGTATGCTAACTAAACTGATCTGTGAATTGCAGGCTATGGTCGTGTTCTTAAAAGTACAAGCCAAAAGTACAAACCAACAGTGCAGCTAAAACTATAGGTCTATGAAGGATATGCATATTCCCTAGGACTTCTTGTCTGTAGGATGTACTTCCAACCAAAGATTAATCTAAGGTAGACTGATCCATAAACCGGTTAAATGGGCTAAACCAGCCCTTGGCTTTAAGACAACATATTCACTTCATTAATACTGATACCCTGATCATAATCATACTACTTGCATGTTGCTTTTAAGATTAGTAGCACCACTGTGTAGCACATAAAAGTGGTGTTTAGAACCAATGTGCAAATTATATAAAATGTACAATACTCCGGATTAACTGGCATGTGAATCCCCATTATGGTTCGGTGGCGGATTGAAACAAGAGCTGCTTGAATTGTATGAGGGGCAAGATGCTTACAAGACTAAAATATTGAGCCTTTTCTAACTATCAATGGCTACCAGGCGGGTGGCAGGGAAGGCTGCTGAAACGTACCTTCCCTGAAGACAGCCACTCCTCTGTTGCTGGATGTGCATCGCACACCCAGATGATTCTTCACTGTCCCAGGCAGTGTGGAGGGCCGGAGATAAGGATGTGTTGTCCTGCCCACTGGAACTCCCATAAGGCACCATGAGAGTGCTCGATGCATTGTTGGGATCCCCGCAGCTATGAGTGGGCTAAAAGCAGCCAGCACTGCCCACAATTTAAAAATGGGGCTAAGGGAGCTCTCATTGGCTCCACAAGTGGGTTTGCCACCAAAGCACCGCTGGGATCAGGCATGATCCCATCAGTTCTTACAAGGAGCCAAGCCCAGGTCTTGGTTGCATGGGAGAAAAACCTCATTGTCTTGATATGGTTCACATCCCCATCATGCTTCAGCTAGAACTTTTATTCATGTTAAGTTTGTTATTACTTGAGTGTCAACCTGCTTGTCCAGTGGTTGGAAAGGTTAGGCCTCTTCCCCAGCACAAAATAGTCCAGGTACCATTTTGGAGCAAAAGAGCAGCCAACCTGATACCATCTAGTCTGGTATTATGGCAAACTTCATTTTGAAAAGCACCCAGCAGCAGAGTCATGTGAGAAAAGACATGCAAGCTTCAAAACAAAATGAATAGTGTTTTACTAATTGAGTAAGAGGACTCTGTGGTAACAGAATGGTGGGTATGTGTTAAAATTATTTTTTCCATATAACACAGAAACATCCAACAGCTCTTGAGTATGGTGCAGTCTGGGGAAGTGGCACATGGACTCCATTTGGGTCCTCCCTCCGTTTCTCTCCTGTCCTCATGGACACTGAGCTTCTGAGCCTTACATTGCAATCTAAAACACACATAGTTGGAAGCAAGATTTCACTTTGTGCCACGTGCTTGTACGTCTAATTCCAGAAGTGTAAGCATGTGGCAGAATGCAGCCTTCCTCACCTAGTGTTTCATTTGCAGTTGCGCCTCAGTCCTACACAGTTACCTAGAAGTCCCAAAAACATCAGTAATGCATGCTTAAAATTCCAGTCGTGAAGATGTTTCTGTGGAAGTGAATACTGAGCAACATTTTTTCAGGCCTTTGTAGAGCTTCAGCTCCGATGCAAAACTGACTGTATAAATTCCAAAATCCAACAGTCACTCTACATATTGTGCAGTGCCTCCAACCCTAGGAGACCATAAATTATATTGTCAGGAATTTATCTCTGAAATTCTTTCTAGCCCCACTAATCTTGCCTAACTTCTAGTGATAAGTGAATTCCACCACCACCAGATTTAAAATTTTGAAAATTTAAATTTAAAATTTCAAAAGTTTTGAAAATTGGAAACTAGCTCTACTTATCTCAAACAGAATTCCAACAACATGAGTGCAACAGAAACTAAACAAATCCCCCACCTACCCCTGAGCCCCAAATCCCTGCCCATGAGGCCCTGTAGCCAGCCTTGCCACTCATTTACCACTTATCTGGGCTGGTGACTGCAAAGAGGTCTCACTAGAGGCCTTCCTCCCTGCTGCCACAAGTTCCGCTATGGAAGCACTTGAGATGCCTGGGACCCTGGGAGATGTTTTCTCAGGAAGCCTGATGTTCATGCAAAGGGCTCAGTTGTCCCAGAAAGAACAACATTTCCAAAGGTCTCGCATTGGTGATGCTGTAGCAGCATTTAAAGTACTGGTGAGGAGGAAGACCTCTAGTGAGACCTTTATGCTACCACCAGGCCAGTGAAATGCAACTGAGAGAGTTAGGCAGGCTGGAGAACTTCTCTGGCTCAAATTAAAATCTGAGCTGGAGAACTCACAGGACTGTAGTGCTTGCCTCAAATTGAAGGCAAATTTTCCAAGTTGCTGAAATTTACATTAAAACTATTGTGAATTAACCACTACTAACTTGGCAAAGAGGCACCTTTAATGTGGTAATGCTCTTTATTTAGCAGGGGGAGAGTAACTGGCCCTATCCACCCCCAGCACAGTACCTCAGTGACTGTTGCTATTGTCTATTTTATGCTTCTTTTAAGATTGTGAGCCCTTTGGGGACAGGGTTCCATCTTATTTATATGTGTAAACCACCCGGAGCCATTTTTAGAAGGGTGGTATAGAAAAGGAAGGAAGGAAGGAAGGAAGGAAGGAAATGAATGAATGAATTAGGAAATTATGAACTTCAACAAGACTAATAAGCTCTTTTAGGATGAAGCCAGGTTTGGGTTTTTGTTTTTGTTTTTTTGGTCTTCACTGACATACAATATCATCAGAAAGGATATTTCTTCAAGATGAACAGATTGTTGACCCACAAAATTGGGAGATGGAAAGAATATAAAACAACATGTATAGTATTTTACACTGCAATAGTTAAGAAAGACCAGTCAATAACATGGATTATAAATGTAAATATTAAATTCCCTGCTTTAGAATACCTTTCATCACATTATTGTGTCACATTGAAGTTGTGACAATGATGCCATAATGAAAGGTCTTCTCTAGATGGCAGCATAGGACAATAATGTTGTATGCCTAAAATTACTGTTTGAATGGTTGTATTTACTGCCCCTATAGTTGGGCTGTGTGACCCTCAAGAACATATTTATGCAAGTGGAAAGGGCTTTTGGAAGGAGGGGAGAGAAATGAAAATAGCTTCCCTCTCCTCCCTTGTGCTGGATTGGCAGAGCAATGGGGCATTGTTGCAGGGATGCTAGATGCTCCCTGCGGACCTGCAGCCTTTTCTAATCCAATGTACTGCTTTACATTGTGTCGTCTACTGGTGTATGACATCTTATTTACTTATTTTTCCTATGTAAACCACTTTGAGAAAAGGTTGAAAAGTGATATATGTGACTCAGTGATATATGTGAAAAGTGACTCAGCCTTCCATCCTTCCGAGGTTGGTAAAATGAGTACCCAGAATGTTGGGGGGCAATATGCTAAATCATTGTAAACCGCTTAGAGAGCTCCGGCTATAGAGCGGTATATAAATGTAAGTGCTATTGCTATTGCTATTGCTAGTAGAAGTAGAACAAAGCATGTGTAACTAGGAACAGGTTTATATATACTATAAGATGGTGCGTTTGACTGGATCAGGATTTGCTGACAGAAGAAAAAGCAAGATGTCTCCTCCTTGGGCACCATGTACAGCCTCAGCTAATTCACATCAATATTTCGTGTAAATTATCTTCAGGCAAAGTCAGTTGAAAGAGAAGCTGCCCAACATGGCCAGCCTCAAGTTTCTTCAAGGAAGTGTCACATAAGCATCAAGTGAAATCCAGGACACTTGCACACAATCAGGATGTGGATTAGGACTTAGAAGAGTCCTTACCCCATTCTGCATAGATGGGCAGAGCCTCCATTGGGCTCTGCCACCACTGCTCCCAGATGAGCATGGCAGCAGCAAGCTCAGAGAGAGAACCTTTCCACAATTCATTGCGCAGCCAGAAGGCGGAAAGTCCCATGAGATCAGCAGCTACACTCTGATTGGCCACCAGGGGAAAAGAGGTCGGGCAAGCCCCATCCAAGCCATTTTAAGCAAGTGGTCATAGAGGGGGCTGTGCAGAGAGGCACATTCACAGATCACTCCAAAGATTCATAAATATCTTTGGAGTTTTAGTCGTCTTTCACAAGATTACCGTATTTAATAATCGTGGAAATAATAATTTGTTACTTCTGCTTGCACCATTGACAGCCTACTTTCATGCCAATCAGCAATATATTAATGCAACAACAAAAATGATTAAACATGGAAATATCCTAGAACTTGCTGTACTTCTGCAGTGTCACAGATTACAACAGGATGGCAGTAAGATGCACGGGAGAAGGATTTAGGATCAGGGCTTTAAGCTGTAGAAGAGCAGTACAAATAAGAACATTAGAGTGGCTCTTTATAGGGAGCAGACATACAGGTTACCAGATGGTGTTACCAAAGTTGAACCTGTTGTATTTCACTCACCTTACTAGTCTGAACCCCCTTTTAGCCTACTTTTCTTAAGGAAAGTAAGCTTATGAGATCACCTCGCATTCTAACCTATTTAAACCAAATTTGCTATAGCTGTAGAGACACCTAGGGATACCTTAATGGCGTTATATGTGGTGACGTCATCAACCCCAGTTCAAGATGGCAGACACGTGAACGTTTGAAGTGCATGTGGGTACCGATTTGGACCAAATTTGGTACAGTTGTAGGGACACATACGGACACCTCAAAGGCAGTGTTTGTGATGATGTCATCCTCCCCAATTCAAGATGGCAGATGTATGAATGTTTGAGGTGCAAGTGAGCTAACTCGTGAACTGCCTGATTTGTACCAAGTTAAGTCCAGTTGCAGGGATAGTGAAGGGAAAGTAGGCAAATTAGTTCTTAGCTAATTACTTGTTACAATATCACATTAAATTCTTCTTGGGGCTAATGAAACATGACACAGGAAGTCAATGAATAGACCCTACACTATCTTTTTCTTCATTCCAAAATATCTAGAGACTGCTAATTTGATCAGAAAAGTGGCACTGGGAGGGAGTTTTTAACCTCCTCCATCAGCACCATTTTCCTAATCTCCAATCAAAATCTCACCCTTATTCATTATTATTTATTTAATAGAGGCTGCTATTAGCACCAATGGAAGAGGGTAAAAGAGACAGAGCGGTTTTGTCTAATGTAAAGCTAAAGTGTGCTGTCAAGTTGGTGTCGACTCCTGGCGACCACAGAGCCCTGTGGCTGTCTTTGGTAGAAAACGGGAGGCGTTTACTACGGCCATCTCCTGCACAGTGTGAGATGATGCCTTTCAACATCTTCCTTTATTGCTGCTGCCTGATATAAGGTGTTTCCCATAGCCTGGGAAACATACCAGCGGGGATTCAAACCGGTAACCTCTGACTTGCTAGTCAAGTCATTTCTCCACTGCACCATTAGGTGGCTTTTGTCTAATGTAGATAATAGCAATTTGGAGAACAGCCATTTCCACTGGAAAATCAAGGTGGAAAAGGTTAACACACAGTTCCCCCAGCAATGCTGCCCCAATCCAATCTTCCCCCTCCTCCGTAGCTGCTTTATAGTGTTTTTTTGTTTTGTTTTTTAAAAAACACTGTTGGAAGATCCATTGGTATTGTGTGCCATTTGGCCTTTCCTGTATGGCTTCAAGATTCCTGGGAGACCCTGGCAAAGGAAAGGTCACAACCTTGGTGATTAAGCAGGTTATCAAATGGATTCTTTGTAATCAAGTTGTAGAAGGCAATGTCCTCGGAGCACCAAGAAGTATTTTGGGACTCGAGGTGTATGAGAATTACCTAGAGAGAGAGGCAGTCATGACAACAGCAATAGAGAGGACTGGAAGGTGAACTGGAATGTACTGTAAGGCACTTCACAAAGAATAATGAACACTAAAGGGAAAGAGGAATGTATTTCAGCAACAGCACTGGCAAAGTCAACACGTTCCCCCGACACTAATTGGTCCAGTGGGATTTACACTTTAAACTCTTCTTATATTTAGAGATGTGCTGGTATCGTCAAAGCATTTGTTTCTGAGCACGTCCCATTATTTTGAAAAGAGAAGGGAGAAAACCTTTGCTTTAAAAATCTACTCGCATGCATCACATCTCTTATAACAGCATCACGTTACACCTTGTCGCCCAGCCAGCAACACAGCTTTATCATGCACATTTAAAGAAGTAACTTTTGGGGGGCCTGATAGATTTTCTGTGGAGTATTACAAGTAGATCTAGTTTCCTGGATCCAATTTCATTGGAAGTCTATGATGACACTTTTCTTAATAAGTATTTCCCTCCTTCCTTTGATGAGGCATATATAACTGTTCTCCTTAAGCTCAGTAAAGATCTTGGTTTATGTACTAGCTATAGAACTATTTCTTTGTTAAATGTTTATTTATTTTATTTATTAACATATTTTTATACTGCCCAAAACTCACGTCACTGGGTGGTTTACAACAAGATACAAACAAAAGTAAAACATTAGTTAAAAACAAAAACAAGAAATTTAAAACACAACAATTTAAAAATTTTAAAACAATATTCTAAGAACATTAAAACAATCAAAACAATATCAGTTAAAAGCCTGGGTGAACAGGTGTGTCTTTAAAGACTTTTAAAAAGTTGTCAGAGATGGGGAGGCTCTTATTTCACTAGGGAGCGCATTCCAGAGAAGTACCGTTCCTGAGTAGCCAGCCACCAGACGAGCTGGTGGCAAATGCAGATGGACCTCTCCTGATAATCTCAATGGGCGGTGGGGTTCATGATGAAGAAGACATTCTCTTAAATACCCAGGGCCCAAGCTGTTTAGGGCTTTATAGGTTATAACCAATACTTTGTACTTTGCCCGGAAACATATCAGCAGATATGTTGACACTTGACACTAAATGTTGACACTAAGATATTGATAGCTATGCTGGTGCATAGAGTGCAGACTGTGATCCCTACTATTATTCATCCGGTCCAGACAGGGTTTATATCTGGCCATCAAGGATCAGATAATATTAGATTGTTGATTGATGTACTAGCCTTATCCTCAGATAAGCAAGTCCTAGCAGCTATCATTTATTTAGATGCAGAGAAGGCATTCAACACAGTCCATCTGGGGTTCTTGAAACATGTTTTGGTTAAATTTTGATTTCCACCAAGTTTTGTTATTTGGGTTAATATGCTATATATGGCTCCTTATTCACTAGTCATCACCAATGGGCTATTGTCCCCTTCATTCAGGCTTGGATGGGGCACATGTCAGGGATATCCTCTGTCTCCTCTTTTTTTCAACATGGTGTTATAACAGCTTGTGCTGTTATAGACTGATAACACAGAGGATATTTGATTTTATATGCAGATGACATTTTATGTTTTATTAATAAACCAGAAGTCTCAATTCCTAATCTTATTTCTTTAGTTCAAAAGTATGGTAATTTGTCAGGTTACTCCATAAATTGGGGTATATCATACTTGATGCCTTTAAGTTCTACAGATTATCCTAATGAGTGTAGGGTTTGGGGTTTTAGGTGGGGTCCAGAGTCTCTTGTGTATTTAAGTACAGTAGTCTCTAGGAAGCTTTCTCAGTTAATTTAAACGTTTCCCAATTTTTGGTTCAAACGAAAAATGATTGGATCGTTTATGTTGAGTATTTGGGGCAAAATAAGTGTGATTAAGATGAATTTAACACTGAGGCTCATATATGAGGAGAAACATAACCATGTACTGGGCTCCTTGGAGGGATATAAAATAAACAAACAAGCAAATAGGTCTTCCACTTCTTGTACCTTCACATTTTAAGCAAGTCTATTAATGACTTTGTATGGCAAGGACACCCACTTAGATTTTCACTTTGAAAACTCCAACTACCCATTGAAAAAGACAGGTTTAATTTTTCACTTTTTCAAGCTTATCACTGGGCCTTTGTTCTATATTCAGTTCTTGGGTGGAACAATGAACCTCAGGTTTTGGCCATGCCTGAGGCAAAACTCAATTCCCTACGAAGAATGCAAGTGGAGGAGAAGTTCAAGGAATTACACTGTGCCAGATCCACCTGGATTGTTCAATGGTCATATCTGACCTATGTATGTCAAACATAAGAAGCTAATGGAAGACCTTGATGTTGACATAGTTCAGTTGAATAGAACAAAATTGAGGGAGGAGCTCTTTAATGAAGTCTATGAACATATCTGGAACAGCATGGAAGAACTTTTCAAGATGCTGAACTAGGCAACCAGCTGGTGGATTCTTGAAGAGCCACCTGTTCAGTAACTTATTTTTTACACATGCCTGACTTGGCAGTAAAGTTCCAACTGCCAAGTTCCAATTTGATTCCACTGAAACCTTGGTAGGTGCTGGGTTTATTATTTGTTCGTGGATCTAGGTCTTTATCGGTGTTTAGCCAGAAGACGTATCTAGATAATTTTGTAGTCTAGACATGGTTTTGATTCTTTCTTGCATAAAAAGCTTCTGTTGTGGGAGAATCCCTGCTGGAAGACTGCTAACTGGGCCCCCGACAGCTTCATTATATTAGATCAACTGATCTTTTTTGAAGCAGTTTTTAAATATTTTGAAACTTTGAGAGATGAGTTTGATGTACTGCTAAATGCTAGCTGGCAGTTTCTTCAGCTAAAATATTTATCATCACGGTTTTTGGTCCTGATGCAATTGCAGCTTCTGTAATTCAGTTTCTGTTATTCGACCTAGAACATTTGTTGGATGTCCCTAAGCCTGTAACTTTGCTCTATCCAAAGCTTAAAGACACTGATAGAACTGATAGATGATATCAAAGATCTTTGGAACAGTGAAACATGCCTCTTTGGATCTCAAATTGAGGCTAATACAGCAGCAACATTTATTCAGTGTTTATTGGACTCCCCAGAAAATGTTTAACAAGATGTAACAATCTCTAGATGTTGGAGGTGTAATCTGTATGCGGGTACACTTGCGCATATGGTTTAGTTCTGTCCGTTTATTGTGTCATTTTGGTGAGAAATCCATAAGGTTGTTAACATGACTCTGCAGCAATCATTGCCTGTCAGGAACATTCACGTGTCATTGTGGTACATCCCAAGCACATAGAATCTAGCATGGAATCTAGCATCAAGAATTGTGGATTCTTCATGCATGGGTGTGTGTGTGTTGCCAAAAGGATTACAATACTGCACTGGAAGGACAAATTTTCTCTTGAATTGCAACTTTGGATAACTGACATGCATTCCTTGTCAACATCTGAACTGGCCTTTTTCTGACAGGAAGGTAAAGAGGAATTTTCAGAAATTTGGTCAAATTTAATGAATGAATTGTTTACGTGGTGGTGGTGGGGGGAGATCCTTAGAAGAATATGGTTATTTCCCCCCTTCTCCCCCCACTCTGGTAGGTTGTATTTTATGTTAAAGTTCTGCTTAAGGGATACTTTTTATTTTATTTTTCAGTTATTTATTTATATCTGTGAAAACTGATTTGGAAACATTCATTGAAAAGCAGTATATAAATATCCATCATATTTGTATTCATATACACATATATAATTGCTATCCTCGATTATGTGATATGCACTGCTGTAATCTTATTGAAATAAAAGGAAGAGGAAAAAAACTTTTGAGGAGTTAATTATTAACATTTTCTGGGTTAAGCTCTGAAGCATTCTGTTACTGCTTTTAATCTGTAAAAAGCAAAAGGAAAAATATATTTCACAAATGTAAAGATTTTTTTTAACTACCTTCACAACATGTTTACTAACAATTGATATGGACATTGCTTTTGAGCAAGGGTTGCAGATATGAGGGGTCATTCTTCTGAACCCTGCAAATTCAGTTGTGTCACCACTTGGACATTATTAGTGTGGATTTAGAAAAGTGAGCAATTCTTGATTCAATTCAGTTTCAAGGTACTTGAAATTGAAGCACACAATTCAATTTCGACACTATATACCAATCTGCCTTGTTGTCACCATCGTCGTCGTTCCTCTTTGCCTTTTCTGTTAAAGTTCATCTCCCAGTAGGGAGATGCTTGCATGAAAGCGGACATCTACATATGCAGCAGGGGCATGTCTACATCCACATCAGGGCCCCATTTAGGAACTGGATCAAGGACCATTAGATGTGGCACAAAGCTAGTTGCCCTACTCTAGAGCTGTGTGAACTGATTCTATTTAAACATACTATAAAATAGCCTATTTGGAGCATGGTATTCTCTCTTTCTGACTAAATTTAATTACTTCATTTGGGAGCATCTCTCTGTCATTTTTGCATATAGAAAGGTTGCATGCATTTCACCCAGGGCAAGGGGAGAAAATGGTATCCCATCAGTTTCACTGTTGCTTTATGGGAAGACTATGACCTAGTTGCACAACCAACTGGGCACACAGTAGCTGTGGAAGAGTCTGCATGTGCCAGCATCCAACTCTTGGCAAAGAAGAATGCATCCACTTCCACAAGCTGAATTCAGATTCTAGCACTTGCAATAATTTGCAGTTGCATGGTAAATGCTAAATCCTGCATACAGTGATGGATACACACAACTGGCTTGCCCTGGGCTTTCATAAGCTTCTCAAAAAGGTACACAGAATTAGGCAGGAATAATGTGTTAATTTAAGAGCTTCATTTCAGTCTTCTAGTCAGATGTAGGTCATAATGGTGAGAATCTATTGCACTTTTGATATCACGGCTAAAACAATGACGCATCAACCACTATTAGAAAATGATTTACTTTCCTGCTTTGTTTTCTAGCCCTAACCATAAGTGATGCATCTTTCAGTAGCAACAAGTCCTCATGGATGTCATTTGATTCCTTTAACATACGACGCAAGGTTCACATCCAACTGCAATTCCGGCCCCTTTCAACAGAAGGCATCCTCTTCTATACTGCCCAGCACTTGAGTCCACGATCAGGTAAGGGGCACTGCCTGGACTTGCACTATATGATAAACCCCAATTTAGTCGGAGAGTGAGCAATATGGCTGTAGTGCACTCTTGACAAACTCTGGTTCAGGTCAGTCAGGATTATTACTGTTCGAGCAGTAATATTGTAGAATCTGCATACAAGCATTGTCCTAGCCTGTCCCTTTGAAGTCAATGTGCCATCTTGAAGACTGCTAGACAAAGGGATGGGTAATAAGTGCCTATTCCTACTTTGTAAGTGGAAAACGTGAGGATCTGCAGGCCCTGGTCTACTTTAAATCGGCCATTGAGCACCCTCAAGAACACACAAGTATGTACTGCCTTGATGAAACCCATATAGGCAAAAAAGCACATATGCCAGGGCACACAGGCATGCACATTCCTTTCTCTTACACACATATCCTCATTAATTCAGCATCTTAACCAGATCAGGTGAGATTATGGGGAATTAGTCACACAGCAATGGAAAATGCCACTACTGGAAACAGAAGAGAGGGGCTCCCCTTTTTTCCACATAGTTTTCAGTTCCCTCAAGAGACCCTAGTTCCCCTTCCCAAGGCCAGGTCCTGCCTGTATCCCATTACCTGGCTAGCACAACCTGCAGAGAGGAATCTGGGGCCAGATTTTAAAAAAAACCAAACCAGATAAAGCAGAAATTAAATGACAGCATGAGTAGGGGATAGATACAAGAGAAGATAAACTAGACAGATTTGGACTGATGAAAGGCCCAGGAGTATTCTTAGCAGCAGCCAAAAGAAATGAAAGGGGTTTCTGTTGCCTAGTTTACAAAGCACCTTATGAAAAGCCTTTCCTTGGTGTTATGTAAGCCTTAACAATTCCTTTTGCCAGTTATGTAAGCCTTAACAAATGCTGCTCGCACCACCAGCTGATTAGCACTGTGAAGGGTGACGGCATATCTTCAAATTGCTAGATCATGGCAACAGCACTGGTTATAGTGCATTCACTGCTAGGACTAAACTCTAGGGAAATTTCTGAACTGGCTCTAAGGCGATAGATTCCATCCAGGATTAAATATGTTAATGATAAAAGAAACCAGACCCAACCCTTATCCTATCCTTGCCACTTTACAAAAGTTATTTCCTCCCCACTATTACCTTATTTTAGCCTAGTTGGTGAGGCCTGTTGTTGAGCAGGCAAAGTCGTTTTGCATAGATTACACAGATAGTAAAGTTCAAGAAATTAAATATATGTAACAGATTTTTTAATAAGGTTGCAAAAGGAAAGCAAAAGAATAGTTTAAAATGTGTAGGATTTCAACTTCAACCATTATTCATTGAACTGAATAATTACCATATATGGTAAATTTGAGTCATAATAATTTTGAATCAGAGAAATATATTCTGCCTTTCTTGGGCATGATGCAATTTTTGAATTATTGAGTGTTAAACATCCATTTAGAACAAATTTAAAATAGGATTATATTCAGAATTATTCTAAAAAAATAAAAATAAACTAAATCTTTTCCCCAGCATATACCAGTGTAAAAAGGAGTCCATTCAGCTAATTTCAGTGGCAGGATTGTGTATGCAAAATTTGATATCTGTAGGTAACTGGGAAGTAAGACTTTTTGTCCCACACACCCACACACTCTTTCAAATATCTAATAGATCCTAGAAGACTTGCACCACTTCTGTGTTCTGAACCAGTCCTGCACAACCTGCAACCCACCAAGGTGAATACAACCTACTAGTCATGTGTGATGGCACATGAAGGGCTTGACAAATCTCCTATTCTTGCTTGCTTTCCTTGAACTATAAAATGAGTGTGGAGTTGCCAAGCTCCTGCCAGGGCAGAATGCATGGCTGGTGGGCTCTTTGACACGGTAGGTCACAAGTTGTGCAGTGAATTCTTGTCCTCTACAATGTCAAGGCCACTGTCTAGTTACTAGTGCTTTGTCAATGAACATTTTAGCAACTCGTGGAATGCTAAAGCCTCTTCTTTTCCCTTCTCTTCCATAGGCGATTTCCTAAGCATCTCTTTAGTTAATGGATATGTACAACTGCGCTACAACCTTGGAGACAGAACAGTAATCTTGCAGACTTTTCAAAATATAGATATTGCAAGTAATATGTGGTATTTAATTAAAGCAGGAAGAGTTGGTAATGAAGGCTACCTAGAGCTTGATGGTATCAATATAACTCAGAAAGCTAGCAATGGAATGACTGCCCTAGACACACACACAGATTTCTATGTAGGAGGGGTATCTGCTTTAAATCTGGTTAACTCAATGGCAATTGAGAATGAGCCTACTGGTTTCACTGGCTGCATTCGAGAGGTTCTAGTAAATAACAAAGAACTAAAACTGACTGAGAAGGAAGCTAAAGGAGGTTCCAATATAGGTGACTGTGACGGAACTCCTTGTGGGTACAGTGTGTGTAAAAATAATGGAAAATGCAAAGTTGAAAACTCAAGGTTTTCTTGCTTGTGCTCTAAGCACTGGATGGGGAAGATATGTGAGCAATCTATTTACTGTGTACATAATAGGTGTCTACATGGAGGCATTTGCATACCCGATCACATTTTATTTTCATACACTTGTGCATGTAGACTTGGCTGGTCAGGCAGACACTGTGAAAAACAAATCTCATTTTTTACTGCAGGGTTTACAGGTAATTCATTCATCAAATACAGAGACCCCAACTATAAAAAAAGGGACCTCAGGTTCACTAGAATCTCTTTCAATTTTACCACTATTCAGTCAGAAGGGTTAGTAATATGGTTAGGAAAAGCAGAGAATGAAGACAATGATTTCCTTGCTGCTGGTCTTGCTAATGGAATGCTAAAAGTTATAGTTAATCTTGGGGAAAGAATTTCTGTCCCCCTTATTCACCAGAGAAAGTCTCTATGTTGCAAGAATTGGCATTTTGTCACCATTGCACAAAACAAGACTCTCATTAAAGTATACCTTGATGATGAGCTAGTTCTCTTTGAAGATCTAGATCCACACAAAAAATACACTGCTCTAAATTATGGTAGCATTTGCTATTTGGGTGGATTTGGACTTGGTAGAAGAGTCAGCACGGTCACCAATGGACTTTTTAATGAGGGGCTAATTGGTAAAATTAAAGATGTTGTACTCTTTCGAGATTCTAAGAAGATCACACTAATCAAGGCAGAAGGCTATAATGTTTATAGTGGGGATAAGGATTAACTGAAGGTCTTCAGGAGAAATAAAGTACAGTGGTCCCTCTACTTACTAAATTAATCCGTTCCGAATGCACATTTGTAAGTCGAAAAATTCGTAAGTCGAAAAGCGGTTTCCCATAGGAATGCATTGGGAACGGATTAATGCGTTCCGGAGCCTAGAAAAAAGACCCAGACCCCCAGTAAGGCTTGCAAACTGCACAGGAACATTTCTTTTCAAGAATAAACAGGCAGTAAACAGGCAGGCAAGTCAAGGAAGCCGCATGTAAAATTCATAAATCGAGGAAACCCCATCTAAAAATTTGTAAGTCGAGGAAACCCCATCTAAAAATTTGTAAGTCGAAAAAACCGCATCTAAAACCGGATCTAAAACTGCCGTTTGTAACTCGAAAAATACTTATGTCGAGTAGTTTGTAAGTCGAGGGACCACTGTACTCCTTAGGAAAGGTATAAAATATGAAGTTCTACATACTGTGCATGCACCACAAGAAGAAGAAACTAGAAGTCTGCCTCCAAACTGGCTGTTTAATTCAAATCAGTATGAAAAATTCCACCCTACCATCACTTCTCACTATTTGTTGGCTTGTTGGTACCTTAGGTTGCTTACAGTCACAATAGGCAAAATCCCATCAGGACCAAGTCTCTATATCTAGCACCCTATGCCCCCCTTTACGTTTCCCCTTACCTACTTTGTTCTTAACTGTGATACAGAGACCCTTCTGTCTCTAAGTCCTCTGTACATTTTGCCTGAGTCGTATTTCTTTCTTAGCTCCTCCTCTCTTCAACTACATGTTTCCCATCCATTGTTTCTTCAGGTCATTCCTTTTCAGTCACTGTCTACATTGCCTAATTTTAAGGCCAGAGTCCCTGGCATCTTTGCCCATAGTAAAACAGCCCCTAATCTTAAATGCTGTAAAACATTTTCAGATTACTCCCTTGTCTTGGTTTGCTTTCCCCATGTTCTTCTCCTAAAGCCTCACTCCACACCTGCCCTTCCTCCATTCCACTGCCTACTCTGAAACCTTTCTTCTGTCTCCTTGTTTAAGGGCTCTCTGTCCCTTAGTGCCCCTTCCTCTGGGACCGCTTGCTCAGACATGTCATATTTTAAGGTTTTCATCTGAACCAGACAGCGTTTTCCTCCCTCCAGATTGCAAAACATTTGTCAGAACTGGACATTCCAAGACATCACATCAATTCAAGCAGTGCCAAGGCTTCACTGCCACAAGCACAATATAATATAGATTTGAGGCTCTTCTTCAGAAATGGCAAATCAAAATTATTCTTGAAAACTACTAGCAAATAGTTGAGAAAAGATAATTTTCATTTACGTTAATGTAAACAAATTTAGATATTATTTTGCAAATAAAAAGATTATATTTTCTTTTGTAGCTTTATATCCAGTGAACCATTAAGTAAGTCTATCTTGATGAAAGTAATTTTCAACATAGTATACAAATCTGTTAGCATCTTTCTCATATACATTTGCCTCTTAAGTTTCAGAATGTAATTAAAAATGTAATCAAAAAATAAATGCCAAATAAATAAGAAATACAGCAGTAAAGAAAATGTGTATTTTTGTTGATTGTTACAAAACTACATTTTGGGTGGGGGGTGGTCGTTAAAATACAGCTTCTGCTAAAAGTACTTCCATTATTATTATTAACAATATTGTCAGAAGCAAGCCCTTTTTCATGCCATATGGAAAAAAAACAACCCTCAAGAAGAACTAACAAAGACTGAAGAAGAAAAAAGGTTGGATGTTTAAAGTGTTATTAAGGGTGCTTTTGAAGAAGGGAATAGAATAGAAGCACCAACATATATATGTTCACAAAATATTAGTTTTTATCTCCAATCCTCATACCACAACACTGATGTAGAAAATACACTTTTCTCAAAGACAAAGGGATGGCAACAAGTATACATATACCCATCAGCACTTCCACTCTCCTGGATTTCTGTAATGGTTAAAATATACATACAGATTCATGAAACCCAAACTCCTGAACTGAAGGATAAATGGTGTGGCTGAGATGCTGCTTATACAAGATTTTGTTGACATGAGTGCAGTTCTGCATTGCGAAGGAGAACACAAGGGAATCACGAGAGTCAGGCAATAGAAGGGAGAAGTCAAACACACAGATTCCTCATCGGCAGTCCATTCTACTATTTCAGGAAAACAACACCTTGTTCTGGCTTCAAGTAGACTGGGCCTCAGATTCTCTTGTTATTAACCCTCAACAATTTGCCACTTTAAGAGCAGGAACTAATATTCCATCATAACTGTAGCCTCTTTCAGATGTTATAAAATCATGATTTTATAACATCTGAATCATGATTTAATAACATCTGAATCATGATTTAATAACATCTGAATGAGGCTTATAATACTAACAGTTTAGGACAGCTAGAGAATCAGTTCAAACTGTGTGGGAATTTTTATGCTAAAAACAGCTGACACGTATTAACAGGCATAGTATTTCAGGGACAGACATAGACAACATTTTACTTTCAGAATGTTTCACTCTTTATTTCCATCAAGTTGACTCTAACAAGTTGGCTTCCCTATGGAGAGTTAAAATGAGATTTCCAAATAGCTGTAGGCCTTGTACATTTCCACAAGATCACTCTCTAGTGTGGACTTCTGGTGGTGGGAGACCTTCCCTTACACTTCTTGATGGTGAATTCTTGTACCATCCACTGAACTCCATGCCCCATTCTTGCCACGTGTGTGGAGGTTCTTCAAAAGCAGAATGAATCTAGAATAACACAAGAGACATGAACTGCTCCATTAACTTACTTGGCTGCATCCACACATTCACAGCAAGCTTGCTTAAAGAGTTAACCAGAATAGTTGAGCCATGCAGAGCTGATTTTCCAGGAAATATGGGTCAAACACCCTGAGAACCAGGATGGCTATCTACCCAGGTTAAATGCAGGTTAACCACAGTGGTTTGACCAGGATTGTCAGAAATTCTGGGTTCTCACAATCAGCTCTACACAGTTAATTCCTTAACCAGGGTTGCTGTGATTGTGTGCATGCAGCCTATGGTGGGAAGAGGAAAAGGTCTTGCCAAGGAAATCCGAAGCACAAGTGTCAGTATCAAGAATCTCCAGCTGTCTATAGTACTGAAGGCGGGGGGTGGGGCAGAGTGAAGGTGCTTTAGGCACTGGCTAACTAGCCAGAAGGGTGGGAAGCACAGGCATCTTTGGATTTCAATCCAACCTTTAAAAAATTTCCCACATTCAGCCCTGTGTCTACACACTCAAATGTGGGACAACAGACATGAAGGAGATGTATTGAGGTCATTCACACAAAAACTGTGTTCTCCCCAGGTTTCAGAGCTGTGTGCTCCCAATTCTTAGTTCTGTGGAAGCAGGCAGGAGGATAACCTGGCTAGAAGTGATTGTGTAGAAGCAAGATAGGAGGGAGACCTGCTTTCCTCCTACCTTGCTCCCACACAATCACTTTTGCCCAGGTTTTTCTTTTACCTTGCTTCGACAAAATTAAAAATTGGGAGCACACAGTTTTTGCTTGTGTGAATGACCTCATCTTCTTGGAATAGCACTTGTAGGTCTGTGAAGAAGTCATTTAAAGCTTGTCAACATTCTTGGTGCAGTGTTTTGGAACAGGATGCCCTCTTCCCATTTTGCTTCCTTGAGTAGCTCCAGCACCATCAGCAGCTAACCTACTAGATGTCCTGAGCATGCAAGACAACACAAAGAACAGCTGCTTTTAACAGGTCATTTCTTTGCTATAAGAGCACAAAGAGAGAAGGAAAAGGAAGTGCATTAGTACTCTATGTTCTTCAGCTGTTCTCCCATTTTTTTCCAAATCAGAAAGACTCCAGAACTTTTCTTTGACACAGGAGCCTAGGCCTATATAGTACAGAAGCTTGATTTCCGTTTTTAGAGTGCTCCAGGCAGTCAGATGCCTACTTTGCAATTCCCAGGAATCCCCATTTTGAAAATTATACAGAACTGTACATTACCAAAGCTGTTTCAACGTCACCACCATCCAAATATTAATTACACTCATTTTAATATTTGATGCTGTACATAATATCAAACGTGTTTTTTTAGTTTCTATAAGAGAGAAGACAACAAAGGGATAGTCAGCTGGCCTTGGGAGACCAACTAGCTGAGAAGCACTGCTGGTGAGAGGTTGCTCCCAAGTGCTGCTGAGAAAAAGCATGTGGTTGAAACAAAGTGATGCAACGAGAGGGATTCCCTGGGCCAAAAGATGACACTCTATGCACTCCACCAGCAGCACAGGGTTGGTGCTGTGGAAGGACCCTCCCACACAAGGATTTATATTCAAACAAATGTGACTTGGACATCTATCTAAAACTAGCATATGACATACATTATGTACCAAAAAAAATGTTTGTTTTTCAAAGCAAACAATCTGGATATCCACGTTTTTAAATAAATGCTACCAAGCATTGAACGGTATAGCATTTTTAATTTGACTATATAAAGCCATGTGCAAGGTTTGCAAATAGGCTGCTATATTTAAATAGGATTTTAAAATAGCCTAACAATTTGTTTTAATCACATATTATTGGAAGGAAGTTTTGTCTGATACCAAAGTGCAAAAATCTATGTTCATAGGTAAGGCGATTTACTCGAGAAGGTTCTTTATGCAATGCGCTTAATTTTACTAAATACTTCAAAACAGGATGTTGAACAGAATATTGCAATGGTATCCAACAGAAACAGCAGTATACTGTAATCTTCCACAGAAATCACAAAATTTTTACTGATATATTTATTAAAAACCCTAGGGTTATTAAAAATGAATTGTAAAGCCAAGCCACATTTATACATCTTTGTTATATTGATTAAGCCTATTGCTTCACATCTATTAAAATCAAACAAACAGCTGTGAGAAGGCTTTATCATTTGTAGAAACAAAATATCCCTTAAAATATTTACATTTTACAATATAAAGGATAGTAAAACACAATGTCATGTACAAGCTTAGGTATTCAAGTTTTTGAAGCATGAGAAATGGTTGGAAAATTAATACAAATCATAGCATAAAAGCTAAAATTGTAAAAAAAAAAAATCTTACTAAAATAAGTGCATCCTAAAGCAATAAAATTTTGGACCACGCAGCCTTCTAAGTTCTGTTCACACACTGTTTTAGATGCTTGGGAAACACCTGGTGATCAATACTGGTCTTTTTCTTTTTTTTCTTTTTTAATGCCTTCAGCACCATCCAGTTTATGCTATATGGTGTATCCAAATGTGGATCTTGAGGCTGTGCCATTTGAGGGGGGAAAACAACCAACAAACACAGTCAATGCAGTTTTAGAAGAGTTTATGATACAAAACTCTCACCTCAGCAGTTAGTCGAGCATCTTAAAACAGAAGAGAGCACAAACCACCAAAGGCAGCAATTATCTTGACTGAAGCCAAATTTTATAGAGAACCTGTATGCACCTTTTATTGCCTATTAAAGGACAACCCTTAAAATCCTGACTATACAAGTAATGTAAAATTCTGAATTATTCAAATTCTACTCTTACATCAGCAGAATGTAAAAGAAAATGAATAATTGGTACACAGACTGGTACCAAACTAGACTTGTTTCTGCAAAATAACTAACACTGAATATAAAAACAAAACAAAAGAAAGAACTGATGGCACAATTATACCCAGGCATATTTTACAGAGTTTAGGATATATTTAAAATGGATTATTTCCTCTTTCTTTAAAAATTTGAAAGACAGCCTGTGTCTTTTTTTTATTTTTACCTTTTGCTTCTGTCACTGTGGTCCCTGTCTTTGTGATGTCTATCTCTGTTCTTTTCGCTATCTCGTTCTCTATGCCTCTCCCTACTTTTTTCTCTTTCTTTCTCCTTCTCATGAGCACGCTCTTCACTTTTAGGAACATCTTTCTTTTCAGGATTTCTACTTTCTCTTGAGGATTTGCCTTCAGAGTCCTTATCGCTATGTGAAAGCCGTGACCTCTCTTTGTCCCTGTGCCCTTCGTCCCTGCTTTTTCTATCTCTTTCTTTCTCCTGGTTTCTATCTCTGTGTCTGTTCCTTTCGGAATCTGGCTCCCAGTCATGCCTGCCCTTTTTTTGGTGATGGGAATCACTATAAAATCTCTGCCTATGCTGGTCACTTTTCCTCCTACTGAATGCTCTCTCCATGTGCTGACCTTGCCTGCCCCAAGGGTCACTATGACGCCTTTCTGGTCTCCTGTTGTCTCTACTCTGATAAAAATGGTCTGGCCCTGAGAATCTCGACTGTTTGTGAACCAGTGGAGGTGCTGGTGCAACTGGTCCAACAAAGTGTGGGGGCTGACCTGACAGATGAATCACAGGTGGCCACGGCATCAGAGGGTTTTGAGCAAAGCCAAAACCGGGCGGAGGAAGAAGTGGAGGGGGCAGGTGAGGGGGAAACCCAAACACAGGATTATTCTGTGGTGGAAAATTAGGAGCAACAGCCCCTTGAAACTGAAAACCAGGTGGAGTAGCTTTTGTGTGTTGAAAATTGGGCTGCTGAGTTCTAATTGGGGAGAAGTTTCCACCAGCAACAGGACTAGATATTTTAGTACTGAATTCAGAATGGCAGGAATTTTCTGTTTCAAACTGAGATGATGGTGCTGGCGGCAATATTCCTCTTCTAACTGAATGTACTGTCTCGATGCTTTGCATTAGTGCTTCTTCACACAACTGATTTGTATCTTCCAGCTGTGAGGAACACACACTATCTGCTGAAGCCAATATCTTCTGGCATGCTTGACTATCACTCTGATCTAGGTCTTGGTCATTTCCTGAAGGCTGCTTATTTTCTACTTTAATCTGTTCTGTTTCTAAAGTGTCCATTTGTATTTCTTCATTTCTAATACTGTCACCTTCATTTTCTGAAGCGTTGTTCAGTTGGCCTCGTCCAGCTGCTTGCCTTGGATCCCTTTTAAGATTAATGAAGGGTGGAGATTTTGAACTATTAAGAATCACACTATCAACAGAAGCTATACCAGTATTATTGCTCCCAACTCCTTTCCCAGTGCCCAATGAGACAGGACAATCTGTGGTTCTTTTGCTTTCCTGAGATATATTATCTAGGTCTGCCACTTTTAGACTGTCTTCTGTAGTCTCTTTGGTTTCTTTCTTCTGTGATAGAATAGTTAAGTTCGCTAAAAATGCTTCCGTAGAAACATCAGGTGGTTTCCCCTTAAGACTTAGGCCAGTCAGATTTCCTGAAGAACACGAGACATCTGCTAGTGATGTATCAGCTTCTACGATATCAGTTGATTCTCTTGAATCATCTGGTTTGCCTTTTGTTTCTTCGGCTTCAGCACTTACTACAGGAATGTCCATTTTTTCTTCTTTTATGCTTGCTTCTTTATCCAAAAAAGGCAGACGTTCACTAGCAGACTGGTCTACTGATGGTTGAATATGTTCAGGCATCTGCCCTGTGGTATCCAAAAGGCTTTGAAGAATGTCATCCACTGGCAATGGTTTACTTGCTAGCTCAAGAGCAGATGGCTGACTTTCCCATCCAACCAGAACTCCAGGAAGGAACCGCAGGGGCTTTAGTGGTTCATGTTTTATGCTTTCCACAACTGGTTCACTGGCAATTACTTCTTCAGGATTAGACTGTTGGGACTTGAGCCTTTGTTTGTGCAACACAGCTGTGAAGGAGTTAAAAAAATCATTTTCTTCCTCCTTTTCTACTACTTCAGAAGGAAGGACTTCAAGTTTGCTCAGTTTGCTTTTCTTTTCTGGTGGCAAACTCACAGAGCCACTTTCAGGACTTTCTTCAGCATGACTAGTACTTATATTAGCAACAGCACTAATCATTCTTTTTAGCTTCTGGCGAATGATCAATCCCAGTAACAAATTGGGTCGGTGCACTTCAATTCCTGTTTTTTTTTTCCAAAAAAAGACAATATAATAGCACAGTTAATAAGATATTTATAAATTTCAGAAGAAAACTGTTTCAACAAAAGCTACCTATACCTCTGCAATCTCAAAAAACTAAATTTGTCCACAGATATTAATAACTGTACCAGGAAAAGCAATGGTCAAATTTCTCTGTATGTCTTTCAAGTTCTGCTCCTTACATACTCTAAGCAGAATTTCTACACTGGAAAATAATTACTTCTCATTAAATCAAGAGTGTTAATGTTCCTAACTTTAGGAGTCAAAAGAAGCAAAAATGCACAGCTGTTTTATTATTATTATTATTATTAAAAAGAACAAAACTACAGAATGATACCTCTCACTGAGGACGGTTTCCCTCACTGCATTCATGACACATGTGAATGGTCTCATAATATATGTTTTAAACTATCTGGCTGACATAAGAAGAAAATTACTCAAAGTAGTCCCATTGAAATTAAAAGGACAAGTTAGGCTTTGTATGTCAGCCTCAGACTTAAAGGGCACTAAAAATGCACCTCAAAAGTTTAAAATTTGAGCACAAGATCTCCATTAATATCCTCTCTTTGGTCCAAAACAAGGTTTTAGTCACTTTGTGTTACCTACCAGGACCATCAAAAGGCACCAACTGATGTGGAATTTTATCAGAGGCGCCTAAAGGGATAATATATAAGTCCTTAATTTGCTTCATGTTATTAGCAGCTACACCATAGCGTTTTCTGCTGCTGAAGTACGCAAACAGCAAAGTGTATGAAATCTGATCCTCTTCAGTCACAGGAGTAAAACGAACCACACAGATTTCCTATTGAGAAAGAAGAGAAAAAGAGATCACTTACAATTTGTCATCTCTTTTTAAAAGCTGGAATTCAATACAGGGGTTAGGGGCAGACAGAAGATCCAGCAACCATTATATTTATTTTCTGAAATATTAAATGGTATTTACTCTTGAGTGTTGCCAGCGGCCTGAAAATAGAGCATTGATAATGATGTACTGACACTGAAACGTGCTTGCTTGAGTTGGAAAATATTTTATTTGTTTTATTTATGCATTAGAGGTGTCTAAAATTTTCATCTGGAGTATGGAAGTATGTGTATATCATCGGCATTATATCATCTTACTTTCTGTAACACATGGGAAGCGGGGGCACCTTAAAAGGAACATTGGTAGACTTACCGTGAAGGATACTTTCTCCTCAGTGTAGGAGAGTATCCTTTAAGATTGTGCTATCCAGCAGCTTCCACAGACAGGACTCAATCAAAGAAGTCCCATAATGCCCCAGGAGTAGGGACCTCCCAGTTTCAGGACTGTGGGACAGATGGCAGAAGGAGCTCCCAGAGAATACGGAAAAAACAGTAACTTTTAGTAGACAAAACAACAACACGCAGTTAGGAGGCGAGAACCTACGTTATAATCACAATGTAACTATATACAGTATACAGAAGGAAGAAACAGATGTTCCCCTACTTGGTCAATTGAGATCTGAACACAACAGGAACAAACCTCACCCATAAAGCACAGGTGGATACCCTCGTACACTGAGGAGAAAATACCCTTCATGGTAAGTCTCCCTTAGTGTAGAAGGGAATCCTTTAGAATGGGATGTACCAGAGTGGTAAGATGTTAAGGGTGGGGGAATTTATGTCTGCAGCACCTTGTTGTAAAACAGTATGGCCAAATGCTGCTTGTGCTGGCTGGCACACATGATGCTTGTAGTGCTCGATGGAAGGAGTGACAGAGGACCACGCTGCTGCTCTACATATTTCAGACAGAGAGGTGTTAGCTGCAAAAGCTGCAGAGGTAGAAGCGCTTCTGGTTGAACAGGCTGTAATCCTTTCCAGAGGACGAAAAGAGAGCAATTCAAAAGTCAAGGTAATGCTGGCTCTAATCCAATGGAAAAGCATGGCTGCGGAGGCTTTTGTGCCAATAGTTGCAGGAAGGAAAGAGTAAAAGGGGGTCTGATTGACGATCTTCCTCGGTGTGCTAGATATAGATATTTAAAGCTCTTCTATCATCCAGTTTGTGCCAGATTTGTTCTTGAGGGTGCTTTGGACAAGGACAGAAAGAAGGCAGGATAATGTCCTGGTTGCTATAGAATGCGGTATTAATTTTAGGGCAGAAAGTAGGATCAGTCTTAAGCACTACAGAGTCCAGTTGAAATAAACACTGATGCTTTTGGATTGATAGCACACCTAACTCAGACATTCTTCTAGCTGATGTTATAGCTACTAAGAAGAGAACCCTGTAGGAGAACATCTTAAGAGGAACTGATTTGAGAGGTTCAAAAGGCTGTTTGGTAAGCGCATTTAACACCTTATTTAGTTTCCAAGAGGGGAATCTATGAACTGTGTGTGGAGAGGTGTTTGCAGCCCCAAGTAGAAAACTGTTTAAGTGCAAATGTGACGCTAACAAGAACCTGGATGACAAAGGACAGAAGCAAGAACTGAAATGCATCTTCTAAGAGTACTAGGTTTTAATCCTTTGTCCAGACTAGCCTGCAAGAATTCCAAGATTTGAGGAATGTTAGCTCATAAAGGATTGATACGAAGGTTTTGCACCAGCGAAAAAACACCATCCAGGTGGTCTGGTAGATTTTTGTTGTGGAAGGCCATCTGGAGGCTAGAATCGCGTCTTGAATGGCTGAAGAGTAGCCTTTTGCTGCTAGGATGTGCTGCTCAGTTTCCACATGTGAAGCTGAAGCCACAAAGGGTCTGGATGCCGGGGAGGTCTTTGTGTGAGAAGGTCTGGGCAATTTGGAAGAGGCCATGGGGGATCTACTGTGAGATCTACTAGGTCCAAAAACCACGCTCTTCAGGGCCAAAATGGGGTTATCAGAATGAGATCCGCCTCCTCCTGATGAAACTTTTGAATGGCCCTCGGTATCAGAGTGAAGGGAGGGAATGTGTACAGAAGACCTTGAGGCCATGGAGATGTTAGCACATCTGTTTGTTCCACTAGATGACACAGGAAAGTGGAGTAAAACCTGAGCATCTGGAAGTTGTTCAGTGTGGTGAATAGGTCCAGAATTGGAAGCCCGAAGAGGCAAACCATTTCCTTGAAGACCCTGTTGTGAAGTTTCCATTCTCCCTGGTCGAGGTTGTGGTGACTCAGCCAATCCACTATGACATTGTGTACTCCGCTCTGATGTTCTGCCTTGATGGAAAATAGGTGTGATTCTGCCCACACTAGGATAAGGTCAATTTCCTTCAGAGCTTGGGACTGTTTCCCAGGTTGATGTGTGCCTTGGTGGCAGTGTTGTCTGTGCATCTCAGTACATGCTGTTCGTCAATAAGAGGGTGGACGTGTAGTAGAGCCAGCCAAACTGCACACAGTCCTAACCAGTTTATGCTGTGGGCGACCTCTGCAGGAGTCCACAGACTTTGCACCATAGTTCTTGCACCACTGAGGACCTACAATGGGCTCGCCAACCTGTTGCTTGCATCGGTGACGATTAAAATTTGGTGTGGTGCCTTGAGAGGCCCTGAGAGAGCTGAAGACATCCACCACCCGAGAGAATGTTGTAGGGAGGAGGGAACCGGGATCTGCATATGAGACCTTGCCATGATCTGATCCTGATATGGTAAGAGACCCTATCTGACCACTGTAGAGGTCTGGAATGCCAACATGCCCATGTGCCAGAATCCAGGCAGGAGATCACTGACCCCAGCAACTGAGCCAGGGCCCTCAGATCCACCGTGGGACGAGAGAGAACCCATTGTACCTGAGCCCAGATTCAGGACCTGTGATCCAGACAGGGGCTGCCGGGAGGACTCTATGTTGATTCCCAGGTGAATTAGGCTCTGGGATAGTGTGATGGAGCTTTTGGGCAGATTCACCAGGAACCCATGGTCATCCAGGATCTGAATGGTGTTTCTGTGCCCTGTGAAGAGTGAGACCTGATTAAGAGATCATCTAAGAACGGGTGTACATATAGGCTGAGCATGCGCATGTGCGTCACCAGAGCCACCATGACCACTGTAGAAACCCTGGGGGTTGAGGATAGGCCAAACAGCAGGGCCCAATACTGGTAGTGCTCCTGTGCATAGGCAAATCGAAGACAATGTCGATGGGCTGGCAGAATCAGTATGTGGAGATATGCCTCCTTGAGTTCTAGAGATGTCAGATAGTCTCTCGGTTGTATTGCCTCCATGATGATGTGTACTGCTTCCATCCTAAACTTGTGTTTGTGAATGAACATGTTCAGGTGCTTTAGGTCAAGCATCACCCTCCAAGACCCGTCCTTTTTGGGAACCAAAAACAGAATAGACGCCCTGACATCTTTCTATCGAGAACACTTGTTCTAGTGCTCTGATTTGAATCAGATGCTGAATGGTTAGATTCATATGGAGATGTTTGATAGGGTTCTTGGAGAGTAGTGTTGGGTGAAAATGGTCTGGAGAGAAAAACAGAAAATTTAGGAAACACCCCTCCCTGAAGGTAGAAAGAAAATCTTGAAGTCTTCCTCCCACTGGTGGAAGTGGGTAGTCATTGTTGGGTCTGCTTCTTGTTGGGTCTGCTGAAATGGGAACTGTTGTATGGTCAGTTGTCCTGGTTGGAGGATTTGAACTAATGCCTGTTCCTGGTCGGGTTCCATGAAGCTTGCCAGGATGCCATATCAGGTCTGTTGTCTCTGGGACATGTAGGGAAATTCCTGTTCAAATGAAAAAAGTTATTAGAGCAGTAAGGATTTCTATTGTCATTTTTAGTGGAGGGCATGACTTTCTTTTTGTCCTTGGTCTCTATGAGTGTCTTGGTCAAGACACTCCCCCAAAAGCTTAGCACCCTTTAATGCAGAGGATGCTGGATTAAGCTTGGATCTCAAATCTACGTTCCGATTTTTTAAGCATAAACTTCTGCACACCACAACATCTGGAGCTAGGGCCCAAGCTGAAAACTGTAGGGAGTCCAAGCTAGCATAAGCCATGAAAGCTGCTGCCTTGGTCAATTTATTAATGCCTTGTCTTATCTTGGTTTGTCCTTGAGGCAATCCCTTTAATATCTCCTTGGCTCACAGTACTGAGGCTCTGTCAAAAACTGGAGTTGGCCACAGAAGCCTTAATGGCCAGAGCAGAAGCCTCATGTGATTTACATAGAAATAAATCATTCTTTTTATCCTCAGGTGACTTGAGGTATTCCTCACTATCTTTTCCTAGTATTGCATCTGAAACCAGGGAGGCCACTGGGGCATCAACAGGAGGAATGGCCAGTTTATTCATAATATCAGAAGGCAGATTGTAAAAATGCTTAGACAGAGACCCCAGACTCTTGGAAGATGTTGGGGCATCCCATTCCTTCTGTAAAATCTCTTGGAAAAAGTTCAGGAAAGGGGATGACTCGCTTCGTTTGAGAGCTGGAAGGAAAACCCTCTTGGGCCATGGACCCAGGGGTAGTAGAGGAATTGGCATTAATTGACTCAAGGTTTTCCTGTGAGGGTCTATGTGTTTTTGACCATAGAATTCCAAAGTCCTCATGCTTAAACAATTTTGGGGAGGATTCAGATGTGCCTTGTCCCTCATCTGCTGACCATTCCCCTTCAGATTTTTCAGGGTGTTGAGCAGGGCGACCATTATTATCTTCAGGCAAGAGATGCTCAGAAGGGGAAGCATGCGGTGCTGGGATCTCTAGGGAGTGACTAGAATAGACCAAATCAGCCCTAGGTGGGTGAGGATCGAATGTGATGCTAACTTGTGGAATTGTGAAGCTAACTTGTGGAGCATGTGGAATTGCAGAATCGAGGCCATCTGAATCAGAATCAAATAGAAATACATTTGAAATTAGTTGCTTGATGACCTAAGAATCTGCTATGAGTGTGCACCCTGGCAATATCCCTGAGGTCAGGAGATCCCTGGCAGGAGCCTTCACCTGTGTCTATGTGGACTCATCTTTTATCTGTGCCACCTAGTGGGAACCCTAGGTTAAAATGGCCTTGTTCAGAGAAGGGGCTATCCCAACGTGCTGTGGAGGACAAAATGGATGACTGGGAGTTTTCCCACCAAACAAGAGAGTGCTTCCTAGGAGGTAGTTTGGGCTTAAAGTCAGCAATGGGACCCGCTGGTTGTGCAGCTGAAAAAATTTGACCCTTGCAGTGGGACTGGGGAGCCTATTAAGTTTCTCCTTGAAAGTTTCACCGCCATGACATCCCTGATCCACGCGGAGAGGTCCGGGGGTAACCGTTCTCCATGTACAGAAGGCAGGACTGGTGAACAGTTCTGAGGAAGGGGGGACCATCACGCAGGAGA
This sequence comes from Hemicordylus capensis, assembly GCF_027244095.1. Lineage (NCBI taxonomy): Eukaryota > Metazoa > Chordata > Lepidosauria > Squamata > Cordylidae > Hemicordylus > Hemicordylus capensis. Next base: position 299,256,084 of record NC_069657.1, on the reverse strand, counting down.
CTGTAAGGGATGGGCATCATTACTCATGATCTTGTAGTCGGGTGGGAGTATATCCTGGTCATTATCTCCTATGGATTCCTTTTGCATCGGAAGGTCCTCCTCATTGGATTGGCCCATTTCCTCTCCCAGAAAATCATCTCTGACTTCTCCATCCAGCCCTGGCTCTGAGTCACTCTCGGGTGCAGGGGAGCATTGGGGAGTAAGAGCACATGGGCTAGTGACATCTCCCTCAGGGGTGCGAGCACTCAGGGCCTGTGGTTGGGCCAGCTGAGCAGTCCCGGTCACATTTGCTCCTTGTCCCTGCTGTGGGCTACTTTTGCCAAGAGGGCTGGGTCTGTTCTCCAATGGGCTAGACCTGCATGCGGAGCTCAGGCTACAATCGAGGGCAAAGTCCTGGCCCACAGGCCTGCTAGGGATGTGCCTTCATTTTCTGGGGCGCTCTGCTGTTGCAGTGGGGCAAGAGGGCTTGCTAGTGTCTTCCCTGCCTCTTTTCCTATCCCTGGATGGGATCGCTGGATCCTTGGACAATGAGGCATTCTGACTGGAGTAAGACTGCTCCACTGGGTGGTCAAGGAGTAAGAAGGAGAAACAGCGGAGGGCCCAAGGAGGAGGAGGATAGAGAGCAGACACTAAGATCGATTTATTTGGGGTGTGGGAGACAGGCAAAAGAAAATAGACTGATAATGAAGGTAACAGAGCAGATCTTCAAAAACCCTGTCATCAGGAGCAAGACATGATTGGAAATGGGAGGTGCCTACTCCCAGGGCATCCTAGGATTAACATTCAGTCCTGTTTGTGGAAGCAGATGGATAGCACAACCTGTTCTAAACAATAGCCTCCTACTCTGAGGGAGAAAACCTGAGGGAATCTCAGCATGCACACTTGGAAGTGTACATAATGAGTCCAAATCAGCCTTCAAACATCCGAAGATCAACTCTATGCTGCTGAAAGAGTTGTCTCCCAATTTAGGAAAATTTTACAATGCAAAGACTCCCACTACTTGAAAGTGTTTGGAGAAGAATAGTCTTGTTTATCCCAAACTGCTGCCCAGCAGGATGTTGCTCTCCATAGCTTTTGACACTTCTGGTGAAGGGTTTCTCACCAGAAAGTGTGTGAAGTACTCTCAAGCAGCTGCTGTAGGAGGATGTCTGCTCAACCATTCATCCCAGCTATCTAGGGCCAGATTTGGCAGCCTAGAAAGAGAACTGTAGCCTTCCTTTTGAAAGGCAGACCTGCACTAAGTACACTATAGTATTATTATTATTATTATTATTATTATTATTATTATTATTATTATTAACAACATTTATATCCTGCTCTTCCTCGAAAGAGCCCAGAGCAGTGTACTACATAGTTAAGATTCCTCCTCACAACAACCCTGTGAAGTAGGTTGGGCTGAGAGAGAAGTGATTGGCCCAGAGTCACCCAGCTAGTACCATGGCTGAATGGGGATTTGAACTTGGGTCTCCCCGGTCCTAGTCCAGCACTCTAACCACTACACCACGCTGGCTCCAGTGCTTCTTACAACCTTCACAGATAGCTCTAAAGAAATCAGATTTTCTATAGGCAAACATCAAAAACTGTATTGAATAAGGCCAAAACTGTGTATGCAGAACACATTACATTTGTAAGTCAAGGTAAGGTTCTGTCTAGCACCATTCACACTCCCTGCCTGTTTTGTGGAAGTATGTCCAAAGTCTTGAAAGATGTATCAGCAAAAAGTTCTAGTATCTATTGTTTTGGCATAGCCACCTGCCCATGTACCATAATCTCAGGTGGTCCTGCTACTACTTTTACTCCTTTCCATAAGCATGCAATTGTAATGTTCTAGTTTCTAGTACCGCTACAGTTCTCTTGCCCAGTACCATCACTGCTGATTCTTAAGACGCATGTTGCACGTCTTTCCCCTTATTTAAAACAGAATAGCATGCAATGTGCAATCATGCAAGAGGTGTTTGAGATACAGGGAAGACCCCCTTCCCATCAATTTTCACAGATTATAACTCAATATTGGAAAGAATAAATGTATCGTAAATTAAAAAGTACACCATTATTGGGTTATCCTGACATTATCAAATGGCCTCATTCTTGTCTTAAATGTATCGTAAATTAAAAAGTACACCATTATTGGGTTATCCTGACATTATCAAATGGCCTCATTCTTGTCTTTTGTTCAATATGGCCCTCAGTTAGAACACACTGGAATGGTAAAGTGAATACCATTTTCCCTCCACTCTTCTGCAGTTGAGACATCCTTGATATGACTGTCTTATTCCTCCTCCCATCCAACATCATGTTTTGGCTCATGATTGGACTTTCTTTTGGTTTTCAGTTGTCTTTTTGTACTACCTTTGTGAACAAGGAACCATTTTCTTATCCTTTTTAGAATATAAGCTGTTTTGTGTACCGTTTTTGTTGAAAAAATATTCTTAAATAAATATTCTTAATAATAACAGCAATATAGCAATAAGTACTATAACAGAGTAAGTATCTTTTTCATTTTCAGCTATATGTCTGACATTTCATATAGAATTTGTTGCATTAGTAAAGTTGTTTAGCCACCATATGGTCACTCAACCATACAGTCAGAATTTGCTCTAATTCAGCTCCATACATAGATGGCTGTAATTTAGCTGCAAATTATTTCATGCAGTGGAAAGATGAATTTCCTGGTCAAGTAATGTTCCTTTTTCTAAAAGAACCTGCTTTTTACATTGCAACAAAAAGTTTGCACAAATTTCATTTCTAAGGCTTTTTCTGGGATTTACTCCTAGACTTCCATATATGGGGGGAGATGAAGGGTTCTGAAGATGTGGCATCACTGAAGATCCACCATTTGTTGCTGAACAGAGAACACGATTGTTGTGCTTTGTCGTGTCGGCTGGAGTGTGCATCATGTCTGACATGTGAAAGGACTAGCTGCTTCTGTGCTCTGAGCTACATCCAGCACAAACTGCAGCAGATAATTTATGTCAAAATAGCCATCTCAGCAGCATTATTAAAATTGTGCCCTTGTTGAAATCAAGGCATATATAAGCAACAACAAAGCAAACATCTATTAACAGAAAATATTTCCAAAACAATAATAGATTCATCTTTACCTTCGTCCCAGAAGCTTTTATTTTTTCAACATATTCCCAAACAGTTTGAGGTGATATCCTGCCACCTACTTGGATACTATCTGGCAAATCCTGTAGGGATGGAGAAAAATATGTGGGTATGTCTATTTTGCATACATTTGCTCTCAGAAATGCTTAGTACACACACTGAAACATTTTTTTAAAGTTAGACATTGGTATTGCTATGAACTGTTCTCTCTTTTACAGTTATATCCCAATAGTAGATTTGTCTCATGATCATTAAAAAAGACATTTTACTATTAAATGCAAGTGAAGCGGGGGGAAACCCCACTGATTGGATAAATGGGGATTTTTAAACACAATAAAAATGACTGAGATGAGCAAAGAAAGAGCCCCTGGTGGCGCAGTGGTAAAAACTGCCGCCCTGTAACCAGAAGGTTACAAGTTTGATCCTGACCAGGGGCTCAAGGTTGACTCAGCCTTCCATCCTTCCGAGGTCGGTAAAATGAGTACCCAGAATGTTGGGGGCAATATGCTAAATCATTGTAAACCGCTTAGAGAGCTCCGGCTATAAAGCGGTATATAAATGTAAGTGCTATTGCTATTGCTATTGCTAAAGAGCCAGCAAAAAAAAGTGTAGAAACTGTTGAATTTAGTTCAGGGTTTAAATTCCTGCTCACCCACAGACTCTTCAAGCTCTGAAAAGAAGTTTAAAATGACAATAGGTCTCTAAAATGGAAATAAAAGTGCTCTACCTCACCAGGATGCTGTGGGAATAAAGCAGATGAGGAAATATCATACCTCATTCAAACACTAAAGGATAGGGTGGGCTATAAATCTAAGTAAATAATCACACAAGTAAGTAAATATTCCAAACTTTGTATGCTGGCCTGTGACCGTAATAAAAGATTAATTGATCAAAATTATGCATTACATGTGCTAAAGCTACAGAGATACATACAGAATGCTAACTTATTTTCATTTGGATTACGTTGTTGCCATTTCTGCCTCAGCCAGGTCAGCATAGGGTAGTGGTTAGAATGTTGGACTAGGACTGGGAAGACCCGAGTTTGAATCCCCATTCAACCATGAAACTCACTGTGTGACTCTGGACCAGTCATGTATCCCTCAGCCTAACCTACCTCACAGGGCTGTTGTGAGGATAAAAACAAGCATTTACACTGCTCTGAGCTCCTTGGAGGAAGAACGAAATATAAAAGTAAAAATAAAATAAACAGAATAAAATAAAATCTAAAAGGTCATCCAATTTGTCTAACACAGTGTTCACCATTGTAAGGCCCAGGGACCAGTGGTGGCCCCCCCATCAACACTAAGTGCAGCTGCCAGGCTGATAGCTGACTGGGCTCGTGTGAAAGCGGGACATTCTACACAGTTCTGAAGCCTGGTACCATGTAGAGGCAACCATTCTCACTGTGTAGTGTTGCGTTTTGCCCAGTGCCAGTGGGGCTCCTTTAGTGGGGGCCATCTTGAGCCCCTGCACCATCTTGAAAGATGAGCACAGAGTGCTGGGAACTGCAGCCCTTCTCAGCACCTTCCTCCTAAAGAGGCTCCATCTCTCTTAAAGGGCACTCCCAGGACTGAGAAAAATGCAGTACTGTGCAGAGGTCAGTACAGTGGGAAATGGCTCTCCCATTGAAGGCTTTTTAAAAAAAACAACAAACCAAAATGGTCCCTGAATGAAAAATAGTGATGATCACTGGTCTAGCATGACAAACATGACACTGTTTAACTAATTACAACCCATCAACAGAGAACTACCATTAATTTGTAAAAAAAAACAAAAAAAACCCAGCACTGACATTCAGGTAAGACAGGTAGCCATGCACAGTTTCATCTTGTTGAGACACTTTCTACTTGTCAGGAAATGTATAAGGGAAGCTTATTTCTTTGTCTCCAGCTCCATATCTGGAACACTGATAAACTACAAAGGATACAGATCCTTCCCCACACAGTCAGAATACCATATGCAGAGGGATTCCAATAAGGTTCAATGGAGTTCACGGTACCCGATTGACTGGAGGGGGAGGGCTGGAGGGGGATGTTTCTGAGCATGACCAACATGGGAAGAGGCAGGACTTAGCTGAGCCCTATAGGGATCCTTCCACATGTGGGCACTGCACTCATGTCGGGTGTAACATAAAGCCTCTCTGTAGGCCTTTACTGTTTTGGTTTCAGGCCTAGCCGAGTTTCAGTACAAGAGTGAAGGGGTTCCAGCACCCTCAGCCTTCAACTCCCACTGTTCCTTGCCTTCCTTCAGGCTTTGTTTGCCTCCCAGGCTTACTCCCGAGTCTGGGTGCTGCAGCCTCAGCAATGGCTCTGTTATATACCACACACTGGCTTCCTGGCCCCACCCCTTCCTCTCTACTTTTCCCTATATGAACTTCCTCTCTTTCAGTTGCCCTTCCTTTATCCTCTTATTTCCTTCTTTCACATGTAGCAGCCTTTGTTTACCCAGCAAACCCTTTCTCAACCCATCTCAGCAACTGCTTTCTCCTGACCATGCCCAGGTAAGTCCTTTGGGAAGCTGCTGCTTGGTTACATGTTGCCCCAAGGGCGTGACACGAGGAAGGATCAGATCCAAAGTTTTAAGCTTTATCATCTAATGTTCAGGGATATTACTGCAGCAAGATTGGATGTGTAGGCTGAAGGCATCTGTTAAATTATATAAAACCTTCCTAGGAAAGCCAACGAGCACCCTGCAAGCAGCTAACAACTCATCTTAATGGTTTTACATATGCTACATAAATCATCATCACCATCTGGGTTGCCACAGAACGTGTCACAGGCGGTCTTGTCTGAGATGCCTGATATGACATGCTAGGAATGCTGGTCTGAGCAGCCGTGGAGACAAATGTAGTAGAACAATCCCAGAAAGATCCTGCAGGCAACGAGACCAGTGGCATAGAGGATGGAAGTGTCGTTAAGGGCTTCCAAGGCCTGACTGTTTCCAAAGGCGCAGCCTGTGAGCAGGTGGTTATCGCCGGCCCAGAATATGTAATATGCACAGGTGTTGCATGGGCAAAGCCGCAGGTGTGCCACGGTAGTGGACTTTGTAACTGGGCAGTTGAGAGTGTCAATATAGGATGTAGCAGTGCAGCAGAGGTGAACTGAGACTCTTCTTCCAATGGGACGAAACTCTTAAATGTCAATGTCGACGGGCTACTTGCTGATGAATCAAGCATCGATAGAAGCCTGTGCGTTGTGGTAGGGTTGAGGCACACATCGGTATCGGCATCCTCGATATCGAGCGTAAGGAGGGGTGACCAGTAATGAGGAGTGACCTGCCTCGACTCTGAAAGCACTGGTGTGTGTAGGGTCGAAGGAACGGCAGGACAAACTGCAGTCGGAGTTGATGGAGGGGATGAAGGGATCAGTGTTGGAGCTGGAAAAAGCGAACATGCCCTCAGCATCAAAAAGGTCAGTATAAATGTCGACTTCGGTGTCAACGGGCGGGTTGACACCAGTCTCGCAGCACTTTGATCCACTTTGATCGGTTGGTCCAAAGTCGAGGGAGCAGTTGGTATCGATGAAGGATGCTGAACTGCAGACAGAGATGGGGTATGATCCCTTGTCAAGTTGATCAGCGTCTGTTGTTTCTCTGGGGGCAAAGCTCAAGCAGCCGCTGGATGCTTTGACCTTTTAGATTGTTCTTCGATGTCAAGGTTGCTGTTGGTAGAAGAGGAGATATGTCTTGAAGGCTTCGATATCAAAGTCAAAGACTTCATGGCTGTAGTCGATGCCGTAGACTTTGATCGGTGTTGGGTCGAAGTCAAGGCATGCGTGGCAATCGATGTCAAAGTATGACTTGATGTCGAGACATGCTTTGGAGTTGGCAGAGGCTTTGATGCTGAAGCCATCTACTTCAATAGTGGTGGTGCCAATGCAGATTTTGGAGGAGTTTTCAACGTCGACGTCGGACAAGGTGTGCCTGGTGTCGAGGGACTTAGCACCTCATCACAGATCACCACTCTTGAGGCGAAGTGCCCGATTCTTCCGTGTCTGCTTCGAGAACGATAGGCATATTTTACACGAGGACACATTATGTTCCTCACCCAAACAAATCTGGCACAGGTCATGAAGATCCTTAGAGGGGAGTTTGGCATTAACAGCCCTCACACCTCTTAAACGACTTTTTCTCTTCAGCCATTTTGGTGCGCAAGAAGGATAGTTGAGTCCATTCCGTGGGTCAAAGCCAGTCCGAGTCAGAAATACAGAATTTTTCATCAGCCAGAAATGGGTCCATACACTGGAATCAGTCTGGTTTGTTTGTTTTTAGAATGAAGAACTCAAGAGGAAATTTCTGATGGGGAGATGGCATACTGAGGTCCAAATGCAAAGGCAGTTGGAAAAGAACTGAGGGACGTTGCATTCAACCCGCCTTCAAATAGCACGCTCTGGTGTGGGGGTGGGGCTTGGACTCCTCGACAAGCTGAGGCATGGCTACTGTGTGGTTCCTGCGCAGGCACAGAACCCATTCTTATGCCTGTCGACAGATCTCAATCCAGAGTCATAGCTTTTATTCTATGCACCAATGACAACTCCAGGAGATGCTAGAGAAGAACTTATTTCCCCTCTGTTACTCAAATTTCCTGGAAGGTGTGAGCTCTTTTATACATATTACTATCTCGCGGATTCAAGCCCCAGGATTACAACAATTGTAGCTAAATTTTTCTACATTGCCATGAGGTTAAGGTCCCTATTAAGTGCTTAATTGCGAGAGCTGTTTATTGTTTTTAAGTAATTTATTATGAGTGATTGTATTCTGTTTTATTGTGTTTTAGCATTGTTTATTGATCATTGCATTGGGCATATCTGTTACTCCTATTTCTGCTGGCCAATGGCTGTAATAAAATTGATGATTACAACTCCAGGATTTGTTCCCACATTAAATCTTCACTCACTATCCTGAGCAACTTATTCTTTCCCTTATTTGCTCACATGAGCACTTTGCACTGGAAATGTGGAATTTAAGCTCAATTTCAAAACCCTTTATTTCAAAGGAATGACAATATAAGATTTTTATTTAATACACAATATCATTGCCACCACAACCACCCCACCCACCAAAAGTGAAATAAGATGATCATCTTATTTAATATATTACCTCTGTTAAGCTTTCAAAAGAACCAGAGATGGGATAAGCCTTGATAACAAACTTTGCAACAGATGGCATGTTGATAAAGCCTTTCCAAATGAAGTTCAGACGGGCTAGAAATAGCGTTTCACTTTCAATAGTGCCAGGCGTTTCTGATCTGAAGAATAAGAGGAGGAAAAATAATAACAAACTGCTTACCCTATGAAACAAGGGTGGGGGAAATCAAAAAGCTTTCTGATACAATAGACAAACTAAATGAAGTTATATGTGCAGGATCCTGAGCAGTATCACAGTGTTTGCTTGATTTTTGTGACAAATGTGAACATGATTTCATTGGAAGACGTAAACAAAAAGGATGATAATGAAGAAGAGGCAAAAAGAACTAAGTATTTAAAAAATTGGATGGTATTTAAAGGGAGTGTGTGTGGCATGAAGGAGTCAGATCTCCAATGCCTTTTTAAAGCATGTAGAAGAGAATGCTTTTATTATGCCCTGCCATGGAACTCGGTGATATACATCGGGTCCCCAGACTGTCTTTCATTCAGGCATCGACTAGCCCCAAACCAGCCTGGTAGAGCAAGGCTTTTATATCCAGAAATGCGGGTTTTCCAGAAAATTCTGAATTGGCATATTTGCATTAAAAATTGTATTTCCCCCCACAAAAAAATTGTACAAATTTTCCAGATGCCAGAAATAGGCATGTTATTTGGATTAAATTTGGCTATTCTTCATATTAACTATGTGCTACCTCAAGTTTCAGAGGAAGTATATGTCTCAAAATTCCTGCAATGGCAAGGGAAAGATATTGCCTTTCCCCCCACTTCTGGGCGTCACAGAGGTATCTGGTTAGCCATCATGGGAAACAGGAGGCTGGATTAGATAGGCCTTGGCAGAATCCAGCAGGGCTTTTCTTATGTATCTAAACACCATGCCCTGGGTGCTGCAGAGAAACGGATAATTTCTCACCCAAATTCTTCTCTAGATTATGCTTTTTACATACACTACTAAAAATTACAGCATTATATGAGCATAAACTATTCACTTCCCAACAAACCAACTGGATCATTTCCTGTTTAACAGGAAGGCTGAGTTATTTGCCACTTTAAGTTGAGGTATGTTTTAGCAAATGTAGTTTAAAAATCTTCTATCTTCTATACATATATTTCTCCTGGGTGTGCCAGGGAAAATGCGTCCCGGCAGCCCAGCTGATTGGCTGGGCTGTGGAGGCGCCTGATTGGCTGGTGCACCCAGGAGAAAGGACAATTGGCAGGCCCGGCCTGGCTGCGACGGGTGGTGCGAGGGGCAGGGAGACGAGGTGAGGAGGGGGACCGGCCGACGGGCGAGGAGGCGGCAGCGGTGGCGGGCCCCGATTCTGCAGGTGGGGGGAGAGGTGACCAGCTGCAAAGACTGGCACTCGGCCCACTGGCGGCAGCGGCCGCAGCGCTGGCACTTGGCCCACTGGTGGCGGCGGCTGCACTTGGCCGCACACGGTCCGCTGGCGGCGGCGGCCGCACTCGGCCCCGCCGGAGACTGGGGCGGGGGGGAGAGGTAGCCGGCCCCAAAGAGCGCACAGATGCTCTGTGCGGGGTCGGCTTGTTACATATAATTCTCCTAAATGTACCTGTCGCTAATCCCATGTGTGGCAGCTCTCGTGAGAGTTTGCGAGCAGCTGCCTGGGGGATGGGGGAGAAAATGGTGGTGGCAGCCAGTCGGCTGGAAGGAAGGCACCAGCAAGCACCAGGCCAACCAGCCAGCGGGCAGTGAAGGGAAGGGCCGGCCATGCTGGTTGGCGGGAGAAAGCGCTGGCGGCGCACAGGGAGAGAGGGAAAGCACCGCCCACGCCAGCCAGCAAGGCAATGCACCACTGGAGGGAAAGCGGCCTGGGAGGAGAACGGACTGGGGCTGAAGTGGGAGGATGAACTAGGGGCGCAGGTGCTCTGCACCAGATCAGCTAGTTGTTATATAATTATTTTATATTTTAGTCAGAATGTTTTATAACCTGTGCTTGCTTATTTATTTATTTATTTATTATTGTTAAATGTATATACCGCCTTTCATTAAAACAATCCCAAGGCGGTAATATACATGTGCTTTTTAAAGTATACGAGTCGGGAATGAAAGAACTTCATTTCACATGACCAAAGACTTCAACATGACCCAGTGCAATCTTTGACCTTTTTACTCCTGGGGAATGACAGACTCCCATTCCACATCACAAATTACTTCTGAAACTCTCTTCAGTTTCAAAACTTGTTTTCCATGCAGAATAGTGAACTACTGATCAAGAAACAGAAGGTCATAGTAATTTTCATTACAATTATCTATTATTTATACTGTGCCTCAGTACATATTATGTCTTAGACAGGTCTCTTCCCCAAATAATAATGGACAGCGGCTCACAGCCTGAATTTTGAAGTATTAGTGCAATGAGAGGCACCAGTGTTCATCTACTTCTGAAGAGTTCCAGACTAACACTGCACTGATACGTGTGGCGGAGGGGGCCAGCGGGATTTCTGCAACCTCTCCTTCCCCCAGAAGTATTCTGGGTCAACAGAAATTATGTCCCCGATGGCTGTGTAATCCTCAGGGACATATTTTTGGGTGGTGCAGAGTACTTCCTAGGGAAGATGAGGTCGTGTAATCCCCCCCCACCACACACACACTAAGCCAGCAGTGTAGCTGAGTTAGTTGAACCTTTCAGAAGCACTGGTGCTTCTCCTGTTGCACCAGCGCTTCATTAATCAGGATGTCAGCAAGTCTGGAAACAACAAAGAGAGGGAGGGGAGAGAGGGAGAGAGAAGGACACAGATGAATGTAACAACATTTCTACAGCCAGCAACTGTATCCAACAAAAACACTGGCAAAGGATTCAGCATAAGTGGTGTCTTCTACCAAAACATGCATTATTTATAGCAATCCAACATGAATTCTGGATGCATGTTTATATACTAAGTGGAGAGCACCACATCTACAAATGAAATGCAGGTTCTGCTGTGGTAAATACATGTATGGTGCTTCAACTCAGTGATGTTTTATATATTACCGCAATGTTGTCAAGTCTCTCTCAATAAAAACAAGTGCTTAGGGCCTTTAAATAAAAAATCAAAGTAGCCAATGTTTCCAGCACTTCTGCAAAACATAGCCTTCATGCTAAGGGAAATGCACCATCATGTTTCAAAAATGCAGAGTAATTTCCACCTATTTATGTACTTAAGTTCACTGATAATATTAGTTAGGTACAGAAACCATAATATTTTCTTAATAGTAGCAGCCACAAAAGGATTACCTAGAGGTTGAAGCAGAGGCGAGTGCTAGATTCGGCATCTCATTATCTTCCTCTAATAATTCTGAAGCTAAAATGTTAGTTGTTGAAGAAAGTGCATCTGCTATGCTTTCTGCTTCATTATCAGATGGTTTGCGTGCAACTCCAACTGAAACTTTCACTTTTTTTCCAGAAAGGTCATCACTAGGTGGTGCCATTCGACCTTGAAAAAGCAAATAAGCTTTACTGTTTAAGCACACATCATATCAGACCCTCAAAAAAAATCTGATTGCAATAATAATAATTATTATTTTTACATTTATATGAATAATAATAATGAATAATAAGTTCTCATTATAATGTTTAAAATGCTGTTGGCTGAGAGTTTATATATTCTTATGATTTGAGTAAAACAGTTCACCAATCTTCGAGAATCAAGTTAAGGAAATTAGAGACTGATTTTCAAAAAGAACATAAGCTGATAAACATGCATGCTAGAGAAAAGGGACTGTAAATTTAGACCCCAACATAAGAATGTTGTCAGGGAGTCACATATTCGGTAGCCAGCCACTGATTATTGCTGTCTCCAACATTGTCCTTCCCCAGTCCTCAGGTACACAAAAATGGATCTGAGGAAGCAGCAGAGTCTCATCTCTGATTTCATGAAGCACTTTGGAAGCAATCAGTGTCTCTGAGATGGACCCCTTTCCATCCCCAAATCTGGAACTTGTAGAAGCAAACCTTGTCTCTGAATGTCCCCAAAGTGCAATGGCAAGTCACAGACAAAATCCTACTTCTTTCCCACAAGTTCCAGAGTACCTCCAAAAGGTAAAATTTCTAATTCTGAATGATCCAGACATAAAACATTTCCAAAACACACATTAAGTCATGGATGAGACCTCCACTCAAGTCTGGAACTGGGAGTAGGGATAGAGTCAGCCTCGTTGCACCGGCATTTTTACAAATACATTTTCATCGTTTGTCCTACAGTGCAACTCCCAGTAAAAATAATAGAAATGTGATCTTTATTATGAGCCTTGTACATGTCAGTGGTAAAGGACTAGGACAAGAAGTGGTAAGCACTAACTTTTAAGCAAGCTAGTAAAAAGTCCCTAGCTCCCTCAAATGCCTTTGCCCTTTCTCTCTTGCTGCCCCTTATACATGGAACTGCCACCCGGAACTACAGGCTACTCACCTGTAACATTGGTTCTTCTAGTGGTCATCTGTACATCTATACATATGGGCTATGTGCCTGTGCAGAGACCACGTTGGAATCTAACAAGCTCGATTTCTCCTGCTTTGGGTGGGAACCCTGCCCCCAGCCACTATGTGCGGCTGCACCATTCCTCATTCCCTCAGTCACAGAGTCAAGCTTCAGTGACCCTTGAGGGGAGGATGGGAGGGTGTGTAGAAATACGGATGACCATTAGAAGAACCAACGTTACAGGTGAGTAACCTGTAGTTCTTCGACGTGGTCTCTGTCTTCTACACATATGGGCGCATAACAAGCAAGCACCTAAGGTGGAGGGGGGGAAACAGAGGCAACAGGTAAACAACCAGAAAGAATTTATTTCAGGACAAGCAGCTCAACTGAAAATTGATTGCAGGACACTCCTGCCAAATACAACATTATTATGAGCTCTAATATCGAAAAAATAATGCTATCCAATAGGGTGAAGCCCAAGTAGCTGCCTGACAGATAGAGTCCAACAGGACTGCCCAATCAAAGGCCACAGAGGCCACCACGGACCTAACAGAGTGAGCCTTCACAGGGGCAGCCAACTACTTAAGGGCCAGTTGATAACACAATTCAATAGCAAAGATTATCCACCAGGACATGGATTGGGCCGAGACCTGAAGCCCTTTCCACGGCCCATCATACAAAACAAGCAAGGAGGGGGACTTCCTCTGCATGTAAAAGGGCAGAGCCCTGCTACATCCAAATGGTGCAACCGCCTCTCTGCATCCGATGAAGGATTTGGAAGGAACACAGGCAAAGTGAGTGGGGACGAGCGGTGAAACATGGACACCACCTTAGGGAGGAACTTGACATCTCTCCTGAGTACTACCTTGTCCTTATGGAACTGCAAGTACGGTTGGTCAGCCCGCAGGGCCCGCAACTCACTAACCCTCCTGGTGGAGGTAACAGCCACCAAAAAAGCGACCTTCCAAGTCAGGAGACTTGGAATAGAAGCCAAAGGCTCAAAGGGTGGCCTTAGCAGACCAGCCAGAACCACAGACAGATCCCAGGCTGGTAACATGACCGGATTATCTGGAAACAAGTGTTGCATACCCTTCAGGAAACTTTTAACCACTGGATGATTGAACCACGAAATCAGATCAGAGCGAGAACAGGCCACAATGGCAGCCAAATATACCTTAAGGGAGACAAGTTTCAACCTAGATTCCTTAAGAGACAACAGATAATTACAAATGTGCTGCACAGAGGGATTACAGGCATTAAACCCATGCAGGGTGGCAAAGGACACAAAGCGAGTCCACTTGTGATTATAAAACTTCCATGTAGACGGCTTCCTAACAGCCATCAACACCTTCCAAGGGGAAGTCGGGAGGACCCGCCACGCAGTCAAGTGGAGGGACCAAACATCTGGGTGTGGCACCCGCCCCTGTTCCTGAGACAACAGGTCCTCTGTCCACCAGTGGACCACTGCCCATACCGCCGGAAGGGACAAATGCTGAAGATGACCCAGATCCCAAAGAGGATCGAAGACATCCAAAAACCACCTCTGAAGGAGGCACATCCAAAGATGTGCGTGAGGTAGAACATAAGTGCTGGATGCCATGTGGCCCAACAGGCGTTGTATGGAGTGCAAGGTTTGCAGGCCTGTGGCTGAGAAGACCGCCGCTAGTCTCTGAAGAGTCACGATACAGGCCTCCAGGAGGAAGACCTTTTCCAAGACCATGTCAGATATCAGTCCAATGAACTGAATCCGCCGAGTAGGTTCCATCTGAGACTTTTTGAGTTTATCTGGAACCCCAACTCCTGGAGGGTATCGATCAAGATCTTGAGGGCCTCCAAGGCCGCCTGTTTTGTACTCGCCACGACCAGCCAATTGTCGAGGTACGGCAGTACCTGCAGGCCGTGTTCCTGCAGGAATGCCACCACCAGGACCAGGCACTTTGTGAAAATGAGAGGAGCGGTAATGAGGACAAATGGCAACACCTAGAATTGATAGGAGATCCCTCCTATCTGGAACCGCAGGAAGCAACAATGTTGAGGCCTTATGGACACATGATAGTATGAGTCTTTTAAGTCAAGTGAGACTATCCACATGTCTCTGACCAAGATGGTCATGATGGTAGGCACCGACAGCATCCGGAATCTTTTGTAGACCAGATGCCTGTTCAGAGCCCTGAGGTCTAAGATAGGGCACTGACCACCGTCTGGCTTGGCACCAGGAAGTATATACCTGGAGTAGCTAAGTAGATACCTGGCACCTGGAAGTAGATACCTGGAATAGAACCCGGGACTATACGGACTCAACACTACCTCGATCGCGTCCTTCTCTAGGAGAGAAGTGACCTCCTGGTCCAACTCTGGGGTACAAGGGGTCACCACCATCCCGGATACTAGTCGCGGACCGAAGAACTCCAGGGCGTAGCCCAAACGTGCTACCGTAATTACCCACTGGTCCATAGTGACTTTGTCCCAACTCGCCACAAACGGACGCAGGCGGGTGACAAGGCGCCCCAAGTCATTGCTTCTTTGGCCGGACACTAGGACAAGGTTTCTGGAAGGCCGGCTTATTGTTTCCCCTCCCATTTGTGTCTGAGGGCAAACTTGTTGCTCTGAAAGGACTGTTCGGAAGGCGACTGGTGGGGAGCCGGCACTCTCTGCGTCTGATGAGGTGACCATTTGGAAGTTCTCTGTAGCTTCAGCAATGCAGCGCTATAGGACATGGATTGTGTGGTGCTCCGCAACTTTTGCACTTTCTGGATCATGTCATCGGTTTGTTCCAAGAACCGACTACAGCCCTCAAAGGGCAAGTCCTCCACCCTGGTGCGAGCCTCATAGTGAAGGCCAGATGACCTAAGCCAAGCATGGTGTTGAAGTGCCACAGACGTGGCCATCACTTTAATGGCACACTCCACGGAGTGACAGGCAGAATACAGTTCCTGCTTGGAGACCTGCATGGCCTCCTTCAGAAAAGACTTTGCAGGATCCTGCTTATCCTGAGGAACAAGATCCAGGAAAGGACCCACTTTTTCCCACAAGAAGTGGTTATATCTAGCATTATATGCTTGATAGTTTGCCACACATGAGTGCAAGGCTACAGCAGAATAAAGTCTTCTCCCAAAGGAGTCCAATTTCTTGCCCTCTTTATCACCTGGGGTCAACTGACTATGACCCCTGGACCTCTGTAAAGAGGCCTCTACAATGACAGAGTTCGGGGTAGGGTGACGTTTCAAAAAGGCTGTATCCTCCTAGATTGCACCCTGCAGAAGTTCTCCAGGCGCCTATTCGGCTGAGAGAGCGTATTAGGCTTCTTCCAGTGGGCTTTTACCACTTTCAACAAGGCTGTGTTGAAGGGCAAGGCAGCAGGCACCTTGGCCTCCAAGTCAATCAGGCTGAACAGGGGGTCCAGCTCCCCTTCTTGAAGGGTACCGAGATTCACCCCCAGAGCTGACGCCAACGGGTCACATAGGTACAGGTGAAACTCGGAAAATTAGAATATCGTGCAAAAGTCCATTAATTTCAGTAATGCAAATTAAAAGGTGAAACTGATATATGAGACAGACGCATTACATGCAAAGCGAGATAAGTCAAGCCTTAATTTGTTATAATTGTGATGATCATGGTGTACAGCTCATGAAAACCCCAAATCCACAATCCCAGAAAATTAGAATATTACATGGAACCAAGAAGACAAGGATTGTAGAACAGAATAATATCGGACCTCTGAAAAGTATACAGTGTACTGTGCTTGATTGGCCAGCAAACTCGCCTTACCTGATCCCATAGAGAATCTATGGGGCATTGCCAAGAGAAGGATGAGAGACATGAGACCAAACAATGCAGAAGAGCTGGAGGCCGCTAATGAAGCATCCTGGTCTTCCATAACACCTCATCAGTGCCACAGGCTGATAGCATCCATGCCACGCCGCATTGAGGCAGTAATTGCTGCAAAAGGGGCCCAAACCAAGTACAGAATACATATGCATGCTTATACTTTTCAGAGGTCCGATATTGTTCTATTCTACAATCCTTGTCTTCTTGGTTCCATGTAACATTCTAATTTTCTGGGATTGTGGATTTGGGGTTTTCATGAGCTGTACGCCATGATCATCACAATTATAACAAATTAAGGCTTGACTTATCTCGCTTTGCATGTAATGCGTCTGTCTCATATATCAGTTTCACCTTTTAATTTGCATTACTGAAATTAATGGACTTTTGCACGATATTCTAATTTTCTGAGTTTCACCTGTATATACATTTTCAGGTCCTCTGACAGAGAAACTGTCTTTGAATCCGAGTGGAGAACAAGCAGGGATGAACCCGGAGAGACAGCCTCCGAGTCCTGCAAACTATCCTTGCTGTCTGATGTAGGGTCTCCTGGGACTGACTGGTCCTGAGGCACAGGGGTCGAACATAATGGGGAACTGGGCATATCAGCCGGGTGGGCCAGTGCTGGGACCCAAGGTTCTGGCGGCGACTGCCAAACTGGAACTGTCTCTTGGTGCGGCTTCAATACTGACATGAACTCCCCGGCGCAATCCTCTTGGTCCCGAAACGAACGACACAGAGAGCAGGAACGTGGTCACCCTTCCACATGCATGAGGGGCATCCGGACAATCCTCGATACCAAAGACTGCAGATACTCAATGTATTCCGGGTGGTGAGACCCATAATGGGATCGAACACAGTCTGAACAGTCCGAGCTGCCATCCATCCGGTAGCAATAATAGGAATCAGGGTCCCGACACCAGGAGCTGTAGTCACGCTCTGATTCCAAAAGAGGAGAACAATACTCCATAGTGTGATAACGATCCCGATAATCCCAAGACAGATCCTGCTGATACGTATCGACGTGGGGGTGACCTTCGTCTAAGAATCCACGAAGAACTGGGATCGAAATCAGGTGGAGTGTAGGCTTCCTCCTCAGCCAAAGCGCAGTCAGGTTCCCTTGCCGTAACCGATTCCAACCCCCCTGATGGCACAGATGAAGCAGGATGTGTCGATACTGAAGGTTTTTGCACTGAGTGAAGCAACGCTATCTTGGCCTTCTTAGAGGTCAGGCCCGATGATCCCTTGGGTCCATCAATCCCTTCCGCTTAGGGGCCTGGATGCAATCTTGATCCATTGGGGAGTGCTTCTGAGACTACTTCTTTGTCTTTACCCCCGACGAATTTGAGAGAATCACAGAAGCCGCCTGAGGCTGGTAAGAGGGGAGCTCCTCCGAGCGCGCCCAATTGCTTGATGCTGCCAAAGGCTGAGCATCAGAGGGTGATGATCCCAATACTGGGATCTGGTCCTCCATGGTATCAACAGCCGATCTGTCTGCCAACATCGAAGTAGCCATTTTCAGAGACTGTTTAACTTTTAAGGCTTCCGAAGAATAGAGCGCTAGATCCCACAGGGCAGCACGCAAGTGAGAAGCCCTATTTCTGCGAGCCTGCTTAGTAAACGTCTGGCAATACGGGCAGGTCTCGACAATGTGGGACTCCCCCAAACGCAAGAGGCACTCCGTGTGCGTATCGGGGAAGTGAAGCTTCAATCTGCAGTGGATACACTTTTTAAAGTTCTTCATACCCAGCATACACCCCAAGGTCCGGCAGGCCACCACGCTCAATCCCAGCCGGGACCAGAGCTCGAAGGAAAGACCATTAAAGAAAAATGCAAAGCCGAAAAAACACAACTGAACAAGAAGAAAACAAAGGAAAACTAAAGAAAGCAGAAGAAGACAGGAGAAAAACAACCAGATTAACAGTAGCCAACGAGTTGCTGAGCTGAAAGACACCACAATGTTCGCTGAAGTACGGATGAAGAAAGACTGAGGGGATGAGGATTGGCGCAGCCACATATAACAGCTGGTGGCGAGGTTCCTGCCCAAAGCTGGAGAAATCGAGCTTGTTAGATTCCGATGTGGTCTCTGTGCAGGCGCATAGCCCATATGTGTAGAAGACAAAGACCACATTGAAGAACAACTGTGACACGACTCTTCTCTTACTCCCTTCAAAATGCTTCTTAAAACTCACTTTCCCCATGAAGTCTGTGATACAATGTCTCAGTCCCCACTCCTTAATCTAGCTAAGGCTAATATGTGTAACTAAAACAACTGCATATTCCTCTTCTGTATACCCCTGCTGCCTCCATTTCCCTGCACTTCCTCACTGTAAACCTTGTTTCAATAACTGGATTATAAACCCCTCAGGGCAGGGACTTTTCCTCTCATCCTTTACACATGGATGGTGCAGCAATACCTGTGCAAATTTTACAATTAAGGTCAAAGAGATGATTTCTGTGTTGACTTGTTGTATCAGGAGTGGCAGATTCATCAGTTTCTGTTTCTTTTTCAATCTCCTCCACCTTCTCCACAATCTTAACAGGGGATGGCTCCTACACGTGAGAAGACAAGCAATTCACTAATACTGTGTTATATATATATACATAAATACACACACACACACACACACAGACACACACACACACACCAGCCTACATTCAGACTAGTAAAATGTGAATAGACAGTGCCACTATGCAGTTTTTGGTGTCCACAATGTCATGCAAATGCTAGAGTACAACCCTCTTCAAGGCATACCATAGGCTGCCCTATGTATTGTGCAAGACATCAGCATTTTCCCTAGCCCTAGAACTAGTCTAGAACAGACTATATTTTCTTTTTTGCACAAGATCATTATCCTTACTCTAGTGCAGTAGCATTACATTAGTGTAACACTAGTCTGGATAAAGGCCACGAGTATATATTTTATAAAAGTTTAACAGTAACACTGATATCATTGAGGCAAGTACTTCATAATTTAAATGTAGGAGCCAGACCAGTACATACTATAAATATCTGGGAAGTTAAGAGAGGGGAAACGTGCAAAAACTCAATGCTATGTTGTAGCACAGTTGCATCCAATCCATACAGACCAGCTCCCTGCACTTAAATTAAATGGGTACACAGTGGCTGCTTGTGCGCACACAGCTGTGCTCAGATGCATTCACAGATATCTCTGAACTGGTACAAATTAATCACATGATGCATAAAACAGGACACATTTTATCCATTTTAACAAGATCAGTGCACTTGTTCATTTTAAAGAAGCAAAAATACATCTTGTATTAATTACAAAACCAAATAGCTCTGTCATTTACCTGAATTTCCAAAGCTGCTTCTTGCTCTTTTACTGGAGTCTCACTCTCAATCTCGATTTCTCCTTTATGAGTAATTTTTGTGATAGGTCGCCTTTCCACTTCCCTCTGCTCTTTTTCAATCATTTCAATTGTCTATCAAGTTACAGATAGATACAGCACAGATTAGATATACACTGTGAAAACACCACCAGAAGGAGCTTTAAGATATAGAGGACAAGAGCTAGATTCCAACTTCCACATATTCATCTCGATCATGCATCCCATGCAGAAGAGGTAGGAAGATGTAGCAGAGACAATGACTGTGGCTACTTCGCAGAGGCATTGTCCCCAGTTCCCCTGGGCTTCCAAGGATGGAATAGCCCCACCTCTGGAAAAATTGATTCTCTTTCCTTTGAATCTTTTCCTTTGTTTTTGTATCCACTAAAATGTTTTAATATTGTGCATAGACATTCAAGTTCTAAAGCTATACTCTTAAGGACACCAATGAGTTGAGCTTCACTAGCCAACTACACTACTTCTCCGAGTACTGATCGCTATGGCGGTCAGAAAGAAACTGAAAATGGAGACGCCTAACCGCCACTAGAGGGTACTGCAGTCACGTGCAGTGAGTGTTTGGCGTCGCGAGGAGCTAACGAATTCTTCCCGAAGCTGATCTGCACAGGCGCAGAAGCCACTAGTTATGAATGTTGGAACCAATATCCAGATATGCAAGCAGTACCTTGTTCTCTGCCTTTCCTCCAAGACTCTGGTGACCAAGCTACTGGCAGGTTCCACACACACGTACCTCCACATATCACTGTTTCACCAGATTTATCCCAATTATTTTTTGCAAGGAGATGCATGGTGGACATATACATCCAGAAATCAGAGGTGTAAACTCAAGGACTCTCAAAATTGACATAGGATTCTCTGGCCTCCACTAATGGAGCTCTTATAGCTGGAGGTGAGAAGGGCCGTGCAATAACTGTGTGAACACAGCACACATATCAATTGTACCTCTTCTTCCTAGGGATTTTTGCAAGCTACAAGCATATCAATTATGATCCTTTTGCTAATGAAATACTAAGCAGCAAAAAGCAAGTGGTAAGAATCACAGATGAACATTTCTATATCAATTCAGCTTATGAATTACAAAACCTTTTTTACTGCAAATGTATTCTAAACTTGTACATACCCACTGCTAAAAATGTTTTCCCTTTTATGAAAATGAAGAAAGAAGGTGTTAAGACTTCTGACAACAGTGGGGAACAGGAGGAACAGAAGGCAGAAGAAAAGTGTCACCATTCATAGCCATCACCTTGGAGACAGAGAGTCCAAATTTTTAAAACTCAGGACATAAAATCCTCACTCATTTGTGTTTCCTTCCTTCACAATGACTCTCTTCTATAATCATTAGTGAACTAGAGATGTGCAACTACTGGATGACATCCAGATTAACTAATGAGTAGTGCCACTAAAATTAAGGGAACACCTGTTCCATTAATTTAATTAGACTACTCATGAGTAATTTAACCGAGACATTGCCATAAGATGGGCCATCATCACAACTGGAAGTGAACTACATATTCACATACGACTTGGGCAGATTCAAGCACTGCAAATTATCTTGAACCTTAGAACATGCAACCATTTTAGGGACCAGAAATTGTTGCTGGATTCTAGAACAATCAATGTTTAACACTCAGGATGCCAGCATTCCAAGGTTAGTCAATCCTATAAAATTATCACAGTTGCCAGAAACAGTAGTCAATTCCAATCCCATTGTAATCTGACACCAAATTTCAATCTCAGAATCCAGATGGGATTTTCTGAAATAGGTATAGTTTTCCATTGGAAATATTTAACCTATTAAAGTATTTATCAATAAGCCATACATGTCTATTTTCTCTTTTCCGCCATGCAGCTAGTTCTTTGGAAGCCAATTCTTCTGGGCTCATTCTTATGAGATGGTCTGGAGTAACTTCACCTTTCAGTACTCTTTTAAATAGTATCTGGAAAAATAGCAAATTAGGTATAGGTAATAAACAAAGGTAGCTCTAGTGCAAATCCAAATAACAACAACAGAAATAGATTGAATCAACAGGTTGACTGAAATATATCTGTACACATTTTTTGTGAAACTATCTGCTACAGAAATTCCATTAAAATGTTTTGCTTTTAGCATTAATGACATAAAGTGTTATGCTGACTATATCTCAAAGTGTAGCCAGAGTAAAGAAAAAAATCTTAATTAAAAATGATACTATGTATGCTAGTTAAAAGGACATACCGCTAGAAAAAGTGAGACTTGGGACAGAGTTTAACAGCGGCTTTTTAGAGAATACTGATAAAAGCAAAGGCAAAAAAAGTTATCAAACAAACAAAATTGGAGTAGTGCCAATAGCTCAGATTAGGTGTAAAAGCAAGCAGATATACTGGCCCTTTATACTCCATAGATTGGTTCTATATAATAATCTGGATTTCAGCCTCATTCAGAGTAAACAAGGAATACCGTATTTTCCGGCGTATAAGACGACTGGGCGTATAAGACGACCCCCTGACTTTTCCAGTTAAAATATAGATTTTGTTATATACTCGCCGTATAAGACTACCCCCTCTTCCGCACACCAAATAAAACTTATAAGAACATCAGATTTGATTTCAACATGGTAATTTTAATTCAAAGCAGCAAAACTGTCACTTATAAACATAAGGCTGAATGTCATCAAACATGTACCGTAAACATACCGTAAGTGCAGGTGGATTAAACTCAGAAGCTGAATGAAAGGATAACACAATAAACGCATGGGAGCTGCCATACTGTTTGTTTTCTAAGGTATAAACTAAACTGGAACTGACAATGATAGGAGGAAGTTAACAAACAATAGAGAGAGAGCAAGTGCTGGGCAAGTCACTGGCGAGTAGCATGCATCATAACTGCAAGCTATGGTATTTTTTGCTAGTGTGACAGTTTCCCTTTTAAAAGCCTATTTAAAAGTCCCGAACCATCTTTTCTGTTACTCCATATTGTCTTGCAGCAGCGCAATTATTATGTTCCATGGCAAAGTTTACAACTTTAAGTTTGAAACTAGCTTCATATTTCTTTCTTCTTGCTGGTGCCATGATGGGGTTTGATGATGGCATGATAGGATTTTGACTGTTGGACATTTTCTATACTGTACTGTAAGTACACTGGTGCAGTACTGTGATACTGGCAATTAATTGGATTTGTACAAAGCCTGATTTGATTGGTCCCTGCTCCCTGCCTGTCCTCCCTGTC
This sequence comes from Hemicordylus capensis, assembly GCF_027244095.1. Taxonomy (NCBI): domain Eukaryota; kingdom Metazoa; phylum Chordata; class Lepidosauria; order Squamata; family Cordylidae; genus Hemicordylus; species Hemicordylus capensis. The sequence goes on along the minus strand of NC_069657.1, from coordinate 299,233,023 downwards.
TCCAACTCCAAGCACACACACCTCTTTCACCTGCCTATTCCTACTTATCCATATTACCACTATTACCATATACCATAGTTTATTATACCATATTGTATTTATTATATTTATATTATTCAGATTTAATTCACTGGTATCTTTTTTTTATTACTGTAGCAGTCCCAGGTTAGCAGCATTGTGCGTGGAAAAATGCCTCCGGCCCGCCCCTTGTGTCTTTGCTGTGCATCTCTCCTCCGGCTCACGCGTGCGCGCTTGGGACGTACGCCTCTACCTAAGAACTACAAGGCGTGCGCCTCGGGTGCGCGTGTGCGGGCTGGAGGGGAGCCGTGCAGTGCGGGATGCAGGGGCGGGCCGGAGGCGTGTACTGTGAACAGTGCCGCTATCCCTGCTGTGAAGATAGACACAAGTGGCTCTGTTTCATGTGCTGCCGGAATCTGTGTATGTTTCCTCCGAAGTCAGCGTGTTCAGTGGGCATTATTCTCAATTAAGGACAGCAGCTTCAGGCATAGACTTCCTACATGTTGACTCACTTTCCTCAAACCGGCACACCGACCCAGCGGAAGTAGCGATGAAGCGGCGGGCACCGCTTTCCCACTGCCCGCTGTCCAAACTGAACCGGAAAGCTGTGTGTGCAGGAGGAGGAGGTAAGGGGCACAACAGGAGCTCGGGACTACAATGGGCGGTAGTGGATGCAGGGGCGGGCTCCGCTTTCCCTCCGCCCGCTGTTACACTGCACCGGAAAGCTGTGTGTGTGCAGGAGGAGGTAAGGGGCACAACAGGAGCTTGGAACCATAGTATAATTAGCGATCCCTAAACTACACTCGGCGTATAAGACGACCCCCCCATTTACGAGCAGAAATGTATGGTGTGAAAAGTCGTCTTATACGCCGGAAAATACGGTAGGTATTCTTCATCATGCACACAGATTGCTTTTGCTTGCTGGAGAGAATGGGGAAGACCCTGAGCACATGCACTAGAGACATACGACCCAACTTGCAAAACCTCCATATGTGTTTGGAGAAAGCGAGACAGACAGAATACCAGAATGCATGAAAACTTCACCAGACACTTGGAAGGCCGGAGTACTAGACAGCATATGACTTGGAAGAGCAGGCATATCAAAGTACTTTTCAGCAATAATTTCATTTTACAAAAGCCAGACAATTGGCAACCTTAGCCAAAAAATCATGAAGTAATGAGCTAGACTGGCTGACCCAAGAAGAAGTGTCAGTCACAGACATGACACTTTTAATTTCAATAACTAAAGGCGTGCCTACATTGAGATCTACATTGAGATCAAACTACACATTACGTTAAATGCACAACGTGGCCCTGCATTTTGTTTTCAAGCGTTAAAGCAGCTGTAGCAGGAGGAGGAGAGGATTGGTAGTGTGCTGCATGGGCAGGGTTTTTTTTAACCCTTTCCACAAACTGACTGAAATCAATCTCCCTACAAAATAACTGCTATTAGCCTCAGGAGGGAAGCTCTCACTGGCACCAATCCCGATTCAGAAGAAATTAGGGGTGAGGAGGGGAATGATGGAGCACCAGAAATTCAAGGGAAAGGGGGAGATGCGAACAGTGCTGTGAAGATAATTATTGATTCTTTATTTAACCACAGACAAAATTCTTGTCTTAAGTGTGGGCAAAAGCAGCTCTTCTTCAGAGACAATATTATAATTGACAATTATCTTCACAGCACCATCAGGATTCCCCACCCCACCTCTGCAGCTGTCAATTACATTTGAAAATCATATGCACACACAGCCAAACTATGCATTTGCTGTTTGATCCTTACCAGCACTTGTTTTAGGGAGAGGGAACAATGAAAATGAGAACATCTATTATTTTAGTCCTCTGGAGAAAAACAAATCCTGCTCGAAAGATTTCAGAACACATAATTAGCATAAAATGACACCACGTACATTATTTTTTTGATCTTTTAGGTTGAATATCAAGCTTCTGTATTTATTCTTATACTTGGAATCAGTATCCCGAAAAAAAGAAAACAGTTCTTTTTCAATCTTGTTTGCAACTTTTGCTGCTCTTTCGTCAGGAATCTTCAGCGTGGAATCTGCAAGTCTGTGAAACATACATACATGCTTATTTATTTATTTTAAAAGCAGCTGAAAATCTAACTGAATAATTAAGTTCATCATCCACACCTTTTCTCCAGGATTTCTTTAAGCGACTGCCTAACACTCTGTCTTATCTGATCAGCAGAAGGTTTGGATGCAGGGGCAGTAGATGGGTGAACATTACTGACTGTTCCTCCTTTCTCTGGTCTTTTCTTTTTGACTTCTTGTTTATCTTGAACACCTACATTAAAACATAAATGGAAGAATCACAGTTTTAGCAACTTGAAGTTCAGAATTCATAAAGGTGAAAGAAAAGGACAGTAGGGAAGTTGGTCTGAAGAAATATGGAATGGGAATTTAATATTAGATTAATGGGATTGAAAGATTTCTTAACAAGAAGAGAGATATGAGTTTTATGTATCATTTTAAAATCAATAAACTAAAGTCCTCTCTACCAGAACTGATTTGCTTACAGGAGAATTAGCAAACATCACTAAGCTTATTTTCAACATATTCAAGTAGATGTCAGGTTTCTTAAATGGAATTTACTTCAAAGCACGCATGTTTCAGATCATTTTGCTGCATGCTATACTGACGAAGGGCTTTGTGGGATTCTAGTGCTAGTATGAGGGAGCAACCTGTCCCCTATCAACTCTGGGATACAAATCCAGTAAGCCTTGTGGCTCTCAAGGGGAAAGCCTCCCACTTCATAGGCTTGCATGGTATTCCTTGGGCCACAGGTACCAAATCTTCTTGGCCACTCACTGCTTGTGATGATGCAGCTTGTTGATATAATCTAGGTGGCAGCTTTTCTAGATCTGCACACACACTTTTAATGATTCTTCATTTTCAATGCTGAAAACAGTATTTTAGAAATTCAACTCTCCCTCTCTCCAGCTTAAACTGTATCAGCAGCATTTAAAATGAGCACTTCTTGATTTCATGCATTCATATTATTTATAAATGCTATTTCAAAATAAAATGCTCATTTCTAGATTGCATAGCTTTGATTACCTGATTTTGGAGTGCTTTCACTTGCACAAGAAACATTAAGATTATCTTTATTCATTTTTTCATGTTTGTCCTCTGAAGACCGGCGAGGAACTGTAACCATTTGTCCAGTTTTCCTGTTAGGAGTCTGCTGCCCCTTTTTCATTTCAGAATCTTTGCATTCCGATACAGCTTTTCCCTCACTGGATTCCTGAAACAAATGTTAGCAAATCACAAAAAGAACAGGGATTATAGTTCTTTCATAGAGCACATTTTAAGACAGAACAAAAATGGAAATGTGTTTTTAAGTTTCTCTTTTTTAAAAAGACAAAAAGTCTGGAAAAAGATTCACACAACAGTTCTGTTTCAATTAATGAACACTATCCACATTTGAGTGTATATTTCTAAGGAACTTAAGCAAGCTTAATTTTCATTGGGCTATTTAACAAGCAAAAATTGCCTAGAGGAGGAAACAGTATGCCCTTCCTCCACTCACCACAAATGCCTCCCCAAGTTAACAGTTTTTTATCCTAACCAAGCTCAGAGAACAAAAATAAGCTCTCCTTTGGGTGGGAGAATCAATGGACTTGGTGAGTTTTAAACTTCCCATCAATTTTTCCAGAAATGGTCCCATGTCCAGATTCACAGTGCCTCAGCAAATATGGGTTTGGGAACAAAACCGCCAAACTAATGTGCAGGCTTGTACTATGATACTATGGCAAAAGTAGTGAGAGCAGTGACAGAAGACATCCCATAGCTGCACAGCCTCTTGGTTATTTCTTGTTTGAATTAGTCTCCATTTTGTGGACTATTTTCAACCAAAAGCCTTATAACAAGTGCAGCATAAGGGAAAGAGGGCAGAATGTCTCCTCACGTACTATGTTGATTGTTGGGATACCAGTACTGTCAAGAACTCCTTAAACTGTTTCAAGCCATTTTCCTTCCAGACAGCGCTCCCTCATTTTTCCATTTCCAAAGACAACTGTTGTCAAGTAAGCACCTCAAAAGCAGACACAAAATTTTAAGTCACTTATAGAATAACAATGCTTCTATTAAATCAAGTGTTAATTTGTTTACTAAAATGTTAAACCAATGCATTTGGGAGAAAATACTTTATTTTAAAAGGAATTAACTATAGCCTATAACTGTGGGCGCCAAGAGTCAAATTCGACTTGACAGCACACTTTACCTTATAATGGTTCTGGGTGGTAACCAAAATAAATAAATACATACATATAAACATAAAATTTCTTACCCGTTTAAAAATTTTGACTCTGTGCTTCACAGCATCTTCTTGCTTTGCTTTATTTTGAGGGCACGTGATTGCTTGTTTTGATATTCCAGGCTTCTCACATTCCATTGTTCTACCCTCTCTAGTTGCTTCCAGTTTCACCTGTGCATCCAGCATATTTTGATCAAGAAGGTCTGGCTTTTTGTCCTCCTCAGCACAACATTTCACACACACATACTCTTTGTCGTCTTCTCCCATTTGTTGTGCTTGAGAAAGACTCAGCCCAACGCAATCACCATGAAACCAATCATCACACCTACCGCAGCCTACCATGAACCTAAAACCAAGAGAAAGATTCACTGATTAATACATGAGCATACAGTGTTTTATCTGGATTGTTAAAACAAAGCAGGTTCTTCTCAACTTAATGCATTTCATGTTGAAGAGAACATCCATTACTCCAGCCTTACAACATGGTAGGAGATGTCAAGGTTAAACCAAGATGGATTTTGTCATAGTCATCTAGAAAAAGGACACAGCTTTGGTATCAAACTAAATCACTCTGCTCTCTAGTACATATATCTTTTAGTCAGTCAGAAAGGGAAATGAAAAGATAATTTAAGTGGTCTACACATACTTAAACATAAAAAACTAAGTTTCTTACGGGAGTAATACTGTTTTAAATAAAGAATCAAGTAGCACAACAAAAATATTTGTACTATAAAATTACTATAAATTAGCTAAATATTTGAAAATGAGATACTCAGGAATAACAGAGACTCTGGAACGCACTCCTTGATGAAATAAGAGCTTCCCCATCTCTGATTTTTAAGAAGTCTTTAAAGACACATTTTTTTCGCACAAGCCTTTAAACTAGACTTGTGGTTTTTAATCATTTTAAGGTTTTAATGTCTATTTGTTTTATGTTGTTGTTAACTGCTCAGAGTTTGGGGCAGTACAAACAAACAAACAAACAAACAAACAAATTAATTAATTTGATCACTGGGCATTACCCAAAACATTTCACAGGCAGAATACTTAAAAAATAGTTTCATCTGGATCATTTAACAAGCACAGCCACAGTCACATCTTTCCATACTGGGATATTTTGTGGAACAAAGTTCAAATGCACACTTTGAATGGTGTGGCCCCTTCACACCCACACCCATAATGGATAGTGGCCACTGGATATAAAATACTTGCTCAGTGTTCCCAGTTCCCATATACTTTATTGCCAAAGGAAGCTGGATGTTTTCACATCCTTTAAATTCAAAATAACAAACATGAAATCCTCTTAACTCTACCTTTTATGCATTTTGGTATTCTACATGGCAACCTAAAAACTTTACTCTTTCTGTATGGACCAGGGGGGTATAACACTCTGCTTATGGACATTACTCTTCTGTTGTTTTGCATTTCCTCTGTCAGGATGTAGAAAACAAAAAAGCAACAAAATATTTGAGCAAAGTCTAATGGTAGTCTTATGACGGATATATATTGTATCCCTAAGCACTGCACTAGATCAAAAACTATTGAGAGGGACCTAGAAAATCACGGTGTTGCTGTATTTAAGTTCAAGAGTTTCTAGCTGTTTGAGACGGAGCACTGACAATGATGTTTTATCACTGAAATGTGTTTGCTCAAGTTTTTAAGGTCTTGATTTTATTTGTTTTTTACCTGACTTGAGCATTAAAAGAGGTCTTTAAAATCTTGTCAATAAAATATCACAAAATAGTAGTAAGCTTTCAAGTTCTCAAGAACTTTTCTTCAGACTGGCAGTTAAGCAAAACAAGTCAGAGAGAGACAAAGTTATGCATGATGGAAAAAAACCCAAGGTCTGCAGTTTTCATGGCTACCTAAGATTTGTGTGTACATTATCTCAAGCTACTTTTCTTGTCGATTGCTTTGTAAAAAAATTTATGATAGCCATGATTTGCAAGCTCTCACATTTTTACTTACTAAGACAGTAAAAGAGGAAATGTATTTTGCCAAGAGGTCATCAAGACCACAGCTTCTTTACAAGTCTGCCATTACATGCTGCAAACTTCGCCATGATTGCATTTTTTCCAAATAACTGAAGGTAATATGAGGCAGCTTCTCATATTCCTATGTAACAATTCTAATGTACTATACATTTTGCATTAAGGTACAAAAGCCTCAGTATCTGTCCTGCTCCGTGCCAGAGGCCCATCCGATTCTCACTGCTTTTATCATATATGACATGTCAACCATCCATTGAGGCATGCCAAGTGCTCAATAAAGCCTGTGTTTGTGCTTCTCCTAGGCACACAATACAGGGCTGGAAAGCCACAAATAGTTCAGGGGCTGAATGTTTGATAGGAATTTTCCAAACACCAATATCACAACAATGTACTTTCCTCACACATAACACTACTGAAGAAACATTTACAGGAATGAAACAGCTTCAACATATTTTCAAAGTATGCATCTTTAGAAGAAAATTACATCAGGAAACTAGCTGAATAATCTCAATTTCCTGCTAAAATTCATAAGACTGCTTCACTTCTAACAAAAATATATGTACTAATACTCCATTAAATTATTTCATTTCATTCAGAAGCATGAAATATATCCTAGCAGGTCACTGTTGACCTTTCAAAACAACATTTCAAGTCTCTCCATCTCTTATTCTAAAAGCAGAGCGTAAGATAATGGAGAAAAGGTTATCACACCTACTCTCCAGACCCTACTCTTAAACATCTTACTTGGTAACGTCCTCATGATTTCAATGATATTTACTTAAAGTAGAAACACCCATCTTCACAGCTAGGACACAACAAGCAAGCATTTCAGAAGTATTATGTTCCAGTTTTAGGATGTCAAAACTGATTGTAAATTTCTGAAATAACAATCAAAAACATCTTAGAAATCCAAAAAGATGTTCTAACACCAAGATCCAGTCTTCACAACTTGGATATTTAAAAGCAAGATCATACATTGGGAAGCAATAAAGTATATTGGCAAACAGAATAATTAGCAGCTATAATCTTGCATCTCTGAGGCATGTACTCCATTCACTTGCATCACAGGGAGTCCATATACAGGAGAGGGGAAACCTTCACAGAAAACAAACAGGAAGCTCCCTTCTGGTGTTGGAGTTTTGAATATATCCAATATGCTGTGGCATCAGGAATTAATATCCTTGAAATACTGGCAACTACTCTTTTTGATTAAAGGGGAAGCAGTTAAAATAGTTACAAATGTAGAGAGTAGATTAACAGACTGCCATTTGGTCTGTACTTCTGAAAATACTACTCATCCAGCTGTTTAGCACACTCAAAATGAAATTAACAAAGCAATGAACACTTAAGCCTGACTGCTGATAAACTGCATAAAGTCTTTCCAGAGTCTTTGACAAAAGACAGAAATTTTCATGACTTTCCACTATGGGATGGCAGCTGCAATTTTGATCAGACAGGGTTTAAAACAGAAGATACATTTCATTCAACAGCAAGCCTGGGGTTCCTTTTGGATCACTGTTTCAGCAGGAACTCTACAGAAGAAACAGACATAGGGGTAGATTCCCTTTGGCTCAAAGCCATTTCCTATTTCACTGGCTAGAGGTGGGAACACTCTCCACGACTGTTTACTAGGATGGTTCCAGAATTGTGAGCTGTACATACCTTAAAGTTAACTAGTTTCCAATCAGATGTAAAAATCAAACATTTGTATGAATCTTAAGCACAAACCAGCACAAGCCCGTCTTACTTATGTATTGTTTCTATATTTTTAGTCTTTAATCTCTGTTAGTTGCCTTATAAAGATGCATAGCTTTTACTCCCATTTAACACAGCTTTTCAGCATTAATTTATTATAATCTGCCTATGCAAGCATAGGTTTTTCTGTTGACCTCTGAATTGGAATAATTTGTATTAATGGAACTGCTCTCTTAAATAATGAAAAGCAGTTTTAAAAGAAACCAAATTTTATATAGAACTATTAGTAAATCTCTTCATATAAACTATCTTCTTATTATTTACATTTTCTATCCCGCTCTTCCTCCAAGGAGCCCAGAGCAGTGTACTACATACTTAAGTTTCTCTTTCACAACAACCCTGTGAAGTAGGTTAGGCTGAGAGAGAAGTGACTGGCCCAGAGTCACCTAGCTAGTATCATGGCTGAATGGCGATTTGAACTCGAGTCTCCCCGGTCCTAGTCCAGCACTCTAACCACTACACCACACTGGCTCTCTTGAAAATTGATGTTATTTTCTTCTCCAGTCTATAAATAGGAATTGTTTGATAAGCAGACCAATTAAAAATTGGACCTAGTAGAGGAAGGTTGAAATTGATAGCACAGATATGGACATGGTTAATGTATAAACTACTTAAACCAGCCATACTCAGCGAAGGACACTGTTTATTATTATTATTTACATTTTATATCCCGCTCTTCCTCCAAGGAGCCCAGAGCAGTGTACTGCATACTTAATTTCTTCTCATAACAACCCTGTGAAGTAGGTTAGGCTGAGAGAGAAGTGACTGACCCAGAGTCACCCAGCAAGTATCATGGCTGAATGGGGATTTGACCTCGGGTCTCCCTGGTCCGATTCAAATTTCTTCCATCTAAACTCACTGGGAAGCATCCAGAGCAGTGCTAACACAAGACAAGACTTAGAACAATCCATTTTCTACTTCCCACTCTGCTCTCTGCAACCCCAGAGCCACTTGAAAAGCAATACCTGAGAGTCAAGGGACACTCCTCAGCCGTAGGGATATTCCCTACAGGCTGAAGAGTGTCCCTTGACCCTTAGGAATGGCTTTTCAAGTGGCTCTGGGGTTACAGAGTGAAAAAGGAAGGAGAAAGAGGGATGTAATGTGGATGGCTAAGGAGGGAATGGTGGGATACTAGAATGCGGGCAGACACACCTTCCACTTGCAGAGAATGTTTTTATTTGTTAAGGTGCTCTGATGTAGCAGAGCACAGGAAAAAGAAAATGGGTTGCACAAAGTCTGTCTGGTGTCACCTACTTGCATTTTAATTTTCCTCCATTTTGGTAAACAGGATAGTAATGTCAGGGCAAGGGAACTAAGTATGCAAACCACTAGAAGAGTTGGTGGCGGACAGGGGGGAGCAGGTGTTTCCCCAGCAATAATGTTCTCTTTTGTAGGCCTATGCAGACTTGGTTTCAGAATCAACGCTAAATCAAGTTACATTACTTTGCTCCCACTGCTTACTTCTGCACAGAGGTCTTGTGCAGTGTTGGAGAGGGCTGCTAAAAGGAAGCAGTCTTGCAGGAAACTCGTGACATCTTGGAAGGTATGCACAGAGTAGTGGGAAATGGAGTCCTTCCAGCCCTTTCCACTCTATATGGAAAGCACCAGGAAGGACGCAATTTCCCAGCACTCTTTACATGTCTTCCAAGACACCACAGGGCTTCCTGAAGTTCTGCTTCACTATAAGAGCCTGTTGCTATGCACAAGTCCACTCTGGGCAGAAGCAAGCAGTGGGAGCAGTCACCTCTGTGCGGAGTCAAGGGTCAAGTTCATGTATTTGGCCCTTCAAAGCCAAATTTCTGCACTGACCTAGTAATCTGCTTTCCTGAAATCATGCTGATATTTTATTTGAGAATGACATTCTGGTTTGGAAACTAGGAATGCAGTACTGAGAATGAGAGTGGAACGCAGCTAATCATAAGGTATGTCACTTGCGCAAGGAAGGAAAGCTATGCCAGATGTATTAGGAAAGAGTCACTTGAGAAGGGCTGAAGACAGTTTGAACAGGTCAAACAATTCCTCTCTCACATGTGTAACTATGTAGGTGTAACTGTGGTAGTATTCAATATCCTGGCCCACTAACACTAAAAGATTTGGCTGTAGACTGCTTCAGAGTTTGATGTCCAAATGTATTACCCATGTTGTAAGGCTGGAATAGATGTACAACTGCAACAGAAAGAAAAGAAAATTGTTTTAAAACTTAATAATGACAATGGTGGTAACTAGTTTTAACAGCCTTTACACTAAATGAACAAAATGAATTCTAATAAATAAACTACCTAACTACAGGTTAGTGAAAATTTAATTTTTCTCCCATAGAGCTCTGAATACAAAGCAGTTCCTGTAAACAAGTGAGGAACAGAGTGTCTGATGCACGCAGGGTAAATGTGATAAATTTGAATATGGAGAAATATCACACATAAATATAGATTTATATAATGGAATTTAATGTTCAGATGTGTCTCTTAAGTACACTGTCCTACACAATGTCCAGACTATCTTTTTCAAACGATCACTTAAGTGGACAAACCAAAGTAATTTGCTAGACTGCCCTTTGCAGGATCAGAGTTTTACAAAAGAAAACACCAGTCAGAAGTCACTTTATTGGGGAATACAAAGCATTGGTTTAAAGTTGCTGTTATTAATGAATCAAGCCAACTCCAGAGGTCAGTGATAATACAAGACAGTGTTCATTTATCATATATACCAAAATACAGCTTTTATATTAACCAAATACACATACTGTATATATGTATAAAACATTCTTCATTCCCCTTCCCATTCTTCTGCGCAAAGCAAATTCATATGAGGTACAGGAATGTCTATACAAGATGATGATGCATCAAGTGTGGGTTGTATCCTCCAAAAGAACTTCCCTGCCACCTGGAGCCTCCAAAAAGCCTCTCTTCATGGTCAAGAAATTCTCAGAAACAAGTATCTGGCAAGTAGCAGAGACAACTGTAAGGCAAGGGAGGAAAACCAGGTAGAGGCAACTTCTACTCTGCTCACGGAAGGTCGCTCCAACAAATTTCAATGGTTTTTCCCTCCCCACAGTGCCCCATTCCACCTTGTTCGCAAGGGTTCCCTGACCCTCAGGAGAAGCTTTTGATGGTGGTGGGGGGAGCTGTTGCTTCTGCTAATGCAAGAACAATATTTATTTATTTATTTAAATCATGCTGAAGCCATTTTCAGATTGCTGTGACCATAGCAAATCTAGGGTTTCCGATCTTCACAACTGAGCAACTACTAAATTGGGGGAAATGAGATATGTCTGGGGAACAATTGTATTATGTAGAGCGTGATGGCATTGCACAGCTGAGCCTCAGTATTTTTAGCCAGATTTTCTTTTTTTCCTTTTAATAAAACAAAAGTTTAACAAGAAAGCTCGCCTGGTGGTTACTCAGGGATGGGCCTTCTCTGCTGCTACCCCAAAGCTTTGGAACATGCTCCCTGCTGAAAGAAGAGCCTCCCCATCTCTGACAACTTTTTAAAAACCTTTAAAGACTTTTTCACCTATTCACTCAGGCTTTTAATTAAATATTGTTTTAGCAGTTTTAGCATCATTTTAAAATGTTTTAGAATTTGAGCTGTAATGTTTTAACTTTTACTATATCAGTTTTGTTGTTTTATCTACTGTTTTAACTTTTTGTGTGTTTGCTTGTTGTAAACCGCCCAGAGACATGAATTTTGGGCAGTATAAAAATATGATAAATAAAATAAATAAAATAAAATAAAATAAAATAAAAATAAATAAATTAAAATAAATTAAAATAAATTAAAATAAAAAGGCCTATAGAAATTATCAGAATTAGCAAGAATAACCATTGCTTTAAAATCCAGGAGTCAGGGAGTATAAAAGCACATATTTTGCAATTCTGAGAAAAAGTCATATGGGTTCCACCCCAAGATTTACATAGTTCTCTCTGTAATGCAACTTGAAATATATTAAATACATAATAGTGTGAATAATAAATTTAATGTCATGGAGCAAACCCAGGAAAGTTTGGGTGCAGCCTTCTTGGTACTGTCAATTGCATTTTAGACAGATAACTCCTTGAATATTCCTGCATATACCTTTATGCTGTAATGGATGACTTTATAAGGTGCCAGTTATAGTGATAATTACAAAATTTGAGTGCTTGGCAATACATTTTCCTAGATTCGCTTTTGTATTGTCAAATAAGTAGTGGTTTCTTCTCATCCCTTTTTATTAGGATAATAAATGATTTCTCTGCCCACATAAATTATCTTAAAGGATATTTTGAATGTATCCCAGAAAGATATTCAGAATTATACTAAGAACAGTTTTAAGCAGTTACTAAAAGACCCAGTACAACAGTACTGTAACGTGATTTAGTGTTGATTCTGAAACCAAGTCTGCATAGGCCTACAAAAGAGAACATTATTGCTGGGGAAACACCTGCTCCCCCCTGTCTGCCACCAACTCTTCTAGTGGTTTGCATACTTAGTTCCCTTGCCCTGACATTACTATCCTGTTTACCAAAATGGAGGAAAATTAAAATGCAAGTAGGTGACACCAGACAGACTTTGTGCAACCCATTTTCTTTTTCCTGTGCTCTGCTACATCAGAGCACCTTAACAAATAAAAACATTCTCTGCAAGTGGAAGGTGTGTCTGCCTGCATTCTAGTATCCCACCATTCCCTCCTTAGCCATCCACATTACATCCCTCTTTCTCCTTCCTTTTTCACTCTGTAACCCCAGAGCCACTTGAAAAGCAATTCCTAAGGGTCAAGGGACACTCTTCAGCCTGTAGGGAATATCCCTACAGCTGAGGAGTGTCCCTTGACTCTCAGGTATTGCTTTTCAAGTGGCTCTGGGGTTGCAGAGAGCAGAGTGGGAAGTAGAAAATGGATTGTTCTAAGTCTTGTCTTGTGTAAGCACTGCTCTGGATGCTTCCCAGTGAGTTTAGATGGAAGAAATTTGAATCGGACCAGGGAGACCCGAGGTCAAATCCCCATTCAGCCATGATACTTGCTGGGTGACTCTGGGTCAGTCACTTCTCTCTCAGCCTAACCTACTTCACAGGGTTGTTATGAGAAGAAATTAAGTATGCAGTACACTGCTCTGGGCTCCTTGGAGGAAGAGCGGGATATAAAATGTAAATAATAAGAAGATAGTTTATATGAAGAGATTTACTAATAGTTCTATATAAAATTTGGTTACTTTTTCCATTTAGGAGTAGGTAAGAAATTTAAGCCAGATGGAAGGAAGAAAGTAGCTCCTTTATCAAAATAAAAATTCAAAGTCAGTGTAACTGTGAGTGCAAAGTACAAAATGTACCTTTCCCCAAACTTTTAAAAAATTCTTCTGCAATGTGAATCTACTTACTCGTGTACTGAGATAGTTAATAGGTGAAGGACTGTGGGACAGAAGTGAAAGTGGTGCATTTTGCAAGTTTTAAAAAAACAATCAGCCAACTGTGCAGCAGTAGAAGGTAAAATAAGTAATTAAAATAATTTCATGTTTCAAAGAATATGGGTTGGATCCACACAAGTACAAAAGGAAGCAAAGTTGCAGGAGAGGCTTTTGTGGCCTCTCTCTTTACTGCAGCCTCCTACACCTCTAAAAACCTGTCCCTCAAGGTCAGAGGACCTTTGGAAACAATGACAACATGTGGCATGAGGGGGGCTGCAGGAGGAGGGAGGAAATCCACTGAAATTGGGCTGATGCATCTTGTAGATGTGGAGCCCCAATGTTTCAAATATGGGTAGTTCACATATTTTTGTGGCAATCAGAACAAGGGTTAAACAATGTTGGCTCAGTTCACCAGACAGGCAAAATATTTTATCCATCAGATGTTGGTACATTACTAGTCAGAATTTTTTCACTCATCAGACATCATTTTCGTCATAAACGAGTAGACTTCCTGAGTCCTGAATCAGAAGATTCTGAGGACTATGGGAAGCATCCAAAAATTTAGCAGAGTAGCACTTTGCTAGTGGAAGTTCCTTCCATGAGCAAAATACAAGTTGTACAAGTGGAAGGAGTACTTTCATAAGTTGAAAGGATCCTTCTGTTCATGGAAGGAGCATCTGCTGGCAGAGCGCTGCTCTGCTAAAGATCTGAATGCCTAAACATTATCCATGCTAACTTAGCAAGAGACACCTTTTAAAGTAGCAATTCTCTTATATTCAGAAAGGGTAGAGCAACTCTCTCTTTCCAACTCCAGCATAATATATCTCGCGTGGTTGTTGCTGGTCTCTATGTTGTTGGAGGGGTAGTGTGTGTGTGTTTTTTGGACTTGTGCTCTCCTGAAACAAGAAACCATCTTATTTCTTTTTCTATGTAAACCACTTTGAGATATTTTTGTTGAAAAGCAGTATATAAATATTTGTAACAATAATAATTTAAGCTTCAAAATAATATTAATTCGTTGCTGCTTCTTTAAGCAAATTTTGGTATTGGCAAACAAAATGAGTACTGCTGAATTAATGCTTCCCTACTGTCCATATTTAGAAGTGCCCAAAACTGACAAGAATGGGGTAAGCTTCTTTATGAAAAGTTTGCATGCGCCTACAAAAGCTAATGGATCAGGCAGTACACTGCCTGATCCTAAAACACTGCCTAATCTTTCCCCACCATGTTTAAATACCGGCTTAATTTCCAAATACTCAGAATAAATTTCAACTTATAAAGAGCCCATATCTGGAGCACATCAATATGCATCTTTAAAGCTAGTCAAACTGAAGTAATGCTTCTCTGTAACTACCAAAAAGCAATGGCTTTTTCCACTGCACTTCTACCGAGTATAGAAAAGAGCGGGGAGGAGAGCTGGTCTTGAGGTAGCAAGAATGAATTGTTCCCTTTGCTAATCAGGGTCCACTCTGATAATCAGGGTTTGCATTTGAATGGGAGACTACATGTGCAAGCACTGTAAGATATTCCCCATAGGGGATAGGAACATAGGAACATAGGAAACTGCCATATACCGAGTCAGACCATTGGTCTATCTAGCTCTGTATTGTCTTCACAGACTGGCAGCGGCTTCTCCAAGGTTGCAGACAGGAATCTCTCTCAGCCCTATCTTGGAGGAGCCAGGGAGGGAACTTGAAACCTTCTGCTCTTCTCAGAGTGGCTTCATCCCCTGAGGGGAATATCTTGCAGTGCTCACACATCAGGTCTCCCACATTCTGGTGTTCTTCCCAGAATGAAGCCATTCTGGGGAGAACACCTGCCTACTTGCACACAGAAGGTTCCAAGACCCCCCGCCCCCCACTGACATCTCCAAATAGAACTGAGAGAGGCTCCAGCCTGCAGCCTTGAAGAAGCCACTGCCTATGTAGCCAGGCTCTAATACTGGAAGTGAACCCAAGTGGATGAAAAGAACCTGGGGCCAGAGACTGCAGGAAGTTCATCTATAAGGAGGAGTAGCTCTCCTCACTCACATACAGCTTTTCTTATTTGAACTGGACCCCTCCATATCTTATTTGAACTGGACCCCTCCCCATCACAATATATATGTGATTGGGTTTGCCACTGTTGCATCTTCTTTGAACCTTACAGGCAGAGTGCAGTCTAATCATGGCTAGAAGATCAGTAATGTACTATCTGTACCAAGTCCATGAACATGCTTTGCCAAATATTTCAATGTGTAGTAAGCCACTACCGCTCAAGAAAGCATGGGCAATATCCAGAGTAATTAGTCAAGACTAAGCACCAGTGAGATCAATGAGACAAGTTACTCATGATTAACTTTGTTCCACTGGACAACATCCAGACAAAATCCTATTGAAATTAATAGGACTTAAGTTAGCCATAATTAACTTGCCACATTGTTTTAAATGGTGCTTAGTCATGATTAACTACTTTGGATGTTGTCCCATAATTTTAAACCACAAAACACCACAAAAACACACTCTTAATATTTTCATCACAGTTAGGTGCACAACTGTTGGGCACAGTTATCAGATTACGGCAGGCTTTAAAAACAGAAAATTAAGTAAAAATGTCGTCCTAGAGAATGCGTTTCAAGATGCTGGCAGTGACGTGGAACAAAGTTTTCCATTGAAATTTTTTCAGTTCTAAAATTGCGCCATTTCATAAAATTAATTTGGTAGCATAACAAATGGACACAGTCAAATGAGGCAGCTTCACAGTTGTAATAAATGATTTATAATTTGCACAAGCGTAGTGCTGCTTCACTAGTGTAAGAATGTTGTGCAAAAAAGAGTAAACTCTCCTCCAGACTAGTTCTTGCACAAGCAGATGTTGCTGTATTGCCTCTAGCACAGCACAGGGCAATAGGTAAGTGCTGCACAAGGCAATGCACAACCTCTGGAGCACTAGCTAATCATTGCATGAGCTTGTATAAGTCCCAGAAAAAGTTTTCCACATACAGTCATATAACATTGCCGAAAAGTACATGTACAGACACATATTTTATCATATTATGCGAGTGTAACACTATTGAATAGTCTCTTAACCAAAGTTTTCTCTCTTTTTTTGGACTATTAGAAAAAGATTGAGATATTTAGACCCCTTCCAAAATTAACATGGTGTACTTTTTTAAAAAAAGCTCTGCTCACTAAATGTAAATTGAAATTGCGAAATCAGATCTCAAATGTTTAGGGCAATGTAAATCTTGCCAGTTCAAAAATATCTGAAATGCCTGCATCACCAAATGCCAGAAATTAACATATCCTAGTAAAAATTACATACATCCAGGAAATACAGAACATCTGTCTATCTCCCCACCACCACCACAAACCACCTTGTTTAAGCACGTGTAAAGCAACCACCCACACATTTTGGTTTCTCAGATTTTTGCCACTGAAGCATCCACAGCTTAAGAGAAATATCTTTCTGCAAGTGGTGGTCTGCCTAGAATGCAATGTGAAGCACACTTACTAAGAAGCAAATGCCAAAGGACTGCAGAGCAAGTCTGCATAGGGTCAGACTATTAAATGAGGGTAAACAGCTTATTTTAATTACAGCCTATGATTACTTTGTTTATTCTAACATTTTCTTAAAGTGTAGCTAAGAGCACATTCTGACTGATGTCTACAATTCAGCATTACAGCTTATCAGAGGGAGAGAGAGCCCTTCTTTGTGTTTAATTTGAAAAAGATAGTCTAGGTTCTAGGACATAAGCAGGTTTGCAATTAGCAAAATGTTTGGTTGTTTTTTACACACAATAAGAACATATCTATCTATATATACACACAAACACACCTGTTGCCATGTGGCTTTCTGCAAAACCCACACTGCTTACTAGGTACCCAGGGACATTTGCTTTCACTGGGAGATAGGTGTTCTGAGCTCTCTCGTTTTACAGTAGAAATATTATCCGGAATGAATAAAGGGGGCTCATCAACTGAAAGACTTCTGCTGTTTCTCCTCTGTCGAGGTTGAAGACTCTTCTCTAATTTTTTGAGTTTCAGTTTTTCTTTTTCATCCTCTTTCAAATGCTCCACGGGTACTCCTGTGGAATCTTTTTTTACTCCTTCTTCCTTAACACAATTATTTGCTCTCACAAGGTGATGTTTCTGTAACTGCTTCGGACTGTAATGTGGCAATTGCCCTTGTTTGGGATGCACAGATCCAGAGACCAAATGCGAGGTTTCTTTTGAACCAGCATGACGGCCGGGGGACTTGTCACTTCCTCTCTCTGCTGACGACTTCCGTACCTGCGCTGGGATCTGGACTCGTGGAATGCTTCTCTCTAATAAATGGGGCTGCCTTTTTAGGGCCACCCCAGAGTCACAGCTCTGAGTTTTCACATCTTTATCAACATGCTTTTTCTTAACTTTGACTGGCTTATGAAATTGTTGCAGACTCCCTTGCTCCTCCACATGGCGTTTCAAACTTACTGAAGACAGACTGTGAATACCTGGAAGAACTTGTGATTTAGTGTGTACATCTTGGTTTATGGAAGCTAATTTTTGTTGGACTGAAATCTTATTTTGTTTGTACTTGATATGTTTGGGCTTCACATTTTTTACACATTTGGATGAAATGCTAGTATGCTCGTCTTCCTGTAGCTCTTGTGACCCATGCTCTCCTAGTTTTACACTGTCAGTCTGCTGTTGTACAGTTTGAACAATATCACCTTCTAATATGTTAGTTTCTAATTTGGCAGAAGGGGTATTGATGCTTTTTGTATCAGTCTGAGCAAATTCCATTCTATCTAAAGTAGGATCATCTTTTGTCTCAGCCCTTTTAGGGTCACCTAAAGGTTCTTGTTTGTCTTCTTCTGGCAAGCTAACCTCATGAGCAACTTCTCCATCAGCTTGCAAGCTACAATCTGGCTTTCCATCCACAACACTGGACTGAACTGAAAGGGTTTCCTGAATTTCACTTGCATTCTCATACGGTGTGGTAACAAAGGGAGTATCAGCCTTTTCAGTCTCCTTGCTTTTGTCATTCATCATAGCTTCATTTAGTTCTTCAGAGGTTTTAAAGTCTACCTTTTCTTCTGAAGAATTTTCAGAAGTATATTTATTCAACATAGTTCCATCTGCTTCATTTTTAACTAGACTGCTGTTTTGTACCTGATTAGTCTCTGCATAAGCAGAAGCTGCCAACCCTGGACCAATATTACCACATTTACTTTCTTTGACAACCTCCGTCCCACTTTCCATTTCTTTAGTTGGAAAACTGGTCCCTGGTAAGTGAGAAGAATTTCCTAATTCATGAGATGCTTCAACTATTTTGGCCTGACTGGAAATTTTATGTTCACTATCTGCTTTCAATTCATCAGACTTTGCACAAGTAACCCATTCTGAATTACTTGAAGATGGTAATGAGACTACTGTTGCCTCTTCTCCTTGACAAGGTTCACCAGCACCATGTGCAGCCTCTTTTGGATGCTCTGCATCTTCATGTCTAGTCTGCCCTTTATTCTGCTGTTTCAGTCCTCCCTTTTGGGTAGATCCAGACTTTACAGTCAGTTTCTTTGGGTTAGCAGATGGTGAAGTATTTGAGCGCTTGGCTAGCGTGCTCTGCCGCAGACTTCGTACTGGTTCTATTAAAAGAAAAGAAAAAGGATGTATTTTGTATTTTTATTCATTCTTAGAAAAGCAGCAAGCTAAGCGAAAATATATTTATTAATACAATTTAACTTGGTAAACCAAAAGATGATAGATCAATTATATACTGAACGTAGCTAGCATTCAAATTAATCAGGATATGATAGTTTGCTCATGATCAGAATTTTATAAAAGCCTTACAAGTTATGAACTGCAAAAAAAGAACACCAAAACATTTTTTTAAACACTACAGTCACTGAACCAGAAACACTACTTTAGAATCATACATCAGAGTAGAGTTGACTGGCGTCAAATATTCCATGACGACAAGAATGCCACTATGTAGATGACAGGTTATCTTTAAAATTGCCTTTAAATGAATTCAACTTTGTGTTCTCAGTAGTTACTATTACATTGCTTTATTTCTCTCTCTTTAACTTTGTAACTATGTGCTGACTAGTGCTCCAGCATGAAAGTCAAAGAGAAGAACTGCTGGGTGAATCATACATATTTATAGAAACTTTACATACCATAGTTAATATATACCATAGTTAAGTGTTGTAACAATTCATAAAAGCTAATTTCATTGTTTCGCAATTAACTGATTGGTTTTTACTACTACTACTTCTATATTTATATAAATATATTATATACAAGTATCAATGATTATGTGTCTTTTTTTGTTTTTTGGATACGGTTATGCTTTTACTTGACTTGTGAACTGACCAAATCTTTGACCACTCAACTATCCAAACCAACGTTACTATCTCTAAACTAAAGTAAACAAATATAGTGTTTATTATTAAATGTATAGACTGCCTTGCTACAAAATTGCACCCAAGGAAATAATTTTAGTTTATGGTTGTCTTGTAAACTGCCTTGAAAGACACTGTGCTTAAAAGTCAGATTAACTAATGAAATAGATACAACAAAATATTTAAAATAAAAATGCCAAACTAATTAAAGGCAACAAAGACAAAAGATATTCAACCAAAGACAAACAGCAGCAAACTGAAAAGCATTTTTACTCCAGGCCATAGACCCAGTGAATCGAGATAGCCTTGACAATATATCTAAAAATTGAAACTGAAGGTGCTAGGAAGAAGGAGTGCCAGTTTAAGCATGGCCATTGTGAAAATTCAGTCTTTACCAGCCTCACCTCAGCTGACAAAGCAACCTGGAGTAAGGCCCTCAAATACCCACAGAGAGTAATGCAGTCCTTCAGGTACCCTGAACCCAAGCTGTTAAGAGGGTTTGAAAAGTCAAAGCTAGCACCTTCAAGTAGGCCTGGCAAACAAACTGGAGCTCATAGAGATCAAACAAAACTAGAGTAACAAGCTTTGGAATCCGGAGCCCCAATGACAATTTAGCAAAAGTTTTCTGTACCAGAAGTTTTCTGTACCAGTTGAAGTTTCAAGACTTTTCTTCTCTAGGGACAGACACAGCTGGCACAAAGCCATGCAAAGGCACTTTTGATCACAGCCAAAATCTGACATTCCAAGAGCATTGCCATGTCCAGGAACATCCCTAAACAATACACCTGATCTTTCAGAAAGTGCTATCCAGATTAGCTTTCCTTCTCACTAACACCACTTCTGTCCTGTGTGAATTAAGTCTCAGCATGCTAGCTCACATCCACCCCTTAACAGCTCCCAGACACTGGTTAAGGATTTCCACTGCTACCTCAGGATCAGATAGAAAGAAGAGATAGAGCAGGATGTCATCTGCATATTGAAAAACACCACCATGACAACCTTTAACATCTACACAAAATTGCTGGGAAACACAACACAGGAGACAAGCATCACTTTCTTGAACCTACCCTTTGGGTAGGACTGGAACCAGCACAGCATGGTGTCCCAATCCCAATCCAGCAAGCTGGTCCAAAAGGATACTATAGGTAATGGTGTCAAAAGACACCAAGAAGTCCAGCAAAACCAACTGAGACACACTTGCCCTGTGCAGCTCCCAGTTAGATTGTCCACCAATGAGATCAAAGCAGTTTCAATCCCGAAAACAGACTGATACTAGACCATATAATCCATCTCATCCAAGATTACGTGAAGCTGGGAAACCATGACCTGCTCCAGAACTTTGCCCAAAATGGGAAGCAGATACAAAGATCACACATATCACTACTTAAATTACACATCTTTTCTGAAATATAAACTGAGCATAAACATGTACATGTATATTTTAAGGAACTGAAAATAGTGCTCTATCTTCATCCAAATAAACAAATCAAAATTAAATGGTGCGGGGGAAGTGGATGTAATTTTCTGCTAATATAACTGCTACTGTCTGAGATACCAGTAAAGGATGCTTGCTATAATTTCTACACATGTGAGTTGTTCTACTATTTCAAAAGGAGTTGTATATGATCAACTAGGCACAGGACTGTAGCTAAAGATAGCTAATGTCAGTAGTTTCCTTACAGACATAAATAATTCCTCAGGTCTATTGAGGTCAAATTATAACTGGCTTCTGTTTAATATATAAATTCAAACTGTTTAAAAGTAATACAAATTATAACCCAAGAAGAAATACATTAGAAAAACAACTAGATATCTGGGACTGTTGCTTAACTGACATGACACACAAAGCAAATTGCACAAAATGACCAATTACAAATGTGCACTTCTTCTGAAGAACTACCTTGTGTCATTAAACGTGGAGATTTTCTTGGTGATTTGACTGAAGCTCCATCCATTTGGTCCCTCAAATTCCTGTTAGGCGAAATATCATCTTCATCAATGGTACTGCGGGCAGTTTCTTTAACTCCTTCATCCATAATATCATCAAGTCCGACAACTAAAACGAACAAACAAAAAAAGTCCTAAACCTTAAAAATACCTAATAAGGTTGCATACTCATGAAAGTAGCTGGGAGACTTAACACTAGCTAAAGGAAATTGAGGAATAATGGGAAAAAATAAGATTAAAAGCATGATTAGGAAGCATGATACACACATTTCCCACAGTTCTTTCACCAAGACCTCTTTATTACGCAAGGATAAAAATAGCATCCACCAGATGTTACAAATTAAAACAAAACTGATTTCAATGTCAAATACACCAACCTCAGTTGCTTACATGAACCAAATATCCCAGCACTTCTTAAATGCCTTTCTCTTGAGATAAGGAGTAGGTTGAGAAGAGAAGAGGAAGAACAGCGTAACAGCTGCAGTAAGTTAGCAATTAACAATTAAGGCAGGGATTCAAAGACTAATGGATTCCATAGTCGAATTCATCTCCTCCTTAGCATTAATATCTGGTTTAAATTTCTCTATACATATTACCTACTTTATTTTGTGCTTCGGCAAATTTCTTTCCACCATCAATATAGTTCCCTCCACTTGTCCAGCATGTTCCTCCTTCTTATGTATAGACCACGGCTTAGTATGGCTCCCATATATTGCACATCTGACAAATGCTCACTATATCTATCTCTTAATGGTCTCCCCATTTCACCTATATAGAACGAGGAGCATTCCAAACACTCTATCTTATAAATCATACCCTTTATGATGCACCAGCCTTCTCTCCTTTCACAAATAGCAGAAGTACAAAAATAACGGAGAAAGTGTATATATAGAGAAATTAAAACTAGATATTAACGTTAAGGAGGAGATGGTTTTGGCTATGGAATTCATTAGTCTGAATGGTAGCAGCTAATTGTTCCTTGTTGCAGCTGTCACGTGTGCCCTCTCTCTTCTTTCCCCCCCTGCCTTAATTGTTAATTGCTAACTTGTTGCAGCTGTTACGCTGCTCTCCCTCTGCTTAGCCTGCTCCTTATCTTGAGAGAAAGGAATTTAAGAACTGCTGGGAAATTTGGTTTATGTAAGCAACTGAGGATGGTGTATTTGACATTGAAACTGGTTTTGTTTTAACTTGTAACATCTGGTGGATGGTATTTTTATCCCTGAGTAATAAAGAGGTCTTGGTGGAATAATTGTTTGGAGTTAATATGTGCATAGCATAACCAACTTATCAACATTTCCCACAGGGTAGGTAAAGCAAGCGGTCATCCAGAGCAGTAATTTTCCCATACATGGTCCTTGTCAAAAGAGTCATAGCCACTTTTAATGGACTCACATTTTATTGATTTGCCACAGGAAGTTCTCAGTCCTTAAAGGATCAGCTGTCCCCTCACTGTCCCTTCCCACCTAAGAGAAAGAGAATTTAACAATGGAAAGAGCTGATCCAAAAGTGACAATCTATATAATTTTAGTTGTCTGTTTTTAGATTTTAAATCCAGAACGTTAGTCCTTCTGCACCTGCAACTTGACAACTATTAAAAAATTATTCAAATGCTAAACTTCCAGTCAGAGTCCAACAACCACAGCCTGATGTGTTAACTCCATGCACAGTTACCTGGAATATATCCCAGTCAAATTTACTTCCAAGTAAGCATGCATAGTCACAGGTTGCATGTCACTTTCCTACTGAGGGCTACTTCACATATCAAGTGTGTATACAAGGCCCACACAACTGGCAAACTAGATATGTGCATGAATTGGATTTTGCAATTCAATTCAAGCTTGAATCGAATCGCAAAATCCTCAAATTGATTAGTCAGCACTGCAGCCAAGCTGGCTGTTTTGACAAATCAATCTCATGAGTGATTCTACCATAGAGGACAATGTGGAACACAAATCACCCCATTGTTCCCCATGGGTAGGTCCTAGAGACAGCAAGTGAGTTGGGTGGTAGGGAATAAGGGGTTAGGGAAGTGTACAAAACCGGTTTGCCTGGTTAAATTCGAAACTGAACTGGACATGTTCAGTTTTGCCCCCTTGAACAGGGGCTCCGGCTCAGCTGCAATTTGAACCAGTTTTGGCGGGGTTCAAGGGTGAAGGGGGGCATTAAATTACTGCAAAATAATGAGTTACTTACTGCTGCCAGCAGCTGTGATTGCCTCGGGGGTACTGCAGCGACCGTTGGGGGGGGATCTCTGGTGGCTCCCTCTCCCACTGCTGGCCTACCCCACCCTGAGTCTCCCGGGGCCAGTTCAGTCTCTGTGCATGCACAATGGCCTTTTTGGGGGCCGCCATGCATGTGTGCGGGCCATTTGCATGACTACATGGTCACACAAATGGCCTATGTGTATGCACAGTGGCTGGGGAGGAAATGGCCACTGTGTGCAAAGGGCCGAAATGGCCACTGTGTGCAAAGGGCCGAAATGGCCACTGTGTGCAAAGGGCCGAAATGGCCACTGTGTGCAAAGGGCCGAAATGGCCACTGTGTGCAAAGGGCCGAAATGGCCACTGTGTGCAAAGGGCCGAAATGGCCACTGTGTGCAAAGGGCCGAAATGGCCACTGTGTGCAAAGGGCCGAAATGGCCACTGTGTGCAAAGGGCCGAAATGGCCACTGTGTGCAAAGGGCCGAAATGGCCACTGTGTGCAAAGGGCCGAAATGGCCACTGTGTGCAAAGGGCCGAAATGGCCACTGTGTGCAAAGGGCCGAAATGGCCACTGTGTGCAAAGGGCCGAAATGGCCACTGTGTGCAAAGGGCCGAAATGGCCACTGTGTGCAAAGGGCCGAAATGGCCACTGTGTGCAAAGGGCCGAAATGGCCACTGTGTGCAAAGGGCCGAAATGGCCACTGTGTGCAAAGGGCCGAAATGGCCACTGTGTGCAAAGGGCCGAAATGGCCACTGTGTGCAAAGGGCCGAAATGGCCACTGTGTGCAAAGGGCCGAAATGGCCACTGTGTGCAAAGGGCCGAAATGGCCACTGTGTGCAAAGGGCCGAAATGGCCACTGTGTGCAAAGGGCCGAAATGGCCACTGTGTGCAAAGGGCCGAAATGGCCACTGTGTGCAAAGGGCCGAAATGGCCACTGTGTGCAAAGGGCCGAAATGGCCACTGTGTGCAAAGGGCCGAAATGGCCACTGTGTGCAAAGGGCCGAAATGGCCACTGTGTGCAAAGGGCCGAAATGGCCACTGTGTGCAAAGGGCCGAAATGGCCACTGTGTGCAAAGGGCCGAAATGGCCACTGTGTGCAAAGGGCCGAAATGGCCACTGTGTGCAAAGGGCCGAAATGGCCACTGTGTGCAAAGGGCCGAAATGGCCACTGTGTGCAAAGGGCCGAAATGGCCACTGTGTGCAAAGGGCCGAAATGGCCACTGTGTGCAAAGGGCCGAAATGGCCACTGTGTGCAAAGGGCCGAAATGGCCACTGTGTGCAAAGGGCCGAAATGGCCACTGTGTGCAAAGGGCCGAAATGGCCACTGTGTGCAAAGGGCCGAAATGGCCATTGTGTGCAAAGGGCCGAAATGGCCCTGGGAAAAAGGCGGGGGGGCAGGTAGAGAGGGAGAGACTGCAGGGGGAGTGAACACACCTGTGGCTGCCACAGGTCAGACACTCCAAAGCCACTACCGCTGGTGGGAAGTAATTCATTATTTTACTGTAATTTAAACACACACACCCAACCTCAAACTGAGCCATAACCAGCCCAAGAGGTTCGGTTCAACCTTGAATGGTACCAGTTCCGTTCGAGCATCGAAACCAGCCCAGTTTGAGTGAGAACCAGTTTTATATCTAACTGGTTTGTACATCCCTATGATGGGTGCTAACTGCATTTTGCATGCATGCCTTGCAAAACACTGCAGATTAGAAACACACAGTTAAAGGGAATCTGTCCCTCCCAACACAGAATACACATTTTTTTCCAAACACAGACCAAAAAAATGGCCAAAAATGGAATCACTGTCCTCGAATCCACTGCCAGCCACATTGCCTGTGCTGCAGTAACTTTACTGGCACAAGTCTCTCTCTCTCTCTCTCTCTCTCTCACACACACACACACACACACACTCCTTAATTCAGCATTGCAACAGCTGCCACAGCAGAACCCTTAACGAGCATAGCCATAAGCTCAACTAGAATGTCCTTAGCCACATTTCAACACCTTGCAATGCAGATTTCAGAGCAGACCAGAGCAGTGAGTGAAGCACAGGTTAGTCTCAATGTCAGACATGGGGCTCATCTCCCAGCAATCACCAAGAAAATATCTCTCTCACACACACATACAGCTGAGCTGCCACTGTCCATTTCTCACCACAACACCATCTCACAAACATACCACAACACCATCTCACAAACATACCAAACCCACAACTCAATGAAGGCAGGCAGGCACCCAAGTTCTGCTTTGTCAATCTGAAATCCAGCAAAACCAGATCGTTAATAAAATAGCAGCAATAGCACAGCATATTACAGGAGAACCTCCTTATCCACGTTTCTATTACTCACAGTTTTGCATATCTGCGGTTTAAAAATAGAGGGTGAGCTTCATTAACCGCAGTTAAGGGGTTCATGTATCTGTGGTTTTTGGTGGAGAGGGGAGAAAGAAGAAAAGAAGAGCTGGCCTTTTCCCCATGCGAATGCAACATCCAGCACTGGCCTCTCCCCGCAGTGGGAATTTCTCCTCAGTACTGGCCCCTCCCTCTGCCAGGGTACACTAACGCAACATCCCCTGTAGAGTAGGAGCTGCTGAAGGGCTGATCGCTGACCACTGCCACCGCTCACATGCTCAAGCGCTGGCCTCTCTCCTCACACAGTAGGGATCAGCGAGAACATGACATCCCCATAGACCAGGAGACCGGTGGCAGGGAAGGGCCAGAATGAGGAAGGTCTTCCTTGATGAACTGGCCATCATCACTGACTGGCCAGGGCTTCCTTATACACCCGCCTCCTCAGCAGTGTTCCCTGTAAGAGGGATTCCCAGATGTTGTTGACTACAACTTCCATAATCCCCAGCCAAAGGCCATTGCAGCTGGGGATTCTGGGAGCTGTAATCAACATCTGGGAATCCCTCTTACAGGGAACACTGTTCCCCAGGCCTTGCAAGCGTTAAGGAGAAACCCCTGCTGTGGGGAGAAAGGCCAGCACTGGATATCACATTCATTGGGGGTGGGGAGGTCAGTGCTCCTTTTCTTCTCTTGGCCCCCTTTTGGCACTTTGAAACCTACCCCCCCAGAATTGTATAGACTCAATGTCCCAACATCTGTAGCTTTGTTATTCACAGTGATTGGCCAAGAACCTAAACCCCACAGAACGAGGTCCGCCTATCTACTCAGTGCTGAAGAAAATCACAACCACAAAATCAAACCTTTGATTCCCTCCTTCCTCCTCTCCTGATGTATCATCTTCAAGGGCACAATAAGGGCTCTCTCTGCCTCCCCTCACCAGGTCCTTTGAAAACATTTTGAAATTTCCTTTTATGTTTCCCCTCTCTCTTTCCAACAAACCCACAGTTGTAAACAAAAACAACCAAAAAACAAAAACAACCCCACAGCCAATGGGGGCACAGCTGCCCATGACAACACTTGATTTGTATGAGAACAAGCCAACCAATCAGCAAGGAAATCTCAAGCCAATCAGAAGCCAGTGCCAGAAAACCAACCAGCACGGGGTGGGTGCCCTTTATTTTAAAGGTATTTCATTTTGAGTGTGATCATTTGAAATGGCCCGATTCGAGCTCAAATTGATTTTAATTCAAATCAATTTATACATCTGCACCACAAACTACCAAACTAAACTCAGCCCACCAGCCATGTATTGTGACCTGCCAGGTGCTCGACAACCCTGTTCTTGCTATCCGAGGCAGTCAAAATAGAAGGTTTTGCAATCCTCTGGTAGTCACCATACATAGCTGGGGGAAGTGGCTAGAAGTTGTGAAGGCCTGGTATACCCCATCAACTGCAAAGTTCCGTATCAGTTATTGTCTTTCTTCAAATATGTACATTGGGGAGCCAACACACTCAAGTGTCATGTGTGATGTAGCCCTAACTCCAAAAAATTAAACATGCAGACAACCTACCTCATATTGAATGAAAATCTTCCATTTCTATACATGGAATAAAAGCAAGATGTGCCGTTTTAGAAGTGGAAGGCTATCTTATGCTGATAAAAACAACTTGCTTGTTTTATGACAGAATATTAATTCTGTTTTAAAACATCTTATTTAGTTTTTAAACCATAGCTAGGATGTACCTACAGATATTTTCTACTTTTAAATGGCACAATTAAAAAAACTGCTTAACTTGTTTTCTTCCAGGTTATCCCCAAATCTGGTAAGAGAGGGGGGAACCCACCCAAAACACATGACTGAAGACGATGTGAAGATAAGTTTATGTGCAACTTTTAATCCTAATTTTCTCCATCTCCTCCCACCCCTCCTCACAAGAAGAAAAAGTTGTAATGGAAACGTTTCAATCAGCACTCATAAGAAAATCCGAACCAGTTCAGTATCTTTTCACTTGTACTAGGACATCACAATTTTATTTACTACAGTCAATATTCATTTGCTAGGATGACTAATTTGCTAGGATGACTAATCACTCAACTTCTCCTGTCTAAAATAAGAGGTACTGGAAAACACTTCTAAACAAATCTTCAGATGGTCATTTCCATTTACACATTTACATGTGACAAAAGACATCTGAATACAGAGGCTGACATTCAAACTAGAACTGCACTGGTGCTATGGAGGAGAAGCACTTTCCCCTTCCCTCTGAAGTCCACTGTGCCTCTCAAAAATATGTCCCCACGGGATTTATGGGGAGCGGAGTTCAGCAAAAATTGTTCCTCCTCCTTAGTGCCAATGCAGTGTTAGTCTAGATGTCAGGCAGTAGTAAACACTTCTCTGGGAGAAATAATTATTTCAAGACAAGAGACTTGTTTCAAGGCCCATTACTGAAGCCGCTCAATGACACACACGCAAAGGTAAAATTTGGAGAAAATGAGAACATATAAACATCTGCAAAACTGAATTAATATGGATTAGTTTACCACCATGATTAAGTGGAATAATTCTACATTTCCTTGTTACTCAATTGAAAGATACCTTCAGAATAGTTCCAACAATTTCAGATAACATTAGGATTCAGCAACCGGCAACCTCTAGGCTTAAACCAGCCTTTTAACAGATGCTGTTTTGTTCCCCAATTGCAAAATCCTTCTCGGCACTTCTTGAAACTACAGTACTAGGAAGAATTAGAGGGAGGGAGGAACAGAAGGGCATACCAAAAAAGTATCATCTCATATGTACCCTTCTTTGTCTTTATTCCCCATTATCTTTCCTAGCTGGAATAGGCTCAGGATGAAGAGATGGCACCGGAGGCAGAGGCACATATGAAGGGAACAACTTATTCTACAAGCAATCAAACACCTGAAGAGAAAATAGGGAAACGGGCAAGTGACAGAAAGAGGTCCTCCATGACTTAATACTCTCTTTCCCCAGTCATTTCTGTTTCACATACTACAAGGGAGACGAGTTAATGGGGGAAACATAGTTGGATTTGCTGCTAGGAATCTTGTGGGAGTTAGGACTTGGTATGCCACATGATTCATCATAGCCCATGCCATTCAAATTGGCCGGCTAGTAACTCTAATTGCAAAGCATGACCTACACTTCAAAAAAACAACAAAAAACATTAGAAAGACTTGGTTGCTGTTGTGTGTAAAAATCAGAATATCATGCTGAGACACTAGCACTAAAATGTAAGATTCTTTCTTGCACTAAAGTCAATTTTACAGAGCGAAGAATCTTCAAGGCATCAAAGTCCCTGAGTTGCAACAATATCTACTTCATAATGCATAAGAAATACTTGCTACAATCATCCCCATGAAAATGGTAATGATAAAGCAAATGCACTGTATGAGTAATTATCACAGCTGACATTCAGACTAGACCACTCATAAGGCATCTACAAATCCACCTGCCAACTCGCGAGATACCCCCAGTCCTCTGGCAAGTAGGACACAGATCTCCTCACCAGAGATCTCATCTCCAATGCCATTTTTATGAGGGTAAGAAACAGGCACAATCCTTTCTGAGCAGTGGGGGAGGGCTCCCACTGATTCTTACCATCTCCATATCCTTGTGCAAGTGGCATAAGACCTGCTTCTCTCCAGCCTATGTGCCCGAAAACTATCCAAGGGAAGAGAGGGTATTGGTGACAATCACAAATAATGGCTAGCTAGTGAGTAGTCCCATTGAAATTAATGCAACAAGTTAATTATGATTAACTTGTCCCATTAATGGGACTATTCATAAATAATGCAGTCTGGCTGTCAACCAAACAAATCAAAAATA
This sequence comes from Hemicordylus capensis, assembly GCF_027244095.1. NCBI lineage: Eukaryota > Metazoa > Chordata > Lepidosauria > Squamata > Cordylidae > Hemicordylus > Hemicordylus capensis. Next base: position 299,202,898 of record NC_069657.1, on the reverse strand, counting down.
TTCAAAAGAAAAATATATTTCTGAAGAAGAAAGTAAAGGATGTGCACATGATTGACTTATACTCCAATAAAGAGAAACATTTTGAATGAAATAAATTTTGAATGAAATAAAGAGACAAGGGCAAGGGGACAATGAATGCTTGAAATGCAGGAATAATGAGTGACTTGCAGCTACATGAAAAAATGCATACAACTAGATGGTGGATCATGGTAAACAGGCAATTCTCTATGCCTTGGAAGAAAGAGTCACAGAATTAAAGGGGAAAATATGGGTCACAGTTAGATATGAATCTGGGCTCTGAATGCAGTACAAGATGAGTACTATATCAAATCACTAAACTAAAACATACAGGAGGACCTTGATAAGCCGCAAATCTTGAGGCATTGAATCTGTGGGGAATTGGTGGTTAGGTTCCCAGTCACTGGGAAAATGATTAAAAAATGCTGAACTTTGGACAAAGGAGGGGGACGTAGGGGGAAGCTCCTTACCATACTTTGCTGCTCCCCCCGCACCACGCTGTGCCGCTTGAATGCCCCCAAATCAGCTGAAAATTGGCCAAAACCCACCTTTTTTCCCTTTTAGTTTTAAAAACAGGAGCTGTTTGTGGCTCAGAGAAACAAAATGGCAAACGGAAATGACCTCTGCGGTCATTTCCAGCTACCTCCGACCCGCAGATATGCAAGGCCAATGTGGGGTTTCCCCGCCACACACACGTATGCCAAGGTCAGGTATCTTTTACCTGACCGCAGATACGTGAATCATGAGGTCCTCCTATACACCAGGATAAAATTCAAATCGAATCAAGCTTTATTACCGTCAGAGACCAGCATAAAATTATACATTAAATGAAGGTAACACTGGAGAAAAGTTACATGTTGATAGAGGTGACTGCAAATATGATGATAGCTATTGTGAAAAGGCTAAAATTTAAAATAATTACAATTTTAAAAGAGACAAGCTACTAAAAGGAAACAAGCTACTAAAAAACTAAAACCGCTAAACATACTTTTCCATAATAAAATGCACAGAGAAGAGAGAAGGGGAATTTAAATAGTACTAGTAATATAGCTAAAAATGATTTCATATGTGGTAAAAAGCTAGAATTAAAAGTAAGAATGGTTAAAATTATAATGGTTACCGTAAGTTGGACTATTACTAAAAATTGTAAAGTTACACGGAATTATACTAAATGGTAAAATACACTAAAATACGCTAAATGGTGAAGTTACACTGCATTAATCTAATAAAATATTATGCATTGCCACGGCACAATTAATATGGTTCAAATTCAACTTACAGGCAAAAGAAAAACTGCCTAATCTACAAATCCCTAGCCACCATGGGAATTGTAGTGCAACAACATCTAGGGACCCGAGTTTGAGAACCATTTAATTAAAAGAAAGGTACAAGATACTGTTAAGAGAGTCAAACCCTTTCAGGAAACTGGGAGGTTGTTTAAAAACAGTGGCCAACATCCAGTGAAGCACGACATAAGCACTGTCAATCTATCCGCTCATAGCAAAATGCTAGTGGTTTTGCACTTTTGAGCAAAATCATATGTGCACTCCAGAAATACTATTTAAATTGGAAACATATTACAGACAGTCAAGGGACACATTTCCAATCTGACTTCCAGAATGCAGGCTTGCTACTTGAAGTATGTGGTAAGCCGCCCCAATATTGTAAGTCGCCCTGAGCAATAATGCAGGGATGGTATAAATAATTTAAATAATAAATAAAAATTGGTGGTCTTGTGCAAAAGTGCAGGACCCTGTTCCCTCTAACAGGGTATCCCAGATGTTGTCGACTACAACTACCATAATCCCCATGCAAAAGCCATTGCAGGTGGAGATTCTGGGACTCGTAGCCAAAACATCTGGGAATCCCTGTTAGAGGAAACATTGCGTACATATATAACAAACATTCATACATACATTAGGAAATGCACAAAGCAAGTCCTTCATTAGATGTTAAGAACTGTTTTGTTTAAAACAAAAAACCCCTTCCTTTCTTACTGGGCATTCTGGCAACACCCAATTAAGAAAATGGGGGTGGGGGAGAGTCAAGAGTTCAAACTGGCAAATCTAATGCAAACTAAGGCAAGCCAAGAAAGATTTTAAGCAAATTACTAAGGACAGTGTGCCACCTAATGGCACAGCAGGGAAATGACTTAACTAGCAAGCCAGAGGTTGCCGGTTTGAATCCCCGTTAGTATGTTTCCCAGACTATAAGAAACAGGCAGCAGCGTAATAGGAAGATGCTGGAAGGCATCATCTCATACTGCGTGGTAATGGCAATGGTAAACTGTCCTGTATTCTACCAAAGACAACCACAGGGCTCTGTGGTCGCCAGGAGTCGACACCGATTCGGCAGCACATGGTACCTTTACCTTTATTTTACCTTTAAGGACAGCAGTATTTAAATACACTGAAAACAAGGACTTAGTGGAACCATTAGACAACAATAATGTAAAAGAATTACTGAAGGAAGATGGAAAAATTCCAAGTATCAGTCTTCACTGCAGAAATTATTTATGGTACACAATTGTACCATACTGTTTTAGAGCCAAATACAGCCTTTATATAATCTAAGAACACAATCCAAAACCTTTGGTGAAGCATCCCACAACCACTGCATTATATATTTGCTTAGAGATGAAATAGATTTCTCTTTGGTGCTCTCTGTACAGCTATAAATAAGATAATTGGGCTTGAGGATCAAGGCTACAATCATACGGACATCTATTTGGAAGTAGATCTCAATGAACAAAGTAGGACTTGCTCTGGGTAAGCATGCATGAGACCTGTTCTAAGGATCCAGAACTTTCCTAAATCGAGGTGTGGTAGTTAACGATGCAAAACTGTGCTTCCCAATGAGATTGAAAATAAATCATCTTGGTTAGCAGAGGTATATTCATAATTTAAATACAGAACACAATGCAGAGCTTAAGTAGCTGTGGGACATAAAATAAGGAGTACAAGATCTTCTAGATATGCTGGCAATTTATGGCATCTTCCAGAAACTGGTGCCTGCAATAACTGGCAAGTCCTGGGGCTCAAAAGAACACACCCAATTATAAATCAAATAGATGATTTAAAGTGATTTAAACACCCCACTGCCAAACTTGTAGGTGCTATTTTTGCCCCAAAATCTGGCCATCAATTACATCAGAAGACAGATTATGCTTGAAAATGCTATTGAACAAAGGCATCATGTCAGTATTTTAATGCTCCATGACTAAGTGCTCATTCTAAGGCAGATGTTGAAAAATATCTTAAGTGATCCATTAGTTGTCTCCCTTCAAAACTGTCTTTTAGAACGGTGTTTATAACAAGCAAACATCAAGCTGATGTTTCTCTTGTTCAGAACAGCTCGGAACAGCCTGAGAGAGCCAGTTCAATCTGAAATTTCTTCAAGTGGAGTTGGAGCCCCAGGGACACCAGCCACAGGACAACAATATCTGACCTGACATGGACAACATTACCATTGCTGCTCCCCAAATGAGATGGTGTGGGGAGGAGGTCATTTTTCAGCCACTGTCCTTGCATGTTTCACCACCAAACAGTAGCACCTGTAACTGTGGACTTGCCAGTCAGTCATTTGTTTCATGCATCTGGGTTCAAGGATTGATCTGTATGGAGGAATATCTAATATATGCACAGGCCTTAAGATCAAGTAATGAGCAAAATGCTGTGCTCCCTCCAGCCTGCATGAGAAGCCCCAGAAGTGGCAATTACATGCATGCTACCTGGAAGCACGCTTCCCAGCCAGGCTATTGCTCCCTGTCCTGTAAGTGCTGCAGCAGCATTGGAGAACTGGGGAAGAGACTTTAAGAGCATTATTCCCCTGCACACTGCACCCACCCACACATCTTTTGTGGCCATCCGCCATCAAGTGATGAGTGAATTGCTTCCTATTGTCTTGTTGTATGATGTCATAAGCTGCCTTGCTGTTCATCTGGTCAAAAGGCAAGCATATAAGTCTTGACACAAGGGATTAATGGAAAGAGGAGGGTGCAGGGCTACATGGCTTTTCTTGCATTTTAAGCAAGAGAACCAAGAGAAACAGAGAAATTGCTAAACAGACAGCTTCTCCACACCTGCAAACAATGTCCAGGATCTAAAGAACAGCAGATCAGCCCAAAAACGTGGGTATGCCCAATGGGTTGTTTGACTCCCCCACCACACACACACACACACACACACACACACACACACACACACACCGATGAACAACAGAGTCTCATGGCATATCACAATTTGATTTGGAAAGCCTCCTCACTTTCCAGAGTGACTTGCCATTGGGCATGAGGTGTTGCTGTTCAAGAGAAACAAGCCCCAAACCTCCGTGGACGTGAAGAACTACTTGTATGGCTCTTGGAGCCATTGTCAAAGAGCAGGGAATACAAGTTTTATACTAACTAGGAGCTGGGTCAAGATGTGAAGAGAGGGAACAACAAGTCAGAACAAGCCTATAACAATGCATATGCAAAAGGTAGGAAGATTAGTGATTGGATTACCAAGCAACATGCTTAGAACTTGATGAAGGCAGAGTGTTTGCAAATGCTTGCAGAACATTTTCATGTATTTTGACCAATATGGGAGTCTAATAAGCATTTTGCTCCTGCTTGTGACAAGGCCTTTTCAGAACACAGCCTCCAATAGTCTTGCTTCTTATTCCTCCATCTTCTTTACCAAGTGAAATAAATCAATGAGGTCATGTACACAACCGTTGATTGGGCAGGGATGAACCTACCTTCCCCCCCAGATGACCTTCACTCTCCTGTGTGGGCATATGCAGCCATGTGCCCACACAATCTGTGCTGTTCTGAGCAGCGCAGATCACCAGAGACCGGAAAAATGAGTCCTGGCTTCCAGGAATCCCAAGATGCACTGCATGAGCAGCACAGTGCATTGAAGGATTCCCCCTCAGGCCAGATACTCTAGGTGCCTGGTTCTGTGACTGGTCATGCTGCATGCAGCCTGAGCATTCACACAACCCCTGCCCTGGGGTTGAGGGTGTGCTTTGATGATCGATTCTGCCGCTGCACATGAGCAGCCCAATCCAGATGCAGAGCCTCAACGAATGTTTGAAAGTGTGTGTCTGTGTTGTGCACGTGCGCATGCACACACAAACACCCCTAACACGAAGAGCAGCGAAGTTTATTTCAATTCATGCACACTTTTGATTTTCTCAAGACCACAAGTCTCAATGAAAGCTGAAAATCTAAAGCTACGGATTTTACATGCTCCAGTGCTCTAACATCTACATGAACCACTGGGAGAGATTATCAGAAGGTTTGGTGCTGGGTGTTATCAATATGCTGATGTCCCAGATTTACTTCTCCATGTTGACCTTGACAGGAAATGGCATATTTTCCCTAAATGCCTTCTTGGAGGCAGTAATGGGCTGGATGAGGGATAACAGTGCAAGTTTTGAGTGGTATAAAATCCAAAGTTGAGTTGAATCCAAATAAGAAGGAAGTACTGACTGTGGACCCAAGAGATGGTTTAGATCTGCCTGTTCTGGATGGGGTTACACTCCTCCTGAAAAATCAGGTACGTAGCTTGGGAGTGCTCCTGGACCCAAAGCTCTCCTGGGTTACTCAGGTTGAGGTGGTGGCCAGGAGTGCTTTTTATCAGCTTCGGCTGATATGTCAGCTATGTCCATTTCTAGAGGTGAATGACCTTAAAACAGTGGTACATATGCTGGTAACCTCCAGACTGGACTACTGTAATGCGCTCTACATAGGGTTGCCTTTATACGTCGTCTGGAAACTACAATTGGTACAGAATGCGGCAGCCAGATTGGTTTCTGGGACAACATGAAGGGACCATATAACACCGGTTTTGAAAGAACTGCACTGCCTGCCAATATGTTTCTGGGTGAAATACAAAGTGCTGGTTATTACCTATAAAATCCTTAATGGCTTGGGACCAGGTTAATTAAGAGAGAGCCTCCTTTGTCATGAACCCTCCCACCTTTTACGATCTGGAGAGGTCCGGTTATGGTTGCCACCAGCTCACCTGGTGGCAACTCAGGACCGACATTCTCGGTGGCTGCCCCAGGGTTTTGGAATATTCTTCCTGCTGAAATAAGAGCATCTCCTTCTCTGTTTGTTCTCAGGAAGACCCTCAAGTCTTTCCTGTTCTTGCAAGCTTTTCATCAGAATTTTAATAATTTTAATCATTTGTTTCATATTGTTTTTATCATGTATTATGTATTTTTACCAGTGACTTTAATGTTGGGATTGGTACACCGCCTAAAGATTTACATATCAGGCAGTATAAAAATATGATAAATAAAAATAATTAAATATGGAAGTGCATTCAGACATTTATGCTGATTGTGGGGGTGGGGGGGAGATCTATGCTAGTATTTTCAATGATATAAACATTTCCTGGAAAAGAGCAGGATAAAAATCAAATAAATGAATATGGGCTCAGGATCGCCAGTTCGCACATACTAGAAGTCCAATGGAGTTTATTTTATTTATTTAACATATTTCTATACCACTCAAAACTTGCATGTTTGGGTGGTTTACAATTAAATTCATTTAAACATTAAAATAATGTAAAACCCAACATTAAAAGTATTAAAACGATAATAAATAAATAAATAAATCTGATTAAAAACCTGGATGAATAAATATGTCTTCAGTGCCTTTTTAAAAGTTTCCAGAGATGGGGAGGCTCTTATTTTAACAGGGACCACATTCCAAAACCCAGGGGCAGCAACAGAGAAGGCCCATTCCCAAGGAGCCGCCAGACAAGATGGTAGCAACCATAGACAAACCTTTCCAGACGGCCTTTTATTGATTATATATATATAATTTTTGCAATAGAAAAGTATAAAATATGATTAACAATTGAATTTCCAAGATACAGAAATTATATATGGTATTACAGATAATTAAAAAGGAAAGATAAAAAATAGACAAGACCTCATACTTCTGATTACCAATCCTCCCAATGAATACATTATTGATCATGTAATAAAAACAATACAATTTTCAAGGAATATTCAAAGAGTCATATCCATCGCTTAGAGGGCATCAACGTAATCAAAAATATAAATAACAGTTTAAGAAGGATATACGATGGTGACAAGTTATAAAGTAAACCTAAATGGTAGATTGTTCATGTAAGAATACTGGAAAAGATTCATAAAAATATCAAGGCCAGTTGCATGCTAGACTATCCAGATGATCTTAACAAGGAATGGAGCCCATAGCGAAGATGTTCTCTTAAATACCCAGGCCTAAGCTGTTTAGGGCTTTATAGGTAATAACCAGCACCTTGTATTTTGCCCGGAAACCTATCGACAGCCAGTGTAGCTTTTTCAACACAGGAGTAATATGGTCTCTCCTAGATGACCCAGAGACAAACCTGGACGCCACAATCTGTACTAACCACAGTTTCTGGACTACGTACAAAGGCAGACCCATATGGAGCGCATTATAGTAGTCCAGCCTGGAGGTTACCAGCAGATGCACCACCATTCTGAGGCCGTTCATCTCAAGAAACAGACACAGCTGGCATATCAGCCAAAGCTGATAAAAAGCTCCTCTAGCCACCGCCTCAACCTGGGACACAAGGGAGAGGTTCGGATCCAGAAGCACAGACTGCGTACATGGTCCTTCTGGGGGAAGCATGACCCCTCCAGAACTGGCAGATCAAAATTCTCCCAAGTTCCAACCCTGCACAATAAGTACCTCCACCTTATCTGGATTCAGTCTCAGTTTATCTCTCATCCAGCCCATCACCGCCTGCAGGCAGGCATTTAGAGAGGTTATGAATACCCACTATTGTAGGATGGGCTCAGATTAGTGGGGGGGAAGAGATTTGGGTCTCATCGGCATGTTGATAACACCCTGCACCAAATCTCCTGATGATCTCTCCCAGCGGTTTCATGGGGTATGTCCATAGGCTTTCACCCCCCACCTCCTACCACTAACTACACCTTTAAAAACCAAGTGTTGAAAGAGATTTTCCATGAGACCAGCCAGATTGCTGCTTGAAGAATAAACATCTAAGGCTTCCTTGGGAGTACAGATGTTAAACAACACTGGAGACAATATGGAGCCCTGAGGGACACCATTTTGAAGAACAATAGTCTCCAAGAGACACCATCTGGTATCTGCACGTGAAGTAGGAGCAGAACCACTGCAAAGCAGTGCGTCCCACCCCCAATCCCCTCAGACGAGTTTATTCTCAGGAAAGTGTACCAGGATTGTATCTTTGCTGCATGTTGAGGTTGTGTTGATGATGACAGACTACTTAAGAGTTCAGTTGTTATATTTAACTGAACATCCAAACATACTGCCATTCGATTACATTATTTTCCAAGCTATCTCTCTCCCCTCGCCCTCTCAAAACTTTCTACATGATAATTATGTACTTACTAGCCAGTATCCAAAGAACTACCTGGGGTGTGTCCATAGGCTTCCAGTATTTTTATTTATTTAATAAAAAAAAAAATGTTTTTCCCTTTGGTAGCAGACAACCTCTCCAACCCCTACCACTAACTACACCTTTAAAACCTCAGTTTTGAAAGAGGTTTTCCATGAGACCAGCCAGATTGATGCTTGAAGAATAAAAATCTAGGACTTCCTTGGGAGTACAGAACTGGGCACATGGTTATCTGGACCCCAGACACTTGTTCAAAGCCCACATACTTTTCATACACACACACACACACACCCCAACAACCCTACCCTTTTGCTTAATTGATTATGGTTTCCCATTACATTTGATTGTGGCAAGTTATGATTAAGTAACATTGAAATAAATGAGACAAATTAGATAATCATCCCATTAATTTCAATAGCAATTAATCATGACTAAGTTTCTTTGGATTTAACCCAATGGGCCATTTTTAATGTTACTCCTGTTTGTAACTATCCGTAAATATTTTGGCAAAAACCAAAATATACTTGGGTACTGAACTATAGGTACTGAAGAGCTAAAAAGCTTACTACTTCATCTCTCTGGCATTTATACTTTTAAATTTGATGAGTATACCAACAGTAATTTTTTATTTGCCAAGTTTTACATAATGCACTTTGTGTTCTTCAAACTAAGTTTTGGATGATAAAGTACAGTATTGCATATTTAAAATTTTCTCATTTCCATTTTTTCCTAGGGGAAAACAAAATCCCCTATGGCTTCAATATTTCCAGAAACCTTACATCTCTAGCTCCAGACATACCAAGATGCTGGATATCACGTTCTCCTCAAGCTCTGTAGCTACCATAAAGACAGTCCTGCTCCTGGCAAGGAGATTCTGCATCTGAACTTCTGGTCAAAGCAGATTTTCAGGTAAAATACATAACTTGCACAACTTGATGTGGAGGAGGAGTTCTATGCCAAATTTCAGATTAAATGTATAGACACTTTTCTTCCCACAAAGTTTGCCATAATCAGTTACCAAAAGAAGAAAATCATAGTCTATTTAATGTAACTTTGTTGGCTTTCCAGATCCATTATGAGTTTGCTTGGGCTATGAGATCTATCAGAGGTCCTTCTCTCTAGCCTGCCATCAACACACTGCTTGGCAAAAACAGAGACAGGGTTTTTTCTGTGGTGGCACTATCATGGTTATACTTTATGGACTATGCTGTTTTACCAAAGCTTTTATTAACTGTTTTTAGAGTTTTCTATTGTTTTTTCTATCATCTTCACTTTTGGAAACCTTTTTGCTATTTTTACTAAAAGCATGTTATAAATACTTGAAACAAGATGTTGCAAAGCTTTTTATTCTTCTGTAACTTTATGGAATTGTTCTATAGCTAAGTGCAAAAATACCATAATTAAGCTCCCACAATGGTCACTACAGATATCTATGACTGGAAATTCCATTGGTACTATAACTGTTAGGGCTATTTAGTAATTCAGAAGTCCGTGAACAAAGAACCATAAAAGTGTTTATAAGGACAAGCTTCTTGAAGTAAAATCAGTCCAGCCCTCTCTTCAGAACAGCAGGATTTACCGAACCTTAAAAATTCCAAACAATGCTTATTCTATCATGGTTAAACTTATGTTCTACTGATGGAAGTTCACATTCTTCATTAGTAATCTGTTCCGTTTCTCAACTATAAGCATGGTCACGAAGTTTCTCCCATGCGTTCTGTAGTAACAGTAAACAAAGATTTGGAGCTCAGGTTGGCAACAGTAACGGGGAAAGGCAGACTTACATATTTATCAAACACATTTATATACTGCCCACTACCAAAGTCTCTAGACAGTTTACCCTGTTAGGAAATATGGTGGCTAGAAGCTAGGGGTGTGCAAAACGTTTCAACGTCAAAACGTTTCTGCTCTAAACAAGCTGTTTCTAATGTTTTGAGCTTGAAACAAAAGGCCCTTTGAATAAAATGGCCTGTTTCAAACTTGGAACAAAACAACCACGATTCAACCAAAACGTTTCAATGTTTTGAGCGCCATTTTGGAGGCCTGTTTTTCCCTTGGCGGTTGGTTTTCTGGCCCTGGATTGTGTGTTAACTTGTCATTTCTTGGTTGGCTTGTTAGCATACAAATCAAGTGTTTTCATGGGCAACTGTGCCCCCATTTGCTGGGGGAGAGAGGGGGAACACAAAAGGAAGGAGTTTCAAAAGGGATTGGGAGGCAGAGAGAACCCTTATAGTGTGCCTCTCTTGAAGAAGATACATCAGGAGAGGAGAAAAGAATCAAGGAAGGTTTGATTTTGTGGTTTTCTCAGCACCAAGTATAATATGCTGTGCTATTGCTGCTATAACTATCTGGTTTTGCTGGATATCAGATTGACAAAGGCAGAGCTTGGGTGCCTGCCTTCCTTGAGTTTTGGTTTATTTGTGCGATAGTGTTGTGACAAGAAAATGGACAGTGGCAGCTGTGTGCATGTGAAATATTTCTTGGCAATTGCTGTGATGAGCTCCATGTCTGGCCTTGAGACTAACTTGTACTTCACTCACTGATCTGCAGTCTGCATTGCAAGGTGTACTCAGTCAAAATGTGACTGAAGTTTCTATTGAGCTTATGGCTGTGCTTGCTGCTAAGCAGTTGCTATAGCAGCTGCTGCAATGCTAGGAAATAAGGAGTCCGAATTGTGAGTGAGAGAGCAACTTGTGCCAATTATGTTATTGCAGAACTGGCAGTTGGCAGTGGATTCTCAGTCAGCGATTCTTTTCTGGCCATTTTTGGACTGTGCTTGAAATGTGTGCTCTGTGTGGGAGGGAATGATTCCCTTTTACTGTGTGCTTCTGCAGTGTTTTTCAAGGCAACATTGCAAAATGCAATGCAAAACTTGTGTGCATGCACTCTGTGAGTGCAGCTTGTTCCAGCCACTGGGAATAATGGGGAGACTCAAATCACCCCATTGCTTCCCATGGGTAGCTCCTAGGGATACCAAAGTGGGTTGTGTGGTAGGGCATGATAGGCGTTACCTACCACTCAACCTACAAAAGAAATGGGCAAGTGAGCAATTTTTAACAGGATCCTATTGGGGTTTGGGGAAAAGATTAAAATTGTTTTAGAAACCACCCACTTGCCCATTTGTTTTTTGGGCTGGCTGGATGGTAGGTAGCACCCATCATGCCCTACCACACAAGCCACTTTGGTGTCCCTAGGAGCAACCCATGGGGAACAAACAGGTGTTTCAAGTTTCCCCATTGTCCCCTATATTCAAAACACTTGAAACCTTTCAAATTTGTTTCACTGAAACCACCAGTTCAACCGCTGTTTCCTCAAAATTCTTTGGCTATCTGCGTTTTATTTCAAGTTCGAAACAACATACAAAATCTATTTCGCACACATTGAAAAAGCTGCACTGGCTGCCAATTTGTTTCCAGATCCTATTCAAGGTGCTGGTTATTACCTTTAAAGTCCTTAACAGTTTGGGCCCTAGATATTTGAAGGACCACCCACTCCCAAGAGTTTATGCCCACACAACAAGGTCATCAGGGGGCTTTGCTCCATGTGCAAACATTGAGAGAGGCTAAATTGCCATGCACACAGGACAGGGCCTTCTCTGTTGTTGCCCCCAGGCTCTGGAATGTTCTCCCAGAGAATGTCCGCTCTGACATCTGTGGCTGCTTTAAAAAACAACTAAAGACCTTTTTATCTGCAAGTTTATTTGTTTTTATTTGTTCAGGCTTTTACCCCTTAGGGGCTGCCAGGTCTCTCAGCTCTCCTGCATCTTTTTAATGGTTTTATTGGGGATTTTTTGACATTTTATGGTTTTTACTGTTTTAATGATTGTAAGGTTTTAAATGTGATTTTTATGGAATTTTATTGTATATAAACTTTTGTAAAATGCCTTGGGATGCCGTATGAAAGGCAATATGGAAATTTAACAATAAATAAAACAATAAAACTCTTACTAGAAGAATGGGAAGAAAGGGATACAGAATTCTTGTATGGGTTTGGAGAACATTTTAAGTGGTTTGTAAAAAAAAAAACACTAACTAAACTAAAACATCCAAGGACAAAAGGCATAGACTACAGAGCTCCAGTAAACTAATACCCTATCTATTTATTATCGTAACAGATAATAAATCAGATAATAAACCTGATTAAACCTATTACTTAAGAGATGTTTAAAATTTATTTTAATCATAATCATATAATTCAGGATAATAGGTATCGGGGGGGTGGGAAAGAGGACCATTATATAAGCATAGTACCTTACAAAGGTCATCAAGAGAAAACGTCTCACACTGAGGAACAATCTACCAGGCCAAAATCAGCTCAAGAGCGATATATCTAAACTCTTCAATGATGGAGATTTCACACCTTCCTTAAGCAAATTTATTTTGAAATCTATGCAGCCTCCAACAGCTGGTTGGTTATATGTACTTACGATAGATGTGTGTTCAGCCAAATCACTACTTTGCAAAGATAAATAGTAACTGAAAATAATCCTATCTGTGCACATCTCATTTTAAAAATCCTAAATATACACACATATATGTATATATACATATACTGAAGTAATGGCTACTTCTGCTGACATAAGGGACAGTTAGTGATTTAACCTCAGGCTCAAAGCCATGAAACAGAGCAGAAAAAGAGAATAATCTTTTCAGAGCAAAAGGGGAGAACATAAAAAACTGCTCTATTTGAAAGTGTAGACTTAAAAATATTAAGAGTTACCTGTTGAACAAGGCATCTGGAAATTGGGATCAGTGCTATCCAAAACAGGCAAACAGAACTGAGCACTTGCAGATCCTAGCATAGGGTCCTTATCACTGAGCATGTTCTTCAGCGAATCCTCTAAGACATTTTGACTTGTACTAAAATCCTCACAGACTTCATTCTCCAGGTTGGATCCTAGAAATAGGGCATCATCTAAGTGTTCAGTAGGAATTAAATGGTTAAATGTATCAACTATATCCATGAAGACTCCTGTGTGTCTTTAATCCCTATAGAAAGACAAGAAAAATACCATAAGAAAAGTAAGCTACAAATTATGTTACCTAAAAAAAAAAAGAGACAGATTTGATCTGACTTATTACTGTGTTGTGCAGCTTGAGAGCGCTCTTTATTAAATTAACCTATGAGGCAGCTGGTCTTCCAACAATGGAAAACTCAGTAGTTTACTTTTTAATTTTGTGTACTTAAAATCTGAGCCAAACACGGACCTCAGAACCCCAGCTTTTCTGATGCAATAGGGGTGGGGGGAGACAATTTACATGCAAGAAGTGACAGGCAAGGTATATATTTAACCTTTTCCCTACCTACCTACACACACACTCACTCACTCTAATGCTTCTCTCTATCACCACCACATACCTGACACTGCAAAGGAATTTGAGGGAAAGTGGATGGAGGGAAGGTTGCAAAATAAAAACAGCAAGGGAGGAAAGGGTTGAGAACACGTATACACACCGTGCTACGCTTCCCCTGCAGGCCATTCCCTCACCACTTTTCTGCCAGTTAAAGTTCCTACTTAACATTGGTCAAACACAGACACAGCAGAGGAAGAATTAGATATCATATTCCCACCTGCCCCTTCTTCTCAATAACTTGAGTTCCACTCCTGATCACGGAAGTGCCCTCCATCAGCCTTAGAGCCTTCGATGCTCCAGATGAAGGCTGTAAGTGTGAGCACCACGGGGGGGGGGGGGAGTGGAGCACAATGATGGATGCACCTGTGGGGGAAGACTTCTGATTCTGCTTTGGACAGTGTACTAGAGTACACCATCCTTAGACAATAATGTCTGAATGAGATTCTGAAAACTGAAGTTGAGTAAACCGCATATTAACTTAAAAAGCTATGACTGCAGAGAAAGTCAATATCTCAATTCATGCCTAGATTTTCTACAGTAACCTAAGAGCCCTTTTTTAAAAATCCCATAACAAGGGGGTCCCCCCCTTCGCTAGAATAGCTTAAGTACTGGAAAATAAATTCACCTATTATAAATAAGAATACAAAGTGAAGGAGGAGATTTGTAACAGACTCTATCGGAAATCAACCTGTATTTATCTGGACCAGAATAGTACTCAACAAGCAATCTACTACTATATCAAAATGAGTTTCATTTCAAAATAGCCTTTTTATCTAAATAAATCATTACAAAAAACTAGCAGGTGGGGGTTAAAATAGACACGACAAAAACAAGAAGTTTGAGTTGAATAGCAGTAAAGGCTATGGAAATGTACAAGCAATTAGTCTGCTCCCTCCCCAGTTTCAACTGCCAAGTCTTCTCTTGCTGAGTGAGTTTTCAGAACCTCCACAGTGAGATCCACACAAAACCAAGGCAGATTAAATACTCCAAGGAACAATTGGCTCCATGGCCATCATGTTTTAGCAAGCTTCAAAAATGTTGCTTACTGAATAGAAACTACTTTCTAAGCAGGTGATGTGATTATTTTAGGTGATACTTGCCTTCAGTTTGATTGTGCAGCAATAATAAAAACTGACTGTGTAGATAAAGAACTGGTTGAATGCATCCACAAATCATCAGGATTTAATGCAACTTTAATGGGAGTCTGTTACATCTGACCTCTACCACAGAGACCCTGGACAGGAAACATGCTGTCCCACAACATGCACTACTGCTTTCATCAATATGGTCATTAGCTAGATGTTTCTGTTCAGAAGACAATTAAAATGTTATGTACTTTCACCTCAATGCAAAGACAATCAGATATTTGTAATCAATATCAGATGATATTTCATCTCATCCATATTGAGAGCTGCATCCAAGGAGCATTATCTGTAATGCATCACTGTAAAATCCAAAGTCTTTGAACTCATTCTTAATGAGCATTTGTCTAATTGGCAGCTTTGTGCCTATCTTATATCAGCTCATGACTCTGTAGAAGCTGGTTCATTTTTCAAATGAAAACATTCTGTGTAATTAGTTGATGTTTGCAAATTGGAACCTCTGGAAAAGGAACTCCTCACACGCACACGCACACGCACTCTTAACCACCAATAACAATCCGTTGATAACAGACTCATCACTACTTTCTAGACATGATCTATTTTTGTATCCCACCCCTTTCCCACTAATAAATATCCAATCATTTTCCTGGATGAAAGGGGTTACGATCCCCTGTGCTTTAGAACATTTTAAAGTTACTTCCAACAGAAGGTATGTTACAGAGAATGAAAAACAAGGATTCTAACATTATTCACAATTGCTTCTCTGCGTGACATTAAAGTTAGGTACTCCACAGTCTTTGTAGAGATCAGTACAGGAGAGTTTGAGACACACATAAGCCTTCTAAGGGCTAATAACCTCCAAGGTACATTGTGCTAACTACTTCCAGCAGCAGTGCAGAACCTAGGTGGTCAAGCTCATAAAGAAAAACTATCCCTCAGCCATTCCAGAAAACTGTAAAATAGAAACTGCCAGCACTTCCTGTTTTGTTTTGTTTTTAAATGCCATTAGTCAGATGAACTCCCTCAGTCCAATTGGCTTTCAGCATAACTTTCTGATTGACAGGAATGCCTTTATGTGTACATACAGATGTACACACACCCCTCTTCCTGGATCAGGTCCTAACACCTGTCATCTCTTCCCAAGCATTCTTTTTCAATTGTCAGTTTCATGTCATCCTTGCTCATGCTAGTGCCCACTCTTGGCTATCTCCTCTTGTTCAGCTGACTACAGGAACTGCTTAGAACTGGCAAATCAAGTGATAGGCCCATATCTCAACCTCAAGCACACAGTTTAATTCATCCTGACAATCATGCTTCTGTTCTGATGTACTCCTTTAAACAAATTGGCAGGTGTAAGCTACCTCCATGGTCACTCTGGGCCCTCTAGGAACCATGGATATGTGGGTTTTTTGTATCCACGGATACTGGAAATTGGTGTCTACTTCCTGTGGATATGTGGAAACTCAAATAGCAGTTCCATGAATAACAAGGTTGTCTATCTTCAGACAAGGATTATCAGCAAGCAGAGCAAAATACTCTGCCTGAGTGTCTCGAATTTCAGTTGGAATATATTTTTCTCCCTTGGAGGAAGGGTGAGATACAAAAGTAGATCATGATGATCATCACAGGTTTTTAAAATAAATTCTCATAGACATACTGTAGTGATCAGCCACACCTCCCCTAAAGAGTTAACCAGAAGTGAACCCTGTCCTGATTGACAGGCTGGTGAACTCTAGGGCTCAGCCAATCAGCACACCAGGTGGGTGGGACCTAGAAAGCCACTGGGAGGAAGGGGACTTTCTTTGTTAGAAGTAGACTGGGGGTGACAGCAGGACGTGTGGCCATGGAGTATGGCTGCAGATCTTGGAAGATAGGACTGCAGGGGCTTGAATTCTCAACCAGGGTTTGGTGAGTTCAAGACAAAGATAGCCAGGACTTTGGCTTCAGGAAGTTTAGTCTAGGGAATGTTTGTTTAGTCAGATTGTGTGTTAGACTTTCTGTTTCTTTGGTTTGTGTTTTGCATATTCCTGATATTGGTTTATTATTGCTCACCTGTAACTAAACTAAGGAACACTAGCCTTTTCCCATCTAGCCAGGTGTCGCAGAAGACTCAGTAAGCTTTTAAAGGTGCTTTAGTTTTTTTCTACATACCCATTCCTCACAACTGGATAACCATGATTTTAAAGTGTGGCACCACACCATCACTCAGGGTGCTTTTTGAAGTATTCTTGTAACCTACTGAATATTTTTACCTGTAACTAAAAGGTGAGACAGCCTCAGAAGCAGAAGCATTTGAATAAACTTTCAATTTTTGTTTTTTTTCTTTTACAATCCTCTCCGAGTGGATTTTTAACTCAGGAGAAAGAGTTGGCTGAAGTGGGGGGGGGGGTCCTCTGGTGCAAACACATCTCCTCAAGAGTTCAGCAGCTATCAGTTTTCTTACCATATGCAGGCATACACATGGAAGGTTTTTGTACTTCTCTAATAGCAAAATAAAGGGAGTTTTCCCTGAGAATCCACCCCATGCCCAAGGAGGGTCAAGCTCCGTTAAAAAGAGGAATGGTGGTGGCAGCCATTTTTGAAACTACCAAAAATACAGGAAAGTTTTAGGAGTACCCTTCGAAAGAAAGCTCAGCAGCATTTTCCCTTCCCCTCACAGGAGCTTGCTCTGAGACAAAGGTTTTAATTCACTACACATACATTCTAGTTAAACATGTGTAATGATGATCATGCTGCACATCCGTATACCACCCTTCCTCCAAAGACCTCAGGATAACATACACGGGGTTAGCTCACATTTCTCCTCACAACAACTCTAAGAGGTACATTAGGCTGAGAAAGAACAGCTGCATTCAGATGACTAAATGAGTGCTATGTTTACACACACTCTCCTCACCTCGCATGCATGGTTTAATCAAGTCATAGTTTACCCAGAAATCTGGATCACAAATCAGTGTTCTAGTTTCAGAACACTAACCTGCTTTAACTGAACTGCTAGTCTCAAATCTAGTTACATTTTTTTCAGAATTTGTCTGCAACCCCCAAAAATTCTATTTATAAAAAGGTAAAGAACAGGACTGAGGAGAATGATAGGAAAATAGCAAAGCAGAAGAAGGAAGGTCATACAAGACTCTCAGCCAGTAGTATTATTTGTTGCTCCATTCTAGGCAAGCACCAGATTGGAAATTTGGGAATAGCCACTCCCCTTACAGTACCTATCATTTAAAAGCCTGCTTTTGAAGAGCAAGGAGATGGGACTGTCCTCTTCCAAAAACCAAGAACGGAACATTTTTGGAAGACAAACTCATGTCGGCAGTCACCTCTAGGAAGAGTGGTATATCAGCTGCCACATCTAGCAGCCAAGATTTGTGAAGGCATATACATTCTGAGAAACACAATGAAATTTAGCAAGCACACTCAAACCATAAGCACAAGCTGAAACATCTAAATGACTAGTATGGCTCATTTTTGTTCCCATAGTAGACAGCATCTTGAGTTGTGTAGACTTGATCTTCTGTCATAAGTACATATGAAAGTATTTTAGTCAGATTAACTGACACTTTATAAAACTGCAGATTTTAAAGTAAATGTATATTTATTTATTTTATTTTATTTATTTATTTGATTTATATACCGCCCTTCCAAAAATGGCTCAGGGCGATTTTTTTTATCTTTATATGTGAAAAATATTCATTTTCTTAATTTTCTTCTTGTTAAGTTCTTGTTAATAAATGAAAAATATTCATTTTCTTAACAAGCACATTATTAAGAATAGGGTATAAATATTAACCCTACTGGAATAATATGATGATGACAAAAAACTGAGATTAGAGTTAAAGCACAGTATAGTTTATGGAACTAGCAGTAGTTTAACATACTGAATATACAGCATCCTTGTGTCTCTGTCAATTCTCAACTGCTTAAAAAAGTTAAAAGGTATCTAACCAGCATTCCCTCTGAGATGTGTGCATGTGCTCACACATTTTTTATGTCCACTCAGTTAATTTTAGATCCCACTCAGGTTGAATCAGGAAGGCCTCACTCCGAATGCATGTGTGCACACACTGTCTTGATACAGCCACCCAAAACAAAACTCATTCTGCACAGAGATGAACAAAATTAGAGAGAACACTGTATCTAACTGCACTTCTATCTTTCTACACTGGAGCAGAGTTACATAAAGCAAATTAGTTAAAAACTAACAAAACTCTCCCACGGACATATTTCTGGCACTGAGCGCAAAGGTATGTAATAAAAATATATCAAGAGAATGTTGAAATCCATTACTTCATACATAAGCACTAGACACACATACATACTTGCCAAGTTTCAAGCATGGTTAAAAGCCTAGTCCCATGAAATCTACACCTGTTCTAAATAAAAACTGTGTCTTCTGTTTGTTTAAGATGTTGTACAAGCACTTAATATAAGTTTTGAGAATCAAGAGCATATTTCAAAATATCAGCTACCAAATTCAGAGCATCAAATCCCCCCCACTCCAAAATCTGATTTCAATACTGAAACTGGTACCTGACTTCAGAAAACACCTAATGGATTCCACAGTGGATTTTGAATATTACATTCATTTCAGTTCTACTGTTTTCTCACTATGAAGTTGTATATTGGCATTCCAAACACACGCAGGGCAGGTTTCACACATCACATATGTACTGTTAAGCTAGACAGCAATAAATAAAATTTTCATGATTTTTCATAGTCTCCATAATTTGAATAGGCAAATTTTATCCACAGATTGCGTTCCATCAATAATAATACAGTGATAAAAGTTTAGAACCACGAAGTATTTTAATCAGCCAATAATTACTGCAAGTTTAAGTTTTTAAAATAACCAATACATCTAAGATAAAACGTATAGTATTAACTTATCTATTTACATTGCAGAAACCCAGCTCATCACCCTTCCCCATTTTCTTTTCTCAATTCAAATGTCAGCAACAACTGAACATTTCAGCAACTCGACCAAATGAAATTGTATTATTTTATATATATGGAACAATCATTTCTTTATTCTTATCATACTAACTTTGAAGTAAAAGACACAAAAATAATCTGAACTTCTATTTAAATGGTTTAAGATTGACAAACTAACCCATCACTCAAACACAACAGACTACCTTGCATTACATACAATATTTCAGAACAATATGGGTGACCTGCCAAACCTAGATGAATCCTGAGCAGGCATGTCAAAACGGCAGCATGCCTAAGCATATGTACATTAAATGAAACTGGTTTATCAAGTTCTTGGAGGACTGCAACACAATGAGCCCTTTCTCACGAGCAGTGAGAAAGGGCTACCAGGTTTGTGGGGAGGGAGCTCTAAAGAGCTTACCTCCCCGCAGACTAGCATTCCATCATCCCTGGGCAAGTGGATCGCCAACCCACATGAGCTGCCGGCAGCTCCTAGGTGTTGATATTGATACCCTATTCGAACTGGTGCCAGGATGCACCACACCGCCCCACCTTCCCCGAGTCAGTCAGTGCTGACAATTGACCAAAAAAAATGAGGTTAATGGACCACTTGCTCCCTTAACCTTGTTTTGAAGGGGGGCTCCATAAGCGAGTTTGATGCCGTGGTGCCACCAGGATTGGGCCCGATCCCAGCGGTTCACATGCATGTGCAAAACCAGGCTGGGCTCCCTTAGCCTGGTTTTGCATGTGCGTATGAATAGCCTCAACATCTGGAAGGCCACATGCAGACTAGGGGACACAGGTTTGATATGCCTACCATAAAGACTAAGGGAAGGAGCAATGTTCTGATCAAGTTCCGTATCAGTCATAATGAACACTTCCTTTCATAATGGTGTTCAATCAGAAAGTATAAGGCTACCATTTTAAGTTTGGTCATTTGGATTAAGTTCCACTGATTGTGCATAGGGATGTGCATGGAACCGGCTCCCTTCGAGCTGATTGTGGGGCGGGGGTGGCTTTAAGGATGGAGAATAGTGCACTTCCCTCCTTTGCCACACTTCTCCCTCCGACACTGTGTATAAATAGTTTGACGGGGCGGCAACATACCTCCTTGCCACCCCATTGTCTCCCTGACCAGAAGTGACTGGAATTGCTGTGCGCATGTTGACCGGAAGTGACTGGAATTGCTGTAAGCGAATCACATGCACAACGCGCACCCATCAGCAACGCGCGCCCACGCACCCAGCACTTCCAATCAAGGAGACAATGGGGTGGCGAAGAGGCATGCTGCCGCCCCACCAAACTATTTATACACAGAGCGCCGGAGGGGGAGGTGCAGCCTCCCCCATCCTTAAAGCCGCCCCTGCCTCCACATTCAAACCAGTTAGAATGTGGGGGTTCTGAACCTGTTTGGCATTCTTAGAATAGAACTCCCAACAGGTTCATGCACATCCCTAATTGTACACAGTAGTGCTTATTTCTAAATAAATATGCAAAGGATAGGGATAGTAATTACTTTTGCTATAGCAGGCAACACATATACTCTGAATAACATCTGTACTGCACAAATCTATACAGATTCTAAGTCAACATTGAGGATCTCTGTTAAATGGACACTATTTTGCCAATCTTGCAACAGATCCACAAAATGTACTGGCCAATTAAATTTTCATTAGTCTGTCTGGCCACACATATCTAAGATAAATGGACAAAGCAACCTCCATTAAGTTTTTTCCAACTGATCACCTGAAGAAAATCCTTAGCTCACCACAGGTGACCTCATAAGTGGCTGTTTCTGTACTTGCTACATTTTGTGCATACATGGTATTTCTTATGGTTTTTCATTCAGGGTGGATTTGATTTAAATCACGATTTAAATCACTAGCAGGGTGGATAAAAATAAAAAAAATCCGATTTAAATCAAAAAAATCCAATTTTTTTTATTTTTATCCACCCTGCTAGTGATTTAAATCGTGATTTAAATCGTGATTTAAATCAGTTTGATTTAAATCAAATCCACCCTGTTTTCATTCCGTAACTGATGACAAGATCACCCAAGCTACCAAGCTAGTCCAGACATAGGCAGTATGCAAATAGTACATTTCTCCTTAGCATGGAGTAGATCCTCAGGAACTATTTTCCTCTTCAAATCACTAAAAAGTCATGCAAACTTGTCTGGCGCTCTTAGGGAGTGCAGGCCTTCCTTTGCTTAGCTCAGCCTCAATTTCTGTACTACCCCATCGCTAGAGCTCAAGTTGCACACCCCAAGAAGCATTGTATGGTATAGTATGGTATTGGACTATCCTAAAATGCAATCCTGAATTTGATACTACAGTCATTTGAAGGATAGAAGTAGTACACAAAAACACTGCTTAAAGCATGGTTGTTAAAAGCCTGTATCCAAGGAACACTGGCACATCTCTAGGAAAAAGGAGTTCTACAACTACAGAACTGTCATTGAGAAGAAGGTCTCTCTTTGTGCCCTTATGGCATACATTTGACACACAGATAATGTAGATCAGACAGACACATGGGGTAGGAAAACAGCCTTTAAAGTTCCACCCTGACAAGACAACAAGAAATAGCACTGCTCTATATGAAGATGAACACATAAAATGGAACCAAGGAGGCAAAAATAGGAATAACTTGTCTCTGAAGCATGCATGTGCTAAGCTAAACAGACAACACAGAATCAGCATCAGAGGTAAAAATCAGGAACTGTAAAGAAGTACAAACAAAAACCCAGGGTGAGGCAAAATTCATAAACCCAATTTTTCATAGCTTTGGAATTATAATACGTATCATTGTCTTCTTTGGTTCTGATAATGGTGTAGAACTTTGAGTTTCAAGACACGGAAAAGTGGACAATTCAAGAATGTTCTGCTATAGTGGAGCTCTACTTTAAACATTCTCCACAAACAGCCTTCTGAATAAAAAGCCTCATCAAAACATGTTATCAGAAGATGCATGTCCAGATTCCATAAAAACGTTACTGTGGCAGATGCACAATGGTCTGGTAGGCCACAATCTTGACAGAACTGAAAGAAACATTGAACTATGTGTAAGCAGTTTCAGCTGTGTGAAAGTCCATTAAAATTAACAGAGCAACGATCTTTGGAACTTCAGCTGTATTGTATGTCCAAAAGACCTTTAAGATTAATTCTGAAATGTGATTTGAATTGTTTTCTGTATAAAATTCAGTTAGTCCAAGAGTTGCAGCAGGTGGGGGATATTTAAACAGTATTGTTTTTCATAAGAAGTTGGTAAACAGCATCTCTTTGAGATAGTGATTCTGAAAATATGTACCAATTTATCGATCTGCCAGCAATTTATAAATAAAATGAATTTATTACTTTTGCCACATCTTGTAGCTTAGAAGGGAATGACAGTGAAAGTAATCCTGAGAATTGCTTCAAATTAATTCCTTTTCATTGCTTACTTTGTAAATAATGTCAGTGTCATAGCTATATTATACTTTATGAACACTTTCCAATACCCCTGCTCAATCAATCATTTCCCCCTCCTCAATCAATAAAAGATTTACTTCAGGAGTAGCTAAGTGGGTTACTACAGACAAACAGCAGAATAAGTAATTTAAGAACAGAGGTCACAGAACAAAACCCAGAAAACCCACAGCACTATCAGAACATCTACAGCTTATCCAGAGGTCACAACACACATCTATAAATGCCGTTTATGTCAGCAGTATGTGCTACAGGAACACGTCTCGCACCTGACTGCCATTATTCCAATACATGCAACATCCCCATTATTTAATTTCCTTCAAGTGTTTCTGGAGACATTTGCCCTTCTACCCACAAATGGTTTCAAGTGAACATTTTCTATGTTGGACTAAGGTCATGATATGCAATCATAAGCATGCTTACTGTGAGAAAATCACATTATACTCAATGAGAATTCTAGGTAAACACAAGTAGGATTTAGCTATTCAAAAATATGTGGCAGCTATATGTGTGTGCACAGCTGGTCATTTGTAGCCTCTGATGATGTGGTAAGGCAACCCTTGCCGTGCCACCCACAACAGCACAGAAATCAGGGGAGGGAGGGAGAGGACAAAGGTTAACAGTCCTCTCACAACTTGGCCAATCAGTTCTATGATCAGAGACACCACAGAGTAAGTTGTAGACAACCCTGAGAACTCTGTTCTAGAAGTATCCATTATTACTCACTATTAACATACACCACTACATATACTGCGCACAAACACAGTCTGAAATAATAAAGCCAGTCTGAAAATTGCCATTATACTGCAAAAGTATGAATTACATTTTGTTACATATTTCCAAATGGATGAACAATTTTTACCTACTCCTAAAGTTTTTTAAAAAAAATCTTAACCCCTGTTGGGAAGAGACTAAATATGTCATGTTTGTTGTGCTCTGCAAGTGGAAGCACAAAGAATATTCAAGATCAAATCAGTAAGAAACACAAGTGAGAACATCACAATTTGTAATAAGAGATTATCTGCAGATGAAGGAAGAGAACGTCAACACCCAGAAAAGACATTGTAACAAGTTCAAACACAATCAGGAAAGAGCATATTAGTGGGTGGCAAAGAACAGCTGGACTTGAGTAATGTAATAAAGATCAAGGAGCTGAACATTGTGCACATTGGTAAAAATACAGCAGCTTCTGGAGCAAGAAAAAGGCATAGATGCACACTGAAGAACATTTAATGCTGAATAGCAATCCACCAAAAATTTTTTTTATTTTTTATTTGATTTATATACCACTCTTCCACAAATGGCTCAGGGCAGTATGAAACAGCAGATTACCCTGTCATGCACACAGTCATCCTGGCTAGCAAGTTGCAAATGGTTGGTTGGTTTTTCCCCACTCTTTCAATGCATACTCATGGGGAAAATGAGGTAATCTACAGTAGAAGAGTGGCAGTTATTGAAGACTAAACAACACAGAGTACAAATGCATGCAAACATACAAGCATCACCAGGCCAATGGAAATGGAGTGGCTTGGGCTGCAATCTTAAACACATTTACTGGGGAGCAAGTACCACCAAACTCACTGGGGCTGAGTCAACATGCATAATTGAGAATTGTGAAGTTAAAACAGTGGGGGTCCTTGGGGCAAGTGGAGGCGAACAGGAAGCATTCTGAAAGGGAGCAGGGGGCAAGAAGTATGGCTGAAAGAAAAAGCCTGATGGGAATGGGCCACCATGACCTCCAGGTAAGGATTAAGAAGAGGAATCCCACAGGCACAAGGAGAGCTGGTGGGTACAGAGTGCCACGAAGAACCGCCAAGAAAGGTGCAAAAAGGAAGAGATCGGGGTCACGTGCAGAAGCCAGGGGAGGGGCTTAAAGAAGAGTATTGGCATGGGAGGGAGCAGGGAAGACAAGAGTCAAGAAGACCCGGATGAAAGGGGTTCGAACAGCTCGCTCTGGCGGGGCGGGGCGGGGCCCCCGCAGGGGTGACACACGCTGGATATGATCCGTCAGTAGCCTGGGAGGCAGGGGCAGCCCTCCAGGCCTCTCGCCGAGGCTGAGGCCCCCATGCCCATCCCGCCGTTCCCCTCTCCCTCCTCCCACAGAGAACAGTTCTTACCTGCGGTGCCAGGGGCGCGCGCTCTCTCGCTTGGTCGGGGAGTATTGAGGGATTTATTTCTCGCTCTTGCTCCCCTTCTCTTGCGTCTCTCTTCTTGCTCCGCAGCCCCGGGAGGGGGAGGGAGGAGGGAAGGCAGGCGGCCGTGCGGAAGTGGAAGGGCGCGAGAGTGGAAGGGGAGGGGGGTCGGCAGTGGGCGGAGTCAGCCCTGGTGGCAGTTACTGCTTGGCTGACTGCGAGGAATACGTCCGGGTTTCTTCTCTTCCCTACTTTCTCCCCTCCGTGCGCCAGCAGGTGGTCCCTCCCGCCGTCGGACCTGGCGCTTGCTGCCGACCAGCCGCGTGGCCGCGCTCGCCTGGGGGTGGGGGCGCGCGCGCACGCGGAAAGCCACAACGGCGCTGGCGAGGAGGAGGGAGAGAAAAGCAGACGAGGGAGAGCAGCATAGGAAGCCACCCTCACGTGATCGTGCTGTTTACTCTGCGCGAGGTGCGTGTGGGCGCGCATGCGCCGTGTGCTTCCGAAGGCCTCCCCGAAAGATTGTTTGGGAGCGTAGGGTAGGGCGGGCCTACTGGGTCTGTCAGTCTCCTTGGCGTGGGCCGTGGCTGCTTTGAGTTACGTATAAAGGGCCTTCCGGTGCAAACCAAGAGGGGCTTGCTTGTACAGGAGAGGCGAAGCGTGGCGGGGTCTTGTTTTCTGCCTCATTCACACGTTAAAGCATACTTGCATCTTTTAGAAGTGTTTCTCGCTCGTCCGACACGAAAAAAAACTTTTGAGAAGACAAGGCTGTTGTGTGCAGTGCCATGCTTGAATTTTGGAAATAAAATAGGGTGGGGGATGCTGTCTGCCCGGAAAGCTACCTCCTTCTATCTAGGAGCTCTGTCCCAGAGGCCTTTGGAGGCAGTTAACTGATGGTGTAATCCAAAACATGTTTTCTCAGAAGGAAATCCCTCTGAGGCCTAGCTAAGGAAAGAAAACACCAGATGAGGTAGTAAAACTGTACTGGAGTATACAACTACTAGCTTGGGGTTGTCTGGTTGAATACTTGCCAGTGGAAAAGGATCCACCGACGAACATATCATAGGAAACTGTAGAAACTACCATATACCGTAAACCACCTTGGGGTTGTCTTTTAACGAAAGGCGGTATATAAATGCAACAAATAAATAAAAATATACTGAGTCAGAGACCATTGGTCTATCTAGCTCAGTATTGTCTTCACAGACTTACCTCTGCTAACTTGGCTAAGAGGCACCTTTTAACGTGGTGATTCTCTTTATTTAGCAGGGGGAGAGTAACTGGCCCTATTGACCTCCAGCACAGTACCTCCAGTGACTGTTGCTAGTGTCTGTCTTATGTTTCTTTTAGATTGTGAGCCCTTTGGGGACAGGGGTCCATCTTATTTTTATTTATTATTTCTCTGTGTAAACCGCCCTGAGCCATTTTTGGAAGGACGTTATAGAAATTGAATAACTAACAGACTGGCAGCGGCTTCTCCAAGGTTGCAGGCAGGAATCTCTCTCAGCCCTATCTTGGAGAAGCCAGAGAGGGAACTTGAAACCTTCTGCTCTTCCCAGAGCAGCTCCATCCCCCTAAGGGGAATACCTTGCAGTGCTCACACATCTTCATCCCTGGGGGGAAGATCTTGCAGTGCTCGCACATCAAGTCTCCCATTCAGATGCAGCCAGGGCAGACCCTGCTTAGCTATAGGGACAAGTCATGCTTGCTACCACAAGACCAGCTCTCCTCACCGTCAGGAGAGAGGCTTTCTCCCTGTGCAGAGATGTTCTTGGTTTTATATAGAATATCCGTTATGTGACACACACTAAGTGCTACAGACCATTAACACATTGCAGAGGGCTAACCCTGTTAATTGCTGTAAATATATTTGGGTCTAGCATTTAATGAAGTGACACCTGGTCCATGAAATGGCCCATGATATTTAGTCCAGGAAAAGCGAGACCATCCTGTTGACTGTTTGTGTGAATTACTAATCTGTTTATCTCTCACACCATGTATACATAGGCTTTACAGTCAATGAGACAACATGACCCTCCCCCAAGGGGCTTGCAGTCTAGAAAAAGACACAAGAAAGATGGGTGCAGAATGGTGATGGGGTACAGAGGGGAAGAATGTGTGGTTATTTCAGTTACAAATGCATAGGTTTGGTTCCAATAGAGTATATGACTTCCAAATGGGATCTAAAATAAAACTCTATGGAGAGATGCATGCCACATTTCGTAGGTTGTAGAGAAGTGTGGAGGTAATAAATGTTAGTGGTTTTTTCCATCTCTCTGTCGCATTAGAAACCTTTCTCTTAACTGCATCACATGTTCCTGGCATTCAAAATAGGTTTCAGGTCTGAGCCTGGGGTCAAATTAAGCTTGTGGTTGTATAAAAATCTGCTGGTTGATTAAAAAAAAATAGTAGTAATTATTTCATTAGCACTTGCTAGCCAGTGAATGCAGCCAAAATTTAAAAATTCTAGCCAGGCTTGTGTTCACAGAAGGTACTAAGGCTCTTAGTAGTCCATGAGCAATGTGGAGAGCCTAAAGGGGGTTCGCGGGTAGAGAAGGATCGCCTCGCAGATGAGCAGGGAGCCCTCCCTGATTAGCCACCCAGACAATTACCGGTTCCGTCTGGAGCCAGTTGGGGCGGCAGGGTTTGGGGGCCTCCCAGCCCCCGGAAGTCCCAGATTGACCCACGCAAGTGCACGGGGCATTCTGGGGAGCCTCCCTACTCCAGGAGGCTTGTAACCTCCTCAGTGGGATGCTACTTGTGAGTTGCTGTGGAGCCGCACCACGGTGGCACACAATCCTTTGGCACAGTTTTGGGGCACTCTTGCACCCGAAACCCAGGTTAAGTGGCAGGTTCCATAAGTGGGCTTGCCACTGAGCCACTGCCGGGAAATTGGGCTAGCCTTCCCTAGCCCAATTTTTGCCGATCGTGGGAATAGCTTCACAAGGATGTATACAGCTGGATCTTTTACGTGTTTACTCAGATGTAAATTCATTCAGAGAGGCTTAATCCTCAGAGTGTATACATGGATTGCAGCCCACACGGATGGCAAATTTGCTTCACTGAACAAATACATTGTGATATTCATATAGCTCGGTGGTTCACAAATTTTGATGGGTAGCATACCCATCCCAAGACTTCAATAAATCATGTGATTGTGTTTCACTTCAATAATTAATCAACAGATATAAGAACAGCCCTGCTGGATCAGGCCCAAGGCCCATTTAGTTGAGCATCCTGTTTCGTACAATGGCCCACCAGGTGCCACTGGGTAGCCCACAAACAAGAGCTGAGGGTATGCCCTCTCTCCTGCTGTTACTCCTCTGCAGCTGGTATTCAGAGGCATCCTGCCTCCAAGACTAGAGGTGTCCTATAGCCCTCTGACTAATAGTCATTGATATACCTCTTCTCCATGAAGTGATCCAAAAGCCACTCTTAAAGCCACCCAGGTTGTTGGCTGTCACCACATCTTGTGGCAGATAATTCCACAAGTTGATTATGCATTGTGTGAAAAAGTACCTCCTTTGGTTGGTCCTGAATTTCCTGACAATCATTTTCATGGGATGACCCTTGGTTCTAATGTTATGCGAGAAGAAGAAAAAATTATATCAACTTTCTCCACATCATGCATGATTTTATAGACCTCTATCATAACTGCTAAATTTTCTCAAGAGCCTCTGATGAGGAACTTTGTTCAAAGCTTTTTGGAATTCCAGGTATACTATCTCAACCAGATCACCTTTATCTACACACCTATAGACACTCTCAAAGAATTCCAAAAGTCTGGTGAGGCAAGATTTACTTTTGCAGAAGTCATGCTGATTCTACCTCAGCAAGACCTGTTCTTCAATGTGCTTTTACATTTTTATCCTTGAGAATGCTTTCCACATAAGAGGAGTCACTGGACACCACCCTGATCAGAGTGAAAGACCAGATCAAGCATGTGACCTGCAATGTGCGTCGGTCCCAAGACCCTTTGGGAAAGCCCCATAGTTGTCATGGCCACTATGAACTCCTGAGCTGCCCCGGACAAATTGGTCCCAAAGTGGACATTGAAAGCCCCCAACACCACAAGCCTGGGGAACTCCTACGCCAAACCCGAGACCAAGTTCGTCAGCTCAGTTAGGAACTCCATCTGGCAGTGGGGTGATCGGTACACCAATAGAAGTCCCAGTCTATCCCTGGTCCTCAAACTTATGTACACACATTCAATATGGTCAGACACTTCCACAGGGATCCTGGTCAGGGAGAGGTTATTCTTATAGACCACAGCCACTCCACCTCCTTGCCCACCTCCCCGCACCTACTCCTCAACAGAGTGTCCTTTAGGGAGAAGCTGGGACCAGACTGGGCCACCAGCTTCCCCCAACCAAGTATCTGAAATAAATACCAGGTCTGCCCCTTCATCCAGAATCAAATCATGGATGATTTCTGTCTTATTCTGGACAGACCTGGCATTACAGAGGAGCAAGGTGAGGGTGGCACTGCTCCCCAAAGTCAAAGAGCTGGCAAGACAGCCAGAAGGGGAAACAGCTAATAGATTTCTGACTTCCGTTCCCCTGTAACAACTCAGTGACCTGCCAACTTTACTACTTCTATTCCCCACCACCACCACCGGAATAGCTACCCTACAGTCAGTGGACACACACCCTGTCTCCCCATCCAAACCAAGACACATCTGAAACACCTAGGACCTAAAAAACAACAGAAGCCAAAAAATACTACCTGGCCCTCACCGCCAAAGGGCAGCAGCCCTTTTATAAGCCCAGAAAGATGGCTAATCTGGGCAGCTGGTCCTCAAGAACTGCTGACTCACTCCCTCTGGTGCTAATCCCACACAGACTCACCCACAGGGCAGCAGCCACAGCCCCACACGTTAGGGGGCACACAGGCCAGCAGGCTGACGACAGCAGACAGATGCTTTTAGCTAGTTCCTCAAACTCTCTTTTCACCTCCCTTAATGTCATCTTCCATTTCTTATTGCCATCTTGCAAAAGAGAGGGCTGGAACAGATAAGGACTGGCCTATATAGGAAACTATAAAGTACCCCCAGGAAAGCCCTCAAATATCTCCAGCATTGCACCAACCACAGTTTGGGAATGACTGATGTGGCTCACATCCTCATTCCTTTGAATATTACCCTGTGGCAAGGCTAATTCCCCTTTTACACTTATTCTCAAACTCAAATGAAATCATAGATTCAGATGTGATAGTATACATGAGTTTGCAACAAGTGTGGTAACAGCAGAGGGTGAATAGTCTGACATCACAATTTGCCATTTATGTTTTCATTACATTTATACCCCACTTCCATCATGGAATTCAAAGTGGCATACATAGCATTTATAGGTAGTTTCCCATTCAAGCACTGAGCAAACTCAGCATGCTTAGCTGAAGGACAGGGAGCTTCAGAACAATGCAGAATCCTCGAACTATTATGATATATGCTTGCTGTGATGCAAAATGTGTCTAGACTTTGGTCTTAATGAGATCCATTTGATTTAATAGTATATTAAATCAAATATACTATTTGATATAGTATATATCATATATAGATATTGTGTGTGTGTGTGTCTGTGTCTGTGTCTGTGTGAGTGTGTGTGTGTGTATATATGAGTGTCTCTCTCTCTCTCTCTCTCTCTCTCTCTCTCTCTCTCTTAACTGGTGGTAGCAGTTAAGGATAGATATAACGGGGCTGGTGGGTAAGTAATTCTACCACACATGGTATCACAGAGGTGGGATCAGCATAGTTCTGCTACAATGTGAAATATACTATATCACTCTTCAAAGAACCCCTCTGAACACAACAAGCCCAGCTTACATCACATATGTAAGCTTACATCACATTACATACAATGTCCAGATATCTGTCTTCATGTTTGATCTTCTATAATGAAAAAAGCCTGGGCACTCTGTGTCCCACGCTCTAGTCTAGACCACAAGCAAATGCTTCTGTTTCATTATGCATTATTGGAATATTAATAACCCAATAATGCACAATGTATGCAGTATAAACAAATAGGTCTTTATATTGCATTACGCATTATATAATTAATTTTGTTAGCCACCTTGGGGCCAATATAGGAAAGGTGGTGTATACATCAAATAAATGACTAAATAAACTCCTGACTTTTCCTAATCAGGAAAAGTTTCAGGGAGCAAGTATATCACCACTTTAAAGGGCTAGGATCTGTGGCAGGATCAATCCTATAGTAAGGCAGCCCATTTAAGGAGGCAGATGCTGGGGTACCATTAAAAGACAGTAAATGGTTGTGATGAAATGCAGGTCTCCTTCTTAGCTCAATAATGTCTTTCACTTACACTCCAACCTGAGTACTCTGAATGGGTGACATTTCTCCCTTTTGTTACTGAATGAGGACAATCCTTGCTTTTTGTCATTGAAGGGACAGCTATCAAGCTATAGTCTTAAACCCTAGGCAAGGAGCTCAAACCAGACCTACCTTTAGATGTGTAATTTCAGACTCATTAAGGAGGAGAAAGCTCCAGTTTTGAGGGAAAACCTCAACCCTGGATTGGCCTAGGACCAGATACGTTGGCTCTTTCCATTGGATCCCAGAGATAAAACTCAGTGCTAGTTAGTTAATATTTTTGTATTTTAGTTTGAATTCCTGGTTGCCTTTCTTTATGCCAATTCTCCTATTTTCCCGAATTCCTTATTCTCTGTGCAACCCTTATTTTACAAGTTGTTCTACTAAGAACTAATCTGCCTACTTTCCTTTAAATATCCTTACAACTAGACTAAATTTGGTTCAAATCATTTAGGCAGGTCACATTAGCCCATTTGCATCTCAAACGTTCACGTGTCCACCATCTTGAATCAGGGTGGAAGACATCGTTATGAACTATGCCACTGAGGTGCCCCTGTGTGTCACTTACTACAACTGTACCAAATTTGGTTCAGATCTTTCCACCATCTTGCATTGGGGTGGATGACATCACAAACTACAACACTGAGGCATCCGTATGTGTCCCTACAGCTGTAGCATATTTGGTTTAAATTGGTTAGGCAGTCACAAGTTAGCCCACTTGTGCCTCAAATGTTCATGGATCCACCATATTGAACTGGGGTGGATTACATTATCAGAAACTACACCATTGAGGTGTCCCTATGTGTCCCTACTAGGAATGTGCAAACAGGTTCAACGTTGAACCGGTTCAGTTCGACT
Source organism: Hemicordylus capensis (assembly GCF_027244095.1). Taxonomy (NCBI): domain Eukaryota; kingdom Metazoa; phylum Chordata; class Lepidosauria; order Squamata; family Cordylidae; genus Hemicordylus; species Hemicordylus capensis. The sequence goes on along the minus strand of NC_069657.1, from coordinate 299,170,318 downwards.
GTTTGGGGTCAAACCAAACCACCACATGCCAGGCCATGCAGAGGCCCATTGCACAGGTGCGGCATCCTTCAAAATGGCCACTACCGTGGGAGGAAAGGACCAATTCTTTTACTAAGGAAGGCCAGCAGGGGTGAGTTTGGAAAATAATTTTTTTTTTAAATAAAGCTCGCAGAACCCCCCCAAACTGAACCGAATGGGTGGGGAGGTGTCAAAAGGGTGCCAGATCAAACTGGCCCAGTCCGACTCAAACCGGACAGGAACAGCCGGTTCCATGCACACCCCTAGTCCCTACAGCTGTGCCTGATTTGGTTCATAATGGTCCAGGCATTGTAAAGTTGATTGTGGGGACAAACACATGGATGGACATGCACACGGAATGCCTGGTGATCTCATAAGCCTACTGGAAAGTAGGCTAACAATCAGAAGTGGTTTCAGTCTGGTTTTTAAAGTTTCTGGAGGGTTACTTGCTAAACTCTTTTCCATGTGCCTCATTAAGGTCATGCACTAGTGTTGCTTTGTTTTACAATCTTCTATATATATAATTCTCTAAAGCGTACCTGTGGCTAATCCCGTGTGTAGCAGCTTTCATGAGAATTAGCAAGCAGAAGCACTGTGGTGATTGGGCAGTGGGGAGTCCATATGCAGATTGGGGAGGAGCCTGTGATGGTTAAGGTCAGTTGGAATGCAACTGTTACTGGTTGGCAGATGTTCTTGATTGTAGAAGAGAGGACTCTCTCCATATAAAAGGATAGTGGGTCTGAGAAGAGAGGGGTCATGAGGGAAGAAAGAGCCCCTTCAGGAGAAAGAGGCTGCTGTTGTGTGAATTGGATGAGGAAACAAGATGAAGAACATCTGTTAACTCGGGGGGGAGAGGGAGAGAGAGAGAGAGAAGGGAGGGGAAGAGAGAGTGGAAAAGAGAGAAAGCAAGAAAAAGAAGGGAGGGGAGAGAGAAAGTAGGAAGGGCGAGTGACCTGAGGGGAACAAGTGGCCATGGTGGTGCCTATTGGCAGCAAGGAAGGGCCCAGTCAACCACTGCTGCTGTTTGGGGCTACCTAGGCCATTGGCCAAGGGAGGCAGGCAGGCAAGGAACAGGCCCAGGCCTGTCAGCAGCTGGAGTGGAACAAGCAGCCATGGCGACAGCAGCAGTGGCAGCGAGGAAGGGCCTGGTCAACCACTACTGCTGAAGCTTCTGTGGGGAGAAGCAGGAGCAGGGCTTGGATGAGGATGGGGAGGTCTCTGGGGATAGGGGGCTGCAGCTTGGCCAATAGGCGCCAGCTGTCAGTATCTGGCCACCTGGCAAGGAAGTTCACGGTCTCCAGCGAAGTTGCAGAAACAGGATACGGCTCGGACACAGTTCTTCTTATTGGGCTTGGCTGCAAGCTGTTGACACGGAAGTTGACAAACGTTGCTTTCCAGCAGTGAATAGAAAGCTGTTGATGCAATTTATAGCACAAGCCGAGAGCTCCCAGCTGGCAGGAATTCAAGGCTTATCAGCCCTCTGCAAGAGGCGTTTACTCCTCCTATTAGTCTCTAGCTGTGTCCTTTGTCTTGTAATTCTCCTCTGTTGTGGAGTCAGTGGGGGTTGCTTGCATAGCTCCTCTTCTGATTGGTCCGTCACAGTTTCTGCTGTCTCAGGTTGTTGTGCCTGCTCTAAATCATCTGCCTCAGCCATTTCTTGGAAACTGACAGCCGGGCTCTGCCCCTCAGGCACCCCTGGAATGGGGTGTTGCCAACCACGGCTGGAATGTTGACAGCTTCCCCTTCCTCCTCGCTGCCTGTGATCAAGGGCGTGACACCAGCAATGCTGCAGGTTAAGAGGGGTAAAGGGGATGGAGGAGTAAAGGGATGGAGGAGTGACCAAGAGGGGTGAGGGCGATGGAAGCAACTAGATGGAGGAAGAGCAGGAGTGTGGCTCAGGTGAGGGTGGAGAGATCTCTGTGGTGAGGGGGGCTGTGGCAGGGGGTGAGGGGAGCAATCAAGTACTAGTGTGCAGATGTTCTGCACAGGTTAAGCTAATTATTTAATATTGTCTAGAGCTGGGTCGTGTGGACTCTGGCTGTACAGTGTCTGTAAGTCCCACACCAGACAACTCTAGGTTGTTGATTCCATGTGTGAGCCTGGTCAGTGGCCTTAGATCAATCTTCAACTGGTGGCAGCCCACCTCAAAAGAGTGGTGTGCTCCTAAATTAGGATCAGAGCAATCTCTCTACTGAGGGTAGATCCCAGGAATGTGTAGAGTAACCCCTGGTCTGCCACAATGGTCAATTATGTCATTTATAATCACCTTTTTAGTACCATAGAAGATATCATGGGGAAGATATCTATATCAGAAGATATCGCACGCACGCACGTCGGGGAGACGTGAAGCTCGCGTGTGACGTATGCGTGCACAAAAGGCTCCGTGAAGCCTTTTGCACTGAAGAGGGAGAAGGGGCGGCAGGGAGGTATCCTGCCGCCCCAATTACTACATACAATACGCGTGCTGGAGGGGGGAAAGCGGCGGGAGGGGTAAGTAAACCCTCCCTCACCCTTAAAGGAAACCCCCCCATCCGAACCACCCAGGTCCAGACCGGTCCAGACAGTCTGGAGACCTTTAGAATGGCCTCTGGACCGGTCCGGACCCATCCCTAGTTGCAAATCAACTGGATCAAACAGCAGGACACTTTACCCTTGCCGTTGTGAGTGATTGCCTGCATCACATAATGTTTACCCCCCCCACACACACACACACACACACTCACACACACACCCATGGACTCTATTTGTCCTGGTTTTAAACACTTAAAAAATTATGTTTAAAAAGAACTTTTAAAGCTGAGCAGTATGGTGGCAAGAGCAGCTCTCTCACCTCCCAAACGATGAAGTGAAGCTGCTCTGGGGTGGGGCCAGGGCCTGCTGGGGCTGGCAGCATGCTGGCAAGTGGCGCAACAGGGCAGTGGCGGAGGGACTGACTCGTAGGAATCTTTAGAGTGCTCACCCCTGCTAGCCACTGGCTGTCCAGGAACATAAGAACAGCCCTGCTGGATCAGGCCCAAGGCCCATCTAGTCCAGCATCCTGTTTCTCACAGTGGCCCACCAGATGCTGCTGGAAGCCACAGGCAGGAATTGAGGGCGTGCCCTCTCTCCTGCCGTTACTCCCCTGCAACTGGTACTCAGAGGCATCCTGCCTTTGAGACTGGAGGTGGCCCACAGTCCTCCGACTAGTAGCCCTTGATGGACCTCTCCTCCATGAAGTTATCCAAACCCCTCTTAAAGCCATCCAGGTTGTTGGTTGTCACCACATCCTGTGGCAGAGAGTTCCACAAGTGGAGCACGCATTGTGTGAAAAAGTACTTCCGTTTGTTGGTCCTAGATCTCCTGGCAATCAATTTCATGGAATGACTCCTGGTTCTAGTGTTGTGTAAGAGGGAAAAGAATTTCTCTCTCTCAGATTTCTCCATACCATGCATGATTTTATAGACCTCTATCAGGTCTCCCCACAGTCATCTTTTTTCTAAAGTAAAAAGCCCCAGGTGTTGTAGTCTTGCCTCATAAGGAAGGTGCTCTAGGCCCCTGATCATCTTGGTTGCCCTCTTCTGTACCTTCTCCAGTTCAACAATGTCCTTTTTAAGATGTGGTGACCAGAACTGTACGCAGTACTCCAAGTGTGGTCGCACCATAGTTTTGTATAAGGGCACTAGCCGTTTTATTTTCAATCCCCTTTCAATGATCCCTAGCATTGAATTTGCCTTTTTCACAGCTGCTGCACATTGAGTCGACACTTTCAACGAGCTGTCTACCACGACCCCAAGATCCCTCTCCTGGTCAGTCACCGACAGCTCGGATCCCGTCAGTGTATACTTGAATTTTAGGTTTTTCGTCCCAATGTGCATCACTTTACACTTGCTAACATTGAACTGCATTTGCCATTTTGTCGCCCACTCCCCCAGTTTGGAGAGATCCTTTTGGAGCTGCTCACAGTCCGTTTTGGATTTCACTATCCAAAAGAGTTTGGTATCTGCAAATTTGGCCACCTCGCTACTTACCCCCTGCTTCTAGATCATTTATGAATAAATTAAAAAGCACCGGTCCCAGTACAAATCCCTGGGAGACCTCACTTCTTGCTTCCCTCCATTGTGAAAACTCTCCATTTATACCTACCCTCTGTTTCCTGTCTTTCAGCCAGTTAGCAATTCACACATGTACCTGTCCCCTTATCCCATGAGTTTCCTCAGGAGTCTTTGATGAGGAACTTTGTCAAAAGTTTTGAAAATCAGAGTTACAGTTGCTACTACCCCTGCTAACTGGGCAAAGAGGCAACTTTTACCATGGTGATTCTCTTTATTTAGCAGGGGGAGAGTAACTGGCTCTATCCACCCCCAGCACAGTATTTCCAGTGACTGTTGCTGGTGTGTGTCCTATGTTTCTTTTTAGAATGTGAGCCCTTTGGGGACAGGGAGCCATCTTATATGTTTTATTTCTCTTTGTAAACTGCCCTGAGCCATTTTTGGAAGGGCGGTATAGAAATCGAATTAATAATAATAATACTCTCCAGTCCTCTGGTACAGAGTCCGATTTCAGGGATAAGGTGAAAAGTTTAGCAAGGAGATCGGCAATTTCACGTTTGAGTTCTTTAAGGACTCTTGGATGAATGCCATCTGGCCCTGGTGATTTGTTAGCTTTCAGAATGCCACTCCTCGGACCCAGACAAGTAACGCTATGGTCCCATCTACGCCTTTGCTCATCATGCAAGTTGTTCATTAGAATTTTCACATCATAATGTTAGAGCAATTAAAAGAAACAAGTGCTTTCACTCATGGGATGCACATAACTTTCTATAGTTGCGCATAAAATCCCCATAAGCATTCGTATTCTTGATGGAATAAACCACCATCTGGAAGCATTCGATGTTAATTTACCATCAGCGGCTATTTGATAGTGGGTCACACTCTCTTGATAATTGCACCTGTATTTGTGTTTTACATATCAACAAATGACTGTCAGAAGGTGACATTTATACTAAATAGGTTTGTTTGTTTGTATTTATTTATTTATTTATTTGTTATCATTTTATTTATTTATTTATTTAATTTATGTCCTGCCCATACATACGTCTCTGGACGGCTAACAATTAAAATATATATAAAAATTAAAACAATGCAACAAAAAACACATATATAAAAGTTAAAACAATACTATAATTTAAAAACCATAAAATTAACAAACAGTATTTTTAATTAAAAACCTGAGAAGGCTTGGGTAAAAAAAAAGGTTTTCAAATGTTTTTTTTAAATAGCCAGAGATGAGGACAATTGTAACTCAGCAGGGAGCGCATTCCACAATCTCGGGGCAGCAGCTGAGAAGGCCCGTCTCTGTGTGACCATTAAACGAGTTGGCGGTAACTGGAGACAGACCTCCTCAGATGACCTCAGTGGGCGGTGGGGTTCTTAGCGAAGAAGACACTCTCTTAAATACCCAGGACCTAAGCCGTTTAGGGCTTTATAAGTTATAACTAGCACTTTGTGTTTTGCCCGGGAACCTATCGGCAGCCGGTGTAACTCCATCAGCAAAGGAGTAACATGGCCTCTCCAAGGTGACCCAGAGACCAGCCTGGCTGCCGCATTCTGAACCAACTGTAGTTTCTGGACTACATACAAAGGCAGCCCCATGTAGAGTGCATTACAGAATTCAAGTCTGAAGGTTACCAACCAATGTACCACTGTTTTGAGGTCATTGATCTTGAGAAATGGACGCAGCTGGCGTATCAGCCGAAGCTGATAAAAAGCACCCCTGGCCACCACCTCAACCTGAGAAACCAAGGAGAGGTGTGGATCCAGGAGTACTCCCAGACTATGGACCTGTTCCTTTTGGGGAAGTATGACCCCATCCAGAACAGGTAGATCAAAATCATCTCTGGAGTTCTGACCCTGCACAATAAGTACCCCCGTCTTATCTGGATTCAGCCTCAGCTTGTCACCTCTCATCCAGCCCATTACTGCTTCCAGGCAGGCATTTAGGGAGGATATGCCATCACCTGAAGAAGTTGACATGGAGAAGTAGATCTGGGTGTCATAAGCATACTGATAACACCCAGCTCCAAATCCCCTGATAATCTCTCCCAGCAGTTTCATGTAGATGTTAAAAAGCATTGGAGAGAGTACAGAGCCCTGAAGGACACCACACTTAAGCTCAGATTTTGAAGAGCAACAATCTCCAATCGACACCATCTGGAACCTGTCCAAGAGATAGGAGTGGAACCACTGTAAAACAGTGCCTCCAACCCCCAACACCCTCAGACGTTCCAGAAGGATGCTATGGTCGATAGTATCAAAAGCGCCGAGAGGTCCAAAAGGACCAACAGAGTCACATTTCCTCTGTCAATTGCCAATTGGAAATCATCCATCAGGCCCACCAAGGCAGGCTCCACCCCATAGCCCGGCCGAAAGCCAGTTTGAAATGGGTCTAGATAATCAGTTTCCTCCAAGACCACCTGGAGCTGAGAGGCCACCACCCTCTCAATTACCTTGCCCAGCCACGGGAGGTTAGAGACAGGCCTATAATTTCTCAACTCTGAGGGATCTAATGCAGGCTACCTTAGAAGAGGTCTAATAATTGCCTCCTTGAGGCAAGGAGGCATCCTGCCCTCTCTCAGAGAAGCATTTATGATTTCTACCAGGCCGCCTACAACAGCCTCCCTGCTAGATAGAATAAGCCATATTAGACAAGGATCAGGAGAACAAGTGGTAGGCCTTACCGATCCAAGCAGCTTGTCCACATCCTCAGGTGTCACAGACTGAAACTGATCTAGTCAAATCACATAAGAGGAACTGTTGGACACCTCCAGTTCAGACATCAAATTAATTGTGGAGTCTCCATGTAGGTCGGCCCAAATCCAAGAGATTTTGTCTGCGAAAAATTCATTAAACACATCACAGCGGGTGACTGATGCTTCCAAATTCTGGTTCAAGGGAGTGGGGGCAGATACTAGCCTCCTCACAATCCTGAACAACTCCGCTGGATGTGAACTCACAGAAGCAATACGGGCAGAAAAGAATTGCTTCTTTGCCGCACGTATCGCCTGAGCATAGATCTTTAAATGTGCTCTATGTTGTAATCTGTCGGATTCGAGTCGAGTCTTTCTCCACTTGCACTCCAGTCGCCTACCTTGCCGCTTCAGCCCCCGTAGATCTTCCGTATACCAAGGGGCCAATGTTGAAGCGGGTCAGAGGGGACGCTTAGGAGCAATCATGTCTACTGTCCTGGTGAGCAAATTGTTCCAATTCTCAACCAGGGCATCAACAGGATCACCGGCAAAACCAACATTAAATCCTTCCAAGGCTTCTTGGAATCCTGCTGGATCCAATAACCTCTTCGGGTGGACCATTCTAATAGGCCCTTCACCCCTGTGGAGGTGGGAAGTGGTTGTAATCCCAACCTTAACCAGATGGTGGTCTGTCCATGACAATGGGGAAATCACAGGAGTTCCCACCCACGGAACACCACCAAAAGACCAAATCAAGCGTGTGACCTGCAGTGTGTGTTGGTCCAGAGACCACTTGGGATAGGCCCATAGTTGTCATGGCTGCTATGAACTCTTGAGCTGCCCCGAACAGATTGGTCCCGAAACAAACATTGAAGTCCCCCAGCACCAGAAGTCTGTGAGACTCCAGTGCAAGTCCCACGACCAAGTCTGTGAGCTCAGTAAGGGACTCAGTTGGGCAGTGGGGCGATCGGTACACCAACAAAAGTCCCAATCTATCCCTGGTCCTCAAACTCAAGTACACACATTGTGTACAAAGTGTGATGTGTACACACATTTAAACATCCTAAGTACAGTATAGTGAACTCCTGATACATCAACAAAGTGATATTTCCACTAGTGACATACAATTAGTATGATTGGTCTCAGTCCTGACCCTTTTCACATGTGTGTGGGAAGGTGTGATATTACTACTGGAAGGGGGCAAACATTGAAATTTTGATTGCACCGTTATTAGCTCCTTTAGGAATTCTCACCTATCTTGGGTCATTTTCCCTGTTAGATTTTTTGGCATGATATCCTAGATAGTATGAACTTGCAAAAATCAGCTTTCCTGAAATACTCACTTTCAGCTTTCTGTAAGATAAATAATGCCAGCATTACATGGTCACTTAGGGACAAAGTACATAAACTTCACTGATCAGCTCTTTCCTGTTACTTTTTTAAAAAAAAAAACATTTATATCCTGCTCTTCCTCCAAGGAGCCCAGAGCAGTGATTTAGGATCAGATCAAGTAAGGTTCATCCTTCCTACACCTTCTGAAAGAGAAAGTTGCCATCAGCAAGGCATATCAGGAATTTGTTAGAGATTCCATTCTTAAGAATGTCTTCCCCGAGTATCAAGGATGGTTGAAGTCCCCCATTACTACTAATCCTTGCTTCCATGAAACATACATAATTTGTTTCAGGAAAGCATCATCCATATCCATTCCAGCTACAATCTTTTAATTTCCTTTCTCTTTATTTTTACCCATATGTTCTGCACCGGGCTGCTGAACAAGTTATAGTCTTCAATTCTTATATTCCAATCTTGGGACCTGTCCCACCATTATACTATTGTAATTATTCCCTTCCTTTAAGAATTCATGCTCACCTTATTTTCCATACTCTGCATTACTGTAGACATCACTTTTGTGTGTGGGATTTGCTAGATAACCTCCCTACTCCCCCAGCTTCAGCTATTGCAACCGGTTCTTTATCCTTAGTACTTACATTGGGCTTGTCTCTGTCTCTAAAGGACTTGGGTTTTTTAAATCTTCTTACTTAGGTTTCTCAGGTTTCTGCCTATGACAAAATGCAGACCATCATCTTGAAGCAAGAGCATCCCATCCACAACGTTTAACAGGCCCGTCCTTCACCCAGTGGTGTACCTAGGTCCAAAATCAGCCCGGACCTGAAGAGTTTCTGAGCTCCCCACCCACAAGCTCCCCTCCACAGCCGTGAGCCCCCCTTTATTTATTTTTAATACCTCCCACTGCTGCCCCGCCGCACCAATATCTGCAATTTCCACCGCCATTTGCATGGCCAGAGAGGGTGGGGGTGATCCAAGCAGGCCTCCCCCATAGTGGCGGCGGCGGGCGCAGTGGCTGATGGGCCTGTCCATCCATGCACGTCTTCCTATTTCTCTGGAGCGCCAGACATCCAGAAACAGGTTTCTGTTTGATGTTCCCCTTTAATTAAGGGGGAATGGGTTAAACAAGAGTTCAGAGTATGGATTGTTCTCCTGAGAGAATTCAGAGTCCCCTTTGCTCCTGGCATGGGGCAAAGAAGTACTACAGCCATGCTTCTAAGCTGGAGATTCTTAATCCATCTTGTTTGCAACTAACACAATCCAGAGCTCTCAGCAACAAGGTAGTGTTACTCAAGCAAATGGATCAATCCTTTGAAAAAATGTTTAACTGGTTCTAAAGAGAAAATGTGAACATATGTGGTGCAGGCCACACTTGTGGCTAAGTGAACTTTTAATAAGGCAGTAGACAAATCCAACTTCTTTAAGTATAATATTAGGTAAGTGATTCCAAACTCAACTGACACCATTTCAGGGCTAACCTTCTTTGAATTGATGAAAATCGTAAAGTGTTTCATTTTGCTTTGTATGAAGCTTTCAGGATGTTTTGACGACGTTTACGACTTCTTGATCATGAATTTTCTTGGAAGAATCTGCCAAGCTGTGAAGTGAAGGTTTTCCATGTCTGGGTGGAGCACTGTTCCTTGCTCTCTGGTAAATAGGTTGAAGCATTGGAGCAAGGGCATGTACTGTGCATCTGACAGGGCGAGGAGAATGGAGAACCATGCTTGGCATGGCCACCATGGTGTGATCAAAATACAATTTGAGTTCTCTGTCTGAATTATTTGAAATACCCTCAGAAGTAGGGGTCATGAGGGAAATATATACAGGAATTCTTTGTCCTAAAGGAACAGAAAGGTATCTCCCAGAGATCCTGATTCGTGCCTCCCTCTGCTGCAAAAGGCCCTGCACTCCTTGTTCTGTAGTGTAGCAAATATGTTTATGTGCAGCTGGCCCCACTGACGGAAAGGTTGTTTCTCTATTGGGATCCAAGATCCACTCATGTGAATTTGGCTGTTTTAGGCGGCTTAGTGAGTCTGCCCAAACATTGTGCTTCCCTGTTATGTGAGTTGCTGAGGGCCAGATTCAATGGTGAAAGCACCATTCCCATATATTGATGGAGAGAAAGGATAGGGTTTGTGACTGAGTGCCCCCCTGGTGGTTTAGGTAGGCCTTGCCCATCACATTGCCCATCAAGATGAGCACTCATTTCCTAGAGAGGAGTGGTAAGAATGCCTGCATGGGCTTCCAAATGGCTAGCATCTCTAGGCAATTGATGTGGCAGGAGAGTTCGAGACTCAACCAGCACCCAGTTATGCTTCATCCATTTCACTTTGCACCCCTTGGATGAGTCTGTAGTCAGTGTCGGGTCTGATGGGTTGTACACAAAGGGGCGGCCCTCCTCCATATTGCAACGTTTTTTCCATCATCAGATCAAGTGTCTTGGCAGGTATGTATAACATTTCTCAAGGGTGGTGCTTCTGTGAATGGAACACAGAGAGGAATCACTCCTGTAGTGGACACATCCACAGTCGTGCGAAGGGTAGGATGTCCGTAGTAGAAGCCATGAACCCTAATTGCTTCTATGTGGAGTGTGCCGTGTGGGTCCTTGAGGAGAGAACCTGGTGTGCCATTGCCCTGATGGCAGAAATTCTGCATTGTAATAATGTTGCTAGCATGGTTGGGGAGTCTAGCAGTGCCCCAATCAATTCTATGGACATTGTGGGGTAAGTTGTGATTTATCCCAATTGACACATAACCCTAATCTGTCCAGTAAGAGTAGGGTTATCTGGATTTGTTGACGGAGCTGCTGTTCTGTTTGTGCCACTAGGAGCCAATCATCAAGAAATGGAAAAAGATGAATGGACTGTTGATGCAGGTGGGCGACCACCACGGCCATACATTTGTTGAAAACACATAGGACCATTGAGAGGCCAAACAGTAAGACTTTGCATTGGCAGATCTTGTTCCCTATGCAGAATTGCAAGTATTTCCTGTGGGTTGTACAAATGCAAGTATGTGTCTGAGATCTATTGCTGCAAACCAACAGTTTTGGAATAATAATCAGAGGTGTAGTGGAGAGGGGATGCACAGGGACGGAGTACCGGTACTTCCTGGATTCTCTGGCTGTTGGGGTAGGCATGGCCATGGAGGCTGTAATGGACAGCGCCTGCACTTCTGAATTTGCAACTACATCACTGATAATAATTGCAGGATGTGAGTGAGCGGAGTCATTCTACATCCAATCAGTCCCCAGGGTTGTTCTTCTGTATTCGGGCTGACTTGGACTTCACTATTTCTACAAGGCCTATGGAGGAGGTGTCCAACAATCCTTCTTGCAGTATTAGGTTGGATCAGTTTCAATCTGTGACTCCTGAGGATGTGGACAAGCTGCTTGGGGCGGTGCGGCCTACCACTTGTTCTCTGGATCCTTGTCTGACTTGGCTGCTTCTAGCTAGCAGGGAGATTGTTGGAGGCAATGGTTAGACTGCTCCTTAAGAAGCCTTCCCTTGACCCCTTACCAATGGATAGTTACAGGCCAATCTCCCTTGATTGGGCAAGGTGATTGAGAGGGTGGTAGCTGACCAGCTCCTGGCAGTATTGGAGGAAACTGATTATCTAGACCCATTTCAAACTGGCTTTAGAGCTGGCTATGGGGTTGAGACAGCCTTGGTCAGCCTGATGGATGACCTTTACTGGGGAACCGACAGAGGGAGTGTGACTCTGCTGGTTCTTCTGGATCTCTTGGAGGTGTTCGATACCATCGACCATGGTTTCCTCCTGGATTGCCTGGGGGAGTTGGGGATAGGGGGCACTGCTTTGCAGTGGTTCCGCTCCTATCTTTCGGGTAGATTCCAGATGGTAGAGCTTAGTGACATCTGCTCCTCAAAATGGGAGCTATTTAATGGGGTTCCTCAGGGCTCCCATTCTGTCACCAATGCTTTTCAGTATCTACATGAAACTGCTGGATGAGGTCATCAGGAGGTTTGGTGCTGGGTGTTATCAGTATGCTGATGACACCCAAATCTACTTCTCCTTTTCATCTTCAGGAAGATTTCATTCTCTAAATGCCTGTCTACAGGCAGTAATGGGCTGGATGAGGGATAACAAATTGAAGCTGAATCGAAGCAAGACTGAAGTGCTTCTTGTAGGGGCTCCGAATCTGAGGGGTGAGTTAGATCTTCCTGTGCTGGATGGGGTTACAGTCCCCCGGAAGGAGCAGATGAGCAAATTGGGAGTACTCCTGGACCCAGGCCTTACCCTGGTATCTCAGTGGAGGGCATGGCCAGGAGTGCTTTCTATCAACTTCAGCTGATTTGACAGCTGCGCCCATTCCTTGAAGAGGATGACCTCAAAACAGTGGTGCACCAGCTGGTAACCTCCTGGCTTGTCAATGGCAATGCACTCTACATGAGGCTGCCTTTGTACGTAGTTCAGAAACTTCAGTTAGTTCAAAATGTGGCAGCCAGATTGGTCTCAGGGGCAACCTGGAGAGACCAGTCAGTCAGTCATGTTTATTTACGGTCATAGACCAAAATTTACATACATAATAATACACGTAATATAGTAACCTGGAGAGACCATATTATGCCTGTCTTGAAACAGTTACACTGGCTGCCGATACATTTCCGGGCGAAATACAAAGTGCTGGTTATTACCTTTAAAGCCCTGAATGGCTTAGGTCTGAGTTTTCTTAGAGAGCACCTCTTCTGCATGATCCCCACCACACATTAAGGTCATCTGAGGAGGTCCGTCTCCAGTTACCACTGGTTCATCTGTTGGCAACTCAGAGGCAGGCCTTCTCTGTAGCTGCTCCTGAGCTATGGAATGCACTCCCAGCAGAAATCCATAATTTGAGTTCATTATTGTCTTTGAGGAGAGCCCTTAAAATCTATCTGTGTGGCTTGACCTTCCAGGGTTTTAAAATTTTTGTAAATTGTTTTAAATGTTTGCCCTGGTTTTTCAGGGTTTTTTAACTGTTTGAATGTTTAATTGGTTTTATTCTGTTTTTATAGTTTTGGTTTTAATTGTCAACTGGTTTTAATTGTTTTTATTTTGTTGTGAACCTCTCTGAGCCATTTTTGGAAGGGCAGTATATAAATTGAATGAATGAATGAATGAATGAATGAATGAATGAATGAATGAAATATGAAAATGATGGTAGCAGATAAAATGGTTGAGGTTGTGTAAATCTAGAATGGGTTTCAGTTCTCCATCGGTTCTGGAGATAGTAAATAAAAACCAGAATTGATATTGTGGTACACAGTTCGCATAGCATCCTTCTTAATAGGTTTTGCACTTCTTGCAATAAGGTTGGCATGGGAGCTATACCATGGATCCCCAAAAAAGGTGGTGGGTGGTAAAATTCTATAGTATAACTGAAACACACTATGGTCAGAACCCATGGTCCATAGTTATGTCTTGCCAAGCTTCTGCATTGGGAAGGAGTCTGGAACTCGGTTGTGCTACGTCAGACTCACTTGGCCTTTTGTGAGGACCTCGGAGTTTGTGAAGAGGACTTCCAAAAGGAATGTAAAGTTGATATCTATTCCTTCTTTGGTCTTGTTGATGGAAGGGTTGATATGCAGACTTCTGCTGGAATTGCAAAGACCAGGAACATTGTTTGGATTGTCCTTGTTGGTGTGGTTGCAGACTCATAGACTTAGCCATTGTTTTCATTTTGTGAACCCTTTCTAGGGTGTCATCTTTCCTTCCCAAAGAGGTTCTCCCCATCAAAGGGGAGGTCCTCAATTCTCAGCTTAGCTTCAGTAGTAAGTGTTGTAGACTTCAGCCAGGTGTGTCTGCCGTCATGGTCCTCGACCCACAGTCTGCTTCAAGGTGGGTGGACAGCAGCTGTTGTTTCATAATCTGAAGCCCTTCAGAGAGAAAGGTCATGGCAACTTCTCATTGTTCAGCTTGCAGCTGATTGAACAGCTCTAGCTTCTCTAACAGAAAATGAGTGTATCGTGCCATGCAGTCCTGGTTTGAGATGTGTAGTTGAAGGCTAGCTGTTACATAGATTTTCCCAAGGGAATCCAACTTTCTCCCATCTTGGTCTGCTAGAACAGATAGAAACTTCTGCTTGATGCCCTGTTGAAAAGATTCCACTATGATGGAATTTGGTTTTGAGTGTTTAAACAAGTAAGAAGTGTTACTATGATGGACCCTGTATAAATTCTCCAATCTCTTGAAAATGGGGTAAACCAAAGTAGGCTTTTCCCATACACCCTTTATGACTTTCATGACCATGGGGCAAAAGAGGTAAGGACACTAGAGTCATGGCCACAGACTGAATAAAGCAAAAAACAGGGTCTTGCTGTGTTTCCAGAGCCATACAAGACACCATCCTTTGTACTTGCTCTGAAAATGGGTGATAGTTGTCAGCAGGAAGAGTCGTCTTCTCATCCTCCATCAAGTCATCCAAATGGGGAGAGTCCAGAGAGAGTTCTAATTCCCTTTGTTCCAAGAGGGTTTAGTCATCACTCAGATTCCACTGCTGGAACTTCCAATGGTGTGGCGTTATTGCCTGGAGGGTGTGATTCCAGTCTGGTCTGAGCTTGAGTCAGTTTACTGTACATTCTTTTCTTTTAGCTGCAGTTTGGTCTTGCCTGGGGCAGATGTTGCGGTCTTAGTAGTGTGGCTGGAGGGCAGTGACTCTGACCTAGAGCAGGATCATAGCATAACAAGGGTCTCTTTCCCAGTCATCAAGCCCCCAGCAACCAAGCTCTCTAGAATGGTACAGGCTGTATGTAGGCTCAACCAGCGTGTATTCCACTCTAGGTCTGTGGAATTCCATATCATAACTATCAGGGGAGGTATTGTATCTGTAGTCGAGAGAATATTTACACCTGCACCGCTCCCAGTATTTCATGGGGTGTCCTTCCCCTTCCATGTTGGGATCCAGATTGGGGTGCAGCTCCATTACTGGCAGGGTTCCAATGGGGGGGCGGGTGTAGCAACCAACACTATTGTCATGTTAAGATTCTGAGGGGCGGGTGGGTGGCTGCTGCTGCTTCTGTGTCTTCTTCTATTTTGGGTATTCAGACTATGCTCCATAGTTGACAAGTTTGCCCTTGGTACCAACAGGTCAGTTGCTCCCTCAGTGGGGGTAGTATCTGAACCAGTTTTGATGGGGGCACAAGCTCCTTAGACATGTCAGACACTAGAGAGTCCAACTCCTCAGTGCGATACATAATTATGGAGCTAGTAAGAGGCTCTTTAATGCAGAGGCAGGCGGGCTTGTCTTACAATATATAATCGGCATGAAACGCCCTTTCCCAAAAGAGAGCATGGAGGCTCAAGGCTCAGTTCCTGCAAGCCTTTCTAGTAAAGGCTAGGCAGAATTTGCACTGATCCACTTTATGCATCTCTCTCAAACAATTGAGGCACTCCAAATGGCTATCCAAGGAGGGGAGTTTCCCCAAGCAAGACTTGCAATGTTTGAAAATAACTCTAGCAATCATAGGCTATGTCGGACAATGGAGGGGACAGGGGGATGAATTGAAAATGCTAATGGAAACAGTAGAAGAACAAGGCCATACAAGGAGGGAATAATTGAAATAATAAATGGAGAAAGTAATGAAATGTATAATATATATTTAATTTTAAGCTCTCTCATGCCTAGTAATAAGTCAGAAGATTCTCCAATGCTGTTGCCACAGCGGTTGGAAGAAGATTGAGGGAATTAGGCTACTAAGTGCTCCAAGCATGGTTACCCGCAAAATCATACCTAAGCTGTCTACAAGGTTCCAAGATATGATCTTGGAACACAAGCTTCAGTAGAGGGAAGAAAGGAGTGTATCATCTACCCTGTGTCATTCTACCATGGAAGACAGTGAGTAGAGCTTGTGGTACCAGCCGCTGCCTCCCTATTTTCCTCAGGCAGGCAGGCACATTCTCTCTCTCTCTTTGGGAGCAACATTGCTGCAGGTCTGTTGGTGGCAGAGCTGCAGCTCCCTGGGAAGAGTTTGGGGAGCTTCAGTTAGAGTGGTTATGGGTAGGGGAAAGTATGGCATGGGGCCTTGTTTACATCAGAAGAGGAGAAGAGTGGTTCAACATCTTATTCCTATCCCTTCTTCTGGCTGTTCCCATAATGGAAGAGTTCCTGGCAGCTTTACCAGCTTTTCCTTTGGGCTGCTGGTGCTGCTGTTTAATGCCAAGTCGGTCCAGAATAAAATTCCTATCATCCACAATTTAATTGTGGACGAAGGGGATGACCCGGTTTCTGTTATGGAAACCTGGTTGGGGATGCTGGGAGAGATTAGTCTTTCCCAGCTGTGTCCACCTGGGTATTTAGTGCAGCATCAACATAGGCTTGAGGGCCGGGGTGGAATGGGTTGCTGTGATTTATAAAAGTTCTATTTCCCTCTCTAGGCCCCCTGTCCAAGTGAGTGCCAGTTCAGAGTGTTTGTACCTGGTGTTGGGCTCTCGGAATAAAGTGGGGATTCTGCTGGTATATTGCACGCCATGCTGCCTCCCTGAGCTCATGGAGGGGGTCTCTCGATTTGGTGTTGGGACTCCCAGAATGATTGTTCTGGATGACCAAAATCTAAGACTGCCTTGTCTGGAGTGGCTCAGGACTTCATGGCCACCATGACAACCATGGGCATGTCCAAACATGTTGTTGGCCCAACATATGGCACACCCTGGACTTGGTATTTTTGACTAGACAGGAGAATGGTGGTTTGCAAGTGGGGGATGATATCTATGCCCTTGTCATGGTCAGATCACTTCCTTCTGAGGTTTAGAGTCTTATTTTATTTAATTTATTTTATTTTAGTACATTTATATACCGCCCTATACAAAAAGGTCCCTGGACAGTTCACAATATAAAACCATTAAAACATTAACATAATTAAAACCATTTAAAATACAATTAAAGACTCTAAAATAAAAGCTTTAAAACTATAAACTAAAAGCCTGACTAAACAGGTTTGTTTTTAGGTCCTTCTTAAAAACATTAAGAGAAGGGAAAACTCTAATTTCGTTAGGAAGTGTGTTCCAGAGTCTTAACGGCTACACCACTCTGCAGTGGTGGGGAACCCATAAAAAATGGTCCACTCATGGAGGCTGTGGACTCCAATGGATTCCTGAGGGCTCTGGGGGATTTCCAGCTGGTATGGCAGGCACTCCTGTCGAAGCTCTAGTAGTCTAGTTGATCTCAGGAATGGAGAAATGGCTTGGGCGGTTGACATGATCACTCCCAAGTGCCCTCTCCCACAAAGCAGAGCCCGTGCAATGCCTTGGTATTCAACGGAGCTGAGGGTGATGAACCAAGCTGGGAGACAGCTGGAACATAAGTGGAGGAAAACTCAGGGTGAGTCTGAGCAAACACAGGTTAGAGCTCACTATTGAATCTATTCTGTGGCAGATGGAACAAAAGAAACATTTTTTTCCTCATCCACCACCGCATCCTCTCAGTGTCATTCAGTGGGGCTTTTCCAGATGGTGCGGGGCGTCTTGAAATCTTTTCCGGGTGGTGCAGGGCATGATGTATTAGAACCCTCAGTATTATTATTATTCTTACATTTATATCCCGTTCTTCCTCCAAGGAGCCCAGAGCGGTGTACTACATACTTGAGTTTCTCTTTCACAACAACCCTGTGAAGTAGGTTAGGCTGAGAGAGAAGTGACTGGCCCAGAGTCACCCAGCTAGTTTCATGGCTGAATGGGGATTTGAACGCGGGTCTCCCCGGTCCTAGTCCAGCACTCTAACCACTACACCACACTGGCTCTTGTAGCATGCTGTGACACATTTGCACAACACTTTGAGGGTAAAGTAGCTCACATTTGCCATGAGTTGGTCTCTACAGTTAATGCAGTATCATTGGGAGAGGTGTCTAGAATAACACTTGGACAAGGTTTGCTGGAGGAGCTTGATGCCTGAGGATGTGAACAAGATATTTTAGTAGAGTTCGGCCAACCACATGCAAGCTTGATCCTTGCCCTTCTTAGCTTGTTAAATTTATTAGGGAGGAAATTTTTAACTGCGTCCCACAGGTTCTAAATGCCTGAGAGAGATTGAGATTCCAGCTCCATTGAAAGAAGCTCTTATTTGACTACTCCTAAAGAAACCCAGTCTGGACCCAGAGGATGTAAATAACTATAGGTCTGTGGACAATATTCCCTTCCTGGGCAAGGTGCTTGAGCATGTAGTAACTGACAGGCTTGAGACACTTTTGGAGGTTATCTAGATCCATTTATCCGGCTTCGGAACAGAAACTGCTTTGGTTGCCCTATGCAGAGAAACAAGTGCAACCCTGTTAATTCTCTTGGATCTTTCAGTGACTTCCAATACCATTGACCATGGTATCCTTTTGGATAGGCTGGACGAATTGGGATGCACGGCTTGGATATGCCAGTGCTCCTGCCTTGAGGCCCATTCCCAAAAGGTGGTCCTGGTGGATTACTGCTCAACCCTTTGGCAATTATGCTTTGGGGTTCCATTCTATCTCCAATGCTTTTTAATATTTACATGAAACCACTAACAGAGATCATCTGGAGATTTGGCATGAAGTTTCATCAGTATGCAGATGACATTCAGCTGTCTCTTTTTCATTAGATGCAGGTGAGGTGGTGACTATCCTGAATTGGTGCCTGGATACAGTAATGGCTGAATTAGAGTGAACAAGTTGAGACTCAATCCAGACAAGACAAATACTGCTGGTTGGTGGTCCCTCTGCCTGGGTTCAGCCTGTTCTAGATGGGATTGCACTCCCCCTGAAGGACCAGTTTGCAGCCTGGGGGTGCTCATCAATCCAGCACTGTTGCTAGAGGCTCAAGTGGCTTCTGCGGATCAGAGTGCCTTTTATCAGCTTTGGCTGATACACCAACAGCAATCTTACCTAGATAGAGATAGCTTGGTCACAGTTACTCATGCTCTGGTAACCTCTCACTCAAATTATTGCAATGCTTTGAAAACTGTCCTGAAACTGCAGCTGGTACAGAATAGGACTGCAAGATTATTCATTTGGACTGGATGTTTTGATCATATTACACCAGTGCTTCATCAGCTGCACTGGTTCCCAGTCCATTTCTAGGAGCAATTCAAAGTGCTATTTTTAGTCATTAAAACCCTAAATGGCTTAGGACTGGGTTACCCAAGACCACGCCTTGTCCCATGTGTTCCAACTCTGCCTTTAAGATCCTTGGAGGCCCTGCTCCAAGTGCCCTGCCAAATAAGTCAAGGCATTACTAGGGAAGGGCCTTTTCAGTGCTTGCAACCCATTTATGGAATAGCCTTCCCAATGAAATTTGCCTGGCTTCATCACTTTGTTTTTCGATGCCAGGTGTGTGCATGCTATGATTTAAGTGTTATATATATTTTACTTGATGTTTTAATCTCCGTGTTGTGAGCTGCCAAGAGAACAATTTGTGATGGGACAGCTAAAGATTATTATTATTCTGTGCATAAGCAGACATCCCTAGTGTGAATAGACAATTGGACCAGTACAAAGAACCTAAAGTCTGAGTAGCTCGGGTGCCTATATTCCTTGTAATGATGTATGGGTGGGACATGGGCTCTGGTGCAACCTCACCTTATTACTTGTTCACCCACCACTTGACGTTGGATATGGTGGGGCTTTAGTCACTAACTGTTTGGTCACTTATTGCTCCTTTTCAAGTATATCCTTTTTGTATGTACTCAAAGAGCACATCAGGTGAATGACTAGTTCTATCCAAGTCAACTGAGACAAGGTATGAGGTCAGTACACATCCAGGAACCAGGATCTCCCTGCTCCCCCTTTTGAGTGTGCACAATTTCCTTATTCAATCACAAAAATACAAACATGATCAGCATGCAATGCACCTGCTCAAAGCTCCGATTCATTTGCTTTGCATATACACCATAAGAAGGTACCTTATCTGTTGTGTTCCTACACTGCATTCAAGGCTGAATTTCAAGGCTGAATTTCAAAGAATTCAGCCTTTCCCCTGCAACATGCAAGGCTTATTTAGGTAGCATTAAACTTCAAGTGAATGGGGGGAAATGTAACCCATGGACACCATTTGAGCCAGCAAGAAGTGGTTACAAACCTTTCTGTAACTTGCTTCTGGTCCCTTCCACCCAAAGCTTGACTTTGAAGCAGCCTTAGAATTCATAGGAACATAGGAAGCTGCCATATACTGAGTCAGACTATTGGTCCATCTAGCTCAGTATTGTCTACACAGACTGGCAGCAGCTTCTCCAAGGTTACAGGCAGGAATTTCTCCCAGCCCTATCTGATTCTGGAGATGCCAGGGAGGGAACTTAGAACCTTCTTCATGCAAACATGAAGGTTCTCTTCCTAGAGCAGCCCCATCCCCTCAGGGGAGTATCTTACAGTGCTTACATATAGTCTCCCATTCAAATGCAGACCAGGGCAGACCCTGCTTAGCCAAGAGGATAATTTCACAGCTTCCCAAACTTTCCAACTATGAGCATGAGTAATCAGCATTTCACATCTGATCTTCTGCAATTACTAAGCCAAGGTACAAAGACTCACAGAAAGCATCTAAGCATGAGACTACATATGCAAGCCTGTCTATGCTCCAAACACCTTGCTTTTTTAGTGGCATACTAAAAAACTTCGAGCTTTTATAAGATTATGTGTAAATCAAGATCTTTGAATTATTTTATTTATTTATTTATTGTTGCATTTATATACCGCCTTTCGTTAAAAGACAACCCCAAGGCAGTTACATTGCTAGCTCTCAGGAACACAAGTCCAAGGCTGTTAATTTGTCAAGTTTAGTTTCTCACACACAATGCTGCTTTGGGGGACAAGTGTCAATGCTGACTGACAAGTTCAATAATGTTCCTGTTTTTAAACATTCACATTTTTAAAACCATGCTACTTTGCTAAAGAGAGGCACAGTCATTAAGATGTCAGCGTTGGTTTCAAGTTTTCAAACCATGCATTTACCTCTGAACAGATGTAATTGTGATCTGCATTTCCAAGATGTGTGTTCATAGCACAATTGTAGACCAGAATTTCTACCCTCCCTTGCCCCAAAGAGCAGAATGTTCATGAAAACTGAAATGCAGCTTTTAGTTTATTTAGATGTTTGAGCTTTCGCACTAGATTTTACAAGCTGGTGAACACTGGCAAATTATTTCTCCCACAGTACTATAACCACACATTCCCAAGACAGTATAAATATATGGTTGAACATTAATACACACCACCATTTTATCAATTACATAACAAATTATCAAGTATCCAAATATTAAGTTACGCAGCTCAAAAGGCATACAAAATATTACAGAGATCTGCCAGATTCATGGCAGAAACTCAAGGAAAAACACAAAATCACTTCCAACAAAGCCATAGTTGGTAAACAACTTTCAATCAGTACAGTAAAAGAAATTACAAGATTTTCAGAAATTTTATGATTAAGAATTTTCAGCTACAATAAAGCATTTCTACATTTAAAAAAATATTTACTAAAGTAAAGGGCATATCCTATACTTCCTGCACAAGACAAAAGGCAACATTTTACTAGAAATATTAATTAGTCCCCTCCCATCCTTTTACAGGCCCTCTGTTTTAAGTCGCACATTAAGTGCCAGTATTTATTTAACTGTAAGGCTTTTTGTCTGGAGACATTAAAGACTTGTGTGCTTCTGTACAGCGTGAAGGATTATTTTCTATGAGTAACCGGATAATGTATATGAATGGAAAGGGTTAAGTAACAAAAGTAGACACCAAAAGTGACTAAGTCAGTAAATTGTGTGCAAATCCTGATATTCGTTCTAGTGCAATTGTGGGAAACAAACAGTGAACAGGTAGATTACTCTACAAAGCCCTATCCACAAAACCAGGAGTAACAGCTGTGAAGAGGGCAAAGATCCAGATAGTTGTAGTTACTAGGGAACTACAGTGTAGTATACAGAAATAGTGTGCTGGACTTTTGGCACCTAATCTCTATACAAGTAATGGTAGATTTGACTATTGGGACTTCAAAGAAAAAATGAACTGCATGATTAAGGATAGTTTACTGATACAAATTACTAATAAGACATTTTAAAAGGCCATGTACATTTCCTGTTCTCTAAAAAGATGGTTATCTAAACGAAGTTGCTCTCCTGCCAACATATTTGCCTAATCCTATAGAAGCTTCATGTAACCTAGTCAGACATACATGTAATTTTCCATGTCACCTTCCAAAGCAGCAACATAGGCAGCTTGGTTTTACTGAATGCAACAGTTGTTCCGATGACCATTTGAGTCTTTAAAACGCAGGCGCATTTTGGGACGATATTTCTCCAAGTAGAGAAGTTGCTTGCTGTTAAAAGCTCCACGTCGCTTCCTAAAGAAAATCAAAACATTGAACACTGAGTTTAATGCATGGTGGTACCCATAGTAACACAAAACAACTTTGCTTTTGATCCAGTACCTTCTGCCTATAATAAAGGGGTTTGGTTTCTGTACTATACAGTTAATGCTGTGTTTCTCAAACTACCAGCAACTGTACAACAGATTAAAGCATTTGGAAGCTGCCTTATATAGAGTTAAGACTAAGAGCCTGGGACCTTCTGCATACAAAGCAGATGCTCTACCGCTGAGCTACTTCCCATCTACCATTCCCATCTGAGTAATCATCACTTCAGAACCTTAAGCATATCCTTGGTTTGAAAAAGTCTGTAACACATGGTGTCCATTCCAAAACTCCAGACTTGCCAGCCATGTTATCAGCAAGATTTAGTGCAATCTGAAACTAAGCCGAGCTTAAGACAGAACACCTTCAGTGGCCATGGAAGTAGACCAACTCTTCTGGAGTGAGCAGTAATGGGCATAGAAAGGGGGAAACTGAAAAGATCTCTGGTCCGTGATCAAAATAAAGATCCATTCAACAGAAGAGAGCACTGAACTTGCCAACGTTCAGGCCATGGCTCCCAGTAATCTATGCTGCTTCAAAAATCATAGCCTACAGGTCCACTCCCACTGCAGATCATGGAGTTTATACAACTAAGGGACAGTAAAATCCCTTATTCTGTCAATATAGGCTTTTGTACAAGCTGTTATTCTGTGACAGGCTTCACATTCCCAAGCTGCCATTTTGTGACTGATTCAGCCTCCTCCCAAGCTGCTATTTCATGCTTGTAGTTCTCAAAGCTTTGGGGGGGGGGAGAAAAAGTAGATCCTGGAGGCATTCTTAAATTTGCCCACCCTGACACAGTCAAGGACTGTGTTATGCTGCATATGGTTCTGTGAAACAATTTATTTTTAAGCAAAACTTTCCACTTCAAACCCTATTTTATAGAGCCCATTGTTTCACTCTCCAGATGCAGGCAGACATGCATGAGGCAGCTGTTTAATACTTACTGTCTTATGAACTGCACTGCATCCTCATACTTCATTCCACATTCAATGAGTGCAAGGGCAACTAATACAGGTGCTCTGGGGGGGGAAGAAAACTATGTTATATAGGGCTTTTCCAAGCCTTTTTATTCATTCCTCTGTGTGGCTGGTCAGCCATCTTGCCCTACATGGATCCTTACAAAAAGAAATGCTGACCTGCCCAACCCCACCTACTGTTTTTATAGGCTAGGAAACACCACATTATTTGCACGCAAGTGCTTAAAGAACTGCCATTGACATCAGCAAGCAAAGACGACAAATCTATCAAGCCTCCTCCTGCCAGGATTCTAGCAGCCATCAAGCCAGCTTTTCTCTCTGGTAAGAATGTGCATAGCAGAGCAGTTCTAATCTGCTCTGCCCTCAGATCTGGTTGCCAAGTAAGTTCCTTCTGCTATTCCCCCACTGCTAAGGCCAAGAAAGCTATAAAAGACTGTGTTGTTGAGTCGGTGTAGACTCCTAGCAATCACATAGATTAGTCTATCCATGTGATTTTCTTGGTAGAATACAGGTTTACCAGTGCCTCCTCCTGCACAGTACAAGCTGATGCCTTCAGCACCTTCCTATATCGCTTCTGCCCAATATAGGTGACTACAGATGTATTTACTAGGCAGAGCGGCGGGGATTTGAACTAACAGCCTCTTGCGCTCTAGGCAAGCTGCTTCCCCACTGCTTTATTCCAACATGTTTGTAAGCCTGTTTTCTACATAAACTACTTGGAGGAAAACTTTATTGAAAGGTAGTATATAAATATATTAAAATAAAGTTGCAGCATTACATGGTCAGCTATGCTATCTGATCAAAAGAAATGCTACAAGAATGCATCCTGATTAATTCAGGAGTTTTGCTTACCTTCCAAGACCAGCAACACAGTGTACAGCAATGCAACAGCCAGGCTCTTCACGAAATTTAACTTTTAGGAGGTTTAGCCAATCATCAACAATCTGGATAGATGGTGGTGCTCCGTCATCAAAGGGCCAGTCCTGGAACGTATCAAGTAGATTACTTTCTATTCTGTCACACCACTATAGTAATACCTACTATAGCCAGCAGACAAAAGTAGCTCCAGCAGTTTTTAGCTTCCAGGTATTTCAAGATACTCTATGTATGTAATTCACTTAAAGAGATTTGGCTTTGCAGTTTTAAACCCATTTCTCAAAAAATTAACACTTTTATGCTCTACTGCACATTGTGTGTTACCCCCAAGAATCACAAGTTTCATTTTTGCATTAGCCTGAAGACACAGGATATCAAGCAAACCTTCAGTTTTCCTAGGCACTACTTCTTAATTTGTGTCTTAAAATTGTTGTCTTAAAAAGGAAGCTCCCAAGAGAATTATAAAAGTTTGCATTAGTAATACTGAACAATAGTCTGAAATATTCTATGACTAACAATTTAAGGTGCTGGCCACTCACCAAAACCTGAATGCCTTCCTTTTCTACTGGAGCAGTCTCGTAAGTGGCTTCGCATACTCTCACTACGGTAGTAACTCCATACTTCTTAAGTTCCTAAGGAGAAAAATGGGTTTTATATCTTGATCAGACACATGTGTTGATATGTATGTGTATATTATTCTACCTTTGTATATACTGCAATGGTTATTTATTGCTGAAAGGCCTAAATTACTGCTTTTTGGTTCTTCCAACAAGAAGCACCACTTAAAAGTTTAACACCACTGAAAACTTATAACAAAGTACCTTGAAACCTTAGGAGCACAAGATCAAAGCAAAGCAACAGCAGGTTTCCAGCAATTCTTTGTATTTATCAGTCATATAGGAAAAGCAGCTAGTAGCAAAAATCTCAGAATAGTGATTTTTTTAAAATCACAAGCTGATAACTATTTTGAAACCATCAAAATAAATTGCATTAACTATTTAATATCTCTCAGCCTAACCTACCTCACAGGGTTGTTGACAAGATAAAAGTAAGCATGTACACGGCTCTGAGCTCCTTGGAAGAAGAGCGGGATATAAATGCAAATAAATAAATAGCACCAAAGTGTTACATCAAGTACTAGAGAAGGCCACTATATATGGCAGAGCACTTAAAATGGGTTTGGCTTACCTTAACTAGCATGGCCTTGTCCACTAGTGTGGAGTGATGGGTGAGTACCCCCCTAACCTTTGCTTTTAAAAAAACCTGTATTAGCTCCTCCTAAAATGGGGGGACATTAGATTGTTTTTCAAACAAATTCAAGGCTTGGGAAATTCTGCTCCCCCCCCCCCGACCTTTTGTTTATGATTCCTAGGCAATGAGTAGGAACAGCTCTGGCTTTTTTTAGAAACAGCAGTTTGTATAACTTGTTTCAGACAATGCTGCAGATGACTTTTCTCTCCTCCTCAACTTAGCTTCCCCCTACAGGGAGTACTTGGGACTTAAAACTATGCCTCAACATCACCTAGAGGAGGAAGCTAAATTCATGCTGCAGGAGTGTCTGAAACAAGTTGTTCAAGTTGCTGCTGTTTCCAGAGAAGCTAGCAGATTCATGAGGAAAGCTAGTGCAGAGTGTTTGCCAATGAACATACGAGTACAGAAATATTTTGTCTTCTGATCTTTTGAACACCCAAAATTATTTCCCAAGATGGAACCTGGAAAATGCTACTAGTATCACTAGTGTAGTGTAGTGTGCTAAAGCAGGCGATAGGTGGGGCTACATTTGCATGGCTTACGTATAAGCATATCCAGCCTCTGCACTTCCAAACTTCTAGTCTGAAGACATGCCAAACCAGGGGTTCTCAACCAGTGGTACTCCAGATGTTTGCTGAACTACAACTCCCATCATCCCCAGCCACAATAAAATGCAGCTTGGGATGATTGGAGTTTAAGTTCAGCAACATCTGGAGTACCACTGGTTGAGAACCCCTGTGCTAGATGGCACACATGGAACTAGTACATGTGATGACTTATATGCAGTTTCAATGTTTTTCATATGCAAGTGCTATTCCCAAAGGAAGTGTCTGAACAAACCCTACAGAAGTGAACAGGCTATGAATTCAGAGGGCTCAGATAAATTCGGTACCATTAAAAACCCGACCTCAGCAACAGTACAACAAAATGTATAAGTAGTGTTCTGTTTGAGAGCTCTTACCTCTATGAACTTGTTTAAGGTTGCATTGGTTGGATTGTGAGTTATAAGGAATCTCATATTCTTGTAAGTGATTTCCACAGGAGCTGGGCGATTCATTCGGGCCATGTTAATTTAGTTAAACTGGTACTACTTAGAATAAAAAAATTAAGACAATTGATGCAGAGAAACTTCACTAAAAGCCACTTGAAATTTTCAGTGCTGACAAGTATGATGTTGGGAGCAATGAAAAATGAAATGAACCTCCTAAACAAGAAGCAGCAATTCTTCAATCCAGTAATACTGAGGCAAAAAGAAAGGCAGTGCACAAAGGTTACCCCATCCAGGTCTGAACTCCTTTGTAAAAATGCTCTGCCAATTTCAATTCAACACGTCTTATCCTGGTAACCGCTCTTAAGGGGGCTTCTTGGTGGAGTAGTAATGAATTTCTACAGTTCACTTGTCTGCATAGAGGCCGTGCTGTGCCTGGCAGTAGTCCCCACTGCCCTTCAGAAACTCCATAAATGTGTGACCAAGAACACCACAGAACTGCTGCAAAGAAAAAGAAAATTACACTGATCAATGTCTGAAAAGGCATCTGTCCATTTAGCTTACTCTTAGGTAAATAAAGCAACAAAGGGAACAAAAGAGAGAACAAAGAACCAATACTTCATATGTTTAGCATTTTTCTTACCAAGTCTATTCCAAGCAAAAACCCCTACTTCACTGTATTCAACATTTTAATCAAGCTAGCAAATCAGCCAGGCAAGCAGGTGAGTGGTTAAGACTGATATTTTCTGGAAGTGACACGAGATTACTTCTTCCCATTTTGGAGCTCAAAAATATAGAGGCAAAAGGAATAATATTGGCCACAAGCTCTAAAGAGCTTGACCAAACCAACATGGAAATCTAGCTTTCATTTATCATAACAATTCTGTACTGTGAAATAAGATGTAAGGTCACCCACTAAGTTTCATGGCTAAGCAGGAATCTGAAATCTAATCTCAATAATTTTAATCCAAAAATACCTCTCACTGGCTAACTGAATGTGTGCCAGGTTCTCACCTTTCCTTTACAACTTACAACTCTTACATCTGTTGAGATAATGGCAAACTGCTATGTAGCACTTTGCCATTTGGAGAAAGGCAGGATGGCCCAGGTGAGCAGAACCATTCAAGGGTGAGTATCCTGTGAAATGTTACTTGCAAGAATGTTTTTCAGGAGTTCAAGCGAGCCTAACAGAATCTTCACACCCTACTTTTCTAAGTGAGACAAGTGTTACAGCTCATATCCCAAATTCAAGATAACAGAGAACCTAGCTGAGAAACAGACATTATAAATAAGAGTTGCACAACTTTGGCCCTCCTGCAGATGTTGGACTATGACATCCATCACCCCCAACTACTGGCCGCTGAGGATGATGGGAGTTGTAGTCCAAAAACAGCCAGAGGGTAAGGCACAGCCCTGATCCAGATCAACAAGTAGTGTTAAAAGAGTTACTTCCCAAAAGTACATAGGTGCTTGGGGATAAGATTTCCAGAAATCATCTAACAGAAAATGAACAGGCATTAGTAATGGCAATTCTAGCTGCATTAAGCAGGAAAACAAGATGCAAGAAATTATTATTGAGCCCTGTTCATGCCCAGCAAGACTTGATTTGGAAAAAGAATTACTCCATCCTGAGTAGCATAATTCAAGACAAGATATAAAGAATTCAGAAGACAGCTGAGAGCAATAAAAGTTTGCAAATTGAGAAGATTGCAGAGAACTGGATTTGATTAACCTGGCAATCATATGCTCACACATTTAGAACTGCTAAGCAAGGAGAAAAGTTGTTAATGAAAACAGAACACATAGAATGGTTTCAAGCTACAGGAACACAGAATTAGAGCACATTCCTATGCACACTTAGTGGGGGTGGAATAAACCCCACCCCCGGTTAAACACAACAAAGCCTACTTTGAAGCAACACAGATCTCCTTACAATAATGCTGTCAGAACAACCTTCTACACAGCAAGTTGTTTTTGGCATGCAGACAAACCCTGTTTGGCTTGCCCCCCAACTCCACCTAGCACTCAAGAACAAAGTTTTCAGCCTTTGTTAAGAGTACATGCTCTCCCCCAGTCAATCTGCACATTGGACCAGTTCAGATGTCACACAAAGCTTTGGTTAAAGACAGGCGCTGTGCAATATCAGTGTGTAAGCAAGCTCCCCCTCCCATCTCAAGTGTCCACTTCCTATCTAGGTGGGGCAAAAGCCAAGAATCGGTCATGACCCACCAAGCCCAGCTAATTCTAGCCTTACTTCAAAATATGCCAAGATTGGAACCACCAGGTTTTGAAGTTGGGCTACATGTTTTGGTGCATCTGGTTACGCCTGCACCACACACACTGGCCTGTGGACTTGAGTCATGAGAAAATATTACAGCATTTTATTGTGGAAAAGTGTTCATGACCATTGCTGGGCGAGCGCTCTCCTAACCCCGTTTTTCTGATTGTGTGTCTGCCGCAGCTGCTTGCAGCCATGGCATGCACACTCGGGGGAGGGGGGCTCCCAGTAATGTACCGTGCACTTGTGGGAGCAATAATGTGCCGTGGCTCCAGGGCAGTGTTCACTGTAACAGGGATTTCCAGATGTTCTTGACTTCAGCTCCCACAATCTCCAGCTGCAATGGCCTTTAGCTGAAGATTCTGGGAATTGTAGTCCACAACGTCCGAGAATCCCCGTTACAGGGAACAATGTCCGGGGACAGGGTGCTGCACGGTGGCACTTCCCTGCACCCAACCCCTGGAGCAGCTGGGCGAGGCACAGGCTGCCCACAGGAGAGCTACCACTCGTCTGGCCAGGCGATTCGCCCACCCAGAGAACTGCCACCGATTATCTGCTGGGAAGGTAAACTAAACCCTCCTTTCCTGCAGACCCATCTGAAGCTCTTCGCATGGATCAGATTGTATGAAGAGCACTATGAACCCCACCACCCACTGAGATTCATCAAGAGAGGTTCATTTGCAATTGCAAGGCACTCCCTGTTGAAATAAGAGCCTCCCCATCTCTGAGAACTTTTTAAAGGGCAGTTAAGTCTCTATTCAGCCAGACTTTTAATTAGATGCTGTTTTAATAGTTTTTAACATAAGTTTTTAATTATTGTAATGTTTTTAACATTTTATTTTGTTTGTATTGTTTTATTATAAGCTGCCCAGAGGCACAGGTTTTGGAGGTATACAAATGTGTCAAATAAATTCCATGTGGCAAGAGTGGTTAACTGAGGACTATGCAGACAAGATAAAGCATCATCTAAGTTTATCTTTAAAAACAGCTTCAAAACCAAAACCAAAAATGTGTACATATGGAGATCAAGCATTATAGTAGGCTATGCAAGTGTTTATGCATATTCAGTAGGATGTTTAAATAAGAGCCAGCCAGGACATCTAGCTTAGGCCTGAGCTGAAATGCCCCCCCCCCCCCATTCTGGCTGCCATATTTTCAGGGATGCATTCTGACAGTTTTTCAGGGGAGGAAAACTCACTACCACTCCTCCTGGCACCTGCCATTCCTACTACCTAGTCCTCTCCAATCAATGCTACCTCACACAATGTTGTTCTGGGAGGGGAAGGATATGGGTAAAAAATAATAATGGCAGGCCACCAGCAGAGGCTGCCATTTCCCTCCCAGGGCTCTGTTACAAGATGAGATGCACTCCCATGAAGATGCTAAGAAAAAGTGGCAACTAGCAGCCACCAGGAGGTGCCACTGCAGAAGAGGCTGTGCCAGCAAAATAAGTGTGTGTGTGGGGGGGGGGGGAATTTTGGTCAACATCCTACACAATTTCAAACCAGTTCTCAAATGAGCACATCTGGATCAGCCCTGGTCTAGCCAGCCAAAAATACCCAACAGCTGAACCAAAAGAATGGAGTTGTAGATGTGGACTTTGGGGGAGCACCTTATGCAGCAGATCGTTAGGTACACAAGAGATGCCCGTTGCTCATATTATATTTAAAATGATATTACATTAAAGATTAACAAGATGTATTCTAGTCCTGTGGATACAAAGGAGGAATACAGCAGGGGTGCTTGAAATTAGGATCATAAGATGAGAAGAAGTATGGACTGAAGATCCAAGAGCTATGGAAAAACCAAAGGACTGTATTCAGCACACACAGGGCAATGCATATGCTGGAAGGGAAATCTCTACATTCTGGAGATTAGTAGCTTCAAACAGAGTCAACTTCATACATTTTGCCAAGGCAGTATTGCAGTTGCACTGAACAGAGATGAGGGTTTTAATTAGAGATGTGTGAAACGTTTCAGTACAGAACGATCTGATTCAGGTACAGAACGATGTGATTTGTTGAAGTTTTTAAGGTTTTTCCTCAAAAGGTATAATGGAGGTTTCACCAGCCCCATAACTGTACTTGGGGGGGGGGGTGCTGGGGTGGCCCAGAGCGAGTGGTGGTGTAGTGCACATAGGGTGCCAACTACCCCCATGGGTTTCTAACCCATGGGGTACAGGGTTCTGTTGTTTCTGAAGTGTTCTGAGTGTAGATTCTCTGATAGCAAATGCGATTTAATACAAACAATGAATCCACTCGCATTTGCTATCAGAGAATCCACACTCAGAACACTTCAGAAACAAAACCCTGTACCCCATGGGTTAGAAACCCATGTGGGTGGTTGACACCCTATGTGCACTACCCCAGCACCCCCCAAGTACAGTTATGGGGCTGCTGAAACCTCCATTATGCCTTATGAGGAAAACCCTTAAAGAGGCGGAAACTTCAACAATTCGCCAAAAATCAGCCCTTTGCCCAATCCCTCTGCAATTTGGGTAGTAGCCTCCACCCATTAGGCACTACCACCCCACCCTTCCACCCCAGATCCCACTTTATGCCCCAAACACACTAAACCTCCAGATTCTGGTTAATTTGGATCCGAATCGAATCTGGATTGATTCGGATGGGTCAGATTCAGACCCAAAAACGAATTGGGGGTGTTTCGATTCTGATCTGAATCGAAACACCGAAAATCCGAATTGCAAGACCCTAATTTTAAGACAGTACCTGCTTCCCTATAAAGCTCACTGTATGATCTTGGGCCAGTCATTAACTGTCCATGGATCTCACAGGGCTGCAATCAAAGAGGAAGGGGTTAAGTCACCCCAGGGTCCTTGGAGGAAAGTCTGAACAGCAAAATGTTTAAAACTATGTACAGTGAGGGGTTTTATGTCAGTCCTCTACCAGAATAATGCAGCTTTGCCCCCGCAAAAAGTTGTGAATAGCAGCATTCACAGGCTTTAGAGGTTATATCTGCAACACATGGTTGTCCCACTAATTCAGGTATGTCAGTCTATAGAGTCTTAAGAGTTTTCTGCATGCAAGTGAATCATGTCCCTAAGTTCTCAGGTTTTGGAAGCATCAGGTCAGAACCAGCAAGTGAGCTTTGCTTCTCTACCTTATAACCAGTGTTCTCTCTAATGTGTTTAAAATGCATACTCACACATTTGATGTCCACTCAGTTAATTTTAGATCCTGCTCAGGTTTAATCAGGAAGGTCCTACTCTGAATGCATGCGCACACATACAGACTTGATACTGTCAGCCAGAACAAAACTCATTCTGCACACAGATTGGGGGGGGGGGGGGGAGAATGAGAACACACTACTTATAACTGGTAACTATTACAATCAGGTACTGTCCAGTAGTCTACATTTCTTCATGCCAGCTTAATGCTTCAAGACTAGATTCTCTCAACAAGCAACACAGAGCTCTACTATTTCACTGGAGTATTGTGGGGGGGGGGGGAAGAATAGCAAAACAAGTGTGTGGGTATTTAAGAGTTAACAATTAAGTTACATATTACTGTGACATATTGCAAAGAGAGAAGTTACAAGTGGTGTTTCTCTTATATTTAGCAGGGGAGAGCAACTGGCCCTGTCCAACCCCAGCACAGCATCTCTCCAGTGGCTGTTGCTGGTAGATGCCTTATTTATTATGATGATGATGATGATTTTTTAAGATTGTTAGCTCTTTGAGGACAGGGGAGCATCTTATTTATGTATTTACTTTTCTGTGTAAAGCACTTTATGAACTTTGGTTGAAGAGCAGTATATAAATATTTGTAGTAGTTGTAGAGGTTCTTTAGCACCTATGATCTCACATAAACCCTGTCAGGGGAAAACACTTTCCCCATCTACAGAGAGATTACGGCTGAGAAAAATGTGTCTCATCTAAAGCCATGTAGTAAACACCTGTGGGGTTTAGAGGTCTCCAAGCCAGCTTTGTCCAATGGTCAACATTTGTCTAAAATGTCACAACACCAGTGTCCAAAGGTAAATAACTTCCCCCAGAATGGTCACCTCTACCACAGCAAATACCAACCTTAAGAAAATGGTGTCATATTTTATGGGGAAGAGGAAAGTAGAGCCACTTTCTATGGGCAACTTTTTTTTTAAAAAAGGGAGGCCTCTCAGATGCCCAGGGCCAAACAGTTACCTGCCCCCAAAACAGCTACCCCCAATATTAAGAATGAACAAACACTCGCAGATGGTAACTCCCTTTCAGGCCAAGACAGCTTGGTTGTCATGGTTATATCAGAGAACTAAGATACCAAGATAGTGTTGAATTCTCAGCAGCATGCAATGGGGTGATAATTGCCAAGTTTTAATTCCAATAATCCAAGATGGTGCTGTTTCACAAATAAGAGTTCTCAAACTCTATGCACTGCAAATATAAACCAGTGACACCACCGTACTTAAAGAACACTGTCAGGCTTTGGGAAATACCCATTACAGAAGAAATAGCTTGCCTTAAGTTGTCTGTCATATACACCACCTCCATGCCACAGCTGTGGACTGTGTAAGGACACAGCAAGAAAAAAAAGCTCTACTTGCTTTGTATCCTTTGGTTTAGGAACTATGAGTGCAATGATGTGCAGCACTCATCAACCTGTTGATATATTCATCAATGTATCACATTCTAAAACAAGTCTTGCCTTTTCTGAGATTGGAAAGCATTAGCTAGTGCTTCAGAAAGTTAAGTGTTGACAAGTTTTGATTTGTTGTATGTATCCTGTGTGGGGATCAAGAACTAATACAGCATGCTTCTGAAACTCAGCTTGAACTATCTGTATGTTTCTCAGAGACAAAATAATCCAGATAATATACGTATGCTTCTTGGAATCATCAGGATACTTGGGAAATGACAAACTACTGCTCTCCTGGTCTACTGAAAGATGTTATGGGAACTAGCACTCTCTGCCTCCCATCCATAAATGTTAACACACTGCCAGACATTTTCTATGCAAACTTGCATGTTTCTACCTGGCATCAATGTATAAATTAGGCCACTAACAAGATTATACAGAAGTGCAAGCATAATCAATAGACAGCATCCAGCTCGTTCTATGTGTACAATTCCCAATTGTTTGTGCTGTTATGTAGAATTTGGACATGGATACAAGTGCCAGCCATTTTCATTACAGGCAAAAACAAGTTTGTTTACAGATCCCTCCAAGCTGTAAGTTGATTAGTCACCAATGACCAGCCTTTGCCACCTAGGCTCACATCACCATCATGGCTTTTCACCAATCAATCTAGCAAGTAGGTTACAAGCATCTCTCTCGGGTATGGCATTTATAGTTTATGTCTTGATGGCTATCATAATGCTCCATTTTTAAGATACATAGGTACAGTGCTGAGGAGTAAGAATACAAATAAAATAATCCAGGAGTAAATGCTCCAAAATCCACTGCCACCAAAAAGGCAACTTTCCAGTGGTGCCCTCAATGCATATTTTGAATTTGAACTAGAAGCAAGCACTTGAACTTAAAATCTTTCAAGGATTTCAAATTAGAATTTTGACAAGGACTACTGTAATTGAAGGGAATAGAAATAGTGGAGGCCATCAAGATGAGGTTTAGCACTGGTGGAAATACCGCTTCCTTCCTTGTAATTTGAGTCCACACTGACCACACAGTTTAAGGTTCGTTTCCTTTAAAAGCAAACTGGAAAAGTCTCAGGATTCTGAATATTGAACCTGTCTCATGCTTGCATAGTATGCAAGTGAAACCAAGCAAGAAGCATAATGGTTGTATATTAACAGCTAAGTTATCTGATATCTTTAACAGAAAAAGCCCATCCCCAAACCCAAATAAAAACCCATTTAAAGAAATGGCTGAGAGCAGCCACATTTGGGCTTTGTGCAGCATTTGATTTTCAGGAAGGTTTCTGCCATGTTGCAAAGTTTCAGACAGAAGAATCTTTCAACTCAGTGAGAACAGCCCCATTAGATGCCATAAGCAGTTATCAAGTTTAACCACCTGGGGTACTCCTGGAACAATCACACTCGAGGCACAAGGGTGTGGAAGGACATGTAAAGCAATAGGATGACATGGCTGAAAATGCCAGTAGGAAACTGATGCCTGGAGGAGCAGGAAGAAAACAAGAAAATAATGATAGCCTTGAGAGTTGTAGAAGAGTTGGATGAAGACAATGTATAGAAAGGAGAGAAAAGTAGGTATGGGAAGAAGGAGACAACTGAACAGGGAATGATAGCAGAAGGCATGTCTGAGGAGGTGGAAACTCAGTGGCTGGGAAGGGCAGCAGCCAAAATGGACATAAGCAGGCACAATATTCAGCACCATGAAATTAACAACTGCTGCTTCTAGTTTAAAAGTGAGGACTATGTCAAGCAACAGCAAGTAGTAGGTACTCCTCCCATTTGCAAGGGTACTTGTAAAGACACTGCATAAATTTTAAAAGTTCTCATAACTTGTGAGCTGCAGCAATTTTCAGTCAGGTTCCAACTTCTGCACACACAATGAATGTGAGATGTTGAAGATGCACTCTCTTCTACTAAGCTGATGTCACCCTTATTCTTTTGCTTGTAAGGCTGCAATAGTTGGCTACATGAAAGGCAGCATCTGATCTGTACAAAAGGAGTTGATGTACCTGATATCAAAATAGTACATACATAATACGAAACAAAGACTTGGTTAAAATGGCAATTAAGACAGCCATTTCTACTTCCTTTCTATACTTCCTAGGGCAAGCAAAAGAAAAACCATGCAAATATCTGGAAAAATCAACTTGGAAATGTCTTCTGTGAATTCCGATACCTTATGAATTGCTTTTTACAAGCAGCTGTGTGTTAGCTCATCGACTGTCCAGAAACACGAGAGACACAATCCTGTGACTCGGCCCAAAGAGGAGTGCTTAGTTAGCTCAACCCATAAATCGCTTCACCTTGCTTGCCACTTGATATGCCTCTCACATGTCGCACAAGCACGTATTTCCTCAAGCTGAAAGCAGCACAGTAGTGTTTACCCGGTGAGCACGGAGAGACAAAGAAGTCCTTGCCAGACAAGAGGTCAGGCTTTACTGTCTCTCTTCCCCACCAACCTGGAGAGAACTATAGAGGAGCTTGATTTCTGGCAGGCGTGTGCCAGGCATTTTTCGCCGCCTCCTGTGGTTTCCCCTCGCCGCCACCACCCCTTCCGGCGTGTGGATGCCCTCGTGCTCCTATCCCGTGAATGGAAGCGGCGTGCTGGCCATCTGCATGCAGACAGCGGTCAGGAGCGAAGGCCACGCCGACCCAGCCCGCCAGCTGGCCTCTCTGCCCCCCTCCGTTTCCACGGTGAGTCACACTCGGTAGCGCATCAGCCCTCAAGCTGCCTACGACATGCGTTGGGCGGGAGGGCGGGCCGACAGCGGCCCGGGCAAGTCTCGACTTGTTTCTGGGGGTGGGGGGGGGAGTGTGGGTATGTTTCGCGGGGATGGGGAAAGAGCTGTAATTCAGCGCCCCCGCTTCTTTTCTCGGGGTCTTGTCTGAACGCGGGCAAAGAGTGTCGCAGCCCGAGACAAGATGCTCAAGAAAGGCGTTCCTCAGTTTCCCCACCCGCCCACCCCGCTAGCGGCGAGTCGTGCCAGGAGCCAAAATACTGTACAGGAGAGACGAGTTCTCCACCCTAAGGCACTTTCAGAGATCATACAAGGCAGTCTGGTGTTGCCCCTTCGAACGCACGTACACGCGCGTGTATTTGTGAGCGAGCGTGGGGCACGTCCACGCCGCTTCGGGGCGACGTGGGGGATTCGAAACTGCGCCCTGAACAGGCGGAAGACAGACAGAGGCCGGCTGCTTTTCGTGTACGTGCCAGCGATCCCTTTGCGCTCTCCCTGCTACTTTGTTTCAGCTCTCGGCCGTAACAATAGCCCGCAGAGTTGAACAGGAGCCGGTGCGCACGACACACGTCATGCCTTTCCGGGCGCGAGCGAGGGTTCCCAGATGCAGTATTTCTTGCGGAGGGTGGCTACTGCTGCTCGCCGGCAGCCAGCAAGACCGGCACTTGCTGCGGGGGACCCCGATTCTTCCTTCCTGCTTTCTTGTTTCCCCCGCAGTGAGGCTCCCACTCTTTTCTCCAGACAGACGGTGGCGGCGCCTCCCGGCCGAAACATTGCCAGCCACCCTGGTGTCATCTCCCCCGCCCCATGAAAAAAGCGCCCCCCGCCGCCGCCTCCCTTGCCACGTCCAACATCTACGACTGCCAGCCAGCATATTGCAGTAGTGGCGGCAGCCCTGCTCCTGACTGAAGCTGGACAGCCGGAACCACCGCGTGGAAGAAAACCCCAAGAACAGAAGCGACGAGGGGGAGAGGAAGAGAGAAGCAGCGGCTGTTGCGGACAAGAAGGGAGGCTTTGTGCGGCACGGCAGCGCCTCAGCTCGGGTGGCACGCTTCCCCTCCGCCCGCCCGGTGGAAACGCCGCGATTGCGACCCGAGGAACAAAGAGACCAACATGGAGGAGAAGGACGGAGGCGCGCGAAGGGGTCGCGGGGAAGAACAGAGAGGCGAATCCGCCCGCCCGCTAGTTACTCACAGGAATATGGTTACTCATTGAAGACTGTAGCCTGATCATACAGCCTGGGTGCTGGGGGCGCCACCGCCGAGGGCAGGAAGAACTGAGCCGGAGGAAAGAGAAGGCGGCGGCCGCGGTGGTGGTGGTGCCGGAGCAGGGCGGCGACGGTGGACCATACAGGGCGCGGAGGAGATGAGGAGCGCGGCGTCGGCTGCAGCTGACGACGGTGTTGCTAACGCGGCACTGACGGCAGAAAGGAAAAGAGGAGGGAGGAAAAGGCGCCTGGGCTCCCTCGCGCAAGGCAAGTCAAGGGGACGGGGCGGGCGGAGATGTCGAAGCACCGCCTCTCGTTCTCCAGATCGTGGTCATGAGACGCGCCCCGCCCCCTCTCCTAGGCCTTCAGCTCCGACGCCTGCCTGCGTCACAAATGCCTCTCGCCGAATGGCACCAGTCCCCGACCAATCGGAGTTCTCAGAAGCCGTGGAGCTGCCATGACCAGGAGTGTGGCGTTGGGCGGGGACTGCCGAAGGTGCTTTGGGGCGGGGGAGAAGAGAGAGAGGGGCGGAGGAAGCCGGCGGGAACCGGTTAGGAAGCTAGCGAGCCAGAGGTGGTCCGGCAGCTGGCCAGTGGGGAGGGGTAGAGCAAGCGTCCCCTCTGATTGGGCCTGTTGCTGCTGGGGGGTGGGGGGCTCCGCCTGCTCTCTGGTTGCACTGCATGGTTTGGGAAGATTTGAGCAAGAATTCTGCTGATCAGGGCGCGCATTGGCTTGGCTTCTGTGTTGAACCGGTTCCAGAGGGGATAGCTTTGTTAATCCCTTTTAGCAAAACACACACACCAGATTGTAAAAGATTAAGGCTGCAATCCTATGCACGCTTACCTGGGAGTAAGCCCCGTTGAGCACAGTGGGGCTTTCTTCTAAAGATGCATAGAATTGCATTTATAAGGCTACATACTTACTTGGAAGTGAGCCCCATTGAATTAGGGCGTAGTTCCCAGTTGGCGTGGATAGTATTGCGCTACACGAGATCTATGCCCAGAGTGATAGTCTTTCTCGACAAGAGGTTGATGGATTTTGACTAAATTCTGTTGCCTTTCATGGTGACAAGTTCTCGAGGGGATAGCCGCTTTTGTTCGTTTCGGAAAACACAAAACGAGTCTTGTTGCACCTTAAAAGGCTAACAGATTTATTGTAGCATAGATGGAAATGTATCAGTCTCATGCCAGCTAAGGTTAACATTTCATGAATCAAAGTACACTCTAAACCATGAAAGCTTGTGCTACATTAATCCTGTTAGTCTTTTAAGTGCCACAACAGTATTCTTTCTCCTATTGAACCAGTTTAAGGCTGCACTGCCATCTTTGCAGCTGACAGTTTTAAAGTTTATTGCATAGGCTCCAACTGTCCCTATATAACAGATAGTCCCCATTTTCTGGAATCTGGCCCTAATAAATCAGTGGCTGACAACCTAACTAAATTTACTCAAGGAAATCCCTCTGAATTTAAAAGGATATGCCTAACTTTTTCTTTCAATTTCAATCGGACATTCTTGAGTAAATTGGGTCAGGATGTCAGTCACTCTTCCTATCTTGTGTCTGTTTTTGGTTCTTGGGAATATCTTGTTCATTTCTCTTCTCCACACACACACACACACACACACTGCCACACTTGTTAGAAATGCCATTCTTCAGGATTCAGCTCCTGCCCCCAAGTCTCTAGAAGTTAAATCTCCAAGTTGGTGGGTGGATGCATCATGTATCTTGTGCACTGTATGTAAATAGGTGCTATATGCAGTGTAGTCTCTATTTTTATCTGTAAAATGGTGGAGGATTCATTAATGTTATCTGTATGTTAACATATGTGGCCTGATCCTGTGCATATTAACTTGGAATTCAGACTGCAATGCTAACCTTATTTGTTAGGTTGTAAACCCCATTGAACATAGTGCAAGAGACTTCTGAGTACACGCATTGGATTGTTCTGTAAGGCAGCAATTCTGTGCACACTTTCCTGGAAGCAAACCTCACTGAACAGAATGGGGCTCATTTTTGAGTAAGCCAACAATAATTTTGGATTTTGTAATTTTGGATTACACAATAAGACCGA
Source organism: Hemicordylus capensis (assembly GCF_027244095.1). Taxonomy (NCBI): domain Eukaryota; kingdom Metazoa; phylum Chordata; class Lepidosauria; order Squamata; family Cordylidae; genus Hemicordylus; species Hemicordylus capensis. The sequence goes on along the minus strand of NC_069657.1, from coordinate 299,130,877 downwards.
CTGGGTTCAATGAGGCTTATTCTGAAATGAGGCTGCAATCCTATATTCACATGTGTAAGTGCCATTGAACTCAGTAAGTCACATTGAACTCAGACTGGTTGGGTTGTAAGTGTGCACATGGTTGAGTTAGGAACATAGGAAGCTGCCTTATACCAAGTCAGACCATTGGTCCATCTAGCTCAGTATTGTCTACACAGACTGGCAGCAGCTTTTCCAAGGCTGCAAGCAGGAGAGGAGAGCTGGTCTTGTGATAGCAAGCATGACTTGTCACCTAAGCAGGGTCCACCCTGGTTATATATGAAAGGGAGACTAGAAGTGTGAGCACTGTACGATATTCCCCCTCAGGGGATAGAACTGCTCTGAGATGAACATCTAGGTTCCAAGTTCCCTCCCTGGCTTCTCCAAGATAGGACAAGATTTTTTTATTGAACCAACAAACTACCAAAGCATACTGTCCAAGATAGGGCTGAGAGAGATTCCTGCCTGCAACCTCGAAGAAGCCACTGCCAGTCTGTGAAGACAATACTGAGTTAGATGGACCAGTGGTCTGGCTCAGTATATGGCAGCTTCCTATGTTCCTAGTCTCTCTCAGCCCTATCTTAGAGATGCCAGGGAGGGAAATTGGAACCTAGATGCTCTTCCCAGAGTGGCTGCATCCTCTAAGGGGAATATCTTACAGTGCTCACATGTAGTCTCCCATTCAAATGCAAACCAGGGTGGGCCCTGCTTAGCGAAGGGGACAAGTCATGCTTTCTACCACAAGAATTCTTCTGAATTCTACTGATTGTTTCCCCATTGCTGATTTTTGGTTCTTGCCTTTACTCTTATGGTACTTGCAGCAGTAACTAAATTTGTATCAGTCACACAGTTCCACAGGAGATTAACAAGTGCTTCCCCTAATTTCCCCCCATACCCATTTCATATACAGAGGCTATTCACATGGATGTGCAAAATCGGGCTCAGGAAGCCCGGCCCAGTTTTGCACATGTGCATGAACCACCGGGATCTGGCCCGATCCCGGCAGCACCACAGCAGCAAACCCGCCTACAAATCCTCCCCTTAAAAAACCCCTGTTTTTCTGCTCGTGTCAGCTGCGGCTACTTGCAGCCACGGCTGGCAGACTCGGGGAGGGGGGATCTCATAAGAACATAAGAACAGCCCTGCTGGATCAGGCGCAAGGCCCATCTAGTCCAGCATCCCATTTCGCACAGTGGCCCACCAAATGCTGCTGGAAGCCACAGGCAGGAGTTGAGGGCATGCCCCCTCTCCTGCTGTTACTCCCCCGCAACTGGAACCCAGAGGCACTCCTCCCCCAAGGCTGGAGGTGGCCTATAGCCCTCCGACTAGTAGCCCTTGATGGACCTCTCCTCCATGAAATTATCCAAACCCCTCTTAAAGCCATCCAGGTTGTTGGCTGTCACCACATCTCGTGGCAGAGAATTCCACAAGTTGATTATGCGTTGTGTGAAAAAGTACTTCCGTTTGCTCGTCCTATATTTCCTGGCAATCAGTTTCATGGGATGACCCCTAGTTCTAGTGTTATGGGAGAGGGAGAAGAATTTCTTTCTATCCACTTTCTCCACCCTATGCATGATTTTATAGACCTCTATCATGTCTCCCCGCAGTCGTCTTTTTTCTAAACTAAAAAGCCCCAGGTGTTGTAGCCTAGCCTCATAACAAAGGTGCTCTAGGCCCTTGATCATCTTGGTTGCCCTCTTCTGCACCTTTTCCAGTTATACAATGTCCTTTTTTAGATGTGGTGACCGGAATTGTACACAGTACTCCAGGTGTGGCCGCACCATAGTTTTGTATAAGGGCATTATAATATTAGCAGTATTATTTTCAATCCCCTTCCTAATGATCCCTAGCATGGAATTTGCCTTTTTCACAGCTGCTGCACATTGAGTCGACACTTTCAACCATGACCCCAAGATCCCTCTCTTGGTCAGTCACCATCAGGTCAGATCCCATCAGCATGTACTTGAATTTGGAGTTCTTCGTCCCTATGTGCATCACTTTACACTTGCCAACATTGAACTGCATTTGCCATTTTCTCGCCCACCCACCCCAGTTTGGAGAGATCCTTTTGGAGCTCCTCACAATCTGTTATGGATTTCACTACCTGAAAGAGTTTGGTATCATCTGCAAATTTGGCCACCTCGCTGCATACCCCAACTTCTAGATCATTTATGAATAAATGAAAAAGCACCGGTCCCAGTACAGATCCCTGGGGGACCCCACTTCTTACTTCCCTCCATTGTGAAAACTCTCCATTTATACCTACCCTCTGTTTCCTGTCTTTCAACCAGTTAGCAATCCACACATGTACTTGTCCCCTTATCCCATGACCGCTAAGTTCCCTCAGGAGTCGTTGATGAGGAACTTTGTCAAAAGCATTTTGGAAGTCCAGGTATACTATGTCAACTGGATCACCTTGATCCACACACTTGTTGACACTCTCAAAGAAGTCCAAAAGGTTGGTGAGGCAAGATTTACCTTTGCGGAACCCATGCTGGTTCACTCCCAGCAGGGCCTGTTCTTCTATGGTGCTTTACAGTTTTATCCTTGAGGATGCTTTCCATCCATTTGCCTGGAACTGATGTTAAGCTAACCAGCCTGTAATTTCCCGGATCACCCCTGGATCCCTTCTTGAAAATCGGTGTTACATTTTCTACTCTCCAGTCCTCTGGTACAGAACCTGATTGCAGGGATAAGTTATATATTTTAGCTAGGAGGTCGGCAATTTCACATTTGAGTTCTTTGAGGACTCTTGGATGGATGCCATCCAGCCCTGGTGATTTGTTAGTTTTCAGTTTTTCCAGACAGTTTAGAACATCATCTCTCGTTACTTCTATCTGGCTCAGTTCTTTAGCCACCATCCCCGAAAAGCCTGGTTCAGGAACAGATAAATGCTCAGTATCCTCTGCCATGAAGACGGATGCAAAGAACTCATTTAGCTTCTCTGCAACCTCCATATCCTCCTTAATAATCCCTTTCACTCCCTCATTGTCTAATGGTCCAATTGCCTCCCTGGCAATTTTCCTGCTTCTGATGTATTTAAAGAAGTTTTTGTTATTCCCCTTGATGCTTTTAGCTAAATGTTCCTCAAACTCTCTTTTCACCTCCCTTATTGTTGCCTTGCATTTCTTTTGCCAGAGTTTGTGTTCCTTTCTGTTCTCTTCATTTGGACAGGTCTTCCTATTTCAGAAGGAAGTCTTCTTCCCTTTTATGGCTTCTTTGACAGTACCCGTTAGCCATGCTGGCATCTTCCTGGACTTAGTGGTACCTTTCCTCTGTGCTTCTAGTATTGTGGTTTTGAGTAAACTCCATGCACTCTGGAGCGAAGTGACTCTCCTGATTTTCCCTTTCAGCTTCCTTTTCACCATACTCCTCATTTTAGAGAAGTCTCCTCTTCTGAAATTCAAAATGTCTGTGTTAGACTTCCTTGGTGATTCTCTCCCCACATGTATGCTGAATTTGATGGCACTATGGTCACTGTTCCCTAAAGGGTTGATGACACTGACATCACGCACCATTTGTGCATGCACTTGCACAGCCCATTATTGGAGCTCTGGAGGACAGGGCGACATGGGACGGTGTGTCCCAGCACCCCAACCCTCAGAGCTGCTGGCAGCAGCCGGTGCTCATCTGGGTGGGCGATCCGCCTGCCCAGGGAAGGCAGAACCATCATCTGTGGGGAGCTGAGCACTTTCGGGCTTCCTCCCTGCAAACCAGGTAGCCCTTTCTCACTGCATGCTTGTGAGAAAGAGTTCACAGAATAAATATGTGGCTATTTTACCCTAGAAACAAGCAGCAATTGAATGGCTGCTGCATCTGGAAAAGGCACTCAAATTGTTTCATCACAGAATAAATAAGTAGTTTCCCTGCATTAATGAACCCTACTTGTTGTCCCACTAAATGGTTTATTGCTAGATTTTCTACTGCCAGTGTAAGTTAGAGTGTCTTTGAGAGTGTCAACAACCTTTATGTGGCTAAAAGTGATCCAGTTGACACAGTATACTTGGACATCCAAAAAACTTTTGACAGAGTTCCCCACCAAAGGCTCTTTATACTTAGCAGTCATGGGATAAGGGGACAGGTTCATGTGTGGATTGGTAACTGAAGCGGCACAACGGGAAAATACTTGACTAACAAGCACAAGGTTGCCAGTTCGAATCTCCACTGGTATGTTTCCCAGACTATGGGAAACACCTATATTGGGCAGCAGAGATTTAGGAAGATGCTGAAAGGCATCATCTCATACTGCACAGTAGGAGACAATGGTAAACCCCTCCTGTATTCTACCAAAGAAAACCACAGGGCTCTGTAGGCACCAGGAATCGGAATCGACTTGACGGTACACTTTACTTATGTGTGGATTAGTAACTGGTTGAAAGACAGGAAACGGAGGGTAGGAATAAATGGAGGGAAGTTGGAAAGGGGTCCCTCTGGGACCAGTGCTCTTTAATTTGTTCATAAATGATCTAGAAGTTGGGGTAAGCTAAGCAGCCAAGTGGCCAAATTTGCAGAAGACGCTAAACTACTTTGGGTAGTGAAATCCACAACTGATTGTGAGGAGCTCCAAAAGGATCTCTCCAAACTGGGTGAGTTGGTGACAAAATGGCAAATGTGGTTCAGTGTAAGCAAGTGTAAAGTGTAAAGATGCATACTGGGGCAAAAAAACCCAACTTCACATATATGCTGCTGTCAGTGACTGACCAGGAGAGAGATCTTGGGCTTGTGGTAGACAGCTCATTGAAAGTGTTGACTCAGCTGTGAAAAAGACCAATTTCATGTTAGGGATAATTAGGAAGGGGAGTGAAAATAATATTAGAATTTTGTAATGCCCTTTTACAAATCTGTGATGCAGCCACATCTGGAGTACTGCGTACAGTTTTGGTCATCGTATCTTAAGAAGGATATTGTAGAAATGGAAAAGGTGCAGAAGAGGGCAAGCAAGATGATCAAGGGTCTGGAACACCTTCCTTATGAGGCAAGGCTATAGCATCCGGGATTCTTTACTTTGGAAACGAATAAGGGGAGACATGATTGAGGTGTATAAAATTATACATGGAGTGGAGAGAGTGGACAAAGAGACATTTTTCTCCCTCTCTCACAACACGTGAAGCAGGAGTCATCCCATGAAACTGAAGATCAGGAAATTTAGGACCGACAAGAGGAAATACTTTTTTTCACACAGTGCATAATTAATCTATGGAATTCTTTGCCATGGGATGCCATGAAACCAGCTTGGATGGCTTTAAAAGGGGCTTAGACAAATTCATGGAGGACAGGTCTATCAATGGCTACTAGTCTGGTGGCTGTGGGCCACCTCCAGCCTCAGAGGCATGATGCCTCTCAATACTACTTGCAGGGGAGCAACAGCAGGAGAGATGGCATGGCCTCACCTCTTGCCTGTGGGCTCCTCAGAGGCATCTGGTGGGCCACTGTGTGAAACAGGATGCTGGACTAGATAGGTCTTGGGCCTCATTCAGCAGGGCTGTTCTTATGTTCTTAAGTTCCACAGAGGACGCATAAAAATGTAAAAGATGCTTTCTGGTACAACTCATTAGTCCTGGTATCTGTTTCTTTGTCTAGGAACAGTTTTGGAATGTAGGAAATAATAAAGCTTATTATTGATCTGGTTTATAGCCTTTACAAAGGATAGCCTTTATAAAGTTTGTAGCTTTTATAAAAGATCAGCCTTTATAAAATGGTAAGTCATAAAAGGTGGGACTGAACATGCACAGAATGCCTTTCCCTCACAACTTGTCTTCACTTGGGATGAATGGGAGGTGCTTCCAGTGCAGAGGATGTGACATCCACTTTGAATCCCAGCACCTCTCATTTTAGAAATGAAACACTCTTGCAGCAGGATACTATTGCTGAAACAAAATGCCACAGAGCTGCCTGGAGTGTGAATAGGGCTGCAAATGTGTATGAAAGGCTGAAATTCTATGCATGGGAGGAGAGCTGGTTTTGTGGTAGCAAGCATGACTTGTTCCCTTTGCTAAGCACGGTCCACCCTGGTTGCATACAAATGGGAGCAGTGTTCCCTGTAACAGAGATTCCCAGTTGTTGACAACGGCCCCCATAATTCTCAGCCAAAGGCCATTGCAGCAGGGGATGGTGGGAGCTGTAGTCAACAACATCTGGGAACATCTGTTACAAGAAACACTGAATGGGAGACTACATGCATGAGCACTAGATAAGATATTCTCCTTAGGGAGTTATTCCCCAAGATTCCTGCCTGCAACCTTGGAGAAGCCGCTGCCAGTCTGTGTAGAGTAGAAAATACTGAGCTAGGTAGACCAGTGGTCTGACTCGGTATATGGCAGCTTCCTATGTTCCTAAGAGAAGAAATCTAAATGTCCCCCACCCCGCATATGCCATTCAATGCCAAAGGCTTATTTCCAAACCTATTTCTGTTGACATCAGACCTGAAAACTACTATCTATGAACATGAGAGGCCACTTTGCATTGCAACAACACCTACAATTCAGAAAGAACTTGAAAGCATCTTTAGGAATGTGTTTGCTAGATGGACCCAGAGATTGTTTCACACCCTGCAGGCAGGCATCTTTATTATGGATAGAATCTGACTATGCGGAAATGCATTTGGCATTGCTAAAATTGCTAATAGAAATGCATGTGCAAGATGACCAGTGGCTGTTTACCAGATAAATTCTTCACATACCTGTTTGTGCATCAGCCTCACCCATTTAGACAATGGCCTCTATAGAGTTTCATGATTTCAACAGGGAGTAACTGATTTTAGGAACATAGGAACTTAGGAAGCTGCCATATACTGAGTCAGTCAGACGATTGGTCTATCTAGCTCAGTATTTCACAGACTGGCAGTGGCTTCTCCAAGGTTGCAGGCAGGAATCTCTCTCAGCCCTATGGTCTCAGCTATTCCCTCACTGAGGGGGGGGGGGAAGCTCTTTGACTCATCCTGTAAGGATAGAAGAGGTCAGAGCAGTTATCTCAGTGGGAAAGAACACATCGGCCCAGGCCTGATGGTCTGACATGGCCTTTCTATAAGATTTACGCAGACCAGCTACTACCAGTTTTAGTAAAATTATTTAATTTTGTCCTAGACAATGGGCGTTTAAATAGGTCTTTTGGGGATAGCCTCTTAATTTTTTTCTCCAAGAAAGGTGACACCACTTTACCACAAAACTGGAGACCGATAACCCTCACAAATATCGATTACAGAATCTTTGCCAAAATCCTAAATAATAGATTGGCAAAGTGGCCCCTAAATTGGTCCACAGCTTGCAGACAAGCGCTATCTTGGGAAGAAAGATGACAGATGCATTGTGTCTGCTGAGAGAACTTTTTTACTCTATAAAGAATGAAAGTTGGAAAGGTCACCTCCTCTTATTGGATCAAGTTAAGGCCTTTGACAAAGTGAACCACAATTATCTGTGGACATTGTTGAAAGCTAAAGGTATACCACCCCTCTTCATTACTTGGATACAGCTGCTCTATACGAATGCAAAGGTGACACCACAGATTAATGGATGGTGGGGCAACCCGATCATTTTGCATTTGGGTGTCCGCCAAGGATGCCCACTGAGCCCATTACTTTATGTTTTTGCCCTGGATCTGATCCTGATCAGGATTCAGAGAGAACCCCATCTGCAAGGACTCTCTGTCTCTATCCCTCCGCCCTGCGAGATCTTCCCGGGAGGGAGGAGGAGGGAGAGTGATGGGATAGCCCAACCACCTGTCCACTCAGAACTGCATTCTGAGTTTAGGGTAGAATTTGTAGCTCATGCCGATGATGTTACATTACTGTTATCGAATGAAAATGAAATCTCTGTAATACTAGACCTCTTCTGGGAATATGGCAAGATCTCGGGCTCAGAATTAAATGCTGACAAAAGTGTATTTGTTAAAATGGACCCCGGACTCCAGCAACTCTCGTGCCTACCCATCTCTGAATGTAAAAGCGAAGGGGCCTTAGAGTCCAAACTGAAGTGGATAGATACAGTAAACATTTTGGGGATTGAATATGGGATTAAGGAAAAAGTCTGGGGGGGAAATTGGACAGATTGGGAAGAAAAAGTAATGCTTAAAATCACCATGTGGAAAAAATGCAGCCTTGCCATGTACCAGAAAGCAGTTTACATCTGGACTTACCTGATACCCCCGGTGCATAACCTGGCGGTAGTCTATCCTCCCCCGCTCGATCTCCTTCGGAGAGTTGAAAGCCAGATCTTCCGTCTAGTATGGCACACAGCGTCCTTCCCTTTGGCCCATGCGGTAGCATTTAAGGAGGTTGAGCGGGGAGGCCTAGCCCTACCTGCCCTGCAACCCTATTTCGTAACTGAATTCATATCCTACAATTTTGGAAACTGGATTTTCGTGGATGTCCATAATATGTCCAACCTCCTGCAAAAAACCTGGGTCTTGCTTTTCACTCTGCATTGGCGCAAGTCAGCATGGGGCATAGCATGGTGGGGGAAAGGATCTTTCAATGGTAATATCACACAAGTATTAAAAAGAGAACACCTGGACTACTTGAGAGATTTGTTATTCACACTTTAAAAATGGAAGGTTGAACCGGATCTATTTAGAGGATCCTCCTCAGTTAAGCAGCTAAGGAAAACAATTTATGGAGAGATTCTAGAAGTGGGTTTTTAAAAACCTGATTTAGAACGTAAACGCTACAAACACTGCACTTCACAGTACTTGTTGGAACCCGATCACCCTATCGCTTTCTTTAACGAGAAAAAAGTCCCTTTCCATTTATGGGAAACAAGGTGGCGTTTATACCACCAAGTACTACCACTTAATGTGGCTAAGCCATGGCTCCCAGAGGACCAGAAAGAGTGTCCTAAAATCACCTGCAAACAGAAAGCTAGTGAGCTAGGCAAAACATTCAGGGAAACCCATTCACATTTCTTAAAAGAGTGTGTGGTAGCCAAAAGATTGTGGCAGGGAGTAAGCAAGTTGTTAGAGTGGCCTGATTTGGAAAAACAGACTTGGGAAGAATTAAACTCGGGTTTGAGCGATAAAACCTCCTTTTGAGGTCCCAGAAAGAAACCTTCAAGGAAACGGGACGGAACGGGTGCCCTCATACTAGGGAATTGGAACGTTCCCCTTCTCGTAATCAGGTTAGTAAACCTGTATGTCATTTATGCAATGCTCCTGCATAGGAATAGGGAGGGAAGACGCAACCAAGAGGTTCACGCGGATGAGACAGTAAATCTCTTCTGGAAAAGTTTGTATGGTTATGTTCAAAAAGACAAGTGTATCTCTTCTAAACAGCAATGGGACAAATTATGGAAATGGACGTTGGATGTAAACCCCCCCCCCCGATTACCTGATGTGCCTTGTAATCCCCCATCCCTGAGTTACAGTACTACCTGCATATACTTCATAACCTTGTGGGTTTCCAAATCCTTGTGTGTAAATCTTTGTAGATATATGATGTACAAACAACCACTTTGTATATAATTGTGCTTTGGCAATGTACTGTATGCTTTGGTAGTTTGTTGGTTCAATTAAAAAATTTTGTCCTATTAAAAAAAAAAAATCTTGTCCTATCTTGGAGAAGCCAGGGAGGGAACTTGAGACCTTCTGCACTTCCCAGAGCAGCTTCATCCCCTGAGGGGAATATCTTGCAGTGCTCACATATCAAGTCTCCCATTCATATGGAGCCAGGGCAGACCCTACTTAGCTATGGGGACAAGTCATGCTTGCTACCACAAGATCAGCTCTCCTCTCCCAAACTAATTTTAAAACTTTTTAAATTTAAATTTTAAATTTAGATTTTAAAACTAATACTTTAAAACATGCAGGTTTCCTCTGCTCTCTACTGCTTTTTTGCAGAATTCTTGATGCTTCATTTGTGATTGAGTAGAACTATGCAGAGATGTGATTGCTGAAAACATATTTCCTTATTTTAAAATCTTCTCTATGACAATCTTGGGGTAGCAGCATGAATTGTCCCCTTTGCTAAGCAGGGTCTGCCCTGATTTACATTTGAATGGGAGACTAAATGTGTGAGCACTGTAATATATCCCCTTTAAGGGGTGGGCTCATTCTGGGAAGAGCATTTGCATGCTTGTATCAGTAGCAGCTCGTGAACGTGCCGCTGGGGGGGCAGCGGGAGGCTCTTTAAGGGAAGAGAAAGTAGCTACTTAACTCTGCAGCATGCCTTCCAGCAGCCCCTGCGGCAGGGAATCACTGCCACCACTCACCTGGCTGCTGGCGGGGACTCGGCTCTGTTTATGCCAGGTGAGTGGCGGTGGCAATTTCCCGCTGCAGGGTATGTATGTTCCAAGTTCTCCAAGTCTTGGGGACCCGGGGATCTCCAAGATAGGGCTGAGAGGGACTCTGCCTGCAACCATGGAGAAGCCGCTGCCGGTCTGTGTAGACAATACTGAGCTAGATGGACCAAGGGTCTGACTCTGTATAAGGCAGCTTCCTATGACATTTCTCCAATCCACATTTTCAAGGGTTTTCTGAACACAGCCCTTACAAACTTTCTGAACTAGAAACCAGACCCAGATGTTTGTTTCTAGTGCTATACTTGTGCTAGCTCTGATCACCATGGCCAGGAGTTGTACAATAAATGTGAAAAGGGTCAGCTGTCCAAAGATTCTGCCCCCCCCCACCCCCGCAAAAGGTGGAATTTCTGTTGTGGAGATTTTTACACACACCATTATCTTCCCCAAATGGTGAGAAATTCCAGGGGTGCAGTGCTTCTTGGATTTTGTGGAGGAGAGCTAATGGGAAGCTTCTGGTGTCTTTGTAATATTTGGATTATTTGCAGATATCCAAGCTGAACATTAGACGGAGTTGAAACAGCACAGCAGTCATACAAGCAACAACAGGTTACATAAGATCCCTAGAGAGAAAACCCTGCGCCCTGCTTCAGTTCTTTTCTCAGCTTCTCAGTTCCAATCTTCCAGCAATCAGTCTCTCTCTCTCTCTCTCTCTCTCCCCCCCCCCCGCCACCTCCTTTCCCTATGAACAGCTCTCTCTGTGTTATTCAAGCTGCTGCTTTTATTTTGTTCCTTAACACACATGAGGGCAGGCAGGGAAGAATCACTTTATACTCTCACATCAACCCCTCTCATCAGGTGGATGTGGCTTCCCTCGTCCAGTCCAGTGTACTTCCAAGCCATTAACACCTCTTTCTGAGGCATCAACAGGCTTCCTGGACTATCTATATTATTAATTCTCCAAGATGGGCCATGCGTGGCGACGTGGTAGAAAGGAGGCGATTGGCTGACAGAGGGGGAGAGAGTCCCAGAGCAGCAGGGAGTTTTGCGGGGCGGCTAGAAAGCAGTTTGACAGTTCGCTCAGAGGCGCTGTGAAGCAGCAGGGAGCTCTGAGGCTGGGGGCGGCTTCGGGAGCTGGACAGTTGGCTCTGGGGGCTGCAGGCGGCAAGCAGTTGACTGAGCTGTGCCATGAAGCAGCAGGGAGCTTGGAGGCTGTCGGGCGAGTGGGCGACAGTCGCTGGCAGTGGCGGGGGAAGCAAGGACTGCGAGACAGAGATACAAAGACGGAGGACAGAGAGCACGAGCGAGAGACTTGGGGGTGGCGAGAGCAAGTGAGAGCATTGTGGGAGTCGGCGAGAGCGAGCAAGAGCGTTGGGGCGGTGAGAGTGAGCGAGAGCATTGTGGGGGGTGGCAAGAGCGAGTGAGCGAGAGCATTGTGGGGGGCGGCGAGTGCGAGCGAGAATGTTGTGTGGGCAGTGAGAGTGAGCGAGAGCATTGTGGGGGTGGTGAGAATGAGCGAGAGCATTGTGGGGGGCGGCGAGAGCAAGTGAGAGCAGTGTGGGGAGTGGCGAGAGTGAGCGAGAGCGTTGTGGGGTGGGTGGCAAGAATGGGCGAGAACATTGTGGGGGCGGTGAGAGCGAGCAAGAGATTTGTGGGGCGGCGAGACCGAGTGAGAGTGTTGTGGGGATGGGATGCCACAGGCTCAGTGCACAACTGCACAGATGCTTTGTGCAGGATCAGCGAGTTAGCCAGTATTTTGCCAAACAAAAAGATGACAACTTTGTATAATGCTTGTACAGTTAATATTGGTTATTGTAACAATACTTTGCTGATGGAGAATTGTGGTATTTCCTATCTACCGTACATCTAGTTTTCAGTACTCCATAAAAATGTGATTGTGTGGGTGTAATGTGATTGTAAGGGTAACCTTACTGGCTAGTGCTTGGGACATTACTGGTGATGAGAAACACCTTTGAAAGTGAACATTTCACATTGCACTACACAACCACATACAATTGTATATTTTAAACAAACAGAGACAAAAGCCTGGGCAAACAATAAACAGTAGGATTCCATGTTTCCACTCTAGAAGCACCAGCACACAATTTTATGAGTTTGTTTTTTGTTTTTAAAAAAATGGAGTTCTAAATTGGACGTGTGCTTCCTCTGTAACACTAGGATGCAGATTTTCTTTTGCCTATATTTTTTAAATAAAGTATGTACAGATGACTTCCCCTTGCAGCATGGCTATTCTCTCTTTGGCAAGGCTAACTTCCATACCCAGCCACCCCGCCCATCCCCATGCTCGGGGTAATGATGACAACAAATTGCGCTACTATTTATTTATTTAACGTATTTGTATACCACCCCAAACGCAAGTCTCAACAAGTTTACAACAGTGGTTTACAAGTACAAGTACTGGATTGGAGCTTTCACTTGTGTAGAACCATGTTCCTCCTTTTGTCTGGAAAAGCTGATTCAGAGCCCTTTGAGGACAGAGGTAAATCCTATCCAGACATTATTCTTTTAAAAGCTGTACGCAAGTGCACCCCTCCAAAGGTGCCTGAGCCTGCTGATCATGGAAAAACCTACCCTAATAGTTACAGCATTTGCTTTTTCAGACTAATGCTGTGGTGAGCGTGAAGTGCATGGCTGAGCAGGGGAGTGGCACACCAGGCAGGTCTTCCAATGGGCTTTGGGACAGCTGTACTGTACTTTGGGACAACTGTGCTTTAAAAAAATAATCCCTGAATAGGGCTACAGATGCTGCTGAAATAGTTGTAAGCTGCCCTGCACCCACAGGATAGGGTGGTGTATAAAGAACTGGAGGAAATAAGGCAAGAGGCTTGGACTTTTCTAGCTAGTCTCCTCCATTTGGACCAGGAGATTTTTTGCAGCCTCCCACCACCTGGATGGCTAGAGGATTGGCTCTGCTCTGCTGTCTTTGTAACAACTGTGGCCTTCTCTTTTTTTGATTGCCTGATAATTTCCACCTGTGGGCATTACATCAATGAACTCTCAGAGACTCTTTTGAGAGGGGAGACTGAATTTCTGAGATGATCTCCAACAGGGAATTAACAGAGGAAGTGTGATTCTATTGGTATTTTGGATCTCTCAGCAGCTTTCAAAACTATCAACCCGGGATGGAGCCACCATTGCATGAACGGGTTCAAAGAACCTGGGCCACACACCTCAGGGGCCGTGCCTTGCACTCCAGCCACACCCCCTGCATCACACGTCAGATGCAGGGGGCAAAGTTTTGCTCACAAATGGGGCCATGTGCCCCATTTCTGAGCAAATTCCTGGCCAGTGCTGAGTTTGCAGTGCAGCCAGGAGCGACTTTCCCTGCATAAAAAGGCAGGCAGACATATTCCCGGTCAGGCTGGGAAGCTGGCGCTGGGCTAAGGTGCTCAAAAATGGTGCTTCACAGCACCGTTAGGGACTTAAACTGGCCCCCCAAAACAGTATGTAACCTGACCTCCTTAATTGCTGTGAGCTTTCTGTGAACTCAGAGTTCACAGCAATTAAGGTCACACACTGTTCTTTTTCTGAATGGAGGAGGGATTCCTATTCATTGCATTGAAACAGGATACAATATTTAAAAGATTATAAAAAATAAACCATGATCCCCACTAGCTTGGGCTCCCCGGAGGGAGTTGTGGCCATACCTGCCTTGCATCCAAACCCACTTTGGTGCCCAGGCACGCCCCAGGGTGGCAGTCGGGACATCCTCAAATCCTCATTATTCCTTATGGAGAAAATGCAAAAAATTGAAAAAACTTCCAATAATCATCTAAAATCGCAGAAGTGTCCAATTGCTTTGGGTTTCAGTGGGTGGTAGGCACCCTTGAGTGCCTACCATACACCCTGGCTTTGTGCCGCTAGGTGCTCTGCATAGGGAATAATGGGCCAGTTTGACTCCCCATTATCTCCTATGGGGGAAATGCAAAAATTTGAAAAATCTTCAAAAGAAAATCATTAAAAATCGTAGGAGTGTCTGATTGCTTTGGGGTTTGGGTGGTAGTTGGGACCCATGGGTGTATACCACCCCAACCCAGTTTTAGAGGCTCAAACCTTTGAACCAGTTTGAATAGAACCAGGCTCTGGTTCAAAGTTGGATCAGCATTGCCAGTTCAATGCCCTGTTTGGTTCGAGTTCAAACCTTCAAGCTGAACCAGTTCAAATTCAAACTGGTTCGAATTCAAACCTGTTTGCACATCCCTACACCTAAATGGCTCAGTGGGGAAATGGCTTGACTACCAAGCTAGAGATTGCCAGTTTGAATCCCCAATGGTATGTTTCCCAGACTATGGGGAACTCCTATATTGGGCAGCAGCACTATAGGAAGATACTGAAAGGCATCAGGGCTATTCTCACGACCAACAAAAATCGGGCTAGCAGAGGCCGATCATCAGAACCACCGGTCGTTGGTCGTCAGAACCACCGGGCTCGCAGTCATGGAGCCGGCAACTGTGTGAGCGGCCCGGGCTCCCTGCCTGCTCGTCTGCGGGCTTAGCCCGCTCTCCCCGCAGTTTCTAAGAAACTGGGTCTCATGAATCGTGAGACCTGGCTCAAAGAATTATGCATATTAAAGTGCTATAAGAATATGAAATACTATAAAATACTCTAGAACAATCTGTCCTGTAACTGTATATTCTTTTCAACAACAATACAAGTCTCTTGTCCAAAGCATGTATTGCTGTTTGGAGCAGATTGGTGTAGCTCAGGTACACTGATGGTACAGAACAGGCAAGAATGATTTCATTAATTATGTGATATCTTGAATTTCATAACATTATGTAATAAACATACATGTGATGAACTACACCAACAACAAAACCCCCAAAGGATTGTATTTGTTATCAACGGATTGCTCTAAGAACAAATAGAGGTTTTGGATAAAGAGGTTTGTTAATTTGATTACACTTTGCTCAATCTGCCCGGGAGAGAGAGAGAGAAATGGCTTCAGGCTCAGATAATCCTTTTGGTGAAAGGAGCCAAGAAACCAGAGTCTCCATTCCTCCTCTCTTTCCAGTTCCATTCTGGCTACAAAGGAGGCCTTAAAAAAAACACAATTAAGTCTTCTGAGAAATTCTTCTAATAGAACAGGAGGTAGAATAGCACCCAGCTCATAAGTGTCGTTTCTTTGTTCTATACTGACTGCTGTTACAGTTCATAACACTTGTCCTGGAGGTTGAAACAAGGCATATTTTAGAATAGGTGGGAAATTTTTCTGAGCTAGAGTTCTTAGTGGTGGATTGTCAACTTATTTTGAGAAATAATGGTTATTTGCTTGTAGAAATAAGCGTTTGGTGCTTTACACTCGGAGATGGGTGGGGGGAAAGAAAATGGCAGCAGTGGCTGGTCAGCCGGGCAGGCAAATAAAACGGTGGCAAATGGCAGGAGGAAAGGAAGGAAGAAGTCGGGGGCGGGTGGCTGGGAAGAAAGGAAGAAGGTGGGGCGAGCGGTCAGGAACGAAGAAGTTGGTGTTGGGAGGCCAGGAAGGCAGCAAATGGCTGGCTGGTGGGTGGCGGAGAACTAGAAGATGACAGTGGTGGCAGGGGGTGGAGAAGACGACGATGGTGGTCGCAGGAAGGAGAGAAGATGACAATGGCGGCGGCTCTCAGCTGCAGCAGCAGGGAGGGCGGTGCAGCCTCCTTCTTTGGTCCACCTGCTGGCCCAAAGGAAGGATGGCCCAGCCGCCAGGCAAAACTGATGGCACCGGTGGCTGGCTGATGGCACCGGTGGTGACGGCACCGGTGGGCAAAAGCGGTGGTGGTGGGTGGGCAGTGGAGAGGGCAGTACATTCTATCTTGGACCCACCTGCCGTCCAAAAGGCAAGAACACTGGGGTCAAGAGCACGGGGCGGGGGAGAGAAAATGGCAAGGGGGGGATAGTGGCAGCAGTGGGTGGCCAAAAGGAAGGATGGCCCGGCGGCAGCAGCAGCACGGGGGGGGGGATGGGGGAGAACTAGAGGCGCAGATACTCTGCGCCCAGCCCAGCCAGTATGAATTAAATGTTGAGGTTATTCACACATGCATGCAAAAATGGGCTAAGGGAGCCCAGCCCAGTTTTGCAAGTACATGTGAACCACCGGGATCAAGCCCAATCCCGGTGTCACCACAGCAGCAAACCCGCCTATGGAGCCACCTTTCAAAAAGAGATTAAGAGAGCAACCTCTCCTTTACCCTTTTTCTTTTGGTTGTTTGTCAACCACAACTCAGGGAGGGGGGATCCCCATAATGCACCACACTCTCACACAGTGCATTGTTTGATCTTTGGAATGTGGGGTGACACATCCCAGCACCCCGATCCTCAGAGCTGCTGGCAGCAGCTGGTGCTCGTGTGAGAGGGCGATTCGCCCACTCAGGGATGGCGAAATGCTAGTCTGTGGCGAGGTAAGCTCTTTAGTGCTTCCTCCCCACAAACCCACTAGCCCTTTCTCCATGCTTGTGAGAAAAGGCTCATTGTGTCCTATAGATAAAAACAAGGTAGCTATATCACATAAGAGAACAAGTTCTGTGGCCCAAACCTCTTGCCAACTCTTCAAGACTGGAGTTAAGTGTAATAGTTTGTCCAGCTTGTATTACTACAATTTCTAACAAAGAATCTAGACATTCCAACATCAAATTCATAGTAGCAAAGAAATGGCAAAGTCTTTCAGCATCCACCCATATGCATACAGATGTTCATGGGTAGAATGTTCTGAGGGAAGCAAACAGAATAAGAAATGGATATTTTTAGCACCAGGGCTCTGAAGTCTTTTGTCATTTTCCTGGCTGTGATGAAAACAACCAGCCACTGTTCCCAATAAGTTTCATGTATAATTGTATGGTAAATGTTTTGAAAATGTAAACCCTTTCCTCCAACCATCATACATCCCACTAAGAATGGGTACAACTGTATGCCCCACCCCCCCGGTAGTTCATCGTAGTTCATACAAATTGAACAGAGTTTTACCCATAGTTGGTGGTGGAGGGGAGAAGGTTTAAATCATAAGACAAACCAGGGGCATAGCTATAATTGAGTGAAAGGGTTCAAAGAACATGGGCCCCCAGCTCCTGAGGGCCCTCCAGATCCACCCCTCTCTATTTTCTTTATTATCTCCCTCACGCTGGGGGGGGGGGCGCCAGAGAGAGGGATGAACACGCCCCCCCTTTCCCCTAGCTACGCCCCTGAGACAAACTCTCAAAATATTTACCATTACAATTATATATGAATCATATTGAGCACAGCAGCTAATTAGCAGGAAAAGAACGATAATATTCAAAACAACTAGAGATCCATTCAAACTGCTCCTTCAAAACAACATGCATTACAAACCTTGGCAGGACTGGATTTCAGATACAGCACATCATACTGTTCAGTGGTGGCAAGCTGAAACAAAACTTAAGCCCTGTTGCCATCTGTGTTGATGCTCCCATTAAAAAAACCCCATACACATGGCATGTAATTCGTGGAGGCTCTCTTACTGGCCTTGCAGGTTCATTTTCTACCAGAAGCTGCCAGAGCCAGCTTTTGTTTTTATTTAACCGGACAAAAGGTACAGATAGAAACCTCCATTTCAAATAAAGTGCAAGCCAGAAATCCCTCTGCAGTAAACAATGCTATTGTTCATAGAACTTGCCACAAATACTGCTATGTGTTTCCATGGGCTCATGATACTATCACTTTCCTGTTACTTTTTACATTGCCCCTTTGTTTATAAAAGGAATGAATCATCTAGTATTTTTTAATTTTACTAATTTGGCTTGCGTTCTAAGGGTTCAGTCTTTCATAGATATCATAGAGGAATTGTGAAATGTTTCCTGACAAAACCAACAGGATAGGCTGGTTGAGGCTGCTTTCATGGAAAGACCTGGAGAGCCAGGGAGGGCATATAACATACTTTAGGAATGCCTATAGGGGATGCAGTTCTGGAAATTTCTATAGGAGATGCAGTGCTAGTGATTTTTTACACTGAGTTTGTAAGCCGATGGGGCTCGACTGGGTGTGAGAATGTTCCCAGAATGTTATGTTCACTGAAGCTTGAAGCACCATAATACAAAGATTGCTGAAGATCTGTTGAGGAACAATATCCTGAAAAGGAGACAGTCATTGTTCCAGCTCAGAATTTATATATACAGGAGGCCCTTTTTATTTGTGGGGGTTCCATTCTCATCAGGGGCATAACTATAATAGGGCAAGGAGAGACAGTTGTCTGGGGGCCCACTGCCTTGGGGCCCCCCCCAGAGGCAAGTCACATGACTGACTCCCCCAGCCACACACCTGCCTGGGCTTCCTTCAGTTGTATTCATCCTCTGAAATTGATGTGAGTGTCAAGACCTGGAGCTACCAGAACAGCATGTCTTTCTCTAGTACCATGAAAAGACTTGCCTCGTCCACCATTTACAAAACCTTTAAAAAAATAATTTAGGATGATGTTCTATTGTGGCACATAGGAGATATAGATATAGATATAGATATGCTTTTTGTTACCACTATTCAGCCTCATTAAGATTTCTTTACTTCATGAGCTTAATGGGCATTTTAAAATCTTGTCTCTGGGCCCACTCCAACCTTGCTACGCCCAATTCCCATCTATTTCAGCAGATAACAAAACTCTGAATAAAGAAATGTAACTCTATGAGGATTGAGGGGTGTCAGGACCTGAGGTTGGGACTGAGAGATTAGTATTTAAATATATTGATGTTAAAACAAACAATATGCTTGTTACCCTTTTGATTTGTTATAAACCCTTTATCTATCTATCTATCTATTTATTATGCTGCCACCACCAAATTAAATACTAATTTGGGTTTCTAACACTAACTTTTGGTATTGCGTCTGAGTAGTAACATGGAGAGAAGTAAATAGACACAGTTGAAACAGTTTAAATGTTAGAAACCAAATAAAATAACTTTATTCTTGTACAATAGCTAGCTTCGGTGATTTCTTATTCACTACAATGTAGGGTCAAACACATAATGGTTTCTGAGACAAAGTAACAACCTTAAAACTGGCAAGTCTGTACATACCACCTCTTATATTTTGAACTGGTATTCAAACTCAGATACTTATATAAGATTGTGTCAGTACATCAACAAAGGTTTTACTTTCAAGTTACTGAGGTGACTTTGTAGAAATAACAAGCTTCTTTAGACTTTTAACACCTTTACTGGAATACAACTTCCCTGGCTGTATATCCTGCTTCATCAACCATACACTCTCTGCACTTACATTTGATAGTCAAGCTTGCTTTACAGAGGTCATGCCTGATATGTAAAACATGCCCACCAACCTCCCAATTCCATCCTCAGTCCTGCCCTAGAGACCCTAACCAGAGGTCCTATCTCTAGTCCTAACCGTCCCTGTCTGAAGTGGTGGTTCTGTTATATTTAGGAGAAGAATACCTTTTAATCTCAGCATAGAGTCTTTTCCAATGTTTGTGTTAGAGATGGAGTTCCAGTTCATTGATCTTTTGCACCAACTATCCTAATGATCACTAGGGGCATTGGGAGCAGAGGTAGCTAATGAGGGTCTCCTTACCTTTCCTTGCTTTCCTCTGCTCTATGACCCCTGCCTTGACTCCAGGTTAGGGATGTGCACGAACCAGTCTGTAGGCCATGTTAAAGGCCGCTGAACCGGTTTGAACATGGCCCAGTCCGGTGCCGGTATGGGGTGGTTCTTTAAGGGCAGGGGGGTTGCACTTACCTCTCCCGCTGGTTTTTCCCCCGCCAGTGCTCTGTTTTTTTGAAACGATTTTGGGGCGGCAGCATTCCTCCCTGACACACCTACCCCCATTTTTAGCTGGAAATACTGGAAGTAAAAAGTGCATGTGCGCCCGCTGCCACGCAGGCACATACACACAGCAGCGAGCACACACAGGCTTGTTACTTCCAGTATTTCCAGCTAACAGTGGGGGCAGGGACGGCAGGGAGGAATGCTGCCGTCCAAAAATCATTCCAAAAAAACGGAGCACCGGTGGGGGGAAAGTGGCGGGAGGGGTAAGTTCAAACCCCCCGCCCTTCCCTCCCTCTTCATTATGTAGCTGATAGATAGGATAGGTCTTTCCTATTCCAAATGTACTTCACCACTAAACTAGTTAAGTAACTTAGAATCTACAGTGACCTCCATGAGTGTTACTCTAAATAGCTGCAACAACTAAACTCTGCACTCTGTAACCAGCATGGTAGCTTCCTTGGTGCTTTGCTGAAATAATCACAAACCCAACAGTTTGCCAGTGTCACCCTTGTATTTTAAGATTCTGAGCCCCTTTGGAGCAGGGAGCCCGCCCCCCATTTGCTTTGCTATGTAAATCGCTTTGTGAACTTTTAAAAGTAAGTGCTATATAAATATTCTAAGTGATAATGTATGAAGTGGTCTGTAGAGAGATTAGATGGGGATTTGAAAAGGAGCAAGTTCTGTAGTTTAGCTGAACTGATGGCTGAAAGTGAGTACTGCATGTTCCTGGTTATTGCCTTCTGCTTGATACAGACTGCCACCTGGAAATCAGTATGGCTAACTGTTACCTGCTTGACTCTGTTAAAGGGGGAAATGACAACCCAGCTGTTTAAAGATCCCCCCTTTTCTTTTCTTTTTTGGAACCAGGCAGAGTTTTCAGAAAGTGTTCTTTAAACAGATTATATCCCTTGATAATCCAAACCATCTGAAACTTCCCATTGCTATATTAAGGTCATTGATAAGAGAGCAGGATTGCTGTTTATTAAGGCTGCAACCTTTAATTGGTAAGTTAATTAAACTAAAATTAATTGCTTGACAGTTCTACTGTTAATTGAGTGATAATTTTAGTCAAGTGTATTTTGAATTAATATTTTAAATAATCCTGCCATATTTGGATTATTGCTGGAATTCTAAAACATTTAAAGTAAAAAAACTCTAGACCTGGAAAATAATAGTTGGATAATTTCTATCAAAATACTTTAAAAACTCCAAATACTTAGTTTGACTTTTCCTAACTAAACAGAAATCAAAGTTTGTTTCAACTGCAATGAGGCGTAAAGCATTTCAATGCAGGATTGCAAAGACAGTGATAAAATATAATGTCTTGGAAACCTAAACAAGACGCAATAGAGGTTCTCCTGGTATCTTAATTGTTCATTTGCCCTTTAGCCTAGAGACAGGCTTGCTTGGTTGAGTTTACAGGGAATCCATGTCACACCTTTGAAAAAGAAAGATCTCTGATGGGTCCCACTTCCAATGCAATTTCCTGTTTTCAGCTGAAGTTAGCTCTTTGGGTGGTGATTAGTGTCAAGCACACAAGAATTGCCCCATAGAGATGCTGAATTGAGCATCTTCCCATATATGTTTCATGGTTCAGAAGTGAGAGTTATCTTCAACCCTTGTACATCTTTAGCTGGATAGATATTTTATTTATTTATTCAGCATATCTGCATACTGTCCAAAACTCATGTCTCTGGGCAGTTTACAATAAAACAACACAGATTAAAAACAAAGTTAAAACATTAAAACAATTTAAAACAATGTTGGATTCCATAAGTCTAATGAAAAGCCTGGGTGAATAATTGTGTCTTAACAGCCCTTTTAAAAACTGTCAGAGATGAGATATTTTGACAGGGACCACATTCCAAAGATGAACTGGCGGCAGCTGCAAGGAGACCTCCAGATGATCTCAATAGTTGGACAGTTATGTTGAGATGAAGCAGTATAGACAATGAAGGAGTGCTTGAGTCTCATAAAGCTGTCTTCAGTGAAGTGGCACCAGAAAAACAAATTAGGGGGTGGGGAAAACCACAAAAAATTAAAAGTAGACTACTACGGGGAGCAGTTTTCTCCTAAAATCCCTTTAAATATATAGTTATTTCTCTTTCCAAAATCTAACATTTAGATTTTGAAAAGAGAAATAACTGTATGAGGTCATTCACACAATCTTAAACTGTTCTACCAAGGCTTGGGAGCTGTAAAGTAAAGTAAAGTCGCACCGTCAAGTCAGTGTCAACTCCTGGCAGCCACAGAACCATGTGGTTTTCTTTGGTAGAATACAGGAGGGGTTTACCATTGCCATCTCCTGCACAGTATGAAAGGGTGCCTTTCATCATCTTCCTATATCACTGCTGCCTAATATAGGTGTATCCCATAGTCTGGGAAACATACCAGCGGGGATTCGAACCAGCAACCTCTTGCTCCCTAGGCAAGTTTCTTCCCCACTGTGCCATTAGGTGGCTTAGAACTCCTTTTACCCGACACAATTTCTAAACTTTCTTTCTATGCTACCAACAGCTCAACTATGGTTTGAGTACTTTTACCCTCCAGGGTTGCCAAACTGCGACCCTACAGCTATTGCTGGCTTACAACACCCATCATCCCCAGTCACAGTGGTCAGTAGCCAGTGATGATGGGAGTTTTAGGCCAACAACAGTTGCAGGACTGCAGTTTGACATCCCTTTACTAAGCCCAATTTCATGTTCACTAGTCACATAGCAAATCTGTTGGAATGGGGACTTGCTTGTGGCTGATTGTCCCTTATCAGGGATTCCCAGCCTTGGCTCACCAGATGTTGGCCACAGTGGCTGGAGATGATGGAGCTGTAGTCCAAGAACATATAGGGGACCTCTGTTCTGGGAACCTCTGTTCCATATCTTGTTGAGTACTTGCTTACATGTGTATAATATGAGGCCAACTGAGTTGTTGGCTCTTTTGCTGGATCATATTTTTGTCTTTGGAAGGGTCCTCTGGCCTTGAATGTTATCATGTCTTGCAGGACTGAGCAGTGCCCATCTCACAGCAAGGACTCACCAAAGGAGTGGGATTAAGCTGAGGTCACCAAACCAAGGTCACAAGCTGGGATGTCAGGTACCGTCTGCACAAGACCAAGATAAAGCAGCTGAAGTCACAAGCCAAGGTCAGAAACTTGCAAGTCAGGTCTATACAAGAGTAAGGTCAAGAGCAAGGATCTTCTCAGGAGCAAGGTCAAGAGCTGAGAGCTTGGCTACAATGTTGCTTCAGCAAGGTTCTTCTTTGTCTTATTATTATTTTAGAGAGAGTTGGCATAGCAAGGCCAGGTAAGGTCCTGCAGCAGACCGAGCCTTTTGGAAGGGTATGCAGAGCCCTTGAGATTTACAGCCTGATTACCCAGGATACCTCATGGATGTATGGGCGATACAAGGGTGTGGAGTGCCTTAATCTGATTCTAAATTTATTTTAACCATTGTGTAGCACTGCCACAACATCCTAAACAGATTGTATGAGGAAAACAATGTTTAAAGCTATGCACTCTAAAGAGCAATTACAGCGTAAACAATCATTAGTGCCCATACATTTCTGCCATCACATTTCTGCCATGCTTTAAGGAACTCTACCTGCTTGAGAAAAGCATGCTGTAAATATATGTTAACTGCAACAGGAAGCTGAATTCTCTGTGCTCTGTGCATAATGATAGAATAGTGCTGCTATAAAGAAAACATAGCATTTAAGAAAACCTACCTTCATCTAATTAACATGGCAGTGGATATCTTAGGAAAAACACTGTCCTGCACTTAGCTTCAGCTCTGTGTAATTTCTTTTTCCTGTCTTCCTAAAACAGCTTTCTTAAAAATCTGTTTGAGATTTCTGAAGTCAATGAAGACCAGTAATTGTGTGGGTACCAAGAACTCATCACCTGGCAAAGCACAGAGGTTGGTATCAAATTGAGCTTTAGCACAGGTCTAAGGTCAAAGCAAGCTGGCCTAATTTACAGTTGTATTGGGCCAGGGTGAAGGATAAGAAACAGCTGAGGCTGAATATCATGAAAAACTGACCCAAGGTTGAGGTCACTTTTGCGGTTCTTGTTTCTTGTTGTTTGTAATTGGTAGGGCTGGGAATAGCACAAGTCAGCCCAGGAAGCAAGCATTGGAGAGAATGAACTGCCTGGGCCTAGAGAGAGTGGCAGAGCTCAGCAGCAGTTGTTGCACAAGTTTTAGTTTATAGGTTTTAGTTTTATAAACCTTATTGGAAAATAGCCAGTGCCTGACACACCAATCAGTGAGCAAGAAGGAAAAGGTAGAGGCTGTGAACTGAGAAAAGAGCAGTTATTAGAAATTCTACTCTTATACTAGTACTAGAAGATGTGAGGGAGAGAATGAAGCTGTATGAGGATCCAAGAATAGACAAGTTGAGTGACAAACATGTACAGTTCTTCACAGAACAGGCCGATAACTATCAGCCGGTGAATGGCAAACAGGCAGCAAACAGGACCAGAAGTGGCCCTAGGTTGGGAGGACATCTGCTCCAGTTTCAGCCAGAGCAAGGCTGTGAAAGGTCAAAAAGGGGGGTGGAAGAGACAGGGGCTGGGAAGTCTCCTGGACAATGGTCAGGCGGATCAACCTATTCATGAGCTGAGGGCCATCTTGTTTCAAAGAGATAAAAAGCTGAAAGGCAAAAAGACGGACACCAGGGGTTAGGTGCTCTTTGTGTACAATAAACGGAAAGAACTGACTGAGTTTGAGAGGGAGAAAATGCCAAAGTACCACTCAGTCAGTTGGTGATCATGGATGCAGGGCACAAAACCACCACCTATTGCATGAAGGGTTGCTCTTAACAAAAGCTATACCCCAAACCAGCTGTAGTAATTTCCATTTCACTTTCAATTATGGTCATGGTTTAGAATGCCTTTATTGAAAGGGAAAGGGTAGGAGGATACCCACTGGTGGTATACAGTCATTCTTGTGCAGTGTAATTTTTCTGTATGATGTTAAGCACTGTTTTGTAGTCTGTTCTGATTTTGAATAAAATCAACCTAAAATCAACCTAAGCAGGATGAGTGGTCACCTCCAAGGTGGGGAGACATGTAGGAAATGGCAAATGCTGGCCCTCGGCCACCTCAGGTGCCATATCCTGCCAACCACGGATGTCACCCTACCTCACTCCACTGGGACATACAGTACTATTTTCTCCTGCTTGTTCATTGGGGCGTACCTCTTCTCTTCTCCCCCCTCTCACCTGAACTAGGAATGCCCCCTTGCCACCAGTCTGGCTTGACGGTATAAACCAAGAGTGCTTCGTGTTGCTGCCAGTGCATCAGCAGCATGGTCTGAGAATGCTGAGCACCAGCATACTTATGGGAGAGGCATTATATTGTCCTTTACCTCAGGCAGCAACATGTCTTGGATCATCCCTGAAAAGGATTCTTATAACTGAGGGAGCAGTAACAAGGTAATCTGGGTCTGGCCAACCATCACTTACCCTGAGTGGGGTCCACCATTTACCCTACACAACTCCCAGCAGTACTAGGTTCAAGGTTTGTAATGGGCACCATGTTTTTTGTTGCTAAAAGATATGCAAGAAGACAAGAAGATCTTATTTTATTTTTTACATGTTACAGGCGTGATTTTGCTTTCCTTAGTCTAAATGTAGATTTAAGGCCATAAAATTTTAATATTGCAGTCTTTGGGCTAGGGATCATGAAGAACTTCAAGCCATACAAAGGTTTGTCCATCTACATACAGCACCTCCATAGATAATCTTAAACTGAGCCACAATCAACATATAAATCAGATGATTTATACAAGTTACCCTAATTATTAATAAAACTTGGAATATGCTCAGATTACTCAGCATTATTTCAGGGAATGGCACTTCCACTTGTGTTTAGTTAGGTCAGCCGACTACTAGTTCCCCCAGGGTGTAGATTCCCCCTTCAAACCTTTAAGGACTTCTTCCCCCACATTTTATGTACTCCCCTTGTCAAACCTAATAACCCACATCTTCAATCCGCAAGACATAGAGGTCATTCACACAATCGAAAACTGTGTTCTACCCAGGTTTGGAGCTGTGTGTACTCCTAATTTTTGATTGTGTGGAAGCAAGGTTAGAGGAAAACCTGGGTAGCTTTTTCTTCTACCTTGCTTCCACACAATCACTTCTACCCAGGTTTTCCTCTAACCTTGCTTCCACACAATCAAAAATTGGGAGTACACACAGATCCCAAACCTGGGTAGAACAGTTTTCGAATGTGTGAATGACCTCATAGTTTTTTCCTCCCAAAAGTGTCTTCCTTCATCTTTAAAAAATATTGTAGGCATTTGTTCTTTATTGAACATACATTTCAGCACAAAGGGAGAAAATGGCTCCTGCAGAAAGGTCTATTCTCTGAGTTCTAACATCCCTCTTTCAGCTAATGAAAAGAGGCCTTCTGTTGGCTCTGTACAACTAGTCTTAAAGAGATAGTGAGGCTGTTCTCACATGCATCCTAGCCCAGGCTGGGAAAGCTGAGCCTGGGCTAGACTGCACATGAGAACCACCGGGATCGGGCCCAACCCTGGCAGGGCAGGGCAGCACAGCACTGCCTAGCCCAGCTTTTCAACCTGGCTCTTAGCCAGGATTAAAGGCTCAAGCGAGCCCTTAAACTGGGCTCCAGGGTTGTGTGTTTGCTGGGGCTTCATTCAGCCTCAGCACAGAAGACACAGAGATGGGCTCCTACAGCATCCATCTGCTGGGGGAATCCCCCCATGCACCATGCATCCCATCTGCTGGGGGAATCCCCCCATGCATCCACTATAGGGGATACCCTATGCATTGTCCTGGCCTACAGAGCTTAGTGCTGTGCCATGCAGTGCAGATCATCTGGGAGCACGGTCCACACTCCCAGCAACATTCAAACACTCATCTGGAGGGAAGGGAGTTGAACAAGCCTCCCCTCCCCCACCTGCCCACTGCCTCGCTCGGTCATGTGAATGGCCCCAGTATCATGACGTACACTGCAAGTGCCTGAAGCAGACTGAGGGGGTAGGGTGAGGAGAGAAGGTGTCATCAACTTCTTGGATTCACTTATCCAATGTGAGCAGGGGAACCCGGGGTGCAGATAGAGGGAAAGCTTGAGGAGCAACCCTTCACTTCATTTTTTTTTTTTTAAAGTGGACGGGGTTGGGTTGAAATGAAACTTCAGTGGCCTATCTGAATCAGCTCAGTCCACTTCGATTTGACCCAAATGGAATGGTGGTTCGAATTGGGCTGAATCTGAAGCCTTGTTCGGACATTATGTTCTACCTACAGCCAGATGTCTATACACAGATACATGCTTTTGTTTGAATGACTGAACCTGCATTCATTTTAAAAGTACTGATCTCTCTCAAATGCTGAAAACAGGACGTGTGCTGCTATATCTGCATTCAGCATAACGTGAATAACTATACATGCGAGCAGACTAGTTCCTGTGTACACTGTACATTTATTGGACAAATGTTGAACATCATGTGTGAAAAGGGCTTGAATAGCCCTCCAAAGCATCACACAACCCTACTAACTACTCCTGGGATTTGGGAGTCAGGGCATACTGAAAGACATGGAAGTATTGAACTGAGATCCTTTGTACAGACTATCTGGCTGGCAAAGATGCAAGAACAGGATGTGAAGCAACTATGCCAGAGCATCATAAGCCTTAGGATAGCAATAGCAATAGCACTTACATTTATATACCGCTCTATAGCCGGAGCTCTCTAAGCGGTTTACAATGATTTAGCATATTGCCCCCAACATTCTGGGTACTCATTTTACCGACCTCGGAAGGATGGAAGGCTGAGTCAACCTTGAGCCCCTGGTCAGGATTGAACTTGTAACCTTCTGGTTACAGGGCAGCAGTTTTACCACTGCGCCACCAGGGGCTCTTCAGGATGGGTGAAGAGGGACTTTTTTTCCCTTCCTTGCCTGATAATGAAGCCTCTTCTTGCATATTCTTCTTGCATATCCTCTTTTATGCATTTGGTCCTTGGGGCATTATTCAAATAGACTTATTAACCTTTTGCAGTGTTCTTTAAAAGGGGGGGAATAAGTGCAAAAAACTATATTGATGCATGAATGTCAAATGAAAAATCTTTTTCACAAAAGTAAGTTAACAGCTTAAGTATCAATACAGTTTTCAGGCCTGTCAAGAAGATGAACTCCAAACATGATTTGCCTAGCCCTGGAATCTGGGAATAATAAAAGCAGCCCATTGTGTGTGTGTGTGTGTGTGTGTGTGTGTGTGTTAGTTTAACCATTTCAGACCTGAAGATTGCTTTTAAGAAGATGATTCTATTACATTAAATGGATGGAGAATCAACGAGAAACAAGCAAAGGCCAGTGGCCTTTGTCAAACAGAATGTCAAACCGAAGAAATAGCAAGTTGGGGTAGCTCTGAAGAAATAAAGACTGCTCACCTCCCCATATTCTGATGGATGTTACTTTCCAGAGATTGGAGAGGGATTCCTAACTAACAAAAAACATTATTGTTTTATTTAAGTCTCTAACCAATAGTTACCCAGTGATAGGCCCATTCACAGGAATCAAGACAGCCTGTATGAATAACAATATGGCATAAAGCCAGAGTGGCATAGTGGTTGGACAAGAACTATGGAGACCCAGGCTCAAATCCCCACTCAGCCATGAAGCTCACTGGATGTTCTTGGGCCAGCCACTATGAGGTCATTCACACAATGGAAAACTGTGTTCTATCCAGATTTGGGAGCTCTGTGTGCTTCCAATTTTTGATTGTATGGAAGCAAGGTAAGAGGAAAACCTGGGTACAAGTGATTGTGTGGAAGCCAGGTAGAAGGAAAAACTACCCAGGTTTTCCTCCTACCTTGCTTCCACACAGCTGAAAATTGGGGGCACACACAGCTCCCAAACCCAGGTAAAACACAGTTTTTCACTTTATAAATGATCTCTGTGAGGCTATTCACACGTGTGTGCAAAACCAGGCTAAGGGAGCCCAGCCCGGTTTTGCATGCATGTGTAAACCAACAGGATCAGACCAGATCCTGGCAGCAACATGGCAGAAAACCCGCCTTTGGAGCCACCCTTCAAGATGAGATTAAGGTAGAGAGCACTTCCTTAACCTTGTCTTTTTGGTTATTTGTCAGCTGCGGCTCCAAGCAGCCGTGGCTGGTAGACTCAGAGAGGGGAGGGGAGGAGAGGGGGAACCCCATAATGTACCTCACACTCACGTGATGCATTAGTGGAGCTCCAGGGGGTGGGGAGATGTTGGGTGGAGAGATGTGGAGTGGCACATCCCAGCACCCTGACCCTCGGAGCTGTTGGCAGTAGCTGGTACTCGTGTGGACAGGTGATCCACCCACCCAGGTACAGCGGAATGCTCTTCTGCAGGGAGATTCTGGGAACAAGAAGGGTGGTCTTTGTTGGAGAGAAGTGGGTACAGAAAGGCTTAGTGAAAGGCAATGGAATTTTGCTCCCTCATGGTCAAAGCCAGCATGGAGTAACAGCAAAATAACTTACTGTATATTACTTTGTATGTGTGTGCTTTTGTATATTTCTGATACTGTTCTATTATTGTTTACCTGTAACATAATTAAAATA
The DNA here is from genome assembly GCF_027244095.1 of Hemicordylus capensis. Lineage (NCBI taxonomy): Eukaryota > Metazoa > Chordata > Lepidosauria > Squamata > Cordylidae > Hemicordylus > Hemicordylus capensis. The sequence goes on along the minus strand of NC_069657.1, from coordinate 299,101,349 downwards.
AGAAACACTAGCCTATGCCCATCCTACCTAGGCCATTGCAAAAGACTCTATAAACATTTAAGTGTGCCTAAAGCAACCTATTTTTGTAACCTACTAAGTATTTTTGAGTGTATCTAAGAAAGCTAGACGCCTCAGACAGAAGCAGTTTGTAGTAATTGAATACAACTGGGTTCTTTTAAATTCTTTTCTTTTTACAAGCCTCTCAGAGTTGGTTTTTAACTCAGGAGAAGGGGGGGCAGAAGGGGGATTTCTCTGGTGCAAAAGCATCATCAAGCACTCAGCAGCTATCGGTTTTCACATCATATGTAAGCCTGCACGTGGAAGGTTTTTGTATTTATCCAATAGCAAAATAAAGAGAGTTTTCCCTGGGATTCCACCTCAAGCCCAGGGATGCTCAAGCTCTTTCGATAAGAGAGGAGAGCTGGCCTTGTGGTGGCAAGCATGACTTGTCCCCTTAGTTAATCAGGGACCACCATGGTTGCATATGAATGGGAGACTAGAAGTGTGAGCACTGTAAGACATTCCCCTCAGGGGATGGAGCTGCTCTGGGAAGAGCACAAGTTTCCAAGTTCCCTCCCTGGCTTCTCCAAGTTAGGGCTGAGAGAGATTCTTGCCTGCAACCTTGGAGAAGCTGCTGCCAGTCTGTGTAGACAATACTGAGCTAGATGGACCTATGGTCTGACTCAGTATTTGGCAGCTTCGTATGCTCCTATGTTCCTAATTCTACCAGAAATATAGATTAGTTTTGGAGAAACCTAGCTAGTTAGCTTGCCAGGGATGATTCAGCATCCCCTCGCCCTCACATGAGCTGCTCTGAGACAAAGGCTTTAATCCGCTACAAAATGAAATAAATATTTCTACAAGTCTGTCAGCTCAAGTTTGACTAGTCTGTTATAGGAAGAAGACCAGCCTGATGCATACCTTATGCTTTTGCTAAGTATGGCATTTAGATAAAGCACATTACAAGACTCAACCCCTGATCCTTATGCATGACATGGAAATACATCCCACTGATTTCTGTTGAACGTGCTTTCAGATAACATGATCAACACCAGGCTGTCACATTTCCTAAGGATACAATATTTTAATTCTGCCACACACATCCCTATTCAAGGTTGGCAGAGTATATATATTTCCTTTTATTTAAGAGACAGTGATGAAACAGTTACTAGAAGCTAATACTGGTACCCTCCAACAAGTAAGTCAGGATATACAAACACTTAATAAGAGAACATCAAATATTGAGGAGACAATGAAAAAACTGGTAGAAGATAACAAAGAAGTTAAAAGAAGGTTGGAAAGCTTGGAGCAAGATGTGGGATCACTAAGAGATAACAGGGAAAAATTATTAGATCAGATGGCTTTGTTGGAACTGAGGCAAAAAGAGCTTTTCCTGAGGTTTAGAGGAATCCCAGGAAAAACTGGTCAAGATATTTAAAAAGTGCTTAGGGAGGAACTTGCATTACTTTGGGGAATTTCAAGTGAAGAGATGGAACACCAGATAGATGCAGCTTTTCGTCTGAATTCTGAATTTGCCACAAAAAACAAACTACCTAGGGATTGCATGGTTCAATTCAACTCCAGATCAATTACAGAGCAGATACTGCAAGCACATTTTGCCAAAGCCCTTACCATTGAAGCTCAACAGGTAAAAGTTCTGAAAGAAATACCACCCAGGATTTTAAGGAAATGTAAGGATTACAAAGTACAGATGCTTTAAACGCCAATGGAATACGTTTTAGATGGGAAGTACCTGAGGGGCTCTCCTTTTTCTATAAAGGGAAGAGGAACAGATTCACAGAGCTCCTCAAAGCTCAAGAATTTTGGTGGAAATACAAAAAAACTTTAACCTCTGAGCACCCAGTGCCTTCAACACATAATTCTAATTAGCCAAAATAGATTATAAAATAGCTTCATGGAACATTAATGGGTTAAATAACAAAACCAAAAGGGCAAAAGCTTTTCATTTTCTTAAAAAACAAAGCTTGGACATTGTATGCTTACAAGAGACACATATTAGAAAACAAGACAGAAAATATTTGGTTAATAAGGCCTTGGGACAAGAATTTGTTTCCTCTGATAAGAAAAAAAAAAAGAGGGGTAGTGCTTTATGTGAAACAACAATTTGAACCCAAGTTGATTTTTAAAGATGAAGAAGGTAGGGTGCTAGCTTTGGAAATCTTAGTTTCCGGAATCAAAATGGTGATAATTGGAATTTATGCACCCAATGAAAAAAAAAGTAGAATTTTATAAATATCTAGAACAGAAGATGGCTGAGTTATCAAATGCTAATTTAATCTTAATGGGAGATTTTAATGGAGTTGTCTCTACATCCTTGGATAGAAAATCTGATATGTCTGAAAGGAATCTGCAAGGCAGGCTACCTAAAGCTTTTTTTGATTTAGTAGAACATATGGATCTCTATGACTTGTGGAGAATTAAAAACTCAAATGCAAAGGAATATACTATTTTCTCTGAAAGATACAAATCTCATTCACGGATAGATATGGTCTGGACATCTAAATCTATTATGCCATGTATAAAAAGAATGGATATCTTGCCCAGAACCTTTTCAGATCATAATGTAATTTGCTTTACATGGAAGAAGAAGGGAACGGTTTCCTTTCGCTGGAGACTGAATGAATACTTGCTGAAAAAAGCGGAAGTTGTGGAGAAAGCCAAAAGGAAGTTAAAGGACTATTTTGAATTGCATTTAAACCAAGGAACGAACAATAAAATAGCTTGGGATGCAGGAAAAGCGGTTATGAGAGGTTTTTTTATACAACAAAATGCATACCTTAAAAAACAAAGGGGACTGAAAAAAGAAGGATTATTGATGGAGATTTCTAAAAAAGAAAGAGAACTTCTAAGGACAAGAAGAAGACTATTCAAGTCATTAAAGTGCTTCAGCAGCAGCTCTCTATGTTATTATTAAATGAAGTTGAACAGAACCTAAAATATGCGAAGCAACAGTCATTTGAATTTGTAAACAAACCAGGCAAGTTGTTGGCTTGGAAAATTAGAAGTGAGAAAAAGAATAAGTATATATCCAAGATATTAACAAAAAAATGGGCTTTCCTATGATGAAAATAAAATAAAAAGGGAATTCTTTAGATACTATTCTGAATTATATAAAGGAAACAAAGCAGAAGATATAAAAATCGACAAATTTCTCAAGACACAAAATATTCCAAAACTTTCTAAGAATCATACAGAAATTATGAATGCACCAATATCAATAATGGAAATAACAGAAGTAATAAATCAAAGCAAAGCTAATAAGGCGCCAGGGCCTGATGGGTTACCAGCTTCGTACTACAAATCTTTTAAAGATCAAATATTACAGCCTTTACAATGGACAATGAATGATATTTTGCAAAGACGAATTATGCCGGAGTCTTGGAAGTATACCAATATTGCAGTAATTCCAAAACCAGATCAAGATTTAACGCAAGTCAAGAACTACAGGCCAATCTCACTCTTAAATAATGATTATAAACTTTTTGCTGCCATTTTGGCAAGGAGAATGAAGGTTGTATTAAGACTTTTTATTCATGAAGATCAAGCAGGCTTTTTGCCAAAACGGCAATTAAAAGATAATGTGAGAACAGTCTTGAATGTATTGGAGTATTACGAAAAACACAATGATCTCAAGATTAGTACTGGAAGTGCTTTGTAGAAATATTAGAGAAGATGATCAAATACAAGGCCCGAAAGTTGGGAAACAGGAGTATAAACTTAGAGCCTTTGCGGATGATGTAGTGTGTTTTCTAGAAAATCCATTAGAGAAGATCGGAAGACTCTTGGAAAAAATACAACAATTTGACCAACTGGCCGGGTTTTATATAAATAAGATTAAAATGAAGTTGTTGACAAAAAATATGGACCAGAAATCTAATGATAGATTTTTTGAAATAAGTGAACTGAAAGTGGAGAAGAAAATTAAATACTTGGGCATATGGTTGACAAACAAAAACTCTGTTGTTTTCAAATAATTATATCAAAATATGGAATACAGTAAAAACTGACTTGGAAAGATGGACTAGAATGAACTTATCTTTAATGGGAAGAATTTCAGTTGTGAAGATGAATGTTTTACCTAAAATACTGTTTCTTTTTCAGACTATTCCTATAATTAACACCTTAACTTGTTTCAAGCAATGGCAAAAGGACATAACCAAATTTGTTTGGCAAGGGAAAAGACCAAATGCTAAAGAAAGAGGTGGTCTTACCCTGACAGATTTAAGGTTGTATTTTGATGCTGTTTCTTTGACGTGGTTAAAAGAATGGATAACATTAAGAAATCCCAGAATACTTGATCTGGAAGGATTCAATAGAAGGTTTGGGTGGCATTCATATCTGTGGTATGATAAAAGTAAAGTGCATAAAGATTTTCTTAATCACTATGTAAGAAGGAGTCTAATGAGAGTGTGGGTAAAATATAAAAAATGGTTGGAATTTAAAACTCCATTATGGCTATCCCCGATTGAAGCTTTAGCACGTAAAGAGATAAATATGCAACCTGAATGGGGTACCTATAGGGATTTGTTATGTTTCCAAGAAAAGGGCTGTAAGTTTAAAAACCTAATTGAAGTACAAAATTTGGTTAGTAACTAGTTACAGTACCATCAGTTAAATGAAATTTATAAGAAGGATCTTAAAGTTGGATTTGAGGATCAAATGTTGAGATTTGAGAAGGAGCTGTGTGGAAATGATGAAAAATTAGTTTCTAAGATGTATAAGCTGTTGCTTTTGGAGGAGACAAGAGATGAAGTGGTTAAAGCGACTATGATAAAATGGGCTCAAGATGTGGTTCATAATATAGATATGGCAGCTTGGGAAAAATTATGGGAAATGGATTTAAAGTTCACTGCATGTTATACTTTAAAAGAAAATTATTATAAGATGATGTACAGGTGGTATTTGACACCTAAAAAATTAGCACTAATGTATAAAAATGTTCCAAACAAATGTTGGAAATGTGGACACTGTGAAGGAACTTTTTTTCATATGTGGTGGTCTTGTGGGAAGGCAAAGGCCTTTTGGGACATGGTATATAATGAGTTGAAGAAAATTTTTTAAATGACATTTCCTATGAAGCCAGAATCCTTCCTGCTGGGAATAACACAAGGAGAGTTTTCCAGAAGAAACGTAACATTTTTTATGTATGCAACCACGGCGGCCAGACTAATATATGCACAGAAATGGAAGGACAATGAAATGCCCTCAAAAGAAGATTGGCTGATAAAAAATTTGGAATATGCTGAGATGGCAAAACTTACAGTACTGATAAGAGATGAAAACTTGGAATGTTTTAAAGAAGATTGGAAACCATTCTTACTATACTTAAAGAACTATTTTTCTAATATCGATTTTTCAGCAGGGTTTGAAATTTAGTAATAATAGCAGGCCGGGTAGAGTAAAATCGAGTTTGTAATGTGTAGGATATATGTTTTGAATTATTATAGCAATAGTTGATTTGTATAGTTAATGAATCGCACAGATTGGTGAGCGGTAAGTCAATATTTACTTAATTAGATGTAACGGGATTGTTAAGATATTGTAAAAACCAATAAAATTTTAAAAGAGACAGTGACAATGAAGGGCATCTCTTTTTTGGTCTCTTGAAAAGCATTTTTGCATCTTCCGCTTAAAGTCAGCAGGAGGTGGTATTGATTATAGTGTGCTGCTATTTGGATTGTGAAGAAAAAGTCCTCTCCCTGCAAAAATCTATTTTAGGTACACCTGTATATCAAGAGTGATAATAAAATCTCAATCTCTGAGTGGAGAATAGAGAATAATCAAAAGCTAGTATCTAAATTAGTAGTTTGATATGTTGCTTCAGGTCTCAAGGACATTGCCAGTTTGAAAAGACATGATAAAATCAGAAACTTACACTACAATACTACTTATGAGCACTACAGTGTTGTTGTTAAGGTGGCCTGGTTATACTTCTACTACTACTACTACTACTACTACTACACCGCTACTATTTATATACCACTTTCCATCATCACCATCAACAAAAACAACAAAGTTCTCAAAGTGGTTTACATAGAAAAATGAGAAATAAGATGGTTCCCTGTCAACAAAGGGCTCACAGTCTAAGAAGATACTTAGGGTGGGGGGCAACAGCCACTGGAAAAATGCTGTACAGGGGTTTAATTGGGCCAGTTGCTCTCCCTCTGCTAAAACTACGAGAATCACCACTTTGAAAGCTGCCTCTTAGCCTGGTTAGCAGGGGGAGAGAAAATACTGTTTATCAGAAAATACTGCTGTACATTTAAGGCCTTTTTGTATGTCTTAAAAATTACAAACAAGAATTACTGACTAATAATTACTGGGTAGCATTCAGATAGTGGGTGGGTTCAAGCAACTGGCAGCAAGTCTTTTAAGTGTTGGAAATGCTGTGGATATGTTGGAAACTGAGAGTGTACTCTCTCGGTGGCGGTAATGTCCAAACCCCATCCAAGTCTGGTTCCTGTATTCTTTGCCCGACAACCTCCCAGCATTCTCCACCTGACTTCAAAAATCTTGGTTACAGAAACTGGGAGAATGTCAGGTGGAGAATCTATTCTTGGGAACCAGACTTGGGTAGGTTCAGATTGCACACCTGCTAGGAGTGTGCACTCTCAGTTCTGATCATATCCCCAACACTTCCCCCACTTACAGACTTGCTGGCAGTCATGCGATGCTTCCCTGTTAGTCATGAATATGTCCCACTGAAATTAGTGGGACATCAGGACTTGTCCCATTGATTTCAATGGTGGTCAGTCATGACTAGTTAGCATGCTACCCGTAATATCTTGGAGAAGATATTTTGACAAAAAAAGCAAAACCTAATGTTTTGCTCACAGTTATAGGCCTAATGTCAGAATAGCTGATCCCACTGATATAAGTGCCATCTTATTAGATTTATGTGTCTGACTTGGTGCCTGATGTCAGTATGCTTTTTACTATTGGTGCAGTGTGTGATGTGGGCTCACTGGCATTATGAAACACATTAAAAGTCTGCTGTTGAAGATACCCAACCATACTGATTGCAAGTAGGAAATCAGATTATTACTAGCAAGGGCAGATGGCAGTTTTGCTTTGGTCCATTCACATTCTGAAACCTTACTGCCAGTCTCTGCTACCTGCCAGATACATTTGTAGTAAAACAGGCATGTGCATGTTTGTGCTCTTCAGACTAATTATGTACACTCTTTGAACAGGTGTGTGTGTGTGTGTGTGTGTGTGTGTGTGTGTGTGTGTGCGCGCGCACGCGTACGTGTGTGCACACAAAGGTGATATCCACCGGGGGGAAGAAGTATCAGGTACAGTTTAAGTGATTCTGATCCAAGTCCGTATTTTTTATTTTTATTTTTATTTTATTTTATTTATTTTTTTACATTTATATCCCACTCTTCCTCCAAGGAGCCCAGAGCAGTGTACTACATACTTGAGTTTCTCTTCATAACAACCCTGCGAAGTAGGTTAGGCTGAGAGAGAAGTGACTGGCCCAGAGTCACCCAGCTAGTCTCATGGCTGAATGGGGATTTGAACTCAGGTCTCCCCAGTCCTACTCCAGCACTCTAACCACTAAGCCACACTGGCTCACATGGAATCTTGAGGGGTGGAATCTATTGCCTTTCCTGTTTCAGGGTTTTTCCCCCCTAAGCATTTTCAGTCCCCTTCAGGCTATCAGCATGGAACAGTTAGATCAGTAATTGCCAATAATAGAACAGCAGGATGGCCCGAGTTGTTATTGGGGCTGCCTAACTATGACAGTATGGAAAGATGGCATATGAACCAAAGCACAGGGCAACAGGTCATTAAGAACATAAGAACAGCCCTGCTGGATCAGGCACAAGGCCTATCTAGTCCAGCATCCTGTTTCACACAGTGGCCCACCAGATGCCTCTGGGGAGCCCACAGGCAAGAGGTATGTGCATGCCCTCTCTCCTGCTGTTGCTCCCCTGCAACTGGCATTGAGAGGCATCATGCCTCTGAGACTGGAGATGGCCCACAGCTATCAGACTAGTAGCCATTGATAGATCTGTCTTCCATGAAACTGTCTAAGCCCCTTTTAAAGCCATACAAGCTGATGGCCATCACCACATCTCATGGCAAGGAATTCCATAGATTATGCACTGTGTGAAAAAGTACTTCCGCTTGTCGGTCCTAAATTTCCCAACTTCAGTTTCATGGGATGACCCCTCGTTCTAGTGTTGTGGGAGAGGGATAAAGATTTATCTCTGTCTACCTTTTCCACTCCATGCATACTTTTATACACTTTAAGGGGAGCCATGATCAGTTTCCTTTTTTCCAAGGTAAAGAGCCCCAGATGCTGTAGCCTAGCCTCATAAGGAAGGTGCTCCAGGCCCCTGATTATCTTGCTCGCCCTCTTCTGCACCTTCCCCAGTTCTACAATATCCTTCTTAAGATACGATGACCAAAGCTGTATGCACTACTCCAGATGTGGCCGCACCATAGATTTGTATAAGGGCATTATAATATTAGCATTTTTATTTTCAATCCCCCTCCCAGTAATTCCTAGCATGAAATTAGCTTTTTTCTGAGCTGCCGCACACTGAGACAACACTTGCATTCTGTTGATGAAAGAAAGACAGTACTACCCAGTTGTGGGAACTCTTTTGGAACAACTGAGACAGATTTGTGAATGGGATCAGAATAGTAGAGACAGTCAAGAACATAGAAGCACACCAAATATTTACCACTTCCCAAAGGAACCACCAAACTGATTGATAACTGGGGATTACAAACCATCCCCTTTGTAATGGGATTAATATGTTAATATTCTACTATTTAAAATTTAGCACGTAACCAAATCTTGTTTAATCTTACAAGCCGCAGCACAAAATGTTGCCACCTTAAAGGTAATTTATACATTCCAGTCTGATAGCAAGAAGGTGAGATAGAATGACTCAGAACTAGGAGAGGAGTAATAAGGGCACTGTGGATGTCTTGATAAAATATGCAGAGCAAAAGAACATGCTCTACTGTCTCTACAACACCTAAATCACAGGGCCATATCCTTGTATCATCTTTTTTTACTACTGTATCATAGTTTTGTGTTTTGCTGGTCAGTGATTGAAATAAAGATTCATTAAGATTGACTGGGGATTACTCTGAGAAACGGGAGGTAACTTGGTTTGGTTTTACAGTGCTGACGTTTCTTTCTTTTTCTTAAATGCATTAGTTGACTTTCATGAAAATGTCCCAAAGTGACATATACAACTTAATACAAACAATAAAAAACACCAACAAACAGCACATTGATATAAAGACAATATTTTATTTTATTATTCCATTTAATTTATATACCCCCTGACTCCAAAAGGCTCTGGGCGGTTCACAAAATATGCACAGCAAACTACAGAATGACAGAGAGGTGCCTCTAAAAATGCTCTGCCTCAAGCACCCAGCAGAACAAGCCATTGCACAGTAGTGACTAGAACAGCAGAAGGGTAGGGTAGTGTGCACTTCTTCCAGGAGCAGTTCCAGACCCTGAGCACAGGTTCTGAGCAGGCCCAGCTCCCACATGCATAATGGCCAAGCCTCCGCAGGCAGGCAGAAATTATTCCATATAAATAACAAGGAGGAGTCTCTCTCCCAAATATCTTAAGGCATGGATAAGCATCACATTATGGCAGACAGTCCTTAAGGTAGCCTTGTTCTCTGCCTGCCTGAGATGTGAAGAAACCCTGAGGGCCAAACCAGATGTGATGGTGGCAGACATATTTCTTTTTCCTGTGTCCACCTCATTAACCTATAGATGGGGTGGTGATGTGAGTCATACCTTAACAGTAAAAGGAATACCTGGACTGAACTGTCCCCCTCCTATGATTTCCCTTGTAATCTCAATCTTCAGTCTGTCCTGTGACTTATTTTGTAATCTCGCTTCAGTCCGTTGCTCCAAGCACTTCTCTGTGTCCCCTGCTCACTTCTGATATGGAACTGGGTAGGCAGAGAAGTTCCTGGAGCAACCAAGGGGGGGGGGGAGGTAAATTGTGGAATGGGGCAGTCTCAGCACTCCTCTTCTATGTGCTGCTGCTTCAAATAAAGTAAGACTTCCTACTTTGTGCGAGAGTGAGGTGAATATGTGAATAATGGCTCAGTGGTCTAGTAAAGTTGTGCCTTCGAGTCGGTGTCGACTCCTGGCGACCACAGAGCCATCTGCCTTCTCCCACGCAGTATGAGATTATGCCTTTCAGCACCTTCCTATATAGCTGCTGCTCGATATAGGTGTTTCCAGCAGGGATTCGAACCAGCAACCTCTGGCTTGCTAGTCAAGTCATTTCCCTGCTGCGCCATAATATAACCCTGGCTGCTGGCCACTCTGACTAGGGATGATGGGAATTGTAGACCAACAACAGGTGGAGGGCCACAATTTGACACTCCTGTTTTAGGCTCTGAGAGTCCACGGGGATGAGATCCCTTTGAGATAAATCTCCTGTGCGGCAGCATTCTGCACTCCTGTTTGCTACACTACAGAATATAGTTATTATTTTGGTATCATCTGAGGTTCTTCTCCTTCTGTCTGGTTGTCATGGGCAATAAGGTGTGAGAATTATTGGAGGGAAGAAATCCAGAAAGATTAAAATAAAGATGCAAGTACATGGCAGCAAAACTCCAACAAATAGTTTCTGTAAACATTAATCAGGAATTGTTGATAGAGATTCATAGTTGTTTGATCAGAATCCACTACACTAAACATTTCAAATTTGTGCACACATGCACTTGCCTTTGAAATGTTTGTTCACATTGCCAGCTAAACAGCTGAAATCATACAATGTGATTTTTCTCACTTGTTGCACAAATTGTCAATGTATCTAGCTTAATGTTAGCATTTGTTCAGAGCAGTTCTCCTTAAATCCATATAGTTCATGAAACAGAGTAAACACATAGACTAAAATGAATGAAATGAAAGAAATTATTAGTAGAGTGCAAATATTCAATCAACAGAAAATGGTTTAAATTATTGGTTAAGCAGTGTATTATGAATAGCGTACCTGTTTTACATTCAGAGAAAAAGTGGAATGTATATGTGCACACTACTGTTGGTAACTTGTTTCCACCATCTGTTACATGGAAATAAACTTCTGATATTTATTAAACTTGCTATCTGAAAAACAGTCTCAACAATTAGGATTTTATCCATATGTCTTTTGCTGGTATAAAAACTTTTAATCTGAGTCTTCTCAGAAATGGCTCTAGCTAAGAAGCTTTATAAGATCTCGTAAGAATTGAGAAGACCAGCATTTAATATAGTTAGATGTGCACCTTTCACATGAACACCTACTGAGCATGTGTACAAGGGATTGCAGAACAGTACCCATTCATAGCCTCTGGCTCTACTCTGTATACCCACATCCAGGGAAAGGTGTGCAAGAGCCTATGTGCATTAAAATTGTATGCTCTTAGGCTTTGCATGATAGTGGACTTTGAGTGTTCAAGGCCCTGTGATCGCTGGAGGTTTTTTGTTTATTTATTTAATACATTTCTATACCGCCCAAAACACAAGTTCTCTGGGCAGTTTACAAACAATAAAAACAGCCAATAAAAGATTAAAACATTTCAACAATTAAAATTAAAGAGTTAAAACTATTAAAACAGTGGGGCTATTGTTGGGTGCTGCACCCTATTGCAGAGTAAATTACCTGTGTCCCACTTGGTTGAATAAGAACACGCCACACAGTAAAAGTTCAACAAAAGAATATATTGAAGTTGAGGACACTTACATGATGTATTGTCTCAGTAAGTCCAGCTACACATAGTCATTCACATACTTAAGGCACATCTACAACAGCAGCCAGGTGGACCACAATGGTGCAGCATTTACCACTGTGGACAAGTCACTCTGGTTTGAGCTTTACTCTTATACTAGTAGGTGACCAACCACCACAGGCCATTACTCAAGGCCTTATTACTTGTTAACAGGCTTCACATGTTGCCAGTTACACCACCTGCTGTAACACAGTGACTTGCACTTCGCATTTAAAGCTGTACACACAAGACCTCACAGTTAATACATCCTGACAGCTATTCTCACGATTGCAGAAAATCGGGCTAGCCTCCGCTAGCCCAATTTTCTGTAAGCGTGAGAACCACCGGGCTCGGCTGCAAGCCTGGTGGTTCTAGAGTGAATAACCCGCTGAAGTACCCCTGCCCTAAAACCAGGTTTGTGGAGCGAGTGCTCCGCAAACCTGGTTTTGAAGATCATGAATAGCTGTGGTGCAGCTCTGCGATGCGCCGCGTCTACTCATGAGGATACCCCAGGAGGGGGAGGCGAAAAGCCGCCTCCTGGCTCCAGGGGTCTCACCAGCATGCCCTGCGCACTTGCTCAGGGCATGCTGGCGTAGCCCCCACCGGCTCCGTCACGGAGCTGGCAATCGTGTGGGTGGCCAATCTGGCCGCCCAAGGCTCCCTTCCCGCTCATGTGCAGGGAGAACGGGCTTAACCCGCTCTACCCACTCAACCTGCTAAACCAGGTCTCATTGATTGTGAGACCTGGCTCAGTATCTAATTAAAAGCCTGGGTGAACAAATGCGTCTTGACTGCCCTTTTGAAAGTTGTAAGAGATGGGGAGGCTCTTATTTCAGCAGGAAGTGTGTTTCAAAGCTTTGGGGCAGCAATGAAGAAGGCCTGTCCCTGAGTAGCCACCAGACAAGCTAGTTGCAGCTGCAGACGAACCTTTCCAGATGATCTCACATATGCATGTATGGGGCATGGTAGGGACCCAGAGAGGGAGCAATCCCATTCTTCTCTTGTATTTTTGTTCAGTTGAATTTATGAAAGGTGTTCTTATGTGTCTGCTAACTGTGGTAGATCTTAAAGAGATAGGTCACTGAGAGTGCTAACCTTATTATATGCAAAACTAGTCTATGGAGAATGTTCAGTGACTTGGAGAACTATATCCTCCATCAGTTTCCCAGTCATGATGGGTTTAGCTTTGTTATTACCTCTTTTGTTGAACCTTGAAAAATAGCTATCAGCAGCTATCTCTTGAATGTCTTTACTGATATACCTAAGAAATGATAACTTAGATCTACTGATTTACTTTAGGATATCTGAAAGATAACCACCTGGTGCCCTTTGTGATCCTGATATGCTGGCTGCCCACTTTCACTCCAGACAGGGTCATTGCAGCATAGCACATGTCTGCATGGCCTAAAGTATAATGCTGGCACAGATTTCATCTGGACTTACACTGTATAGGAGGGTTCTATGCAGGAACCATTCTTCAGATTTGTTCTTCCTACCTCTATTACGTTGATCACAGTTTAGGGTCATGTGTACATTGACCCTGACTAACTTTGTGGAAGGAGTTACTGTTTCTGAATCTAACAGAAAAATAAAGCCATGTACCAATGAGCACCATGAATGAAATATAATACAGTTATTGATTAACAAGCCCCTTTGCTCGGAAAAACCTTCTCAGCTGTCTGATCCTGGGTATTTACAAAGCACACATTGTTATAAGTTTCAGGAAATGTGTTAAACCCATTTCTAGGATAATCTTGGAATCATTCTAATAATTTTCACAATGCTCCTTTGGCACCATTTACTTCAGTGATGTCTCTTTTGGGGGATGAAATTGCAGCTGCAGAAGTGTGCACGGGGCTGCTGTGTGATCCAAAGAATATTTATTTATCCCTATAATTTATATCTCACCTTTCTGTGATTAAATCATATTCAAAGCTGCTTGCATAAAATAAAGAAAATGTAGAAAAATATGAACACAAAACCATTTTTTAAAACCATCACAATAAACAGGAATAATTAAACATCACAATCCTTCTACCAAAAAAGAAAAGAAAAGAAAAGAAAAAAGCATAATAATGTTTACTCAGTAGCAAATACCACAGGATTCCATGTAACTTACTTCCAAGTATATATCACAACCTTATAGTAACTTTCAGACACACAAAATGAAATATAAACAGAAAATGAGACATTTTTGATTGCACAACTTCTGGCTTTGTGTGTGTTTTATACAACACCCCTCCTGTCTGGCAGGCTGTATTCTTAATGGTAGTTTAATGCAGACATTTGCAGTATGTAAAAGAAGGCAGGGGGAAAGTCAGCTGGTTTTTAAGATATATGGCCTTGGGCGCAACTGTATTAGCAGCTAGAAAAATGAGGGCTTTCTTAAGGCAATGAATTATTTCCCTGGGATAGATCACCAGAAAACCATGACTCTCCTGGCTGAATTCATGTGATTGGAGAGTAGTTACTAACTATCATGAGACTTCAGTAACACATGAGTGTTAGCTATAAGAAGATATTATACAGACTGACTGATGACATTTGTGTAGATTGATTTTTAGGTTAATCTGTGGGCCTAACTCAGCATTACATGCTACTACACAAAACAAAAGTCTGATGGCCTGCTTATTTGCTGCAAAACAGCATGGGGGGGGGGCGGATTTGGAGTGGAAAAGTGATCATGGGGAGGAAGCGCTTAAGTGTTGCCCTACTCACTGCTTTCTCACTGAGAATCCTTTTCCGCAAGCTGCTTTTTCTAATAGTGGGACTCTAGACTTGTGTCTACCTTGCCAAGAGTAAACCTGATTCAGCTCTCCTGCTTAATATTGCCTCCCTCAACATGGGGTCCTCTTAATTAAAGGAGACAGGTTACCCACACAAATCGGTGAAGCCCTTGTCACAAAATCCCCTCCTTGTTGTTTCCTTCTCTTTGCACCTCTGAATTTCTGGGCAATTGGAACTGTCCTATCTGCTTCAATGTTCTCTATATCACACTATGATTTGGCTGAATGATTCAGAGGTTGATTTTAACTGCTGATGTAAACACTAGTTTACTTTTCCATGTCTTTTGTTTTACACCATGAATATCACTCTAGCAGTAAAAACATGGAACTTGTATATCACACTGTAGTAACAATATAGTAGTTGTATTTAGGAACATAGGAACATAGCTATGGGGACAAGTCATGCTTGCTACCACAAGAGCAGGGCTTCATTTTACTGCAACTGACAGAGACCCAGCAGTATAATAAAATCTTTTTATAGCAGAAATCGAGGGGGAAAGCCAGCTTCCCTGTATTTCATTCCATCTCATACATTATTCCATTTTCCTAGCTATTTTGGTGAGAACTTGAAAGAAGCTGTAAGCATTTTGTTCTTCTTCTGTATTAACAAACTTCATTCCACCTTGCTGATGACAAATTCAGCACCAAAATTTTCTGATACACAAAGCCCTCTGCATGCAGAGTTGGCATCTTGTTTGCAGTAAGCATTTCCAGCCCGACAAGAGACAAGGTCTCTGTTGCAACTCATGAAACCTCATAGGATTTAACTAATAAACATGCTAGTCATACAGGATTCAACAGCACCAAAACACAGACGATGGCAAGTATAAGCATTCAGCAAGTATAAGTGTTCCAATATTCTTTCCCCTATAATGATCCATGCTTGAAAACAATAAGAGACTCATTGTTCATCACATTGTTGTTATATATGTCCATCACATTGTGCATCACATTTTCTGATGTGGCTTGATTCTGCTTCCAGAATCAAATAAATAACATGTGTATGCCAATACAATAAGCATCACCTAATAGTACTTGATATTTGCATAGTGCTTTCGAGTGTTCAGACTGTAGGGGAAGATTGGCAGTTCAGTCCCCAAAGAGCAAAGCAGAGCCAGTTTGGTGAGAAAGCAGCAAAGCAAGAGGTCTTGAGACAGTTCTTTAGTATTGAAGAACTACAAGGTTTTATTTAAAGAAAAGGTTACAAACAAATGTGAAAAAGCCTGCAGCTTAATTTCAGCTGTAGCTCATGGCTGAAGAAGAGACCAAAACAAACAGCCATCTCTGGAGAGACAAAATGGAGACTAACTCTGTAAGAACAAAAAGGGGAGGAGTCCAACACTTTCATCCATGACCCTAAAACTCCCCAGTGGTCACTATGAGACATTGCAGCTGAGAGTTGATGCTGCCAGGGTCGTATCTTCAACACAGAGCATCTCATGTGCACAGTCTTCTTGTGATATTTACTATATCCTCTAAGATTAGTGGCTGACATTCAGCCTAGTGTTAGAAAGATGCAGCAGAAGCGGCACCCTTTCAGTGAGAGCTGCTACAAGCTCACTCAAAGGCTTGTTGAGCAGCAGAGCACACACACATGGGAGGGGAGTAATTTCCAATACTTTCCCATCCCTCCAAAAAGTGCCTTTTGGCTACCAGGAATATGTCCCTCCCTGTGTGATCCAGAGCAAGGAAGCACTGGTGCTGCGAGGAGCAGACTTCCAGACTAAATGCACCAGGGAAGGGGCAATTTTTGACAACTTCCCCTTCCTCTGGAAGCCATCTGTGCCACCCAAAAATAAGTCCATGAAGGCTGTGCTGCCCTCAAAGATATATTTGTGGATGGTGCAGAGAGCTTCCCGGAGAAAGGGAGGTTGTCAAAAATTGCCCCTTCCTCAGTGCACCAGTGCAGTTGGTCTCTGGATGATGTGCTGTTAGTCTGCTCTTCTCGCTGTATGGGTACTTGCTTGCTCTGGATGCCAGGCATTGTAAACGGTGCTTTCTAATTAATTGAATGTGTTATAGTTTATATCATTGCTGTTCTTTGTTTATAATTGGATGTAAGCCTTGAACATTTGTGCAGAAAGGCAAGATAAACATATGATTTCAAAACATATGTATTATAATAAGTAGCTCTTTGTATATGGCGCTTTATATTTGGAGCACATTCAAAATCTGCATGATGCAATTACTTCATATTATACCGACCCTATTGAAGATGTAGGCCAAACTAAAGGCCCATTTTCATTACTAGCTCCCAACTCTTCTTTCATTTCTAGTGACCCCTCTTCTTTGCAACACTCTCCCCACCCCCAATTTGTTCAGCCCCCTCCTTGGCTGCTTTTAAGGCCCTTCTTAAGACCCACCTGTTTCACCAGGCATTTGCCATTTTTTAAAATTAATTATTAATTTTAATTAATTGTTATTGGTGTTGTTGTTGTTCACCACCTAAAGGGGTGCTTCTCACGATCAACAAAAATCGGGCTAGCAGAGGCTAGCCTGATTTTTGTTGACCATCAGAACCACCGGGCTCGCAGCCGAGCCTGGTGGTTCTGGAGCGGCAAACCCGCTCGAGAACCCCTCATAAAAAGCAGGTTTGCGGAGTGAGCACTCCTGCAAACCTGCTTTTTGCAATCGTGAGTAGCTGCGGCCAACTCATGAGTAGACCCCCGGCCGGGAGTCTTAAAAGTAGCCTCCCAGCTTGGGGGTCTCCCCAGTATGCCCTGCGCACTCGCGCACGGCATACTGGGGCTTCCGGGGGCCATGTGGCCCCCGCTCTCCCCACCCCCGCCAGCTCCGTTTTGGAGCCGGCCATCGTGTGGGCAGCTGATCTGGCCACCCAGGGCTCCCTGCACGCTCATCAACACTAAGCCCGCTCTCCCCGCAGTTCTGTCAAAACCGGGTCTCACACATTGTGAGACCCAGCTCAGAGTCTTTGGAGGAGGCAGTATATAAAAATTTTTAAATCAATAAATACATAAATAAACTCTCAGAGAACCAAGTGAAAAAAAATCTCAAAGCATTTTCACAGCAAATGCTTGTTTTCACAAGTAGCTCCCAGCATGGTGCTGCTTGTGAGTTGCTGGTACCACTTTGGGTCAGGCATTCCTGTGAACAGTTAAGATCACACCAAACCATGAGTTTCAGCACATCCATGCACATGACAAGCAATGGCTGTTGGCCAGAATAAGCTAAAGAGCAGTGCACACAGAAGTCCGTGTGTATTGCCACATGATCATCCTACAGCTGCCAACTTTGACTGAAGCTATTTCTGGAGATTCCCTCCCCCACTCCAGTATTTTTTAAAAATCTTTTTCACAATTTTATTCCACTAAAATCTGCAGGATTATTTGTTTTTACTGCGAGAACCTTGCCGATTCCTGGAGACTCCATGACCATTCTGGAGGAATGACAATCCTAGTCCCAAGTAGTACTGGCAAGCAATTCATTTTTAACACAGGCAGTGGTTACTCTGCCAGAAACTGGGTGTGAAAATGAGCGCTTGTGAAAATACTGAAGACCGTTCTTCCTTCTTCATCTGAAACATGGTCCACATGTTATGCTTGCAATAATTGGAATGAACAGGTTTTAGAACACTTCCTTAGTTAATATCCTGTTATGTCATTCTCAAAAAAGTCCTGGTTTTTTTGGAAGAAGAAATCAGGAATGAAAATAAACCCAACAACAAAATGGTGCAGAATAACATAAACATTGTATCCACAGGGAAAGCAAATGCCTAGAGTACCATTAGGAGTTCGTTGCTCCCAAACAGCTGTGTTGCCTTAGCAACACTCTAACACAAACACAGAAGCACACCATCTTTGACACCCTGGGCAGCACATGATGCCACCAAAAGAAAAAGAGCAATGGGCATAAACACAGCCACTTCACTCTGGCAAAGCTCCATCCACTTATACCAGAACATTCTCAAGGAGAAGACTACTCTGCCTGGTTCCGTGCACACCCGGGAGGAGGGAGGGGGTCTCTTTAAGATGCAGGGAGGGTGTTCTTACCTCCCCACCACACTTCCCCTCTGGTGCTGTGTTAAAAATCGCTGGCTCAGGGTGGCTGTATTCTCTCTTGCTGCCCTGGTCAGCGTGATACTGGAAGTGGTGTGCACACATGAACTAGCACTTGGTAGGGTTGCAATAAATGCCTTGGCAAGGATATTTAGATGTTGTGATGTGTTTATACCTACAAAGATTAGAATAATCCAGACAATGATTTTTCCCATGACACTCTATGGATGCGAAAATTGGACTTTGAAAAAGCAAGACAGAAAAAGTATTGATGCTTTTGAACTTTGGTGCTGGAGAAGACCTTTGAGGATACCATGGACAGCCAGGAAAACAAACAAATGGATCATAGAATCCACTCGAGGCACAAATGACCAGGCTCAAACTATCATACTTCAGACACATTATGTGAAAACCCAGCTCCCTTGAGAAGTCCATAATGCTAGGAAAAGGAGAAGGAAAGAGAAGAGGATGACCTGCAGCAATGGACTCGATTATGACAGCAATGAATGCACCACTGAGAGACCTTAAAGGTCAAGTTAAAGACAGATCATCCTTGAGAGAATCTATGTGGTTGCTAGGAGTCGACACCAACTTGACAGCACTTAATCAATCAAAATCCCAGCCACTAAGAGCTGGTCTCATGGTAGCTGGTCTCATAGTAGCAAGCATAACTGTTCCCCTTAGCTAAGCAGGGTCTGTCCTGGTTGCATATGAATGGGAGACTAGAAGTGTAAGCACTGTAAGATATTCCCCTTAAGGGATGCAGCTGCTCTGGGAAGAGCAGAAAGTTCCAAGTTCCCTCCCTGGCATCTCCAAGATAGGGCTGAGAGAGATTCCTGCCTGAAACCTTGGAGAAGCTGCTGCCCGTCTGTGTAGACAATACTGAGCTAGATGGACCTATGGTCTGACTCAGTATATGGCAGCTTCCTATATTACTATGTTCCCTGTCTGCATAGACCTGCCCTGTATTTGGCTTCTTGGTCACACTACAGTGAGACAGAATGTTGGGAAAGTGGGAAGGAATGTTCAAATCTGTCATTTGTACAGAGATTTGATGCAGTAGCACATATTTGTGTACCAGACAGTCTAGGGAAAGTGAGCTAGCTTTCATATTTAGAAGCAATTCTCCAATTTCATTCCTCTCCAGCATAAACTGAATAATTAGAAACAATTCAGGAGGAGAGGCCTTGGTAGATTAAGGCCCATTGGCAATTCAGCCTTGAAAGCACTTCGAAGTAATTTAATGTACACCTGAACTCTGCAGCACATGCACACAGAATGTAATGCATTGTACCACAATTACACTGACTTACCCACGTGTCCCTAGAAATCCAGATTGTAGAAGGGGGTCAGTTTTAGCTTTCCACTCTCAAAATGGGGGATGGGGGTGGTTTCTTTCAGCTATATGTTCCTAGGTTTCTCAACCAACAGAATGGAAAGCTACAATGCAGATGCTCCCTTGTTATAAGCAAAAACAGGGTTTGTGTCGCAATGCAGAGGGAAGAGAGACAGACTTCCTACAGCATCATCTGGGCTCCCTGAGGCCAGGTGCTCATGCTCCTCTCAGCTGGGAAAAGGAGAGGCAGAAGGGGGTGTGCAGCGGTGGTGGCTGACCATGGGCAGATTAGGAGCTTCTTCCTCTGGGTGAGGCTGCTGAAGTTTGTGAAATCAGCAGGAAGAACCACAAGGCACATCTGGGAGCCAGGATGTTGCATGACTGCCATTTGATTATTAACTGTCACCGTACTGCATTCCTGGAGACAGCAGGAACAAGGCCTTTTGTGACTGGAAGCCTGTCATGTTAAACATGCCTTCTGGGCTCTTTCAATCAGGAGAAACAAAGAGCATTCCTTTCTATACATTCTTGAAGTTTCCTTATTCACATATGGAGATAATCCATTTCTCTTTTCCCACGCCCTTTCCACGCTCCTTCAGTTTCAATTGGGTGTTCTGGAATGATGATTTGGTTGCATACTTTGTTTCCAGTCACCTTGACCCTCTGCTGCTAGAAGACAATGGAAAGATTAGCAATACAGACAGGCCGCATACTACAGTTAGGTGAGGTGAGATAATGCCTCTGAAACCTCCTTACAAAAGCATTGCTTTTGTAGAGATAGCAGGCTAGAACGAAAGAGGTAAGATTTAAGTAAAAGATTAAGAAGTTAAGAATACCTGTGGCATTTTAATTGTGAAAGAAATTGTAACTTTCCATTGTTGGCAGTGGATACAGTATCTTACAGAAGTAATACTTAAGAATATTGTCTGACATGATGAGGAAAATTACTCAAAGCAGTCCCATTGAAATTAAAAGGCAAGTTAAGAATTCATAATTTCAATGGAACTACTTTGAGTAATTTTCCTCAGTTTGTCAACCAATCTTTGTGTAACACATTTCAAGTTTCAAAGAATGTTCCTGATAGCAGAAATCCATAAAACAGCCATGTAAGGTAGGTTGATATTATCCTCACCAAACTACAGATGGGAGTAAATGATGAGGCTGAGAAATAGTGAAATGCTTATGACTATAGTTCAGATTCATGACTGAGGTGAGATTTCCCAGTTTGTAGTCTTAGTTACTGGACTACACTGGGCTAAACTAGCTCTCAAGCCCTATTCAGACCGTGAGATCATTATCACGACCAGCTCTACCTAGATAGAGCTCCTTCTGAGAACTGCTGGGATCAGGACTGATCCCAGTGCTCCTCAGCCAGTGCTCCCTGGTTTTTTACCCGGGCTAAAGGTGAGGTATGAGGGCGTGCACACAGCCTCCTACCTCACTGCCTGGTCGTGTGGCAGTACAGATTGCGGGCAGCCCGTGCTACCATAGAGACCAGGGGAAAGAGAGTCCTGGCCTCTAGAATGGCCACAATGTGCTGTGCTTCTCATGTGGTGCATTGTGTGTTGGAGATCCAGCTCCAGAAGGAATCGACCTTTTGCACTAGTAACACTGTTAGTACAGCACTGAAACAGCATTGGTTGCCCTGTTGGATGACCTGTATCGTAACCTTAATGTGGGAAGCACACCTCTCT
This sequence comes from Hemicordylus capensis, assembly GCF_027244095.1. Taxonomy (NCBI): domain Eukaryota; kingdom Metazoa; phylum Chordata; class Lepidosauria; order Squamata; family Cordylidae; genus Hemicordylus; species Hemicordylus capensis. The sequence goes on along the minus strand of NC_069657.1, from coordinate 299,079,748 downwards.
TGCTTCATCTTGATCTGTCAGCAGCCTTTGATACCATCGACCATGCTATCCTTCTGGAGCGCTTAAATGGGCTGGGTCTTGGGGGCACTGTTCTTCAGTGGTTACAATCCTATCTCACTGGGCGATTCCAGTTGGTGTTGATTGGTGGCTAGTGTTCTGCACCCTGGCCCCTTTCTTGTGGGGTTCCACAGGGCTTAGCCCTTGCTCCCATTCTCTTTAACATCTACATGAAGCTGCTGGGCTAGGTCAGCAGTTGGTTTGGGGTACGTTTTCATCAATATGCTGATGATACTCAGCTTTATATCTCTACCAAGGCCAAACAGGTAATGCGATCCATGTGCTGGCTCAGTGGGGAGGCTGTCAGGACCTGGATGGGCCAAAACAAGCTCAGGCTTAGTCCCAAGTCTGTTGCTGTCGTTCAGTTTGTGATCTGGCCAATTGCCGTGTGTGAGTTTATCTCTTGACGGGGTTGCGCTTCCCTTGAGAGAGACAGTTTGTGATCTGGGGGTCTTTTTGGACTCATGGCTCCTGCTTGAACAGCAGGTGGAGGCCGTGGCCAGGGGTGCCTTTGTCCAACTTTGGCTGGTTCGGCAGTTATGGCCTTTTCATTAATTCATTCATTCGATTTCTATACTGCCCCACGCAGCCCCATTTGGGTCCCAAACAATGCCCCCCGCACCTGATGCCAAACATCATCATCATCATCATCATCATCATCATCATCATCATCATTATTACAGTTATATCCCGCTCTTCCTCCAAGGAGCCCAGAGCGGTGTACTACATACTTAAGTTTCTCTTTCACAACAACCCTGTGAAGTAGGTTAGGCTGAGAGAGAAGTGACTGGCCCAGAGTCACCCAGCTAGTATCATGACTGAATGGGGATTTAAACTCGGGTCTCCCCGGTCCTAGTCCAGCACTCTAACCACACCACACTGGCTCTCTTGGGGGGCGTGTCTGTGGCCGCACTCACGGTTCCTGATTGGTGGCAGCCCAGGTTCTTTTTACCCATTCGCCCAATGGTGCCTCCATCCCTGATGAGTACAAATCTGTATATGCATACACTATATACAGATTGTATGCATGAATAGGGCTTCCGAGGTTCCAGTATTGGCAAAGGTGGTTGATGACAGCCTCTTGAGGTCTATTTTCTCACCACAAAATTTTGCGCAGCTTCTTGGAAAGAAGCACAGTATATCCCCAAATTCATCTGTGTTATTAGGTAATGTACTTCTATGTACTCTCAGGTGTAGTTATAACCAATGATATCCTGAGACAACAGGAGTTATTTGAAATGATGGCACAACAATTGAATAAACAGCTTCCTGTGGATAATGGTCATCATGTGCCACATTAATTGGAAGAAAAGTAGTCTAGAGTTTACTTGCTTTCAAAGCTATTGCTGCTGGAGAGAGGCTCCATCTTTGGTCTGCTGTGTTCATGCTGGAGATATTATGTACTGGCTTCCCTCCTTTCCTATCTGAAACTTGCTTGTGAAACACAGTATGTTTATTTATGGTATCTTGTTGACTTTTGTAAATGCCAAGGCTCCTGCCTCAGTACAACTTTAAGACTCTACCTATCATTGACAGAAATGTTACAGCAGAAGCCTTGACATTTTAGGCTAAATGTTCATTGGAATAAATACACATTTTGCATATGGCAGTTCTAAATCAAGCAATAAAGCTCAAGAGTCTCCAAACACTCAACTCTACCTTTGTTTATTTATCAGAATTGTATGATGTGATTCAGTTCATTATCTTTTTCAAAGGTGCGGACAGTACATATTTTTATACAGTACATATTTATACATTGGCAGCAAGTCTCCTGTACAAATGCCAAGAGGGAATGGGGTGAAGTTAACATCACTTGTGAATCATCCCATGCCTCTTTTTGCTTCTAAAGGACAATAGTTGCTACGTACAATTATTTGAACTCATTGGTTGATCCCATCTCCCACACAATAATTGCTGCATACTTGTAGTTGGGAAAAAGCAACAGAGAAAGTTCAAGGCTGCTATCTATATCTGCTCAGTGTTTCTCAACCACCGGTCCGAGTGATGTCCATGGGGCATCACTAATAAAAGCCACCCCACCAACAACAGAATTTTGGACCAGAGGGGACCATCGGGAGTTCTCTGGAGCTAATTTCCAGGCAGCCCTCACTGCTGGTTAACGTTCATTTCACTTCCTCGAAATGAACATTATCCAGCAGTGAGGGCTGCCTGGAAATTAGCTCTGGAGAGCTGCCTGAAATTGGGTTTTTTTTGGGGGGGGGGTGCCTGGGGGTGGAGGTGGGGGTGAGGGGGGCGACCCCCTTACTAACTGCTGGTCCAGGAACCTGCACATGAATAATGACTCCAAAAATGTTGAGAAACACTGATCTACATGAAGAACAGAATTATTTGGACATTAAAAAGGATGAGAGAAAGAAGTATGAAGTGTCAAAGAACATAGGTAGCGGCCTTGTTTCAAGTTAGACCATTGGTCCATCTAACTCAGTATTGTCTACTCAGACTGGCAGCGGCTTCTGCAAGGTTACAGGCAGGAGTCTCTCTCAGCCCTATCTTGGAGATGTCCGGGAAGGAGCCTGGGACCTTCTGCATGCAAGTATGCAGATGCTCTTCCACTGAGCTTAGTCCCATCCCCTAAGGGGAATATCTTGCAGGGCTCATATGGCGCAGCAGCAGCTCCTCTAAGCCCCGCCGACACTCCCCCACCCCTGCCAGCAGTGCAGTCCAGCAGCAGCCTGGTTCCAGCCTCCGCACACCCACTCACAGTCTGGAGGTTCAGTTCAAATTTGGTTTGGTTTCCATTCTAAACCACAAATTTGAACTGTGAAATTTGGTTGTTGCATAATCCATGATGGGTATCATTGATTAAGCAAGCATCTCCCAGAAATATCAGAAAATGGGACATTAATATAGTTCCCTCCCGTAGTGGAGACTCAGTGTACTCCAAAAAGCTGAAATTTTGTACACAACCCGATGCCATAAAAATGGGGGATGCTGTACACAAGTACAGTGTCCCTGAGAGTTAAGAATAATTAAGAAACTCATACCACTCAAACTTAAAGTTTGGAACACACATATTCCAAGACATCCTGACTACTCACTTAATCTTAAAATGGGGCATACATACCAATACCCAACAATAAAAACTCACGATGTGAAATTAATCTTATAAGAAAGGGCAGCATTCCAGCATGGAAGAAGCAAAGCTACAGGCAGGATGGAATGTTGGGATGTGGGAGTTCTGTCGCTTCACACCCTTGAATTGGCTTTGGAGATATTTCCAGTAGGAGGAGTTAGTCATCTGAATCCATATTCTTGCAGAACCTCATTTCTTAGTCTATTGGATATACATGGACTATATGTTTAATTCTTCAGAGGCTCTGCATTCCCTCCACTCCCACTCTCCAGGAATGAGGGAGAGCACACATCTCCCAGTAAAAAACAAATTGGCAAAAAAAAAAAAAAGCCACCATTCCTCCAGCGCAGACTGAGGCCATGCGTCTCCTCAGGAGCAAGGCCTCTCTGTATCCACGTGGGTATAGGATGCTGTGAGCTACTAGGAGGTGATGCTTTGTGTGAGTGACACATACAGAAAAAAACTGAGTCCAACCTGTAATACCAGCAATACAAGACTTGTCCTTCAGACTACAGTCCATACATGCATTGGATTCCTGCTTTGCTTTGGGGCTTCAGAGAGCGGTGCCGCTTTGCTTTGGGCTGAACCCTTTGGCCATTTCAGGCTTCGCTTTTGGTACATTAGCCCCTCCCCCTCTCTCCCCAAAAGTACCTACAAGACTGGGCTGGGGGCAGGAGACGGGATACTTTTCTATATCTTCACCCCCAGTGGTGAGGGAGTTGTTAGTGTCTTGTGTGGTTTGTGTTAAATTGACTAGGGATGTGCATGGAACCGGTGGGGTGGTGGTGGCTTGAAGGTGGGCGGCATACATTTAAGGGCGAGGGAGGGTGCTGTTACTCCTCCCGCCATATTTCCCCTGCCAGCCCTCCTTTAAAAGTATCCATCCTCCCTGCCACCCAGTACCCTCTTCATAACAGGAAGCACCTGGTGCGTGTGGGCACGCCACACATGCACACATCATGCACATCACGCCTGCACGCCCAACGTATGCATAAACGAGCACGGCGTTCACACACGCACCGGGTACTTACTTCCTGTTACTTCCGGCCAAAGAGGGCACAGGGTGGCGGGGAGGTATACACTGCCACCCCTATGGATACATTTTAAATGGAGCGCCAGCAGCGGAAAACAGCGAGAGGGGTAAGGGCACCCGCCCCCGCCCTTAAAAGTATGTCCCCCGCCTTTGAACTAGCTGAACAGCTGGTTGTTTGAACCAGTTTAGAGGCCCTTAAAAGAGCCTCCGAACAATTCGGGCACATCCCTAAAATGACCCCCCCCTCCCAGAGGCATAACTATAGGGGGGGCGGGGGGCACGTGCCCCGGGTGCCATCTTTTCTGGTCACATGGGGGGGCGCCGCCATGACCAATTTTTTAAAAAAAATTTTAAAATTTTTTGTTAATACAAATGTTTCCTGCTCAGTGCAGCAGCGCTGCAGCAGTCAAGGGAGCGCGTCGGTGCCCCCTTCCCCACGAGCAGTCCCTTCCGTGCTGCCTGCGCCCCCCCCCCATTGCTTTGCTGGCGCCTGGCGGCCAGTCAGTAGCCTGGCTTGGCGGCGGGCGCTTGTGAGGAAAAACCTAAGTATAATGTAGTATGTTGGGGGGGAAGGGGGGCGCAGGGGGCACCATTTCAGTGCTTGCCCCGGGCGCCGTTTTCCCTAGTTACGCCTCTGCCCCCTCCACTGCCTTTCCCTGGAGTCCTGGGAATGATGTGGGTGCTTCTGGAAAATGTAGTCTTTTTTGAGAACATGGTATTTTGTGCTTTTAAAGTGGGTTATAAATAATAAGTGGGGATTTTCAATACTAATATTTGGTTTTGGAAAAGCTGGTCATTCTCTCTTTCTCTCTCTCCCCCCCCCCCTCCACCAGAAAAGTAACTTGAAGTATCCCTTGGTATCTTTTGGTATAGATTCTATTTCTTTTCTATGACACATTTTAAAAATTATTTACTTCCTGCCCTTGTTCTGTAGCATACTCCCTTTTCTATCCCTCATTGTGGCTCCTCCAAGTCCATATCTGATGAAAGAATTTGAAGGTCTTTGCCTTAGCAGATGACACTCCTGGCTCAGTGTCTTCATTATTTTATGTGTCTGTGATACCATTGAGGATAAATATTCCTGATTATTTTCTGTTAATCTATATGATGCAAAGCTGTTCCACCACCACTCCATATTTAATGCAGGCCTTAGATAGCTGCTGTCCGTCAGGGTAGATGTTACTGGACTAAATGGATCAATGGTCTGACTCAATATGGTAACTTCATATAATAGGGTGATACTTTATAATAATACTGCACACTATATAGGAACATAGGAAACTGCCATATATTGAGTCAGACCATTGGTCTATCTAGCTCAGTATTGTCTTCACAGACTGGCAGCGGCTTCTCCAAGGTTGCAGGAAGGAACCTTTCTCAGCCCTATTGGTTCAATAAAAAAATCTTGTCCTATTAAAAAAAATATATATATATCCTATCTTGGAGAAGCCAGGGAGGGAACTTGAAAACTTCTGCTCTTCCCAGAGCGGCTTCATCCCCTGAGGGGAATATCTTGCAGTGCTCACACATCAAGTCTCCCATTCAGATGCAACCAGGGCAGACCCCGATTAGCTAGGGGGACAAGTCATGCTTGCTACCACAAGACCAGCTCTCCTCTCCTGTCCTCACAATTACGTCCTCACAATTGTTTATTGAGAGGTATGTTTCCTCTGAACATGAAGGTTCCACTTAGCTAACTTGGCTAAAAGCTGTTTATTTTCTATGACTGCTATAGGATTAGCAGTCCTTTCTTCTTCTTCCATCCAAGGAGAAAGGAAGTGTTGTGAACTACACCTGGTTTCGCACTCTGTATATGCTCAGAGGGAGAGAGGCAAAGTCACATCATACACAAACTGAATTGGTTCTTGGAGATGGTGACCATGTAGGATCTGGGCATGCAAGCAGAGATAGAGGAGGACACACTCAGATAGTTCAATGGGCTTTTATTATAGAAAGTTTATTATAGAAAGTTGTTCATCAGGATGAAATTCAAACAGGTCATCCAAATTAAACACGTTTCCAATTCAAGGTGTAGTGCAATGTGCCTGGCTATCACATGTGTGTGCAATCAATAATTAAAGCTGTCTATCAAATCCTAATAAAACATTTAGAGAGAGAGAGAAGAAAGGGGGGGTCTTAGGAAAGGGATGGCAGTGATTAGTAGGGAGGAGGGGAGCAGGCTGAGCTGTTAGCTGGATAGGCCTCTCACCAGGTTCATGAAGAAGGCTTCAAAGGACTTGTTTGTTGCTGGGGCTTGGGAGCGATGCAGGCTTCAGACAGTCAGGCAGGCTGGTGGTGGATGCTGAGAGCAAGGCAGAGAGAGAGAGAGAGCACCATGGCTGGGTTGTCTTGATTGCTCACTGTGCAGCAGAGGTCACACATAGTCCCTGTCCATGGAAATAATTCCTGCTTTAGCCCCGCGGCTTGAGCAGCAAACTCTGGGATCACTCTTGAGCAAAGACCTGCTGGTTAGGCAAGGCTTGCTGATTTGCCATGTCCAGAGACCCCTTTTTATAGCAGCTGGATCCCATAGACCTGCACTAGGAGTTCTTTCAAGATAGCAATTTCCGTCATGGATCTCCAAAGTGTCAGTCACTCTTATCATAAAACTTCCCTCTTATGACAAAACTGTTTCTTCGACCAGTTTGGAGCAGCATCCTCCTATACTGTCTTTTGGTTGTCTAGAAGCAATTTGTTCTTCTCTTTGTTCTCCAAACATCTGCTTTTCTTAAGCTGTTGGTCTGTCTTTGCCTAAGAGGCAGGCTCCTAGTGCCTCTTGCTCCAAAGAGTGTTAAAAAGTCAAAAGGGGTTGTCTAAGAAGGAAGAAGCTAAGCTATATGTGTGAGACAGCAATCAAATTACTTCTTGTGTACATCTACTTAATGTGTAATTCTAAAAAAAGAATGTTTAAAGTAACAGCCAAGGGATACATGTTTGAGGCTAGTTAATCAACACATTTGACTAAGGAAGAACAATATAGGTGACATTAACATAAGCATTCTGTCATAGGAAGTAAGGGATTAGTTTCCAGCTTGTTTCCTAGGAGTTAATCATTTCACTCAGAGTTGAGTGAGGCCTTGCATCAGTGTTTCTCTCAACGGAATTGCTGGCAAAGACACACAGGCCTCAGCCTGGCCAGCTGGGCTATGAGTTCTGGTCCAATATGAGTGGCCTGGGCCATAACAGAAGCCCTTGCATTGCCATCAGTCTGATGGATCCTATATTGCTAGTCCTCACCATATGTTAGCAATAACACTGGTAGTAATGGTGGAGCTAACAAATATATACCCAGGCTGAGTATATATCAGTCTGAATGGCCTGTAAACCATATCAGGCCCAGCAAACCATGTCTCTGCTTATTCTGTCCATTTCTTCAATCACCACTGCCCCTATACCTTTCTCTGCTAGCTCCTGCTGCCTTGCATTCCCCTCCCAGCCTGGGTATATATGTGTTAGCCCCCACCATTACTACCAGTGTTATTGCGAACATATGGTGAGGACTAACAAAAGAAGATCCTTGAATCTGGCAACTAAAGGGTGTGGTGAGTTCCCCTCCCCTTTCTTAATTAGTAGTGGAGCATGCTCAGAATGTTTTAGAATTATCTGGAGTTTGATGATGCACCAGCAAGAATCAGAGTTGTTCCTGATCTGAGAAGGGGTCTTTCTCTTCAGAAAAAATATAATTTACATAATAGTTTTATGTAAGGGAGTGTTAATCTGAATCTGAAAAATACACAGGATTGGGTGAAGAGTTCAGGTTGTTGTAACACACAGTTGCTAAAAGAAAATGATCATGGTGAATGAACATTTAAGTAATTGTATGCATTTATGCAGCAGTATAAAGGTTCCATCAGAAGGACTTTAGCATCTTCTGGAGTTTGCTGCCTCATGGGTTATGAAGTCATCACAGAGTATGTGATGAAAGAGCCAGTGTGATGTAGTGGTTAGAGTGCCAGACTAGGACCGGGGAGACCGAGTTCAAATCCCCATTCAGCCATTATACTAGCTGGGTGACTCTGGACCAGTCACTTCTCTCACAGCCTAACCTACTTCACAGGATTGTTGTGAGGAGAAACTTAAGTATGTAGTACACCACTCTGGGCTCCTTGGAGAAAGAGCGGGATATAAAGTGTGAATAATAATAATAATAATAATAATAATAATAATATGTCCAGTCTTCAAAGTGGTGTGATTCTCTTTATTCAACAGGGGGAGAGTAACTGGTGGCCTTATCCATCCGCAGCACAGCATCCCTTCAGTGGCTGTTGCTGGTGTCTATCTTATGTTTCTTTTTTAGATTGTGAGGCCTTTGGGGACAGGCAGCCATTTTATTTATTTCTACGTAAACCACTTTAGGAACTTTTGATGAAAAACGGTATATAAATATTTGTCATATTTGTAAACATTCCTTCTGAAGGTCTTTAGAATCTTCTGGAGTTTACTGCATGAGCAAGAAGCAGTGTTGCTTCTGATCTGAGAGAGGCAAAAGGAGGCTTTTAAATACTCTGCTTTATGAATTTGCTTCTGTTGTTGCAGCTGGTCTCCAAGCAAGTTTGTGCACCAGTTCAAGAGCTTGGACAAACCGAGGAGCACATTCCATGTTTGCTTTCCTTGTCTCTCGTCTCCTTGAGACCTCATGTAAGAGTGGTATGAGAGGTTCAAGAGTACTTTTGGGACATTGCTAGAGACTGGGTGTTTTGAGCTTCTTAACAAGGCACATGTGACCTTGAACAAGCAAAGCTATAGTATAATAGCTCTATGATGATAGTGTATACATATGGTTTTGTGATTTGACCTTTTGTAAACTTGCAATTGGAATTGATCTCTACTTGAATATAGATGAATTCATGTATTTGCATATGTACATACATGTACATTGAAATAAATAAATAAAATGAAACTTAATGCTTACTCATCCTTTAAGTTTGGCAATAGAATGTTTCACCCACTGGTGGAATTACACTGTCATAAAAAGAGAGTGACTTGAACGAATACACACAACTAGACTTCAATAGTTTCTCATAAGTTCCAGCTGGATGGGGAAATACTGGTTTACCATCTGATAATCTGTCCTTTGCTGACATCTCACCCAATCTCCAAGGAGCTCAGGTTTGTGTAAGTGATGGGGTTACTCCATTTCATCACCACAGCAATGCTGTGAGGTAGGTTAGGTTGAGAAAGAGTGACTGACCCAAGGCTAGCTAGTAAGTTTCATGGATGAGTGGAGATGTGAACTCTGGTCTCCCTGGCCCAAGTCCAACACTCTTAAGTAACCACTAAGCCACATTAGCTCTCCAGTGGTGTAATTTTGATCTGAATGTGTTGCGGGGTGTGGAGGCAGAAATATTGTATAGAGCAACCAAGAGGGGAAAAACCTGCAAGGTATGAGGAACACAAAACATTTTGTGATGGATTCAGCAAGCAGCTAAACTTGGGGATCCATGCTGTGTGGGGGGTGGGCATCACTCTTTGCCATTAATAAACATATCTGATCAAAATATAAATTTTGCCAAGAGCTGCTCATTATGTATTTTTAATTAGGTTGCATGACCTTCTAATGACTTTATCCCCAACTGCAACTTAACCATGCTAAAATTGTCTTGACAAAGTATTATGACTAGGGGCTGCACATAGTTCCTTTTAATCTATGTTATAATTAGCAAGTGGGATTTGGGATGGGAAAAGTCTGGAAGACTTGGTTCATACTATGAAAATAAGTGGGACATCCAATTGCAAATAAATAAGGAACAAGTATGGACCTGGGTGGGTCCTGTCCATTACATGTGGTTGCAGGGGCTGTGTCTGTCAGTCAGTCTCCTGCTAATTGCAACCTCCCATGTGGGCTACTCACTGGTGGAGATTCTTCTCTGAGTCCAGGGGGTCCTCCATGGGGAGTGTCTACAGAGGCCACTGGCATGGTCAGCTGCTGTGTCAGTGTGGTTTGTGTTATCATGCAGAGGTATTACAGAGTGCATTCCGAAATGCAACCATACTATTGCTTTAGAAGATAAATTATTATTTATATCTGATAATTAAATACTGGAAACAGGTAGAACTCTAGTTCTAAACATGATTTTAATAGCTTCATTTTTTAAATCTCCTAAATCTACAATCCAGTATGCAATTAATATAAACCAGTCTAGGTATTTTGATTTAATCATAATTAACTTTACAGAAACCCTAAGGCCCATTTACAGTTGAATGCTGAAGTCTGGTGATTTGGTTTCTGTTTCAGTTGTATACCTAATATATATAGGAGACTTGCCTTACACATATTATGTGAACTATCTTGCATAAAACAACAATTAACAGAAGAATAGCAGCTGAAGAATAACATCATAATTGACTAAGAATTGAATTGCACAAGTAAAATGAAGGCTCCCATAAATGTAATCTGGCTAATAGCTGAGGGATTTTACTTTGAGCAGAAAGATCTAGTAGTGGTTAGAGTGCTGGACTACGACCGGGGAGACCTGAGTTCAAATCCTCATTCAGCCATGATACTTGCTAGGTGACTCTGGGCCAGCCAGTCACTTCTCTCTCAGCCTAGCCTATTTCACAGGGTTGTTGTGAGGATAAACTTAGCTATATACACTGCTTTGTGTTCCTTGGAGAAAGAGCAGACTATAAATGTAAAAATTAAAAAAAAATTAGTGCCCACATTAACTTTAAAAAAAATCCCTTTAAATCAAACTCCAAACGCACATCCTGTATTTAAAATATTTTTAAAATATGTCTTAAGCAAAGAAAATATCTGTAGGCTAAAGTGCTTGTTTTGATAATGTGTTTAACATTTCCCCTCATTTTTTGGTGAAGGAAGTTATTAGGACAAGACTCCCCATCCCCCAGTGTTCCTTTTACATGTTATCTCACCAAATGTCTCCAGACCAGTGGCTCCTATTTCATTGATCTTTTGCTGTAATTAGCAAGTGAGAGACATGGAAATGTTTGCTTACAGTCATCCTATTGACCTCTGGCTACCACACAGAATTTCACCATTCACAAGGCTTCCAAACTCTGCAAGCAACATGAACAGAAAGCTTGCAAAGAGACGGGCAACATTGACAAGCTGTTAGGCTTTCTTTCTGTTTGCTCAAGTATTACCCAACTCGAGATTTTGCTTCCTCCATCCAGCACGGTAATTGGCACAACAGAATCTCAGTCATGAGTAAGATATGGTTGTGGAGGAAATGTATGGCTAGCATCTGAAGGCACAGAAACTCAAAATAACTTTGGGCAGGGTTTGGAGTAATCGAGGGCTATGGTTCTGTGCTCCACAACAAAATTCCGTGTCTTTGATCACAGCACCTAGTCACACTCCTGCTGTGCTTTGGGTCCCTCACTCCATGACTCACAACCTCTTGCTCTCTTCATCCCCCAATCCTTCCTAAATCCTATGGGCATGCCATTCCTGTGTGAATCTCTATAGCAGTGGTTCCCAATCTGGAGGTGTCCAGATATTGCTGAACGACCACTCCCTTCAGCCACAGCTACAACTTATTGTGGCTGGGGATGTTGGGAGTTATAGTACAGCAATATCTGGAGGCCCCCAGGTTGAGAATCACTGGCCACTGCCATTGGAATATGAGTTTAACATCAGGTTATGATCTGCACTATCTGCTTCATTTTGGGGGTGGTCTGAACATAGGCTTTTTTTGGATGTGTATATGTTTGATAAACAATACTGTACAGGGTATTTCCTAATTAGCACAGCAACAAGTTTTCCTAATTAGCACAGCAACAAGGTTTCCTAATTAGCACAGCAACAAGGTTTCCCAATAGCTCTTCCAGTTTTATTTTCAGTAGTTTTCCATTATGTAATGCTAACCTTACTACTGGATTTTGAGATCAACTCTGTACCCGAGATTGCACAGAGATTCTGGTACTGACATTCTTTTCCATAAAATTGTTGATAATCCCAATAAAAATTAGATAATCTAACAGGAAATCAGAGAATCACAAAGCATTTATTTAAAACAGCTGAGTTATCAGAAGTACTAACCGGAAAAAATATTCTTACTTTATAGAATCATGGTATAGACTACCTATTTGGAAATAGTGTACTCTCTCCCCCGACCCACACTCACTCACTAAACCACACCCCCAAGAGTTGCTGGGGGAAAGTGTGGCAAAATACTCCCAAATACTCACAGTTAGTGACGGTCTTAATATACAGGGTACTTACAGACTACAGTAGTGTAGTGTTTGATTTCATGGGATGTGATCAAGCCAAAGTTAAACACATTTAAGTTTAATTGATTTAAATGGAAGATATTTGAGAATGTGCTCAACTGTTCCACTGAAATCAAGGGAGCTTTATTTATAAAATGTCTCATTTTTCCAGATGCAAGCAACCTGGACCTAGGTTATACAGATAAAAACATTCTAGAATACAATGAGGCTATTCACACACATGCAAAACTGGACTACAGGAGCACAGCCTGGTTTTGCACACGCATGTGAACCACTGGGATCGGGCATTGAAAAACAGGTTAGGCGAACGAATGCTCTCCTAACCCCATTTCTTTGATCAGTTTGGGAAGGGTAGATCCCCATAATGCACTGTGCACTTGCAGCAGCCCGTGCCCATGTGGGCAAGCAATCCACTTGCCCAGGGAAGGTGGAATGATCATCCGTGGGGAGGTAAACTCTTTAGTGCTTCCTCTCCGCAAACCCGGAAGCCCTTTCTCTTTGCTCGTGAGAAAGGACTCGTACATTTACAAATGACACAGGCCTTGCAGACAGGTTTATAATCTAATAGATATGATACAAGGCAGAAAAGGGATGGGGAGTTGAAGAGGCAAATAAGCCAATGCAGGTATCCAAACTTTCAAGTTACATAATGACCAGGGGGAAAGGCCATTGAGGAGACAGTATTAGGAACCGAGGAGCCAAATGGAAGTTCCAGAAGAGCTGATGGGCTAAGCTGTGCTATCTCATCTTTTCCTCTGTCCAGCTAGGAAGAATGGCTACTAACTGATGCCTTTTTCAAAGAACCCTCCACCATGCATCTGATGAACACATGAGAAGTAGCAGGATCATGCTTGCTAGTATGTCCCTGGGCAACCACATGTTAGGAAACAAGGGGGCTTCCATGCAAACAACTGCACTTCTGGAAGGCCCCTTGGAGTTGATTGACAAAAGGGTGAAACCCATCCATCCCCCGCCAACAAGGCCAGAGGTAGAAGAACACTGGAAATTTGGGGGAAATGGAAAATGCCTCAAACTATCTAACTATGAATATGTTTTATATAAGAGAGTGAAAAATATTAGATAATTGTGATTTAATCCTATATTACAATGCTAAATCCCAGATGCATTTTGACCTCTGCCCCTGGCAGGACTCACTGTCGTCATTACCAGAGGAACACATAGACCTGGGCCCTTCCGGGAGAGCAACAGCAGGAGAGAGGGCAGTCCCTCAATGCCTGCCTGTGGGCTTTTCAGAGGCATCTGGTGGGCCACTGTGTGAAATGATATGCTGGACTAGACAGGCCTTGGGCCTGATCCAGCAGGGTTGTTCTGATGCTCTTATGTTGTTTGTGAATGGTTTTGGCCTGCCTTGCCTGGAGAGTGGTGGATATACTATCCTCCTGTTTTGCACCGCGTTCATCTTGGAGCTATTCTCTCACCTCAGTGAACTGTGACACCATGCTTTGCACACCTACTGGAAAAGAAAGAGTGTCTTGTCCTGCCTGCTTGTGTGGAGACAGGTGTGGGAAAGGAGGAGCAAAATGGCTGCTCCCAGCTGAGCTGCTGGAGTGTGTTGCTACTTGCTGCCTCATCTCTACCACTGCTACAGCCACCACTGAGTACTCTATTTTGGCTGGATTGTTCCCATGGTTTTTATCTTAAAATGTATTATTGGTATCATCTATATCTATTTTTTAGATTTAATTCAGTTGCTAGACTTGTAGGTGCTGGAATCCACCCAAGACTACTACAGTAGGATGTAACAGGAAATGAAATTAGGTTGTGCCCTGAAACTGAAGGTTCTCTCCCCCACCCCAATCCATTAATAAATGTAATTGGAGACTGTGGCATGATAAACTGAACAATATCCAGTGGAGTGTACAACTTGTTATTACCACACAAATATTTGAAAAGAGATCCATTCATTTAAAAATGTTTTCCAGGTGAATGAATAACCACATAAAACTATCTAAATTCCAGGTAATCATGGCTCTGCTGTCACTAAGCAACATTGTTTAGACAACTTTGAATATATTTGTGCTACTTCCGCCCCCCCCCCCCCGGTCAATTGGCTGTCTAGTTTCATTGTGAAGTACATGCTGGGTGGCATACAATCATAGAGTAACCTTTGATCCATATTTCACCAATCTACATTTAGCACAACATTTATTTCTCTATTGGAAGAGTTTCAGTAAGACAAATGCTCAGATAATACTGACATACTGTATATGAGACAAAATGCTTAAAGCTGCAATCCAAAGCGCCATGAATCAGAAGCAATGCTAACTTCATACATGCCAATTTTCCTACTTGGATATCACTTTTATCTATCTATCTAATGCCTGATATATATTAATCCCATCCCTAGGCAGTCTACATACAATCCAAATTACAATATAGAAATAAAACAAACAATTAAAACATTTCCACAGAATAAAAACAATCCACAGTGTGGAACAATTAAAATTTCACAGACTAAAAACAATTAAACAGTTTACAATTTTAATTAAAAGCTTGAGAAAATGGGAGTATCTTAAGGGTCTTTTTAAAAGCAATTGTTGATGGAGAAGCTCTTATTTTGGCAGGGAGTGCATACCAAAGTCCTGGGGGAGCAACAGAAAAGACCCAACGCCAAGTCACCCTCATATGAGTCGATGGCAACCGTAACTGGACCTCCCCTGATGATCTGGTAGGGTTCATGATGAAGAAGGCACACTGTTAAATACCTGGACCTAAGCAGTTCAGTTCATAGGTAATGACCAGCACTTTGTATTTCACTTGGAAACATATCAGCAGCCAGTGAAATTCTTTCAGAACTGGTATTATATGGTCCCTTCATATTGTTCCAGGGACCCGCCTGGCTGCCACATTATGGAAGAACAGCCCAATGCCTATATAGTCCATCATTCTTTTTCACACAGTGGCCCACTAGATGCCTCTGGGAAGTCTGCAGTCAAGAGATGAGGGCATGCCTTCTCTCTTGCTGTTGCTCCCCTGCAACTGGTATTCAGAGGCATCGTGACTCTGAGACTAGAGGTGGCCCATAGACACCAAACAAGTAGCCATTGATAGACCTGTCCTCCATGAATTTTCTAAACCCCTTGTAAAGCCATCCTGTCTGGTGGCTGTCCCCACATCTATGGCAAAGAATTAAATAGATTAACTATGCTCTGTGTGAAAAGTATTTCCTTTTGTCGGTCCTAAATTTCCCAAGTTTCAGTTTCATGGGATGACACCTGGTTCTAGTGTTATGAGAGTGGGGGGGGGGGGAATGTTGCTCTGTGCACTCTCTAAAGTAAAGTGTGCTGTCGAGTTGGTGTTGACTCCTGGCGACCACAGAGCCCTATGATTGTCTTTGGTAGAATACAGGAGCGGTTTACCATTGCCTCCTCCTGTGCAGTATGAGACGATGCCTTTCAGCATCTTCCTATATTGCTGCTGCCCAATATAGGTGTTACCCATAGTCTAGGAAACATACCAGTGGGGATTCAAACCAGCAGCCTCTGGCTTGCTAGTCAAGTCATTTCCCCCTGTGCCATTAGGTGGCTCCATTCTCACTACTCCATGCATAATTTTATACACCTCTATTATGTCTCCCCATAGTCGTCTCTTTATGTCTCCCCATAGTTGGCTCTTTTCTAAACTAAGGAGCTCAGGATGCTGTTGTCACACCCTCGAGCTCCGACAGCGAGGAGGAAGGGGAAGCTGTCAACTTACCAGCCGATTCAGGAGTGTCTGAGGGGCAGAGCCCGGCTGTCAGCATTCATGAAACGGCTGTGGTAGATCCAACTAATGATTTAGAGCAGGCACGGCAACCTGAGTCAGTGGAAGGCGTGGGGGACCAATGCGAAGAAGAGCTAAGCAATGAAACACCACTGACTCCACAACAGCGCAGGCTCACGAGACATAGAACGCAATTAGAGGCTGTTAGGAGGAGCAAACGCCTGTTGCTGAGGGCTGACAAGCCTTGAATTCCTACCAGCTGGGAGCTCTCGGCTTGCTCTATAAATCACATCTCTAGCCTCCTACTCATTGCTGAGAATCAACGTTCGTCAACATTCTTGTTGGCAGCATTCAGCCAAGCCGTATCTGATTTCAGCAGCTCCGCTTGCTTCGTGAACTTCCCTAGCAGCTGGCCAGACCTTGACAGTTGTAGCCTTGCCTCATAAGAAGATGCTCCAAATCCCTGATCATCTTGGTTTCACTCTTTTGCAACTTTTCCAGTTCTACAATACCCTTCACAAGATACAGTGTCCAGAACTGCACGCAGTACTCCAAATGTGGCTGCACCATAGATTTGTATAAGGGCATAATGATATTATTCTTATTTCCAATCCCCTTCCCAATGATCCCTAGCATGGAATTTGCCTTTTTCACAGCTGCCACACAGAGAGTTGACACTGTCCACCAAGACCCCAAGATCTCTCTCCTGGTCAGTCACTGACAGCTCAGATCCCATCAGTGTATATGTGAAGTTGGGGTTTTTTGCCCCAATATGTATCACTTTATACTTGCTTACACTGAACCACATTTGCCATTTTGTTGCCCACTCACCCAGTTTGTAGAGATCCTTTTGCAGCTCTTCACAATCTGTTGTGGATTTCTCTACCCTAAATAGTTTGGTGTCATCTCCTGCTTATACCAACTTCAAGATCATTTAAGAACAAATTAAAGAGCACTGGTCCCAGTATAGATCCCTGTGGGACCCCACTTCTTACTTTCCTCCATTTTGAGAACTCTCCATTTATTCCTACCCTCTGTTTCCTGTCCTTCAAACAGTTACTAATCCACCCATGAACCTGTCCCCTTATCCCATGACTGCTAAGTTTACCGAAGAGCCTTTGGTGGGGAACTTTGTCAAAAGCTTTTTGGAAGTCCAAGTATATTATGTCAACCGGATCACCTTTATCCACATGCCTGCTGACACTCTCAAATAACTCCAAAAGGTTAGTGAGGCCAGACTTGCCCTTGCAGAAGCCATGCTGGCTCTCCTTCAACAAGGCCCATTCTTCTGTTTGTTTAACAATTTTGTCCTTATGTATTCTTTCCATCAATTTACCCTGCTCTGAAGTTAAGCTAATTGGCCTGTAATTTCCCAGATCCTCCCTGGATCCCATTTTGAAAATTGGAGTTGCATTAGCTACTTTCCAGTCCTCTGGTACAGAGTCAAATTGTAGGGACAACTTCCATATTTTTTGCTAGGAGATCAGCAATTTCACATTGGAGTTCCTTCAGAACTCTTGGGTGGATGCCCTCTGGCCCTGGCGATTTGTTAATTTTTAGTTTTTCAAGACAGTTTAGAACACCCTCTCTTGTCACCTGAAGTGGCCCAGATCTTCAACCTCCAACCTGGAAAAGCACAGTTCCGGAGAAAGTATATGGTCAGTATCCATGGTCAGTATCCTCTGCCATGAAAACAGGTGCAAAGAACTCATTCAGCTTCTCTGCAGTTTCCTTATCCTTCTTAATAAACCCTTTCACTCCCTCATCATCTAAGGGCCCAACTGCCTCCCTGGCAGGTTTTTTGCTTCTGATATATTTAAAGAAGTTTTTGTTATTCCCCTTGACACTTCTAGCTATATGCTCCTAAAACTCTCTTTTTGCATCCCTTATTGTCTCCTTGCATTTCTTTTGCCAGAGTCAAGGGCATAGCTACAATTGAGTGGATGGGTTCAAAGAACCTGGCACAGTATTTTGGAATGTATAGAAATTTGTCCTCCCTATCATGACTTGATTTGAGGCGTTTCACACGATTAGTGTGAAGCACTTTTAGGGTTTGTGCAGGGAGAGTGGCTTAGCCTGCTCTCTCCGCACATGGACAGGGAGCTGTTCCCAGGTGGCCAGACTGGCCACCCACATGATTGCCAGCTCCGTCACAGAGCTGGCAGGGGTTGCGGCCCGGGGATCAGGGGCCAGCCAGCCCCCAGAAGTCCAAGGATGCCCCGTGCGAGTGCGCGGGGCATCCTGGAGAGACCCTCAAAGCCGGGAGGCTTGTTGGAGTCTCCCAGTGGGGGTCTCCTCAAGAGTTGTTGCAGCATGAAGCCATGCTGCAGCATCTCACGACCCCAAAAACATGGTTAACGGAGCCAGCATTCTGTTAATCTCATTTAAGGGGAGGGGTTCCTAGGCAGGCTAGCCACCATGGAACCACTGGGCTTGCGGGCGAGCCTGGTGGTTCTAACAATCACTAGAAACCGGGCTGGGCTCCCTTAGCGCGGTTTCTAGTGATCGTCAGAATAGCCTCTATGTGTGTGTAATTGAAGTCACCCATCATTACAGCTCTGTCTCTCTTTGTTGCCTCTCTGATTTGCTTCTCCAACTCCAGGTCACTCTCAGCATTTTGATCCGGAGGGCAATAGCATGACCCTAGTAACACATTGTGTATCAATTGAAGTTTCTGAACTATGTTCACAAGTCTCCCCTTGTACAGTGCATTACAGTAGTCAAGCCTGGAGGTCATCAGCATATATACTACCATTGTAAGGTTATTTACCATTTTATGAGGGAAGTTACTATACCTTGTGC
The DNA here is from genome assembly GCF_027244095.1 of Hemicordylus capensis. Classification (NCBI taxonomy): domain Eukaryota; kingdom Metazoa; phylum Chordata; class Lepidosauria; order Squamata; family Cordylidae; genus Hemicordylus; species Hemicordylus capensis. The sequence goes on along the minus strand of NC_069657.1, from coordinate 299,060,846 downwards.
CTATACCGTCAAGTGTATGCAAATATGCCTATTTCCATATCTTAATTGACAAATACATGTATGCCTAATTCCTCCTAGCTGGGCAAAGAGGTACCATTGAAAGTGATGGCTCTTTTATATTTAGCGGGGCGGGGGGGACAATTCTTCCTATTCAACACAACATAGCATCCCTTCCAGTAGCTATTTCCTGGTATCTGCTTCGTGTGCCCCTTTGAGACATCTTCTCATTTGTTTTACTTTGAGAATGTTTTTGCTGAAAGGCAGTATATTAATATTTTAAATAATAATAATAATAATGCTGCCTGTTCATGTCATAGGCAATCTGGTTAATGCTGGCTCTGTGGAACATGTTTATACAGTAAACTAGAAATGTTTTTTGATTACCCAGGATGGAGTATGCACAGGGTACATGAAGGCAGTGTAAATGCAGTGACATCTGTGGAGGACATTTGTCTCATTTTAAAGTAACTAAGTTTAGGAACATGTGGAGGCTGTTTTTCCCCATGGTGAAAACTGCTTCCTCACAGGCTCTCCATCTTGCAAGCAGAGTGTTTACCATTTGTATACTAGCCCTTACACATTGAGTGTTGCTATGCCCGCAAGCAGCAGCTATGCCAGAGTGCAGATGCTGCATGCTTCTGTGACTGACAGCACATGGATAAAGAGTTATTGAAATGTGACATTTGCCATTCAGAACAACTATATTGTGTGTTTTTTTAATGACCTCCAAGTTGAAGCTGTCACATTAGGCCTTACTTTCAAGGAAATGCCTAGTGAGTAGCATAAATCAGATACTATACCAGGATACCAGAGAGACCATCTTGGTACATGTGGCAACAAAAGACATCCAAAAAAGGTATCCTATACAGGAGGATTACTGTATCAGCATTGATACAGAAAACCAATATATGGGTATATAACTTTATCCTTTACATCAGTGTGCAAGAGGCAGGTATACATAATACATCTGGCCCAGGGTGTGACCACCAGAGTTTTATCTGAGACCAGCAGACCATATCATATCTCACCAATCATTTACCAGCTCAGTTGATTCTCGGGGCTCAGTTCCAGGTGCTGATTTTAACTTTGAAAACCTTTACATGCCTGGGACAGGGTAGTTCAAGAAGTGCCTCTTCCCGTACAAACATGCATGGGACCTTTGCTCCTCAAGGCCCCTCCACTGCATTCAACCGTTGTCTGAAGTTCAGTAGGTGTCCACAAGGGACAGGGCGTCCTGGGCTGTGGCACCCAAACTATGGAATGACCTTCCTAGGGAGTTATTCCTGGTCCCTTCACTGCCTGCCTTGATTGCTCTTCAGAAAGACAATGAAGCCTTTAGGCAAGTTTTTTTAGACCTTTTAAAGTGGCCTTGGAATTCTTCTTGCCCTGCTGTCTGTGTGTTCATATTGCACGTGTGTATTATTCACATTCAGTAATCCAAAATCCTTTGGTTTAAGATGAGAGTTAAGATGTTTTACATTTTCACTCATACTCTAAAAAGAATGGAAATTGCAAGTTAAGATGCCCATTTTAACTTCTTCACCATATACAGTAAGCTGTAAAGACTTGGTAGAGTTTTGTATATTACGATGGCTTTAGAAATGAGACTTCAGGCACCCACACTTTGCCTTGGTCTTTCAGTTGGACATTGGGCTGGGAAGGGTTGCATCAGGGCAGACATTTAACAAGTGGAAAAGCTATCCAGGTTTCCCTCCTACCTTGCTTCCACACAACCGAAAATTGGCACTACAGCCCCCAAACCCAGGCACACGGTTTTTGATTGTGTGAATGACCTCTCTGTGTGTGAAAAGATTAGTGGTGGGTTTACCTCACAGGATTTTTACATTGTTTTCCACTTACATTTTTAAAAGGACCTTTGCATTATTCTCCCCTTCCCTAACACAATTTTTCAGGGATTGTTTAACTGTTCCCTCATTATATGGAAGCAAGTCCCACTGACTTCAAGTTACTTCTTTCTAGGTGTGCACATAAAACTGCAGGTTCAGTTATCAAAATGCTTCTGGAAGAGGCATGCATACTCCAGCCCAGTATCCTCTTTCTCACAGTGCTCAGCTACATGCTTCCAGAAAGCTCCAAAGAAGTGCAGCAAGAAAACCCCAGAAACCATTCCCATCCAGTGCCAACAAACTGTTATTGTGCATATACTACCCTCATACATGGAGGTTCTACATGAGAGCTAAACTGCTTGTGAATATGGAGGCTTCATTTCTTAAGTATGTGCAAGTGAAGCTTCAATATTCACTGGCAGTTTGGCTCCGATGTAGAACCTCCATGTAGAACCTCCACAGTCTACACCAGAATGATGGTTTCTTGGTGCTGGGTGGGAATGGTTTTTAGGATTTCTTTGAGTTTCCTTCTTCAGAACTTCCTAGCATGGGGTCCTTGGTCCCAATATTATACATTCTTACTCAGAAGTAAGCCTCAGAGAAATCAATGGGGTTTCGTAGATTCTTGCCTAGAATTTCTGCTGGTCCTGATTCCTATGTGTGTTAATGTGTGTTTACTCAGAAGTAAAAGCCCCAGTGGACTCAATGGACTTACTTTCTAGAAATTTATTCCATGCTTTGCTGATGGCCTCTGTTTCCTCCCTTTGGTGGGCGAGAGATAAAGGGAGCAGAGTGAGAAAACAAATGCTCATGAAAGGAAAGGTGGGGGGATGGTTGTATAACTAGCCTGTCTTTACCAAGCAAGCACCTATGTTCAGGACCAGGAAGTCACTCACTAGAAATTGCCAGGACTTGCCCCTCCCAATTTTGGCTTCAGAATTCTGAGTGGGCAGACTCAGTTATGTTCTTAGCTAATTTTCCCTTAGTTATTTCCCTGTTGTTATGGGGATTTAAAAAAATAATTACAAAAAAGTCACTAGATTGATGTTTTTCAAACCAGCAAATTGCACCAGTCCCATATGGACTCAAATTTTTGGAGAATGCTAATTTTTTTTTTAAAAAAAATTGTATACATTATCTGTGGTGAAAAAATACTGCTAACACCTTGAACCCTCTTTTTAGGATTTAAAATTTTAAATTGCTTTATCTCCTGCACGGAGTTCCACCAAATTTGGAGGAGTGGTTTCTCTTGACTCCTAGTTGGTGTCTGCACAATTTCATGGGGAATGGATGGATACTTTTGATTGCATAAGCAATAGGATATTCAGGGTTTATAATGGTGGATTGATGAAAACACTCTCCATCTTAACTATACAGGCATGACTTTACCAGTATAATTACACATGTGTGCATGCACACACACACTTCTGTGAAAGAAGGCAGTAACGCATCAACTAAATGATTATATATCCCATCTAAGCATTGATCACCTCCAGTAAAAGGCATGAGGAAGAATGAGTAAAGAGGATTATAGCTGGCCATGATTTTTGTGTTCATCTGAGGGATCTTTTCCATTATTTCCAACTTATTGCTGAATTCCATTTGACTCTTATAGTTTATATTGCAAATCTTAACTAGAATGCCAAAGAAAGCCTTTTACAGACAGCTGAGGCTGTGCTGTGTCAAATGTTTCACTGTAGCCAAGTTCTCCTTCCAAATCTCAGTCCAGAGAGTAGGTGTAAGGTAGTACTGTAGCTAAAAGTGTGAGCCATGGATTCACTAGGTGGCCTTCGGCAAACTGCTCACACTCAGCTCTTATCTGCAGTATGGAGTAAATGCTGACCTGCCTTACAGGATTGTGGTGAGAACTGCTAAGCTATATTTACCTTCCACTTTTCTCCAAAAAGTGGTTTTCATTATGACTCCATGGCACAAGGGGATAAGGTTGAGTACCTCCCCCTCACACATTGTGGCCGCATCTTGATTGGACCCCCAACACACACACATGCAGCAGGTGGCCCTGATGCAAGGTGCAAAATGGTGCCTTGCCTTGTCCCCACTGCCCCCTGAAGCATTTCTAAGGGGGTAGAGATTGAGAAGAGGAGGCAACTTGTAGGTGCAGGAGACGGAGAAGAAAATGCCAGCAAGGAGCCCTTCTCTTTAACAAAGCCTTGCCAGGTCTTGGTTCAACATTTGCAAGGGCTCTACTGTGTGAGTGGGGAATGTTGCCAGCATCCCTCCTCCTTGTACAGAGCCCCTGCAAAGTTTTGGAGAGAAAAGAAGCTCTCCCCTTCCTCTTTCGTGGTGCTAGGGGGTGCGGGTGGCAGTGCTCCACCTTCTGCACTTCTTCCTGGCTGTATCCTGCTTTATCACTGTCCAAAATGTGGAAGACGATGGAGTAGCAGGAAGTCACCTATCACTCCTTCCAATTTCCTTACCTTCTGCCCGTTTTGAAAAACAGAGAGTGAGAGGCTGTAAAGGAGGGTGGTCAAGGGAGGGCAGCAGCTGTGGTTGGCACATAACAAAAATTGTTGGGTGGGGGGGCAGCAGCAAATCCAGGCAGAGTAAGGGGCCTAGCTCTATCTATCTATCTATTTAACATTTTATATCCCGCTCTTCCTCCAAGGAGCCCAGAGCGGTGTACTACATACTTGAGTTTCTCTTTCACAACAACCCTATGAAGTAGGTTAGGCTGAGAGAGAAGTGACTGGCCCAGAGTCACCCAGCTAGTTTCATGGCTGAATGGGGATTTGAACTCGGGTCTCCCCGGTCCTAGTCCAGCACTCTAACCACTACACCACTCTGGCTCTATTGGTATCTCAGATACCATGTATCTGTTGGGCCACCATAAATTGTTGTATTCAGATTAGTAGATCACAATCTGTGTCGGCCTGCTTTAGATGCCTGCTGTTACCTGTGTCTGTACTTTTAAGTCCCTATCTTGTTCTTGGAAAAATGTCCCCCAGTGGAATACTATTTAAACCTCTTTAAGCTTGAAGATAAATTTTCTGCCTCATTGGCTCCTAGTCCAACTTGGCTGCTGAGGTAATCCCTCTGCAGCCTTGTTCACAGGCAGATATTACCGGGATAGTTTATACAATGATATTTCTGTTTATTGAGGAATGTCTCTGCATATCTGACTGCTTTCACAGGAAGCACAACAGCTTGCAGAACAGCAAATGGCAAGTAGTTAGTATAACATTATGCCAAGCTGAGGACAAACTGTTCCGCTGAAGAATGTTTTACAACCTTAAATAGGAAGAAAACCCACTTGGCTGCACATGTGTTCACAGAGGAGGAACGCGAGGTTGCCACGTGGTGGCTAGTATCTTTAATTCTGAAAGAGCTATCAAGGATTGTTAAAAGAGCAAATTAGCATGCATTCGGGGGCAACAGAGAAATAAATGCACCATTAGCTTTTGCTGAAGTGCTACGTTTTCTCTCCCTTGTGACATTTTCCTATGTGGTTATATCTGTGTCGGGAATGATGTTGGGGGTGGGAGGGATGAGACATCACCTGATTTTTCACTGAAGGTTACTGAACACATGAAGAAGCTCCAAAGTGCCTCAATAAAAGGAAAGAGCACAGGACCCGATGCACATAAGAAGCCAACAGTCAGTGGTCCTATCCATACTGTACACCAAAAATCTCCCTCATATGGAAAGAGTGCCAGGAAATCCACACTGCTGGCTGCTACTCATGCACAAACTCTGAGAACCCCAGCCCCATGTCATATTATCTCGATCCATTTCAAACTAGCTTTCAGGTGGGCTATGGGGTTGAGACTGCCTTGGTGCTTGATGCATGATCTTTATTTATTTGTTTGTTTGTTTGTTTGTTTCATTTATATCCCGCTCTTCCTCCAAGGAGCCCAGAGCGGTGTACTACATACAGGAGTTTCTCCTCACAACAACCCTGTGAAGTAGGTTAGGCTGAGAGAGAAGTGACTGGCCCAGAGTCACCCAGCTAGTTTCATGGCTGAATGGGGATTTTTTACTCGGGTCTCCCCAGTCCTAGTCCAGCACTCTAACCACTACACCACGCTGGCTTAGATTAGATACTGTATTGAGAGAGGGAGTGTGACTCTGTTGGTCCTTTTGGATCTCTCAGTGGCTTTTGATACCATTGACCATGGTATCCTGTTGGGTCGGCTCAGGGAATTGGGATTAGCTGGCACTGTTTTACAGCAGTTCTGCTCCTACCTGTTAGGCTGATTTCAAATGGTGTCTCTTGGAGACTCTTGCTCTTCAAAGCAAGAGCTACTATATGAAGTCCCACAAGGTTCCATTTTATCTCCAATATTTTTTAACATCTACATAAAACTGCTGGGAGAGATCATCAGGAGATCTAGTGCAGGTTGTTATCAATATATGTAGTATATTGATTCTACATATATTGTATGTAATATCAATATAAGTGCTGGTTATAACCTATGAAGCCCTAAATGGCTTAGGCCCTCGGTATTTAAGATAACCTCTTCTTCATTATGAACCCCACTGCCCATTGAGGTCATCTGGAGAGGTCCGTCTCCAGTTGCCGCCAGCTTGGTTGTTGGCCACATGGGGATGGGCCTTCTCGATTTCTGCCCTGAGACTGTGGAATACACTCCCTATTGAAATACGAACTGCCCCATCTCTGACAATTTTTAAAAAGCACTTGAAAACCCACCTCTTCACCCAAGCTTTTTCAGCTTTTTAAAATTTCTAAGTTTTAATCTGTTTTTTACTTTTAGATTGCATTAATTGTTTTAAGATTTCTGTGTATGTTTTAACTTGTTTTATGTTGTTGTTAACCACCCAGAGACAAAGGTTTGGGGTGGTGTACAAATTTGAGAGAGAGAGAGATGCTGATATAACACCCAAATCTATTTCTCCATATCAATGTTATCAGGAAATGGCATAACTTCCCTAAATGCCTGCCTGGAGGCAGAAATGGGCTGGATGACAGATTCAACTGAGGTTGAATCCAGATAAGATGGAGGTACTGATGAGGTGTGTGTGATGGGACTGGATTGATTAGAAGATCTGCCACTTCTGGATGGGGTTACACATCCCCAGAACTAACTCATATGACATTTCCTATGTAGTAATTTCTCAGATTAAGGCAATAGCCAGGAGTCCTTTTTATCAGCTTTGGCTGGTATACCAACTATGCCCATTTCTAGAGGGTAACAACCTTAAAACAGCGGTACATATGTTGGTAACCTTCAGGCTAGACTTCTGTGACACACTCTACATGGGGTTGCCTTTGTATGTAGTCTGGAAACTGCAATTGGTGCGGAATGCAGCAGCCAGATTGGTCTTTAGGGTGACCTGAAGATAGGATATAACACTGATTTTAAAACTCTACTGGCTGCTGATATGTTTCTGGGCAAATTACAATCATCTGGTTATTACCTATAAAGCCCTTAATGGCTTGGGTCCAGGGTATTTAAGAGAGCTCTGTTGTGAACCCCATTGCTTGCTGAGATCTTGTAGAGAGGTCCAGTTGCAGTTGCCACCATCACATTTGCTGGTGATGGTGGACTGAGCCTTCTCTGTGGCTGCCTCAGGGCTTTGAAATGTGGTCCCTGTCAGTAGTGATGTGCAAACTGGTTTGACATTGAACTGGTTCGCTTCGATGGCTCATCATCCAGCTGAACAACCCCCTTGGTTCAGTTCGGCATCAAACTGACCCCCCTGATCTGTTTGAGGGGTTCAAAGTGAAATTTTTTTCTTAAATAAACTTACCCCCTCCAGGGGCACTGCAGCGGCCATGAGGAGGTCTCCAGAGTCTCCCACTCCCCCACTGGCCTCCATTAGTGCCAGAAATCACCCAATTCGGGCCCTCCGCGGTGGCCGGATGACCCAGTCATTCAGAGGCCCATTGGGCATGTATGGCGGCCTCCAAAATGGCCACCGCGATGAAGGCAGGCCTGGAATGGGCCAAAGACCACCTGAACCAGGTGATTTATGGCACTAATGGAGGCCAGCGGGGGAAGGGGAACCTCCAGAGACCACCCTGTGGCCACGGCAGCATCCACCCAAATGGGGTAAGTTGATTAAAAATTTTTTTTTTACTTCAAACCCACCCCAACCAAACTGGGGCAGGGGCAGGTTTGAGGGGCTGCAAAACCAAACTGGTCCAGTTTGAGTCCGATATGGATTTGATCCAAACCAGGTCAACTGGTTTTGTGCACACCCCTAACTGTCAGTATAAGATCTTCTCCATTTCTGGCTGCCTTAAAAAAAAATCACTTAAGATGGACCTGTTTTCTCAGGCCTTTGAAAGAAACCATTTAAAAAAATGTTTTAATTGTGTTTTGTTCAACTTTTTCTAAATCATTGTACACCGCCTCAAGATCCATGTCTCCAAAGGCCGGGACAAGGCATCCCACAATGCACTGCCCACAGAGACTAGGTGCTTGTCGCTGTGTCTCCTTGGGATAAATGTAATGGTGCTGGCGTTGTTAACGCAGGCTAAATAGCCAGGCTAGGTGGAGCTCCCCTGCCGGGGTTAGGCTGGGTTAGGCTGCGTGTGAGAACAGCCTCTATATCCTATATCATTCAGGTATCTGAGAGAAGTCCACAGAAGATTTTCTTGCTTTCTTGTCAAAATTTGCCATGTGAACAATGAGAGTGGTTGGAAAATGGAGCAGCTGGGCCGATTTTGGCTTAAACATATCATGCTAATAAGGTGGTTGGCACCTGTTCCACCTTTAATGCTGTTAACAAGGCAGAAGAAATCTGGCAGTTGTACAGCAGGTCTCTCCTCATTATTATGTTATTACAAGGTCAGGATCCTCTGCATTGACTGCCCTGATAATTGCTATTTACTGTGTTGGGATACATCTAGTCTGGTGCCTGTGAGCTGTGTCAGCTCAAGCTTTTAACATAATATACAAAGTGTTGATGATGATTAAAGCTTATGTTTTATCAGTTAATTAGCACAGTGCCTGGCACTTGGATGAATGGAAATGGGAGAGCCTTTGGATTGCCAGGTAGAGCTTAGATGGGTTTTCCTTAGCCTTCATTTGCTTCAGACACAGTTCCTCTCCTATAAACCTTGGCAAATCCAGCCTTTTGGCCTGCAATTCCAGCAGGCATACAGGCCGGTGTGGTGATGCAGGTCTTCATGAAGCCAGGGCACACTTTTGTTCTGGAAAACATGTAGTAAATCCTCATGGGGTTTTTTTTTTAATACACAAGTAAGACTTCCTACTCCCAAGTAGTCCCATTGGTTACATTGAATGCCCCCAAATTTTTTCAGACCACAGAACCTACAATAATTTAACAATTCACACCAGGGAAGTGCGGCAATGACCCCCACATCCCAATCACGGTACCCATATGACTGCACGACTCACTGAGAATATGAGCTGTTAGCAAAGCCAAATGAACATTTCAAACCCGCTACTATTTTGGATCCATACTTCCATATCTTGTGGTGGGGGATAACTTTTATCAGCATTTCTGCTAAAAGGATACTTAGTGACTGACCTAAAAGCAATCTGGAAGCTGGTCAAGTGCATTACCCCTGCTAACTGGGCAAAGAGGCACTTTTTAACGTGGTGATTCTCTTTATTTAGCAGAGGGAGAGTAACTGGCCCTATCCACCCCCAGCACAGTACCTCCAGTGACTGTTGCTGGTGTCTATCTTATGTTTCTTTTTAGATTTTGAGCCCTTTGGGGACAGGGATCCATCTTATTTATATGTTATTTCTCTGTGTAAACTTCCCTGAGCCATTTTTGGAAGGGTGGTATAGAAATTGAATGAATGAATGAATGAATGAATGAATGAATAATACAGTCCAGTCACCCGCAATCATCACATCTTTTACTTGATTTCTTGTCCACTGTCCTGGGCACAAACATCTGGGGTACAAACAATACCAATATTTTCTGCCCATCCAAGTCAAACACAGATGACAGTGTTTCCCTTTGTGGATGTGATTGTATCTCTGGGGGTATGTCTGTCTTGTTTTGTCTCATAGTGCCTACACTGGTCAGTCCCTTGCTCAGGAGAGCCTTTGCCAGATATACACTGGGGGAACGGTTATCTCCCCACCACCACCAACGATTCTCCAAGGGTAAATTCAGATCAGATGAACATTGCCCTGCACATGTGAGAACAACAGTTCTGTGGCAAAAATGCACCTGCCCTGATGTCACTGGTGGATGTGCCAATGCACTCATGGCACATCCTTTAATCACATGAGAGGGCTGCTCATTTGAATCACTCCTTTACACACACTTCAGGGTTTTGGAGTGCATATAGAAGGGCGATTCATTTGAAGCAGCTCCAAGTGTTGTTCCATGGCTGTAGTTATTGCTGCATAACTTGCAGGCCTACTTATCTTTGCAGTCCTCCAACTTGCTTTCCAAGGAGGTCAACATTCCCTGTCAGTGGGTAGGATGTTTTTGCACCACAGCACCATCATATTCTCAAACCGTACATCTTTGGCTTGCTTGGTATGTGTTGCCAGAAGGGACAGCACCTCAGAAACATGCTCATTAACTGCTGGTCAAACCCAGCAATGTAGCTGTGCTGCAGCTCCTGCACAAACAAGGTCCAGATTTGGCAATTACTCTTCTCTCCTGTCTTGTGGCTTTGTCATTGAATCTTAAATTACTTGTGATGCTCTCAAATCATCTCACCTGCATTGTGGCACAGAAATAGGAAGGCCCCAAATGTACTGCCTACAGACCCTGCAGTGCTTCATGACTGGCATGAAGTACACCAACCAGGAGGACATGCTTTAAGTTCTGTTAGGTCATGGTGCTTCCATTGGAACATAGGAAGTGGCTGCCTATTGAGTTGCTCCATTAGAGCAGCATTTAGCATTTTCTGCTTAGACTTCATCAGTATTTGGATCCCTCCATCAGGGTTCACGATGGTCCTCTCTTGGTCTTCGATTGCAGGGGAGGGATTTGCTTCACCACTGGAGTCACTGTCTCCTCCTGCTGGAATAAACTTCTCTTGGCCTGGTCTCTACCAGAAAACCCAGACCACACCTCAGCTCTGTGCAGTGGGTGAGTGACAGACAGGTTGTAGACAACCTTGTGCCATTTCTGCTTGTCATGTGACCCATTATCTTGGTGCCTTCACTGGCAGGTGAGTGAGGTTCAACAGACTGTTCAGTGCCACACATCCCACCTCTATATCTTCTGGCTTTCTCCACCTGCAACCAAGCTCCAAACCCTGCCCCCCTTCTGAGCTGTAGCCTAGCAGGAGAAATATGAAAGACCAGAGATGTACTGTGGATGGTTGATCCACTGATGCCAGGCTTACTGAAGGTGACATGTTGTGGTTGCTTCTGTTACGATCTTTTTGGCATAGTTCTGCTGGCTACAATCCCTGCTTCTGCAAGATCAGATTCTTCTGAATGCTTTATTTGTTTCAAACGCTAGGTCTCACATTGTGGGAGGGGCTGGTTTCATCTGCCCTACCTCAGGAGCACAGAACTATACAGTGCCTCAGATGGGTTTTGAAATACTATCATCAAGGGAAACAAAACTGAAATTTCCAAAGATAAACATGTGTAGAGACACATAGGGATGCCCAAATGGCATGGTGTGTGATGATGTCATCCACTCCAGTTCAAGATGGCAGCCGTGTGAACTTCTGAGGCGCATGTGGGCTAACTTGTGAACCGCTTAACCGATTTGAACCAAATTTGCTGCAGCTGTAGGGACACATAGGGACACCTCAGTGGCAAAGATTGTGACAATGTCATCCACCCCAATTCAAGATGGTGGACACATAAACTTTGGAGGCACAAGTGCACTAACTTGTGGAAAGTCTAACCGATTTGATCCAAATTTGCTACAGCTGAATGGACACATCGGGATGCCCCAATGTTATAGTTTGTGATGATGTCACCCACTCCAATCCAAGATGGCGGATGCATAAACTTTGACCTCTATTTGCACCAAATTTAGTCCAGATGCAGAGACAGTGAAAGGAAAGTAGGCTAATTTGTTCTTACTAGAACAACTTATCAATAACATAAATATCATAACTGGTGAGAGGTCATACTTGCAGATATATCATGTACTAGAGGGCAGAGAAGAGTTTGACAACAAAACCATAGCTGGGACTGGGAGTGCAGTGGTTTGCTTGTTTATGAAGCTTTACGCAACTGGGGGTGGAAATCTACCCAAAATCCAGATGAGAGTTAAGGACCTGCATCAGAAATATATATGTTACTAATACAGAAAGAACTGGAGAGAAAAGAGAAAAGCCAAGTACTGAAAAAGATAACGGATGATATGTGCACGATTATATTTTTTAAATTAGTTTAGTCACTCAATCTCTACTAGTTTAAGAATCAAATCTGATGATATTTATTTATTTATTTATTTATTTATTTATACAAAAAATGGCATCTTATCCTGCTTAGATTAGGTGAAGGTAACAGTGCAATATGAGGTGCTTGCTTATGATGTTCATCATCTGATGCATATGGCATACATATAGGAGAACTTCGTTATTTGCGAAACTGCTATTTGCAGTTCTGCATATCCATAGGGTGTCTAATAGATACCCGTTCCTAGTATCCGTGGATAGTAATCAGCTAAAACCCACACATCCAGAATTCCTAGAGGACCTGAAGTGATTGTGGAGGTTACTTCTGGCCACTATTTCATCTGGAGGAGCCCAGGAAGAGACAGGAGGAGCCATTTTGTGGCTCATTTATAGAAAAAACAACAACCCACAAACATTCACCCTGTGATTTTCTTTTGGGTTGTGGGGGGGCATTCTGGAGAGCACGCCACAGTAAGTTCTGGGCTGTTTGAGGTCATTTTGGGGCACTGGGGCTTTAAGTTTTCTTTCCCTCCACCCTGGAACCTAACCCCCTTTCCAGATAGCCCTAATACCTCATTATTCATGTTTCTGTTACTTGCAGTAGTAGGCAAGGAATGGAAACCACACGAATAACGAGGTTCTCCTGGATATAGTAGAACTGTGATGAGATCTGATTGGAAAGAAGTAGCAGAAGTTGTAAGAACTGTATCCACATCTTCTCTAATTATCTCACCAATATCTCAGTGTGTAGTATATGCAAGGTACAGGCAGGGGGTACAGGAGGATGAGAGGAAGAGGGGAAAGAAGCCCAGCAACGAGGATGGAGAGAAAACTGCCTGCGTCTGCTTGTCTTTGCTGCTCAGTCATTGCTGCTGGTTACTGCCTAGAATTAGTCTCTCTAGGAACACTGGAAGCTGTCTTATACCGAGTCAGACCTCTAGTCCATACCATCTAAAGGTAAAGTATGCTGTCAAGTCGATTTCGACTCCTGGTGCCCACAGAGCTCTCTGGTTGTCTTTGGTAGAATACAGGAGTGGTTTACTATTGCCTCCTCAAGCACAGTACGAGATGATACCTTTCAGCATCTTCCGATATCACTTCTGCCTGATATAGTACCAGCAGGGATCTGAACTGGCATCCTTCTGCTTGTTAGTCAAGCATTTCCAGCTCAGTATTCTCTATTCTACACTGACTGGCAGCAGCTCTCCAAAGTTTAAATCAGGAGGCTTTTCCAGCCCTACCTGAAGATGTCAGGGATTGAACCTAGGACCTTCTGCATGCAAAGCAGACACTTTACCTCTGAGCTACGGCCCCATCCCTCCTCTCCCCTTCTTTCCCCATTTCTCTATCTTGCCCATTTCTACTCAAAATGATGGCAAAAAGATCATGACTGTACAGTGCACCATGTTTTCTATTTCCCAGCAAGGACTTGGCGTGCCGTGCTTTGTGTGGTCCTGGATTCAGCTTTGGCCCACATCACCTCTAGCCCATGTACATACTCCAGTTGTGCACCAGGGAGGTTCTACACACAATCCATGTGTAGAGCCTAACTGGGCTCTGCGGGCAGACAAGCTCGCCCTGGGTGGCGGGATCAGCCGCTCACATGGTCTGGGGAGACCCCCCCAGGGCCGGGAGGCTTGCTGTACCCTCCCAGTCAAGGGTCTCTTTGTGAGTCACTGTGGTGCAGAGCTGCACTGCAGCATCTCACGATCAGGAAAACAGGGCTAGTGGAGCGCTTGCTCCACTAATGTCATTTAATGGGTAGGGGTTACTTAGTGAGGTTTGCTGCTGGGAGCCATGTGGCTCCCGTTGCAGCCCACGACTGCAGGAAAGCGGGCTGTGCTCCCTTAGCCTGCTTTCCTGCGGTCCTGAGAATTATAGCCTCACTATGTAAACGGTGGCAATGTACCCACACTAGATTGGACATCTGTCTTATCATGGCCCTGAATACACAGCCCTGCTTCCCACACACATTATTATGAATATAAAATTCACTGGAAAACTGAGTTATTTAAATCTTTCAGAAGTGAGAGGGTTGTAGGAGAGAGGGGCCTGCATACATATTCCAAATTACACAAGGGGCTTCTATACTTTTGATGATGATGATGATGATGATGATGATGATGATGATGATTTATTCGATTTCTATACCGCCCTTCCAAAAATGGCTCAGGCCGGTTTACACAGAGAAATAACAAACAAATAAGATGGATCCCTGTCCCCAAAGGGCTCACAATCTAAAAAGAAACATAAGAGAAATACCAGCAATAGTCGCTGGAGGTACTGTGCTGGGAGTGGATAGGGCCAGTTACTCTCCCCCTGCTAAATGAAGAGAATCACCACATTAAAATGGTGCCTCTTTGCCAAGTTAGCAGGGGTCAACTGCTATAATTCTTGATCAAGAGTTATATCCAAATACCTTGTTTCATACTTGTTCACAAAGGCCTTGCTGACAGCATGAGTTATTTGAAAGACTGCTTTGCAAGCTCTGTAGCTAGGAGGAAAGAGAGGGTTATTGGTCAGTTAGGTGAATGAGGTACCATAGTTAGGATGCTTCAAAGTGGAACACAGATGTGTTTTTTCCTCTGTTTGCTCATTAGTCTTATGCAGATGACCAATTAAGTCATATAACAATAATAAAAATTAATAATAATAATTAATTAATAACTTTATTTGTTAGCCACCCCATAACAAATTGTTCTCTGCGCAGCTCACAACACAGGATTAAAACACAATAAAAACACATAACGCACTGAGGTCATTCACACAATAAAAAACCTGTGCTCTACCCAGGTTTTGGAGCTGTGTGTGCTTCCAGTTTCTGGTTGTGTGGAAGCAAGGTAGGAGGAAAGCCTGGGTAGCTTTTCCTCCTACCTTGCTTCTGCCCAGGTTTTCCTCTTACCTTGCTTCCACTAACCGAAAATTGGGCGCACACATAGCCCCCAAACCTGGGTAGAACACAGTTTTTGATTATGTGAATGACCTCCTTGTGCGCTTTTGTGAAGGGTTCGAAGGATTAAAGAGAATAAAACATTATTATGAAAAATATAGCCTTGGTAATGTGAAATTCTAATGTGGAGATTAAATTTAATGATTTTAAATAGTTAATGTTAAGTGGGAATTACTGATAGCATGAAGTTCATAATTCATGATTTGGAAGAAACATTAAATTATTGACTGATGACTGTACCAAAAGCAGCAGGAATATCTCTTCCGTAGTAGATTTAATATTTGGTGTGGGTTTATTGCCTGACATACTGCTCAACACTCCACCAGCCTTGTAATGGTGCATTTGAGCAGTTGCACAATTCTTGTGTTTGCATAAAGAGCACTCTTGGGCAACTGTGCAAACACTCCATTACAAGGCTGATAGTGTGCATGTCTGCTGATGCATATAGACTATACTATGATGACATATACTGTAATTATATGTGAAAATATGAGTAAACAAATACAGAGATGATTGTATTTCAAGGTTCAAATAAAAGTATTTAAATCTTGAGTGCAATTCAGATATCAGACGTACAATGCTGATTAACCAACCATTCTTAGGCTTCCTTTGGGGCCTTTTATTATGGTTGGAATCATTCTTGCTCTTCTTCTGAGCTCAGAGGAACATGGTTATTTTTATCCTCACAACAACCCTGCGAGGTAGGTTAGGCTGAGAGATACATGACTGCAGCAGAGTCACCCAGTGAGTTTCAGATTTTTATTTTCCCTTCAGGAGACAAGCTGTACCGAACACATTTCCTTTTTAATTAAAAACAACAACATTTACTTAAGAAGATGATAAATTAGGTTTTATTTTTGATCAGGAGCAACAACGGATTCAGTTATGATCTAGTATTGGACTTGATATGCCCAGCAGTTGCATGGACTGGCACTTCTGTGAATCAAACCAGACTCTGTGCTTCCACATGTCTTTTGCTTCATTTGCAAAAATAATGTAGTTTGGAATACTAATAGTCTTAGAGGACTCTGGGTCTAAACTTTTAATCTTTGCAGATGGTGCCACCTATTGTTGTGAAAAAGGCATGACACCTTTATTATTTTGTGCAGGGGGTGTGTTTTTGTAGTTATCGCTTAGTAGCATTCATTAGGTTAATAATTGAATATTTGCATTCAGTTACACAGTACTTGATGCCTCCGAGCTTAATGTGTAAATGATTTTATTGAAATAGATCTATAAATTGGAATCTCTTATGCTTTCTTTCCCCTGCTACCCATAGCTCTCTCTCTCTCTCTTTTTAAGCTCAGTTGTTTCATTAACTACAAAGGTGTTGCTGAATTCTGTACGCCTCAGGAAGTTGGTGCTCTTGTATCAGAAGCCGCCCCTTTTCTTGGGAATGTGTATGTTTTATTTCCCAGGCATTTGGGATCCACTGCTTAGAACTCGGACCTTATATTTATTACATGTATCTGGATGGATGAATAGGTATTTTCATGTATTATGGCTAGATTTTATTATTCATTCATTCATTCATTTTAAAAAACATATTTCTATACTGTCCAAAACTTGCCTCTCTGGGTGGTTTCCGGAGCTGCGCACTGTTCCATGCAGCACTGCTCATTTGTGGGGAAGATGAGGAAAACAAGCTTGTTCCCCACCCCCCTGGTTGTGTGAAAAACCTCGCCATTTCTTCCCAATCAAAACCAAGCCCACAGTTGTTTCCCCCACTTCCCTACCTGAAAGAATACATACACACATGCTGCCCTTCCAGCCACATTTACTCCCTGCTAAGCCTACTTTTCACTGAAAACAAATCCGTAATAGCTTTGTTACAAACATTTGTGTGTAACATGTGATTGATTGATCAAATGATTGACTGACTGATTAAGTGCCGTCAAGTCGGTGTCAATTCTTAGCGACCACATAGATAAATTCTCTCCAGGATGATCTGTCCTCAACTTGGCCTTTAAGGTCTCGCAGTGGTGCATTCATTGCTGTCGTAATCGAGTCCATCCACCTTGCTACTATTCGTCCTCTTCTTCTCTTTACTTCAACTGTTCACAGCATTATGGACTTCTCAAGGGAGCTGGTTCTTCACATAATGTGTCCAAAATATGATCGTTTGAGCCTGGTCATTTGTGAAAATTCTGGATTGATCTGTTCTATGATCCATTTGTTTGTTTTCCTGGCTGTCCATGGCATCCTCAAAAGTCTTCGCCAGCACCAAAGTTCAAAAGTGTCAATGCTTTTTCTTTTCTTTTTTAACATATAGTCTCTCTTAATAATTCACATGCGGGTGATGGTCCAGGAAACCAGGAGCAGAGTCCTCAGTAGGGATGTGCTCGGAACCAGTCCGGAGGCCCTTTATCGACTGCTGAACTGGTTTGAATGGTGGGTGGTTCCGCCAGTTTGATGGGGGGGGGTGCTGCTTTAAGGGCAGGGGAGGGTGCACACACACCCAGGCTGCATTTCCCCCGCCGGCGCTTGGTTACCTAAAAGTCCATCAGGGTGGCAGCGTACCTCCCTGCCGCCCCGTTTGCTACATTGTCTGGATGTATCTGGAAGTAGTTGGTGTGCCTGCACACACGTGCACATCGTGTGAGCATGCCTGACGTACTCGCTCATGCACATTGCACACAGGTGCACCTGCTACTTCCGGGTACATCCGGACAACATAGAAAAGGGGGTGGTAGGGAGGTACGCTGCCGCCCCAATGGACTTTTAGATAACCAAGTGCTGGTGAGGGAAACATGTGGGGGGTAAGTGCACCCTCCCCACCCTTAAAACAGCACCCCCCACCATCAAACCGGCCCCCATCGGTTCCATGTACATCTCTTGTCCTCAGCCACCACCTCCAAAAGAGGGCATGCCTTCCAAATTTTAAAGGCTGCCTGCCACACAGACATAGGAAGCTTCCATATAGTGAGTCAGACCATTGGTCTATCTAGCTCAGTATTGTCTACCCAGACTGGCAGCGGCTTCTCTAAGGTTGTAGGCAGGAGTGTCTCTCGGCCCTATCCTGGAGATGCCAGGGAGGGAACCTGGAACTTTCTGCTCTTCCCATGCAGCTCCATCCCCTGAGGGGAATATCTTACAGTGCTCACACTTCTAGTCTCCCATTCATATGCAACCAGGGTGGACCCTGCTTAGCTAAAGGGACAAGTCATGCTTGCTACCACAAGACCAGCTCTCCTCTCCAGTTTCTGTGCATTATCTATTCAGTTATGATCCTGGGTAAAAAAGAAATGCAAAAGAAAGCTGCAGAAACTAAAGAAGAAGGCAAACCCCATTCTTGTTGGTTTGGAAGAAGTGGAAAATTCTTGCAATGTCCTAGTTCTTTGAAGGGAGAAGGGAGTCCTGTGTTACCACATGCACATGAGGAAATGGCTTGTGTGAGCAGCTCCTTGCAGAAGTGAGTGGCTGATTGATCATGGGAATGGATTCTGAGCATCTTGCAGGTAAATGGAATAGAAAATCTTCAGGATAGAAAATGTCTAATAGACAGAACACATGAAGACCAAGTTTTCAGGTAAGAGTCTTTGCGATTTTGTGACACACACACACACACCACCACCACCACCACCACCTCTATATATTCATCTGTTATAGAATGTGTATAATATCTTAACACATTTGCAACTGCAGTTCCTATGAACTGCTGGGCTGTGTTCAGCTTTATCTCTTGTCCTGCTGAGTCAGTTAACAAAGTGTGCATCACCCAAATGCCCACTTAGCAACATGCTTTCAATACCTTCTTATCCTAACCTACAATGCAGGAAAAGGTTAGGATATGCACAATGCAAATATGTTGGTTCAACAAGATTCAGAACCCTTTTCACAAAGTGCTGAGTGAAACAATGGCCACCAAAACTGAGCACCATTAACAAGAGATCCTGCACTCCAGCAGATTCAGTGCGGTGCTACCCTTGTCTTGTTGGGCTCAGCAGTGCTTTGTTATTAGAATGCTCAGTAGCAATTTCGCTCCTAAGAAATGCAACTATAGGTTGTGTTTTGGAACAAAAAAATCCACATTACATAATTCCCCTGCAAACATCCACCCTTTGTAAAGAAAATAGTTGAACAAAACAATTAGATGCTTCCTGTTGTCTTTTGTTTCCAGGCAATAGTCAGCTAGAAATGTTCATTTGTCTCTTGACTTTTTAAAAACTATTCCAGCAAACCAACTCCAGGTTGTGACCCTTTGGGGCTTGTTTATGCTGGTTCATCAGCAGCCAGGGACTTCTAGAAGAGAGAATCTGAGAGGAATGCCGTGCTAACTCATGTTTATTGTAGACATTCCTATAAATACTAGGGCATTTTTCTTTCCTTAACCATATTGGCTGGGAGTTCAACCAAAATGTTCAGGAGATGGATAAGGATCATCCGACTTTCCAGGTAAAAAAATCAGTTGTGTTCATATCTGATCTGTTGATAACCAAGAAATAAGCTGTGTGTGCAGTTTTCGATAAGAGCTGAATCAGCCCAGAGTTGCTTTAAGTCTTGCATCTAAAAACTGCTTGATAGGCAGGTTTGGGGTGTTTGATGTGCTCAGTGCTTAGCAAGCAACAGCATTTGCCTTTGAAGTTGGAAGTTGAGCTAAAGCCTCCTAAATCAGCTGGTTGTCTGTCCTAAGCTAGGAAGTAATGCACACTGTCTGTGTGCATTACAGCCCCGTGGCAGCTAGGAGTGGAATTAACCCTCTCTGTGCTTATAAAGTCATTTGACAAGTTAGGAACATGAGCCAGCCACTATGAAGTCCTTATTGATTTCAGTGGGAGAGAACGAAACGTATATTTCATGCTCCCAGTGAAATCAATCAGTGCACCTTAAGTACTGGCCTATGCCCTAAGCCTGTCCTATTCACACGGGCACCCAACTCCACAGGGCTTGGCTGCCTGTGTGCACCACCAGGATTGAGCCGAATCCTTGCGCTGTCTCGGTTCCAAGCCCAGGAATGTACCCCAGGTGCAAACACACCCTTCACCACAGGTTCGGAGTCATGTGTGTGTACTGGCTGCAGGAAGCCCGTGTACACACAGCCGGGTGGCAAGAGTGCAAGGCTGAGGGAGGATCCCACAGTGCATTTAGGGATGCTGGAGGACTTGCTCCTCTGGCTTCCTGCTCTGCCACTTGTCATGGTACCGATCATGTGTTGGGCAAGCAGCAGATCAAAGAGCCCAAAATCACTCTTGTGCAGGGAGGCCTTTCTGCCAGCTCTCTGCCCAGCCCGTTGATTTGGTCATATGCACGACTTTACTCTGTGCTTATTGTGGGAAGGCAACAGGCAGAAATTCAACAGGTGAATTCAACAGGAATTCAACAGGTGAACCCATCGCAGCATTTCCATGCCACAAAAAGCTGTCTGTTAAATTTGTCCCTGTCAAGGTGGAGGAGCCTCGCTAGAAAAAAAAAAGGTAGCAAATCCAACTGTGCACAGCTAACTCACTCGCTCTTTCAAAATCTAATAGTGACCAAATGGTTCACCCACTTTTAGCATAAATGTTTTGATCCATGAACAGGAAATTAGTCATGTTCTGAATCAGACATGAGTCAAAGGCAAAGAAACAGTGACCAACAGATCAGCAACATGAGCTAACAAAACAATTACTGTAAGTCATTAATTACATCATTTTTTGGATACCTCCATCTTTCTTTAAGGCACTTCCACGCTTAGTGTTTTGCAGATGACACAGCCAAAACAATGCTGGTAGCTTTAAAATGCTGCAGTAGTAAGAGTTGTCAACTTTTCAGTGACTGCTGCTCCTGTGCCATTAGCAGCCGCTTTATCTGTAGACCTTAGCAGGCAGTGATACCACTGTGAAAAGCTTCACCAGGAAGTTATCCAGACATGGCTTCATGCCACGGGGTATCTGAAGAGTGAATCTGCTTCTCAGTATATTCACAGCTGATTAATTTGGGGTATTAAATGGACCGTTCACATAAGGTCGGTTCCTCTCTGCAATCCCTGCAGATCTTTTTCCTGTGTGTGTTCCTGCAGCTTGCTCCGGGGTTTTTCTCCAACCAATCACATCCCAGAGGAGGAGGAAGCAAGAGACCTTTTTGTGTTTGTTTATTTAGTTTGACAGTTAGTTGCGGAAGATTGGCTAGACAAGTTGCCAAACAGCCCTCTCTGCTGACTCTTGGCGGTCCACAAATCCACCCAGCAAATATTTTAAAAACACACATGAAAGTGCATGTTTTCAAAGCTGATTTATTGACAATGGCCCCTCCACACATTGTGGAGAAGCATTGGGGCATATCAGAAACCTCAGTTTCTTCAGAAAAAGCTGCTGCAAATAGAGGATTGTTTTTTACCCCGGACATAATTTGGGCTAAGCTAGAATGCACAGCCCTAATTCGGTGAAAGCCAGAATCATGTGTGAACTGGTCCCTGATAGCCTGCTGCGACTTTGGGTAAATCTGGCTGATATGTGAACTCACATCCTCCATTCCAGAAGAGATGCGAGCTAAAAGCCATGTGTGTAGAAGTCCCAGGAGCTTTCTCATACAGGGGCTTTACCCCGAATCTCCTCCAGAAGGAAGGCTGTGTCTTCTCACTACAGCTGAATCCTCCGGAAGGAAGACTGTGTCTTCTCACTACAGCTGAATCCCCACCAAGGTCAGTTTAATGTCTTTGGAAGCATCCCACACACAAATTGGGCTTTTCCTGCTGGATTTCACCTCAACCTGGTTTATAGCAGAGTTTTTAAAATGCTGTTTTTCAGGGAAGTTTCCTGGAAAATCTGCTGCAAGGTGCTGACATCAGTCTTAACATTTTCTTGATAAGAGCAAGCCATGCCTATGGGATGCAAAAAAGCAAAGCTGTCTAGCTGCCTTGTCTTTGACCCCGAGGCAAAGAGTTGAAAACCCAGTTTTCAGGCTTTTTGCTCTTTGACATTTTTTTGGAGGGGGCAGATCTGGGAGGAGGATTTGCAGTCTTTTGCAGAAAATGAGCATTTCTTTTGCATGCAATCCAAGCTGAGATGGGACTGCAAAAGCAGAGGCAATGCAGGAGGGCTGACATATGCTGGGGATGTGTGTGTTTGGGTCAGGGCGGGAAATAGAAAGTCAAGGCTGATGGCTAACAGGCAGTCTGATCCACAAACTAATTAAGCAGAAGTGTGTGTGTGTGGACTTCAACAGAGCCAGATCACAGAGGGTGCTTTAATTACTAAACTCTTGGGGGAAAGGAAGGTGTGGCATCCCGCCTCCTCTAGGAAGCCATTGGCCACAAGGAGAACATGTTAGCGAGCTGTGTGTGAATTTACACAAAAGAAAACTTGCAATAGAGAGGGAAGGGGCTGCTTCCCTAAAAATGCTTTCCTCACTGGATACTCCGAGAGTTGGAAGTCCTGTGTGGGAAAGCTCTAGGAGCTCTCCAGAACAGCAGGCTTTACCATGGGTTTTCTGTGAGGCTTTGCTGCAAGTTCAAATTTGCCCCACAAAAAGATGCAAAAAGTGGATTTTAAAAAAACCCCTGGATATAAATTGGCCTACACTCTAACGTGTAAGGAAAAACCCAAATTGTGTGCGTTAAGCGCTCCCTGATAACTTGCAGGGACTTTGGGGTAAATTTGGCAGATATGGGAGGAGAAGCAAACTAATAACCGGGTGTGAAAACTTTCCAGCTGATTGTTGCAGTTTTTAAGTTCTTACAGTTCTTAAAGGTACAGAAGCAAGCTACATTGAGGTTTCTTTTTCTGACCAGGTAGCAACCCTAGAACTACCTGTTCACTGAGATACTTCTTGTGTTTTAAGTTTGGAGATACTGCTCTTATTTGGACCAGTGCCTGGAAATGTCTTAAAACGCTTGCTAAACACCTAGGTGGGAATTATTCAATTGTTGAATTGATTTTAATGTTTAAATGATTTTAATTGTAAACCACCCAGAGATGCAAGTTTTGAGCGGTATAGAAATATGGCAAATAAATAAACATTCTCAGTAATTGTCGTCCTGCAGTCAGAATCAGATCCAAGGACTTAGTGGGATATATGTGTATATATGTTGAACAGTAAGAAACATAATGAGAAATTCTAAGTAACCATTTTAAAGCTACTTCAGTCTTGTTTGAATGATAAGTTTAAATAGCTTCAGACAGAAGACAGATGTTACTTCATCTCACAGTTGCTTATGCTAGTGCAGTCTATCTTCAAAGTTGCTTTTGCCTTTTATCTCCCTCAGGTGTGTATAATATGCATCTTTAAGATGCACTCCATGCAAGTATTTTGGTGGAGATTTCAGACGAACCAGAAACTGGTGTTTTGGAGAGTTCTTTTAAAATAAATCTCTAATCTATTGTGCGGGGGAGGGGAGGCAAAGACTCAACCAATTTATTACCTACAACATAAGTAGGGTAAATAAATTTATTTCATGAGATACTGCTTAGTTTTAGGTGACCATTTTACTTCACAGCTGCACCTGTGTGGTAAATTCTCCTTACTGTAGGTTTTTTGTTTGTTTGTTTGTTTGTTTTTAAAATAAGAACTTGTAGCCAGGATTCCAGAACAACCTAGCTGCAAATTAGTCCACCCTTGGTTTTTGTACTGGACTGTTAGGTCAAAGGGCACCCTGGGGAAATGGAAGAAGTACTTTGCGGTCGGCCTGTTTAGAGCTAAAGTGTTTAAAGCTTTCTAGTATTGGTCTTTTAAATCTTCACACTTTTGAAAGTCTATTATTTCTGAAGACCCCAGTACACAGAGACACAACACAGAACACCTGGCAGGCTTATCGGAGGAGACAGGTGACCAAGCTAACCTACAGTGGTTTGTCCATCTGCAGAGTTTACACTCTCCTATGATGCCACAGTATTGGCCATGTAAGGAGCAATGACTGAAGGAACAGAGCACAGTCTTAAGCAAGGCAATTGTTTCAAAAGCAGTAACTGTCATTTGAAAGAGATGCAAACATTTATTATTCACTACATTTATATACCACCTTTCCGCCAAACCGGGGGTGGTGGCGGTGGTATAGGTCAGAGCTAGAACATAAGCTTTGCATGCAAAAGGTCCCAAATTCAATCGCTGGCATCTCCAAGTAGGACTGGGAAAGACCCATGTCCTGAACCTTGGAGAACTACTGTCATTCAGTGTTGACAAGACTGACCAGCAGAGGCGTATCTAGGAGAAATAGTGCCAAGGGCAAGCAGTGAAATTGTGCCCCCTGTCCAAACATCTGACACCCATCTGATTCTCTGTACATAGTGCCAAACTGAATATGTGTACAGTGTCTTATATTATATTAGGTTTTTTTTAAAAAAAAAATTTACCTGTAGCCCCTTCGGATGGCTTCCTAAAGGCCGTGGGGTGGGTGGGTCTGCAAAGGTTTCCCCTCCCCATTCTGGCCTCTAGGACCTCACAGGGACCATTTGAGCATGTGCAGAGGCTATATATATATATATAGGCTGCTGAAAACAAAATGGCCACTGCACATGCTCAAATGGCCTCTGTGAGGCCTGGCATGGCCTAGGGCCTCACAGAGGCCATTTGAGCATGCGCGGTGGCCATTTTTTTTCCAGTAGCCATTTAAAAAAAAAATAATTTTAGAAAAATGGCGCCCCCCTTCAAGTGGCGCCCGGGGCACTTGCCCTGCCTGCCCTACCCTAGGTATGCCCCTGCTGACCAGATAGACCAATGGTCTGAGTCAGAATAAAGCAGTGTTCCTAATGCACTCAAAGGCAGTTGACAGTTCAAAACAAAGAGACAGGATATTCTAAAAACAATGTACAAAAGGGATACAGAGGGGTGAGGAAAATAAACAGATTTGAATTCAGGTACCAGCTCTGATGAAACGCTGTATATTGACTAGATGCAATGGCTGTGGATGGAGACAGGATTGGAAGGGGAGGAGTCAAATGGCAGGTATCTCCGCTGAACAGTGGAGGGGTCTTTGCTGTCTTTGCACCAAGATTTTACTGTCTCCCCAGCTTTTTCTACCACTCTCTTGTCTCCAGGCCCCCACCCCCAATTAATTGAAAGCTGAAATGGAATACACACAGAGCCAAAAATATCCCGATTACTGGAAAAATAAGAGAAAGTGCATTTTAATGCCTTCTTTCCTGAAGTATGTGACTTGAAAGCTACTTCATAAAAGCAGCTAGCATTCCCGCAACCAGCAAGCCAAGCTACACCCCCTAGGGGGTGTGAGATTCCCAACCCCCCCACCCCACATCACACACTTCAGCAATCCTCAGATTGATAGTGGAGGGCTGTGAGGCAGGGATTTGCTGTGACTGGCAGGAACATGCATGTGCCTGCAGAATGAATCCAAAAAGACTTCCAAATATATTGCTGTGCTTAATCATAGGGTATATCGGTGCTGGTCAAAATCCACTGTAATTACTTGCCTTGATTGTGTCAACAAGCAGCAGGCTAGAGTGAACCCTAACGTGATCTCATGTAGGTACAGAGGAACATGGGAAGCTGCCATATACTGAGTCAGACCATTGGTCCATCTAGCTCAGTAATGTCTTCACAGACTGGCAGCAGCTTCTCCAAGGTTGCAGGCAGGAATCTCTCTCAACCCTATCTTGGAGAAGTCAGGGAGGGTACTTGAAACCTTCTGCTCTTCCCAGAGTGGCCCCATCCCCTAAGGGAAATATCTTGCAGTGCTCACACTTCTAGTCTCCCATTCATATGCAACCAGGGCGGACCCTGCTTAGCTAAGGGGACTAGTCATGCTTGCTACCACAAGACCAGCTCTCCTCTCCCCATTTACTTGGGGTCTGTATCAGAAGGATTAGATCATCCAGGGCTGCACCTATTCCTGATTTTAGAGGAATAAGCACATGACAGGCTCAGACATCAAAGAAAACCCAAAGCTTGAGCGTAACACTCCAGTGGTCCTGGGCCAAACAGCTTTGAAAGGCCAGATCTAACCCAGAGGAGCCAGACTGGGATCTTACATTTTAAAAACCCACACATTTTGAAGGTAGAAACATTTCATGCAGATGAGCCCACCTCCTTGGAACCAGCAGGGATGCATGAACCATGTCTCAGTCTGGTAGAGCAAGCTACTGTTAGTAAGCTGCAGTCTGGGGCAGTGGCAGCTACCAAGAAACCTCCAAATTCTTTGACTCTAGCCCTGGTCTACAGGTCCACTCCTCAACAGAACCAACCATGGCACAGTCTCAGTGACACTTACGGAGATCTTCTGTGTCCCTGTTTCTCCTGCTTCGCTGTAACCTTCCAAAATGCATTAGGCCTCCATACTACCCATGGCCAGGCCCTACCAGGATTCCACCTCATATCCACATTCATCATCTACTTAAGCATCATTCTTTTGTCCCTGAGGTACAGGCTGATTAAAAAAAAAATCAGTTATGCCAAATGTAATTAAACTGAACCTAATTTAGGCGAGAGAGCGAGCGAGTGGGAGAATGAATCATTTTAAAGGTGGTGTGATAGATTATTGTTGCTTGTCATTACTTGTGGTGTTGTACATGCTCATTTTTCTCACCTTGCTATTGTTTCTGCTCCGACAGGTTGTGTAGCCTTTTGGAGCACTACCGAAACCTGCTTGACTAAAGATGATAGTGGGAGTGTGCACAGAGAAGCATTGCCTATTGTAGCCTTGTTCATGCATTACAGAAAGTGTGAGCACTGTTCCCCGATATAGTGCCTATGAGAGCATGCTGGCAAGCCCTGCCCTCCATATGGATGCACTCTGTAGCACTCCCCCCCATACTGTGCATAAGTGCACTCATGCCATACTTGGGGATAATCTCTTGGACAGTGTGAGAGCAGGACTACATTGCATGTTGGTATGGGAGAAAGGCTGGCCAGTGCTCTGGCATGGATGCTGTTCCTGGGTGCGGCATCTACACTCCCGATATTGCAAAAAGGTTGCATCCCACCACTTTTATCTCTCTGAAAAAGGACTATAACCTGTCTCCAGTGGTAGATTGTTCATGGCAGCTGCTTACACTCAACTAACTACATCTTCAAATGGTTGCCACTAGTTCTGCTTTTATCTGAACCCCATAGCATTGACTTTATTTATTTATTTTTCAGTTCCCTTAAGTCTTTTGGTTTTCAGATGGTGTTCTATTGGAAGCAAAACTGTATGTCTCATTATACCTTTTTGGAAATTTCACTGAGGATCCCCACATCACTTAACTTCCACATAGAGATGAAATATTGATGAGTGTTTTCCACTCGCACACTTATTTTTCAGTTGCCCAAGAGCAAACTGTGGATCATTTAAATTTTGCTGTATGCTCTGGCAGCTCTTTCTCCTTATTGACAGGAAGAACTTACTGAATCTTTGGAGAGATCAAACCACTGTTGGAAAAATGTATAAGAATGGCATGGCATTTTATAAAATATAAATTAAAAAGGGTGACAAATCTAAGTGCATATTTCATTTGATGGAGCATGTTGTTGATATTTGCTGGTGATTGCAGAACACTGCTGAGAATGAAAATGAGGAAGTTGATGGCAGCTGTATATGTGGATTGAAGAGCAAAAGAGGAGTCAGAGTCACTGAGAAGCAGATTTCCCCAGCAGGATGTGCAAACACGGACACTTATCCTGCAAACAGTCCTGATTCTCTATCTCATCAAAGAATGCTTGGTCACCTAGAGCCACGTGCAGGCGAATTCCTTCAGAAACCACCGGGCTTCCCAGTGATGCAGGAAGCAGGCAATAGTACTCCCAAAGACTGTCAGACTGAAGAAGTCCCACCAGAAGGAACGGAGGAGATGCACAGATATGAGGACCCTTGTGCAACAAGTCCTGAAAACTATGGGAGGATGGACTCCTCAAGCAAAGATGATCAGGCACTGAGAGCAAACTCAGATAGCAAAGAAAAGCAACTTGTGCTGCTAGACACTACAAAAAGTGGGGAGCAATCAGGGGCATCCACAAACAATGAAGAAAAGCCTTGTGCAGCAGAGGATGGGTGGAGATCGTCTTGCGCAGCAGAACAGAAGACCCAAGTTGATAGTTTAACAGCCCAGGAAAAAGACAGCCAAGACTCTTTCACTCTGGGATCGGGAATTTCCAAGGAAACTTTGCAAGAGTTGAAAAGCCTGTTGAGAGGAAGTCCACTGCTGAGTACCAAGGCCAGAAACAGCAGTAAGCCCAGCGGTACCTCTTCCCATACTTTCCTGCTGAAATCTAGCAATACCCAAAGTAGATGTGTTGAGACTTTTCATCCACATTTAAGAGGAGGCGATCAGAAAACTCCTTCTGTACACCAGCATGGAGGAGGGCAAGTAGGGAAGCCGCAATTGGTTCACAGCTCTGCTGGGCTGGATAAACAACAATCCAAAAGTGAGGATACAGAGCATCCTTTCGTGAGACAACGGACATCTTCCCCAAATGCAGGCAGCTCTCCAGGAATTAAATTGGACCCCACTCCTGGTAAGGATGTTAAGACTTCAGCATACCATTAATTAATTCATTTGAGCTGATTAATATATATATCAACATTTCCCCTCCAAAAAGTGGTTTACAGTAACAAAAAATAGAATTTTAGAACCAACCATATCACAGTAACATAAAGCCAACAACATCAATAGGCACAGAAATCAACCAAAAGCTTGATGGGAGAAGGATGGGCTTATAGCAGTTTTACAGCATTACTGTCTACATTTGTTCTATTTTTATTGTATAGACAGAAGTGCCTTGCACTGAGTCAGTCCATCAGTGCATCTAGCTCAGTATTGTCTGCTCTGACTGGCAGCAGCTCTCCAGGGTTTCAGTCAGGAGTCTTATCCCTACCAGGAGATGGCAGCGCTTGAGCCTTAGATCTTCTCCATGCAAAACATGTGCTGTACCACTGAGCTGTAGCCCCTCTTCAGGCCTATAGACTGGTGGGTTGCCTTTCTTCATGGCATTCAAAAATGATGTATGGTGAAATGAGAACAAATAAATGGAGCCATGTTGCTGGGTGGGGTTCATGAAGAAGGAGGCGCTCTGTTAAATACTCTGGGCCCAAGCTGTTTGGGTATACTTATAGGTAATAACCAGTACTTTGTATTTTGCCCTGAAACTAATTGACAGTCAGTGTAGTTCTTTTAAAATAGGATCCCATCCAGAACAGGCAGATCTAGAGACCACTTCCTAAGTTCTGGCTTCCCACAATGAGTACCTTTGTCTTGTTTGGATTCAACTTCAGTTTGTTCTCCCTCATCCAGCCCATTACCAATTCCAGGCAAGCATTTAGAGAGGTTAAAGCATCTCCTGATGAAGCGGATATTGAGAAATAAAGCTGGATGTTATCAGCATACTCACAGCGGGTTGGCAGGTTTTGCTTTTTAAAAGCCAAACTTTGGCTTACGGCCCATTTGACCCACAAGTATACCCCTTAGGTTTTGGCAACCTAGAGATTCCAGTACCAAATCTCCGGATGATCTCTCCCAGTGGTTTCATGTAGATGTTAAAAAGCATTGGCGATAGAATGGAGTGCTGTGGGACTCTAGGGATGTGCATGGAACTGAGTTTCCTGGTTCAGCTCGAATCTGGACCAGATTCGAGCTGCCCTGGGAGGCTTGGGCTCGGACTTAATCGAGCCGGGGCCTGGTCTGGCCATCAAGCCACATCGTAAGCCAGCTCAAGGGGCTCGATGGGTATACTTGTAAAGGGGAATCCAAACTAACAAGGATTCCCCTTTCCAAGTAAAGGGCTAAATGTGGGAGGGGGAAAGAAAAAAGCTAGGTTTTTTTTTAAACCTTGGAGGCTTTTTACCTTTAAACATAAGCAGGCAGTGGTGGCAGCAGGGACAGTGGCAGCTGGGGCTCTTTCCATCCCCCACCAGCCTCCCAAATGACAGGTGGGTCACGCTGCAGCCCATTGCAGGCCTCATTGCACACACAGCCACCATTACAGTGGCCTCCGTGCATGCACAGAGGACATTTGCGTCACGACATATTTTACATGGTGCAAATGGCCTCCTTCCCAGATTCTCCTTTACAAGTAAACTGACTGAGCCCCCTGAGCCGGCTTGTGAGGTGGATTTTCAAGCTGGCCTTGGCTTGACTAGAACTTGGACTGGCTCCCCTCTCTATGGGGCCGGTTCGGTTTGAGTGCAAGCTTCAATTCTGAGCTGGTTCACACATCCCTATGAGACTCCATAGTAACTCTCACTTTGAAGAGCAACAATCTCCAAGTGACACCACCTGGAATCTACCTGAGAGGTAGGAGCAGATCCAATGCAAAGCAGTGCCTCCCAGGCCACTCAGGTGATCCAGAAGGATACCACTGTTGATGATATCGAAAGCTGCTGAGAGATCCAAGAGGACCAATAGGGTGACACTCCCTCTGTCAATTCCTAATTTGAGATCATCCAACAAGCTAACCAAGGTAGTCTTCATCCGATAACCTGTCTGAAAGCCGGTTTGAAGTGGGTCCAGATAATGTTTCTTCCAAGACTGACTGGAGTTGAGAAGCCACCAACCTGTCAATCACCTTGCCTGCAACCATGGAAGATTGGAAACAGGCCTATAATTGTCTAGCTTTGAGGGATCCAATGCAAGTTCCTTCAAAAGTGGTCTAACAATTGAGGCAACTACCCTCCCTCAAAGAGGCATTGATGATACTAACAGGACCCTCTCCAATAACTTCCCTGCTAGATTGTATAAGCCATGTAGTACAAGGGTCAAGAGAACAGGTGGTGAGGCAAATTTCTCCAAGCAGCTTGTCCACATCCTGGGGAGTCACAAACGAAAACTGATCCAGCCTAACCATACAAGAGTAGTTGCTGGACACCTCCATTATAGACTCTGCAGTAATTGTGGAATCCAGTTCTGCTCACATCTGAGATATTTTGTCCACACCAAAAAACCTCATTAAAGGTGTCAAAGCAAGTCACTGATGGCTCTAAATTCTGATTCGAGGGAGGAGGGGCACGTACTAGTCCCCTCCAACCTTGGACAACTCTGCTGGATGTGAGCTTGCTGATGCAATGCACACAGAAAAGATTTGCTGCACGCATTGTCTGAGCATAGATCTTCATATGCACTCTGTGCTGTAATATGTCGGATTCAAGTCAAGGTTACCTGCACTCTAACCACCTGCCTGGATTTCTACATGTGACATAGGACCCATGCAGAGCACCCATGCAGAGTCTGTGCTGAGGGAATCTTGGGTTCTAATGTGAGTGGTGCAGTTTGCATGGGGGAAGGACCTAGACAATCCTGTTTGACATGATGTGTTCTTTGGGATGGGATTTCTGATCTCATATCACACCTGGCTCTTGACTAAATAGTGCTCCAAGCAAGGAACTTTGGTGGCATACCCTCAGTTTGTTCAGCTTTTGAATGCCTTCTCCTTTTTAATTGAATGACTTCCATGCGTGATCTGCATGCACGACTGACCCTTGTTATATCACACCATGAATGCATTCATGGATCTATACATCTGTGATCTATGCAAGCTATATAAGCAATCCAATCCTTTCCATGTCTAATAGCAGCTGAAATGCCCATCACCCTCCAAGTCTGACTTTCCAGGTAGGGTAGCCACATGTCCAGGACTGGCCTGGACAGTCCAGGAATTGCACATTCTGTTCAGGATGTAGGAAAAGTGTCTTCCTGGATGCAAAATGTCCAGGAATTTGAGTGGGAAGATAGTTTTTACAAATTTTACCCATTTGGGGGGTGCTTCTCTACACGCATTGTAGCTACATGGCATCAATGCTTAGAAGCCCCAAATTCTTACCCCTTTTCTGGCATCAGTGCTTCTGACTCAGCAGCAGTAATCCCCTCAGTAATCCCCTGGCTCAGTAATCCCCTTGCCCATCTTTCTGGATCATGTCTAGTGCTAGCGAGAGTGGTAGTGGACTTCTGGGTTTATCTGTGAAGTATATGGACAGAAAGAGCCCTTTTTTCTCTAGTGGCATTGTTGGGTCCCACTTCTCTCTAGAACACTCATTGCCTGATGCTGCACCTGCAGTCTTATGAGGGCCCCTCTTAGCCAACAGGAAGTATCTCCTGTGTGGTGTGGCAGAACAAATGAAGGAGCAACAGGCCCTGAAAAAAAACAGTCCTTCCTTGTTACCAAATGAAAGATTAGGGATGTGCAGAATGTTTCAAGCTCGAAATGTTCCGGCTTGAAATAAGCCATTTCAAGCTCAAAACAGAATGCCTTCAAATGAAGGTCCTGTTTCAAACTTGGAACAGAACGACCTCATTCCAAGTCGTAACGTTTCGAGCACCATTTTGGAGGCGTGTTTTCCCCTTCCTGACTGGTTTTGACACTGGCTTCCAAATGGCTTGCAGTCTCCTTGCTTCTTGGTTGGCTTGTTATCATACAAATTATTCCAGGCATTTATTTTTTATTTTATTTTTAAAAAAACATATTTGTATACTGCCCAAAATACAAGTCTCTGGGCAGTTTACAACAAAACAATAAAAACAAGTAAAAAAGTTAAATCATTACAACAATTTAAAATTTAAAACAATGTTAAAACGATTAAAAACCATCAAACTATTAAAACAGTGAGGCTATTCTCACAATGGGAGAAAAAGTTTTCCCCTATCGTGAGAGCCACTGCGGGCGAGCCTGGTGGGCTTGCGGGCGAGCCTGGTGGTTCTCTGGTGACTAGCCTGCCAAAGTAGCCCTCCCCTTAGCCCAGGTTAGCAGAGCAAGCACTCTGCTAACCCGGGTTTTCTGGTTGCATGCCGCCATGGTGATACACCAGGAGACCACCGCTGGGAGGCTGAAACAAGCCTCCCATTCCCAGGGGTCTCCCCAGGATGGCTCATGCACTCATGTGGGGTATTATGGGACTTCCAGGGGCCAAGTGGCCCCTGAATCCCACCACCCAAACCAGCTCCGTGACAGAGCCAGTAATCCCAGGGACGGCTCGTCGATCGTCTGCAGGGAGGGGTAAGTTAACCCGCTATCCCTGCAGACCCTCCGGAAACTCTTCTCACTGATCATGAGAAGAGCTTCAGTATCTAATTAAAAGCCTGGGTGAACAAATGTGTCTTGACTGCCTTTTTAAAAGTTGTAAGGGATGGGGAGGTTCTTATTTCAGCAGAGAGAGTGTTCCAAAGCCTCGGACCAGCAACAGAGAAGGCTCATCCCAAGTAGCCACCAGATGATTCAGTGGCAACTGCAGATGAACCTCTCCCGATGGGCAGTGTGGTTCATAGCAAAGAAGATGTTCTCTTAAATACCCAGGGCCTAAGCTGTTTAGGGCTTTATAAGTTATAACCAAGACCTTGTATTTTGTCCAGAAACTTATTGGCAGCCAGTGTAGATCTTTTAAGGTAGGAGTGATACGGTCTCTCCTAGAAGACCCAGAGACCAACCTGGCTGCCTCATTCTGGACCAACTGCAGTTTCTGGACCACATACAAAGGCAGCCCCACATAGAGCACATTGCTGTAATCAAGTCTGGAGGTGACCAGCAGATGTACTACTGTTCTGAGGTCATTTATTATTATTTACTTTATTTATTCAGTTTCTATACTGCCCTTTCAAAATGGCTCAGGGTGGTTTTATCTCAAGAAATGGATAATGCTGGCGAATCAGATAAAGCGGATAGAAGGCACTTCTGTACACTGCCTCAGCCTGGGACACCAGGGAGAGGTTTGTGTCCAGAAGCACCCCCAGGCTGCGTACCTGTTCCTTCTGGGGAAGTGTGACCCCATCCAGGACAGGCAAATCAAAATTATCTCCCGCGCACAATAAGTACCTCTGCCTTATCTGGATTCAGTCTCAGTTTGTTATCTATCATCCAGCCTATCACCGCCTCCAGGCAGGCATTTAGGGAAATTATGCCTTCTCCTGATGATTTTGACATGGATAAAAAGATTTGGGTGTTGTCCGCATACTGATAACACTATGCGCCAAATCTCCTGATTATCTCTCCCCAGCAATTTCATGTAGTTCTGAGTTAAAAATCTCATTCCGTGCACATCCCTATGAAAGATGAAGCTCTGCAGAAGCTCCACTCACAGCTACTGGTCTCAGAACTATATGAGCTCCTAAACCTCTCCTAAGCAAAGAATGTTACAGGGGGAAATTAACAACACAGTCACTCCACTGTCAAGTACTCTTTACAATCCAGGTTCAAAAGCACTTTTTTTTTTAAAAAAAACCACCTTGACATGTTTCCAAGAATTCTTCAATGAATATGGCAATCCTAGCCCCAGGCAATCACCTAGGCTGTCCACCCTAAATCTAGGTCCAGATGGCGAATTTACTTTGCATCACCACAGGATTGGTGTGTGTATGTTGGCACATCGGAGGGATTTACCTCAAAGTCCCTGTGGGATATTGAGGTACACTCCACACACGATTTGGGGTTTCCCCTGTGCATTAGAGCTTAGCCCAAATTATACCCGTGGTAAAAAGTTCCAATTTTTATGGTGTTTTCTGGAGATACTTTGAAGTACCTCAATGTTTCTTCTGAGATGTATGGCAAGGCCATAGTGATAAAGTGCCTTTTCTTAAAGCCTCACTTTTTTCATTTTTTTTTTTTTTTAAATAGCATTTGCTTGGTGATCTTGCGGAACATCGTTCTATGCACCTGCACGATGCATTTTGTATTCCTCTTTTAATAAAATTTATCTCTCCCCACCCCCTTTGAAAAGCCTCCTGACTCTGTTTGACTCCCAGTGGTACTTTATGGTAAACATAAGAACAGAAGTAGGCTTCTCCTAAAGTCTTGTGTTTGCTCTTTTAAAAAAACCCCAAACAATTACTTGGTGATCTTGCAGTATGCACCTGTCCTGTGTGGAACATCATATGCACCTTCCCTGTGTGGAGTTGGTCCATACTTTGTTCCACAAGAGCACCAAGCAAATGTAAAAAATAAAAAGCAAAATGTAAAGCTTTACGAAAAGCCTACTTATGGTCTTATGTTCACCATAAAGTACCACTGGGAGTGGTACACCCTACACGGACTTGAGTTGTGCATGGTATGAACAGTGCACAGAAAAAAATGGGAAGGAACCAACAGGAACCCTCTTAAAGCAGCCCTATTTGAACAGCCCCCAGGTTTCTTCAAACTGTCTTTACTGCGCTTATATGCAGCTAATATATTACCTCATAACTTGCTGTATTTTACCCCAGTTAATTCCATGGTTAAGCTAGCTTACTGTCTAGGAAAGGCCCTGGTCTTGTCTGAGAGTATGGAAAGTTTCCGTGCCTATGAGCAATTAGCAGCAGTAGAATAACAGGATTTAAGGCATGGAACTGATTTTCAAAAAATGTTAGTTCTACTTTCCTTTTCTTTACGAAGGCATTTTACTGAACCAGACGGCCTGTCAGAAGTTGTCAGGGACAAGTGGCCATGACTTGTTCACTAAAATTAAAATATTTCCTTCTTACAATGAGGCTTGGGTGCCCTTTTCCAGAGGCCCCCACAATAGCTTTGGAAAGCATTCCAAGCTTTTTGAAGTGCCTCCCACCCCTTTGGGGATGGGATGCATTTCACTGACCATTTCACTATGGTCAGAGGCATTTCACCAACCATTTCTAGCAGTGAAAAGTATTCACATGTATTTCCATTGCTTACAGACATGACTCCTCTGAGAGGCCTTGAATTCAAAACAACTGTACAAAAAATGCAGAGCAAGCAGAGAGCTTACACATATTGTTCAACGAATCTACTTGAAAATTTTTAGGGATGCCAATTAACTGCTCCTAATAAGTTGAGGCTTCTTGGATGTCATAAAAAGGAGAGAATTGTGGGGGGGGGGGGCAAGATTGATGAGTTAGTTGAATATCGGTATTATCTGCAAGCAAGGCAGGGATTGATTTGTTAGTTTCTGACTGAGTGCCAGTGAAATGATTTGCATGGCAAGATATTTTGTCAGCAAGTTTTCTAATTTTCTAATCTGTGGTAGAGAACCTGCTGCAGAGGCCAGTGGGCTTGACATGGAGCCAGTATCTATCCATTAATTCTGGGAGTGGACTGTGGGCCAAGCTAGGAAAAAAACAGCGGTGCTGGAGGAGTTATTTGGATCAGGGCTGTGCACAGGGCCATCCCTGGGGGATGCCGGTCTGGGGGCGAATCAGCATGTGCGAGGCTTCAGTACACATGGCAGCCTCACTGAGTGGAGCAGGCTACTTGCCACTCGCTGGCCACCACCACCGCTGGGCCCCTCCAAATGGGGGGTCCGGGGCAATTGCACCAGTCGCCCCTCCCTAAGGATGGGCCTGACTGTGCAGGGTGGGAGGGGGATCTCATCTTTCCTCCTTCTCCACAGCTCTGATCTAAATTCCCCCTCTGAAGCCGCTATTAGCTGTGGAAGGGAAAATTTACAGGCACACAGCAGCTGACATTTCAAACTGAGTAATTTGAATATTACTCAAAGTCGTCCCACTGAAATTAAAAAGTCAAATTAAGAAATTCATAAATTTTGTTGTAAACTGCCCAGAGACATAAGTTTTGGGCAGTATAAAAATATGTTAATAAAAATAAATAAGCAAACAAATAAATAAATAAATTATCCTTTGATTTCAATGGGATTACTTTGAGTAAGCTTCCCCAGTATGTCTTCTGCTTTATGGCTATACAGCTAATCAGGAGTGCAGGGACAAAGGATGAACTCCTCCTCCTCATTCCCCTCACCCCAATCCAACTTGTCCCCCAGCTGCTTCTTGAAGAAAAAGTTCCAATCATGGAACTTCCATCCATACCATGTCTACTTGAGCCCTGAGAGCTCTTCAGCAGCGGAGGCAAGAAGCAGCAGCCACCTTGCTCATCAAGCACTCTCCTGTCTTTGCATAGCCATTTACAGAGGGAGCCTCTGCTTCGTACCTGGTCTTAATGTCTGGCTTAGCTTCATTGGGGCTTGTGTTGGAATTTATTTATTTTTGATACCAATAATAATGATTTATTTTTGATACCAATAATAATGATTTATTTTTGATACCAAAAATAATAATTTATTTTTGATACCGAAGCTGAATCCTGCAGCAAATGAGACAATGCTAAGGAAATGTACATCTGAGCATGTGTAAAGTACCTCTCCCTCATCACCAGAAAACCCACTGCCTGTCTCCATGCACTTTGGATGAAGTGAGCATGGCACCTAGGGCAGATGGCACAGTTTCTGAGCAGGCTTGAATCCAGAAAAGGGCAGTGGTGCCCATGTGTGTGGGGAGGCTTTAGGCAGCAAGCCTTGGTATGAAAACAGAGGTAGTGCAGATATATCCCTGTTTTCATGTATGAAATACTGGGGAGTATGGAGAGGTTGCAGGAAACCATAATTTCCCTCCAAAAAATTGAGCCTGGGAGAGTGTGCATGCTCTTCCATCAGCTCTCCCCTTTCACACACAAGAGGAGAGTGAAAGCTTGTGTTTTCAGTTTGAACTAAATCATAGCTCTGTGTTATGTATGAACACAATGTACCATAGTTTTTTATAACAGTTAGGTGATGAGGCAGGATTGGAAACCATAGCTTGATCCTGGTTGTTTTACATAACTGTGGTTTGAATAAACTACAATTATCATATCCATATGTAATGCGGAGCTGTGATCAGAGTGAAAGCAGAAGCCTTTACTGTTCTCTCCTTGGGTGCAAAAGAGAAGTGTGTGTGTGTTGGGGGGTGGAATGCATGAGCTCATGGTTCCCTCAGGCTCATTCTTAAAGGAGGAAACCATGGTTCCCTCTTTCAGCCATATTGTTTTCAGTTGAATATGCCTGTGGTTCTGCAGACATTACATCTGAATGCGAGGAACTGCAGTCGGGCGCAGTGATGAAACTGTGGAATTGGGACCCTCCAATCTCAACCCTCAGATTGAATTAAGTTCCATTGCCTCAACCTGAGGTTCAAAGCAGCCCATGATACATCTGAATTTGGAACTGCTGGCTGCTGGCCCTGGAACAGGAGTTGTAGTGAGAAAGCTCTTCCCTCAACTCTGGCCTGATTGGCTGTATGGGCTGTCCTTCTGTCAAGAAGGAAGTCCGCACATCCAGCTGACTACAGAGAGGCAGCTCTCCTGAATGTCTGAACAGGAGAGTGTGGGGGGGGGGAGACGCAGAATCGCTGGTCCAATGGACCCGCAGTTCCTCATTAATTACACGTGAATGTGGCCATAATTTCGTCTCACTTGTCAGTTTCTTCTGAAAGACAGCCTTGGACAGTGTTTTGTGACGTCCAATAAAACAATGTGACTTTGGATTAAGACAGAAACTAACATTTTAAGAGTGGTGACTTGAGAGTGACATGATTTCCCTTACAATAGATGTACTTTGCCCCCTTGTGCCCTGGGATGGATTCTAAAAAATAAAAATAAAAATGGTTCTGCACTGCAGGTTTTGGCATGGTTCAGGTTGAACTGTGGAAAAGCCAGTTACACGGGGCACCTAGCTTCCATGATATCAATAACCCATTTCCTAATCTTTGGAACACTTTCACAACTAGTTTTTAAATGCTTTTTTTTTTTTAAATGGGGGTAGGGAAAAACAAAGAGAGACTGTATATAAACATTTAAGGGCCTCTTTAAACATAACTTCCTTCAAAGTTCAACACCCATCCTCAATGGAAGGCTATTCACTGATCTGCTGTTATATAGCATTTGTGACATTAGTGAGCTAATGATTAATTCCAGCCATCTGGAATGTTCAGTGATGGAGCCAGTCCATCTGCTAGGCAGCTTTCAAACAACACTGCCCTATGTGAAACACATGTATGCCTAAGCAGTTTCGGTGGCCGACATGTAGTAGGAGCTAGAATGATCAAATCAACAATAAGCCACTTGTGCAGCAAAGATAAATAAGAACTAATATAGAAGAGGCAATGACAGCTGCAGCAGCAGTGGTAGGTCTGGTGACTGTTCCACAATAGTGTGATCATCAGAAAACAGTGTTGTGATGTTGCTATTTGTGGCAATCTCGGCAAGAAGTCATTTTGCTTTATTCACTCTAAATAAAAGGGTCTATGCAGTTTAATTTGACATTAAATCTCCATCTGATTGAGAAGGGACATTTGACATCCAGGAATATAGGTGCATTTCTTTCCAAAGCATGTGATTTTTAGGGCTTGCAGAACTAGAGCAGAGATTCTCAAAATGTGAGGTGGTTCTCTAGGGAGGCATCAGCAGCTTTCGAAGGATGCATATTCCTCTGTGGCCTCCTCCCATCTGGAGTGTGTGTGTTGATTCCACCTTTCCCTCCAAATCAGGGCCATCTGGGAGTCTCTATGCTCCACCCTTGGAGCTGCGCTCAGGGGAGTCAATGAAGCAACATGTTGATTTCCATAAGCTCTCTTCCTTAGGGACCTTCTAATAGATACCTTCAACACACTTAGAATCCATAAGGTTTTTCCTTTCAGGGAGGAACATAGGAACATAGGAACATAGGAAACTGCCATATACTGAGTCAGACCACTGGTCTATCTAGCCTGGTATTGTCTTCACAGACTTGCAGCAGCTTCTTCAAGGTTGCAGGCAGGAGTCTCTCTCAGCCCTATCTTACAGAAGCCAGGGAGGGAACTTGGAATCTTCTGCTCTTCCCAGAGCGGCTCCATCCCCTGAGGGGAATATTTTACAGTGCTCACACTTCTAGTCTCCCTTTCATATGCAACCAGGGTGGACCCTGCTTAACTAAGGGGACAAGTCATACTTTCCACCACAAGACCAGCTCTCCTGGTTTTGCTGAATGCAAAACTAAAAGCTGTTTTAGAAGCGGATTCAATTACTTTGGCATTTCCTGCATCTGCATATCTAATGAAAAAGCAGCATTTGATTCAAAGAGACATTGGAGATAAGAATGGTTCTCTCTTACAGATATGTGTGACAAACTCGAAGGGGTGCTTCAGAAACAAGTGAACTTCAGTTGAGGACTAGTGGAAGGGTGCTTAACCTTTTCGCTCACCCACTGTACAGTATCTATGTATTTATTTCTCCTGAGTGTGCCATGGAATGTGCATCCCGGCGGCCCAGCTGATTGGCTGGGCACCCAGCGGCACACCCAGGAGACCAAAGGCGTCAGTGGGCATGGCCAGGGAGGCCAGAGGTGGCAGGGGGCCCGGCCGTGGGGGCAAGCGGTGGCGGTGGGCCCGGCAGCTGCGCAGGCAAGCGGCGGTGACAGCGGGCCTGGCCAGCGGCTGCGCAGGCAAGCGGCGACATCGGCGGGCATGGCCGGGGCGGCCAGAGGCGGCGGGGGCCTGGCCATGGGGGCAAGCGGCAGCGGCCGTTGATTTCCCCCGGATACTTCCCCCGGAAACAGGGGCAGAAGGTGGGGGTGGGGGGGATGTAGCCGGCCCAAAGAAGGCTGGCCACAGAGGCTGGCAAGCAAGAGCAGCGGGCCTGGCGGGCCACAGAGGCTGCATTTGGCACGGTGGGCTCGGCCGCAAAGGTGCCACTCCGCCCGCCGGCAGCCCAGGCTGCAGAGACACTAGGCCCGGGCGCAGAGACGCTCTCGGCCAGGTGGCGGCTGGACCGGCCTCCGAGGCCAGGCACCCATGGGAGGCTGGGGTGGGAGGGAACTGGGCGGCGAGACTTCCCTGTTTGCCGCCTGGGAGGAGGAGCGGAGGCGGCGGAGGGGCCCTTTTTGGCCACCAGCCGCCAGGTAAGTAGATTAAAATTAAATGCAGGGGGAGCGGGGAGGAGGGGGGAGGGCAAGAGAGAGGGGGAGGGGCAGGGGAGAGGGGGAGGGCAAGGGAGAGTGGGGGAGGGGGAGGGCAAGAGAGAGTGGGAGATGGGTAGGTAAGAGAGTGGGGCAGGAGGGAGGGCATGAGAGAGGAGCAGGGGGAGGGGGAGGGAGTACAGGAGAGAATGGAGCAGGAGAGTGAGAGAGAGGGGTGGGAGAGGGGGAGGGGAAGAGAGAGTGGGGCGGGAGGGAGGGGAAGAGGGGCAAGAGTGTGGGGCAGAAGGGAGGGAGGGGGAGGGAGAGTGGGGCAGGATGGAGGGGAGAACAGCCAGCCCCAAAGAGCGCACAGATGCTCTTTGCGGGTTGGCTTGTATATGTATATTTGCTGTTCTGCGACAAGCATTTGCACAAAACATTAAGTGAGGCCCCAATAATGGACTTGCATGCCTGGACAATTGGTTTCATTGGAGAAAAGTCACTTCTGGACAGGGCAATTTGGAGCGGGAAATGGCAGAGGGAGGGAGTCTTCCATTTCTTGGTTGCTGCCCCTGAGCTTTGGAGTATATTCCCTGCAGAGACCCAGGCTTTTGTAAGCCTTCTGATGACTTCATTGCTTCTGATTCATATCCATTACTTTGCCTTCTCTGTCAGTTTTTTAAAAAGCCACGAAGACATATCTTTTAAAGCAGGCCTTTGGTGCTGGATTATCTTAATTGTTTTGATTGTACTAATTTCATTAAATAATGACATTATTTAAATTGTTGATTTTCTTTTTGTAACCACCTAGGGATATTTTGAGTGTGTGGAATAGACATATGACAAATTTTTAATTTCTCTGCATGGTTCCAGAGGTATGTTAACAATGAGAAATTATGCATCTGGAACTACATGTGTGTGGTGGAGGAAACTGGCTGAGGGGAACTGAAGTATGAAAGCAACAGATGGGGAAAGGTGCCCTTCCATTCTGAATCCCAAATTGCCCCGATCTAAAGTGACTTTTCTCTAACAAAAGCTGCCTCTGGGACTTTATTATGTGGATTTGCAGATCACATTTAGTGAAGCCCTCGGGACCATGCAAATCCATACCCTGAAAATAAGCAGAATCTCCTCAGAGATGCTAAATAAACCTTCCCGAAATTCACACAGGTGTTCTGCCTGAACAGGGCTGTCCAAATCCACCTCAACTTTTGTTTTAGGTGGTATCTGGTGGAGAACCGGAGTTGTGTGGGCTGCCCCTACCATCCAGCCCTAGGCATTTGTTCCATTTCAAATTTCTAAAGATATTTTGCTTGAGCAAGACTCTCTGCATTCACCTTGAACTGACCTCTTAGCAAAATATGATGAGAATTCTAATTGACCCCAAGTGGTAGAAATTACAGGTGAAACTCGGAAAATTAGAATATTGTGCAAAAGTCCATTTATTTCAGTAATGCAAATTAAAAGGTGAAACTGATATATGAGACAGACGCATTACATGCAAAGCGAGATAAGTCAAGCCTTAATTTGTTATAATTGTGATGATCATGGCGTTCAGCTCATGAAAACCCCAAATCCACAATCTCAGAAAATTAGAATATTACATGGAACCAAGAAGACAAGGATTGAAGAATAGAACAATATCGGACCTCTGAAAAGTATAAGCATGCATATGTATTCAGTACTTGGTTTGGGCCCCTTTTGCAGCAATTACTGTCTCAATGCGGCGTGGCATGGATGCTATCAGCCTGTGGCACTGATGAGGTATTATGGAAGACCAGGATGCTTCATTAGCGGCCTTCAGCAATTCTGCATTGTTTGGTCTCATGTCTCTCATCCTTCTCTTGGCAATGCCCCATAGATTCTCTATGGGGTCAGGTCAGGCGAGTTTGCTGGCCAATCAAGCACAGTACACTGTATACTTTTCAGAGGTCCGATATTGTTTTATTCTTCAATCCTTGTCTTCTTGGGTCCATGTAATATTCTAATTTTCTGAGATTGTGGATTTGGGGTTTTCATGAGCTGTATGCCATGATCATCACAATTATAACAAATTAAGGCTTGACTTATCTCGCTTTGCATGTAATGCGTCTGTCTCATATATCAGTTTCACCTTTTAATTTGCATTACGGAAATAAATGGACTTTTGCACGATATTCTAATTTTCCGAGTTTCACCTGTATATGGACCTAATCTGGAATATAGGAAGCTGCCTTATACTGAGTCAGACCGTTGATCCATCTAGTCCAGTATTCTCTACACTGACTGACAGTGGTTCTCCAAGGTTTCAGGCAGGAGTCTGTCAGCCCTATCTGAAGATGCCGGGGAGGGAACCTGGGATCATCAAGTATGCAGACGCTCTCCCACTGAGCTAAAGGTTTG
Organism: Hemicordylus capensis; assembly: GCF_027244095.1. Taxonomy (NCBI): domain Eukaryota; kingdom Metazoa; phylum Chordata; class Lepidosauria; order Squamata; family Cordylidae; genus Hemicordylus; species Hemicordylus capensis. Next base: position 299,017,908 of record NC_069657.1, on the reverse strand, counting down.
CCTAAGCTTTGCCCAAAGTTTGGGGCCCAATGGATAAGGAATCCGTTGCCTATAAGCTAGATTTTTGCCACTTGTCAAAAGCAGAGTAGCAGCAGAATCTATCACTCAGACAACCTATTTTACATTTACTTCTCACTGACATTTAGCGACTCACTGACATGCTGCGCAAAGGAGCACAAGCAGTTGGAGCGCTGGCCATGCTGCAGCATGTTTATAACCGCCATCGGCACTGGTGCAGTACAGAGCAGTTCCTCTATGAACTTAAAGTGGCACAAACCCAGTTGTGCAACATGACACCCATGATTTCCAATGGCACTGCAGTGCATAACTGTGTTTGCGCCACTTTAAGCTGGAGCAGAATTGTTCTGTTCTGCAGCAGCCCCAATGCTAGTTGCACACTAGTTCCACACATGCAGCAGTGTGGATGGTGGTGCTCCCGCCAACTGTGTTTTGCTGCACAGTATGTGAGCTGCAAGAGGCACAAGAAGAGAAGAGGCGGCTGCAAGTTTTGAAAGAGCCTGGCCCTCAACAGGGACACAGGAAGCTGCCTTATACTGAGTCAGACCATTGGTCCATGTAGCTCAGTATTGTCTACACAGACTGGCAGCGGCTTCTCCAAGGCTGCAGGCAGGAATCTCTCTCAGAGATGCCAGGGAGGACCCTTCTGCATGCAAGCATGCAGGTGCTTTCCCCAAAGCAGCCCCATCTCCTCAGGGGAATATCTTACAGTGCTCACACATGTTGTCTCCCATTCAAATACAGCCAGGGGTAACCCTGCTTAGCAAAGGGGACAATTCATGCTCACTACCACAAGACCAGCTCTCCTCCCCTGTGTGGCAAGGCAGCATTTGACACTTTTCCTCAGGTGCCAACATACCTTAGGCCATCCCTGTCCTTCCTATGTTCTAATTACCCATAACATATTCCATAACATCATTGTAGCTCCTGTCTTGACCATTTGGGAGTCACACATTCCCACAGAGTTGCCTCAGTGACTGTGCATATTGCAACATATTATTTGTATGAAGTGTCTTATTCAACCTCAAGACACGCTGACCAAAACCCAACAACAAATTAGACACTGATCCTTGGCAGGGACCTGGCTTTCCAAGGCCTTTCTCCCAATGGACTTACTCATGCTTGCCTCTGATTTATTTATTTGTTTATTTGTTTGTTTGTTTGTTTATTACATTGCTAGACCACCCCATCCAAAGGCTCTGACAGGTGCACAACAATTTTAAAAAAACAACAACCATAAAAACAAGCACCATTTAAAATACACTGCTTAAAATAATATAAAAACAATTTTAAAATAGTTTTGAACCATTTAAAATCAATTAAAATACTTTAAAACAATTTTAAAACCTTGGAAGGCCAGGCCAAACAAGTTAAGTTTGTAGGGCTCTCTTAAAGGCCAACAGCGAGCCTAAACTGTGGATATTTGCCGGGAGTGCATTCCATAGGCCAGGAGCAGCTACAGAGAAGGCCCAGCTCCAAGTCGCCACCAGATATACCGGAGGTAATTGGAGATGGACCTCTCCAGATGACCTCAATATGTGATGGGGATCCTACAGAAGAAGGCAATCTCTAAGGTAGCCCAGACCCAAACCATTCAGAGCTTTAAAGGTAATAACCAGCACTTTGTTTTTTGCCCAGAAACTTATTGATAGCCAGTGCAATTGTTTTAAAACAAGCATAATATGATCTCTCCAGGTTACCCCAGAGACCAGTCTGGCTGCCGCATTTTAGACTAATTGAAGTTTCTGAACTACGTACAAAGGCAGCCCCACATAGAGCGCATTGCAATAGTTGAGCCTGGAGGTTACCAGCTGATGCACCACTGTTTTGGGATTGATGATTGGGGCCATTCTGAAACTCCAGGAAGGAGCACCTACAACCACTGAAATCAATACGCTGAAGTGCACCTAGCTCAGTGTCATATTGTGCGCTGTGTTGAAAAATTAGAATGGCCCATGTTGATTGCTGATGTTTAGCCCTTGGCTTCTAGTGATCAAGTGTATGTTTGTTTTTTAAAGAGCACAGCAGGGATCCTGGTGAAAAGAACCCTGGCGGCCATATCCCTCTTCGCCTGCTCACTGAGATTGAATGCATTAAAGAGCAGATGTCCAGGGACAATGTACATTTTGTCAGGTTTGAAGCAACGGACCTTCATGGGGTATCAAGATCAAAGAGCATCCCTTCTCGCTTTTTCCGGGTACGTTTCAGTTCCTTGTTCTGTGGCTCTTGGTTTTACAGACTCATCTCGTTGTACTGCCTTCATCACGGGCAATGTGGTTTAAGCTGTACAGCAAGTATTGTACTCCTTTGTGCATCTCCTTTCAGCAATAATTGTGGCTTTTTGCATCTTCTCCTTCTCTCCAAACGCAGCTGTTGCTTTACCCTGCAGAAATGCACATCTAATTAAGGAAGTCTGGCAATTGACAATGCTGGTTCATGGCACATTCAGGACTCTCCTTTCAGATATATCTTTTTTGCATTTACTACATTGACAAATATTCTGTTTTATTTGACATCAGCAAATTACAGGAGGACGCCAAGAGCAAATAATAAAAGATACTAAAGTGATAGCACAGGAACAATTCTAGTTATGAAGGATACCCTTCCAGCTATTAAATCAGATAAGAAAATACTGTTGAAATGCATGATGGCTTAATTATAATGTTGGCTGTGCTGGTGATCCAACAAATATGTCCCATCATGAAGCTTTGGGTAACAGGTCTATAGGCAGCAGTGACCTCTAAGGGCCTTTTGTGGGTATTGTTTATATAATATTCAGCATGGATGCTTTCTGCTGCACTTTTAGCTCTATTCTTGCCATGAATATTTAACATTTTACTGAGCGATCATGAAGAAAACAAATACTAGTGTGAATGGAAATCTAGTGGCATTTTGCTTTCATTTCAAATTTCCTTTGAAGCTAGCAAGCAGGGGGAAAGTCATTTCCCCCTTTATTTTGTTCTTAGAGCTTGCTACACCTTTTAACTCTAAGGCTTAGAAACTGTTTTCTTTCACTGATGTCATTTAGGTATTAGCAGAAATAAACTATCTTCCAGGCAGCTGAATGCTCATTAAAGGTGAGGGAGTAATAGCAGCATCTTTTTACAATCACTCATTCAAAGGAGCAGGTGCCCAGCTCAGCTTTTCCAAAGTGACCTGTATCTGTTCAAGTTATCTTCAGCCCAAGCAAATTAAACTTGATGCGAGGGTATAAATCATTTGGCACGCCTCAAAATATGGATTGTTATGAATGTAAGACAAGCTCACGAGCACGAGGCTTTGCCTTGTTTATAAACTCATAAGAACATAAGAACAGCCTATCTAGTCCAGCATCCTGTTTCACACAGTTGCCCACCAGATGCCTCCGGGGAGTCCACAGGCAAGAGGCATATGCATGCCCTCTCTCCTGCTGTTGCTCCCCTGCAACTGGGATTGAGTTGCAACTGGTATAGCCTTGCAACTCAACCAAGGTTACTTAGACAAATAGCTGGGCTGGCCAACTTCACCTCTCAACCTACTTCCCTGAGGTCATCATCATCATCTCTCCTCTGTGTGTGTGTTGTGCCCTAGCTGACTGTATTCCCTATTCCAAATAATCACAACATGCCCCTTACAATATTGCACATTAAGTGCTGGCTAGACTGAAGTGAATATCACTGGAAGGTGTGGAGGCAAAGTCTTGTAAGTATTGCAAGGGGTGAGTCTGGATTCCTTCTAATTGCCCAGGATGCCTAAGTGACATTTCCTTAATGGGAGTTAATAGTTGGGCTATATCTAGACATCTCTCTTGAGTGTTGGCCATCAGTTTGGAGGAGATGATTCCCCTTCTGCTAATCTAAAGGGAGGGGCTGATAAAGTGTGTGTCTGTGTGGAAAAATGATAGTTTGCAAGTTGGAATAGGCTGAAGGCATCTTGGGTTGCAGGACCTCTCTTTAGGGATCTGCTATGAGGTGGCAGATCTGCCTTGCAAGAGCATGCATGCTGCTTGCCTCGACCTGTGCTTTACACTTATATTTGTAAATTTGCTCTTTTGGTGTCAAACACTCTTGCAGACTTCTGAGCATCATTCTGTAAAGGCATATTTGCACTAAAAAAATCTCTGTATGTTGAGCCCACTCAAGCAGGGGCATAGCAAGGTTGAAGTGGGCCCAGGGACAGGAAGTAAAAATGGGCCTGTTGGGCCCCTGCTGCCTACTCCTCCACTCGCCTGTTTTTTTGTTGCAGAACTGGATATGGTGAAAAACAAGACGTTCCAATCCTGCCATGTCCTTTTCCTTGCTCCTATGCAAATAATACCACACACTTCCCACACTCCAATAAGGAACTTGCCAGTGAGTCAAGGAAGTGGGAGAGGGGAGTGAAAAGCAGGCTGTTTCCCAGCCTGCGGGCCCCCTCCCTCACGGGCTCAGGGACATTTGTACCCAGTCCCTTGTTCAATTATAGCTATGCCCCTGCACTGAACAATCCATTATCTCTTAGACATATTACACAGGTAGCTTGGCCTCCTTGCAACTGTGAAGGATGAAGCCTTTCCTGACAGACTCAGATGTAGCAGCTAGAGTTGTATCTTCACAACCTCAAGTCTTAACTACTTGAGTGCTTTGCACAGGGCCACCCACAGGGCTATTTAGAAGCTTCATCTGGTGCAAAACACAGTGGCCCATCTCATGGCAGTGGCAGGCCTCAAGACATCCAATCCAACCTTCAGCATCTGCACTGACTTCCTAAAGTGTTCTAGGCATGATTCAAAGTAACAGGTTTAACGCATAAACCTCTAGGGATTTAGGCCTATGTACCTTGGATAATACGTCCTTTTCCATCGTGATCTCCATCATAGTCAGCCAAGAATGGTCTCTTGATGGCAAGGGTGGCCCTTCCATGAGGCGAGGTGACCTCAGGCAGCAGATTACTGAGGTGGCAGTGAGGCAGCAGGATGCCCTGCTGTCCTGCTCCTGCTTTAAAAAAGGAAAGTGAGGAGAAGGGTGCACAAGGACGGCATTTGGCACCCTCTCTCAGACACACACAGAGGTCTTGAGGCACCAGTGCTTGATGGTACCTTCCACACAATTTTGTCCTAGTTGGTTACTTATTGATGAGCTCAAATAAATAATCCAGAATCCAGAGAACCACCCAGTCATAGTTGGACTTTTGATTCCCTTTCCCCACTAAGTGTGTGCGTGCACTTGTGCACACATGCAACTGTTCAAAGATAAGATGTTAAAGTCCTGCTGTACATGCTCAACCTGACCCAGAGTCCTTAGAGAGAGAGAGAGAGAGAGAGAGAGAGAGAGAGAGAGAGAGAGAGACCCTTATATGGCACATTGCTGAGACCTCAAATTCTTGAAGCCTTCTTCAGCAAGTAGGGGTGCATACTCTTACCACAGTTATAAATCATCGTTATACATTATTATTGCAAAATGCAAATATTGAAAGGATTCATTCTTTAATTCTCCTCTGTGTTTAGGCCAATGCAATCCATGGTGTTTCCATGCCCAGGGGCTATCTTGAACTGACTCTCAATCCAAAGGATAATGAAATAAACCAGATAAGTGCAAGCAATTTCAACTGTGACATAATCCTGAGCCCTGATTTATCAACCTTTCGAGTTCTGCCGTGGACTGAACAAACTGCACGAGTGATATGCGATTCCTTCACTGTAACGGGCAACCCTCTATTGACTTCTCCCAGGCACATTGCCAAACGGCAGCTGAGCCAGCTCCAGGACAATGGCTTTGCACTGTCTTCTGCCTTCACTTACGAGTTTTGTATTTACAGTGTTGCTGAAATTGTAAATTCCAAGACCATCTCTTTTCCTGCCGCAACCATCCTCAACAATCATGACCAGCCATTCATTCAGGAACTTATTGATGGGATGTATCACGCTGGGGCAAACATCGAGAGCTTCTCTTCTTCCACAGGGCCTGGGCAAATGGAGGTCTCTTTCCACCCAGAGTTTGGCATAGGTGCAGCGGACAGTGCCTTCACTTTCCGAACAGGCATCAAAGAAGTGGCCAAAAAGTACAACTACATTGTCAGCTTTTTCACTGAGGATGGATTTTGCAACTCTGGCATTCTGTCACATAGCCTTTGGGATAGCTCTGGGCAGAACAATTTGTTTTCTTCTGCCTCTGGACCCTCGGAGTTCACCGACATCGGGAAGAATTGGCTTGCTGGACTTTTGGTGCATTCTGCAGCTCTCAGCTGTCTGATGGCTCCAACCGTTGGCTGCCGTAAGCGCTTCAGTGCATACAGCAAGGATTCAAAGGAGGCTGTGAATGCCAAGTGGGCATGGAATGATAACAGCTGTGCTTTTAACATCAAGAGTCATGGCGAAAAAGGAACTCGGATAGAGAACAAGCTAGGCTCGGCAACAGCCAATCCTTACTTGGTGCTGTCTGCGATGATTGCTGCTGGTTTGGATGGCATAAAGAGAGGCCTTAGCTTCCAGGAGGCATCAGAGGATATCCAGAACACTGCTCATTTCAAAGCTGCAACGATCCCTCTGAAACTGGAAGATGCTCTTGTTGCACTTCAGGAAGATGAGTGTATTAGGGAAGCACTAGGAGACACCTTTGTCCGATATTTTGTTGCCATGAAACAGTATGAGTTGGAAACTGAAGAAATGGATGTGGAAAGGAATAAATTTTTAGAATATTTTATCTAGCATAAACATTAAGTTTTACTTCTTGGTAGAAAGCTCTGTTTCTGTAGCACTGCAGCGGATATACATGTTTTTTATTAGGCTTTTTGTGGGGAGTCTCATTCAGGCTCCAGTTTACAGTACAAAAGCTGCACAGCATCTACACATAGATCACACTGATTCCTCTGCACACTTGCACAGCAGGGATGCGGAATCATAGGCTGAGAATGGGTGGCACTTTCTATGCAACGAAAGAATAAATGTTAGGGCATGAATCCTGTCTAAGGTCATACATGCTATGGAATGGCTTGTTTCCCAAGACTAGTTTTACATAAAAGCATTGATCAGAGGCACTGGGAAATTCCTGTGGTTCTATTCCTAACCAGTCATTAGTACACTTACATTCATTCAAGTGAAGTTCTGATAACTGGTTAGTGGCTTTGTTTTATAAATTGCTTCCAGGATTAATAAAGCATTGTTTTGCCAAAAGGGAAAGGGAAACAGGTCCAAATAGGGTACTGTAGGAAAACAAATGGAAGAATGGAATAATCTGGAGGGTCCTTAAGTGATTTTGTTCCATTTTTTCTTCTTCTCTCTTTATGCTTATGAAATGGTTTGAAAGCTTGGTGCTAATTGCCTGAAGTGGGCATTCTGGCTCCAAACAGACACCAGCATACCTGGTCATTGCGTCACCAGAATAAGTACTATCATAGTGCCATGGGACAGACATTGCTGTTGATATGCTTCACTGAAGATGCTGGTAAAGTGTAATTAGTTACTTTCAAGTATTGTGTTTAGGTTATTTACTTTGCTAAACAAGGAATTCTTTCAATGCAATATGGAAGCCCATTCTTCCCGTACAGAAATATATCCCAGATTTCTAAGTTACAGCCTTCTCAATACAATAACTATCAAGCATGCAAATTATGCACCTGAGGGCAGGGGCGTAGCTAGCAGGGAGGGGGCCCTTGTTCGCCCCTCTCCCAGGCAGCACCTTGGAGTGAGGGAGATAATGAAGAAAATAGGGATGGGTGGATCTGGGGAGCTGCCCCCAGGAGCTGGGAAGCCGGGTTCTCTGAACCCATCTGCTCAATTATAGCTACACCCTTGCCTGAGGAGAAGAATGTTGTTTTGACCAATGACTGACACATAAGTGAGCCTGGAAGATCAACTATTTGGCATCCAGATTAACCTTCTGGTAGCAGGAAAGGAAGGCACACTGGCATGAGGGAGAGCTTTCCCACTACTGCTGTGGCCGTGCAGCCTCAAGTGTGCAACAGGAAGAATGAATTCTGATTATTTGTTCTGGCTCTGGAAGTGCCCTGTGTCACCTGAAAATGTGTCCCAAAGGGTTATACAGCTGCATGAGGCTCCTCCTTATGCCAGCATATCTTCCTTTCCCACTGCTGGAAGGTTGGTCTGGGTGTCAGCTCCAGATTCATAACTTGGTTTATGTACTAGTTCTCCCTTTCCTAATATCTGTTCTTCCTTTCCCAGTCTTAACAAGCTGCAGTAAAGATACCCATTGTGTGATGTTAATTGATTTTTTAAAATTGAAAAATATAAATATTTTATTATACTGGATTGGTTTGAATTAACAATCTTAAATTAGTATGCTACATTTTTGTAAGATGTCATTGGTGATAGTGCAGTGAATAGACAAAGCTGCATTTATTATTTAAGCTGCAAAATGCTATTACTTGTAAAATGGCCTACTTGAAGTCATATTTGACTCTTCAGATTTTGCGGCTCACCCTTTTCTTGGCAGGTAGCCTAACCAACTTGATGGAGAAACTTCATGTGTGAGCGCTTTGTTAGCCTATCTCATTAGATGCAGCAAGGTCTCTTATATAAATGCTCCCCTCCTATCACTTCCCACCTGAACAGCTTTCTCTGGAATGTGATGTTAAATAGCACCCTTTTAAGGATTGTGCTCTAATGAAGGAATTTGTGGAGGAATCCTTAGAGCAGGGTGGATTGCTTCATTAGGTAGTTTAGAAATCTGAGGTATGCCACAACATTACACTCCATCAGCTTGCTTCTGCAGTACTTTAGCAACATTTTTAAAAAATGTCCATTTTAGTGGACTGTGTTACATTTTACAGTTACAAAGGCTGACATCCGGACTAGCACTGTGCTGGTACAGAACTGTCATCATTGTATGAGTGGAGGAAGGGGCAAACGTTGACAATCTCCCCTTTCCCTCTAAAGCTCACTGTGCATCACAAAAATACATCCCTGAGGGTTGTATGACCCTCAGGGACATATTTTTATGATGCCCTGTGGGCTTCAGAGGGAAGGGAGAGATAGGGAAGGGAGAGAGAATTGAAAATCATTCCTTCCCTCACACTCATGATGGTGCAGTGGCAGTATGGATGTTGGCATTGCTGCACCACTGCAGTGGTACTCTGGATGTCAGCCACAATGTGGACAAAATGAGAAAATTGCCAACAGATTGGATCCTGTGAGAACTCAGCATTATATTGCTTTTTTGCCACAACAGAAGACAGAGAAAAGGCTCAAGCAGAAATTCCTATTTACAAACTCACAGGAACTATTCTAGTTTGTCATCTTTAAAATGTAAAAATGAAAGATACACATCCATTCTCAGATATTTATGCAATGTAAAGAAATCCTTATGAAAGAATTTATTAGAAATGTAAAGGTTTAATGGTTTCATCAATCCATATTGTTTTATTTGGAGATAAGACCTAGTCCTATATAAATCCTTGAAATACTCCTTTAATAACATAAGAAAAATATATAGATATGTGCCTTATATGTTTTAGAAACAAGAAGCAAGAATGGAGAGTGATGCTATTAAGCCTATCAGCTTAAAAAAACAACCCCAATCATTTATGTAAATCAAAATACAGAGAACATAATTTGAAAACGTGTGTCCTTCTGTAATATGTAATAGTCAAGAACTTTTCTGCATGCTCACTACAGTCCTCATAGCAAATTATAAAAACAAGTCATAAATCATTGCAGTGAGAATGTTACGTAAATATGTGAAACTAGGGGCTTGTTGATATTGACATGAACAGTGCCATATATGCATATCAAAACTTCTATACATAGCTTCTAGCACATAATCCTAAATGCAATGGGTTTTTGTTTGGAAGACTGACATGTTGAAACCAATTATGATTATGATCTTAATTTGCATGCACTTGTGAGGTTCATAGGTTTCAATGCTATTTATGAAAAAATGTTTGTATTTTTTAAAACTGGGGCCTAAGTGTGTTGTGTACAAATATTGATTGACTGATTTGGGGCCCCCAGGTTTTGTTTCTTTAAAAACTAGTTCCCTAGATTGTACTGCATCAGCTGAAAACTGAAAGGAACAGAAGGTTATTAATGCTTTGTAAGTTTAGTACAATGTGTTGATACTTGAATATTCAGATACCACTTGCATGCAAAATAAATAAACTTCTCAATTGAATCTTTTTTTAAAAAATGTCTATCTCATGATCACATTTTCATTCATGTGCTTACCCAACAAAAATGCATAGTGGGGAAAAAAGTTTTTTTACCTTCAAAATGTTGCTCCTGGAAAGAACTACAGTATTTGATGCATGGAAAATTGTGAAAAGAGATCTTGAGTTCAAGTCTTCAGCAAATGTCTGTGCAGAACATCTGATAATTAATTAGCCATATTGCCCTTGTTAGTTTTAAAATGGAGATTACTTGTTTGTATTGATCAGCGGAGATAAACTGGCTTGTATTATGTGGACTGCAAAGTACTTCAAAAGGACAGCAACAAGACAACTGAACAAATAAAACCGAGTGTACTGCAGTAAATGGCAGGATGTTACTAGAGCATATGGTATTGGGAAGTTTGGAAATGTAAGAACAGACATGGAAATCAGTTCTAATTTGGGCAGAATGGTACTTCCCATTAGTAAATCCCATCTCAGATTTTGAATTCCTTACTAGCATAAGCTTGCTTAAAATTGATTTATTATGACAATTCTCCTTCATATTTATGTGTGGTTGAGCAGACTGAGCCATTGCATCACTGGTGCCATCTTGGATGACTACCAGGCACGTGCAACATCTATCCAAAATGGTGGCCACCTAATAGAGGCAGGAATTTGCTGAGACTGTTAAGCACAAGAGGATTTAACACTCGAGTTGAGCTTTTAAAGAATTCAGTCCACCCTTTGCTGAACCAATTTGTCTTCTAAGGATGTTCCTAAAGCAAGGATTAACAGATCAGAAATAACAGGATTAAAAGATCACCAGGAAATAACACCAGGCTGAGGGTGGCTGCCAGGGGTGAGCCGAGCAATCCTCCCTCGGTGGCCGGAGTGAGTGCTAGGCCTGTCCGTTCAGCCCAGGGACTATAGTCCTACTAACTGTGAGGCGTGTCTGCATAGTTGAGAGATATCGTTGCAAGCCTGTGATGTCTCTCGACTGCACAGTTGACGCCATGGGCTTGTGGCTATCTCTCTCAACTGCACAGGTATGCCTCGCAGTTAGTAAGAGTTGCTAGGCTGAACGATCAGGCCCAGCCCTCACTCCGGCTGCCAGCGGGTGGCGGGGAGGACTGCTTGACTCACCCCCCCCCCCAGCAGCCACCCCTTGGCTGTGTGGAGGCTGAAATTTTTAAAAAACCTGGAGGTTTGGCATGGTGGGGCAGCAATGTGACAGGCGCAGGGTGGCTGCAGGAGGCCCTTTGGCCATTTGGAAGCCCTTCCACCGGACGGAGGCCACAGACTGGGGCCCCAAGTTTTGGGGGTTAGAGTGCCTCTGCACACACAATCTGTAGTTTAATACAAATATTGGGGGGAACAGGAGAGGATTGGGCCATTGGTCAGTCATAAAGCATCATGCAGAAGGTCCCAGGTTCAATCCCTGGCATCTCCAGGTTGGGCTGGGGAAGACTTCTGCCTGAAACTCTGGAAAGCCCTGCCAGTCAATGAACACCATAGGCTCCCCTGCTAACTGGGCAAATAGGCAGCTTCCGAAGTGGTGATCGCCTTTATATTAAGTAGGAGGAGAGCAAGTGAGCCTGTTAAAACCCAACACAACACCCCTCCAGTGGCTGTTGCTAGTGCTTCTACCTTGTGTTTCTTTTTAGACTGTGATCCCTTTGAGGACAAGGAACCATCTTCTCATTCTTCTTTTTCTATGTAAACCTCTAGGAGAACCTTTTTTTTTTTGTGGGGGAGGGATGTTTGAAAAGCGGTATATACATAATAGTAGTAATAATAAAAGTAAAAATAGTAAATAAAACTGAGCTAGATGGACCAATAGTCTGACTCTGTACAAGGCAATTGCCCATACTCCGATGTAGTTTGGGTTTTATGGAGCCAGATTCATGGCATAAGAGTTAGAACAGGGGCTGACATTCTGCACAGTGCTGTGTTGATATGAAGCATCTGCCAGGGTAGCTGAACAACTTCAAAGGCAGCTCCAGTGGTGTAGTGACAAGGCTGCTGGGGCATTCGGCCTAGAGATTTACATATCAGGCGGTATTAAGATATGATAAAATAAATAAATAAATTGCTTTAAAGCAGGTTTGCTCGGCATCACCCCTGCTCGCAGATGTTGGCCTACAATTCCCAGAATCCCTGGCTATTGACTTCTGTGGCTGGGGATTATGGGAGTATCACACATCTGGAGTACCACAGGTTGGGAGCACCTGATCTCAGAGCAATGGAATCCATGGCAATAAATGCATCTAGGTTTGTGTTGCATTGTGGCCTGGGATTTCAAAACAACATCCAGTTTAATAAGTATATCTTGTGGAACGAATTGGCAGTAAAACAGCAACATGTGAAATATATTTTTTTAATGGTCTCCCCTCCCCTTTAAATTAAAATATAATACAATGATTAAAATAACAGTGTTGAACATAATGGTGAGAAGAAACAGAAGGGAGAAGGCAACAGGATAAGGAATAAATAACAAAAGAGTGAAAGCAACTGGCAAAAGCCCAGAGTTAAGAATAGAGATGTCAAGTAACAAAATGTAAGGACACGCTACAAGAGTATTGAACGGCTGTGGTTATCACTGCACAAGGAAGTCTTATGTTGTGCAGTGAACAATAATGATCTCTTGTACCTGCTTATTGCGTCTGTGTGGATGTATTTTGAGATATAGGAAAGCAGGAGTTCTTGATTTCTTAAAAACACGCACTTCTGCATTACAGTCTTTGAATTTCACAATCCATCTGCTTAATGACAGTTTTAGATTCATGTGTTATGAAAATGAGATTTGATTGATCAAGGATGGCTCCTGATGCTGTCATGAGAAGTAGCAGTGCTTCCCCAGATACAAGGCAGAGGGCAGCAGCAGGCCATGGAACAGAAGCAATTCTCTGCTGCAGATGAAAGAGGGTCTGAGTCTAGAAAATGCTACGCTTTTAAAATCTGCTCTCTTTTTTAACAGAGGGAAGAATGAATGCCCACAGCTACCATACATCTTTTTAAAAATGACATTTGATTAATTTGCTGTTGAGTTTGTGTAACCTTTCAGACTCGGTACGATACAAAGCAATAGGTAAGGGTCCTATAATATCACCCTAAATATATGGAATAGGGTTATGAGGTATAATTAAATCTGGCTGTTCAATGTCCTTATTATAAAGGACACATTGTCATAGTGAGGCATTTTTTTCTAAAGTGCTATGGAGCTGAGGTGTTCTGAAAAATTGACCTGAGTGATTTCTGCTGGTTTTACAAAGTTTCAGAACAGGGCTGTACAACTTGGGGTTCTCTTGCCGGTGTTGGACTACAGCTTCCATCATCCTTGACTATTGGCTGGGGATGACGGGAGTTGTAGTCCAACAACTATGTTGTACCGAAGTTGTGCAGCCCTGTTCAAGAAGAAAAGCCAAACGATTCATGTACGGTTTTTTGCAGCCACGTTGGTGAAGAGGAAGGCAGTATGGAATGGCTGTGTGATCACTTGCTGGGATGTATAGAATCATCAGTGGGTTTATTATTATCTGGAGGCATCATGTTTGTGGGAGATTAAAAGGAGAAGCTCAGACCTAGGACTGCTCACCATCAGCTCCTGAAAAGACCAACAAGAGCCTGAGACAATTCTGCTTTTTTAAATTTTCTGTAACATTAATTTTTTTAACTGTAAACTGCCTTGGGTGTCTTAGCCAAAACAGAAAGGCAGAATATGAATACAAGCAAGCGAGGCCCCATGAATGATACAGCAAGTGCCTCTGCGCAATCTGCAGTAGGTTGCAAGCTTGCCAGCAGTCCTGTGTGCTCCCAAAGGCAATTAATTGTATGAGGACCCTTGAGAGTCTGCAGGGCCCGGAATGGATGAAAGACATATTTTAATGTGCAAAAGAATTTTGTCTCCTGTCCAAGATACTGTGAGTCTCCTTGAAAGTGTTACTTTGAGAATAAAGCTCTGGCCAGGCATTATGTTGTATGTACACAGACATCCGTACACAGGTATAAATTTTTGTGCGAATGATTTTTAAAAGTGTTAAAAGTGAACCTGGGTAGAAGTCCCTCAAATATAAGGTGCAGATAGAAAGGTACTACTGAACTTGTGTTCAACATAACGTGGGAATAGTAGCACCTGTGTACAGATCTGTACCTGGGTACACTGTACATTTGTACGTCTGTTGAACATAATGTGTGAATAGCTCTTAATAGAATAGAAATCTACAACCTCTTCACACAACAGTTTGTGGTGATATTGTGAGGCAAGTGGTTCCGTACTGCAATCAACCACAGGGAAATTAACTACGCTTGATGAATTGTTGCCATTCTTTTGAGTCTCTCTTTTACTCATTTGCTTATTTGTTCAAAACCGCTTTTGCCTTTGAGGCTGGTGTGTTCAGTGCACCATCACTGAGGTGCCTAGATTTTGAGGAGGTACAAGATCTTTGCAAAGTTATATACATGGGTAGTCAACAGCCTTAAGTTTTCTGTGCTGGGTGCTAATGTGACTTCATAAAGATTTGGGCTGTCTTATAGTCCGCTAAAGTTTCTGTTCCAGACTATTCTTGCTTCCATAACCCATGATTCACATCCTCAAACTTTTTCAGACCCCAACTTTACTTTGGGAGGCTGGGTGTGCATTCACATATGGCCTGAAGTCCATGCAATATTTCAGAGAGCACCTCACACACGATTTGAGTTTCTCTCTCCTTATTGGAACTTAGCTCAATTTATGTCACGGGATGTGGTGATGGCCAGTAGCTTGTGGTGATGGCCACGAGCCCGATTTATGCCTTGGGATGTGGTGATGGCCACTAGCTTGGATGGCTTTAAAAGGGGCTTAGACAACTTCATGGAGGGCAATGACTACTACTCTGGAGGTGGCTATAGGCCACCTTCAGCCTCAGAGGCAAGACTCATCTGAATAAAAGTTGCAGGGTAGAAACAGCAGGAGAGAGGGCATGCTGTCACCTCTTCCCTGTGGGCTTCCCAGAGGCATCTGATGGGCCACTGTGTGAAACAGGATGCTGGAACTTGGTAGGCCTTAGGCCTGATCAACAGGGCTGTTATAATGTTCTTATGTACAGAGTTTTTAAAAAATCATATTTTTGTGTTGGGGTATCCGTTATGCCATGAACTCGTAGTAAAGCCTCACAGTAAACCTGCTGTCTAAAAGCCTTTTGGTATGAAATCTCTTCCTCAGTTCATATATACTGTAAGGAATGAACAAGCTATCCATTACTCTTAATTAATTATTAATTATTATTAATTATATTATAATAATAGTCTATAAATCTTAATTATTATAACTTTACACTTGTTGCACAAGCACAATGCTTGCACAAGTGGACTGAGAGCACAAGCACTAGTAAGAAGTAAATGTCAAGATTTGAATGGCTGCTTATACATTGTTTTATTTTGGGGAAAATCATAATTAAGTTTGCAATCTGAAACATTTTTACTAAGGAGCAGACCCACTGAACTTGGGTCTTACTTCTGAGTAACCTGCTTAGGATTGCACTCCATCTTTGTGCTCTCAACCTTCTACATTATTTAATTAATTTATTTATTTGATTTAGCTTATTATCTGAAAAAAGTTCTTTTGGGAGTTATCCGAGAGCAGGTATCTCCTAGCTCCAACCCTCCCCATTTTCTTCATTAACTCCCTCACTCTGAGGGGCCACCAGGGAGAGGAGTGAACATGGGCCCCCTCTCCCCTAGCTACACCCCTGCACACCCCAGTTTTTCAAACAAGGGATGTCAATTAAGGCCTCAGACCCTCCCTTCCCTGTTCTTCTTAGCTCACTTTCAACAGGCTCATTTTCAACATGCTGCACAGCCCTCTGTTAATTCTAATGTGCAACTCAAAGGCAGTGCCAATGGTGTAGTGCCTGGGCTGCTGTCCAATTACTTTAAAACATTTCTGGGCAGCAGCACAGCCTGCATGGACATATTTCTAACAGTGAATGGCACTTATACAGAAGGGGGAGAGAAACAAAAATCACTTCCCAAGATCCCTCCACCTGTACACCCATCAAGCCTGCAGGCAACTGTTCTGAAGGCTCCCTGCCTTGGCTCAGCAATGATCCTGTTGATGAATCACTGGCAGTCATGGCAGCTACTATTTTACAAGTATTGTTCTTTTTATGGAATGCCTTGGGCATTCTAATAAGTGGAAAGGTTGGACAGAAATCCAGCAACAACCACCACCTTTATGTTCTAACAAGAACTCCACAGGATCAGACCAAAGGCCCATCATATCCAGCATTCTGTTTCCCACAGTGGCCAACAAGATGCTTTTAGGAAGCCCAGAAGGAGGGACATGTAGGCAAATAGCCCCCTTTGCTTCCCCCCCCCCACAAATGGTATTCAGAGGTAATACTGCCCTTGAACATGGAGGTTCTACATAACCATCTTGACTAATTGCCATTGATAGACCACATGAATCAACCTGATCCAGTTTTGTTTTAATTTCTTTTAATTATGAGATTTACATAGGAATGTTTACATTACATCTTTTACAGCTATATCAAAACCATACATGTGTCTGTGAATTTTCTAGAAGGTAATAAATGGAATCCAAATGCAAGTGCATGAACTTGCACATGAACCTCATGGGTTTTCTATTGATATTCCTGAGTCCTAACCCTCCTACATGCACATTACTGCAAGTAGCTCTTTGAATGGAGGGGGAGTTTAAAATCGTGTGGTGTGACATGAGAGAGGAAGGTTGGTGTTTGTGAATAGTGGTTAAAAACCCCCACCAAAAACCTTCATCACCAGATAGCCCCAAATGTTTTGGGGCCATAGAAAGTAAATAGTACTGCCACTCTTGAATAGTTAAGAAATATATTCTTATTTTTAAAATGTGTGACCTATTTTTCTTGCAAATCAAAATGAAAATATCAGGCAAGCTTGGATGCCACAGAACCATGGTTAGCTCTCAGTTCCACATGATATCTCCTAGCTTTGGAACTGCATGTTCCTCCCCATCCCCTGCCCATCTATAAGCTGAAAGAAATCTGCTTCCAACTGTGGTTAGAAATAAACCAAGATTGGCTATGATGTCCAAGCAGACCAATCCTGGCTTGAAGTAAACTGAGATCTGAAAACTACAGTTTATTTCAGGCAGTTCAGAATAAGCCAAAGAAAACTTGTTCATATGTCAAATCTTGGTTTGTTTCTAACCACAGTTGGAAACAGAATTCTTCTGACTCAAGGGGGAAGGAAGCGCCTATACTCTTGAGGCTAGGCAACATTACATGGAACATAATTCAGCCTTGGTTTCTTATGACTTCGGAACCCATCCATTGTATGCATGCAACCATAATGGAGATGGCTGTGCACACTGCACACAGGCAGTATATGCAGCTCCAGCACCATAATGGAGCCACATGTGCACATTTTGGTGGTATCTGTGACATGCACACACAGCATTAAAAAAATATTATCACTGCTATGCACCATGGCTTAGATCCAACTCCATTTCATTGGGCTGAGTACGCCACCCAAGGTAACTTAAACCAATAGGATTTACTTCTGAGTAGATGTGCTAGAATTCTGTTGTAGGAATTTTTACATTTGAACCATGTACATTGGGAGTGTTGAATTGGATAATGCACACAGGAGCTTTCTTCCACCACATTGATGCTTCAGTGTTGCTGTTTGGGAAGAAAGGTTTGCTGCCATCAGTGGGCTCTTAAAGTCAACCCATAACCTTCATGAGGATACTACAGTAAATTAGAGGTTTGCTACAAAATTGCACTCCGAAATCTCCTCCCCTGGTTGAACATAAGAACAGCCCTGCTGGATCAGGCCCAAGGCCCATCTAGTCCAGCATCCTGTTTCACACAGTGGCCCACCAGATGCTGCTGGAAGCCACAGGCAGGAGTTGAGGGCATGTCCTCCCTCCTGCTGTTACTCCCCTGCAACTGGTACTTAGAGGCATCCTGCCTTTGAGCCTGGAGGTGGCCTATAGCCATCCGACTAGTAGCCGATGATAGACCTCTCCTCCATGAAGTTATCCAAACCCCTCTTTTCATGGCAAGGTTATGCAGTCCAGCTTCATGACATTGCACAATAACATGCCCTAAAAGCTTCTGTACATTCTAACAATAAATCAATAGAATGCATACAACAGAACTGCACAGCAAGCAAGGTATGCTAATAGAAAATCACACAAAGTCACATTGTGTTGATAAGTCGCCAAGTGATTCCAACAAGTTCCTTCTTTTATTTGAACTAATATTGTTATTACTTCTGCAGTTTCATGAAAAGCATCTGTCAGCTTCGTATGAAACCGAGAAATGTGTCAAGCAGTCTACAGAGGCTGCCAACAGCCAATGACCTTTGTAATCTAGAACAGCCAAAATGACATCATTTGGAAGCCATGATTGCCTGAGGGTTAACTTGAATGCCATAAACTTGAACGCCAAGCACCTTCAGTACTTAACAGGTCATAGGAACATAGGAAGCAGTCGTGTACTAAGTCAGACCATTGGTCCATCTAGCTCACCGTTATCTACACAGCTTGGCAGCATTTTCTCCAAAGTTGCAGGCAGGAGTCTTTCTCAACACTATCTTGGAATTGCCAGGGAGGGAACTTGTAACCTTCTGCATGCATGGATGCAGAAGCTGTTTCCAGAGTGGCCCTACCTCCTAAGAGGAATATCTCACCGTGCTCACACATGTAGTCTCCCATTCAAATCCAAACCAGGGCAGACCTTGCTTAGCAAAGGGGACAATTCAAGCTTGCTACCACAAGACCAGTTCAGCTCCCATAGAGGAGAGGGTCCCTCCCAGGGCACATGATACAACCCACTTGCTAAAGCTAAGCAGGTCTAGGTCTGGTCAGTGCTTGAAGGGGTGACTGCTTCAGAATCCCGTATATGCTGCTCTTCTACCATAATGGGAGAAAGGTGGGATATAAATATGATCTGTAAAAGAGAAAGATGGAACACAATATCGTAGATGAAGACCATGAAAAGTCGTCGGCCTTTTTTGCGTTTGCTCAGCATGCTCTTGCATGCCAACATGTGCAGCAGCCTCAAGTAAAAGCTGTTTGTGAAATTAGCAGGAAAAGCCAAAGAATACACTGGGCCAACAGTGGAAGTATGAAAAAACAGTTGTGGAGTTAGTTGGATGGCACCATATTACTACCTTCATGAAATATTTGCACAATCCCATGATGGCAAGGAGTTCAACCTCACAAAAAGGGCTAGAGTAGGGGACCACGTAAAGGGAGGTGGACAGTCACACATCTGCCAGGAAACCCTTACAATCACACCAGCTCTGGTATATTGGTGATTGCCCATCCTCTGGATTCAGGCTATGAAGGCAAGTGGGGACACAAGGCAACAGGCACACTTGAGCGTCCATATGGCTGCCCAAGTGTTAGAGAACAGGCAGGATGCTTTGTTTTTGCTGCAAGCCCATCATCTTGCAAAGAGGGATAGTTCCCAATAGTAGTTTGCCCACAAACACATATTCATTAAGGATGCTTTTAAAAATGCTGCTCCAGCTTTTGTGCTGAAAATATTTCGTGGCAGTTCATGTGGGGACTATTAGAGGAAATAAATGCGGGTAATAACTTTATTAGAGCAATTAAAACTATTTATTTGGAACAATATGCTAAGATTATTGTAAATGGAGAATTATCAGACAATTGTGTAATACAAAAAGGGACTAGACAAGGCTGTCCACTTTCCCCATTGCTTTTTATATTGGTTCTAGAAGTGCTTTGTAGAAGTATTAGAGAAGATGATGAACTACATGGTCCCAAAATTGGGAGACAAGAATATAAGTTGAGAGCCTTTGCAGATGATGTTGTGTTATTTTTAGAAAACCCAATGGACAAGATGGAAAGACTTTTGGACAAGATACAGCAATTTGGCCAGTTGGCTGGATTTTATATAAATAAGACTAAAACTAAGGTTTTGACTAAAAATATAGATCAGAAAACTAAAGACAGATTATTTGAAATAAGTGCGTTAAGAGTGGAGAAGAAAGTGAAATATTTGGGTGTTCGGTTAACAAATAATAATTCTTTGTTGTTTTCTAATAACTATGTTAAAACATGGAACTCAATGAAAAATGATTTGCAAAGATGGTCCAAAATGAATCTATCTTTAATGGGAAGAATCTCAGTGGTGAAGATGAATGTTTTGCCTAAAATGTTATTTCTCTTTCAGACTATTCCTATAATTAATAACATGACTTGTTTTGGGCAATGGCAGAAGGATATAACTAAGTTTGTTTGGCAGGGGAAAAGACCAAGAATAAATTTTAAGAATTTAACAGATGCAAAGGAAAGAGGTGGCCTTACCTTGCCAGATTTTAGGTTGTATTTTGATGCTGTATGTTTGACATGGCTAAAAGAATGGATAACATTGAGAAACCCTAGAGTTCTTGATCTGGAGGGATTTGACAGAAGGTTTGGATGGCATGCTTACTTATGGTATGAAAAAAGTAAAGTACATAAAGATTTTTTGAACCACTATGTAAGAAGGAGTTTAATGAGGGTATGGTTAAAATATAAAAATTGGTTAGAACCAAAAACTCCATTATGGATATCTCCGGCTGAAGCTCTATCACATAAAGAAGTAAATATGCAGGTGTCTGGGGGTATTTATAGAGATCTGTTGCATTTTCATGGAAAGGATTGTAAGTTAAAAACTTTAAATGAAATACAAAATGTGGTAAGAGATTTGTTTCAGTACTATCAGTTAAATGAGATTTATAAGAAAGACCTTAAAGTTGGATTTGAGGATCAGATTTCGCATTTTGAGAAGGAACTATGTCAAGATGATGAAAAATTAATTTCTAAAATGTATAAATTGTTACTTTTAGAGGAGACAAGAGAGGAATTGGTTAAAACAACTATGATAAAGTGGTCTCAAGATGTTGGACATAATATAGAAATGGCAGCCTGGGAAAAGTTATGGAAGAATGATTTAAAATTCACTGCTTGTTATACTTTGAAGGAAAATTATTATAAAATGATGTACAGATGGTATTTGACACCAAAAAAACTGGCATTAATGTATAAAAATGTTTCAAACAAATGTTGGAAATGTGGGGATTCTAAAGGTACTTTTTTTCACATGTGGTGGACTTGTGGGAAGGCTAAGGCCTATTGGGACATGATATATAATGAATTAAAGAAAATATTTAAAGTGACATTTCCTAAGAAGCCAGAATCCTTCCTGCTAGGAATAACACAAGGAGAAATTTCTACAAATAACTTAACTTTTTTCCTCTATGCTTCTACGGCGGCTAGAATAACATATGCACAGAAATGGAAGACTAATGAATTGCCTTCAAAAGAAGATTGGCTGATAAAAACTTTGGAATATGCAGAGATGGCAAAACTTACAACACTGATAAAAGATCAAAGCTTAGAACGTTTCAGGGAAGATTGGAAACCTTTTTTGTTGTACTTAAAGAATTATTTTCCTAATATGGATCTTACAGCTGGATTTGAAGTTTGAAATGCAGGTTGGGTAGACTAATGGTTTTTTCTTTTTTCTTTAAGCTTTAAATTTGTGTTTTTAAAATTAATATTATAATAAGGTAAACTTTATAGTTTTTATTTCACGAAAAGAGGTGTGCGGGAAGTCCAATTGTGTTTATTATGGATGTTATGATTATTGTTAAAAATTAATGAAAATTAAAAAAAAATTTTTTAAAAAGCTGGACTTTGGTGGCTCCTGGGAAGATGTCTCATCTTAGGAATTTGCAGGAGCTGGGGACCACCTGCATCTCTATGTATATTTATTGCAATGCTGTCTAACACACTTTTTACAGCTCTGAAGTAATAAAGAGAGTGAGTACAGTTTTGAGCTGATCCATTGGGGAAGCAAATACATGAGAGTTTCAGAAAATGTTGAATTCTGCAGTCATTTGGTTGAATGAATTTGTAGCATAATTGAAAGGGACCAAAAGGGTGACTGGTCCATAGGCTCACCCACATGTGCATGTTCATCACATGATGGGCTTATGTGGCTAACACCACAACTAGAATTTCACATCACCTCAAAATCAATGGCCACAATTCAGCTTAATATCACATATGCAGAAGAGCATTTTGCATGCACAATAAGGGATAGACAATTTTTGCCTATCCCCTCTTGCCGCAGCCCTCTGTGCCTCCTAAAATTATGCCTCTGAGGGCTGTTATATCCTCAGGGACATATTTTTGGGAGGCATAGGTGGCTGCAATGACAAGGGATTGGCAAAAATCACCCTCTGTCTCTTCTACATGTGAGTCATTCTCTATTCATCTGGATGTTGGCCAGTAGTTTATAACAGAATCACTTTACACATTCTGATGTCATCTGGCATACAGAAATCAAAAATAGACAACAACAAACAAACATCTATACCAGCCTTGAGTCTCTGCTCAAAACAGAACCAAGCCCTACGTACCAGTCACTCAGGCAGAATCCAAAATACTATATAATACAGAATACAAAGAATTATCCTTGAATAATAACTCTAGATAATCTTGAATATTACCTTTATCTACATCGGGCCACATTTTTCTCTGTTACTAACCGAGTTCCTATTAGGAATCAGTTTTCAGAGAAATAATATCAAAGCAAACATTTGTATTGGAAACCTACCAATTATGGTTGCTGTACAATGGATTAACTCCTGCCTCGCTCCGAAATATATTTTGCTGTCTTGAACTGCAGCATCTTTATTCAGCAGAAATATAGCATAACTCAAAGGAATTTTGGGGGCATGGAATGTTAAAAAAAAGAAAAAGTTAGATTTCTGTGTTAAGTGGCAATAAAAACAGCCATGCAGACTAATTGCAACCTACTAAGGAAGGAAATAATTTGAATAGAGCATCTATATTGATGTTTTGATAATATGCAGGTTTATTTAAGTATAATCAATGGATTAATCTGTTGGTTGATTAAATGCTAAGTAATGTATCAACCAGAATTAGTAGACAGACCAAAATGAGTTTTTCTAAATAAAGAAAAGGTGGTGGTGGAATGAGCACACACCTATTTTTATATATGATCTGCAAACTGAAAATAATGTGAGATTTTCTAACTCATTACATTACATTTTTCCTTTGAAAAAATTCAGGCAGCTTCCTTGCCCCTACCCGGCACTACCACCAACCCCACACCGCTCTAGGCTGCCCCTTTCCCCCCGACGTGAAGCGATACACCCCCCATTCTACCTAATGGGGGAAAACCTTAAAAACGCGTAAACTTCAGAAATTCACCAAAAATCAGCCCTCTGCCCAATCACTCTGCAATTGGGGTGGTAGCCTCCAACAATTAGGCACTACCACCCCACCCCACTCTTCTGGCCCAGATTCCACTTTCTGCCCCCAATCTGCCCCAAAGACACTAAAACTTCAAAAAATCACCAAAAATCAGCCCTTTGCCCAATCCCCCTGAAATTTGGGTGGTAGCCTCCACCCATTGGGCACTACCACCCCACCCCACTCTTTTGGCCCCAGGACCCGTTTTTATTACCTGAATCAATTCAGATTCAGATTCGGGTAAATCCGAATCTGAACCGAATCGGGGGTGATTCGGGTGAGCAAAATTCGGGCACAGAACAGAACAGGGGTGTTTCGGTTCGGGTCCGAACCAAAACACTGAAAATACCGAATTGCACACCCCTAGTTTTGAGGCTCAGTTTGTATTTTATTTCTTACTGTTCTTTTTTGGTTTGAAAAGTCTGTCCTAAGTACAATTTAGTTAAAGTGCAATGTTTGGATCCAGGCTGATTACATGGATGGATCTATGCATTAGTTGTGTGCAGCTAAGTTGCATATGAAGCACACATCTCATGTGCCAGTGCAATAGGCGTAGTGTCCTTTGGACAAGGGGGTGCAGGGTCAGGGGGCCGACAAGCAGAGGCCTCCTGCGGGGGGCCTTCCAGTGATCTGTGAGGCCACTCTACTGCCACTGCCTCTGCTTCTGTGCTGCCACAGCTGCCCACCACTCAGCCAATATTTCTCATCTTCACCGCCGGCGGGTGGGGGGTGAGCCAAGCGAAGCAGGCCACACACACACTCTCCTGTGGTGGCAGCGGTGGGTGCTGCAGCTGGTGGACCTCTCCTGTGCACCTGGGGCAACATGGGAGGGGGTTAGGTAGGTTGCCCTGCCCCATTGTGTCTGACGTCAGACACAAGGGGCATGGCTTGGCATGTGCGATATGGACCCCCTTCCTGCTCTTTGTCCCCCAGCCCCAGTGAAGCTTCCTATGCCCCTCGCCAGTGCAAAGTTGGTCTGGCTCACACCCTGGTTTCTTCCAGGCTCAGCATCAACATTTAGCACCCTGGGGGGATGGACCGGAAAGGAGTTGAAGGTGTGTGTGTGTGTTTACTGTGGACATAGCTTTTTAACCACCATGGAGTCTGCTGCAGTGGTAGATCCTTATCCAGAATGATGTTGGAGTTGGCCAAGTCAGGACATTGCTGACCCTGAGATCCAAAAAAAGAAATAAATGACAAAAAACCCAATGCTGTCCAAAAGTTAGCAAGGATACAAAAATGCACCCATCAGATTCGACAGAAATGAAAAGGAGCTCACTAAAATGAAGGGATCTTTTCAGTTTGGGCAAGTGTAAGCCAGAGGCATTTAGACAAGTATGGCTCCAGTACTTATGTCATTCAGCCAGATCCACACATTGTGAAGCCATCCAAATACTGCTTGTTTTGTATTTGTTGATCACTGACAATTTAATAATTTTTTTGCAGACAGACCCATCCAAGTCTGATTGCATCTTCTTCAAGTTTCCTTTGCATTACGACTTCTACAAACTGTTGTTTAAAAAAGACGGAATCTTACTGGCCCTCCTATTTATTCTCCACTATTTCACAGCTAAAAACAAGGTCACCTTATCCCACTATTAGATACTAGACAGAGGTTAGGCAGAGATTAGATACAGGCTCCCTATCCCACTATTAGATATTGCTGAAGGTTTTCCTCCTATCTTCTGTTGGTTGCATTTGTTTACAATATTTAGCCAATATCCAGTAAACCATACAATCTTTAGCCAATACCAAGCCAGGTTCAGGGCCTTCCTGGTTAGTGTCAGAGGTCAAAGGAACTATTATATAACTTTAATTAACAGACTAGCAGCTCACATAAGACAACAACAAAAATACATACATCAATATGTTTTTTCCTGACAACACTTTCCTTCTTTGCAGCTATTATGACTGACACACAGTTGATATGATGGAGCATATTTTCTGTCTCCCAGAATTGGCAAAACTTTTTGGCTTGGCATGAATATTCAGAAATTGCTTGAAGGGACTTCCTCCATCATTATCTTCCAATTCACGTTTGGCTTAAGCAAGAATGTTCTGCAAACCTCAAAAGTTTCCATTTTCTTCCCGTCACTTTCAGTCACAGTTACAAAGGTTTCCTTTGGGCCTCTCAGCATAACTCAATAATAAGGGTGTCAGCAGCAGCACATGGATGAATTACAATGAATGGTGTTGATTTAGGCCCAGCTGGCAAAGTGTCTCTAACCTGGTTTCCTTCAGTCCACCCAAGGATGGTTTTCAGCAGGCTGTTATTCTACTAAACAATAGGGTGGGGGAAAGAAGGTTACAGGAAACAGCTACTTAAAAAAACAACACCCTTGAAAGAAAACAGTTGTCAAATATTGTTCGAGGCACCCTCAGCTGTGGAGTCTCTGGTTTAAACTATTCATGTATTTTTTTCCCCCACCATCCACATTGTGAAGACATCTGCAAAATCTAAAGCAGTTTTCCTTTCAGTCCTTCCTTTGAGCAATATTGCATTTTTATAAGGAAAACGGTAGACCTCTTTCAGTAGAATGCTGATGTGTTTGTTCAAATAAAAGGTTTTATTCATAAAGCAAAATCCATGGCTTTACCATGGTTACAGTTCTCAGTCCACTAAGGTCACTGGCAAAACCTCAATTGATTTGAAAGAACAAAGGGTGGCTTTGCATAATCACCCATAAGTGTTGTACCAGGTGGGGCAGCTGTGTAACGAAGCAGTCCAATAGGCAAACGGAAGTAAGGAGCACCTGTCAGGGACAGAACTAGTCCAGAATCAAGTGCAAGCTAGGGGTCAAAGCCAGGTAATCAGTCCAACAGGGATGAGCTGAATAGGAGTCAAACAAGCCAGAGGTCTGGAGCCAAAGAATCAGTCCACAGGGATAAGCCAAGTTGGAGTCAAACACAAGCAGGAGGTCGGCAGCCAGAGAATCAGCTAAGAGGGATGAGCCAAGCCAGAGTTAAACATGAACAAGAAGTCAGAAGTTTTAAAGGTTGATTTTAAAGGGTAAACGTAAGGGAATTTTGAGATCGTCAGTAGGCATGGGGGACATTGGTGTTGGAGGAAAATGCCCCTCTATCCCTTGCTGACTGCAGAGAGGCAGTTCTCTTGAATATCTAAAAGTGGATGGGATAGCGGGGGTGGGGGGGAGGGCAGGGTGTGTGGAACCATGGGTTCATTTGACACATGGCCTGAAAATCACCGGGAGACAGAGAGTTTGCCACACCTGACCGAACCTCAAGTCTCAGGGAGGAAGGGCAGGCAAGCCTGGCAAGGCAACCAAGTTCTTCTGCCTTTGTCCATCTGAGCAGGGGCATAACTATAATAGGGCAAGGGGAGACAGTTGTCTGGGGCCCCCCAGAGGCAAGTCACATGACTAACTCCCCCAGCCACGTACCCGCCCGAGCTTACTTCAGTTGTATTCATCCTCTGAAACTGATGTGAGTGTTAAGACCTGGAGCTACCAGAACAGCATGTCTTTCTCTAGTACCATTAAATGACTTGCATCGTCCACAATGCTTTTTGTTACCACTAACCACTATTCAGTCTCATTTAAGATTTCTTTACTTCATGAGCTGAGCTTCAGTGAGTTGGGCGTGCATTTAAAAATCTTGTCTCTGGGCTCACTCCAACCTTGCTATGCCCCTGCATCTGAGATCCAGCAAAAGCAAACAAAGGCAAGCAGAACTGATTTGTGTGCATGCACGCTGAGACTGAAAAAAGAAAACCACATGAGAAGTCTTCTTTCTTCTTTTTGAGTGTGCAGTAAATTGGCTTTGGGTCCACTGGGCACCCAAACAACTTGCAGGCTGACACACGTCACGGAACCATTCTAGACTCATCATGGGCCAATGTATGTGTGTATGTGCACATGAATGTTCATTTGGCTGTGCTTCAGGAGCAAACAACAAAATAACCAACAACTACCCAAAGCAACCAACACAATTGAAAGTCAGGAAGGAAGGAAGGAAGGAAGGAAGGAAGGAAGGAAGGAAGGAACCTATGTTGCACCACAGCCTCCAATGAGTGCTGGCCCTGGGGCACCAGTCCATCATCACGAGCCTGGAGGTGGCGTCCATGTGTGTCTGCATGTGTCAGCAGCACTGCTGGGCAGACTGTGACACATTCAGGTTGGCGAGGGTGAACTAGTGTTGCAGCAAGTGGGAGTGACCAGGAGTTACTCACCCTCTACATCCAGCTCAGGGTAGCCCAGCAGGGGGAGGTTGGCCTTCAGGAAGACCAGCTGTGCCACCAAGCCAGCATCCAAATGTGAGCAATGGGCTCTCTCCACATCCCTGGCCATGGGGAATACCATCTCATTCTGGATACTGGTTGCAGGGCAGGAGAAGAGCCGTCTGGCAACCACTGCCAAATCCAGCCAGACTGTTGGAAGTTAAAGGACTTTGCGCTGTCTCTTTGTCTCAGACAGTGGAGGACAGACTAGTAAGTCAGAGGGCTAGAGAGTCAGACATTGCTCATCCCTTCTCCACTGCTCTGATGCTATCCCTTTGAAATGTAGATTGCTACTCTCAGGGGATTCAACTTCCTTCCTTTCTCTCTTCCCTACCTGCCTTTCTACCTTGCAACATGGCAAGCCTCTCTCCCTGCACCATATGTGCAGAGAGGATGCAGAATCCATCTGCATCCAGCTAGATAGCTAGATTAGAGATCCTAACTCCTCACTTTCCTATCTAGAATGGAGTTCCTTAATAAATGCCTCATATATTGATTTGAAACTATGAATTGGCTCCAAGTTACTTTACTCTCAGCACACAAACATGCCTAACTAAATTTCCGCTGTGTTGTGCCTCTGTGCACTCTGCTATAATGAGAAAGGGATTCTCTCACCACAGAGAATTTCCAACACAGACTTGGTGACACATTGCCAAAAACTGGATGAGATCTTTCTCAGGATCCTCCACCACCGGTTCCTACAGGCACTGCAGAACCCTCTGCTTGGCAGCAGTGCAGGGAATGGTCGGCACCCCCTGCACCCCTGGCAAGGTGTCAAGGCACCCCCATTTATAGCACTTAGCACTTACATTTATATACCGCTCTATAGCCGGAGCTCTCTAAGCGGTTTACAATGATTTTTAGCATATTGCCCCCAACATTCTGGGTACTCATTTTACCGACCTCGGAAGGATGGAAGGCTGAGTCAACCTTGAGCCCCTGGTCAGGATCGAACTTGTAACCTTCTGGTTACAGGGCAGCAGTTTTACCACTGCGCCACCAGGGCGCATTTGAACCAAGGGTGGAATGAATGGGTTGAAAGGGTGGAATAGATGGGTGGAAATGTCAGCTGCATTTGCACTGCCAGGGACACCATGCTGCTGGACTGGGAAGTGGTGCTGATGCTGGGCGTGGACTGTGCACTAGAAGATCACAGCCTATTGCCACCGCAGCAAGAAGGGTATGTAGATGCGCCAGGAACCTCCTGCTGGTTCTGTAGAAGGGTACATAGATGCTCCAGGAACCTCCTTCTGGCACAGAACCTCCTTCTGGTTCTGACCCAGTCTCTTATCTTCTGCCTGCCTCACCTCTTAAACAAGGAAGGCCCTCCACTTGAGCAGCACATCAGGAGTGATTGCATTGCCTTTCATGGTTGGGTCACACATGCCAAGATGTGCTCTGCTGATTGACCCAACCCAGTGCTGAGCTGCTCCACAACTCCAGTCCTCAGCCAACCTGCCAGAGCACAAGCCTCCCCAGTGGTCAGAGTGGCCTGGAGCTCACCCATCATATCTTCCCCAGGCGAAAGCCTGGCTCAGAGCTGCTGTCTCAGAACACAAGCTGCTCGTCTCAAGGAGGAACAGCTTGAGTGCCAAGACCAGCTTGAAAATGAGCTTCCAGTCCACGGTGGACAGGTCGCACACTCCCAAGACACAGTGCCTCGCCAGGACTTGGTTGGTGGCTACCTCTTGCTCCTGCAGGCACTCAAGCAAGAGAAAAGTGGAGTTCCACCGAGTCTCAACATCCCCAGGGTTGATGTGAGAAGGTACATTGCATCTCCTGGAGCATTTACATACCCTTCTTGCTGTGGTGGAAATAGACTGTGATCTTGTGCCCTACAGCGGGGAGCCCCTGACATTCTCTCACCCTCACCTCCTTTATGCCAAGTGCATCCGTCACAACCAGGTGCACAGTGTGTGCCATACAGTGTATGGACACAAACTGTAGCTGGCATGCCACTCTGTGGTACCATTGTCAGTGAACATGAAACCCCTGCGGAGGTTTGGCCGCCCAGTCAGACATTCCTCTACCTGGTGCCTGATGACTGCCGACGGCTAATCTGCTGTGTGGTTGGTGTCCAGTGACTCTGCATGCAGCAGAGCTCACCTGGGCTTTGCTGCCTGGGAGGATGTGCTGGCCACACCATCAGCAGCAGATGCCACCCCCACCTCTCAATTCCCCACCATTGTACAGCTTTCACAAAAAGGAAAGCAGCCTGCACTCCACTACAGCTGGTCTACACACACATCAGCAGTGAAGTGCAAACTGATGTCTGGCCAGGCTGACTCCAGCAGCCCCAGTACAACCTCCCTGCATACCTGGTACAGGGAGAGCAGCACCCTCCTACTGAAGGTGGTGCATGAGGGGATGTGTACTCGGGAGCAAGCTGCTGGAGCAGCCAGTGGATGCCGGTGTTCTCCACCACCTGCAATGGCTGGTCATCCAGAGCTATCGTCTCTCCAATGGCCCAGGTAATGAGTCCGCTTGCCCACTGGACGCTCCCACTGCATGACAGGCAATGTGCCCTTCTTGAGAGAAGGTGCATGCCCTCCACTAGGGTAAGGGAATGTGCCCTCAACCACTAGCGCAAGTGGCCTAGCACTGCCAGTAGGAGCGAAGATGCCCAGGTGACACTGTTTGATGTGCCTCCAATTGATGACATCCCCAGGTGCTTGGCATCAAAGTGCTCCCACACAGCGCTGCCAGCGGTCTTGGACCACTTGGGTGCTCTCTGGTTCCCTACTCCTTATTTTGTACAGGCAGTCAGGCAAAGCTGCCCATAGCTTTAGGACTGCCTCCTCTTTTGTGGCCAGACCTCTGTGCCCTTAACAGCTCCAAGAAAGACAGATGTAAAAGATGTAAAAGAGACACCTTCCTCGGGGTATCATCCTCATGCAGGAGAAAATTTCTGCATGTCCTGTAGCACCAATATGCTGCAGCCTTCTCATGAGACCATGCATGTCCTATTCCTCATGGAAAAATTCCATACCTTGAAGTAAGTGGACATAGTATTGTTAATAGATTTCCACATGTTTGCCTGTAATAGTTCAAGCTATCCAGAAAATGCGTAATCTCTTCTACAAAGCTCTGTGGTTCAGTGAGTAAGAGGATCCAGCATTTCAAAATATGTAGGGCATTCTCCCTTTCTTTTTTTTCTAATCAAGGAGAAACAATCTAAAGTGTTCTTTTTCTCATTTTCAAAGCCTCCTGAGGGTGTAGTCAGAACAACTATGCTAGTTACAATTCAATTAAATGACAATCTCTGCAGAATAAATTACTGACATGCACAAGCATTTAGAGTTTTCAAATTATCCATAAAAGCTTCACCAAAGGACAATCCCCCCTCCTCTTTAAAAGTTTGGTAAGTGTGCATCAAAGTAAGTTTCAAACTGTTTCCAACTTGATAACCCTTCCTTGTGCGGCATGCTTCTTGAAAGGACTCTAATATAATTGAAATGCTCCAATGTAACCTTGATTTTAAAAACAAGCTTTAAAGATTATTTAGCTCAATAAGGAATTTGAATTTTCAGGAAGCAGATATGTTTCAAGGCTCTCTCACATGAATCCAATCCTGAGTTTAAAAAAATGCAGTTTGGAGTAGGAGCCAATGAACTGGAAACTGTAAGAAAACGTTTGGTGCTGTTGTTGAATATCATGCACTCTGACATGTTGGCTTGGTGGAGTGAATGTGTCACTGAAAGAAGGACCCTACCTCTAGGGTTCATGCTATCTATATCATGGATGCCAATGATATAATCTCCATTGGAGTCCCTGTGGAAAATTTGGCAGTGGCATCAGTGCTCACTGAGGACCCGTTTGAGTAACCTAGGTGGCATGGTGCCTCTGTGAGTTGGAGGGCTGAGCTGGCACAGGTCTGAAAAATATGCTCCCTTTGTTCTCTTTGCAGTGTGGTTACTTGCTACTATTATTTATATACCACTTTTTACCTCAGCAAAATTGCTTCCTCATGACTGACTCCCACATTACACTTGTGAACAGATGGGTGTGCACATCATATGAGGAACCTGGGTCCAGCAGAGACCTTTAGAGGAAGGCACTGAAAAACAAAATAGCTTCCTGTCTGTTTGCTATTCTGTGTAATGATATTTTTCATGGCCATTTGCATTTGTGAGGAAAGTCACTCATTTTCATTCTCCAGTTGATCAGTTTTCACTCCCATTGGTTTCAATGAGAACTATAACTTTGCATTTTGCTGGTTAACATGCATAATTAGAGGAAATGTGTATGGATTTGGCTGCAAACCTATGCACCTTACGTAGGAGTAAGCCCACTAACTGCAAAGAGGCACCTTTCAAAGTGTGGGCTTTCATGTTTGTAGTGAGGAGAGAGCAATTGCCCTGTTTCAGCCCAGCAAAATGTCTCCAAGGGCTGTTGCGGTTGCTGCTGCTCTGTGTGTGTGTGTGTTCAGACTGTGAGCCCTTTTGGGACAAGCAACCATTTTCTCATACCTTTGCTATGCAAACCACTTTGAGAACATTTTTGTGGGAAAGTGTTATATAATGATTTTAATAATAGTAATAAAACCGTCATCATAGGACTGAGCAAACATGCTTATGATTTCACTGCATGTGAAGCCTACACAATTCAGAACACTGGGTGGCCTTAGCAGAAAAAAGGAGCACTGTGGAATGTGCTTGTAGACAAGCCAGATGACTCAGGCAAGCAAGCCAAACCACATGCCACAGGGGAGGGATGGTACCTGCCTGGACACCCCCGCCCCCCAAAAAATAACTACTTCTAGGTCAGTAGTAAATTTGACCCCAAATACTGGAGCTGGAACAAAGACTTTCCGAAGGGAATGAAATACCCTATTGCTATGTTTAGATCTTGAAAAGAATCAATGAATCAATCAATCATCTTTATTATGGTCTTAGACCAGCATAGGTAGGTACAAGCATAGAAAGTTATGCAGGATACATCTAAAGTACACAGGACAAAGTATAAAACTGAAGAATATAAATGAGTATTGTTAAAAGTTGTTGAGCTATATAAATAGTAGCTCTAAATTTAAGAATTTTAAAGAACTATGCAGGGTATATAAAACTGTAAAACTTTAAAAATGTACAAATTTAAAAGACTATTGCTTAAAGCTGATGAGCTTAATTGGAATAGTATATACAAAGGTCCAGTAAGGACAATATATTCCTACATGCAATTAGAAAGGGGACGAACTGATAATGTGCCCATTGGGACGTCTTCTGCGGATGTCTCAATGCCTCCCTAGCATGTCCCTTTATTGGATTGTGGGGGGTGGGGGGTGGCGCTCATCCAAACAGCTGTTCTACTAGTATCTGGAGCATGTGTAGAGCTGCACAACACAAACCAGTATAATTGGATTCAGAAAAAGGGACAACAATCTACAAAGAATCCAATAATGTTAGTATAAAATACTATAGTACATCTAAATTCACAATTATATAATGGCACATTTATTATACATTATGAAAAATAATTCTTGAAAGCATAAAGCATACCACATTAATCACTAAAACATAGTTGACTTTAAAGACCATAAAATCATACAAACTTCCTAATGTAGAGTTGCTGTTTGGATGAAGAGCCCCCTCCAACATGATGAAGGGGATGTGACAGAAGGGCATTGGGGCACCCTTGGACGAAGTCATGATGATGTCCTCTCAGTGTGTGTCCTCTTTCTAATATCATGTGTAGGGAATGTAGCAGGGGCATAGCTAGGGGAGAGGGGGGCTATGTTTTGCTCCTCTCCCTGGTGGCCCCTCAGAGTGAGGAAGATAAGGAATAGAATAGGGATGGATGGAGCTGGAGGGCCCTCAGGAGCTGGGGGCCCTGGGTTCTTTGAACCCATCTGCTCAATTATATCTACACCCAAGGAATGTATCATCCACACCAGCCCAAAGGCTTTTCTTAAAGAAATCCTATACATATAGATACTATAAGCCACATACATTTGCACATAAGCATGGGAGGAGGAAATGAAATTAATTCCATACAGGCATGCTACCAGCAACAATGGTGTTTTTTGTGGGTGGTTTTTGGGTTTTGAAATAAAGAATGTATACCTTTTCAGCCACTAGATAGAGCTAGGGGACTTTCTGCTTCATGGTGGAGCTTTTTGTGACCCACTCTGTCTCTTTTATCACACTCATAGTTTGCAGCCTGATGTTCTTAGGGGATTCTTTTTATTGAGAAATTAGGTTGAAACCTCATTTGCCCCGGGTCTCTAATTTTATGTTAGTGTGATAAAATATATTTCATTACCTAATGAATTATTTGTATCGAGAAAGAAATACGATCACAGACTTTATTATTCATACTCTTCCTAAGTAAATCTTTCCTTACAAGTAATAGTTTCACTATTCATATTGCTAATGGTCATTAAAAAATAAGCATATTTTTCTTCAAAGAAATGAAAGGCAACCTGTGCTGTTGTTCATATAATAAGATATTATGAGGATATAAGAGGATATTAGGATTTTGCATGAAGGGGATACTGTTTATCTTTTTAACGATTCATGGTAAGTTTAATATGCTCTAATTCTTGCGAAAAACTCTAATATGTTCAATAAAATTGCATGCGGACCCTCAGGGACATAATTTCAGGTGGCACAGAGCACTTCTGCGGGAAGAAGATGTCAATGTATATTGCCCTCCCCATTCTGCATGCTCTGTGCTGGGGAGCTAAGAAAACTCTGGGGGCACAGCTTCCCACTGCACTGGTTTAGTCAGGATATCAGCACCATGCTGACCACACAAATGGCCTCCACACACACATGCACAGGCCAGGGCCACTGCCCCACATGGGATACTGGGCAGAGCGCCAGTGCTTGAGGCAGTTTACAGGTGCTGTGGTGATGCTGGTAAGCACCTCTAACCCATACCCCCGGCACTGCCCTTACCAATTGCTACCAGCCTGTGCGTAGACTGTTGCGCAAGAGCTATTAGAGTTCAGAGGGTTCCGCATGTTCCAGAAGTGCTCTGTAAGATCAGAAACATCACTGATCCTCAGTGACATTCTCTTGAACTTACAGACTGCTTCTGGAGAGCAGGGAGTGCTCTGAACTCTAAGGGCTCTTGCACAGCAGCGCGCATGCCTAGGACCCTGGGGGATTTGTGCAATGGCTCCCGGTACATCCCCACAGTCTCTTGAAGTGCGAGTGCTTCATTAGTTAATATGTCAGCCACTGAAGAGAAATCTATAGCATGCATGTTAGTCATATGAAACAGAAGCATTCCAAATTCATGTTGAGGGCTTTGTTGTTCTTTTTTTAAAAAAGGATAACATTACCCCCTATTTCCACTCAATTTGCTATATAGATGCTAGAAATGGTGATGAGTGACTGAACCCAAGCTGTTTGCAATAATATCTGAATTTTGAGATCTCTGGTTTCTGCTGAACACTTATTCAGGCGAGTAATGCTTCTTTATGACCGCTTTTTAGGTTTGAGAGAAAAGAGAGGCAACTAAGGCACTACACAGTAGAGATTTATAAAATTACAAATTAGTGTGGAGAGAGTACATAAAAACAAATTCTTCTTCCTCTTGTCATGCGAGTATTTCGGGGTCACCCAGTTAAACTGATTGCCAGTAGAGTCAGGAAGTAAAAAGAATGTACTTCTTTACGCAACACACCATTAACCCTACTAGCTTAGGCCGAAGTACATGCTATGGGTGGGTTCACATGACCTGCAGAAAATAAGTAGGAGGGAACTGGAAGTTTCCAGGAATCATGTCCTCCCAGTGTGAGCTGGAAGTCGTGTGTATTTCATGTCATCTGAATCCACCAATGTCAGGTTTACTCGACACCCCCAACTTCAAATGTAGGTTACAGATTTGAGGTGGTGGCAGGGAACCCAACATTGTCAACCTGATATTAGCAGATTCAGATGACATAAAATGTCTGCAATTTAGGGCCGGAAACCTCCAGTTCCCTCCTATTTACTTTTGGCGGGTTGTGCAAACATGCCCTATGTCTAGTTTGAGGATTCCCCACCCCCAAACAGGCTTTGCCCTCCTTTCCCAATAAAAGGATCCTTGGAAAGCTGGTATCTCGGAGTGGAGAATCGATTGGGTGGAGGGAAGAGGAATGATGGTGGGAGAGGGAAGGAAGACAGCTTAACCTTTCCCTGACATGTTTACTGAAAATCACCATCCAGGCTGGGAACTCATGCTGCTCCCATGAGTGGGACTGTGCGTGTGTTATTTTGACAGGACAGACAGCTGGAGAAGAGAGGGTTAAGCAACTGCATCTCTCTGTCAGCCTCCAACCAAACTACCAGCTTTTCCTGTGTGCTTTTACTTTTAAAAAGCCATTGGGAAAAAGAATCATGGAACTACTGTGGACATGTAGAATCATGGAACTAAAGCAGACAGCTTTAGAAAGGGTTTAGACAAATGCATAGATGATTGGTCTATCAGTTGCTCTGAGCCATGACAGCTAATGGCACCTTCATGAACACCAAATGCATGGGGAGTAGGGGAAAGGGGGAATACTGTTGCCTTCATGCTCTCCTTGTGAGTGCCCCAGAGGAATCTGCCTGGTTTCGGCTGGAAACAGAATGCCGGAGATTAGGCAGACCTTTGATCCAGTCCAGCAGGGATCAGCTTAAGTATCATGAAAGTAGTTCTCCAAGGATTTATACTGTATTTACAAGCAGTAAATGCTAATAATCTTCAGACCATGCAGCCTGTTTGTCTTGAGATTTGAAGCCTAATCTATGCACATTAGAATGTGGATACTTTCATTACGGCTCAGCTGACCAGACATCTCTATACTTATCTGAATTTAACCATACCTCCAAAATTAATTGATTCCCTCCCTTTTTTCTAATTAACTTTTATACTGAAGAAGAGGAAATAAAGCATCTGTGAGGCCTGTGCTAAAAAACTTGCATATGAATTCTTTTCCTGTGAAGTTTTAAAAAAATGAATAATGGGATGAATAGGTAGATCTTTTTATCTATGGATGAACAGCAGTGAGTCTAAACATGATAGAAACACATTTGAATTAGAAAATGCATCCTTCCCCCTCTGTGACTGACAGTAGGAAATTATGTACAAAATAAAAACAGACACTTCTGCTAATTATCCAGTGGAAAGGATCAGCATTGTTAAAAAGGCCACATTTTTCTGCTTGGAGTTGCATTCATTGAAGTCAACTTTTCTGAAAAGCTGTGATTTCAAAATATGAATTCTTTATGCGTCTGTCACTGATCTTATAATGTGTTCTGTTGCATGACTGGCAATAGGTAGTTTCATCCTTTATAAATATAAATCATATGCAGTTCTGGCATGGGTAGATTAAACATATTTCTTTGGTTGCAGATGAAGCATTATTTCATGTCATTTGTAAGTGGGTATTGCAAGCCCAAAATAATTCTGCTTGAGAATAAGGAGTGCTGTCCATTTTTTACTTTGTGCAAAGCATGCTGCGTAGTTGAACCAAGCATATAAGGTTTTCTTAATATGAGAAACTGAACCTCTGATAGCTTGCATCCTATCCACATGTACCCCTTTGTGTACATGAAGCTTCCATTCCCCAATGAAATGAATGGGGAATTCTACTTATACAAGGGTCCAATGCACACATCAACATTACTGTGTCCTCAAGAAAGTGCTGGATCACGGAGTATGAGTGAACAAAGGAAGCCACTTTATACTGATTCTGACCATTGGGCCATCTTGCTTAGTAATGTGTTCACTGACCGGCAGCAGCTTTCCAGGGTCTCAGGCTAATGGGTCTTTCTCAACCTTACCTGGAGTTGCTGAGAGTGAAAGCAGGTGTTCTCCCACTGAGGTACAGCCCCATCTGCAGAGCCAAGAAAGTAAGATATGTGATATAAAATGTTAAGTCAAGTTCTTTTTAATATTTGTTGGGGAACATTCATTCAGTGGAAGAGTTACACAATACAATTTATAACCTGTGCTCTGGCCACTTCCACATAGATGCTTTAAAAGCAAAAGATTGTAAATGAATGTCAGTCTGTTTTTCTGGAGTGAGAAACTGGCTGGATTCTTGTTGCTTGCTGGATAGGGTGAAATCCAGCAGCCATGAACCACTGTGAGGAATTTTTCCTGGCAAAGTAGAGATGAAGAAGAAGCAGCAGGAAGGGATCTCTCTTCATCTTCACATTATAGATCACAAAGGACTCCCACTGGCAAGATGGATAAGAGCTGGAAAGCCTTTGAATCAGCATGGCTGTCCACTGGTGACCATTTGGGGAGGGCACATCTTTGCCACAGACTTAAAATGATCCAGCAGCTATTCCCTTTCTCCAGGATATGTAGTTCATTGAGGAGGAACTGGAAATCTAACATAATTTTTTGAACTGTCACCAAAATACAGTTCCTAGGAATCTTTGGAGGAAGTCATGACTGTAAAACAGGTATCATCTGAGGAGGTGTGGTTACCATTGCTACCAGCTCATTTGGTGGCGACTTGGGACCAAGCCTTTTCTGTGGCTGCCTTGGGACATTGGAAGATGCTCTCTGTCAAAACAAGAGCTTCTCCATCCCTGTTTTTAAAAAGAACCTCGTTGCACCGTTTCCCCAGGATTTTAGTTAAAACTCATCTTAAACTGTATTACTGGTTTTATTCTGCAAAATTGTTTTAATTGTTTTTATAGTGCATCTTAAATCATTTACAGGAACAATCTCCAGAAACCTTTCTTTCTCTGTACTATATTGTCCTAATGAGCTCAGGTTTGAGACTGGCTGGAAATGCCAACTGTGTGCACTTTATTGCTTTATACTGGGGAGTGAAGTTTCCACCTCTTTAGCTCCCAAGTTCTTGTTCCAGTTGGACTTGTAGGGGAAGAATGGCAATTCAGTCCCCAAA
The DNA here is from genome assembly GCF_027244095.1 of Hemicordylus capensis. NCBI lineage: Eukaryota > Metazoa > Chordata > Lepidosauria > Squamata > Cordylidae > Hemicordylus > Hemicordylus capensis. The sequence goes on along the minus strand of NC_069657.1, from coordinate 298,979,475 downwards.
TAGCAAAGCAAAACCAGTTTGGTGAGAAAGCAGCTAAGCAAGAGGCCTTGAGACAGTTCTTTAGTATTGAAGAACTACAAGGATTTATTTAAAGAAAAGGTTACAAACAAATGTGAACAAGCCTGTAGCTTTATTTCATCTGTAGCTCATGGCTGAAAAGAGAGACCAAAACAAACAGCCATCAATGGAGAAAAAAATGGAGTCTAAAACTGGAAGAACAAGAGGGGAGTCCAGCACTTTTATCCTACCTCCCCACCCCCAGTGGTCACTATGAGACATTGCAGCTGAGAGCTGGTGCTGCCAGGGTCCTAGCTCCAACAGGACTGAATCTCTGGACAGGAAAATTCCTGCTGGGGGACTGGGGATACACAGCAACAGTTGGTTGCAGCTCCTGACTTGTGTTCCTGCTCATGTAGATTCTTTATACTTAAAATGTGGTGGATTCAATCTAGAGAGCTCTTCATTTCCTTTACGTTCACCATACCTTGTCATTGTTGCACCAGATCTTCCCATTGATGGTGAGTGAAAAGGCAGGACTTCCAAGATACCAGCATAAGTGAATGTGTGTGAGAGACAGTTGGGAATAAGATGCAATGCCAGCACACATTGGTGATGCTACAGTTGTGGCAATTACCATTTGCATCCTCAACAATATTGGGACATTGAAGACTGGGATGTTTTAAGTGTCATGTTTCTGCCACAGGTGAAATCAAACATGTGCAGCACAAGCCAAGCATCAGTGGCAGAGCCAGGGAATGGAGGCCTGGGTTCTGCCCCGTCCCCAGCAGCCTGCAGTATGCACACTGTGTGCAGCAGTGACACCCCTTGTGTGTGACATCATGTGCACGTGGGTGTGGCCCAATCGCCAGAGGGCCTGTGTGAGCCCTCCGGAGCATGTGTTGCGTTCCCTTTCTCTCTGTGTCACTTGATGTCATGTGCAAAAGGGGTGTGGCCTGGTCACTGGAGGACCTACATGAGACCTCCAGAGCTCATTCCCAGCCAGCTGGGTGCATTTGCTGGCTGGGTGCATTTATTTCCCTTCCTCGCCCTGCAGCGAGGGAAATATATGCACCCAAATGAACTCTGGAGGGCATGTGCAGCCCTTCCGTGGCTTGTGGCCAGATTCTTTGAACCTGTCCGCTCAATGGTGGCTCTGCCCACAACATACTGTGCATATTGCTGCTGTCTACAGGGATCCTCCTAGACCATATGGCTAGGAGCATTGGCACAGCATGTCCTGCAACTGAGCAAAGAGGCAACTTTTAAACTCTGGACTGGGTTCCCCAGGGCTGCTTTCTGCCTCAGAAGGGAAGCTCTCATTTGCATCCAGTGCTGCAGGTTCAGTCCTCATGGAGCTGGATCTAGCTGCTATTTAGTTGAAAATAAAAACAAGTACTTCAGTGTTCAGCGCATGTTCAGCATAATGTGTAAAGAGACAAGTCAATTCCCTTAAACTGCATTCAAAACATGAAAATAAATGCTCATTCCCTGCATCTCATCTCTCTGTGCCTCTGTTGTTCCAAAACATGCCCCTTTTTACCTGTCCCAGTGATCTCAGACCACTGCCACATCTAATAAAACAGTGTGACGGAAAGTTGATGTGACAGCTGTAACTTTGAATTCCCTTGCTTTTATTGCCAAAAGTTATACCCTTTAAAAAATCTTACAGAAGCTATCTCTCTACACCAAGTCCTACTTTTACTAAAATGATCAATTGAATCCAGTTTAGTTTTATGTAGCCCCATTCAGACAAGCGTCTTAAAGCACTTTACAGGGGGAGATAAAATAATGAGATAAAGGATCTCAGAGAGAAAGACAGATGCACTCTCAGACCTATAATGGGAGCTTTCTTCTGGAGGAAGATTGAAAGGCGGCATTTCCATTGAACAATGCATGAGGGGAAAGGGTTAAATATTGTCAAATCGGGCCCCCATCACTGCCATTGAATCTAACCAACACACACACACACACACGGTCAAACTATGAGCATGATGTGTTGGTCAACAGAATGCCATATACAACAGAATGCCATATACAAGGATACAGTATGTTCTCAGAAATCTGAAAGAAGTTCTTTATGGAAATCATGATGAAGTAGGAGCAAAGCAAGGTGGCTGCTTGACAGGAGCAAAGCAAAGAACAGTTTCAACACAACTGTATTTGGGAGGAGGTATCAGGGATTTAAAACCATACGGCTGCTGCCTTGCTTAATTCTCAAATACACTTTTATTTTATTTTATTTTATTTTATTTTATTTTATTTTATTTATCTCCTGCTTTTCTTCTGAGGAGACCAGAGTGTACATGATTATGTTTATCCTCACATCAACCCTGTGAGGTAAGTTAAGCTGAGAGATAAGGCCCAGAGTCACCAACTGCATTTTATGGCGGAATGGGGATTTGAACTCGGGTCTCCCCAGTACTAGTCTAACCACTACACTGGCTTTTAATCACTACATTTAACAGACTGGAAATAGAGGATTGATGAAGAAATGAATGCCAAAAATAATGACATCCTGCTGGCTTTTGAGAATTTGCCAGGGGTGACGAAGTGTAAGTTAAGCTAAAGAAAGCTCTCAAACTAGATCTTAGAGCAGACTAGATTAGAAAACAATTCCTTAGAGATCCAGATAAAACATGCACGCCATTTATTTATAAGGCTTTTTCTAGGTTTGGAAGAACTGACAGGAAGACAGCAGAGAAAACCTAAGAACAAGGGAAAGAAGAGAGATGTGAAGCTTCTTTATGTAAGCAAATGTAAGCAAAAACGTTTGTGTTTTACACCAAAAACATACACCATAGGAGTGCTATGACCAATTATGGTTTCTCTGCACATATACACATTTTGATTCAACACAATTCATTGAATTTTTAGATTGTGAATCATCTTATTTATTTACTATCTTTTTAATAAAATGTAAACAGCTTTGAGAACTTTTGTTGAAAAGTACGAACATAAGAACAGCCCTGCTATACCAGGCCCAAGGCCCATCTAGTCCAGCATCCTGTTTCACACAGTGGCCCACCAGATGCCACTGGAAGCCTACAGGCAGTAGTTGAGGGCATGCCCTCTCTCCTACTATTGCTCCCCGGCAACTGGTATTCGGAGGCATCCTGCCTTTGAGGCTGGAGGTGGCCTATAGCCATCCGACTAGTAGCCGATGATAGACCTCTCCTCCATGAAGTTATCCAAACCCCTCTTAAAGCCATCCAGGTTGTTGGCTGTCACCACATCTTGTGGCAGAGAATTCCACAAATTGATTATGCATTGTGTGAAAAAGTACTTCTGTTTCTTGGTCCTAGATTTCCAGGCAATCAATTTTGTGGGATGACCCCTGGTTCTAGTGTTCTGTGAGAGGGAGAAGAATTTCTCCCTATCCACTTTCTCCACACCTTGCATGATTTTATAGACCTCTATCATGTCTCCCCACAGTCATCTTTTTTCTAAACTAAATAGCCCCAGGTGTTGTAGCCTTGCCTCATAAGAAAGGTGCTCTAGGCCCCTGATCATCTTGGTTGCCCTCTTCAACACCTTTTCCAGTTCAACAATGTCCTTTTTTAGATGTGGTGACCAGAATTGTACGCAGTACTCCAGGTGTGGTCGCACCATGGTTTTGTATAAGGTCATTATAATATTAGTAGTTTTATTTTCAGTCCCCTTTCTAATGATCCCTAGCATGGAATTGGCCTTTTTCACAGCTGCCGCACATTGAGTCGATACTTTGAAAAAGCTGTCCACCATGACCCCAAGATCCTTGGTCAGGAGCTGACAGCTCAGATCCCATCAACGTATACTTGAAGTTGGGGTTTTTCATCCCAATGTGCATCACTTTACAATTGCCAACATTGAACTGCATTTGCCATTTTGTCACCCACTCACCCATTTTGGAGAGATCCTTTTGGAGCTCCTCAGAATCCATTTTGGATTTCACTACCCGGAAGAGTTTGGTATCATCTGCAAATCTGGCCACCTCGCTGCTTACCCCTACCTCTAGATCAGTTATGAATAAATTAAAAAGCACCGGTCCCAGTACAGATCCCTGGGGGACCCCACTTCTTACTTCCCTCCATTGTGAAAACTCTCCATTTATCCCTTCCTGTCTTTCAACCAGTTAGCAATCCACACATGTACGTGTCCCCTTATCCCATGACTGCTAAGTTTCCACAGGAGACTTTGATGAGGAACTTTGTCAAAAGCTTTTTGGAAGTCTAGGTATACTATGTCAACCCTTATCCACACACTTGTTGACACTCTCAAAAAACTCCAAAAGGTTTGTGAGGCAAGATTTACCTTTGCAGAAGCGATGCTGGTTCTCCCCCAGCAGGGCCTGTTCTATGTGTTTTACAATTTTATCCTTGAGGATACTTTCCATCAATTTGCCTGGAAGAGACGTTAAGCTAACTGGCCTGTAATTTCCCGGATCACCCCTGGATCCCTTTTTGAAAATCGGTGTTACATTTGCTGTTTTCCAGTCCTCCGGTACAGAGCCTGATTAGGAACATAGGAACATAGGAAACTGCCATATACTGAGTCAGACCATTGGTCTATCTAGCTCAGTATTGTCTTCACAGACTGGCAGCGGCTTCTCCAAGGTTGCAGGCAGGAATCTCTCTCAGTCCTATTTTGGAGAAGCCAGGGAGGGAACTTGAAACCTTCAGGGATTGCAGACACCGTGCGGTCAACACGCAGGTCACAAACTCATCTCTCTATAAAGTAGTAAATAAATATTTGTTGCAGTAGTAGTTGTTGTTGTATGAACACATTCAAATCATCTATTTGAAACAGGGCAATTTGTTTTAGGTAATGAGAAAGGTAATATTATTTATTTATTCGATTTATCTATCATCTTTCAAAAAATGGCTCAGGGTGGTTTACAACAAAATAAAAACAATTAAAACCAGTTAACAAGTAAAATCAAAACTATAAAAACAGAATAAAACCAATTAAACATTCAAGCAGTTAATAAAAATATGAAATGAATATTAAAATTCCTTTACTATCTACAAATGTAGCCGTACACTCTGTGTTTTGCCTTTTATATTGGGCTACTTAGGATGTACAGTAAGGAAGGATCCCCGGGGAACTCTGATCTGAGTCCTGTTTCTCTCCCCTGCCCCCATTCGGTGTTGGAAGCATGGGAGTGCATGCAAGCAATATATCAATGCAGGTCTCTGTGTTCCTTCCATATCCCAGTCTGCCTGAGCTTAGCTTGTATGTGCACAAGAGTGGGATAGGAGAAGGAAGAAATAGAGCCCTGTTGAGCCTTAAGGGAATCCCTGTCACTGCTGCCTTGAATAGGGAAGGTTTCTGCCCAAAAATCATTAGGAAATGTTTTGATCAGATTTCTGAATCTGGAAGTTTCACACAACTCATCCATGGCCATATCCGAGCCTCTAAATAAGCCATCTTCTTCCCCATAGAATTAGATACTTTCTTCAGCCTGAGATACTTTTGTACCACTTTTGCACTGTGGCACCAGCGAACAAGGCTGCTAATCATGGCTGTCCATCCACATGGCTCACAATGCGAGACAGAGACTTCATTCAAGCATTCAAGTAGTTAAACTCCAGGCATCCCTACATTGAAAAGTTTCAGCCTCTGGGTTTGTCTAGTCTCTGATGAAATGAGACAGATAAGTTGCAACATGTCCTTTTGTACAGTGATCCCTTGTCATCTGATGAGATGTAGGGAGACATAACTTAATTCAAAGTGACACATCAGTATTTTTCTCCCCACCGCCACCCCTTCCTTTGAACATCATTAGAACATTTTTTTCTACTTTAGAAAGCTGTTTTTCTTGTACCACTTGTGCAACTGGCATGAGATAACCACTGGAGCTTTCTTTGGTATTGGGGGAGAGAGGGAGGTGGCAAGAGATTCTTAGCAAAGGTTGAAAGGCCAGGTCATAAGAACATAAGAACATAAGAACAGCCCTGCTGGATCAGGCCCATGGCCCATCTAGTCCAGCATCCTGTTTCGCACAGTGGCCTACCAGATGCTGCTGGAAGCCGCAGGCAGGAGTTGAGGGCGTGCCCTCTCTCCTGCCATTACTCCCCTGCAACTGGTACTCAGAGGCACCCTGCCCTTGAGGCTGGAGGTGGCCCACAGCCCTCTGACTAGTAGCCATTGATAGACCTCTCCTCCATGAAGTCATCCAAACCCCTCTTAAAGCCATCCAGGTTGTTGGCCATCACCACATCCTGTGGCAGAGAGTTCCACAAGTGGATCACGCGTTGTGTGAAAAAGTACTTCCGTTTGGTGGTCCTAGACCTCCTGGCAATCAATTTCATGGAGTGACCCCTGGTTCTAGTGTTGTGTGAGAGGGAAAAGAATCTCTCTCTCTCCACTTTCTCCACGCCATGCATGATTTTATAGATCTCTATCATGTCTCCCCGCAGTTGTCTTTTTTCTAAACTAAATAGCCCCAGGTGTTGTAGTCTTGCCTCATAAGAAAGGTGCTCTAGGCCCCTGATCATCTTGGTTGCCCTCTTCTGTACCTTCTCCAGTTCAACAATGTCCTTTTTAAGATGTGGTGACCAGAATTGTACGCAGTACTCCAAGTGTGGTCGCACCATAGTTTTGTATAAGGGCATTATAATGTTAGCCGTTTTATTTTCAATCCCCTTCCTAATGATCCCTAGCATGGAATTTGCCTTTTTCACAGCTGCCGCACATTGAGTCGACACTTTCAACGAGCTGTCAACCACAACCCCAAGATCCCTCTCCTGGTCCGTCACCAACAGCTCAGATCCCATCAGCATATACTTGAAGTTGGGGTTTTTCGTCCCAATGTGCATCACTTTACACTTGCTAACATTGAACCGCATTTGCCATTTTGTCGCCCACTCCCCCAGTTTGGAGAGATCCTTTTGGAGCTGCTCACAATACGTTTTGGATTTCACTACCCGAAAGAGTTTGGTATCATCTGCAAATTTGACCACATCGCTGCTTACCCCTGCTTCCAGATCATTTATGAATAAATTAAAAAGCACCGGTCCCAGTACAGATCCCTGGGGGACCCCAATTCTTACTTCCCTCCATTGTGAAAACTCTCCATTTATACCTACCCTCTGTTTTCTGTCTTTCAACCAGTTAGCAATCCACACATGTACTTGTCCCTTTATCCCATGACAGCTAGGTTTCCTCAGGAGTCTTTGATGAGGAACTTTGTCAAAAGCTTTTTGGAAGTCCAGGTAGACTATGTCAACTGGATCACCTTTATCCACATACTTGTTGACACTCTCAAAGAAGTCCAAAAGGTTGGTGAGGCAAGATTTACCTTTGCGGAAGCCATGCTGGCTTACTCCCAGCAGGGCCTGTTCTTCTAGGTGCTTTACAATCGTAAAGTCTTGGCTACATATATTAAACTGCAATGAAACAGTGCATTTTAAGAGTCATTTTATAGCTCATAATCTGTATAACAATGTTGTCAACACACATATCGTGTGTGTGTGTGTGTGTGTGTGTGTGTGTGTGTGTGTAAAGCAAGGAAATGTGTGCCTTTGGCAAGCATATCAAGTAGAGAGCCCTACTTATAGTTCATTATATCTTCTGTATGTAGAACCAGTGATAGCTTGCCAGAGGTACAAGCGTTCCTGAAGAATAACTGAAGGTGATCAATGAAGAATAACTGAAGGTGTAATCACCTGTGGTCTAAAACCTTGGGGAGCAGTGCTGACCACCCTTGGAACCACACCTTGCCCTTCCGTAATGCCAGGTAGGTCCAGAACAAATCAGAAACCATCCATGATTTGATTCTGGATGAAGGCACCAACCTGGTAGGGAGAGGCTGGTGGCCCGATCTGGTCCCAGTTTCTCCCTCCAGGGTACTCTGTTGAGGAGAGGGTGAGGGACCGTGGGTGGAGAGGTGGAGTGGCTGTGGTCTATAAGAACAATATCTCCCTTACCAGGATCCCTGTTGAGGTGTGAGAGCATACTGAATATGTGTACTTGAGTTTGGGGACCAGGGATAGACTGGGACTTCTGTTGGTGTACTGATCGCCCTGCTGCCCGATGGAGTTCCTAACTGAGCTGATGGACTTAGTTTTGGGCTTGGTGTTGGAGTCCCCCAGGCCTGTGGTGCTGGGGGACATCAATGTTCATTTTGGGACCAAATTGTCTGGGGCAGCTCAGGAGTTCATAACGGCCATGACAACCATGAGCCTATCCCAAGCGGTCTCGGGACCAACGCACATTGCAGGTCACACCCTTGATTTGGTCTTTCACTCTGATCAGAGTGGTGTTCCGTGGGTGGTGGTCCATGGATGGACCACCATCTAGTTAAGGTTGGACTTACAGTCACTTCCCACCTTCACAGGGGTGAGGGACCTATTAGGATGGTCCACCCAAGAAGGTTATTGTATCCAATAGGATTTCAAGAAGCCTTGGAGGGGTTTAGTGTTGATGCTGTGGTGGAAATCTGGAACAGCAAACTCACTGGGGCAGTAGACATGATTGGTCCTAAACATCCTCTCCAACCTGCTGCAACATTGGTCCCTTGGTATACAGAAGAACTACGGGGGCTGAAGCGGTGAGGAAGATGACTGGGGCACAAGTGGAGAAAGACTAGCCTCGAATCCGGCAGATTACAAAATAGAGCGCATTTGAATATCTATGCTCAGGTGATACGTGTGGCAAAGAAGCAATTTTTTTCTGCCTGTATTGCATCTGCTGAGACTGAATCCAGATAAGACTGAGGTACTCATTGTGTGGGGTCAAAACCCAGGAGATTAGTTTGATCTGCCTGTTCTGAATGGGGTCACACTTCCCCAGAAGGAACAGGTACACAGTATGGGGGTGCTTCTGGATACACACCTCTCCCTGGTGTCCCAGGTTGAGGCAGTGGCCAGAAGTTCCTTCTATCATCTTTGGCTGATACACCAGCTGAGTCCATTTCTTGAGATAAATGACCTCAGAACAGTGGTACATATGCTAGTAACCTCCAGATTGGATTACTGCAATACGCTCTATGTGGAGCTGCCCTTGTGGGTAGTCCAGAAACTGCAGCTGGTTCAGAATGTGGCAGCCAGGTTGGTCTCCAGGTAATCTCGGAGAGACCATATTACTCCTGTACTGAAAGATCCACACTGGCTGCCGATAAGTTTCTGGGTAAAATATAAGGTGCTGTTTATAACCTATAAAGCCTTAAATGGCTTGGGTCCTGGGTATTTAAGAGAACGTCTTCTTTGTTATGAACCCCACCACCCACTGAGATCATCAGGAGAGGTCCATCTGCAGTTGCCACTGGCTTGTTTGGTGGCTACTCGGGGATGGGCCTTCTCCACTGCTGCACCATTGCATTGGAACACGCTCCCTGCTGAAACAAGAGCCTCCCCATCTCTGACAACTTTAAAAACATCTTTAAAGACACACCTATTCACCCAGGCTCTTAATTAAATAGTGTTTTAACAGTTTTATCATCATTTAAAAATGTTTTAAAATTTTAAATTGTTGCAATGTTTTAGCTTTTACTATGTCATTTTTTAAAACTACTTTTTAAAGTTTTTTTTTTTGTCATTTATTTTAACTAATGTTTCAACTTTTTGTTTGCTTGTTGTAAACCTCCCAGGGACGTGAGTTTGGGGCAGCATAGAAGTGTGTTAATTAAATAAATAAATAAATAAATAAATAAATAAATAAATAAATAAAAACAAGAGACAAGGATGCCTAAATGGTGCATCTGGATTGTCTCCTAACATTCTTTCTGGAGCTGCAGCAAAAACCTCAATCTCTTGATTTACCTCCACAAGTTTCTTAAAAACAACAAAAACATGTCATTCTGAAAATGAACAGAGCATACAAAATGTCAGCAATTATTATCTTCTGTTCAGGCAATAGAAGCATTAATAACAGAACATCTACAATATCCTTCAGTATTTGCATTTGGAATGTATGAAGGATTTGCTTGGTATTTCTGTTTCAAAATGTTGCTCCCAATTCAAACTTTAATTTTGACAAGGTCATATTTTTATAGCAGTCCTCTACCTGAGTTATTGCCATTTGGCCAACAAAGGATATTAAAGAGCAAAGATTTATTTTGCGTAAGCTTTTAAGAGACACTTGGATATTCAGAACTGGCAACAGTGTATGTAACACCAAACCATGGCTGCATTCACACATTATGGGGGACCAGAGTTGGAGGGACCTTTGATTTCCTTACTGTTATGTTCAAACCCAGACAACTCTGGTCCCGTTGGTAGCATGACCCGAGGTCATGCTGATGAGACTCCAATTTGAACCCTTGGTTTGTAGTGAGGTTTGCTGCTCCAAACGGAGGTCCAGGGGCCTCCTTTTCATCTGAAGGAAGTACTGGAGACTGCATTTAGCCGGACTGGAGTTGAGGGAGGAAGGTCCTCCCTCTCTGACTGGCTGTGCAGGCTGTCCTTCAAGAAAGTAGGAAGCCCGCACAGCCAGCTCTCCTGCCTCTCTGCAGCCTTGCGGACACGCTCCTGAATGTCCAAATGTGGATGTCCAAAAGGATGCTTGCCTGAATGGGGACAGGAGAGTGAGGGGAGGGGTGTGGAACCACGAGCCCGCGGTTCCACGTTACATGTGGATTCGGCCAATATGTGTAGCAAATTAAAGCAGTCACAGGCATTTGGGGAAATTAGGGCACACACACACACACACACTAAAAGGGTAACAATTCTTGTGACCTGGGTAAGACTTCATTACCTGTTCTAGGTCCCAATAAATTATTTATTTATTAAAATATGTATATCCTGCCCCTTGGGGCAGCATATCAAAAGTTATCCTTTTATAATAAAGCATAAAATCCACAATAAAAGATGACAAATAATCATAAAACACAATAAAAGACAGGAACAGATACTATAATCTATACACAATACAAGATAAAACAGTAGACATGATTTGAAGTAAATAATGCTGGAAACCCAATTACAGCCAGTTTTTAATAGGGATGTGCATGAAATGATTTTTGTGTTTTGATTTGTACCTGAATCAAAACACCCCCATTTTGTTTCAGGTCTGAATCTGACACCCCCCACCCCCAATCACCCGTTTCATTTTGTACCCAAATTTTTCTGAATCTGAATAGATTTGGATCAAAAAAGGGTCACAGGGCACAAAGGGGGGGGTGGTAGTGCCCAATGGGCTGAAGCTACCATCCAAATTTCAAAGAAATTGGGCAAAGGGCTGATATTTTGTGAATTTTTGAAGTTTACGCATCTTTAAGCATTTTCCCATAGGGAATAACGGGGATTCCAGCAAATGTATTGCTTCACGTCAGAAAACGGTGTGGCCAATGGGAAAGGGGTGGCACAGAGATGAGTGTGGTGGATGGTAGTGCCCAATGGGGGCAAGGAAGTTACCAGAATTATTTCAAAGATATTGTGCAAAGGGCTGATTTTTAAATGAATTTTGAAGTTTATGTGTTTTTAAGATTTCCCCCAATAGGGAACAATGGAGGTTTCAGCAGCTGCATAACTCCACTTGGGGGGCACTGGGGTGGCCCAGAGCAAGTAGTGATGTAGTGCACATAGGGTGCCAACCACCACACCAGCGTGATGTAGTGGTTAGAGTGCTGGACTAGGACCAGGGAGACCTGAGTTCAAATCCCCATTCAGCCATGACACTAGCTGGGTGACTCTGGGCCAGTCACTTCTCTCTCAGCCTAACCTACTTCGTAGGGTTGTTGTGAGAAGAAACTCAAGTATGTAGTACACCACTCTGGTCTCCTTGGAGGAAGAGCGGGATATAAATGTAAAAAATTAAAATAAATAAATAAATAAATCCCCAAGGGTTACTAACCCATGGGGTACTGGGTTTTGTTGTTTCTCAGGTATTCTGAGTGTAGATTCTATGGTAGTATATGAAAGTGGATTCATGGTTTCATATGCTACCAGAGAATTTACAGCAGGATCACCAGCAGAGTCAACACTAAATCCCTCCAAGGCTTCTTGAAACCCTGTTGGATCCAATAACTTTCTCAGGTGGACCATTCTAATGGGTCCCTCGCCCCTGCAAAGGTGGGAAGTGACTGTAAGTCCAACCTTAACCAGATGGTGGTCCATCCATGACAATGGGGAAATCACAGGAGTCCCCACCCATGGAACACCACCCTGATAAGAGTGAAAGACCAAATCAAATGTGTTACCTGCAATGTGTGTCAGTCTTGAGACCACTTGAGATAGGCCCATAGTTGTCATGGCTGCTTTGAACTCCTGAGCCACCCCAGACAAATTGATCCCGAAGTGGACATTGATGTCCCCCAGCACCACAAGCCTTGGTGACTCCAATGCCAAACCTGAGATCAAATCCGTCAGCTCAGTTAGGAATTCCATCGGGCAGTGGGGCAATTGGTACACCAACAGAAGTCCCCGTCTATCCCTGGTCCCCAAACCAGAGAGGGAGAAGCTGGGACCAGTCTAGGCCACCAGCCTCCCCCAACCAAGTCTCTGTAATACATACCAGGTTGGCGCCTTTATCCAGAATCAAATTCTGGATGGTTTCTGTCTTATTCTGGACTCACCTGGCATTACAGAGGAGCAAGGTGAGAGTCTGTGGGAGGTTGGCACTGCTCCCCAAGGTCTAAGAGCTGGCAGGACAGTCGGAAGGGGAAACAGCTAATAGATTTATGACTTCCCTTCCCCTGTAACGACATGCTGACCTGCTAACTTTACTTCTATTCCCCACCACCACCAGAATAGCCACCCCACAGTCAGTAGACACATCCCCTGTCTCCCCATCTCCAGACAAACCAAGACACATCTGAAAAACCCAGGACCCCAAAACAACAGAAGCCAAAAAAATACCACCCAGCCCTCACCCTCGTTGCCCCCCAAAGTGGCTCCCCCAAAGGGGCCTGTTTGGTCGTGACCCCGCTGGTGGCTGGCAAGCTGACACCATCAGACAGCAACCACACAGGCTCTCACCACTGAGCAGCAGCTGTCTCTGGGTAGTAGATGTTTAAGCCGCCTCCTCCTCCCTGCAAGGCTTCTGGCAACTGAGGCACAGAAAGATGGCTAATCTAGGCAGCTGTTCCTCAAGCACTGCTGACTCCCTCCCTCTGGCCCCAATCCCACACAGACTCACCCACAGGGCAGCAGCCTCAGCCCCCCACCTTAGTGGGCACACAGGCTGGCAAGGTGGCAACAGCAGACAGCAACCACACAGGCTCTCACCACTCGGCAGCAGCTGTCTCTGGGAAGCAGATGTTAAAGCCTCTTCCTCCCTGAAAGGCTTCTGGCAACTCAGTATGTGATTTGCCAGCTCTTTTGAAGAATATAAAACAATATTTTTGCTCATTCCATCAAGTCCCATGTCTGGTAAAGCCAAGGAACATCTAACCTCACAGTTATCCTCATAAGAACCGCCCTGCTGGATCAGGCCCAAGGCCCATCTAGTCCAGCATCCTGTTTCACACAATGACCCACCTCAGTTAGTCTAATAATTCAGTAAATCTTAAGAGCAAGTAAGTCAACAAACAGCAAAGTTCTGTCATTTTGACTGCATAGATGCTCTGAGAGGCAATGCTGCATTCATAGATGGCCTTCCCATCTGTGCCATGGAAGGAATAAAGCATGTGACTATAGTAAATCCTAGTTTGTAAATGCCAGCTACTTCATGGAAAGGTCTTCTAAAGATAAGGGATCTTCTCCACACTGGTTTCCCCACTTGTCCTTAATCCTGCTCCTAAGAAGCCCTGCTGTAACACTGCAGGAAGTAATCATGCTATGGTCATCGGGAAGAGCCTATTACTCATGAAATCAACTGAGTTTGAAAAGAAGGATTATGTCCAATATTGCAGCCTGTGAGTTTTCCCAGATATTGGCTTTCAACACCACAATGGGCAGTTCTCATGGCCTGCACAATGCCACGGAATCAGGAAACTGGAGATTCGTGCGCTGAGTGCACTCCTGCTTTCCGATCATAAAAATTTGGATATGTTTGCCTATGGGAGCTTGGCTCAGTGCTGCTGACATTTAATGGAGATAGACAAACTTAGATCAAACCCTAGGTTACCAGCTCTGTTAAAAGTTGGGCCGGAGTGGTACCAACCCAACAGCAAACATTTCTGGGTCCATATAATCAGAAATTGGGTGTGTGCACATCTGGCAAATCTCCCCTTTCCCAATTCCCCAGCACCGCATGGGTCGTGATAACACACCTTATGCTTTATTCTTAACTTTCTAACATTGTGTGAGTACATCAGTATAAATCATTGAGATCAAATAAGAATTACCTCCCCATTCAAAATGCATAGAAAATTTAGTATTTTTATTCAGTTTAGTTTAGTTTAGTTTTTTTAAAGAAAAGCTAGTTTCCAGTGTTGTATGTCTCACTGAAAGAATTGTTTTCTTTTAATCTACAATGTGAGTGAAAAAGAAGAATTTTATTGTTGTTATAAGGGATTTCATAGCACAGAAATCAACATTCTTGATCAGGACTGTTAGTCACTTTGCACACGTGATTACGTCTTTTGGTAATAAGTGTAATCTATGTTCTCAATGCAACACCTCTCAGTATTTTCAAAAGAGGAAGTACATGGTTATATTTACAAATGAGAGCTATGTTGGCAAATTGTTTAAGCCTGAACTGCTATCAGCATAGAACAGTAGCAAAATACTAAATCCTTATTTGGACGTCTCAGCAATTTAGATTTAGAATTCTTCAGATAATATTTCACACATTCCCACAGTCATTTATATGCTAGTGTTTCCAATAAATTGTCAGATACAACCTTTCCCTGCCATAAATGACCTCTTATATTCATAACGGCATCTGCATTGGGTGACAGGGTTTCCCCCTTCTCTATTTTATCCAGCCCAAATGGCACATCCATAAAGAAACTAATTACATAGTTTCACAGCTGATAATATACTTCCTGGCCTTGTAATTTACTATGAGCAAAATAATTCAGAGAAATTGGTATCTCAGAATGTAAGGGATTTGGAAGGAGGATACAGATGACTGATAGAAAGTACTGAAAGGTGCTTTCACCATCATTCTTTACTTTTTAGCACTCCATCAGCTTTTTAGAGCCATTTTTTGTTTGCACCAGAATTTTATCCAAGTCAAATTTCTGTTTCATAGTGTATTAAACAGTAAGAGCATCATCTTCTTGTTATGACTTCCTTTCACCAGCATAATCAGTATGTGGAACAGACTATGCTTTTTTAAAAAAAATCCGTATCAGGAGAACATGAATCTTGAAAGCTGAATAAATTATGCAAAGTACGAAAAATGCAAATTCACTTATTTTTCAGCATTGATTCGGAGGAGGGGGGTTTTTTGGGTGGGGGGCTGGTGGCCATTTGACCCCCACTCTCCCGGTTTTGCTAGTCCTGGAAATGAGCAAGGATATATTTGCAAGCAACAGAAAGCCCTTCATCAGCCACTAGCAATCCTATGCAGCCACCTATCTGTCTGGCAGCTCAGTAGTCATTGCCCCACACATTTTAAAGCATTTCTACACTCCTGCAGAATTATGGCACATACATAATCCTGAGCATAATTGTCAGGTGCAGGCCTTCCAAGGGTCCCTTTGCTCTTTGCTCAGAAGGTGGGGCGGGGGACACACCAAGTGTATTTGTTCTTATCACAGGGCCTTTTCAAACAATACCTCACTGGCCTCTGTTATTAGGAAGGGGATGTGCCAAGAGTATGCTCTGCTCTCAGCACTGGGATGTTCTCTGCCAATGTCCTGATGCCCTCCCAGCACATCCCTTTATGGTGTGTATCGGGGCCTTTAAAGAGCTATCTTGAGCCTGTGTGGAGGGGCCATTCAAAAGAATGGTCCCTCCATGCAACAAAGGATGCTCTAGGAGGGCACAATGGGATGTCCATGGAGGATGAACCAATGGGCAGGCTCTCAATGTATCCCCTTCTTAATCACATGGACCAGTGTGGTTCTGTCTGAACCAGCCCACAATGTCACACAAAGGAAGAAAACAACTGACAAAATTTCTTCTTCCATGCAACACTTAAAAGTACAGAGCCCACTTAAGGTCTGGACTGGCTCTTAAGCCCAGGGTATAATTCCTGCAGAGTAGTGTATTTAATTAAAACCAGAGAATATGCATATAATCCTTGGTCTCAGTTAGATTCCCTGCTCCATCTCCATTCAAGGCCTGCTACTATAGCACATATTCACCACACCTTTTCTCTTTGTAAGCCTTTCTTGATATACTGGCACCCTTCACCAGTATTTAGAGAAACCTGAACTCAGGAGAATGACCAAAACCAGACCATGTACACTTGTTCCTAGAGATGAGTGTTTCCAACTCTCCACAACTGGCCTGAAATCTCCAGGAATTAGCATCAATCTCCAGGTGATGATTGAAAGCAATCCAGATTTGCATGACTCAATATTGTGATAGATACTGTTGAAAAAATCTCTAGCAATAGCTTCAGTCAGAGTTGGTAACCCTACTAGAGACAGCCCACTTGATCTGGGCGGGGAGGGGGTGCAGTATAGGGAGAAAAACAATATATTTCTGAAAGAGGAGCTCTGGAAGGAGCAGGTGACCAGATACAAATATGCTGGAGAACCGGGACCTAAGTCAGTGAGCCACTTCTTCGGAATGTTTAGGACCTTTGTGGGACATTCATTTCAGTACATTCTGACATTTCAGTTCTCCCTTTCTAATCTTTTTCATTTTGTTAACATGGTTGCATTCCGGAATTGTATCATGAGCTTTGTCATGCTGAAAATTGGGTTTCTACCATATTTAGTGGATTGGTGTTACTTACTAAACCTGTGTCATAATTGTCACTTTGGGAATCATTCACCAAACAAATGTACAACAACAGTTAGCTGTTTATATGATAGCTTGCATCCAGTGTGGCGTACGTGGAGATAACTGGCTTGCTGAATAAACTCTTTGTGATAAATTGTTCATTCAGCCCTAATCTACAGCTGCCATTGTAGGATTCTATTACCTATTACAGCAATAAAAATTTTACTGACCTTCTGGTTCTGCTTTTCTCTTTCTGCAAGAGTTTTCTTGGTTTCCTTTGAAAATGCCACACTTTCCATTTCTCACTCATCCTCTCACTGACACCATCCTAAACCAAGGATCGTTAAACTTTGAACGCATTCGCACATAACACAAAACTGGAGGTCCCTTCACCTCCGGTTTCTGAAACTGTGTGATTGAATGTGGGCAACCACAGTTTTGCCAAGAAATAGACCCCCGGTTTCCCTCCCAGAATGGAAAAGTGTACCTTTGGTTTACACAAGGTTTCGCTGCCTCCAATTCTGGTTTGTGGTGCCAGCGTTACATGCAGTCCCCACCCCCTGCGACCAGAGTTGAAGGAGAAAGGTCCTCCCTTGCTCCAGCTGCTATTGGCTGTGCAGACTATCCTTCGTGAAAGAAGAGAGCCCACACAGCCAGTTCCACCTCCTCTCTGCAGTCAGCTTGCTCAGAGAGGTAACTCTCCATTTCATTTGAAAGCAGATGGGAGAGCGAGCAGAGGGGAGGCATGGAATCATGGGTCCATTGGACCCAAGGCTCCATGATATGTCTGAAGGTGGCCTATGTCATATTATATCTCCTTAAATGGAGATTAAGGCCACAGGCTGACATCCTGATTAATGAAGCACCGGAGCAATAGGAGAAGCATCAGTGTTTCTGAAGACTTCAACTAACTCATCTCCACTACTGGCTCAGGGGTGGGGGCAAATGTCAGCAAATTTTACCCTTCCCCAGGAAGCACTCTGTGTTACCCAAAAGTATGTCCCTGGGTGTTGCACAGCTCTCAGACATATCTTATATTAGCACTGGTGCAGAATTAGTCTGAAACTTTTCAGAAGCACTGGTGCTACAGTGGGTCTTCTGCTGCTGCACTGATGCTTCATTAGTCAGGATGTCATCCACATTTTTAGTAGACAGTTCTACTGGGCAAATACAAGTGAAATAAATGCAAGCTGCACAAATGCACTGGTATTTTGGACCATTTGGAGGGTGGTGCTGGTCAAATGCATACACTGTATTACATAATATATTTATTAGGCCTGTGCACCCCAGAAAAATCTGATATGACCTGATCAAATAAGTATCAAAATTGGATATAGAGACCCCTAAGGATATCAAATATTGTATCACTATTGGATTTCTGATATGAAATCCAATAAAAGTAGAACATTTTAAACATTGAAGCCAATGGAAAAGTGCAAAAATAACCTGCACAGGTCATCTGCGTGCTAGGGATGAGCAAACCGGCTCAATGTTGAACAGGTTCAACGTCTAGCCAGTTTGGTTTGGTGTCTCGGCATCAAACTGAACCACCCCCTGTTCCGTTTGGCCCTGGGCCGAACCCCGGGGGGTGGGGTTGCGATTTTTAAAAAGTGTATTTTTTTTAACCTTGCGCCCTTCAGAGAAGGTCCTCGAGGCAGTGTGTGTGGGTCTGCAGAGGTTTCCACTCCCCCCACCAGCCTCCATTATCACCCCCTCCGGCTGGTTTGGCCGGTTCTTTGGCCAGTTCGGGCCTCCACAGATTGGCACAGCAGCCATTTTGGATGCTGCCGTGCATGCACAAATGGCCTTGGAGAGGCCTGGCATGACCCAGGGCCTCACCGAGGCCATCTGCTCTGTGGCAGTGTCCAAACTGGCTGCCTCCATCTCCTCCTACGACCCTCTTGGTCATAGCTGCAGCATTGCTGGTGCCTATTGGCCAAGCTGCAGCCCCCTATCCCCAGAGACCTCCCCTCCCTCACCTGATCCCCAGTCCGCTACTCCCCACAGGAGTAGGAGCAGCAGCAGCAGCAGCGGCTGACTTCCTCACTGCTGCCACCACCATAGCCACTTGTTCCCCTCACGCCGCTGACAGGCAAGGCCTGTCCCGTCTCGTGCCGGCCTCCCTCCCTCTCTTCGCCAATGGCCTCGGCACCCCCAAACAGAAGTGGTTGACTGGGCCCTTCCTTGCTGCCCATAGGTGCCACCATGGCTGCTCGTTCTCCTCAGGCTGCTGTCAGGCTCAGGCCCATCCCTCACCTTCTTTCTCTTCCCTTCCTTCTCTCTCTCTCTCTTTTCTCCACTCGATCTTCCCCTCCTTTCTCTCTCTCTTCCTCCCTTCCTGAGTTAACAGATCTTGTTCATCTTGTTTCCTCATCTAATCCACACAAGAGCAGCCTCCTTCTCCTGAAGGGGATCTTTCCTCCCTCACAACCCCTCTCTTCGCAGACTCCTCCTGACCACAATCCTTATATATATAGAGAATCCTTTCCTCTACAATCAAGAAAATCTTCCGACCAGTAACAGTTGCATTCCAACTGTCCTTAACCATCACAGGCTCCTCCTCCCTATCTGCATATAGAATCTCCACTGCCCAATCACCATGGTGCTTCTCCTCTCACAGGCTCCTCCTTTCTATCTGCATATGGAATTTCCACTGCCTGATCACCACGGTGTTTCTGTTCACAAACTCTCGCGAGAGCTGCCACACATGGGATTAGCCACGGGTACGCCTTAGAGAATTTTATATTCTCTAAGGAACTTCAGGAATGGAAGCTCCCCATCTGAACATTATTTCAGCCTCAAAGGAATCAACCCTTTGCCTTCATATAAAAGGGAAACACCACCCCACTTTTCTGCTCCCCATTTTATGTGTCTTTAAAGGCTTGACAGAAAGCTTTAAGCTGATGCACAGATGCAGTACATGTTTTCAGGGTTCTATGTATTTAAATTGGAGCAAATTGGGGGCATCCATTGATTTTTAATGATTTTTTTAAAAAACGAATGCCTAAATTGAACTAACATCAGAGAAGTTGTACACACATTTTACACACCTGAGAATCCAGGTGAAATTGTTGACACATCTGAATCCACCACTTGCTTTTTAAATGCGTTAAAATAAATAAATGCCTTGCAGAGTCAGGCAGGGAGATGGGTGGGTGGGCAGATGTTAGATGTGGAAGCAGGCTATCAAAGAAGTCAGAGGCACATTGGCTCGATGCAGGACTTCAGATGTACAGATGGTGCAGTTGGCACGTGGATGGCAGAGGATAGCAGGTTGTTGGCAGTTGGTGACTCAGAGCTTGCTCCTTGGCTGACTTGGTGCTTGATTGCAGGTGCAGCTTTAAACCCTTTGAAGGAGCACACTCAGAGTTGAACAGCAGTGCCCCAGGCAGGTAGATAGCAGGTGGTGGTTGGTGGAGCTGGCAGATGGATGGCATAGGAAGGCAGGCAGCCTGGCAGCTCAACCTCAGGGACATATCCTGAAGCCCCCAGGGACATATCTTCAGGAGGCACAAAAGGCTGTAGAGTGAAGGGGGATCCGCAGAAATCACCCTCATGCTATTGCCAGAGTGCAATGTATTTTGGTGCATGCAACATGAGTCTGGATATCTGCCAGTAGCAACAGAGCACCTCTGAACATATTCAGAGTGCTTTCCCGTATTACTAAGCAGTTGCCTCTCCCCTCCTCACAGATTTAGAATTTAGAAATAATGCTTTTTTCTCTTGACAGCTATTCGTGTCCTCTGTAGAAGCTGAAGTCACACTTTGACAGGCATCACATCAGATCATGAGATGAAATGGGCACCAAGAAAAGTAAGGCAACAGTCTGAGTGAGAAGTGTAAACTCTTAGGTATTAACTCACTGAAACTCAGCTAACTTGTTTTTATTTTATGTTTTAATGCTGGGTTTTGAGCCCACCCAGAGAGCAATTTGTTATGGGGCAGGTAACAAATAAAGTTGTTGTTGCTGTTGTTGTTGGTGTTGTTAACTTGGAAATGATACTTTTGGCTAGGGAATTTGCAGAGACCAGTTGCATGTAAATTACGTTGATTTCAACTGAGTTTAGCATGAATAACTGTGCAGGACTGAAGCGTAACACTTAAAAACTTCCACCTGCTGTCTTCATTTAATTGGAATCTATCTAACCTTAACAGAAGAGTCAAGATATTTAAATAAGCAAAGGAAAAAAAAAACAATCTGATGGCAAGATAAGACCAAAAAGAAAATACAAAAAACCCTCCAAAATCCCAATAACCTACTGAAAAGCCACTGAAAGCCATGGCAGATGAAAGATAACAGCAGCAAAGGAAAAACCAAAGGGGGAAAAGAAAAACAAATTATAGAAAGAGATGCAAGAAGAGATAAAGCTGAAGATGAGACTACATAATACTCATTAGAAAGCCTTTGATGAGCTCTTCTGAGTCCCCCTTCCCCAAAACCCAGAAAAACAACAGGATACAGAAAATTGGATTTCATTGAACCATAATTTTAGTAATAATGAAGTCAGATTAACCTTACTTAATCCAGTGTGGGTAACCTCACCATTTTGCCAAAGAAGAAAAGGAGCTGGCCCCATAGATGCTGGTGGATTTAGAAAAAAAAGGAAGATAAGAAAGGACTGAACTTTGCAGAGTAATAGTTAACTTTATTTGCCTTTGGGCCAAATGAGATGAGGAGATAGAGATCTGTAACTGATTCTCTCATCTCTCCATATGTTGGAGGAGGCACCAATGTCCCTGTATGTTTTCTCTAACGGGGTGAATAGTACTAGGTGTGGAGTGGGGGCATTTTCACCAGGAAGAAGCTGGAAGGTGAAGGGTTCACTGCCAAGCACTATGGTCCCAATCTGAATCAAAAGCCCCCCATGGATACTTTTTACAGCATTTTAAAGAGATGAGTGATGTGATCATGGATAACGATCATCTTGTCAAGTTTGGCCCTTAGAACTTTTAAACAAGTCCCTGTTTCAAGAATCAAACAACCCATTTGCCACAAATAGGAAGCTACCACAGGCTGAAACAAGTTATGGTAAAAACTAATCTGCCTACTTTCCTTTCACTATAATTTCACTTAATTGATAATTACCACCTTCAAAAGTTAGTCTACTTCTGCTTCAAACATCCATGCATCTGCCATCTTGAATTGGGATGAATGACATCATCACAAACTACATCTCTATGTGTCACTACATTTGGTCCATATCAGTTACGTGGTTCACAAATTAGTTCCCTTACACCTCAAATATTCATGCGTCCGCCAACTTGAATTGGTGCAGATGACATCATCTGAAACTACACTGTCATCATCTGGTGTGGATGACATGATCTGAAACTACCCTATGTGTCCCTACAATTATATCAAATTTGGTTACAATCGGTTGGGTGGTTCACAAGTTCGCCCACTTGTGCTTCAAAGGTTTATGCGTCCGCCATCTTGAATTGTTGTGGTTGGCATCATCATAAACTACACTGTTGAGATGTCTCTATGTGTCCCTACAGCTGTACCAAATTTGGTTGAAAATGGTCTAGGCATTTTGAAATTGTTATGTGCGCATGCAAACACACACACATACACACACACAGAGCTGGGTGATCTCATAACCTTACTTTCCTTAAGGAAAGTTCTATTTGTTCTATTTAGTAATTTGTTCTATTACTTTGCTTAAGGAAAGTAGACTAAAAAAGAAGAAGGGAGGCATCTATTAGCTGGGTGATCGCATTCATTCATCCACCTTCTATGTTTCTCTGCATGTTGGGTCTCTCTGCTTCTTCCACTGCAGAATGGAACTGCGCTAACTCCATTTCAAACTGTCCACCCATTGTCTGCATTAATGCCCACTAAGGGAAAATAGAACAGTAAAGGGAAAGTGTGAAAAATCTGCATTCTAGACCTATAGGAGCTTGTAATTTTTAGTAAAGCCTTTATCATTTTTATGCCTTGCTGTAAACTTATATATGTGCTATGTATTATACACAGATAATGGATCTGCTGTTGCTGGGCCTGTCCATGCTGCTAACTCAGTGGGCATATTAAAGGAACATATCTCCTTGATGTTTGTCCTTACGGCTCTCTCAGTGCCAGTTCCAACTGCTGAAGAGGAACTGTGGCAACATCCTTACTTAATGACCTTGTGTAGTCATCTTTCATGTTACTCCTTCAATGGTCTATAATACAATTCAGTAATCCCAAAACTTTCAGTTTAAGATAAGATGCTTTACATTTTCACTTGTGCTCTAAAAAGGATGGAAATTGAAAGTTAAGGTACCCATCTTAACTTCGGCACTATATAAGCAGTAAAGACTTTTTACAGTCTGGAATATTTAATTTTTATGTATGTATGTATGTATTATATGTGTATTTATTTATTTATTATATGTGTAGAGCACCCCAAACTTCCATCCTTGGGCAGTTTAAAGAAGATAAAACAAAATAAAACAGACATAAAAACCTTAAAATGATTTAAAACCACAAGTCTAGTTTAAAAGCTTGGGTGAAAAAATGACTACTTAAAAGTTGTCAGAGATGGGGAGGCTCTTATTTCAGCAGGGAGTGCATTCCAGAGTCTTGGGGCAGCAACAGAGAAAGCCCATCCCTGAGCAGCCACCAGACAAACTGGTGGCAACTACAGATGAACTTCACTGGATGATTTCAATGGGCGATTAGGGCTTATAGTGAAGAAGACATTCTCTTAAATACCCCGGGCCTATGTTGCTTAGGGCTTTATAGGTTACTAGTGTTTCTTAGCCCGTTACAATAACGGGCGCTAGCATTCCCCCCCCCAATACCTCCTGTTCCAAACAATTGCTGCTGCGGCCGCCGCCACCGGCCGGCCGGCCGCCCTCCCAGGTGCCCGAGTCCTCCTCTCACGCCCCCCCCCCCACGATGAAGGGCCAAATCGGCCCATGTAAATGCCGCCGCGGCCACCGCTGCTGACCTCCCGCCCTCCCAACTGCGAAGTCCTCCTCATCCCCGGCCCGCATCAGTCGGGCAATGATTTTGAGAAGGAGAGAGGAGCTCGCAAGCAGAGCTCCTCTCTCTGCAAAGCCTCCTCCCGAACTGGCACTTTGGGCGCAAAGGACGCCTGTTGCGTCCTTTGCGTCCATAGCGCCAGTTCGGGCAGAGGCTTTGGACAGAGAGGAGCTCTGTTTGCGAGCTCCTCTCTCCTTCTCAGAATATGGACTTTCATCGCCCAACTGACGCGGGCCTAACTGGGTGAGGGGGACTCGGGCAGCTGGGAGGGCGGGAGGGCGGTCAGCGGCGGCGGCAGCAATTATTTGGGCTAGATAGGGCTTGGGCGGCCGGGCCGGACCTGCCATCGCTGCCTCTGGACTCTGGACTCTCCGAGGCCGGGCCGGACTCGCTGCCGCCGTTGTTCCTCTCCTGGCGGTTGGGCCGGACCCGCTGCCATTACCATTGCCTCCCTGCGGCCAGCCCGGCCCGCTGTTGCCGCCTCTGGCCTCCTGGGCGGGCAGAGAGTGCCGCCCCCACTTCCCAGAGTGCCGCACGCCCCTGCTGTCTTTCCCTTCCTGCGGCATGGCCGGTCCTCTTGCCGCCGCCGCCTCTACCCTCCCCCCGGCTTTCCCGTTCGCATTGCTGCCACCAACATGGCCGCCTGGTGTCAGCGGTCGTGTCTCCCTTGGACTGTTCTGGGCATGCACTTCGTGGATGCCCAGAACAGCCCAGGGAGACACGGACGCAGACCCCAGCGTTCTAAAGGCACGGACACACACTTAGCCTTTTATTATAGAGGATAACCAACACCTTGTATTTTGCCTGGAAATGTATTGGTAGCCAGTGTAGTTCTTTCAGTACAGGAGTAATATGGTCTCCTCGAGATGACCCGGAGATCAACGTGGCCACCACATTCTGTACCAATTGCAGTTTCTGGACTGCATACAAAGGCAGCCCCACATAGAGCGCATTGCAGTAGTCAAGCCTGGAGGCTACCAGGATATGTACTACTGTTTTGAGGCTGCTTACCTCAAAAAATGGACACAGCTGGCATATCAGCCAAAGCTGACAGAAAGCACCTCTGGCCACAACCTCAACCTGAGACACCAGGGAGAGGTTTGGATCTAGAAGCACTCCCAGACCACATACCTGTTTCTTTTGGGGACAAGTGATGATGGCTTTAGAAATGAGGCTCCATGCACCCACACTTTGCCTTGATCAGAGATGCATCAAGCAAATATTCATCACAGGCACACAGGCATCTCTAGGAAGTGATTAGAGTAACTGCATCTTTACCCAGCTCAATGTCCAGCTGAAAGACTAAGACAAAATATGGGTGCTTGGAGACTCATTTCCAAAGCCATATCATATACCAGTTTTTATAAAGTCTTTACAGCTTATATGGCATGGAAGTTAAGGCGGGCACCTTAACGTGCAATTTCCGTTCTTTTTAGAGCATGAGTGAAAATATAAAGCATCTTAACTCTCATCTTAAAGTAGGGTTTTGTCATTTTCTTTCTAAACTAAAAAGCCCCAGGTGTTGTAGCCTTGCCTCAAAAGGAAGGTGCTCTAGGTTCCTGATCATCTTGGTTGCCTTCTTCTACACCTTTTCCAGTTCTACTATGTCCTTTGTAAGATATGGTGACCAGAACTGTATGTAGTAATCCAAAGGTGGTCGCACCATAGTTTTGTATAAGGGCATTGTAATATTAGCAATTATCTATTTTCAATCCCCTTCCTAATGATTTCAAGCATGAAATTGGCCTTTTTCACAGCGGCCACACATTGAGTCAACACTTTAAATGTGCTGTCCACCATAACCCCAAGATCCCTCTCCTGGCCAGTCACTAACAGCTCAGATCCCATCAGTACATATGTGAAGTTGGGGTTTGTTTGTTTTTTGCCCCAATATGCATCACTTCACACAATGCTCAGAGGAGCTTTTGGAGATCCTCACAATCTCTTTTGGATTTCAGTATGCTAAATAGTTTGGGGTCATCTGCAAATCTGGCTACCTCACTTCTTACCCCAACTTCTGGATCATTTAAGAATAAAATAAAAAGCATTGGTCCAGTACAGATCCATGGGGAACCCCACTTCTTACTTCCCTTCATTTAGAGAACTGTCCATTTATACCTACCCTCTGTTTCCTGTCCTTCAACCAGTTACCAATCCACACATGAACCTGTCCCCTTATCCCATGACTACTAAGTTTTCTCAAGAGTCTTTGATTAGGAACTTCGTTGAAAGCTTTTGAAATTCCAGTATACTATGTCAACTTGATCACCTTTCTGTGCACATCTGTTGACACTCTCAAAGAACTCTAAAAGGTTAGTGAGGAAAGTTTTCCCTTTGCAGTAGCCATGCTGGTTCTCCTTCAGCAGGGCCTGTTCTTCTATACGCTGAACAATTTTATCCTTGAGAATGCTTTCCATCAATTTGCCTGGAACAGATGTCAAGCTAACTGGCCTGTAATTTCCCAAATCCCCGCGGATCCCTTTTTGAAAATTGGTGTTACATTGGCTACTTTCCAGTCCTCCAGTACAGAGCCTGATTGTAAGGATAAGGTATATATTTTTGCAAGAGGTCAGCAATTTTCACTTTTGAGTTCTTTAAGGACTCTTGGATGGATGCCATCTGGACCTGGCAATTCCTCCCCACCCCCTTGTTCCAGACAGTTTAGAATTTTATCTCTCATCACTTCTATCCAACCCAGTTCTTTAGCTTCTGCCCCTGAGAAGTCCAGTTCAGTCAGGCATAGGTATATGATCAGTGCTGTGAAGACAGATACAAAGAACTTGTTTAGCTTCACTGCAGCCTCCATATCCTCCTTAATAATTCCTTTCACTCCCTCATTGTCTAATGGTCCAACCGCTTCCCTGGCAGGTTTCCTGCTTCTGATGTATTTAAAGAAGTTTTTGTTATTCCCCTTGATACTTTTGGCTAAATGTTCCTCAAACTCTCTTTTCGCCTTTCTTATTGTCACCTTGCATTTCTTTGGCCAGAGTTTGTGTTCCTTTCTGTTCTCTTCATTTGGGCAGGCCTTCCAATTTCTGAAGGAAATCTTCTTCCCCTTTATAGCTTCCTTGACTTTAGTTGTTAGCCATACTGGTATCCTC
This sequence comes from Hemicordylus capensis, assembly GCF_027244095.1. Taxonomy (NCBI): domain Eukaryota; kingdom Metazoa; phylum Chordata; class Lepidosauria; order Squamata; family Cordylidae; genus Hemicordylus; species Hemicordylus capensis. The sequence continues at coordinate 298,952,701 of NC_069657.1, read as the reverse complement.
CCAGACTTGGTGGTACCTTTCCTCCTTTTTGGTATACATTCTGACTAGGCTTCTGGTATTGTGGTTTCAAATAAACTCCATGCATTCTGGAGCGAAGTGACTCTCCTGATTTTCCGTTTCAATTTTCTTTTCACCAAACTCCTCATTTTAGAGAAGTTATCTCTTCTGAAATTCACAGTCCCTGTGTTAGTCTTCTTTGGCGATTCCCTCCTTACATGTATGCTGAATTTGATCACACTACGGTCACTGTTCCCTAAAGGGTCCATGACATTGATATCTCATACCAGGTCCTGAGCACCACTCAGGATTAACTCCAAGGCTGCCTTGGACTTAATCTCTCTGGTTGATTCCATGCAACTGTTCTAGGGCACAGTCATTCAGTGTATCTAGAAATTTGCATGTGTTTGTCGTTACCTGACTGTGAATTTACCCAGTCTATGTGTGGTTAATAGAAGTCACCCATTATTACAGCTCTGTCTCTCTTTGACACTTCCCTGATTTCCTTCTGCAACTCCCATCCACTGTCAGTGTTTTGATCCGGAGGGCAATAGTATGTCCCTAGTACCACACTTCCTTTCAGGCCTTGTATTATCAGTCACAGAGTTTCTATGTAGGACGCTGGTCTTCCTAGCTTTTCTAGCTTGTTCGATTCTATCCCTTCTTTGACATACAGTGCTACTCCACCTCCAAGGCACCCCTCCCTGTCCCTTCTATAGAGTTTATATCCAGGAATAACACTGTCCCACTGGTGGTTCTCACTGTCCTACCATGTTTCCGTTATGCCCACTATATCTATGTTTTCATTAGCAACCAAGCACTCTAGTTTGCCTCTCTTGGCTCGGAGGCTTCTTGAAGGCAAGAAAGGAGGCACCCAGGCCAGGGAGCTCTTGTCATCAGCTCCTGAAAAGACCAACAGCCTGAGACAACGGTTTATTAATCTGTTATTTGCTTCTTTTAATATTGTAAACTGCTTTGGGTGCCTTTGTCAAGGCAGAAAGGCAGTATAAAAATGTAGTAAATAAATAAATAATAAACATAAGCACCTATATGGGGAATTTCTTACCTGGTGTGTGCTATCTTTCTTTTGGCCATTTGTTCTCTTTGAACAGCTAGCACAGCCTTATATCTACTTTTTATGTGATTCTACTCTATCTCCTTCTGTTTTATCTGAATCATTCACACCCTCACACCTTAAGGGATGGCATTTGCCAAACAAGATCCTCCCAGCTATCCCCCACAAATAATTTAAAAGCTGCTTTGCGACCTTTTTTATTTTAAGCACCAGCAGTTGGGTTCCATCTTGGTCCATGTACAGCCTATCCCTTTTGTACATGCTCATCTTGTCCCAAAATGTATCCCAATGGCTAGCAAATCTAAAACCCCCTCCTGGTACCACCGTATCATCCATGCATTGAGGTGCCTCCGCTCCGCCTGTCTCCCTGGCTTTGCGCATGGAGCAGGTAGCATTTCTGAAAATGCTACCTTGGGGGTCCTGGACTTCAATATGCTACTTAGCAGCTTAAATTTGGCTTCCGGGACCTCCAAACTGCGTTCCTCAACATTATTGGTGCTGATGTGCACTACAAGAGTGAGTCCTCCCTAGCACTGCCAAAGCCTATGTAGATGCTGTGTGATGTCCGCAACTTTCGCACCAGGCGGGCAAGTCACCATGCAGTCTACACGCAGGTCACAGACCCATCTCTTTATACCACTAATGACTGAATCACCCACTACTAGGAGGCCCCCAACCCCCGCAGGAGTATCCCCTCTGTGAGAGGATATGGGCTCATCATGCATGGAAGGAGTCCCTTCTAAGGGAATGCTTCCCTGTTCCTCAGAATGATGTCCTCCTTCCCTGAGACCTCTTCCTAACAGCAGAGGATGCCTCTTGCATGTCCCTAAAGCGTCTCTCTGACTCCCTGAGCTTCTCCATGTCAGCCACCTTGGCTTTGAGGGAACAAACCTTTCTCCTGCGATCCTGGAGCTCTTTGCACCAAGCATATATCACAACTTGTTTTCTAGAGCTCAAGGGTCAATTTTTAAACTGTTGCATCTTAGCCACTTTCTGCAGCAGATCTGAAAGAGTGATGTCCCCTAGTTGATGCCTGCAAGCTTTGAGGCAGATTAGGCATACAATTTAGATTTTATCACCATGAGAATACTCAGGGTTTATAATGGTCAAATTATGATGTAATAGGAAACCAGAGGTCCCTTCACCTCCAGTTCCCCAAGCTGTATGTCCGAATTGAGGAAATTGGAGTTAAGGGCAAAAACAAAAAGGGACCTCGCCACACTCCATTCTGAACCTCACTCAGTCAGGGTGTAGTTTCACTGCCCTTAACTCTGGTTCTGCGGTGCCAGAGTTACATCTGAACATTGTCACCCACAGAACCAGAGCAGAGGGAGAAAGCTCCTCCCTCACTCCAGCCCGATTTGCTGTGTGGGCCGTCTGTCTGTCAAGTAGGAAGACCACACAGCCACCTCCCCTGCCTCTCTGCAGTCTCGCTGAATGCAGAGAGGCAGATCTCCTGAATGTAAGAATGTGAATAAGGGGACAGGGGGAAGGCGGGCATAGAACCGCGTGTCCATTGGACCCGTGCTTCCGCATTATATCTGAAAGTGGCCACAGTTAGAATGTTGAAACAACTCCTGCATCTTCATTATATTAACAGAATTGTGACATAAGGAAGGGTTCTTTGGTAGAGTATTCTTTCTGCAACTGGAGGATAGGTTTTCCTTTCTATTTTTTTTTTTAAACACTGCTGATTTTGATCATTATTCTGTAGGGGGTACTGTAGTATCTTAAGCCTTGTTTGAAATAAGTTACTATCCATGCTCTCCAGACTAATAGCATTACAGGTTTCAGTAACTAGGTTGGGCACATAATTGATCTTCAAACTCGCAGATTACCACTCCCACTTTAGTAGCACAGATCTATTTTTCTTTTTTGAACAACACACAGTTATTAAGAAATATACAAAGTCTCTATGCTTGGTAACATTCCACTCAGCCCAATCAGGATTTAAATTGTAAAGTTGTCCAAGTCCTGTTTTGATTGAAATTTTATAAATTACCTACCAAATAATATAATCATGTGAGCTCAAACCAAGTAGAACTTCCTGATGCTGAATGGCGAAAACTTTGTAACACCTTCAACTGAGATAATATCACACTCCGCCCACCCCGGAAAAAACACAATTAAATGAAATTAGTGCATTCAGTAATAGTGGAAGTGTGATCTTTATTATTATTCCCACCTTTATTATTCAGCAGTGAATAAGGACACAACAGGAAGCAGGTAATTTGTGTTCACTTTAAATCTGTACTTCATTCCCCCCCCCCCATAGAGAAACACACACACATATACACACGATAATTAAAAATAGGCCTTAAGCCAATCTGACTGAAATAGGCCTTATTAACCCTCTGCACCTTTTTTTACAATATATAGTGACTCATACGCTGCTGTATGCCCCCTCCCCCCACCAAACAAATGTCCCTCAGTTCTTGAAACCCCAACTCTTTTCAGGGATGGAATCCTATAGGAGCTCTTATATATTTTCCTCCTTCCTTCAGTCAGGACACACAGGCCTTGAGCCCTCCCCCAAGCTTTCAAAGGCCTGATTTCTGGCTACGGTAGAGCTCTGAGGCCAGGATTTGAGCTCTTCAGGCCTTAGCTCTTCTTCCTCTTTTAATAAAGTTTGGCGTGATTTAATGATGCGTCATGCCGTATGCAGATCTGCGGGTGTGAGGAATCTTGGGAGAGGGGAGTCCACGATTTTCTCTTTGGGCCCGCCTTCCCCAATCTAGAATAGAACTTGGCTGCTTGGCTTGCCCCCATCTCTGCTGGCTGACTTTTTAACCCTTCCAAGACCCGCCTCCCCCCAAACCCCCACATTTATATGGATGGGGGAGACCCTAAGTTCAGGCATTGATCTTTAAATTCATTCAAAGTCCCCAGATCTGGTCCATTGTAGCACCATACGCAGATCTGCAGGCGTGGGGATTCCTGGGAGAGGGGAGCCCAGTTTCCATCTGCCCCAAGATGGCAATGCTGCCCCTGGGGGGCACGGGCAGGGGTGCATGTCTCCACATTGTTGGGCAGGCTGGCAAAGGGCACAGTTTTGCAGAAACCTGGCCCCATTCCCCAAGACAAGGAAAGCAGTCTCTGGGGTACCCCTCCCCAAGGCTTCCCTCTACAAAGCAACCTGGCTGTATGTAGAGCCCCAATGACCTGATACTCTTGAGCGGGTGCTGTCCACCCTGCGTCTGTACCCATCATCACAAAGGAAGAATCTCTTCTTTTGCTGGAGCAATGCTGATGTAGATGCCCAGCCCCACCCATTGGTAAGCCTAAGGAGCGAACACCCCCCCACCCAGAAGGGGCTGCCCCCCCTTCCCCAAACATTCTGTGAAAAACATAGAACTTGGCTGCTCCAGAAACCCTCTTATGGCAGCCTCTTAAACTTGGACAGAAGCGCCCCCCCACACAAATATCCACCCCCTGCCATGGATGCCCTGGCAGTGAGAGTGGATGCCCTGCTCATGCTGGCTATCCCTGCCATGAGGGGGCCATTTGTCAGGTCATACCCACTTGTGTGGATGGTGTAGATACAACGGTCAGACACAGACCTTTCAACCCATTTGAAATTGCCAGGTCCAGTCTGGCATGGTGCTGCATGCAGATCTCCTGGTACGGGGGTTTTCAGGAAAGGAGATCTCCAGTTTCCAGCAGCCTGGAGACAGTGTGTTCATTCTTTGGGACCCAGGCAAGGGTGCACATGTCCACAGGGGCTGGCAGGCTGGCAAGGCACAGGGTTTTTGGTGGCAGTCACCAAGACCAAGACAGCACTCTCCCAAATGCCCAACCCCGTGGCTTTCCTGCATGAAGCATCCTGACTCAGCATCGGGTCCTCTTAGTCTGTCACTCTTGTGAGAGAGCAGACCATTGGATAATGGACTAAATTTGCAGCATGCACCGAGAGTACCACCTAGTACAACGTGAATACCACCTCATGCATTTCCAATTAGTCCTCACAAAAGACAGATAGTCCACATCAAATGACTCTTGTGAAAACTCAGCAGTCAAGGGACAAATACATGTGCGGATTGCTAACTAGTTGAAGGACAGGAAACAGAGGGTAGGTATAAATGGAGAGCTTTCACAATGGAGGGAAGTAAGAAGTTGGGTCCTCCAGGGATTTGTACTGGGATTGGTGCTTTTTAATTTATTTATAAATGATTTAGAAGTTGGAGTAAGCAGGAAGTTGGCCAAATTTGCAGATTATGCCGAACTATTTAGGGTAGTGAAATCCAAAACAGATTGTGAGAAACTCCAAAAGGATCTCTTCAAACTGGGTGAGTGGGCGACAAAATGGCAAATGCGGTTCAGTGTTGGCAAGTGTAAAGTGATGCATATTGGGTCAACTCCCCCCGCCCACAAACACACTTTACATATACACTGATCGGTTTTGAGCTGTCGGTGACTGACCAGGAGAGGGATCTTGGGGTTGTGGTAGACACAGCTCGAAAGTGTCAACTCAATGTGTGGCAGCTGTGAAAAAGGCCAATTCCATGCTAGGGATCATTAGGATGGGATTGAAAATAAAAATGCTAGTATTATAATGCCCTTATACAAAATTATGGTGCAGCCACATTTGGAATACTGCATACTATTCTGGTCACCACATCTCAAGAAGGACATTGTAGAACTGGAAAAGGTGCAGAAAAGGGCAACCAAGATGATCAGGGACCTAGAGCTCCTTCCTTATGAGGCAGGACTACAACACCTAGGGCTTTTTAGTTTAGAAAAAAGACAACTGCAGGGAGACATGATAAAGGTATACAATCATGCATGGTGTGGATAAAGTGGATAAAGAGAAATTCTTCTCCCTCTCACATAACACTAGACCCAGGGGTCATCCCGTGAAATTGATTGCCCAGAAATCTAGGACCAACAAACAGAAGTACTTTTTCACACAACACATAATCAACTTGTGGAATTCTTTGCCACAAGATGTAGTGATAGCCAACAACCTAGATGGCTCTAAGAGGGGTTTGGATATCTTCATGGAGGAGAGGTCTATCAATGGCTACTAGTCGGACTATAGGCCACCTCCAGCCTCAGAGGCAGGATGCCTCAGAATGCCAGTTGCAGGGGAGTAATAGCAAGAGAGAGGGCATGCGCTCAGCTCCTGCTTGCAGGCTCCCAGTGGCATGTGGTGGGCCACTATGTGAAACAGGATGCTGGACTAGATGGGCCTTGGGCCTGATCCAGCACTGCTGGTCTTATGTTCTAGAGCCAGCATAGTGTAGTGGTTAAGGTGTTGGACTAGGACTGGGAAGACCCGAGTTCGAATCCCCATTCAACCATGAAACTCACTGGGTGACTCTGGGCCAATCGTGTATCTCTCAACCTAACCTACCTCACAGGGTTGTTGTGAGGATAAAAATAACCATGTACTCTGAGCTGCTCGGAGGAAGAGTGGAATATAAATGTAAAAATAAAAAACAAAATGTTTTTCTCTTGAGCAAGACTAGGGACCGTTAACCCCAAAGGGGAAGGGGCTGTGTCCCCTTTCCTCAGCCTTTCTGTGAAATAAATAGATCATGGCTGCTCAAGAATCCATGCTTGGGGCTGCCTTTTAACCTGACCCCGGGCCCCCTCGGTTCCTTCCTGATGCTGTGATGAGGTGTCCTGCTTATCTTACCACCTGGAGTGTTTGTGTTTGTGAACATATATCATTGCTGCTTCCTTCTTGGGGAGCAAAGCACGTCGTGACCATCCTGTCATCCCGTGCAAATTCCCTCTTGCTTTCCAGGTGCAGGGAGCATAGATTAGTCCTTTAGCCTAGTTTCCTGGGGGAAAGGATTGCTAACACATTCGATATTTCAGTACGAATCCTATTTGTCTGCGGCCATCTTTGGACCATACTAGAGGTGTTCATAGACCAATTTGGGGCGGGGGGTGGTGGTTTTAATTTTGACCGAATTTGAGGAACTGCAGGTCTGAGAACTGGTTCAGTTGAACTAACCAGGCAGTCCAGTCTATTTGATCAAACTGGTTCAAACCGGTTTGACCCATTTCGATGGTCTGAAGGGCTATGCTTGTAATGGGGAACCTGGTGAGGATTCCTTTTTACAAGCAAAGGGGAATCCTGCATTTTAAAGGCTTCTAAGGGCAGTGGGGGGCAGCAGCAAGGGGACACCTTTTAAAGTAGGTGCCTACTAATCCTCCGGCAGCACCAGCGGTGCACTTCTGGCCTCTGTGGATGTGGAGTCCCAGATGCACAGAGGCCAGAACCACGCTGCCACCAGGGGATCGGTAAGCACCTACTTTTAAAGGTGTCCTCTCACCGCTCCCTCAGCTGTCCTTAGAAGCCTTTCTTTCTTTCTTTCTTTCTTTCTTTCTTTCTTTCTTTCTTTCTTTCTTTCTTTCTTTCTTTCTTTCTTTCTTTCTTTCTTTATCTATTTATGCCTTTAAAAGGCAGGATTCTCCTTTCTTTTCAAGCATAGGCCCCTGGACTGTTGAACTAGGTCGAACCAGTCCACAACAGACTGGGCTCATGGTTTGTTTTGGCCCAGTTCGTTGCGTATTGGTTTATGCACACCCCTAGACCATACATGTCTATTTTATTCCCAGCACAAGAGCAAAACAACATCTATTTCAAAATGCTCTGGAACAGTTCTGTGAAAAGGCTTTATAAACATTATAAATACAATAATCAAATTCCCACTGTGATTTAGATTCTGTCCTCCTCTCCATCCACTGCAGAGTCAATGAACAGTGGCTGGAAGCACAGAGGCTTTTGTTGGAGGGGAAAAAATTCAAATAAATGTGAAGACCTTTGAAATTCTGCCATCACACTTCAAAAGCCTTTCAAGCAGCAGATTACTATTTATTTTTGTGATAAGGAAATAAAGGAAAGACATTTTTGTTAAGATGGTGTGTTGCTGAAAAGCCACAAAAGATATATCCAATCTATTTGAAGGAGAATGCACTCAGCACAGACGTTACAAGTAGCTAGTTTCTGAAAGAAATAAAAACATTCAAACAAGGCCCAACTTCTTCCCTTTAGATGCCAGTAATTAAATTTCTTTTATCTTGAGGAAAAAGGCAATGTCAGCTTCCTAAAATGAACTTAATATCACCTCAAGGCAATTTCTACAGGCATGCATTGAAGTTTGAAAAATACAAATCGCACATATTTCAAGACCCCCAAAGAAAACTATCGACACACACAATTGGTTGTTTCTCAAGCCCTAATTCTGAAGCAACCCCCAAACAGGAAAAAAAATATATTTGTGAAAAGGGACTTTACATTTTGCATCAGTCACTGTGAACAGAGATTGGAAAGCAAAGAAAATGGGCAAGAAACTGAAACAAAAACATGGCCAGGATGTGGTATAAATGCAATTGCATTAACAAAATGGAGTGCTAACTAGCAAGCAATGTTCCCAGTTTATGCTAAGCTTGCAGGCATCCATCTCATCCACTGCACTGTCAAAATGTGTTTGGTGAATTAATATGATTGTTCCTGATGGAATATTCTCTTTGCACAGTGGCAGTCTTTTATTTCTATAATTGCTGGAGTTCATTAAGCTGTAAGTGTGTCTTTTAGCTGGAAACATGCATTTAATCAACTAAAAGCCAAGATTTAAGCCTACTGAAGGTATTTTCACAAGGTTGTAATCAGACCCACCAATAAACACATGTCCTGTCCTGTTCAGAACAGGACATCTGCAGCATAATGTGCCAGTACACAATATTCAGGACTAATGGCCTGTTCTCACTGAGATAGAAAATCTGTTTCAACAGTGGTGGCTGGTCAGTAAGGGCAGGAGGGGCAGTGCCCCACCCCAGACAGAAAGAAGCGAGCTAATAAAGGATCAGACTTACCAACAGCCAGGGAAACTTTCAGAGCAGGGAACTTCTTCCAGCCCCTCATCCCCTGCCTGTAACTTCTTGTTTTGTTCTTAATGGCTGGAACAGCTGCTACTCAAGCTGCTCCAGCCAATCTGATTTCAAGGGGGGCTCCTCCTGGCACTGCCCCCAGGAAGAACTAAACTAATGGGTTAAAATGCACTTCCTGGTTGCTTCAGGGAGTATATGTTTAATACATTTTTCCCTTATTCCTGGGGGCAGTGCCAGGAGGTGCCCCCTAGGGGTCAGATTGGTTGGAACAGCTTGAGTAGCAGCTGTTCCAGCCAGTAAGACCAAAAGAAGAAGTAGCAGGCAGCAGAGGAGGGTAAAGCTCCCTGCCCTGGAGGATTCCTTGGCTTCTGGTAAGTCCGAACTTTTACCCGCTTGTTTGTTTGGTGGGAGAGAGGATGCTATCTCTGCTTTCTCCTTTCTGTCCCTCTTTCTGCCTTTTGCCTCTCCTTCCTCCCTGCATTTTGCCCTGACCTTTTTTGCCCTTTCTGCCTTCTTCCTCCACCCCACAAAACCTTTTGGTTTTCTACTTTTGCTCCTGCTTTTCTGCCCCCCCCCTTCATTCTGTTTTCCTCAATGCTGTCAGGCTTGGGTATATATGCCAACACACTGGCATGGAGGAAAGGGCAAGTGGGGAGGGGAGGCTTCAGCCTCAGTGACCAGGTTCTCCCCCACCCCCCGCTCCAATGCCCACCAACTGCTACTACAGGTGAAGGCTCACATGATGGAATGCTCCTTAATCTCTGTGCATGAACTAGCATGTTAGGTACAAGGCTATGGTAGAACCCTGCTCCTTGACATCTAGGTTTCTATGTGGAGGGAAATTATACAGTACAGGAAAACCTCGTTATCCATGGATTCATCATCCACAGATTCACATATCTATGGTCAGGTAAAAGACACCTGACTCAATATATGTGGGGGGGGAAACACATCAACCTCACATATCCCCAGGTTGAGGGTGGCTGGATATGACCGCAGAGGTCATTTCCAGCCGCAGTTTTGTTTCTCGGAGTTGGAAAATGGCCCTGTTCAAGAAAAAACAACAGAAAAACCTGGTGATTTTCAGTCAATTTTTGGCCAATTTGGGGGCATTCTGGGGCACAGTATGACTCGGGGAGAGCAGCAAAGCATGGTAAGGAGCTCTCCCCACTCCCACGCCCCCAATTTGACTGATTTTCACCCATTTTTAGCACATTTTGAGCCTACCAGGAACCTAACCCCCATGATGCCATTGCTCTAATGCTTGATATTCACAGTTTCGGTATCCACGGCTGTAGCCAGGAACGCAACCCCTGTGAATATCGAGTTCTTCAATAATGTTAAGGTCCACAATAATGTATACATTATTAGAGCACCATCTGTGCTCCACAGATGAGAGATATACACATTTGAATACTGCTTCCCAGAAGAACCTCCCTTTGAAGAACTTAGCTTGTTGTGGTGGTTTTCTATGGGCAAGGAGTTTGGGATATTTTTGCACAGGGAGAGTATTCAAAAATGTGTTCCCACCTGCATCCCAGTGTGGTGCTGTCCATTCTAATACCTCAGCACTAGGGATGTGCGAAACATTTCAGGTACAGAACGATCTGTACCTGAATCAGGCCGTTTTGGGTGATTTGTGCACAAAACAATCACCCGATTGCAAGTTCTGAAAGTTTTGTTGACAAAACAAATCACCTGGATTTCAGATCCAAAAATTTTGTTGTTTCAGACTTCCATTTTGTGGCGATCTCCATGTAGTCACCATTTTGTGTTTGACGTCTATTGTTGTTTCTGATTGTAGATTCTCTGGTAGCAAATGAGAGTGAATTCATTGTTTGTCATTGAAAATGAATCCACTCTCATTTGCTACCAGAGGATCTACACTCAGAATTCCTTAGAAACAACAAAGCCCAGAACCCCATGAACTTGTGGGTATGGGGGTGGTTGGCACCCTATGTGAACTACATCACCACTTGCTCTGGGCCACCCTAGTGCCCCCCAAATGCTGTTATCAAGCTGCTGAAGCCCCCATTATTCCCTATGGGGAAAAAGCTTAAAGGCGTGCAAACTTTAGAAATTCTTTAAAAATCAGCCCTTTGCCCAATTCCTTTGAAATTTGGATGGTAGCAGGCACCCATTGGGGCACTACCGCCCAACCCACTCTTCTACCCCTGAAACCCCATTTCTGCCTTGAATCTGCCCCAAAGACATGCCAGCTTCAAAAATTCATTAAAAATCAGCCCTTTGCCCAATTTCTTTGAAATCTGGGTGGTAGTTTCCTTGCACCCATTGGGCACTACCACCCACCATAACCCACCCTGGGCCACCCTGGTGCCACCCGCTGGGGAGTTATAACTAAGGCTGCTGTAATCCCCATTATTACCTATGGGGAAAATCTTAAAGATGCGTAAACTTCAAACATTCTTTAAAAATCACCACTTTGCCCAATTTCTTTGAAATTTGGGTGGTAGCTTCCACCCATTGGTACCACTACCACCCCCACTCTTTTGGCCCCATGACCTTTTTTTGATCCGAATCAATTTGGATTCGGAAAATTTGGGTACAAATAAAATCTGGGGTGATTTGGGGGGTCAGATTCAGACCCAAAACAAATAGGGGATGTTTTGATTCGGGTACAAATTGAAAAAAAAAAATCAATTTGTGCACATCCCTACTCAGCACTCTACCACCTCATTTTCTGAATTTGACAATTTACCATCTCACTGAGAACTAGTTAAGGCAGAATGGCTGCCTTTTGACATTACAGCAAAGTTCAGCTCCAATGGACCCACAGTTTGCCTCCATTCCCCTGTTGCACCCTGAGGTGACCGTGATCTGTGGTTTGGGAGACTGCAAAAGGGCCAGAACTAGCTGTGTGGGCTTCCTCTTTCACATGAAGGAAAGCCATAGCAGCCAATAGAGGGGGAGGAGCTTCTTACCTTAACTCTGGTTTATGCAGTTTGAACAAACTGGAGGACTTGGTGGCAGAATCCGAACACAATGGCACCTTCAAACCTTAGGTTTTGGCGGTGAAACTCAGTGGACACCTAAGGTTCAAATTCAGGTTTGAGGTCAAAAATCAACCTGCAGTTCAGTGACAAAACCACAGTTTCACACATTCGGACTACCACAATCTTGAACCTCTGGCACGTTTGCCTCCAGTTTGCCGTTATGACTGAAGGTGGCCAATGTTACCATTGCTTTCTTATGGCTAGATCCCACAGTGCTCCTGTAGTGTTTGAATTAAGGGTCCCCTTTGGACATAGCATGAAACCATAGGTTGACAAACCAGAGGTTAATTCTTGAAACTGGGAATCGTCCCACAGATGATCTTCCAACCTGGGTTGGGCAACCTCTGGTTTAAGGTTAGAGGAGCCCCTCTCTCCTCCTGGTCTGCCAAGGCCACATCCTGGCAAGCTCCATAGCACTCGCATAGCCAGATTGTGGGCAAGGTTTCAGCATGTCAGCAGCCATTGGCCATGATCTTCAAGGGGGCGTGCCCAGAGTGATTATGCCTTTTTGGCATGAACCTCTCATCCTCAGCAGGGAAAGGTCATTTAAACACACTGTCTCAAACTATTTGAACAGCCACGCTCGCAAGAGCCCTGCTTGCAGTCTTGCACAAGCAGAATTACTGGTTATGGGGGAATGGAGAGGATCACTATTTTCCTGTTACTCCAGGAAGGGCTCTTGATGATATCCTGGGGTTTGGTCCACTGTGACAAAGGATGCTCTTGTGACTGCAGACCCTGTCTAAGTGGTCCAGGAACCCTGAACAAGCTTCTGTCCCCATGTTGGCTTGCCGGACGGGGATTAGCTTAGTTCTCTAATGAGAGGGCCAGTCCACTGGGGTGGACCAGAGGCTCCATGAGCTTCGGTTGTCCATTGGATTGTGCCCTTATGAATCAGGTCATCCAACTATAGGGCCCCCCACTGATGTGGCCCCTCTGGTATATCTGTTTAAAAATGGAACTCATACTCTTTGCCTTCCCTTCTACACTGAACCCTTACAGACTCCAACGGTGTCTGGGTTCTCCATGTGTCTGGCCATTTCCTTGTGGGCTCAGTCTGGCAAGATCTTAGTACACATTCAAAATTCCTGGGCTGGGACCTGCCTTGTGACATATGCCGATTGGCTACCGTGGGGAATCACTGGTGAGAGAAGCCCCTATTTTCAGCTATCCATGGCAAGCAGGGTGGCCATATTGGGCAAACATCAACATGCATATGTGCCAAGGGACATCCAGACTGGGAGTGAGAGCTTTCACTCCTGCTGACTGGCAGTTGCTGCAACCTGGGAAAGTGTTGGTGCGGTACCCTTCCCCGGGGCTTGCATGGATCTAGCAGTGGGGCTGGGCAGAAACAGCCCAGTCTCTATGGCCTGCCACTCTCATGAGAGAGTGGTCCTTGAGAGAAGGGGCATCATCACACATTCTTAGTGACCCAGCCTGACGTACTCCAAGACAGTTTTTCTCATGCCAGAGACTGCATGCTTGCACCCAAGGGGAAGGGGCTGGGCCCCTCTTCCCCTACTAATTTGTACAAAAAATAGAGCAGAGCCACTCAATTCTTACAGGGGCTGCCTTTCAACCCAAACCCCGGGTATCATTTCCTAGCATGTATTATATTTGCTGGAAACAACCGGGTTGCTTGGGTTATGGTGCCACCGGGACTCCATGTGCAGACCTCTCCCCAGAGTGCCTGTCTTGTCATCCCATCCCCCCTTTCTACAAATTGTCAAAGGGGTAAGGGCATGAGACACAGTGAAGAGCGGGCACACACACACACCCAATGTGTCTTTCCCCCTTGACATGTTTTGAGGCATGGAGCATGGTGGTGTGGTGTCCCTGTTGCCGGGCAACAGGAGGAGAAGTGTGGAGACAACAGGGGGCAGGACAAGTGCTCAGAGAAATGGCCAGTGAGAAGCTCTGCAGACATAGAGCTGCCACATTTCTGGCCTGATCTGAGCCATTCTCTGTATGGTTTTGGCAGCAGTCACAGCACCAAACCCAGGTTACAGCAGTGACAGAATTTGGATGACACGATGCTGCCTTCAAATGTCAGGTCGCGAAACTCACTACAAACCAAAGGTTCCGATTATGGTTTCAGCTCTAAAAGCTTGGGCCATTTTTGGGATGAAACAGCGGTTTCATGCATTTGGACGACCACAAAATGGAACCTCTGGCCCATTCATCTCCAGTTTGGTGTTATGTGCAAAGGCAGCCTTAGAGTCAAGTTGGATGAATAGATAATTTTTCACTTTCTTGAGGACTGGCTGCCATAACGTGAGAGCAGGATCTACCTAATAAGGAAATGTCTCCAGTAACAACATATTAATCTGGCCCGAGTTTCCTATATGCTTGACATGGATCATGACTGATATGCCCATCATTTGCACATACTTTTCTCCTTCCTCTCCAGGAACCTTCTGTACATTCTAGGGCAGAATTTATTCAACAGGGAGTTTTACTCAGAATGTGGTTTGATCTAGGATTCAGCCCCGGGATTACCCTTCAGTGTCAAGGCACAGTACTAGAACATGTGACGCAAGCAAGAGTAAAAAGAATGCTTTCCAGCATGCTTACTGTGCCTTTTGTATAGCCGTGCCCCATCTCTGGAAACTGGGGACAAGACTCCCAAATCAGAGATTGTGGCTTATGCTGGTTTGTTCACATATTTCTTTTAGAACTTAACTTCTGGTGATCACCACATGGCAAATTTGCAAAAAGGTGACAAGTGAGCATGGACAAATGTGGACATATGTTTGTCCCCTCCTGTGTAATTGGTGGCTGCTATCTTGCCCTGTGTTCATGATACTAAAGATTTGTGAAAGGGCTTTCAGATTGCAAGTTAGTATATCCTTGGAAATGATAAACATTTTTCATAATATGCTGAGTAGGGATGTGCGGAACTGGTTTGAAAGTATAAATATTATAAACAAACAAACAAACAAATAAGTAATTGGAGTGTTTGGAAAGAGGACCCTGGTCTGAGTTCGAATCGAACTTGGCCTGGATCGACTGGATCGATTGCCCTGCTTGTAAAGGGGACTCCAGTAAGGATTCTCCTTTATAAGCAAAGAGGGATGGTTGCCTTAAAAATGGGTTTGGGGGTGAGTACGAGGGCACCTTACTGGCTTTTGCAGCAGCAACTGTGGTGGCTCCATGGAAGCAGCGGTCCCTATTGGCACCACCAGCACTGCCCCCTGCACTGCCCCCAGCAGGCGGCCTGGTTCCAGCCTCTGCACATGTCATGTGTGGTGCAGTTGTGATGTAAATGTGCATGTATGGTGATGTCAATGGTGCGTGGAGGTCACACAAATAGCCTCTGGGCATGCAGTGCAGCGGGGAGTGCCAGCAAGGTCAAGAAGGGCCACCGTGGAGCCGCCCCCACCACAGCTGCCACTGTGAGAGTCAATAAAGTGCCCTCTCACCCCCACACCAGAACCCATTTTACAAGCAATGCCCATTTGCTTGTAAAGAGGAATCCTTACCGGATTCCCTTTTATGAGCAGGGCAATTGAACCGGGTTAAACTGGTTCGACCTGGTTTGAGAGCTTGAACCAAACTATCACTGGTTCTAATGAACCGGCTTGCGGTCTAGGCGGCTTGGATTGAATTCAGTTCAAACTCGAAACTGGACTGCTCGTGGCAGTTCCGTGCACACCCCTAATGCTGAGTCTGCAGTGTTACCACGCAGGAACCCTCTTGCCACCCCATACTGAGGTTATAAGTCGCCTTATGTCAATACTTCTACCTCAAAAATGATTCAGAGAATTGGCCCATGACAATCTTGCAGCATTGTTTCAGGATCCTTCATGTCTACAATTTCCAGCTTCATTTCCTTTCACAGCTGAGAAGTGCCAAGAGCCCCCATTTTGTCTTGCCCCCTCTAGCCTTCCAGCATTTATATAGCAATCTGCAGAAATTTTAAAATGAGAAGGTCAAAAGAGAAAGAAAATAATGAGGCTGTTCCTCTGAGTAGGTGACTGGCTGTATTCCATATTTCTGAACTGCATTGTCTTGCTCACACATTTTCTTTTTGCACAGCAGATTGAAAATAGCCAATGTTAACGTCGATTCCTGCTTTGCAGGAGAGTGCCTTTTCTTTGTTACTGCCATTTTGTGTAGTTGCAGATTATCTTTAAAATTAAATAGACAAATCTCATGTTCAGAAAAAAATTGATTTCCTGCTCATGTGGAAACTAAGTCTGGGTGTGAGCTTTTTTCCTCAATGATCCCCCCACCCTCGCCAGTCTTATCCTGGATAGCAATGTTTGCCCTTTTAAGTAAATTCACCTTTCAGGAAAAGACATTTCAGATAACAATGGGGCTGTGCCCGTGAGAAGCTAGACTGGCTGATAATTTCATTTTCATCTTTGACCTCTATCACCTCTTCTTGCTTTCTTTTAGGTTGACCTATCAAAGTGCATGACAAGATGACTAGCACCCTGATGCTAAGTGTTACTGCAGATGATTTTTTTTTTAAACTAATGCTGTCTTACTTTTTCAGGGTCAGGCAAACCGCGAAACATCATATTGGTGTAGCAGTTAATCTGTCCACCCTACAAGTTTTTTTAAAAAAACACAAGGAAGACACCATCATCCAGATGCAGTGGCTGACATCCATTCTAAGTTACTTAGTAGTACTACTCAGGAGTTACTCTAAAGGACCACTTAATTTCAACAGGTTTTAGAGTTACTCTAAAGGACCACTTAATTTCAATAATGTTCATATTCATCAAAATATCAGCCATGGGCTCCAATAGAAACGTAGGCTCTCGTGTGCTGTTGAGCTGCTCATGAGCAGGGCTGTCCCATCCTCCATTGTCAAGAAAGGAAATAGGTGCAGGAGCATATCCCGACACCGTCTTATAACAAGGAGCTCCATGCACACATCAGAACTCTACATGCATACGAAGATGCTCTTCTCACGACTGGTGAGAAGGACTAGCGGGCTACCTGCAGAGAAGGAGGGTTTTACTTACCTTCCCTGCAGACGCTCTTCTGCCACTCTTGCTGTCACTCCTGGTTTCAGGATGCCAAGACGTGCTGCCATGCACCACTCCACCCCCCAGAGCCCCAAAAATGCACCGAGCAAGTGTGCGGTGCATTACTGGGACCCCCCCTCCCCCCCGAGTGTGGCGGCTGCAGCTGCATGCTGCTATGACAAACACATGATCCAAAAAATGAGGCGACGGGAGTGCTCACTCCCTTAACCTCATTTAAGCAGGAGGCTTCGCAGGCGGGTTTGCTGCCAAGTAGCCACTGGGGTCACCTGCGATCCCCGTGGTTCACACGAGCATGCAAAATTGGGCTGGGCTCCCTTAGCCTGGTTTTTCATGCTCATGTGAATAGCCTCTGAAGCTGCTGTAGCTGTGTGCATATGTCTGAATTTAACTTCTAGTGAGAACCAGCATTATGACTGATTGAAGGGAAATCTGAAGAACTAGATACAATTACATGAAGCAAACTGAAGAAGGAGAAAGGGACACCCTTGCTAGACCCAGCCTGCTTTCAAAAGGATGGAGGGGTTTTCGTTCTGTTGATTTTAAAACAGCAACCATTAACACACAATCAAAATGCTCCCAACCCACAGTTAGAACTTTGCTTAGGCAACACATTGAGGTGGGTCTCACGATTGGTGAGACCTGCCATAACGGGGTTTGCGGGGAGAGCGGGCACTCTCCCCACAGACAATCCCTGCTGCAGCCCTGGGTGGCCGGATCGGCCTCCCACATGACTGCTGGCTCCGTCATGGAGCCAGCGGGGGCTGCGGGGATCGGGGGCTGCATGGCCACTGGAAGTTCCAGCATGCTCTGCAGGAGGGCACAGAGCATGCTGGAGACACCCCCAAGCAGAGAGGCTGCTTTCTAGCCTCCTGGTCAGGGGTCTCCTCATGAGTTGCCGTGGCGCCGAGTCGTGGCAAGGCAACACATGATCTGAAAGCCTGGGTTAGCGGAGCACTCGCTCTGCTAACCTGGGCTTAGGGGAGGGGTAGTTAAGCAGGTGACCCACTTAGGAGAAACCGAGTTCGCCTGCGAGCCCGGTGGTTCTCACGGTCTGGCAAAATCGGACTAGGCTCCCTTAGCCTGATTTTGGCAGACTGAGAGAATAGCCTCACTGCCTTGTTTATATGATGTTTCCCCAGGAACAGCCAGCCCTATAATCCATAAGTGGCCTTTGTTGTGATTAGTATCTGGTTCATGGAAAAGCTAGTGGCACTTACTGAGCTTGCCTAAGTAGCCAAGGACTGGACTTCTTCCCAAGGACTAGTACCTGCAGAAGCATGTTTACAATACAGTGACATTTCTAATGAATGCTCTTTGAAGTTCTGCAGGGGCTATTCTGCCTTTGGGAGAGATGTACTACTAATGTACATCTTTCAATGTACTACTAATACCAAGAGGTGACTCTAGGACAACAAGTATGGGGGAGACTGCAGAGAAAAGGGGGAACTGGCTATGTGGGCTTTCTTCTTGCATGAAGGACAGCCTGTTCAGACAGAGGGTTTAATACTGGCTGCACAAGAACAGGCACTAAGAACAAATGCAATACGAGCAAAAGTCGAAAAATCCTCAACAAACAGCAAGTGCCGCCTTTGTAAAGAAGCAGATGAAACAGTGGATCACCTAATCAGCTATTGTAAAAAGATCGCATAGACTGACTACAAACAAAGGCATGACAAGGTAGCAGGGATGATACACTGGAACATCTGCAAAAAATACAAGCTACCTGTAGTTAAAGATTGGTGGGACCATAAAATTGAAAAAGTTGAAGAAAATGAAGATGTAAAAATATTATGGGACTTCCGACTACAAACAGACAAACATCTGCCACACAATACACCAGATATAACTGTAGTCGAGAAGAAAGAAAAACAAGTCAAAATAATCGACATAGCAATACCAGGGGATAGCAGAATAGAAGAAAAAGCACTAGAAAAAATCACACAATACAAAGATCTACAAATTGAAATTGAAAGGCTGTGGCAGAAAAAGACCAAAATAATCCCAGTGGTAATTGGCGCCCTGGGTGCAGTCCCAAAAGACCTTGAAGAGCACCTCAACACCATAGGGGCCACAGAAATCACCATCAGCCAATTACAAAAAGCAGCTTTACTGGGAACAGCCTATATTCTGTGACGATATCTATAACCATTGACAATAAAATTCTGGCATCCCAGGTCCTTGGAAAGGACTCGATGTCTGGATAAAACAAACCAGTCAATAACACCTGTCTGACTGTGTAAACAAGAAATAATAATAATAATTCAATTTCTATACCGCCCTTCCAAAAATGGCTCAGGGTAGTTTACAAAGAGAAATAACAAATAAGATGGCTCCCTGTCCCCAAAAGGCTCACATTCTAAAAAGAAACATAAGACACACACCAGCAAGAGTCACTGGAAGTACTGTGCTGGGGGTGGATAGGGCCAGTTACTCTCCCCCTGCTAAATAAAGAGAATCACCACGGTAAAAGGTGCCTCTTTGCCCAGTTAGAAGGGGGGGAGCTTCCTCCTAAACTCTGGTTTCAGACAGCCTAGCCTGAAGTTCCGCATTCGGACATACTGAAGGCTGCTGTTAACCTTGGGTAGGAGCGGCAGAACTCACTACAACATGAGAGTTCAAATGGGAATTTAGAGAGCAAAACCTCAGGTCATTCTTCATGCAGGACTGGAGTCTCACATATTTGGAGATTCGGGTTTGGCAACCTCTGGCCCCTTCAACTTCGGTTTCGTGCGAGTGGGGCCATTATGTATCATATTGCAATAAGCTCAAGGGTGTTTTCTGGTCAACTTATTCTGCTTTTTTGGGAGGGGGGGCACATTAAAACTATGTTATATACTTTAAACCAGTTTAATTCTGGACTGCTTAATAATGCTGCCTACATTTTACATCACATTTAGTGTAGTGTTTTCAAAAGGGTTTTTTGAAAATAACCAGCATCATTGTGTACTGGCTTCTAGTGAGAAAAAAGGGAATCAGAGAAGACCTGAAGTCTCAGATCTCCAAAGCCCCAAAGATGATTTCTCATTCGAAAGACCTCAGATGGTGCTGATCTTCTAAGACAGGGGTAGGCAACCTCGGCTCTCCTGCTGTTGTTGGAGTACAACTCCCACCATCCCCAGCCATACCAGTTGTACGTTTTTGTGGCTGGGGATGATGGGAATTGTAGTTCAACAACAGCTAAAGAGCTAAGGTTGCCTACCCCTGTCCTAGGCGGTTCATGAAGAAATGGGCACAACCAACATGTTAGTCACAACTAGCTCCCATTGAAATCAATGAGACTTCACCTTATCATGGTTACGTCCAGTGTTCCCTATAGTAGTTCCCAAAGTAGTGAGCAAGGAGAGGTTTGTCCTGGGTGGCAGCACTGAGGCAGCATGCACACATAACATACACACACACCTCTCTCACACACTGCACCCATGCATACTCACTCTCACACACATTGATTTTTATTTTTTGTACAAATTTTGTACCTCCCCCCCCCGGGTAATCTGCCACTGCCTCCCATCCCACCCACCCCCAGCTCTGGAAGGAGACTTGAGGGGAAGCCACCACTGGGGGGGAGCCGCCGCCACCTCCCATCCTCCTCCCCCCACCCCAGGCCCCCAGCTCCTGTTTCCTTGTGGGCTGCCGGGGCAGGGAGCCACTGGTGGGGGGAGAGCCCCCTCCACCTTGCCCCCCTCCCTCCTCCTCTCCCCCTCCTCCTCCCTCCCTCCCCCCCTCACAAGATCTGCAGCTCGAACTGGAGGAGGAAGAGGCCTGGGGAGGGGGAGGTGGTGGCGGCAACCCAGCCAGGAAAGCTTGGCAATCTTCCCAGCTGGTTGGGCGGGGGGGGGTGGAATGGGGTGGCATGTGCAGCAGAGACTGCACTCACCAGAATCTTCTGCGCAGGGGGCTGGGATCTGGTGTGTGTGCATTTCCACATGCACACCTTAGAGGGAACAGCGGTTTTGTCCCATTCCATTGCTATCAATGGAACTTAATTGCCACTTGCTTTTGCTGGATTGTGCCCTGCATGGTTGGGGAAGCCTCATCTTATATCTTCATTGGTAAAAAAAATAGCAAAATTAATTTCAAGCAGTGAATTTGAGAATAAGAAGATATATTTATTCTGCTCTGATAGGGATTTAAAAAAAAAACACAACGATTATATGGATTTAAAGCTATATTAGGTTACAAGCATTCAAAGTCCAAATAGTGCAGAACTGTTAACATATTTACACGCCAAGACAAATACCAACTCAGCACAAACCATTACATTCTGTGTATGCAGGTGAAAATCTTAATCAATTTTTATCTTCTATTATGATCAGTCCCTGTGGACATGAGCTGAACTAAAGACATAAGGCAATCTGAAATGACAATTTGACTAAATCAACTGATTATTTGTTGACACTTTATATAATTAAGGGAACTTCCAGTATTCTTATTGTATTTATTTTAATTTTTCAGTATCATCCCTTTTCCAGATTTCTTCTACAGTGACTAGAATTGTACGAAGTTCTACTTCAGGCTGTAAACTGTAGCAGCTGCATTGTGTCAGAAGTAATACAAAAGATCAACAAATGTGGATCAATGCAGGGTTGTCCAATAAAACACATTCCTTTGCAATGTGCATATGAACATTTGAAGCTGTCTTACACTATGTCACAGCATAGTCACCCTAAGTGGCGCAGCTGCGAAATGCTTGACTAACAAGCAGAAGGCTGCCAGTTCAAATCCCTGCTGGTACTATATCGGGCAGCAGCGATATAGGAAGATGCTGAAAGGCATCATCTCAAACTGCGCGTGAGGAGGCAATGGTAAACTCCTTTCATCTACCAAAGAAAACCACAGGGCTCTGTGGGCGCCAGGAGTTGAAATCGACTTGACAGCACACTTTTATGTCATAGCATGGGTTGCCATTATAGCCACCTTGGACAGAAAGGTGAAGTATAGATATTTATAATTCATACCTAAAGTTTTGTAACAACTCTCTGAACATTTTGACAGAAGAAATCATATTGAGGTCGTTCTCATGATTGGATGGGCAGGGCAGTGGACAGGTGGTGGAGAAGGCTGCAGAAGCCCATCATCCCCACAGAAGGTCACCAAGGACTGTCTGGGCACATGTATCACATGCCCAGACAGTCCACCACTACCCCAGGGAGTGCAGGGGCTGGAATGTGTCATCCTGGCCCCTGGAAATCCCACAATGAACCGCGCAAGTGCAGGATCTCCCCAGTGATGGATGGGCGCCTGCCAGTGTGTCAGCACCAGCTCAAAGCAGCTGGCGCGGACACACGGTCAAATAAACACGGCTAAGGGAGCACTCGCTCACTTAACCCCGTTTAAGAGGCGGGCTCCCTAGCTGGGTTTGCTGTCGATGCACCACCAGGAGCTGGTCGGCGGCTCCCGTGGGTTCTCACAGGCAGCCAAGCCCAGGCTTAGTTGCCCTAGCCCAGTCTTGGCTGCCCGTGAGAACTGCCTCATTGAATCGTTACTTGCTCTGCTGCTTTAATGTTCTTACTTCCCAGCAGCATTACTCATAGGAGGACTGAACTGCATCAAATTCCACTTGATAGAAAAGGCTCCCTGAATTTGACTGAGAGACCAGACTCACAAGCACAAAGCTCTGCATGTAGAATGGAGTTCATAAAATGAGAGATCAATGACTGAAGGATATTTATATTTCCCTCTGTTTCTCTGCTCAGTCCTGTTTATCTTACATTCTAATTAGCGTTTTGCTTTTGGTGAATTCCCACCAGAAATTCAGCTTTTTTTTAACTTTCTTTCCTGTTAAGGAAACAATAATCTAACATCAAACCATCAAACACAATACAGAACAGATATAATTCCCTTTTATTTTGACAGCCTGATATCTTCTAGGTTTTGCTTTTTGCCCATCCAAGCAGCATAGGAGCCCCTTCAAGATGCTCTATGTTGAGCCTAGTAGACTGCATTTATTTATTGATTCATTTTTTCTAAAAAAAAAAAATGTTTGTCCTGATTCCTCTAAGATTTCAAGGTGTCTTACACAAATTCCAGAACCTGGTCTTGTATCTCTGGGTGGATGTAAAGAAGTCTGCAATTTTGTACTAGGTATAGCAGCCTGATGAAGAAACAATATGCATTCAGCAATTGCTGGAAGTAAAGTTATAGAAGATACCCTCTGCCTTTTATATGTATAGCTCTCAGCAGCCACTATTCAAACATGAGATGATTCATTGGATACCTACAGCTCAATTTGCAGATAACAGTTCTGAGGCTCAATTAGTTCAGAAAATATTTATAATTCCTTGGAGAAAGGCCCTGTATGAAGACACAATACATATTAATAATCGGTAGCATTCTTCCAATGCATTTCTTGATTACATTTTTATAGTGTGCACATCTTTTGGTAATTTTAAGTATTCATATTTAGGAACACAGGAAGCTGCCATATACTGAGTCTGGCCATTGGTCTATCTAGTTCAGTATTGTTTGCACAGACTGGCAGCGGCTTCTCCAAGGTTACAGGAAGGAGACTCTCTCAGCCCTATTTTGGAGATGCTGCCAGGGAGGGAACTTGGAACCTATTTGCTCTTCCCAGAGCAGTCCCATTCCCTAGGGGGAATATCTTGCAGTGCTCACATGTAGTTTCCCATTCAAATGCAAGCCAGGTGGACCTTGCTTAGCAAAAAGGGCAGTTCATGCTTGCTACCACAGGACTAGACTTCCTTCCCTATGAATATTGAGAGCTGGTTATTGAAATTTAATTTGAAAAGCTTTTTGTATGGCAGAAGGGAATATTTCTAGGATTTAACACCTAGAAGATTTGTAGACTTCTGGGATGCTGTACAAGGTTTCCCTTAATCCGAGTGGATATAAAGGAACACAATCCCTTCATTCAAGCTACCACACATAAGCCTCATTCAGACTTAGCTCCACAAACTGCTCGCAGTTACAGTGTCCTCCCGCCACTCACGGTGACAGTGGCATTCATCTGCAGAGGGACTCACTGTAACTGTACAGGAAGCTGTCCCCACAATTCCTTTGCAGACAACTGCCACTGTGACCATGAGCTGCTAAAAAGAGGGGATGAATGGCAGCGCGGGATGGGACTTCCTTGCTTTCAGCACTGTAACCACGAGGCTATTCCCATGGAATAGGAAGGGAGGAAGGGAGCCCAGACCACGTTTCTGCAGTCGTGGGCTGCCACGGGAGCCGCAAACCCCGCTGAATACCCCTCCCATTAAATGAGGTGAGTGGAGTGTGCTCTCCGCTAACACCCGGTTTCCCCAATCGTGAGACCCAACCGGGACCAGCTCCAACAAGCCTCTTAGCCTCGGGGTGTGTGTGTGTGTCTCTCCACAATGCCCCGTGCACTTGTGAGGGGCATTCTGGGACTTCCGGAGGCGAGGTGGCCCCTGATCCCCACCACCCTTACTGGCTCCCTGCTCGTGTGCGGGGAGAGTGGGCTAAGCCCGCTTTCCTTGCAAACCACCTCAAGGCGCTTCACTTTGCTCCGGTGAGGTGCCTCCATGAGTGGTTTTCAGGGGGAAATGTTTATGTACAGTGTGCGCATGTACAGATCTGTACATACAGGCTGCAATTTCCACATTATGTTCAGTGTATGTAAGGAGTAGACTTTCTATCTCGACTTTGAGAGGGTCTGTACTTAGGTACATTTTTTAATGAATGCATATACAGTATAGTCGTCCACACAAAAACATGCATGTACCCTGTAATATTTGAATAGGGCTGTGGTTTTAGCATGCCACAATAGTTTGAATACAGCTATGCCACAGTCATGTAAAAAAGACAACACAGTTGTGGAGAAAGGAATTCACTATATCCTTTGAGGTTACAAGAGAGCCTCCCTCCCATCTTGGTAACTTTGGCTTCCGAGCTAAGCAAGGCTGAGAGGAATCCTGAGCACAGACACACGTTTGATATCAAATGGGGGAGGTGAATCCAAGACTAGGTTTTTCCAAGTTCTTCGATGTTAGAAATGGGGGGGGGGTGTCACATTAAATTCAGAGTGCTTTTCCTTTGGGGTAAATACAGGTATAACCTGTGCTTAACTTCTACTTTTTAAGGGGGTCATCTTAAATTTAGAATCATCTGCTATCCGGTAAATATGGCATGTCGTGAAGTATTTGAAACTGGTGCAAAGCTACCTTGGAAAAGATGACACACCCAACCTGGAAATTCCTTGCATACTTAATGAGGCCAGAGTTCCAAGAAAGCAAGCCAGGGTTTCTTTAACAAAAGCATCTCTGGGAATTTGAGCAGGCACACCCCATCATGCAATCAAGCAGGAACGGAGCCAGCTGATTGGCAGCCTGTGTCCAACCCCGTTCGGCGGCAACCTCCGTGTTTGCCTGTGTGCATGATGTCACGTGCATGGGGGTGTGGCTCAGGCTCCAGAGGAGCCCATAGCAAACTCCCCCCTCCCATGCCCAGACCTCCAAGAGTGCGGGTGGACTATCTGCTAGTTATTTCAGGCAGTGCTGACTGCCTGATAGAATGTTTTTCCCTTCCTCTCCCTCTCTGGGGGGAGAGAAAGGGGAACACGTCCTATCAGCAGTCGACGCTGCTTGAAATGATGAGGGGAGAGCTTGCTCAGGCTCTCGGCAGCCCAGGTCACGCCTCCTTTGCGTGTGACATCACATGCAAAGTGGGTGTGGCCTGGGCTGCCAAGAGCCCAAACGAGCTCTCAGCACATCATTTCAGGCAGCGTTGACTGCCTGATAGGACATTTCTCCCTTTCTCTCCCTCCAGAGAGGGAGAGGAAGGGAAAAACATTCTATTGGGTAGTTGGCGCTGCCTCAGATAACTAGCAGATAGTTCTCCTGGGCTCTTGGTGGCCTGGGCATTGGAGGGGGGAGTTTGCCATGGGTTCCTCTGGAGCCCGAGCCACGGGGCTTTGGCAGTCTTTTCCATTGGCGAACCCGTTTGCCCAATGATGGCTCCGCCCCTGCAATCAAGGCCAGTGTCTAGGCAGCTAATTAGATTCAGCATGAAAAAGCCCTTTTGTTCTGGGATCCATCTGAATAACAGCTGTCCCATTCTAGATTATGTACTAGAACCTTCCCTTTGTATTTCTAAATTTTTCTGCCTTTGTAACTGTTCAGAGGGCAAAACCCTATAAAAAGCCTCTGCTCTCAATCCCCCCGCCCCGCCCATGCAAAGTCTTCTGTTGTGGCACACAGTGAGGCTATTCCCACGATTGCCTAAAAGCTGGCTAAGGGAGCCTAGCCCACTTTTGGCTGATCATGTGCTGCAACTTGTGGGGGCCGTGCAGCCACCGATCCCCGCAGCTCTGCCAGCTCCGTGATGGAGCCGGCATTCGAGTGGGTGGCCAATCCAGCTGCCCATGGCTGCCTTTGGATTGTCTGCGGGGAGAATGGGCTAAACGTGCACTCCCCTCAGACCTCCTTGCTTGCCTTTTAGCAAAATCATTGCTGCTGGGTCTCCTGAAATCTCCTCCAGGAAATGTCACCCCTTTTGGCATTGCACAGAAAACAGCAGATTGAAGACAGGCATTAAAGCTGCCTTCGATCCTCTCCTATCTTTTTCTCCATCTCTCCTCCTCTTCTTTCTGCCCATACCCCAATGCCTCTTCCTGCCAGTTTGCCAGAGTCTTTGCTCCCTCCTTCTCCTTATCTTGTCTCTGGAGTTGCTTTCACTCCCTACACAGCCACAGTTGTCAAATACCACATTTGACATTGCAGTGGTCCTGCACGAGTATCTAGGAAAGCTCCTGCATGGCGTGTGTGTGTGTGTGATGTTCTGTGGAGGGGAAAGACCCTGGAAGAATTCCATTCCACATTTGGAGATCTTGGCAGAACCCAGAACAGGCATTGGAGTGGAACCAATAAGCTCTCTAGCTGGTTGTGCTGAGGAAGAGATACTCTGCACATGCTCAAATAAATTGTCAATGCACCCATCCCAGGTGCATTTTGAAGTCAAAAGCTGGAACCAGAAGTAACAGCATCCACAACGATGGAGCACCGTGTCATTTACATCCCACTACAACACTGTCAAATATATGTGCAGCATCTTAACTACATCAAACTACTAGCTTAAAAGTACATAAGGAAATTATGTCACTAGCACTCTACCCCTTTTTTGCTTCCTACAGCTACAGCACCAGCTGCCGGTTGTAATCATCTTGCCCATCTCATATATGACATAAATGTAAAATACATCACACTACCACTGTTTTATGCTTCTAACAAATGAAATTAAAATCCAGCAGCAATCCCAAAAGAAATAGAGGCTGTCTGACAGCTAATGGGTTTTGTCAAAAGGACATGCCTTCCTGAAGCCCTGATCACACATTTTTCTTTCTTATTCAGAAAACTCCGAATGCTATTTTTCTTCTGTAGCAGAGAATTGGAAAAAACCAAAGGGGTATCAACTCTTTCTAAAATATGGATAGAGTTTGCATTCTAAGAGTCAAACCATATGAATCTCTGAGGCTATTCACACAAGCATGCAAAACCGGGTGAAGGGAGCCCAACCTGGTTTTGCACACTTGTGTGAACCACCAGAATCGCGCCCAGTCCCAGTGGCTACTCAGCGGCAAACTCACCTATGGAGTCTCCTTCTAAAATGAGGTTAAGGGAGCAAGTGCTGTCTTAACTTCATTTTGTTGATCATGTGTCTGCCACGGCTGCTTTGCAGCCGCAGCAGACACATTTTTTGGGGGGGAGGGGGATCCCAATAATGCACCACACAGCACATTAATGCACACTCATGCGGAGCATTATTTGGGCTCCGGGAGGCAGGGTGCATCCACCACTTGCCCACCTGCCTAGGGACTGCCAGCCGATCATCTGCAGGGAAGGTAAGCTTTAGCCTCCTTTGCCACAGACAGCCCTTGAGTTCTTCTCACTGATTGTGAGAAGAGCTCTTCTGTCTTTTTACAGGTTTTTATAAACCTATTTACAGACAAATAACAGATGGGTGGGGGAGTGACCTATATCAGAATTATGGTGTGTGTGTGTGTGTCTAAATCCTTGTGCTCATTTTTCTGATGAAAACCACACACACACTCAATGCTGCAATTTGCAAACACATTCTTCTTACTGGGGCAATAACAGCTGCTGGGATAATTTTTTATCAAGAAAGTAGTATTGGGGGAGAGGGATAACCCTTCTCCCCCAAGGCAGTTCAGACTGGGGATTTCTCCCCTGCATGCTGCTATGGGGGTGGAGAGCAGAGATGGAGGTGCATTCACATATGTCCATTGTCAAATCTAGGGGCTATTCTGATGATCTGCAAAAATCGGGCTAGGAGAGCCTAGCCCGATTTTTGCAGATCGTCAGAACCACTGGGCTCGGCTGCGAGCCTGGTGGTTCTAGAGCGGGTAACCCGCTCAAGAATCCCTGGCCCAAAACCAGGTTTGTGGAGCGAGCGGTCCACAAACCTGGTTTCAAAAATCGTGAGTAGCCGCGGTGCGGCTTCGCGCCGCACCTACTCTCGAGGAGACCCCCAGAGGGGAGGCGAAAAGCCGCCTTCTGACTCCAGGGGTCTCCCCAGCATGCCCTGTGTGCTCGCGCAGGGCAGGCTGTAGCTTGGTGGGGCCAATTGGCCCCCGCTCCCCCAGCCCCCACCGGCTCCGTCACGGAGCTGGCAATTGTGTGGGCGGCCGATCTGGCTGCCCAAGGCTCCCTCCCCGTTCGTGAGTGGGGAGAGCAGGCTTAGCCTGCTCTTCCCGCTCACCGCCACAAACCGGGTCTTACAGATCGTGAGACCCGGTCCCTAGTCTGGCCCTACATTGAAATATAGGGGGAGGTATATGGTACTGCCCTCTCATGAGTGTACATCTCAGAAGGCATGTGGTGAATCACCTGTTGAAAAACACACACCCACCCACTGTCAGAATCTACCTGCAAGGAGAAGATGTAGTTAGATGTCTTTTCTGTGCTATGTAAGCTTTCAGGAGCTGGAAACATTTTATGTAGAAGCTTTTTCTCCCAAATAAGTGATTCTCCTATTTGCATTTGGAGTTGGCACAGTCCTGCAAGAGCACTATACCAGCACATTTAAATCGTCTCTAGCAGATGGTGGATAAAGTTCTGAATCCATCTGTCTTTCCATGACAGAAATTAGAAGCTTGATATATATATATTCTGGATATCTTCTAATTGCATGTGTTCTTTAAGATATGCAAGCTGCATAAAAACAATCCACGATGAAACAAACAAAATATCAGGTTCAAATGCAGATTGACTTAATCAAGTAAAGGCAAGATTTTAAGTTTGTTATCAAAACAATGCTCCTTTTATTTGTGATAATTTCAATGCAATATTTTGAAAGTGCAAAGAGCTTGCCTCTTTGCAAATTATCTCTTCTTCCCTCACAACACTTTTGGGAACCGGAGCGTTTTTTTAAGAAGTCTTAAAATACACCTTTTTAAGGCGGCTTTTTACTGCTCCATTTTTTTTGTTATATCTGGTAGGTTCTTTAGCTTTTTATAATTTTCAGTTTGAACCTAATAATGATTGTGGTTTTTAATCTGAAAACTTTTTTTTGTTTAATTTAGTTAATTTTATTACTTTTATTATATCTTGAGGCTATTCCCACGATCAGGAGAAATCAGGCTAGGGGAGCCTAGCCCGATTTCTCCTGACCGTGAGAACCACCGGGCTCACAGGCAAGCCTGGTGGCCTCCAGGCTGTTAACCCACCAAACTACCCCTCCCCTTAAACTGGGTTTGTGGAGCAAGCGCTCCGCAAACCCGTTTTTAAAAATTGTGAGTAGTCGCGGCGCAGCTCCACTCCATGGCTACTTACGAGGAGACCCCCAACTGGGAGGCTGAAAAGCAGCCTCCCAGCTCGGGGGTCTCTCCAGCATGCCCTGCGTGCTTGCACGGGGCATGCTAGAGCTTCTGGGGGCTGCGTGGCCCCCAAACTCCCCAGCCCCTGCCGGCTCCGTGATGGAGCCGGCAGTCATGTGGGCGGTCAGCCGCCCAGGGCTGCCGTCCTGCTTGTGTGCAGGGAGAGGAGGCTAAGCCCACTCTCCCCGCTAACCCCGCTAACCAATCATGAGAAGAGCCTCCTTGTGTCTATCTTATTGTTGTGAGCTGCCCTGAGCAGTAGTGCACTGGCGGGGCGGGGTATAAATATTTTCAATCAATCAATCAATAATAAAACTAGAATATTAATGACTGCCATTTTGCAGACAAATCTGAGAATAAAAGACAATCCAGGACCAAGCTCTCCAAAGAGCTGATGAACTGAAGTTTTCCTTATTCATGTACCAACATTGTTTCCATTGTTGTTGTGTGTTTTTTTTAAAAAAATGGCTGCCGCACATGCACAAATGGCCTCTGCGAGGCCCTGGGCCATGCCAGGCCTCGCAGAGGCCATTTGTGCACATGCAGCGGCAGGTAAAATGTCTGCCCCTAAAAGCAGTAAACGGGGTCACAGCAGTGATTACTGAGGCCGGTGGGGGGAGGGGGAACCTTTGTGGACCCCCCACTGTGGCCTTTAGGAAGCCCCCCGAAGGGGCTAGAGGTAAAGATTTTTTAATTTTTTAAAAAAATCGCAAACTGGCGGGGGGGGGTTCGGTCCCGTTCCAGACAGAACCGGCGGGGGGGGGGAGGTTGGTTTGAGCCTGAACCATCAAACCCCCAAACCGAATCCCCAAACCCCCAAACCAGTTCGCACATACCTAGTGGCAGTGTGATCCCACCTAATGATTATTCAGCAGTGAATAAGGACACAAGAGGAAGCAGGTAATTTGTGTTCACTTTAAATCTGTGCCTCAGTTTCCCCCCCTTAGAGAAACACACACACATACAAACAAAAATGATCATTAAAAATAAATGCTTTAACAACCATGTCCCAAACTACAGATTCCTTTCCCAGAAATTCCCCATAAACTTCACAGTTCTCCTTGCTTGATTTAATTTCCTACAGGATGGTGTTATCAGCAAAATAGTGGTAGGCCTTAAGCCAATCTGACTTAAATAGGCCTTAACCCTCTAAATCGCACCTTTCAACCCTATATAGGGACTCATACTCTGCTGTATGACCCACCTAGAGAACAAAAGCCCCCCAATTCTTGCAACGCCAATTCTTTATCAGGAGCCCTTATATCTTTTCTCCCTCCTTCCTCTAGGCAGGCCTTGAGCTGCAGCCCTCCCCCCACCTCTCCAGGGCCTGTTCTCTGACTACAGTAGAGCTCTGAGGTCTTCTGGCCTTGGCTCTTCTTCCTCTTTTAATAATGTTGTGGCATGTTTTAATGAGACTTAGTGTCTGTCTCTTTTCCTTCAGTCTAGAAAGTAGTATATTTTAAAAGTTGTACACCAGTGACATAGTCTCTGAGCATAGACGGAGTAGATTTCTTCCCTTTAAGCCTCAACCCTCCACTTAAAGAGCCCCTGGTGGCGCAGTGGTAAAACTGCCACCCTGTAACCAGAAGGTTGCAAGTTCAATCCTGACCAGGGGCTCAAGGTTGACTCAGCCTTCCATCCTTCTGAGGTCAGTAAAATGAGTACCCAGAATGTTGGGGGCAATATGCTAAATCATTGTAAACCGCTTAGAGAGCTTCCAGCTATAGAGCGGTATATAAATGTAAGTGCTATTGCTATTGCTATTAATGCTTAGTGGCTGATGGGATAATGGCTTACTCAAAGTAGTCTCCTAGAAATTAAATGGACATCAGGCATTTCTTTACATACTGTATTCTTTTAATTTCCGTTAGATAACTGAATAATGTTCCTCATTATGTCAGTTGCTATCTCTTTCTTGCTGTGTTCTCTACAAAGTAGGAGAGGATGGATTATTGGCATTTTTGTTTTAAATCTCCTAACAGATCTTATGCCCTGTGAGATGCATGCTATGGCTAATATCAGATTCTTTGAGAACAATCTGTGTGCTGGGTGGGGTTCTGGTGGGTTTAGCATGCAGGATTTTTTTACATTGTTTCCCACTCACATTCTTCAAAGGACCTTTCCTTCATTCTCTCCTTCTCCAAGGCCATTTTTCAGGGATTGTTTAATTGTTCCCTCATCATATGGAAGCACATCCCACTGACTTTAATCAAGTTTACTTCCTTCTAGGTGTGCACATAGAATACAGATTCACTTATCAAAATGCTGCTGGAGGAGGCATGTGTATTCAGTCCAGCATCCTCTTTCTCACAGCGCTCAGCTACCAGAAATCATTCCCACCCAGTGCCAACAAACCATCATTGTATGTAAACTGCTCTTGAACGTGGAGGTTCTAAATGAGATCCAAACCTCCTGGGAATATGGAGGCTTCGTTTCTTAGGTATGGCCAGGTGAAGCTTCCATATTCACTGGAAGTTTGGCTCTGATGTAGAACCTCCATGTAGAACCTCCACAGTCTACACCAGAATGATGGCTTCTTGGTGCTGGGTGGGAATGGTTTTTAGGATTTCCTTGAGGTTCTCCCTTCAGAACTTTCTAGCATGGGGTCCTTGTCGCAATGCTATATATTTTTACTCAGAAGTAAGCCCAAGAGAAATAAATTGGATCCCCCCCACTCAGAAAGGTCCCCCCCCATGCTTTGCTGAGGGACTGGGAGAAAGGTGGGGGAGAACCCACATTCTTGCCTAGGATCTCTGCTAGTCCTCATTCCTGTGTGTGTTTACTCAGAAGTAAGCAGCAGAGGACTCAATGGACTTACTTTCTAGGAATTTATTCCAAGCTTTGCTGAGGGCCTCTGCTTCCTGCTTTAGTGGAGGTGTTCGAAAGGGGGAAGAGGAAGAAAATAAATGCCCATGAAAGGAAAGGGAGGGGGAGGAGGAATGGCTGTTTAACTATATAAGTGCCAGAGTGCTCATAGATTGTCCTTATCAGGCACCTGTGTCCAGAACCAGGAAGTCACTCACTGGAAATTTCCAGGATTTGCCCCTCCCAACTTTGGCTTCAGAATTCTCAGTGGGCAGACTCAGTTATGTTCTTTGTTAATTTTCCCTTAGTTATTTTCCATTATTATGGGGATTTCAAACAGTCGTTATTCAAAATTCACTAGACTGATGTGATTGCAAAAGG
This sequence comes from Hemicordylus capensis, assembly GCF_027244095.1. NCBI lineage: Eukaryota > Metazoa > Chordata > Lepidosauria > Squamata > Cordylidae > Hemicordylus > Hemicordylus capensis. The sequence goes on along the minus strand of NC_069657.1, from coordinate 298,919,776 downwards.
CACTAGTAAACCAGCAAAAGGCACCAGTCCCATATGGACCTGAATTTTGGGGGAATGCTAAAAAGCCATCAAACATTTAAAAATATGCATTATCGGTGGTGAAAAAGTTGCCAGCACTTTGAAACCTCTTTTTAGGAGCTAAAAATGTAAATTGTTGTGTTGCAGCAGTATCTCAGCCATTTTGCAACGGATGTGCACCAAATTTGGAGGGGTGGTGTCTGTGGCCCCATAGTTGATTTGTGCACAATTCCAGATGGATTGGGTGGATACTTTGGACTCTATAAGCAATAGAATGTTTGGGGCTTATAATGGCAGAATGTTGAAAACTCTTAAACTATTGTGGCACGACTGTGCCAGCATAATATAGAGTGGAGCAATGCACCAGCTAGGGGCAGGATACGTGTGCCCCACTTTGAATTGTGGTGGGCAGGTTGTTTTTATCTGAACCAGTAGTAGCTGGTGTGGGCACCACCGATGGGGTGGCACAAGGCACGTTTAAGCTCTGAGTTCCATGGAGCTGATCCCCTGCAGGTGGTCAGGTGAGTGACGGAGAAGATCCCCCACTGCAGGGAGTGCTGGATGGCGTGCTGCAGCTCAGAGCAGCTTGCAGTTGCTGCCAGTGCAGATGTAAGCACCTTCTAATTTATGCTTAAAGGTGCCTTTAACTGCCTGCCCCTGGTGGTGTCCGTACTGGCCAGGACATTGTGGACATTCTACCTTTGTGTGTTGGCAAGTGGTTTCTAAAAGAATTCTCAGCACCTCACCAAACCAAAATTCCCAGAACTTTTTGGGGGCCATAAAACCTATATAAATTTGTACTGTAGATGTGCTCTAAGCATAAACTCAGGAAATGTAGGCAACTGTTCTATTCCTTAGCCATTTTGACATCCTGCAACATAACCAAACAACAGGGAGATATAAAATAGGAAATATCATGGATTCTAAGCAATGCTACTGTATTGTTCGGTGGTTTTCTTAGTCCAAAATTCTTGACTCTATAAAACTTGAATTATTGCTCCCAGCTGAAATCAGTGCGAGAGGCTGAAGAGAGTTACTGTTTCTGAAGAATGCCTTACACTTGATTAACAAGCTGCGCTTGTTCATGCTCCAAGTTGCACGCTTGCCTGATGCTCTGACTTAGGGCCAGATGTTGCTGACAGACTAATTTAGAACGTTGTGCTGACTCAGAGTTCCCTATCCAAATCGAGAGATAGTTATGTCTTTATTATGGCAAATGATTTCTCAGGACAATTGTGGATTCAGCAGTCCCCTCCCTCTTTTACAGTTCCTCTGAACTGACATTTCATGGCCAGATGCTTAGTTACGCCTAGGCTGAAGGAATAAAAAGCACGTGTGAGAGAAAACCGGGAGGGCTGCATTTTACATACAGTTCTAATATACGCTGAGATTATAGATTCAGCAGAACAAAACAGGAGAAAAACTTGAAACAGAATTACAGTCTTGTGGAAGAACTAATGAAGGACAGCTACAAGAAGTTCAGTCAGAGACATGAACAGCCTGGAGTAACGATTCATTTGGACTTGTATCGGTCAAAGTGTTAGAATGAATGATAATAGAAAACTCTTTCTTTGCCAAAGGATTACGTTAGAGGAAATATAACATTCTGTCGAGCTGGAATCGATTTTCTAACTGGCTTGTACTGAAAACTGTTCCAAACAGTGGTTTGGAGGTACACAGCGATAGCTGACCTGCATCCTGCGGACCCCTCCAAGGCATTCCTAACACCTCAAAAACCTGTAAACAGATAATCTCTTATTGATAAAAATGTCAGGAAAGCATCTTCTTTTTCCTTTGCAACATGTTCTGAACTTGTAAATAGTTTAAAGGTCTGATAACTTGTGACTCTTTAGGAATAATAATTCCTTTGTGGACAGGTCCTCTTATAAATCAGCAATGGGCATAAGAATAGGAAGAAAGAGAGGAATACATTGAAAATTTCGCAATGGAGAAATAAGCAGTGGAGTCCCACAGGGCTGTTTCCAGCTTTGTTTCACCATGGGAAGGGCAGTTGTGCATTCACACATCGGGCGGATTTACTTTGACGTCTCGGTGAGATATTGGGGAGCACTCTATACATGATTTGGGTTTCCCCTGTGCATTGGAGCTTAGCCTGCATTATTTCTGCACTAAAAAATTCCACTTTTTACAACGGCTTTTTAGAATACTTTGATATATCCAATATACACCAATTTTTCTTCTGGGATATATGGAGGGGCCATGCTGATAGAACGCCTTTTCCTAAAGCGTTACTTTTTAAATTTCTTTAAAAAAAAAAATCCCTGGTGATCTTGCAGAACATTGTTCTATGCACTGCACAGTGCATTTTGTTTTCCTCTTTTAATAAAATGTATCTCTTGTTTTTCCTTTTGAAAATCCTCTTGACTCTATTTGACTCCCAGTGGTCCTTTATGGTGAACATAAGAACATAAGTAGGCTTTTCTTAAACCTTCACTTTACCCTTTTTCCTTTTAAAATTATTTTCTTGGTGATCTTGTGGAACTTCGTATGCACCTGCACCCACATGGGGCGGTTGTATATGATGTTCTGCAAGATCATCACGCAAATATTTAAAAATAGCAAAAAGCAAAGCTTTAAGAAAAGCCTACTTATATTCATATGTTCACCATAAAGGACCACTGGGTGGTACACCCTACATGGATTTGAATGGTGTACGGAAAAGTTTAGAAAGAACTGACAGGAACCCTATTAAAGCAGCACTATGAGAATGACCCCCAGGTTTCTTTGAATTATCTTTATTGCACTTATATGTGGCTAATATAATACCCCATAACTCACTCTACTTTACCCATCTTAATTCCGTGGTTAAGTCCGTTGTCTGGGAAAGGCCCAGGTAACTGTAGTGGGACCAATGCTTTTTTAATTTGTTCATAAACAATCTGGTGTGTGGTTGAGCAGTGAGGTGGCCAAGGTTGGAGATGATATGGAATTATTCAGGATGGTGAAAAGCAAAACAGATTGCAAAGAGCTCCAAAAAGATTTCTCCAAACTGGATAAATGGGAAACAAAATGGCAGATGCAATTCAGTGGAAATAAGTGCAAAGTGATGCACACTAGGGCAAGATTTTCCAGCTTAACATACAACTGATGGGCTCTGAGCTAGTGGTAGGTAATCAGGAAAAAGACTGTGGGATCATTGTCAATATTTTATTTTAACCAATGTTTTAACTTCTCTGTTGTCATTTATCTGTTTTAATTAATGTTTTAACTTTTCTGGTTTTTGTTGTAAACCGCCCAGAGACGTAGGTTTTGGGCAGTATAAAAATATGTTATAAATAAATAAATATACTAACTGAGAGGCTAGCTAAATTTCTGTCTACATTTAAATAAGAGAGAGTTAGCCACCTTGAATGTTGAGTAAATTATAGAGTGCTGAGTCAAAAAATCTCCTGAAGAATGTTTTGTCTTGAATTGATCGGAAAAAATGTAGAGAGGGAAATAAAATCAGGGGGCAATTTTGAACGAAGTCCAGAGACCTTGGGGATATTTCTAAGGCAACTTACCATTGGTTGGCAGCTGTTCATTTGCATTATAGTATTGAAAATGAGATGTGCACACAGAAGTGGAGATTAAATGCCCGATCCCTTGAAAACTTCCTGTATGCAAATCATGAGATCTCAGTGCCATCCCATGACACTGATCCACAGTGATGGTGGAAATAATTCAGAGGAAGACGAATAATAGTTACATTAGTTCTTAAAACAACAACAAAAAACCCCCCTCTACCTCCTTGTACCTTTCATTGTACCTTTATTAGCCCCTGCTAACTTGGCAAAGTTAGCAAAGTTATACCCCTGCTAACTTGGCAAAGAGGCACTTTTTAATGTGGCGATTCTCTTTATTTAATAGGGGGAGAGTAACTGGCCCTATCCACCCCCAGCACAGTACCTCCAGTGACCGTTGCTGGTCTCTATCATGTTTCATTTTAGATTGTGAGCCCTTTGGGGACAGGGATCCATCTTATTTATTATTTCTCTGTGTAAACCACCCTGAGCCATAGTTGGAAGGGTGGTATAGACATCAAATAAATAAATAAATAAATACTTACTTACTTACTTACTTAAATTGGTATAGCATTACCTCCATATACATTTCGTTTGGGTTTGAAGTATGAGGGTGGAATAGGAAGTTTGTGTTGAAGTTTTCTGAAGGTTGCATATTAATTGTTTTCAATGTTTTCATAAGTGATAAAAATAAAAAATATATAAAATGTGTATTTCTGTAGCAAAAAATAAATAAATCATTTATTTGTATAGGTATTTTATATAGTTATATCCCACCCCTCCAGTGTAATACTGCTTGGGGTGGCTCACAAAATTAGCAAAACACTATAAAATAATACAAGTTTAATAAAATTAATAAAAGCTAAAAGCAGACCTAGCTAAAACCAAAATTAAAAGCTGAAAGTTAGAAAGTTAAAAGTCCACTAAATATAAGCTGTATTTGACTTTATTGCTAAGAGAATTCATTATTTTCAAAAATGATTTTTGTATATCCAGACCAGTACAGTAGAAGCTCTCTGCCCACTCCTCCCCTCCCCTTTACTCTTCATGAACATTCCAGCTAATCTGAACATCTATATATATATATTTCTCCTGGGTGTGCCAGGGAAAAATGCATCCCGGCAGCCCAACTGATTGGCTGGGCTGTGGGGGCGCCTGATTGGCTGGCGCACCCAGGAGAATTAACGCCTGGCCCAGCCATGGATGTTAAGGTGGCACTCGGCCCGCTAGCGGCGGCGGCCGCGGTGGGGGGGCTCAGTCCGCTGGCGGCGGCAGCCGTGGCGGTGGCACTCGGCCCGCTGGCAGTGGCGGCTGTAGCTGGGGGACTCGGCCCGCTGGCTGCGGCGGCCGTGGTGGCCGCACTCGGCCCCGCTGGAGACGGGGGGTGGAGAGAGAGAGGTGGCCGGCCCCAAATGCAGGGAGAATCTCTAGGTTGGAATCCAGCAACACAGAATGACAAAGAGGTGAGTCTCAAGATCAGTGAGACCCACCTTAAGGGGGTTTGTGGGGAGAGCGGGCTTAGCCGGGGTTGTGGGGATCAGGGGCTGTGCAGTCCACGGAAATTCCAGGTTGCCCTGCGTGAGTGCACGGGGCATGCTGGAGAGGCCCCTGAGCCTGGGGCCTTGTATTTCCGTGGCACAGAGCCACACTTCAGCAAAACATGATAAAAAAGCCGAGGTTAATGGAGCTCTTGCTCCATTAACCTTGGCTAAGGGGAGGGGTACTTTGGGAGGTTTGTTGCTGGGAGCTGCATAGCTCCTGTTGCAGCACACGATCAGCCAAAATCGGGATAGGCTCCCTTAGCCTGATTCTGGCCAATTTTGAGAATAGCCTCTAAGAGCATTACACTGTCAAGAAGCACATGAGAAACGATGTTGCATAGTGGCTGAGCTATGAATACTACTTACCTAGCAGGGTTATCATAAGGATAAAACAAAATACAGCATGTGGAGCACTTTGAATGCTCAAAAACGCTATACAACTGTTAAGTACTATTATTAGGATCGGCTTGTCACTGTGGAAAGAGAGTGAAATCATCTGCCAAGTGTAGGCTTGAACATATTCCCCCTCCCAATAAAGCACTCTTGACACCTCCCTCCCTCCACAGCTACCACATGAGATAAGTTTTCATCTTGCTTCTGCAATTTTTCTTTATAGGCCATGCCTCCTTGGCTTTCTGACCCATGACTCTTCCACTGCAAAACCGTCATTTCTATAATGTGGATACCCACACGTTACATGTAGTTGTCTTGAAGACATTTGCCTGTGAACAATATTTAGGGCTGAGAGTGGGAAATGTTACAATCTACCAGAAGCAGATTAAATTCTCCTACAGGTAGATGGTACAATTGCTTCCCAGCTCTTCATGCAAAATCCTCAAGTTTCAAGCTCCAATATCAGGACTGAGAAAGTTACATGGAAAGGCACAGTTACAGCGGCAGCATTTGCACATAGGACGAAACCGGAGGTCCCTTCACGTCTGGATTTGGAAACTGTACATCTGAATGTGGGCAACCAGAGTTTAGTGAAAAAATGGACCTGTGCTTTCCCTCCCCAGACTCTAATTTATCATTAGGTTCTGCCACTTTTGACTCCAGTTTAGCAGTGCTAGCATTACATCTGAACTCTGGCACCACAGTTTCCCCCTTCTACAACCGGAGTTGAAGGAGGAAGCCCCTCTCTTGCTTCAGCTGACATTGGCTGCTGGGGCTGTCCTTCATAAAAGAAGGACAGCCCCAGCATCCAATTCGCCCCTGCAGTCCCTCCCCCCGCAGTCCCAAAGGGAGTTGTAGTCAACATCTGGGAATCCCTGTTGCAAGGAATACTGGTACTTAGGTTAATTGAGGAATTTGATACCCTATGAATATCATGCAGAGCTCTTTGTCAGACCCAGAATCTGTATAATTTCTTACACGTCTTAACTAAATAGGTATCCCATAGCAAACCTTTAACTGAATATTACCTTTAACTGAATACTACCTGAAGATATATCACAGAGGGTCACTTTGATGCAATCCACCAAAGTCTCATTAAATTCAAGGGGGATGCATATAGGCAAACTTTTGTTCACCAGAACTGCATTGCTGACACTTAAAAACTAGTCTTGAATCTCCTTCCCACCAGCTCACTTTCTGCCTAAGTATCAATGCATTCAAGAATGCCTTCTGCCTCCCACACAGATGGATGAATAAAGTTTGTATTCAGATTCATCTGGCTTCTGTGCTGCTGAATGTGTAGGGAGATTTTACTGGCATCTGGAAATAGCAGTAAATCAGAGCAGGGCCAAAACACAAGACAGATTTATCAAGTGCGAGCACCATATGACACAGGAATTATGACCGGCTTTAGTTTCCCCCATAATAGGTAGCACAGTCGGTTTTGACATTTGTTACATTACAAGTTAATTAGGGCTCGGAGAGCAGTTCTCACGGCAGTACAGATTGCAGGAACATTATAAACTGAGAAATATGGAAAATAATCTCTCCTGACCTATTACAACAGTTAGTGGCCTCTTTAACAAACCCTGGTGTGGGTGGCCAAAGACCTTGGACAATCTGTTCAGAGAAAGGAGATTTCTTCCCCAGTTTCTATAGCTCACACTTTATTAGCAGTTAAAGAACCACACCTCTTGGGCATTTCTGGAACTGCTACTGCAAGTTTCTGTTACAAGTAGCCGGAGATATTGCAACTAAAATATCCACCGCAGAAGTTAAAGCCTCATTATTGAATATATTCATATTTACTTTGCAAATGAGCAATGGACTTTGAGAGCATTTGTTCCTTTTTAAAAACCTCGTAACAACTAGAAATACAGATGGTCTTGGGAGATGAATAGCTCACCACCCTCTCTAGAGTAGTTGCAAGTCCCCTCTGCTGGCTTTTTTGGATACTAAAATAAGCTCTAGTCATCTTTATGGGCTTCATGGGCCAGTACGCACATTATGGAGGAAGCAATAGGGGGCCCTTAATTATTTCTCCAGCTACACCTTGTAACTTAGGCCACATTGCATATAACATGAAACTGGAGGTTGCCGAACCCAGGGTGAATTTTTCAAACCGTTTGTACAACCGCAGTCCAGCAACCTTCGTATTGAGGGCAAGGGAGACCCTCCCTCTTCCTGGTCCACCGAGGCCACATCCCAGCAAGCTCCATAGCACTTGTGTCACCAGACTGGGGCAAGGTGTCAGGATGTATCCAGGGCGGCAGTCATTGGCCATGATCTTCAAGGGGGCATGCCCAGCATGACTGTGATTTTTTGGAATGGTCAGTCCACCCTTGCCCTGCTAACTGGGCAAAAGAGGCGCCTTTTACCGTGGTGATTCTCTTTATTTAACAGTGGGAGAGTAACTGGCCCTATCCACCCCAAGCACAGTACTTCCAGTGACTGTCGCTGGTGTCTATCTTATGTTTCTTTTAGATTGTGAGCCCTTTGGGGACAGGGATCCATCTTATTTATGTATCATTTGTCTGTGTAAACCACCCTGAGCCATTTTTGGAAGGGCGGTATAGAAATCGAATGAATGAATGAATGAATAGGTTGGCAGACGGGCACACGCATGCTCGCAACTTCCGGCCACTTCTGGCCGACGGGGGGAACGGGGCGGCAGGGAGGAACGCTGCCGCCCCGAGGGGCTTGAAATTTACAGAGCGCCGGCGGGGGAAACGCGGCGGGGGGGGTTGAGTACACCCTCCCCCACCCTTAAAGTACTACCCCCGCCGGTGCCGAAGACCATTTGTGCACATCCCTAGTGCTGAGGGGCACTATTTTCCTGTTGCTTGGGAAAGGGAAGAGACCATGATGACTTCCTAGGAGGGGATATGTATATGAAGGAGTGCAAAGGATCCTGGGGTCTGGCCCGATGTGACCAAGGATGCTCTTGCAATGGCCTACCCCAGAAAAGCAGTCAGTGGAGACCAGACCACACTCCTGCCCCCACGGTGGCTGGCAAGCAGCAGATTAGCACTCTCATGAGAGGGCCAGTCTACTAGGAAGGACCTTAGGCTTACCATCATTCAGTCTTCCATCGGACTGCATGCTCATGAGTTGAGCTAGCAAAAAAGGGGAGGCCCACTTGTGTGAGGCCCCCATCCTATCTGGGTAATGATATAAATTTTGCGCAGAGTCTGCCCTATATCCAGGGAAGCCCTTTATGCACCCAAAGGAGATTTTGCCTTTCCATGTGACCAGGTGTAGCCAGCTGGGCAGACACCGGGACCAGGGATAGACCTTTACTCTCATTGAAATTTCTTGGGTTCAGATCGGCATTGCACCATATACAGATCTGCCACTGCGGGGAATTGCAGGAGAGGGGAGCCCCAGTTGTCTGTGACACCAGGAGAGTGGGGTTGCCATTCCAGGCAAAAATTAAGATGGACATGTTTAAATGGGTGGACAGGTTGGCAGAAGGCACATTTAGACTGCTTCTTGGCAGCAGAGACAGGGAGAGATCTTGCCGGGGTACCCGTCCTCATGGCATGCTTGTATAGAGCAACCTGGCTGGGCAGGATCTGCTGTCCGGCCCACATGCGTTTCTCCATGGCCTGACACTCTCATGAGAGAGCAGGCCATGGGAGAAGGGATGTCATCACACATTATTAGCTATTCTTCTTGACAAACCTGTCCCTGTGAGTGGTGACAGGGTATCCCCATGGCCTTACACTCTCATGATTGAGTGGTCCGCTCAGCAACAGCATCTATTGTCATCACAGAGGAGGAATCTCCCTTGTCACTGTTGGCAATGCTGATTCTGCTGCCCAGCCCTTCTAATGAGTAAGCCTAGGGACCACAGGTGTTCCCACAAGGGGGAGCTGGGCCCCCCTTCCCCAACATTATTGTGCAGAAAACAAAGGTATTCAAGTATCCTTGGTTGGGGCTGCCCTTTAAACCTAACTCCTGGTATCGCTGCCCAGCCACATCTTCCCATCCCGGTGATCTAATAGGGTTGCCCTGTTTATATTGCCACTGTGACTGCATGTGCTTGTGAACATACATCTGGATCACTTCATTTTCGGAGAGCTAAGCACGTGATGCCCATCTTGCCATCCTGTCCCCTTTCTCTCATGACTGCTGGGGGGCAGAATGGGAAGAGGGTATGCCCCTGTGTGACTTTCCCATTTGACAGGCTTGAAAGCTTGGGATGGGATGTAGCAGTGTCCCTGTTGCCGGGCAACTGCTTTATTGGATCAGAGATGGGGTGGGGCAAGTGCTTGGAGAGGTGGCCAGTGAGAAGCACTGCAGGCATGGAGCAGGTGTGATCCTGGGTGGGTCTGGGCCGCCCTCTCTATGACTGCAGTTCCAGAAACTGCAGAAAACCATGGTTATGGTTGGTCCATGTTCGGACATAATGCTGCCGCCAAAAAACCTCAGCTTATGGTGGTAAAACCCACTACAAACAGAAGGTTCAAACTGGAGTTTGGCAAGGCAAACCACAGGTCGCTTTTTGCCGTGAAACTGCGGTTACACGCATTCGGACATTCACAAATTAAAACTTCTGCCCCGTTTAACTGTGGTTTCACATTATGTGTGAATATGACCTTTGTATGCATTTTAGCCAAACCACGACTCCCATAGCCTGCTAAAACAGTATCCGAGGGGACTGGAACCCCTCTAATTCAAGCACTGCTTCAGACCCTTCCTTATATATCTCAGCCCCATCTCTCAAGTGAACTCTGTCTAGGCTTGTCAGCTTCTTTACTAGTTTGCCTCCTGTGCCTTTAATTATTATTTTATTATTAATTATTTAGCATATTTGTATACCGCCCACTACCCAAGTCTCTAGGCAGTTTACAACATTAAAACAAAACAATTACAGTGGGACCTGCACAGCTTTTTCTACCAGCTCTTTCTATGTCAGGAAAAGCTTAACCTGCTAACAATTCTGGATGTCAGGCTTCTCTTAAAGCCCCCAGGATGGGCAGTAAACAAGTTGGCAACCCTATGGAGCCATCTTCCATTAATCTTTCAATGCCCTAGATTTTTGTTATTTGGGATCTCCCTAGAACTTAGGCAGTGGTTGCTGATGGAGACTGCCATAGTGCCCATAAAATACAGCAGACATCTCAACCTTTCCTTTTCAGAGGAATCTGTGCTTGTTAGAAAATATGCCTCATGTCAGAACATTGATGATCCATGAAGCAAACATCTTTGTCATTGTAAAGCCTTTGTGAACAGACAACCTAACACCCACATTTTCTAAAAACAGCCCTCATTCTCCCCAGTGAAATTCAACGCAATTAGTTTATTATTTTTAAAAGCTTGATTTTAACACTAAGGACATATTCCAGAACTTTCTGCTACCTTCCTCCTTTCCCCACACTGTTCTCAAAGCTTCATTACTAACCAGCCCATCCCTGGAAATGAGGCTGGCTTTTCCTTTTTTCCTGCCCTGCTTTTTCCTGACAAACTTGGACTGCATCTCTGTGCAGCCTTGCGCCACCAGCAATTGCCAGCTGATTGATTTATTGGTACGAACGGCACATTAGGCCAAGCATGGCCACCTGTTACAATTCATAATGGGAGGACATTGTTGTTGCTGCCAATGTATCTCACTGTGTGAGAATAAAATACACAGGTTGGAGACCAACCTGCATGAAGTGATCAGATGCAAAGGAAGAGTGGGAATATCAGCAGGTGCAGCTTGTCATGCAAGGATAAGGAAAGCTGCACCTGCTGAACTTCTGTCTTCTATACTGCTGTTAAAGGAATAGGATCTCTACTGCAATCCTTTGGCAAGAATATATGTTTTTGAGCTCCAATTCTGAATATTGATACCTGGATCCAGAGTTATCATCACCATCTTCACCACTATGTTTCTATAATCTGTCTTGTAGGTTGCCACCTTTTTACTGACCTTGCTCCTCTGCCTACTGACCCACAGAAATGTGAGTGAAGTATTCAATGGCATGATAATAACCTGCTGCATTTTTTGTGTTAATCCACCGTTAAAAGAACAGGGGAAATACGCTCAGGTGGTTGGAACTCAAACACCTACGTGACAAATTTCTCTGCCTATGGAAATGTGCTTTCCCTGTTCTCTGATGGCCTTCCAGCAGGCATCGTGTGGCCTGTAGGGATGATCATTTTAGATATTTTTTTGCTCCCTGCATTTGTATTATATTTTGGCTTTCCCTTTATATATTCTTTTTGTTTGAGCTTTAATTTTTTAAAATTGTCTTGAATTGGTTTAGAATTGATGTGAGCCATCCTGAGTATTTTTAAATGGAAAGGTGGGATAACAATTGGGCTAGTTTGACCAATATGTCTGCCAGTGCCCCTGCATCACATGGGAGGGAAGCATGTGCACACATGACTCCCTCCACCTGGTCCTACTGCTGCATAATCGCATCTGAACCAACCCTCAACTTACGACTCCAGTACTACTTTCAGAGTAGCATTTAGCATGTGCATTCATGGGAGCTTCAGATGAACTGCTCCCATGCAGTGTGGTGGCAGGTTGGCACATGTGCACTCATGCTCTTTCCCCATATTATGCAGAGGGTCCAGTGGATGTGTAGTCTGAACCAGCCCAATATTTTAAATAAATAAGGTTTTGTTTTGCTTTTAAAAAGTAGAAACCACAGTTTCTTCTTTCTGTTCTTCCTGAATGTTATATGACATCTCTTGTTCCTGTTATGCACTAAAAATGTCAGAGAAAAGATAACACTGCCATGTCCGACCTATAGAAAATGTACATTGCAAGGAAAGACAGGGGAATGATAGTGGGCAGGTTGTCTTTAAGGGAACTCTGCCATTATTGTTCTTTTTATCAAGGAATCCCAGTGTCCCCTGTAACAGTGTAAAAACCAGTACACCACATACGCCTCAAACTTGCTTTGTCCAGAGACCATGGAAGGGTTCATTAACAAATGAGCATATGTCTCTGTATGCAATAAGAACATAAGAACAGCCCTGCTGTGCTGGATCAGGCCCAAGGCCCATCTAGTCCAGCATCCTGTTTCGCACAGTGGCCCACTAGATGCCGCTGGAAGCCACAGGCAGGAGTTGAGGGCATGCCCTCTCTCCTGTTACTCCCCTATGGTGTTACTCCCCAGTGATGTTTCTAAGATCCAGCCTCCAAGTTTCTGAAAAGCTATTGTCCATTCATAGTTAATGCATTTGCAGGATCAGGTTTTGATCTGTATGACAGCTAAAGTTTTGTTGCAGATTTACTGCAGTGGGATAAGGGAGGGAAATACACATGCACAATGAGGCTGTTCTCACAAGCAGCAGAGTCAAGGCTAGGGCTAGGCTGATTGTGTGGAGCACAAGGATCCGCATAGATCCTGGAGCTCCCACCCAGCCTAACCTGCTCTCAAGCCTGGCTCTTAACTGGGCTGCCAGGGTTGTGTGTCAATCCTGGTAGCCTAGAGACACAGAGACAGGCACGTAGAGCATCATCTGACAACGGATACTGTCAATGCACCATGCTCGTGGCACAGTGCATTGTGGGATATCTGGAGGCTGGGACGCATTCAGGCCTCTGGAGCGCCGCACTGCATGGCACGGTGCAAATCGTCTTGGAACATAGGAAACTGCCATATACTGAGTCAGACTACAGGTCCATATCACTCAGTATTGTACATGCAGACTGGCAGCAACTTCTCCAAGGCTGCAGGCAAGAATCTCTCTCAGCCCTGTCTTGGAAATGCCAGTGAAGGAACTTGGAACCTAGATGCTCTTCCCAGAGTGCCTCCATCCCCTAAGGGGAATATCTTACAGTGATCACACTTCTAGTTTCCCTTTCATATAATCTCCCTTTCATATGCAACCAGGGCAGACCCTGCTTAGCTAAGGAGACAAGTCATGCTTGCTACTACAAGACCAGCTCTCTTCCTTGAGAGAGGAAGGTCCATGCTCCCAGCAGCATTTTTGTACTTGTCTGGGGGGAAGGTGAGTTTGAACAGCCTTCCCCACACCCCCGCCAGCTCGGTAGTATGAATGGCCCTAATGTTAACAGCATTGTGTGATCTTAAATGCACTGGTGATACCTCATTGACATAAGGTTTTGAAATGATAGGACAAGAGATTTAGCATTGGGGTTTGCAGCCAAATGATAAATGAACAGAATGAATATAGTTTGTTAGGTAGCTCTAGGCCATATGTAGTTTTTATTTCTGAACTAGAAAATATCAGGGTTTGCTTTATTTGGTAAAGGATAATATCCTGGGGTGTCATTTAAAGGAATTTGTACTAGGTGCCAAAGAATTACGAACTGAAAGTCAGTGTAGAATAATGATAATTGATTCTGTATTATGTTCTTACAGGGAATCAATAGCCCCCTACACAGAGATGTTAATTTCCTTTGAAATAGCTTGATTCCCCCCCTTAAAATTATTGGTTCCTGTAGTAGATAATTCATAGTGATAAATTGCTTATCCTGTGCATTTTTCAACATTGAGAATAAAATGATTTCCACCTGTTATTATTTATAAATGAGTGAAATGCTTGTCACTAAGAAGAAGAGAAGTAGGGTGTATATTGTAAGGGGTTTAAGGTGGGGTATAGTGCTGCTGAGGTAGGTCTCTGTGCATGTTTTGAATGCAAAAGAGAAAACAGAAGAGAACGAGAGCCATTTTAAATTGAATGTACATTTTGCCCCAGGTACTATGTTTTACATCTGTATTACAGATTCAGGAAAAAACAAAACAGTATGAAATGGTTTGTGTGAAAATGCTCTGACTTGTTCACAACTGTGAATATTTAGCTAGAAGATGTAAGGTGATGAATGAGTAACCTCTAGAGATGGTTTTGATTGTGACACTAGTATTTTTAAGCCCGTTTTAATAACGGGCGCTAGCTGTCTTTTCCCCCTTTAAGCTTTCTTCATATCTTTTGCCCTTTTTGTGTGTGTGTGTCCCTGTCTCTCTTCCTTTCTTTTCTTTCCTTCCTTTTCTTGCTTTCCTTTTCCTTTTTTAAAAAAAATATGTTTTATTCTCTACGTTATCTTTTTCTTTCTTCTTTCTATTATGGGCATGTTTGTTGGGGGTTTGTGTGTGTGTGTGTTTTCCTTTTTCTCTTTTTCTATCTTTCCCCCCCACCTTTTTTCTTCACTTTTACCTCTCTTCTTTTTCCTTCCTCTTTGTTTATTTTGTTCTTTTCTTTCCTATCTCTCTCTTCTCTCTTTTTCCTTCTTTATCTCTTTTCTTTTCTCTATTGTTCTGTCTCCCTCCCACATTCCTTGTTTTGTCTTTTGCTGTCTGTTTTTCTTGTTGTCTCTCTCTCTCTCTGTCTCTCTCTCTTTTTCTCTCTGTCTTTGTTTTCCTCCACCCTGTTCTAATTTTCCCTTCCCTCTGTGGTTTTTTTCCCCTCTGGGGGATGTTGTTTGGGGGGGGGGTGCTTGTGTGCGACACAGAATGGCTCTGGGCTCTCCAGAATGGCGACCCCCCCCCACATGATTAAGGGCCAAATCGGCCCATGTAAATGCCGCTGCGGCCACCGCCGCCGCCCGCCCGCCCTCCCAACTGCCGAGTCCTCCTCACCCCTGTGTCCTCATCCCCGGCCCGAGTCAGTCGGGCGATGAAAGTCCTTAATTTGATAGGGAGAGAGGAGCTCGCAAGCAGAGCTCCTCTCTCTGCAAAGCCTCTTCCTGAACTGGCGCTTTGGACACAAAGGACGCAATAGGCGTCCTTTGCGCCCAAAGCGCCAGTTTGGGCAGAGCCTTTGCACAGAGAGGAGCTCTGTTTGCGAGCTCCTCTCTCCCTATCAAACTAAGGACTTTCATCGCCCGACTGACTCGGGCTGGGGTATGGAGGACTCGGCAGTTGGGAGGGCGAGCGGGTGTTCGTCGTCGTCGTCGACCGCAGCAGCAATTTCGCCCATGGGGCTGGGAGAGGAGGACTCGGGCAGCTGGGAGGGTGGGCGGGTTAAGGGCAATTTCGCCCTGGTTTTCCATCTTTCTGATGTGCCGCCTCTTCACTCTCGGCGGCTGTCCTGGAGCCGCCACCGCCTCTGCCTTCCAGTTTCCCCCGCCGGCGCTTCTCCGGCTTCTTCAGGGCGGCCGCTTGTGGCCGTCCAAGATGTCCGCCGGGTGCTGGCGGTCGTGTCTCCCTTGCCCTGTTCTGGGCCTGCGCTTTGCGCAGGCGCAGAACAGGGCAGGGAGGCACGAACACACGCTTGGTGGCCGTCCACGGACGGACACCAAGCATTTTATTAGAGAGGATAGGGTGGAATCCTGAGCTGGGATCAGGAGGAGGAAGTCCTCCTGCATCCCAGAGTGCACCACGGGAGCATAACTTAAGAAAAGCCCTGCTAGATCAGGCCCAAGGTTTCATGGGATGACCCCTGGTTCTAGCGTTGTGAGAGAGGAAGAAAAATTTATCTCTGCCCACTCTTTCTACTCCATGCATAATTTTATACATGCCTATCACGGACTCCCCTTTTCCAAACGAAGAAGCCCCAGATGCTGTAGCCTTGCCTCATAAGAAAGGTGCTCCAGGCCCCTGAGATGAAACACAGATCCCTATCTTAGCTCAACACTTTCTTACTTTTGTTATTGAGGAGACAGGGCCATCAAGCTACTGTAAGCCTTTTTCACAGTAGATAACGGCCTCTTTCCCGTGGATCCCAGAACTGTCCATCTCTGGAAGAGTGGGAAAGCCTTCCCCCTTTTTGTATCGCTATAAAATAGGGGACAAGAACCCCTCCATTTTGTCATCAGTACAGCCTTGAGTTGCCAGCAACTAGGTACCTTGTCACCGGCTGCTACTTGTGTTCAGAAGGGGAGAAGCTGTAGGGATTAATGTTTCCTCAGCCAAGGACCAGCCTCCTGCTAGTCTAAGGTAAAGCTAGCTAGTCAGTTCATGTTTTTGTATTTTCTTTTGAATTCCTGTGTGCTTATCTTTACTTCCATTTCTCCTATTTTCTACCAGTTCCTTATTCTGTGTATAACTCTTGTTTCTAAATAAAGTTCATATACCTAGGAGTGGCTTCAGTCTGATTTAACAGGTTCTGGAGGATTACTTCCACAACTCTTCCCCGAATATGCCTCATTCACTATTGTTGAGTGTTTCTGAATAATGTACTGTTGTCTAGAACCGGGTTGTGAGGACTCTGCCTGTAGGTCCCAAGCCAGAAAGTTCTAGGTTGTTGAAGCCATGTCTAAGCCTCGTCAGTGGCTTTAGATCAGTTTTCAACTGATGGCAGCCTACCTCGAAGGAGTGGTGTTGCTTCTAGATTTTGGGATCAGAGCAATCTCTACAGAGAGTAGATACCTGGAGAGCACAGAATTTCGTCACAGCCCCTGATCATTATGGTTGCCCTCTTCTGCACCTTCTCCAGTTCTATAATGTCCTTTTTGAGGTATGGTGACCAGAACTGTACTCAGTACTCCAAATGTGGTCACACCATAGATTTGAATAAGGGCATGATAATATTAGCATCTTTATTTTCAATCCCCTTCCTAATGATCCCTAGTATAGAATTTGCCTCACAGCTGCCATGCACTGAGCTGACACTTTTAACAAGCTGTCCACAATGACCCCAAGCAGAGTTCCCTTGAATTTTTTTAAGCTGTGCATGGAAAGAGTTTTGTTCTGGGTGGCAATAGGCCCAGAACAGGCCGAAGAACACCAAAACCAGGTGATTTTTGCCATAAGGAAGGCTGGCAGGGAAGGGGAAACCCCCTGGCCTCGGAGAAGCCCCCACGGATTTAATGTTAAAATGCTCAACAAACACCCCCCCCCCCAAACCAGGGTTTGGGTTCGATGGGGGGCAAAACCAAACTGGCACGTTCTGGTTCAGGCCCAGTTCAGACTAGAATAAAACTGGGCCAGCCAGTTTTGTGCACACCCCTAGTGGAGGCCTTTTTCATGACCTCTGTGCATGAACTGGTTCAGCCCGGTTTCATGGCCAAACCAGACTGGTCCAAGCCCGAAGCTGGACAGAGCTGGGTTGGTTTGAATCTGGTTCGGATTCAAACCGAGCTGGCAAAACTGGTTCTGTACACATCCCTACTTTCCAGTTCTCTGTTACCAACCTGGCTGCCGCATTCTTTACCAACTGTAGTTTCCGTACTACATACAAAGGCAGCCCCACATAGAGCGCATTGCAGTAGTCAAGTCTGGAAGTGTCCAACATCTGTGTTGGACTTCCTTGGCAATTCTTCACTCACATATAAGCTGAATTGGATCACCTATGGTTTCCCCAATGGATCACCACTGGATTCTGCAATGGTTCTACAACTCTGACATCTTGCACCAGGTCCTGGGCAGCATTCAGGATTAAGTCCAAGGTTGCCTTCTCTTTGGTTGGTTCCGTGATCAACAGTTCTAAGGCACAGTCATTTTTAGAATGTCTAGAAATTTGGCCCCTCTGTCATGACCTGAATGTGAATTTACCCAGTCTATGTGAGGGTAATTGAAGCCACCCATTATCACAGCTCTGTCGCTCCTTGATGCCTCTCTGATTTACTTCTCCAACTCCAACTTTCAGAAATTCAGTCCAGAGGGTGATAGCATGTCCCTAGTAACACATTTCCTTTTAATCCTCGTATTAATCCATAATGATTCTGTGGAGGACTCTGGTCCACCTAGGTTTTCTAGCCTGTTGGATTCTATCCCTTCTTTAATATACAGTGCTACTCCACCCCCAATCCTCCCCTCCATCTTTTTTGTAGTGTTTGTATCCAGGAATAGCAGTGTCCCACTGATTCTAACCTTTCCACCAGGTTTCTGCTATGCCCACTATATCTATGTTTTCATTAGCAATCAAGCACTCCAGCTCACCCATCTTGACTCGGAGGCCATTGGTATATAAATGCCTACACGTTGAGTCTCTTACCTGGTGTTGGAATATGCTATCTCCCTTACTGTCATTTGACCTTTTTGACCAGCTGTCTTGTTTTTCTATCTGCTCTACTCCTTGTTCTATTCTGTCCCCTTCTTGTTTATCTGACATAGTTGCACCTTTGCACCTTAGCAGATTTTGCTTGCCCAATCAGATACCAACCAGTTCCTGTCAGCAACCACCCCCCACTGCATTTTATAATTAATGATAATTATAATTAAAGCAGCTCATTTTATAAGCTGCTCTGCAACCTTTTTAATTTTAAGTGCCAGCAGTCTGGTTCCATCTTGGCTTAAGTGGAGCCCGTCCCTTTTGTATAGTCTTTGCTTGCCCCTAAATGTATCCCAGTGCCTAACAAATCTAAACCCCTCCTCCTGGCACCATCATCTCATCCACACATTGAGACCCCTTAGCTCTGCATGTCTCGATGGCCCTGCGTGTAGAACAGGTAGCACTTCAGAGAATTCTACCCTGGGGGTCCTAAACTTCAATATGCTACCTAGCAACCTAAATTTGGCCTCCAGAACTTTCTGCCTGCATTTCCCAACATCGTTGGTGCCAATGTGCAACATAACAGCTGACTCCTCCCCAACACTGCCTACCAGTCTATCTAGAAACTGTGTGATATCTGCGACCTTCACATCAGGCTGGCAAGTCACAATGCAGACTACATGTGGGTCACAAACCCATCTTTTTATGCCCCTAACAATTGAATCACCCACTACTAGTAGGTCTCCCAACCCCCAAAGGAGTATCCTCTGTACGAGTGGATATGGGCAAATCACTGAAGGAAGGGGTCCTTTCTAAGGAAGCATTCACCTCTTCTTCAGACTGATTCCCTCCTTCCCCGAGACCTTCGTTCTCCATGACAGCAGAGGAGCTATCAGCCTGGGAGTGGGATGCTTCTATCACATTCCTGAGGGTCCCATCCACATACCTCTCTGCCTCCCTGAGCTTCTCCAGGTCATCCACCTTGGCTTCAAGGGAACAAATGTGTTCCCTGAAAGCTAGGAGCTCTTTGCACTTAACACACACTCACAATTTCTGCCCCTCAGGCAGGTAGTCATACATGCAACACTCTGTGCAATATACTGGGAAGCACTCTCTCCCCTGATAGCATTCTACCTTCATAACTGGTTTTATTGCCTATTTAGAATATATAGAACTTGCTGACTTGAAAGCTAGGAGCCCAGCTTCCCAGCAAGGATTTCACATATGTTTACCTGCCGAGCTAGAATAAACCATCAGTTCGGTCTACCTTGCTTAAAAGCCAGGTAGCAAAATTGGGTTCAGAAGATCTGGAGCAGTCGGGACTGGAGGGCTCCCTATGTTCCAGATGACACTGACTGCCTGGGGTAACCCAGACAGTGTGAATAGCTTCAACATGTGAATGACTGTACCTGTGTACCAATCTGTACTTGTTGACCTAGTAGCTCCACCTTTGCAGGGTGACCTTGTAGGGGAGCAAACTTAGATAATGGAATATAAGGAGAAGGAGAGAGACTCATTTTCTGAAGGGTTGTTGCAGACACTGACTTTTGGTTTAATTTGACAGGAATTGCAGTCCTTTAATAAAATTGTGCCCTACTTAATTCCATCTTAGATGTGATGTAAATTGTGTCTCTTGGCCCTGTGTGTTTGTTTTCTTAGGATGGGTTCAGATGTAAAGGCGGCCTACCACTGTCCCAGAAGCACATGCTTCCCCCACCCCGACATGAGTCTCTATTTCCATTGTCGGTTCTGATAGGCTGAGACTGGTCATGTCATCCAAATCCACCAGTCTCAGCATACTGGAAGTGATAGTGGAGATAGAAGTTCAAAGGGGCATGTGCTCCAAGGCTGGCAGCAACCACAGGTGCCACCATTATATCTGGACCAGCCCACAGTGTAAATAGCAGCTGCGGATGTCCTAATTCAAATCCGGATTATGAGGGAGCAGAGGAATTTAACTCTTTATACTGCTGCATTCTTGCTCCAGCTGCTATTTATATTAAAATTAAGAATTTGGTCATTAGCAGTGTTCCCTCTAAGGTGTGCATGTACGCACATGCTCCCATGTTTTTTGATGTCCACTCATTTAATTTTAGACACCACTCAGGTTGATTCAGGAAGGCTCCACTCTGAGTGCACATGTGCACACACCCATTCTGCACATAGATGAAAAAAAAAATTAGAACACTGGTCATTAGTAGGGTCAGATGATGTGATAAACGTCATGCCTAGTTTGCCCCTAAGTCTTCTTTCTTAGCATGTGCAATTCTATCAGGGATGGACTGACTTGAGACTTTTATGACCTTTTATGGATCACTTTCTGTGGTCCACTGACTGAATATGTTTTAACCTTTTCAAGCAAATGATATGATTAACATCATGCCTAGTTTGCCCCTAAGTCTTCTTTCTTAGCATGTAAAATTCTATCCATCAATCTAGGCTAGGGGTGGATGTTTATGGCCTTTTAAAAAACCTATTTGCGCTATGGTCCACTGACAGGGTGTGTTGTAACTTTTTCAAACAAGTGTGCCTACTTGGGCTCTCTTAACAATTAAGGCATAACTAGTCCATGTTAAGCTGCCTAATGGCACAGCAGGGAAATGGCTTGACTACCAAGCCAGAGGTTGCCGGTTCGAATCCCCACTGGGATGTTTCCCAGACTATGGGAAACACCTATATCAGGCAGCAGTGATTTAGGAAGATGCTGAAAGGCATCATCTCATACTGCGTGGGAGGAGGCAATGGTAAACCCCTCCTGTATTCTACCAAAGACAATCACAGGGCTCTGTGATCTCCAGGAGTCGACACCGACTCGACGGCACACTTTACTTTAATCCAGGTTAAGTGATAAGGAAGTGCCTTTCTGGATCAGTTCAAGGTCTACTTAGTCTACTATAATTTACAAGAATCTCAGCAACCATTAAGGGCTAGTGGGCCATGTTCTTCCATTCAACTCTGTTCTAGGTAAACATGTGACATGATTCCTTTCTTTTCAAGTTTGGTAGGGAGGCAACTCTTACTGTGGGTTTGAAAAGCACAAGTCATTCTGACTGAACATAATAAAAACAGAACGTTTGTTAGAGTTGAAGTCTTTGGTACCACAGTCTGGATAGAAATCCTTATTGTTCAATTATGCATGTATACATTGCTGTGACATTTCATGTACTCAAAGCATTCATTCAGTGGTGATGTTTAATCTGGGTGCAGTTAACATTCTGTCACACAGCAGAGGAGAATGTTAGTGAAACATTTTAAAGACAGTGTTATATTATGTAGTCAAATGGGTTTAGAAAACAGCATCACACTCGTCCTGTCTTCCTGTTGTGACAGCATTAGTCTTTGCACCTCTGGTACAAAACAAGTAAATGAAGAAACACATGGTAGATTCTTCCAGTAATGGATGTTGACAGCTCTACTAAATTACACATGTAGCTAGATTCATTGTAACATGGTTAGGTTGCTGACCCTCTCCCACCCCAAAACAAAAAAGGTTGTGAAAAATTGACACCTATTCTTTATTAGAGAAAGGAATGGCTGTTTATTTGTAGAGTCTGCTGGTCAGACAAGGCAGATATGTACACAGCTACAAAGAAAGAATGCTACATAAATAAGACATATGCGATGGTGATACAAGCTATCTATTCTCAGCATATCAGTGACTGAAGGTTGTGCTGCAAAATGCATATCTAAAAAGAGACAGTGTTGAAGAGTGTTGGGGTTGTACCTGGGAGTGGAAGAACAATGGTGAACATCTTGACTAATGAAGCTCCACTGTAATGGGAGAAGCAGTGGTGTAGGACCAGTGCTTCTGAAGAGTTCCAGACTAAAGCAGCATCAGTGCTAGTGCTAGTGCTAGTGTGTGTGTGTGTGTGAATTTTGACCACTTTCTCCTTTTCCCCAGAAGCCCCCCTTTCCCCCAGAAACCCCAAAATATGTCTCTGAGGGCTGCCCAACCCCCGGGACATATTTTCAGGTGGCACAGAGCATTTTTTGGGGAAAGAACAGTAATCAAATATTGCCTTCTGCTGAGCCAGCAGTGTAGCTGAGTTAGATGAACTTTTCAGAAGCACTGGTGCTTCTCCTGTTGCACCAGCATCTCATTAGTCAGGATGTCAGCTAGTGCCTCTTCAGCTATGAATCTCATTGACTAGTTTTAGGAACACTTCTTCCCAGGATTGGGATAAGAACAAATGAAATACATGGTTGTACACAGGCAGTGAGAAAGCAGATACTCCTACCTTCTTATCGGCTACTAGTCGGAGGGCTATAGGCCACCTCCAGGCTCAAAGGCAGGATGCCTCTGAGTACCAGTTGCAGGGGAGTAACAGCAGGAGAGAGGGCATGCCCTCAACTCCTGTCTGTGGCTTCCAGCCAGAGGCATAACTAGGGAAAACGGCGCCCGGGGCAAGCACTGAAATGGTGCCCCCCCACCGCACCCACCGCCCCCCCACCATACTACATTATACTTAGGTTTTTCCTCACAAGTGCCTGCCGCCGCCGCCGCCAAGCCAGGCCACTGACTGGCCGCCAGGCGCCAGCAAAGCAATGGGGAGGGCGCAGGCGGCGTGGAAGGGACCGCTCGTGGGGAAGGGGGCACCGACGCGCTCCCTTGACTGCTGCAGCGCTGCTGCACTAAGCAGGAAACATTTGTATTAACAAAAAATTAAAAAAAAAATAAAAAATTGGTCATGGCGGCGCCCCCCACGTGACCAGAAAAGATGGCGCCCGGGGCACGTGCCCCCCCTGCCCCCCTATAGTTACGCCTCTGCTTCCAGCAGCATCTGGTGGGCCACTGTGAGAAACAGGATGCTAGACTAGATGGGCCTTGGGCCTGATCCAGCAGGGCTGTTCTTATGTTCTACCTAACAAGGACATGCCATCCTTGCTTCAATTCTTAGATAAGTAAGTGTTTTGGAGAAATGGAGGGGGCTACGGCTAGACCACAGGAAAATATAACCTCCTACACACCCCAGGGATCTCTTTAGGTATGTGACACAGATGATGTGGAAGACATAACAAATCATAGAACGTTTAGAGAAGGACTGCAGATGATCTTCCCATGTCTTGGATTTTTCCTATGAAAAAAACAGCACCCTGCTATGGCAGAGAAAAGTTAACAGTTCCAGCATCATTATTATATATGCATCCATCCAAAAACCTTTTGTTTAAGATTAGAGTTAAGATGCTTTCATTTTTCACTCATGCTGTAATTTATTTATTTATTTAGTACATTTGTATACCGCACCATACATAAAGGTCCCTGGGCAGTTCACAATATAAAAACCATTAATACATTAAAACAATTTAAAATACAATAAAAACGCTAAAAACTGAAGCTGTAAAAAGCATGGAAATTAGGGTGTGCCTGAATAGTCTTCGGCACCGGCAGGGGTAGTACTTTAAGGGCGGGGGAGGGTGTACTGAGCCCCCCGCCGCGTTTCCCCTGCTGGCGCTCTGTAAATTTCAAGCCCCTAGGGGTGGCAGTGTTCCTCCTTGCCGCCCCATTCCCCCCTTCGGCCAGAAGTGGCCGGAAGTTGTGAGCACGCGTGTGCCCATCATGCGCCCGCCTGTCTGCCATGTGCACGCGCGATCAATGGGCGCATGCGCGCTTGCAACATCCGGCCACTTCCAGCCGACAGGGGGAACGGGGTGGCAGGGAGGAACGTTGCCGCCCCAAGGGGCTTGAAATTTGGAGAGCGCCGGCGGGGGAAACACGGTGGGGGGGTGAGTACAGCACCCCCCACCCTTAAAGTACTACCCCCGCCGGTGCCGAAGCACCGAATCCCGCCCCAGCGCCGAAACGTTTCGGAGGCCTTTACAATGGCCTCCGTTTCGGGCACAAGCCTAATGGAAATTGCATGTTAAGGTGTGCATCTTAATTTCTATGCCATATAAGCTGTTAAGACTTTGTATAATCTCATATATTATTCTGCTTTAGAAATCTTAGATTTCTCCCTTGTTTCCTACAAGCAATTCTCAAATCAGTCTTGGGGGAGGAAAAAAAGGGATCCAAAGGAGCTAGAAGTTGAAAAATTGTGTGAATTAGAGCCATTAAATCTGTGGTTGAGGGGAGATGAGCTATGGCATGTTGCAGGTCTCAGTTAAAGGAAGAAAAGTGGAGGAGCAGGGGAGGTAAATGATCTGCTGGAGCCCCTAATAGCTTATAGGGTCCTGGTGGTCAAGATTAGGGCTGGGGGATGATGCATGTCACGAGGCTAAAAATGCTTCCACCCCCTGCCAGTCACTATAAAGCACTCAAGTTCCAGGCTGGCATTCAGCACTGACCTTGAACTAGGGGCGTGTATGAACAAAAAAATCCTGTTTTGGCTCAAATTCAAATCAGATTTGAACCAGTTTGGTTGAACCGACCGGCTGGTCTGGTCCGTTTGACCGAACCAGTTTGGTGGTTGAGGACAAAGGATTCCCCTTTATAAGTAAAGGGGTGGAGGTCCTCCTGGCTCCTGGGAAGCAATAAGGGGTGGCCAGGAGGGTGGCAAGAGAGGTAGTCAAAGGATCTTCTTACCCGCCCGGTGTGGCTGCCAGCATCGCCGCTTGCTCCCCTGGTGCCGCCCATAGCCCAAGGGCACATGATCCTGCCTCCTTTAGCAAGCTGCCCACATGGCAGCAGCTCAGTTACAGCCTCTGCACATCTGCCTTCTGCTTATATTTCCAAATGGAAATTTAAACCCTTCATCAAATCCAAGGCAATCTATTCATGTTTTCACCAGGCCAAATCCTGATAGCCCTCATAATGCAAAGAGTTAGGTTGAACGATTGATATTTTTATTCATATAATGAGATCTTTAGCCTGTGCTGAAACTACTCAGTATGGGAATGGCAGCCAGTCAGGACGAAGAGGGAGAAGAGCGAGATCTGCCAAGCAGGAGAAGCAGATGCTGGGTTTGGACAGAAAGCCAAACCCTGGCATACACAGGTAATATAAAGAGATGAAGCTCTGGTGAGCTTCTTGCTGATGCCAGGTGGAAGGATTTCAGCAAAGGAAATGTGCTTTCTTTGTGCTCTCCCACCCTTTCTGCAGTCTTACTAGTTGTGACAACAGGGAATTGGGATG
Organism: Hemicordylus capensis; assembly: GCF_027244095.1. Taxonomy (NCBI): domain Eukaryota; kingdom Metazoa; phylum Chordata; class Lepidosauria; order Squamata; family Cordylidae; genus Hemicordylus; species Hemicordylus capensis. Next base: position 298,894,388 of record NC_069657.1, on the reverse strand, counting down.
CAGGATTATGATCAATGGGATTTCAGCGGTGCAAGGTGTGTATACATGCATGTTGGGAGTCAGGTTATCACATTGGCTGTGCTGAAACAAGTAATATATCTGTGTATTAAGCAATGTTAAACATAATTATGCAAACTGGATACAAGAAGAGCCTTCATGCCAAGATACAGTATAGAAATAACACGTTGTACAGCAATTACAGGGGAGAAAGAGCAAAGCAAGCAGTTTATAAGCAGATTGGCTTTTGCTTTCTGGTTGAGTGGGAAATATATGGTGTTTTGAGCATCATTTCTCATGTGCTCGCTTACATGGTTCAGTAGACACTTCCAAGGTCACAAAGATCCACCTGATTTACTAAATGTTACTTACTTTAGATGCTTGTCGTGCACACTTATTTATGTCTTCATAAGTATATATTTATAGCCATTTGTTCCCCAATACATGTCTGAAGTAACAGAGAGAAATTAAAAACATCACTCATGCAGTATCCAAAGTGGCCATTTTGGTCACCGAGGAAAAGGTTTTCATTTAGAATGCCAGAGAGAAATGCAGGGATCAGCAGAAGGCAGAAACAGATTTGTTGCAAGGATGGCCAGGGCCTCTTTGGTACAAAAAGGGAACCCTGAATTATTGTTTATACATTTCCACACTAGGTAAGATCAATATGGCATTCTCTGCAGTCTTATTGTCAAGGCATTTTAGAAGTCTTATGAATCTAAGGTCCCTTTATCGGCCCAATCCTGATCAGATGATTTGTTGCAGGCCTTGGGAATACATTCGTGTTCACGGTGCTCCTTCACCACAAGGATTGCCTCATTCTCTTCAGCAGTGAGGAGAATAAAAACATGCATATGCGTCTAAAGAAACAGGCAGCCAAATGGATAAGGTGGCTTATGTTGCCCCAATGCGCACATGGGGCCCTGGGCTGCAAGTGCAATGTTTACTCAAGTCACAATGTCAACATAAAAGCTTGTTATTGCAATATTATTATTTACATTTTATATCCCGCTCTTCCTCCAAGGAGCCCAGAGCGGTAACTACATACTTAAGTTTCTCCTCACAACAACCCTGTGAAGGAGGTTAGGCTGAGAGAGAAGTGACTGGCCCAGAGTCACCCAGCAAGTATTGTGGCTGAATGAGGATTTGAACTTGGGTCTCCCTGGTCCTAGTCCAGCACTCTAAGCATTTTTTACACTTTTAAACAACTAGAGATGCTGGCAAAAGCATGCTGGACTTGGTTTTAGATACAAGCATTGAAGGCTTGTAATACTTCCCTCAAAAAAGGGTGAAGACTACAAGGTCCTTGAATTCTTCTCTGGCTTGCATGAATATCTGAGATGAATTCCTGGCAATGGGTGGAACTAAGACTCTCATTCTCCTCTGGTGCCCGATATGTTGCTATGGAGCACAGGAGTACTGGGAGATGTTGTTTTCTGTGTGTATGAACCTCTATCAATAGAGCTCACAACAGGAGTTCACCTCGCATATCTAGTGTGGTTACAAATTAGCCTCCAAGAACCTGAACTGTCCTTTGCTCTTTCAGCTCCAATTACAGTATTTTGAGACTGAAGCTCAGGACACTGTGGGGACAATGGTTACCTATTGGCCCACTAACTTTCTGCTTTCCCTATATGAAGCTGAAAGACCGAGGGGAGGTGTGGGTGCATGGAGACTAATTTGTAAGCTAGCACAGTATATGAGACTTTAGGATGTGCTTATTGCTTACATGGTGTGGCTCCTTACAAGGAGGCTCCTTACCTTGTAATTTCCGTGCTTTTTGGTGCATAAGTGAGTTTGTAAATGCTTTAAATTTTCTATTGAACTGAAGGGTTTTGAATCCTAGAATGCTGACAGCAGGCCTGAGAAGTGTCTCTTGTCATACTTTCCTCTTCCCAAAGCTAACCAAAAAGAAGGGCCTTGCACTTTCCCGTAAAGGCTAGAAGAGAGGAGTACTGACAAAAATACTTCAGGAGATTGTTCTAGAACCTTAGTTAAATTTACATAAGAGGTTCTCAGCTAATCATATTCTGAAAAACGATAATCATATTCTGGATAATCACATCATCGATGCTTAGGAGCAACTACAAAGTAAAGGCTGATGGTTGGTGTTTTTGATAGGAATAATAAACATTCCCATTCTTTTTATAGTCTTTGGATTCTCATCTTGATAGCACCAGATTTCACTGCAGTCGGGATCATCTTTTCCTTACTGGATGTGTTTAGTCCTGCTGAATTTAAGGATAGAGAAGTATGTTGGAATCTATCACATGGTGACTAAAATAATAAAATGAAGAAAATACAGATTTCCTAGTCAGCAAGTAAGAGGAGAGCTGGTCTTGTGGTAGCAAGCATGACTTGCCCTCTTAGCTAAGCAGGGTCCACACTGGTTGCATATGAAAGGGAGACTAGAAGTGTGAGCACTGTAAGATGTTCCCCTCAGGGGATGAAGCTGCTCTGGGAAGAGCAGAAGGTTTCATGTTCCCTCCCTGGCTTCTCCAAGAAAGGGCTGAGAGAGATTCCTGCCTGCAACCTTAGAGAAGCTGCTGCCAGTCTGTGAAGACAATACTGAGCTAGATAGACCAATGGTCTAACTCAGTATAAGGCAGCTTCCTATGTTCCTATGTTCCAAATTAAAATGCTCATAAATGGGATCATACTCACTACTTTATTCAATGTTTGGTTTCATAGTGTGCTGAAAGTGTAAGTAACAACAGTGTAGACCACATGCAGCTGTTTATATTTCTTTATCAAATAAAGCAGTGCAATGATGCTGACCAAGAAGCAGAATTTCTTCTTGGGTGCAAAATGATCCAGTCAGTCAGAGACTTCATGCTGGTATGTGCTGGACATTCCTAATATATCTCACTGTGGTCTTTGGGAGCAGAAGGTCAGAAGTCTGAGCTCAAGGAAGTTTAGATATTTGAAAAATGGGAAGTGGTCAGTGGCAACTTTAAAACAGCTTGAGAAAAGGGCTTATGTATCTGAAAAACAGCAGTTTGGTAGTTCAAAAATGGCAGGCAAGTACAAACCAAAATGTACTAATGAGCCCCAATGGCAGAAACCAGTTAATGAATTCATTTTGAAATATGCACCATGATTTGATCCACCAAAAACACAATTTATGGCATCTCACCCAATTACTTCTTTCAGTGCCGGACAATATAGGGGTTGTCTATCCTTCAAAACTCAGGATGTGAACAGGATGAATGGGATGACACAAGAAGCTTCCCTATGAGACTGGAAGAATCATCTGGCTGCACCAAACAAGTCTGAGCAGTTATGGAGTTTTCATCCAATGGTTTGTCAAACTCTGTCTGTTGAAAAGCTTAGTGTAAGGCAAGCTTTGCTGCAGCCCACAGCCTCCAAAGGCTTCCCCCACATTGTAGGCCATGCCTCCTACAAAACCTCCTGTGCTCGTGTGGCATTATAATACCATCTTTTGTAAACGTGCAGCATAGCATATGATACCAAAAAAACCTTCTGGACCAGCAGCAGATCCTGCTTGGTTCAAATCAGTCCAGGTTCGAGTTTGTTAGTGGGACAACTAATCTGAACAAGTTCTGCTCTGAATACATTTGGTGGCATCCTGGTTTGTTTGTTCACTGACTCCACATCCCTCGTTGCTTTCAGCAGAAACCTGGTTCAGTTTCTCTAAGAATTAGAACAAGCTTCAACTTAAGTAAGGCCCCTTGCTTTTCAATACTTTATGGAATGAGTTTATTGAAAAAAGACAAAAAAAATCTTTTATTGGCCATCAACCTCCCACCAATTTGCTACTGAAAGGGATTTTTCAACAAGGAATCAAAGCAATGCATTAAAAAGAAAACCCTGCAGTCTGAATTCCACAAGGGTTAATCACAATGTTTTGGCCTTTACAGTTCCTGTTTCTTGCTGTTTTGTGTACCTTACTTTAGGCAAGCCTTTAAAACTGTATTGCTTCTTGCCAAGCATGTTATAGGATGCTTTTCTTTTTTAAGAAAAACCACTCATAATGCAGTTTGAATCCTTTCTTTGTTCTGTTTTACCAGAGTGAGGCTTTGGCATGGTTCCTTAATGCTGACACTACCTTCAGGTGCTTCAGAAATTGAATCCGTGTTCAGCATGATGCCTCAAAGGTTGTTACAGCAGCAACAATAACATCCAGACAAATGCACAGAATGTCAAGATAATTTTCATCTGTTGTTACTGGGGGAATTGACAAAGAAGATTGGCACTAGACAGCTTTTGCTCTCAGGAGGGTTGTTTGGACTGGTATGTAATACAGTTGAGAACAATAAAAAAAATCCCACTGCTATATCATTTGTAATGGCTTTTAAGGAAGTATTTGTAATAAAATACAATGGGATTGTTTCTGCTCTCATAGCTCCAAGTTCTAAAACGGTGGTATTTCTAATGACCTCTAGCAAACTGTGACAAGAAGCAGAGCTTTTATGTCTAGTGAAGTCTGGGTGGTTTGCAAATTCTTGTTAGCCTACAAAAAGCTTGTTGGGTAAGTGGATGGGATGTGGGAAACATCAGGTCCTCAAAGCAAAGCACAACATACCTAGCCCTTACTGTCTTCAACAGGAATTCTAGCTGTCAGCAGTCAGTTCCTTAGCAAATGCTAACAAACTGCCTACAGTCAGGATGGTCTCTGAAACTAAAGATACCTTTTGGATGTTTACCCAAAGGGGGTATATAATTTGTGCTTCTTCCATTGCCACTTCTGGCTCTCGGGCAACGTATGGAGATGTGCATATATCCCCTGCACAACAGTATGTATTTGTTCCATGTGAGAGACACAGCTTGATTTGGGGCTATATTTATGTACCCCCACCTTGTATGAGACTCTGAGGTGTTGACAAAAGAAGCATGAGTCACTCAGATTTTTGCTGCCACTGCTTCATGGAAACAGTGAATGTTGCTGTTAATTTTACAGAATACATCACAGTTTTCTCAGCCTTCAGTAAATGGTTGAATATCTGTCTGGTACCATATGTTTCATTAACTATTCAGATAGCACTTCACAGTGTATAGCTCTTCATTTACCATTACAACATCCCAAGGCATTTTAGGCCAAGAGAGGAAATGATTTCTTCAAGGATACCAAATGAGTTTCATCAATGAGTGCAGTTTTTAATCTGTGTTTCTAACATTCAAATTCAGTATTCTATTCATTCCCCAATGGTAATCAATACTTTCACCAATCTGCTGAATCATATATTGATAAACAGACATGTAGGTAGAAAATAGGTCCAGAGAGACGTGCTCATATGCTATATGACTGAATATTGTACCTTATCAGATTTGCTCTAAACACCACATCACTCACTTTGTCAGAGATGTTAACTTTTAACATCTTTTAACTTTTAAGGCAGTGCTTTAATAGTTCGAGGATCTCTTCTTGAATTCTGGAGGAGTTCTTGCAGTGCACAACCTGTGCTGGATCCACCAGTGTCTGTGTCCTCACCCTTTACAATTAAAAACAGACAACCTATATAGCACACTTTGCTTAATAGAGAACTTATTAAAACTGTATTAACCAGTTTAGAAAGTTGGGAAACATATCTATTTATTTGAAACCAAACTTTGTCTGGAAATTTGATGTTCTACTGGCCGATCTTAAAGTAATGAAAGAAAACAAACAGTTGTCCATGGGGATAAACAGATGGATGAAGTATAAACCTTAGAGCTCAAAGACTTTATAACATCAACACAGTTCACAGTATGTTATGGTCCAGTATGAACTGACACAAACCAAGGCACGTACACAAACATGCACAATTAATTATATTGCCTACAGTGATACACGTCTTTTATCCCAGTGGACTCAACGTGCTTCACAGTATGAATGATTTTAAAGAATGGTGGGCTATACAGATTTAAAATAAATACATTAAGATGGCTTACAATTTAATCGACATGATACAAAAGGGACAAGGAAGAAAGAGAAGAACAAGCTTATTTGGGTGCTAATAAGATCAGGTTGGTAGTGTGGGAGTGCTCCTGGATCTCAAACTCTCCCGGGTTTCTCAGGTTGAGGCTGTGGCCAGGAGTGCTTTCTAATCAGCTTCAGCTGATACGCCAGATATGTCCATTTCTGGAGACAAATGAACTTAAAATGGTAGTACATATGCTGGTGACCACCTTAGGTGGCGCAGCAGGGAAATGCTTGACTGACAAGTAGAAGGTTGCCAGTTCAAATCCCCACTGGTACTATATCGAGCAGCAGCGATATAGGAAGATGCTGAAAGGCATCATCTCACACTGCACAGGAGGAGGCAATGGTAAACCCCTCCTGTATTCTACCAAAGAAAACCACAGAGCTCTGTGGAGACCAGGAGTCGAAATTGACTTGACGGCACACTTTACCTAAGCTGGTAACCTCTAGGCTTGACTACTGTATTGCACTCTATGTGGGGCTGCCTTTGTACATTGTTCAGAAACTCCAATTGGTTCAGAATGCAGCGGCCAGATTGGTCTCTGGGACAACACGAAGGGACCACATAACACCAATTCTAAAAGAACTGCACTGGCTGCCGAAATGTTTCCAAACAAAATACAAAGTACTGGTTATTACCTATACAGCCGTTAATGACTTAGGTCCAGGGTACTTAAGAGAGAGCCTTATCTGTGAACCCCCTTGCCTATTAAGATCATCTGGAGATGTCCGGTTATGGTTGCCGCCAACCCATTTGGTGGCAACTCAGGACCGGCCTTCTCTGTGGCTGCCCCAGGGCTTTGGAACTCGCTCCCTGCTGAAATAAGAGCATCTCCTTCTCTGTTTGTTTTTAGGAGGACCCTGAAGATGTACCAATTTTGGCAGGCTTTTAACTGAAATCTATTTTAAAAAATTTAATGTGTTTTTATTTATTATGATTTTAAAAAAGCCTTTTATGCATTTTAAATGCTTTATATTATGTTTTAATTCTGTACACCACCTAGAGATTTTGATGTTAGGCAGTATATACATTCAATAAATAAATAAAATAAAATAAAAATAAAATACTATGACTCTTGCATGAAACAGTTTTGGGAAAGGAGACGCCAAATGGCAGTTGGTTCTCACCAGGCTCAGTGGCTGGCTGATACCTTGACTAATGAAGGGCACTGCACTAGAGCAAAGCTGCTGTGCTTGAACTAAGTCTAGAGCTTGCCTTCTAGACTCTAGCTGTGCTGCAGTACACCTCATTGGTTTCAAAGGGAAGTTTTTTGCTCAAGAGTGCTATAGCACAGTCCCACAAATCCTTGTGGAGCCCAAGGATTGGAGCCCAGTCCTTGTTTTTAGGCCACGTATGTGAACGTCTTACACTAGTACAACTTTGCTCATTAAACAAGCACTTTATTAGTCAGGATGTCAGCCATATTTCCCTCTAAATCAAGCAATGGGAATCTGGCAGGTAAATCTATACCAGGCAAGATGATACTTTCAAAACAAAACAAAACACAATTGCCATCACTGAGGCTGTTCTCATGAGCAGCCTAGTCTGGGATAGGCTGCTCGTGTGGAGTGCCAGGACCCATGTGGATCCCAGTGCTCCCACCCAGCCTAACCCTGCTCCTGAGCCTGGCTCTTAGCCGAGGTTACTGGAGCAAGCACTCTCTTAACCTGGCTGCCGGGCTCATGTGTCTCCCCGGCTCCACGGAGCCAAGGAGACACAGAGATGGGCACATAGAGCACCCGTCTGGTGGGGGAATCCCCCAAGGCACTGCAATCGTCGTGTGGTGCCTTCTGGGGTGGAGGCCGGGACACCGAGTACCAGCCTCTGTTTACCCACGCTGCTCCCAGCAGCGCAGGTCATGTGGGTGCATGGCTTGAGTGCTGCAGGGGCAGCACATGATGGTCTGGGGGAAGGTAGGTTGAACCCTGCCCCCCACCCCTGCTCCATTATTTCCTTCTAAAATAATTTTCACAGACTGGGATTAGGAATGCATTTCCATTCTCTGCTTAACTCAGAAATCATGGATCAAGTCATATTGATGCCTGAGGCAGACAATCAAAATACAGCACCAAATACCCTTGGTGGCAAACATATCATAAAGTACTGAAAAAGTGATAATTTGCTGCCCTTTAATAAGATCTCCTAAACTGCCACCTGATGGGAAGGAAGGTTTTGGCTTTTCTTCATTAAAAAACCTTGTCTTGCACATGTGAAATCCTTGAGTATTCATTCTATCAGCTTATAGCATATAGCTTTTTGAGTTTTCTAATCCTTACTATCACTCTTGTTTTATTTATTTCCTTCCATTCTAAGATGCCAGATCTCCAAAAGAAATCTCTAGCCACAGCAGCTTTAAGTCAAAACCACAATTCTGTTAGTTATCTTGCCAATTAAACGTAAAACTTTATTCTAGACATCTGGAGATGAGAAATGGTAATAAGGTGATTAAAAAAAATAGATATATATTTTTAAATGTTCATGATTTTCCTTAAAAATCAGGGTATCAAAGAAAAAGATGATGAAGCTGCTACAATAAATCCAACAAATGTGATATATTTGTAGATTTTTGAGCCTTATTTTGACAGTAATTAATGAGGGTGATCCAGTTCTAAACAAATGTGCTACTGCATTTGTTTTGACAAGATGGCACATTTATGCAATATTTCCCATTTGACTATTGTTAGAACAGTGGCACTCTTTAGTGTTTTGCATAGCATATTATAGTAGTGGCAATCATATACTGCCTAATTCTAATGGGGTAATAATTTCATATATCTTTGATATAAGTGAAACAAGAACTTCTTCAAATACTACATCCATCTGTCCACGTAACAATCAGCGATGTGAATAAACATCTCCTCCTCCTCCTGCCCCCAAATGATTTTCAAGTGATTATGAAAATCAGAGTGACATGCAGGGAGGGGCATGTACACATCCCTAACTGTGTAGTTGATGGGGTCAGTCTGGTGTATTGTCTGAACTGTCCCTAAAACACTAATGGATCCACTTGGAGTTGTAGTCTAGTTATTTCTGGAATTGTAGTCTTGATTTTATGCCAGCATTTATTTGAAGGTAGCTACTTGAGTCTTCTCTGTGCTTCCAACACCCAAAACTATGATTTTATGTAATTTGTGTGTATAAAATTCCATCTTGTCAGGGACTTGTTTTTCTTAAGTTAGTACACAAAGAAAAATGTTCCCATATTTCTGTATATCAGTCCATATGTAATGCCAGCATATAGGTCTCCCAATATCGTGTCCCCAACTTATCATATCACTACTTACTTATTCATTTTCACAACTGATGTCCAGCAAGAGCTTATTTTATAGTGATCAGATGTTTTGTATTATCTGATACTGAATCCCCCCACCCCACCCAAGTGTGAAGTTTCTTGGATAGGAGCCTTGGTCTGAGTTTATTTGACATATGTTCAAATGTGTAGCTATTCAAACTGTTGGAGATGGAGTTCCAGTGCATCAACCTTTTGCACTAAATATCCTTATGACCACTAGGGGCACTGGGAGTAGAGACAGTGAGTAGGGGTCTCTCTAGCTGTTCTACCTGTCTCTACTCATGACCCCTGACTGGACTCTTCAGGTATTTCCTGTGAGAGTCAGAATCCCTTCCTTTCCTCTTAGAGAGCAGATGGAAACATATCTCTCTTCCCTACCTATTCATTATGTAGTTCTATAGATTAGTATTAGGTCTTTCTTATCCAAAGTGAACTTCACCAATACATGCTTCGTATTTAGTTCTACAAGAATCTCCATGTGTTTTCTCTAAATAGCTGTTAAACTCTGCATTTTACTCTGTAACTGGAGTGGGTAGCTTCTTTAGTGCTCTGCTAATTAACTGGGGGATAAAAATTACAATCCCCAACACAAACATGAAGGTGATCGATGATTCATCACACATCTAATAACCTAGAGCATTCCCAGGCAGTAGGCTTTACCAAAGGTTTACTCCAAGGCTTTACTGCAAATTTATCTGCCCCCTCCCCAAAAGACACAAAAAGTAGATTTTTATAGCCTGGACATAAATCAGGTTAGGTTCTAATGCTCAATGAAAAACCCGAATCGTGTGTGAAGTGTTCCCCAATATCTTGCACAGACTTTGGCATGAATCCAGCCGATGTGCGAACGCACACCCTCCATTCTGAGCTAAAAGCCCCATCTGGAAATGCTCCCTTAATAGACTTTCATGTGTATAGAAATTAAATTCTCACCATCACTTAAAACAACCTAACTCATCATTAGGACTGAAAGTTAGATCATATATTACTACCACTATTGCAGCAGATTCTGGTGCATTGATTCCATCTCTCTAGATCTCCCAAATTCTCAACCAGTTTGAATCAACAGTATTTGCTTATACTAGTTTGGATATGAACCTTGTGCAAGCAGAAGGAAGCTTTACAAAAGAGATTTCCTACTCCTCTCCACAACAGTCCCCTTTGCCATCTGAAGATCTTTTCCTGAGGGTTGGGAGATCCTTTGGAAGTGAGGGGGATGGCGCATGGGGGCTTCAGGGGATGGGAAGGGAACTGTCAAAAATCATCCAGATGTACCCTTAATACTCTTCAGGGAGATGCGCTTCTGAGCAGGGAAAGGGGTTGCTATGTTACTTTGTACAAGGTTAATTCTGCCCATGCAGGAGCTGAATCCAACCTTATATTTCTAACATGCTTCCTGCTCTATCTTTCTATGGGATTGCACATTAGCCAGGCTATAAAGTTCTTTTAAAATACTTAATTACAGTCTCCCTTTATTTATTTAACTCCCAGTCTCCCAACCGCAAGGGTTCTGTTCCTGGAAACCCTAATGGTTGATGAATTCATGGTTCACAAGGCATAGCAATGCATGGGAAATAGGAGGTTAGGGGAATTGCAGTTGGAAAAGACAGAAAAATAAAGTGAAAAATAGAAAAGCCACCCCTGGCCCCCAAAATGATTCCCTGACCCCCTAAAATGACCCCCCCAAATTGCCCCAACCCCAAGAAATTGCCCCTGAACCCAGAAATGACCCCCCCGACCCAGGAAATAATCCCCAAAATCTGTCCATTTGAAAAAAAAATTGGAAAAACATGTCACCAAACCAGATAGGTAGTGGTTGGCTAGGGTGGGCACAATTTCCCAGTTGCCTATACTCAAATCCGTGATTGGGAAATCTGCAGTTGGCAAGGGATGACTGTATTCAAAGTTGTTAATTTTATATGGCATCTTTTTTGTATTATAGAACTATCCAATTATCCATTGTAGACAGCTAGCATATGGCTTACTGTTTAGCATTTCCAAACATTCCTTCCTTTTATCATATTGCAAAAAATATTATTTAATTCTAGGCTTTTCCTAGAATTTCTTAAAGAACTTCCAGCAACCCAGACTCCACTCTCACATTCACACCTGGGTGTCTTTCAGATGGATTGATAATGTTTGAAACAAAGTTAATTCATGCCACTTTTCTCTCTGAAGTTTCATTTTATTGTACTTCCCCCTCCATAATTGTATTTCCACAATCTTTTTTCATTATTTGTTAGGGAAATTATTAAGTACCTAAGAAGTTTCTCACTCATTTAATTTTTAATTTGCTTTCTCTTCTGGTTTGGCAGCTATTCATCTTAATACAACTTATAACATAATGTGTTAATTATGATCAACTATTATAATTAATTATTAAATTAATTAAATATTATAATTAACTATTTCTGCTTTACTCTTATTAATTCTGAGCCCAGCTATTTGGGAGATATATGTTCTGGCTTGGGAGAGATACACATTAATATAACTAATTATAAATATATAGCATATAAGAATATACATATTTACTATTTCCAATTAGCTCTAATTTATTCTGAGTCCAGCTATTTGACCAGAACTACTTGGTTCAGTTTCCAATACCTTGATTGAACTTAGTGGGCAGATTAAAATTAAACCAATAAGATCTGCATGAACGTCTGTTTGTATATTGCTCTTTCTATTTTAACATCATTTATGTCCATATTGTTTCCAATCACTGCTGTTAATGGGTACAAGCATACTATAATAGCGCTGGCTAGGAATATCCTTGCTTTGCACTTCTTATCATGTGAAAACACATATGCCAACTCACTAAAATTCTTGCATAGGTGTCTTATACATTGTTTGAATCTAGGTTAAAAATCTTTAGCCAGATCTGAATAGCTTCAGAACTTCTAATGGAAAGAACCATTCAACATTATCAAAGGCTTTCTCTGCATCCAAAAACATTATTAATTATTATGATTTTATTTATTATTTATCGTATTTTAATACCACCTGATATGTATATCTCTAGGCAGTGTACAAAATTTAAAATATTTAAAAGTCACAAATTAAAATACATGGCAGTAAAAACCATAGAAAAATTATTAAAACAAGTTTTTTAAAAATATATATATTAAAATTAATTCTAATTAAAAGTCTGAGAGAACAGGAAAGTCTTGAGGTTCTTCCTGAAAACAAACAGAGAAGGAGATGCTCTTATTTCAGCAGGAAGCTTATTCCAAAGCCCTGGGGCAGCCACAGAGAAAGCCCGTCCTGGGTTGCCACCAAACGAGCTGGTGGCAACCGTAAACGGACCTCTCCATTAGATAATAACAGACAGCAGGGATTATGACAAGGGAGGCTCTCTCTCAAATAGCCTGGACCCAAGCCGTTAAGGGCTTTATTGGTAATAACCAGCACTTTGTATTTCACCTGGAAACATATTGGCAGCCAGTGCTGTTCTTTTAGAACTGGTGTTATGTGGTCCCTTCATGTTGTCCCAGAGACCAATCTGGCTGCTGCATTCTGTACCAATTGTAGTTTATGGATTATGTACAAAGGCAGCCCCACATAACCCCACATATTAATGTACTGATTCTCCTGGAACCTGGGCAAAGAGCAGTAATTGTTTTATATATAGTATACATATAGCAGGGGCATAGTGATAATCTCTATTCATCCCTGCATAATATCCTTTCTAGTGGTTGTTTAATGTGTTTCCCCTGTCTTGCTTTTTTAGATCATTATTGTTTTATTATTATTATAGTTGTATGAAGCGGGTCCTTTCCAGTGGGGTCTGTCTCAGTGCTTTGGAGGAGACCTGAATTCAATTCAGACCTGTTGTGGGACCTCAGCCTATCATAGTTCATTCTCATATTTTCTGAATTTGCAATATAAAATGACTTTTTAGACAAACAACACTATCAAGAAGAGTCTTAAGACTTCATTAAAAAGAGATACTGGCCCACATTTGCTGGAATTTTTTAATTCCTAATTTCCCCTAGTAGCCGGATCTTTTCCCTTTCCAGGGAAAAGAGACAAAGGCATCCCAAAATTCTCTAAACATTTTCAGGATAGAAGAAAAATAATGGTTGCAACTAAAATCCCATGCAAGAATATTCCAAAATCTACAACAAAAATCCCATTCACTAACATTAATATTCTGAATTCCCAATTTTGTTGTGGTTCACCTTCCAGGCAAAGCAAATGACAACGGATGAATAATCAAGTCACAGAACCAAATAGTTGGAGTTTTATCATTCCTAATTTTCCCCAGCAGCCAGATTTTAGCTATGTGGTTGTTGTTGTTGTTATTACATTTATATCCCGCACTTCCTTCAAGGAGCCCGGAGCGGTGTACTACATACTTGAGTTTCTCTTTCACAACAACCCTGTGATGTAGGTTAGGCTGAGAGAGAAGTGACTGGCCCAGAGTCACCCAGCTAGTTTCATGGCTGAATGGGGATTTGAACTTGTGTCTCCCTGGTCATAGTCCAGCACTCTAACCACCACACCACACTGGCACGTTATTGAGTTCTGACCAGCCATTTGCCCACTGCCGAAAAAGTGAAACACACCAACCAGAAATCATATTAATATTTATTTAGATTCTATTAAAGATAGGTTAGGAATGCTGATCTTAAAAAGTCTAAAAATATTAAAGGAGTCAGTAGGCATCTCACCACTCCTGCTGAATCAGACTGCAAAGCAGTCTCAGCAAAGTGGTCCCGGCAATACAAAAGATAAAACTTAAAACAGGAGGAAATTAAAGAAAAATCAAAAAGATTATAGCCAGGGCTTGAAGCACAAAGCTAAAGAGGGAGAATGTTTAAAAATAATAAAAGTTCAAAAAGGAAAAAATTCCAAACTTGAATCTGTGATCCAAAGTTTTATAGTCCCTTGTTTTGGGGAAATGTTCTTCGCTCATAAGAGGATGGTTTGAAGTTTTGATAGGCCACTTCTAATTAGAAGATACCACCCCTCTTAATTAGAAAGACATCATTATGGAATGATTTGGAATTTATCAATATTGCTTTGCTTGTGAAAGGTATGAATATGCAGTACTTGCAGACTTATATTAGGATTAGACGATCTCACTTGTCAGCTGACCAAGACCTAATGGTCAACTATCAGCAGGAAAAGCCCCTTCCGTGTTGGATTTTCTTGTATGAAAACAAGCTTGTATGAAAACAAAATAACATGTAACCATCTGAAAACAAAAAACATGTAACCATCTACATTCACCCATCTAATGTATGAAAACAAAATAACATGTAACCATCTACATTCACCCATCTAACTCCATAGCTAAGCTAACTTCTCTGTGCACGCACACGCACACACACACACACGCATGCACACGTGTGTGTGTGTGCGCGCGCGCGCACACACACACACACACACACACACACGCACGCCAGGAAAGCAAAATAGCTTGTTAGCAATAAGAACAGACTTGAAACAAAGGTCCCATATTATGGATTCTTGATTCAAAGCATAGAAGCCCCTTATGTGATTATGACTGACATAATGTGATTACGTAAGGTATATTACAGTAGGTATATATTCTGAATAATGCAAGCACCATTCTCATGTGAATGGTGCCATAGGAGGGCAAAAGGGCTTTGCCATTATAAAGAGTCTGCAGAGTAGCTGTAGATAAGGTAGTAGCTCTGTCTGCAGCCAAGCAGAGATGGAGTGGGAGGATAGGGGACATAAAAACAGCCGTGCTGGATAAGGCCCTTGACCTATCTAATCCAGCATCCTGTTTCACATAGCAGCCCATCGAGTCTTGTGAGAGAGGGAGAAAAATTTCTCTCTGCCACTCTATCTGCTCCATGCATAATTTTATACACCTTTATTATGTCTCCTGTAGTCACCTCTTTTCCAAACTAAAAAGCCCCAGATGCTTGCCTCATAAGGAAGGTACTCCAGGCCCCAATGATCTGGGTTGTCCTCTTCTGCACCTTTTCCAGTTCTCCAATGTACTTCTTAAGATATGGTGACCAGAACTGCATGCAGTACTCCAAATGTGGCCACACCACAGATTTGTATAAGGGCAGGGGTGTAAAACTAAATTTGGTGGTGGGCTGGATTTGATCCCAAAGCACCTTGAGCAGGTCAGGGGTGGGGGGGTTCACAGAGCCTCGCACCACCTTCTGTTGTCTCATGCCACCTCTTGTCTTTCTCACTTTGTTCCCTTTTTCCTCTCTCCCCCACCCGGTCACTTAAATTAGCTGAACGCACTGCTTTATACACCACAATATGCTCAGGGAAAATGTTTGTATTTTTAGATGAAATCCTGAATATAATCATCATATGGTTATATGATGAGTGGAAGTCTCTACCCACAGAACACCATAGTTTATCATGGCCGCTATGAACTCCTGAGCTGCACCAGACAAGCCAGCACCAAAATGAACATTGAAGTCACCCAACACCGAAAGCCTGGGTGACTCCAACACCAACTCTGCAACCAGCTCGGTCAGCTCAGTTAGGGACTCCATTGGGCAACAGGGTGCTCGGTAGCTCAACAGAATCCCCAGTCTATCTCAAGACCCTAGGCCAAGATACACAGACTCAATATGGTCTAGTTCTCTCACAGGAATTCAGGTAAGGGAGATGTTATTCCGATGGATCACAGCCACTTCCACCACCTCGCCCCCTTCCCCTAACCTGCTCCACCACAGAGCACACAGTAGGAGGAGCTGAGCCCATACCTGGCCACTAACCTCCCCCAATCAGGTCTCAGTTATACAGGCCAAGTCATCTCCCTCATCCATGATCAAATTATGGATGATTTGGGTCTACTTTTGAACTGACCTGGCATTGCAAAGGAGAAAGGTCATGTTCTGAGGGTGGTTGGAACTACTCACCAAGGCCCGAGAGCTGACAGGACAGCTGAAAGGGAAACAGCTATTAAATTTCTAGGCTCCCTTGCCCTGTAATGGCCTGCTAACTTATGAATGCCAAATCTTTTCCCCACCACTATTGTAATAGCCACTCCAGAGCCCCCAGAAGCACCCCCTACTCCCCCACCTGTACCAGAGCCCTGACACATAGCTGTAAGTAGCTGGGCAATAACAGAAAGCCTGGCACTGTAGGGAAGGAGTCCAAACCAATAAATTAGCCTGAGTCCTCAGTACCACCCCCGAAGGCCACCACCAAAGCTTGCCCCCCCTTTGGCAGCTGGCCTCAGCAGCTGCCTGCAAGCAACCTGCACCAGCAGCTGCACGCCTTAGAGATGATGCCTTTCAGCATCTTCCTATATCGCTGCTGCCCAATATAGTACCAGCAGGGATTCGAACTGGCAACCTTCTGTTTGTTAGTCAAGCATTTCCCTGCTGCGCCACTTAGTGGAGTAGGAGCTGCTTTTTCTTTAGGGAAAGTGGTGTTCCGACATGACTAGAACGGTATGGGTGCCTGCCTGCCTGACAGCTCACCTCTGTTTAACACAGATATCAGGAAAAGGATGAGATACTACTGAAATGCTTCAGTATTGTCCTCAAGGAAACAGGTCCTGTATTGCCTGACCCTGGAATGTCTTATTGCTTGAGGAACAGAAAGTGATACATTTGCTGACCATTCAAGGGCTGCAGTAGCTGGAGTGAGACAGTAAGTGGGGATGCTGAACTGATGACTGTATTCTGGAAGGAGCCTGCCTCAGTAGTCAGGATGCACATGCTACCGCTTGTGCAAGAAGGAGCTTAGTAAACAGGAAAGCCAGCATGGTGATTTCTGTTGAACAAGCATGCCAACTGTATCCTTATCTTCCCTGTGTAAGCCATAAGCTTTTTGTAAGCTCTCACCACAGTATTTCTTACAATTTCAGACACACAGAAAGCTCCAAAGCTGAAGAAAATATCACTAAGGAAAGCAGTCTGTTTTCAGATTTGGTTTTTAGCAAGTATATCAAGTGACAGAGCTAAGGGAGTGTATTGTTCTCTGATGGACTGTCTCCAGACAATGAAGAGAATGGCTTTTCTTTCGAAATCAATGTTTTGATTTTCTCCTTCTCTTTCAGTTAAAAAGATCACATTCTTTTAATTCTCAAAACCATTTGCTAGGTAGTATTTTTCTGCATGGCTGCTACTTACAAATAACCATTTTATTTTTCCATTAGCAGTAGGTCGTGGTCTAAGGTGGAAAATGCCGCTAAATTCTCTGAGCCAAAACCACCTCATCAGTGCCTCACTATGTTTGCTTGAATCCAACTGGATTTGTGAGTACAAAGATTAGTGGTGCAATGATTTCAAATGGGCTTTTGCGGAGCTGAGATGCACACTACATAGCACTTGTCCTGCCAAATAGCCACATATAATGCATTTCCCAGTACAAATACTATCCTTTTTGCATATATGCTGCATCCAATACTGCAACTTATATAGAAATAAAGTAAAGGTAAAGTGTGCTGTCAAGTCGATTTCGACTCCTGGCGCCCACAGAGCCCTGTGGTTTTCTTTGGTAGAATACCAAAGGGGTTGACCATTGCTTCCTCACACGCGGTATGAGATGATGCCTTTCAGCATCTTCCACATCGCTGCTGACCAATACCAGCAACCTTCTGCTTGTTAGTGAAACATTTCCCCACTGCACCACTTAAGGTGACTGCAATTTACTGCATATATAATAGCTACAGAACCTTGAACCACGCTGAAAGGTTTTTTGAGGCCCTTGCTAGAAGTTACAGAGGGCATGTGGCTACTCTTGAGGCAGCGGGAAGGGGGTGAGGTACTGAATACAAACACGGTATTCCATGCCTTAGCGCAATCCCCACCATTATTATCCATATTATTACTGCAGAGTGTTAGTAAGTAATAGAGGGCCATCAGTAGGCAGTTAAAGGGTATATTGAAATTCCCTACCCTCTCCTCATGACTGTTGCAGCATGCTCAGAGGCTCCAGAGTCTTCTGGAATCTGTTGCAGCCAGCAAAAGGAGGAAAAGTGGCTCTGACCTGAAGAGGAAAAGGGGGACTTTTGCAGCTTTCTGCTGTATTCACTTGCTTTTATCATTGCAGCTTGTTTCTCTCTCTGCAGTCAAATTTGTGCACCAACTCAACTCAAAGACCTGGACAGGCCTGAGGAGTTGGTTTCATGCCTGTTATTCTGGCCCTGGGTGCTCTCAAGATTTCTTAAGGGAGTGGTATGGACTGTAACTGGGAGACTTTTATTATTATTATTTCTTGTTTACACAGTCAGACAGGTGTTATTGACTGGTTTGTCTTATCCAGACACCGAGTCCTTCCCAAGGACTTAGGATGGCTGAATTTTATTGTCAATGTTGTTGTTGTTGTTATAGATATCGTCGCAGAATATAGGCTGTTCCCAGTAAAGTTGCTTTTTGTAATTGGCTGATGGTGATTTCTGTGGCCCCTATGGTGTTGAGGTGCTCTTCAAGGTCTTTTGGAACTGCACCCAGGGCGCCAATGACCACTGCGATTATTTTGGTCTTTTTCTGCCACAGCCTTTCCATTTCAATTTGTAGATCTTTGTATTTTGTGATTTTTTTCCATTTCTTTTTCTTCTATTCTGCTATCCCCTGGTATTGCTATGTCGATTATTTTAACTTGTTTTTCTTTCTTCTCGACTACAGTTATACCTGGTGTGTTGTGTGGCAGATGTTTGTCTGTTTGTAGTCGGAAGTCCCATAATATTTTTACATCTTCATTTTCTTCAACTTTTTCAATTTTATGGTCCCACCAATTCTTGGCTACAGGTAGCTTGTATTTTTTGCAGATGTTCCAGTGTATCATCCCTGCTACTTTGTCATGCCTTTGTTTGTAGTCAGTCTGTGTGATCTTTTTACAATATTATTATTATTATTATTATTACATTTATATCCCACTCTTCCTCCAAGGAGCCCAGATCTGTGTACTACATACTTGAGTTTCACAACAACCCTGTGAAGTAGGTTAGGCTGAGAGAGAAGTGACTGGCCCAGAGTCACCCAGCTAGTTTCATGGCTGAATGGGGATTTGAACTCGGGTCTCCCCGGTCCTAGTCCAGCACTCTAACCACTACACCATGCTGGACACTCCTAAAGAAAAGGGGCTGGGGTTTTGTTTTGTTTGCCTTTCTCCATGCACTGTTAAGGCACCTGCTTCTTCTCTGATCATAGCCATCACATGTTGGCTATATGACACTGTTTTATGCAGATTTTTATGCCTGCTCTGTTGTGAATTTGCATTTGAAACTGGTCACTATTGTTGCTGACAATCTATGGTACTTGTATATAGAGATACATACATATGTATTGGCAATATGAATACAAAAGAATAGAAATATGTCTGTTAACCCTTTGAATTGGGTGCAAGAATGTCTTTTGTTTATTCTCTGAAATCACTGGTGAACCCACACTGTCAAAGTCTTGGGAACCCCCCCCCCAAATCCCATTTCTTAAGTAGAAGAGGGGTTACATTTGCACTAGTTGTTTTATTAGATATTACTAGAGATATGATTGGAGGAGAGATGGGCCAGTGGTATCCATGGTCCCCCCCCCTCCATAATGTCTAGGTAGGCCCTAATACTAAATTTTTAATTAGTGCTTGCTCACACAATCACATACTTTGTGAAGACTTTGTACATTACAAGGAGCAGAGAAGCAGGGATACTTGGAAGTGAGTCATACTTCAGTTTTCCCATTTCTACCATAGTGTGCCTTCAATTACTTGTCAACTGAGGTGAACCAGAAATTGGAATAAGGAAAGAAAAAGTAAGCAGCTCTGGATTCTGCTCTGTCTTACGTTCTGTTCATTGAAAACCACAGTGTAGGGTTTGACCTAGTGATACGGCTTTATTATTTATTATTTATTTATCATATTTCTGTACCGCCTGATATGTATATCTCTAGGTGGTGTACAAAACTTAAAATATTTAAACGTCACAAGTTAAAATACAATAGTCACAATACAATACAAAAGGCACACTAAAAACAATAGAATAAAACAGTTAAAACAAGTTCTTTTAAATTATTAAAATTATTTCTAATTAAAAGCCTGAGAAAACAGGAGGGTCTTGAGGTTCTTCCTGAAAACAAACAGAGAAGGGAAGGCTCTTATTTCAGCAGGGAGTTTATTCCAAAGCTCTGGGACAGCCACAGAGAAAGCCTGGTCCTCTCCAGATGATTGTAACAGGCGGCAGGGATTATGACAAAGGAGGCGCTCTCTCTAATAGCCTGGACCCAAGCCATTAAGGACTTTATAGGTAATAACCAGCACTTTGCATTTCACCCGGAAACATATTGGCAGCCAGTGCAGTTAAAACCACTGTTATATGGTCCCTTCGTGTTGTCCCAGAGACCAATCTGGCTGCCACGTTCTGTACTAATTGTAGTTTCCAGTGTACATGCAAAGGCAGTCCCACATAGAGAGCATTACAGTAGTCAAGTCGAGGTTACCAACATATGTACCACTGTTTTAAGGTCAATCACCTCTATAAATGGACATACAGTAGCTGACGTATCAACCGAAGCTGATAAAAAAGCGCTCCTGGCCACCGCCTCAACCTGAGAAACCAGGGAGAACTTTGGGTCCAGGTACACTCCCAAGCTACGTACCTGATCTTTCAGGGGAGTGTAACCCCATCAAGAACAGGCAGATCTAAACCATCTCTCGGGTCCTGCCCCCCCGCCCCAGTCAGTACCTCCACCTTATTGGATTCAACTTCAGTTTGCTATCCCTCATCCAGTCCATTAGTGCCTCCAGGCTTTACTCCCCTGATTTATGCACTCTTGGGATGGTTATCTTTTTAGTTCAGATTAAAAGCTGTCTGTTCTTACTTGGAGAAGGAAAAAAATCGCTGCAGATGCAAAGAGACCATCTCACATGCTATAAGAGACCATGCCAGGAGTGGCCGGTGAGGGTAGTGCTGGGAGGGCGGCGAGAGGTACTTTTAAAGAATAATTAGCTGGTGCTTACCAGTGTATATGCAGCACCTGCAAGCTGCCATGCTCCTCTTGCAGTCCTACGTGGAAGGGCAGCACTCTGCCCAGCATTCGGCATGGCTGCAGCGTGGCGCTAGCTTCTGTGCATGTGTGGAGCAGCCACACACGTGCAGAGACCAGGGGAATGCCACGCCTGTGCCGGATGCCGGCCAGAGCGCCAGTATCCAACAGCAACTGGAGGACCAAAATTGTTTAGTCCTTCTAGGGGTGTGCATGGAACCACTCCGGGTGGTTTGGTTTGAGTTCAAACCAAACCCGAACTGCCTGGTCTGCAAGGGCAGTTTGGTTCAAGCAATAGAACTGGGTCCAACCAGTTCAGCCCTGTTCTGAATGCTTGCCGAGGGGAATCTGGTAAGGATTCCCCTTTACAAGCAAAGGGGGGAAACCTATGGGGTTGAAAAGGGAGGGTGTGGGAATGAGAGGTCACCTTATGCACCATGGCAGCAGTGTGACTTTGCAGCAGCCATGGCAGCTGGGGCCTGAATTGGGCCCAGATTGGCCTGTGCTGATGGCACGTGCACCGTCCGCTTCTGGTCTGACGCTGACCAGGGCAGCAAGAGGGTATGCTGCAGCACTGGGGGGGGGATGTGGTAATGGGGTGGGTGGTGGGTGTAAGAGCACCCTCCCTGCTCCTTAAAGGTAACCACCCTGCCGCCAAACTGGTCTGGAAGTCCAGAAAAGGACCTCCGAACCAGTTCAGGTACATCCCTAACAGATTTCCTAATTTCCTCAGGGCTTCATTTTGCATCTGCATTTTGGTTCACATTTATGGGTGATGTTCAGTCTGCTTTCCTTTCGAATGCAGCTTCAAGTACATGGATTTAAACCAGTTTTATGTCACAGACTTCATGTGAACTAAATGATCTTTGAAACCCACTGCGTTGCCTTAACAGGCTAATTGTGGTGTCTCCGTTCCTATAAATCAGTGTAAACAATTTCTAGCTGCAAATGACCCCAGGTAACCTTGTTAGCAATTTACCTGATATCTTGTTTCCTTGCAAAGCTACCACTTGGCCCTTAAGGCAATAAAGATTTTTTTTTCCTATCCAGCAATACAATATTCAATATGAAACTCAGATTGGCCCGAGGCAAAACTATTTAATGGAACATTGAAATCAATGGAGTTTTCACCTGAATTAAAATTGGCCCTCAGAGCAAAGTCTGCCCAGCATTATGCACTAGACTATTAGTGCCATGGCTACCAGGATGTCAATCAACCTATTGGAAGTAGCCCTGTTATTTTGGAGTCGGGGAAGATTTAATGGAATTCTTGCAGTAAAACCTATGGCTCATCCTAAGCAGCACCCCAGCAGGCATCTGGTATCACAGAGAGAAAGATGCATCTTGAAATAGATCAGATGGCCCTGTTGTGCAGAAGCCGGACTGGTCAAAAGTTCAGGTGAAAACCAGTTTCTCTCCTGTCTAAATTAGGTGTGCCCTTGAAGAAGTTAGAACATGAGTTTTGGATGGACAAAATGGATGCTAATGTGCAAAGAACATGTCAGCCACAGTGAGATTTAACTTATTCAGACTCTCAAGAATGCAACCATAGCTGGGAAACCTAAACTAAGTATGCAGCTTATGGACAGTCCAGCCTTTTGTTCTGGCTATCCTCTGAGTGAATGATATGCACTCATGCCCAGTTCAACCCCTCTTCACCTGGGCGGGGGCAGGGAGGGCGGTTAATTAAGAGTTTTCCTGCTAAACCATGTGTGATCTCTCTGTTACTGGGAAGAAAATTCTTGTTGGGTAGCAAGGCCTGCTGCCGCTGTGAAAATTTGCCAGCACAATTGATTTGCCAAAGCACTGCTGCAGAGGATTCATCCAGATGAACACCTGCATTTGGTTTAACACCTTCAAATCTGATGTGAGTTTCTTAGGAGCATCTGGACTCAGAATACTGGATTACATAGGCCTTTGGTCTGAAGCTGAACCAGCAAAACAATATCGTTATGTTCTTATAAAACTTCCCAGCTAGACTTTTTCTAACCTCTTGGGATAGCTACTATTTTCATCACCCCCTTTATCTTTTACTTACAGTTGTGCCCCTGTAGATGCAGATATGTCAAGAGCTAGGTTAAATGACTTGACTTGTGTCAAGAGAGGGCTTGTTCCATTTCCTAGGTGTCAGGACAAATGGTGTTTAAAAAATGGACTCTCTATCTCCAATGCTACTTCAAAGGCTGCATACGAAAAAATTACACCTGAGGGCAAGACCTTAGCATTCTTTAACACAGTTCCTGATCTGAAATCTTGACGAGATAGCTATTTGCCAAAATTATTCTCCCGGAGTGCAGCAGATAAGTACTACACTTCTTTGGTCAAGAAGAAACTGTTAAACCTTTATATTCATGTTTAAAATCCCATCGAAGGCTTTTCATAGCAGGTAATGTAACAATACAAAGTCATATATTATTTTCTAGAGATTACTTATATTCTATCTAACTAGAATATAACTATAGAATATAACTATATTCTATCTAACTAATATGTTTATGTGAAACATCACTAAAACTGAGCTAAGATTCATGATTTCTCCATGTGATTAGTGGTTATGATATGGCTATGTAACCTTTTTTGTAGATTGTTGGTTATTATGCAATTTTGATTTACAAATGCAGAACATAATAAGCTTATACCATTCTGATCAGTAATTGAGGTTTTCTTCTATATGGTGTATATTATTATTTTTGGAATAAGAAAGAAACTGAGGTTAGAACTGAACATTTGGAGGCAATCTTGGGCCTGGAAATCCAAATTTCTCTCAACAGCAAACAACAAGACTTTTTCCTCGAACGGTTAACCCCTGATGTCTGTAACCAAAATTTTGAATTAGACGGTGGATGTTGGGTGGTGGAGAGTAGTGTTGCTCAGCAACATGACATTCCGAGGTTCAGATGTCATGAAATCTCCGGATGAGAAGTCATCCGGAGATTTGGCCTGAGGTGTCATCAGTATGCGGATAGCACTCAGTTGTAACTCTCTTTTTCATCAGACGCAGGTGAGGCAGTGACTGTTCTGAATCAGTACCTGGATGCAGTGGCCTGGATGAGGGTGGACAAGTTGAGACTCAGTCCAGAGAAGAAAGAAGTACTGATGGTTGGTGGTTCCTCTGCCCAGGGGCATAGCAAGATTGGAGGGGGTCCAGAGACAAGATTTTAAAATGGGCCCCTCGCTGATATACACACACAAACACACTTCACAATATATCGTGCACTCACGCTCACATCCCCATTATTAATACAGTGAATATCTAGTTCACATTGAATCTAGTTTTTTTACTCTCTGCTCCTGCCGATCTCCAAGAGACTCAACATAATTCATAGGGGGTGCAACATGGGCGTGTGGGGAGTCATGTGATGTTCCTCTGTCCCTCGAGGCAGTGGGGCCCCAAGACGACTGCCTCCCCTTGCCTAATGGTAGTTACGCCCCTGCCTCTGCCTGGATAAATTATGTTCAGACTGTTCTAGATGGGGTTACACTCACCCTGAATAACGAGGTTCGCAGTCTAGGGGATGCTCATTGATCTAGCACTGTTGCTAGAGGCTCAAGTGGTCTCAGTGGTTTGGAGCACTTTTTATCAGCTTCGGCTGATATGCCAACTGCGACCATACTTGGACAGAGATAGCTTGGCCACAGTTATTCATGCTCTGGTAACCTCTCACTTAGATTACTACAATGCATTGTATTATTTATTTATTTACACAGTCAGACAGGTGTTATTGACTGGTTTGTTTTATCCAGACATCAAGTCCTTCCCAAGGACCTGGCATGTCTGAATTTTATTATCAATATTGTTGCTGTTATTATAGATATCGTCACAGAATATAGGCTGTTCCCAGTAAAGTTGCTTTTTGTAATTGGCTGATGGTGATTTCTGTGGCCCCTATGGTGTTGAGGTGCTCTTCAAGTTGTTTTGGAATTGCACCTAGGGCGCCAATTACCACTGGGATTATTTGGGTCTTTTTCTGCCACAGCCTTTCCATTTCAATTTGTAGATCTTTGTATTTGGTGATTTTTTTCTATTTCTTTTTCTTCTATTCTGCTATTCCCTGGTATTGCTATGTTGATTATTTTAACTTGTTTTTCTTTCTTCTTGACTACAGTTATATCTGGTGTATTGTGTGGCAGATGTTTGTCTGTTTGTAGTCGGAAGTCCCATAATATTTTTGCATCTTCATTTTCATTAACTTTTTCAATTGTATGGTCCCACCAATTCTTGGCTACAGGTAGCTTGTATTTTTTGCAGATGTTCCAGTGTATCATCCCTGCTACCTTATCATGCCTTTGTTTGTAGTCAGTCTGTGAGATCTTTTTACAACAGCTGATTAGGTGGTCCACTGTTTCATCTGCTTCTTTACAAAGGTGGCAGTTGCTGTTTGTTGTGGATTTTTTGACTTTTGCTCTTATTTCATTTGTTCTTAGTGCCTGTTCTGGTGCAGCCAGTATTAAGCCCTCTGTTTCTTTCTTCAAGTTGCCATTCTTAAGCCACTGCCAGGTCTTGGTGATGTCTGATTTTCCACTTATATTGTGCAAATATTGACCATGCAGTGGCTTATTTTTTCCATTTTTCTGCTTGGTTCTTGACTTGTTCTTTCTTGTAGGCCTGCTTTGTTTCATTGGTGTTTAATAATTTCTCATTACTGACCATTTTAAGTGCATCTTCTTCACTGTCCTTGATATATTCTTCAAGGCCTCTTTTCTCCTCCTCTACTGTTTGAGGGACTTGCAGCATTCCTCTTCCACCTGAGATGCGAGGGAGGTATAGCCTATCTACATCACTGCGGGGGTGCAGAGCATGATTGATGGTCTTTATTTTCCTGGTCTTATGATCTAGCGTCTCTAGCTCTGCCTGGGTCCAGTCTATTATTCCTGCAGTGTATCTGATAACAGGTATAGCCCAGGTGTTTATGGCTTGTATGGTGTTCCCACCATTGAGTTTGGACTTTAGGATTTTTCTAACTCTCCTGATGTATTCACTTCCAATTTTTCTTTTAACTTCAGCATGTGCAATGTTATCAGCCTGGAGAATGACCAGGTATTTGTAATGTTCTTTCTCTTCCAGGTTCTTCATGTTGCTTCCACCGGGCAGTTCTATTCCTTCTGTTTTTCTTATTTTTCCTGTGTTCTTTATTAATGCAGCACACTTGTCGACTCCAAACTTCATTGCTATATCGCTACTGAATATACGGACAGTGTTTAGCAGTGATTTGATTTCTGACTGGGACATTCCATACAACTTCAGATCGTCCATGTACAGCAGATGGTTGATTTGACTTGATGTTTTAGATGTTTGGTATCCGAGCCCTGTTTTGTTTAGTATTTGTGAAAGTGGAGTCATGACAATTACAAACAACAGAGGGGATAGTGAGTCCCCTTGGAAAATGCCTCTTCTAATGCTAACCTGACCAAGTGTCTCGCCACTGATTGTTAACTGTGTACTCCACATGCTCATTGCTTTTTAAATAAATATCTGAATGTTTTTGCTGACACCAGTTGTTTCTAAACATTTTAGTATCCATGTGTAAGGCAATGAGTCGAAGGTTTTCTTGTATTCAATCCATGCAGCACTTAGATTTGTTTTTCTTCTCTTGCAATTTTCTAAAATCATTTTGTCAATCAGCAGCTGGTCCTTTGTGCCTCTGGTGTTTGGACAATTTCCTTTCTGTTCAACTGGAAGCTGTTTGTTAGTTAATAAGTGTTGCATTACTTCATCTGCTATTATTCCAGGTAATAATTTGAACATGGTTGGCAGGCAGGTTATCGGTCTATAATTACTTGGAAGTGCACCTTTTGCTGGGTCTTTCATAATGAGATGAGTTTTCCCAGTTGTTAGCCATTGTTCAATATCACCTCCTTGCAAATGTGATTGAACGGTTTTGATAGTTGTTTATGAAGGCTTGTTAGGTTTTTAAGCCAAAAGCCATGCAGTTCATCGTCGCCTGGTGCAGTCCAATTTTTAATTTTCTTTGCTCTTTCACTTATTAATTCTGGTGTTATTATTAGATCTTCCATTTGTTGGTTACATTTTTTTCTATTCTGCTATCCCCTGTTATTATTATTGTTGTTGTTGTTCAATTTCTATACCACCCTTCCAAAAATGTCTCAGGGTGGTTTAAACAGAAAATAAATAAATATATAAATAAATAAATAAGATGGCTCCCTGTCCCAAAGGGCTCACAATCTAGTCACTGGAGGTACTGTGCTAGGGGTGGATATGGCCAGTTACTCTCCCCCTGCTAAATAAAGAGAATCACCACATTAAAAGGTGCCTGTTTGCCAAGTTAGCAATATTGGGCTGTCTTTGAAAACGGTCCGGAAACTGCAGCTGGTACAAAATAGGGTTGCAATATTATTAACTGAGACTGAATGTTTTGATCATATTACGCCAGTGCTTCGTCAGCTTCACTGGCTCCCCGTCTGTTTCCAGGCCGAATTCAAAGTGCTGTTCTTGACCTTTAAAGTCCTAAATGGCTTGAGACCATTTTACCTGAGAGAGTGCCTTGCCCCATATGTCCCAACTTGGACCTTCAGATCTTTGGAGGACCTGCTCCGGGTGCCTCTGCCAAACAAGGTGAGGTGGATGGCTACTAGGGAGAGGGCCTTTTCAGGGTTGCACCCCATTTATGGAATAGCCTCCCCAGTGAGCTTCGCTTGGCTTCATCACTTTGTTCTTTTAGACACCAGGTGTCCAAGACACCTTCTTGTTCACTCAAGCCGTTTCAATTTTGATTTTTAAAATTGATTTTTAAAACTGATTTTAAAAACATTTTAAAATTGTTTTGTATTGTATTTTGTACACACACACCCTTTTGGTCTGTTGTGATTTTGTTATGTGTTTTTATTTGATGTTTTTAGTGCTGTGTTGTGAGCCACCCAGATAACAGTTTGTTATGGGCGACTAACAAATACAGTTGTTGTTGTTGTTGATGATGGTGATGATGATGATGATGATGAAATGGTGGAACTTGTGGCTCACACTGGGAGTATGCTCTCTTTGGGAGCCAGTGATTGGTGTCACCTTACTTGTTACCACCATTATGTGTGAAGCTGCCCTAAAAGTCAAAGGGACAACTTTTTTCCTTCTTCTCAGATTGTAAGTTGTAAAGACTAATTCTAGGGAGATCCACTTGCATCATTGGGTTGGCTACCATTACTTTGATGTACCTTCTGGTTATTTTTCATTTAGTGTTCAAAGTCTAAGTATCTGGCCTCTTTGGCATATGCACATGTCTTTCCAGGCTGCTAAAAATGGATCCCACTATTGTCTTTTTCTCCTCCTTGGTGCCCCCTCCCCCCGAATATTTTTCCATTAGACAATTATTCAAAAGGTTTCCCAAACCCATCATTCTTCATAAAGTCTTGCTTCTTTTCTTATATAACAGCTTTCCCCAACAGCAATTTTCTTGAAATATCTCTTTTGAACTTGGAAAGAGAATATTATACAATGCCTCATTTCCTTCCAATCTGTTTATATTTCTTCCATGGAAATTAAAAATTAAAATTCAGTCTCACCAGTTTTGGACACAGATCTGTGGTTCGTTTCATGATTTGTTGTTGTTGCTGTTGTTAGAAAGATTAAGCCTTCTTTTTTGCTTCCATTAGTGGAAATAGCTAACAAAAGGTACATTCAGCAAAATTTTGAAAGGAATGCTAATGTTTGCTTCAGTCTCAAGCCAACATCTTCAGTTCTTCTCAGAGTCTCAGCACTGCTTCCTGCAGTTTCATGTTCCTCTCCTTTCTCTAGGGTCTGTCTGATTTTTGGCATCAAAATTTTTCTGCTTATACTCACAGGGTCAGTTCTTTTTTTCATGAGTAGCAGTCCCCAAGGTTCATTATATCTTTTAGACCACTTTCTTGAAATACTGTAATGCTTGGGTAGTCAAAGCCAGAAATGTAATCCCCATTTTTACATAATGCATCACTGATAACCATCCTGAAAAAGAGATGCTACACACCTGTTCAGGGAAATTGTATTGTTTCAAAAATTTGGAAAAACCTGCTTGACCAAAGGCAATGATGAGACAAAAGTACGCATGTATCCCAGGAGAAATGAAGCTTCTCGCAAACCACTTTAAGCTCTCTTGAAAATAAATTTCTGGCTCCAACCTACTAGTACATGAACCAGCTGGGGTGGTCGGTTGTTGTATTCTGTCTAGCAATCTTTTATGTTTTGTTAATTTGAAGTTGTCCTAGTGGGGATCCTGTAGAGTGTGTGAGTGTGAGAGGGGGATTAAGAAAGAAAAGAAAGGGGAAGGAGAAGGAGAAAATCGAGTTTTCTGAATAAAGTTTTAGTTAATCTACATAGGATAGCTTTGTGTTTATGAGGGAAGCAGTTATAAAACATTTGGCAATGAGAGTTTGAGCTAGTTATGCATGTGAACCTGCAAAGCTTCTGAATGTCCCTTCGTCTTCCTTTCATTACATTACTGGTTCTACATCCCTGAACTGCTAGATTCTAATATTGCTGCTACTGCTTGTTTCTCCAGCTTCCTGACCGGCATAACCCCTGAAGATACTTTCTCCTTATCCATCCTGGACTCTGTATTTCCACTGGATACACCCAGTAGCATGGCTCAGATCCTACCACCATCTTTTTTCTTGTCCACTCCAGGAAAACCTCCTCTTTCATTGAAACAATGGAGGCTCCCTATTCCTGCAGTTACCTCCTCACTATACAGTAGGCTGTGCATGAATCTTTCTTTTTTGCAATTCAATTTGCTAGTGAAGTGAATCACAAAAAATGAACTGATTCATAAACCACCTGGCCATATCCGGCTGATTTGACAAATTGAATCGGAAATTTTGGAGGGAAATGCAAGTTGCCCCCAGAGGGAACAACGGGGAACCTGAATCACCCCATTGTTCCCCATGGGTAGGCCCTAGAGACACCAAAGTGGGTTGAGTGGGTTGATATCAAAGTGGGTTGGGTGGTAGGGCATGACCCAACCTACCTACCACCCAGCCCACAAAGTGATTGGGCAATTGGGTGATTTTTAAAAATGATTTTTTGAATTTTATCTGCTTCAGTAAGCTAATGAAAGTTAATCAGAGAAAGTTTCTGGTGGCCAGGTATGGACAAACACATTAAAAATGTAATCAGGCACAGTATGGTTTGTGCTGTATCTGCCAAGTTGCAGACTTTTACCACCCCCCTTGACTCCAGTATACTATTCAGTTTTCTAACTAAAGTCTTAGTTAAGACTTTAAGACAATCCTACATAGGATTGCTGTAAAAAAAATTAATTTTTTTAAAATTTTTAAACAATTAAATTTTTAAAAAAAAAAATTAAAAAAATTATCTGCAGGGATGAAAGCTCACTGTGATTTTTAGCAAGGTCTGCACCCCTAGAGATGGAAAATAGAGATAGAACTGCACTACTTTCAGCCTTCAGTGTACTATCATGCTTTTATTGTCCTGATCATCAGGGCTGTAGTGATCAAATGTGCAATGGTGATTTAAAAGCTTTTAAAAACACAAAAATTACAATCAAATTTTATCGATGCTGTCAGAAGAATTACAATTAAAATTTATTTATTTATTTATTTATTTATTTATTTATTTATTTATTTATTATATTTTTATACCACCCCAAACTTGCATCTTTGGACAGTTTAAAAAAACATAAAATAAATTAAAAATAAAAATTAAAACATTAAAGCAATTTAAAATCACAATTCTGACTAAATTTAAAGCAATTTAAAATCACCTTCTAGTTAAAAAGCTTTAGTGAATAAATGCATCATGATTTTTTAAAAGCTGTCAGAGATGGGAAGGCTCTTATTTCAGCAGGGAGTGCATTCCAAAGTCTCAGGGTGGCCAAAGAGAAGGCCTGTCCCTGAGTACTCAGATGAACCTCTCCAGATGATCGCAATGGGGCTCATAGTGAAGAAGATGTTCTCTCAGATCCCCTGGGCCTAAACTGTTTAGGGCTTTATAGGTGATAACCAGCAGCTTATTTTGCCCAGAAACATATTTCTAGCCAGTGTAGTTCTTTTAATATGACCCAGAAACTAACTTGGCTGCTGTATTTTGCAGCAGTTGCAGTTTCCGGACTATATACAAAGTCAGCCCCACATAGAGTGCACTGTAGTAGTCAACTCTGGAGGTTACCAGCATATGTACTACTGTTCTGAGGTCGTTTATCTCAATAAATTGACACAGCTGGCATATCAGCCAAAGCTGATAGAAAGCCCTCATAGCTACTGCCTCAACCTGAGACACCAGGGAAATGGACGCAGCTAGTGTATCAGCCAAAGCTGATAAAAGGCACCTCTGGCCACTGCCTCAACCTGGGACACCAGGGGATGTTTTGAATCCAGAAGCACTCCCAGACTGCATACCTGCTCCTTCTGGGGGAGTGTAACCCCATCCAGAATTGACAGGTCAAAATGGTTTCAAAACTGGCAGGAGTGTCCTCCAAAGATTACCCTAACCCTGACTTTCCTCTGTGCAAAAATGACTGAAATGTTACCCTATTCGTTTGGAGGTAGGGATAAAGAAGAGATGATAACACACAGAAAACTGTGCATGCAACAATGCTATTGCCTATTTTCCATCTCCCAGATGTTGCCAAATATCAGTATGAGCACTTGTCCCCTGAAATATTACCAATGTCCAAAATTTGGGAGTCTAGTTCATGGATTATATGCTCAGAATCACAACTTCTGTTATGCAGTATTGTGCTTGTACATAGGGGCTTTTGAGCTCCTTTCCAGTAGCAGCCTTCTTTGACCCTGAACAGCCCGCCTAAGGTCAGGTGAAGTGGGAAGGGCTACCACCAGAAATGAAAGTGCTTTCTGCTTGGTCTATGACTATAGATTGCATTGTACTGAGACATGTTAAACGTTTACAATGTGGCTGTTTCCTTGAAAACCACTCACTTTAGAGATGCCCCTCTTGCTTCAATGCAGCAGCCCTGGGGAAAGCAATTTGAGGAATATTATGTTGGTTTACGCTAATACAAGCATGTGGGCAATTGCCCAGAAAAAGAGGGAGGATGAGAATTGTTGGGGCTTGTGATTATTTAGCAAAGTGCCAAGGAAGCTACCACTACAGTTACGGAGGGTGGAGTTTAGTTTTTGCAGCTATTTAAGTAATATGCATGGAGATCACACTGTAGTAGTGTCTAAACTAACTTAATTTATTGGTGAAGTGCATTGAGATAGGAAAGACCTAATCCTCTCTTTCAGCTACATAATGGAGAGAGAGAGAGAGCAGTTTCCATCTTCTCTCTAGGAAGAAAGGAAGAGGACTGACATAGGAATCAAAGCAAGGGTCACAGAGTAGAGGCAAGCAGGGACAGATAAGGAGACCCTCACTAACTACATCTACTCCCAATGCCCCTAGTGGCCATTAGGATAATCGGTGCAAAAGGCCAATGCACTGGAAAGCCATCTCCAACAAGAATATTCCCTTAGAAAAGAAAGGAAAGCTAGGCTCCGTGAGGAGAATTCATAGAGAACTTACTCTGAGACGCTACTTTTGCAATAAACAAATTGAGCAGGAAGGCACTTGCCCTGCCCTTTGAAGCATGCACCATAGATTAAGGTCATCCCTTGAAAGGATGAGGTACAAGCACATCCCTTGAAAGGATGGGGTACTAAGAGCTCTGATATGTTCTAAGGCTTGTTCTATACAGGCACAGACCCTGTACATGGGACTGTACGGAGACCACAAAGAAGAACCAGACCCAATGGGTGCGATTCCCCTTATCATGGAATTTAACCAAATGCTACAGGAGTTGTGCCTGTTAATAAACAATAAATAAAAGCTGTAAGGCCTGTTTCTTGCATGCATTAAAATAAATGCATAAGAAATATTCTAGAAGTCCTTGTCACTATTGCAGTGCTGCAGTTTAAAGTCTGCCAAAGAGCCCTCAAGGAGGACCTGTCATCCAATTGATACTTAAATTTCACTTCCTCACCAAAGGTATATACTGGCTGAGAGCATTCAGATCTCAAAAGAAAAGTGTCAAAATTAATTTCAGGTTAAAGTCCACAACTACTTAACAGCAGCTCCTTCACCTTAGGTTGAACAATACATGCTCATGCATTGTATTTATTATTATTAGAACCCTGTTAACCTGAGGCAAGGGTACAATGTCTCTAGCACCTAGTGCCATATAAACAAAAATTATGCCAGAAGTATAAATTTTTAAAGGCTAAAGGGAAACACATAATGCTCTACTCCAATCATTTTTTCAGGATTACCATTTTAAACGTTCCAAAGATTCCTGTGCACCTATAAAAGTTGCAGCAGCATTGCATATCCTGCGATATGAACATTAAAAAGAATCAGTAGAGAATTTCAAAGATAAACTTGATTGGTTTTTATGCCTCTTGCACTATACCTCTGTGAATGTTCACTGTGAAAAGTGACATTCTTTGTTGCAAATTCCAGTACTTGCATAAATAGTAATGAGAATACATATTCAATAAACTGAGGAAACCTGAGGATGGTAACTTTGATGTACAGTTGTTAAGAGAGGATACACTGATGATGAAAGACAGAATAAATCTTTTCTCTCTTTTCTCTCTCGAAAAAAGCAACTCAGTAGATATTGTGGTTTTTAAAAAGTGAAGTGAAACAAAGGAAGATAAAAGATTATATTGATTTGCAAAAGTTCTCTCCCTCACCTCTTCATGCCGGTGCGATAGATGTCCATTAAACACTCAACAGAAATTGGCACACTAAGTGAAGGGCGTGCAGGACAAGCAAGCAGCATATTCTTTCTTCTGGCTTCTTAGCAAACATAAAAGGTCAATGCAGATGATTAAACTTTCCATGACAGTTGAAACATCATATTTCTATGAAAGTAGAAACTTCAAACAAAATAAAACTTCAATAAAAAAATTAATGAATCTGTCAACATAAATAAATGTGATATCGTTTTCTCCCCTCCAGAGCCTTAGGATATAAAAGCATAGCTATTTCTTTCCACTATTTATTCTAGGCACCCTCAGGTGGTAATTATGAGAAGGCTTTGCTGATAGTTTTCTCAATATGTATAAGTTGCAAAATGTGACAGATTTTTATTGGGACTTCCCTTGTCTCAAATGGAGCATTTAGTTGACCAAAACTAATGTTGCAAAAATGACAGATGTTCTGGGTCTTTAGCAGTCAGAGCGCCCTAAACCAGAGACTTAATTGGGAGTGAGGGCCAAGGATATAGGACAGTCAGTGGAATCATTTTGACCAGTAAGATAAGGTGAAGCTATTGTGGTACAGGGAAGGCAATGAAGAAGTGGTTGGTTGCAAAGAAGGTTGTGAAGGAGAAGAACATGATTTTATGAATATAGAAAGAAAAAATGTGAGCAGGAATATGAGCAGGCCTGGCCGAGGCGGGGGGGCAGGAGAAGGAGAAGAAGGCAAAAGGATTTGTTACAGAATGTATCTGTAAGTGAGCAAGCATATGAGACTTAATCCAGATAAGACAGAGGTACTTATTGTGTGGGGTTGGAACTTGGGAGATGATTTTGATCTGCCTGTTCTGGATGGGGGTCACACTTCCCCAGAAGGAACAGGTATGCAGGCTGGGGGTGCTTCTGGACACAAAACTCTCCCTGGTGTCCCAGGTTGAGGCAGTGGCCAGAGGTGCCTTTTATCAGCTTTGGCTGATACACCAGCTACGTCCATTTCTTGAGATACAGTAAATGACCTCAGAACAGTAGTACATCTGCTGGTCACCTCCAGTCTTGACTACTGCAATGCCCTCTATGTGGGGCTGCCTTTGTACGTTGTCCAGAAACTGCAGTAAATCCAGCATGTGGCAGCAAGATTGGTCTCTGGGTCATCTCAGAGAGACCATATCACTCCTATCTTAAAAGATCTGCACTGACTGCCGATAAGTTTCCGGGCAAAGTACAAGGTTTTGGTTATAACCTATAAAGCCTTAAACAGCTTGGGCCCTGGGTATTTTAAGAGAACGTCTTCTTTGCTATGAACTGCCCATGAAAGCTCACCGCCCATTGAGATAATCTGTAGAGGTTCGTCTGCAGTTTCCACCGGCTCATCTGGTGGCTACTCGGGGACGGGCCTTCTCCATTGCTGCCTCTAGGCTTTGGAACACGCTTCCTGTTGAAATAAGAGCCTCCCCATCTCGTACAACATTTAAAAGGGTAGTCAAGATGCATTTGTTCACCCAGGCTTTTAATTAGATACTGTTTTAATTGTGTTTTAGTTCTGTTCTCTAAGTTTTAACTGTTTAATTTTAATTGTTGAGTTTTAATCATTTATTGGCTGTGAACTTACATTTTGGGTGGTATAAAAATGTAATAAAACAAACAAACAAACAAATAAATAAATATGTGGATTGATATATCTTCTCTTCCTAAAACTTTTCACCAGTGAGATTTCAGCATCAAGTTCATAATCTATTTCTCCATGCCAAGGAGAAGGTAAAAGCTCCGTAAAAGCCTGCCTGGAGGCAGTGATGGGCTGGATGAAAGATAACAAACAGGGACTAAATCCAGATAAGACAGAGGTTGCAACTGGGGAGATGATTTTGATCTGCCTGTTCTGGATGGAGTCACACATCCCCAGAAGGAACAGGTATGTAGTCTGGGAGTGCTTCTAGATAGAAACCTCTCCCTGGTGTCTCAGGCTGAGGCAGTGGCCAGAGGTGCTTTCTATCAACTTTGGCTGATTTGCCAGCTTCAACCATTTCTTGTGATAAACAACCTCTGAACTGTGGTATATACGCTGCTTAACTCCAGAGTTGACTTCTGCAAAGCACTCTATGTGGGGCTGCCTTTTCCATAGTCTGGAAACCCTAGTTGGTATACAATGCAGCAGCCAGGGTTGGTCTCTGGGTCATCTTGAGGAGACCATATTACTCCTGTATTGAAATCACTACACTGGCTAACAACTCCAGGCAAAATACAAGGTGCTGGTTATAACCTATAAAGCCTTAAACAGCTTAGGCCTTGGGTAAATCAAATTATTATTATTATTATTATTATTTCTTGTTTACACAGTCAGACAGGTGTTATTGACTGGTTTGTTTTATCCAGACATCGAGTCCTTCCCAAGGACCTGGAATGCCAGAATTTTATTGCCAATGGTTATAGATATCGTCGCAGAATATAGGCTGTTCCCAGTAAAGCTGCTTTTTGTAATTGGCTGATGGTGATTTCTGTGGTCCCTATGGTGTTGAGGTGCTCTTCAAGGTCTTTTGGAACTGCACCCAGGGCGCCAATTACTACTGGGATTATTTTGGTCTTCTTCTGCCACAGCCTTTCCATTTCAATTTGTAGATCTTTGTATTTGGTGATTTTTTCGATTTCTTTTTCTTCTATTCTGCTATCCCTGGTATTGCTATGTCGATTATTTTGACTTGTTTTTCTTTCTTCTCGACTACAGTGATATCTGGTGTATTGTGTGGCAGATGTTTGTCTGTTTGTAGTTGGAAGTCCCATAATATTTTTACATCTTCATTTTCTTCAACTTTTTCAATTTTATGGTCCCACCAATCTTTAACTACAGGTAGCTTGTATTTTTTGCAGATGTTCCAGTGTATCATCCCTGCTACCTTTTCATGCCTTTGTTTGTAGTCAGTCTGTGCGATCTTCTTACAACAGCTGATCAGGTGGTCCACTGTTTCATCTATTATTATTATTATTATTGAGAATGTCTTCACTATGAGCCCCATCGACCATTGAGATCATCCGGAGAGGTTCATCTGCAGTTGCCACCAGCTCGTCTGGTGGCTACACAGGAATGGCCCTTTTCTGTTGCCACCCTGAGTCTCTGGAATGCATTCCTTGATGAAATAAGAGCCGCCCCATCTCTGACAACTTTTAAGAAGATGTTTGGGGTGGTCTACAAATATTATCTTTAAAAATGAAATGAAATAAAAATGAGAAGTTAACCGGCTAGGTTTGGTCAACAGGGCGTTTTTCGGACTTCGAGATTTGAAATGGGTAAAGTGTTGCAAAGTGTGACGGAATAGTGCAACGGTTTAAAACTGACAGTAAAGTGTTATTCAATGCTTTGTTGTAGTCTGGTGGACATTCCAACCTCCAACCCCCAATCCATTGCATTGTGTTTTTAAGGCAGGACTGTCCATATTCTCCTTGAAACACATCCTGCTTCATTTAGGCCAATGGAGTTGCGGTTGGTGGGGGTGATGAGAATTTTTTTGGGAGGGGTAACTTCTCGGCTGCCTTGTGCAAATTCACCAGCAGGGCGAAGCGCCGTTCCAAAACAAAAATCTAACTTTGTCTTGCATCATTCCAGTTCTGTGCAAGAAAAACTGGGGGGGGGGGATTAAAAAATGAAAAGAGGGGGAGTAGGCTGCATGAGGAGATCCTTTGGAGTGACAAAACAAGGGAACTGCTTATTGAGGGGGGAGCGAAAGTGAATCGTGTTGTGAGCCAGGAAACGGGAAAGACAGGGACTGGCACGCCTCCAGAGAAAAATAAATAAATAAACAGGAGGGAAGAGGCAGAGAGGAGGGGAGAGCTCCTACAGTGAAGGCTGTGGGATTGCACAGAAGTAAATGAATCATGATTCAGTTCAATGGGCTTCCTTTTAAAAAGTGATTGTCCCTCTCTCCCTGCCTTTTGCAAGGGAGTAAGCAAGTGGGATTGCACAGAAGTACATGATTTAGTTCAATGGGCTTCCTCTTCAGTAAAAAGTACAGGATAAAATGTTGGATTCAGAAATCTGCTCAGCTGCTCTCCCTTGCCCTTCTGTGTTGACAAGCTCAAGTTGTATTGGAAGCAAGCGGAGGAGGAGGAGGGAGGTGTGGGGTTTGGGAAAGGGGGGGGGAAGCTGAATATTTCTCCCTGTCTGTTTCTCTCCCTGTGGCAAGGGCACGGAGGAAACAAACATGGGTGGTGGGGGGCAAAGAACTGTCCTTTCTACAATGCATAAACACTACAATGCATAAAATGCAGGGCAAGGCTCCCTACAATGGAAAAATACAGCTACTTTCTTGCAGTGCATTTACAACGTTGTAGGGCAAAAACACATCATTAAAATTGAAATCAAACCATGGGAAATATGAACGGCACCCTGTTGACAATGCAGCGACACCGATGTGGAAACACAGGCAAAATGGAGGGGCACTTAGCGGACACATTGTGCGTATGTTGCAGTGTGTAATCTGGAAAACACCCTGGTGATCTACTATCTTAGAACAATCTTACCCTCCCTGAATGCCTGTACCCTTTAGGAATTACTGAGGAGGAAAGCTACCAGAAAACTAGGTTGGGAAATGAGGTTTCAGTGCCTTTTTGACATTGCCAGCAGAAACACAAATCACAACTTGCATCTCATGCCAATGAGCATGAGTTCAGTTTCCAATGCTAACTGACAAATCAGCTGAACCAACACCTCATTGACACTATCTCACCCTGCATTTGGGCCAGTGTGGTTCTGAAAATAGACATTCATTATTATAACATATACTTTACCGGCTTCTCCTTCATTCTCCTTTGAAGCTGTATTACTGAACCATTGGTCTGTCTAGCCTAGCACTGTTGTTTGGTTGCAGGCAGAGATCTTTCCCAGATTTTTTGAGATGCTTTTCAATTGGAGATACCAGGGACTAAATAGGAGACCTTCTCCACATAAAGCATGTGCCCTACCTTTGAGCTATGGTCCCTTCCCGTTGGTTACTGACATAACATGAGAGTATCTGCTACTTTAATGCTGCAACGTCTTTGAAAAATTTGAAGGAACAAATTGAGTTTTCTCCTTTCCTTTTGACAGGTCTCAGATGTGTTAGAACTCTTTTACAAGCACACAGAAGGCTGATATTTAGGCATCTACAGTAGATAAATTTTCTGAGTTGTCTTAGAGGAAATATAATCTAAAATCTCCTCCAGCTATAGTACTCAACTCCTGTCTATTAACATGCTTGCAGCCCTTTCAAAGTGCTTTCTTCTAGCAGTGTTAATGCTCCAAGCAGATGGAATCTCCATTTTAAAATTCTACATGGGTATCATACTAGATGCAGAAATGTTGGTTATGTTCTCCACAAGGATCCACATCAACGTGTTATTAAACCTTGATTTTATTGTTATACGTTCTGTGTTAATAGGCTTTTACTGCTGGATTCTAAGGATGCATTTTATTCCGTCTAATATACCTATGATGGGGTCACGTTTTTCTCTGGGGATTTTGGCACATGTTCTGCATGCTAATTAAAGTACAACAGGATTCATTAGGTTGAGCAATGTAACACCTAGCATTCAAGTTAAATAAAGGGAGACATGCAGAATCTTGGAATCTTTGTAGCCTACTGAACCAAGCCAAATATGTACTGGTATGCATATGTGCATGCATATTCCTTCTGTGACAAAGCAGCTATAGAGTAGAGATTATCAGAGGATTATATGCATTTATGAGGCTCTGTCTTCAGACTTACAATATTTTCATTAGAGCATCCTGAACTACACAGGACATTTGCACGTATCACTGTGCAATCATTTGCACCTGTGCTGGCCCGAAATTGTGTTGTTGTTTTTTGCAAGGGTGATGTTTTTTAGTGATGCCTCACAGACGGGTACCCAATGCCTCGCAGACCGGCACCAGTCCGCAGACCGGCGGTTGAGAAACACTGGTATAGACAATACTGAGCTAGATGGACTCAGTATATGGCAGCTTCCTATATTCCTATGTAATGTGTAACCCCTGATAACTTGGCAAAGAGGAACCTTTTGACGTGGTGATTCTCTTATTTAGCAGGGGGAGAGTAACTGGTCATATCCACCCCCAGCACAGTACCTGCAGTGACTGTTGCTGGTGTCTATCTTATGTTTCTTTTTAGACTGTGAGCCCTTTGGGGACAGAGAGCCATCTTATTTATTAATTATTTCTCTGTGTAAACCGCTCTGAGCCATTTTTGGAAGGGCGGTATAGAAATCAAATAAATTAAATAAACAAACGAACGAACGCCTGGAAAGATGTAGCTGAAAATATGCCCATGAGAAAATTGCAGACCTTGACACGCAAAGAGATTAGCCTTTTCTCTCTGCTGTGGTAATAAACAGAACTGCAAGAACATTTGTGTTCAAATCCATTCTTATACAGAGCATACAGAACTGGGACATTACTACTACTGCTGCTACTACTACTACCACCACTACTACAAATATTTATATACCGCTCTTCAACAAAATTCTCAAAGCGATTTACATAGAAAAATAAATACATAAATAAGATGGTACACTGTCCCCAAAGGGCTCATAATCTAAAAACAAACATAAGGTGGACACCAGCAACAGCCCCTGGAGGGATGCTATGCTGGTGTTGGACTGAACCTAGATAGTCTCACTATGTAGTTAACACTGCTAGTGGTTTTCTGTGCCACAGGAAACAATGAGAAGTAAATCCACAATGTAAGTCTCACTTGTGTTTTCATGCTTCCATTGTAATTCCTAAGGGCTGTGCAAGCTTCCCCCTTGGGCTTAGACAGGATGTGCAGAAAAGCAGATGCATAAGTCACACGTTTGCTTCCTGCCACTTCCTGTCAGTCTGAAGTCGCCCTTAAGTTCAAATTACTGGAGAAAAGACTTTCTGACTCTTCTCCTTGTAATCAGAGGCTATGCATTGGTAGTCCTCTTCAGGCATCATTTAACTGTGCACACAGCTACAATGGCAACAGAAACATGCCAACAAGCTCCACCAATGCACTGATGCCTTCTGTACCCCTCTCCTCACTCTCCATGAACACAGAATTTGTCTGCAGAAACAGATGCTGTATGCAGGGAGAGATCCCTCCCCATGAGCAGGAACACTGGGTGCCCACTCTTCCCTGCTGTATGCAGGATCTCTCCCTGCATCTGTAAAGAGCCGGGGTGGGGCATGCTTAAGGTGGCACATTGGTGTGGCCAGCACACCTCTGTTACAATCATGGGCAGTTACACAAAGCCTGCAAACTTCTTTGAAGAATCCAATTCTAGAATTATAGGGGGTTCCGTAATTATATCAGTTCTGCAAGCTGAATCCCCCAACTCCCCTCAATTTTAGTCAAATCACGTCCCCATCACCTTCCAAAAAGACTACCTAAGGAGTCATCACAAATGGTAAAAGGGTTGCCCTCGCCATGCTTCTCTGTAATTTGGACACTTGAAAAAAATTACATTTATAGTTAAAGTAGATCCACAAAACTACTAAAAACTATCAATGACCCCCTACTGCACAAAAACCAGAGATGCCTGTTTGCACCTCTAATTTCAACTCAACCTGTGAAGCAATAGATCAGGGAGTCTCAGCCTAGATGTTGTGCATCTACAACTCCCATCATCCCTAGCCACAATAACTGAAGGCTGGGAGAGATGAGAGTTGTATTCCCATAATGTCTACAGCCCCAAAGTTGAGAACCCTGGCAATAGAAGCCATTTTCTTGGATGCTTGGTATCTGCTGAAGCAAATGAAGCTGTTCCAAGGAATTAGCCTCTGCCAGAGTCATCAGGTTTTAGTTTTCTTCTTTATGTCTCATTAGAGTACTGCCTTTGCTACTGTGTACAGACGTGTGTGTATTAAATCAACTCTGCACTGATTTTAACCATCTTTTTGGGGCAAGAACTGACAGATGCCTTAATAAAGGATGGCCAGCTGGTTTATAGAAAAAGAGGTACAATCTGTTTCAACTACAGCTTAAAACTACATAAAACAGCTGTACCCTACTAATGACACCTAATAGTTTTGCATTTGGTGCATCATAGCATTCAAAGTCTTGGTAATGAAACGCATATTTTGTTAATGAATTTTTCCTGGTGAATCGTTTATAGGAACAATGTTTACATTTCCCAATTTCTCATTCCCTACCCATGAAAGCAAGTGTGTGTGTGTGTGTTGGAAAGTTTTGCTTTTATTGCTGAGGTGGGCCCAGTGAAGCTGTGGTTTGTGTACCTATTGTGCATTGTTGCATGGGGAGGGCTAGTATTTATTATTATTATTATTATTTATTTATTTTTTGCATTTTATATCCCGCTCTTCCTTCAAGGAGCCCAGAGTACTAAATAATTAAGTTTCTCCTTACAACAACCTTGTGAAGTAGGTTAGGTTGAGAGAGAAATGACTGGCCCAGAGTCACCCAGCAAGTATCATGGCTGAATGGGGATTTGAACTTGAGTCTCCCGGGTCCTGGTCCAGCACTCTAACTACTACACCATACAACCCTTCCATTTTCTTTATATTTAAGTGGAGGGTGATGTGATACCCACATAATTCTGAGGCAGTAAAAGCACAGCAGGCTAAAGGGAAGGGCCATGCTGACTAGGTCAGGGAATGTGGAGGCCTCAGTGTACTGTTCTGTGACAACCAGAGGTCTTCCAGAGATGAAGCCTTTACTATAGAATTCTCACTCACTCTTTACAAGGCATCTACATGATGCTGCCATCCAATTTTTGTTCTTGTGTGTTTTCCCTCTTCTTCATTAGTCTCTTTTCAGGCCCTAGCAAAACTCACTTGGTAGGAAATAATGGCACAGTAACAATGCCATTGTACACTGCAGTGCTAGTGCAGATTGCCTTAGTGCTTCTCTACTGTATTTTTGAAGAAATGTGTTTTAGATGTGTGCTATGACATTTTAGAGGCTAATCCTTATCCCCAGGCCTCTTCACTGCCCTACATGGGCACACTTTCACCATTGCATTTCCCTCAGTGTTATTTTAGAACAGTGATCATTGTTTTTAAATCAAATTAAAATTTGTACTAAGCACAAATGAGAATGCTTTTGTTGAAATCTAAGTACTTATTGCAGATCTAAGATTTGATTTAGAAACAACCACCATGATGCTAAAATGGTGCTAA
The DNA here is from genome assembly GCF_027244095.1 of Hemicordylus capensis. Classification (NCBI taxonomy): domain Eukaryota; kingdom Metazoa; phylum Chordata; class Lepidosauria; order Squamata; family Cordylidae; genus Hemicordylus; species Hemicordylus capensis. Next base: position 298,851,476 of record NC_069657.1, on the reverse strand, counting down.
CATCGCAGTGCTAAAATCGCACAGATTAGAAATAAAATGGTAAAAGTGAATAAATTGCTAGCAATTAAAACAGGGAGGAGGAAACAACTTCAAGAACTAATTAAAGTATCTCTTTCAACATTGTTAGGAAAAAGGGGGAGGAGGAAACAACTTAAATAATGCATTAATTGAAGAGAGAAGGTGCAATGTTGCCCAAATTTTGTCAATTTCTATTGGGCTGCCTTTCCTTCCCCCTTTGATCTTCTCTTCCAGTTGGGCAGAATGGAAAGTGTTATTTTCTGTCTTGTGCCCTGTATTTGGCGGGGGGGGGCTCAGCCACCTCTCCCCCACTTTCAGGACTCTTGGGAAAAGGAGGAAAAGAAGAGGAAGCCAACGAGCCTATTGATGCTTCTCCAGTTGGGCTCCTCCTTGCTTCATAGAGGAGAATAGAATCATCAATTGCCCTGTTCCTGAGTTGCCCAAGGCTGCCATTCATGGAAGCGCCGATTACAGAGGTTCCCCTTCCTACAAACAACAGCATAACCATGAGCAGCTGGCTAGAAGGGGTGAGTGCCAGTGCCAGGGTGGGACTTCATACCCACTTTCAGTAGTGTTAGTGAGAGTGCAGGTGGCGTTTCCAACATCTGAATGGGGCTAAAGAATAACAGAAAACATGTATTGTTTTGATGATTTGGTAGTTTTATATAAGCCTTGTTGGCTGAATAGCAGGATAAAAATGCAGTGGCCGCAGCCTCAGAAAAAACTGCAGAGCCTAGGAGCAGCTGCACCATTTCCCAGATTTCTGTGGGACAATGGAAAAATGTGTATCTTTAAAAATCAAGCTGTGGAACATGGCTTCTTGCTCTCTTGAAACAGGGAGTGAAGAGAACAGACTAGAGCCTTTTCTCTTTGCCCCTACTGGTAAGTAGTTTGAGGGATGTTGGCAAATTGAAGCTTCAAAGGGCTGAAGGGTTCGGCCTCGTTTTCTTCACTTTGACGCCCACAATGGTGCTTTGCTTTGACCTGAAGCAAGTCAAAGCAGGTTAAGGTTTACACAGCCCTAGTATGTCATACAGGAGAAATACTATATCTACTCATCCCTACCCACTTTGAGCTCATGCAATAGAATAATGCATCAGCTCAAATAAATAGACTGATGTAAGGATACAATATGATTTATTTATCGGTGCCATGTGAGTTTGGTTTACTAAGATCAGAAGGCTTAATAAGATCAGAAAACAGAAGCCGAAGGCTTGTGCCTCCGTTCAGGCACTTTGGCACACATGCAGAGCTCTGAGCAAGCAGAAATTGCCCCCTTCATTTCAAAGTTCGGGAATACGCCTGAAGCAATCCCTGACATTGAAGGAAGCAAGGCCATTTGATGCACATAACTCCACTTCTACATTGGAACTTCACTAAGCTTTGCATCAAGGCCAAAAAAAATCCTTTCCCCCCCTCCCAAATGGATGCTTTTTAAAAATATAATTCGGAAAATATAACTGTTAGCATGCATTTCCCTTTCCCCACAATTGCTTAGGTTTCTCTCCCCGCCCCCACCCCGCCCACCAAATGTGGAGGAACCAAATTTGTGTATACTGGTAACCAAGATTATCTGAATAACTTGCACCTCACACTGCTGTAGCTGGCATGAAAGCTATTGCAGTTAGGAAAAGATAAAATACAAATGACAGCACCTGATTGCTAATTTATTTGAGATGGTCCAACACACACAGCAAAACGTATTTTTCTGTCATTGGTGTGAGTGGCTAGAGAAAACATTTGTGGAGATACAGTATAGGAGGTAAGCAGTAGGGGAGAGAGAATCATTTCAAAAGCCTAAAGGGAGGAACCAGAAGAAGGAACCACACACCACATTTCTACAGGACAAGGCAGGGAGCATTTCTGTAAAAGGAGCAGCTGCTCTTAGGGGTGGTGAGGAGAAGGTGATTATAGAGCCAATGAGAGGTTGTTACAAAAATCTATTTAATGCACTTGTGAAAGTGCACTTCATTACTGGACTAGAGGCAGGCAATTCTTCAGTGGGGCGAAGAGGAGAGAGAAAAGCTCTGCTGTTGAGGCTGTGAAGTTATACGGATTGCATAGACCAAAGGGAAATTGTGTGCAAGATGAATCCTTTGAACAAATACAGCCTGTGATTTGCGCTTTCTCCTATGAAGGGTTCTGTTATAAGGCAGCATTGATGCAATTATTTGCGTGAAGTTGATTTTAAATGCCAAATTTTATACGTTATACAGAACAGATTTTAATCCAACCTTGTTTTGATGTCTCAGAGAGAGAATAGCTGCTTGGAAATAGAAAGATTACTTTATTGGAGAGTGCAATGTGTCTTGGGGAATTTGAGGAGAATGAACACAAAGAAACATAGAGCGGCTTTCATAGAGAAACTCATAACTTAAAATGCTAAGCAAAGTGTTGGCCACAGTTTCCCTCATTCTTTAAAAAAAAATCCATATAAATCAATATATTAAATATACTTTCAATTGAGGTTCAGGTTGCATGTAATATGAGTTTTGCACAGCATTAACATGTAGGTTAAAAATGTACCAGAGTTAACAGAAAAAAGCAAAAAACAAAGTAAAGCTGATACATTTACTAAGCAGAAATATTGGGGACAAGGAAATCACATGAATAATCAAAGCAAAGTATCAATATGGGATGTAGCTCTTTAAGTTGCAACGTAAGATTACATGATATATTTTTTGTTTGCTCTTTGAGACGGAGATATTGAGTTTTGTTTGTAATACACTTCCTAATGAGTGATAAATCAATAAAGCATTCCGCATTTTGCAAAGTTCTAAAATCAGCAAACCTAAGGACTTTGTAACGCTGTATTTATTAATGCCAGAATGCCTCTTGTGAAGCATTTTGATTAAATGAACAGGAGCTTATGACAAAACGTTGCAGGGACGTACCCCTTAGAAATAAAATAACATTATAATTTAGTGTTTTAGGTACAGTACCTGCTCATGCCAAAGGTTTTGGGAGGAGGGTAGGGTTAAAACATTTCCTTGAATTTAATAATTCAGGCGTTAAGATTGTAATAAGATGCATGTTTCCAGTTCAGTTTTCAAGAAGAATGCCAGATGCACTAAGGTCTCCAAGCTCCTAGACTTCAGTGAGGAAACATCTTTCCCCTGTAATTCCATTGTCCAGGAAAAGCCCTTTGTTACAACTGCCCCCGCCAAGAGGGATAAGAAATCATAGATGTGCAGTGCAATCCTAGGTATGTTTACCACGAAGCATGTCCCACTGTCTTCAGTGGGGCTCACTCCCTAGTTAGTGCATGCTTGGAAGCCCCTGTCATGACACATGCTAAAACCCCACCCCTTGCTCTCCACGTTTACTGCATTTGAAGAGATGAATGGAGAGATTCATGGAGAGCCCCAGCATTCTGCACCACGGAGGGCATCTTTTCATTGGGTACATTGGTCTCTTCAGACAAACCCTGTAAGTATGGAGAGTGAGGGACCGGGCTTTCAGAGGATCTTGGGTATGTTGTACAGAAATCCAGTTCTCCCTCTTTATATAATGCCTTGACAGATGATTAACAACAATATCAGTTCATTTCTGCAGAGTTAAAGGGATTTCCATATCAATAGAGACCTACCTGGCTGATATGCTCAGAGAAAGACTTAAAATAGCCTCTGAATACAGGCAAAGTACAAACCTAGAAGTTTAGGAAAATTGCAGACAGATGAGCCTTTCTGTCATGTCTCACCACTGATAAATATTCAAGATAACAGGAGGGTTCTGTCCAGCCTAGGAGGGGTGCAAACTATGAGGAAGCCTCTAATGGGGCACAGAAGGACCTGTGGTGTCCTGAATCGTAACCACATTACTGTCACTGCAGTTCTCGCAGCATCATCCAAGGGAGCTGTGAAGAAAGTGTGATCTATGCCTCGTCAGGTGCAGCAAACTGTGAGGCCTTTAGGCCCTAGTTTGGAACACAAAGGAGGCCCATTTCAAAGTTGGGCCCTGATGACAATGAATGAAGGAATTAGACACACAGCACAAATCTAGTGGTGGATTCGTACCAGGTTCAGACATATCCCATAATTAAGAGCCTTGAAGATTCAAAACTCAGCCTAATCCAGCAATATACGTCGGGGCGGGGGGAATCCCCTTAGCTAGATGAAACTGGGTCTGCAAACTCCTTACAGGGAAAGGCTTCTGGTGCTGTGAACCAAACTTCACTTTATGCAGCTGTTCTCATCCCATATTTCCCCTAGTAGCCTTACTCCACAAAAGTGCCATTTAACTAGAAGCAAAACAACTGCAATTCACTTGCTGATGTATCCTAAAGACTTTGTACAAGTGTATCACTAGTAATACTCCTCCCTGCCCACCCAGCTAAAATTTTATTTGTCACAGTGGAGTTAAGGCAGTTCTCTTTGCCCCCCTAAGATATTCCAAAGATGCCCCATAGCAGAAATTGGAATGGTTATATGATTGTTACAGGAAGAAGAAAACTCTGTCAATTCCTGGTTGTTTATCTCTGGCATTTCTCTAAAGATGCACCCACAAGTAGTCCTGTCCTGAATTTGAAGTAAGAAATATCTTATTGTATTCTCTCACTCCTTTGCATGATTAATGCCATTTGGCAGAGATGAAGCACAGATCACAAGCCTCCAGGCATGATCGAGTTCTCTTGTAAGAAAGGGTTCAGCACATATAAATATTGGTAAACCAGACAAGCTATTTTTACCTTGTTGAATTCTGCAGTAATTTGAAATTCATAAACCACTGATTGAAAACCTGGATTTGGGAGATAAGTGGCCCCCTAGATGCTCAAACTGCATTGGCATGTTCTTTCTTCACTCTGCTTGTGGCATTGTATTTCAAGGCCTGCATGTCCACTGTTGAACTTAATCATATTTCAGCTGAACACATGATGCTCCAAGATGGAGAAAATGTAAAATTCAAAGTGGAAACATTTCAAGATTAATCTGATCTACTATAGGCGAAAGCTAATTGCTAACAAATGAAATCTTATTTTCTCAAATGCAACATAGACTTTCTTTTGCCAGCGGGACAGGGTTGATCAGCTTAAGACGTTATCTTTGTAATAAAACCTCAGCAAATCCCAGTGTGTGCGCATATGTAGTGTATACAATATATACAGATGATTAAATCAGGCTATTGGATGACACTATTAATTTTCATATGCTCACTTAGCTAGAATTTTGAAATTTCATTTTTCAAATTCATTTCTGTTGCACTAAATGCAGGAAGTATCCTTAGAGTTGAAAAATATGAACTCACTCAGTGCTTTCCAAATTTGACTGAATACTATGGCTGGAGACAGAGAATATAACTGACCATCTTGAAGCATCTCTATAAAGCAGGAACAGGGTTATGCAAAAGGATGGCCTATTACCAACACCCTAAAGACCTGGCAATCCAGAACCCCTTCTAGGTCACTTATGCATTGGTGCACTCTGATCCACATGTGGCATTGGTCACAAGAACTGATTGCACACCAGCATGCATATTCATGTTATGACACCACAAATCATTAATGGGAGATGGATCATCACTCGCTTGGAACAATGTTCTTCATGCCAATACAAGCTTTTCCTTTGGGGCATAGCTCTGGCATGGAGAAATAATCTGAACTGCATGATGAGCCATTCCACACAGTTTACCTGCACTGTTATACAAAGAGTTAAAGTACAGTTACCATGTGTTAACTCTAGTATGTAGATTGACCCTTGAATGCATTAAGTTCAAAAAAATTTAAATTTGATTCTAGGGCACTATGTCAGTTCCTGGCTTGGCCTGCCTCTTGGACGTCCTCACCATTGTCCTTTGTAAACTAAGAGTATGTCCTAGAAAAGGACTGTGCAATTCTGCTTCTCCAGCTGTTGTTGGACTACAACTCTTTTCCAGCTACAGGGGCCAGTAGTCGGGGATGATGGGAGTTGTAGTCCAACAACAGCTAGAAGGCTGAAGTTGTGCACTCTCCAAGTTGTTCCCTGGCCTAGAACATGCCAAGCCCTCTCATGTACCTTTCTGTTGGAGGGCAAGACTGAAAATGGTGGACAAGCTGTTTAACTTTCTGTAAAGGAAGATTGTTCATTGTTACTTCTCTTCTTATTGAGGAACTCCTAATGTGAATGAATGATATGCTTCCAGGGAACCATAAAGGTGACATACTTGGTCTCATGCTGATCCTTCTCCAGTTCACACGGTTGGTTGGGCCACCATGTGGTGAAAGTTTCCTTTAGAGTGTGTGAGAGTGTCAGGAACAAAATTATACCAATGGGGGATACAGCAGGCGCCTCTCACCTGCATGTTTGGTTAGACCCACCAGTACATGTAAATACTCATGTATTACTGGATTGAATTAAGTTTACTTTGTATGTTTACAGTCTGTTTAAAACTTTTCTTAACCATATACATTTAACTTTATACTTTAACTTTTTTACTTTATACATTAACTTTAACCCTAAAGGAGGGCATATAAAAAAATGGGATTGTGATTGTCTGGAAATTGCACAGCTCGCATCTCTGAAGCTGTTCTTTGAAGTGAAAGTCCCCTTTTTTGTCAGTACTTCTTTGGAATTATCTAGTCTTTAAATTGAACTGCACTTCAGCTGCAGCACCCTGTTGTGAAAGTAAAATTCTTTCCTGTTCCCCCTTGCAGAAAACAGGTTATGGTTAAAAAAAGAAAATGAACAGAAATAACAAATGTTATTAACCTCAGAATCTAGAGGGTGTGCAACACATTTCTGCTCTTCTGTCTGTGCTTTCGGAAGAAAGGGGGAGGAATTTCATGCCTCCCTATGAGGATGTGCCAGAAGTTACTGTTGAGATATAACACAGTAAATGTGTGGTATCACCTGGTTTCAGTTCTTTGCTCCTGTCCTAACATCACAAACAACTGATTCTAATTTTAATTGACACCACATTGGTAAGCATATTTCCTCCTTTGTAACGGAATAAAAAAATTAATCTCGAGCACACCATTTCCCTCTTATTTCAGGTTGTTTTCCTCTCAGTCCTCAAGAAGTGGTAATCAGCTTCTTTCTTTCAAGACTTAATATTTCAAAAGAGCTCTTAGCAATATTGATATGAGCACCTGCCACATATATTAATATTACTGTTCTCCTAATTGCCTGAAGCTCAAGACATGGCAGATTACATATTTCCTATACACCTAATCAATTTCTTCTGGGTTTCTTTGTTGTCTTTGATGTTTTATTTAAAGTTCTAGTTTGGCTTGTTATTTAACTTTACTTATTCTGTTTTTCTTTGATTACAGGTTTCACACTTCTAATACAGCTGACTTAATTCACACACTGGTTTCATTTTCTCTGTATGTATTTTTCCTTCAAACATTACATTATCCTTAAGAGTGAGACTATTTGAGAATAGAAAATGGCATGTACTAATTATTTAAGATGGACAAATGAGTGCCAGTTCACTTTCACAACATGATATAGGCCGGTGGCTGCCCAACCAGACCTCACCTTCCTCACCTCGCCTCACAGGAGGACTGCCTTTGTACAGTTTTATTATGTTTTTGTCACCTTGAATTGCCTAAGGTGCAAAAGATGGTACATGTTTTTATAAATAAAGAAAGAAACCAGGCCATATCATCAAATATTATCAAACCACGCCAGGTATGTGCCATCTCTCCCCTGCTCAAACCAAATTTCCTGCCAGTAATTACGAAATGGAGTTCAGTTGGTCTACTGCCCTGTCTTAGGCTCAAACCTGCACTGAAATGTGCTTTTCAGAGGTCATGCCACCAATAGTGCCTTGTTTTTCACCAAACACAACTGTGCAGGCCTAACCCTGATTGGTATCATGCTGTGCAAGAAGAGGGAGAGGAGTTCTTCCTTTTCATTCCATTTTACCAATAACCAAAAATGGTTATTTAAGGCATGGTTTTCAAGGGGGAAATGGAGTTAACCTGCCACTCCTGCATGCCATTGTCCTGATCAGGATCAGCTCCCGTGACTGTTTTTAGTGGAATAGAGACACTTGTGGTTGTAAGGATGCCTCTAAAAAGTGTGAGTAGGTGCACATCTAGTTTGACCCTTAAACACAGTGAGCAGCATCCAAACTAAGTTACTCAATAGTATGGAGTTACTCTATAGGACTACTTAATTTCAACAGGACTACTCAGGAGTAGTTTAGTCTGGATGATACCCACTGAGAGAAGAAATTTTCTGGCCATTAATACTGAATGGGCAAGCAGATTCTGCCATCTTAATTTAATCATAAAGGCCACTTCCCTTGTGAACAGGAAGGCTGTTCTCATGAGCAGCCTAACCCAGAGGCAGATCCTGGCACTCCCACTACTCTGAAGCCTGGCTCTTAGCCATGGTTAAGGGTGTGAATGTGCCTTTAACCTGGCTGTCAGGATTGCGCATGCAGCCTGAGGAGACACAGATATGGGCACCTAGAGCTCTTGTCTGATGGAATCCCCAATGCACCGCACTTGTTGCATGGTGCATTGTGGGATTCCCGGAGGCCAGGATAGCCTCTGGAATGCTGCATGGCTCCCGGGAGTGCCACTTGTGTGCACAGCTGAACCGCGTGGCAAGGAGGCAGTGGGGATGGCACAGAGATTATCTGAGGGAAAGGTAAGTTCAGTTCAGCTTTCTCACCCGCCCGCCCAGCCTCTGATTGTGTGAATAGGCTCAATGTATCTCAAACATGCACAGGGAATTAAATTGGCTCACATCCCTCCAGTGGCTGTTGCTGGTGTCTACCTTTTGCACTCATGGTATCTAAAGAATAAAAATAAGATGTTTGCCAAAAGGTTCAGGGAAGAGCACCTAATGATAATGTTCCATTCATTATTAATTCTGTCACAAATAAAATCCAATTACATTCATACAACCACCTTCCACACACACTCGATTACGACAGCAATGAATGCACCACTGAGAGACCTTAAAGGCCAAGTTGAAGACAGACCATCCTGGAGAGAATCTATCTATGTGGTCGCTAAGAGTCGACACCGACTTGATGGCACTTAATCAATCAATCAATCCCCAAGGCAATTCACCAGATAACAAAGCACTAACTATTCAGCTTGTTTCTTACAGCAATGGCCAAATCACACTGGGCTCTGCTCTGTGATTTGACTATTGTAAACATTCTGCTAGAGGAAATGCATCATTAGCTTCTAGCTTTCCCCAAAGCCATTACTTGAGAGCAAAGTCCAAATAATTTACTTGTCTCTTAGGAGTTGGCCATTTCACTCAGAGTTCAGGCATCAACTGATTTCTTAATAAAGTAGAATCAGACACAGGGCTTGATTTCACATAATTTTGGATTGGTATATCCGGGCCCAGTGTGTTAGCCAGGGTGACCACAACACTCACATAGTGAATGCAGGCTGCCTCTCCACTCATGGTGGCACCCCTCCATGGTGGTATGCACACTCACATGCACCCCCACTAACTCCCCCATGTTCACTTCCCCCCCCTCCAGCTGGCCACCTGCCTCCCTCATGGTGCCTCTGACATCACCACTGCCACCAGCCACCTCCATCTCCTCCACCTGCTGTCTAGCTCCCAGACCCACTGTCCTTCCATGAGCCACCCAGCCCCCAGGCCTATCCTCCTTCCATTAGAAGCTCGATGGGAGTGCATGTGGACACTCTTTCCATCAACCCCTTCGGAGCACAGGTGCACCCTCTTTCCATTGGCTGAACAGCCAAAGGAAGTGCCAGGAGGCAGCAGTGGTAGTCCCAGCCAGGGAGATGGGAGAGCTTGGTGGCTCCTCCTGAATGCTTGGCAGCTCCCACAGTGGCTCGCCAGATGCCTCTGGGGAGCCCACAGGCAAGAGTGTTAATTAATTACTACTAAGTTGTTAATTAATTACTAAAGGTAAAGTGCACCGTCAAGTCAATTTTGACTCCTGGTGCCCACAGAGCCCTGTGGTTTTCTTTTGGTAGAATGCAGGAGGGGTTTACCATTGCCTTGCTGCCTGATATAGTAGCAGTGGAGATTCGAACCAGCAACTTTCTGCTTGTTAGTCAAGCATTTCCCCACAATTACTACTATATATTAATTTAGCAATTAATAAACTATTAATGCAATGTTCACTAATATGCAGAGTTTTGTGTGTCTTGTAATTCCCATGATGCCTGGCCACATCTTGTGTGCTGCACATTCACAAGTGTTTCCAAGTCATCCCTGCATCCCATCCCAGGTGATTTGAATTTAGTCTTTTCCTTTACTTGCCCACGCTTTGTGCTACTTACTGAGATAGTATTTATTTATGTACTTATTAATTAAAAATTTCTTATATACCTCCTCCTCCAAAGACTGTAGGTGGTGGATTAACAATTTTTAAAAATACATTTTTTTTGGTATTATACCAATAATATATATTGGCATAATACCAGTACCAATTAACAATTAACAATAAAAAAAAACAAAGGACAAACACCTGGCAAAACAGGTAGGTCTTAAGAAGGGCCTTAAAAGCAGCGAAGGAGGGGGCTGAATGAATCTTGGGGAGGGGGGAGAAAGAGTGTTTCAAAGAGGAAGGGCAGCCACAGAGAAGCACTACACCAGGGCACTACACAAGGGCCCAGGACACTAAGGAGGGCTAGCTAAAAAGTCCTCACAGGATGGGAAACAACAACAACAACAACAAATATTTATATACCACTTTTCAACAAGGGTTTCCAAAGTGGTTTACACAGGAAAATAATAAATAACAACTGGCCGAGAGAGGTGATCCTGGAGATATACAGGTGCTAAGCCCATAAGGGCTTTGTAGGTGAGAAGCAGCACTTTGAATTGGACCTGGAAGTGAACAGGCAATCAGTACAGTCGAGAAAAGGCCCTAACTGGCGAACCAGCCGAAGCTGGGCAAAGGCACCCCTGGCCAGAGCCTCCACATGCTATTCAAGCAGGAGCTGCAGGTCTAGAAGGATCCCCAGATCACTAACTCACACACGGCAATTGACCAGATCGCAAACTGTATAAGAGCAACCCAGTCCTGGAGGGATGGAGCCTGAGCTTGTTTTGGCCTATCCAGGTCCTGACAGCCTCTAGGCACTGAGCCAGCACATGGCCGGCATCACCTGTTTGGCCAGGGGTAGAGCTATAAAGCTGAGTATCATCAGCATATTGATGAAAACTTACCCCAAACCAACCGCTGACCTAGCCCAGCAGCTTCATGTAGATGTTAAAGAGAATGGGAGCAAGGGCTAAGCCCTGTGGAACCCCACAAGAAAGGGGCCAGGGCGCAGAACACTCACCTCCAATTGACACTGACTGGAATCGCCCAGTGAGATAGGACCGGAGCCACTGAAGAACAGTGCCCCCAAGACCCAGCCCACTTAAGCGCTCCAGAATGAAAGCATGATCGATGGTATTGAAGGCCACTGAGAGATCAAGGAGAACCAAGAGAGGTGCGCTTCCCACATCAAGATTACGATAGAGGTCATCCAACAGGGCAACCAATGCTGTTTCAGTGCTGTGCTGCAACCTTAAAGCTGACAGGCAAGGACCCAGGAAATCAGTTTCCTCCAGGAAACTGGAGTAGAAATTGGAGTAGTCACTGGTTGCAGCAAAGAGGGCCTGATTTATGCATGAGAGTACAGGAAGTGGCCAAAGGCCTCCTGCTCTCTGCAGAACTAATCCCCAGGAGTGCGGTAGGTGAGGGGGAGGGGGAAGAGGGGAAAAGGGGGCAAACTGGCCTGCAGCCCTCAAACATATTGATTCATATTGACAACATAGTGGGAGACTATAATCCAAGACTATAGTCCTATCTGGACTATTACATACAATATCACATTATGTCGTACCTGCATTCAGATACCTATAGAGTCATTTTGTGTGAATGACTATACCTGCATTCATTTTAAAAGTGAACCTTTTTACAAGTCCATGGTACAGAGAGGAAGTGTACTGCTATCCCTGCATTTTGCAGAACATATGAATAACCTTACCAGTGTAAAAATCTGTACCTGTGTCCACTGTACACAGGCTGTATATGTGTTAAACATAATGTGTGAATAAGGTTTATGTTTTACCCCAGGGCCTCTGTGTGGCCCTTCTCCTTCCAGCTTGAAAGATGCTCTCTTTGCAACTCCGGACATCTTCATGGGGCCAAACTGGGAGCAATACTGTAGAGAGTGGCAGACTGGGAGATCTTTAAGCAAACAATCAATATCTGCAGTCATCAATACCTTTTCCTCATATGTGGAAACTGGGAGAGTGCCATGAATTGACCATGGATAGGACAAGATATAATTGATCATTTAGAAAAAACAAAGCCTTTTAATGTTGTTTTCACTTTTAGTATAACTTAATTTTATAGATTCTCATGGACTCCCCAAGCACTGGATCAGTACAAAGCCAAGTAAAGTTAATTAATGATTTCAATTTCAAAGCACCTTTGATTAACTAAAGCTAGTACACAGAGAGGCAAACTATTTTCTCATTAATGATTCTTTTTTATCATTTCTGTTATAAACATGTCTCTAATTGACAGAACAGATTTTCCAAACAGCTTATATTATTAGATTAGAGAAGTGATGCCATTCACATTAGGGTACATGAGCAAAAATAATTTAATTTAATTCAGTTTAACAGTGAAGGAAAGTATCCACTTTTCTAGCTGCTACTATTAGCTGCTTTTATTCTAGCAGGATCCCAAATGCCTGAGCTGATGGTCATCTTACAATAAATAAATAAATCCATTAAGACATTCATTATTTTAAATGTTAAAGAAGCACATAGAATTTGCATTGTAGTTATTAAAAAGGATTCCCATGTGAGCAAATGTTCTGTACATATGTTCTGGAGATTTGCCTAAAGTTGGATTTGCTCAAAAATTCACTGTTTTATAATAATTGAGTGGGATCTAGAAGATTTGTGTCATGGCTGCAGTTCATGATGAGTACAGGTGTCCCAAGTGCCCACAGGTTTTCATCCTGGAGGTTGGACAAGCATATTACTTTCACCAATCAGAGCTGTTCTTTATAGCTTTAAAAAACCTGAGTACTTATGGTGGTTTATTAGCTTCTTGAAGGTCTAGGGCAGGGCTGCACAACTTCAGATCTCCAGCTATTATTGGCCACTGTTCCAGCCACAGTAGCCAATAGTCATGGTTGATGGGAATTGTAGTCTAACATCTGCAGGAGGACCAAAGTTCTACTGTCCGGGTCTAGAGAATATATGGTGTCTTCCATATATATGGTGTCCTCAAGTCAGCTGTACAAGGCATATACAGAAGAAGAAATAGCAGACCATTGGAGAAGCAGAGATAGAGCCACAAGCCTATATTTTCAGTCTTAGAATTCATAAAAATCAGAAGCATATCAGTTATATACTAAAATGCCTTCTGACAAAGGTCTGGATGAACAGTTAGGGCTAAACTGAAACCTAAATTTTGGCAAAAATTGGGGTGAAGGAGACTGCTAGGAGGCAATGAGGTGAGGGGCAATTTTTAAGAAAAGGTTTTGCCCCCATCAGCAAAATGCCACCCCATCCACTGCCTGCTAATATGGTGGTGAATTTGGTAGGGCCATTTTCTCTCAGCCCTAAGTTTGTTTCAAAACAACATGTGAAACTCCATCCCTTCATGGCCTTTTTACACTTGCTAGCCCCTTATGAAGGATTGCTAGATCACAATACTTCAGTGACCTTCCATAAAGCAGTGATAAACCATACAGGCAGAACTCCACAGCCAAGATCTAGATCAGGGGTAGGCAACCTTCACTCTCCAGCTGTTGTTGAACTACAGCTCTCAGGGGTGATGGGAACTGTAGTTCAAGGACAGCTGGAGAGCCAAGGTTGCCATCATCTAATCTAGATTCTAGAGCTAGGAAACCTTTGCCCTCTTGGCTCCCACCCTCACCTGCACTTTTCCTTCCTGCTGGTAGTGCACAGCCCCCCACTCCAACTCTAAACCCCATGTGGACTTTTGTCTCAGCTCTATAATTTCTTCAGCTCCATCTCATAGGAACATAGGAAGCTGCCTTATACCGAGTCAGATCATTGGTCCATCTAGTTCAGTATTGTCTTCACAGATTGGCAGTGGCTTCTCCAAGGTTGCAGGCAGGAATCTCTCTCAGCCCTATCTTGGAGATGCCAGGGAGGGAACTTGGAACCTTCTGCTCTTCCCAGAGCAGCTCCATCCCCCTAAGGGGAATATCTTACAGTGCTTATGGGTAGGTTTCCAGTCTATGGAGAAACTTCCATGGCTCTCTTGATGAACTTCGTGGACATCAGAGCCAGGCTATATTCTAGGAACTATTCTCACAACTGTAGTCTGCATTTTTTGCATTACCAGAAGTGTCATGGGAGACTAATAGATTTAATTTTTCACCAGAACAACATAAATATGTGTCCACCTGGCAGCATCCTAAGCTATTGCTTTAGCCTTTTGGTGTTAAAGCAGAAGCATGGAGAACATTTAGGGGAGCCATTCAGCAAAGAGGGTGCAATTTTCTCCTTTCCCAACAGAATAATAAAGTCAGGTAGACTTGGCCAGCCAGTGCTGAAAGCTGGATCATCCCCTTCTGTTACTAACCCTGTTCTCCTCCTCCATGTTCATACTTCTGGGGTTCAACTTTAGCATTTCCAGTTTATAGTTTGAGGCATCATGAAAATCCAAGGCACTGGTTGGATTAGGGATTATGGCAGTATACAAAAATGAACTGCAACATAGACAATAACTGCTGGATAGTGCTCTCTTCAAGCCCCTGAAAAGCTATCATCTGTATTCCATCTGAGTGAACTATTTTTTATACACTCAATATGCTTTGAGTGCAGATAGGTCATGGGTAGATCATCTGATTTGCATGCAGAAGGTAGGGATGTGCACAGAACCACTTCCATGCACACCCAGGAGGGCGAGGGGTCCCTTTAAGGGGCAGCAGAGGTGCTGCCTACCTGCCAACCCCTGCCTCGCCTCTTTCCCCCCGCCAGCGCTCTCGCAAAAATCAGGCGTGTGGGGCTGCAGCGTGCCTCCCTGCAGCCTCAGTCAGTGGCACAGCGAAATTGGCCGATGAGCGTGTGTGCTATGTGCATGTGCATGTGCACCAGCCATTTCTGGGGTGCCACTGACCGGGGCTATAGGGAGGCACGCTGCAGCCCTGCATGCCCACTTTTTATGAGAGCGCTGGTGGGGGGAAAGTGGCGGAGCAAGGGCTGGCAGGTAGGCAACACCTCCCCTGCCCCTTATAGGAACTCCCGCCTTCCAAACTAGCTTGAACGCCGGTCCACAGAACTGGCTCGGTGCTCCCAGAATGGAGCGCCAAAGAGTTTCATGCATATCATAGAAGAGCCCCTTGTGGCGCAGTGGTAAAACTGCCGCCCTGTAACCAGAAGGTTGCAAGTTCGATCCTGACCAAGGGGCTCAAGGTTGACTCAGCCTTCCATCCTTCCAAGGTCGGTAAAATGAGTACCCAGAATGTTGGGGGGCAATATGCTAAATCATTGTAAACCGCTTAGATAGCTTCCAGCTATGGAGCGGTATATAAATGTAAGTGCTATTGCTATTGCTATATCCCGAGCAGAAGGTCCCAGATTCAAACCCTGGCATCTCCAGGTAGGGCTGGGATAGACCCCTGCCTGAAACCTTGGAGACCTGCTGCCAGTCAGTATAGATCATACACAGCCAGAGTCTGTGACTGTTTTCTGTGTACCTATGCATACAAACATATGTATTACATTTGTATACTGTCTCATACAAATATCTCATAGCAGCTTACAAATAACAATAACTTTAGATTTATTTATTTTTTAAAGCAACCTGTTGCCTAATGAATGCTATGAAAAGTGTTTATCCTCTGGTTTTGATAGTGTGTTGAGCTGGTTTACTATTTTCGTCATGCTTCTTTACAGATCGTCATCATTTGCCAAGCATAGGAGAAAAATAAAGCCCTAGGTGAGAAGAATGGAGTTCTAGGAAGAGATGTCCATGTCCCTTCCCCACAAAAAAAAGGTTAATGTGTCCTTTTAAAGACATTGTATTGCAAATAGACTTCCCCTTTCAGCCAATCAAAATGGACTTGTTGCAGCCTGGAACAGTATTATATAAAATGTCAATTTAGGAATGCAGCTGCATATATCACTGTCAGGGTTGTCTTACCTTGTTCCATGTGGGAAAGGATAAGTCTTGCAAGAGCTGCTTTGATTATGGACAATGCCCCATGACCAGTAACAGAGACGGCACCAACAAGGCTGTCAGCACAGGCCTCTGAACCTGTTTAACAAACAGTACATGAGCTAAATGACCTAGTGTGACATTCTCAGTTTGGCAACAGCAGTCGAGAATTACAAAGAGAATTTGCTGAGGAATAATTCACAGTAATTATTATTAACTACCTACCAAGAATGCATTGGCCTTTTGCAGCACATAAATTAAAACTGGACTTTGGATTCAGTTCTCATTTATTTCACGTTATGTATTTAGTAAGGCATATTTTTCCATTTTGGTTTTTTTTTGGAAGAAAAACTCAGTGACTAACAAAAAAACCAAAACACAAATCAAAGCCAAAAGAAGAAGAAGAAGAAGTATATAAGGAAAGCCACATGAAGCGGAATAGAATATAACATTTCAGGAGCACATAAAACATCAAAACATTCACGGTAGCAATAGAAGACGAAAATAAGCTCAGAATGACATAAACTAGAATTGGAAAAGCACCAGTAAGGCAATATAGAGCAAATCCATTGAGATACTCACAAATGCGTATCTAAAAAGCCAAGTTTTAATGACAATGGAATGAGTCAAGGGATGGGGCCAGGTGATTCTCTCTGTGGAATGATTTCTACAGAGTGGTGCCATGACTAAAAGGCCTGGCTTGCACTCATCTGCCTATGCCCTCTTGGCTCCCACCCTTGCTTTCCATCCTTCTTCCCACTGTGAACTAGAGGTATGCACAAATCAAATTTTGCTATTCAATCTGAGCTTGAATCAAATCTCAAAAACTTGAATTGATTGGTTGAAAACAGCCGGCTTGGCCAGCGGTCTTGATGAATTGATTTGAGTGATTCAAACGCCATTTTGAGGCCCATTTTTCTGGGGAGAGCTGGGGAAATAGGCCACAGAATGGTGCTGTTTTTCCGGGAAGAGCTTATCTACTACTGTAGTCTACTACTACAGGGTAGACCAGTCCTCCGAGGTGGGCAGAAGTGTTCAGAGCAGAGGGCTGGTCTACCTGAATATGGCTGCTTGTGTGGAGCTCCAGGATCAGGCAGCTGGATTTTTTTTTACCCAGGTTAATACTGAGGTAGAAGGGCTGCCTATAGCCTGAACAGGCACAAAGCTGGGCAGTAAGAATGCCTGGCAGTGGGGGAATCCCTCAATGCACCGTGCTCTGCCATAGTGCATTGTGGGATGCCGGAGGACTTCCTCCTCTGGCTCCTGGCTCTGCCATTCACTGCAGCACTGATCATGTGCTGTGCAAGCATCAGAGCCTAATGGGGAGGGTTGATCATGTGAGAGCAGGCAGGTAGGAGCCTACCTCCCCACCAACCATCTCCAGTTAGGTCATGAGAAGGACCTTAATATGTAGTTAAACTATGGAATTTGCTGCCACTGGATGTGGTGATGGCCACCAATCTAGATGGTAAGGGGTGTTGCCCTCTTTCCCTTGCTTGTGAGCACCTGGCTGGCAACTGCATGAAGCAGGATGCCGGACTAAATAGGCCTTTGGACTGATCCAGCAGGGCTGGATGTCCTTGCATTCTTATGAAGAAAAGAAGAGCTTAGCAAAAAGTAGGACTTTGGCAAAGATTACATATGGGGCCTAGAGTTGAGGAAAGCTGTTCATAATAGGGATATGCAATTTGATTCAAACTCTAATCAGGTCGAATCGGGGGCAATTCGGCGATTCAACCTCAAATCGAATCACCCTCAGAATAAAGGGTGATTTGGGGTCAAGTTGACCTGAAGGTGTGATTTGGGTCAAGGAGAACCATTTGGCTTTAGGCAGACCTGGGTAGGGCTACTCGTGTGCGTACCCTCATTGCGTGAAGAAGTACTTTCTTTTGTCTATCCTGAATCTCCCAGCATTTCGCTTCAATTGAGAACCCTGGGATCCAATATTATGAGAGAGGAAGGTAAACTGCTCTCTATCCACTTGATCCATACCTTGTATAATGTTATACATCTGTACTATGTCCCTCCTTTACTTGCCTTCTTTCTAAATCAAAAAGGCCCAAATGTAGTTTTTTCTCATAGGGGAGTCAACTATGGATGTGTAGAATATTTCAACCGCAAAACATTTTGACTCAAAAAGGGCCATTTTGATTGTCTCAAGCTCAAAACAGAACACCCTTTTTAAAAGGGGCATGTTTCTAGCTTGGAGCAGAACAACCACATTTCAACTGAAACATTATGACATTTCAATCAAAACATTTTGATGTTTCAAGCACCATTTTGGAGGACTGTTTTCCCTTTGCTGATTTGTTTTCTATCAATGGCTTCTGATTGGTTTGTGATCTCCTTGCTTCTTAGTCGGCTTGTCAGCATACAAATCAAGTGTTGTCATGGGCAAGTGTGCCCCCATTGCCTGCGGAGGAGGGAGGGGAAACCTTTTTGCACGAACTCTGTGAGTGCAGCTTGTTCCGGACATAGGGAACAATTGGCAACTTGAAACACTCCACTGTTTCCTGTGGGTAGCTCCTAGGGAAACCAAAGTGGATTGTGTGATGGTCAAGATGGGGGCTACCTACCACACAACCCACAAAAGAACTGAGCATGTGGGTGATTTTTAACACATTTTTAACCTTTCCCCCAACCCACTTGGGATCCTATAGGAGCTTTGGGGAAAGGATAATTTAAAAAAAAATCACCTACTTGCCCATTTCTTTATGGGTTGGGTGGTAAGTAGCACCCATCATGTCCTACCACACAACCCATTTTGGTATCCCTAGGAGTGACCCATGGGGAACAATGGGGTATTTTGTGTTTTCCATTATTCCCTATGGCAAAAACACTCAAAATGTTTCGAGTTGTTCCATTGAAACAGCCAGCTCGGACTGTGTTTTGATGAAACGTTTCAGCTGTTTTGCATTTCATTTCAAGCTTGAACCAGAACACAAAATTTGTTTTGTGCATATCCCTAGAGTCAACTTCCTGGCTGACATCCTGATTAATGAAGCAGTTGTGTAAGGAGCAAAGTTGTACTAGCTCAAGAAGCTCATGTAGTTGCACCAAAAAAACCCTGGGGATATGCACAATTGTGCAAAAATTTAATTGAAAACAAATGAGATGTGCTGCAGTTGTGCACTGTTACACAAGTGCAAGCATGCTTGTTCAAGCACAAGACTAGTCTGGAATAGAAGCTCCAGACTTAGTGCAAGTAGCTAGCACAACAGTTTTGCACTGGTGTGATGTCCTTCAGCAAGTGCTTTGTTAGGTTGTCAGCCCGACTCCTATAGATGGAGGAACATGGAGTACAGCCTTTGGTGCTGACTCGAGTGTATAGGCAGGAACATATGGGAGAAGTAGGTCTTTGAGGTAGCGAGGACCCAAACTGCTTAGGGCTTTAAAGGTAAGAACCATCACCTTGCATTGACCTTGGAAACCAACAGGTAGTCATTGTGTATGAAATCACCAGAATAATATGCACTGCATAGCCACTCTCAGGCATGAGACTGGTGGCAGCACTGAAGTTTCTGGATAATTTTCAAGGGCAGCCTGTTTTGTGCACATTACATTAATCCAATATAGAGATGAAACACATGGATGACTGTGACCAGGTCCATCTTCTGTAGGAAAGCAAGAGCTGGTATATTAAAGTGAGGCTGGTGAAAAGAAGACCTAGGTGAAGAAGTCCTACCTGAGCATCCAGCAACAGCACTGGTCAAAAAATATCCCCAAGCTGAAAAAGAATCTTAAATATGAGTGCAAACTGCCACCCTACCCGCAACTCAGAATGTAAACCTATCCCTAGATCAACTGATTTCCTAATGAACACTTGGAAAGGAAAGGGTGTACCGTCGAGTCAGTGTTCACTCCTGGTGACCACAAAGCCATGTGGATTTCTTGATAGAATAGAGGGGAGGTTTACCATTGCCTTCTCCCATGCAGTATGCGATGATCCCTTTCAGCACCTTCCTATATGGCTGCTGCCCGATATAGGTGTTTCCCATATTCTGGGAAACAAACCAGCGGGGATTTGAACCAACAGCCCCTTCTATGAACAGGAAATCAGATGATGTAATTTTGATAATCATGGAAACGAGATTGTCATCATAGGCCCACCCCTGATATTACACTGCAGCTTGAGTAGGCCACTTTCTACTCAAGGCAGATATTTATGTTTATTATATCAAATGTGTTGGGATTTTGCTATAGATATTGTCTCAGTTCTTTGTATCGGCACGCTGGTCTATATTTGAATGTGTTTATGTAGTGGCTTGGGGGTCAAGTCATGGTTTGTATGTTTGCTCCTCACTTGTTGCCTTGAATTCAGACTGAGAGGTTCTCCCTCTCTCTGCATAAGAGATTGTCTGTTTATTGTTTTCTTAGCCTATGTTCAGTTAGTAAAAAATAACAAATTCTTGTTTCTCAGTTTAAATTGGCTTCTTGTTCAATTACTTATAGAGGATAAGTAAAAACTCTGCAACAAAACGAACCAATTCTGAAAGACTAAATCACAATATAGTGTTGCTAATATTACAAGGTTTGTAATACAAACTATTCAACCAAACTGATTTGCCTCTGCAGATGAAGGTAGGTAAGCAGTGTCTGCCTGAGCTGTATGTCATCTGCAGTGAAAGGGAGTACAGTGGTCCCTCGACTTACAAACTACTCGACATAAGTATTTTTCGAGTTACAAACGGCAGTTTTAGATCTGGTTTTAGATGCGGTTTCCTCGACTTACAAATTTTTAGATGGGGTTTCCTCGACTTACAAATTTTTAGATGGGGTTTCCTCGACTTACAAATTTTTAGATGGGGTTTCCTCGACTTACAAATTTTTAGATGGGGTTTCCTCGACTTGCCTGCCTGTTTACTGCCTGTTTATTCTTGAAAAGAAATGTTCCTGTGCAGTTTGCAAGCCTTACTGGGGGTCTGGGTCTTTTTTCTAGGCTCCGGAACACATTAATCCGTTCCCAATGCATTCCTATGGGAAACCGCTTTTCGACTTACGAATTTTTCGACTTACAAATGTGCATTCGGAATGGATTAATTTCGTAAGTAGAGGGACCACTGTACATTCAATTCTCAGTGGCAGGGCACCCTTAGATGAGCACTGTAGTCACTTATTAGAGCTATCTAAGATCCCTCTGAAAAAAGTTGGAGCTTGCAGTCCTGGAAAGCTTGGTATTGTACAGTTCTTTGTGGTATAAGGAGCATTTCTACCTCAGCAACCTGACAGGAAACTGCTCCTGTAAGTGATTATAACCTGCAGGAATGCCAGTGTTCACTTGACAAGGAACAAAATGTATGCCACAGTATATGTCAGCAAAAAAGGTTTTTCAACTCCACTGTGCCCGAAGGTAAGGAATATCAGACAATGTAAGCAAATGATTGGCATAAACAGAAAATGTGGCTTTTTGAGTCATAAATTGTAGGTGGTACCATTTTTACACTAAAATAAGAAGCCATAAGTATCTTAGTAAATGCCTTGGTAGGCAGAAACTGGGACAATCCCAGGTTGTAGGGGTCTGTCACAGAATGGACACATAAGGTCAAATAAATGTTGGTTACACAGGTCATGAGAGAATGATGAGGACCAGGCAGAAGCACATCAATCATTGCACTGAAGACCTCAATGTGGGTCAAATCCAATTACCTGCAGTTGGTAAGAAGGCAGAAAAACTGTGAGAGAGGCTGGGGAAAACCTGCACATCACAAAGAATTTAAGGATTATCAAGGGAAATAGTTCTCATTTCAAATGAAAAACTGTTTACCAAAAGGAGAGGAAAGATGAATAGGCACATGAAGAAATTATCAACATGTCCCTCAAAGCAGTGTTTTTGGTTGTTGTTTTTTAAAGACGAATGGTAAACAGATTCTTACTAGAAGTTAACAAAAATGGCAAATCTAGGATAAATGATTAGTTTAAAAAAACAGCATGTTTGATCTTAATTCATGTGCGTGGAATGAAACTCATGAAAGGGATCTTCCCTACGCCATGATGTAGCCCCTGAGACTCCCTATGGCCTGGCCACTTCTGAGGGTCAAAAAAACTTACACTCAGGAACAGAGAGGGAGCTGCAAGGAGAGTGGGAGATTCCTGGAAATCAGATGCTTGCACCTTCTCTGAGGGAAAGGAAGATTTTTTATTTTTTGCCTCAGGACTTTGGCACTCCCTCATTTAAATTGCTTCCACACTAGCCCTTTTTTCTGGAATTACCGTCCTTCATTCACTCACTTTTAAAGAGGAATCGACATGATGTTATCATCAGCTAGTTGCATCACAAATTTTTCTGTGCTGTTCTGCCATTCTGTTATCTAGACTTCATTTGTAGTGATTTTTAAGAATATGAAATGCAATTGCAGCACCATTCTGTCCAGTGTTGACAGACAAGCAAAATGCTGATGTAGCTTTTAAGAAAGATAAACCAGCAAGGTCAGGGGTGTAGCTATAATTTAGCAAAAGGGTTCAAAGAACACAGGCCCCCAGCTCCTGAGGGCCCTCCAGCTCCATCCCTCCCTGTTTTCTCCATTGTCTCCCTCAATCTGATGGGCCGCCAGAGAGAGGGATGAACATGGGCCCCCTCTTCCCTAGCTATGCCCCTGAGCAAGGTGAAGGGGTCATCACCCCTACCATTTGTTGCTGCTTTGGCAGTTGGGGCCATGCCGCCTCCTTTTACAGAGACCAATTGCCTTGTGAGCAGGAGAATAAGGAAGCAAGCCAGTGTCATCATTTTCAGTTCTTGAAAAAGATCAAATATGTCTTTTGCTCTCTTAGAGATTTGTTATTGGGTGGTCCAGATGACCCACTTGCTGGTACTTGCCACTTTTCATGCCATCTAAACTTGCCAATATTGAGCGCAGAATGTCTCCACCTCCCAATATTCTCCACCCAATATCAAATGTGGTTACAAATGTTGAGAGGCGGAAAAGGATCCTACATTCTTCACTTGATATTGGTGAGTCAGGTGACCTGGAAAGTGGTGGAAGTACCAGTGACTGGCATGAGTGTGCACTCACCAGGAACCACCACTTCCCTCTTACAGGCAGTGGGTCATCTGAACCTGCTCTGGGAGCTTTGTTGGCCGAAGAGTGAGGTTAAAATACTGGACTATGGTAGTGTGCTCTAGATGGGGCTGCACTAGAAGAGTTTTCAGAAACTGCAGGTGGTGCAGAATGTGGAAGCCAGGCTTCTGCATGGGGCTGGAACTTTGGACAATATTACGCTGATCCTCCACCAGCTACACTGACTTCTAATTCATGTCTGGACCCAATTCAAGGTGCTGGTTATTATTTTTAAAATCCTAAAGGACTTGGATGCCAGACAGAAGTCAATAGGTGATTTATTGACTACAGAAAAGCCTTTGATTGCATCAACCATGTCAAGTTGTGGAATATCCTTAGGAAAATGGGCGTCCTGGAACATCTCATTGTTCTCATGAGAAATCTATACACAGGACAGGAAGCCACAGTCCAGACGGAACATGGTGAAACTGACTGGTTCCAGATCAGTAAAGGAGGAAGACAAGGCTGTATACTTCCTCCTTCTTTATTCAATTTATATGCTGAACATATACTGAGAGAAGCTGGATTGGAAGAAGATGAACATGGTTTTAAAGTTGGAAGAAGAAACATCAATAACCTGCTCTATGCTGATGACACCACCTTGATAGCTGAGAATGCGGATGATCTGCAAGCTCTAGTAATGAAAGTCAAGGAGCACAGTGAAAAAATGGGACTACAACTAAACATAAAGAAGACTAAACTAATGACAACAGGTATAGCAACCAGTCTCAGAACTGACAATGAAGACATTGAAGTGTTGGATAGCTTCTGCTTTTTAGGATTGACCATCAACAGTAAAGGATCCAGCAGTCAATAAATATGTTGCAGGCTAGCACTTGGTAGGGTTGCAATGAATGCCATGGAAAAGATATTTAGATGCCGCAACATGTCTACACCTACAAAGATTAGAATTGTTCGGACAATGGTTTTCCCTGTGACACTTTATGGATGCGAAAGCTGGACTTTGAAGAAGCAAGATAGAAAAAGCATTTATACTTTTGAACTTTGGTGCTTGAGAAGACTTTTGAGGATACCATGGACAGCCAGGAAAACAAACGGATTATAGAACAAATCAATCCAGAATTTTCACTTGAGGCACAAATGACCAGGCTCAAACTATCATACTTTAGACACATTATGTGAAGATCCAGGTCCCTTGAGAAGTCCACAATGCTGGGGAAAGTTGAAGGAAAGAGAAGAGGACGACCAGCAGCAAGGTGGATGGACTCGATTATGACAGCAATGAATGCACCACTGAGAGACCTTAAAGGCCAAGTTGAAGACAGATCATCCTGGAGAGAATCTATCTCTGTGGTTGCTAAGAGTTGACAGCGACCTGATGGCACTTAATCAATCAATCAAAGGACTTGGGCCCAAGATACTTGAAGAATCCCTTCTCTACATATGAACGTGCCTGCACTCTGCAGTCATCTGGAGGTCATCCTGCTATGTGTTCCACCTTTGTTGGAGGAATGTTTTGTGGGTACATGTGAGAGGGCCTTCTCTCTAGTGGCACCCAAGCTCCCTTTCTTGGGAGGCTTGACTTGCACCTACCTTGCCCTGCTTCCTCTGACAAGTGAAAAACCATCTTAATTTGTATTGATTTCTGTGCTATTTTAGTGCATGCTGCTTTCTGTCTCCTCTTATTGGTTTTTTAATTTTTAAAAGGCAGGATATAAATATTTTAAATAAATATGTAAAGCTTTAAATCAATTAATAAAATGAGAAAAGATATTTGCTTTCTATTTTGATATACTGAGAACAAACAAATGCCAAATGATTTAAATAATATAAATACAATTGAAGGTTTCCTATAGATAGCTTTAAAAATGATTCCTGCTCAGCATGTCTGGGATAGTCAGCTTTTGTTCCATGCAGTGTATATGTTTAATTATATAGGTCCCCCATTATAATCTTTTCTCACTTTTGTAGTGAGAAAAATGTTTAGAATTACATCTCTCTGTCTCTCCCCCCATCTCTCTCTCACACACACCCTCTCAAAAGGGGAAAATATGACTGAATAAGGGGCAATTAATCACTAATCCCCCAGCCATGCTGAATGAGGAAACAATAAAACAGACTGAACCTGCAAACAGGAAACTTCCAATTTGCAGTGGCAAGGATGTTTGCTGGATGGAATTCGCTTGTGAATATATATATTGTAGAATGAGCTTCATGATGGGGAAAGGCATTGCTGGATAATATAGTGCTGTATCAGATCCTGTGTGGAACCTCCATTTTCATTTCACTTCTAATTAATTTTATAAAAGCAGTGCCTCAACAGTAATTAAGGATTCTAGTATAGAAAGAGAATCAGATAGCAGTCCCCCGCCCCTTTGTAAGTCCAATTGAACTCAGTGGGACTTATATGTGAATGAATGTGGAAGCCAGTATACAAGCTGACCAAACAATAGAAATCATGATCACTATACACTAGGTCAGGTTCATCACAAATCTCTACTGAGTTCAATTAAACTTATCTTTATAATTAATTCTCTTAGCCAGCCAGCATGGGGATGTGGCAAGGCTATGCGTGCCGATGAAGGAGGCACCTGATTGGCTGAGCTTCAGTTGGCCCAGCTGCTGTGAGGAAGCGGCAGCAGCTGTAGGCCTAGCCCAGCCGCAATCATGACCGCCGCAGGCTGGACTGCGCTGGGAGGAGGCAGGAGGATGGACTGGCCCTGACCCGGGCACCACCGGCGGGGGTGAGTGGGGAATGGACAGTGGGGGTGAAGCCTCCGCGCCTGTTGCAGCCTGGGGCAGGAGGGAAACGGGCAGCAGGGTGCAGCCCCAGTGCTGGTTGGAGGCTGGGGTGGGAGGGAAACAGGCAGTCGGGCTTCCCTGTTCACCACCCGGGAGGAGGAACAGCAGCAGCAGCAGGGCCCTTTGGGGGGGGAGGGACGGGAGAGGGGGAGGGCAAGAGAGCATGGGGCTGGAGGGAGGGGGAAACAGCCAGCCCCAAAGAGCGCACAGATGCTATGTGCGGGGTTTGCTAGTTCTTAGTAAGTGTGGTTAGGATTTCAGCTTTAGGCTGCAAACTTCCCTCCAGCCAAATAAAAGGATCAAAACACCCCTCCTAGTTCAAAAGCTGTCAGAAACTCTACTGGGGAGCAGTATTGTTCTCTCCTAATAACTAATAGCACCTAAACAGAGCTTTCATCCTCAATGTGCTGTACAAACATGAATTAATCCTCACAACATCCCTCTGAGAAATTAACATAATACTTCTCTTCACCTCCCCAACCGAAATTCAAAAATACGGTTATGCCACTGTTAGCACCTTAAGTGGCGTAGCAGGAAAATGCTTGAACAACCCCAAACCCCATAAGATCCTAAGGGGTTTTCAGGGAACGATTTAAAATGTGTTAAAAATTGCCCGCTTGCCCATTTCTATTTTCTATAGGCCCATAGTTATCATGGCTGCTATGAACTCCT
The DNA here is from genome assembly GCF_027244095.1 of Hemicordylus capensis. Classification (NCBI taxonomy): domain Eukaryota; kingdom Metazoa; phylum Chordata; class Lepidosauria; order Squamata; family Cordylidae; genus Hemicordylus; species Hemicordylus capensis. The sequence continues at coordinate 298,824,894 of NC_069657.1, read as the reverse complement.
GAGCCGCCCTGGACAAATTGGTCCCAAAATGAACATTGAAGTCCCCCACTACCACAAGGCTGGGGGACTCCAACACCAAGCCTGAGACTAGTCCATCAGCTCAGTTAGGGACTCTGTTGAACAGCAGGGCAGTCAGTACACCAACAGAAGTCCCAATCTATCCCTGGTCTCCAGACCTAAGTACACACATTCAGAATGGTCTGACACTTCCACAGGGATCCTACTAAGGGAGATGTTATTCTTAGACCACAGCCACTCCATATACCCACCCATGGTCCCTCACCTGTTCCCCAACAGAGTACCCTGGAGGAAGAAGCTGGGACCACACTGGACCCCCAGCCTCCCACAGCCAGGTCTCCATAATACAAAACAGGTCGGCCCCTTTATCTAAAATCAGATCATGGGTTATTTCTGGTTTGTTCTGGACCGACCTGGCAATACAAAAGAGCAAGGTGAGGTTCCAAGTGAAGTTTGCACTGCTCCACAAGGTCAAAGAGCTGGCAGGACAGCGGGAAGGGGAAACAGCTATTAGATTTCTAATTTCCCTTCCCCTGGTTTGACCTGCTGACCTGCCAATGTTACTTCTTCCATTCCCCACCACCTTTGGAATTGCCACCCCATAATCAGTAGATACGCCCCATCTCCCGATAAACCCAGACACATTATAACGCAATCTCACCCAGGACTAAAAACAAAAGCCACTATACCCACCCACATATGAATTCATGGGTCAGGAAACCTGGCTCTTGCCCTCACTGTCCCCTGAAGTGGCTTCCCCAAAGGGGTGACCCCCTTCGGTGGCAGGCCTGCTGCCACTGGCAGTGACTCTATATAGCCCAGAGAAGGCTGCTCTGGGTAGATGGATCCCAGGGAATCTGCCCAATCACTCCCCTGGTTCCCACAGCTCAGCAACCAGTCCTAGGAGGCAGACAGCAAACAGTGGGTGGGTGGGGGGGAACACAAGCAAGCAGGCAGGCAGGCAGGCACCCAGACTCTCACTCTGGGGTCTGCCTGGGAGACTGATCTTCTTCCTCTCCTGCAGGCTTCTGGCATTTTGGTGACCCTAGGAGCTACCCATGGGGAACAATGGGGTGTTTTGAATTTCCCCATTGTTCCCTGTGGCTGGAACAAGCTGTACTTACAGAGTTCATGCACAAAAGCTTTGCTTTTTGAAACAGACCTTGCAACCCTGCCCTGAAAAACTTTGCAGAAGCACACAATAAAAGGGAAGCTGTCCCTCCCAACAGAGAACACACATTTCAAACACAGTCCAAAAATGGCCAAAAAAGAATCACTGACCCAGAATCCACTGCCAGCCACAGTGCCTGAGCTGCAGTAAGATCATTGGTACAAGTTGCTCTCTTTCACACAATTATGGCTCCTTACTTCCAAGTACTGGAACAGCTGTCATAGAAGCACCCTTAGCAGCAAGCATAGCCATAAACTCAGCTAGAGCAACTTCAGGAATATTTCAACTGAGTACACTTAGCAATGCAGATTGCAGAGCAGACTAGAGCAGTGAGTGAAGAACAAGTTAGTCTCAAGGCCAGACATGGAGCTCATCACAGAAATCACCAAGAAATATTACAAGCACACAGACAGCTGTGACTGTCCATTTATCACCACAACACTATCTTGAAAGGAAAACAAGCTACAACTCAAGGAAGGAAGGCCCCTCAAGTTTTACTTTTTTAAGTCTTGAGATGCAGCAAAACCAGAGAGTTATAGCACCAATAGCACAGCATACTATTCTTCATGGTGAGAAAAGAAAACCACAAAAGCAAACCTTCCTTCCTCCTTTCCTCTTCAAGAGAGGCACAATATAAGAGGTCTCTCTGCCTCCTAGTCCCTTTTAATACATTTTTGAATTCCCTCCAAGAGTGTTTCCCCACCCCACAGGCAATGGGGGCACAGTTGCCCATGATAACACTCAATTTGTATGCTAACAAGCCAACCAAGATTGCAACGAATCAGAAGCTAGTGCCAGAAAACTAATCAGCAAGGGAAAAACAGGCCTCGAGAATGGTGCTCGAAACATTGAAATGTTTTGATCAAAATGGGGTTCTTTTGTTCTGGGCTTGAAACAGGCCCTTTATTTGGAGGGCATTTTGTTCGGAGCTCAAAACACCTGTAATGGCCCTTTTTGAGTCAAAATGTTTAAACATTGAAACATTTTTCATATCCCTAGCTAACAGTTTAGACTGCACTTGATTCTAATCTTAGAAAAATATGATATAATGGTTATGATATACACATACTCCCCTACTCCAGACAAGATTTAAGACCCCTTTTAATGTACTGTATAGATAAAACAAATAAAAACAAAGATCTTACAAACTTGAGCAAATATGATTCAGTGTTAAAACATCATTGATAATGCTCTATCGCAACAGCTGAAGCTAAAAAACCAATCCAAGGACAGGAGAGAGGAGGGGGAGGAGATGACTCTACAGAACAGATTTTAACCCTTTAATAGACCAATAAATTTCACTGCCTCTTTCATTTCTTCTCTAATACTAATACTTGGGTGCAGCTGTTCAATATACAGTATATGACCTCTTTTATCTTATGCTTTACTGTATTCCTTTCAAAAGGCAAAATAAACATATTTGTTTGTAGAATTCTTCACTCATGTTTTTCTTTCATATCCTTTGCCCAGGGTGTCGATCGGTTTTTATTATGTTGCATGTCTGACAAATGCTCTTTATACCTTTTTGACAGGGTTCTCCCTGTCTCCCCGATGTAAAATTCTTCACATTCCAGATATATGATGTTGTCCATTGTTCCTTTAATTTGGCAGCAACCCTCTTCCTTCTCACAAATCAAATAAACCTCCCCCCACCTCCATACACATTTACTGTTATAAAGCCTGGACTTAACCAAATGCTGTTTCAGGTTCATGGGTGCTCTACAAATTATATTAGCGTTCAGGCCTTGTTTTCTCAAAATATGTTGTGTTTGCCAGGTAAATCTGTCAGTCACATAAAGAACTTTAAGTATTAGTAACCCTTCCTCAAATTTTGTTCTCTTGAAGCTCATTGGGAATTTATAACCATTCCTTCTAACATTCTTCAGCTTCCCTCCTGAAAACTCCACCTGCTCATTAGGTGAAACTCCCACATTTCTCTGTATAACATTCATCACTAACTGCTGAGGGTGTGCTGACTTGCTGTTTGTTATTAACTCTTTCTTGGCTGGTTTCCTGTACCATCTGGTCTTAATACCACCCCTTCTAAGACATATTTCTGATTCCAGGAACGGTAACCATCCTTGATCATTTGGTTGTTCTCTGGTCAATTATAAACTCCCCAACAGTGTTTGTTGTAATAGGGATTCCCAGATGTTGTTGACTACAACTCCCAGCATCCCCAGCTGCAGTGGCCTTTGGGTAGAGATTATGGGACTTGTAGACAACTCCCATGATCCTCAACCAAAGGCCATCGTAACTGGGGATGCTGGAAGTTGTAGTCAACAACGTCTAGGAATCCCTGTTACAGGGCATACTGCTCCCCATTCTATTCAGCTCCCTATACGTATGATCCATATTGTCTGCAGTCTCTGTAATAATCAGATCATCATCAATATATCTCTTGTATAGTATGTTCTAAGTAATAATACTTTTTTCTAAAGAATTTACTGTATATACTCGAGTATAAGCCGATCCGAATATAAGCCGAGGTACCTAATTTTACCTAAGAAACCAAAAAACTGATTGACTCGAGTATAAGCCTAGGGTGGGAAATGCAGCAGCTACTGGTGAGTTTCAATAATCAAAATAAATGCCAATAAAATTACATTAATTGAGACATCAGTGGGGTATATTGTGACCAGTATGTACGGTACTTTATTACAGGGGGACATTTTAGCACGGGCAGATAGATGACTCGAGTATAAGCCGAGGCTGATTTTTTCAGCACATTTTGGGTGCTGAAAAATTCGGCTTATACTTGAGTATATACGGTATATAGCTTGTAGCTAACAAAGGGGCCAGCTGATTTCCCATTGTCAAGCCCCGTTTTTGTCTATAATATTCACCATTCAATCTGAACACATTGCATTCCAAACTGCTATTAGTCCATCAATATCCTTAACAGTTAGACCATAACACTCTGTTTCATGTTTATTCTCCCGTAATAACTGCATTAAACTCCTTCTTGCTTCTTCATTATCCACATTTATATATAATGCCTCAGCATCACAAACTCTCCATACACATTTCTCTATTGTTCTTATCCACATTTTGCAAAGCTTCTAGCATCTGTTTGGTATTGAGGCTGTTCACACCCATAGCCAAGAGCAGGCTAAGGCAGCCAAGCCTGATTTTGGCTGCATGTGTGTGACCGCCTTGGGATTTTCTTAATGAAAGGCGGGGTGTACATTTAACAATCAATCAATCAATCAATCAATCAATCAATGTGTGTACCACTGGGAGGTCAGCGGCTCCCACCAGCAGCATGGCAGCAAACCCGCTTAGGGAGCCCACTGCTTAGTCAGGGTTAAGGATGCAAGGGTGCCTTAACCTGGGATAAGTGCTCATGTGTCAGCACTGTGCAGCACCAACACAGCAGAAGGCTCCCGGGCAGTACTGGGAGACCACCACAAGGCCCCCTGTCCTCACGTGGTGCATTATGGGAGTCCTGGGGGCTGGGTCCTGGCCCCCAAACCTCTGTGTTCCCAGGAGCAGCCAGTGTCCATGTGGCTGAGCCCAGCACAGACTGGGCAATTGTCTGAGGGGTAAGGAAGTTGCAGCAGCCTTCCTCCCTGCGTACCCAGTAGCCCTTCTCACTGATCGTGAGAAAGGGCTCATGAGCTGGCACATATTTCAGTAAAGGTGACAAAACTGTATCGTTGAAATGTGTTTGCTTGAGTTTGTAAGATCTTTGTTTTTATTTGTTTTATCTATGCATTAAAAGAGGTTTTAAATCTTGTCTAATTTTATTTGTTTCTTTCTTTGTTTCTTTGTTTATCATATTTCTATATCACCTGATATGTATATCTCTAGGTGGTGTACAAAATTCAAAATATTTAAAAGTAACAAATTAAATTACAATAGTCACAATACAATACAAAAGTCACAATAAAAACAATAGAATAAAATACTTATTAAAACAAGTTTTCTGTTTATTTGTTTTTAAAAAATTAAAATTAATTCTAGTTAATAGCCTGAGAAAACAGGAGGGTCTTGAGGTTCTTCCTGGAAAAAAAAATAGAGAAGGAGACACTCTTATTTTAGCAGGGATCTTATTCCAAAGCCCTGGGGCAGCCACAGAGAAAGCCCGGTCCTGGGTCACCACCAAATGAGCTGGTGGCAACCATAATCAGACCTCTCCAAAAGATCATAATAGGCAGCAGGGATTATGACAAAGGAGACGTTCTTCCAAATAGCCTGGACCCAAGCCATTAAGGCAGGCATTCCCAAACTGCGGCCCTCCAGATGTTGCTGAACTACAACTCCCAGCATCCCTAGACACATTTTTTTATGGCTGGGTATGTTGGAAGTTTAAGTTCAGCAACATCTGGAGGGCCGCAGTTTGGGGATGCCTGCATTAAGGGCTTTGTAGGTAATAACCAGCACTTTGTATTTCACCCCGAAACATATTGGCAGCCAGTGCAGTGAACCGGTGTTATGTGGTCCCTTTGTGTTGTTCCAGAGACCAATCTGGCTGCTGAATTCTGTACCAATGGTAGTTTCTGGACTACGTACAGAGGTAGCCCAGTATAGAACATATTACAGTAGTCACATTTGGAGGTTACCAGCATATGTACCACTGAATACTAGAAATGGACGTAGCTGACGTATCAACCAAAGCTGATAAAAAGCACTCCTGGACACTGCCTCAGTCTGAGAAACCAGGGAGAACTTTGGGTCCAGGAGCACTCCCAAGCTACGTACCTGATCTTTCAGGGAGAGTGCAACCCCATCCAGAACAGACAGATCTAAAGCATCTCTTGGGTCCTGGCCCCCCACAGTTAGTACCTCTGTCTTATTTGGATTCAACTTCAGTTTGTTATCCCTCATCCAGCCCATTACTGCCTCCAGGCAAGCATTTAGGGAAGATATGCAATTGCCTGATGAGGTTGGCATGTAGAAGTAGATCTGGGTGTCATCAGCATATTGATAACACCCAGTACCAAACCCCTGGATGTTCTCTCCCAGCAGTTTCATGTAGATGTTAGATCAGCACACTCCCTTTGTCAATAGCCAGTTGGAGATCATCCATCAGGCCAACCAAGGCAGTCTCAACCCCATAGCCCAGATGAAAGCCAGTTTGAAATTGGTCTAGATAATCTGCATCATCCAAAACTGCCTGGTTAGCTGAGAATCTTAAATCTGCAATTTATTCTAATCTAAGGAGGAAGGATAATGGCTGTTTAAAAAAATGTGAAACTGCAGTCCAGCACAGCATTAGTCTCCCTTAAACCCACTTACATCAGTGGAATACATTATAAATGGGGCTTAGCACCCCTAACTCTGTGCTGGATTGTTGCCTAGATCTTATCCCCTGCTTTTGTTCTGTGAGTATACACTACGATCCAAGAAAAGATTAGCAATGTTGTCAGTGTTTGTAATTGTATGATCATAATACTCAGCTGTTTGATTAATCACATGTTATTTCCCTGAGAATGTCTTCTCTGTTCCAGAATGTAACATGAGATTCAGCATTCAGCAGACTAACAGCCAAAGCTTATTGCCTTGTTTATGCACATTCAGAATTTCTTCCATGTTATCCCCTTCCTTTTGCTGAAACTGAAGTTGACTGCTGTGACCAGCTAACCAACCAAGCAGTTTGTTTGTTTTTAGTTGAGCATCTTCTCTATTTGAGTCAATTCTCTTGATTGTTTTTTGCAGGCATGTTATGCAATTGCTGTCTCTCATTCAACTCAAAAATATCCTATGGTTCTTTACCATTAATACTTGGTTAGAGCTGTTCAATATACATGGCCTCTTTTATCTTACACTTTACTGTATTTCCTTCACTATCAAAAATAAGGTGTGTTTGCTTTGGGAGGGAGGGGTGGTTGAATTTCCTAGTGGCTTTTCATCAGTGCTGGGGCTGGATCCATGGGATAAGGCAATCCTGTGCATATGTTCAGCATCATCACTATACATTTTATCACCATTATGAACTGGGGGAGAACTGTCAAAAAGCAAATCCCCCCCCCTTCTGCATTACTTACTGAGAAAGCAACAATAATTAGCAAGACAATTCTAAATGGAGCTTGGGGGAGTTTGCCTGCCAGTAGAGCAGGTTTAAAAGTTCTGGTTGTATATTGTAATAGGGGCGTAACTATACTAGGGCAAGGGGAGACAGTTGTCTAGGGGCCCACTGCCTTGCCCCCCTGAGGCACGTCACATGACTGACTCCCCCAGCCGTGCACCCGCCCGGGCTTCCTTCAGTTGTATTCATCCTCCTAAACTGATGTGAGTGTTAAGACCTGGAGCTACCAGAATAGCATGTCTTTCTCTGGTACCATTAAATGACGTGCATCAACCACAATTTACAAAACCTTAAAAAAATAATTTAGAATGATGTTCTATTGTGGTGCGCGTGCACACACACACACACACACTCCACTATGCTTTTTGTTACCACTATTCAGCCTCATTTAAGATTTTTTAAATTCATGAGCTGAGCTTCAGTGGAGGGGGGGCGGGGTTAAAATCTTGTCTCTGGGCCCACTCCAACCTTGCTATGCCCCTGGTAATGATCAAACTAATGAGATGTTGACAATTTGTGACCAAATTGTTGGAGATGAACTTCCAGTGCATCGACCTTTTGCACCAACTGTCCTAATGACCACTAGGGGCCTTGGGAGTAGAGACAGTGAGTCAGGGTCTCCCTATCTGTCCCTACTCTATGACCCCTGAACTGACTCTGCAGCACTTCCTTAATTAAAAGCACTTCCCTAATTAAAGCAATTATGTAATAATAGATAGTAGGCCTGTGCGGAAATATCAGACCAATGTTTATCTGATAATGATTCCCATAAAAAGTATTGTGGAGGCCAATATGGCCTCCCCAACACTCCCGGGATCATTATCAGTTTGGAATTGACCCAATATTTTACTTATAGTGCTATTGGTAAGCACCCCCCTTTACATTCAAAGTGTAAAGAGAGTCATGGCCATTGCTCCAGGTCACCACTGCCCCCTTTGCTGTCATGGGCCATTGGCCACTCTGCCCCTCCAGCAGCCAATAGCAGTGTTCCCCACCAGGGAGAATCCCCGATGGGCAGTCTTCATGGCCAGGCTGCAGCATGCCTCCATTGGAGCTCTCTGTCCCCATTAACCCAATAGACACTCTTCAGGGTAGTGTCTCCACTCTGGCACTGGCCCTGCTGTGCTGCCAACCCTCCTCCCTAGGCAGTGGCAGGCTCTTCTGCAAAGAAAGCAGGAGAGAGCAGGAACAAGCCATTTGCAAAAAACTTATTTGTCACTTGCCTTTTAAAAAAAATGTTCAGAAGGAGTGGGGCATTGTGGGGATTGTAGTTCCTCTAAGGGATGCATGCTCTCTACAAAAGAGTGCTGGCTGAAGGAGCAGTGGCAACGGAGGCCTGCCGCTGCCCAGGATGCAGGGCTGGCGGCACAGCAGGGTCAGTGCCAAAGTGGAGGCATTGCCCTGAAGAGTGCCAATTGGGCCAGTGAGCCCAGAGGCCTCTGATGGAGTTGTGGTGGTGCAGTGCAGCCCTGAAGATTGGCCAACAGAGTGCCATAATGGAGGCCATCGACCCACTGGAGGAGCAGAACAGCTGATGGATGACCCATGACAGCAATAGGAGCTGTGGTGACCCACAATTGCAGCAGTGAGTTTCTTCACACTTTGAATATAAAGGGTGTGTGTGTACTTTCCTATTAACATATCAGAAATATGTTTCATTCCAAGTTGATAGAAGGGGGTCCTATTGGATCTTGGACTCTCAGGAGCCCCTTCTTATTGGTTCCAGAATTACTACTGATAATACTGATATGGGTATTATTGGCCCAATAAGCTTGTTGGAGTAATCCGATGAGCACAATAACTGGTAGAGCCAAATGTATTGTTTTTTGCTGCTCGTGTGCAGTGCCAGGATTGAGGCTGATCCTGGCATTGCCTTCACTGGAAGCCCGGGTATTTAACTCAGCCTTTAATGTAGGTTAGGGAGTGTGCACGCACAGCCCAAGCATACACAGAGTCAGGTGCCTAGAGCACCCGACTCATGAGGGAATCCCCCAATGCACCAAGTTGCTTTGCAGTGCATTTTGGGATTCCTGGAGGCCGGGACTAATTTTCCCAGCCCCAGTGTTCCACGTTGCCAGGAACAATGCGGATTGTGTGGGCGCATGACGATGCACCAAGGAGGAGATCGGGGATTGTCTTTGGGGGAGGTAGGTGCATCCCTGCCTTCCTCCTGCCTGCCTTACATGCCCCACCCCCATGGCCGTGTGTACAACCTTAATATATCTTAGGAGACACTCTTTTGTAGAGACCAAGGCATCTCTAGACTACTGTTTTGACAGACAGAAACTGTCTACAGAAAGTCACATTTTAACAACCTGTTCAACTCAACCTATAGATGTACAAATCGATTGGAGCTTGAATTGATTTGAGCTCAAAACGGGCCACTTCAAGTGTTCTGAGCTCGAAAAAGAAGTCATTAAAATAAAGGGCCTGTTTCAAGTTTCAACTGAAATTACTCCATTTCATGCTCTAATTGATTCATGATTCGAGAGCCATTTTGAGTCCCATTTTTCCAGAGCTGGTCTACCAATTGGGGTCGGTGGGTGGGAATGAACAATTTGAGGATTTTGCGATTCGTTTTGAGCTTGAAACATCTTGCAAAATCTGTTTCATGCAGATCCCTCGCTCAGACTGCTTTGGGGTGATAATATGCTTTACTTAGATTGGTTTATAATAACCTAAAAAGTAATTGGTGAGTAGCAAAGGATATGACACATTCAAATAGTTACTCCCTGGTGAAAGTATTATCTACCATGATAGCAAAGCACTTCAATACTTTAATTAACCTTCCCAGTCATAAAGCACATAATAAGCCACTGAGAGTGTTAAAAGACCATTCCATGTGACCTCTTCTGCCTGTAGTAAAGGGCAGGTTTGCTCTCCCTGGATTCCTAGGTCGGCATTGAATCAACTTTTTGTAAAAGACGGTTGACTCTTAAAGCAGCTGTACTGTTGCATAACCTCAGCTTTTATGTCATCCTACAAGCCAAGGATCACCTGATCACTGTGGGGAGAGCTTGGGACACTGGATGGAAGGGTGGATGATATGGAATAGGGAAATCCCAAATCTTCCCCTAAATCTTTTTTATTATATACTGCATTTTTAAACAATGTTCCATAATAGCTATCACTACAGATTCCAAAACTGGATTTATTGAAAGAGCCCTATGTCAGTCTTTGCATGTGACGTTTGAAACTCCGTGTTTAAAAGAATCAATTATCAGACCACCTGAAACACTGGAGAGTCATGAAATTGCCGAAGGGTACAGCAGACAGTACTGGACCGGCAGGACCAAGAGTCTGACTCCATATAAGGCAGCTTTATATATTCATTCTTTATGATGGCTCATTTTTTCTTCTTGACTATTGGAAGAACATTTTCATTATGAGGAAAATAAGACAAACTAACCTAGGTTCTCAAATTGTGGGGCAGTTTCCTGTGAGGGTGGGGGGAAGCAATTGATGAGACAATATTAAGTTCTTGTACAAACATGGAGCCTTCCCCTATAGGGAAGCACTATAGCTCAGTGGGAGAGCATCTGCAGAAGGTCCCAGGTTCATTCCCTGGCATCTTTAGGTACTTTTTGTATCAAGTATCTTTTTGTTATGGCTATGGCTAAACAAATAAACAGATTGATTGATGACAGACAACAGAGTTAAATGAATCAATGACTTGACTCAGTATAAGGTAGCAACCTATGTAACCTATAACTCTTCCCCACTAGCCAAAGCTTGACAGTACTGTCCTGAGACCCTCTAAAACAATGTTAATATAAGAACATCCCTGCTGAATCAGGATCTAGACCCATCTACTCCAGCCTCCTATCTCACACAGTAGCCCACCAGATGCCACTGGGAGCCTACAGGCAGGAGATGAGGGCATGCCCTCTCTCATGCTGTTACTCCCCTGCAACTGGTATTCAGAGGCATCCCGACTAGTAGCTGTTGATAGACCTCTCCTCCATGAAGTTATCCAAACCTATCGTAAAGCCATCCAGGTTGTTGGCTGTCACCACATCTTGTGGCAGAGAATTCTACAAGTCAATTGTGCATTGTGTGAAAAAGTACTTCATTTGTTAGTCCTAAATTTCCTGGAAATCAATTTCATGGGATGACCTAGTGTTATGTGAAAGGGAGAAAATTTTCTCTCTATCCACTTTCTCCACCCCATGCATGATTTTATAGACCTCTATCATGTCTCCCTGCAAGTCGTCTTTTTTCTAAACTAAAGTTCTCCAATGTCCTTCATGAGATGTGGTGACCAGTATTGTATGCAGTACTCCAAGTTTGGCTGCACCATAGTTTTGTATAAGAGCACTATAATATTAGCAGTTTTATTATCAATCCCCTTCCTAATGATCCCTAGCATGGAATTGGCCTTTTTCACAGCTGCCGCACATTGAGTCGACACTTTCAACAAGCTGTCCACTGCAACCCCAAGATCCCTCTCCTGGTCACTCACCAACAGCTCAGAATCCCATCAGCATATGCTTGAAGTTGAGGTTTTTTGTCCCAATGTGCATCACTTTACACTTGTCAACACTGAACCACATTTGCCATTTTGTCGCCCACTCACCCAGTTTGGAGAGATCGTTTTGGAGCTCCTTTTGGATTTCACTACCCTAAATAGTTTGGTATCACATGCAAATTTGGCCACCTCACTGATTACCCCAATTTCTAGATCATTTATGAATAAATTAAAAAGCACAGGTCCGAGTATAGATCCCTGGGGGACCCCACTTCTTACTTTCCTCCATTATGAAAACTCTCCTGAGAGTTTAAAGTTTGAAAGGGTGAATCAATTGAAATGTGAGAGCACCCCTTTTCATGAGTGAATTTATCTTGCAGTTGTGCAAGGGACACTGAATATTCACCAATATTTCAGTATGGTCTGCTGGTAATTTTAGACATCGGGATTCTTCAATTTACCATAGCTCTGAATTTTGTGGTGAATTTTGATTTGTTGTGATATCTTTGACTGAAATTCTGTAACTTAATGCCAAAATGGTGAACAGCAATGGAATTTCTAGACAAGAACAGAAACTAAATTATCAGGATCTTCCAACATCTGGTTATTCATGCCACAGGGTAGAATATCTCTGAGAAAGCTCTTTATAACTTGCCTGCTTAATAAAATTAAAATACTAAATTATTCAACTCCATTATTATTCAAATACAGTAATTTTCAATTATTCAATAAATATATATTTTAAAGTGCACCATACTCTTTCTAATCTGCAGCCAAGCCTTGTTACACTGATAAATTATGTTTATAATTGAAAATGAAAATGATTCTAACAGGAAGGAAATTGTTTGCTGAGAAGTGTTAAAAATTGATTTTTTTTTGTTTGAGAAGTTCACTGAATTCATTTTAATAAAGCAATCAAACAGGGATAGGCTTCCAATTCTGCAAGAGGCACATTTAAAGATTAGCTCCCGTTCACCAAAAGCAAACCACCCCTGCAAAGCAATTTGTGTTTACTTTAATTATAATTTGACATCATTAAAAGAGATACGACCTTGCTCAGCATATGAGTCAGATCATGCATACTTAATATGAAAGTTTGTATTCTTGATAATGCATTACCAATAAGTAATAGCCATTCTGCAGCTTGTTTAAAAACTACACTATACAGGAAAGCCCATCTTATAACAGTCAGACTTGTGCCACATGTGGTGTAAATTACACCGAGTCAAAATTATGGTATGTGTTGAAGCAGTCTTTTAATTTTAATTTTTATTTTTTTGCAATGGCCAATAAGTGATAGCAAAGTGGTAGATTCCTATGGCTGTTCTATAATAGTCTTATATTATAGAGCTGTTCTATACAAACTGGCTATTCTAGAGAAGGTTAACAGCCTGCAGGGGAACTCGGGGTATGTGATGTTGGGATAGTAGCAAAGTGCAGTGGCCTCTGTTAGAACACCAGGAGGCTTTACAGACAGGGCTGTTACCCTGAATCGCCTTCAGAAGAAAGTGTGTGCATTCACACACCAGCCAAACTTACCCCGAAGTCCCTTCGAGATCCTTGGACCCACTCCACACACAAGTCAGGCTTTGTCTTGCGAATTCTAGCTTATCTCAAGGTAATTCCTGTTTTATTTTGTTTTTTTAAAAACTGACTTTTTCTGAAAATGCCAGACCAAATAGTGAGAGGCACTGACATAGAATCATTAATGTAATAAGAGGGATACTCTCTTTAGAAATGCAGACATAGCTCTTTAGAAAGCTCTCTCCCCATTGGCTAGAAGGAAAACACGGAGGCATGCTATGTGAACTTGCACCAAAACAAAACCTGAGAGCAGAGGGGTGGGGCTGCTCCCCTCAATGCCGCGCGTGTGATTCGAAGGGGCTTTGCTCAACATTTACCCGCAGCATGAAGCCATGTGCAAATAACTTCCAGCTCCACTTATTATTGTTCATTTTCACACTCGCAGGACAAATTAATTCATGTCCTTTGCAGATGTTCTTCTCTGTACATGGAAAGGGGACAGTAACAGCCCCTACTCCAGGGTAGGCAACCTTGGCTCTCCAGCTGTGGTTGAACTTCCAGCCTGTCATCTCCAGCCACAGTTCATTGGTTGGAGGTTATGGGAGTTTTAGTCCAACAACAGCTGGAGAGCCAAGGTGGCCTACCCCTGCTCTACCCCTGTCTGTGTGCATATCCAGGCATGCAGTAGACTATTTGCTCAGAGGCCTGGACAATTATTGATAGAGCTGTGCAAAGTTTTGACACCCAAATCGGAGCTGAATAAAATCAGCCTGATTTAAGCTAATTCAACTCAAATTGAACGAGTGTCTGTTTCGGTTCAAATGGACTCAGATCAGGACTCATTTGATTTGGCTCCAGCTTGGATGTCAAAACATCAACCTGAGTCTTCCCCTTCCTTGCCACTCCCCTGACCCCTATTTAGTACTTGCAGCAGTCCCTGAAAAAACTATATTTCCCAACATATCCTGCACATTTCCCAGGAATGTAGGCAGGAGGTGAGAACATGTTCTGGAAGTCTGCACTGCAGTAGCTACTGTTCCCTCACAGCCGAGAGTGAAAATAATGAAAGCCTTTCCCAGACCTGCCTGATAAAAACTAAATTAGGGTTAGGGGAGTGGCAAGAGGGTGGCAGGCGTGAGAGGGGCTCCAAGCTTCGGCTCTGTTTGAAGGCACCCTTTCACATCAGGCCAAAGCAAACTGGCCTGCCCCACTGAACCATCAAATCAAATCAGGGGTTCCTCTGAAGCACCAAGGTGGTCCCCAAATCAAACCGATGGTGATTTGCACACCCTTTACTGATATAGCATCAAAAAATGTGTGTGCTGCAGTCCACACTGACAGGGGGCAGGTTTTGCTGCCACAATATTTTGACACCTCCCTCCACCATGTGTTCGCTGAATTTCTGCATAGGTTACAATGCTTGTTTATACCCGGACTTTAGTGCATCCAGTAAAGGCCAAACTGCACATGACATTAAATGCATCTTTAGAAGACACACTTCAATGGAAGTGGATTGAAGTGGTCCTTCTTTAGAGCAAATTGCTGCTTCAGAGACAAATTGCTGCTTCAGTGATGGCAATTTTGGGGATGGAAAAGCACAGAAGGGGAAGTGTTAACGCTTTCTTTGCCATGTATCACAACTCATGGGTTGTATTGGATCATCCTTTAAGAGAAAAGGATCACTTCCTGTCCACATTAAGCACATCTTCTAAAGTTTAGTGTCTCATGTAGTACACCCTGAGGATTTTCCTACTGAAATAAAAGGAGCCAATATTTTGTCATCAAGATTGTGGTTAGGCTCCAAACAAATTGTAGGGCTAGTTCTGTTTTGGGCATGTGCTTCTCAAACAACAGAACTGCATGACACACAGCAAACTCTTTTTGAAAATCAAGGGTCTTGCCAAAGCTGTTTGTGGGAGAGCAAGTGTGAGAATGCATGTTTGCTGTTCAAAATATATATTTTTAAACAGTTTTGAAAGTTTTTAAAAATGCTACCAGGGCACTTTCCAGACTAGACCCTACAACGGGGTCAGGATGTATCTCGGAAGTGTGTTTCCACATTTCTTACATCATGACACCACAGTCCCTATGTGTACAGCAGGTTGCTGATCACATTTCCAATGCCTCGTTTTGAAATTAATCACTGCGAAATAGAGCTAGGACGTTGTATATCTGGTGTGAAAAAGTTGATGTTTTTTCAGGTTGTTAGTTGCTGCAAGACTGCTCCCCTACTGTTTATGTTTTGAATGTGACTTTCCTGAATGGAGGCATTTTGCTGCTGATGAGCAGCTAGTCTGGAAAGCGCCCAGGCATGCACACGTCCTTGTAGCTAAAATGATTCTTTGAATCCTGGCCTGTGTCTCTAGGCCTGCAAAGTACAATTAGGTGAAATTCAAATCCCCATTCAGCCATCAAACTAGCTGGGTGACTCTGGGCCAGTCACTTCTCTCTCGGCCTAACCTACTTCACAGGGTTGTTGTGAGGAGAGACTTAAGTATGTAGTACACCGCTCTGGGCTCCTTGGAGGAAGGGTGGGTTATAAAATGTAAAAAATAAAAATAAATTAAAAAATATCCGTGCATTACTGGTGTAGTGGCAAGTTGGTCCTAATATGACAGAGCATCTGTGCTTTCCATGTATTCTTATTGATTATTCATTTTGTTTCTCCTACTTTTGGCTTTGTGCAGTGCCATGACTGATTCTCCTTTTCACTCCCGACTTGGTGTCAGTGATGGTACTATAAGGAGGTGGCATGGGAAGAAAGGTCACTCAAAATATCATTTACCTCTCTCTACCTGAATTCACATCACCACTTTCCTAGCATTGTGTGAAAATGAGATGAAGCTTGCCCCCTTATTCCAAATGTGTTTTCTTGTTGGCACCACAAAATAGAATTAGGGGTGTACAAGGAAAAACATTCCATTCTGTTACTCCTTTCATTTTCTTTATTCGCCTACTTTCTGTAAGAAAAGTAAGCTTATGAAATCACCCAACGTCTTGTGTGTGTCTGTGTCCATCTGTTTGTTTCTGTGTGCCCCCCCTGCCCCCATTTTCATCAACTTTGCAATGCCTGGAACAATATGAACCAAATTTGCTACGCTAGTAGGGTCACATAGGGACACCTCAACAAGCTAGTTTGTAATGATGTCACCCACCCCAGTTCAAGATGGCAGACATGTGAATGTTTGAGGTGCAAGTTGGATAATTTGTGGACTGTCTAACCGATTTGAACCAAATTTGCTACAGCTGCAAGGACACAAAGGGATGGCTCAGAGACATAGTTTGTAATAATCTCGTCCACCCCGATTCAAGATGGTGGATGTGTGAACATTTGAGGCATGTGGGCTAATTTATGGATGGCCTGACCTCTTCGCATCAAACTTGGTGCAGTTGTCGTGAGTGGCACAAATGGACACCTCAGTAGTGTAGTTCATAATTATGTCATCCACTCCAGTTCAAAATGGTGGATGTGTGATTGTTTAAGGTGCAAGCGGGAACCTATTTGGACCAAATCTGGTACAGTCATAGGGAGACATAAGGACATGTCAAAGAATAGTTTGTGATAATGTCATCCACCCCGATTCAAGATGGCAGACGTATGAATGTTTGAGATGCAAGTGGGCTAACTTGTGAACTGCCTAACCATTTTGACCAAATTTAGTCCAGTTGTAGGGATAGTGAAAGGAAAGTAGGCAGATTAGTTTTTACTAGAACAACTTGTTATCGTGTTCAACGAGAACCAGGACTCCTCTGGAGTACTCTCAATGGCTACCATTCTCCCCATGTCCTGGATTTTGCATTAGTCTGGACATTTGGGGAAATGGCCATTGCCACATACACATGGCCATAGACCCCCCACCCAAATGCTCTAGACTGATAGAGGGTCTGACACTGTGGTGGTGTGGTGTGGACATGACTGCTGGAAAGCTGTTAAAGTGGGGAACTCTGGTGTTCCTTCTGTGCTTTGAAACCAGTTTAAAAGAAGAGAAACAAAAGCTCACTGCTTGACCATGCAACAAGATAAGACTACACATTTCATGTTCTAAAATCCAAACAAATATACCCTTTTTTCTCATTCATCCTCCTTGGCATTATTTTCAAAATGAGTGAAAAACTACTTATTCAGTTTGTTTGCACATTTGTTCTGAAACATATCAACACCTTTAATGGGGTCTTCTGTTTTATGACACGGCAGAAGAAGCAAGTCCTGGTTTGCATGTATAACATTTTCTTCACACCATGTGTAGGCTATTTTACAAGTGGCAGTGTAATCCTGCTTCGTGAGAGTCCTTTAATTTTCCATATAAATAAAACACAATAACAACCATTAAATGATGACTTTGCACTTTAAAGTTTCTTTCTTAACACAAACAACAGAATTTGCAAAATTTAAAAAACAAAAGGTTACAGAGACTTGCTCTGTTCAAACTGAGGTTTTACCTTTTTGGTGTTGTTGGTTTTTTTAGTTGTTTCCGTCTCCCCTTCTTGAAAGTCTGAAAGTAATAAATATAGGCTTAACAAATAAGCAGCTCACAGGAGCTCAGCTCTCTATGCAAGGACCTTCTTCATCAGGCCTCTGGATCCTCTGAGGAGGATTGCACCTTTTTTGCCATATATATTTAACTTGCAGCCCCTTACTGGACAAGCCTATATCACGTGTTGTTTTAACCCTTAAAGATCAGGAGTTACACATGCAGCTGGCATGAAGTCTCCTTCCTGCCATTCACCTGCACTTCCATTCACTATTGTTATGCTGGTTATCATTTTGGTTATCATTGATTTATGCCCAATGCAGATATATGTGAGCACAATGGATTTTAGAGCAAATGAAGGAAAGGAGCCATAATGAGTCACAATTATTGTGACAGAATTGGTAGAGGTACAAGACAGAGGGCAGATCTGCATCAGAATCTCCAAAACTGCTTTGTGATTAATTTCCAGTCCAAGACCTACATAGGCTTGATTCAAAGTTACAGACAGAACTAGTCATAACTAATTAATTTAATCTTGTTCAATGTCATTTTTCTCATCAGCTCTTTCAGTGAGCTGATACTAATATGCATGGGAAATAGATATTATTTACCATACATCCAACTTTCATTTTACATTTGTATTCCATTACAGATTCCATGCAGCACGAGGCTCCTTAGAACAGATCTTCCAAATCTTTAGGTATTACCCATGGACCCTCCACACCATATTTATACAATATATTTTCATCAGGCTCCAGTAAAAACTAGAGTGGGGGAAGTACTCAGGATAGTTATTTTCAAAAACTTGATTCTGGCTTCTCAGGAAGCAAATTAAAATCAATGTAGCAAAGATTTCCCACAGACCACTTGGATCTGCTCCATGGACCCCAAGCTAAAACCTCTTGCTTTAGAAGTAAGTCCAACTGAGTTCAGTGGTTTAGATGTTTGACCTTAGAGAGGCCTGATAGCTAAGGGAAAGGGTCAAACGGGAGGAGGAGGAGGAAAGTGAGAAGAAAGTGCAAGAAAAGGGCAAAATGGAGAGAAAAGGGAAAAGATAAAGGAGAGAAAAGCTAGAAGGAAGAGTTTGAGAATAAAGAATTAAATTTGTTGGTGCCCAAGTCTTGGCTACTGAATCCTCTTTACCAGGAATAAGGTAGAAGTGCAATTAGGATTGCTATTCATGTCAGGCTGTGAAGTCTGAAGGCTCAGTGTGCATAAAATGTTGCATGCTTGCTTCCCTTTCAAATAATGGGAACTGGGGTTTCACTTAGGAACATAGGAAGCTGCCATATACTGAGTCAGACCATAGGTCCATCTAGCTTAGTATTGTCTACACAGACTGGCAACGGCTTCTCCAAGGTTGCAGGCAGGAATCCCTCTCAGCCCTATCTTGGAGATGCCAGGAAGGGAACTTGGAACCTTCTGCTCTTCCCAGAGCGGCTCCATCCCCTATGGGGAATATCTTGCAGTGCTCACACATCAAGTCTCCCATTCATATGCAACCAGGTTGGACCCTGCTTAGCTAAGGGGACAAATCATGCTTGCTACTACAAGACCAGCTCTCCTCTCCTCTCCTCTCCTCTCTACTTCTTTCCCAGTTGTCACTTTGAGGCATTTTAAAGGACACACACTATTACATGCATTTTATTATTACATGCAATATTATTACATGCAATATTATTATATTATTACATGCAATATTATTACATGCATGTACCTTTCTGGCATGATGGGAGGCATGTGCATTTTATGCTCAGTTGTCTGTGCCCTTGAGCCTTCAGTTTAGGTTTGTCCCAGGTCTCTAGAAAACATCTAGGTGAGTCTGATAATGCAGGCAATATTATTTTGCATTGCACTTTGTGATTTATGAAACACTCCGGTTTAGCAGCGCCCATGGTTATCAGCATTTGGTGCAGTGATGTGCCTTTTCTGCTCAGTGTATGAAGTTACAGAATATAATCTAAAGCATTCAAAATTACTTCTTGGGGAATGGCTGTGATAGAGCCATGAAAGTGAAGAGGATGGGGGAATATTTTTTACATTAAACTGACTGAGAGGCAACAAGGAAATTCTCGCCATTTACACTGACATGAGCTTTAAAAACATAATTTTTATGACACTCTTCAATAAAGCTTTCAAAAATACACACTTTGGAGAATCAAATGATCACTTAGAGCAGAGTGATTTGTATCCTTTTGGAATGAAAATGAGTCCCCGACTGATTTGTGCGTATTTGTGCTCTGCCATTCCTGGCAGCCACATTTCCACATCATTTCAAATAAAAGCCCCAAATGGAAGATAACTATGTTTCTGAAGTCCGTTTCAAGTGTAAATTCTCATAGGTTTAAAACCGCATTCGCAGCTATTAAAACTGCTATTTTGTAGAAATTACATTTATTACCTTTTTGGCTCCGACTTATCATAGGGATAACTTTTTTTTTAACCACCTGACTGAACATTTGACATTTTGAAAGGTAAGTGCTGCGGTGCTGTGTCATAAATAACATCTTTCAGGTGGTACAATGGTATTAAAATCTAAGCAGAAGGGCTGGAATAACAACAGTAGCAAGAACAAAATCATCTCAGTTCAAGGGCAAAAATAAAGAGACATTTTATTCAAAACAAAATCTTTCCACAGCTTTTGCTGGCAACAGGGTTTTCAGGGGAGATTTGTCTGCACCAGTGGGGATCAAATCACCTGCCACAGTTCTGAAGGGTCCCATCAATAAAATTTGACATGTTGCTGATTGCTCCATTAAATCACCTCTGTGGTCTTGAATTGTCTCATCGGGTCATATGACTTCCTTCCCTGCACCGCACCCCCACAAAAGCATAGATGGTAAACAGTTTTTCAAATATGTTTGACTGAAAACTCTCCAGATAAAATCTGTGTTTGGCACTGAACTGGCCTAATGAATCATAACACTCAATCCTAGTAGCAAATGAAAATCCCTTGGTAGTCTGGTAAACATATCAAGGGAGGGCGAACTCTTGTGTCATGAAAAAATTGCACTGAATGAGAGTTTTCACAATCAGAACATACCATTAGAGCCACCTAATGGCGCAGTGAGGAAATGACATGAATAGCAAGCCAGAGGTTGCCGGTTCGAATCTCCGCTGGTATGTTTCCCAGATTATGGTGAAACTATTCTAAACTATTCTAAAAGACTATTCTAAACAATCACATGAGTTGTTGAGAGACAACCCAGCGGATTGATTTATGCAGTTCAGACAGATTCTCCATAGCCTTGAAATAATCCTCTTCAGCAAAAAAAATTTCTATTGCACGTGTGGCTGGGCATATGCTGCAATCCTTTCCCAGACTATGGGAAACACCTATATGTTTTCCAGATTATGTGAAACACCTATATCGGGCAGCAGCCATATAGGAAGATGCTGAAAGGCATCATCTCATACTATATGGAAGATGGCAAAGGCGAACCCCTCTTGTATTCTACCAAAAACAACCACAGGTCTCTAAGGTCGCCAGGACTCAACACCGACTTGGCGGCACACTTTACTTTACATACCATTAGAGGTCTGTGGTGCTTCTTGGTGTGCGATGCTGTTGTCGTTATTAACCGGCTGGCACGGTTTGGTTCGAGTCTGAACCGGACTCGAACCCGACCGGGCCAATTCAGTCTGGCACCCCCATGACCCCCCTCAGCTCGGTCCAGTCTGGGTGGGGGTTCACGGACCTTTTTTTGTTTAAAAGTAATATATATTTTTACCTTATCCCCCTCGGGGGAGTTCTGGAGGTGGTGTGTGGGGGGGGGTGGTCCATGGAGGTTCCCCCTCCCCCCGCCAGCTTTCTATATGCCCTCCTCCAGCCAGTACAGCTGGTTTTCGGCCTTCCCTGCTTGGCACGGTGGGCATTTTGGAGGCCATGTGGCTGCGCGATTGGCCTCTGCGTGGCCTTGGCCACACAGAGGCCAATTGCACAGGTGCACAGCCTCCAAAGCCTCCCAAGGGGAGAAGGCCGAAAACCGGCCAGAAAAGGGCCGAACTGGCCAGATGCGGGCATATCCACTCCCAGCACAGTACTTCCAGTGACTGTTGCTGGTGTCTATCTTATGTTTCTTTTTAGATTGTGAGCCCTTTGGGGACAGGGTTCCATTTTGTTTATCTTATTTATTTGCTATTTCTCTATGTGAACTGCCCTGAGCCATTTTTGGAAGGAGGGTATAGAAATTGAATAAATAAATAATATAATATAGAAATCCAGTGGTGGGAGGGGGAAGCTCCATGGACACCCCACCCCCCACACCTCCAGGAACTCCTCCACAGGGGCTAAGGTTAATTTTTTTAAAAATTAACAAAAAAGGTTTGGGGGGTGTTCGGTCCGGGGTCGGACTGAACAGGGGGTGGTTCATTTTGACCCCGAACCGTCGAACCAAAACAACTCAACATCGAATGGGCTCGAGGATGAGCCTTTTTGCACATCCCTAATTATTATTTTTGGAGTTGTAGTCCCACAACATCTGGTTTGATAACTTCTGGGCTATGGCATATAAGCTCTAGTGTTAGGGTTAGGGTCTATGCATTTTGAAAAGAGCTTGTATAAATGGAGGAACTCCTGGATTTGAGGTGACATCTCTCAAGAAATGCGGGCTGATATACTGTGCAATGAAATGTGTGCAGTTCAGCACTGCCTGCATTGCTGCAGGTGTGGAAAATACCACCAGTGCTGTTGCCAAATAGGACTGATCTGCTCTGACTGAAAGTTGCACAAACACAGTTCCACAACATGACACTCATTATTCCCAATGGGTGTGAACTTTGTCGCAGCGGAGTAGCCCTGTTTGGCAACTGTGTTGGTGGAGTTTTACACACATCTAGCAGTGCAGGTGCTGCTGCACTGAAAGCTATATCAGCCACTAAGAGCATAAGAGGCTTTCCATTAGCAGTAATTCATTAACTATGCATAGATTCTTAATCTATGGGTTAAGTGGAAGAAAACGTGGTCTTCCCACTATGTTTATTATAATCCAAGCATTGCTTTATTGATTAAAGACAGTTTCAGCTGAAAATGGGTCAGAGAGAGCCAGTACAGGTTACAAACCTGACCAGATTCCCAAAGACCCCTTGCAAAGTTCAGAACACAGTCTTATCTTTTCAAAAGTGGAAATTACATAATTGTTTCATTATTTCAACATTTCAATCTGTTAGCTGGTCATTTGCACGCATATATTAAAACAAGGAAGTTACAGAGACAAACCATATCTTTATCCTGCATGATCAGATCGCTTTAGACAGGGTAGTGCAAAGTATAGCTGCTGTCATTGTCTGCTAAGGAATATTCAAAGTCCGAGGGACCTTTCCCCCAAAATCTATTTCAAGCCAAACCCCAAGCTTGCCATTTCCTGCCTTCCTGTTCTCTCCTTGCAAAGCATTTCTGCTCAAATGCTCTTGTATCAAGCTAACAAAATGGCTTTGGTATGGTCAAGCAAGTGAAACGATTTCCACAATTATATTGCACTCAAATCTTAGATTGTTAATATGGTGTCATATAGAAATATTCTTCATGTTTGGTCACATACTTCATATTTGTTCATTTGTGCAGCGTTTTATCCTGAATTTCCATGATATTAAGATGTGTTTGCAATTTTAACTGATTGGATTCTCACAAGATATGTTTGGGATTTACTTTTATGTCAGTGCACGTATTTGGGTGTTTGTGCTACACTCAGACACCAAAGGAATTCATGTAGCACTTTAGTGTTTAGTTTGAATCCTCATGAATCATTGTTTGATGGATGTTTAAATGACAAATGACACTTAAAAGGATGGTGGCTGTGTTTCATTTTGACATCTAAGAGGCTGATTTTTGACTGTTATACCACAAAAAAAAAGTCAGAAGAAGAAAAATCTGCAAATCTAATCTGTGCAAACAGCATTTGTATCAGAACTTGTCATTGGCTAAAGATGAAAATAAATGTGTATTGTATATACTATGTTGAATGTATATTATCAAGTCTGAGGGGGCTCTTTATGACTGAGAGGAAGGTGGGATGGTGGGTTTCCAGGTCCCCTCTCCGGTATCGAGGAGGAAAGACAGGTTCTCTTTTCATGGTCTGTGGCATCCGAGAGGGAGTCGAAGCGAGTGGCAAAGGGATGGATTGAGAATGGAGGCTGATTACAATCCTCTGAACCTGTCCAATGACACAGGGGTGGAAGATACTTATGAAAAAGATTTTGAAGGAACTGACATGAAGGGCATGAGAATAAAAGCAGCAGCTGTTATGGATGATGTTTTGTTTGCTGTAAGCAACATGTTTGTCTCACAAAGCCTTCCATGTGCAGAAGATCTAGTAAGTAAGTAAGTACATTTATTACGGTCCTTAGACCAGCTTAACATTTAAAATAATACAATTATAATTTACAGAATATTCAAATTGCTCATACAAACTCTATGAAGTTTGGATGCAACATACCAGAACTTGGCCACATTTATAGAAGTAACAAATTTAAAATTTGATGTAAAAAATCCAAGTAAAATTGATCTGTATGGCCAGGATGGTTCTTTAAGAGAGGAGCAATAAACTTAATACGAGAATCTCTATAAAATTGACAATACAGAATAACATGAAGAACTGACTCTATATCCCCTGAGCCACAAGGGCAACGACACAATGCATATGGGACTCGTTTATATTTCCCTTCTAGGAGTGCAGCGGGAAGGGCATTCAAATGAGCAAGGGTCAATGCTCTCCTAAACTTAGGTAAAAACATATGGTCTAAAGTATTCAGCTGGTGTGTGGCTGAAGTTTTGAAAGCCTATATAGATTCGTAGCTAAGCACACTCCTCCTGCAGATCTATGTCCAATAGTAACTACCTAACAAAACATATTGCCTGCTCTAAACCCCTCCCTATAAGATTTTCTTGGGATGTTCCAAGTTGATGTAATTTTGTTTTTAGAGCTATTCCCCATTTAGATGTAAAGCTGTCAATTAATACTAAAGGTGCTAAACCGACTGGGGGGGAAAACAAATGCAGCCAGAATTTGATTATACAAAACTAGATTTTCATTTTCAAGGTGGTAACAAACACTCTCTCTACGGAGAGCCATGTTAGCTGTGCCTGTGGGGGCTTGAAGGATGGCCCTTAAGAATTTAGTTTGGACTGCTTCTAAGATTGCAAAATTATCAAAAGGCCCAATTTGTGCACCATAAAAAATTTGAGGGTATATTTTAGCCTTCAATAATTTGACAGCCGCTGGGACAAAAAGAGCACCTCTCGAGAAGTAAAAAGAATTAATCACATTTGCTGTCTGTTGGGCACTGTGAGAGACAAAGCTAAGATGAGCTTTCCAGGATCTGCTGGAATGAAATACAACCCCTAAATACTTGAAAACCTTGACCTGCTAAATGTTATGTCCATTTATGGACCATTTATGGGTTTGGGGGCGTTTTGCAAAAACCATCACCTTAGTCTTGGTATAGTTTACCTCCAAAGCCTCCTTCATAGTATAGATACTCAGGGAAGTTAAGGCACGGCTTACAGAAGATCTGGTGTACATAAATGTGGAAACTAGGGAAAGGAACAGATATTGCCTAGAGCTCACAGAAGCAGGATTTAGGATTATGCTTTTGCCCAAATGGATGAGGGGGTACAAAATCCCTGCCATGAGACTGTTTATTCTTTGTTGGACTCTGTTAACCCGGCATATCGGGGGCTTTTGGAAACGCTGTGCTACAAAGACTAGAAGCTTTGAAAAGGGATGGGCAGTCATGATTGAATCTACAACTAATAAATTGTTCTCGTAAGAACTGATCTGCCTACTTTCCTTTCACTATCCCTACAACTGGATTAAATTTGGTTCAAACTGGTCAGGCAATCCACAGGTTAGACCTCTTGCTCCTCAAATGTTCACACATCTAATGTCTTGGACAGTGATGTGGTTGCAAATTCAGAAGGGCAGGTGCTCTCCTTGGCAGCCCCCATGGCCATGCCCACCCCAATAGCCAGAGAAGCCGAGAAGGCCTGGCACTCAGTCCCTGCATGTCCCCCCTCCACTACACCCCTGATCTTAGATCAGGGTGGATGACATCATTACAAACTTACACCACTGAGGTGTCCCTATGTGTCCCTACAGTTGTACAAATTTGGTTCAAATCAGTTAGGCGGTTTATAGCTTAGCCCACTTGTGCCTCAGATGTTCATGCTGCCACCATCTTGGATTGGGATGGATATCATCAGGAACTATGCCAATGGGGCACCCCTATGTGTCCCTACAGCTGGTGCAAATTTGGTTAAGATCAGTTAAGTGGTTCACAAGTTAGCCCACTTGTACCTCAAAAATGTATGTGTCCACCATCTTGAACTTGGTTGGATGACAACATCACAAACTATGCCATTGAAGTATCCCTGTGTGTCACCCACTACAACTGTACTAAATCTGGTCCAAACTGCTTAGGCAGTTCACAAGTTAACCAGCCCACTGGTGCTTCAAATGTTCATGCATCTGCCATCTTGAATTGGGGTGGATGACATAATTACAAATGATACCATTGAGATATCCCTTTGTCTCACTGCAACTGTAGCAAATTTGGTTCAGATTGGTTGGGCGGTCCACAAGTGAGCCCACTTGCACCTCAAATATGTTCGCGCCCACCATCTGGAATCAGGGTGGTTGACATCATCACAAACTACGCTATTGAGGTGTCCCTATGTGTCCCTACAGCTGTAAGAAATTTGATTCAAATTGGATAGGCAGTTCACAAGTTAGCCCACTTGTGCCTCAAATGTTCATGCATCCACCATCTTGAATTGGGATGGATGACGTGATCACAAACAATGCAGTTGAGGTGTCCCTACAAATGTATCCAATTTGGTTCATATTGGTCCAGGCATTGCGAAGTTGATAGAGTCTCACACACACACACACACACACACACACACACACACACACACACACACACGAACACACTCACAGAATGCTGGGTGATCTCATAAGCCTACTTATGAAAGAAGGCTTAAAAAGGGATGCTGTACTTGCATACAGCATCCTGTGAGAATGCCTGGGGGGCCAGCCCTCAAAAAGCTTCACCTCCCATGGAATTAGAGTGGATTCATGGTGTTTCATTGAAAATCTCATTAGCTATCATAGAATCCACACTCAGAATACCTCTGAAACAACAGAACCCTGAACCCCATGGGTTAGAAACCCATGGGGGTGGTTGGCACCCTATGTGCACTACACCACCACTCGCTCTGGGCCACCCCAGCACACCCCAAGTGCACTTATGGGGCTGCTGAAAGCTCCATGTATACCCTATGAGGAAAAACCTTAAAGACGCATAAACTTTAACAATTCCCCAAAAATCAGCCCTCTGCCCAAATACTTTGAAAAAATTCAGGTAGCTTCCTTGACCCTACCTGGCACTACCACCAACCCCACACTGCTCTAGGCCACCCCTTTGCCCCCCGCGTGAAGCTATGCATTTGCTGACACCTCAATGCTTCTCTATGGGGAGAAACCTTAAAGATGCATAAACTTCAACAATTCCCCAAAAATCAGCCCTCTGCCCAATCACTCTGAAATTGGGGTGGTAGCCTCCACCCATTAGGCACTACCACCCACCCCACTCTTTTTGCCCAGATCCCACGCTATGCCCCCGATCTGCCCCAAAGACACTAAAATTTCAAAAATTCCCCCAAAATCAGCCCTTTGCCCAATTCCCCTGAAATTTGGGTGGTAGCCTCCAACCATTGGGAACTACCACCCCACCCCACTATTTTGCCCCTGGGACCTGTTTTTCTTACCTGAATCGATTCAGATTCAGATTTAATCCAAATCCGAACTGAATCAGGGGTGATTCGAGTAGCCCAGATTCGGGCACAGAACAGAACAGGTGTGATTTGGTTCGGGTCCTGAACCAAATCACCGAAAAACTGAATTGCACACCCCTACTAGGAATTCCAAATCCAAACAGGATACTGTTAACTTATGGCATCACTCAGATTACGTTTTAGAAACCAGATCTACCATTAGCATGTGTGTTCACAAACTCTTCTGGTTGCAATCAAAATTCAACAGTAAAGTGAATGCTACCTAGGAGCTTTCCTACATGTCTTGACCCTTTGTTTTGAGTAGTAAATAATAAAAAATTTACTTGTATTTAATGAAGATTCTTTAATAGGTTTATACATTTCAAGCCCCCTAGAAAAATGCATTGTAAACTTGGCCTTGAAGGCATTCTTCTTTTGCAGCATTGTGATGATGATGATGATGATGATGATTATATTTACATTCCGCTCTTCCTCCAAGGAGCCCAGAGCAGTGTACTACGCACTTAAGTTTCTCCTCACAACAACCCTGTGAAGTAGGTTAGGCTGAGAGAGAAGTGACTGGCCCAGAGTCACCCAGCAAATCTTATGGCTGAATGGGGATTTGAACTCGGGTCTCCCCGGTCCTAGTCCAGCACTCTAACCACTACACCATGCTGGCTCTCTCCTGCTTTTAGGCACCAAATGGAATGCAGGCATGTGTGAGCTGTATGCAGACTTACAGACAATAATTCAAGAATAAAGGTCTTCCTTTTAATAATAATAAGAATCCAAGCAACATTCTAAATATTGCCATTGTGAACATCATAGGAAAATGCTTTGACTGTGGCAAAAGTGGGTGAATTTTCAAAAGCAGCAGCAAAGTATATGGGATCCTTGTTTCCTTAAAAAATCAAGAGACTACGACTACGATGACTACAACAAACATTTATATACCACTTTTCAACAAAAGTTCCCAAAGCGGTTTATATAGATATAAACCCCTGCTAACTTGGCAAAAAGGCACCTTTTAATGTGGTGATTCTCTTTATTTAGCAGGGGGAGAGTAACTGGCCATATCCACCCCAGCACAATACTCCAGTGACTGTTGCTGGTGTCTTTCTTATATTTCTTTTTAGATTGTGAGCCCTTTGGGGACAGGGATCCATCTTATTTATTTGTTATTTCTCTGTGTATAACTGCCCCCAAGCCATTTTTGAAAGGGAGGTATAGAAATAGAATAAATAAAAACAAAGAAACAATAATTTTTTTTAAAAAAAAATGTCTCCCTGTCCCCAAAGGGCTCGCAATCTAATAAAGAAACATAAGAGACACCAGCAACAGCCACTGGACGGATGCTGTGCTGGTGGTGGATATGGCCAGTTCCTCTCCCCCTGCTAAATAAAGAGAATCACCATTTTAGAAAGGTGCCTCTTTGCTCAGTTAGCAGGAGAAAAATAGAATATACTAATGCTGATATCAATTTCCATTTTTTCAATCAGTATTTGTTTCCATGTGTTTGCAAATGAGCAGTTTGGAAGAAAATGAGTAGCCTTTCGTGTTTAAACGTTTACTTTAGTTTTGAGGCTCATTATTTTCCTAATTTAGTTTCCTACCCTCTCCCAAAAGTACAGCAATTTTCCTATTCAATTCAATAGCGGGTGGATTTAAATAGACTTTTCCAATATTTACTTCATGCAAACCATCAACACTCCCTGGCTCAGCTATATGCTGGATTTTTGTTGTTTTCCCCTTCCACTTTGTTTCTCCAGAGGTAAGCAGTTCCGCACACACCTCCACTAGTTTTCTTCCAAAAACTAAGTTTTGATGTGGGTTCTCTCTTCTAACTTTCATAAACATCCAGCTACCCCTGCAGTTTCATTTTCCTTTATTTGTACCATTTGTGTTTCTGTTTTACAGTGCAGTTATCTCTGTTAATTGGATATTGTTTTTCACTTTCAGGCTCGGCTACCTTGTGTAAATATGGCTGCCACTTACTCAACTGAGCTTGAGAACAAGTATGATTAGTGCTTGAAGCAGTTTCTAAATGCAGCGTACTCTTCTGATTTGGGTAAGACAGACGCTTAGAGAAGATTATGGAGAACAAAGCATTATCCTAAGAGGCGGTAGTACTATAGCTAATATAAAATGATCTGACTACCTTAAGTACCATGCCAGCAAAAGAGAGTGGCTGACATCCTGACTATTAATGAAGCACCAGTGCAATGAGAAAAGCACCATTGTAGCACCAGAGCTTCTGAAGAGTTCCAGACTAACACTTAATCAATGTTATTGTGTATGCGGCAATTTCAGTTACCTTTCTTCCCCACAGAAGCCCTCTGTATTACCTAACACAGGGGCGTAACTATGGGGGGGCAGGCAGGGCACGTGCCCTGGGCGCCACTTGGGAGGGGGCGCCAAAGCGCTGCCATGACCCCTCCGCCCCCGCCAAATTGCCGCGCTGACACGGCGCCCCCTCCGCGAGCTTCACCCCGGCAGAGGGCGACAGCGCGGCGGCGGATGTGTAACACGGAGCGACGCCGAGGCCTGCCGTTCGGCCCGGCGTCGCTTCTCAACTGCGAGGCACGCCTCGCAGTTGAGAAGCGACGCCGGGCCGAACGGCAGGCCTCGGCGTCGCTCCGTGTTACACATCCGCCGCCGCGCTGTCGCCCACTGCTGGGGTGAAGCAAGTGAAGGACATTGCTTGCTCACCCCCCACCAAATTGCCGCGCTGACACAGCGCACCCCCTCCATGAGCTTCAGCAGCAGCAGCACAGGAGGTGAGGCGGCGGCGACCCATCCGCCCTGCGCTCCCGCCTCTGCGGCCGGCCCAGCAGCCACCCAGGGCCTTGCGGATGCCGCGGGAGGCAGCAGACACACTGGGCTTGGGCTTCGCTCGCAGGAGGCTAGCAAGTTGATGGGGAGAGTTCTCGGCACTGGGAAGCGATGGACGACTCTGGGATCATCCGCCGGAGGCAGCTCCAGGTAAAGGCTACTTCGCAGAGCTGCTCCCCGCTCCCCCATCTTGCTTCCATCCCCCTGCCTGCCATGTGGCCATCCAAGAGATCCCTCTTCGTGCTCGCCCCAGCCTCCTAAGGGCTAATCTGGAAGGTGATTCCGGGAGCTGCTCTTGGGAGGTGGGGCATGCCTGATAGGAAAGGCAAGCAGCACGTCGCGAAGCCTCCCTTTCCCCCAAGATCCGCCCTAAACCTTTTTATCTGGAAGACAACAATGACTTTATTGTTCCGCAGGGCACAGGTGTGCACGCTGCCAGCTGGGCGGCACTTTGCTTGGCTCCTGCCAGTATGGGAATGGGGTGTGTGTGTCCTGTGTTGCTGCGGGGGGGGGGGGGCGGCTTGGCTGGTGGTGGCTGCAGTGGTCACGGGATCCATCCCCCCTGCATGCCAGACCCAAACAAACCTCTGCTGCTCTGTCGCAGGGAGAGGTTTGGAGGAGAAGGGAGAGATCAGGAGAGGGAAGGAATGGCAGAAGAATCCCCCCACCCACCCACGGCCATCCCCTCACCTCAGAGGACGCACAGCAGCAGGCGGCTGCCTCCTACTGCAGGGTGGGGGGCGCAATTTCAGTGCTTGCCCTGGGCGCCGTTTCCCCTAGTTACGCCTCTGACCTAACATTATATCCCCAAGGCAGGGGTGGAGCCACCATTGTGCACTTGGGTTTTAAAAGAAACCTGGGCCAGCATTTTCGTGGAGTCACACCCACAACCCATAGCCACACTCTCTGCATCTGCCACACTCCCTGCATCTCGCAAGGCAGAGAGACATGTTCCCAGCCAGGCCGGAAGCCCAGGACTGGCTGAAACACCTCACAAAGGGGGCATGACAATATGCGGAAATGGGGCTGTTCAGCCCCATCCATGAGGCAATCTCTGCCTTTCAAGGCATAAAGAGGCATTCCCAGCCCGACTGGAAACCCAGAGCTAGCTTAAGTGCCTCACGTACAGGGCCAAGCAGCTCCAGTTCCGTGTCTCCCATGTCCCCTGCATCTGACATCAGATGCAAGGGGTGTAGTCAGGGCATGCTCACGCTAGCGCACACACCTATTTCAGCACACATAGAGGTTGGTGGCGGCAGGTTGCATCCTTGCCACTGGCCACTTCCTATGCCACTGCTGTGAGAACTGCAAACCTCTCAGGGACATATTTTCAGGTGGCACAGAGCACTTCTTTGAGAAGGAGAGGAGGTCAAAATTTGCCGCCACTGTTGAGTCAGCAGTGCAGCTGAATTGGCTAAACATGTCAGAAACACTGGTGTTTCTCCCATTATGCCAGTGCTTCATTAGTCAGGATATCAGCCACTGTAATTTTAACCCTGCTACAGAGTTGAAGTATAAAGTGGTGGTGCTGTATAGTGGCTAAGAGACTGGACTATGAACCAGGAAGTCTCTGGTTCAAATAAGCTCAATCATGAGCTCACCAGGTGACCTTAGGCAAGCCAGTACTTCTAAAATCTCTGTCCTCTATCTGCAAAATGGGGATAATAATACTGACCTTACTAGGTTGTTATAAGTAGGAGAGTGCAGAAAACCGGTATTCCCAGTTAAGTTCATGTCTGAACCAGACTCAAACAGAACTGGGCATATTCGTTTTGCCCACCACAACTGGCTTGGGGGGTGGGGTTGGTTCAACCTTGAGTGAAACCAGGCCTGGTCTGGCTCATAGGCAAGCTGGGGGCAAGCCCTCAAGTTGGTCCAGTTCAGTCTTGAACTAGCTGGATGTTGAGCCAGTTAACACATCCCTAGTTATAAGGTTTGCAGCACTGAAGCACTTTGAGCACTCAAATGTGATGTATAAAATTCCTCTTGGGAAACTCTGGCTTCCAATAGAAGCAAGGCCAAACTATGTATGGATGAGTACTCATTGCCAGGAGAGAAACTGATTGAGGCTATTCACATGATGGGGTGAAATTGGCCTAGCCCGATTTCGCCCCATTGTGTGAACCACCGGGCTTGGCTGCGAGCCCGGTGGTTCCTAGGCAGGTAACCCGCCCAACTACCCCTGCCTTACAACCAGGTTTGTGGAGTGAGCACTCCACAAACCTGTTTTTAAAGATCGTGAGTAGCCACGGTGCGGCTCCATGCCGCAGTTACTCATGAGTAGACTCCCGGAGGGGAGGGAAAAAGCCACCTCCCAGCTCTGGGGGTCTCCCCAGTATGCCCTGCGTGTTTGCACAGGGCATACTGGAGCTTCTGGGGGCCGCGCGGCCCCTGAGCTCCCCAGCTCCCGCTGGCTCCGTCACAAAGCTGGCAATCATGTGGGCGGCTGATCCGGCCGCCCAGGGCTTCCACTCTGATCATGAGCTAAGCCTGCTCTCCCCACTCACTCTTACGAACCGGGTCTCACGGATCATGAGACCTGGCTCATTGTCTAGACCCATTTCAAACTGGCTTTTGAGCAGGCTATGGAGTTGAGACTGCCTTGGTCAGCCTGATGGATGATCTCCAATTAGGTATTGACAGAGAGAATGTGACTCTCCTGATCATTTTGGACTTGGTGGCTTTCAATACCATTGACCATGGTATCCTGCTTGTCACCTGAGGGAGGTGGGATTAGGTGTCACTGTTCTACAGTGGACCCATTCTGACCTCTTGGGTAGATTCCAGATGGTGTCACTTGGAGACTGCTGCTATGCAAAGCGAGAGTTACTGTATAGTGTTCCACAAGGCTCCATACTGTATCCAATTCCTTTTAACATCTACATGAAACTACTGTGAGAAATCATCAGGAGATTTGGTGCAGGGTATAATAAATATGTTGATTTATTTATTTATGTATTTATGTATTTATTTATGTATTTATTTGATTTATATACCGCCCTTCCAAAAATGGCTTAGGGCGGTTTACATTTTTAAAAAAATTAAAATCGAAACTAAATCAATTAAACAATTAAAATCATTTAAACATTAAAATAATTAACATTAAAACCATTTAAAACCCAACATTAAAAATTTTAAACCATGAATCTAATTAAAAGCCTGGGTGAATAAATGTGTCTTCAGTGTCTTTTAAAAAGTTGCCAGAGATGGGGAGGCTCTTATTTCAACAGGGAGCGCATTCCAAAGTCCAGGGGCAGCAATAGAGAAGGCCCGTCCCCAAGCAGCCACCAAATGAGTTGCCGGCAACTGCAGATGAACCTCTCCAGATGATCTTAACAGGCAGTGGAGTTCTTGACGAAGAAGAAGTTCTCTGAAATACCCAGTCCCTAAGCTGTTTAGGGCTTTATAGGTAATAACCAGCACCTTGTATTTTGCCTGGAAACATATTGGCAGCCAGTGTAGTTCTTTCAACACAGGAGTAATATAGTCTCTCCTAGATGACCCAGAGACCAACCTGGTGGCTGCATTCTGTACCAACTGTAGTTTCCGGACTATGTACAAAGGCAGCCCCACATAGAGCACATTGCAGTAATCCAGCCTAGAGGTTACCAGCATATGTACCACCATTTTGAGTTTGTTCATCTCAAGAAATGGACGTAGCTGGCGTATCAGACAAAGCTGATAAAAAGCACCTCTGGCCACCACCTCAACCTGGGACACCAGGGAAAGGTTTGGATCCAGAAGCACCCCCAGACTGCATACCTGTTCCTTCTGGGGGAGCGTGACTCCATCCAAAACTGGCAGATCATAATCGTCTCCTGAGTTCCAACCCCACACAATAAGTACCTTCATCTTATCTGGATTCAGCTTCAGTTTGTTATCCCTCATCCAGCCCATTACAGCCTCCAGGCAGGCATTTAGGGAGGTTATGCCTTCTCCTGATGATGTTGACATGGAGAAATAGATTTGGGTGTCATCAGCATATTGATAAAAACCTGCACCAAATCTCCTGATGATGTCTCCCAGCGGTTTCATGAAGATGTTAAACAATATCAGCAACAATATGGAACCCTGAGGGACACCATAGGAAAGTTCAGCTTTGGAAGAACAGTCTCTAAGGGACATCATCTGGAATCTGCCCACAAGGTAGGAGTGGAACCATTGCAAAGCAGTGCCTCCCACCCCCAATCCCCTCAGATGTTCCAGAAGGATACTATGGTCAATAGTATTGAAAACTGCCAAGAGATCCAAAAGGACTAACCAGACTACACTCAAATGGCATGACACCCACATCCATTTCTCCATATCAACTTCATCAGGAAATGGCATAAGTTTCATAAATGCCTGCCTGGAGGAAGTAATGGGCTGGAATGGGGGATAACAAACTGAAGTTGAACCCAGATAAGTTGGAGGTATTGATTGTAGAGGTTCAAGACCCAAGAATTTGTTTTCTGCCTGTTCTGGATGGATTATACTCCTCCTGAAATATCAGGTACATAGCTTGGGAGTGCTCCTAGATCCAAAACTCTCTCTGGTTTCTCAGGCTGAGGCAGTGGCCAGCCCAGGAGTGCTTTTTATCAGCGTTGGGTGATATATCAGCTATACCCATTTCAGTAAATAAACTTAAAACAGTAGTACATATGCTGGTAACCTCCAGGCTTAACTACTGTAATGTACTCTATGTTGGATTGCCTTTGTACATAGTCTGGAAATGACAACGGGTACCACATGTGGCAGTCAGATTGCTCTCTGGGGCAACCCAAAGGGGCCATATAACACCAATTGTTAAAGAATTGCACTGGCTGCCAATATGTTTCTGAGCGAAATACAAAGTGCTGGTTATTACCTTTAAAGCCCTGAATGGCTTAGGTCCAGGATACTTAAGAGAATCCCTTTGTTATGAACCCTGTCACCTGTTAAGATCATCTGAGGAGATCTGGTTACATTTGCCACCTGCTCATCTGTTTTCTCAGGCTTTTAATTAAAACTATTTTTAAAATGATTAATTGTTTTACTCTGTGAAATTGTTTTAATTGTTTTATTCTGTGAATTGCTTTTAATTTTTTCTTTGAAAGTGTTTTAGTTGTTCTTATTTTATTTTATATTGTAATTTGGATTATGGACACCAGATAGATAGATAGATAGATGACAGCATAAATAAATGGATATATTAACAGACAGAAAGATAGATAGACAGACAGACAGATAGATAAATGAGAAAGAGATTTTCATTGATTTCCTCATCCCTCAGAAGCATTCTGAGCAACACGCAATAATGCCATTTAGGGTCATGCAGCCCTCAGAGACATAATTGCATTTTGCTTAGAGCACTTCTGGGAGAAGCACCTGTGCTTCAGAAGCAATGATGCTACAATTGCAGCCAGACAGCCATTCACTACATGCACACAGCTTTAGTCAGGATGTTAGCCCACATGTTGGCATTAAACTGAATATATAGTTAAATATATTTTGTTTTTTAAACTATGATCCCATGTCTATTTGACCCCATTAGTTAAATGCTTTCTACAAGCATAGAAGGATTTAGCATATATCCAATCTCTATGTCTAAGTTTCAGTTCCTTTTGACTATCCACAAACATACAGGGAGGCATGGATTTATTGGCCAACATACAGAGCAAAGATGCATCAGTACAGCAAAAGAGCAGCCTAACAGAACTTCCCTGGTGCAAGTGGCAATTTTTGACACTTGCTCCTTCCCTGGGAACCCTTGGTGCCATCCAGAAATATGTCCCCAAGGACTGTGAAACCATCAGGTACATATTTTTAAGTGGCATAGAGGGATTCCTGGGGAAAAGGAGGTCTTCAGACACTGCTGCTTTCTAGCTGTACCAGGGTGTTTTTCACACAAGGCTTTTAGCTTGCATCTTCTCCGGAATGGAGGGTGTGCATTCACATATTGGCCAGATTTACCCTGAAGTCCCTGTGAGCTATTGGGGAGAACTTCACACATGATTTGGGTTTTTCATTGCATGTTAGAGTATAGCCCAATTTACTGTATATCCAGGGTTTAAAAAATCCACTTTTTGCATCATTTTTGTGGGGCAACTTCCAACTCACAGTAAAGCCTCACAGTAAAGCCTGCTGTATGAAAAACGACTAGGGAAGTTACTGACAAGTTCTGTTAGGCTTCTCTCTCGTTGGTGCATTCTTCCTCTGTTTATTAGCCAAATACTTTGTCAAATGGGGCAGTTAGTTGCAAAGCTTGACTTGATGCAGTTCAGTTGCAAAAAGGTAATGATGAAGTAAAGTTGCAAAAAGGTAAAGCATTGCCAAGCTTTATATTGGGCTTTATCTGTTGCTTACGAAAGGCAATTCAAGGGATACCGTTGACTCTAATAGAAGAGGAATCAGGGTTTTACCTGCCACAATAATATTTTACACATTACTTAGGATGTATAGCTGCTTCTGTGACCCCAGTCTGTTTCTTCATGTACCATGTGGTCTGATGCTACACCCAAGAAACTCCTTGAAAAGGAAGCATTCTCAGGGCATGGTATTTTGCTGAATGATACCCAGACCATTTTTTAAATGCATGGTGCTGTAATAGATGATAGCAGACCATTACCAGATTGGGCCCACCCCCACCCCCTGCTCAGTTCTAATGTGGATCCAAGTAAAAGCATCCAGCTTTCAGATTTAGTTGTGTTCTGACCTGTAAGGGGGCACATGATGGTTTGAAATGTATTAGGTTTAAATTTGGGATTGGCTTGATTTTCTTCCCTGCAAGGTCATCACATATTGAAAAACAGAGAATCCATGAAATGACAAGCTGTTGGCCCTACCACACAAAGCACATACATTGAGCTGAGGGAAGGCATTTCTACAACTCTTAGCAACAACTTGTGTCTCCTTAGAGAAAGTAGATATGCCTTGGATTGCTAGTGAAATGAACTTGCCTGTGTGTGTGTGTTGTGTGTGTGTGTGTGTGTATGTATGCATGCATGTATATATGGAGATGGAGGCAGCATTGCAGTAGAAGGCAATCAACCTATGCAGCCACCCTATGTACATTCATTATAAACGTGTGTAGAAAGCCCCTGCTGCGCATAGTACTGTCTCCACTTGATCACAATCTCTGTCTTCCTAATTCCTTCCTAATGTTTCTAATTACATGGAATGAGCTCTCCATCCACACAGCTGCATACATGGGGCTCTTGACACATGTTATAATGAATGTGCATAGGATAGGAGAAGGGTCTATGATGACAATGTGGCTTTCTCTACATTCCCATGTTTTCATGCTACATGAACAAATACCAGAAGAGGTCTAGACTTTTCAGAATATGAAAGAGGAAAGAATAAGAAACAAGACAGGATAAAGAGAGCTTGTGCAAGGTAGTTTGAAAAACTGCAGGTGTGTCTGTGCATGAGGCTGGAGAAACCTTGGTATCCTAATGTATCCAGGGAGACTTCAATGTCTTTCAGAGATCCTCCATCACTAGGCACTACGCCAGAGGCATCAGTATAAGAGGGCAGTCTTTGGGTAAAGCATAAAGTGATCTAACCGACAACAGAATTGAGAAGGTGGTTAAAACATTCTCCCTTTCCAAGTCTGGCAAAAATAATTGCATCTGCTATATTAGAGGCCTTTTGAACACTCTGATATCTGCAGCCCAAGGAGCTCATTATCTCCCAGAAACCTCCAGGCTGTGGACTGAAATGGCTAGCAATAGTCCCGATGTATGTCAGAGCCTGTTAGAACACCTCACCCCAAAAGTAAATGTTCAATTTGTAGAGCAAATTAAAGATGACCTATCAAGTTTCTTTATGACATGTAACTTGTGTATCTGGGTGGTATGTGGTTTCTGCAACAAGCTACTTATGCTCTGCAAAGATGGCACATTTTTGAACAAGCAGATTACTTCATACCTCATCCTATTAAGTGCCATAGCTTACAGATACTGCAGGACCTGGTTTCTTAAGAATTTGGCAAAGAAACTAGAAATTACAGATGTGCACAAATCACAATTCGAACAGTGATTGGCAGCACAGCCCCAGCACCCTTAAAAGTCCATATCTGCTCCTCCACTACTCTCCACAACTTCCTGTTTCAGCAGTGTTCCCTCCAGCTACCATTGCACGCCAGTGGCACTCCCTCCATCTGCCCTCATGTGATGGTAGCACACACATGGCCTCCATGCACATACTCACCCCTAATTATGGGGGTTTTGAACAGTAATTACTCAAAAATCACTAGACTGATGTTTTCCAAAGCACCTAAAGGCACCAGTCCTTTATGGACCTGAATTTGGGGGGAATGCTAAAAACACACAAATATTTTATATATGTGTGTGTATATATACATGTGTGTACACACACACACACACACACACACACACACACATTATCTGTGGAGAAAAATGGCCGTCAAAGCTTTGAAACCTCTTTTCAGGAGCTAAAAACTTAATTTGCTGTATCTCAGCCATTTTGCAATGCATTTGCATCAAATTTGGAGGGGTGGTGTCTCCTGCCCCCTAGTTGATGTGTGCAATGCATGATAACAGAGGGATTGGGATGATGCCTTTGACTTTAGTAATAGAATGTAACAGAATGTTCAGGGCTTGTAATGGTGGAATGTTGAAAACTCTCCTCATCTTAACTATACTGGCATGATTGTACCATTATAATCAAAGGAAAGTAACTGTCCCTATGTGACCCCAGCACAGTATCTTTCCAGCAACTGTTGCTAGTGTCTACCTTGTGTGTGTATTTGTTTTAGATTATGAGCTTTTTGAGGACAGGGAGCCATCTTGTTACTTTTTCTATTTAAAGCAGTTTATAAATATTTGTGGTGGTAGTAGTAGTGGTAGTAGTAGTAGTAGTAGTAGTACTAATAGTAGATAGCAATCTTGGGTCCAGAATACATCTAATTCCAATCCCCTAACTCTGTTTAGGAGTGAACCATGAATATGCATGGTCCCTCCATTTCTCTCTCCTTACATGTGAATTCTCCCTTCACGTTTTGGAGCTAATTATGGTGCAAAACCAACATTATGCTAACCACTATAACATGCCTCCTCTGCAGCCACATGTAACCTGTGGAATGTGCTCCCTACAGAAATTCAATGCCTAACATTTTTTATTGGCCTTTAAAAGAGTCCTGACACATTTCTTTAGTCTGGCCTTTAACATTTGTAATTTTAAAAAATTCTTTTAATTGATTATTTTAATTGTTTTTATGTTTTTTATATTGATATGGACCACCACCAAAAATTGAGGTTGTGGATGATGAGAGTTGTAGTTCAGCAACCTCTGGAGGACTGCAGGTTGGGAATCCCTGGCCTAGAGCCATTTGGGTTGACCTGTATAGAAATATAACAAACCAACCAGCCAATATTAATGTTCATCATGGTTAGCTTCAAACTAGAGTCTGAAATAGGTTTGCTGATGAAGCAGGGGTGGAGCCACCATTGCATGCTCATGCCACCATTCCTGTTCCCACATCTGACGTCAGACGCAGGGGGTATGGCCAGATGTTGGAAATGCAAGCACTGGCTGAAGAAGTGCCTTGTGAATGGGGCTGAGCAGCCCTGTTCGTGAGGTGCTTCAGCCACTGCTTTGTTTCCAGCTTGGCTGGGAGCACATCTCTCTGCTTTCTGAGGCAAAAAGAAGTGCTCCCAGCCAGGTTGGAACCTCAGCGATGGCTGAAGTGAATGGGACCAAGCGGCTGCATTTCTGCATCTGACCATGCTCCTTACATCTGACTGATGCAGGGTGTGTGATCATGGTGCATGCA
The DNA here is from genome assembly GCF_027244095.1 of Hemicordylus capensis. Taxonomy (NCBI): domain Eukaryota; kingdom Metazoa; phylum Chordata; class Lepidosauria; order Squamata; family Cordylidae; genus Hemicordylus; species Hemicordylus capensis. The sequence goes on along the minus strand of NC_069657.1, from coordinate 298,784,849 downwards.
CACTAGCGCATGTGCTCTTCATCACAAATAGTGGCTCCCGGCAGAGGGGTGCACCCTTGCAGCTGGCAGCTTCCTACGCCCCTGTAATGAAACTTACCAGGTTTAGTGTTGACGTCCAATGTTGCACCATGACCACTGCTACAAAAACAGAAGGAAGAGGGAATCCGTACTCAAGAAAAGAGGAGACACACAAACTGCCAGCACACTCAAAATCTCCCAAGTGTGGTTATGAAATTTGGAACATTACATTTTGCACAAGAACTTTGAAATGTGAATGAGCATGTTGGTCTCTAAACAATTTGGCCTGCAAATCCTCTTTCTGTAACAAAGAAAAAGCATAAAATCTATGGCGGGCAACATGATGATGACCCCTGTGCTATGCCAAGCCATTGAAACTGGTGACCCTCCAACATGTTTTTCTTGATGGGGTAAGATGGAAACAAATGCAGTGGCCATTGGTACAAAGTTGCATGTAAATCTTCATGTATTCAAGGAGGCCATGATGCTATACTAAAGATGCACACGTGCTAATTAGCAGGAACATGGCTTCTTAAAACCACAGATAACATAAGATAGGTCTTAACAGGTGAAACTGAAAAATTACAACTTCTTTGCAGAGTGCTTTTGATATCCCATGCGGGCATTACTGGTTTTGCAGATGAAATGTGATTAAATGTGCCAGAGAAATATTTTTGAGAGTGGATAATGAGACGTTTGGTGAGAGCTGATCGTTTGCTGTAGCCGATGAGGCTGAAGATGTTAGCCTGCTTTTCGGAAGGTAATGCAGAAAACAGGAGAGGACATTATATTTAATGAAGATAAGATGCAGTGCAAAGAAGTGGAGAGAGCATGAGGAATGTGTTGACTTCAAAGTGATTCGACTGAGATCTAGCAAGAGTTACTATGATAAACGATATCTCAGACTGCAGCTGCTTCTTTGATTAAAGTGCTTCTCTGTGCAATGAAAGGAGCAAAGAGAAGAAGGACATATCCTCTTAGGGGCCAAACTTGAGGTTAGGGGGATGTGGGACTGCTACTAAGGACAGCAGCCTCGCATCTCTTTGGAAACATCCAGTAAAAGAAGATGTGTGGTGTGAGATCATCATGCCTAGACAGGGGTGTCACCACAAGTGAGCGTGAGTGTGCTAAGCACATGAACTGCAGGGCCTTTGCTGCCTCCCCCACCTTCTATGTTGTTCACCCACTCTGCCACACTCACCCCAACTCTGTGCTGCAGTAAGAAACAGACAAAAACCCAGTGAGGAGTGGGGGGGGGAGTGGTGAGCAAACCAGCATGGCAGGGGACAGGGAGAAGAACACTGTGAGTGGATGGGGCAGGAAGTGATGAGCAAAGGAGGGGAAGTTGGGGTACTCTGGAGTTTGCAACCTGATTACACCACTGTGCCCAGAGCTTCTCTGTGCTTTCTGCAAGCAGCAGTCAACCAAGTGGAGTGGGCATTGAGAAACTTGATCAAGCCACTCTTCTTTCACCAAACTATACTAGGGAGAGACGTGGAGAAGATACAGGGTGGCTGCTGCTCTCAGTGGTAACATCTGGTTTGCCATTGCCTTCTATTTGCCATATACAGAGATAGATATAAAGCCAGGTCTCACGATCAGTAAGACCCAGTTTGTGCAGCAGAGCAGGGAGAGTGGGCTAAGCCCGCTCTCCCCGCTCACGATCAGGGAGAGTGGGCTAAGCCCGCTCTCCCCGCTCACGATCAGGGAGGGAGCCCTGGGTGGCTGGATTGGCCGCCCACATGATTGCCGGCTCCGTGACGGAGCCGGAGGGGGCTGGGGAGCTCAGGGGCCATGCGGACCCCGGAAGCTCCAGTATGCCCTGCGTGAGTGCACAGGGCATACTTGGGAGACCCCCGGAGACAGGAGGCAGCTTTTCACCTCCCCTCTGGGGGTCTACTCATGAGTAACTGTGACACGGAGCCGCACCGCGGCTACTCACAATAGGGAAGCCCGGGTTTGCAGAGCACTCGCTCTGCAAACCCGGGCTTAGAGGAGGGCCACAAAAGCGGGCTAGCCGCTTGTAAGCCAGCGGGGTCACCTGCGAGCCCGGTAGTTTACACGGTCTGCAAAAATCGGGCTAGGCTCTCTTAGCCCAATTTTTTGCTGCTCGTGAGAATAGCCCCATAGATATATAGATAGATTTGGAGGCTATTCACACGGTCTGCAAAAATCGGGCTAAGGGAGCCTAGCTTGATTTTTGCAGACCGTGTGAACCACTGGGCTCGGCTGCGAGCCCCGTGGTTCCTGAGAGGGTAACCCGCTCAAGTAACCCACCCCTTAAACCGGGTTTGCGGAGCAAGTGCTCTGCAACCCCCCCCTTTTTTTTGCTCATGAGTTGCTACAATGCGGCTCTGTGCTGCAGCTACTGATGAGCAGACCCCGCTTATGAGTAGCCCGCTCTCCCCGCTAACCTGGACAAATCGGGTCTCACTGACAATGAGACCCGCCTCATAGTCATACATAGAGGCATTTGGTTGTCAGATAAGCAAGCCATTCTTCATTTGTTTGCACCCCTTCTGTTTGGAAAGAAATCTTGCCCTGTTTTTGATCTGGAAAGTTCAGCACTGCATGTTTCAGAGAAGAGTCTCCTTTTGTGTGAATAAAGTAGCTCTGTGGAAAAGAGCAGAGATTAAGGTCACAGAGCTGGCATGTTGAGCTGAAATCCATTTCCATTTCTAGCTCAAAGTTTTGCAAGACCTCAGGCCAAACTCCAAGGCCCAAACAGTGATGAAATGACGAAGGCTGAAAGCCTCACTTTTTTGCAGGAAATCCAGCATCTCCTCACTCCTAATTGGCTTAGCCATAGTGGATGTTTGGTGGGACGCTTCTTTAACAGCTGTTCCCTGCTTATGAAGGAGTAAGCACTTCCAGATATCATATAATTACTTTGAAACAACTCTGTGTTTAGCAGGAGATAGCAAATTTTAGCTGATTTTTGTGATGTTTGAAAGCGGCCTTAATCAAAGGCACTTGTTATCCTGATCTTTTATGGGGATAAACCCTGACAAGCAAGATGTGAAATAATTGACTGTCATCATCTTATGAATCTCAACCAACTCAGCATTCATTCATGGCTATTCTGTCTCTTTCCTCCTACCAGAGAACTACTTTAATCTTAAGCGTGCATTGCTAGACCTTCCAAAATTGTGAATATAGGGATGTGTCTCCATTTGTCTCCTCATAGAAATGTTGCACATCAAAGAGGGTTTTTTTTTTGTCTCAGACAAACAAATGTCTCTAGCCGTGAACACGCAACCACAAAATAAAGCAGTGATTTACTACTTCGTTGCATTTAGAACCCTTTTCTTAGAAGCGTCTGCCATTTATCAATAGCAACTTTTATTAAATACCATTCTAATCACAGTGGAGGTGAGTTCAAAGACTAGATATACATCAAGTGAGATGTCTCCACGTTCTCTTGGATCAATAGATCAATTGCTATTGATCTTTATTTAGTGCCATAGTCACTGCATATCTGCAACACCACTTATGAAATAGCACTGTTGATGCAAAATAAATGCTTATAACTATAACAGCAACAACAACAATTTATATACTGTTTTTCAACAAAAGGTTCCAAAGTGGTTTACAACAAGAAAGAAAGAAAGAAAGAAAGAAAGAAAGAAAGAAAGAAAGAAAGAAAGAAAGAAAGAAAGCAAGAAAGAAGGATCCCTGTCCCCAAAGGGCTCACACTCTCAGACGAAACATGGTAGACACCAGCAAAAGTCACTGGAAGTTCTGTGCTGGGGGTGGATAGGGCCAGTTACTCTCCCCCTGCTAAATAAAAGAGAATCACCACATTAAAAAGGTGCCTCTTTGCTCAGTTGGCAAACACTGATGAGCTCTTCCCTCTTCCCAAGTAGTGGGAAGTTCTAGGTAGTCTATAGAGAGTACATTTTCCGTGAAGGAGCTACCACTGGAAACCTATGATGCCGTTGTATAAATATATTTATTTACAACTATATAGGCCGAACAGATATTAATCTAAATGGTGGGCTGGCAGTTTCCAAATTACAAAATATTATTATGTAGCTCTACTTCCTTTGTTTTGCCTATGGATAGCTAGATTAAAACTTAATGTGTAACAGAACAAAAAGGGGTAGGATGAAGGGATGCGTCATGCCAGTTTCAACTGGCTTGATTGCAAAATGGACAGATCTCAAAAAAAGGTGGCCAGTCAATGATCAAACCAAAGCAGTCACATGGTTAGATCTGAACTGGTTTGAACCAGTTCAATGGTTCGAACATCTGTAGCAGCGACCATTTTGTCTGGTGTGTTTACTGCCACGGTCTTCCGATCGTCTTGCAATCTCCTTTGCTCTGGTTGGCTTGTTATTCAGAATCGAGTGTTATCAGGGAAACTCTGCCCCCATTGGCTGGGGGGAGGTGGTGTCAGGATGAGGGAGGAGCAAAAAGGAGGAAGTTTCAAACGGTATTTAAATCCAGGCAGTGCCTGCCTGGCGTCACTCTGCCTCTGGATCTCTGGAGGAAGAGCTGGCTGCCTTGCACTTCATTGGTGCCATGCCCCTTGCTTTTCTGGACCCCTTCTGCCCTGCTGCTGGACCCCTGCTCTACTGGGCCTTTTTGCTGGACCTGTGCTGCCTTCTTGCTGGATCTTAGAAAGAGGATTATCTCTGTCTCTTTATTGTTCCTTTTCTTTTGCAGTGCCAACTGCTTCTTTTTTTCTTAAGTTGGAGTACTCCAGTTACTTAACTGGTTGCTGTTTTTATTTCTGTTCTTTTTGGGGGGTGGTTGGGTGATCCATCTGCTGGCCCCCATCTGCCCTCCCCCCAGCTGTTCAGTGCCAGTGTGCGCTGCTCGACCTGATTGCCTGAACTCACTCCTGGTCAGAATCCAGCTGAAGATGCCAAAAGAAGAGGTTGGTAAGGATTAGTCGCCCCCCCCCCACACACACACCAAAAAGTGATCCCCTTAGTTTTGGGTTGGAGTGGCACAGCGGAAAAGAAACTTGCCTAGGGAGCAAGAGGCTGTTAGTTCGAATCTCTGCTGGTATGTTTCCCAGACTATGGGAAACACCTATATCGGGCAGCAGCGATATAGAAAGGGGCTGAAAGGCATCATCTCATACTGCACGGGAGGAGGCAATGGTAAACCCCTCCTGTATTCTACCAAGAAAACCACATGGCTCTGTGGTCACCAGGAGTTGACACCGACTCGACTGCACAATCTTTCCTTTCCTTTTCACTAGGGCCAATTGGGGGGAAGAGATGTCCTCTAGGAGGGTGCAGGGCAGAGCCAGGAGCAGGGTTGCGGGCAGAGGGTGGGGTGATGCTAAGGGGTCCAGGATTGACAGCAGCAAGTGAGCTCCGCCAAGGTGACCCTACACATGCTGTCTGCACCCACTGCAAGGCACAGGTCAGCAGGGGCAAGGCCGCCAAGCATCTTGGGATGTTGGTGATGCTGAGGCACCTCCAAAAGCATTCATCCAGGTGTCCTTGCTTCTGCTGGCAGCGCTAGACCATTTGGTGTGCCCTCAACTAGCGGTGGCAAGGCACATGCTCCTGCTCTCAAGCAGGGGACATTGCCAGTTGTGCTGCTTGCCCCTGGCTACCAGATCCCCTCAATCACCAACTTCAGCAGGTGGGTGGTGCCCTCCCTCTACCAGGCATGCAGGTAGGTCACGTAAGGGCTGCTGTGTGAAACAGAGCCTAACACCAGGATGCACTTAACTGTGGAGCTGTTGACCAATCCTAGTTGGTCTGGTAGTCAGGGGCACACTGCTTTCCTGTCCCTCACAGCACACTGAAGGGGGCAGGGGAGGGAGGGAACATCTGCTGCTGATGGCATGACCAGCCCCTCTCATGCGGCAAAGCCTAGGTGGGCTGTGCTGCATGTGGAGCCACTGGACACATCAAGCCCTTCCTCCTGAAGGCCCTGCTGCTACCAGAACTGCTCTTGTGGAGAAGTGTCACAAGGTAGCAGGTAACTTCCACTGGAGGGAAAAGGCTAGGCAGATGCTCCAGGAGAGGCAGTGTGAGCTCCACCTACATGAACACCTGATCCCTCAGGATGTTCAGACCTGGTGGAACTCCACCTTTCTCTTGATCCAGCACCTGTAGGAGCAAGAGGCAGCCATCCACTACCTAGCAAGGAGGTGTGGTTTGGAAGTGTGCAACCTGTCCAATGCAGACTGGGAGCTCATTTCCAATGTTCTCTTGACACTCAAGCTGTCCCTTGTTGCCACAAACAGCTTGTGTGCCAAGACAGCAACACTGAACCAGGCTTTGCCCGCTGCTCTTCTCCTAGAGAAGATGATGGGTGAGCTCCAGACCTCCATGACCACTGGGGAAGATTGCGCCCTGGCAGGTTGGCTGAGTACTGGAGCGGTGGGTTGGCTCAGCAACATCTTGGGTCAATCGGCAGATAATGTTTTGTCCTGCCTTGTGACCCAAGGATGAAGGGCAATGCTACCACCCATGTCCAGCTGCCCAGGTGGAATAACCTCCTGGTTCATGAGGTTAGGCAGGCCAAGGAGAAGAACCAGAACTCCAGCACCCAGGAGGAGGGTGCTGGGGTGCCTATTTCTGTGCATTCTACCCCCAGCAGTATCAGCACCACTTCCCAGGCCAGCAGCGTGGTGTCCCTGGCAGTGCCGACTGAGCTGGCAGTTCTGCCAAAGCATTCCACCCAGTGGTTCACACAGAGGTGACTTGGTGCCTTGCCAGGGGTACGGGAGAAGCCAACCAAGCCCTGCGGCAGTACAGAGCAGTACAGAGCAGTCTGTTCTGCAGTACCTGCTAGAGCCAGTGCTGGCAGTCCTGGAAATGGACCTGGTCCAGTTTTGGGCAATGCATTGCCAAGACTGGCCAGACTTGGCGGCAGTTGCTCTCCTGACCACCAACCAGTGTCCAGAGTGAGAGGCTGTTCTCCATGGCTGGGAATGTGGTGATACCCCATCGCTCACACTTGGATGCTGGCTTGGTGGAGCAGCTGGTCTTCCTCATGGTCAACCTCCCCCTGCTTGTCTGTTCCAAACTGGATGTGGATGGTGAGGGACTCATGATCACTACCACCCTCTGCAACACCACTGTCACCTTGCCCCACCCTGGCCAACCCCCAAACCAACTGTGTCACAGTCTGCCCATTAGTGCTGCTGACACAAGCAGACATGTATGCACACCTTCTGCCAGGCCCAGGAAGACGATGGACTGGTGCCCTGAAGGCCAGAACCAATTGGAGGTTGTGGTGGAGCAGGCAGTAGGTTTGTTTTCTTTTGTTTTTACCGCTCAGTTGTGTGTTACTGTTAATATTTTTTCCAATCAGCACAGCCACAGACACCCCCCCACAAACACACTATTTTGTACTCTGTGTGTGTGCACACACAATATATATATGGGGCAGTGCTCACTGTTTCATTCAAAGGAAATAATAGGAACTTGAATCAACCCCTTATTCCCCATGGGTAGCACCTAGGGGCACCAAAGCGGGTTGGGCAGTGGGGCATGATGGGTATTACCTACCACCAAACCTGCAAAACTATCAGGCAATTGGGTGATTTTTAATGATTTTTTTAGCCTGCTTTCCAGTAGGCTTATGAGATCACCCGGCATTCTCTGTGTGTGTCCATGTGTCTGTGTGTCCGCGTGCCTGTGTGTCCGCCCATCAACTTCGCAATGCCTGGACCAATATGTACCAAATCAGGTACAGTTGTAGGGACACATAGGAGAACCTCAATGGCATAGTTTGTGATGATGTCATCCACCCCAATCCAAGATGGTGGATGTGTAAACATTTGAGGTGCAAGTGCACTAACTTGTGAACCACTTAACCAATTTGAAACAAATTTGCTACAGCTGCAGGGACATATAGGGATGCTCAAATGGCGTTGTGTGTGATGATGCCACCCAATCCAATTCAAGATGGCAGCTGCATGAACATCTGAGGTGCAAGCAGGCTAATTTGTTGACTGCCTAACCTATTTGAACCAAATAAGGTACAGCTGCAGTGAGTGATACACAGGGACACCTCAATGGCATAGTTTGTGTTGATGTCATCCACACTGATCCAAGATGCCGGATGCATAAGCTTTGGAGGCCCAAGTGGGCTAACTTGTGAACCACTTAACCGATGTGAATCAAATTTGCTACAGCTGTAGGGACTCATAGGGATGTCCTAATGGTGATGTCATTCACTCCAGTTCAAGATGGCGGCTGCATAAACATCTGAGGGACAAGTGGGCTAATTTGTTGACTGTCTAATCTATTTTACCAAAATTGCATACTGTTGCAATGAGTGACACACATGGATGCCTCAATGGCATAGCTTGTGATGATATCATCCATGCAGATTCAAGATGGTGGACGTGTAAATTTTTGAGATGCAAGTGGGTTAACTTGTGGATTGTCTAACTGATTTGAAACAAATTACATACAGTTGTAGTGAGTGACACACAGGGACACCTCAGTGGTGTAGTTTGTGATGTCATTCCCCTGATTCGAGACGGCAGAAGCATAAACCTTTGAGGTGCAAGTGAACTAATTTGTGACCCATTTAACTGATTTGAAGGTAATGTTGACTGTTGATGATATTTGACAATTTGACTGTTGATGATATTTGACAATTTGACTGTTGATGATATCCTCAACAGTCAAGATTGTGACAATGTCATCCACCCTAATTCAAGATGGTGGGCACATAAACATTTGAGGCGTAAGTCCACTAACTTGTGGACAGTCTAGGCAATTTGGACCAAATCTGCTACAGTTGAATGGACACATAGGGATGCCCCAATGGTTTATTTTGTGATGATGTCACCCACCCTGATCCAAGGTGGTGGATACATACACTTTTGAGGAGCAAGTGCACTAACTTGAGGACTGTCTAACTGATTTGAACCAGATTTGGAACAGCGGTAGTGAGTGACACACAGGGACACCTCAATGGTGCAGTTTGTAATGATGACATCCACCCCTTTCCAAGATGGCAGACACATGAATATTTGAGGCACAAGAGATCTAACTTGTGGACCTCGATTTGCACCAAATTTACTCCAGATGTAGAGACAGTGAAAGGAAAGTAGGCTGATTAGTTCTTACTAGAACAACTTGTTAAATCAGTAGATCAACCCTAATTCAGGCAGACCGCTGGCGTGTCTTCCCACACACTTCCCAGAAAAACATTCACACAAATCCTGTTTGTTATTAGTTAGCAAACACTGGTTTCCAAAGCTCCAGGTAGCAAAGCCCCCCTGGTCCAAGCACTGTCTTCTCAAGAGCTGCTTCCATCTTAGGAATGTGGCCCCTCCCACAAGCTGTGTGACTCACCTGCAGCTAATCCCTGCTCACTGTCTCTCTAGGCACCACACTGAAACTGAAAACTAAAACTGACTTTTCAGAAACAAACCCCTAGCCAGCCATAAGTCAAACCCTAGAAAAGACCAGCCCTAACAAACTTACCTTGTCCTTTCCCCTTTCTTTTCTTGTTGGTTTACTTGCTTGTTTGCAAGCTTTCTTGCTTACTTGCTTGCTTGCTTGGGAAAGAAAACAAAAGTTTGCTGCCTCCCCTGGTCTGAGCCTTGTCTTCTCAGGAGCTGCTTCCAAACTCTATATAACAAAAATCAGTATAACAAAGACAGTTTTATAGCCTGTGATGGCTTTGAGCACAATGTAAACTTTATATCCTTCAAAAGTAATTAATAATATGACCATAGGGAGGAATATTCGGCATGTTTATTCATTTACTTAAGCTTCCTTTACTCTAAACAGCGGTAGATTATAAATTGTTCTCCTTTCAGAGCTCAGGCTAGGCTGATAAATTTCATGGGTTTGTCATGGTGAAATATTAAATTTCATGCTTTATCCTAGATTAATAGAAAAACAATATTAAAACTGCACAGGCAAATCACAGAACCTAAACAGAATTTCAAAAGGCCTGCTTTATAAATAAACCAAAATAAAATATGCTTAAGATAAAAGTAAAGGAATGATGACAGCTGAACCATGGAAGCTGGTTAGCACAGTTTACTTCTGGTAGAATATAACTTAGTTTTCAAGAGCCATACTTCAGTCACTATAACTATCATTAGTGTCTGTGGAATGAACCAGCAGTCCAACCAAATTGATAATATCTTGATTCCCCATTTCTCTGCTCCAAGTGAAAATACCCCTGCAGGGTTGTTGCGGGGAAATCTAGAATATAAGAACAAAAGAACAGCCCTGCTGAATCAGGCACAAGGCCCATCTAGTCCAGCATCCTGTTTCACACAGTGGCCCACCAGATGCTGCTGGAAGCCTACAGGCAGGAGTTGAGGGCATGCCCTCTCTCCTGCTGTTACTCCCCTGCAACCGGTACTCAGAAGCATCCTGCCTCTGAGGCTGGAGGTGGCCTATAGCCATCCGACTAGTAGCCATTGATAGACCTCTCCTCCATGAAGTTATCCAAAGCCCTCTTAAAGCCATCCAGGTTGTTGGCTGTCACCACATCTTGTGGCAAAGAATTGCACAAGTTGATTATGCATTGTGTGAAAAAGTACCTCCATTTATTGGCCCTAAATTTTGTGGCAATCAATTTCATGGGATGACCCCTGGTTCTAGTGTTATGTGAGAGGGATAAAAATTACCGGTAATCTCTATCTACTTTCTCCACACCATGCATGATTTTATAGACCTCTATCATGTCTCCCTGCAGCTGTCTTTTTTTTTTTAAACTAAAAAGCCCCAGGTGTTGTAACCCTGCCTCATAAGGAAGGTGCTCTAGGCCCCTGATCATCTTGGTTGCCCTCTTCTGCACCTTTTCCAGTTCTCCAATGTCCTTCATGAGATGTGGTGACCAGAATTGTATGCAGTACTCCAGGTGTGGCCGCACCATTGTTTGTATAGGGGCATTATAATATTAGTAGTTTTATTTTCAGTCCTCTTCCTAACGATCCCTTGCATGGAATTGGCCTTTTTCACAGCTGCTGCACATTGACATTTTCAATGAGCTGTCTACCATGTCTAACTGTCTACCATGTCTACTGTCTAACCCCTGCTAACTGGGCAACCCCAGCTAACTGGGCAAAGAGGTACCTTTTATCGTGGTTATTCTCTTTATTTAGCAGGGGGAGAGTAACTGGCCCTATTCACCCCCAGCACAGTACTTCCAGTGACTGTTGCTGGTGTGTGTCTTAAGTTTCTTTTTAGAATGTGAGCCCTTTGGTGACAGGGAGCCATCTTATTTGTTTATTTCTCTTTGTAAACCGCCCTGAGCCATTTTTGGAAGGGTGGTATAGAAATCAAATTGTTGTTGTTGTTGTTGTTATTACCATGACCCCAAGATCCCTCTCCTGGTCACTCACTGACAGCTCAGATCCCATCAGTGTATACTTGAAGTTTGGGGTTTTTGTACCAATGTGCATCACTTTACACTTGCCAACATTGAACCGCATTTGGCATTTTGTCTCCCACTCACCTTTTGGAGCTCCACATAATCTGTTTTGGATTTAATCTAAAACATTCACTGGCTACTATATGGAATTGTCATTGCTGTGCTATGCTGATTAACAATTTGCATTTAAATATAATCAATCTTATATACAGTATATATATATAATCAAATATATATGCAAATTTAAAGCTGTCCACTTTCTAATATTAAGGCATCATAGTAATAACAACCAGGGTCCTAAGCAGGACTTGCTGATTTAAGATTAACTGCATGCTACTTCCAGTGCTTGATTTATACAGTGAGATGTTCAAGGTTGTTTTATAGTCATTGCAGAGTTAACAAAGTTCAGATACCATATTGAGATAAGAGTGAAACAAACTTTTATTTTGCCCCTCTCAACGTTTACCTGTCTTGTGTCTTGCCTAGTGCCCCCTGAGGGTCCTGGTGCTTATACAGTTAATGATACACTCCCTTTCTGACGAGGAAAAGTAAACACATTATAGCAAGCAAACATATCTAACAGTATACTTTTTGTGCTTAGTACTGTAATATACTGTGAAGGTCAGGGCAGAGTATTTGATTCTTCAGTTTAATGTCAAAGATTACTCTGCCCTATGGACCCTCAGCCACTACTACTTTTCATCTTGTAGACCTCCAGATATTATACAATGTTTGAGGAAGGATAATGTTTTTGCCACCTTTTTGGATACTTCATTGGCAGAGGGGGCTCTCCTTAGGACAGGAGCTGAAGTATGTCTAAAAGGCCTTTCATGGATTATATTACTGAAATGCTATGTTGCTGTGCATGTTTCCAGGATGTTGGAAATTCTCCCATCTCTGCAAGGTGTGCTTGGTTTCGATGGATAGTTCCTGCATTGTATCAAAATAGGGCCAAGGGTGGTTTTAAAAGTCCACACAACTCTACCCGATAAATGCCAGCCTGCAGGCAACATGGCTCTCATTAATGCTGGGGCATGGCATGGTGGGATGGGAGAGGGAGGAGCAAACTTTGCTCCAGGAAAGAGGCAGCTGTGCCCCCTTTGCCCAATTTGTTAGGATGAGCCACTCCTGCATGTGGGTATTTAATTGCTTTCCCTCAGGTTGCTGATCAAGGCCAGAGGTCTGGGGCCATGGCTTCAGTTCAAAGTATCTGGAGCTGGTCTAGAGTCATCTTTCATTCTCTGCAGGCTGGGTTCTTTCAGCCAGGCCTTGTCTTTTTTTAGAAGTTGTAGCAGTGATATGCAAATTGTTGCTGCAGCATCTAAGCCTTCAAAAAATCCTTATTTTAAAATCTGTGTTTCCCCGTGACTTTCTTGTCAGGCTTCCTGTATCCTGCAGCGATTCTCATGAGTCTCCACTCTGATTATATAGAATAGCAGAGACTCTGGACACCAGGTTGATGTAAAAGTGAAGTTAACAACAATCTCCCCCCACCAATCCCTGGACTGACTCCTTGCCTAGTGCCACTTAGTGGCTTAACATGACAGTTATGTTCTCTGATTTAAAAGTCCTTAGCTCGATATATGGGGAGGTTGGCTGACTGTGGCAACTCAGTGGTAAGAGCAATGCTGTCTCTGGGGCACTCTTTCCCAACATATCCAGTGTCTGAATCTTGTCATTTGAAACATGTCCTGCGGTTAAGAACTGATAAGTCCTATCTCAACTTAAATGTTAATCAATCCTGTGTCAAGTAAAGCACTATCCAGATGTTATATTGCAGCTGCATTCAGATGTCTGTACACTCATATATGTTTTTGTGTGAATGACTGTACCTGCGCATTCATTTTAAAAGTGAACTTGGTTACAGGCCCTTTTAAATGCAGAATACAGATAGGAAGTGTACTGCTGTACCTGTGTTCAGTTTAATATGTAAAAAAACTGTACCTGTGTACAAATCTGTATGCATGTACATTGTACACAGAAGCCTTATTCAGACATCATATTCTATGAGTGTTCAGATGTTTGTGCACTTATACATGCATTCATTTTAAAAAGAGAACCTGAGTAAAGGTCCCTCAAATGCACATCGTACAGATAAGATGTGTACTGCTGAACCTGTGTTCAACATAACAAGTAAATAACTATACCCCTGTACAGATCTGTACTTGTGTGCACTGTACATTCATTGGATGAGTGTTGAATGTAACGTATGCATAGGGCTCATGTCTATAAGAAACACAGAAGAAAACACTAAACATTGCTTTTCTGAGTCCTACCAAAGGTAAACATTCTGTCTCAGCACTTCTTAGGTACCCCAGGGACTTTGACACACAGCAGGCTTTACCATGGGTTTACTGGGAGGCTTTACTGAAAACTCAAAATTGTCACATAAACCTGACACAAATAGTGGATTTTTAAAATCCCAGATATAAATCAGGCTACACTCTTAACACGCAGTGAAAAACCTGAATTGTGTGTGAACTGCTCCCTGACAGATCACAATGACTTTGTGGTAAATCTGGCCAATATGTGAATGTACCTTCTCCATTCCGGAGGAGATGTGAGCAAAAGGGCTTTAAAAGCTCTGTGTGAAAAACTTCCAAGGAAGCTTTTGTTTGCCCCAATTTGGCATTATGTTAGTTGGTATACTGCACTCTAACCTGCATATATGGTTATTCATTTTCATTTTTTCATTTTCACCTGTTTTCATTTTCCCTCCATATATCTGGTAGCAACTGATTAGATCTTGCTGTTGTTATCAGGTTGTGATTGTTTAAACTTAGTTAGTGAGGTTGTTCTCATGACCAGGAGCTTTTACAGACAGGGCTGTTACCCTGAATCTCCTCTGGAAGAGAGTGTGTGCATTCACGCACCAGCCAAACTTACATTGAAGTCCATTTGAGATCCTTGGAAGTACTCCACACACAAATTGGGCTTTGTCTTCCGAATTCTAGCTTATCTCGATGTATTTCTGGGTTTTTAAAACGCTAGTTTCAAGAGAGCTTTTCTGAAAATGCCAAAGCAAATAGGGAGAGGCACTGACATAGAATCATTGTATTCCTATCCAAGGAGCGCTCTCTTGCTCACTCTCTCCCCATTGGCTAGAAGGAAAACACAGAGGCATGCAATGCGAACCTGCATCAAAAGCAAACCTGAGAGCAGAGGGGAGGGGCTGCTTCCCTCAGATGCCTCAAATGTAATTCAAAGTGGCTTGGCTCAACATTTACCCCACAGCATGAAGCCATGTGCGAATAACTCCCAGCTACAGCAAGATAGGAGCAGGAAAACCAGGATAGCAAGGCATCCTGGCTTTCCTTAGAGCATAGAGTGCTGCTTAAAGAGTGGCCAGGAAGCTGGGAGCTGCAGAATTTCACTGGGCAGTCTCTCTGCTGCCCGGGCAATGCATTGTGGGATACTGGAGGACTTCCTCCTCCAGATCCGCAATGCAGTAAGCTTCACCACACTGCTTGTGTGGGCGAGCAGTGTGACGTAGCACCATGAAGTGCCTAGTTGTGTGGGTGAAGGCAAATATACCCCCCTTCCCCCCAGCCCTCCCTAGCCCTGGGGAGCTTGGTCATCTCTATCCTTGCCCTTCCTTTCTGAGCAGAGGTCTGCCTTTAAGAACTGCGGCTTGGAAAGGCCTACATTGTCTCATTGAATCAGCCTGATTCAAACTTGTTAATTCTTCATTTACCATTTTCCTGCAGTTAAGTATACAACCCTCTATATTTACAAGACGTTTCAGCTGAGAGAACATGACAACATATAAAAAGCCTTGCTGGATGAGGCCCAAGGTCCATCTAGTCCAGCATCCTGTTTCACACAGTGGCCCACCAGATGCCTCTGGGAAGCCCACAGGCAAGAGCTGAGAGCATGCCCTCTCTCCAACTGTTTTCCCCAACATGCCCTCTCTCCAACTGTTTTTGCAACTGGTATTTAGAAGCATCTCAACTCTGAAGCTGGAAGTGGCCTATAGCCCTCAGACTATTAGCCAGTGATAGACCTGTCCTCCATGAATTTCTCTAAACCCCTCTTAAAGCCATCCAGGATGTTCGCTGTCACCACATCTTGTGCCAAAGAATTCCATAGGTTGATTATATGTTGTGTGAAAAAGTACTTCCTTTTGTCAGTCCTAACTTTCTTGACAATCAGTTTCATGGAATGACCCCTGGTTCTAGTGTTATGTTTGTGTGTGTCGGGGGGGGGGGGCTCTCCCTATCAACTTCCTCCATACCATGCATGATTTTATAGACCTATATCATGTCTCCTCTCAGTCATCTTTTTTCTAAACTAAAAAGCCCCAGGTGTTGTAGCCTTGCCTCATAAGGAAGGTGCTCTTGGCCCCTGATCTTCTTGGCTGCCTTCTTCTGCACCTTTTCCAGTTCTACAATCTCCTCCTCCTCCTCTCCTCCTCCTCTTTACATTGGCAACTTTCCAGTTCTCCGGTACAGAGCCTGATTTTAGGGATATGTTATATATTTTTTCAAGGAAGTCGGTAATTTCAAATTTGAGGTCTTTAAGGACTCTTGGGTGGATGCCATCGGGCCCTGGTGATGTCTTAATTTTTAATTTTTCCAGACAGTTTAGAATGTCATCTCTCATCACCTCTCTTTGACTCAGTTCTTTAGGCTCTGTCCCTGAAAGCTTTGTTCAGGCATAGGTATATGCTTAGTATCCTCTACTGTGAAGACAGATGCAAAGAACCCATTTAACTTCTCTGCAATCTCCAGATCTTCCTTAATAATCCCTTTCACTCCCTCATCAGCTAATAGACCAACCGCCTCCCTGGCAGGTTTCCTGCTTCTGATGTATTTAAAGAAGTTTTTGTTATTCCCCTTGATGCTTTTAACTAAATGTTCCTCAAGCTCTCTTTTTGCCTCTCTTATAGTCTTGCATTTATTTTGCCAGAGTTTGTATTCCTTTCTGTTCTTTTCATTTGGGCAGGCCTTCCAATTTCTGGAAAAAGTCTTCTTCCCCTTTATAACTTCCTTGACTTTAGTTGTAAGCCATACTGGCATCCTCCCAGACCTGGAGGTACCTTTCCTCCTTTTTGGTAAACATTTTGACTGGGCTTCTATTATTGTATTTTTAAATAAACTCCATGCATTCTGGAGCAAAGTGACTCTCCTGATTTTCCCTTTCAGTTTTCTTTTCACCAAACTCCTCATTTTAGAGAACTTTCCTCTTCTGAAATTCAAAGTGTCTGTGTTAGTCTTCTTTGGGGATTCCCTCCTTGCATATATGCTGTATTTGACCACACTATGGTCACTCTTCCGGAAAGGTTCTAAGACATTGACAGCTTGCACCAGGTCCTATATACCACTCAGATTTACGGCCTAGGTCACCTTCTCTCTGGTTGGTTCCATGCAACTGTTCTAGGGCACAGTCATTCTGCATATCTAGAAATGTGGCCTCTTTGTCATTACCTGACTGTGAATTTACCCAGTCTATGTGTGGGTAATTGAAGTCACCCATTATTTCTGCCCTGCCTCTCCTTGACGCCTCCCTAATTTCCTTCTGCAGCTCCTAGTTCAATGAATCTGAAGATTGTTCATCTGAACTAGTGAGACTGGATGCCAGTTTAGCTAACTGGGTAGACATACAGCCTAACATGCTTTGAGGCCAAAATAGTTTCTAACCAGGGTGCAATAGCAATAGCCATAATTTCTCTTCTTTGTCCCCATTAGGGATGTGCACGAACCGGTTCGGAGGCCATATTGGAGGCCTCCGAACTGGTTCGGAGCTGGACCGGTCCAGCACTGAGGGGGGGGTTCTCCCTTTAAGGGCGGGGGGGTAGAACTTACCCCTCCCGTTGCTCTTCCCCCTCCGGCGCTGCAGTTTAAACCGAAGATTTTGGGGCGGCAGCGTTCCTACGGAGACTTCCGGGCAACGACGGGGGCAGGGGTGGCAGCGAGGAACACTGCCGCCCAAAACACTCCGGTTTAAACTGCAGCGCTGGAGGGGAAAGAGCGGCGGGAGGGGTAAGTTCTACCCCCCCGCCCTTAAAGGGAGACACCCCCCCTCAGTGCCGGACTGCGCTGCGTGGTTCCGTGCACATCCCTAGTCCCCATATTCTAATAATCTGAGACCTATTTCTTTTCACCAGGAGGGTTCCATCTTTAGCTGTCACAGCAGAAGCTGATAACTTTATCGTCCATGATTATAGCCAATCTTCTTTTAAAGCCATTTATGCTAGCTGCCATAAAATATCCTCTGGGAATGCATTCCATGGGTTAATTGCATTGGCTGACATCTAGAGCAATCTTCTGGAACCTCCTATTTCTTCTGAAAAGGAAGACACACTGACACAAGGTAGGGCTTTCCTAGCTACACTCCAGTCATGCAGCCTCAGGTGTACAAGAGCAGGGGAGTGAATTTTGACAATTCACTTTGGCTCTGGGAGTGTCCCATGTCACCTGAAAATCTGTCCCTGAGGATTGAGCAGCCCTCAGGGACACACTTCCAGATGACAAAGGGCATTCCAGCAGCCAGAGTGAATTGTCAAAATCTGCTCCCACCTCTTGAACTCCTGAGGCTGCACAGCTGGAGTGATAGTGGGGAAAGCTCTCCCTTGCACCAATGTGTTTTCCTTTTCTGCCACTGGAAGTCTGTGCTGGTTGTTAGCCATTGTTTTTTCCTAAGTAAGTACTAAGAGTAAGTATCTAGTTCCTATGTTCCTAAGAAAGACTAAGAATCGACACCGACTTGATGGCACTTAAGCAAGCAATCAATCAATCAATCAAAGTATTTGTCCAGGCATGATCCTGCATGCAATAAACTTACAGGATGACTTAGAATTTTCATACTATGAAAAAAAATTTATTTTTTCTCTACTGACTCTTTGAACACCATTCATGATTTTATACACCTCTGCAGGGTCTTCACACTTGCCTATGATAATTGTTACAGGCAAGGCCAGCAACATGTTTTTAATCTTGCAGAGCCCTTCTGGAGCTCAGGAAACATTCTAAACTCTAAAGGCTCTTGTGCAACAGTGTTCACAGAGGTGAACTGGGGTAGTTGCACACGGGTTTCCATAGTGCCCTTGCAAGCTTTCAAAGCATGGATGCTTCATTAGTTGGGATGCCAGCCACTGTTTTTGAGTTCTTCAGGATTATGCAAACAAACATACCTATGCCAGGTTCAGACGTAATGGGGTCCGGAGGCAGAGCAGCCAGAGGTCCCCAAACCTGAATATCTGAATGAGGGAAACCACAGTTTGGACCTAACTCAACCCAAGGGTTCACTCACAAAACTCTAATTTGAACCCCTGGTTTGTAGTAAAGTTCTCTGCTCGGGTCTCTGGTTTGTGGCTGCCTCCATTACATCTGAATTCAGTAATGGAGGCAGCCTTCCCCAGTATCAGAGTGGAGGGAAGGAAGCTAGTCCCTCTCTCTGCCCTGATCTGCTGCCATGGCTGTCCATCAATCAAAGGAGAAAAGCCTGGCAGCCAGTTCCCCCTCCTTTCTGATGTCTCAAAGACTGCAGAAAGGAGGCCAGTGCTTACGTCGGAATTTGGACAGGTAAGCATGTGGGAGCGAGGGGAAGGGGTAGTGGAACCTCAGGTTCATTGGACCCTTAGTTCCATATTACATCTGAACCAGGCCTTTGAAAGAAAGGAACTTGGAAATCCCATTAAGTGGAGCCATGGTTTAGCACTATGATTTGCAAAGGCACAGGATTTGCAAGCTGCTTCTCTAAGGATCCTTACCAATGTTTAGATATGTAGTAGCCACTGTAGTGTAGCTTCTTGCTGCATTACTTGGTCAGAGGTCTGATATCATAGGGAGGTCCCCATCTGCAGCTCCTTCCTATACCAGGATTTCTGATATGGGAGGAAGATATGGGAGGAAGGGCCCTCCCACACAATAGCCTAGTTCACACAATTGTTTTAATCTACATTTAATTGGGTTACCAGCATTTGTGTGATTGTGTGAACCTGCATCAAGATGGTTTATGACCCATGAGTAATCTGAGATGTTTACATTGGCATGGGTTCACACGATCACACTAATGTCATTAACCCATATTAAACCTGGATTCAGATAATTGGGTGAACCAGGCCAATCTCATAATGCTTATCAACATTATTGATCAATGCAGGGCACAGCCAAATTGCAGCCACTTTCGCACTACTAAAGGTAACTTTGAAAGGACCCATAATCTAGCATTTCAAAGACAAATATATAAACAAACTCTACATGCTTTGTTGAAAAGTCATACTGTGACTCAATTTTAACATCAAGTTTGTGCCTAAGTGCTTTGCTGATAAGGGTGTGCATGGACCATGTGTGGTGGTTTGGTCCAGATCTGCTCCGCACTCCACGAACCAGTTTGTTGGACCAATGGGCTGGGCTGGTTGAACCAACAAACCAGCTCCAACTGGTTTGGAGCAGTTTGTGAACGAACCACTCAAACCACCCAGTTTGTGGTGGAGCAATTTGACTGCAGTTCAAACCAGTCCGTGCACACCCCTATTTGATGAACCTATTTAAAAAGAGACCCTGAGGGAAGAAGATCACACTGGGCTGCAGTGACTCTGAGTCAGAAAATGCCAATATGATACGGGTGCTTCGTTTATTTGTGCATTAAGTACTGGGAAAAGAATCTTGTGCATTTCATCTAACAACATTATTATTATCTTGTCAAGTTGTGCAGAAATTTACATCCACAAAATTGTTCCGAATCAAACACTGAAAGCACAACTAAACCTGTTCTAATGAAAGAACAATTCTATTTAGGATTAATAATAGAAAATAATAGAAAATTGTTAATGCTATAACCTCCATTTGTCTTCTTAGCAGGCTTTCATGTATTGCATAAACAGAAATTTAGTTAGTAAGATAAGAACAAAAGCTGTATCCATTTTGTATGCAGGATTTTCCTGTTTTTATTGTACTTTAAACTTTTCATGCCAAGGAGCACATGTCCTTAGCAATGCAGCCATTATTTGACTGCTCAGTAGGAAAGATGAATTTTGGAATTACTCTACTAGTACTGCTTGAGCTTCAAGCCAGATATTGAATGAAATAATTTGTATGGAGTACAGACTTTGGTCTGTAGACTTTCTCCTTCACTCCTTAAGTCAATATGTCCAATTAACTTGATTAGCAATAAGTACTGCAGTCAAACCTAAAAACGTCTTAAATGAAAAACAAACAAACTGGTTGATATAACACGCAGCCTCTAAGGAGATGGGAGTGAGTTGACTCTGCTGCAGACTGAGTAGAGAACTGCAGTTGTGCTACAAGCATGACAGCGGTTTTCCCATTCACCATAATAATAAGAAATACGGTAATACTTGTAGTGCAGTCGTGGTTCTCTACAGTGGAGCCTCTGCTTCCGGATCCTCAGCAGCAATGCTGTAAGTTACTCTTACCCCCCTAGAAAATGCACATCATGGCAGTCACTAAAAATTATGGATTGTATCCCAAGGTTTCCTTCCACCAGAGGAAATAATCCTCCTCTAGAGCAAGGAGTTCTTCCTCCAGAGGAAGCCTTCTTCCTCCTTTCCTTCCAAGGAAGGAAACCTTGGCATTCAGCCCTCTGGACTCCTTCCTCTGAAACAAGAAATGTTCCTCTGGAGAAAGGGGACCTTTGGTGCAACTCATTCTCATAAGTATAAGTATTCAATTGTACATTTCTCACAATCATGCAAATATTAAATGTATAAATAGCCTCATAGCCTTCAGTGGGTTAATTGCAAACCATGTGAAACCCTTTAGCAATATGGCAAGCTACAGCTAGCCTCATGAGTTCCTCTCCACACCTAGTGGCTAACATCCAGACTAAGAAAGTGTGGGTGATTTTGAGAAGCACTGGTACTGCTATGGAGTTCCCAACTGTTGGAAACTGAGCTCCTGATGGCATCGACTCTTAGCACCAGCAACCCTATTGACCACTAGGGGCATTGGGGTAGAGATTACCAGTAAGGCCATTCCGTCTCTGACCATGCTTTCTCTACTCTGATTCCCCTTTGTTACACTGAGAGTCTCAGGTTTCATCCTTTCACCTGGAGAGAGATAGGCTTCCATCTTCTCCCACTTCCTGTATGTAGCTAGCAATGAGGCAGGATAGGTCTTATATAACTCCCTGATGGATTTCATAAATATACTACTTTATTTGCAATTTTAACCCCATGTCTCCAAACAATATTAAATAGCCATGCTCCCTTACCTGTGCTCTTCCACTGTAGCTGGAGCAGAAAAAGAAATCTCTCCTCATGAGCTCTCTAAAACTGATTAAAATAGCTCTGGGATCCATGGTGGGGAGGTTAGGAAAGGATTTTGAAAACCTCCCTTTCCCACAAAAGCACTCTGTACCATCCAAAAATATGTCCGAGGACTGTACAACCCTCAGGAATGTATTTTTGGGTGGCACAGTGCAATTCTGGGGAAAGGAGGTGGCCTGAACAAAACAGTATTGCCGCAGCTTAACGTTTCCTCTAACATTTTGTTTTTTCTGTCCCTTTTCCACTTTTTGTTTTAATATATCTATTCTCCCAGCCTGATTCATTGTGGCATAACAGTTTTACACAGCTGAATCTCTATCACAACGAATGGAGTTACTCAGTCAGAACAATGGGGGATATCTGTGCTATATTGGGCCATTAGAGTCCATTTATTCCCTGTCAATTGTATTTTAGTGTGTTTATTCCCATGACCATGGTGTTGCACCCCACAACCCTCCCTCTCTCTCTGCACTCTGGTGCCAATTTCTGAATCTGTCTCTTTCTGTTTCTTAATCTATCACTACTTTCTTATTCCATTTTCTTTTCTTATATATATCTTTATTCCTAGCAGCATATAGTTTTTCTTCTGGGGAGGGGGATTCATAAGGGGGTGTCAGATGTCATCACTTTAACTTACTTCCTGCTGACAGTTTAGTCACCTTTTCTGTTTTTCTTTGTACTTTCCAACTGCTTGTTTTCATTACTCACCATCTTTGTAAAATGCAGCTGCCTTTGCTGTTCAGCAAGCATTAGGCTTCCAAGTAAAACAACCTATTCAGGAATGTATTATTTAAATGTTCAGACAAACTCTTACAAAGGATTAGAACAGAAAACTGAGTGTGAAAGCTTTCAGAATAAAAAAAACCAGCAAATCCTATTGCATTAATAATCACTGTAGCATTGATGGCCCGAAGACTGGTTCACGCTACCCACCAAAGAAGGCTGGATTTTGGAAATAAAATATTTGCCTAAATGACCTTTGGACTGACCTAGCAGAGTTTTTCTTAGCCATTTCATACTATATATTCTTCTTTTTTTTTACAAGTCTAAACTGCTGAGTAGGAACAAAGGAAGCTGCAATATACCGAGTCAGACCATTGGTCTATCTTGCTCAGTATTGGCTACACAGACTGGCAGCGACTTCTCCAAGGCTGCAGGCAGGAATCTCTCTCAGCCCTATCTTGGAGATGCCAGGGAGCAGGGGTGTACCAAGGTTGGAGTGGGCCCAGAGACAAGATTTTAAAATGCCCCCCCTTACTGAAGCTCAGCTCATGAAGTAAAGAAATCTTAAATGAGGCTGAATAGTGGTAACAAAAAGCATGCATATATATATATATATATATATATATATATATATATATATATATATATATATATATGCATGCCACAATAGAACATCATCCTAAATTATTTTTTTAAAGGTTTTTGTAAATTGTGGAGGATCCAAGTTATTTAATGGTACTAGAGAAAGACATGCTGTTCTGGTAGCTCCAGGTCTTAACACCCACATCAGTTTTGGAGGTTGAATACAACTGAAGGAAGCCTGGACACAGTGGGCTGCTGAGGGTATCATTTGATGGCCCTCACATAGGAGACCCTGAATCACTAGAAAAAGCTCCACTGGAAGACACTGAGTAGATGTGATGGTGGCAAAAAGGTAGGATTTCTTTGCTTCCATTACCACCATAGAATAGGCTCTAATATGGGCTCTAGCCTATGTTTGGTCACATTCATTCTGAGTTTTCTGCCAGCAATGCTCAAGACATCCACCAGCTTGCTTCATTGCCCACAACTCACTTGTATACCACAGAGTTGCTTGGATTCAGCAGATCGGGAGAGGATGTTTAGGTGTGACCGTGTCAATCATCTGACCCATCTCCTCATACCAGAGGGAGACCAGGGCACCAATACGATTGTCTACTCTCTCAGGTGGAAAATCCCCCCAAAGCCATCAGGAATCCATTAGGATCCATAAGCCATTAAGACCATCCTAACTGGTCCCTCACCTCTGCAGAAATGTATTGGGTCCAACCACAGTCTCACCAGATAGTGATCCATCCATGACAATGGCCTTAAAGCCTCCTTGAGTATCCACAGAGAACCAAAGACCAAATCAAGGGTATGGCCTGTCACATGTTTAGGACCAGAAATCAGTCGAGACAAGGCCATGGTTGTCATGGAGGACATAAAGTCCTGAGCTGCACCAGACAAGGCAGCCTCAGTGTGGACGTTAAAGTCCCCCAAGACTAACAACCTTGGGCTCAGTGTTTCCTCTAACAGGGATTCCCAGATGTTGTTGACTACAACTTCCATAATCCCCAAGCAAAGGCTTGCAGCTGGGGATGCTGGGAGTTATAGTTAACAACATCTGGGAATCCCTGTTAGAGGGAACACTGCTTGGGGTCCTCAATGCCACCTCTGAGACTACCTCAAGGAGCTTGGCCAGGGAGACTGTTAGAGAGTGGGGTGGGCGGCATACCAACAGAATCCCAACCTTGTCTCATGATCCCATCACTGCTTGCAGGCACTCGAACTGGTCAGACTGGAGGACAGTGCATCTGGTAAGGGGGATGGTTTCCCAATGAACAGCAACCCTACCTCCCCGCCCACCCTGCCTTGGCTGATGCTGTACCCAGAAACCTGGTGGGATCCCAAGCCATTGTGTCTGGGGATGATTGGAGCTGTATTCCAACATCTGTAGGCCCAAGTTTGAGAACTTTTGTGCTAAAAGATTTTGAAATAGAGGTAAAATCTCGGACTGCAACTGACTGAGTGGATGTGATGTTTTCTGCCTAATTGCCTCTATAAAATGTCCTATATGTCTGAAATCTGGGCGGAAACAAGAGCTGGGCAGGAAAATATTCTGGCTAGGGCAGCTGAAGGAAGCAGAACCGAGATGGAAATTGGCAGAAAAATCAAGCAAAAATGAGAAAATAACTGTTGGTGAAGCTGGAAAGCTGAAGAAAGAAGGAGCCAAAGCAAAGGTGGTTCTAAGGACTTGCTTCATCCAGGTCTGGGGTTGCTTTTCTGACACAACTCCTATGCTCTATCAGAGCTATCGAACCTGTTTGCACATCCCTAGTAGGCGAGGAATGGAATCCCCATGAGTAACAAGGTTCCCCTGTACTTGTAAGAACCTCAGATGCTGCCACTACATGTTAACTCAAATGTTTAAACATTGTTTCTTGTGCAATGTCATCATGACAGTTTGGTTTAAATATGGTATAATTAGCCATATCTGTTGACTAAAGAACATACGAAAGTATGTTGCAGTGGAATGAATGAGACACACATCTATGTAAATAGGTTTATGATTGTGGGGGCAGGTTTCTTATGTTTATCAGAGAGGTATTCTTAGCACCAGAGTCACTCTTGTTTATTAAACCTCATCTTAGAAAACTCTTACAGAATAAAACCACTCATTTTACAATGTGTTCTATTTTTTTTTCCAAAAAATTCCCCCATGTGTGCTCTGCCTGGATTAGAATCAAACCTATGTACTAACAGAACAGAACTAATTGTCTGAGCTAGTTCATTATTGTAATACTGCACACAATTATGTGTGCTTGAAGTCACAATGAAATCAAAGAAACCAAGTGCTCCCAATCTTGTGAACACTTACCTCAATGGAGGAAGTCCACTGTGGACTGCAAGATTTACTTCTGTGTATGAAGCATGTTATTCCTGAATAACTGTGTATCCAAAATGTATATTCTCCTAAATTATTTTTCCTGGAAACATTATCTGTCTGACATTCCCCAGCGACGGAAGAAGTGGCTGTGAGCCCACAGGAAACCTTCAACATAAGGTTGTCATATGGAAAAATAAAGGGGACAGATCTCCTGTACCTTTAAGAGATGAACAGAAGAGGGAATTTCAGCAGGTGCAGCTTTTCCTCCCCCTACATGACAAGCTGCACCTGCTGCAATTCCCACTTCTCTTAAAGGTACAGGAGGCCTGTCCTCTTCTCAATATGGAGTCCTACTTCAGAGTCCCTGCACAGTAGGCTTCCTCTTCATGGAGGGGAAGGGAAAACAATTTTCATGCTTCTCCCCTCCCTCCAAAAGCCCTTTCCACTTGTATAAAGATGTCCCTAAGGGTTGCACAGCTGTGGAAATAACGGCAGTGCGATCATACAACTCCCTTGCTCAATTTCAGCATTTGTGTAAATGCACAACCCAATGCATGGCTGGTATGTGCAGTCACACATTCTGAAGCCTTTTGCCGAGAAACGGGGGAAGGAGTGGCAGGGAGGTACGCTGCCGCCCCAAATGCTTTTCAAAAATGGGGCACCAGTGGTTGGGGGGGGGAGTGGTTGGAGGGGTAGGTGCACCCTCCCCCACCCTTAAAGAGCCCCCCACCGCATGGCTGTGAACCGGAATGCCACAGTTCCGTGCACACCAATACTGCTCGTGAGAACAGGCTCAATATCTAAATATCTGCACCATATTTTCTCAGCATCTACTATCTGTTCTTTCCAGGCTTAAATACCAGCATAACATGTGTGTGTGTGTGTGTATATGTATATGTATATGTGTGTGTGTGTGTGTGTGTGTGTGTGTGTGTGTGTGTGTGTATATATATATATATATATATATATATATATATTACTCATGTGATCAGGGATATTTTAATAATGTTTACATCTTATCTTGCCTAGAGTTGAAGAACAGAACCGGTCTTCCTGAATTCATAAATAAATAAATAAGCAAGCAAGCAAGCAAAAATAGGCCTTTGTTTTCTTTCTCTTTCAAGCTTGGTTGACGTCTTTTGAATGCCAGCACTCTAAGTGTCATTAGTCAGTTAGTCATAGTCACAGACAACAGAAATATGTGCCTTCAGCACGATCATGCAGCTAGACTTGTTTACTCCAGTCAGTCAGATACAATAATAGAAAATTGGTTATGCTTGAAATTTTGGAAAAAATAGAGCTGCAGAGCAATATATATATATTTTTTGTTTTAGATGCCTATGTGCGTATTGGGAAAACTTTCCATCAAAGCAGTTGTATCCCAAATGCAGTAGTGCTGGCCTGGGACTGCCAGTGCACACATCGAATGCCAAATGCAGAGGAGGACAACTCCTCTGCTGCTGCAGGGGTTGAGAGATGAAGTGGTTTAGCTTCTCTCTCACTATTCCACGTGACAGAGCCATGACAGATCAGGTCAATCTTCTAAGCTAGTGACCATCACCACATCCTCGAACCATGAATCCCGTGAACAATGTGCTGCATGAAGAAATATTTTCTTTGGTCATGCCGCGCTTCGCCCAATGAAAACCCTTCTGTTAAGAATACAGGAATCCTGCCCTCTGCTGCATTTCATCACCCTGCCTGTGAGGACTTCCCGTCTTAATTCAGTTTGGTAGAATTTCCACTGGCTGAAATCCTAACTAAATGTACTCAAGGAAGTCCCATTGAAATAAAAAGGACGTTAGGGATGCTTCAAGAAAATTCAGTTAGGATGCCCACCCCCCACCCCTTTTTGTGGTACTCCTATATTTTTAACTGCTAGATGGCAGGCAATGCTTTTCCCCATTGGCATGTCCAAGCCAGAAAAACTGCTGTCTGTTGGTTTTCTGCCTGTACAGCTATCAATGGCACAGGAGCCCTGAAACAAAAGAAGTCAACAGTTGTAATGACTGGTGCCATTCTGCCAAGGGGAGTGCAGGCTGCACTTCCTCCTCAAGTGAATGGGGAAGCCCGCTAGCAAAGAGACTCTGCTCACACAGCAGCAGTGGGGTAGTGCTGCAGGGATGGGCAGGAACACAATCCCAGTACTTCCCCTCCCTCCAAGATCTCAGCAGGGACACAAAGCCCTTGGCTCTCTCCACAGGAATAACATGCTGCTCTTGCTATTTCAACCATATATTACCATTCTGCCTGTCTTAGGTGTTGGAAAGTTAAAGGACTTTGCGCTGTCTCTTGCCTCAGACAGTGGAGGACAGATTAGTAAGTCAGAGGGCTAGAGAGTCAAGACACTGGTCATCCCTTCTCCACTGCTCTGATGCTATCCCTTTTGATATGTAGATTGCTAATCTCAGGGACTTCCTTCTTCCTCCTTCACTTGCTACCTGGCTGTTTTACCTTGTAACATGGCAAGTCTCTTGCCCTGCACCATATGTGCAGAGAAGATGGAGAATCCATCTGCATCCACTTAGATAGATAGATTAGAGATCCTAAATCCTCACTTTCCTATCTAGAATGGAGTTCCTTAATAAATGCCTTTTATATTGATTTGAAACTAGCAATTGGCTCCAAGTTACTTTACTCTCAGCACACACACATGCCTAACTAAATCCGCTGTGTATTGTGCGTCTGTGCACTCTGCTATATTGAGAAAGGGATTCTCTCACCACAGAGAATTTCCAACATTAGGAACATAGGAATCTGCCTTATATGGAGGCAGATCATTTGTCCACTTAGCTCAGTATACACTGACTGGCAGCAGCTCTCCATGGTTTTAGGCAGGGGTCTTTCTCAGTTCTACCTGAAGATGCTGCCAGGGATTGAATCTGGGACTGTCAGTATGCAACTCCTACAGTGGACTAGTGTCAGGACATCCAAAAACGAATGACTGGGAATGCCCACTGAAATGCACTGGTTCCTTCCAAATGGCCATAGAATACATTGAATTTCTGAATGGCCAGTGGCCATTCACATTTCAGTGGGCAATCCCAGTCATTCATTCTAGTACATTCCATAGAGTCTACATCATCTCGACTTTTTGTAACAGACCCCCACCCCACTTATCACATCTATCTAAGTGAGGGCTATAATAGGCTGGGTGTGGCTATGGGAGTATGGGGGCAGTCATGGGGAGTGCAGGCACTTCTGAATTCAACTACATCACTGCATGCTTGAGGCTCTGGGAGAGGGGCAAAGACTCATTTTGCACTCCTTTAGGTATGTGTAAATCCCCTTGATTTCGCTGTAACCCAAGAAGCAATATAGCCAAGAAGCAATTTCAGTGTTTCCTAGAAGCATGTGGAATCTCAGCTACTTTGCATGTCTTGAAACTCCTAATGGTGAAAAATGCTAAGCATCTTCCCCACCCCCTGCTTCTACCCAGTATCCTCCTATACATGCATCATGCTGCCATCCTTGAGGAATGTCCCAGATGACCAGGGCCATCACATCCTTGTTGAAGGCTACGAGATAATCAGCCCATATTAACACAAAGGGTAATTGAGTTCCCGGTGTTTGGAGTGAGCTCTTGAGCACAAACACATTACTCACTGTGGTGTCATCAATAATGAAATTTAGGCTGAGGATGAAAGCCTCCAAATTAGCCAAGTGCCACTTAGGACCTCCAGCCTACTATTTTTATAGCCTCTTTGCAAGAGAGCTTGTCTTACTTTCAGTAATCAGCACCAGAACTAGTCACTTGTTCCCCCATTAAGCTTTTATCTACATGAAATGAAGGTGACAATGAAAACACTCTTTGGTAAGGTCATCTTGGCAGCGCTCCCATGCTGCTGGCTGCACTGTTTTTATTCTGTTATATATGTCCATGATTTAATTTGGCCAGTTGGTGTGCCTCTCCCTCTCTCCTCCTCTCTCTGATTTTTAACAATGCTGTACTGCAGAGGACAATCCTATATTCCTGATCTGGAAAATAACCTCTTTGGTTGATTTCAGTGTTCACCTTAAAGAGACTTCTGCCTTGAAATCATGACAATTGTGTATCCATGTGAAGAGAATCAAACCAATGATGAGACTAGCAGGGGTGTCAAAAAAAAAAAAAAAGGAGAACATTAGCCCGCAGGCCTAGCTGCATTTCTTGGCTTTTTAATACATTCAGACTCATCTGCACTCACATCGATCCATTCAGGCCTTTCAGCTGCCTCATTCTACAGAACATCTCCAATGCATTTCCTACAAGTGGGGAAGCATAAGGTGATAGGGCCTATTTTGCCATGCTCTCATTGTGACTCTGCATTTGTATTAAAACCAGAAGTAGAAGAGTTAAGACAAGCCTTGGTACATAGAGTATAATAAACAGCAACATATGTAGTCACTCTCAGAGGCAATAAAACTATCAATGATTTTTGCCTGATGATTAGAGGTCATAAATATTGATCGAATACTACCAGAAATCAATTTCCTTTGCAATGCCATTTGTTTTCATAAGCAGACAGTGACGGCACCTTTCCGCCAAACCCTGTCAGGTGTCCTTAGCTCATGTCACACAGGTATTTTATTAGAACTCCTGATTGTTAATACAGTAATTCGTTAGCAATGAAGCATTCTGTCATGTCATCACACTTTCAGACGAGATAGTAATGGCTTGCACTGTTTTGGGCATTGATTTGCTGTTCACTGAAAAACAATTTGTTTAAGAAGCACCAGTCTATTGCTAACACTCCCCAGACATTCATGAAATGGTACTCTTTTGCCATACTAATACATTCCAATATCAGTTTTGCTTCCCAAGTACGTCTAGTTTGATTTTAGTGCTTGTACATTTTAAAGCTGACAATGATAATTAATACTGGCACTTCCTTGGAATGGAGTTATTACCTCTTCCAGAGGGAGGAAAATATCTGGCCATTCCTCATTTGCATATGTTAATTTGTTTAAACACAAATTTAAAAATCACCCATTGACTCTCATTGGGGGTGAGCTAAATAAAAGGACCAGGAACCTGCAAAATGTTGGTGCTAAAAGTAGACGTGAAACAATGTTTATGGCCAGGAGTCCTTTACAGAAATTGTGTTCATATGAGCATTATTCACCAGGGTGGAGCTATAATTGGGTGGATGCATTCTAAGAGCATGTGCTGCCCTGCCTCAAGAACTTCTGCATCCTATCTCAGGCGCTGCCTCACTGGATTCCCCCCACCTCCCCTCCCCCACTAGCCATCCACTCCTGCTGCTGCGCTCCCCTGGGCAGGCAGGTATTCATTGTGCATGTGTGGCGGCCTCCAAAATGGCTGCTGCCACTACACAGAGGTCCAGAACAGGCCAAAAATGACCCAAACCAGACTGTTTCAAGACCACTGGTCTCCCCACCAGCCGTGGCAGCATCCTCCAGAGGCGGTGAGTCATTTTTTAAAAAAGTTTCTTTTTAGTTAGAACCCCTGAACTGGTTTGGCTCAAGGCTAGATGGATGCCGAGCCCTCGGGCCGGACAAGTTCAATGTCGATTCAGCTCAAGGTCAGGCCGGTTCGCACATCCCTATTCCCACCGCAGTCAGAGCCAGCTGGACAGTGGCACACAGGTGGTAGGAGTGTGCCCCTGCCACTGCTGCCACTGGGGGAAGCTGTCATTGTTGTCGGCACTGCTAGGGTAGGGAGCATGGCGGCACTGCCACCATAGGATGGGCTACCTATGGGAACACAGGCTGCCAAAGCCCTTACTATGCCACTGTTATTCACATGTTACGTTGCACACTCTCACAACAAATATACAGTGTACATAGGTACAGATCTGTACACAGGTACAGTTATTCACAGATTATGTTGATCACAGGTACAACAGTCCACTTCCTATCTGTAGCATGCATTTGAAGAGCCTGTGCCCAGGTTCACTTTAAAAATGAATGTAGGCACAGTCATTTACACAAAAACATGTATGAGTGTACAGATGTCTGTGTGCTTGTACAACATAATGTCTGAATAGGGATATGGAAATTCCAACTATAGTACTGGCCTTTGTAACTCTGGCTGACATACAGATCAAGGATGCAGCAAGAGAGCAACCTAACAGAACTTCCTAACTGCACTGGTGCAGCAGGGAAGTGGTAGTTTTTGAAGTCCTCTCCTCCCCCAAGAAGCCCTCTGTGCCACCAGAAATATGTCCCCCAAAGACTGCACAACCTTTGGGGACATATTTTGGGGTGGCACAGAGGACTTCCTGAGCAAGGGGAGGGTGTCAGAAACTGCCACTTCCCCAGTGCATTTAGTTGGGAAATTCGGTTAGGCTGCTCTCCCGCTGTACCAGTGCATCCTTGCATACTGTATGCCAGTCTCTGTGACTAACGCAAGGCCCACTAATTTCAATGGGAATTTTAATGGAATTTCAACCTTCTTTGGATACAGCTCATAAATTAACATTTTACATTGAGCATTCTGTTGCATTCTCTGTTCATGGAGGGGTTGGGATAGAGTAGACAAGGCAGTGATTAAAGCTTATGTGCTATCATAACTGTAACTATAACTAACTATATGTTAATTTCATGTATGCAAATAATTAGGTCATCTGTTAGATCGTCTATAGAGGTCTCTTCTGTATCCCTCCCCTTGGAGGCACATCTTATCTCATGCAAGAGGAGGCCTTTTCTGTATCAGCCACACTATGGAACTCCTTCCCATTGGATTCCTATTTGGCCACCAGCAGAAGCTGAATACCTTCTGATTTCAGCTGGCTTGAAGATTCTGAGCATTTTTAGGTCAGGCATGTTTTATGTTGCTGGTATTCCTCTTGGTGCTTGTCTGTTGCTTTTGTATTTTTGTTTCTTTAAAATACCGATTGCTTCTGTTTTGTGATGGTTTTTAACTATTGTATTGTAAGTCACCTCATTTTAAAATGGCAGTATGTGTGTAGATATCCTCTCTCTCTCTCTCTCTCTCTCTCTCTCTCTCTCCACACACACACACACACACACACACTTACTTCATACCTACATATAATCATATACAGATGTTCCTCATTTTTCATGGGGGTTCAGTTTTTGCTTATAACCGCAAGTATGGAAACCACGAATAAAGAAACCTTACCCATATGGGAATCTATGGGTCAGGTTCTCCCCCCAAATGCCAAAAAGTGGGAATGGGGGAGAAATGAGAGTAGAAATGCACAGTACCTTGCTCTCTAGGGCTCCAGAAATGCTCCCCCAAACAGCCAAATCAGCTAAATTTCTATTTTTGTTTTTTAAGAAAGCGCCTCAGAATGGCTCCATGCTGTAAAATGTTGGCTGAAATTGACACCGGAAGTCATTTCTGGCATTTTCTGACACTCAGCAACCGCAGATAGGCACATTTTAACCTATTTTGTACCACCAATACAGAAACTGAGTCTCTAAGTCCCATCCGCAGATATGAGAAACCGTGGGTACCATGACTGAAGATAATGAGGGCCACCTGTATATAACATTCTTATGATATATATCATTTTGAACACATGATGTAATGTGGAATACAAGACTGACAAAGAGAAAGCTAATGCATGAATGAAATGTGTTACATTCTAATCTAAAGTACAGAACATTTAATTTTTACATTTAGCCTGTCTGTTTGTCATCTGAGCCTTCCTTCTCCTGGATTAATAGTATATGATGTACTTCAAAGAATCGGTGGCATTTCTCTGGATTTTTAAAATTCTGTTTTACATTACTTCCTTTCTTAAGATCTTACTCATTTCCATCTGCCTGAAAGCAGTCTTCCCCTCCAGAGAAAGCAGATTTCATAATAATAATAATAATAATAATAATAATAATAATAATAATAATAATAATAATAATAATAAATCACATCCAATACTACAGCAATTCCAAGCCAAGACAGCTGGCAAAGTGGAGCTTCTGGCTTTTCTATATCCATAGTAAAATGGTGAATGGAACTATGCCATTCACCCAAGTTTGGAAACTGGCAAATAGCTTCCCTGGTATTTCAAAACTAGGTCTGCCTACCTCCTCAATGGAATAAAAGCAGAGATGTATTCAGAGGCGCTCTGACCCCTGGATTTCCGGATGAATGTCCCGGGCCTCCACACCCCCTGGGGGTGTGTCCCCAAATCCTCTATAGTCTGACCCAGGTGGGGCGGTCACCACACTGCAAGTCCACGCTGCACCAGGTGGCCAAGAGTGAGTGTGACCCATGCCAGGCGGCCGAGCCTGACTTTTGCTTTTTAGAGTCAGAGTGGGGAGTGGGGAAAGAAATATGTGGGATGGGAATATGTTAAGTTTCATGTTGAAATGTTTCTGCTAATGCATATTTGCATAAATATACCTGTTTTATATTCTTACGTTCTTGTGAGTTCAGTTGCCGTTTGTGCCCTCAAGTACCCATGTGTTAAAAATACTGCATATGTCACGGTGTGTTGTGTGTGTATGGGGATGATGCTTAACTTGCATTAGCGGGGTGGGGTTCTAAAAGCTCTTAGGTCCAGGCTCCAAAATTACCCAGGTGCACCTCTGGATGTATTACCATATAGTCACTTGTCATTGGTTTTGCTTGTTTTTAAGCTTGATGCATATTGATTAATTCATTCAGAAGCCTATTATTGGATTTGAAAGAGGCCAGTAATATGACAGAGGCTGACTTGGAGAATGGTTTTTTAAAAAAAGGTTAGAATCCATTACAATTGAAACCAAACATGTTAAGACTTTGTATTGGTCTGGTTTGGGAACTTAGACTGGGCATATAGTGGTCACTTTTTAATGAAAGATGCACAGGACAGGTTCAAGATCTGCCTGCTCCAGAGGAATTCACTGCCTCCCACCAGCAATGAGCAATACCGCCACCACTCCATACCTTATGGTGCAGCATGGTTCAAAGAGCCATTCCAGCAGCCAGCATTTCTTATCCCTCACTCCTTGGATTTAAAGAGGAAGGGGGAATGGAGCAGAAGAGGAAGTATGGAGGTGAAACGAGTGGAGGGCCAGAATGTCTCAGAGAATCAACTGATCCCCTGGGGTTCGATGTAAAATACGCCTCATGACCCCTATGAGATATTCTTCATAACAGTGGGCAGATATATGGTGGGAAAGAAGTGGACTTTTTCTGCCAACACCACCACAAAGTAGGTCCAGTAGGGCTCTGGTCTGTGTTTGTTTGAATCAAACATGTCTTTCACCACTTATGTGCTAGCTGTTGGTCAGCTCATTTCATTTCCCTAAGCTCTCCTTCACAGAAGAGAAGGGCTCTACAGGTTGGTCAAGAATGTCTAGGAGTGATTAAAATGATTGTCCAAGTCATCATCCCATTCCAAATCACTAGCAGAACTGCCAGTCATCCTAGTGAGAAATTCCTTCCAAGATATCAGGCGTCTTTTTGGATCCATCAAAGTATTTCACCCACTTCTGGAAGTTTCATCACCACAAGAAGTATGATTTTTTAAAAAGCAAGTATTTAACCCATACATTTAACCCATTTAATGCAAATGGAGATAAGCAGATACATTTTTAGGCAACTGCTTTTTAAAAAGGACAGATTAGAAAAGGATGTTGTGCTTTTCGTGATAATATGTTCATTGTTGAATTCACTGTAGTACATTCCGCTTTATTCTTTACATAGTGCTGTTGAACTCCTGAGTTAACTGATCTGTGGGTGGCTTAATGAGTCAGATTTGTATCTGGGAAACATTTAATTAAAACATGATTAATGGCCATTGCAACACTATCACAAAGATACAAAAATGTGTTTTAATTTCATTTGTGCCTGTTGGACTTTAGCAACTTCCTTTTAAACTGAGTTATAAAAATTCCACTTAAACCATGAATACTGGAATAAATATTAGCCTGGAAATGGGTTGCTTATTTAACTTTTGATTCTGCTTTCCCCTGTACAGTCTGTAGCAGTTATCAAAAAGTGTACTGATAACACTGTGTACCAAATCTTCTGATGATCTCTCCCAGCAGTTTCATATAGCTGTTAAAAAATATTGGAGACAATATGGAGCCCTGAGGAGCACCATACAAAAGTTCAGATTTTGAAGAACAACAGTCTCCAAGGGACACCATCTAGAATCTGCCCGAAAGGTAGGAGTGGAACCAATGCAAAACGGTACCTCTCACTCCCAGCCCCCTCAGATGCTCCAGAAGGATACTATGGTCGTTAGTATTGAAAGCTGCCAAGAGATTCAAAAGAGCAGAGTCTGTCAATTCCCTGTTGGAGATCATCCATCAGGCTGACCAAGGCAGTCTCCACCCTGTAGCCTACATGAAAACCAGTTTGAAATGGGTCTCAATAAGATTGCCTGAAGCTGGGAATGCACTACCCTCTCAATTACCATGCCCAGCCATGGAAGCTTGGAGACAGGCCTATAGTTGCTATAGTTATGATTCATGCAGACTCCTCCATATTAATCAGGAACATGGCTTTCAAAATAACTGCCATTTTACAAAAATGCTTGCAGAAATTAAAATGCATTTCCCTGAAGTCACCATCAACTAAATATGTTATCGTTATTGACCTAATCTATACATTCCTGCAGCGGCATGAGAGATGCTTCCCCATGCTCCAGTCCAAAACTGCTCTACCAATGTGCATAGTGCTGTTCACGGTACAAAAAAAAGCACTTCTTCTCCTCACACATAATCTAATATATTTTACAAATGAGATTCTGAACAAGTCTCTCCCTTAATTAACTGTAGTGAGGATGGGGTCTTCACATCAGCAGGGCCATAACTTCAAATTTCAGCTGTTTTCCAAGTTGTAGAACATCTTTGATCTTGCTCATGAAAATGAGGAAAATAAGTGTTTCAAGAAGAAATGTCCACCATTACCAGTGTCCACCATGGCAAAATAATGATGATTTTGTCATTTCAAAATGGAGCTTGAAAATGGAACCTACCACTCTATTTCATGAACAAGTATTGCTGTTTGGGCCAAACTGGATTTGACAGAAAATGTGTGGCTGCCACCAGCTATAGCAGCTGACATCCAGATTAATAAGGTGATGGTGCAGTGAACATGTGGCATGTGCTTCAGGGAAGGGTGATTTTTGTTGAACTCCTCTTCCTTCTGAAGCAAGGCCTCCAGAAAATATGTCCCTGAGAGCTGTGAGACTCTTGGAGACATATTGTACGGAGGCACAATGGACTTCAGAAGGAAGGGGAGAATGACAAAAATTGCTCCTCCAGCAAAAATTGCTCCTCCAAACTAACAAACAGACGTAGTTAGTTTGGAAGTCAGCCAGCAGCTGCATGTCTAGCTCCTCCCTTTAAAATGTCAAGTAGACCTCACCTCATTTTGTGACATCATAACATTATGCATCCTCAGTCCACCTCATTGGCAGATGATTTCAAGAGCATAGAAAGGAAGTGTGGTATCTCTCTGGGTTGGCTGCAATCTCCAACAGAAGGACATTATGAAGGCGGATGGAGGACTGGACATATTTTGACAGTCGTTGCACATTTATTGTAATGTCTAGCATGGTAGTGAAATCTCCAGTGGAATACAGCAATGAAGTTGTATGTCAGGCAGGGGTGTAGCAAGCCCTGAAGGGGCCCGTGTTCAAGAATGGAAAATGCCCCACCCCTTTTGTTTTTGTGGCACTGTGTTTTTGTTTTTTGTTTTGGTGACATACAGTTTTTGGTCCACCCAGCTCTTGCCCTCCCTTGCCCTTGCACCCTCCTTTGCCCTCCCACTGTTACTTTATTAGTTAGCTCAGGACATCTGTAGGTCTGCATTTCTCATCAGATCTTCAAGTAATTGATTTCTTTTAAAATGGTACCAAAACAAACCTAAAGGTTCAAGAAAACAACAGTTATATACAGATAAACCACTACACCCCCCACAAAAAATCGCTTTGCCTGAGGCATTTGATGCTATACTTCAAAACCTCTTACCAGATTTTCTCCTCGTCCTTAATATCCAAGGCAATTTATATTTGTGTATTTAAAAATCTTTTTGAATTGTTTGTCACAAGTTTGTCACAAAATTCACAGAAATTTGACAGAGAGATAGAAATAATCACTGTGTTTTCACTGAGATGGAAGCAAGTAAGTAAGATACTGCTTTTGAAAAACAGCTGTTACTGACACTCACGCTTTTCTCTAGAAGTTATTGTATTATTGCAAACATAAAATGAAAATTGGGTCCAAATGTTTTGCCTTGTACAATGGTGACAAAGTTTGCTGCGAGAACAAGAAGTGGTATATCGGCACGGCACAGAAGAGATACCTTTGTAGGGAAGCCGTCATGGCCAAATGTGTATGAATGAGAGCAAGAAAAATTCCATTCTATGTCATGGTGCTGGGGGCTAAATAGTAACACTCCAATCAGGTCTGGAAGGTCCACAAGTGGAAGTGGATTTTTGCTCACAGTCAATGTGGATGCACATCTGCATTATGAAATATAGGGCCACTTCATACATTATGTCTTCTTAGGCATACTCTTAAGATAACAACATAGACCTAAAAATGTATCACATGAATCTGATGGACAACCTTCACAAACCCTTGTCCCAGAGGTACATTTATCAGGAAGCCATGCTTTGCAGTAGTTTTCTGTTGAGTATGCATGGTGGCAAACCTGGGTGTATTGCTATGCAAAGTTGTGAAATGCCCTTTATTATGGGCTCCAACAGGCTGGACAGTAATCTTTAATGCAGATATTTCATAATTTAGTCAGTTACACATGTATCACTTCCAGTAATTTCAATGGGATTTTTGTATGAACAACTGTAAGGATTGCATATGTCCTGAACGGTCTCAGTGGATGATCACCAAGCAGAAACAGGTAAATTTGCACTGCTCCCAATACAAATAACTACCTATATCCATCATCCAGTTTTGACAGGACCAATGTGCTTTAAGGTGGTGGCGGCAGGGACAGAAAGTCCCTCAAGCCACAGAGATGGGCTATAGCTCAGAAGCAGAGCATGTGCTCAGCACTGGCCCATAACATTTTTCTGCCTGAACAGAACACCAGATGACACCTCTCCCTCCCCTCTGCCTTTTTTCTGTTCTAGCCTTTCAGATCCAGTAGGATCTGAAATCCGATGTAGTGCCAGATGATGGGCCCCTCAGGTTAGATGGTATTCAACATGCTACTGGGGAAGAGCTGAGGATCTCTCAGAGTACCGATGGTGTTTATGATGCAGCTAGACTAAAGCCTTTTGGATATCTAGCAGCTGATGTTGCCATGCGGGAAAAGAAAGTCTGAAGCTGCAAAGACAGAATTACAATGGCAACATGGAACATAAGAAGCATGAATATGGGAAAGCTCGAAACAGTGAAAGATGAAATGAATTGACTACAGATTGACATCTTGGGCATCAGTGAATTAAAATAGACTGGAATGGGACACTTTCAGTAAGAAAATCATATCATTTACTACTCAGGACATGAAAACCAAAGAAGGAACGGTGTTGCTTTCATAGTCAAGAAGGATATAGCAATGACAGTACTTGGGTACAATGCGGTCAGTGACCGACTAATATCAATTAGATTTCATGGACAACCCTTTAACATGACAGTGTTATGCCACAACAGCTGATGCAGAAGAAGAGGAAGTTGATGAGTTTTATGCTCAAGTCCAGTCTGAAATTGACAGAACATGCAAGCAAGATGTGATGCTGGTGGCTGGAGACTGGAATGCCAAAGTTGGAAAAGGTAAGGAGGAAAACACAGTTGGCCTATACGGCCTAGAAAACAGAAACGAAGCAGAACAACTTATTAGTTTCTGCCAAGCCAATGATCTCTTCATTGCTAACACATTCCTCAAATAACCTATACACATAGACATCACCAGATGGAGTACACAGAAATCAAATTGATTACATTATTGGTGCAAGGAGGTGGAAGAGCTCAGTTATAACAGCAAAGACATGGCCAGGGGCCGATTGTAGAACCAATCACGAACAGCTCATGTGCAAGTTCCAAGTCAAGCTAAAGTGGAAAAACAAAGCTATCCAGCTTCCACAATGTGATCTTTAGAATGTACCCACTATTTTCAAGGAGAACATCAGGAACCGCTTTGAAGTTCTGAACCTCACTGATAGGGAACCAGAGGAACTTTGGAATGAAATCAAAGAAGTTGTTAAGGATGAAAGTGAAAAGAGACTGCCAAAGACCAAGAAACAGAAGAAAGCAAAATGGATGTCAGAACAGAAAGTGGAAATTGCCAAAGGAGAGAAGCCAAAGTGAAGAAAGATAAAGACCTCAGGAAGGAACTTAATAGGGGATTTCAGAAAGCTGTTAGATGAGACAAGGGGCAGTACTACAACATCTGTAAAGACCCTGAGGATGGAAATAGACACAGAAAAACACAGAAAGTTTTCCAAAAGGTCTCTGAACTCAGAAGGAGGTTCCAACCTCGAATTGGTATGTTAAGGGATGCCAAAGGACAAATAGTAACTGATTCAGAGAAGATCAAACAGAGAAGGGAGGAGTATACTGAAAATCTGTACAGCAGGGACATCAACATCCAAGATGCTCTAGAAGATATTCCCTACTTGCAAGAACCTCTAGTTCTTGAAGATGAAGATGAAGTTAGATCAGCACTCTGGTCATTACCAGGTCAAAAGGCTACAAGAATTGATGGAATAGCTACAGAAATATAGCAGGCAACATAAAAAGAATCAGTCAAGGCTCTATCCAAACTATGCAAGCAAATTTGGAGAACAATGCAGTGGCCAACAGATTGGAAGAGGCCAGTCTACATACCCATACCAAAGAAAGGAGACTTAACATAAAAGGCCGAGGAACAAGAGACATCCTTGCTGATGCAAGCTGGATAATTGAGAAAGCCAAAGAATACCAGAAAGAAGTAAATATGTGCTTTATTGATTACTAGTGATTTTAAGCCCGTTAAATTAACGGGCGCTAGTAGACCTTTGGTTTCGGGCTTGTGTGTGTGGGGGGGTGTTGCTTTTCTGAGTGCTTTCACTTGTTTTACAATTGTGTGTGTTGTCTTTCGGGTGTTTTGGCGGGTGGGGGGTATAGTGCTTAGTGCAAACTTTGTGTGTATGTGTGTATGTTCCTTGCAACCTTTTTTCTTTGTCTTTTGGGTGGTTGGTGACATTGTGAATCTGCTGCTGCCACCTTTCCCTCTCCTGTGTCCGGCCCGGACCCGGTGTCGCTGTCAAGTATTACCCACCCGCCGCTGCCGTCACTGCCCTCCCCGGTCCCCGCTTCTTCTTTGTTTTAGCGGCAGGGCTGGTCCCGCAGCTGCCGCATCTGCCCTCCCCGGTTTCTGCTTGTTTTTCTTTGTTTTAGCGGCAGGGCTGGTCCCGCTACTGCTGCATCTGCCCTCCCCCAGTCTCCGCTGCTCCTCATTCATTTTAGCGACAGGGCTGGTCCTGCCGCTGCCACCTCTGCCCTCCCCGGTTACCGCTTGTTCTTTTCGGTTTTTGCAGCAGGGCCGGTTCCGCCACTGCCGCCTCTGATTGGTCCCTGCTTCTCTTCCTCCTTTTTAGTGGCTGGGCTGGTCCCACGGCTGCCGCCTCTGCCCTCCCCGGTTCCCACTTCTTC
The DNA here is from genome assembly GCF_027244095.1 of Hemicordylus capensis. Classification (NCBI taxonomy): domain Eukaryota; kingdom Metazoa; phylum Chordata; class Lepidosauria; order Squamata; family Cordylidae; genus Hemicordylus; species Hemicordylus capensis. The sequence continues at coordinate 298,744,134 of NC_069657.1, read as the reverse complement.
TTCTTTGTTTTAGCGGCAGGGCTGGTCCCACTGCTGCCGCCCCTGACCGCCCCAGTCCCCGCTTCTCCTCCTTTTGCGCTGAGAGCCAACATGGCCGCCATTTTGTTTTCGTCGTTGTGTCTTCGTCAGTCTCTTCTCCTCTCTCTTATATCTCCACCGCTGCTGGTTTCTTCTTCTTCTTCTTTCGTTTCCGCCGCTGCCGCCTCTGCCCTCCAGGTCCCCTCGCAGTCGCGTCTGCCTTCCCGGTCCCCCCGCTGCCGTCTCTGCCCTCCCCATAGCCCGTTCTGCGCCCACCGTTCTCTTAAATTTGGCCGCCGTGTCTCTGCGGCTGTATTTTTCTCCATTCCCCCTGCTGCCCCATCTGCCCTCCCGGCCCCCTCGCAGCCGCCTCTGCCCTCCCGTTCTCCACGCTGCTGCCTGTGCCCTCCCCGTAGCCCGTTCTTTGACCCCCACTCTTTTCAACATGGCTGCCGTGTCTATGCGGCCGTATCTTTCTCGGATGTTCTGGGCATGCGCTCCGCACATGCCCAGAACGTCCGAGAAAGACACGGGCGCAGAGACACAGGATCACACTTTAGCCTTTTATTATAGAGGATGAAAAGCCTTTGATTGCATCAGCCATGTCAAGTTGTGGAATATCCTTACGAAAATGGGCGTCCTGGAACATCTCGTTGTTTTCATGAGAAACCTATACACAGGGCAGGAAGCCACAGTCCAGACGGAACATGGTGAAACAGACTGGTTCCAGATCAGCAAAGGAGTAAGACAAGGCTGTATATTTTCTCTTTCTTTATTCAATTTATATGCTGAACATATACTGAGAGAAGCTGGATTGGAAGAAGATGAGCATGGTTGTAAAGCTGGAGGAAGTAACATCAATAACCTGCTCTACGCTGATGACACCACTCTGATAGCGGAGAATGTGGATGATCTGCAAGTTCTGGTAATGAAAGTCAAGGAGCACAGTGAAAAAATGTGACTACAACTAAATGTAAAGAAGACTAAACTAATGACAACAGGTGAAGCAACCAGCCTCAGAATTGACAATGAAGATATTGAAGTGGTGGATAGCTTCTGCCTCTTAGGATAGACCACCAACAGTAAAGGATCCAGCAGCCAAGAAATATGCCACAGACTAGCACTTGGTAGGGCTGCAATGAAGGCCTTGGAAAGGATATTTAGATGCTATGACGTGTCTACACCTACAAAGATTAGAATTGTTCAGAAATTGGCTTTCCCCGTGACACTCTATAGATGTGAAAGCTGGACATTGAAGAAGCAAGATAGAAAAAGCATTGACGCTTTTGAACTTTGTTGTTGGAGAAGACTTTTGAGTATACCATGGACAGCCATGAAAACAAAGGAATTGATCACTGAACAAATCAATCGAGAATTTTCGCTTGAGGCACAAATGACCTGGCTACAACTGTCATACTTCGGACACATTATGCAAGGACCCAACTCCCCTGAGAAGTCTATAATGCTGGGAAAAGTTGAAGGAAAGAAAAGAAGAGGACGACCGGCAGCAAGGTGGATGGACTCGATTACGACAGCAATGAATGCACCACTGAGAAACCTTAAAGGACAAGATGAAGACAGATTATCCTGGAGAGAATCTATCTATGTGGTTGCTATGAGTCAACACAGAATTGATGGCACTTAAATCTATCAACCAATCAAGGACCTGAAATGTCACTCCTAGACATTCTTGACCAACCTGTAGAGCCTATCTCTTCTGTGAAGGAGAGCTGAGGGCAATGAAATGAGCTGAGCAACAGCTAGCACACAAGTGGTGAAAGATATGATTGATGCAATCAAACACAGTCCAGAGACCTACTGGACCTTTTCCCCCCATATCTCCTCCTCTTCCCTACTTTTCTACTAGGCCATCCACAGGGAGGTGCGGAGTGGGCTGCCAAATTGGCCCACACTTTGCCACATGAAGTAACCTTCTTCACCTGTCAGTGGCACACCCAAGTCATTTGGGAGCCCGGACCTGAAGGGTCACATCACAATGGTGGGGTGTGTGTGTGAGGAGAAAGTCACCCCTTTTCACACTGTTTCTTTTAAAAAAAAATCCTGCTGTGCAGCAGAAGCACTAACTGTGCACAGGGCGAGGGGCGGGGAGGGGTGAGTTCCCCTTTAAGGAGCTGTTTACCGGGGGAACGGTGGGATGGGGTATGGCGGTGGTAGTTGCAGGGAGGGTGGGGAGGTGAGGAGGGGAGAGTTCCCCGTGTTACCCTCCGTCTGTGATGGGAGGTGGGAGCTCTGTCCAGCTCCACTCCCTCCTCCCAAATGATGGCACCTCTCTGCTGAGCAGCCTTCCTCCATGTGGAGGAAGCAGAGAGGCGAGAGGTCGTCCCTTGGGAGGAGGGAGTGGAGCTGGACGGAGCTCCCTGCCTCCCATCCTGGATGGGGGATAAGAGGGGGAACTCTCTCCTCCTCGGCGCCCCACCCTCCCTACAACCACCACCTCCATGCCCCTTCCCACCCTCCCCACAGGAGGAGTAAACTTCTCCTTAAAGGGAAACTCTCCCCTCCTCGCCCTCTCTCCCCACAGCTAGTGCTGCCACTGCATAGCGGCAGCTTTTTTGTTGTTGTAAATGCGCACAGGTGCTGGAGCCTGGCAGGGCATGTGCAGCAGCAGTGGTGGGGCAGCATGGAGTGGCTGCAGGAGCCACCAACCTTTGGAGGCCCCCCGGATCTAGGAGGCCACGGGGCAGTTTCCCAAGGTCTGGAGGGTAAGAATGCCTTTGGCCTCATTGTTGGTTCAGTCCCTGGCATTTCCAGATAGGGTTGGGAAAGACCCTTCCCTGAAACCTTGGAGAGTCACCACCAGTCAGTGTAGACATTACTGAGTTAGATAGAGCAATGGTCTATCTTGGTAAAAGGCAGATTTCTATGTTAATAATGTATTCAAATCAACTAGTTCTGTACAGATATATCAGCTGTGCTGAAATCTGTTGCACTAGTGAAATGGGACAGGCTCCAGCTTGGGGAGGATAACAATTCCTTAGTGTAATTAGGCTGTTAGTTAATGCTTCGTGTTTATGCTGTAAAACAACGCATCATTAATTTTGCAGGATCCTTTTTCTTCCTCAGTAACTTGAAAACAGTAGGATAGAAAATTGCTTCAAGAGTAGAGGTCTGAAGTGTATTGTTTGCAATGGCTATGTTTCAGAAAGGGTGTCTTACATATTGTGCCATGTCCTGCGGGCATACTGGGCACTGCTGGAACCGCTGCATGCGCAAAACACAGCATGGATGCAGTTGTGCAAGAGTGCTTTTGCACGCACATGCAGGAATTAGCATGAATGCTGTTGCATATGGGTACAGCCATTGGAAATAATGGCTATTTTCATTTGCGTGATTTCTTGCATTTGTGCAAGAGTGCTCTTGTGCAACAGTGATTGTGCTGTGTTACAATCACGCAGCAGTTCTTAGGGTACCCAGAATGCCCATGGGGCACAGATCAGTATGTTTAGCCAGTGCCTCTATTGAACATAACTGAACACCCCTTGATTATTTCTTTTTTAAGCAACAGTGCATTATTACACTTCTAGGTTTTGTTGTCAAAGCAACAACTAGCAAGGTTCACTGGAAATTGTTTCTGAAGGGTAGTGATGCTTGCCCAAGGCACAGTTGTTGCAGGCATTGTCTAATTAAAGTTCATTTTCATTAGGAATATGTATGAAGAACATTGTTCCATCATGCTTGCTTCTATCAAAATAGACTCATGAAAAACATATTTCATGTGAAATTGTATTTTGCTAGTGCTGTGTTAATACAGATATGAAAATGAGGTAAGTGAAGCAAGCACTCATTAAAAAAATATAATTTAAAACACAATAATATACTGTGACGACTTTGTGCTTTTACGCTTCATAAAGAGGTGCGCCTCGCTCCCAAATCAGAGAAAGAAAATCTCATTCAGCTCCAAAACCATGAATAGAAAAGTGGATGTCCAAGTGCACTTCCAAACTATTCTATTATTGATTTTAATTTGGACTAGGCTTCCTCTCTTGCTTCTTTCTTGTATAATAATTTTCTTGCAACTTATTCATGTTTTGTAAAGCAGCAGTGAAGGAATGCTAGCATACTCATTAGAAGGAATACCGGTAATAGGATTCTTAACACAAATAAATTATGGATTTGGTTTGTAGCATCATAGGCCTTTCAGACTAATTGTTTGGGAAGGGCTATACTTTTGTGGAGGAACACATACTGTATGTATATAACCCAGTGCCCATTGCTACCATATCCAGTTAATGGATCTCAGGCTGGGAAGGACCTTTGCTGAGCCTCCTGAAAGAAGCTTCCAGACAAGGCAGATCTACACTGCAGACTTAAACTAGTTCATCCCAAACACAAGACATCCAGTCTGGATTGCAACAGGGGTCACAACCTTTTTAACCAAATGTCAAGATCTGCAATCAGTTAGTTAGTTGTTTATTTACGATCTTAGATCAAACATCAATATACACAGAATATACACAGTAAAAAGAGAAAACAATGATGGAAACAAAGTCTAAAATGTCATCAAATATATAAAATCAGGAATCTTTGACAGTAACCGATTGCTGTGCTCTAGCTTCTCTTAGTTTGGTCAATGTATAACAAAATTTAGCAACCGCCAGGGATATTATTGGGTCCCTGTCTTCTAATAAGCATATAAGAATTGTCTCCACTGAGTGGCTTTGGAGATCTTTCAGATACTGAGATAAAAATAAATCTCTTTCATCAGTATAAAGTGGGCAATGTAACAGTGAATGCGACAATGTTTCGGGAGCAGCTCCGCAAAGGCATAGTCTTTCCTCATAGGGTTTTCTCTCAAATTTCCCTACTAGCATCGCTGAGGGTAAAGCATTCAAGCGAGCTCTTGTAAACGCCCAGCGCAGCTTTGGTGAATAGATTGTGTAGAAATAAGAGGCTGTGACCCAGTCTTTCTTAGTGCTTAGGAATTGTAGCGGCCTTTTTACGGAGGCCCTTTCCTCCTGGAAATTTATGTCCCTAAGCCTTTGTTTAACTAGGGATCTTGCCGTTGACTCGCCCTGTTCTAACAGTTGTGCTGGGCAGAAGCCCATCTTCCGGAGTCTTTCCTCAACCGTTATACACCAACGGGGTTGTGGGGTAGCGGCAAGGAGATGAGGTATAAGTCCTGCCGGGTAAAGATAAGTCTTAATCCAATACAGGATAATGAGCAGCCAGGCCCTGGTCTCCAATTTCCATAGCCCAGTCTCCAGCCGTATTAAGGAATTCGGGACGCATTTTGGTACCCCCAATAGTGATCTCAGAAAGCCCGATTGTACTTTTTCTAAAGCTTGTAAGTCTTTTGGCAGTCTAACCTGAATCCCATATAGCAGCTGAGGTATCACTTTAGCCTGAAAGGCTTTATTAGCTGCCGGAATATAGCCACCACCTTGTGCCCAGAAAAATTTCCTGATTGCCATGGAAGATCGAGTGGCATTCAATTTAGCGGCACTGATGTGCATAGAGGTACCACCATTAAACTGAAACACCACCCCGATCTGCAATCAGCTTATTTAGCTCATCATCTCTTCCCCTACATTGTGGGTTCATACCTCTAGGGTGGGAGCTGTATGGTGACACCTCCTGCTATCTGCCTTACTGGGTAACCCTACAATGGTGCTAAGCAACTTGCTCTTCACTGCAGGATCCTTTAAGGTTACAGAGGATGTCCCTGGCAGTGGAAATCAAACAAGAGTTCAACAAACCCTCCAGTGCTCAAGGGTAGTTCCTCTCTCAGATTTCCCCATGCTGGTAAGCCATGGTCTGGGTAAGCCTTCCTTTACTACTATGATGGCTCAGCCAAATGTAAGCTGCACTTAAGAACAACCCCACTACCTGCATTGTACCTGTTAGATGTGACCCAAATAGATAACACATGCTCACCATAAATCACTACTACCACCAAACCCACTAGTAAACCCACTAGCCACCCAAAGACATAAGTTTGGGTGGGGTATAAATTTAATAAATAGTAGTAGTAGTAGTAGTAGTAGTAGTAGTAGTAGAAGAAGAAGAAGTAGATGGTTGGGGCATCCTTCCCTACAGCCAGTCAGGGAATGAGAAAAATTTTCCTACTGAGCCCCATGAATGGCAACTGTCTAATCCCACATTTCTGGGCATCAATTGCTGCAATTCTGGTTGCTGCTTTACTGCACATACAAGGGGCGGGGGGGGGGCACCAAGACCGTGAACAGCACTCTGCATCCCCATCATTGGCTAGCCTGAACAGACTGATTGGTGTGGCTCCACCCTGCAGCTTTGTGCTATATTTGGAAAGGAGTAGGAGCAAAACCACCATTCCCACACAGCCAGTGTGTGTGAGGAAAATGCTCTCTCCATATAGAACTTTATCTCTGCCAAGAAGCTAGCATCTCTAAGGCCCAGCTAGATGTAACATACAGTCATGTCCATCTCCTTCCTTAAAAAAACCCCAAAAACCAACCTACAAGCAGCAAGTTTGGTAAAGTTCCTTGAAGGCTAGGCCTTTGAACAAAGGAGTGATGGGATGTGGGTAGGGAGAGAGATCTTTAATCTTTCCTCTCCAGCATTTTTCTTCTTAAAATCAGCCCACAAAAAGCTTTTCTCCTTGCAAGGGGAAATATAGGATTATGCACTCCTAAATCTGCATATTGGTTTGCTTCAGCCTCATCCCATCCAGGGTTAGGGAATATAGAGTCCACTGTTTCCTGCTGTGGCAACACATGTTGCTTCCCCACCTCCGACCACACACAAAGAAAACGCCTGTTTTGAAAAATCAAACATACATATCTTTATTGCTCTTACTTTAACAGAAGTGTTCAAAGTTATCACAACCAACATTCATAGCATTTCTTTAGTACCATGAAGAACTAAATTGGCATTAACTAAGCAACACAAAGGCCCGATTCATACGTAACACAGGTACAATGGACCTGCAGTTCCATGCCACCCTCCACTCTCTCGGACATACTGGAGAGCAGTCTCGCTGCAAACAGTGAGACTGCAGAGAGGGAGCTGTCTGTGTGGGCTTCCTTCTTCACAGGAAGAAGGAGAGACTGCACAGCCAATTGAGCCAGAGAAGTTTCTTCCCTCAACTCTGGCTCTGTGGGGCCCAAACAGCAGTGCCAGCGTTTGTGTGTAATGGTGGCACTGCAGAAATGGAGTCTGAGGTGGCAAAACTTCACTCTGAGCAAAGGTTCAGAGTGGAGTATGGTGAGGGAAACCACAGGTCGTTTCCCCCCACAAATTCCATTTCCCTGGGTTCATATGTTCAGGTTTGGAAACCAGAGGTAAAGGGACCTCTGGTTTCCCGTTACGTATGAACCGGGCCAAAATGTCGTACATGTTGTTAGTTAATCCAATACATCAAGAAGTTAATAATGTGGTTGATATGGCTAGCAAACAAAGGTGGTTAGGTTAACCACAAGAAAATGTTCTTGAAATGCTGGCAGAGATTACTATACTTCTGACCACTCCCTCCCCTGCCCCCATTGTCTTGACATCATGAGGCAGGGAGCCTCATGCTTAGCCCAGGATGGACATACGTAAATCACTAAAAGAAAAAGACTGATTAAATGTGATCGTTTGATGGGAAACATGATAGTTTTCCATTTTGAAATTAATATATTACTTGAATAGGGTTGAATGCTTCCGAGTTTTTGTAACAATGAAAAAAATGGGTTGCAGTTAAATAAAGCCTGTGTACAACCAAGGAACATCGTCCAAAACCATTGGTCATGCAGCATACAGCCACCACAGAATTGTGTTTGCCTAGAGAGAGGTTGCTATTTGGCTCTTTTTCTGCTCATATGCAAGGATACAAAGGGTCAAAACAAACACTACTTCAAATGAGTCTGCTGCCACAACATGTCTCTGTTTTATTTTGTAAATAACATAAACGGTTGTGTGTGAACTGACCTGGAATGGTAGTGAAGGGTAAGAGAGCTTTAACATTCTGCCTCCATTCTGGTTCTGATCTGGATTGTGTGACCCTGCATCCTGTTTTTACCTTAGAAGAAAATCTTCAGTTGGTACCACATTTCCTGCTGCTCCGTTTCATACCCTCTACCTTATGAAAGGCAGGGAGATGGCCAAGAAGGAAAAGGAATAGTAGTGGCAGCAGTTATTGCTGCTGCCAATATGTCAAGGAAGGGCAGAGCATAGGCCCAGTGAGATAGTCAGCAGAGGCCTCCCTCAATCCACCACCTGAGGCAGCCACCTCACCTCTCCTCACTTCATTTGTGGACCAGCCCTGGTCTTGTCCATGTCAACACAAAGTGTCCACATACCCCTGTTGGAAGAAAGCTACATACTTTGTAAAGTTCAAACAGAGGTGCACCTAGGTAATTTTGGAGCCTGGACCTAGAGGCCTTTGGAGACATCCCCCCCCCGCTAATTAAGCATCATCATGCTCGGCTGGGCAACCACAGCATCCGGGATAGACTAAAGAGGAACTGGGGTCCCTCAGGGGCTGTGGAGGCCCTGGACTTTGGCCCGGAAGTCCAGGGGTAAGAGCAGCTCTGAGTTCAAATAAACAACCCAGTTTGACTGTCCTATTGTCCTGCATGGTTTACTTAGACTTCCCTGCCATGGACACTTTTGATGTAAAGCTGGGGGATTACCACCGAACAAAATGACTTACTTCTGAATAAACACAGAAAGCACCAGAACGTTCCTGAAGCAAAGGCTGGAAGTTACTGGGAAAATAATGTTTCCCCATGGAATGGAAAGTAAATGTAAACAGTGCTGGCCCAAGACATTTTGTTGCCTGAAGCAGAATGTCAAATGGTATTTCCTTCCCACCCCTTTCCTTTCCAATCCCACCCATTTCACTTTCTTTTTATTAAAACCACTAGCCTCCTATTCTTTCAAATCTTTTTGCCTTTCCCTTTCTAGTAAATCTTCTCTTCTTCTTTCTAAGGCTGCAATCTTATGCACATTTACCTTGAAATATGTTCCATTGAACTCATCGGGACTAACTTTTGAATAGGCAGGCATGGCCCATCTCTCATCCACCCCATCCATCTCTCTATACACACATATTTTTCATCTAGACACTAGTCTTCCCTTGCCACTCCACCCCAGCCCAGCCCACTCACATGGTTTTGGTTCCTGGTATGAGAAGGTTGGGTTTGGCTGGTTCCTTCAACAAAGGACAAAGCAGATGTTTCATTGCTCCCGTATGGGGCAGGTTGTTAGTAGGTGTTGGGCAAGGGCCCTAAAATGTGGTGTGGGTGTGGAAGTGTGCTGTGCCCACCACCGGCGGCCTGCCCCAAAATCGGTGGAGGTAGTGGGCAGACAAAAACAGTAGCTGACAGACAAAGCAAGGATGAACTTCCCAGCTAACTGCACCGATGCAGTAGAGAAGCAGCAATTTAGTCACCCTCCCTTTGCCACTTGAAAATATGTCTTTGAGGGCTACACAACCTTGGGGACATATTTTTGGGTGGCACAGTGGGCTTCCTGGGGGAAATCACCACTTCCCTGCTGCACCAATGCAGTTAGTTGGGAAGTTCTGTTAGGCTGCTCTCTCACTGCACAGGTGCACCCTTGCTCTATGTGTCAACCACAATTCCTGCTCCTATTTCTGGTGCCACCATTCCCAGGCAGCTGCCTTAAGAAGCAGATGGGCAAATGTGGGGAGGGGGATGCACTGACCTGCCATGATTACTGCCTCCCCTCCTCCTGAGCCTTTTCAGGCCCCATTGGTTTCGGTGGAAGAGACTGAAGCAGGTGCTTAATGTTCCTGTGAGCATTAAAAGGGCTTATACGTTCTTAGCTTTGGCTGGGTTGGCATATTGAAGTTTCTTTTTTATTCAGTGCCATCAGTTGACTTGGCATTTTACCGAGTTTCAAAAGCAAAAAATGTCCCTACTCCCAAGAAGCTTGCAATCTAAACTGTGATAGTCTGGAAGGCAAGTGGGCAGGAGGGGAAATTTTATATCAAAGTTGTCTGTGCGCGCTCTCTCTCTCTCTCTCTCTCTCTCTCTCTCTCTCTCTCTCTCTCTCTCTCTCTCTCTCTCTCTCATATAACCTTTTTTATCCATACCACAGATTAACATTGTTTTGCTAATACAGGGAAATCACTAATATAATTACTTTTCATGTACTATTATCATCAATAAAAATAATATACTTTCAGACTAATGCAATTAGAGCAAACTTCATGAATAAGAAATCTGGTAATGTAATGAACAGAGCTTCTGGGAAACGTTGCTATTGCTTTATGTCCTTCATAGCTTTGCTGTGTGTTTCAAGAACTACTTTAATTTCTCTCTTGGGTCACAAGCAGAATGCCAGGGTGGTCAAACCACTGCCTGCAATTGTGCATTGTCTTGCCATGTCAGAGCATTGGGTCCATTTTCGAGAACAGCTCTATAACTGATTTTTAAAACTGTATGGTTCTGGAGCTCAGCGTTAACCTTCAGCACATAAAATAATGAAGCTTAGCAAATAGACACTGAAAATGTGCTTATTTGCTAATTCAAAGACTATCCTTGGATGAGAAGTACAGTGGCCAGCCTGATGCACAGTGGTAGAGCACCGCTGCACACAATGTCAGAGCTGCTGTAGACTTATAATAGGGATGTGCAAGAACTGGCGTTCGTCTGCTTTGGCGGCGCGTGGGTTACCTTTAAGGAGCAGAGAGGATGCCCATCCTCCCACTGTGTTTCCCCTGCTGGCACTGTCGCCAAAACCGGTGCCGTGGGGCTGCTGCATACCTCTGTGAAGCCCTGTTCAGTGTCATACTGGAAGTGGCTGATGTGCGTGCAGCACCGGCAGGGGACAGCGCCCTCCGGCGAACCGGCCGCCTGCCGGACCTCTGAACTAGTTTGGCGGTCCGTAAAAAGACTGCTGAACCAGTTCGTCCACATCCCTAACTTGTAAGTCAGCCTTGTGCTGTTCAGAACAAGAGATTGCACAGATCTTCACAGTTTTTTGGAGGATGTTGGGAAGAACTATGGTAGCGCTGCTTGCACAACCGCTCACAGAGGTACACCTAGGTAATTTTGGAGCCTGGCCCTAAAGGCCTTTGAAGGCCTCCCCCCCCCCTTAAAAGTTAAGCAGCATTCCCTTACACACACACACACCATGGCACACACAATGTTTTTAACATGTGGGTTCATGAGGGCATAAACAGCAACTAAACTTATAAGATATTCCCACCCCACGTTTTCCTTTCCCCATTCCTCCTTCTGTCTCTAAAGCAGAGGTCATGCCCGGCTGCCCCATGCAGGTCACAGTCATGCTCAGCCAGTGCAGTGTGGGCCAGTGGTGCAGCGTGGCGACCACACCACCTAGGACAGACTAAAGAGGATTGTGGGTCTGCAGAGGATGTGGAGCCCTAGATTTCTGCCTGGAAGTCTAGGGGTAAGGGCGCCTTTGACCACTCATTATGAACAGTGCTGGAGCTTCCTTAGAGGTCCACAGCAGCCCTAACATGGTGCACAGTGACACTGTACTGCCACACACCATGATGACCATTTTCTTGTATCTGTGCAGTTCAGCTAATTGAGGCGGGAGGTTGGTTCAAGCCCACTAAATATGTAACTGAGGGCCAAACTAGATGAGTAAGACATCCATGTATATTAAAAGTGACAGCGGTGGGGTCTACTCTTTTCAAAAACGTGCACACAGAGGAAGGGAGCAGGACCTAATCTCTTTCCCATCTTACCTCACTGCACTTGTTGGCCAAAATCCTGAGTAAGGACGTTATGCTAGAACAAGGCTAATGTGCTAGCCAGTTGCACTAATTCTGGAGCTTGCATTCCAGACTAGTGTTTGTGCATGCACAACAGGTAAAGGTAAAGGTAGAGTTGCAGTCGAGTCAGTGTCCAGAGAGTGACACTCTCTGGTGACCAGAGAGCCCTGTGGTTGTCTTTGGTAGAATACAGAAGGGGTTTACCCTTGCCATCTCCCATGCAGTATGAGATGCTGCCTTTCAGCATCTTCCTATATCGCTGCTGCCCGATATAGGTGTTTCCCATAGTCTGGGAAACATACCAGCGGGGATTTGGACCAGCAACCTCTGGCTTGCTAGTCAAGTCATTTCCCTGCTGTGCCATTAGGTGGCTCGCATCCATAACAGGTGACTAACCTCAAATGTTTTGCAGGGAACTTTGGCACAACAGCCAACGTCCCTATGATTTAGCACACGGCTATATGGTCTTCTTGCATGAGTGCAGCTTTGCTTATCACCCGAGCACACTGCTAGGATGTCAGTCATTATCTGTAAGGATTTTGCTTCCTGCTGCCCACCAGTTTTCTAGTATCAGAGCCAAGCTGGGAGAAGCAGCTCCTCTTAAAACCACAGAGTGAAGCAAAGTGGGCGTTTAGACCCTCTCCCCCATGTTGTCCTTTTTGTTTACAGATCAGACCACCCCCCCACTCTGTTTTATTTGTGAATGGGACAAACACGTGTTTACCATACACACTGTTTCCCTTAATATCTTATTTGGCTCTGAGGCAGTGTGTTAGCCACCAAAGACAGCTGCTCTGATGTCTGGTCCTATGCAACCTGTATAATGAGTAAAGCTCTGATCCCTTGAGGTGTTGCCAGTCACATTTATTGCTTCTGAGACCAGTGCTATCAATTCAACAACTGGCTGCTGATGCAGTCATGGAAAAGAACCACATGATCAATGAGATCAGAACTTCGTATTTCACTGAGGCATCGTGAGAATGAAGCACAGGGATCTGTTTGTTTATTTATTTATCATGTTTCTATACCGCCTGATATAGATGGTAGGCGGTATAGAAATAGGCAGTATAGAAATATTTCTAGGTGATATAGAAATATTTGTTTCAGTGGCTCTGACAAACAATGGAACGGTTTGTTTCTGCCCTTGGCCCCAAATGAATTGGAGCCTGGAACAGAAAGATTGTCTTGATGTCCTCTGAGAGCTGCTTACCATCTTATGCTTTTGGTGAGCACACTCTAAAAATATGAGGTCTGTCAGGAAGAAACAGCATGTTCTGAAAAAATGTCTATGCTGGCTGAAAAGACCTGTATGTATATCAGAGAGGAAGGTTTTGCTGTGGTCTCAGTCTGTAAAGAGACATCTTTAAACATACAGATTTGTCGCCTGGAATGTCTGGAGCATGCTGCAGCCGTCATGAGAATATGGAGCGAACCTAAATGCAGGGGACAAGACTCGTCAGTATTTTATACTTTTCAGGATTTAAGAATTATTTTCCAACTATGCCAATACAAGCCTGTTAGTTTACAGGCATAAACTAACTTGGTAGGGAGAAGAAATGTGTGGATCAGATAAAGGTGTGATTTCCAAAGTCCTTTCAGTGTGATGAAACCACTGTGGCAAAGTGGCAATTCTTTCACTATGTGCATGTGCATGATGAGAAATCAAAGTGCTTTCCCCCATGTGTTTAAGTTAAGAATTGTTTACATCCAGGGCATGATTTTCTATCACCATTTCCCATCGTGATTTTTCAAATGCAAAGCTAGCTCCAGTCTGAGGACAAATTGTAGGCATCACTGGGGGATGCTTTGCTGTGGTTTCAAAGGCCATTGCACTTATTAATTGCATAATTCAAATTAGACTGTATCTAGCACTTCATATAAACAGTGCATGCAGAGCAAACCTTGTAAATACTGTCATTAGAATAACTTTTGAGAATCATTCCCCTGTCAAATAATTTAAAATCTGAAAGTTGTGGAAAATAACATGCAATATATTCTTTTTGCCATATATATTTGGATGAAAACCTGTCAAAACAGGTATGCTCAAAAACAAACTGTCATAGGTGCAAGGTTAACTGAAAGTACATTTTTACATCTTGTTTGCATTTTAGCTGTATATGTATGCAAATATGCAATTTATATTTACTTCACTACGTAATTTCCATTTCTGTGTCAGATAATCCTGTATTTATTTCTTTTTAAAGATATTTTAGGACATTTATATTCCAAGTATTTCCTACCAAAGACAAACCCTACACATCAATCAGTTTTATACCTAGGTACAGCTAATAATTGAGGAACACCTTGCAAGCATGGTGCATATTCCATTTGATATATTCCGTACTGTATCCATTTTGTTTCAAATGTGGAGCCTTGAAAAGTAAGTGTTTGTATGCTGGGATGCTGCTTTCTGATAAAGATATATGGCATGAGAAAAACAACTGTGGAATTATGAAATCTACTGTTTTCATTAATTTCCTATTTTCCTCCCAAAATCAAACTAGCAGAACTGGAATCTAAAAAACAAAACAAAACACCCAACAACAACAAAAACCGAGACTCAGCAGAGTTACCATCGTCCTGAACGTGTGACCTCTTTTCCTATTTCTCCTTGGAACGTGTAAGAGTTCTAAAGCTTCAATAAAAGGAATTGTATCACTTCACATTTCTCGTAGCAATGAAGTCCTACATTCATCAAGCACTTTCTTTACACTATAGCTCCACCACACTGCAGTTGATTGGAAAACTTTCATAGTGGGCACAAAACAAGAGGCATATTGAGCCTTCAGTATCACTGACTGAGGGTCTCAGTGCCAAGTTCTGGTATATGCAAATATACACAATGCAATTATTTAGCTGTGCTCCTCAAAACATCTCTGTGATGATAGACTCATCTTGTGTTGATGAATAGTATATGTTATTTTTTTAGTTACTCCTATTTATACATATTTTTAACTGTAGAAGAATTTTAAATACTTCTGAAATTTTCTCCATCTTTGCATTGTACCAAGACCCCAGCCCAAAAAGACACGGACACAGAATATGTTTGGGTAAAGGGCCACGACTTTATTTTAACCAATGCAAGGCATAGCGGACTGACAGCAGAGTGGGTGATTAATCACCCTAAATTAACAGTGCGGGTCTACCAAGGCCGGGTTAGGATTCCATCCTCCTTCCCCAAACCTTTAAGGGTGACACACCTTGGCTCAGGCAAGAAGCAGGTACAACCTACCCCCCACCTTCAAGGCCAACCCCCTCTTCTGAGGGGGCCTGAATACTTCTAGGTCTTCACCCGTCCTGGACCGAGCAGCCCAAGGGCCGGTGAATTCCTGAAGCTGGTGTCATGGAGAATCAATCTCCCTGGGCCGCACAAACCACAAGGGAGTGATTGACCAATTGACCTATTAAATATTCAAAGGTGCTCACCAAAGTTCAATTCCTGAAATTACCCCCCAACCTGCACTGTTTCTGCCAAGCCATGACCTGCCTAACTAAACTATACACCTGGGAACAGAACAGAGTAGGCAAACCCCCCCCCCCCAAAAAAAAACCAGTGGCCAATGCGTTGGGGGTAAAAAATTCCTACTCGGCCCCCAAGGGGCAACCAGTCACTAAACCCGCTCTACACCAGGGAGTGGGAGGGTGGGGAAAGCTGGGCCAACACTGAGAGTTTGGGGCGGGCACCGCAAGAGAGCGGCGCAAGCCCCGCCCCCTCTCGGCCCAACCAATGAGGCTGCTTTTTGGCCTCGTGCAGGGTGGCTGGTACAAATCGCCCTCCCCTCTGCACGAGGCCAAGGGGAGGGGCATTGTTTCAAGATTTAACATTTAGGCTGCCCAATAAAAAGTATTTTTTAGAAAAGAAAAAACTCTACCTCTGTAAGTGCTTTTAGGAACCCTGAACTGGTTGTTTTTTGGTGCCAAACTCAGTCATAATGTAGCATGTGTGCCTTCTCATTATAATGTCAAAGATTCTAAAGATTAATAACCATCACTATTTAAATGTTAGCATTGGCACTGATTTAACAACAGCTATTTGTTACAACTTGCTAGGTATAGTTATCTGGTGGAATTCTGTACAGAGATAAAATAGGTCAGTTTCAGAGCTTAGATCTCCCTGTTGAGCATCACAGGCTCTCAGTTGCCCAGCTCTCTTAATGACTGCTGCTGATTTAATGCATAAATTATGATGTCTAAAAAAGGATGCTTTACAATGTGGGGCAAGGATGCCATATGCACCTTGGTGGACCCAGCTACCTACGCCTTCTAGGGATGCTGGCTGGAAGGACATATGAATCGATTCAGGTAGTGATTTCAGCTCGGGTGGCTCCAATGGAGAGGGGAACAACAAGGTGGTCTGCTGGTGTTATTGTTGCAATGGAGTCCCCAGTGTGATAGAAAGAGGGAACACAACGCTTGCTTGTGGAGTCCGAAGTATAAAGCATTGATGGAGTCCCAAGTGTAAATGGAGTCCACAAGGGAGCACACTGGGTCATGGAGTTAGCGATACTTATATCCCAAAACATGCCTTGAGGGCACTTTCCTTTTGTCATACTTTGCTGAATAAGGTAGCCCTTACAGACTTCATGGAATGCATTGCGCCTGATTGTCCTTCCTGGGTGGGAAGGTGTATGAATCACCTATTGTATTCAAGGCTGATTGTGAGGACAATTGGAGTGTGGAGGTGCATCCAAGAGTATCCTGTTCTGGGAAGGGCTTCCCAATAGTTCTATCAAAAGTTTTGATGGGTACCTCTTCAAAGTTATGTCACTAATTCATCCCTATTGTAATGGAGTCTGCTGTTGCACTTGTCTTATCTGCCTCCCCTCCCTGGCCTAACTGCTTTGTTAGCATCAGGTGTTATCTTGCTTGAGAGAGGATGAGGGGAGTTTAGATTTCATTCCAAGGCCGAAATGATCTTGAATGCCAGATACTTGCAGTAGTTAGTTCTGGAGTTTGCTTAGCTGGGGTCCCCTCACAAAAAGAGAGAGTGTGAATCGAATCCCCCTTTCCTATTCATGTTGCTGGTAGCCACATCTGGGGGCAATCAGTCCACTACCAACTAAGCAATTTGTTCCCATGTATAGACTGGGAGCTTACTTTGCTTACTTTGAGCACAGCAAAGGTGGAATCTCCAAGCCTGAAGATGCAGTTGCAAACAGGGAGGCTTCTGGGGGTGTGCAGAATAAGCTCAGCTGGTAACAACAGTAAGAGGCACTTTCAGCCCACAAAACTTCAAGGAATATTACACAGGGCATTTGAGCTCACTCCAGTCTGGCCCAGAAGTGTGCTTTATAAAACTGCACTGAGTCAAATCATTGGACCATCTAGCCCAGTACTGACTGTTCCAGTTGATAAAGCAGAAGTCTTTCTAGTTCCCCATCCTATACCTCTTCCACTGGATATGCCAGGAACTGACCCTGAAGCCTTCTGAGTTTGAAGCTCTATCCCAAGCCCCTCCATTGCACAGGGATAGAGCAGTAACTAAAGGCTGCATTATGATGGAAGGTTACCCAAGATTAATGTAGCTCAGTAGTAGCGCCTTTGCTTTGCATGCAGGTGGTTCCAGGTTCAATCCCTGGTGTCTCCAGGTAGGGCTAGGGGAGACTCCTGCCTGAAACCTTGGAGAACTTGCTGCCATTCAGTGTAGGCACTACCGAGCTAGAGGAACCAAGTGTCTGGCTTGGTGTAAGGCAGCATCCTATGAAATAAATGCGAGGTCCCTAAATGTTTTTTGGGGACCTGGTCTTCCTGAGACACTCTATGGATGTGAAAGCTGGACTTTGAAGAAGCAAGATACAAAAAGTATTGACGCTTTTGAACTTTGGTGCTGGAGAAGATTTTTGAGGATACCATGGACAGCCAGGAAAACAAACAAACGGGTCATAGAACAAATCAGTCCAGAATTTTCACTCAAGGCACAAATGACCAGGCTCAAACTATCATATTTTGGACACATTATGCGAAGATTCTCCCTTGAGAAGTCAATAATGCTGGAGAAAGTTGAAGGAAAGAGAAGAAGAGGCAGGGCCGGATTAAGCTAGTGTGGGGCCTGTAGCATATGTTATAAAGGGGCCCTAAATTTTAAAAATGCACATAAATATTAAAACATAAATTATTTACTTGCAAAGTAAAATAATTCAATTTTTTTAATTTGCTGTAATAGTCGGTTTTCTTATTTAAAGCCCACTCCTTGGCTTTTTCATGAGAACCAACCCACCCTAAAACAATTGACTTGAAGTAATGCCTATTTATTTCGCTCCAACCTTTCCCAAATTAATGTTTTGGAGACAATAACCTTACTGACTCCAGCCTGGAATCCCCTCCAGCCTATTGGTGTCAAGATGGTCATTTCCCCCTCACAAGATAGTATAAGAGTTAGAACCTCTCTCTTCACCTTGTGGTTTTCTGCAAACCTCCATTAATCTCCTTGTTACCCCAAACCCATGTTTGTCCTTATAGAGACATTTTATAGAGAATCTGGACCAGGGAAGGAACAGCCTGAGAGGATACCTATTGCTAGCATCCCATGACAGTACAAAACTCCTTCCCCCACCCCAGTCTTAGCCGGCCTGCAGAGGCCCCATCGTTTATATGCAGCTTGAGTATGGTGAGCAGCGCTGCTAGAGTTCCTACGAGCTGCTGCTACTGTCCATACAAGACGGAGCTGGGAAACTCCAAGGGGGCCAGGAAAGGAAGGAGGGAAGTCATGCAGCACCTCCTTAGGGCTAGGCGTGTTTGCTTGCTGCACAAGAATATGACCCCAAGACAGCAAAAGTCAGGCTCTGAGCGCCAAGTAGGGCACGGAATTTCCTTCCCAGAGGTGTTTGGCTGACAAAGCCATCAAGCTGCTAAAAAGAGAAGGGGGTGAGATGCAAGCCAGGATTTCACTGCAGAGGGAGGCTGGGCGGCATATGTGCAAAAAGTGCATACAAGTGGCAACCTGCTCCATGTTTGCTGCCAAGCAGAACTTCCCATCTCGCACCACTCAGCCACGCTCACATTACAGGGCAGACTGAAAAAGCAGACTCGGTGCATCTAGCAAAACACCCAGTTCTCCCGGCTGTGCTCCATGCCACTGTCAGGCAGACAAACGCCTTGCTCTTGGCCATTTGATCCGCTGCCGCCCCCTTCCCCGCCTTCCTTTCTTTCTTAGTTCCTTCAAAAAGGAAAACGTTGCATCAATGGCAACAGACTTTTGGCAGCAGCAGGCAGCGAGGATGGAGAGAAGCGGCACCAACCAAGTAGAGAGCAGAAAGAAGAAGGGGCAGTTCAAGCTGGGCATGCGGGGCCCTCAGAAATGCGGGGCCCATAGCAAATGCTGCATTTGCTACTACGTTAATCCAGCTCTGAGAAGAGGATGACCAGCAGCAAGGTGGATGGACGCAATTATGACAGCAATGAATGTGCCACTGAGAGAACTTAAAGGCCAAGTTGAATAATAATAATAATAATAATAATAATAATAATAATAATAATAATAAAAATAATAAATACTTCGATTTCTATACCGCCCTTCCAAAAATGGCTCAGGGCAGTTTACACAGAGAAATAATAAATAAATAAAATGGATCCCTGTCCCCAAAGGGCTCACAATCTAAAAGAAACATAAGATAGACACCAGCAACAGTCACTGGAGGTACTGTGCTGGGGGTGGACAGGGCCAGTTACTCTCCCCCTGCTAAATAAAGAGAATCACCATGTTCAAAGGTGCCTCTTTGCCAAGTTCGCAGGGGGTTAGTTGAAGACAGATCATCCTGGAGAGAATCTTTCTACAGTATGTGGTCACTAAGAGTCAACACTGACTTGACAGCACTTCATCAATCAATCAAAAAGCCTTTTCAGCTGTTCACACACAACTAAGATCTCTTGTCAGGTTAGCTAAGAGTTACAGCACTGTAAACTCAGTAAAGGTATGCCTAGGCAGCAAGTTCATCAAAGCATATGTAAACCATATGCAGCTAGTTTGTACTGCTTTCAAGTGTCCCACATTCTACAAACTCTGCCTACAGTGCATAAGCAGAATCCAGATTTATAGTAAGAACATATTTTTGCATGTACCTTGAATGGATCCATTCTGAAACTTTTGAAATTCCATGAATGAATGAATGAATGAGGTTATGCACACAACTGCTGGGTAGGCGGGAAGTCTGTGCTGAATTTGCTACCCCCGCAGATGATCCACCAGTGCTGGTAGGATGCACGGATCACATTCCCTCGCGATCCATGCTGCTTGGAGCAGCATGGGTCTCTGGAGGCCAGGACAATGCGTCTCAGCCTCCAGATATCCCACGTGACGAGCCTGCACTTGGGCCCTTAACCCTGGCTAAAACGCCAGGGTTAAAAGTAGGGTTAGATGGGCAGGCAGCACCAGGATCTGTGTGGATCTTGGTGCTGCACACAAGCAGCCTCACCCAGGCTGGGCTGCCGTAGCCTGGGTTAAGCTGCTTGTGTGAATAGCCTTCAGTCATTAAGAGGGAGGGAACTTCATAATTAACAGCCAAAAGCTGTGCTGATGCAGCAGTTCCTATGGTTAAGTGCAAGGATTCCAGCACTGGTGCTGGAGCAGCAGCAATCCTTGGCACTGGTGAGGTAGTGTTTGCCTTTCATCTCTGCACATGGTAAAATAAGGCCCAATGCATACATGTAAAGCAACTGCTTAGGTCCACACTGAATAATGTCTGTCAATGGCTACTCGCTGTTGACTGGCTACTCACAGTGCTGTTGATTTTCAACACATAGTCACAAACGGCAAACATGAGGTCACGTGCTTGCAATGTGGAAATTACAACAGGATCTATGTGGTTGCATGTGGATGCGGGGGTGTGGCTAGCTGGCCCCCTGCATCTGATGTCAGACGCGGGGAGCGGGGCCAGGGGGCTATTGTGGCGGCCGAACACAGGCCACCGCCAGCCTCCCTCCATGCCTTTATGAAAGAGTTAAGCATATTTTTGAAGCAGAGCATCAAAATACCCATTATTAAATAGTGGAAATGAAATGTGAGGGAACAGTGCATGGAGAAAAGGTTAAGCCCTCTGTTGCTGTCTGTCTAGCAGCCCTTTATGTTCTGTTGATTAGAAGTTTGTCCTTGTGGGGATCATGTAAAGCGTATGGGGGCGGAGTCAGAAAGCAAAGGGAGGGAAAGAAGAAAATTGAGTTGTTTCTTGAATAAAGTTTTAGTTAAACAAACATAAGATTGCTTTGTGTTTACAAGGGAAGCTATAAAACACTCTCCTTGCTCAGCACTGTGGGCCTCTTCCAAATTGGAGCCTTCCTGCAGCTGCTTTAAAGCAAAAAGAAAAAAAAGAAAAAAGAAAAGAAAGACATCAGGAGAGCTGAACACAAATCTCCTGCATCACATCTAGTTTGTTTTTTGCCATTCAAAGTGATGTATGAAAGGAATCACCCGTGTAACTTGTGCATCACATTAGGGGAGGCTCCTCTGTCAGGTGAGGTGAAGTGCCAGCCTTGGGTGGCATCCATGTGATGGGACAAAAAGGGTGGGCATTCCGCCTTACCCCACTGCCTGCGGATTGCCTCATCTGCCTGCTGCTCCCCAGCTCCGGGTTGCCCATGCCTTCTGTCCTGGCCCACCCAGCTCTCTGACAAGAGTGGGGCCATCCACACCTCTCTCGTGCACACTGCCCTTCCCCATCTTACAGCTACCTTCTGGGCAGCTGGGCTTTTAAACTGCAGATCTGCAGGAAGAAAGCAGCTGCTGATCTGCCCTTCAAAACCCTAGGGCAGCCAGGACGTGGGGAAGAAGGGCACACACAGGTGAAGGTACCTCGACACTTGTTTGGGAATCAGGAGGCTGGGTCAGCCCAGCCTCCCTCACATGTGCAGTGTTCCCCATCCTAAAGTGTAGATCAGCAACGTGAGGCTAGAAGTTCCTTTCTTGGCACTGATCTGCAGTGAGATGGGGAAAGCAACATGCAAGGGAGACAGGACTAGCTTCACCCCTGACGCTGGCATGGGCACTCGGGGGCTGGGCTAGCCCCACCTCCCCCTCATGTGCCAGCCTTCCTCAACTCCCAGCTTCCCTAAGGCTCATCAGATCAGGAGCATGAGGCTAGAAGCTCCTTTCTTACCTACAACCTGCAGTTTAAAGCCCAGAAGGAAGCAGTTGGTAAATGAGAAAGGAAGGTGTGCACATTAGGGGGTTGGGCCACCAGGTTTCCCTGTAACAGGGATTCCCAGATGTTGACTACAGCTCCCATCATCCCCAGCTGCAATGGCTGGAGATGATGGGAGCTGTAGACAACAACATCGAGGAATCTCTGCTACAGGGAACACCAGTGGCCAGTGATGTCTTGAACCCCCGCTCAGGCTGCGGCTACATCACACAGTTGGGAAGAAGAAGGATTTCCACCTTCCATGTTACTCAGAACCACAAAAAGCAGAAGAAAAAACTAGTTATTCGTTGATCTGCTGAGTCTCAGGCAATATCCAGCAGCTTTCAGGGATTCTAGAAAGAAAGTGAGAACACTGCTGTTAAATAATAAACAGGGCAATGAAAATGTGGGCCTCGTCCAACAGAAATCAGTCGTGACTTTCCAGATCATGCAATCACTTCCTTATGAACGGAATATGCAGCTTATTCTGGGAGACAACTAATTCAGAAGACTGTTTAGATTACTTGGAGTTGGAAGGCCCAATGAAATATTTAAGACCCTCAGAGCATACAAGGGAACTGAAAGCAGCTAGAGGAAGAAACATTAGAGAAATGACTTTAAACATGCTTCTGATCTCAACTAAGGTAATCACAATCTGGTGCTCTTAAAGGTCACCTCACAATCAGATATATATGCACAAGGATATATGGACTGTTTTGAGGAGTTGTATGATTCTGCACAGAAATAAGCAATTTCCAGATAAATCTAAATAATTTATTATTATATGTCATATAAAGACATATAATAGTATATCTGTGTTTCCTTTGGTTTTCTCTACTAAATTGGTTTTTGCCATTTTAAATAACAGGAGTTGCTTTTTCTCTGGTTGTGGCTCAGATGATGGGACAGGGCCACACAGTGTAGGGATATGTGAACAGGTTCAGAAATGAACCTGTTTGACATTGAACCAGTTCGGTTTGATGGCTCGAAATGGGACTGACACACCCCGCCCCCGATATTAAACCAGTTTGGTTTAATATCGAGCCAACCCCCTCCTCCCCCACTGGAGGTTTCGAGGTACAGAAAACCGAACATGCCCGGTCCAGTTCAAGTCCAATCCGGACTCGAACTGAACTGGGCAACCCAGTTTTGTGCACACCCCTAACACAGTGGTTTGAACTTTGCACTAGAACCAAAGAGACCCGGGTTCAAGTACCTGTTCAGTCATGAAACTCACTCTGGGCTCCTTGGGGGAAGAGCAGGACATAAATGTAAAAATAAATACATAAATAAAATATCAAGATTCTGACACAGTGACCAAAATTGTATTGAAACAAAACAAGGCCACATCTTCCAGTAGTTCTTCTCACAGCTTTTCAACAGCATGACGAGCCCAAGCAGATGTTAATACAGCTAGGGTGGAGGTGACACAATCTTGCTACAATGCAGTGTCTGCACACCAGGGTTGGAACAAAGAAGTGCAGTATATCACATATTTTGGATTTACAGAAGTGGATTTGACAAGCTTTCCCTCCGACCTCTCAGCAGCAAGGCTACATGAAACTGAGAAACCTTATTTTTGGAACTGCAAAGGGACTCACTATAGTTTCAACTCCAGGAACTCCATAGAGAGAAGACATTTTAGAACTTTAATAGTGGAAGGGCAGCCAGGTAATAGAGAGAGGCCAGTTTACATATCCTCCCCCTGCACATCAGAAGCCACCTGATAGTCCTGCACTACCACTGTGATGGAAGCTCCAAAACTCATGATAAGCTTTCAAAAAACAGGATAAAAACTGGGAACACACAGAGGCGATTCTCACAATGGGAGAAAACCAGGCTAAAGGATCCCAGGCTGATTTTCTCTCATTGTGAGAACCACCAGGCTTGAGGATGAGGCCAGTGGTTCTCTGGTGGCTAGCCCGCCAAAGAAGCCCTCCCCTTAAATGGGGTTAGCAGACCGAGCACTCTGCTAACCCCATTTTCCTGATTGTGGATCGCCACGGCGTGGCTTCGCCTGCACACTCTCTCAGGGCATCTTGGGACTTCTGGGGGCTGAGTGGTCCCTGATCCCTGCAGCCCCTACTGGCTCTATGACAGAGCCAGAAATTGTGTGAGCGGCTGATCGTGTGTAGAGCCTCACAGTCTTCCATGATAATGGAGCCCGTCCTTGCAGCCCTGCAGCCATTTACAGCCAGAGTGAGTGAGGAGCTTCTTCCCTCAAACTCCAGTTGCAGAACAGGCAGACAGAGGTGCCATGTTTAGATGTAACACTGACACTGCTAAACCAGAGAGGTGAACCTCACTGCAAACTGAAGGTACCAACTGGAGTCTGGGAAGGGAAACCATGGGTCCATTTTTTTGTCTTAACTGTAGCTGCCCACATTCGGATGTACACAAATTGAAAATGGAGGCCCCTCCTTCACCTCCAATTTTGTGTTATGTGTGAATGTGGTCAATATTAGTTTCTGAGACTCATGAATAATAATTATGTAAGTATAGTCATGATAATCTGCTATCGTAAAAAACCCAAACAGAATTTATATTATTTTAAAATTTAAAGCATTTATTGTGGCATGAACTCTATAGACAGAAGTCTATTTCATCTGATAGAAGTTCAGCATGAACTTTTGCTGCCTCCAGAAGTTCATGCCTCAATACATTTGTAATCTTTAAGATGCCAAAGGACTTTTCATTGTGTTCATCTACAACATGTACAGTACTAGTAATATCTTACCCTCCTAACATATGATCTCTCTATTTTTTTTTTTTAAAAAGCAGAATTTCTTGGAAATGCTTTCAAATTTAATGACTTGCATTTCTAAATGTACTGCTTCTGGCTTGACTTCATAATTCACATGGGAGGAATCTAACATCCGCAAAATCAAGCAAAATCAAGCAAAATCAAGTTTTTGTTTCATTTTTAGTGTTCAAAGTGGAAGTGACTTCCCTTGGTGATGCCACCATCCTGATGGAGTGCTCTTAGAGGAAGGCTGTGTATATATCTTTCCCCAGAGAGAAGGAAGAAGCCATATTGATAGGTGCCCTCTTCACACCCTTCCATCTTAATTGGTTTGGGATGGCAGCAGCAGGAAGTGAGGCCATTGATTGAACAAGTGAAGAAGGAACGGTTACAGACATCTGCTTCATATAGTATATCACTGCCCAAACTTTATAAAACAAAGTTGTAAACTGTGTGAAGTGTTTCTTTCTATAAGTAAGAAATAGGAAGTACTTTGATCTAAAAATGGGATGCCACTTCTTTCGTGCTCTGATTTGTGTCTTGCTTCAGCACGAACACATTTTACTTTGCTCATTTGGACACAGCCAGGAGAATCTGCTAAAACATCTTATATCTGTCTGTGGCGTTTCTTTGTCTGCTCTGCCAATCAGAGCAAAACCGGTTCTGATAGAAAGGAGCTCTGAAGAACAGATCAGACATGTCTTTCCTTCTTTGGGTTTTTTCTTCTTCACACTAGCTTTTTTTTCCTTCCCTCCTTTGGTTTATAATGAGTTGAAAACTCACCCAAGACTCAGAGGTCATTTGGACTCTGCCAAGACAGAGGATAAATTGTGGCACCTGGCAAGCAGAACAAACATAGCATTTGATAGGCAGCAATCTACAGTTTTTATAATTGGTCCCTTTACCATTTCCCAGGAAGGCTAAATCCTATTAGTCTGAATCACTGCAGCTGCATGATAGTGAAAAGTTACTAAAGCTTTAAGTACAGAAAGAGAGTTTCTGAGTATTTTCCTACTAGAACACATCATGTAAGCAAAAGATTCATATGAATGTGACAGGTGCATGTATAATTTTGAAAGGGCAGCAACAACAGCAGGACCAGAGGAGGAAAGTCAATTATGGGATTTCACAGGCTTCATGGTTGGAAGCACAAACCTTTTGGCCCTGTAGTACAAACTACTGTAGGTAGCCAAGCTACAGCCAAAGTGAACTGGCCACATTTCACAGGTTTAGAACGGGGAGATGTAGATTTAATCACACATTCCTCTGTCTGTACATGTTGTGCAAAATTATCTTTCCTGCTTGGCAAGGCTCCTAGAGATGACCAAACAATCCCAGGTGAGCTCTTATTTCCTGGACCAGCTAGGTTATCTATATCACCCTGGCAAGTGGTAAGGGAGATTTTTACCACATGTCAGATATAGGGGTGTGCACAAAACAGGCTGGCCAGTTGGGTTCTGCACCCCTTGGAAACTCCCCCCACCCCATTTTGGTTCAGTTCAGTGTGTGTGTGTGTGTGTGTTGCAATCTTTTAAAAAATTTTTTACTAACCCCTTCCACAGGGGGCTTCTCTGAGGCCACAGGGGGTGTCTCTGGAGGTTCCAGAGGTTCTCCTGCCAGCCTCCATTATGCAGCAAATCACCCTGTTCAGGTAGTCTTCAGCTTGTTCCTGGCCTCACCACCATCGTGGCAGCCATTTTGGAGGCCGCTGCGTATGCCCAATGGGCCTCTGCGTGGCCGGGTCATGAGAGCAGCTGCAGGTATCCAGGCAGCTGGGGCTCATTATAAGATAATTTTATCATACAACATGTGCAGAGGCATGTGCAATAAAATGGCTTACATAGAGATTTGGTGGTTACATGAAAGCCATGGCAACTTAGTAGTGGGGTTTTTGTGTATGTGTGATTTTTATTTAAAACTCCTATATCCTGCCTTTTCCTTCCACAGAGAGCTATAAAGTGGACAACAGCAGCACAGAACAAGCGACTAAAACAGAATGGGCTGGAGCCAGGCCTTTGGTGGAGCAAGACTCCAAAATCTCCTTTGGTGAACAGATGAAGAGCTGTGCTCACACAAGAAACCCTTGCAGGAGTAGCCCTAAGCAACATCTATATTTTTGGTCAGACCACTTTTGCTCTGCATCAAGTGACTATGGGAATATACTGTGTACAAGATACAAAGATCTTTGCTTCAAAAACAACAAAAGCCTGATTACCTTATCTTTGAAGTCCTAAAAACAATCATAGCAAACAATTCCTTATAATTTAATCTTTAACACTTCTTTTCTTCTCTCACTGCAACAAGATCAGAATGACAATGTCTGAGAGGGATTCCTACTTGATTAGACCATTTCATGCAGCATGTCGTAAATGCTTATTCAAGTGGACCACTATAGGAAACACAAGAGAAGCACTCCCATTATGAGAAGCTGCTACAGTTTTCCTACAGAGTAGGGAAGATTATTCTTCCAGGCTCAATGGGGCTTAGCAGAAGCCCATAAAACAGGAACAGAAAGCTAACCAAGGTTCATCTTTCAAATTACTGGGAAGTTTGTTAGATAAGCTCCATTAAAATAGGCTACCTGGGAAGCACACCAAGAGCACTGATGTCAAGGTTTGCCCCTTTCTTACTCCAAATAATGTTTTATGTTCTAAAATTGAAGCTGATAAAACAGAACATTGCTTTTTAGGATATGGTTGTCAAAAATTTGGGCTGATTAACCTTGATGGTGTCAATTTGAAATTGTTTCTGTATGTGCTCTCTGGACTGTTCTTAGTTTTTGTGAATGTATGTCCTTTCATACCAAATAGTATGCTGATGTAAAACAAAATATTTTAGTTGAAATAAAACACTGCCCCCCAAGCGTTGTATTCTCATGAGCATTTTCCCCTATCCTGAGGTGCTTTTTTCAACAACTTAGTGTTGAGAATTATTTGCCTCCATTATGTGAAGGAACCAATGTGTTTAAGAAACATAACATTTGCCACATTCATGCTGGGCTGGGAGCCAAATATTATGGGAGTTTGAATGAGATCTGAGCTGGTTTGGTGCCACATGGAGGGAAGTGGGGAGTGGGAACTATTTTTAAAAGGAGAGCCGGCCCTTACCTGCTCTCTGCCACCACATTCAGCTTCCTGCTGTGGTGGCACTTGTCCCAAGAACCCATGAGTGGCACCATCATGCACATGGCATCCATGCATGCATGGTCCCATGTGCGTGCCGGCACGGCAGGTAGGTTTTTGGGACAAGCACCATTGCAGCAGGAAGCTCAATGTGGTGATGGAAAGCAGGCAAGGGCCAGCTCTCTTTTTAAAAAAGTGATCCCGCTTCCCACTCCCCTCCCTATGGTGCCAAGCCAGTTCAGACCTCATCCAAACCAGTTCAGTGCCAAGCCAGTGTACACAGGTGCCTTTACCCCTGGACTTCAGGGCTGGAGTCATCAGCCAGATGAAAACCACCATCACTTCTCCAATGCAAATCCATTGAAAAATAACTTATAATATAGCAGTACAAGCTGCAAAATATAATACTGTGCATGTTAAGGTAATTTAAGCAGGACACATCCCTACAAGTCCAACGTTGAGTTGGAAGTGTGGGGGCCTAATTTATAAAGCCAGCATAATATTCAGGACTGTACAAATACTGCTTACTGCTTAAACATTACTGCTTAAACATTATGGCATTCAAGTTAAGGTCAGCACTTCAACAGCACTTTAACTTGCAATTTCCACATTTCTTAGAGCATGAGTGAAACTTAAATGCCCCTTAACTCTCATCTTAAATCAAAGGGGTGTGTGTGTGTGTGTGTATATGTATTTGAATATACTTTTTAACTTCAGGATCAAGTGCTCTCTCTGATACTACATACTACATTTGTGAAATGCTGAGTGCCAAACTACAACTATTTTGTGAACCTACCGCTTTGACTGGATCCCTTCCATTTTCCTTTATATTAAAAAAAAAAAAAAAGCACAGCCACAGGGAGCCACTAATCTGAACAGAGCAAAGGCAGAGGAGAGGGAGTGTTTAACCCATTTTCCCTGCACCATTTTCCAAATTGAAACTACATCTTACAACCCAGCCCGGTGTTTGCAGGAATAGTATAAGTATTTGTATGATTTTAGTGTAAGTGTAAGGTTGAAGTGAAAGAATATTCACCAATACCTTCACTATCAGGACGCAAACAATGCTAAAAGTATAATTATGCTTTCATTTTTCTTTTTAAAAAAAATTAAAGAAAAAACAGTTGTAGTAAGTATGATCCAGACTAGCACTTTAGTGTGGCTTGGGAGGGTTTTTTTTTTAAATATATATATATATTATTTAATTCCCTCATATTGTTTTCCTGATAAAAAACCACCCCTTCTCAATCTATTTTGCTCCAGGGCCAAAAAGCATCAGCTTCCGGAATGGAATTTTCATTGGGAAAATAATGCAGGGGGGAAATACAGGGGAGGGGTTAGTTCCCCTCCCACACACCATGGTCGTAATCTGGACCAGCCCACCCACCCCCTGCCCCATGCTTTTAAAAAAGGAAGACAAGACAGCACCATGGTTCTTTTGTTGTCAGATATATGGTGACCCTCAAGTTAGAATTTTGGGCTGAGGCAGGACGAAACAGTAGGGGTTTACTATCTCAGCCTTTTTAGTAATGTGAATTTAATTTACTGTTTCATGCCCTCACTCTCCTTCATAGTTTTGTAGCTGTTGCTTGCTACACCAGATACATTTTAAGAGAGTATAAATGGTGGACTGTGGGATAGAGAGGGAGCAGTGTTGGAACTATTTATGCCAGCTTTATGTATAGAATAAGATATTGCCAATTAGCTTCTCCTAGCATTTGTGAAATGCAAAACAAAGAATACAGTACATTAGATTTAATCCAGTACAATTGGATCAAGTAAAAACAGAATTCTTTTCAGAATTTTGCAGAGGACTATGGGCAGTTCTCATAAAGCACAATACAATGTTCCTAAAAAACAAAAAACCCTAACCTCATTAAAGCTGACCAAAATGGCAAGCAAGAGAGGGGCCAGCCCTACCATGAAGAAAGGTAAAGGGGATTGCTTCAGGCAACGGACTGTGGGCTAGTTCTCAGGGACATCACAGGAGCCAATCCAGCACCACACCCATGGATTGTCTGTAGAGAAAGGAAGGCAATATGACACTGTGCCACTTTTCCTCAACCCTTCCTTCTATCCCTTTTCTTTTAGGAAGGGGAAAACATATGAAAGAAGGAAGGCATTTGAAAAAAGAAAAAGAGCAAGCCTGTAGCACCGTCGTTAATGGGCAGTGGGGATTCCATATGCAGATAGGGAGGAGGCACCTGTGATGATTAAGGTCAGTTGGGATGCAACTGTTACTGGTTGGAAGATGTTCTTGATTGTAGAGGAGAAGAATCTCTCTCTATATATATATAAGGATAGTGGGCAGGGGTCTGTGAAGAGAGGGGTTGTGAGGAAGGAAAGAGCCCCTTCAGGAGAAGGAGGCTGCTGTTGTGTGAATTAGATGAGGAAACAAGATGAACAAGATCAGTTAACTCAGGAAGGGAGAGGGAGGGAGAAAGGGAGAGAAAGAAGGGAGAGGAAGAGAGAAAGAAGGGAGGGTGAGGGATGGGCCTGAGGCTGAGAGTGGCCTGAGGGAAACGAGCGACCATGGTGGTGTCTATTGGCAGCAAGGAATGGCCCATTCGACCACTGTTGCTGTTTGGGGCTACTGAGACCATTGGCTGAGGGCGACAGGCAGGCACGGGACAGGCATGGGCCTGTTAGTGGCCTAAGGGGAATGAGCGGCCATGGCGGTGGTGGCACCAAGGAAGGGCCTGGTCAACTGCTGCTGCTGCTCCTGTGAGGAGGAGCAGGAGAGGAGCTAGGGTGAGCGTGGGAGGTCTCTGGGGATAGGGGGCTGTAGCTTGGCCAATAAGTGCCAGCAGCACTGCAGCTGCAACCAAGAGGTGTGAGGGGGATGGAGTAAAGGGGTGGAGTAGTGACCAAGAGGGGTAAGGAGGATGGAGTAAAGGGATTGAGGAGGAGGAGCAGCAGGAATGCAGCTCAGGTGAGGCCGGAGAGATCTCTGAAGTGAGTGGGGCTGTGGCAGGGGGTGAGGGGAGCAATCAAGTACTACTGCATAGATGCTCTGCTCGGATTAAGCTAGTATGAATTTATTTTCCATATTATCAAAAAGTGGGGGGACATCTAAAAATTGCTGCTTTTTTTGAAGCAGACAAGAGGAAGGAGTGCAGTGCAGCTACCAGCATTTGTAATGCACAGTATCTAAAAGGTTGATGTTGATAGTGCATGTGGCAAATGAATAAACAGTGAATTGAGAAATAGCATATTTATCAACATTCTTTGGTAATTTGTTTTTGGACTACAACTCCCATCATCCCCAGCCACAATGGCAAAAGGCCCAGGAGGGTGGAAGTTGTAGTCCAAAACCAACAAGTTACCCAAGACTGTTTATATTAAAATGGAATTCAAAAGGTTTGAGCCCGGGATACCTGAGGGACCGCCTTGTTTGAACTGTTTCTATGTGAACCGCCTTGTGATTATTTTAATGAAAGAGAGTATATAAATTTAACAACCAATCAATAGTGCAGGATGCTGCCCAAGCTACTGGGCAGCTATCCTGTTCTAGGCTGAGCTGGATTCTGACAAGACAGGGACTCAGGATGAGCAAGACCTCAGCTAGCTCTGGGGGCAAAGGAGTAAGAGCTTCAGGTAGCTCCTAGCAGTTATACGAGAGCTTGTATTGCAACATAAATAGGATGGTTACTCCAATAACTACTTGGAGCAGACTGCTGGTTTTATGGCTGCTGTCCTGCAGAGAAAATTGACCTCACCCCCTTCCCTAACAAAGGTTCTTTTCTTCAAGGGGCCTTGCCTGATTTCTTGGTTCTGGAGGCATGGGGGGTGGGGCGGGGGAGGCTCTCTTGGACTGTAAGATCTCTGAAACAAAGGCAGGGCTGTGTCCTCTGATTGTGGTAGAAGTGCTGGCTTAAGTTCCCCTAATTCTCCTGGTGTGGGGGTCCCAGTGTCACATAGGTCCCTCTCTCATCCCCTGAAATTCTATCTCATCCCCCGTCTGGGTGTTTGTGTGTGTGCTGGATTTGGGATCATGGCAGCTTACTGGCAGCTGTTTAGGTGTAGTGTAAAATTAACAGTATATAATTGATTGATGATACTTGCTTGATATTAGTATGTTTTTCCAGTTTGGGTTGTTGAGTTTAGATATGTATATTCATTAACCTTCTTA
This sequence comes from Hemicordylus capensis, assembly GCF_027244095.1. Classification (NCBI taxonomy): domain Eukaryota; kingdom Metazoa; phylum Chordata; class Lepidosauria; order Squamata; family Cordylidae; genus Hemicordylus; species Hemicordylus capensis. Next base: position 298,712,315 of record NC_069657.1, on the reverse strand, counting down.
ATTTTTTTTTAAAAAAACACCACTACTCTGTAAAACAACAACAACCCATCGAATCCTAACATTCTGCTTCAAATCTTCATTTTTCTCCTTCATCTAACAGTTATCCTTGGCAACAAACCTGAAGAGTGCTGGCCTGAGAGACAGACCAGGAGCTTGCTGATGATCTCTGTGAAGATTTCATAGATGATAATTTAGCTTTAAATAAATATTCTACATACTGTTATTACTAATCCATCTCTTGTGTTTTAATGTCTTACAACAATGGTGAAAGATTGCCAGATTTTGTCTGCAAGGCTGATCTTCAAACAAATGCACCCCCCAACCCCAAATATAAATGTATCCTAATATAGTTATGACAGCAGAGTGATCATTTTAAAAACCTCTGTTAAAGTACATTACCATTAAGCACGATAATTTCCTGTTTTCAACACCAAATACTTGTTTCAACGGAAAAAAGTTGATTGTGCAGAAATTATTTATTTTGGTCTCTATTATTTCCTTATTTTTAAGGGTCTAAGCACAGAAGGACTGACAGGAAGGAATATTCTCTTACAAATTCTTTTGCTACATTTTTAATGCAAGGAGAAGCACAAGAAACTCATGCAGCTATGCTCTTTGTGTGCACTGACATCAGAGCCATCTCTGCAGCAGGTACCACAACTGCATGGAATCCCAATCCTTCAGCCTCTGCCACTGGCCAGCTGAACCTCTCCATCAAAAGCAACAAGGGTATTTTACTTTTCTATTCAATACATATTAGCTTCCGAGCAAACATTCCTTCTGAAATATTCTGGCAAACCATGGCTTTCTTCTCTTTAGTCAGACATGAGCATGCAGATTATGTATATTAAGATGCTTCAGAAAGTCATTTTCCATCTGTAAAAGCCACATAGTTGCAGCAAATGGGCTCCACCTTTTCTGTTCTGCACCCTCTATGGGAAGGCCATTGACTTTTTCAAAACATTTCATTCTTTGCTGGAAGAGGCTTTCAAGCATCCTAGCCACTTACCTTTTATCAACAGTTCAAACTGAACCATGAAAAGTGCTTCAGTAATTAGTCCTTCAATGATATGATCACTGAAGATCAGGAAAGGTCATTTTTAAAAAAGAAAGAAAGAAGAAGCCTGCACTTGTAAAGACACTGGTAGTTGTAAACAAGAGGGGCTCTTGTTCATAACTGGTTCATGCAAGAAGGAGGCAAGGATGAGGAGGTTACCGAATGCCAAACCATATGTTTATCCACATGCGTGAGCATGTAAGCATTTCATCTAGGATTTTTCAGAGCTGGAAATTAACAAAAGGCTATCAAGCCACATGCTTAACGCCAGTCCACATCGAAAGATACATGGCAATGGGACCCAGAAGAGCATCGCAATGGGGACTGGTATCCAGAGATGTATCCCCATCAGCTGTGCATGTGGAGGCTTTCTTCCTGGACTGGGTGACTATCTTTCTATTTAATTTGTTCAGTTTTAGATCTTCCCAAATAGCACTTATTTACACTTACATTTACATTTATATACCGCTCTATAGCCGGAGCTCTCTAAGCGGTTTACAATGATTTAGCATATTGCCCCCAACATTCTGGGTACAAATGAATAAGAGTCAGTGGCTAATACCACTGAATGGGCGTATATACAGGTGAAACTCGGAAAATTAGAATATCGTGCAAAAGTCCATTAATTTCAGTAATGCAAATTAAAAGGTGAAACTGATATATGAGACAGACGCATTACATGCAAAGCGAGATAAGTCAAGCCTTAATTTGTTATAATTGTGATGATCATGGCGTACAGCTCATGAAAACCCCAAATCCACAATCCCAGAAAATTAGAATATTACATGGAACCAAGAAGACAAGGAATGTAGAATAGAACAATATCGGACCTCTGAAAAGTATAAGCATGCATATGTATTCAGTACTTGGTTTGGGCCCCTTTTGCAGCAATTACTGCCTCAATGCGGCGTGGCATGGATGCTATCAGCCTGTGGCACTGATGAGGTATTATGGAAGACCAGGATGCTTCATTAGCGGCCTTCAGCTCTTCTGCATTGTTTGGTCTCATGTCTCTCATCCTTCTCTCGGCAATGCCCCATAGATTCTCTATGGGGTCAGGTCAGGCAAGTTTGCTGGCCAATCAAGCACAGTACACTGTATACTTTTCAGAGGTCTGATATTGTTCTATTCTACAATCCTTGTCTTCTTGGTTCCATGTAATATTCTAATTTTCTGGGATTGTGGATTTGGGGTTTTCATGAGCTGTACGCCATGATCATCACAATTATAACAAATTAAGGCTTGACTTATCTCGCTTTGCATGTAATGCGTCTGTCTCATATATCAGTTTCACCTTTTAATTTGCATTACTGAAATTAATGGACTTTTGCACGATATTCTAATTTTCCGAGTTTCACCTGTACACATACCAGTGAGTTGCTAGAGGCCAAATGAAAATGCCTTTAAAAACTGGGAGTATAGCTGCAGTCCTACGCACAGTTTAGAGAAAACATTGGAAACAATCCTAAAAATCAGTGAGCAAACCCACACAGCAGTTGAACATGAAATAATCTAAATTCAAAAAAGCAGTATCTTTTTATATACCAGAGAAAGGTCTACATGTCTTCTCTGCCCCTGCCACAGCTGTAAGCACTGAAGCTAGATAAAGAAGAGGAGGTGGAGTATGAATAAGGAGGTGGGAAGCTGGGGAAGGGGTTGATATTTGGACCCTACCACATTCTCAAAGATGTTTTTAGGGGTGTGATATGGTCTGAAAGGGGTTCATAACTGGGCTAGGAAACAGCTAGTCTGTCTTCTGACTTTTTAGGGAAATATCTCAGTTAGCCAATCCCAATTCCAAACTGAGCACAAGGAATTCACCTATTACTCTTCAAGTGATACCTGAATTGTGTTCGGGTAAAGCATGACCCAGACCAAGATCCAAATAGCCCCTTGCCTATGCCTGAGATGTTTCTATGTGCTTGTGTGTTGAGGGTTGATAATTGTGGGTTGCCAGTTTTCTCTTCCAACTGGAGGCCCTCATGTAACGTTGAGTGGAGGGCCCCTCACCTTACAGAAGCTGTTTTGGGGAGACACGAGGGGTCATAATTGGAATGGAAGGGCTGAAATTTCCAAAACACGTGGAATAGGGATCAGTATTCTTTCTGTTTACCCACCCCCCCATCTGTGTGCAGAATGAGTTTTGTCCTGGGCAGAAGTATCAAGGCAGTGTGTGTGCACGAGCATTCAGAGTGGGGCCTTCCTAATTCAACCTGAGCAGGATCTAAAATTAACTGAGTGGACATCAGAATTCACGTGAGCGTGTGCACACACACATGCTTTGGATGTAACACTGGTAGGGATGTGCATGAATTGAATTCTAATTGAATTTCAAAAATTCATTTGAATTTGAATCAAATTTGAAAATTCATTTCAAATCCTAATCAAATTAAATCAAATTTCAAATTCTAATCAAAACCATTTCGGCATCTTTTTTAACCATTCAGGGGGTGTGATTGGTTTTTTAAAGTGCCAAATGGCTCTCGAATCGAATTCAAACCAAACTTCAAAAATTCAATTCAAATTAATTTTTCCCCAAATTTTAAAGGTGTGATTCGATTCAAATTCAAATCACTCAATGTTTGAGTTGAATCGACTCAAATACAAATAGATTTGCACATCCCTAATGTGGAGAACAAATACCTTTGGATAGTGGCCATTTTCTATGAAAACGGGAAGTACCACATATGCTGTGGCAGATAAAAAATAATAATTGTAGCATAAGTTTTCATGGATTGGAACCCTCTTTGTCAAATGCAAGGATGTGTTCTCTCCACTTGGTTGCGGTGTGTGTATGTGTGTGTATACTCACATGTGTTTACACACAAACACACACAAGTTTGAAAACAATGTGGCTATGAAATGCACAAGATATATTGCCTGTTCATCACCTTTAGGTCTCATTGGCTGTGCAGTGGTACAGTACCATGGTACACGACACTGGGACTGTTGCCTAATGCTGTAGAGAATAAGCAGTTGTCCAGTCAGTGCTACTGCAGTTACTTCCAGCATGTAGCAGAGAGGGTGGATCAGCACTGCTCATGTTACGCTGTGCTGGATGTTGGGCACTGAAAGTTGTTTTCAGATTATAGAGATTACTTAGCCTTTGATGGGAGCAGTTGTTTCATCTTAAAAATGTGATTTGTCTATATTGGAATAGAAAGTTTTCAGAAAACAGCAATGTTTCTATGATCACATTTTTCAAGGAAACAATTGCTGCCTAAATAAAAATATTAGCTTGGACAACACACACACTTTTAACTCTTACACCACTTATTCAAAAAGGCAGACCAGCTTCGCATAACTGGCATGGAGAACAGGGGCAATGAACTCTGGTGACATGGCAGCAATTGATCAGAAGCTGATAATTTCTTAATCTAAAACTGCTGAGTTTGTGTCCGTCAGGTCAGTGGTGGGCTAAGTTCATTCTGTGTAGGTTAAACAGGTGCCTGTAGTAATCCATCATCATTTCAGCGAGCTGTATACACACCACACACTTTTAAGAGCTTCAAGCAGTTCCTTTCATTGCCTGTGGAATAGGTAAGCAATAGGAAACAAAAATCAAGCTCTAGAAGCCAGGAACATAGGAAGCTGCTTATAAGACCATTGATCCATCTAGCCCAGTACTGTCTACACTGATTGGTCCAGAGTTCAGACAGGACCCTTTTCCAGCCTTACCTGGAGATCCCAGGGATTAAACCTGGGACTGCTGCATGCAAAGAAGATGCTCTACCACTGAGATATGGCCCCATCGCCTAGGTTGTTACTCCAGGAGAATAAGCTTGAACAACTCCCACAGTTTATGAACTGTTGCAGCCACATTCCCTTCCATTCAAGTTTCCATTCAAGTGGAACTGTAACTTCTGCCTATGAAGCTGTATTCAGACGGCAGCTTTCAGATTTTATTTATTTATTGTTACATTGTATGCCGCCTTTCATGAAAACAATCCCAAGGCGGTTCACATAAAAATTAAAAACAAGACTATAAAAATGACACAATTAAAATATTAAGCTAAAATAGAAAAACAAATCCAACTAAAAAGATTTAAAATGCAATCATATACAAAATACAGGGGCGCTTCTCACGATTAGCAAAAATCGGGCTAGCAGAGGCTAGCCCGATTTTTGGTGACTGTAAGAACCACCGGGCTCGCAGCTGAGCCTGGTGGTTCTTGAGCGGCAAACCCGCTCGAGAACCCCTGGTAAAAAGCAGGTTTGCGGAGCGAACGTGCCAGCAAACCTGCTTTTTACCATCATGAGTAGCCACGGCGCGGCATCGTGCCGTGCCCACTCATGAGGAGACCTCCAGCCGGGAGGCGAAAAGCCGCCTCCCGGCTCGGGGGCCTCCCCAGTATGCCCTGCACGCTCGTTCAGGGCATACTGGGGCTTGTGGGGGCCGCACGGCCCCCACTCCCCCCACCCCCTGCTGGCTCCGTCTCGGAGCCGGACATCGTGTGGGCGGCCGATCCGGCTCGTGAGCGGGGAGAGCGGGCTTAGCCCGCTCTTCCCGCTCACAGGTTAAAACTGGGTCTCACTTATCGTGAGACCCAGTCCCCTAAGAAGCAGCAGTAGAGACAATCATATAAAAAGCCTGGGTAAAAAGCCAAGATTTCACACACTTTCTAAAAACTGTGATGAAGACCAAGAAGCGAATAACCAATGGAAGAGCATTCCAGAGTCTGGGGGCAGCAACAGAGAAGGACCTGTCCCGCGTGCACAACAGCCGAGCCTCCCTCATTGTCAGCACCCGGAGGAGATCCCTCTCAGATGACCTCGACAAGTGGGCAGCAACCCTTGGAAGTAGGCGGTCCCACAAGTATCCTGGGCCAAAACCATTAAGGGCTTTAAAGGTCAAAACCAGCACCTTGCATTGGACCCGGAAACAAACTGGTAGCCAGTGTAGCTCTTTCAAAATGGGTGTGATGTGATCCCAGAGGGCTGATCCAGATAAAATCCTAGCTGCCACATTTTGCACTAGTGTAGTTTCTGACTATTCTTCAAGGACAACCCCACATAGAGCATGTTACAGTAATCCAGCCATGACGTGAGTAAGGGATAGGTAACTGTGGCCAGATCTGCCTTCTTGAGAAAGAAACACAGCAGGCACACTAGCCGAAGCCGTGCAAAGGCACCCCTGGCCACCGCCTCCACCTAAGCTTCCAAAAGCAGAGCTGGGTCCAGTAATACCCACAAGCTGAATACTTGCTCCTTGAAGGGGAGCGCAACCCCATCCAGAACCAGTAAAATCTCATCTCGATTGGCTCTCCTACTGACCAACATTACCTCCGTCTTGTCCAGATTAAGTCTCAGTTTATTAGCCCACATCCAACACATCACAGCCTCCAGCCCCTTATTCAGGACATCCACTGCCTCCCTAGGATCAGGTGATGAGGAGAGATTATCAGAAAATAGCAGGAAAGACCCCCAAATGGGCCACTTGTGAGTTAAAAATGGGTTAAAAAACTTTTTAATACTTCTTTAAAAGTAGATATGCACAGTTAGGCGGGTAGATAGAGACAGAAGATGAGGTTTTACCTCGCTAGATGCGATTGCAAAAAGAGAGAGAGAAGAGTAGACCCTCTCCACCATTTGGAGCTCGGGAAAGCTCTGATTTTTTTTCTGAAGGGGGTCAGAGAATTCCAAACAGAAATGGGCTCCCCAAGTTCAGATTGGGAACTTCTCTGACCTCCTCCAAAATGGCTCATATCAGGGACTTTCCGAATCCGACATTGTACAGCTCTAGGCACCACTGGTGAGTGTACTTTTGAGACCCTTCGTGTACACATTCAACCCAAGTTGTCCAAAAAGGACAACTTAGGTTGGAAACACACACAACCCGAAATGTGTGAGTGAATATATTTTAATTCAAAATGAATTCTGCATTGCAAAGTAAAGGAAGAAATTGCCCTACTGTTCTTTTTAATGTGTTTGAGGAAGACATGCATTGCGTTACAAAAAGGCCAACGTAATTAGTAGAATACTTTAGAGAAATATATTTTAAATAAATAATTTGGGCTAGAGTCTCAGCTGATCTAAATGGGCATACCAAATCCATGCTGAAGCTACTAACTTACCTCCATGAGTCCTGCAGTTTATTTGAAATGTTAATTATCTCCCTCTGAAAGAACACATAAAATAATTGGGTTTCTTGCTGGCATTCCAGCATATATGGGTTAGTTCTGGCATAAGGCCAAAAGTTTGGTTCCTGGAGTGCTAAAGCTCAAACTACCATCACTCTTTACAAATAATAATACTGGGGAGAAAAAAAACACCTTAATCAATATGGCTGTGTATCTGTATTTGTCCAAAAACAGTTTTAATAAGATTCTGATATTGGTCGTCATGCATCACAGTCACCCTTTCTGTCATTTGCATATAACTGCTATTTCTGGAATTGCTTCTGAGAATGCCAAGCTCTACTATGTTATGACAAACAGCAGGCATCTAATAACTTTCCCTTTTTAAAATTACTCCCTCAATATTTTCTAATTGAATCCCCCTCCTGCGTAGTCTATTACATTACAATGGTATCCCATTAAATGGGAGGGAATCCCAGTATCATATAGCTTTCTTAAACTGTTTTTATCTTCCTTCTCCGTCTCTTCCCCCTTATTTTGTTTCTTATCTATTTTATCATTTCCCCAAAAGAAAGGGGTTTTTTTGAAATCGCAACCGATCCAACTGGCAAATTAGAGTAAACTGGTTTCTGCTGTGCAAAGTCATGCAGGTAGTGTTGGCGATGGTTTGTTTATCACCAAGTCCAATGTCTTGGATTTCTTCTGTTTGATAGATTATGTTCTGATCACAAAGCATCAGTGCAACATGGAAATGAAAGGCCACAAGAAATGTTATGTCTTCTGTGTAGGAGGTTATTACTTATATAGCAGAGTATTTCAGAAGCTAACTCACTCCCATTTCAGAAGAAGTTAGCAGGGTCTCAGGGGCAACAGCTTGCAAATGATAAGCATGGAAACTGCTGGTCAGAGAGAAACCTATAGAAGCATGGTGCTCAGAGAAAGCGAGAGCTAGAAGCATTCTGGGAAGAAGGAGAAGGGGGAGTCACTTCCAGGAAGTTCCTGAGTATACTCTATCAATTGAGGGGGTCATAGAGGCAGAGATAAACAAGAAATAGAAGGAGATCCTAACTGACTATTTCTGCTCCCAATGCCCCTAGTGGTCATTAGGGTTACTGGTGCAAAAGGTCAATACCATCTTGCTTTCTAAAGGGGGCAAGTGCACTTTTGAGTGATGATACCCACTTAAGCAAACTCCCCCCACCTTTCCCACTGCAAATTGCTAAGTCTCCTAAAAAGCCAATCCTGAGAATTGGGGGACCCTTGGTAATGGTGTGGGATGTCACACAAGAACCTGCAGCGGGAGGGGGCAAGACCCGAAAACCAGGTGCAGGCACCTTCTGTAAGCAGAGCTAGGTGTTCCTAGGTGTTCCCTCCTCCCACTGCAGCCTCCTAGCCTGCATCCCATGCCATTCCAACTTCCAGGAGGTGCTTTTCAGGGGACTCAGGCAGCTGTTGTAGGGAAGAGGAGGAGAGGAATATTGTGCAACAGTACTTGCTCAAGCAATCACTAAACAGAATCCACCCCTAAAAGATTAATCACCATTTCACAAAAAGCACATAATTTTATGTATGAAGGCCCACACATCCTATACCTCCATTGATCTGAATTTTATCCTGCCCTTCCTCCAAATTGCTTAGGATACCACACACCTGCCCTGTGAGGCAGGTTAGGCTGGTCCAGAAGTCTAGCCACAGTGTCCTTCAATAAGTCCATGTTATTTGGAGACTATATTCTCAAGGACATTCTCGTAGATACTCATGACAAACATAAGGCCCTTCCATCTGTCCCTGGAGGAGATGACGACGACAGTGCTGTGGCTTGGGCAACAACAGGTCTCTTCAGGGAATAGGTTGAATGGGCCAGAAGTGCCATGTTTACACCGCCTCTTTCTGCTTTGGCTGTTTCCACCTTTCCCCCTCAGTACATAGATGGTGCTCCAGGAGCTGTTGCCTGTATTCCTCTGAAGCCTGCCATTTCCTGCTTGCTGCCTGACAGACCTGCTGCATAACAAGAAGTCCTTTCAGTGTCCTATTTCTTCCTTTTGTCCTTTTTTGGAATATTATTTGCAAATAATAGCCAAAAGCACGGTTGGTTTGCACAGCACTTAGTTACACACCTTATCAATGAAGCTTGCAACTGTTGGTGGATAGTCCCACGCCTTGAGATATTTTATGATGGCACTGCTTAAAGGAATGTCTCAACTGGGAGGGGAAAATCAAGGCTGCAAGCCAGGTGTCTTGAGAGTGTGAATGGGAAATATAACACTTAGAAGCAAATCAAAACCTTTGGGGTTAAAGTAACACTTTGGCTTGTATGTGATGCGCAGGTGTGAAAGTTGTTTACTCCAGAGTATAAAAAGATGGATGGCCTGCCAGACTGGGCAGGTGGCCCCACCCAAAGCTTTGTTTGAAACTTTGATACTGGTGTCCAGCAAAATACCTAACCAAGAGATGAGAGGATGCAGGGAGTAATTTCCCTTCTAAAACCTTCAAGATCCAACTTCCATGCTAGGAATTTTCAAGCTCAGCACCCTTCCTATTCCAAATCTAGATTACAGGTCAGAACCTCCAACAACATCGGACACTCCTTCCATGGCAATACAACCAGGTCTTGAAAGGAAAAGCAGCTCTGACTCCACCACTTTGCTCATAGGGATAGACTGCTAGACTTTTCCCACACTTGGGATTATCCAAACAGAGAGTTGGGTGCTACAAACCATTTCCCAGGGCTACATGATAGAGTAATTGGTCAGTTATTCCTCATGACAGATTTCTACCATCTCCTCAATCCAGAAGCCATCCCAAGATCTCTTCTGCAGGCAATTCAACATATCTTGAACCAACACCATCGAGCCTGTTACAGCAGATCAAAAGGTTTTAGGACTTTATTATATCCCATAAGGATGGCAGTTCGCAAGCCATCTTGGACCTCAAGGATCTGAATCACTTTGTATGATATTGCAAATTCAAGATGGAAACTCTTCATTCCACGATGGAAGCTCTATAGTAGGGTTGTGCACAAAACCATCTTGGCCTGTTTGGTTTTAATTCGAACCCAATTCAAACCAAGGAGGGTAGGTTTGGTTTTGGATTTGTTCAAACCCAACTTGAACCAGTTCTAAACAGTTCTACATAGGGTATAATGGGGACTCAAACTGGCCCATTATTCCCTATGCAGAGCACCTAGGGGCAAAAATGTGGCCCAACAAACCCCAAAGCAACCGAACACTCCTGCAATTATTGATAAATTTCTGAAGATTTTTACATTTTTTGCATTTTCCCCATAGGGAATAATTGGGATTTGAGGATGCCCCATCTGCCCCCCTGAGGGGTGCCTGGGCACTAAAGTGGGTTTGGGGGCAAGCCAGGTATGGCCACAACTTCCCCCAGGAGCCCCAATTTGGAGGGGGTCATGGGTTTTTAAAATATATATATTTAAGATTTTAGTCCATTTCAATGCAATGAATAGGAATTGCTCCTCCATTCATAACTGTGGAACAGTGTGTGACCTAATTTGCTGTGAACAGCAGGGAGGGAGGGAAGAAGGCGGCAAAAGCGGGGTGCATTCTGCCTCATCCTTGCCTGGCCCCGACTGGTGGAGCTGCCCCCGACTTCAGGAGCTGCTGGGAGTTGTGTTATGAATGTTTCCTGGCAGAGATGTGCCTGACTGAGGATGGGACTGCGTTTCCCAAAAACATTTGCTCTGAACTGCCGCTGTCTATCATGGCTGAGGCAAGGGTGTGTGTGCTTCCTTGTGGCATCAGCTACCCTCTGTAGCAAGCAGCAGGCATCTGGCCACAGCAGCAGAAAGTGCAAGGAGCATATGGGTGTGGGCTTTCCATTTTACTATTAACAACCACGCTAATGAAGGTTCTAGGCAGGTGTGGGCTCTTCCCGTGGGTGGGGCATATGTGTGAAAATACAGTAATGCTTGTGTTTCTGTAGCCTACACAGTTCAATGGTTTCCTGTTCCTGCTGGCATTGTAGCTCATTCCACCAGAGCTGCCACTTCTTCAGCTGCATTTATATCCAATGTTCCACTAGAGGAGATTTGCAGTACAGCTACACTGACCTCCACTTCATTGTTTACTCATCACTACAAGCTGGACATTGACACTTCTGCAGAGGTCAGTATGCGCATCTTCATATCCCATCCTCCCTGGATTGCTGTAACATTCCGCTCCTCCAACAGAGAAAGGAACATTTCTTGTTGTTGGAATATGGCATTCATGCACACTCTGTAGTCTGGGACGCAGTACTTACTTTTGCAGGGATAGGAGCTTAAAAAGATTTTTTAGGGGTTCTGCCTGATTGGAGCCTTCCTTGTCTATTTCTGCCTAATAAGCATACCCATGAGGCAACTTTACCTTGTCTCCCATTAGTGTTCTTGTTTTCTCATGTTAAATGTTTGGTTTTTTGCAGTGCTTTTTGTTGGGATTTTGTGATTATTTCACAAAGCATCAAGGAAGCTACCACTCCAGTTACAGAGTGTAGAGTGCAGAGTTTAGTTGTTGCAGCTATTTAGAGTAACACACATGGAGATCACGATAGATTCTAAGTTACTTAACTAGTTTATTGGTTAAGTACATTTGGGATAGGAAAGACCTATCCTATCTATCAGCTACATAATGGATAGGTAAGGAGAGAGATGTTTCCATCTTCTCTCTAGGAGGAAAGTACCTGAGGAGTCAAGGCAGGGGTAATAGAGCAGAGGAAAGCAGGGACAGGTAAGGAGACCCTCACTAGCTACCTCTGCTCCCAATGCCCCTAGTGGTCATTAGGATAGTTGGTGCAAAAGATCAATGAACTGGAAACCCCATCTCCAACACTTTTCACTGTCTAGTATATGCAGAAGAACTGCAAGGTATATTTTCCCATGAGGTTCTTAAAGACTCACCTCAATTTCATGACCCTGCCTTTAGCGCAGGGCTGCACAACTTTGGCTTGCACTACAATCCCTATCATCCTCAGCCACAGTGGATAATGATGAGGCATGATGGCAGTTGTGGTCCAGCAACAGCTGGAGGGACAAGGTTGTGCAGCCTTGCTCTGGAGTAGCCCACTGAGGATGTCCTCCATTCCACCAAGAATAAGAAACCTTCACAGAAGAGACCAATGTTCCTGACTCTAAAACAGTTATTTGCCGCTTGTGGGAAACATTAAGCTAGATAAAGACTTCAGCAGGTAAAACATTGACCTGAACTTCCTTCCTTCTTGATTTCATTCAACTTTCTGAGCCATTTTTGAACAATTACACCATTGTGCATGCCCTTTGTGTTAATAAATATTGGCACAAGAAATGAATAGCTGAAGCCAAATAGGAAATCTCGTACCTTTTCTAAAATGGAACGGGCAAATGTCACTAGATTGGAAATGTTCCTGATGCAGGAGACTGTGCCAGCAGCGAGAGTTTTACCATTCAAGATGATTGCATCAAGTTCCACATCGCCATCAGCATTCCGTTCAGCCCTGTGACCTGCAGGAAACCATTCCATTTGTAAAAGGTCAAACATTCTTAGCCTTAAGCTTTTGAAATGAAGCAGAGAAAACAATTTCAGAGCTATTTACTACCCTGTTCTCTGACAGCTTTTGTCCTGGCTTCCTGTAAGAGATATTTGCTTTTATAGTCGCAATCCTTTAAGTAAATATGATGCTTGTGGCTACAGAAAACCATTTGATTGCTTTCTTTGAGTCATAAAGCTTTTATCTTGTTTCTAAAATCATAAAGCCCACTAGGCATTGCGATTTTCCAATGCTATCGACTGCTGTCCCTTCCATACATTTTAGGTAATCAGATAAGAGTATAGATGGTGACAGTGCAACTCAAGCAGTACATAAAGATTTTTTATATTATTTTTTATTTTGTAAAACATGATTTGGCTTTGTTTTACTATCCAGGTATACATAACTATTTTAGAGTGGAGAGAGATGATTAGTTTCCACACCAGATTCCTCATAGTCTTGTAAGCTAGATAATTGGAGGGGGCGGAAGGGGAGATATTAAAAAATGGCTGAGGGTCCTTCCTTCTCTGCACACTTCCTCTAATCCAAATTCTGCAATTTACAGGACAATGAGGGGAAAGGGAATTGGCATCAGGAAATTCTCAGGTGCACACTCCTTGAGCTCACCTTTTCCACAGGGAATTTTTTAAACTACAAGGTGTGCTCTCCCTTAGAGTTTACAGCAGGGCTGCACAATTTTGGCCTGCCAGCTATTTTTGAGCTACAACACCCATAATCCTTAGCCACAGCAGCCAAGAGTTAGGGATTATGGGAGTTGTAGGCCAACATCTGCAGGAGGGCCAAAGTCAAACTGTTCCTCCGCGGTGCTCTCCCTTTCTTTTTTTGGGCAGGCTGGTGAGTACAACAAAAGAGGACAGTAGCAAAACTCACAAGACACTAATGTTTTCCATAAGAACGCTCTATTAGGAACTAACTGCATTAGGAATCTGAGACGCTGAATTGCCACAGCCCTGGCAGGCATGGAATTCTCAGTATGCATGAACAAATGTGGATTATTAGTTCATGGTTCTGAGAACTAGTTAGTACCAGTTCAGCCAAACCACAAACCAGTTTGGTATTTCGAGGGCGGCACTGGGTGGGTGGCAAGCAGCACTTTTACAAGTAAGTAAGCATGACTACCGCTCCAAATAGCTCCCTGCTGCCACGGTCCTCGCCACAGCAGCCCACATGCAGTGATGGCACAACACATGCACATGTGTGGAGGCCATTTGCGTAGTCAGCATGGTTGCTGACCATGCAACTGGCCTCTGCTCATGCATGGAGGCCAGGTGCCTGCTGGTGCTGTGCACATGCCTAATGCTCAGGCCTTGCAATGATTCTTCCCAGCCAGGCTGTTCATTGGATCTTTACAGGACGGGAGAAATTTGAAGGCTTCCTGTTTGGGCTCAGGCTTTGCCTCAGTTTCAAGGTCTCCTTGATTTTTGTGTAGTTTTTGATCCTGGTTCTCCTGCTTGGCTTGATTCCCGCTTGGGCTCTGATGTTTGGCTTGTGTTCCACTTCTCATTCTGGTTTATCTGTTTGCTTTGACCAGCTCTACCTCATGGCTCATTTTTGGATCCTGGTTTTCTTAGCTTTTGCCCATGGTGCTTTGGTGTTGACTCCCAGCTTGCTTCCTGACCCAATTCATGTTATGTGTTCTCACTCTTGATTGCTGCTGGATAGGGGGTGTAGCAAGCCCATGGTGGCCTGTGTTCCCCCTGCCTTGTACTACACCCATTGCCCCACTGCTCCTTGTTAGTGGAGGCTGCCCCCTTCCTTGCTGTGCTGCCTCCGGCCTCCTCTCGCTGCCACTGCCATTGTGCTCCCCACAGTTTCAGGGTGAGCAGGGAGATACCATGTGTCCTTTCTTGTGCCAGCAAGAGAAGATGCATAGCATCCCCAAAATCGCTCTAAGGCAGTGGGAGCATAGTGGCATCAGTGGGAAGAGGAGGACAATGAAAGAAGTGGTGGCAGCAGTGACAGGAGGAGGAGGAGGAGGAGGAAGAGGAGGAAGTAAGTGGAGCAGGCAGCTAGGGGTGTGCATGCTACTGGCTGGTCTGGTTCGGTTCGAGGCCTAGCTAGACCTGAACCAGACCAGGCCAATTCGGTCCAGCATCACCTTGAACCACCCCACTCCCGGTTCGGTCGGTCCAGGGGTGGGGTTCAAAAGAGTTTTTAAATTTTATTTTAATTTTTAAAAAACCCTCTGGGGGAGTGGCCAAATGGCCAATTTCTGAAGTAAAGGAGGCCAGTGGGGGGAGGGGAACCTCTGCGGACCCCCACATACACACCACCTTGGACAACTCCCCCAAAGGGGATAATTTTAAAAACAAAATGAAAGGGATTTTTTTAAAAAAAAAAATCATGAACCCTCAGGGGAGGAGGGCTGGTCAAGAGTCAGACTGAACAGGGGGTGGTTCGATTTGACTCTGAACAGTCAAACCAATACAGTTCGATGCTGAACATGTTCAACATCGAACCTGTTTGTACATCCCTACAGGCAGCAACAGATGGTGGGGCCCAGCGACTCATGGGGGAGTGACAGCTTGTGTGCTACCTTGCAAGTGACTGCCCACAACCCAGTGCTGACACACTCTTATGCACAATAATATTAATAATAAAGTAGAAGACTGAAGCCAAAGACTGGACTAGTTATTTCAAATCCATATGTGATTTCTCACCTCTTTTAATCCTGGTCTTCCAGTTTCCTCCTTTGGGCTTCTCTTCCTCTCATTCTTTTGCACAACTCATCCTCTCAAGCCTCAGCACTCACTGCCTAACTACTTTTCCTAGGCCTGTTACCACCTCAAGCGCCTGGCTCCTGATTTTATAAATCCATGATTCTTCTACATCTCCCTTCGGTCTTTCCTGCTTCTCTTTAGAGTCTGAAGAGCTCAGCCAGTGACATCCACAGACACCTCTGCTTACTACCCTATCCCTTTTTACATTACTATAGATGTGTGTCAAAGCAGCTATTATTACTCTGGAAAACAGAGTATAATTCTACAAGAAATGGAATGTGGTAAGAAAAGAAGTTGTTTTCAAAAGTTGTGAGGAAGAGAGAGATTCTACATTTGTAATGTTACATCTTTCTTTTGGGTTTTATATACTGCATTCTGATATTGATAGCTACTTGGAAACTTTATTATAAATCCTTACTATCTCAGGGAGGTCAAGGAGCAGAGCAAACAATATTTCCTGCTCACAGGCCACTGCCTGGTAAACAGACTGGTCCCCAAGAAGTCAAAGGTAGACCATCTCTAAAGAGCAGACACAAACAGAGGAAGTACTCAAATATACCCCTCCAGATACTACATATTTGAAACAAACACAGCAATATCCAAAAACACTTATTCCAAGCATTTCTACTAATGTCCCTCATTTCTCTCTTTTGAAAGCATCCCTAAAGCAGCATCAGGTTTATTACTCTATAAATCTATGAAAAGGCTTACAGTGAAATAATGGTCATCTGCTTCTAAATTAAAACCATATTGCAGCAATGCAGACGTGTAAAAGTGGTAATTTCAACAACTAAAACAAATTGGGGAGAAACATCCTTGTGTTTATGTATGCAACACAGTTGTGCATTTGTTAAAAGGACTTTAGGGGAACAGAAGATTAAAATTAGTTTTTCTCCATTATTTGTATTTCATCTACCTCCATGATGGTTAAACCCCTTATAGAAATTTTAAACAAATGACTGCTTCTGACAGTTAAGAGAAACTATGCTAACTTCCTTATAGAAGCCCCTCTGGCTAAAGACACACATTGACAACAAAAGAATAAATGATGCCTTTAAAAATAAAATTCCATCAAATTTTGATTCTGACATATTAAGGAACAACCCAGAAAGAATACATGGCATTGAGAGGTCCAAGAATAAGACCAGAAAGGAATATATTAGTTAAACATATATGCACACAATGGAAAAAGATTTAAGAATAGTGCTCCACGTCTTTTACAGCACTACAAGAATAGAAGAAGAACTCTGCCTTGGCATGGCAGTTGAAGCCTTGCCTTGCAGCCCAGCATGCGGGAGAAGGAGGCAGTTTTCTCTCCCCTCCCTCTCTCCCCCTTTTGCCGCCAGGAGTATGTCCCTGAGGGTCACATAGGGACATATTCTTAGCAGTCTGTCAATAGTGTTTGATGATAGCCCTGGAAGAAGAATCAGATTCAAAATGTGTTGCGCCGATAAAAGAATACCTTTCCCCCCAAGCACTCTGAGAATTTCTTCTCTTTTACTCCTCTAGAATTATAAGTTCTGCCTGGCTAGCATTTAAAATGGAGTATTTGTAAATGGCATAGTATTGGCCTATAATTAGCCTTACATAAGGGCTTGCTGGACTGGTGGCATTATATTTGAAAGCAGCAGAGACAAGACAACAACAAAGTGATTAATTGGAGCATTGAAATGCCAGCATCCTGCATCATCTTAAGGACGAACAGGACTAATTTATTGTTTCATACGCTTCCATAAGAACCTAATTTATCAGATGCAATAACCATATTGAAAAAGTATATACACACATAGTACCAGTGCCAAACAATGACAACAAAGACTAAGATAAAAGAATACATCCTGAAAATAGAGATATGATACATGATACAATCTGCTGAAGCACTTGGAGCCAATAATGACCATAGATGTTAAAGTGCATCTTGCCCAAGCAGACTTATAGCCAATTTGCATAACAGCACATGTGAAATTATTACTACTTGTAGCAGTTTAACTGTTTCCTCTCTTGATTCAAACCAACAGATATATGGTTGGACCTATCAATGTGCATCTCATTCAGTAGTCTCACACCATTCAGCCCAAATCTTTTGCTTCTGATAATGACCTCAAGGTATCCTTGGGGACTAAAATGTTCATCATCATCATCATTATCATGTTTAAAGCATCTAAAGATACAAAGTGTTGCACCACATTTAGGAATGACAAAGCCTTACCATGAGGCAAACAATGTAAACATTTACCAATACACAAGGAGAAAAGAGAGGGATTAGGAATGGAAGAAAGCAAGCCTTCTGTTATATGTGTCATAATTTTTGAAGTCCAGTTTGTATCCATCCATCCTTCTGATTTATATAATACTCTATTGGCCAATGTCAGCTTGGTACTGAAGTTTGTGGCTGGGCTTGGTTTCTGTTTGGTATTCCACTGATGCTGGTGAGCAGCCATTTCAAGCGAGGCAGCCTGAAAGCAGGGACAGGCTTACTACTCAAGGCCTGTAACAGGGAAACTTTATTTTCTGGTGTTGGTTGCAGATTCTTAGCAAAATACGTTGGAGAGGATATAGTTGGGAGCTGTAGTTAACAAGGGATAGTCTGTCACTCCATTAAGTCTAGATCTACTTGCTTGGTCTCTAGGGGTGTGCTGAACTGGTCCACAATCAAACCGGTCCACAGTGAACCAGGCCAGTTCAACCAGTTCGATCGCTGGTGAAAGGGATCCAGTCCGAGATTGAACTGGGCGGTTCACTAGTTCCAGTGCCCGTAAAGGGGAATCTGGTGAGGATTCCCCTTTGTTTCCAAAGGTAATAAAAGGTAGTGGGGGAGCGGTGAGAGGCACCTTCAAATCGCCTTGAGCCATTTTGGAAGGGCGGAATACAAATCAAATCAGATAAATAAATAAATAAATAATAAAAATAGGAAGAGAAGGCGCCTGCCGGTAGGCCTGCGTGGTGCTCCCCCCACCTTCTTAGCAGTGGTGGCGGCACACAAACGGCCTCCGTGAAAGTATTCAAGGTCTTTATACTTCTCAAAAGGGCAGCATTCTAAAGCAGTAATCACGGCCAGATAATGAGTCCCTCTTGTGAAATTAGCTCTTGTGCACTAGCTCTGTGTTCAGCTCCTTATGCATTTCAGCTGTTTTAGCTCATATATAATTGGAAGCAGGTGGTCAGCGGCTTGTCCCTATGGAAAACAATAGAGAACAGTCCCCTGCAGAAGTGATTCAGGTTCATTCTTCTACACAAACTTCTGAGGAGGAGGCATTTTGGGATAGAATAGACAAAAACATTAAAAAGCAAAAGCTTCAAACAAACAAAAAACCCAGAGAAAATACGTAGCTCCAGTTTTTTATTAGTTTTATTTCCAAAGTCCATTAAATTGGTTTTGTTTTTCATTTACTGAAAACATAGTAGAGAGGCTGTTTATTCCCATAATTTTAAAATAAATGTTATGAGTTAGGGTTTGAACATTTTACAGTGAAGGCCAATGTTCTGCAGTTCTTAGAGAAGATCTATATACATTAAAATAGTAATCTTTCTCCACGCAAAATTGTAGACAGATATATTTTTCATGTTGTTTTTCAGCGAAGGTAGTTCCATCACCTCATCATCCCGACATCATCTAGGTCACTTATTCACTGATATTTGTCCAGTATTCCTTATTTTTAACATTCTTGGAAACAATCATCCAATATACCAAATCACTTAAAAAAATAAATAAATTAACATCTTGATTGGTTTCTCTTTTGTCTGCACTCTTTTCAAAGTACTTAAGCTGCCTAATTATGTGCAGTCAATTATCTCTGCTTTCCAGACTATTACACTTTCCCTTTCTCCAGCCTGACCTTGATGTGGTGTTAAATGTTTCTAATAAGCATGACATCAATCTTAACCTCCTGGCATTTTCTGCTCTACTCTCATGCTCTTTGATCAGTGGGCTTTCACTACCCTAACTTCCCCGTCTTCATCCTTAAATTGTTTTGCACAATGGTTTGTGCTTTTTTCTCAGCTGCCTCCTTTCCTTTCGTATTGCTGTTGCCCCTTTTACTGTAAACGGCAATCAGGCTGTTCTCACAAGCAGCCAAGAGCAGGCTAAGGAAGCCAAGCCCGGCCTTGGCTGCCCGTAAGAACCACTGGGAGGCATGCGGCTCCCGCCAGACCTCGGTGGCAAATCTGCCTAGGGAGACCGGCTCGTAAAGGAGGTTAAGGCAGCAAGTGCTTAATGTTTCACTGAGCATGTGCTAGTGTTGGCTACTTTCAGCCGGCACTGAAGCACTGATGGGCATCTGCCCGTCGCTGAGAGGAGCCTCACAATGCACTGCGCACTCGCACAGTGCACTGTGGGATTTCCTGGGGAAATGACGTGTCCCGGCCCCCCACACCTCCGTGCTCCCTGGGGCAGCAGTGGACCATCTGGGCATGTGATCTGTGTGCCTAGACAGTCCTCGGAGATTGTTTGCAGGGAAGGCAGGTTTCTGCAGCCTTCCCCACCCTCCGCCCGCCGCACCTGCCCACCGCCTTGCCCACCCAGTCACGAGATTGACCTCAGCGAGTGGTTGCTCAGCACATGATTATTCAATTAAACGCTTCTTGGTTCATTCCGAGTCTGCCCTCCACCACCTATGTGATCACATGCAAACTTTTCTATCTGGTTGCCCAGCGTAGGGAATGGCTACAAAACTGAAGAAGAGTTCATTTATTTATGCATGCATCCTTTTAGAGTATTTATACCATGCTTTTCAATCCCATAAGGGACCCCGCAAGATGGCTTACAATGTAATGTAAAATATTTGACCATAAATAAAACAAACTTGAGACAAAAGGTCAAGATAGAAAGTCAACTTGAATTAGTGCCAATATGTCAGATCAATACAGGGGGACAACTAACCAAAACCACAGTGGAATAAATATGTTTTAATTGCCAAAGTGATTACCAATGACCAGGGGACAGATTGAGTCTCCTTCAACTCTATTTATTTCTTTTGAAAATTCCTTGACTCCTGACTCTTTGCCCTCTAGTACCCTCGGGTGACACTTCACTGTCCAGACCTAATCTGTAGTTATTCATGTTTGCTGGGTTGGTCCTAGCCAGTCTGTGCCTGCTCTGCTGGATAGACAATTGCCTGCTTCCCTGGCCATTCAGAGTTTTCTGCAATAAAGAGAGGGTTTTAGCACATGAATAATTCCCCCAGTTATTTAGAAGGGTTGACAAATGTGGACATAATTTCATGCGGTTTCATTTATTGCTGGTATGCTGATCCCAGAAGATGGGGGGAAATTGCTTATTCTATCTTTGTGTCCTTCCTTATAGTAATCAGCAGGGCTCTCTTTGTCTGTATTCCTGTTTGTTGAATATATAAACTACTGGGCAGTGATCTGTAATTTAGCTGTTGTTATCATTAGCATACTGATGGTACATCAATTTAAAATTGGTAGTTCTTTTAACCCTTCCCTTCTTTATCTGGTGGTCCCTGCCCTTTTATCCTCTGACTGTTGATAAAAATTGTTGATGGAATGAAAGTGAATTTTGATAAGTGAAGAAGTGAGAGTTGCAAAGCTGTAAATGGAATGTTCACATTTGATAGCATGTGGTCTTACCTGGCCATTTTGGCTTACAACAGGGATATTATCCTATGGATAGTACCTAAGCAGGCAGATTCCAGTGATGTCAAAATTGGGTAAGAAGGATGTATCAGTTCCCCCCAGATGTATTCAGGACAGTGACTATCATTCATGTAACCCCCAAACTTCACTTCTGTAGTGCTGTTGATGTGAGGTGCCCTTAAAATTAGTATTGAATTGACGACGAGTGCAGAACATGAAGGTGTTCTTGGTGCAACTCACAAATAATATCTGAAATTATTCCCATCCCTTTTACGAGATTTCTCCAATGTAGAGATATGCGAATGGGTTCAAATTTGAACCTGTTTGACATGGAACATGATGAGTTTGGTGGTTCAGTGTCAAACCACCCCAAACTGAACTAGTCGCTGTTTGGCCCGATCTCGGACTGAAAAACCCCCAGTTTGGGTTCATCGGTTCGTGTAAAAAAAAGTAAAAACACAACAACATATTTCAAAGTTATAAAACTCACTGTCTCCCGCTCTGGGAGCTTCTCTGAGACCATGGGGGGGGGGGCAGGTTCTCCATAGGTTCCCCTTACCCGCACTGACCTCCATTTATTCACAAATTGGTTGGTTCGGGTGGTCTTTTGCCTGTTCTGGTCCTCATTTCCATGGTGGCAGCCATTTTGGAGACCACCATGCATGCCCAGTGGGCCTCTGCTTGGCCTGGTCATGACTCAAGCCACAGAGTGGCCCATTGGGCATGCATGGCAGCCTCCAAAATGGCCACCGCCACTGAGGTGAGGCCTGGAAAAGGTCAAAGACTGCCCAAACCAGGCTATTTGTGAATAAATGGAGGTTGGTGTGGGGAGGGGGAACCTATGGAGAGAAGCCCCTAGAGCCGGAGCTAGGGAGTTCTATAACTTTTTTTAAAAAATGGGGAAAACATTTACACACGAACTTCACAAACCTGAACTGAACTGGGGGTGGGGGTGTTTGGGGATGTCCAAAACCAAACATACCCAGTCTGGTCTGGACACGAATTGAACTGGGCAGCCTGGTTTTGTGCAAACCCCTATTCCAATGTACACCTAGGAACAATGATTTTTTCTTACACACAAGAGAAAAAGTACACACACACACACACACACACACACACACACACACACACACACACAGCTTTACAAATCCCCCCCTCTCTATGTACGTGTGTGTGTGTCTATATATATCTATATCTACACACAGGTGTCCCTCAATCAGCAGTTTCGCATATTCACGATTGGGTCTTAGAGACCTACTTTCATTATCCACGGGTAGAAAAATAAGTGAAATTCACCTATCCATGGTTTTGAGTGGCTGGAACTGACCCGGAAATGTCTTCTGATGTCATTTCCAGCCACCATTGTCCAGCAGAGAGCCATTTTGTGGCTCTCTCAATGTTTTTTGGCAAATATTTGACTGTTTTGAGCGGGGCACTGCTGGAGAGCTGGAGAACAAGTTACTGTCCTTTTCTTCTCTTATTTCTTCCCCCCTTCCTTTTTTGGTGCTTTTTTGTTATTGTTAGGAACCAACCAACACACACACACACCCCTGCCAATTCCTATTGATTCAAGATGTCATTATTCACAGTTTCCATGTTCACAGCTCTAAGCAAGAACAGAACCCCCACAGGGTGTATATATATATCTATATATACACCCTGGAATATATCTGGAATATATATATATATATATATATATATATATATATATATATATATATATATCTGGAATATATATATATTCCAGATACAACATGACAATTCCTTAAACCTCTAGGTTACAGATGATAGTGTTGTTTCCTCGTTGTCTCCTTTTCTCAATTATCATGACTAAAAAATAACTAAAATATTCTGCAATATACCCAAGAGGTTGTAGCTTCCAGATACAATTA
The DNA here is from genome assembly GCF_027244095.1 of Hemicordylus capensis. Lineage (NCBI taxonomy): Eukaryota > Metazoa > Chordata > Lepidosauria > Squamata > Cordylidae > Hemicordylus > Hemicordylus capensis. Next base: position 298,689,451 of record NC_069657.1, on the reverse strand, counting down.
GAGAGGAAACCATAAATGTAGGGCTCTCTCAGGAAAAGCTGAACATTACAATCAAAAACTCTGAGGAGCTATGAAATGTCCTCATGGTGATGGGAGTTGTAAGCCAACAACATTTGGGGACCCACAGTTGAAAATCCATGCCATAGGGGAAGGGGACACTGAGAGAGTAAGGAGTTTGAGAGCTTTCCGAGGCAAGTGCTCTAAGCCTTTTTCTAGGAAGAAGCTAAAACTAATACTCAGGAGTACTCCATTTTGTCAAATTGTTCATTGTGAGAAATTTCCCCTTATGTGGTTTGACTACATCACCCCTTGCTTCTCCCTTCTCTTTCCAACTTGGAACACTCCAATACTAATTCTGTGTTGTGCTTCTTCGGTAAAACTTATTTCTTTCCTTTGAATAAAATTTCTAATGAGAAATTTTTACTTTTAAAATTTGAATTCACATTTTAAATTGGCTTTTCTTTTAAATATATTCAGAATTAGGATTATATATGTTAGTTTGTTGATACCTCATGATTGTTTTGATTTTGGCAGATTTCAAATATTTAATATTATAAACTGTCAAACAGCAAATTCTAGTTATTATTACAAGTTATCTGTCAAATACTGTCCGGTACCAAATGCGATATGTAATCAACATGTCAGTGATAATGCTGTCAGATTCTTGTGATAATGTCAGTAACAATGCTGTCAGATAAATACAGCAGCAGCATCATTCAATTTCAAAAATTGAAATACATATCACTGAATGACAGTGATAATGCTGTCAGATTGTAAAGAAATTCCTTTTCAACCCTTAGTACTGTCAAATAGTTGCTGACATGTTTTACAGCATGATGCAAGCAGTGCAGAACTGCCCATGCCACTTCATGGTTCTAACACATAAGGTGATGCTACAGTGCAAGAGGGTTGTTCCGGTAGACCTTACCCTTTTGTGATTGCAGGTGGCATACTACTTGCATTGTGAATAATACAATTATATACAATTGTATAGTATAAGATATGCCAGACATATCTTTCTATTTTCCAAGGAATCTACAGTAGCTCTTTAAAGGATTGTCAGGGGTTCCAGAGTGAGAAGATCAGTAATGGCAGACAAGCTAGGTTGAAAGGCTACTACTGATCTTGCTCTACAATGTGTAGGCCTGCGGAAGGGTTGTGTGTATTCTAAGGTACACTCTCAGGCAGCAGTGGGCAATGGTGAGACCCTGTGGTGTCCTAAGTGAACTGAGGCACCCTAAATATTCCATCACAGAAATGCAGCAGTCTTTTTGCAGACAAGTCAATGTGAAAAGTGTTTCCTGAAGGTACAAAATTTGAAAGCTAACCTGAAACATGCAAATCAGCTCTCAATAATGTCAAAAGCTACAAACATAATTACCATACCAATGTTCCTGCTGCATCAGTCCAAGTGATCATCCAATCCAATATCCTGTTTCTTTCAGTGGTGAGCCAGATGCTTCTGGTGAAGCTCACATGCAGAGGAAAGCTGGTCTTGTGGTAACAAGCATGACTTGTCCCCTTAGCTAAGCAGGGTCTGCCCTGGTTACATATAAATGGGAGACTACATGTGAGCACTGTAAGATATTCCCCTTAGGGGATGGGGCCGCTCTGGGAAGTGCAGAAGGTTCCAAGTTCCCTCCCTGGCATCTACAAGATAGAGCTGAGAGAAATTCTGCCTGCAACCTTGGAGAAGCTGCTGCCAGTCTGTGTAGACAATACTGAGCTAGATGCACCTATGGTCTGACTCATTATATGGCAGCTTCCTATGTTCCTAGTATGAAGGCAACAGCCCTCTTTCCCCTCCAGCAAATGGCATTTAGTGGTATACCACCTCTGAACATAGTGGTTCCATTTAGCTATCATGCTTAATAGACCAATCCAGAGGCACTCTTCCCCCTGGACGTAGGGGCCAAAGTCCAGGGCCTCCATCCCCTGCCCCCCAAATTCTCTTTAAATCCTCTTTAGGTGGTGTGGTTGCCGCACCACATTGCCAGCCCACGCTGCACCAGGCAGACAAGCATGACTGTCACCTGTGCTGGACGGCCAAGTTTGACCTCTGTTGTAGAGGCCGAGGAGGGAGTGGGGAAAGAAATAGGTGGGATGGGAATATTTTAAGTTGCATGTTGAAAAGTTAAATGCTTAACTTGCAGCAGGGGAGAGAGAGGGGCTGCCAAAGGCCTTTAAATCCAGGCTCCAAAATTACATAGGTGAATCTCTGGACCAATCCTCCATGAATCTGACTCAGTACAATTGCATTTGTCTAAATACAAGTACTGTCAAATATTAACTGTCAGATACCAAAAATTGAAATACAGTATCACTGAGTGTCAAATACAGGCTTCACACGCTTGATGACTATTCAAGCAGCCACAACATGGTTGGAAAATGTCCAGCATTAGCATTCACAAAGGATAATTTTGGAAACATATTTATTGCGTTTCTTCCCATGATGCACTCTGGGCTTCCCTCCCATTCATTTAGATTGCACACATTAAGAAAAACTTAACTTAGAGTTTATTAAATTTAAAAAGCGCAAGTGAAACATCTGGTGCGCTGAGTAGAAATAAATCAGTAATGAATGACTAATTTGTAACTGCATACATTAATTAACATTCTGTTTTGATTATTTAGTTCGACAGTAAAACATGGCAAGTGTAGATTATTGATTTTTCAGAGTTATACATCAGATATTAATGTTCTCCTCTACAAATTAAATTCAACTGTAGAACTGTATGGAAAGCATTAAAGGATTAATTCCAAAACAATTTCCACCTTTTCCATGTAGTCCTTTTGCAAAATCTCTGTGAGTTCAAAAAGCAAACTCTGTTGTGTCATGATGCACTATCAAATTCTTTCCCCCCTTCCTGTCAATTTGTTCTTAAAATTCCCACAAATCAGACTTACTACTCTGCTTTACTGCTCTGTGTGGCCTCAGATTAATCTACAGTGTGTCAATAAATCATAAACTCTTTTATTCATGCTCAAATTGCATGCAATCAATTTTACCCACTGCTGAGCTTCTGGTATTATCAAATGTTTTGATCTATCTTTGTGTATTTACTAAATAATTTAGGATTATTATATCGACCAATAACACATAGCTTTGATGAACACAATCTACAGTAACCTTAATATGTTTCTATTTGACAAAAGTTCCATCAATTTTTGATGGAATATGACTTGGGCTTGATTCTCCCTCCCCCACATGATATGTTAATGTTTCTTTTTTAACTTAAGCATTCCTTGACTGGAAAATGCTTTATGTATTTTGTCTGCCATTTGCTTTATAGCTAACATTGAAAACATGGCTGATATTCATAAAGGAGAGATGGAAACTGAAGTTTAGGGTGAACTATGGCAGGGGAGGACCCATAGCTCAGTGGTGGAGTCCTTGCTTTGCATGCAGAAGGTCTCAGGTTCAGTGCCTAGTATCTCTAAGTAAGGTGGGCTTGTCTCTTAAAGAGGCAGTACACAACAAATGCTGGAATTACTCATGTTAAGATTAAGGAAACTGGTATAAGCAATATAAAAAAAACACATCAAAGGAAATGATACAATACCTTGAATTAGACCAAAAAATACTATAGAATGTGAATGTTCGGAAATACATGTTCATCTTCAGGCAATTAGGTGATCCAAATAAATCTTTAACATATAAAAAGGTATTATATTTGTTAATAATATGTAGTAAATTAAACCTAAATTGAGACAGACACTCACAAAGTGTTTTTGTCTCATCTCTGTTTGCATGCAAGGAAAGGAAACCATTATTCCACAATGAGTACCCAAGATTTGAAGTGATTTGAGATGAAATCTTGTCCATTATTAATATATCCCACAGCTTATTGTACTGTCATTTGACTGTGGGAGACTTTCTTCACCTCTCTCTGACAGCCTCTTGGAAATCGGCTGCTGTGAAGAACAAAACAATCAACAACTTTCTTAGAGTTGGTATTTTCTTTTGTGCCATATAGCCTCATTAAATAAACATGGGTTGGGTTAAATTGTGCACTCTTTATATCTTGAACATGTTAATGATCTTTACTTCCAAACTGTTGCATTCTGGGACAAGCCAACCAGCAACGAAGGCATGACACAACAGTGCCTATGTTCTACAGTCTATCTGGACATATCACTTAGATGGACACAGATATTAGGGATGTGCATGGAACTGTTCGGTGCTCCATTCTAGGAGCACTGAACTGGTTCCAGCAACTGGTGTCTAAACCGGTTTGGAGGGGACAGGGGTCACTTTAAGGGGCAGGGAAGGCACTGCCTACCTGCCAGCCCCCACCCTGCTGCTTCCCCCCCCACCAGCACTCCTCCAAAAAGCAGACACGTGGCTGCAAGGAGAAGCACCAGTTGGAAGAGCACCAGTTGGGGAAAAGTGGTGGGGCATGGGCTGGCAGGTAGGCAGCGCCTTCCCTGCCCCTTAAAGCGACCCCCTGCCCTCCAAGAAGTTCACGGAGCCCAAATTCCAAAGGATATTTCCTCAACGTTCAAGGATGAAGCAGTAAAAGGCATAGATGTCTACCTTTTGTGTAACATGCAGTAAGGTCATTCATACAACCATTTTACCTGGGGCTAGGGGAAGGCAGGATTGCTCCTACTTTCCCTTACATGACTGGCATTCCTGCCCTGCTTGCTGCACCGTGGTCACACAGATTGTTGCAGCAGCAAGCAGCACAGTGAAGAAAAGGCAGGGGGATGGACACCTGGCCACCAGGAATTCCACAATGCATCATTCAAGCAATGTGGTGCATTGTAGAAATTGTAGAGGCCAGGTCGCTCCTTCTCTTCGCCTCTATGATAGCAATTGTTTCCACTGAATGGAATCCCAAATGGGACTGCTGGCATCCTGAGCTCCCATGCGACCAGGCAGTGGGGTAGGAGGGGGCATGTGTGACCGCTCCTACCTCACTTTTAGCCTGGGTTAAAAACCCAGGCTACCTGGCAGAGGAGTGCCTGGATCGGAGCCACTCCCAGCAGTTCTCACGACCAGGTCTACCCGGGAAGGGCTCTGCAAGCCCAGGTAGACCTGGTCATGTGAACAACCTCAGTATATGTATTGCTGAGATTTATGACAAATAGTTATTCAGTATATTAATGTTAAATCTGTTGCTGTACATGAATAACTTTTTTTTAAAACCCTGAAAATAAAAGGGTTTTTTTTAAAAAAATTTAAAAATGGTACCAAATGCCAAGGTTTTTGTTCACCAGATTCAGCTGAGAAGAAAGGAGAAGGAAAGGAGAAAACCTAGATCAACAAAGACTACACATGGATCCAATTGGCTCAGAGGTTCTACTAGCCCAGGAATGATATCTTAGTGAATGAAAAATATGCAGGAATTGAAAATGCAAGAGCCCAACTCAAAAGCATTTCTCAGTTGTTAGAAGGCATGAGTTGAGATGGCAGGAGAGAACAATGGGAGAGAGAGGGAGTGAAAGAGAAAGTGGGCTGATTATGTGCAAATAATCATTAGCAGGAAGAAAAACAAAACCTGTGCTTCAATCAAGAATATAGAAAAAAGAACAGAGAAGATTAGCAGTTTGGAATGAAAGGGAGAAAGGTTGTGTGGATAAAAATATTGAGATCTTTCCATTTCTTAGCACAAATTCAACAGCAGGAAGTTGGAATAGAGTTTGATGTTTCCTATGAAAACTTCATTGTTATATAATATATGTTACAGCATGTTAATGGCACAGCGGGGAAGTAACTAGCCTAGGGAGCAAGAGGTTGCTGGTTCGAATCCCCGCTGGTATGTTTCACAGATTATGGGAAACACCTATATCGGGCAGCAGCGATATAGGAAGATGCTGGAAGGCATAATCTCATATTGTGTGGGAGATGGCAATGGTAAACCCCTCCTGTATTCTAACAAAGACAACCATATGGCTCTTGGGTTGCCAGGAGTCGACACCAACTCGACGGCACAACTTTATAGCATATTTACTAGTACATTGTGAAGTATCATAAATAAATTAATTTAAGCCAAGTTGCTCATGCTTCATTTTCAATGAAAATGCATTTTGTGATATGTTGGTTTGCATTTGTTTGGCTGTTCCCTCATCACTGGCCCTATCCACCCCCTGCACAGTACCTCCAGTGAGGCTGTTGCTGGTGTCTATCTTATGTTTCTTTTTAGATTGTGAGCCCTTTGAGGACAAGGGGGCCATCTTATTTATTTGTTATTTCTCTGTGTAAATTTAATGGCTCGCCCTGAGCCATTTTTGGAAAGGCGATATAGAAATTAAATGAATGAATGAATGAACAAATAAATTCAGTAATTTGAAATGGATATTGTTATATAAGAATGGTAAGAGCAGGTCTTATTGTTGTTGTTTTTAAAAACCTGCACATGATAATATAATCAAGTTATTTTATGCCATATTTAACCCTTCAAAGGCACTACAACCAACAAAATAAAATCCTACTGTGTTGTACTGTGTCCTCACAACTCTTGAAAGTACAGGAACTAAGGACATTGTAACAGCTGGAACACAATGGGCCAGAATGAGTCCTTAATACAATGAAATTGATTGGGGGAGGTGGGGAAATGAGATAAATGCAAAATTTTAGATCCAAAAGCACTGAAAATAGTAACCTTTCTTTAACCCCTTTCATTAACCCTAGGTCAGCCAGGACCCCTCCAAAACGGGCAGGGATAGATATTTTATATTTATATACTAATAAGTATTGTACCGAAAAAACCCAAAACAAAACAAAACCCCACCCAGCAGGATATGTTAGAGACACATGAGAACAATATTTTGGAAATGACACCCACAGATGATTAAAATGTCAGGTAGGGGTGGGCTGAAGGGGAGGCATGCTCCTGCCTCGTGCTTCTCAGAGAACCTAAACCCCTGGCTGGGATAACTTACTCAAGCCCCAGGAGATCAAGTGGCTGCATGCTTCAGGAGGGAAGAAAACCCAATCTGGGCCCGCCACTACCCTAGAATACATCACACAAACAAACTGCCCTCAGTTCTGAGGCAGCTCAATGCTGCCTGGTCCTGCAAGGCCAGAACTCTATGACAGGGTCAGATCCAGCAGGAAAATTACAGGGGGTGCAACAGGAATTCTGCCCCCCATAAAAAATTCCCAAGAAAATTTTGGGGCTTAGATTTTATTTCCCTTGTAAATGCATTATGCCAGGGGGTGTCAAAGTCAAATCTGTTGGTGGGCTGGATTAAATTCCGATGCACCTCTGGGGAGCCACACATAGCCTTGCTCCCACCTCGCACTATCTTCTGTCTTCCTCCTCCTCTCTGCTCTTTCTCTGATTCCTCCCCCCACCTTGCCCTGCCACTTAAATTAGCTGAATTCACTACTTTTTACACTAAAATACACACAGCCGTGTTTCCCCCGCCAGCAATCACTTAAAAACTGGTCCGTGCCACCCCGTCCACTCCTCAGACCAGAAGTGACTGGAAGTAACCCATGCATGTGTGCATGTCGCTCGCATGTGCGTGCATGCTATGCTCACTCGTGCACTCGTCAGGCGCATGAGCAACGTAGTGAAGTAGTAAATCTGGGCAACCCAGAATTTGCATGGCTGGGTCTGGAAGGATCCCAATTTCCCAGATGATCACGGATCCCTGGTTTAACCCTCTCCTATCCAGGGATCTCTGGTTGTGTAGACAGCCTGAATATCTTGTAGAACTATACAGTTGTCATTCATATTTTGTGTGTATGACTTTACCTGTGTTCATTTTAAAAGTGAACTAGGAAAGAGGCCCCTGAAATGCATTGCATAGATAGGAAGTGTGATTCTGTACCTGTGTTCAAACATAACATGAATAACTGTACCTCTGTACAGATCTGTACCTGTGTACACTATATGCTCGTATAAGTGTTGAACATAACATAACAGGACTCTAGAGAATGAATAATTTGGTGTAGGGGTTCATTTTCTGTGCTCCTTTACCTCATGTCCATGCTTGAACTCTTGCCTTTCCATTTTTATTCTGGAAAATAATTTTTTTTTAATGAGCTTAAGGGCTGACTTAGTGCTATTTCCACATGTAAGTATTTTTTAAAAAAAAAACATTTTACTGGAATGTTTTAATATTTTTTAATATGTTGTGAGTTGCCTTGAGGATAAGCACACAGAAAGGCAGTACAGAATTTGAATAAATAAATAAATAACCTTAAGCAACAAATAAAAATAATGACCTCCATATATAATATTTTTCTATCAGAGAGTGCTAAAAACTACAGAAACTCAACTACAATGGTAGGAAAATGTCTCATTAGAGTAGTGTAGTTCAATTTGAAATGTTTACCCAGAAATCAGTGGCTGACATGCAGACTAACAAAGCACCAGAGCTCTGGAAGAAGGACCAGTGAAGCACCAGTGCTTCGGGAGAGTTCCAGACTAACACTGCACCAGTGCTGGCCAGGGGAGGGATTTCAATGACCTCTTCTTCCTCTGGAAACACTTGTTACTACCTGAAAATGTGTGTGGCCTAGGCTGGCCACACAGGGACCCATTGGACAGGCACGGTGGCCCCCCAAATGGACACTGCGATGGGGGAAAGGCCCCGAAAGGGCCAAACACCACCCGAACCAGGTGATTTAAGGCACAACGGAGGCTAGAATGGGGAGGTGGAACCTCTGGGGACCCCCTGTGGCCTCAGATAACCCCCTCCAGAGGGGGTAAGTAAAAATGGTGGGGGTTTTTCTTTTAAACTTTGAACCCCCTGGACAGGTTAGGGGGTTCAATTTGATGTCAAACTGACCCCCCGAATTGGGTGGTGTTTGGCTTGACATAGAGCCTTTGAACCAAACCGGTTCAACATCGAACAAGTTTGATATTGAACCATTTTGCACATCCCTACTTTCGGTTGGGTGAGTTAAACTCACTACAAACCGAGGATTCATTCTGAGGTTTGGCGGCAAGATTGGAACCATGGTTGTGTCCGGAAACTGCAGTTCTGATCATTTGGATGACACGGCAGGCAAACTTGAGGTGAGTTTGCCTCAGGTTCCTCGTTATGACCAAAGGTGGCCTCTGAGGGGCCATAGCTCAGTGGTAGGGGAGGGGCCATAGCTCCGTGGTAGCTTTGTATGCACAAGGTTTCAAGTTTAATCCTTAATATATCTCTTGTTAAAGGAGTGTCAGTGGGTGGGAGGCAAAGGGAAAGTTTAATGGGTAAACAAATCTGGTTAGCCTGCACATCATGGGCCCACTAGCTATGTATGGTGATATAGCAAAGGTACAATAAATCTCTTGTTTTTGCTGTCTGTCCAGATTTGTGGGGAGAAAGTGGTTGCTTAGTATGTGGAAGGCTGCAAACTATGGCTAGTAGGCTGTGTTTGGCTTGATATGTCACAAGTTGTGCAGGCCAGCTCTAGAACAAACACCCCACCACAGGGGTGCAGACAGAGGGGAAGCTTGAGGAGCAATTCCTCACTTAATTTGGTGGGGCAGAAAAATTAACTTTGGGGATTGAAGGAGGGAGTTTGCAGGAGGGAGTTCAGTAGAATGAGGGAGCACATCAAATGGTTGGGGCAGGTCTGAATCACTACACTTATTTCCAGGGGCGTAGCAAGGTTGGAGTGGGCACAGAGACAAGATTTTAAAATGCCCCCTCACTGAAGCTCAGCTCATGAAGTAAAGAAATCTTAAATGAGGCTGAATAGCGGTAACAATCATTCTAAATTATTTTTTTAAAGGTTTTGTAAATTGTGGACAATGCAAGTCATTTAATGGTACTAGAGAAAGACATGCTGTTCTGGTAATTCCAGGTCTTAACACTCACATCAGTTTCAGAGGATGAATATAACTGAAGGAAGCCCAGATGGGTGTGCGGCTGAGGGAGTCAGTCATGTGACTTGCCTCTGGTGGGCCCCCCAAGGCAGTGGGCCCCCAGGCAACTGTCTCCCCTTGCCCTATTATAGTTACGCCCCTGCTTATTTCACAAGTGCCAGGATTATCTTTGCCTGCAATAGCCTGTAGGCACTCTCTTTTTATTAGCATTAAGCTTAAAAAGGCATTTGCACCAAGTGACCTGTTTTTAGCAGCTACATGGTTTGTCAGCAGATGTAATTATGCATGTATCATATATCACCCTATTCTGATTTCTAAACTGGTTCTGCCAGTCTCTAATTTAGTTCACAATGTCAATCAATATTTTACAAAATGCATTATGCTGTTTTCTATGGGTTCTTTTCCCTGCTTCTATACAAAGAACTACCTGCTCAAAGCCTTATCATGCACTGAATATAAATCTGCCATATCTCTTATTGTTCTGTTCTGACAGGCACCTCCACTTGAATTGTTCATTGATTAAGAAGATATTTTGTCTCTGAGCAGAAAAGAACCTTATATAGTTACTCTCTGAAACAGTAGCTCTCTAATCAGCTCTTGCATTCCCACTCAGCGTACAACCCAAGGCACACCTCCCCATCTATATTTAGACGGTATGGTGCTTTGGACAGGCATAATGTTTCCATGCCTAAACCACTTAAATGATCAAAATTTGTATTGTGTATCAATATGTAGTCATTTAATTCCACAGAGAAGATTTCTACTCTCATAAGCACTGTGCTTATAATGAGACCCAGTATGTGAATCAGTGTGAAGCAGCTGTGAGAAAGGCAATTTCCATGCCTGGGATCAATGTATCAACAATAATGCAGGAGGACCTCAATATTTGCGGCAGTTCCATTCTCCACAATAAGCACAGATATGGAAACAACGAATAGCGAGTCATTGGGAAATGGGATCGCAGGGTTTAGGTTCCTGGAGGCCCCCAAATTGCCCCCAAAATGCCAAAATGGAGGAGTTAAAATGGCAAAATAAAGTGCCCTAATGTGCTCTGCGGGCCTCCAGTGATCCATCAATGCCCCCCACAAGCCAAAATTGTCCATTTTTTCAGCTTTTTCCAACTGCACAGATCTCCAGAGGCTGAGACTATGCATAATAGCCTCTGGATATCCCATAATGCACTGCATGCTAAGCATGGTGCATTGGGGGATACTCCCATGAGACAGGCGCTCTAGGCACCAGTCTGTGTATGCTTGAGCAGCATGCAGCCTGAGCAGGACATTTAGGCAAATAGCCCTTAAGGCTACATATACGAGCAGCAAAAGCCAGGCTCGGGCATGGACAGAACACAAGACTGGGGCTTTGCAGAGGCCATATGAGCATGCACAGTGGCCATTTTGTTTTTGCGGCCACTTAAAAAAAATTTATGTTAAAAAAAAGGCTGCTGCACATGCTCAAATGGACCCTGTGAGGCCCTAGGCCTTGCCAGGCCTCACAGAGCCCATTTGAGCATGTGCGGCAGCCTCCAAAATGGCCACAGCACCGATCTTTGCAGGCCCGAAAATTAGCCTTGGGTGGGCTGCAGCGGTGAATCAAGAGGTGAGGGGGGGAGGGGGAGCCTTTGCAGACACCCCCACCCCAGACTTTAGGAAGCCCCCCAAAGGGGCTACAGGTAAAAAAAAAGTTTTTGATTTTTTTAAAAAACTGTGAACCCCCCTGGATCAAACTGAACTGGGGGGAGGGGGGTTGGGGGTGCCGGACTGAACTGGTCCAATCAGGTTCCAGCCAGTTCCGTGCACACCCCTAGCTGGAAGGTGGGGAAGAGAAAGCAAGGGCCCTGGTGGTCTAGCTTCCCCCATCCCACCGTGGGCTCTCTCCTCTTGCAACAGACAGGTTTTCACATTTATTTCATGCCAGAAAACACATGAAACTTGTAACCAGCAAGCTTGTCTTGTAAGCAGCACTTATCCCACCTATGTCAGTTAGTGTGGCAGAGATTAAAAGGACTCTCTCACAACTCTCCACCTCAGGCAGGGAGAAAAAAAAATTGTGCCAAAGTAAGTCCTGTCTACATAACTGGATGATCCAGTTCTGGGCTCTGTACTATTTACAATTCAAATTCTATGGCCACTTTTGGATATCACACAGAATCTAGGTAAAACCACTTTAGGTTGTCCCCACATGACGTGCAAATTATTTGAACCACAGTTGCAGGACGCAAACACGGTTCCAATTCCTCCAACAGATGAACCCTCAGTTTGAAGTAAGGTACACTTACCAAATAGAGGGTCGGGAGGCTGAAGTATATCATCTGGTTTGGGCCCAAACTGGAGATAAGGGAGGAAGCTCCTCCCGCCGCTTAAACTCAATTGGCTGGCGCTGCTTTCCTTCCCGTGGTTGGAGGAAGCCCACTCAACCAGTTCTGCCTCTTTTGCAGTCTCTCAGACTGCAGATAGTTCTCATCTGGGAGTGCGCTGGGGTCCTCAGAGGGAAACTGCAGGTCAGTTTCCCTCCGAAAGTTACAAGGTACATCAGAAGTCACTTTGTACAGTTATCAGAAGGTAAGTGTACTCCCACAGTTACAAGGCACATCAGAACAAGGCACCCTGAAGTTAAGCAAGGAAACCACCACATGGCAATTCAGACGATCATCTCATCACATGAGAGTGACTACCCCACATTCTAAATCCTACATTGCACATAGTATTTCAATCCAGGGTAGACAACGTATGACCATTTGGATGATCATTTGTACATGGGTAGAGGAATCTAATCACACGTTGAAAGTATTATCCAAACTGGCCAAATATAGGTCTAGATTCTTTTTAGCCCACAGAGGCTCTACGCTTTCAACATTTGTCCCACGACAGCAACATTTGTGATCCCTCCAAGATAGCCACAGAGTAAGGTTGGAGTGGGCCTCGTTCAATGGTAGCTAGGCCCCTGCCACAAAATTAATTGCAGCCAACAAAAGTCACTACAATCAGCTCCATATCAGAGTCAGCATTGTTCAAAAGCTTGAAAACACAATTGTAATATTGGCTTGAAGTGTAGGAAGTTAAAGCAGAACACAAAGAGCCACTTTAAAACCAGCTGCCTGCCTGGTTTTATATGGCCTGATGTGCTTTCTGATTCTCTGAGAGCTTCATATATTTATGTGCCTCAAAGTCAGCAGCAAGAGAAATCCCTTTGCAGTTTGTAGGTAATCAGCTGAAGAATCTTAATGCATGTCTACTGCTTCTTGTAACATTTTGCTGTAAAGTAATTACACCATGGGCAGTGTGATATTGTTTGGTGGTTAAATGCTGGCAAGTAGGCATTTCAAATAGATGCACTGCCCAGCTGACAACAGGAAGATGTGAAGAAGTTCATTAAAGTTGGTGTTTAAGGCCATGTTGAATGATGAATGTGTCTGGATCAAAGCTGGTGGTGACAATTCTTGCTTTCACCTCCTGTCTTAATAACTGCAAAGCATTCTGCTGCATTAGTCACTATGTAAGAGAATGCAAAGACTGAATTGTACAATATAGAAGAAAGTGAATTTATGGCTAGAGGGCAGAATCCAGACCTCTAGGTGCTTTAACTGGTTAACACTTGACACTAAAGCAGATGGGCCCTCAGGAAGAGAGGCGTGGCAGAACACATGCTTTGTGTGCAGAACGTCACAGGCTGCCTTCAGACATACCTTCTAACTGCAGGTCCAGCAGATCCACAGTTTGCCTCCAGTACCCTGGCGCACTCCCAGACGATAACAAACCTCAGTCTGGGAGTGAGCAAAGTGGGCGGAACTGGCTGCATGAGCTTCCTCTGATCCTGGAAAGACAGCTGCGCCAGCCAATAAGATTGAAGCCATGGGAGGAGCTTCTTCCCTTAACTCCAGTTTAGGCTATTCACCCAATCTGGACAACACAATGGAGCCTCTGTACCCCCTTGGTTAGGTAAGTGTAACTTCATTGCAAATGAGGATTCATCTGGAGGTTTAGGTTAGGAATTGGAACTGTGATTGGGTTTGGGAACCGCAGTTCTGATCATTCAGATGTCACAGGGTGCCAGGCTGCCAGCCTGAGGTGACTTTGCCTCAGGTTTCCTGTGACATCCGAAGGCAGCCACAGGTTCAGTTACTCGCATCTCCAGCTTGGGCTGGGAAACAACCCTATCTGAAACCCTGGAGAGCCACTGTCAGTCAGTGTATGTATGTATGTATTTAATACGTTTGTATACCACCAGCTACTGAAGTCACTAGGCGGTTTACAGCACTGGCGGTGGGGGAACCAAAAATAAAACAAACCAAGAATTTAACAGTTAAAACATATAAAAACCAGATTAAAATTTCCATAAAAACACCGACTAACTAAAAAGCTTGGCCGAAAAGATAGTTGTTTCCTAAAAGCCAACAGTGATGGAGCTGCTCTAATCTCAGCAGGAAGTGCATTCCATGGTCCTGGGGCAACTACAGAGAAGGCATATAGTTAAATGTAGTCAATATTGATCTAGATTGGCCAGTGTTTTGGCTGGTTATAAGGCAGTTTCCTGAGTCTATGTGCCTATGAATGTGCAAGTTGCATAATAATTGGAGGAGAGTTGGACTAACATATAAGCCAATACTTTCTTTGCTGAGTAATTAATTGCAGACAGTTTGTATCTGATATGGTTGTTTCGTTGAAATTTGCTTCTGCAATTTTCATTGTGTTTACATCATTTCCCTCAACAATATTTAGAGCATGTGTTTCCATGAAAACAAGAGAATTAACAACACCATGGTCAAGAAGTGATTTGACAAGGGTCTTCCATTAGATTTTACTATCAGCCCTGTTCCAAATATGTCATTCAGCATGCCCTTAATGATCAATTAGAGTTGACCATCTTCTTTACATCTTTGTGGTGTCATTGCATAATTATATGCATAGTTCCTTACAGTGTTGATTATATTATGCATCTGTTATATGAAGGTAAAACGTAACAGCACAAATGCATCAAATTCAACAGCACATGCAAATAATAATAATAATTATTATTATTATTACTACTACTACTACTACAAACAGACAAACATCTGCCACACAATACACCAGATATAAATGCAGTCGAGAAAAAAGAAAAACAAGTCAAAATAGTAGATATAGCAATACCAGGAGATAGCAATAGAAGAAAAAGAAATATAAAAAAATAACAAAATACAAAGATCTACAAATTGAAATTGAAAGCCTGTGGCAGAAGAAGACCAAAATAATCCCAGTAGTAATTGGAGCCCTAGGTGCAATTCCAAAACACCTTGAAGAGCACCTCAACACTATAATAATAATAATAATAATAATAACAATAACAACAACAACAATAATAATAGACTCCACATGTGTACTCCTAATGTGGAGTACACAGTTAACAATCAATGGTGGGACGCTTGGACAGGTTAGCATTAGAAGAAGTATTTTCCAAGGGGACGGGGCGGAGCCACCATTGGGCCAACTGGTTCAAAGAACCTGGGCTGGTGACCAATCAGGGGCTGCGAGAGCAGCCCTGACACGCCCCCCGCGTCTTACGGCAGACGCGGGGGCGGTAGTTTAGCTCCCAAGAGGGGGCCATGCGTCCCCTTCGAGAGCTAAACTAAGGCTGGCGCTGCGTTTGCAGCGCCAGCCAGGAGCGGCTCTTCCCTGTAAAGGCAGGGATGAGTTGCTCCTGGCTGTGTGCTGCGAACTAACTAGCTCCTGAAGGGGCCACATGGACCCTTCAGGAGCTAAGACTGGTGCTGCCTTCACAACACAGCCCAGGAGCAACTCTTCCCTGCAGGGAAGAGCTGCTCCTGGCTTGCTCTGTGAAGGCAGCGCCAGCCTTAGTTTAACTGCCGAAGGGGCCGCGTGGCCCCTTCGGCAGTTAAGCTTCAACTCCCAAATGAAGCCTCAATGCTCCGTTTGAGAGCCAGACCACGCCCCCCGTGTCTGACGTCAGACGTGGGGTCGTGGCCATCCCCTGCGTCTGACCTCAGATGCGGCGGCGGGGCTATCGGGGCGCCTGCCGCAGCCACACACGGGCCACCAGCGGGCTGGCTACACCCCTGCAAGGGGACTCACTATCCTCTCTGTTGTTTGTAATCGCCATTACTCCACTTTCACAAATACTAAACAAAACAGGCCACGGATACCAAACAATTAAAACATCAAGTAAAATAAACGATCTGCTGTACATGGATGATCTGATGTTGTATGGAACGTTCAAGTCAGAAATCGAATCACTATTAAACACTGTCCAGATGAGTGTTACACTAGTGTAATGCTGTTTCACTAGTATAAGAACATTATTTAAGGATATTGCACAAATAAAGTAATATGTTTCAGACTCGTTCTTAAATTAGCAGAATTTGTCCCACTACTTCTAATTTATTTATTTATTTATATTTATTTATTTGATTTCTATACCGCCCTTCCAAAAATAGCCCAGGGCGGTTTACATAGAGAAATAATAAATAAATAAAATGGATCCCTGTCCCCAAAGGGCTCGCAATCTAAAAACAAAACAAAACATAAAATAGACACCAGCAACAGTCACTGGAGGTACTGTGCTAGGGGCGGAAAGGGCCAGTTACTCTCCCCCTGCTAAATAAAGAGAATTATCACGGTAAAAGGTGCCTCTTTGCCAAGTTAGCAGGGGCACTGTTCACTATGGGGCACTGCGAATTGTTGCACAGTGCATTTCACATGTTTCACAATCTTTTATATTTCCTGGAAAAGGTTTCCCACTAGCAGTTGTACAACATTGGGTGGTGCTGCTAACCACATATCCTCTCACATTAGTCAAGTGCAGTATCCTGCACAGTTTGGGCTGCTTCTACTTTTATCAGGTTTTCTGGTGCAAAGGGATTTCAGCAAAAACATGAAGGCACTATACATATGATAAATAGTAGCTTCGGGCCAATATTTTGGTTTCTTTTCTCTAGGAAATGCAAATCCTATTCAAGCAGTTTGTAACAGTGTAGAGCACAGTTGCAATGCCAACCAGCTACACCCCGCCCGCTGCAATATACATAACCCAGCACTTTCTCCCTCCCAACAGCACTTATCTCTTCTAACAAATGGTCAGCAAGGGGCAAGGTTATTAAGTGCTGGGGTGCTTAATAAGTGCTGGGGTGTCCAACACTTAATCACAAAGGGGCTCTCTGCCCAAGTGATTGTTTGTCTCCTCAGATTATGGGGCGTATGGGAGTTGTAGTTCAAAAACAGCCCTCTGGAGTTTCAGACAGGCCCTGTCTGGGGAGGCCAGGGACTGAACCTGGATTCCTCTACATGCCAAACATGCTCCAACACTAAAGTAAGACCCTTCCTCCTAGTTCAGCCACAAAGTGAGGCTGACAGCAGCCTGTGTTTGGCCAACGCCACAGCCCCCTGTCCCCCGCGTCTGCCATCAGACACAGGTGCCGGCTAGCCATGCCCTAGCGTCTGATGTCAGATGTGGGGGTGTGGACTCCCCTCCAAATAGGGCCACGTTGCCCCATTTGGGATGGAGCTCACCCCCACTGCATTGGCAGCAAGGCCAGGAGCGGCTCTCCTTTGTAGCATGGGCCGATTTTGCCAATGCAGCGCTGGCCATTTTTGTACCCAAATGGGGCCACACGGCCCTGTTTGGGAGTGAAATAATGCCCCCTGTGTCTGATGTCAGATGTGTGTGTGTGGGGGGGGGGGGTCAGGGCTGCGAGGTGTGGCCCCTGACTGGTGGCGGCCCAGGTTCTTTGAACCCATTTGGCCAATGGTCACTCTGCCCCTGTTCTAGTCCTTCCTAGCCTTTGTTACATACTGGCTAAGGTTGGTTAAGGTTAAGGGGAAGAGGTGCTCTAACCCCTGGACCTTGGGGCCATGGTCCATGTCCTGCAAATGCCCGGGGGGGGGCTCCTACAGCCACCCCATGCCTGCCCACCACAGCTAACCTATGTGCTGTTATTTTTTTAATCAAAGCTGCTGCATGGCCGAGGGGTGGCTGCCGGTGGGGGGGAAGCCGAGTGGTCGACCTCCCCCCCCCCCGCTGCCACCGGCAGCTGGGGGAACGACTGCTGGGAATGTCTTCTTAGTCCAGCAGCTGCTGTGAACTGCGAGGCACACCTGTGCAGTTCAAAGAAAGATGGTTACAAGCCTGTGACATTACTTGCTTGCTTGGAATTGGTAATGGGCTGGATGAGGGAGAACAAACTGAAGCTGAAGCCAAACAAGACGGAGGTACTCATTGTGGGAGGCCAGAACTTATGAAGTGGTTTAGATCTGCCTGTTCTGGATGGGGTTACACTCCCCCTGAAAGATCAGATATGTAGCTTGGGAGTACTTCTGGACTAAAACTTCTCCCTAATATCTCAGCTTGAGGCAGCTGCCAGAAGTGCATTTTATCAGCTTTGGCTGATACACCAGCTATGTCCATTTCTCAGGACAAACATCCTTAAAACAGTGATGCATATGCATCCAGGCTTCACAACCACAATGCTCTCTACACTGGGCTGACTTTGAATGTGGTTTAGAAACTTCAACTGGTGCAGAATGGGGCAGCCAGGCTTGTTTCCAGGTCACCTGTAGAGATAACATTAATGTATTTTAAAAGATCTACTCTGGCTACCAATAAATCTCTGGGAAAAATACAAGTGCTGCTTATTACCTATAAAGCCCTGAGTGGCTTGGGACCAGGGTATTTAATGTGCCTTCTTCATGAACCCCACCGCCTAAAAAAATCATCGGGTGAGGTCCAGTTGCATCACTTGGTGGTGACCCAAAACTGAGCCTTCGCTAGGGTTGCCCTGAGGCTCTGGAATACACTCTCAAATGAGATCGGAACCTCTCCATCTCTCGTTGGTTTTAAATGACTCTTGAACACACACCTATTTCATTTTAGTTTACAGTGCTTTGAAGTTTTAAGGTTTTGTTTATGGTAATTTTAATCTGACTATTTTATTTTATTTTATTTCTATTCCACCACCCCAAAATGGCTCAGGTTGGTTTACACAGAGAAATAATAAATAAATAAGATGGATTTATATTTATAAATTTATATTATTTTTAGATTTTAGTTGCTGTTTGTTTAAATTTTAAACCACTCTGAATTTTTATATAGGGCAGTATATAAATTGGATAGATAAATGTAATCTTTTCTTAAGGGGGGACAATGCTTGAGCTGTTATGGATTGAAGGTGGATCTGTGTGTGTGTGTGTGTGTGTGTGTGTGTGTGTGTGTGTGTGTTTAACTGCTGAACTGTGAGCCTCCCAGAGAAGAAGATACACATCACAGAATCTTCCCAGTTAAAATAATTACTTGCAATAGATATGTTCCTCAATTTCAGTTTCATGGCCCTGTCAATCTCTTTTATAATCATACATTTTCTAGAAATTCTTTAATATTCTTTTCTTCCACTGCAGTGTTTGCACTCAATTAGCTGGCTCAATAAATTAGTTCATTGCTATTATATTTGCCACACATTCAAGTTCTGTTACTTGGTAGTCGAATGAGTTGGGTTACCTCTGGGTTTTAAACAAATGTGATGTGCGTCCTTAAGGCAACTTGTTTAATCAAACACATCACTGATTTAATTCTACTATACTGTTTTCATCTTGCTTAGGTGAGGTCTCCATTTTACGTTTGACCAGCCTTAATTCTTCCCAAGCTTTCAATCCTAACAGGAGCGCAGGCTTCCCATTCACAGAATCAGAACTAAACTGATTACAAGTTTTATGAGTCCTGAAACCAATACCAGATATACACAGTTTACAAAACTTTCCCAAAGTCTGCTGTAAAGTCTGCTGCAAGAAGAATTGGAGGTATTGGAAATGGCAAGTGATTTTGTTTTTTAAAAATGCAGGCAGACCTTATAAGATGGTGTCAGAAAGCATCAGAGACTAGGATCTGAGCACCGGCATAGAAGGAATAGAAGCCTGCCATGTTTTTGATGGAGCAGAAACTCCTTTCCCATCTCCCATGTCCTCCCAGTTTAGGACCCCAAAGTGTTTCTATAAGTACAAGAATTCTATCTTCATTGTCACCATCATTAACTCATGGCCTCTGCTCAAGGTACAAGACCTTCTCTGAGTTGTACAGTCCTGCACAATACAGCACTGAGGTCAGCACTGTGGCAGTTGCTTGACCAGCAATTCACAGGAAAAACTGTGCAGAGGAGAGCATGCAGGACGGTGTTTTCTCTCTGCTTTAGTATTGTTTCATCTACCGGGTGTACAAACAGTTTGGTACGGAACCGGTTCAACTCGAACCAAGCTGGTTCGGCGGTGAGGTAGTTAAAGGGTCTTCTTACCACCCAATGTAACTGCTGGCACCACTGCTTGCCCCCCGCCCCAGCACAGCCAATATCCCAAGCACACGAAATCCTCCCTCCTTTACCAAGGTGCCTGCATGGCAGCGGCTTGGTAAAGGAGGTAGGATGGTGTGTGCTTGGAATACAGGCTGTGCTGGGAGGAAGTGGTGGTGCCGGCAGCCACACTGGCTGGTTTGAAGACCCTTTAACTACCTGTCTTGCCGCCCTTGCCCAGGCCACCCCATTCACAGGAGCCAGTGCCCCACCCCTTTACTTCTAAAGAGGATTGCTAACTGGATTCCCCTTTACAAGTATTAGCCACCAAGTATTAGCCGTCTGTTTTACAGACAGGGCCAGTCAGGATAACATCAAACCCAAGTTTGACACTGCGAGCCTTTCTTGCAACTAGTGAGAAAGGGCTACCCTGTCTGTGGGGAGGAAGCTCAAAAAAGCTTATGATCAAGACCCCGCAAATGATCCTCCAGGCTTCCCTGGGCGGGCGATCGCCCACACAGACGATCAGCGACTGCTCTGGTGGCGCTGGGGGTCAGGGTGCTGGGATGTGTTGCCCCGCCCCCTGGAAATAACATAATGCACTGCGCAAGTGCATGGTGCATTATGGGGATCCCTTCCCCTCCCGGAGCTCCCCACAGTCTGGCAGATGATTAAAAAATGGAGTTAGGAGAGCGCTCACTTTCCTGACCCCATTTTAGAGGGAGGCTTCACAGGTAGGTTTGCCTCCATGGTGCCTCCAGGACTGAGAGCAATCCTGGTGGATCACATGTTTGTTTTTCCTTTAGCCCGGTTTTGCACACCTGTGTGAATAGCCACTGTGCGTTCTATGTCTGTGTGCTCCCTCTTCTGCCTCCCCTCCAACACTATGATTTCCTCCCTCATTTCTGATTTGGCAACAAATCATAGTTTTGTATTACATCTGAACCAGACAAATCAGGATTGCAAACCTAGGACAAACAGTGGTTTGCAGTCCTGGATTGTGGATATACTATTACAAGTGAGCACAATGCGAATTCATGAAGCATTAAGCCATAGTTTGGCGCTGCATCTGAACCAACCCATAGAGTGGAATATGGGCTGTAAATGTGGGCTCTAAACAATTACATGGACCTATGGACTAGATTTACATGTCAGAAATAGAAATATCTTTGCTTTGGGGCGGGATTGTGCTGATGCAGTTCTTGGTATTAGTATTGCTCTTCGCATTCTAAAATAATAAACAGTAAGCACACTGGCCCACAGTTTTGGCTGCACTTCAAGGCAGAAGGACAGCACACTTACCTCCTCTTGGAGAAAGGTTGCACTGAAGGCTTCTTCTGCCACCCAGTGTGAGGGTAGGTGGAAAGGGAAGTGATTTTGCTTCTCTCCCCTCCCTCCAAAAGCTCACAGAAGTATGTTCCTTAGGGTCATGCAGCCTTCAGGGACATAGTCCTGGAAGTGAAAAGGGCTCTCTGAAGGTGGGGAGAGAAGCAACAATTGCTTCCCTCTCTCCATTCACCAGGCTGCAGAAGAAGTCTTCAGCACAATCACTCTGTGGGCAGAGTCCTTCTCCTGACCTTGTAGTTACTGCTTTTTTCTGATTTAATCTCAAATACATACATTTAATCTCAAATACATTTAATCTCAAGCACAGTTTTGAAGCCTACTCTGGGAAGAGAAGACCTGATAAGGTAAGCAAGCTTTTCTACCAACCCCCTCCTTTTGCTTCTTCAAACAAATAAACAGGAGGAGGGGGAGATTTTGAGGGGCTGTTTTCTCTTTGGGGTAGAAATCCGTGTGTGTGTGTGTGTGTGTGTGTGTGTGTGTGTGTGTGTGTGTGTTTGCCAGGGCTTGCTTTTGCCAGAACTAGTTTTGGGGGCTTTATGGCTTTCAGTTTTTGTTTCTCTCTTGCCTGGAGAGAGACAGTGGGAGGAAGAAGATAGGGCTGAGGTGAGTCACACCGGGTGTGAGGGGCCACATTCCTAATGAGCCTTTTTGCCTCAGTTTGAAGCCTACTCTCTGTATAAGAGCCAACAGCCAGGGAACGGAACTTAGTGAACAGGAATTAGCAAACAGGGACATAGGAGTTTAGCGGGAAAGTGTGCAGGGGAGCTTGAAAGGAGGCCCCTTGAGCACAAGGATACCAGCGGGAAGAGGAGGTAAGTATTACTCCCTCTTTTATATTATCAGAAAAGTTTAAACCCTTTAATAGCGGGGAGACATGATAGAAGTCTATAACATCATGTATGGTGTGGAGAAAGAGGATAGAGAGAAATTCTTCTCCCTCTCACATAACACTAGAACCAGGGGTCATCCCATGAAATTGATTGTCAGGAAATTTACGAACCCCCCCCCCAAAAAAGGAAGTACTTTTTCACACAACACATAATCAACTTGTGGAATTCTCTGCCATAAGATGTGGTGACAGCCAACAACCTGGATGGCTTTAAGAGGGGTTTGGATAACTTCATGGAGGAGAGATCTATCAACGGCTACTAGCCAGAGGGCTATAGGACACCTCCAGCCTCAAAGGCAGGATGCCTCTGAGTACCAGTTGCAGGGGAGTAACAGCAGGAGAGAGGGCATGCCCTCAGCTCCTGCCTGCGGCTTCCAGCAGTATCTGGTGGGCCACTGTGCGAAACAGGATGCTGGACTAGATGGGCCTTGGGCCTGATTCAGCAGGGCTCCTCTTATGTTCTTATGACAACTACAGCTAAGACCTAACTTTCAAATAAACAATCTCCAGTACTCTAAACAGCCAATAAAATCAGACATGAAAATAGAAAGTCAGCAGGGGAGGGGGCGCTTCCTACTGCTTTGCATGTATGACTATTTGCTTGATGGGCAGAAGTCATGGGTGTGTGCTCGGTGCAAGGAGCTCCTATCTCTCAGGGGACAAGTTCGTTCCCTCCAAACCAAAGTGGTGGATCTGGAAGCTCAGAGAATCAGAGAGGTACATGGGGGAGACCTTCAAGGGTGTGATAGGGGAATCCCACTCCCAGACTGATGGCTCCTCTGCTTTCAGGGAGAATGAAGGTCTCGGGGAAGGTAGACATCATTCTGAGGAAGAGGGAACGCTCCATTAAAAGGGACCCTTCCATGAATGATGAGCCCATATCCTCTCACACAGGGGATATTTCTTCAGGGGGTGGAGGCCTCCTAGTAGTGGGCGATTGGATATAGAGAGATGGGTCTGTGACCTGAGTGTAAACTGTACAGTGACTTGCCAAATGTAGTTGGGAGGACCTGGAAGCCAGACTTAGGCTGCTAGGTCTAAGTCCAGGCTTCCCAATGTAGCATTCTCAGAAATGCTACCTGTTCCACACCACAGGGCCAGCAAGACAGGGAGAACTAAGAGGTCTCAATATGTGGATGAGATGGTGGTGCCAGGAAAGGGGGTTTAGATTTGTTAGGCCCTGGGATACATTTTGGGACAAGACAAGCCTGCACAAAAGGAATGGGCTCCACTTGAACCAAGATGGAACCAGACTGCTGGCACATCAAAAATATGGCATAGCAATTTTTTATAATGACACCTCAGAGATAGCCAACAGGAGCTGGGTAGTATCCAGCTCAGCAAATGCCAACCCTGAAGGTGCAAGGGTGTAAATGCTTCAGATAAACCAGAAGGGGACATAGTGGAACAAGATAAAAAGCAGACAGAAGGATGTGCTAGCTGGTCAAAGAGATCAAATGACCAAAAGAAAGATTGCACACAACAGGTAAAAGATTCAGCATATAGTTGCTTATATGCCAGTTCCAGAAGCTTCTGAGCCAAGATGGGTTAGCTGGAGTGCTTGGTTGCTGACAAAGAAATATAAACAGTGGGCATAAGAGAAACATGGTGGAACAGTGAGAACCAGTGGGACATGGTTATTCCTGGACATAAACTCTATAGAAAGGACAGGGAGGGGCTGGGGTGGCGTAGCTCTTTATATTAAAGAAGGGATATAATCTAATAAACTAGGAAACCTAGAAACAACAGAGTCCTCCACAGAAACTCTGTGGGTGACAATACAAGACCTGAAAGGAAATGTGCTACTGGGTATGTGCTATTGCCCTCCTGATCAAAACACTAACAGTGACAGGGAGTTGCAGAAGGAAATCAGGGAGGCAGGCAATGGAGACAGAGCTGTAATAATGGGTGACTTCAATTACTCACATATAGAATGGGTAAATTCACAGTCAGGTCATGACAAAGAAGCCACATTTCTAGACACGCTGAATGACTGTGCCCTAGAACAGCTGGTCATGGAACCAACCAGAGAGAAGGCGCCCTTGGACATAATCCTGAGTAGTGCCCAGAACCTGGTGAGAGATGTCAGTGTCATGGAACCTTTAGGAAATAGTGACCATATGTGATCAAATTCAGCAATCATGCAAGGAGAGAATCGCCAAGGAAGTCTAACAGACACTTTGAATTTAAGAAGAGGAATTTTGTGGAAAGAAACCTGAAAGGGAAAATCAGGAGAGTCACTTTGCTCTAGAATAAAACCACAATACTCCGGGGGGGGGGGGACCCAGTTAAAATTTATACCAAAAAGGCAGAAAGGTACCACCAAGTCTGGGAGGATACCAGCATGGTTAACAAAGTCAATGAAGTTATAAAGGGGAAGAAGACGTTCTTCAGAAATTGGAAGGCTTGCCCAAATGTAGAGAACAGAAAGGAACACAAACTCTGGCAAATGAAATGCAAGGTGACAACAAGGGAGGTGAAAAGAGAGTATGAGGAACATTTAGCAAAAAGCATCAAGGGCAATAACAAAAACTTCTTTAAATACATCAGAAGCAGGACATCTGCCAGGTATGGGATGCAGTTGGACCGTTAGAGGATGAGCGAGTGAAAGGGATTATTAAGGAGGATATGGAGATTGCAGAGAAGCTAAACGAGTTATTTGCATCTGTATTCACGGCAGAAGATACCTGTGCCTGAACCGAGCTTCTCAGGAACAGAGGCGAAAGAACTGAGGCAGTTAGAGGTGACGAGAGAAGACATTCTAAACTGTCTAGAAAAATTAAAAATTAACAAATTGCCAGGGCCAGACGATATCCATCCAAGAGTCCTTAAAGAACTCATTTGTGAAATTGCCAACCTCCTTGCAAAAATATGTAACTTAACTCTACAATCAGGCTCTGTACCAGAGGACAGGAAAGTAGCCAATGTAACACCAATTTTCAAAAAGGGATCCAGGGGAGATCCAGGAAATTACAGGCTGGTTAGCTTAATGTCTGTTGCAAGCAAATTGATGGAAAACATCCTCAAGGGCCAGTGTGGTGTAGTGGTTAGAGTGCTGGACTAGGACTGGGGAGACCCGAGTTCAAATCCCCAATTCAGCCATGATACTTGCTGGGTGACTCTGGGCCAGTCACTTCTCTCTCAGCCAAACCTACTTCACAGGGTTGTTGTGAGGAAAATCTTAATAATGTAGTACACCACTCTGGGCTCCTTGGAGGAAAAGCGGGATATAAAATGTAAAATAAATAAATAAAAATAAAATAAATAAATAATTGTTAAGCATATAAAAGAAGAGGCCCTGCTGAGGGATAACCATCATGGCTTCTGCAAAGGGAAATATTGCCTCACTAACCTTTTGGAGTTCTTTGAGAACATCAACAAGTGTGTGAGTAAAGGTGATCCAGTACTAAACCTGGATTTTAAAAAGCTTTTTATACCGCCCAAAACGCAAGTTCTCTGGGTGGTTTACAACAAAACAACAACAACCAATAAAAAGATTAAAACATTTCAACTATTAAAATTTAAAATGTCAAAACTATTAAAACACAATTAAAACAATATCTAATTAAAAGCCTGGGTGAACAAATGCATCTTCACTGCCTTTTTCAAAGTTGTAAGAGATGGAGAGGCTCTTATTTCAGCAGGAAGTGTGTTCCAAAGCCTCAGGGCAGCAATGGAGAAGGCCCGTCCCCAAGCAGCCACCAAACGAGCCAGTGGCAACTGCAGATGAATCTCTCCAGATGATCTCAATGGGCAATGTAGTTCATAGCAAAGAAGACGTTCTCTTAAATACCCAGG
The DNA here is from genome assembly GCF_027244095.1 of Hemicordylus capensis. NCBI lineage: Eukaryota > Metazoa > Chordata > Lepidosauria > Squamata > Cordylidae > Hemicordylus > Hemicordylus capensis. The sequence continues at coordinate 298,663,374 of NC_069657.1, read as the reverse complement.
GCCCAAGCTGTTTAGGGCTTTATAGATTATAACCAATACCTTGTAATTTGCCCAGAAACTTATCAGCAGCCAGTGTAGATCTTTTAAGATAGGAGTTATATGGTCTCTCTGAGATGACCCAGAGACCAACCTGGCTGCCGCATTCTGGACCAACTGCAGTTTCCGGACTATGTACAAAGGCGGCCCCACATAAAGCGCATTGCAGTAGTCAAATCTGGAGGCGACCAGCAGATGTACTACTGTTCTGAGGTCATTTATCTCAAGAAGTGGATGCAGCTGGTTTAACAGTCAAAGCTGATAAAAGGCACCTCTTGCCACTGCCAAAACCTGAGACACCAGGGAGAGTTTGGGGTCCAGAAGCAACCCCAGACTGTGTACCTATTCCTTCTGGGGAAGTGTGACCCCATCCAGAACTGGCAGATCAAAATAATCTCCTGAGTTCCAACCCCACACAATAAGTACCTCTGTTTTATCTGAATTCAGCCTCAGGCTGTTACCTTTCATCCAGCCCATCACTGTCTCCAGACAGGCGTTTAGGGAGGTAATGCCTTCTCCTGACCAGATTGACATGGAGAAAAAGATTTTGGTGTCATCAGCATACTGATAACACCCTGCACCCATCTCCTGATGATCTCTCCCAGCAGTTTCATGTAGATGTTAAACAACATCAGAGGGACACCATCAGAGGGACCCTGAGGAACACCATACCGAAGTTCAGTTTTTGAAGAACAGTCCCTGAGGGACACCATTGGGAATCTGCCTGAGAGGTAAGAGTGGATCCACTGAAAAGCAGTGCCTCCTACCCCCAACCCCCTCAGGCGCTCCAGAAAGATACTATGATCGATAGCATCAAAATCATCCAAGAGGTCCAAAAGGACCAACAGAGTCACACTTCCTCTGTCAATTCCCAATTGGAGATCATCCATCAGGCCAACCAAGGCAGTCTCTTCACCCCATAGCCCTTCCGAAAGCCTGTCTGAAATGGGTCTAGATAATCAGTTTCCTCCAAGACTGCCTGGAGTTGGGAGGCCACCACCCTCTCAATTACCTTGCCCAGCCACGGAAGGTTGGAGACAGGCCTATGGTTGTCCAACTCTGAGGAATCCAAGGCAGGCTTCTTCAGAAGTGGTCTAATAATTGCCTCCTTAAGGCAAAGAGGCATCCTGTCCTCCCTCAGAGAAGCATTTGTGATCTCTACTAGGCTTCTACAGCAACCTCCCTGCCAGATAGTATTAGCCACGTCAGGCAAGGGTCAAGAAAACAGGTGGTAGGCCGCATCGCCCCAAGCAGCTTGTCCACATCCTCACAAGTCACAAACTGAAACTGATCCAGCCTAACCACATAAGAGGAGTCACTGGACACCTCTGATTCAGACACTGCAGTAATTGTGGGGTCTAAATCCAATTTGGCCCGAATACAAGAGATTTTATCCACACAAAAAATCATTATACACGTCACAGCAGGTAATAGATAGTCCCAAATTCTGATTAGAGGGACGAGGGGCACTCACTAGCTCTCTCACAACCCTGAACTACTCTTCTGGATGTGAACTTGTAGATGCAATACAGGCTGAAAAGAATCGCTTCTTTGCCGCCCGTATTGCCAGAGCATAGATCTTCAAATGTGCTCTATGTTGCAGTCTGTCAGATTTGAGTCGAGTCTTTCTCCACTTGTGCTCCAGTGATCTACTTTGACACTTCAGGCCCCGTAGTTCTTCCATATACCAAGGTGGCAATTTTGAAGTGGGTCAGGGAGGACACTTATGTGCGATGATGTCTACTGCCCTGGTGAGCTTGCTGTTCCAGTTCTCTACCAGGGCATCAACAGGATCACCAGCAGAGCCAACATTAAATCCCTCCAAGGCTTCTTGGAACCCTATTGGATCCAATAATCTTCTCGGGCAGACCATTCTAATGGGCCTCTCGCCCCTGTGAAGGTGGGGTGTGACTGCGAGTCCAACCTTAACCAGATGGTGGTCCATCCATGACAATGGGGAAATCACAGGAGTCCCCACCCATGGAACACCACCCTGATCAGAGTGAAAGACCAGATCAAGTGTGTGACCTGCAATGTGCGTCGGTCCCAAGACCCTTTGAGATAGGCCTATAGTTGTCATGGCCGCTATGAACTCCTGAGCCACCCCCAACAAATTGGTCCTGAAGTGGACATTGAAGTCCCCCAGCACCACAAGCCTGGGAGACTCCAACGCCAAACCCTTGACCAAGTTCGTTAGCTCAGTTAGGGACTTCATCAGGCAGCAGGGCAATCAGTATACCAACAGAAGTCCTAGTCTATCCCTGGTCCCCAAACTTAGGTACACACATTCAGTATGATCAGACACTTCCACAGGGATCCTGGTTAGGGAGAGGTTATTCTTATAGACCACAGACCACTCCACCTCTCCACCCATGTCCCAGCACCTGCTCCTCAACAGAGTACTCTGGAGGGAGAAGCTGGGACCAGACTAGGCCACCAACCTCCCACAATCAAGTCTCTGTAATACATACCAGGTCTGCACCTTCATCCAGAATCAAATCATGGATGGTTTCTGACTTATTCTGGACAGACCTGGCATTGCAGAGGAGCAAGGTGAGGGTGTGTGGGAGATTGGCACTGCTCCCCAAGGTCAAAGAGCTGGCAGTACAGCCGGAAGGGGAAATAGCGAATAGATTTCTGACTTACCTTCCCCTGTAACGACGCGCTGACCTGCCAATTTTACTTCTTCTATTCCCTACCACCACTGGAATAGCCACTCCACAGTCAGTGGACACCCCCCCCCCCGTCTCCCCATCTCCAGACAAACCAATACACATCTGAAAAACCCAGAACCCCAAAACAACAGAAGCCGAAAAATACCACCCAGCCCTTGCCACTCCCCGAAGTTTATGCGTCTTTAAGGTTTTTCTCCATAGGGAAGAATGGAGGTTTCAGCAGCCCCATAACTGCACTTGGGGGTGGTGGTGCTGCGGTGGCCCAGAGTGGTGGCGTAGTGCACAGAGGGTGCCAACCACCCCCATGGGTTGCTAACCCAGGGGGTACTAGGTTTTGTTGTTTCTGAGGTGTTCTGAGTGTATATTCTCTGGTAGCATATGATATTTTCAATGACAAACCATGAATCCACTCTCATTTGCTACCAGAGAATCTACATTCATACATAACCAGGGGTTAGCAACACATGGGGGTGGTTGGCACCCTCTGTGCACTACATCACCACTTGCTCTGGGACATCCCAGCACCCCCCAAGTGCAGTTATGAGGCTGCTGAAACCTCCATTATTCCCTATGGAGAAAAACCTTAAAGACGTGTAAACTTCAAAAATCATTGCAAAACCAGCCCTTTGCCAATTCATTTCAAATAATTCTGGTAGCTTCCTTGCCCCCCTGGGCACTACCACCCACCACACTCCGCTCTAGGCCACCCCTTTCCCCCCGACGTGAAGTGATACATTTGCTGAAACCTCCATTCTTCTCTATGGAGAATAAAGATGCGTCAACTTCAAAAATCACTTAAAAATCAGCCCTTTGCCCAATTTCTTTCAAATAATTCTGGTAGCTTCTGTGCCCCCCTTGGGAACTACCACCCACCACCCTCCACTCTAGGCCACCCCTTCCCCGCCGACATGAAGCTATACATTTGCTGGAATCCTCATTATTCCTTATGAGGAATTAAAAAATGCTTTAAAAATTCACCAACAATCGGAGGAGTGTCCAATTGCCTTGGGGTTTGGTGGATGGTAGGCACCCCTGGGTGCCTACCACCAACCCCACTTTTGTGCTGCTAGGTGCTTCACAATAGGGGATAATGGGCTGGTTAGAGTCCCATTATACCCTATGAGAAAAAATATTTCAAAAATTCATTTAAAAAAATCATAGGAGTGTCTGCTTCAGGGTTTGGGTGGTAGTTGGCACACATGGGTGCGCCACAAGAGGGAATAATAGGCTGGTTCGAGTCCTATTATACCCTAGGATAAAAAAAATTTCTTCCAAAAATTCATTTAAAAAATCATACGAGTGTCTGATTCCTTTGGGGGCTGGGTGGTAGGCACCCATGGCTGCCAGCTACCACCCCACCCACTTTTGGAGGTTCAAACCCATTCAAACCAGTTTGAACTGGTTCAAATCAAACCCCCCACAGTTTGGTTTGAATTCAAACCTGCAGCTCAAACCTGATGGCTGGTTCAAACCGGTTCAAATTTGAACTGGTTTGCACATCCCTACTTCTAAATACCAGTTGTAGGGGAGTAACAGTAGGAGAGAGGGCATGCCCTCAGCTCTTGCCTTTGGGCTTCCCAGAGACATCTGGTGGGCCACTGTTTGAAACAGGATGCTGGACTAAATAGGCCTTGGACCTTATCCAGCAGGGCTTTTCTTATGTGCTTATGTACATCCAAGACTGTGCCTTTAAACCTTGTCCTCCCTACTGAAGCCTTTTTGCCTCACCCTGTTGGAATTTCAAATGGCACTCTGCTAATGTTCTCCAGATAGAAAAGTCTTGAGAGGAAATTACATAACTACCAAATTGCTACCCACATTACTAAAGAATGGTTTTAATGATCCATTATACTGTTCATCCTTGTTTGCTTCCTATCTATCCAAAAGCAGAACTATCCAGGGGCAGAGTCACCATTGCGCGAATGGGTTCAAAGAACCCAGACTGTGCCCCTCAGGGGTCGCGCCTCACACCTCAGCCATGCCCCCTGTGTCACAGGTCAGATGCAGGGGGCAAAGTTTTGCTCACAAACAGGGCTGCACCCCCCATTTCTGAGCAAATTCCCAGCCAGCGCCACATTCGCAGTGCAGCCGGGAGTGGCTCTCCCTGCTTTAAAAGGCAGTGAGACACATTCCCGGCCAGGCTGGGAAGCTGGTGCCAGGCTAAACTGCTCAAAAATAGAGCCGCACTTCCCAGCCTGGCCAGGAAGACATCTCCCATTCACGCAGCCCCATTTGTGAGCAAAAGCGCGTGACAACGTTTGCGAGCAAAACCCCTCCCCCTGTGTCTGATGTCAGACGCTGGCCTCCCTATGCACCTAGAACTATCTGACGGTTACATTATCCCCAAATTTCCTGCTAAACTTTGAGCCTCCCCCAGCAAAGACAATATTTGCATCTTCATCATGAGTCAAATAATAAATGAGTAAGTTTCTTCAAAGAATGGCTTTTAATGGGTGAGAAGATTTAAAAGCAAAAGAGGCTGGCAATGCTTCCATTGCTACTAAATGCTGCACAGAAAAAACCAACACTTTCAACTGGCTGGGCTGGTACAATCAAAAAATAAACAGAGGTGTGCAGTGATTGGGTTCAAGCCCTAGTATGGTATCCCAATTAATTTATTGCTTGTTTTGTTCAATTTTAATTAATTAATTCAGAGTGACATCTGTTGTTTTAATTAACTGGTCATTTTAGCAATATAGTACAGAATGCTTTCTGTCCCCCGCCCTCTTAAACTTTTTCATGCAGCAGAGAATTAGATGTTCCAATTAGCACCATCAGTAACTTCTGGGGTTTAATATCCTGTATGGATACTCTCAGAAAGTCAGTGCATATTTTAAACATTTCACACATTTGTGGGTGATTGCATTTATTTAAGAACCTGAAGCGCACTACATGGAAACTCTAAACCATTTTCATCCTTTAGGTCACTGAAAACCAGTTGCATACCAATCTTCCACTACAAAAGAATGAATTTATCAGTGTTAATTAGCACATAAGGCTGCAAGTCAGTTTTCTGAACCATTTATAATCAAGCTTTCCTGCTGAGAATTCAAAATTTTCTTCATTTAAAACAAACAGCCCAATTTTGAGTGTACACAGCTATAATCTTTATCTGAGCCAGTGGAGATCAAATTAGCACTTCTTTAGGAAATAAGTAGGAATGTGTGAACCAATTCAGGTCCAAAACAATTTGTACCCACATCTACATGTTTTGGGTTATTTGTGGACAAAACAAATAACCCCTGTGCTAGCTGGCCAGATTCAAGTCCAAAACAAATTGCCTAGATTTTGGACCTGAAAAATTTGTAGATTCAGACCTCCATTTTGTGGCAATCTCTCTTGCTATCTCCATTTTGTGTCAGGAATTTTTTTTTGAAAATCCCACCCACCCAAGCTTCAGATTGGTGACTTACAGTGTGCAACGACTGGCTGGCAATCCCCCCCCCCAACCCCCGGTTCCAGATTGACTCGTTTCCATTCAAATTTTGTGTTGCCAGGGGTGACTGGCCCCTCATTGGCTAGGGGAAGGGTCAAAGAAGGGACAAGGGTGGGGGGAGGTCGAAGGAGGGATTTTCAAATGTACTTAAGGAGGCAGGCAGCCACCATTTTGCCTTTCTGCCTCATGGGAGAATTGAGAGAGAGCCAGAGGAGCTTTGCTTCGCCTTGTCTGCCTGCTGCCTGGAGTGGATTCTCTGCTTTTTGTTCCTGCTTACCTGATTGAGGAAAAGAGAAGATAATTTTTTTTCACCCCCTTCCTGCTGCTGAGAGAATCACTGCCTGTGCCTGCTGTCTGTGTGAACTGATTTGGGTACAAAACAATTCGTACCCAAATCTACCTGTTTCGGGAGATGTGGTGGACAAAACAAATGGTTCCTGTGCTAGCTGGCCAGATTTGGACCCAAAACAAATCAAGGGTGATTCAATTCGGGCACAAATCAAATGAGGGGAAAAAAACTGATTCATGCACATCCCTAGAAATAATCCTTTACCAAGAACAAGGCTTCCCCACCCTCCACAAAGGGGCATTTCCCCCTTTACATTTCAAAAATAATAAAAAGTAAACAATAAAAAAGCTAATAAGAAAAACAAGAAAATGGCAGGAAGGAGAAGGAAGAGCGATGGTTAAATGAAAACAAAAAGAAAGGAAGCATGATAATAGAAGACACAAAGTAAAGGTCCAGCAAATCAACTGAATTGTTTGGACTGTGGTGTTTGCTTCATCTAAAAGAGGGTGTCCAATTTGTGGGTGGCATATGAAGGAAGTGACTGGTTTCTTCAGCTGAAATGTTCCTTAGATTTTTATTTCCTTTCTTAATCTACCAGGAAAGCAATAAGATTGCTTATGGTTGCTTTGGTGCCACCAGAGACAGAGGTTAGACTTCATATTCTTTTATTGTCCACATTGTATTTATAAATTGTCTGCCTCTGCTAGAGGATATTAGCCATAATTGACCTGTATGGCACCAGAAAAGGCTTAACTGGAATGGCATCTTGATTTAAATATCATGTTTTCCCAATCTGGTTTTAAAATGTCTGGTTTTAAAGAACAGTTTCATTACTGAACATTTCTAACTTTACTGTTAAACAACTTTGCACAGCCCCCGCCCCCCCCCCCGCAAGACTGTAACTACCCCAGGAAGATGATTCACTGAGCGATAGGTAAGTATCAAGAAGTCGAGATTGTGAGAGAAAGAATGGTGCGGGGAAGCACAACCCCCACCCCCCAAATATTATGTGAACATGATTGTTTGGTCTTCTCCCCCAACTCTTTTAAAATACTATCCTTGAGGTATGAATAACAATATTGTAAAGAAAGGGAAAAGAGATGCATCCTTGGTCTGCATCATTAAGGACTTAAAATTTGAACAGATTTTCCTGTTCATGCAGAACAGAACCTGTAGCATAAGAGTACCCATAAGAAAATGTTCTTATGTTCACATAAGAGAATGCTCTGCGCGTATGCAGAACACTTTCCTTTCTAAAGATGTGGCCATACTTGACCCTCATTTGTTGTATGATAACACAGTTTCCAAGGTAAACAAGGGCACGTTGTTAAAAATGACAACCTGTCCGGGCTAATGTTTGCCTCACCTCCACACTGTCTAAGGGGAAAGGTTTTTAACCCACATTGCTGCAGTACTGATAAAAATGATTTTATCCTCAAAGGTGCTATTTGCCCCAGGAGGGAAACTCCCACTGATGCCAATGCCAAAGTTCCTTCCCAGGCAAATAACTACTACTGCTACTTTCAGGGTAAATAACAATTTTACGGGGCACTTTTCACTGGGGCTGCAGCATGAAGGAAAGGATCTAAGACCCCTTGCTCAACCCACTGTCCCACTCCTGATCAGCTCCCTTGTAGCTGTATTGTATTTTAAAATACAGTTTATTATAGTGGTAATCCAAACATACCTCCCCATTTTGTTCTCCACATTCACAGGTGGAAACAATAAGGAGTATTCTGGAGCTTTACAAATTAGTTTTGCCACTCCTTTCTGAGTAGTGGTGCCAGTAGCAGCTCTTGAAGTGCTTTAATTCTTCTAATTAAATTCTAATTTAATCAGTGCTTTAGTTCTTCTCAGCAGCCACCTTTGACCAGCTACCATTTTTTCTCCTTGGAATGAATTGGGAATGATGCTACATCAAGACACAATGTCATTCACAGGGGAAGAGGGACATCTGGCTGCAATTAACCACCAGTAAAAACTCCAGTGCTTCCACCACAGCTACTGCCTGCAGAGAGGCAGCAAAATTAAGTTAAAAAATGAAAAGAAAAAGATATGCCCATTGTCACCAACTAGTGGTACGTTGTCCCTTCCCTCCAAAACTGAATGATTTCCCACCTTACCTCTGAAATCACCTCACAACTATCTATAATTTGTGTCCCACGATTCCCCTTGTCCTGTTGAATGATGGGACTCAGCTCTAATTTTGTAGATTGCCTTATTTATTTTATTTATTTACTTACTTACTGCTTGTTTGTTTGTTTGATTGATTGATTGATTGATTTCTATACCGCTTTTCATCAAAATAATGCCAAAGCACTTTTAAAACAATACAGAATTAAAATACAAAAAGTACAGATATTAAATATAAATAGAATATACTTCTATTTAAAAGTTTAAAAACCTATATAAAACAGTTAACACAAAAAACAAAAAGCGGCAGCAGTAAAAACTGTACTCTCATATAGAAGCCTGGGTGAAGAGACACATTTTAACTCGTTTTCTAAAAACTCTAATGGAGATTGAGGAGCGGATGCCAGCTGGGAGAGCATTCCAAAGCCTGAGGGCGATGACTGAGAAGGCCCTGTCTTGTGTGCACAACAGCCAAGCCTCTCTCACCATCAGCACGCAGAGCACAGCCCTCTCCAATGATCTTGCTAAGTGGGCAGAAACCCTTGGGAGCAGGCGGTCCTTCAGATATCCAGGCCCCAAACAATTAAGGGCTTTAAAGGTCAAAACCAGTACCTTGAATTGGGTCTGGAAACAAACTGGTAGCCAGTGCAGCTCTTTCAAAATGGGTATAATATGGACCCAGCAGGTAGCTCCATATAAAACCCTAGCTACCGCATTTTGCACTAGGGGCAGTTTCACAATATTCTTCAAGGGAAGCCCCATGTAGAGCATGTTATAGAAATCCAGCCATAATCCAAGGAAAGAGCCACTTTGGATAGTTGTTACACCAGGCTGCTGCTGTTGCTGTTGCTGTTGCTGAATGTCTCTTAATGCTCTGTGTTAGTGGCATTAGCCCATGTTTTGATTGATTGACTGATTGATTGATTGGTTGTTCAATTTTTATGCCGCCTTTCATAGAGAATCCCACGATTGTTTAGAAAAGTTAAAATACAATTGCATTTAATTAAAATCACAAACAAAACATTAACATCAATTAAATGATTAAAAAAAACCATACCCCCCACCCCAAGCCCATAAAGAAGACAACAGAAATGTTCTAGTAATCACCTGGAGTTTTGCATATTTGCATCACATGCAAGTATAATGAGTGACATGTTCCTATCTATGCAACATGGCTTCTCATTGCATGGACATGCAGCAAAACAGACCCATGATGTTCTATAAAGTGGGAAGGGAACAAGTTTGTGTCCTGCCCCACTGGGCAATGCCCAGTGCCATTGTAGACTGGTACCTCAGCCTACCAGTAACTGCTTTGCTCTGCTTGTATGTGCTGGAGTGAGTTTTCACAACAGTAGACTTCAAACAGGTCACCTCCAGGCCAGCAGGGACTCTCGGGCATGTGAGCATCTGAAATTCCTACAGGGTGAGTTGACCTTTGCAGGTGGGTGAGGAATTGCTGGCAGTGGCAGCTCGAGCCCTCCTTCCTCTGCAGGCAAGCACCCTCCTCCTCCTCTCTCCCTCAAAAGGGGGTGTAGTGGCTCTGGCAGCTCCTCCTCTAAGCCACGACAGCTGCCCCATCCCTTCCATTCACCAAGGGGAAGGAGCTACTGCCACTGAGGGATGGGATAGTAGCAACTCCTTCTTCTTTCACCCTCAGCATCATTGCAAGGACGTCTGGGAGGAGGAAGCTCCTTAATCAATGGGGAGTGGGGAGAAGGCAGTGGCATGGGACTCATTCCCCATTTGCAGGTGAGGAGGGTGCTGGGGGAGAGCAGCAGCAGTGGCAGTGTGGGGTCACATTGCTACTGCTGCCTTCTCTCCACATCCTCCATGTTGACTTCAGGGATCGGCCATGGGTTCTTTGAAAACACTGAATTAGACTTCACATTAGGTTGAGACAAATTAAATTAGGTTGAGACAAATTAAATCCAGGTGATCTCTTCTCTGCCCGGAGCACAGGCATCTGCCCAGTGACTCCCTCTAAAATTTTCCAAGGGAACAATCTTCTGGAATCTTCCAGTAGAATGTGGTACAGGGACATGGAAGTGGACACACACATGGGATACAAAGATGCACAGCACAATCCTAGGCATTCTCATTCAGAGGCCAGTCCTACTGAGTTCAATGAGATTGAGTTCAATAAGACTATGCACAATAAGCGTGCATAGGATTGCAGCCAGAGAGGAACTGGTGTGTGTGTGTGTGTGTGTGTGTGTGTGTGTGTGTGTGTGTGTGTGTGTGTGAGAGAGAGAGAGAGAGAGAGAGAGAGAGAGAGCAGGGGCGTAGCAAGGTTGGAGTGGGCCCAGAGACAAGATTTTAAAATGGGCCCCCCCCCACCAAAGTCCAGGGCCTCCGCACACCCCAGGCCCCCAAGGATTTAAGTCTGATATTCCAAAATAAGTATGCTGCCTGCAAATACATTTCACTGAATACACACACACACGTCACAATATATAGTGATATACATTGAGTACTATACATTTGTATTACTTTTAATGCCTAGAACACACTAGAAAGATGAATTATTAAAATGGGCCCCTCGCTGCAGATTAGCAAAGGAGACTTTCAACCATGCAGGGTGAGCCTATGTTTGTTTTCTCAGAATTCTGAACAAATTCAGTCAAGTTTGATTGCAGGAGGTTTTTCACAGGAGGCTTTTAAAGCCCTTTAAGACACATCTCCTCTGGAATGGAGGTGCTGCATTCACATGTTGGCCAGATTTACCCTGAAGTCCCTGCAAGTTATTGGGGAGCAGTTCACACACAAGAAAAATAAAATAAAAGCACCACACATGCTTCACAGTTCTCACTCAGACCTTCTGGGTTGCAAAACAACTTGAACATAAGTGCATTTATAAAGGAATGAATGAATGAATAAAATTAATAAAATACTGTTCCAGAAGTTTTTGCAATTTTCTGCTATGAAACAAGCCACTTATAGGACTTTTTAGATAGTTTTTTTAAAGTCAGCAAATTTTCCAAGCTGTTTCAAAATAAATATTCAGAGACTTCTCGGTCCCTCCCCCCCCCCCAATATCCAAGCCCTATGGTAAGCAGATCCCTATATGGGGGGGGGGGGGCGGGAAAGGTAACCACAAAAAGGAGTTCACACTCTACCTGGCAAATGCTGGTCTGGGTTAAGCAGGGCAGCAAGGGGTCTTCTGCTGCAGAGAACACTCTGGCTGCCTCCTCCTTCCTGGCTGGCTTGGGCCCTACTGGAGTTCAGGCTTCACTGCGGCCTACACGGAGGCCTCCGTGAAAGCCCCGCCCACCCACCGACCAGCTGAGAGGCGGGAGAAAAGGAGCTCTTGGCAGCATGTCTGCTGCTTCGATTGCGGGCCAGCAGAACAAGCAGGAGAGACGGCGAAGAGGGCAAGTGGCTGAGAGGCTATGGGGCTGGGCAGGGGGCAATGGGGAGTCACATGAGGTGCCTCTGGGGTGCCCCTCCAGGCAGTGGGGCCCCCAGACAACTGTCTCCCCTTGCCCTATCATTGTTACGTGCCTGAGAGAGAGTGTTCCTGGTCCAACCTCTGCAAAGCCATTGAGTGAAAGGAATAAATGTATTCAGTGGGAAATGCCTGGTAGTTACACTTCAATAAGTTACAATAAGGATCCATGCTGGTGATTAATTGGTGCTCAAACTGGGCTGATTGTGTGTGTAAGATTTTCAAGAACTGATTGACTTTATCAGTCAACTGCAGATGGCAGTTCAGCCTTAATGATGCAAATGTTTCCTCAAGCTATCACTTACTAAATGCTCCCCTCTAAACTAAACTAAACAACTCCCCCCCAAACCCAGACATCTTAATGGAATTTTCAGTTCTTAAAAACTCAAAGTTGTGCCGTTGAGTCAGTGTCAACTCCTGGTGACCACAGAGCCCTGTGGTTATCTTTTGTAGAATACAGGAGGGGTTTGCGATTGCCATTTCCCACGCAGTGTGAGATGATGCCTTTCAGCATCTTCCTATATCGCTGCTGCCCAATATATGAGTTCCCCATATTCTGGGAAACACACCAGTGGGGATTCGAACCAACAGCCTCCTGCTCTCTATGCAGGTTACTTCTCCACTGTGCCAAACTATATCTTATATCAGCAGACATGTACTGTATCTTTAAATGTGGGTCAGGCCCATTCACAGGTAAAGCACAAGAGTGAGAGGGATGTAATTTAAATTTTGTAAACTGCCTTGAGATATGGATATTGGGTGGTATATACATCAGTAAGTGTGTATAGATTAAAAGACCAACGGGGAGCACAGCTGGGGAGTTAGGGTTAGGAAGCCTTGCTGTGTCTTTTCCTAGTGCAGTCCATTCTTCCATCCACACTCCAATACTTGGAGTTAACCTGGCTAGAAGCAAAGTGCTATCAAACCATGCAGAAAGCATCATGTTGTGATCTGGTTTAGAGCAAAAGGAGCATGTGGGAGGAATACTGAACCTTCCCCTTTCCAAGGATTACACCCTTCATTGTATTCCCTTGGTACATTTCCCCCTCTGATGTGGGAGATGTTGCAAGATCAAGAGAGGGTTCCAGGTTTGTTGTTGTTGTTGTTGTTGTTTAAACACATGGACCCTTTTGCTTTAAAAATCAGACTCCTCCCTCCAGTGGATATATGAGTGGGGCAGATGAGTTTAAACAAACCAATCTTCCATTGTCATGCAGAATATGGCCCTTTCCTTTAGTTCCTTATCCCCTTATGCTCTTTGATTTTTGTATCTAATCAGCTGGCCTCTTGCTCTGCATCCAGCATTGTTCTGCCTTGCCTTGCATATGCATCACAAGGGCATAGCTCATGCTTCTCATGGAATCTCTTTTTTCCAGCATGTGAAATTCAAAACAGATTCCCCACTGAGTGTTATCTTAATCAGAAAGGTAGCACTTGAGGGCTTTCTTTCTGCTAACAAGTCCCACTGGACAATACTGTGTCTATGAACCTTTAATGTTTTACTCCAGTTATACAAAAAAGTGAAACTTGGGAGGTTCAAATGTAAATTAAAATGTTAGAAAACTTCAACTTTTTATTACTTATTTTTGGATTAGCTGGCTTGTCTGGAGATTCATTTCACATTCCCAGAATACTATGATATTATTATTATTATTTTTACATTTATATCCTGCTCTTCCTCCAAGGAGCCCAGAGCACACACATACAGGACTATAACTGAATTAAAGTATAATTCAATTAACAGCCTGAACTTACATTTATTTGAAACATAGGAAGCTGCCTTATACCAAGTCAGACATTGGTTCATCTAGCCCAGCACTGTCTACTGACTGACAGCCGTTCTCCAGGAGCTTTCCCAGATGGGCAACTTTACTGTGGCAGGAAGTGCCTAAAGATAAGCTATTCTGAGCACTGCACCTGGAGAAATCAGGGATAGAACCTGAGACTTTCAATGTGAACAAGCATGTGATCTGAGCAACGATCCCTTGCCAGGATGACAATGGAAACAAAACATGTCAGTTTCACTAGGTCTTACTTGTAGGAAAACCTGTTCTGCATTGGGAATGGCTCTAGACCAGTGGCGGAGCACAAGCTGTGCATGCAGAAAGTCTCAAGCCCAGTCCCTAGCACCTCTCAGGAGGACTAGAAAAGACCTTTGTTTTTGAAGCCCTGGCAATGTAAATCACTGGCCACTTTCAGACGTAACGGCTAATCACAGTTAATTGTGGCTGAGGTTGTAACTCCATTGCACCCAAACACACAAAACTGCAGTTACAGGCCAAAGACTAACTCCGGTTTGCCTCACCAAACTCCAATTTGCACCTTCAGTTGTCTCTAAGGTTTGCCACCAACAACTGAGGTTTTGACACCGAAGCATTACATCCAATTGCTAGCGCAGCTATTAACTGTGGTTTCCCACCGTTTTTCAAACTGCAATTATAGAGGCAGTGGTATAGATCCACCCAAGGATGTGGCAGCTCCATGCTTTCAGTGCTTGTTTCTGGCAGACACTCAGAAAACCAGCCTTGCTCCTCCTGACAGAGTGGGCACTTAGTGCTCTGCTCCCTTAGAAGGGAGTAACAGAGATGTATGTTCACAAGAACAGGTGGCAACACAAGCAGGGCACCCCATCATAGCACCAGGAAGGGAGAAAATGGCTGGAGAAGGGAGGGGGCCCAGGGTTGGGTATAAAAGGGAGACCCAAGCAGGGAACCTGGAGCAGCAAAGTTCTATTTTTTCCCCACATATAGGTTGGGGAAGGGGAGCCTGGCCCCTTCCCCTTGGAGGTTAGCAGTCCCTACACTTACCCATGAGAAAAACCATCTGTGAGAACTAATGTAAAATGCACAAGATGGTACTCTAGTTCAGGGTTTCTCAACTTGTGGGTCGCCAGATGTTATTGGACTTCAACTCCCATAATCGCCAGCCCCAGTGGCCTTTGGTTGGGATTTATGGGAGTTGAAGTCCAATTACATTGGGGGACCCACACGTTGAGAATCCCTGCTCTAGTTGTTCTAAGTGGTTCTCTTGGTGCATGCTGAAATATTATCCCATGATCCCACAGACTGCTCTCTCATGAGAGTAACAGCCTAAAGGGACTCGATACTGAGCCAGGATGCTCCATGCAGGAAAGCCGAGGGGATGGGTTCTTGGGCAAATTCTGTCCTTGTCTTAGTGTCTGCCACCAGGCTGCTGTCAAGCCCTCCACCCTGCCCGCAGCCCCAAAGGGTGAGCACAATGTCCCAGGGCAGCAGGAAACTAGGGTTCTCCTCTCCCAGGATTCCTTGCACCAGGAGATCTGCATACAGTGACACGCCAGACTGAGCCTGGGAGCTTTGAACAGGTTTGAAGGACCATTCACACAAGTGGGTATGCCCTGGCAAAGGGCCCCCTCATGTTAGGGATAGCCAGCAGGAGCAGGGCAGCCCCTCTCTGGCCACGGAGCAAATATTTATTTGGGGGAGGGGCTCCTGTCTGGTTTTGAAGAGCTGCCACAAGCAGGGATTCTGGAGCTGCCATTGCTGGCAGAAGAAGCACTGGCATTGCAGGGCATTTAATGGGTTTCCAATGGCCTTTTCTCATCTGAAGGCAGACAAAGCACTCTGAAAATGTACAAGCACGCTTGGCATGCCCCTTCAAGATTGTAGCCGATCGTGGCCACCCCACTGATGCAGAGATGCTTTTCCCACAGTCTAGCCATGGGGCTGGCTGGGATCTGTCTCAGTGGCCAAGCAGCAGGGAGGGGCTGCCCCCTCCTGCAACTGGATTTGGGCTGGCCGCAGTTTGGTGAACATCTGTGGCATGGTTTTCAGTTAAGAATTGGAACCTTGGCTAACTTTAACTGAGGTTAGCTGTTACATCTGAACCAGGCCACTGTAGACAATATCGAGCAGGTGGGGGGGGGCAATGATCTGACTCAGTCTTATGTCACATTTATATTATTTTGAAGGAAGGTACAAGGGAGTTCCTGAATACTTAATACTCATAAGGTAGATCAGTACTACCATCCCTATATGCAAGTGAAGTGGTGATGGTGCTGAGAGACCCAGTGCTGAGCAGGGCAGATTTATCTGAGGCAGGGACTTGTTGTGCCAGCCTCCATGTATCCCACAAATAGTGGTGCACCTAGGTAATTTTGGAACCCGGACCTGAAGGGCTTTGGAGGGGCCCCCCTCCATGAGATCCTTCCCCCCTGTGAGGACCCCTCTTAAATGTTTTTAAAATCAAACCTCCATACTGGAGTGCCTCCTGGGGGGGCCTCCATCATGGGCTTGAGATACTTGATACTCCCACTGCGCAGGTGCGCTCAAGGTGGCATGAGAGCCATGGTGGCACCACTGTTCTCACATGCGGACACCATGGGGGAGGCTGAGGCCTTTTCGGTTCACCCCCCACCTCCCAGTTGCGCACATAGCAGCAGTGAAAATGGAAAGGAGCTGTGTGGAGGGGCAGGCAGGTGGCAGGAGGCCCCCCAGGACATTTGGAGCCCCCCCCCCAGGTTGGGGCCTCTGCCCACAATGTACCATGTGACATACACAATGCATTGCTGGATTTCACCAAGAGACAGGTACTCTAGACCAGTGTTTCTCTACTGCCGGTCCACATGGACTGGTGCCAGTCCATGAGGAGTTGAGTGCCGGTCCATGTGGAATTAAACCCCTCCCCCAAACAATGAGCTGGTGGGGGCCGCCTCCAGGAGCTCTCCAGAACTCATTTTTAGGCAGGCAGCTTCCTCAAAATGAACGTAATCCCAGCAGTGAGGGCTGCCTGCCTAGAAATGAGCTCTGGGGAACTCCTGGCGGTGGTGGCCCCCACCAACTCAAAATTGTTTTGGGGGTGCCTGGGGGTGCGGAGGAGGGGGTGACCCCTTTACAAACTGCTGGTCCAGGAAACTGTGCACAAAGAATGTACCGGTCCATGACTCCAAAAACGTTGAGAAACACTGCTCTAGACGCCTGTCTCTGTGTGTGGCTGGGCTGGAAGCAGCCCATGTTTGCTCATGAGCAGGTAGCCGGGGTAAGGAAGCACTCGCTCCCTTAACCTCAGCTAACAGCAGGGCTTAAAAGCTGGGCTAGGTGATGCTGTCCCACCGGGATTGGCCTGATCCAACCCAGCAGTTCTCACGTGCAGCCTAACACAGGCTGGGCGTCTCTAGGATGATTTAAGATTTCTTAAGTGAGATTAAGAAGGGAGATTTCTTAGGAAGAGAGGTTAGCAGGTCCCTGCTTACTGGGCAGAGACACCTTTCAAAGTGGTGGTTAACTTTATGTTAGGTTGTGGGGAGGGGGGGAGCAACTGGCCCTATTTCAGTCCCAGCAAAGCATCCTTCCAGTGGCTTTTGCTGGTGCCGGCACTGTGTTTTTGTTTAGATTGTGAACCCTTTAGGGACAGGGAACTATCTTATTATACTTTTCTATGTAACCCCCTTTGAGAACTTTTCCCTTGAAAAGTGTAATAAAATGAGGATGATGATGATGATGATGATGATGATGATGATGATGATGATGATGATGATATCATCTCCAGGAGCCCACAGAAACCCCACTTTTGAGGCCCTGCCATGGAGCTAGTGTAACACAGTGGCTAAGAGACTAAGCTATGAATCATGACCTTGGACAAGTCTCACCTCTGCTTCACTAGGTCACCTTAGGCAAGCTGTTTCCCCTCAGCTTCACTTACAATATGGGGTTATTAGAACTTTCTTGCCTTTAGGGGTTGTTGAAAGTATTGTATTGAGATAATGGGGCCATTCACATGACCTACTGGGTGGGCTGGTGAGTGGAGGGAAGGCTTCCCAAAGCTTGCCTTCCCCCCCCCCGACAATCAGCTGTTGTGCGGAGGGAGCATGAAGCACACCCCCACACCATAAGCCCTGCTCTGTGCAGCACAGAGCAGGGCGGATTGATCTGAGGCCAGGACTCATTGTCCTGGCCTCTGTAAATCCCACAATGCACCATGTGGCACACATGACACATTGGGGGATTCCCTCAAGAGAGATGGGTGCTCTAAATGCACTAGATGAACTCCACACATCTCTGTATGTGGCTAGGCTGGAAGCAGTCCATGCTCACACAAACAGGTAGCTGGGGATATCCCTTAACCTCGGCTAACAGCTGGGCTTAAAAGCCAGGCTAGGCGGTGTTGCCCCCGGTGGTTCTCATGTGCAGCCTAACCTGGGCTGGTTAGGCTGTGCGTCCCTAGCTCGGCTTAGGCTGCACATGAGAACAGCTTCAGTGTGTGTGAAGCACTTTGAATCCTTGAACGTGATATACAAATGCTAAGCATTCTTTCTTTCTTTTAAAAAAACCGTTCTATTACATCTGAAGAATAAAGTAATACCTGATCTAATAGTTTTCTTGGGATGTTATGAAGAAAAATGATATTTTCAAGATATTACATCAAGGTGATGAAAAGCATACAATTACTTGCATCAAAGAAAAAGATGCATTAGAATTCTCAGTTTTTGATGGGTTGACAGATAGAAAAGTACTGATATTAATCAAGCAGGTTGCCAGTACTCATTTCTTTTAAAAGGGCGTTACATTTATGGAGTGCTTACTAATTGGGGAAGTATACGGATTTTAAAATTGCAAGCCTACTAGTTTTATAGGTTTCAAAAAGTTTTTTGTGTTTTTTTTAAAATGAGACTCCTCAAAATGAGACTCCTCAAAATTTGTACCAGTTAACTGGTACAAATCAGAGGAGGGAACAGCATGTAGCGTAGCAGACTGCAGGAGAGGACACTTAAGAATCCTCAGCCAATGGGAACAGGCTCTCTATATGTCCCCTGTATGAGATACAAGGGGAAAAAATTAAGTAAGCATAAGTGCACAGTGATATTCTTTCCCTTCATTATCACAGTATGAAATGAATTTCTTTATTCCAAACGAAACTTGCCAAACTGTGCCAAAGCTCCAGGGCTTTGCATATTTCTGAGGAATATTTGTGCTTCATATGGAGAAGAATTTAATAGCAGAGTTTGTTTGGTGCACTGAAATACATACAAAATGTCTCTCTCGGCTTGAAGTGCCACTTGGTAACTAGCACAGAAGTTTGTAGCCGAAAGAACCGTCGCTTATGCGTGCTGTGATTTTTAAGCACAAAGAACAATAATTGAGTTATTGCCATGTCTCCATTCCTGTTAATTCTTGATTACTGTATATTTTATTAGTTACCATTTTGACTGGAGTACTTCAAGTCCTTGTGCAGCCTGCTGTGACCAATAAATTCTCAACTACCTCCTTTAACATAAATATCCCTTTCAAGTCTCATAAGAAAAATCTAAAATGCAATAGTGGGGGGGGGGGAGATAGCACTCAGTTGAAAATAGGACTAAATTCTCATGCACCAAGCTGAATCAATGGGATCGCAATGTAACACATGTGAGTGAGAGGTTACATGTGTTTTCCTGTTCATTGCAGGGTGTAAGAAAACAGCATCCAGGTCACCTCACATAGTTTTCCTGGGTGCTCCCTTTATCAAGAAGCCGTCCTGCTTAGTTAAGAACTTCTCTGAGTGGAAGATCTTCAGCAGTTTGCCAAATATATGTCCTATCTGAGCTTAGCCTGACTAAGAGCATCACTAGATGTTACAGAGGATGTAGGAGTCCACACTACAGCTCCTTCTCATCTCAGTATCACTCCAACTGGCCATGGGGGCAATGTGGGGAAAAGACTCAGAGTGTGGGATCCTCCCATATGACCTAGGGCTTCTCATGTTACCTGAGCAGTTCAGGAAGGAGATACACCACAGTTGCTCCCACATCACAGATATAACATGACAAGGTGTCCTTAATAGTTCTGCAACCAGTGCAACATAGTGTCCAGCCTCTCTTTGAAGACCTCTAGCATCACGGATGGGGAGAAAGTGAAAGGATGGAGCCTCTCATCCAGGGGCGTAACAAGGCTGGAGTGGGCCCAGAGACAAAATTTTCAGATGGGCCCCTCGCTGATACACACACACACTTCACAATATATAGTCATGTGTCTTGCCTCTGGGGGGCCCCTCGAGGCATGGGCCCCCCCAGGCAGCCGGCTCCCCTTGCCTAATAGTAGTTACGTCCCTGCTCTCATCTGTGATTGAATATTTTGGTTCAGCCTGGAGCAAATCTGTAAGGACACAGCTCAAAAAGTGCAGAATTTCAGAGGTTCAGCCAAGTGTGTGTGTGTGTGTGTGTGTGTGTGTGTGTGTTTTAAAAAAAAATCTGCCAGAATAAAGCACAGTAATTAGTATTACCCATGCACAGCTTGCAATGAGAAAATAATGCAGACATGTAGGAGAATTATAAGGATATAATGTGCCCTCCAGTGTACAGATCTTTTAAAGCCCCATGCTCTTTCTGCTGTAGTACTGCAGTCCCCATTGACAACATTATGCCCAGATTATGCATGATGAACAATACCCAATCCTAAGCATTAATACGTTTTCTCCTAAATATATCTTTAGATCTCAGTCCAATATCTTTCCACCCAGTGACTACATCTATAAATAATTCACACCTTGCCTAAAGTCAGACAGGCCTGCTATTTAATTTGTTCAGTTACGGTTCAATATTATCTACATCTTTGGTGGTGGATGTGTAATTCATAGGAACATAGGAAGCTGCCTTAAACCAAGTCAGACCATTGGTCGATCTAGCTCAGTATTGTCTACCAGGGACAAGCAATGTGTGACTCTCCAGATGTTGCTGAACAACAATTCCCATTACCCCTAGGCACAATTTATTACAGCTGGGGATGATGGGAGTTGTAGTTCAGCAGCATCTGGAAAGCCATGCATTGCCTATCTTTGGTCTACACTGACTGGCAGAGACGTCTCTAAGTCTTTGCCAGCCTTACCTGGAGATGCCAGAAATTGAACCTGGGGCGTTCTGCATGCAATGCAGAAGCTCTGCCACTGAGCTATGGCCCCATCCCCCATGGAAATACATGGTTGTCTCTACTTTGAAGCAAGGTGAGGCAGGCCACTACTTCATGTGGCAGATTGTGGACCAGCTCTGAGGGGCATCAAGGCATAGAGAGGAGAGCTGCTCTTGTGGTAGCAAGCATGACTTGTCCCCCTAGATAAGCAGGGTCCACCCTGGTTGCATTTGAATGAGAAACTGAGCACTATAAGATTTTCCCCTCGGGGGATGGAGCCGCTCTGGGAAGAGAAAAAGGTTTCAAGTTCCCTCCCTGGAATCTCCAAGATAGGGCTGAGAGAGACTCCTGCCTGCAACCTAGGAGAAGCCGCAGCCAGTCTGTGTAGACAATACTGAGCTAGAAAGACCAATGGTCTGACTCAGTATACGGCAGCTTCCTATGTTCCAGCCCACCCGGAACTTCTCCATGGATGATGTGCAGAGAAAGGAAGGCAAAATGGGACCACACTACATTTCTCCTTCCCTTTTTAACAGAAGAGGGAGGGAAGGGAAGGAGAACAATTTGGTGCTTCAGGAAGCAAAATGTGATGGGACAATGAAATCGGGGGTGGGGGTGGGGTGGGAGAAAAGGAAAGTATGTTGCAAACTATTTTAAGAATATGCATAGAATATGGATCTACTAGTAACATGGATTAAGTCTTGCAATGGCGCTCAGATCAAGAAAGCTTTCATTTGTATCATGTCATAGTGCAAAATTATTATTATAATTATTTCTTGTTTACACAGTCAGACAGGTGTTATTGACTGGTTTGTTTTATCCAGACATCGAGTCCTTCCCAAGGACCTGGGATGCCAGAATTTTATCATCAATACTGTTGGTTATTATAGATATCGTCACAAAATATAGGCTGTTCCCAGTAAAGCTGCTTTTTCTAATTGGCTGACGGTGATTTCTGTGGCCCCTATGGTGTTGAGGTGCTCTTCAAGGTCTTTTGGAACTGCACCCAGGGCACCAATTACCACTGGGATTATTTGGGTCTTTTTCTGGCACAGCCTTTCAATTTCAATTTGTAGATCTTTGTACTTGGTGATTTTTTCTATTTCTTTTCCTTCTATTCTGCTATCCCCTGGTATTGCTATGTCGATTATTTTGACTTGTTTTTCTTTCTTCTCGACTACAGTTATATCTGGTGTATTGTGTGGCAGATGTTTGTCTGTTTGTAGTCGGAAGTCCCATAATATTTTTACATCTTCATTTTCTTCAACTTTTTCAATTTTATGGCCCCACCAATTTTTGGCTACAGGTAGCTTGTATTTTTTGCAGATGTTCCAGTGTATCATCCCTGCTACCTTGTCATGCCTTTGTTTGTAGTCAATCTGTGCAATCTTTTTACAACAGCTGATTAGGTGGTCCACTGTTTCATCTGCTTTACAAAGGTGGCACTTGCTGTTTGTTGTGGATTTTTTGACTTTTGCTCTTATTGCATTGGTTCTTAGTGCCTGTTCTTGCGCAGCCAGTATTAAACCCTCTGTTTCTTTCTTCAAGTTGCCATTCTTAAGCCATTGCCAGGTCTTGGTGATGTCTGATTTTCCAATTATATTGTGCAAATATTGACCATGCAGGGGCTTATTTTTCCATTTTTCTGCTCAGTTCTTCACTTGTTCTTTCTTGTAGGCCTGCTTTCTTTCATTGGTGTTGAATAGTTTCGCGTTATTGACCATTTGAAGTGCATCTTCTTCACTGTCCTTGATATATTCTTCAAGGCCTCTTTTCTCCTCCTCTTCTGTTTGATGGACTTGCAGCATTCCTCTTCCACCTGAGCTGCGAGGGAGGTAGAGCCTATCGACATCACTGAGGGGGTGCAGAGCATGATTGATGGTCATGATTTTCCTGGTCTTACGATCTAGCGTCTCTAGCTCTGCCTGGGTCCAGTCTATTATTCCTGCAGTGTATCTGATAACAGGTATAGCCCAGGTGTTTATGGCTTGTATGGTGTTCCGGCCATTGAGTTTGGACTTGAGGATTTTTCTAACTCTCCTGATGTATTCACTTCCAATTTTTCTTTTAACTTCAGCGTGTGCAATGTTATCAGCCTGGAGAATGCCCAAGTATTTGTAAGGTTCTTTCTCTTCCAGGTTCTTGATCTTGCTTCCATTGGGCAGTTCTATTCCTTCTGTTTTTGTTATTTTTCCTCTGTTCATTATTAATGCAGCACACTTGTCTACTCCAAACTCCATTGCTATATCGCTTCTGAATATACGGACAGTGTTTAGCAGTGATTTGATTTCTGACTGGGACTTTCCATACAACTTCAGATCGTCCATGTACAGCAGATGGTTGATTTTACTTGATGTTTTAGATGTTTGGTATCCAAGGCCTGTTTTGTTTAGTATTTGTGAAAGTGGGGTCATGGCGATTACAAACAACAGAGGGGATAGTGAGTCCCCTTGGAAAATGCCTCTTCTAATGCTAACCTGTCCAAGTGTCTCACCATTGATTGTTAACTGTGTACTCCACATGCTCATTGCTTTTTTTATAAATATCTGAATGTTTTTGCTGACACCAGTTGTTTCTAAACATTTTATTATCCATGTGTGAGGCTATGAATCGAAGGCTTTCTTGTAGTCAATCCATGCAACACTTAGATTTGTTTTTCTTCTCTTGCAGTTTTCTAAAATCATTTTGTCAATCAGCAGCTGGTCTTTTGTGCCTCTGGTGTTCGGGCAATTTCCTTTCTGTTCAACTGGAAGCTGTTTGTTAGTTAATAAGTGTTGCATCACTTCATCTGCTATTATTCCAGTTAATAATTTGAACATGGTTGGCAGGCAGGTGATTGGTCTATAATTACTTGGAACTGCACCTTTTGCTGGGTCTTTCATTATGAGATGAGTTTTCCCAGTTGTTAGCCATTGTTCAACATCACCACCTTGCAAAATGTGATTGAACTGTTTTGATAGTTGTTTATGAAGGCTTGTTAGGTGTTTAAGCCAAAAGCCATGCAGTTCATCGTCGCCTGGCGCAGTCCAATTTTTAATTTTATTTGTTCTTTCACTTATTAATTCTGGTGTTATTATTAGATCTTGCATTTGTTGGTTACATTTTTGACCTCTTTCATCCAGCCTGCTTTTTTATTATAATCTATTGGATTGTCCCATAATTTCCCCCAGAATTGCACTGTTTCTTCTTTATTTAGTGTTTCTAGGTTTCTTGCAGTTTCTCCTTCTATACTTTGGTAGGAACGTCTCTGATTCGACTGGAATTGGAGATTCTGCCTGTGTTGTATAATTCTGGCTTCATATCTGCTAATCTTCTTTGACACTGCTGTTATTTGCTGCTTTATTATTTCCAGGACTTCTCTAATTTTCCTTGAATCGAGGTGGTATTTTTGGATCAGATACTGTTTGGTGTTTTCATGCTTCAGCTTCTTGTCTTTCATATCTTTCAATTTACTAGCATCTGATCTAAGCCTGGAGATTTTATTTTCTAATCTAATCTTCCATTTAGGTGATGTACTACTTTCTTTTTTTACAGGTCCACTGATCTTATATCCGAGCTCTTGTGTTGTTATTGTTGCTGCACTGTACATTAGTTGGTTTGTTTCTTGCAAATTATTGGTTGTTATTTCTGCAAGTGCAGCATTGACATCTTTTAATGCCTGAGCAAGTTGTTTTTTGGCAACTGTTTTTAGAGCTGGAAGTCGAACTCTGGTGGTTGTTTGGTTCATGTGCTCAGTTATTTTTTGCTTTAGTTCTTGTTGCTTTTCTGTTAAATGGCATTTGGGTTTTTGAGGTGAAGGCAAAGGTGCGGTTGCCTGGTTTTGATTTTGAAACAGTTCAGCAACAGTGGCATCCTCGATTTCCGACACCTCCTCCACCTGCTCCTGAGCAACTGCTTCAGTTGGTGGTAATTCTTCTTCCATATCTTGAGCCTGTGTTGCTCTTTGCAGTTCTTCCAGCTCAACTCCTGTGAATACTTTATTTCTTATTATGAATCTTCTCTGGTCTGCTAGCCTTTGTTCTGTTATTTCTGTATCTGGATGCTTCTCTTTCCAAATTTGGTACATTCTTTTTAAATAACCTCTTCTAGTTGGACTAGACTTGTAATAGCAGATCATTATTTCCTTGTTGGCATTTTTCGTATATTTTTTTCAGTTAAGCGACGTTTCTTCCAGTAACTTTGCTGTCTCCAGCCCTGGTTGCTCAACTGAATATCCTGAGTCCTGTTGCCCACTTGCCACCAGATGTCCAGGGACTATAGCACCTGGCGCGGTCCTTGTTGACCCGGGCAACGACTGATCCGGTATAGATTTATTAAAGTTACGTCTCACCATATTGTTGATGGGAGAAGCACTCTTTGTCTGGCTCCTCTGGTGAGACCTGTCTAGTATGGTTGGACCTCTGGCATAGCTCTCACCTTCCTCAGAGCACACAAGCCCCACAACCATGCCAAGGTAGTGCCTCACTGGGGGATTATTATTATTATTATTATTATTTCTTGTTTACACAGTCAGACAGGTGTTATTGACTGGTTTGTTTTATCCAAACATCGAGTCCTTCCCAAGGACCTGGGATGGCTGGATTTTATTGTCAATTGTTATAGATATCGTCGCAGAATATAGGCTGTTCCCAGTAAAGCTGCATTTTGTAATTGGCTGATGGTGATTTCTATGGCCCCTATGGTGTTGAGGTGCTCTTCAAGGTCTTTTGGAACTGCACCCAGGGCGCCAATTACCACTGGGATTATTTTGGTCTTTTTCTGCCACAGCCTTTCAATTTCAATTTGTAGATCTTTGTATTTGGTGATTTTTTCCTATTCCTTTTTCTTCTATTCTGCTACCCCCTGGTATTGCTATGTCAATTATTTTGACTTGTTTTTCTTTCTTCTTCTTCTTCTAATAATAATAATAATTATTATTATTATTATTATCTAATAATATAGTATCTAATATATTATCTAATAATATATTAATAGATAATAATATATTATCTAATAATAATAATAATAATTATTATTATTATTATTATTATTAATTCAATTCAATTTCTACACCGCCCTTCCAAATATTACACAGAGAAATAATACATAAATAAGATGGATCCCTGTCCCCAAAGGGCTCACAGTCTAGAAAGAAACATAAGATAGACACCAGCAGCAGTCACTGGAGGTACTGTGCTGGGGGTGAATAGGGCCAGAATGTCACAGTATGGAACATAGTGTTGATTTTTAAGGACTCTTGTAAGCACTTTGGGACCAAGTTTCTTGTGTGTCGGTGGCACAGGCAGCCTGTTTAAAGAGAGATCGGCAGGGCTTGGACTGTACTGGGGGGCGGTGAGTGATGGCACTGGCAGCTGTGCTGACTGGTAAGCACCTTAAGATTACATTTCTTGTGGCTCTCTTGCCACCCAGAGGATTCCCCTTTACAAGTATTGCAGCTCAAACCACCAAACTGGTTCAGTTAAATGGACCAGACCGGATGGTCAGCTCAACCAAACCGATTCGGCATCACACAGTTCAGTTCAAATTTGAACATATCCACTATTTTGCACACCCCTAATGTTCTATATTTACCTGAATCCAAGACCTAGGTTTTTTCCAGGTTCTATGATGTAGAAAATGAGGGATCATCTTAAATTCAGAGTGCTGTTCTTTTGTTGTAAATACAGGTATAACCCATATTTAAGCTCTATTTTTAAGGGGATCATCTTAAATTGAGGGTCGTCTTCAATCTGGGTAAATTGTACTATTTAAGATAGGAAAGGGACTGTGTGCACTATTCAATTCCATGCCAGTATGGAATGAACTACAAGAATATTCATTTGATGTTGAGACGTTCAGGAGGAATTGCCCAGAGGGAAGTTTCTGTCTTAATCAGGGCAACCCTAATGGTTGCAGACAATGAAGAGGGGTAAGAAATAAAAGAGAGAATGAGGGGACTAGAAGGGCAAATGAGAGACTAGAAGGGCAAAGAATGCCTGAAGTGACAAAACTTGTTCTAGTGAAAGATAATTTTAATGTATAATCATACATCACTCAGGAATATGTGACTTTCTGACACTCAAACACAGAGACACTCAATGGCTAAACTCTCAGCATTAAACTCTCAGCATTAAACAGTTTATATTATATTATATTTTTACCTATCTATCTATCTATCTATCTATCTATCTATCTATCTATCTCTCGCCTGCCTATCAAGTGCAATACTGCTCATGGCAGGTCACAAAAATAATACTTTTGAAATGTAATGATATTTGAGAACGGAAAAGGTTTTTCTTTACCTGCTGCCCATCTCCACACAAACCCTCAATGGTGTGGGTAGGGACAGTGGGAGCAGGTAGTGAGCAGGAGGCCTAGATCAGTCAGGAAGGTTTTCAGTGGAATCTGAATGGCAAGAGCAAGGTTTTAGCCTGAATCTAAGCCACTGCAGCTGGATTTGCAAAACCAGGCAACTTGCTTCTGCACCAACCTGTTGCATCAGTACTGAGCAGCCAGGAACTGTTTATTGTTTAGAGGATGTGGTGGCCTCTGCTTCTTCCTAGATCTTGAGGCTATTCCCACAATCAGCCGAAATTGGGCTAGGGGAGCCTAGCCCAATTTTGGATGATCGTGGGAGCCACCGGGCTCGCAGCTGAGCCCGGATGCCTCCCAGTGGTTAACCCACCTAAGTATCCCTCCCCTTAAACCAGGTTTGCGGAGCGAGCGCTCTGCAAACCTGGTTTTTCTGATCATGAGTAGCCGCGGCACAGTTCCGCACCATGGCTACTCGTGAGTAGACCCCAGGAGGGGAGGCAAAAAGCCACCTCCCAGCTCTGGGGGTCTTTCCAGTATGCTCTGCATGCTCACGCAGGGCATACTGGAGCTTCCGGGAGCTGCACAGCCCTCAAACTCCCCCGCCCCCACCGGCTCTATTACGGAGCCGGAAATCATATGGGCGGCCAATCCGGCCACCCAGGCCTCCTGCCCTGCTTGTGTGTGGGGAGAGCGGGCTTAGCCCACTCTCCCTGCTTCCCTTCCCAAACCGGGTCTCACTGATCATGAGACTTGGCTCCTTATCTGGGACCTGATCCAGAGCAGTGTTTGTATCCTCTAAAAAAAAATAATAATTTAGAAGGCCTCAGGCTGCCCAATGGGCACTGTATCATCAGATCTAGGCTTCAGTACAGGCCGGTCATTGCTACTGCTCTTGAAGACCTGGGGATTGGGGCGGGGTGGGGGGAATCCGGAGTCGGTGTGCTGGTCCCAATGAGGTCAGGGGGTGTCATTCAGCTATCTCTCAGAGGGATTCACTCCCCCGGGTCCTTGTTTGTGCTGGGGTGGGAGGTCACTGTAAGATCCCATTCATCCTCTCCAGGTTACTATAGGGTCTGGGGTCTGAGCACCAGCTCATCAAGATACAGGTATCTGCCTATGTGAAAATAAAGTAAGTATACTTGACACAACTGAAACCACAAGATTATTTTTACTTATTTGCTATTTTTACTTACTTGATCCTTTCTATCAAGGCAGCTTGCACATATTACAACAATAAATAGAAGAAAAAACCCACCCCAAAACATTATTTAAAATAGCAGCAGCAACGTACTCTCTACAAACAATGCTCTGGGTAGGCCTGCTGAAATATCTTTGCTGTGGTGAAGAGGGGTAGGAAACTAAAAAGAAATTGTCTCTACTTTAAAACTGGCCAACCACTGGGACAAAAAGTGCTTTAGACCTTTTGTCTAATCCAGCAGGGCTCTTTTTATGTTATAATATATTCTTAAACCATCTCTTGTGAATCTTTTATGTGAGGCCTACTTATCCCACTCAGTTTTCTGTGTGTTAGTACTTCCCAACATATCTAGGAATTTGCCTATCTTTTTAATAAGAGAACATCTGGACTTCTTTTTTTGATGTTATGCCATGCATTCACTAGTAATGTTCACCTATGAGTGCTCCACTACAGATGTTTCCAATATGGACTTATAGTTATGGATTCAGCTCATTTGTTTAAATAAATGTAGGAAACATAGAACAGCTTCACATGTCATGTTGAACCAGTGGTTCAGCCAAACTATCAGAGCCCCAAGCATGTGTGCCAAGCCCTACTTCTGGTGTTGGAAAGGATTTGCTGTGATTGGGCATGACATGCGAACCCACCAATCTCTGCATATTCTACCCTACTTGTAGTATGGAACCCAACATCTGTCCCTTAGAAGTGAAATGAGGAACAGATGTCAGGTTCCATACTGTCAAGTAGGGTAGAATATGCTGAGACTGGTGGGTTCACACATTATTATCCCCAATCTCTGCATATCCTTCCTGACACCAGAAGCAGAGCTTGTGTGTTCACTGGGGGCTCCTGTGACTTGGTCAAATCACTGTTTCAACATGATGTGTGAAGCTGACCTCTCACATTGTTTGTTCACTACTTGGCTTACTCCCAATGTAGTGGGGCCGAACCCCAAAGCTGTCAGAACCCCAATGCTTGTCTACTGTCACAGTGCTGACAATGCATATCTTCTCCTGTTCCTAGCTCCCACATGAAGTTTTCTTCCAGACTTCCTTAGTCTTTGCCTTTCCTTTCTTCCATGTTCTATTTGTCTTACCATTGTTATTCTTAGGATGAAGACAAATGTAACATTTGAAGTCTGATGGAAGAAGGCTGAACATTGCCCTGAAAACAGATGCTTTGGAATGCAACGAATACGCAAATCACTCTTCAACAGTTATTACTCCCTGCCCCGCCACTTAGGCTTGGGCTACTTTTTCTACACAGCTCTACCTTTCATGCCTCTCTTAAACTTTCTTTTAGTCACCTTACTTCTTCTCACTCAGCTTTTTGACCATCAATTTCCCTAGCACTTTTGGTTTTGTCTCTTCTCCAACATTTCTTTTCTTTTAGCAATACCTACCTTTAGGGAAGACATGTGGTACTCATATGCCTCTGGCTGAAGGCCACTGGGTGGCTGTACTAAAGCAACAAGGGCCAGATGATTCTTTTGCTAAAAGATACAGGTGGTCCTCATCACCTGCAGTCCCAGCACCCGTGGTTTTGCATATACAGTATGCAGTCAGACAATGGAGACCTGACCTCAATATACACACTTTTAAATGTGTAGGGATTTGCTTATCCACAGTTTCTGGGTTTTGGGGTTTGTTTGTTTTTTGAGGAAAATAGGGGTGGGGTGGGTTGTTGGACAGCTGGAGACCTGCAGAGCATGGCACATTGAGTTATTTCTCAAATTTATGCCTTCTTATTGCTTCCCCACTCCCCCCCCCCCTTTTTTTCCCCCTGGAACCTACCGTATATACTTGAGTATAAGCCGAATTTTTCAGCACCCAAAATGTGCTGGAAAAAATCAGCCTCGGCTTATAGTCGAGTCATCTATCTGCCCATGCTAAAATGTCCCCCTGTAATAAAGTACATACTGGTCACAATATACCCCACTGATGTCTCAATTAATGTAATGTTATTGGCATTTATTTTGATTATTGAAACTCACCAGTAGCTGCTGCATTTCCCACCCTAGGCTTATACTCGAGCCAATCAGTTTTTTGGTTTCTTAGGTAAAATTAGGTACCTCGGCTTATATTCGGATCGGCTTATAGTCGAGTATATATGATAACCCCCCAATTGCCACTGATTTAAGATCTTGTTATCCACGGTTCCGTTATCCATGGAAATTGGCAGGAATTGAACCCCTGAAGATAACAAGGGCCACCTGCGCTAGCTAATATCAACACTGCCATGACTGAGTATGTCTACAAGGACATGAACATGTAATAGACTCTGAGAAATATTTACTGTGATATATTCCCTCACAGTTGTTTTCCTTGTAGTGTTTCTTTTAAACTAGATAACTTGATAAAAATATAAGTAGAAAAATATACTTGGGAGTTGAAGGTAGCCCTTAGTGGTCTCAGTGGCATTAAATAATCTCAGAAAACAACATGGTTAAGAACTGCAAACAAACAGGGAACAAAACTTTTTTATACCTAACTGCTAGAGTCTGCTTTTGGAACTGCTATTTTCCTCAGGGAAAACCCATACACAAATACATAGACTTTGAAATAACCGTCCCATTGCTTTCTCTTCCCATTGCTCTGTACTGCTTTGCCATTTCCAGTGGTCTTTATCCACTCCTTCAAAGATCTTTTGAATTGCATTTCTTTCTGTGGGCTTAGAGGAAATACAGCTCCCTGATGTCTGTGTGCACCTCCCTGATGTGTCTGCACACCTTCCCAGCTGGGCCTGTGGGTTGCCATTCCTTTTAAAGAACCTCCCAATGCTGGAAATATGAGGAACTGCATGGGAATTACCATAGTGGAAATGGCTGCAGCAATGGCTAGGAGTGCTGCAGATTCATAAGCACTGAATGTTCCACTACACATTGGCAGCATTCGCACGTAAAGCAGAATTGGAATTGAAGGGGCCAGAGGTAACCAGAGCATTACGTCCAAATGCAGGCCAGCCCCTTAGAACTCCAGTTCTGCTTGGACAACGACCTGAGACTCTGCTCTCTGAACTGCAATTTGTACCTTTGGTTTGTAATGAGTTTTACCACTCCAACCCGAGGTTTAATTCACCGTTCATTATGTCTGAATGCAGAATGCAGGCTGTGTTAACTCAAACTGGAGTTGAGGGAGGAAGGTCCTCCCTCTCTCTGGCTTTCATTGGCTGGGCAGGCTGTCCTTCATGAAAGAAGGAAGCCCACACAGCCAGTTCCCCCTTCCCTCTGCAGTCTCACTGACTGCAGAGAGGGAGCTCTCCATTACATCCACATTTTGAATTACATCCAATTTTGTGGGGTGGGCAGGGGAGTGGAATCGCAGATCTGTTGGACTTGCTGTTCTATGTTACAAGCAAATGTGATCACTGTATTGGAACTCTGTGGACTCCTTCCCTCAACCAGCTTGTGATTCATGTCATAATAGAAGCTGCAGATTAAGCATTTTGCCTATGAGCTATATGTAGGCCTGCCCTAAGCTCTGTGTGAAGCTTTATCTGATCCTTTATATCCCTCACAAAATCTGTACTGTTTGTTTGTCAACATTCTGCAGATGACACATTCCCCTTGTGAGCAGCTGAAATGTTCATCAATATTCCACTGACAGTACAGTGGTTCAGTCAGTGGATGGGGATTGCAGATTACAGTAGGTCAACAGCCAGTATTTAATATGCTAAGATGACAAGATATTGTTTTTTAAGTGTAAAAAATTGGGAGGTGAACTCGGTACCAAGTACTGAGGCCTAATGATAAAGTCAGTGGAATGGAGCAGGTATGATAAAATAATTTGTTCTGTTATATTCATTGTTAGTGTGAAGGTAATGCTTTGGTGAGGATTGGAAAAGAAATCCAATTTTATAAACTTATGGTCTTTGCTACACCTTTACTTTCTTCAAGCTTAACAACTGCTTTGAGACTTGAGGTTCTTTTATTGTTAGGGGAGTTCATTTTCTGTTCTATCACTTTTTAAAGTAAATGATCATATCGCTGAGAAATTTGCCATAGGCAGAGAGAAGGGAACAAACAGCACATCCTAGGCTTGTTCCATTTACTGCTTTTGGAGAAAGCAACCAGCAGAACATTGCATCTACATTTAGCTTCAGGGAAGGACTGACACAACATAATACTGAGTTAAGATCTTGGGAGAGATAAGTTCAAATTTATAGTGCAGCAAGAAAATCGCTCTGAACTCTAATTTTAATTGTAGCACAGTTCCAGCTATATGTGTTTACAAATTAATTTGCCAAAGTCTGCCAAGTCTTTGCTGTTTCTGGACTCCTATGCCTTTTAAAGTTTCATGGAAAGCAAAACCCTAAGTGCATCTTTCCTTGCCACATGAGAGTGTTATAGTGGGGGGAAATCCCAGATTTTACCATTTTTCCACATGGGGCTCATTTAACAGGAAGCATTTTCCAGGTCGTTACCACCTAATGACACAGCGGGGAAGTAACTTGCCTAGGGAGCAAGAGGTTGCAAGAGGTTCAAATTCCCACTGGTGAAACACCTATATTGGGCAGCAGCAATATAGGAACATACTGAAAGGCATCATCTCATACTACACGGGAGATGCCAAACCCCTCCTCTATTCTCTCAAAGAAAACCACATGGCTCTGTGGTTGCCAGGAGTCAACACCGACTCAATGGCACAACTTTACTTTACCAGATTTCTTGGTATACATTCAGCAGGTAAACTCACTGTTAGGCAGTTGAAAGTCTATGTTTTATAACTGTCCATCAAGTAAAGATATATTGTTGAATCATTTAGGTTATCACACTTTTATAATAGACAAATCATGTTTTATTTTAGTTAACATAAAAAAAGAGGATACATTATACTGTACTAAATGCTATAGGCCTGTATGACTGTTGAAAGCAATAGAATACATGAACATATAATGAGTCAATACAGGGGTGTAGCTAAGGGAGAGGGGGCCCAGGCACGTCCCTTTCCCCGGTGGCCCCTAAGAGTGAGGGGGATAATGAGGAAAATGAAGGGTGGAGCTGGGGGCCCCAGCAGCTAGGGGCCCCAGGTTCTTTGAATCCATCTGCTCAATTATAGCTACACCCCTGAGTCAATAGGCTCCAACTACCCCCTGTTAACTGGAATCTGCTCCTGGTAAATCTGTCTTTATTTTTGCCTCTTGGGGATTCCTTGTTCAGTTCCACCCCCCGCCCATGCTAGAGTCGTCAATCCTCAGGATTCAGCTCTCTTCCCAGAGTTTCTAGAAAATAAAGTGGGTGGGTGGATCCATTGCCCCTCTAGTGCACCTACATGTAAATGGAGTGCATAACGCTATGGCACTATGCAGCATATAGCAGGTGGAATCCAATCTTCAGCAATGTATTATAATGGGTGGCGGGCTTGGGCAGTAATCCTTTATATAAGGAGAGGTTATTACACATATTACCACCATTTTCATCTGGAACAAGTTGGAGGATATGGGCTTGGCTCATCAATTTTGGTAATCTGGAAAAATATGTTCTGCATCAGTTTATTACCTGTTTTCCACCTGTGACATGCTTGCTGTCAGAATTGCACACCATGCTTTCCAGGTTGATTGGCCAACACATCCCTACACATTCAAAGTCATGTCCCTATTTTCAGCAGTAAAATGTTGGAGGGTATGTGATTTTGCCTTTTACTGAGTCACGCCAGAGCTCTATCTAGCCCAGTACATCTGGAGTCTGAGGCAAGGGTCTTTCCCATCATCTCCTACCTAAAAGATGGAGGGATTGACCCTGGGACTTTCTGCATACAATTTTATTTTATTTTATTTATTTATTTATTTATTTATTTATTTATTTATTTATTTAATTTTATTGTTGTTGTTATTTTATTTATATACTGCCAATCCAGTAGTAGAAAAATTTATTTTCTACCACTGAATTATGGTCCCTCCCTCAGTTTAAATTAGTTGTAAGCAGGGGTGGAGTTAGTGGTGTCTGAAGCTGCTCAAGGAAGATGGGCTCTTGGGGGCACTGGGGGCCATGAGGGTGCTGTTGCCAGCCCCCCATCCAACTCCACCCTCCCTGTGATGCTGTGCTCCTGTGCCCTCTTCCATGCTCCTGCTGCCCGCCACTGCACTCCTGCCACTGCGGGTGTTCTGCCGCATTCCTGCAGCTCAGGACCTCTGAACCTGAGCTAGCTGGGAATGGAGGGTGGCTGCATGCTTTCTTTTACCAGCTGGCTCGGGGTCAGCTTCTGATCCGAGTGGCAGGAAAGTGATGGCGGGCAGGGAGTGCAGCGCGTGCCACTCCACCAGGGATGGAAAATGTGGCAAGCTGCCACCATGGGGCGGGAGGAGGGGCTGGGCTGTCACCACAGGGTGCCTATTTGACCATGGCCCACTTTTCCCTTGCTACACCAGTGGTTGTAACTAACTGGTTCTGTGTTCTTGTTCTATGTAGCTAACTTTGTTCAATGGGACTTGGTCACAATTAACTTTAGCTGTACTGGGATCTAGGAATGCAGAGTAATTGTGCCTTGCCTTCACAACATAAAAATTACTTTATTTATATCTGTGTAAACCACTTTGGGAACTCTTGTTGAAAAGCAGTTCATAAATATTCATTGTATTCATGTTCACATACTTTAAACACATTAGTAAAGTGGATAGACATATATAGAGATAAATAAATATTGTTCCATAGAATTTAAAACAGCAACTGCATAATAAAAGTTTGGTATGATATGAACAATTCTTTTGGACTTAAATCTTTTGGCCAAACTCTATCTCTTCTGGCCAAACTGCATCTCACATTTAAAAGTCACAGAGTTTAAACATGGCTTGGCTGTTAATTGGAGCAGGATACAGGAGTGCAAATGTAAATATGCACTTTGTGCTGTGCATGCACAGTCTTTAATGAGCATGGCAAGGCCCTCTCACTAGTTGTTGAGCCTAATATTCTTATATTTTTAAATTGCAAACATAGCAACAAACTTTGCAAATGAAATTTTATCTAAGCATTTGACCCCTGCCCCTTCTTGCTTCTGTACTGGCCAAAGACTGTAATAAAGTCATTCTGTCTGTCTATCTATCTATCTATCTATCTCAGCATTTAATTCAAAAAAGATCTGCATTTTAACACTTTTATTTTTAAAATGGGTAAAAACAATGCACCAAAGCAGAACATATAATTATGCTGGAGGCCCTAGCAAACCAGTGGCATTATACACTCTAAACAATTGTTAAAGTTCTGGAATGAGATTCTGAAATATAACTCTGCTTTCATAAATTTTTATAGTGTCATGAAACAGTGATATCACTATAGCTCAAGACCCTTCTTTTGGAGGGGATTTATTTCAACAGACAATGGAGATGACCTTGCCGTCTTCTGTAAGATGATGTGATGGTTAAACCATTTTTACTGTCTACATATGTAGCCTTATGGAAAATGACAAAACTAGAAAACTTGTGAGCCAGAGACTAAATGAAGCTTATTTATAGGATGCAGCATGGCCTTTTCCATCAACAGGGCAGAGATGGATGTAGAACGCTGCCAGGTTTCCTTGAACAACCTTTCTAAAATATATCATATAGATTTTTCACTGTACTAGGACTGTGATGGTTTCAGATGCTAATTTTCTGCTGACTTATACCCGTGTCTATATAGGGCAATTGATAGAAAAATGTCCACAGGTTTAAATACGGTTTCATTGTAATGTTTCCAAACCCAGGGTCACAGGAAAAAAAGTACATTTTGTAAATGTCATTGGAGGTGTGCGTCAAGATGTTGGGTTCCCAGCTTTTCACTCATACAGTGCCATGTGCCTATTCTTTTAAATGCTTTGAGGTATCCAGAAAAGAGGTGCCTCATATTCTACTTCTCTGTTCCCTCAAAATTCCCATTATAAAAGTCAAAACCCTAGTATTTCCTCAAAGCAGGTAGGAAAGAAAAGTAGGGCAAGAGACTTCTGCTCATGGTGGAGCAGAGCATGAAGAACTGTGACCACTACTTTTAAAGCGGGGACCTTTAATATGCAAAAAAAAACCCACCCTTCAATATGAGAGCCAGATCCAGTACTGTGCTTTTCTCAGTGCTGAGAAGGCCCGTTAAGAGATATGGAGCCCTCTCTTAAGAGCTCTAGGAGGAAAGCACTGGAAAGTGCTCCATTTCCCAACCCTCTGTGCACACTTTCCAAAATTGCTCAAGAAGGCACCACTTCACTTAAAGGAGTCTCCCTCCCTGTGCTGGGAGCACTGTGCAGCACTGCACAGTGATAATAGTTCTCCACATGGTGCCAGGGGGACTGTGCAGAGTATTTAGCTTTAGCTGAAGCGTCATACAGGCCCAATAAACAATTAGTTAGGGAGATGCACTTTAAGTTGATGAGGGCTGCCATCTAGCACTAGTTACTGTTGGTGTGTAGGGGTGTGCACGGATCCAAAATTTGTGGATTTGTACACCGCCCTGAACTTGGGCTGCAGCAGGGAGGCGAGCAGCAGCACCAGAGGTTGCCACCAGGCTGGTAAGAACATTAGATTACTTCTCTTGCTCCCTCCACCTATGCCAGCTGCCCTTTCAATCCCAGACTGGTCCACCCAATCTGGGCTTGGTTCAGTTGAAGACTGAATTGCCTCAAGTTCACAATTGAGCCGCCAAACCAGCCCGGTTTGAGGCAAACTGGTTTGGGATCAAATGGTTTGTGAACACCCCAGTGGTGTGGAGAGATTGGATCAAACGGTAGAGTTGTATTTTGGCAATGCTGACTTGTGATTCATTATTGGAACATGTATGGCGTTTATTCAGACATTTTAATGACTAACCTGTGGATTCACATTAAAAGAAGCCATTTTAGTAGTGATGTGCATGAATTTATATTTGCAATTCAATTCAAGTCAGCCTGATTCGATCTGAGTTCAAATCTGCTGCTCTCGAATTAGGGTCGATGCAATTTCAATTTGATTCAATTTGAATCGAATTGATTCAGCCTAATTTTTAAGGGCTAGGAGGCACCAAAGTGGGTTGGGTGGCAGGGCCCCATGGATGCCAACTGTCACCCAACTCCCAAAGGAATTGGGCAAAGGGGAGAATTTTTAAGTATTTTTAAAGTATTTTTATGTATTGTGGATTCTTGGTTGTGAAATGTCTTCTTCATAGAGATTCCCTATAAAAAAATCATTTCACAACTTAGAACCTGCACAGAAACATTCCTAAAAAATAACCCCTGGCAGTGATGGCAGAAGCTTGGAGGGGACAAAGTGGAGGTTGCTGGGGACAAAATGGAGGCTCAAATCACCAAATAGATTTGAGCTCGAATAGAGGGTGATTCGATTCAACCTCAAATCTGGTAAGAATCCATAAGGGTGATTCGATCTGAAGTTGAATCACTTGCATCACCCATATTCTAGTTGAATTGATTCAGCCACAAGATGATTCATACATTATTTAATTAATTTATATACCACCTGACTCCAAAGGCTCTTGGTGGTTCCAACATCCCTACGTTTTAGGAGTTTTCCACTGTGAGTTCTCTGACAAGCTACCAAAGAGTCTTCACAGTGCAAGCCTCATTGATTTCAAAGAGAATAGTATTGCAGGCATGAAGGATGTAAATACTTAGGAAGTTTATGTGTGGCTTGTTCATGCTGCTGAGCTAGCAATAAATGAGTTGAGAGTTTGTAAGAGAAGAAATAAGGTAAGGAATTATAATGAAATATGGGCTGCATTTATGTATTATGTTATGAACTAAATAAAAATGAGTCTTTTAAGGTTTATATAAAGTTTAAGTTGTGAATTTATATGAATATATATTATATAGTACGTTGTGAATAGATGTGAATATATATAATGCTTTAAATTGGAAGTTTATGGAATTATGTGCATTCTATAAGAGTTGAAATAAAGTTATGATTATTAATTTTCAGAGGTAGTGCCTGTCTTAGATAACAAAACAGAGGATGAGAAGGACTACGAAAACATTCCTTGAGGCCACAGATGCACCAGACCAATGGTGTGATGCAACTGTGGATGAAAAGGTGCATCTGTGGGTCTTTTTGTGGGAAATTGCTAATATCTGTGGTGAAGTGGCATAGATGGGGCCAGCCAATATTCAAGGGGCAGGTGGATTTCCACTGGGAATCTGTGAACTGGGGCTGAAAAAAAATAGAATTTAGAGCTCTGTTCATACAAACTCCTCCATGTGTACACTCAAGACATGGAGGGGGAAGGGTATGTCCACTGGACCTGCTCTAATGTTTGTACACCTTTGTCAGAAGTCTAAAAGCTATACATATACTATGCAACCTATGTACTAGCTAGTACATAGGCATCCTGCACAATCAGAAACCGCAATCACACAGCATCTCTGATCGAGTGGAGTAACTTGGCATGCAGAAGTCTACATATATGGGTGCTCCTGTAACCTGGAATGCCTTTAACCAAGCTTCATTTGATACACGGACTACCCTCCCTCCTAGAGCATAGGGTTGATCCATGTCCTGGGAACCTCTGAACTTGATTACTGCAACAGAATCAGTGCAGAACACTGTAAGAGCAGAGCAGTGGCCCCTGAATGTTGTTCAGAAACAAGGGTCACATTTGCACATAATGTGAAACCGGATTTTGGCTCCCCCCACCCCCGCAATTTTATTATACAAAAATTAGAGCTGAGCCATTCATGAATTCTTGGATGGGGCTGCCTTTTCAATCCAAGCCCTGGTATTGCTGCCCTGCCATATGTTATCTTTGTGGTAATCTAATTGGGTTGCACATTTTATGGTGTCACCGTGACTGCATATGCTTGTGAAAATACTTCTTGATTCATTTTTGGAGAGCAAAACATGTAGTGTCCATCGTGCCATCCCATCCCCTTTCTCTTCTGATTGCCAGAAGGAGGGAACAAAAGACAGAGTGGGAAGCTGGCATCTCCCCATCTGACTTTTCCATTTGACAAATTTAGAAACTTAGGATGGCACATGGCAGCATCCCTGTTGCCAGGCAATGGCCTCAATAGCTCTGAGACAGGGAGTGGGGCAAGTGCTTGGAGAGGTGTCATCAGGAAGCATGACAGGCATGCAGCAGGCACATCCCTGGGTGGGTCCAGGCCACCCTCTCTATGATTTTGTTTCCAGAAACAGCACGAGACCATGGTTATGGTGGTGTCTGCATTCCATCTAGTGTAATTCTGCCACCCCCAAACATCAGGTTGGAGTGGTGAAACTCACTACAAACTGAAGTTTCAAATTGGAGTTTGGTGAGGGAAACCGCAAGTCATGGAAGAAAGGTACCACTAAGTCCAGGAGGATGCCAGCATGGCTAATGGGTACCATCAAGGAAGCCATAAAAGGGAAGACTTCCTTCCAAAATTGGAAGGCCTGTCCAAATGAAGAGAACAAAAAGGAACACAAACTCTGGCAAAAGAAATGCAAGGTGACAATAAGGGAGGCAAAAAGAGAGTTAGAGGAACATTTAGACAAAAGTATGAAGGGGAATAACAAAAACTTCTTTAAATACATCAGAAGCAGGAAACCTGCCAGGGAGGTGGTTGGATGATTAGACAATGAGGGAGTGAAAGGGATTATTAAGGAAGATATGGAGGTTGCAGAGAAGCTTCATGAGTTCTTTGCGTCCATATTCACGGCAGAGGATACTGAGCATATACCTGTTCCTGAACCAGGCTTTTTAGAAATGGAGGCTAAAGAACTGAGTCAGATAGAAGAGAGAAGAGATGATGTTCTAAACTGTCTGCAAAAACTGAAAGCTAACAAATCACCAGGGCTGGATGGCATCCATCCAAGAGTCCTCAAAGAACTCAAATGTGAAATTGCCAACCTCCTTGCTAAAATATATAATGTATCCTTGCAATCAGGCTCTGTACCGGAGGACTGGAAAGTAGAAAATGTAACACCAATTTTCAAAGAGGGATCCAGGGGCGATCCAGGAAATTACACACTGGTTAGCTTAACGTCCGTTCCAGGAAAATTGATGGAAAGCATCCTCAAAGATAAAATTGTAAAGCACCTAGAAGAACAGGCCCTGCTGGGAGTGAGCCAGCATGGCTTCTGCAAAGGTAAATCTTGCCTCACCAACCTTTTGGACTTCTTTGAGAGTGTCAACAAGTGTGTGGATAAAAGTGATCCAGTTGACATAGTATACCTGGACTTCCAAAAAGCTTTCAACAAAGTTCCTCATCAAAGACTCCTGAGGAAACTTAGCAGTCATGGGATAAGGGGACAAGTACATGTGTGGATTGCTAACTGGTTGAAAGACAGGAAACAGAGGGTAGGTATAAATGGAGAGTTTTCACAATGGAGGGAAGTAAGAAGTGGGGTCCCCGAGGGATCTGTACTGCGACCAGTGCTTTTTAATTTATTCATAAATGATCTAGAAGCAGGGGTAAGCAGTGGGGTGGCCAAATTTGCAGATGATACCAAACTCTTCCGGGTAGTGAAATCCAAAATGGATTGTGAGCAGCTCCAAAAGGATCTCTCCAAATTGAGTGACTGGGCGACCAAGTGGCAAATGCAGTTCAGTGTTGGCAAGTGTAAAGTGATGCACATTGGGATGAAAAACCCCACCTTCAAGTAAACGCTGATGGGATCTGAGCTGTCGGTGACTGACCAGGAGAGGGACCTTGGGGTCGTGGTGGACAGCTTGTTGAAAGTGTCGACTCAATGTGCAGCAGCTGTGTAAAACGCCAATTCCATGCTAGGGATCATTAGGAAGGGGATTGAAAATAAAATGGCTAATATTATAATGCCCTTATACAAAACTATGGTGCAGCCACACCTGGAGTACTGCGTACAGTTCTGGTCATCACATCTAAAAAAGGACATTGTAGATCTGGAAAAAGTGCAGAAGAGGGCAACCAAGATGATCAGCGGCCTAGAGCACCTTTCTTATGAGGCAGGGCTACAACATCTGAGGCTTTTTAGTTTAGAAAAAAGACGACTGCGTGGAGACATGATAGAGGTCTATAAAATCATGCATGGTGTGGAGAGAGTGGAGAGAGAGAAATTCTTCTCCCTCTCACATAACACTAGAACCAGGGGTCATCCCATGAAATTGATTGCCAGGAAATCTAGGACCAACAAACGGAAGTACTTTTTCACACAACACATAATCAACTTGTGGAATTCTCTGTCACAAGATTTGCTGACAGCCAACAACCTGGATGGCTTTAAGAAGGGTTTGGATAACTTCATGGAGGCGAGGTCTATCAACGGCTACTAGTTGGAGTGCTGTGAGCCACCTCCAGCCTCAAAGGCAGGATGCCTCTGAGTAACAGTTGAAGGGGAGTAACAGCAGGAGAGAGGGCATGCCCTCAACTCCTGCCTGTGGCTTCTGGAGGCATCTGGTGGGCCACTGTGCGAAACAGGATGCTGGATTAGATGGGCCTTGGGCCTGATTCAGCAGGGCTGTTCTTATGTTCACTTTGGGCACAAAACTCCGGTTTCACACAGATCTTGAATGTACATCAAGTTCAGACGTACAAGAATTCTCACCTCTGCCCCATTTAACTGTGTTTTGGAATTCGGTGCGAGTGAGGCCATTGTCTGATACAGAATTCAATGGCTCAGCTTTATGTTGATATCAAATGATGGAAATGCAGCACACTGACTGAGATCCAGACTAAGTATCTCAATAATACTACACAGGAGCTATCCTAAAGGACTACTTGACTTGAACAGGACTTATTTTGAATAATTTAGTCAGGATTTCAGCCACTCTCTGGTACTGAAGGAGTTACAATTCTGGTTCCTGATTGGTTTCCAGGCACAATGAAGACTGTTTCCATTCCTTTACAAATGTCATTTAAATGTTTGATTACATGTAAAAAATGTATTTAACCTTCCTTGCATTTTTACCAAAGAAAACAGAATATAATCCTTAAATAAATAAATAAACAATTTACCCAACTTTGCTGGGTAAACAATTTACCCAACTTTTGCTGGATCAGGTAGCAGCCTCAGAAGAATTTGCCCAGGTTTTGCTGGTGTGCCAAAGACATTCTGACTTAAGTAGACCTGAGCATGGTGACTGTTATCCTTGTCACCCTTGGTTAGACTACTGTAACACTGTACATAAAGCTGCCCTTTAGAAACTACAACCAGTGCAGAATGTAGTGGCCAGAGTTCCGACAGACACTAAGTACTCAGAGCATATTACACTTGACTTAAGCAATTGCATTGACTACCAGTAGGTTTCCTGGTGTGAGTCAAGGTTCTGGTTATTACCTTTAAAGCCCTTGACCATTGAGGAATAAAATTAGGGATGTGCACAAAACTTGATTTTGTGTTTTGTTTTGAGCTCAAGTCAAGTCAAGTTTATTATTACGGTCCATGACCAGAAAACAAACAAACAAGGAATAAAAACAATACAATACAATAAAAATATACAACAACAAAATAATAAATTACATAAAACTGAATTACAAGGATGGCAAGGTCATACACAGCTAAGTTTATCTCGTCTCATTTTACATGCTGCGGCATAGAATCTTGCAATCCTCTCTGTAACCTCCGCATGGCGATCCATTAAAAAATAAGAAACATAATAATCATCAGAATAACCCGGTTTGTCTTTTAAAAGAGGTTCTAACCATATAGGGCGAATAGTCCTATAAAAGGCACAGTGTAAAAGGACATGAGCTACTGATTCAACAACTCCAATGCCACAAGGGCATAGCCGATTCCTTAAGGGAATTCCCTTAAACCTCCCTTCTAACACCGCAGAAGGTAAAGCATTAAAGTGTGCCTGTGAGAAAGCTCTTCTATGACTTAAAGTGGTCAGGCGTATCAAATATCCTGCTGGCTGGAGATAGTTCGAAAAACTGCCTAAGGAGTTCTTTGCAGTAATCAGACTTAGTTCTCTTTGTTTCTCCATATCTAGCACTCTTTGCTTGATGACAGATACTGCCATGAGAACCCACACTTACCAAAGATGACCTGTGAGGTATTTCACCAGGATGACTGGAATTCAACTTCCAACACTAATGGCACAAGGCCCAAGGGGCGGGCGTGGAGTTTAAGCCAAAAGTTAATCAGATATAACCACGCCTGGGCTTCAACTCTAACCACTCCAGTTTCATGGTGTAAGGCAGCATTGGGGACACATTTAGGAAGATGAAAAATAGCCCGAAGGAAGCCTGCCTGAACAGCTTACAATATAGAAAGGTTACCTATAGGGAAGATCTGAATCCTGTATAACATTTGGGCTAATATTTTGGCCTGGAGCACCTTGAGGGCTGCCAGAATATAATATCCACCTTTTGTATAGAATTTTTTTTTAACTGCAGTTGCACTCCTCTGGGCACTTGCTGCCACATACTCAAAATGAGGTTTCCACAACCCTCTAGAGTGAAAAACAATACCTAAATATTTGTAAGTTTTAACCTGTTGAACCGTGATACCATTTATTACCCATTTATGATTTTCTGTCTCTTACCAAATACCATGAGTTTAGACTTTGGGGTATCAATGATAAGAGATTCATTCTCACAAAATTGCGTGAGTATTCTCAAGGCTCTTCGCATGCCAATGAGTGCTGTAGATAATATAACCGCATCATCAGCATAGAGCAGTATAGAAGTAGGTCTACCTGCTAGCTTGGGTTGATGAACATCAGGTCTATCCAGGAGGGGAATTTAAAAGTAATATAAAAATGGAAAAGAAAGGGGGCTAAAATACAGCCTTGTTTAACCCCCCTCTGTGT
This sequence comes from Hemicordylus capensis, assembly GCF_027244095.1. Lineage (NCBI taxonomy): Eukaryota > Metazoa > Chordata > Lepidosauria > Squamata > Cordylidae > Hemicordylus > Hemicordylus capensis. Next base: position 298,619,355 of record NC_069657.1, on the reverse strand, counting down.
GGAAACTGTATCAGATAAATGGCCAATAATATTGCACTTAACTCTCACAAAAGTATTTTCATACTGCATGTGAATGAATGAGAGTAGGCGGAGGTCTATTGAAGTTTTGGCCAGTTTACTCCAAAAACAAGATCTATGAATTGAGTCAAAGGCAGCTTGGAAGTTGATAAATGCCGCATATAAGGAGGCATTGTTACTGGTATATTTTTCCGTGAGGTGCCACAAAACCAAGGCCTGGTCCAGTGTGGAACAACCAGGTTGAAAGCCGGCCTGTTCATCTCTAAGAACATTGTTCTGCTCCGCCCACTCAATAAGCTTTTGAGCTCAAAACAAAATGTTTTGTTGAAACAGTGATTGAACCAGTTGTTTCAATGGGGGGGAAAACATTTTGATTGTTTCATCCATCGGGAACAATGGGGAAACATAAAACACACCACTGTTCCCCATGGGTAGCTCCTAAGGACTCCCAAGTTGGTTGGATAGTAGGAAATGGGCAAGCAGACAATTTTTTTTAACCTTTCCCTCCCAAAACCCATAGGATCCTAGGGGGGGTTGGGGAAAAGGTTAAAAATGTGTTAAAATCACCCACATGCCCATTTATTTTGTGGGTTGGGAAGTAGGTAGCACCCAACATGCCCTACTGTGGTATCCCTGTTAGCTACCCATGGGGAACAATGGGATGTTTCGAGCTTCCCCATTGTTCGCTATGTCTGGAACAAGCTGACAGAGTGCACAGAAGTTTTGCATTGCAATTTGCAATGCATTTGCAACTCTGCCTTGAAAAACACTGCAGAAGCATACTGTAAAAGGGAACCTGTCCCTCCCAAAACAGAATATGAGGTTATTCACACGATTGTAGAAAATCGGGCTAGCCTCCGCTAGCCTGATTGTCTACAATCGTGAGAACCACTGGGCTTGACTGCGAGCCCAGTAGTTCTTGAGCAGGTAACCCGCTCAAGTAGCCCACCCCTTAAACCAGGTTTGCGGAGCAAGCGCTCCACAAACCCATTTTATTTTATCATGAGTAGCCGCGCCATGGCTCTGCACTGTGGTTAATCACAAGTAGACCCCTGGCGGGCGGCTGAAAAGCAGCCTCCCAGCTCAGAGGTCTCCCCAGTATGCCCTGTGTGCTCACGCAGGGCACTCTAGAGCTTCCAGGGGCCACGTGGCCCCTGAACTCCCCAGCCTCTGCTAGCTTCATCACGGAGCGGGCATTCATGTGGGCGGCGGATCCGGCCACCCAGGGCTCCTGCCCTGCTCGTGTGTGGGGAGAGCTTAGCCTGCTCTCCCCGCTCACTCTTACACACCGGGTCTGATTGATCATGAGACCTGGCTCTATATGTTTCAAACACAATCCAAAAATGGCCAAAAAAGAATCACTGATCCATTGCCAGCCACAGTGTTTGCACCATAGCAACATCATTGCCACAAGTTGCTCTCTCACACACAATTCTGACTCCTTACTTCCTCGCATTGCAACAGCTTCCACAGCAGCACCCTTAGCAGCAGGCATACTCAACGAGAGCAACTTCAGCCACATTTTGACCGAGTGCACCTTGCAATGCAGATTGCAGAGCAGACCAGAGCAGTGAGTGAAGCACAAGTTAATTTCAAGGCCAGACATGGAGTTCATATCAGCATTCACCAAGAAATATTACACACACATCTGCCATGGTCCATTTCTTGCTACAACAGTATCTCATAAACAAAACAAACTGCAACTCAAAGCAGGCAGGCACCCAAGTTTTGCCTTTGTCAATCTGATATCCAGAAAAACCAGATAGTTATAACTGCAACAGCACAGCATATTGTTGGACCAAGGGACCTACTTCAATCCCATATTGGGGTTCTAAAGCAAAACAGCTGGCTAAATCAGCATTAACATTTGAGCTTTTGCCTAGACAGAATATAGTCTGTATCAGATTATTACAAAGAGCTTGTTTACTGCTCAGGGAGTGCGCTGTGCTTGTTATGAAGAACTTTTTTACTGCTCGGGAAATGGCCTGTATTTGGAAATGAGGAAATAGACATCTTGTTGCCAGCAGAAAGATTGTCTCAAAAAAGGGTACTTTGGCTGAGAGTTTGTTTTGCAAACAACCCATGAGCATACAAAGAGGGCTGGAGCAAAGATGGGGAAAGTGTGACTAAATAAGGAGAAACATTGCAAACACGAGGCAGGGCATATCCCGAAGTTGAATTATGGGACATGGCATGATCCAGAGGGTACAGAGACAGCAACCAAACCACTCCTGAAGATAACCCTTTCAGATGAGGGGAATGTTCCTGAGACCCAAGGGAGGAAATGTTCACACCTGGAGACTTCACCCATGCATGAGGGATAAAAGACCAGGTTTTGTGAACATCAGCCTTCCAGCCTTCCATCAAACTCCAGAGTGACAGGTACCCAACCGTGAATCACACTCTTGGACAAAGACCCTGACCCTTTTGCTTGCAAGCGGGCCTACTGGCAACCCAGAGAGGCAAGTATGTTTAGAAGAGGAATAGACATTATTGAACTTGTTTGAATGGTGATTGTGCAAGAATACCTGATTATTTACAATGAACTGCTTTTTGCAATTACTTTGGGACTATTTGTGTGTTATATTAGAAAAGTATATGCAAGCTGTATTACAATTAAAAACTCAGTAAAAGGTGTGTATACAAAGAAATTGCTTCTTTGAGTCTTTGGATACCTGAGGTTTATCTGAGGGGTATTCTTGGTCAACACAGCACAGAGCAAAGTATTAAGCACCATGAATGTCCAAGTCTCACACAATTAGTGATAAGACAAGGGAAGATCATTTTTATGAGGCCAGCTCTGTCTTGGTCAGTAGTTTGAGGGCCCATAAGACTGGATGTTTTGACCAGGAGCATTGAGCTCCAGTCTAGGAATAAGTCTCTCAACTATTCTTTGAATTCTTAATATAGTGGTGACTCACAGGTCCTCCCTGGTGGAGGTCTTGGAGGTTCCACCGAGATACTCCCAGTTCTGAACCGCAGAGATCCCTGGACTTGCCCTGGGCCTATGAGGGAGGAGAGGGCCAGCCACAGTCACAAAATCCATATCGAAAGACGGGGGCTGGTGGAGGAGATACAATTTCTTTGTGGGTGCCACAAGAGCGTTTGGGGATGCCCAAGCCTACTCAGAGACATCTGGGAGCTGCTAAGTGTCTAGCAAAGGCATACACACAACTGAAATGAGGGGTCACCCCAGGCTCTGAGTTCAGAGACCAGAGCCAGGGAGGAGGGGCTACAAAATAAGGAGGGTCAAAATACCATACGTTTTTGGTAAAGCTAAGAAAGACAAGGGGAAGGAGGAGGTCTTAGAACAGGAGAGGCCTCCTCAATGTAGGCCAGACCACCCTATATGAGGTTCTGAGCCAATCCCCATTTGGAATCAGGTCCTTGCTGAAGTAGGACACTCACCCTGGAAGGAGGAACAGGTGAGACAGCAAGCAACTAATCTGGAAGCCCTAAACGGGTTGGTTGATGTTTATGTGATGGAGCACAAACTTAGTAAAACAGCACATCGAATTGCCTTGCTTCAGCTGTGAGTATGTGTGAATTATGGGGGAAATTAATTTGTGTGGCAGCTCTAGAAGAGGAATTAAGATGTGTAAAAACAGACAAAGCTTGAATAGAAGACATGTTACAAATGTATAGGAATCATAATAAGGAATTAAAACAGGAAAGTGATAAATTGCCTGAGCTGACAGTACAACTAGAGGCAATATAGAAAATTAATACAGGACTCAACGCTTACATCTCAGAGTTCTTCCTTAAACCAAAATTTACTAAGGAGATGTGAAAAGCGTGCTTGGAGTTAAAGAGGGACATGAGAAATATGGTGGTAGTGATAGTTTCTTAGAAGGGAGAAAATGGGGACTCACAATATTTGGATGATCCATGTTGCTACCCTATAGGAGGAGAGGCAATTGCCACAGTGAGTCAGGGTAGTGGAGGAAATGAAGAAGAAACAATTACTTCTAGAAGTACAAGGAATTTGTCACCCTCAGAGCTTAAGACTCAGGCTGACATGGTGGTGGGGACTTTCCCGGGGGGGAATGCTCTTCAGTGGGCAGCTAGGCTACACTAAATGGTAGACCACTATAACCTCATCCAAGGTGAATAATTGATTAGGCTTACCAGCCCCATTATATATGCCTTGATATCGCAAGCAATAATAATTGCTGGAGGGGGCAACTTGTTGAAAATATTAAGGGCAATGCTCTGTGGATTAGATGAAAGGACTTTAGTACCACCCCATTTTGGTGGTGGTACTAGGGCTGAGGTTTACTTCTGTGGGCCACCACCACCACTGCCCTCATTCCAGGCATGAGAAGGTCCAGGAAGTGGAATGACTTCTTCCTGATCCTCCTCACTCTCAGACTAATGGGTCACAGAGGGATCAGGGAAGATAGTGAGACTGATTTGGTGGGGCCAGCAGCCATCACAATCTCCTCCTTGTCCTCTGCTGCCATAGGAAGAGCTTCTCCCCTCCCCACTAGTTCTAGTTCAGTCGCCACTGGTGGCTGTGCTACAGGACCACCCTTCTCCAGAAAGGTGAGCCTGTGCGCAGCCACAACAGTGGAGACGACTCAGGGAATAGGCCCCTCTTGCTGTTGCCCACCACAACCAGCATCACCCCTCCCTCTGACTGCCACTCTGCTTCTGCCTCTGCCTTACTCCCACCTGGACATCTTGGGGGTTTTAAAATTGAAGCCCTAACTCTGATGGGGAGGAGAAGAAGCGCCTTTAAGACAGGTATTTTAAAAGGGGTTGTGGGGTTGTGTGGGGTCTGTTTAGGGCTGTGTGTGGCCACACTCAGTGCTATCTATAACGCTGTTGTGAACACACTGAAGCTAGAAAAATTAAACCCCCCAAATAAAGATATAGGCTTTATTGGGTGGGGGGAGGTTTGAAGAGGAGTGAGCAACAGTGGGGTAAGTCAAAGGGAAGGGAAGGGATTACCTCTCCTAACCCACCCTCCTGTCCTATAGCCCTACCTAGTACCTAAACCCTTCCCCAAACTAGGCCCTATTTAGTTCGTTCGTTCGTTTGTTCGATTTCTATACCACCCTTCCAAAAATGGCTCAGGGCAGTTTACACAGAGAACTCTATTTAAAGAACTCTAACCTGACTGGGGTGAGGCTTACCTTTTGGTGACTTCTGCAGAGGTCTGGCCAGGTGCTGTTCTCAGAGGCATTCAGGCTGAGCGGACACTGGGACTCAACAGCTGGGGGTAGGGTGGAAGGGTGCAGAAAGGCACTGACCCATCAAAAAGGAAAAAGCTGAGGGGAGGGGGGGAAACCCCAAACACCAGGGGAACAGAAAGAGCCTAGCAGGCTGGGCATCAGATAGAAGTCACATAATGCACCAGCCTACAGAAACAAACACAATTAAGTCCAAATGAGGCACACATCAGCAGCAAAGGTGCAGTTTTGGGCTGCAAATAGGGGGAAAAACAGTTATCACAGCACCCCAGGTATTAAAGCCACTGGGGGCTGGCTACAAAGAGGAGAAGAAATCCATAGAAGAAAACCAAATCCACGGAGCACCCAGTTAAAGCCACTGAGGCTGCTGATTCAATTAAAAAAATAGAGGGGGGAGTAGTGGGTTGGCACTGTAAAAAAAGAGAGGGAGAGGGGGAGTGGTTAGCAGGCACTCTATGAGGTCTTCACACAATCAAAAACTGTGTTCTATCTGGGTTTGGGAGCTGTGTCTGCTCCCAATTTTCAGTTGTGTGGAAACAAAATCAGAGGAAAACCTGGGTAGCTTTTCTTCCTACCTTGCTTCCACACATTCACTTCTACCCAGGTTTTCTTCTGACTTTGCTTCCACAAAAATGAAAATTGGGAGCACACACAGCTACCAAACCTGGGTAGAACACAGTTTTTGATTGTGTGAATGACCTTTATGTCTCTCTCTCCACTGGGCTCACCACCACCAATCTGCTCTCTGCTGCTTCAGTCTCTGATCCTTCCGCCTCTCCTGATGTATCCTCTTCAAGGATACATCACTATAAGGGCTCTCTCTGCCTCCCAGTCCCTTTAAATACATTCTGAAACTCCTTCCTTTGGTTCCGCCTCCCTCCTCACCCCCAGTCAATGGGGACATGGTTACCCATGACAATGCTATATTTGTGTGATAACAAACCAACCAAGAAGCAAGGAAATCGCAAGCCAACCAGAAGCCAGTGCCAGAAAACCAATCAGCAAAGGGAAAACTGGCCTCCAAAATGGTGCGCGAAACATTACAATGTTTCGATCGAAATGTGGTTGTTTTGTTCTGAGGTTGAAACAGGCCCTTTATTTAAAGGGCATTTTGTTTTGAGTTCAAAACACACAAGATGGCCCAATTTGAGTCAAAATATTTCAATGCTGAAACATTTTGCACATCCCTAAGCGAGATGCTTGGCTGCCTCATCCTGCATGAATTTTTCTCTCCCAGAGAGGCTAGTTTTTGTTTTTTTAACACCCCTTCCTCTTTGAAAGTGAGGCTGGTAATGACACAAGGCTTCTCTGATGCTCTACCACTCTGAGCAACTTCCTCCCTCCCAAGATGCATTTGAAATCCTCTCTACTCCTTTTCAAGCACAGGTCAGAAGCTATTTTGTTCACCTGTGCATCTTCTACAGTGTGCTCACTCTCTGAGCATTGTGACGTTTCCCATCAATGGATACTTGTCTGCTTCCACAATCTTATTTTTAGTATTCATTTTGACTGTGTGTATTTTTTTTAATCCTGCTGTTTGATTGTATAAATTGACCACAATGAATACAACTTGAATACAATGGTGTTTTAATTATTATGTGATGAGCTGCTTTGAATTCCCATTGGAAAGTAATGTGGGGCATAAATTTTAAAAATTTCAAACCAATTTTAAAAAGTAATACACCTGGGATTTGGCAACAAAGTTTTGTCTTTGGCTATTCATATTTGAAATCACTCTAGAGCTGTAATTAGCTGCAACAGGTAATACAACCATTTCCCACTGTCAAATGTACCTGCATCTGAATGAATCTGTCCGGAAGGATGATAGTCCTAATTCTCTGACATTGTTTAATAAGTGAATATTAGGTACTTACAGCTATTTAAATCTCTCGCTACATGATGCAAATTGATTATTTAAAATCCTTTGATCTCCTCTGTGTAGCTATATTTCAAAGACAACTTCAAAGTTGTTCCAGAAATATCAAGACTGCACGGATTCACCACTAAATTTTGATGCTGCAAAGATAAAATTAAGCAAAACAGGATAAAATCTCCTTAAAATGTCAGTCTTGGAGGCTTAAATTAGGTATGTCTCATCAAGGGAAACAATATCCACAACAGAAGAAATAGGAGGCATTATGCTGTCAAAGTTAAGTACTTTTAGACTCCATTGATTTTAATGGCATAGTTAAGCTCTTCTTAAATCTCTCCTACTGAAATCAATGGGACTTCAAAGTGTTTAACTTTGGCTGGATCATGGTCTAAGAGTGCAATCTCCTTCTTTTTGAAGTCAGTCATTGATTGCAATGGAAGGAACTGAGTGGTACCTATAGTTACTAAAAAATCATTGTTTTTGCAAATGCCAACTTCTTTAAGAAAAGTATTTGAAAGAATAAAATGAGAACAATTCCTAATGAAAATTGGTTGTATATATGTTTACCCATAAACATAACTCCTGCTAACTTGGCAAAGAGGAACCTTTTAACATGATGATTCTCTTTATTTAGCAGGGGGAGAGTAACTGGCCCTATCCACCCCCAGCACAGTACCTCACAGTACACTGTTGCTGGTGTCTATCACATGTTTCTTTTTAGAATGTGAGCCCTTTGGGGGCAGGGGTCCATCTTATTTATTTATTATTTCTCTGTGTAAACTGCTCTGAGCCATTTTTGGAAGGGTGGTCTAGGAATCAATCAAACAAACAAACAAACAAACAAGCTTTATTCCATTTTATATGGGGCTGCTGTCATTGAGAAAGTCTGGTGACGATATTAATCATTCCAAGCCAGATAGTCTTATTGACCTTTGCAGGAGAGAGAGAGAGAGAGAGAGAGAGAGAGAGTCTCAAGATCTCCATGACAGTTAAGAGAAAAATGGGATTTGAACCAAACGACCTTATATAATTATTTTAATTATTTTTAATTCCTGGATTCAGGAAGTGTTTGTTTGAAGCTCACTTTTCAATTGCCATTTTCTTTTCCCATCACAGTACTGCTAAATTTAGTAAGAACTGTGAGTGTCATGTTTCAAATAAGAGAGAATAGGAGCACATTGGAGATTACAAATCAGGTAACTGAAACATCCAGCCTAAGGCGTAGCTACATCATTCATTCATTCATTGCCAATGCAGTGAATGTAGCCAAAATGGTAGACCAGGACTGGGGAGACCTAGGTTCAAATCCCCATTCAGCCATAGAACTCACTGGGAGATTCTGGGTGAGTCACTTATCTTTCAGACTTACCTACCTCATAGGGTTATTGTGAAGACTCTGGGGATATAAATGTAAATAATAATACACCAGATATAGCTGTAGTCAAGAAGAAAGAAAAACAAGTCAAAATAATTGACATAGCAATACCAGGTGACAGCAGAATAGAAGAAAAAGAAATAATAAATAACAACTATAAAGATCTTCAAATCGAAATTGAAAGGTTGTGGCAGAAGAAGACCAAAATAATCCCAGTAGTAATTGGCACCCTAGGTGCAATTCCAAAACACCTTGAAGAGCACCTCAGTACCATAGGGGCCATGAAATTACCATCAGTCAATTACCAAAAGCAACTTTACTGGGAACAGCTTACATTTTGCGATGATATTTATAACAACAATAACAATATTGACAATAAAATTCAGGCATCCCAGGTCCTTGGGAAGGACTCAATGTCTGGATAAAACAAACCAGTCAATAACATCTCTGACTGTGTGAATAAAGAATAATAATAATAAATATATATATTGTGGAATTTCTCAAGGGGTATGTATGGGATCACTTGATTGTCGATTTAGTTTTTTTACTGTTAGAACTTGTTGACAATCTGAACATAAGTAAGCCTGGTGAGACATGATATAGGCAAAAATTATTTAGAGACTTGCAGTCTCTCTTAAGCTCACCTCCTATTAGCTCAGAAATAATCCTCTTCTCCAAAATTTCAAGGAAAAATTGGACCATTTTACAGCCAATCTGAGCCTCCTTCCAGCCAAAACACTCTCTTCATTAGTCCTCCAGCTTGTAACAGGATCAATTCACAAAGAGAAAAACAGAAAATATATATAGTAAAAATAGCACATTTAACTTTATTCTAAGCACCACTACAGCTAACAACATGTAAAAAGAAGAAAACATTTACTTGGGCTTTTGCCCCCTTTCCTACTTTTTATGAGCTACAGTGATGCCTGAAATTTGCACTAAAAATATTTTTTTTAACCATTTCAGAAGGGGGTTAACAATTTAGTCCTCTCCCTCCCTTACTCTGATCTATTTGATGACAAACAATATGAGGACTATAAAAAAAGAACACTGACAAACTTTTCTGATCATAAAAGAATGTTGGTAATTTAAAGAGCTCAGTTTTCCTTTGAACTTTGCTTTTTCGAACTTCTGAAGTTCTTCAGACTTGAGCTTGGAGAAGTTTTCTGATATCTTTAGTGCCACTCCTCAAATTGTATTTTAAGACTTGACTCATGCATTATAGTAATTCCTTGAACCCTGCTTTAAGGACACTATTACTCTGCTGTTTTCTTTACTCTTATCCACACTCTGTTTATATTCATTAGGGTACACAACTCTATTCTATTTAATAGAATTGCGTACTCTATTAGTACTCTATTCTAGAGTACGTTTACTCTGTTTGTTCCAATATTCATGAGGGTATGCGTGGATCATAATTAACAGCTGAAAGTTCAAGAAAGCCATAGGGTTGGATGCTAACCTTTTGAGTTGTGGTACTCTCAGGAGCTTCTTTCATTTATTCAAGCAGAGTTGCTCTCTTGGAACCCCTTCAGACAGGGTAACTCTTCTTCTGTTCACAGAAGGAGCTCCCGTCCACTGAGCACTGCAGCACGAAAGGTTAGGATCCAAATTGTAATCCCCCCAAATAAATGCCACTGGCTGCCTATAGTTGCCGGCTGCCTATAGTTGTGACTTGACCTTCAAACCCTCTGCCCAGCATTTAAATGCAGGTACCTTGTCACATCTCCCACTCCCAGGAGGAGCCCCACCAGTCAATATGTGGCATACCTTGCTTTCATTGTGGCATCCTAGCAGACTCCCAAGAGATGGCCCCTCAGATGGAGGACCCCAGGTCACAACGGGCTGTGTTTCCGGATTCCCATCGTCGGGCCCACCAGTTTTGGGTGGGGCAGATGGTGCAGGTATGGAATTATGGTCCCCCTTCCTGGGGTAGATGGATCTCTTCTAAAGTGCTTCAGAAATTGGGCTCTATGGCATACATTGTAGAGGGGCAGGCTGGTTGTAGTATGTGAAAAGTACATGTGAATCAGATTTAACCCTGTGCCATGGACACATTACAGCCGTTGAATTGCTAGAGTAACTTTCCAGCTGAGTTAGGATCAGGCCAGCAGCTTTGCAACCAATCTTACGTCGGTCTACCCAAAAGAGACAAACACCTCAGCATTTAATTTGTGCATGCTGAGTCAACATAATTTGACTCAGTCAACATAATTTGTTGGGGAGGAGTGTAGTGAAATGTATATACAAAACTGGTTAATATACAGGTTAATAGTTGACGGAGGGGCTTCTACCACCAGGGGGCCTCTGGGAACAAGAAGAAAATCCTCCTGGTAGAAAAGTACTAGATCCTCCTAGTAGAAATCCTCTTAGTCTGTGAGAAACGTCAAGATGGCTGTTGGGTTTCTGAAGCTGCTGATGCTTTGTATGTATTTCTTTAGTTGCTAAAATAAACTGTTATATATCTAAGAAGAAGTAGCTTTATTGGTCATCTGTTGAAGAGTAGAAGAACTAAAGGGCTGATTACAACACTTTGATTATTTATAAATGGCCTCCTGGTCTTTACAAGGCTTTCTACACTGGCGGTAGCATTTCTGTGCATACTCCTGGTTTAGGTTTATCTCCAGCCTCTCTGGGGTAATGAGTGAGAATGGCTGAGAGATTCCAGAAACATATTGTTTCTGCTGTATTTATAAGAATTTGAAGAGATCTGCTGGTTTTAGCCCTACTAATAATAGCTTGTACAGAGTTAAAAACACACACACCCAAAACCCTGCTCATAGTTAGAATAATATTACATAAGAACTTTAATAAAGAACTGACTGGCAATATGCACAGTTTTCAAACACAGCTTCTATCATAATGCATATTGAATTCAAAATGAAAACAGCATCAGCTTCTGCTGTTTATGCCTGATGATAACACCCGCTTTGATAAATGTGTCATAACATTATGTTGCTGAAAAACCAGGTCATAATATTAACACAGACAAACAGATGAACCCAAGTAAAGACTGTAGTTAATGTTCACAATGCATGACAGAAGGTTTGGCCCACAAAGCATTTACTGCTGCATAATGCAAGGTAGCTTAATGCTGTGTACAGATGGGATATACAGAAATAAAACTTTGACTGGGGAAAATATTTTCAGGGTACAAGTCACGAAAATGCCACAACACTGGCTTTTGTGCTTGCTAGACTCTGTATGCAGAGGTAGAGGCACCACACCAGTGAAGACGGAAAAGCAGAAGGGCTGTGTGTGTCATGTCAGTGTAGCATGTTTCAAGGATTGCCTAGCTGCGGGCCAGCCTTCGCGTGGTGGCTGAGCCAGCCAGGCAGTCACCTACAGGGGCACCAAGCTGAATTTGCACAAGCTTTCCAGTCTGGCAGCACTGATAAGCTAATGGAGGCAGGGAAGAACCAAAAGTATCCCTCTCCCAGCATGCTCTTTATTCTAGGACTGGCCCTGGCTCAGCCCCAGACTGCTGTAGAAACATTTCCTCTTTTATGACTAAATTAAGGTAGCTAATTTACAATTCCTGTGGAAAAAAGAACCTTCTCCTCTGGAATTCATCTTCTGTCATGTTTCTTTTCATATTTAATATTGTTATTTCAAGAAATGCTGCAAGTTACTTCGGTCACTTTCTTCATATCAATAGACATGCTGATTTCTTTCAAATACCTACCCATCCCATCTGAAAGGCTGGGGCAGCTTACAGTATTACGGTGTACATTATATAAGGTGATTTTAAAGATCAAGCTAACTAAAATATATGCTAAAATCCTAAAATTAAAAGCTGAACCATGGCCAACACAAACCAGTTTGAACGACACTACCCTTGCTAACTAGGCAAAGAGGTACCTTTTAAAATAAGGGTCCCATATACTTCACAAGGGAATAGAAACTGTCCCTATTCAGTCCAGTAAAGCATCCTGCCCAGTGGTTGTTGGTGTCTACCTTGTGTTTAGTTTTAGACTGTGAGCCCTTTGGGGACATGGAACCATTTTCTTATATGCTTTCTCTTGCTTTGTAAATCACTTTATGAATTTTTTGTTATGAAAAAAAAAAAAAGACAACAACAACAATAATAATAATAGTTGTTGTTTTTCATAAACAGTATGAATTTATTTATTTATTTATTATTAAAACTTTTATACCGCCCTTCCAAAAGGCTCAGGGCGGTTTACATTAAAACACCATTAAAATCAATTAATCATTAAAACAAAAATTATAAAACATAAAACAATGATTAACAATTAAAAACATCATAAAACAACAATTAAATAATCAAAACAATTTAAAAACAAGTTTTTAAAAGCTGAGAAAGCCTGGTTGAAGAGGTGTGTTTTCAGGTGTTTTCTGAAAATTGTGAGAGATGGGGAGGATCGTATCTCAGCAGGGAGCGCATTCCACAATCTCGGGGGAGCAGCCGAGAAGGCCCGTCTCTGTGTAGCCACCAAACAAGTTGGTGGCAACTGGAGATGGACCTCCTCAAGTGACCTCAACAGCCAGTGGGGCTCATAGCGAAGAAGACGCTCTCTTAAATACCCAGGGCCTAAGCCGTTTAGGGCTTTATAAGTTATGACTAGCACTTTGTATTTTGCCCGGAAACCTATTGGCAGCCAGTGTAACTCCATCAACAAAGGAGTAATGTGGTCTCTCCGAGATGACCCAGAGACCAACCTGGCTGCCGCATTCTGAACCAACTGAAGTTTCCGGACTACGTACAAAGGCAAGCCCCACGTAGAGCGCATTACAGAAGTCCAGTCTGGAGGTTACCAACAAATGTACCACTGTTTTGAGGTCATTGATCTCAAGAAATGGGCGCAGCTGGCATATCAGCCGGAGCTGATAGCAAGCACCCCTGGCCACCGCCTCAACCTGAGAAACCAAGGAGCAACATTGATCCAGAAGTACTCCCAGACTGAGAACCTGTTCCTTTTGGGGAAATGTGACCCCGTCTAGAACAGGCAGATCAACATCGTCTCTAGAGTTCCGTCCCCACACAATAAGTACCTCCGTCTTATCTGGATTCAGCTTCAGTTTATTCTCTCTCATCCAGCCCATTACTGCTTCCAGGCAGGCATTTAGGGAGGATATGCCAACTCCTGAAGAAGATGACATGGAGAAGTAGATCTGGGTGTCATCAGCATACTGGTAACACCCAGCTCCAAATCCCCTGATGATCTCTCCCAGCGGTTTCATGTAGATGTTAAAAAGCATTGGAGAGAGTATGGAGCCTTGAGGGACACCATACTTAAGCTCAGATTTTGAAGAGCAACAATCTCCAATCGACACCATCTGGAATCTGTCCGAGAGGTAGGAGTGGAACCACTGTAAAACAGTGCCTCCCACCCCCAACCCCCTCAGACATTCCAGAAGGATACTATGGTCAATAGTATCGAAAGCCGCCGAGAGATCCAAGAGGACCAACAGAGTCACACTTCCTCTGTCCATTGCCAATTGGAGATCATCCATCAGGCCGACCAAGGCAGTCTCCACCCCATAGCCCGCCCGAAAACCAGTTTGAACTGGGTCTAGATAATCAGTTTCCTCCAAGACTGCCTGGAGCTGAGAGGCCAACACCCTCTCAATTACCTTGCCCAGCCATGGGAGATTGGAAACTGGCCTATAATTGCTCAACTCTGAGGGATCTAACGCAGGCTTCTTTAGAAGAGGTCTAATAATGACAAGGAGGCATCCTGCCCTCCCTCAGAGAAGCATTTATGATTTCTACCAGGCCGCTTACTACAGCCTCCCTGCTAGATAGAACAAGCCATGTTGGACAAAGATCAAGAGGACAAGTGGTAGGCCTCACCGCTCCAAGCAGCTTGTCCACATCATCAGGAGACACAAACTGAAATTGATCCAGTCAAATTGTATAAGAGGAGTTGTCAGACATTTCCAGTTCAGACATCAAATTAATTGTGGAATCTCCATCTAGGTCGGCCCGAATCCAATTTTTAATTTTAATTAAATTTTAATTTTGTTATTAAAAATAACAACAATAATAATAGGATTCTGCAGGAGTAGTGTTCTATAGTTTTAGGAAAGATGCCAAGGATTCCTCACTGTGTGCATTTCTTGTCTGAACTTGGCGCACAAATTGAGTACTTAAGATGATATCTTCAGCAGATCTAAGTAATTATCATGGTGGAAGAAATTCATGACACTTCCTAACTGAAGAAAATCTATTTGGGGTGGAAGATGTTGGTGCAACTTGCTTGATAAGTGAAAAACCCGAACACAGGCATTTGTATCATTTAGATACAGCATAATAGGCACTTGCTGTTCTGGAGACCAGCTCTAGAGATTCTTTCCTCCAGTTAAATCTTGTGATAATGGATAGTCCCTCCATTGCTTCTTTGAATTTCTAACTTGCGTAGTAGCAAGAGGCTGAACATTGAGGTATTCATAAAGTTAGCTACCACAATCCAACTCCCATACAGGAGGAGAGCACTTTTTCTTCAAAGCAGCAAGAGTTCAGAGCTCACGTTGTCTAGTGTCTGATCACAGTGAGTGTGAGGCTCAGTTGTATCTGTTGTCATTTTGGTATCAGGAGCACAAGAAAATATAGCCTTGTGATCCAGCATCTCTGAGATATCTCTCTTGCTATGAAGCGGCACAAAGCAGACAATGGAATGACATTGCTCTGTGGACCAGCATTTAAAAACTCCACTGATAGAGAACTATCTTTATTGAATGCATTGGATGAAAGGCACAAGATAATCCCTCGGTTCCTTGCCCTCCCTCATTAGTGAAGCCCTCCTGCTATGTCTGTTATGCCTCACAAAGACTTGCTAGACCACAAAAGCTTGAAACTTCACCCGTGTTGTACTACACAAGAGACAAATTCTTTATGAACAAACACTAACTATATAATATCTCATGAAATGCGATATGTGGGCATGGCTGGAATTATGGTACATGAAACAGTATTGCAATACACAAAAATGAATGTTTCAGATGGTACAGTTGTAGTTGAGCAGAATGAGAAGCTGTGTTGCAATTTGCACATTTGTTTGGGGAAAGACAAAAGCTCTCTTCAGATGTTATAGAGCGCAGTGGCACTCACAGCTGCAGCTCGTAAAGCGGGAAGAAGTTCCACTCTGGAGCTGACACTCACCCCCTCCAGCTAGCTGCTCATGGTTATGGTGCCATTTGTCTGAAGAAGGAAGCACCATAAACATGATGGTCACCTCAGCGCTTCCATGAGCAGCAACCTGGATAGTCTGAAGATGCTGATCACCAAAGCACGGACCATGATGGTTATGGCACCTCCCACTTCAGATAAACGGGGCCATAACCATGAGCAGCTAGCTGGTGTGGGGGAGTGACAGCTCTGAGATGGGACTGCCTCCCCACTTTACGAGCTATATCCATGAGCACCACTGTGCTCATTATGTTTGAAGGAGGCTAAATTCTGCACACATGGCTTTTTCAAATGGGAAGGTGTTGAATTCTGTCTGAAAAGTTTTCACATCTGAGAAATCACTTGCAGCTCAAAATAATTTTTTATTATTATTATTATTATTATTATTATTATTATTAATAGGAATGCTGCAAGTCCATCAAACAGTAGAGGAGGAGAAAAGAGGCCTTGAAGAATATATCAAGGACAGTGAAGAAGATGCACTTCAAATGGTCAATAACGCGAAACTGTTCAACACCAATGAAACAAAGCAGGCCTACAAGAAAGAACAAGTCAAGAACCGAGCAGAAAAATGGAGAAGTAAGCCCCTGCATGGTCAATATTTGCTCACCAGGGCAGTAGACATGATTGCTCCTAAGCGTCCCCTCCGACCTGCTTCAAAATTGGCCCCTTGGTATACGGAAGATCTACGGGGGCTGAAGCGGCAAGGTAGGCGACTGGAGCACAAGTGGAGAAAAACTCGACTCAAATCCGACAGGTTACAACATGGAGCACATTTAAAGATCTATGCTCAGGCGTTACGTGCGGCAAAGAAGCGGTTCTTTTCTGCCCGTATTGCCTCTGCGAGTTCACGTCCGGGGGAGTTGTTCAGGGTTGTGAGGGGACTAGTATCTGCTCCCTCTCCCTTGAACCAGAATTAGGAGGCATCAGTTACCCACTGTGGTGTGTTTAATGCATTTTTCGCAGACAAAATCTCTTGGATTCGGGCCGACCTAGATGGGGACTCCACAATTAATTTGATGTCTGAACTGGAGGTGTCCGACAACTCCTCTTATACGATTCGACTGGATCAATTTCAGTTTGTGACTCCTGATGATGTGGACAAGCTGCTTGGAGCGGTGAGGCCTACCACTTGTCCTCTTGATCTTTGTCCAACATGGCTTGTTCTATCTAGCAGGGAGGCTGTTGTAAGCGGCCTGGTAGAAATCATAAATGCTTCTCTGAGGGAGGGCAGGATGCCTCCTTGTCTTAAGGAGGCAATTATTAGACCTCTTCTAAAGAAGCCTGCGTTAGATCCCTCAGAGTTGAGCAATTATAGGCCAGTTTCCAATCTCCCATGGCTGGGCAAGGTAATTGAGAGGGTGTTGGCCTCTCAGCTCCAGGCGGTCTTGGAGGAAACTGATTATCTAGACCCAGTTCAAACTGGTTTTCGGGCGGGCTATGGGGTGGAGACTGCCTTGGTCGGCCTGATGGATGATCTCCAATTGGCAATGGACAGAGGAAGTGTGACTCTGTTGGTCCTCTTGGATCTCTCGGCGGCTTTCGATAATATCGACCATAGTATCCTTCTGGAACGTCTGAGGGGGTTGGGGGTGGGAGGCACTGTTTTACAGTGGTTCCGCTCCTACCTCTCAGACAGATTCCAGATGGTGTCTATTGGAGATTGTTGCTCTTCAAAATCTGAGCTTAAGTATGGTGTCCCTCAAGGCTCCATACTCTCTCCAATGCTTTTTAACATCTACATGAAACCGCTGGGAGAGATCATCAGGGGATTTGGAGCTGGGTGTTACCAGTATGCTGATGACACCCAGATCTACTTCTCCATGTCAACTTCTTCAGGAGCTGGCATATCCTCCCTAAATGCCTGCCTGGAAGCAGTAATGGGCTGGATGAGGGAGAATAAACTGAAGCTGAATCCAGATAAGACAGAGGTACGTATTGTGCGGGGTCGGAACTCTAGAGACGATGTTGATCTGCCTGTTCTAGACGGGGTCACATTTCCCCAAAAGGAACAGGTTCTCAGTCAGGGAGTACTTCTGGATCAATGTCTCTCCTTGGTTTCTCAGGTTGAGGCAGTGGCCTGGGGTGCTTTCTATCAGCTCCAGCTGATACGCCAGCTGCGCCTGTTTCTCGAGATCAATGACCTCAAAACAGTGGTACATTTGTTGGTAACCTCCAGACAGGACTTCTGTAATGCGCTCTACGTGGGGCTGCCTTTGTACGTAATCCGGAAACTTCAGTTTGTTCAGAATGCGGCAGCCAGGTTGGTCTCTGGGTCATCTCGGAGAGACCACATTACTCCTTTGTTGATGGAGTTACACTGGCTGCCAATAGTTTTCCGGGCAAAATACAAAGTGCTAGTCATAACTTATAAAGCCCTAAACAGCTTAGGCCCTGGGTATTTAAGAGAGCATCTTCTTCGCTATGAGCCCCACCGGCCGCTGAGGTCACTTGAGTAGGTCCATCTCCAGTTGCCACCAACTCGTTTGGTGGCTACACAGAGACGGGCCTTCTCAGCTGCTCCCCCGAGATTGTGGAATGCGCTCCCTGCTGAGATACGTTCCTCCCCATCTCTCGCAATTTTCAGAAAACACCTGAAAACACATCTCTTCAACCAGGCTTTCTCAGCTTTTTAAAACTTGTTTTTAAATTGTTTTGATTATTTAATTGTTGTTTTATGATGTTTTTAATTGTTAATCATTGTTTTATGTTTAATATTTTTTGTTTAATTATTAATTGATTTTAATGGTGTTTTAATGTAAACTGCCCTGAGCCTTTTGGAAGGGCAGTATAAAAGTTTTAATAATAAATAAATAAATAATAAATAAATATTTGCACAATATAAGTGGAAAATCAGACATCACCAAGACCTGGCAATGGCTTAAGAATTTCAACTTGAAGAAAGAAACAGAGGCTTTAATACTGGCTGCACCAGAACAGGCACTAAGAACAAATGCAATAAGAGCCAAAGTAGTAAAGTAAATAACAAACAGGAAGTGCCGCCTTTGTAAAGGAGATGAAACAGTGGACCACCTAATCAGCTGTTGTAAAAAGTTCGCACAGACTGACTACAAACAAAGGCATGACAAGGTAGCAGGGATGATACACTGGAACATCTGCAAAAAATACAAGCTACCTGTAGCCAAACATTGGTGGGACCATAAAATTGAAAAAGTGGTAGAAAATGAAGATGTAAAAGTATTATGGGACTTCCGACTACAAACAGACAAACATCTGCCACACAATACACCAGATATCACTGTAGTCGAGAAGAAAGAAAAACAAGTCAAAATAATCGACATAGTAATACCAGGGGATAGTAGAATAGAAGAAAAAGAAATAGAAAAAAAAAATCACCAAATACCAAGATCTACAAATTGAAATTGAAAGGCTGTGGCAGAAAAAGACCAAAATCATCCCAGTGGTAATTGGTGCCCTGGGTGCAATTCCAAAAGACCTTGAAGAGCACCTCAACACCATAGGGGCCACAGAAATTACCACCAGCCAATTACAAAAAGCAGCTTTACTGGGAACAGCCTATATTTTGCAACGATATCTATAATAACCAACAGTACTGATGATAAAATGCAGCCATCCCAGGTCCTTGGGAAGGACTCGATGTCTGGATAAAACAAACCAGTCAATAACACCTGTCTGACAGTGTAAACAAGAAATAATGGTCCTTGGGAAGGACTCGATGTCTGGATAAAACAAACCAGTCAATAACACCTGTCTGACTGTGTAAATAAATAATAATGCAAAGTCTAACTCATTGGAACAAATATCTTTGGGCACATCTTATCTTTGTATAAGATCAGGCTATTTGTTTTCTCCATTTGAGAGCATTAAACAGTATTTTAAGTCAAACTATACTTAGGCAGTTATATGTCCAGTTTGTTACACCCATGCCCATTAATTGTTGTTGTTTGGACTACCCAGGACTTGCAAGTCTTGGGAGCTTCCAGACCTGCTTATTCTTCAGACATGTTTTGAAAACTAGACTAGATCGTATGTCTGAAGCCCCTGCTCTGAATAGTTATACTGTGCCATATCCCTCTCTTCCTTCAGATCTATCCTCAAAGCACACCTCTTCCATTAAGCTTTAAAATCAACAGTCTTAATTCTAGCTGAAACAAAACCCAAGAACATGTGACTGCCTTTTTTAACCTTGCCCTTCCCACCTTCATAAGAACAGCCCTGCTGGATCAGTGCACCTGGTATCCCCTGCACCTGGTATTCAAAGGCATCCTGCCTCTGAGCCTGGAGGTAGTCTAATCTTCCTTTGATTGACTTCTTCCCTCCACCCACACCCTTTGCAGATGCTCTCCTCAGTACATCAGTGAATGTGTGTAGTGGAATGGCATTATAGTGGTAGGCTCCTGCCCTGGTTCTGCATATTCATCAAAGTCTTGAATGGATGCACAAAGATTGGGATGATGTCTGCCGTGGTGAGGATGGAGAATCACATCTGCACAGGGCTACTTCTAAACTGAAACTGCAAACTCTTCAGGGCAGGAGCAAAATGACATAAAGTCCTGTGAATAGAATAAAATACTTATTAAAACAAGTTTTTAAAATTATTAAAATTAATTCTAATTAAAAACCTGTGAAAACAGGAGAGTCTTGAGGTTCTTCCTGAAAACAAACAGAGAAGGAGATACTCTTATTTCAGTAGGGAGCATATTCCAAAGCCCTGGGGCAGCCATAGAGAAAGCCTGGTTATGGGTCACCACCAAACAAGTTGGTGGCATCCGTAACTGGACCTCTCCTGAAGATTGTAACAGGTGGAAGGGTTTATGACAAAGAAGGTGTTATCTCAAATAGCCTGGACCTAATCTGTTAAGGGCTTTATAGGCAAAATCCAGTACTTTATATTTCACCTGGAAGCATATTGGCAGTTGTAGCAATCAGCCCTCCCTTACCCTAAAGAGTGATCCGGGAGTGGACCCTGTCCTGACATGGTGGGCGGGACCTTGAGGGCCATGTGGTAGGAAGAGAAGCATGTTTTTGTTCTCAGAAGGAACTAGGAGGGGGATGAGAGAGGTTGAGTTGAAGGCTTAGTGAGGAGGAGCAATAGAGCTTTTGCTGCCTTATGGTCAAAAGCTAGCTTGAAGAATTCTCTCATGGAAGGACATCTGCAGATCCTTGAGAGACAGGATTGCAGGAAGCTTGAAATCTCTCCTGGAGTTTGGGGTGAGTTTCAAGGGTGAAGGAAGCCAGGGCTCGTGGCTTCTGAAAAGGTTTAGCCAGAGAACAGTTTGTAGTTAGAGTGCGTTAGATTGTTTTCCTTTTTTGTGTGCTATGCAAATCCTTAATTGTTCTATTGTGGGTTTCCCCCCTGTAACATAACTGAACCAAGGGAAATGAACCAGTGCCCCTTTCCAACTAGGGCATTGCCAAAGTCTCTGTAGAGTCTCAAAGGTGCTTTTTGTATTTTCTTACATTTGGGTTCTTTGCAACTGGGGAACCACAATTTTCAAAGTGTGCTGCCCTGATATCATCTGAGGGTGCTTTCTGAAGTACTCTTGTAGTTATTGAGTGTTCATTTTTCCTGTAACTAAAAGCTAAGGAAGCCTCAGACTGAAGCAGTCTGTAATATTTTGAATAAAGTTTTCTCTTTGTATTTTACCTGCCACTGAATGGATTTTTAACTCAGGAAAAAATGGGTTTTACTCTGGTGCAAACAGGTCTCAAGTTTGATTGCTCAGCAACTCACTCTACTAAGTGTGCTCATCATGTGTAGGCTGCACATGGAAGGGTTTTAGGACTTTTCTCTTAGAAAAGGGGTCTCCCTGGATATTCACCCAAATGCGGGGGGGGGGCAACTTTGTCATAACTAGGGCATGGTTGCAGCAAATCAGCTACTGAGGAAGCAGTTTCAGTTTTTTAAAAAGGAACAGCCTTTGTTGAGCAAACATGAAGAGAATGATTCAGCATTTTTCTTTCCCCCACGTGGGCTTGCTTTGAGACAAAGGCTGGGCTTAAATCCGCTATAGCAGCCAGTGTAGTTCTTTCAAAACCGGTGTTATGTGGTCCCTTCATGTTGTCCCAGAGACCAATCTGACTGCCGCATTCTGTACCAATTATAGTTTCCGGACTAAGTACAAAGGCAGCCCACGTAGAGCACATTACAGTAGTCAAGCCTGGAGGTTACCAGGATATCTACCACTGTTTTTAGGTCATTCGCCTCTAGAAATGGTTGTAGCTGACGTATCAGCCTAAGCTGATAAAAAGCGCTCCTGGCCACCACCTACATCAACATAATGATGTTATGTTGAGGACAACTGATCCACCAAATGCATCTCCTTGGAAAAGAAAAGGTGAGAGTATATTGCAAAAGTGAATAAAGTTTGAAGAATTTGAAACAGTTATTATAATAATAATAGACATTACACCATTTTACTCTCTCTCTCTCTCTCTCTCTCTCTCTCTCTCTCTCTCCCTGTATGTTTTCCCCTCAGAGGCACAGCATTAAAATATTCATACTTATTTGAGGCTTCCCAGTGTTATATTATCCCTGGGAAGGCAGCAGGCAGCTGTATGATCAAGAGGATTAGCTGATATTGTAAAGGAAAAAAGAGCATTAAGCACTAAGCATGCCTTCTTGATTGCTGTTTGCTGTTAACAAGAGATGTAAAAGTGATTCTTAACAGAAACCAGTCCAATTTTATACTTATTTTATTATGCAGGGAACTAAGAAAGACCAGTCATAGCAAGAAAAGGTTGCAAGTGACTAAAATGAGGGTTAATGCTTCTGAGCCATTTTGTATTGTAAAACTGAATTCAGATTATTAAAAAAGAGTCACTTATCCATTTCTAACTGAAATGTCAGATGTGATCCATTTCTCATTCCCTGTTCTATGCACAATTGAAAATGAAGCATCTTCTCCTCATTTCATTCCAGTGGTCAAGAACTCCCATGATTTACCAAGGCCAGAACTATAAAAACTGGTGGCTAGTGTGACTAGTACTTGACTATTATCTAAACCCATGAACTAAGCTGAATAAATACAAGACCCTGATCAACATTAAACTAATGTGCTTGCACAAACATGTTGCACTAGTCTATGGGTGTTGCACTAGCCAGATGTGCTATGTCAGGACTAGTGTTGTGCTTGGGCAAACATGTTTACATTTGTGCAACAAGGTGATACACATTCTGCTGTGAAACCTCTTCCTCGTACATTTTGCAGGGAACTTCTCAAAAGCACAGCATTGAAGATCTCTGCAGTGTGCGCAGCTATGCCCCCATCTTGCATTAGCACAACTTTATTGCACAAGCAAAGGATTAGTCTGGATGTCAGCACGTATGTTTATATAGAAAGGTCATTCACATGACCACTTGGGCTGGGGATGGAGAGGGCTGAAGGAGAAGACAGGATCCTACCTATCTTTCCCCACATGACAGCCTCTGGGTGTCACGGCTTGTGCACCCACATGATTGGTGCTGCAATGAGTGGTGCACCAATCCAGAAGCAGCAGGAAGGACACCTCCGCCCCAATCCCATAATGCACCACATGACTATGTGGTGCATGGGGGAATTCCTGCCGACAGGTCGCTTCTTCCATACAGCTCTATGGTCCAGATGGCTGCCGGCAGCCCGGAAAGAGTTGTCACCAGCCCGCTGGCCTACATGGCCAGGCAGTGAAGTCATAGGTGCATCCTCCGACCTCACTTTTCACTTGAGTTTAAAACCCAGACTACCCAACAGAGGAGTGACAGGATCAGGAGCAATCCCAGAGGTTCTCATGACCAGTCCAACTGTGTTAACACTGCCCTACCAGGTAGGGCTGGTTATAAGACCAACCTCTGAGTGCTTTACATGAACCTCTTATGTGTACAACTTCACTTGGAAACTTCAGCCTTCAATTTCACATTGTCTGAAACATATATTTCATATATATATATATATATATATATATATATATATATATATATATATATATATAAAATATTCATCATGGTAGTTCAGAAATATGCAGAATAATAATAGTTATATATTCATATATATGCAGAGCAGGGCCTTCATGCTTGTGAAACCTACCCTTTGGACATTATTCTTTCAAGGGCAATACGCTTGAGAAGATTGCAGTGTTTGTTTCACTGCCAGGTTAACATGTTTTTATATTAGAAGGCTTTTTAGAATGAAAGAAACAATGGATTGTCTGAATTTGTTTCATATTGGATCTGGTTGCTATTGATTTTCTATTATCTGTTTTATTTGTAGTACATATGTGGCCCATACTTTCTAATTGTCACCCTAAGATTTTTGTTTCTTCTAATACAGAAGCAAGCTTTTACTAAAACATTTATAAAACTTATCTCAGGTGCGGAGGGAGGCAACAATGACTTCTGCTTAGTAAAGTGAGAAATGATCTCCTTCCTCTCTAGATCCTTAAATATGACTAAAGGTTTATTCCTGCATGGATGGCTCCCATTCCTCCACTGGTCCCCTTCTATGTTTGCAAAGCTTTGCATCATGTGCCCAGGACTGTGTGTGCAAGGGTAGAACTAGATGAGCCCCCTGAGCAGCCATTTCCAGTTATGATTACCAATTCTCTTGGTGTTGCAATGTACTGCTTGTACAGGGTTTCAAGCTCTAAATGAAAACAATGGTGTATCACCTACAAAATGCCCAGCATTCTCCTCTCTGTCCAAGGAGCAATTATGTAACAGAGTTCTGCTGACCATCATAAACAGAAACAGAAGCCCAGCCCCCGCCCCCCAAAAGGTGGGAATTTTGTTTAGAGTGTTTCTGCTGCTGCCTTGCCAAGCAAAGACAGTGAAGGGCTGCCTAAAAATGTCTTTGGCTGGGGCTCCCCCTCTTCCTTGCTTTCCCACCTGTAGATCATGTTTTCACAACAATGGAAACCATGTATCCCTTCTTCCAGGGCCAGCACTAGGGTGTGTGTGGGGGGGGGGTGTGGGGGGGAGGGGTGTGTGTGTGTGGCCTAGGAAAGAACCCCAATGGGCCCCCAATGCCCCCCAGGATACACCCACTGATGGTACCTGGAAAATGTGGCAGCTCCTCCCACCTTCAGCAGCAAATGGGGGAGATGTATGCATTGTCATCAGCAGCGAACTCCTCTATACTCAGAGGATATGAGGAGGAGCCGTTGATTATTATTATTAACCACCACCCCCATTCACCAATGGGAAATCAGTGAACTGGAGGAATGTTCTTCGGCAGCACCTTCTCTCCACCTATTCATGGCAATAGTGACACCACCACCCCAATTTGCTGATAGGGAATTGGCAAGTGATGGGAGGAATTATCTTCTTTGGTGGCAAAAAGATCTCCCCTCCCACACTCGGTGAATAGGATAAAAAGGAGCTGCCTTCATGTACCCCCGTTCACCAATGGGGAGAGTGGGGAGAGGAGGAAATACCACTGCTGCCAGTTCCTTTTTTCAGAAGTTCCATCTTCTTCCAGCCTCTTCATTGAGGAATGGACCTTCTCTCAGAGGGTCCTGCATCATTTGTGTATGGGAAGGGCAGGAGAAGGCAGTGGCGGCACAAGTCTCTTGGCCCAGAGGCTCACAGCACTGCTACCACCACAAGAAGGTGAGTGCTGGGCTTCAGCAGGTGGCTAGGCGGAATCTATGGGTTTTTTTATTGGAAGGTTCTTACATTTATTCAATTAAATTCAATACAAATCAATATTACATATTTCTAATACAAACAAACAATACCTACATATCAAAATAATCATGATTTCCAAACTTCATGAAAAGGATCAGAATTATCTCCATTACGCTCTTAAATATATTTTTTCCAAATATGACAGAACTGTGATTCTTTTCTCTGATTTTTCATTATCTTTACTTCATCTGAAGTTTTTTTCTAAGATTGCCAATGACCATACATTGTTATACCATCTCTCCACATTTACATTATCCAATAGTTTCCATTGCGGTGCCATGATTGCTTTTGCAGCCCGAATTAAAAAGATAACTAATTCTTTACCTTTAAGTTTAGTATTGTTTCCTGCAAAAATATGTAATAAACCTAAATCTGGAGAATATTCTACTCTTTGATTTATTATATTGCTAATTTCAACAAAAATTTTCTCCCCAAAATGTTTAATTTTCTCATGTGGCCTCTATGATGGACTTGTGCCAGTACTCAACTTGGCTGACCCCTCACAATGTCCCTGACTTCTTCCTTAACCATCTCATATAGTCATCAATTGTGATACTAACCTACTGACAGAGAAGTGCTGTAGTACACATAACTGTCAACAGCTTGTATTCCAGCCATCGTTCTGTTCTTATAGAGAAGGGAAAACATTTCACCAAAATCAGGTAAACATGCATTTAATAAAGTGGTAGCTCTTTCTGTCCCTACAATGGGAGTAAGAAAATGAAAGAAAGAAAGAGTCAAGATCACCAAAATGAGATGCAGCTTGTTCCTACCATGCTTTCTATATCTCCAATTAACACCCCAACAACTAAAATTAATGTTTCAATCCCCCACACTGGACCTTAGGGTAGTGCTCTGCCTAGAGGTAAGTTCATTCTACTGGAGTGTGGATCTGCCTCAGAATTTTTAATATGGGGGGAGGGCATGGGAGACCTTGGTGTGAAGAGCTGCCTTTCTATCCCCTTTAATTAGAGTCCTTATTATGCCTTTGTAGCCAGCATACTAGGAAATGTAACCATTCATTTCTAAGGGCATCACTGACCTTATATGAAAGCAATGGGGACCAAAACAGCTAGGTAGCCTATTTTCTGTCTGTCAAAAAGTCCTCATGAATGTGATGGAGACAAGTGGTTAAAAATGTAAAAGATAATTTATCTGTCTCATTGAAAAAAAAAAGATCTGGGACAGGAGCAGCGGATTTATTACTGGAGTCAGTTAAAATTCTAGAAAGCACCTCCTGCATTTTCTTTACATTTGTTTAGCTGTCTTGATTTGAACTTCTTAGAATTATGAGCCACTAGTTAGTGTACCAGAGTGTAATTTGGTACATAGAGAATACCCAGAGCAAGAAATATAGATGTCCAATCAGTTTGCCACACAGTAGGTTTCTAAGTTGCTTTCTGAAAGCTAGGCTTCCCTGAAACTCCATGTGTGTACATGGCATACAGATTGTATGTGTGCTGGACATAATATTTAATTATATACCGCCCCATCCAAACAGCTCTGGTTGGTATATAAACCCAACAATAAAAATGAAACTCACAAATCAATCCTTTTAAAAACAATCATTACAGAACAATTTAAAAACAGCATAAAACCATCTCTCTATATAATTCTCCTAAACGTACCTGTCGCTAATCCCATGCGTGGCAGCTCTCGCAAGAGTTTGCGAGCAGCTACCTGGGGGACAGCAACGGGGATGGAGAGAAAATAGCAGCAGTGGCTGGCCAGCGGGGAGGGAAAGCTCCTGCAGCCCAGCACAGCCCAGCCGGCAGGGAGGGAAAGTGCCACCAGCGGACAGGGAGGGAAAGCTCCCACAGCGTAACTCAGCCGGTGGGAAGAGGGAAACCACTGCCAGCAAGCAGGGAGGGAAAGGAAAGCCATGCGCAGAATGGACGGGGCAGAAGGGAGGGTGGGGAGGACGGAGAACGCACTGGGGCTGAAGCGGGGAGGGAGGACGGAGAATGGACTGGGGCTGAAGGGAGGGGAAGAAAGGAGAATGGACTGAGGCTGAAGGGTGGGGGGAAATGACAGGGAGAACCATCGTCTGTGCCATTTTTAAACAGTTTAAAAACCCTGGAAGGTCAGGCCAAACAGATAGGTTTTAAGAGCTCTCCTGAAAGCCAACAATGATTTCAGGGGTAGTGCATTTCACAGCCCAGGAGCAGCTACAGAGAAGGCTGTAGAGAAGGCTCAGTCACCATGAGTCATCACCAGACGTACTGGTGTTAACTGGAGATGGACCACCTCAGATGCCCTCAACACACATTGGGGATCATGCAGAAGGCACTCTTTAAGGTAACTCGGACCTAAGCTGTTCAGGGCTTTAAAGGTAGTAGTAACCAGCACTTTATATTTTGCCTGCAAATGTATCGGCCACCACTGCAACTCTTTTAAAACAGGCATAATATGGTTTCTCCGGGTTACCCCAGAGACCCATCTGGCTGCCGCATTTTGAACTAACTGAAGTTTCCGAACTAAGTACAAGGACAGCCCCACACAGAGCGCATTGCAATTGTTAAGCCTGGAGGTTACCAGCTGATGCACCACTGTTTTGAGGTCATCCTCTTCAAGGGTTGCAAATGGATGCAGCTGTTGAATCAGCCGAAGCTGGTAGGAAGCACTCCTGTCCAGAGCCTCCACCTGAGATACTGGGGTGAGGCCTGGGTCCAGGAGTACTCCCAAGCTGTGTATCTGTTCCTTCTGGGGGAGTGTAACCCCATCCAGCACAGGAATATCTAACTCATCCCTCAAATTCTGAGTCCCTTCAATGAGCACCTCCGTCTTGCTTGGATTCAGTTTCAGCTTGCTAACCCTCATCCAGCCCATTATTGCCTGTAGGCAGGCATTTAGGGAATGAATGCCATTTCCTGATGATGAAGATGACAATGGGAAGTAGATTTGGGTGTCAGTATACTGATAACATCCAACACCAAATCTCCTGATGACCTCACCCAACAGTTTCATGTAGATATTAAAAAGCATTGGTGACTGAATGGAGCCCTGAGGGACTCCATATAATAGCTCCTGTTTTGAGGAGCAACTATCACCAAGCTCCATCATCTGGAATCTAATGGAGAGATAGGAGCAGAACCACTGCAAAGCAGTGCTCCCTGTCCCCAACTCCCCCAAGTGATCCAGAAGGTTACCATGGTTGATACCATCGTCAATGAATGCCGGCAAAAGATACAAAAGAACCAGCAGAATCACACTCCTTCTGTCGATTCCCTGGTAAAGGTCATCCATCAGGCCAACCAAGACTGTCTCAACCCTATAGCCAGCTCTAAAGCCAGTTTGAAATGGGTTTAGGTAATTAGTTTCCTCCAAAACTGCCTGTTTTAGGGTTCAAGTTATCTCTTTGTCTCAAAATTCATGCAGGTTGCTCTTATGCCTGTTTGCTCAGAACCATGTCCTGCTGAGTTTAATGGGGCTTACTCCCAAATAAGTGTGCATAGGATTGCAGTTGCAAAAGGATTACTGGTATAATAGATCCAATAAGAGTAAAATTTAAAATATTTACTTTACAATAGGATATAAACCAGATAAAGTATCTTCCTCTCCCACTGGCAGAGTGAGGACACTGTCCAGCTCACTGGCGGTGGCTCCTGCCACTCCAGCAACACCCACTGTGTCTGATGTCTGATGATAATAATAATAATTCAATTTCTATACCGCCCTTCCAAAAATGACTCAGGGCGGTTTACACAGTGAAATAACAAATAAATAAGATGGATCCCTGTCCCCAAAGGGCTCACAATCTGAAAGAAACATAAGACAGACACCAGCAACAGTCACTGGAGGTACTGTGCTGGAGGTCAATAGGGCCAGCTACTCTCCCCCTGCTAAATAAAGAGAATCACCACGTTAAAGGGTGCCTCTTTGCCAAGTTAGCAGGGGTAACTGTGCCTCAAAAGTTTACACATCCACCATCTTGAATCAATGTAGATGACATCATCACAAACTATGCCGGGTGTGTGGCTGTGGTGCCAGGTGCAGCCCCGAATACAGCAGCCCAGGTTCTTTGAATAACCCCACTGCGCAATGGTGGCTCCGCCCCTGTCCTCTCTTTCTAGCCCACTATTCAGCTAAGATATTTTCTTATGGCTCTTGTCAATCACATCAGCTGTTCTTTAAGACTTCAAGCAGTCGCTTGTTGTCTTTGCCGTAGTTCAGCTGTTTCACATTACGTGAAAATGTAACAAGAGTTCTTCGTTACTGTATCCGTTTATTTGTTATCACTTTATTTTGAAACAGTAACTATGTGCATAATGCCAATGGTCATTTTAGAAGCACTGTTGTGCAACACCATCCAGGCTTCCTTTCATAGTGTGCAGCAGCCCCACCTGCTCCCTAATGCTGGCATTCCTATGCATGGAATGTTGGCCACCATTTTTAGCCTACTTTCCAGTAGGCTTATGAGATCACCCAGCATTCTCTGTGTGTGTCCCTCCCTATCAACTTTGTAATGCCTGGACCAATATAAACCAAATTGGGTACAGTTGTAGGGACACATAGGGACACCTCAATGGTGTAGCTTGTGATGATGTCATCCACCCCAATCCAATATGGCGGATGCGTAAACTTTGGAGGCCCAAGTGGGCTAACTTGTCAACAGCCTAACCGCAGCATTGAGTCAGCTGCCATTTCAGTAAACTCAGATGAGTTCTGAACTATTCCCTGTTATGTATTTTTAGATTCCCTGTCTAGTGTATGCAGATCTACTGCACATGCATGTGTGCACATACACACACACCAACCACTCAAAGAATGGGGTAGATAAGTTTCATATCCTGTTTTCCTTTATATCATGTTCAAAATGGAATTTGCATAAGGGAGATATATGGGTTTCTACACTCGGAATGTGCACATTTCCCAGAGACAGGTAACTTTTTTGAAATTCTACCAGTCCTGGAAAAAAAGTTTTGTTTCCTCTCTTTTCCACCTTGCATCCAGATAACATGAACCTGCTCTCAAGTTTGGACTCGTCACTCCTGAGTGGTCAGTAAGAACAGGTTGTATCCTAAGAAGCGTGAGTGGAAGGAAGTGGCTGCCAGTTCATTTCTGGATCAAATTCAAGGTGCTGGTTTTGACCTTTAAAGTCCCTAATGGTTTGGCCCGAGATACCTGAGGGACCGCCTGCTCCCAAGGGTTTCTGCCTGCTTGACGAGGTCATCTGAGGGGGCTCTGCTCCGGGTGCCCACAATGAGGGAGGCTTGGCTGTCATGCACTCGGGACAGGGCCTTCTCTGTTGCTGCCCCCAGACTCTGGAATGCTCTCCCGGTGGCTATGTGCTCCTCAGTCTCCATCACAGTCATGTCAAATCGTGGCTTTTTACCCAGGCTTTTATATGATTGTCTCCATTGCTGCTTCTTGTATTTTGTACTGTTTTTTATGCTTGTGTTTTAATTTAATTTTTAAAAATCAGATTTGTTTATATATTTTTTAGCTCAATATTTTAATGTGTCTTTTTTATAATCTTGTTTTTAAATTTTATTGTGAGCTACCTTGGGAGTTTCTTAATGATATAAATTTAACAATATAAATAAATAAATAAAGTCCATGCAAGCAAGCTTCCCTGTCCCCCACCCCCGCCCGCTCAGCACAGCAGCCACTTGTGTCCCCAGAAATCCATTCTGGAAGCTCAAAGACCCTCCAAAACAAATACAAATATATTGGGCATGGAGGGTTGCTGAGGTAAGGGATTAAAAATTGCCCCTTCCCTGCAAGAATGGAAGTGCCTTCTGTTTGCGCAAGATTACTTTGGATACAATCCACTATGGCTCACTTGCTTAAGTCCTATGGGGCTATTTCCACCCTCCCTGGATGTTTATGGGGCAGAAGATTCAATGCACTGGTGCCCAGCCAGCCCCATGTGGTGTGTCTGTGAGGGCTTCCAGACGCTAGACAGGATCCTCTTTGTGCCACTGAGTGGTTGCTCGCTGCCTCTCAGCCTTTTGTCCAGGCTGATCAAGGTAGACTGGTGTGTTGGAGGCCTCACTTCCCTTTTCTCTTAGCCAGCAGCAGCTTGTCCTAATGGGCCAGCAAGACACAGCTGCCTTTGGTTTCCAGCAGCCTAATTGTGCCTGTTTCTCTCATCCCACCCCAGCATTAACGAGAGCTGCACCTGCGCTGCCGGCAGGCTGGCCTTTCACCAGGTAGGGCTGTCCTGTGATGCAGCTATGCTCTGACTAGGGCCCACTGGTTTGGAGGGCTGGGCAGAGGGCGATAAGTGAATAGTTTCCCCTTGTGGCTCTGAATTTGTATTTTGATCTCTTGTAAATCTCCCATGCTATTATAATATTGGAAGTGGCCTTTTACCCGAAACTAGAATCAATGATTCAATTTATACCCCAAAGCCTTCCCCGCCCCCCCAAGGGAGCTTGCACAGGAATAGGTGTACTTCTCTCATTCTCAGCTATTGTGCATGCTTCTATAACAAAAGTCATATTTATTGGAGCTTAAAGTTTTGTTGTAGTTGTTGTTTTTAAAGTACTCACAAATATAATTGCTGCCATCGAAGCCTAAATTTATTTTGCAATTCCCATCCCCTTATAAGCATTAACTTTTTTTCATTTTGACA
This sequence comes from Hemicordylus capensis, assembly GCF_027244095.1. Lineage (NCBI taxonomy): Eukaryota > Metazoa > Chordata > Lepidosauria > Squamata > Cordylidae > Hemicordylus > Hemicordylus capensis. Next base: position 298,587,518 of record NC_069657.1, on the reverse strand, counting down.
CAGTGCTCTTGTAGATTGTCATAGTGAGTGGATTTCACAAGAGCAATGTCTTAATCAATGGGTTTAAATCTGCCCTCAGAGTAGAGTTCAGCGGAATATTTCATAGTACTTTAGGCCAGTCACAGTGACTTCTCCAGAGTTATGGAACAGCCTGCAGGCTGTTCTTGAATACTGACAGTAATTTCGACGCCTTCCAATGTGGTGCTTCTGAAGCAGTGAAACACTGAATCTTGTTCTGTTGTCATTGATTCTTGCTAGTGTGTTGATGCCATCAAGTCACATTGCCCTGTTATATACTGTTCCATTGTTTAATATATATTTTTCTTACTCAGAAGTCCTTGAAATTTTATTGGGAGTTTTGTCAGGAGTTTCTGGAAGGCAGGAAATTGACTTGGGAGGAATCACATTATTCTGAAGGTTCCACCATGAAGGTAGCATTTTACCCATGGTGTTAAAAACATTTCCTCATTCTGTCAACGGAATGATCAAACAACAAACCAGAAGACATTATTTTATTTCCACCTAATCATGTTCTACAGCAGAAAGGCACTCCAGGGCCTTCCCAGCTCTCCTGCCTTCACATGCCTGAGGTATATTGAGAGGCAAAAGGCTAAAGGGCAGGTGCTTTCAACCATGCAGGAAGTACAAATGGTAGAACAATACTCCACACACTGGAATACATTTCTGCTATTATTGAGTGGGATTGTGTTGTTTTACAGCAACTAGAAAATGCACTTGACAATAAGGCTTCTACAATTTTCAGTCCGAACTCCAGCGCTCAGGGGTAGGAATGGGTCATTGTTCATTGATTGCACTACTGTGACTGCATTACTCTGACTTGTAACAGAACCTCCCCATTCCTAGTCTCAATTTTTAGGTGAGCCTACTATCTCACTCTCTGAAAAGGCATGCAGCTCCATGCCCATGCGAAAACCTGTTGCTGCAGTGTGCCAGGGATCTCCAGATAATCCATCTTGGTGGCCATGTTGGAGCCTGTATCCTTTTTTCTGTAGTTACTAAGGGAATTTGCTTCTCAGATGGGAAGCCTGTTTGATTCACAGTCTGTTTTCCTTAAGACTCTGAGATAGCAGAGGGAGGGAGAGATGCAGGCACTCCACCCCTCATTTGGTTCTGGTTCTGGAATATATTTTGATCTAGCTGAGCTTTCCTAATAATGAGTTAGCTTTTGGGGCCTCTCACTTGCAGATGGGAGAATATGATGTAACCCGGGGTTTGCACAACTTTGGCCCTCCAGTTGTTTTTGGACAACAGCTCCAATCATCCCCAGCCACAGTGGCCAATAGTCAGGGATTATGGGAGCTGTAGTCCAAAATTGGCAGGGCTAAAGATGTGCAGCCCTAGTGTAATCTGTCCGAATGCATTGTCATTCCTATCTTCCCCATCTCAGTTTTGGGCATTTTGCTTTACATATGGGGAGTGCCAAGGAGACAATAGGAACCCTGGCTTCTCCACAGTGTTCTGGGCTGTTTACTTTCTACTGGATCTTCTGCTTTCCCAGAATTGTTGCACCCTGTTACTTCAATTTCAAGAATGAATAAAGAAGTTCTAGAATTTGCCTTTGTCAATGTAAGGAATCCAAGCAATGCAACAAGACAAGTGCATCCTCAATGACATACACAGGAGACTCATTTTTTGTGGGTTCTCCATTCACGGTTTCAGCTATTCGTGCTTTGGCTATACTCAGTTTCCATTATTGCAGCGACGGGAATGCTGAAACTGCAATTATTGAAATCTTGCATCTATGGGGATGATGCGGTTAGGTTCCTCAGTACTCAGTCGGTCTTCAAGGTTTCAATTATTGTGATTTTTGGCATTTGTGGTGGTAGCCGAGGCCATAACCCCCAGGATAACCAAGGGCCTCCTTTACTCTTTTTTGCCTGAAAAGTGCTATGAAGAGCAAACTCTGTCTAGATAAAAAGAACCAGAAGTCTTGAATCAGGGATCCTAGCAGCAGAAGAAAAAGGGGGAAAAAACCAGGCACATTACTCGGTGCTATTGTGGTAGTTCATCAGAGTGGGGAGCTCCTGTCTTGCTCTATGCTGCATTTCTCAGCATTACTATTGTAGACAACCAGAAGCTGGCATCACAGCTACCAGCCCAGTACGATTCCGATAACATAAGAGGTTGATATGGTTCTATAGTTGCTGACTTTGACATGATTGCTTAGCCTGAGAAGCCTGCTTCCCAGCTCTCCTCAGATTGCCAGTACATAGGTATTACATAGCCAGGTAGCTGCTTTATACTGAGTCAGACCATTGGTCCATCTAGTTCAGTACTGGCTACGCCAACTACCAGAAGCTCTCCAGGGTTTCAGACAGGAATGTTTTCCAGCCCTGCTTAGAGTCACCAGATTTTAAACCTGGGACCTGGAAGGTTTCCACACAGGGCGAACACACACTGGCCAGACATACCCCAAAGTCCATTTGAGATCTTTGGAATCACCCCCCCCCCCCCCCGCACTAATTGGGCTTTATCTTCTGAATTCTAGCTTGTCCTGATGTATTTGTGGGTTTTAAAAATCCTGGTTTTAAGCAAGTTTTTCTGAATACACTGCAGCAAATGCCAGGGAGAGGCTCTGACTAGAGTCTTTACATAATCATCAACATGGTGAGGGGGGAGCACTCTTTAGGAATGCAACTAGAACTGCCTTGCCTAGATGCGAAGAGTGGCAAAACCAGTTTTCAGCAGGGTGGATTTGATTTAAATCAAACTGATTTAAATCAAACTGATTTAAATCACGATTTAAATCACTAGCAGGGTGGATAAAAATCAATGATTTTTTTAAAAAAAATCGGATTTTTTTAATTTAAATCGGATTTTTTTTTCCCACCCTGCTAGTGATTTAAATCGTGATTTAAATCAGTTTGATTTAAATCAAATCCACCCTGGTTTTCAGGAAGCAAACTTTGAAAGTTCCAGTTACAAAACCTCTGTGTATGCTCAGTTTGACTTTAAAACAATATTAGTCTGATTGCTTAAGGTTTTTGCAGATTGAAAAAGAGGTTTTACCAACAAACTGATGTAAAGCACACCACACATGTGTTGGGGGGAAAACTGTGAGTGTATACAAATGCTCTCAGTCTAGGACACGAGGTTTTGAAGGCAACATTGTGTTCCTCCAGTACATGGAGATCCCAGACACACACACATTCTCTCTCTCTCTCTCTCCCTCTCCCCGCCCCCAACTGGCTAGAAGGAAAACACGGAGGCATGCAATGTGAACCTGCACAAAAAGGAAACCTGAGAGCAGAGGGGAAGGGCTGCTTTCCTCATGCTTTGAGTGTAATTCAAAGTGGCTTCACTCATCATATACCCCGAGAGCTGGAAGCTCTGTGTTGGGAAGCTCCTGGATGTTATCCAGACATGGCTTCATGCCACAGGGTATCTGAAGAGCAAATCTGCTTTGCAGCAGTTTTGCAGCTGCTTAATTTGGGGGATTAAATGGATCGTCCACATAGGGTTGGCTCCTCTCCACAATCCCTGCAGATCTTTTTCCTGTGTCTGTTCCCACAGCTTGCTCTGGGTTTTTTCTCCAACCAATCCCATCCCATAGAAGGAGGCAAGATACCTTTTGTTGTTGCTGTTAGCTTGACAGATAGTTGCGGAAGACCAGCGAGACAAGTTGCCAAGCAGCTGGATCAGGACCAGGGGCTCTAGTCTGTGGTTGCTCATAAACCAAAGTAGCTGTGTTGGGAATCATAATCAGTCCTGCCTCCTGAAGCGCTGTCTGCCCCAGCCTGGGCCTCCGGTCATCTGTCCACCATGGATGGAGTTCCGTTGGATTCGTCTCCCTGCCCGCCTGCCTGCTGCTTTTGGCCTTACTCAGCCAGCAGCAGCATGGCCATTTGGCGGCATCTCATCACTTTGCAGTTGGGAAGGATTTCAGCTGCCCTTGCACAGATGAGAGAGGGGCCACCAGAAAGATGGGGTGGGCAAAGAGAGGTCTGGGGTGATTGGGGCTCCCTGCCTTTTGGTGGCTGTGTTTGTGGTTGCCTAGAAAAAAAAAATCTGTGCAGATGAGAGTGAATTTGGACCAGGCAAAGTTGGCGGTGGGGGCTGGGTGGGTTATTAATTGGAATTCTCACCATTTCCTGTCAGTCTCAACACCCTCCAAGTTGTTGTTAGCCATGGAGAGGAAAATGTTTGGGCACAGGGGGAGGGGAAAGCAAGACAGGAGCCCTCCCTCCTGGGCACTCCAGTCGGACCCTAACCCTCTCTGCTGACTCTTGGCGGTCTTCAAATCCACCCAGGAAACAAAACACAGAAGTGCAATTTTTCAAAGATGATGTATTGGCAACGGCCCCTCCACACATCTGGGAGAAGCGTCGGACTCAGGGCATAGCAGAAACCTCGTTGTTATTTTTTCAGAAAATGCTCCTGAAATAGAGATATATTTTTTTTACCCTGGACATAATTCGGGCTATGCTAGAATGCACAGCCCTAATTCGGGGAAAAGCCAGAATCATGTGTGAACTGGTCACCGATAGCCTGCTGCGACTTCTGGGTAAATCTGGCTGATATGTGAACTCGTACCCTCCATTCCGGATGAGATGTGAGCTAAAAGCCATGTGTATAAAAGTCCCTAGGAGTTTTTCACACAGTGCTTTGGCTCTCAGAGCATGCCATGAGTGAAGCCACTTTGAATAAGAATCAGAACATTTACAGAAGGCAGCTTCCTATTTGCATCCTAAAAGCTTGACTGGCAGCCACTCTCCTTTATCCTGAAAAAGTGACTTCAATACAGGGTTGGGTTTTTTTTTTTAAACCCTGGACATAAAGTGGGCTGACCTTAAACTCAGAAGGAAAAATCCAAGTTGTGTGTGAAGTGCTCCCAAAGATCTCACAGGGACTTCAGAGAGAATCTGCCCAAAGTGTGAAAGCACACACTCCCTTCTGGGGGAGATGCAAAGTAAAAGCACTGTGTGAAAAAGTTCCTTCTGCATGCAAAGCAGATGCTCTTCCACTGAATTACAGTCCTTCCCCTTCAGTGCTGAAATGCTGTTTGAGGCATTTGGATCAAGGAACTTAATCAGCAGTGAAAAATTCTTCATAAAAATTCTACTCCAGATTGGGAGATATTTATTTAGAAATGTTCCTCCAGACCTCCTGTTTTGCTACAATTTTACCGTCCTTGCTGTGTAAGTATGGTGTTCAAATATTTATGTACACTTCTCTGTGGTATCTGACTGTGAAGAAGAAGAAGAAGAAGGAGAACCATGGAAGTCTGAGAAAGCAGTGCTTATGCTTTCATTTGTGCACATCAGAGAAAATACAGCACATCAGGAGACCTATGTGCATGTTTAAGGTTCAGACACCTGGTGTGAAGGAAGGTGATGCTGAGGAAAGAGAGCATTGTTTAACCCATTTTAAATTGAAAAAGCCATGGTAATGGGTAATACTACTATCTGACTGTAACTCAGCCTAAATATATGTAACAGAAATGAATTCATGTTCTTCCCCTCTTTATCTCAGCCTACATTTCCCTCCCCTTTCTCCTGAGGGTGCCAGAGCAAGAGAAAGGTGGAGTTCTACCAGCTCAGAACATCCTGAGGGTTTAGATGTTTAGGGAGGTGGAGCTCAAGCTGCCTCTCCTTGAGGATGTGGCTACCCTTTTGGCTCTGGTGGAAGAAAGCTGCTATCTTGCAGCACCGCCCCACAAGAACAGCTTTGGCAGCACAGACTAGTGCCCAGCGCCAACAGCAGGGATGTCTTGTCAGGCTGAAGCGCATCCCACATGACCAGGTTCAGAGTGTGCACCACACAACAGATGGAAACAAATTGAAGCTGCTCTGCTGTCCTGGTTATTTTTGTTGCCTTGCCAGTCATCACGAACCCGCTGCGAAGGTTTTAGATGTCTGGGCAGCCATCCCTCCACCTGGCAAGCTATGGCCATTGACAGCTACTCTGCCATGTGGTTCGTGTCCAACAACTGCACATGCAGTACAGCCCATCTGTGCTTTTGCTGCATAGGTAGGGCTGGCTATGACACCAGCAGCAGATGTCCCCTCACTCTACTGCCCTCACCAGTGCACTCTGAGGGACAAGAAAACAGTGTGCAGTGCACTGCAGCTGGTCCATAGAACTGCGGAGATGTGCACACTGGTGTTGGGAGGCCCCGACACAGCCTCCCTGCATGACAGGTACAGGGAGGCATCACCTACCTGCTGAAGGTGGTGCAAGAGGGGATCTTGTGGTCAGGGCAAGCAGTAGGTGAAGCCTGGAATGGCTAGTCATCCAAAGCGATCACCATGGCAATGGCCTGGGTATTGAGATTAGGCTCTGGGTGACCACTGTCCTTGCCCACTGACTGCACTCACTGGGCAGGCAACATCCCCTGCTTGGGAGCAGGAACAGGTGCCTTGGTGCCACTAGCTGAGGGCACACCAGGCCTATTGATGCCAGCAGGAGAAGGGATCCCCAGGTGATACTGCCACAGGTGCAGCAGCATCCCCAACATCATAAGACACTTGGGGTCCTTCCGCCTGCTGACCTGTGCCCCCCAGTGAGTGCAGAAAGCATGGTGTGGGTCATCATGGCAGAGCTCAAAAGTGGTCCCACACCATGCTGCCATCGGTCTGGGACTGTTTTGGTGGTGGTGGTAATACTGGGGCTGCTGGTTCATTCTGGGTGCTGTCACCACCGCCACCACTTTGTTCCAGGGATGAGAAGGTCTAGGAACTGGGATGACTTCTTCCTGCTCCTCCTCAGACTGGGGTTGTCACACTGCCAGGGGGGACTGGGGAGGATGGTGAGAGTGATCTGCTTGGGCTAGCAGCAGCTGACACCTTCACCTCCTCCTCCGCTGCTGCAGGAAGATCTTCTCTGACAGGGGAGGACCTCCCTCCTAATTCTGCATCAGGCACCACAGATGGCTGTGAGGTGGGACCAGATGCCTCTGGAAAGCTGAGCCTAGGTGGCACTGCAGCAGTGGGTATGACTTGGGGAGTAGGGCCCCATTGCCGTCACCCACGATGACCAGCAGCCTCACCTCTCTCTCTGCCTGGCACTCTGCTCCTGCCTCTGCCTCACAGCCTCCTGGACATCTTAGGGTTTTAAAAAAATTTGAATCCCTAACTCCTTTTTTTTGTGTGGGGGTGGGGGAGTGCTTTTAAGGCAGGCATTTAAAAAATGGGTGTGGGTTGGGTGTGGTCTATTTACGCTGTGTGTGCCATACACAGTGCTATCTATAGAACTGTAATGCACACAGAAGAGCTAGAAAAATTAAGAAAATTTTTGGAGGTGAGCAAGAGAGTAACAGTGGGGTAAATTAGGGAAGGGAAGGGAAGGGAAAGGGGATTACTGTGGTCTGTCTCCTAATCCACCTACAATCCCACCTATTACTTCGCTAGTACCTAATCCTCCTTTCCCAAACTAGGCCCTATTTGAAGAAATCTAACCTGGGGTTGCTGGTACAATAATTCATATCTCTCTCTCTCTCTCTCTCTCTCTCTCTCTCTCTCTCTCTCTCTCTCTCTCTCTCTCATATCCACCAGTCTCACTCTGGGCTGTCAGTGTTGATCCTCCTCTGAGAGGCACACTATAAGAGTGTGCATATTTTTGGAAAGTACAGGTGGCTGCAGGGAGAAGAGGGGATTTGTCCAAAATGACTCATCCTCTTTGCATAACGGAAAACACTTTTGTGCCATCACATCTTTAGTCTGAATGCCAGCCACTGTTTTTCAGTCTATTGAACTATTGACACCATACATCAGTGTTAAATATACTGCTATTATTTACGCTGGAATACTTCTCTATTACAGGAACTGTGCATTTCCCACTTTTGCAAGGACATATCCAATGTGTTTCCGGTTACATTTGAACCTAGTAAATTACACATAAGATGTCTCCATCTCTTCCTGATTAGCTCTCTCCTGTCAGCACACTCATTGACTTGGCATATGATTTTCTCAGAGAGTCTGACTGAGATCAGCTTTCCCTGAATTGTCAAATTGTGTGTTTGTGTGTGTGTGTAGTGTGTCTGTGCGTGCGTGCGCGCGCACGTGTGTGCAGTTACATGCTCCTGAGTTACATTTTTCTGATAGGGGCATATGAATCACTGCTTTGTTATAAGAGCCTCTGGTGGCGCAGTGGTAAAACTGCTGCCCTGTAACCAGAAGGTTACAAGTTCGATCCTGACCAGGGGCTCAAGGTTGACTCAGCCTTCCATCCTTCCGAGGTCGGTAAAATGAGTACCCAGAATGTTGGGGGCAATATGCTAAATCATTGTAAACCGCTTAGAGAGCTTCCAGCTATAGAGTGGTATATAAATGTAAGTGCTATTGCTATTGCTTTGATGTCAGATTGCACTGCAGATCAGTCTCTATCACATTTTGTCAGTGATAAAACAGAAATTCGCTTGCAGATCTGTTAATGCTTCTGCAATGTAACAATGGAAACTAAGCACAGATACTGAAGAGACAATAATCTTTTATTATGCAATCAGCTGCACAAATACTGATTAGAATACATTTGGGATGTGGGCATTAGATTGTTGTAACTAGAGGTTTTTGTTTTTGTTTAATTGAAACAAAACATGTAACATTTTTGGGCATGCCGTTCAGTCTGTTCCAAACTCCTAATCACTCCTCCATCCTTCATGGGAGCTTGCAAAGGCTCTGTGCCTATCAATCTGCTGTGTTAGCAGTCAGCAGTGTATTAATAGATTCATTTCTGTATTTGTTTTATTTTTGGTGTAATTGTATTTGCAACGGTCATCTTATTTTTGTTTGTTTTAACCTATTGTTATAAGCTGTCAGATTTTTTTTTAAATTATAAAGTCTAAAATAGGAACATAAGCTGCCTTATATTGAGTCAGATTATTGGTCGATCTAGCTCAGTATTGTCTACACAGACTGGCAGCGATTTCCCCAAGGCTGCAGGCAGAAGTCTCTCTCAGCTCTATCTCGGAGATGCCAGGAAGGGAACTTGGAGCTTTCTGCATGCAAGCATAGAGATACTTGTCCCAGAGTGGCCCCATCCCCTAAGGGAAATATCTTACAGTGCTCACACATGTAATCTCCCATCCAAATGCAAACCAGGGCAGACCCTGCTTAGCAAAGGGACAATTCATGCTAGCTACCACAAGACCAGTTCTCCTCCCATAAATTAATACACCTCAGTAAATCCATTTATGCATCTCTTTAAAGCAACTACTGTATTTCATAGAGAGCTGATATAAGGATTTGTGTGAGAAGAGATTTAATGGATTTTTAAATAGAGCAAAATGGTATAGCAGATGACCAGAAGATTTTTCTCCCCCTTGAACTGCAGTTTGTACAACTGGAAGGAATCCATTCACAGATTTTGAATGGAAAGAATGTCCCAGGAATGCAGGGGCAGTGTAATTATACATGACTGAACATGTAATTTGGCATAATTATCAACGAGATCTTCAGTTAACAATTTGCTAGGATTGCCCCCATATTTTTCTGCAAGTGAAAATTTGAGCTGAATTGAGAGGTTTTTGTGTGAATAAAAAGAAAACAAACAAACAACATCCAAAGGAATTTCAATTAATGCAAAATGAGTTTTGATGAGACTAGCAAAATTTCTCAGGGAATGTCTGCACATTTTTATGGGACCCATAGAAAACATTCATATACATTATTAACCAGGCTCTGTGGTGTGTGTGTGTGTGTGTGAGAGAGAGAGAGAGAGAGAGAGAGAGAGAGAGAGAGAGAGAGAGAGAGAGAGAGAGAGATGCCTTTTGCAGGCAGCAGATGTCCTCATTGGACTCTGGGACTGATGTAGACACTCTCCATCCACCAAGCAAAATGGGTAACATCTGGGGCTAGAGTTGCCACTTCATTTCCTTGAAAGTGAAGCTTCCAGGTGAATATGGAATCTTTTGCTTGAGAAAAACATACAAGGAATATCAGTAAGGAACAAATAGCTCAGTTTTGTTAAAACATGCACAATTTCTCAGAGGAACTTTGCATATTACTATGAAGTAGAGCTGTGCATCAAATCAGTCCAATAACTGGAAAGGATTCAATGCATGCCCGATTGGATATTTTTTCATTGGACCGGATTTCAAAATTTCAAAAAGCTGAGAAAGTTTGGGTGAAAAGATGGGTTTTCGGGTGTTTTTTCTTAAATTGCCAGAGATGCGGAGGATCGTAACTCAGCAGGGAGCACATTCCACAATCTCGGGGCAGTGACCGAGAAGGCCTGTCTCTGTGTAGCCACCAAATGAGTTGACGGTAACTGGATATGGACCTCCTCAGCAGAGGCGTAACTAGGGAAAACGGCGCCTAAGGCAAGTACTGAAATTGCGCCCCCCGCCCCCCCCCAAACATCAGCCACAGGTGGGTGGGTGAGCAGCCCAGGGATCCTCCTTCCACCCCGGTGGTTGTGGCAGCGGCGTCAGCATGCTATGGGGCGGGCAGTCGCGGGTGGGGTGAGTGAGCAGCCCAGGGGTCCTCCTTCCACCCCGGCGGTGACGGTGGCGGTGGCATGCTATGGGGCGGGCAGCCGCGGGTGGGGTGGGTGAGCAGCCCAGGGGTCCTCCTTCCACCCCAGCAGTGGCGGTGGCGGCAGTAACTGCGCAGGCACGCGGCACAGTTGAGAAGCGACGCCGGGCCGGACAGCAGGCCTCGGTGTCGCTCCAGTACATCCGCCGGGCCGGCCGCCGCCGCCACCACCGCCGGGGTGGAAGGAGGACCCCAGGGCTGCTCACCCACCCCACCCACAGCTGCCCGCCCCATAGCATGCCGCTGCCGCCATCACCGCCGGGGTGGAAGGAGGACCCCTGGGCTGCTCACCCACCCCACCCGTGGCTGCCCGCCCCATAGCGTGCCATTCACACAGAAGAAAGTGACGCCAGGGCCAGACACGGCAGGCCTCGACATTGCTCTGGGATCCGACGACGACGGGATTTTGAGGACCCGACCAGCGAAGGGTAGAACTAGCAGGACTCAGGAGGAGGGGGGACGGGGTCGGGGCGGGGGGAGGTTGCCCACCCCGCACCCACGCACCACCCACCCTCCAGCTGCCCAGCCGCTGCCGCCCCCCACCAGCCCAAGACACCCCCAGGCTCCGGCGGCCCCCAGCAAATAACAAGCCAGCCAGACCAGCTCTCGAGCCAAAGCAAGCCCACAGGTCATGCGGTATTTTAAATAATTAAATATACATTCATTCATTGATTCTTGTAATAATATTAATTAAAAAAATTAAAAAAAACACACACCTGATCCTCCTGTCCTGTGTGAAAACTTTATTGGTGGTGGTGGTGATGTTGTGCTGGCCAGTGGCCACCAAAGCAGATCCTCTTCCTTCCTTTCCACGGTGTCAGAGGGACTCGGAGCAACAGGCAACACTCTCCGTCCTCGCTCACTTCTCAATACAGCACGTGCGTGCTGCTAGGATGATCAAGCATGCGTGTGAGTGGTGGGTGGGGACGGAGGACTCAGGAGATCATCTCGTCATCATGCCCTGCAATGCCGCAGGCAGGCAGAGAGAGGAACGCCCAGCCCATCTGTGGCCGGGGTGGGGTGGGGTGGGGGGCGCTGTGCTGGCGCCGCACTGGCGCGGCTGCCTGCCTGGTTAATTGAAATCAAATGGAAAATAAATCGGGTGGGGGGGGCAGCCAGAGAGACAGAGTCAAGAGCTCGCGGGAGAGGGGGTGCCGTCACATCGGCGCGGCTGCAGCTGCCTGATTGAAAAAAAACCACCATTGAGTTGGGTGGGGGCGGGGGGAGTCATGGCGCCTTGGTGCGCCCCTTCCCAAAGTGGCACCCAGGGCACGTGCCCTGCCTGCCCTACCTGCCCTACCCCTGGTTACGCCCCTGCTCCTCAGATGACCTCAATGGGCGGTGGGGCTTGTAGTGAAGAAAATGCTCTCTTAAATACCCAGGGCCTAAGCTGTTTAGGACTTTGTAAGTTATAACTAACACTTTGTATTTTGCCCGGAAACCTATTGGCAGCCAGTGTAGCTTCATCAGTAAAGGAGTAACGTGGTCTCTCCAAGATGACCCAGAGACCAACCTGGCTGCTGCATTCTGAACCAGCTGAAGTTTCCGGACTTGATAGAAAGCACCCCTGGCCACCGCCTCAACCTGAAAAACCAGGGAGAGGTGTGAATTGATGATACTCAGTCCTATTATGAACTTACTATACCAATTAACTAAGAAGTATGCTGGTTATAGTTAGTGTCAGTAAAATTAAGAAGGGAATGTGTTAAAATTTCAGACCACTGCAGCAAATATACTGAGTTACCAAACCATCAACCACATTGTTATATTAGTCCATTTGAAACAGGTCTGCATAAATGAGAAAATTCCACAGGATTCCATTTCTGATTTCTCCTATTCTTTGCAAATAGTGAATCAGCCTTTGCTAAAGAACTGAAAGAGAGGGTAGAGGGTAGAATGACAGCTTCTTGCTCACATAAACAAACATGTTTATTACTTTCTGCTGATACCCATTGTTTTTAATATAATTACATTCATTGGCTTAAAAATCAATACTCATACACAACACATATAGAAATGTACATTGTTAATTCCTACATTTTTCTTTACCGCATATTGAGTTGTAAGATCCATAGGTAAAAGAAATAAAAGAATGCCTAATGATGCATTTAAAATAGTTAATGTGATTTTAACAGACTGGCCAAATACAGATTTATCTACCTTTTAGAGATATGCTCACCATCCAGGGGCCTTCCTATAATGGAACACATTTATCTGGATGATGATCGAAGTCAAGTAACTCTTTCAATGTTTCTGTCTCCATCTCCATCTCAGACGCAATGAGTTATGAAGTACTCGGCAGCTTCTACAGCACAGAAGAAATGAACCATATTTTCCAAATTTGCAAATCAGATTCATGTGTGCTGCCTCTGATAAATATGGAATTTGAATGCCTACCATGAGAATCCATGTAAGTATTTTGATTTGCCATGAATGTCAGACCAGACAGCAACTGGCTATAATGGCGCAACACATGAGCTTCAAAGGCTCTTCCTTAAATCACTGTTTTTGTCAAGTATGAAATGTTAAAATCCATCACATTAAAAAGAGGCTTTATCTTTGTTGAGTTTTCCATAGAAGAATGTTGAATACCCTAGAATGCTGTAATAGAGGACCTACACAGGTGTGAAGAAAAGACAGGTTGAACAAACACCTGCAGCCTTTCTGTTCTGCAGTCACAAAATCTAGCTAAAATAATGTGCTTCATACAGGTGTTGGACAACATGTTAAGGTTTGTGGGCTGTGTGAAAAAGCATGTATATCATGTGTATGTGGATGCACATTGTGTTGTGGGACTTCTTAGTCCCTGCTTCTGAATGCAGCCAGCCCCACACAATTGCATCTTGAGGAATTTGGGAAACAGCCTCTGACACAGCTTGAGGAGCTGCAGTTTGAGGAGTGTGTGGGTCCAAGGATCTCTTCATATATATACATGGGAGCACTATCTCAGGTTACTTGGCTCCTAATTAGAGAAAGGGAAAACAAAAGGCATGAATTAATCTTGCACGCATGGTCAGAATGAACCATGGGTTACAGATTAGGCGTAAGCCCTATTCACACATTATATTCAACACAATACCATCTATACAGTACAAACATACAGATCTGTATTAGAGATGTGCATGAATTGTATTTTGCTATTCAATTCGAGCTTGCATCGAGTCATAAAATTCTCGAATTGATTCATTGAAACAGCGGCTATTGCTGTCTCAATTAATTAACTTTAATTGATTCGAGTGATTCAGCCATAGGGAACAATGGGGAACTCGAATCACCCTATTGTTCCCCATGGGTAGGTTCTAGGGACACCAAAGTGGGTTGGGTGGTAGGGCATGATGGCTGCTGCTTATCACCCAGCCCACAAAGGAAATGGGGAAATGGGCAATTAAAATAACCCCCCCCCAAAAAAAAATACATGGGAACCTATGGGGGTTTTGAGGAAAGGTTAAAATGTGGGTTTTTTTAATTACCTGCTTGCCCATTTCTTTTGTGGGTTGGGTGGTAGGTAGCATCAATAACACTGTACAACCCAACCCACTTTGGTGTCCCTAGGACCTACCAATGGGGAACCATAGGGCTATTTTGTGTTCCTCATTGTTCCCTATGGCCAAAACAGAGTGCACACATTTTGCAACCCTGCCTTGAAAAACACTGCAGAATGGAAGCACACAGTCCCTCCCAGCACAGAACACCACATTTTGCCAAAGACAGAGTCCAAAAATGGCCAAAAAAGAATCACTGGCCCAGAATCACTGCCCTCCACAGTACCTTCACTGCAGTAACATCATTGGCACAAGATGCTCTCTCATACACAATTATGACTCCTTACTTAAGCATTGCAACAGCTGCCAGCACAGCAGCACCCTTAACAGAAGCAAGCATAGTCAACTACAGCAAGGGCTTAAGACCCATTTTGACCGAGTGCACCTTGCAATGCCGATTGCTGAGCAGACCAGAGCAATGAGTGAAGCACAATTTAGTCCAGACATTGAGCTCATCTCACATCAATCACCAAGAAATATTACACAGAGAGCTGCCGCTGTCCATTCCTTGCCACAACATCATTTCACAAACAGACCAAATCAAAATTCAAGGAAGGCAGGCACACAAGTTCTGCCTTTGTCAACCTGAGATCCAGTAAAACTAGATAGTTTTTAGCAGCAAGCAATAGCACAGCAAGCATGTTGTACAGAGTCCGTGCTGAGAAAACCAAAAATTCAAACCTTCCTTCCTTCCTTCCATCCACTCCCATTCAGAGCTCCTGGCCATACTGCCTCAACCTTAGAAACCAGAGGGAGTTTGGGATCCAGGAGCACTCCCAAGTTATGTACCTGATCCTTCAAGGGTAGTGTGACCCCCATCAAGAACAGGCAGGCATAAAACCATATCTTGGGTCTTGAACCTTCCCCACCCCCAGCCACAACCAGTACCTTCATCTTATTTGGATTCAACTTCAGTTTGCTATCCTTCATCCAGCCCATTATTCATGTCACCCTACCCCCTGAAAACTCCTATAATGCACCACATGAGTGTGTGGTGCATTATGGGGAACCCCCTCCCTGAAGCTGACCAGGACCCCACAGTCTGCCAGCCCTGGCAGCAAGTAGCTACGACTGACAGACGATCACAAAAATGGGGTTAGGAGAGCACTCGCTCTCCTAACCTCGTTTTAGAGGGTGGCTATGGAGGTGGGTTTGCCACCAAGATGCCACCAGGATCATGCCCAATCCTGACAGTACACACGTGCAGGCAAAACTGGGCTCGGCTTCCTTAGCTTTTGCCTAAGGAACCGGTTTTGCCTGCACATGTGAATAGCTCCATAGAATCATTCCAATCATTCCAAGGATGGCTGCATGTGCGTGTGTGTGCATGTGTACCAGCTGCCAGAAGTGGAACTGCTGTGAAAGAATCGCCTTGGGGTTATCTTTTTAACGAAAGGCGGTATATAAATGCAAAAATAAATAAATAAATAAATAAATATGTCAGCAAAATAAGGTGAGGCAGGGGCAGTAGTTTACAATCTCCCAAATTTGAGCTGAAAGTTTTCTTTTGGGCCTCTGTCTTTGCTTTTGTGAAATGCAGGTGGTTTCCAGTTATGAGTCTTATCTATTGGTCTCTTGTCTGTTGGTCACATTGTAAAAAACTGCAGATATTTCTACAGTACAGGTGAAGCACTCTGCTATTACATGTTCTGTTAGAGCTCCTCTGATCCATATCTGATGATCAAAGACAGTGTGCTATAGAAACACTGTCAACAAGTTGGCAAGTCATTTGCTAAGCAGAAAAAGTGAAAGGTTTAAGAAGAGGGCTGTTTTGATCCACATTTTCAGAAAGAATTTGAAATAATACTTCCAAAGACATTAATCACAGCATGGAATGTTGTTTTATGGAAAAAATCTAAGATGATTTGTTTCCCTCTCTTTATTAAATAGCTGGATTAAATGAACACGTCTGACTGTGTGCAGTGCAATCCTTGCATTGTGGCTGAGGAGGATGGGAGTTGTAGTTCAGCAGCAGATGGAATGCCAAAGGTTGCTGTGTGCAATGCAATCCATGCAAACATGTCAAGGAGCCAAGAACATGTCTGGGCTTTGCAACTAACCACAGCAGATATTTTTAAAAATTCTGCTTCCCTTTTGCAAAAGTTGTGGGGACAGGAAGTGGGAATGAAGACTTGGGTAGCAGCAGCCATAACTCACCATTCAGTAGGTCTACCTACCTACCTACCTACCTACCTACCTATCTACCTATCTATATATCATTAAATTTTAGACACACTCTAGGAGAAAGTCATTTCTAAATTTTGATGACCTGATGCACAAACATATCAAAGAATGCTGGGGAGATGCTGACCCTATATAAAAACCCAAACATCCAAGGCTTTGTCTCTGTTGTTTGTGTCAGCTGAAAGACAATAAACATTAGGTGGCATTATTTTTGCCATGGGATTCCCACCATTTCCATTTCCGCCCTCTTCGACTGAGCCAGCCTCAGGGAATGTATCATCATCTTTTCTCATGTATGGGTGACAGGCATCAACAGTCAGCAAAAATTCCATTTTATAAAGGGCATTTGGAATTGCCTTGAAGGCCTAACATACCAAATTATGTCAGCGTGGAAGACAATAACCCTTGCCACCTGCCCTGAAGGCTAAACATACATTTTAAAAACGAGATATAGATTCACGAAGCACAGTTGTATATGCAGCGTGTGTGTGTTTTGTCTTCGCGCTATCACTGAGCATTTCACATACAGTGCAGAACCTGATTATATGTAGGGCAATATTAAGTGTAAGTGCCACATATGCTGCTTGCCTTGTATGCTTTAGGCAACAACAACAAACAACAACTACAAATATTGTTGTAAGTAAATCTATATATGTTATTTCATTAAAACGTGGATTAAAATGCACTAGAGCAGGGGTAAGCAACCTTTGGCATTCCATCTGCTGCTGAACTACAACTCCCATCCTCCTCAGGCACAATTTATTGTAGTTCAACAACAGCTGACGTGCCAAAGGTTGCTTCGCTCTGCACTAGAGGGATGAAGTGGGCAGATCTTTTCAACAGGCGTCCAAGCCTATTTGAAGGATAAATCTCGTGCGATGCAAGGCAGATACGTATGATGAGGAATCAAGATGGGGTGGATAGCATGTTGGACTGGGATCAAGTAGTCCTAGAAGCAAGTCTCATGATCGGCGAGACCCGCCATAAGGGGGTTTGTGGGGAGAGCGGGCTTAGCTCGCTCTCCCCGCCGACAATCAAGACTTCAGCTCTGGGTGGCTGGATCGGCCACCCACATGACTGCCGGCTCCATCACGGAGCCGGCGGGGACTGTGAGGATCGGGGGCCACGCAGCCCCTGGAAGTTTCAGGATGCCCCACACAAGCATGTGGGGCATGCTGAAGAGATCCCCGAGCCTGGGAGGCTGCTTGTAGCCTCCCAATGGGGGTCTTCTTTTGTGTTGTTGCAGAGCTGCACTGCGGCAATACACAATCGGAAGGGGTACTTTCTGACACAATTGGAAGAGGAGGGGTATTTAAGTGGGTTACTCGCTTTGGGGAAACTGGGCTCTCCTGTGAGCCTAGCAGTTCCCATGGTCGATGGAAAGCGGGCTAAGCTCCCTTGGCCCACTCTCCACTGATCATGAGAATCGCCTCCTAGACTCAGATCTCACATAGAGCTCACATACTATGTGCTGGATCACATAGTATACAGCTCAACTGCCGTGCCACTTTCTCTCAGCTTAACCCTACAAGACTGTTGTGAGATAAAATGGGAATAACCCCAGTTATGTTGCCCAGATCCCATACAGAATAAAAATGTGATGATAAATGCCTGACAGCTTGTGACTACTCAGCATTCTGCATATGTCCCGAATCACCCCTATTTCACATGTTCCACAGCTCAGCCCTGGCCCTGGCAAACAATCCTGTGAAGTTTGGGCTCAGATTAAAGCCCTATTCAGTCATTAAGGTCATGAGCCCCTGGTGGCGCAGTGGTAAAACTGCCGCCCTGTAACCAGAAGGTTACAAGTTCGATCCTGACCAGGGGCTCAAGGTTGACTCAGCCTTCCATCCTTCCTAGGTCGGTAAAATGAGTACCCAGAATGTTGGGGGGCAATATGCTAAATCATTGTAAACCGCTTAGAGAGCTTCCAGCTATAGAGCGGTATATAAATGTAAGTGCTGTTGCTATTGCTATTGCTATTCACACATCCCTGTACATGGGGCAAGGAGGGGGAAGGCAGGATCGCACCTACCTTCCTCCTGTTTCTTTCTTTGGTCGCACGACTCCCATGCTCACACAGCTGGCACTGCCAGGAGCTGTGTCCCCATCTGGAGGCCAGGGGAACACACAACCACTCAATGCACCAAACAAGGAGTGAAGTGCATTGGGGAATTTCCCCACTGCCAGGCACTCTAGGAAGCCTTCAGGAACATATTTTAAAATGACACAGGTTCAGCATTAGCCTGGAATTCTTCAGAAGCACTAGTGTTATACTGGTTCTTCTCCTGTTGCATCGGTGCTTCGTTAGTCAGGATGTCAGCCAATATGTATAGGTGCAATGAATCAAATGGGAATTCAGTTCTGCTGTCAGTTTATATATTAAATGCAAAACATAAGAAGATTCAACAGAGCCATCCTGACAAACATACTTATTTTGTAAGGTGTTCATCTTTTTTAAAAAAAAAGGTGCAGGCCACCCAATCCCAGGAGCTGCAGATTCTGCTCATCTAGGTGGGTAATCCGCCCACCCTGGGACTCATTGGAGATAATCTGTGGGGACAGTATGCTGAACCCGCCTTCCCCGCAGCCCACCTGTGAGCTCTTCTCACCAATTGTGAGAAGAGCTCTATTATATAGGGAAGTATCAAGCATACCTAAAATCTAAAGTAGGGCAGTTCAGGAACATTTGAGGTTGTGTGCAGTGCCTTTATGTTGCATACATGAGGAGAAAGCTTCTCCAAGTCCCTTTCTTGAGTATCAAAGTAAGATCAATTGCTTTCCTCCCTCAGGTAACAGCAATTGTGTTAGTAAAGAAGATCCCCTATGAGTCTGTGCACAAGCAGCTAATGAACAGATGATCACAGGGGAAGGAAAAGAGGCATAAGATGTCCACAGCTCATGCTCATTTATATTGGTCAAGTTTTCTTGGGTTCATAAATAATGCACTTTTTTCAGTCATGAGAGATGCAAGGTTTTTACAAACTTTATCAAAGCTGTATAGAAGGCTGTAGTGAGTCTTAAATCATAACTCATATGTGTGGATTGGGAAATCTCACCTAGTACACACATAGTGGTTAATATATGCATTCTTAACATTGTATAGTGCAATCTTCTACAAGATTCCATTCACAGGGGTGCAATCATTTACTGTCTTCTAACACTTGTTTTTGTTCTACAGATCATATCCTGCTTTATGGAATTGTCTGCTATATCAAATTTTCCCCCAGCAGGAAGTCCTTTATTATCCTCACACATGTAAGCTCACGTACACACACACACACACACACACACACACACACACACACACACACACACACACTCTCATCCCAGTAACACTTCTCTCCATCAACCAATCCCTCCCAAACAATTTAGATGTTCAACAACAACAAAAACCCCTTTCATTCTTCAACACATACTTACTTTTCCTGTGATTATAGTCGTCAGCCAAACAAGCAAGGAAACATAACATACAAAAGACGAAAATAGTATTGCCAAACCTGCATTGCTTGAAAATTATGGTTCACGTTTAAAATATCACATAGTGTAATACCAAACACGCTGGCCTGGTACCCTTTGACAGGTTTGATGCAGGAATATATCTTGTACTGAAAGTACCTTTTCACCACTAATGGCACATCACCATAGCAACTACAGGCCTAAAAATTCTGCAGTTACCAACTAGTTCAAACTGACCTGCATCTTAAAAAAAAAAAATGAACATCTTACAAAATAAATATGTTTGTCAGGATGGCTCTGTTGAATCTTCTTATGTTTTGCAATTAATATATTAACAACTGACAGCAGAAATGAATTCCCATTTGTTTCATTGCACCTATACATATTGTTGTGAACTACACCTGATTTCGCACTCTGTACATGCTCAGAGGGAAAGAGGCAAAGTCACATCATACACAAACTGAATTGGTTCTTGGAGATGGTGACCATGTGGGATCTGGGCGCGCAAACAGAGACAGAGAGAGACACACTCAGAAAGTTCAATGGGTTTTATTATAAAAAGTTGCTCATCAGGATAAAATAATCCACATTAAAAACATGTTTCTGATTCAAAGTGTAGTGTAATGTGCCTAACTGACATATGTGTGTGCAATCAGTAATTATAGCTATCTAATAATCTAACAAATCCCAATAAAACATTTAGAGAGAAGAAGGAAGGAGGGAGGGCTTAGGAGAGAACACCTGGAGGGGAAAGGAGGAACCTCTTGTTTTATTGCTGTTTCATTGTAAAAAAAAGTTTTAATTGATATTATAAACCTCCTTGGTGTCCTTCAATTCCTCTCAATCATTTAGAGGTGTTTTTTTTCCTTCCAAAAATGGGGGAGGGGACCAAAAACCATTAACAGAATGTCTGTAAATTGGAAGAGATTTTATAGCCACCTCTATATATAATTCTGTAAGGCATACCCATGGCTAATCCTGAATGTGGCAGCTCTCACGAGAGTTCATGAGCAAAAGCACCTGATTGGGCAGTGGGCATTCCATATGCAGATAGGGAGGAGGAGTCAGTGGCACCATGGTGATAGAGAGAGAAAGAGAGAGAAATAAGGAACAGAAAGAGAGAAAGAAGAAGGGGTGCGGGATGGGCCTGAGCCTCTCAGCAGCCTGAGGGGGACGAGTGGCCATGGTGGCACCTACTGGCAGCAAGGAAAGGCCCAGTCAACCACTGCTGCTGTTTGGGGCTACTTAGGCCATTGGCAGAGGGAGGCAGGCAGGCAAGGGACAGGCCCGGGCCTGTCAGTGGCCTGAGGGGAACGAGCAGCCATGGTGGTGGCAGCAGTGAGGAAGGGCCCGGTCAACTGCTGGTGGTGCTGCTGCTCTTGTGGGTAGGATCAGAAGCAAGGCTCGGGTGACTGTGGGGAGGTCTCCGGGGATAGGGGGCTGCAGCTTGGCCAATAGGTGCCAGCAATGCTGCAGACACAACCAAGATGGGTGAGAGGGATGGAAGCAATGGGATGGAGGAAGAGGAGCAGGAGTGCGGCTCAGGTGAAGGTGGAGAGATCTCTGAAGTGAGGGGGGCTGTGACGGGGTGAGGGGAGCAATCAAGTACTAACATGCAGATGCTCTGCATGGGTTAAGCTAGTATGCCAACGGATATGTGAAACTCATTGCAACTGGATAGAGTAATTATATATCTTTTCGTTACCTTCAGGAACACAGCAAACTGATGGGCTATCTCTGACTGACAGTGGAGAGATAGAAAGGAACACTAGCACCAAGGCCAGCAACAGCCAACTACCCAATTAGAACTAAGCCAAATAAGAAGGATAGCATGGCTTGCAGACATTTTCAAGTCTACCTCAAAAGTGACTCTTTTTTCCTATTTTGTGGAAGGAAATGTGCCAGCATGTGCTGGAGCAATCAGGCAGCCCCCCCTCCTCTTCCTCCTCCTCCTCCTCCTTCCCCTCCTCCTCTTCCTCCTCCTTGATGGGCACAGAAATTCAATACAATGCAGTGCATAAAACAAGGAAGGATTGGAATCTAATTATCCTTCTTCCTTCTTCCATTCTAGCTAAGAGCCAAGAGTCTTGCATTACCATCCATCTGAGGGGGGGAGGCAGAACAGTTAGCTGGATGAGTGATCTCCACCATTCTGATCCAACACTTGCTACACTTTTAAGATACAAAGTGCTCTATTATCTTTATGCTCTTTATCCTCACATGAGACCTGAGAAAAAGGAAATTGTAATTCCTCATTTTGAAGCTGTGGAACTTAAGTTGGGATAGAGTGGCCACATTTGCACATAACGGGAAACCAGAGTTTGCTGAACTTGCAGTTAATTTTTGAAACCGTGACTCACATCACAGACATTCATCCAACCGCAGCCCGGGGACCTCTGGTTTCAGGATAGAGGAGCCCTTCCCTCTGCCCAGTCCACCAAGGCTGCATTCCAGCAAGCTCTGTAGCACTTGCCCAGAATCAGAACATCTGCAGTGTGGCAGCCATTGGTGACAATCTTCAAGGAGGCATGTCGAGCATGATTGTGCTTTTTCAGAATAAATGGACCTCCCGCCCTCAACAGGGAAAGGGCCTTAAAACCCCTTTAAATGGCATGCAAGCCCTTCTCTTGACAGCAGTTGCAATTCCACCCTCGTAAGAGCCCCAGACAGAAACAGTCTTGCACAAGCAGAATTGCTGGC
Organism: Hemicordylus capensis; assembly: GCF_027244095.1. Classification (NCBI taxonomy): domain Eukaryota; kingdom Metazoa; phylum Chordata; class Lepidosauria; order Squamata; family Cordylidae; genus Hemicordylus; species Hemicordylus capensis. The sequence goes on along the minus strand of NC_069657.1, from coordinate 298,565,140 downwards.
AATGGGAGAATGCCGAGGGGCACTGTTTTTCTGTTACTCTGGGAAGGGATCATGATGATTTCCTAGGAGGGCATGTGTATATGTGGGAGGGCAAAGGATCCTGGGGTCTGGTCCACTGTGACCAAAGATGCTCTTGCGATGGCAGACCACAGCCAAGAAGTCCAAGGGCACCAAATTAAACTCCTGCTCCCATGTTGGCTTTCCAACCAGGGATAGGGCCATTCAACTGGGGAGGTACAAAGGCTCCAAGAACTGTGGTCCTCCATTGGACTGTGCTCTCATGAGGCAGGCCATCCAAATAAGGGGGGCCCTGCTTGTGCAGGGCCCCATCCTTTCAGACAATGTCCTCCTCCTCTCCAGGCAACCATTTCATGAGCCATTCCATGTGTCTGGGCAGTACCAGTTAGGCAGACCAAGGAAACAAAAGGACCGGGGATAGAGCTTTACTCTCATTCAAATTTCCTGGGTTTGGACCTGCATTGCAGCACATGCAGATCTGCCACCACAAAGAATTGCAGGAGAGGGGTGCCACAATTATTAATGATCCCAGGAGAGTAGGGTAGCTGTGTTGAGCAAAAATAAACATGGACATGTTCAGGTGCTTGGCTGGACTGGCAGAGGGCCTACTTGGGCTGCTTCTTTGCAACAATTGCCAAGACAGGGAGAGGTGTTGCCGGAGAACCTGTCCCTGCTGCTTTCTTGTGTGGAGCAACCAGGCTGGGTGGCATCTGCCGTCTGGCCCACATGCGTGTCTCTATGGCCTTACACTGAGAGAGCTGTCCTTGGGAGAAGAGGCATAATCGCACATTATTAGTGATTGTGTCTGATCCCTACATACCCCAGGATGGTTCTTCTCATGAGTAGTGCATGAGTGTCTCCATGGCCTTTCACTAGTGTGAGAGAGTGGTCCGCTCTGGAGCAGAAGCATCACACAGGAAGAGTATCTCCACTAACTGGCAACCATGCTGCTGGATGGTTCTTCTCATTAGTAATGCCACAGAGGCACAATTGCACCCAAGGGGAAGGGGCTATCCACCCTTCCCCAACTTTATTGTACAAAAAATAGAGCTGAACGATTCAATAACTCCTGGTTGGGGATGCCTTTTAAACCCAAGCCCGGGTATCGCTGCCCTGCCATATGCTATCTTTGCTGCGATCTAAGGGGGTTGCCTGGTTTATGGTTCCATCACAACTGCATGTGCTTGTGAACATAGTTCTTTATCTATTCATTTTTGGGGCGCAGAATACGTAGTGCACATCTTGCCACCCCATCACCTTTCTCTTCTGATTGCTAGAATGGAGGGACAAAGTGGGAAGCGAGCATCCCCACATATGACTTTAATATTTGACAGGCTTAGATGCTTGGGATGGGATGTGGTGGTGTCCCTGTTGCCAGCCAATGGCTTCAGCAACTTGGAGACAGGGGGAGGCGTGACAAGTGCTTGGAGAGGTGGCCATCGAGAAGTGTGGCAAGCATGGAGCAGGCATGTCCCTGGATGTGTCTGGGCTGCCATCTCTATGATTTCAGTTCCAGAAAAAGTATGAAGCCATGTTTGTGGTGGTGTCTGCATTCAGACATAACGCTGCCGCCCCGAAACCTCAGGTTGGAGCAGCAAGACTCACAACAAACTGATGGTTCAAATTGGCATTTGGCAAGGGAAACCACAGGTCTCTTTGGACACAAAACCATGGTTTCATGCATTCAGATGTTCAGGGAATCCACCTGTGCCCCATTTTACTGTGGTTTGGCATTATGTGTGAATGGGCCCAGCGTGTTGCTGAAAGGCACTCTGTGAACCCTGCTAGGTCACCTATATTGATCATCTTTTGTTCCCATCAGTGAAATAAACAAAATATTGATTTATTGCTTCATAGAGTTATCATAATCATGAATGGCTAAAGCATTTGAATGCTGCAATAAATATAGCAGTGAAGTCTTCAAGCTTTATGGGTTCCATTCTGATTATGTAAACATTGATACTGATGTTTTGTTTTGGACTACTTTTGTTGTTTCTGTGTCACCCCCCACCATTTCCAGCTTTGAAATGAGCAATCTGCTTTCTTTGAGAATGGCTCGTCTAGCTAAATTAATCTTCTGTGGTATTACATTAATCAATGATTTGGCATTTTAAAACCTGTGGTTTCTTTAAAAAAATCAAGCTGTCAATGATAGGAAGAAATGAGAGGCTTTTAAAAGCAATTTGTGGTCTGGAGCTTAGTATCTCAGTGGAATTTTGATGAATTGCATACTTCTGATAAGCCTTATTGATATGTCTTCTGCATATGTAAGAGGAAGAGATGGGGAAAGCAAACGATAAGTTTTTTGCTTGTTTCAAACGTACAGCAGTGTCTAAGATATCACACTTTTAATTAGGACCATGGGAAATGTTTTTCCTAGAAAAACAAGTCTGCAGTGTGTTAAGGAAGTGGCATGATTTTTTCCATTTACTTGATTTATTCCATTTATTTGATGGATTTAAAGCAATTTATTGCAATATGACATTGCACACTGGTGTCTTTGCCAACTGCAGCATAATGGGTATGCATATGAACACGTATACCCTATAATCAGAAGCCCTGTCCAGCTGTTATTAAAATTAAGTACAGTGTATGCAGGTACAGGGGAATGGGAATGTGCTGGCTAAGCCATGCTCCTGGGTGCCAATGTGCTCTGTAGTCATCTTCTTCTCCCCCTCTCAAAGGTACTGCATGTGTCTACACAGGCAAATGCTGTGCCCAGTAAGATCCAAATCATTCCATGATTTGGAATGCTGGCCACCCAACATTCCATGTCATGGGGATAAACTCCTCAGGAACATTCGTCTGCAGATGCAAACACTGTACGCTGGGAAAGCAGGGGGTGTGGCTATGGAGTATGTTGACATGGCTGACAGGACTAGTCAACACACTCCCATTCCCCCTGTATCCTACTACATTAATGTGCATAGGATTGCAGCTGAGCAGGAGTTTGCAGAAATTATAATTTCCAGATTACCCAGCAGGGTAGGCAACCTCCTGCTTCCTTGATTCTCAGCATGCTTGTATCTACTAAGCTTCCTCTGGCCTTTTTCTAGTTTGACTTTGGGAGGAAAACAAAGCTGCTAGAGCCTGAATAGAAGTTACACCTGTTCTGAACAAGAAAAGATGACTGGTTTCTACAGGCATCTGCCAGTGCTGAAGTTTGACTCTTCCATCTCCTAAGAAAAAGAGAAACCACAACATTAAAAAATGTACAAATTATAAACAAGTCTTCAAGAAAAGTGGATCATTATATTAATTTTTTTTTAAGTGGGCAATGTGTTATCTTTAGAAGTAATCTTCAAAAAAATTAAATACAAAACAATACAAGTTCTTTACAGAATTTGCTGTATGGATAGACTTGAAGGTGCTCAGTTTTTAATGCATAACTCAGATATGTGTATTATGACAACCTACAAGAACCACATTAGGAAAGCTTATGAACAACTGGTTTAGGACTGTACCATAAGGACATGACAGAAGTAGAGACTCAGACCTGGTTGTGAATTAGCATGTGCATTCTCTGACTTTTCAGTGGCTTGGAAGTACAACCTTGATAGTCCATTAATTTAGTACTGATTCATTCCACAAGAGCCATGTGAGAGTTATTATTGTGTTTCTACTACATGTACATATGGGATGTAAACCTTAACACAAAACATAGAATTCATTGATGCATTTCATTCACAAAAACGGAAGAGTAGGCAGGACAATCAGAACAGACTTTCTGCCCAGTTGGTACTCAGTAGAGACTGAGAATTTTCCAGATAACAAAAACTCATTTGCCACTTTGGTCAGGGCTGTGCTGGAATATGTTCAGCATGCAATAGATGACACCCATGATATTGGGCTCACAATTTTTTCAACAATTATTTTAAGAATCAAACCACCCACGTGCAGCAAAGCTAGAATGAGCAACCTAAGGCTACCTGAACAAATGGCAACCATTACAGAGCAATCAGGCCAGGGTAGGAGGAAGCACCACATGGCTAATTCATGATATATGTAGACTGCAACTAAGAGGTGCAGCTCCTCACTGAAATCAGGGCTAGAATTGTCCATTTCATTAAAATGTACATTTCCCCAGTGGTTCCTGGGAAGTGACATAGTTTTCCAACAAAAGGTTAAGCTACAGTTCCCCATAGCCCACCAGTAGCGGGACTAGAACTAGCCACTAATCCACACATGGGATTAGCTGTTTTTACTTGTGAGCCATTTTGATATTCTTACATTTACTAGTGAGTGTAGATACCAGAATCTTTAACATAGCCAACATTTACTTGTTAAGCTAATGCAGTCTCTCTCCCTGTCCTGGATCAGCCTTGCTGTTTCTCCCTGCAGCAGCCTGGGGTAGGGATGTGCACGGAACCAGTGGGGGCCAGTTCGACTGCGGTGGGGGGATAACTTGAATGGCAGGGGAGGGTGCACTTACACCCCCAACCTGTTTCCCCTGCTGGTGCTTGCTGAAAAACTGGTCTGGCGGGGCAGCAGCATACCTCCCTGACGCCCCGTCTGCTCCTCAGACCAGAAGTGACAGGAAGTAGTGTGTGCACATGCACGCGACGTGCATGAGGGAGCGTGCGATGTGTGCGAGAGAGTGCTTGACGTGCACGCATGCTACTTCCTGTCACTTCTGGTCCGAGGAGCGGACAGGGAGGTACACTACTGCTCCACCGGACCGGTTTTTCAGCAAACGCCTGCGGGGGAAATGTGGCAATGGGTGGGGGGGGGTGTGTAAGTGCACCCTCCCCTGCCCTTAAAGTTACCCCCCCGCCATTGAAATTTCAAACCTCGCTGTATTCGAACCTGTTCAAAGGCCCATAAAAGGGCCTCCGAACAGATTAGTGCACTTCCCAAGTCTGGGGTTCACCTTCCCACTGCCCTGTCCCAGTGGGTTTTCCATCCAAATCTAGCAATGCCACTTAAAGAGATAGCACCATAGACCCTTATTTTATAGCTGCTTTCCTCATAAACAGGAAGCAATCTTATATTTGTTTCACTAAACCTTATTCAGAAACAACTCCATTTTTCTCCTTCTCCTTCCCCTCCCTTTTCCTTTCTGACTCTACCCACTCCCCACCCACCCCCACAGACACACTCTCTACAGGATCCCCACAGAGACAAACATCTAATTAACAAAACACACAAGATTGCTAGATATAATACAACACCCCTTTGAACTCTGTGGGACTTACTTCCAAGTAAACATGCATAGAACTGGATTTGTTAGACATTTCATTGCTTCTCTAGGTCATCTGTATTTATTTATTTATTTATTTAACATATTTTTATACCACCCAAAACTTAGGTCTCTGGCCTTGCCCTTATTGGTGTGGTCTTTTTGACTGCAGGATGTTAACTTGGCTTTTAAAACAACCAAATAGTGTGGCCCGGTTTAAAAGCAACATCTATAACAAGTGTAGTAAGTACATTTATATACTAGCTTATGCCCTCTCATGGCAGTAAAAGTCAATTCTGGATTGCTTTAGGAAGAACTATAAAAATGTAAATTACTAAGATAGACCTGATTTGGTCTTATTGCCTTGGCTGAGTTCTAACACTTAAACTTGGAATATATGGCTGCTGGAGGTAATTAATACTCGGTAATTTGCATATTCACAAGACACTGTACTATTTTTCTCTCAGCCAGGGTGAGATGAATGAGCAGAGGTTCCTGAGACCACTTAACTAGGATCCTGGATTTGAAGTATTTGCCTTCATTTAAATGTGTACAATTCCTCATAGCCTGTTATCTGAGTTCTATTATATTGCCCTGATTTTTCATAGCGGGAAAGAGGAAATAAGACAGATTATTTTATTTGATGCAACAGAAAATACTGCAGAAGCCAAGCAAACAGGTAATTTAAAGGAATGCAAAAGCTGAAATGGAGGTCCACACTTATAATATTATACATTCAAAGGGAGCAGTCTAATATGGACAAATAAATGTTAGATCCATATAGCTGAAAGATGTTGGCAAACCTGAAATATGTTTACAACTGTAAAATAATGCTAAAGCTAGATTTCCTCCCTTCCCTTGCATTTGATATGGATGTCAGTGAAGCCATAACCTGAAGCACCTGACTGCTTTGTGGGTAGTTCTGCTTCTGACCACTTGACTAATTCTGTTATGATAAGAGGAGTGAAGCATTTCTTTTTGAATGGCAATCTTAATCTTCATTAGAGCAGCACCATTGAATATATTGTGCTGTTGCAGACTCACTATTGAGTGTTTTCTTTAAAAAGTGTGTGTGGGGGGTGGGGGGTAGATGTAAGAGAAAGGTGGCAGTAAAACAAAAGTTAGAAGGCAGGGGCCTGATGCAGGCAATTTACCCAGGTAGTCCTCCATATCTATGCTGGAGAAGTGGGCACGCCCACTTTCCCTGTATATAAGCACATTTTGATACAGTTATCTTCATTTTGGGATTGCTCATTTATTTCATAGCACTACCTTTCCATACAACAAATGCCCAAGGCGGCTGACAACATAACAATATTGTTGAATTCTATCTAGCAATCTTCTATGTTTTGTTAACTAGATGTTTGTCCCTATGGGGATCCTGTAGAGAGTTTGGCAGGAGGAGCAAGAAAGGGGGGGGGAAGAGGGGGGAGAAGGATAAATATGGAGTTGGTTTTTTAAAAATAAAATGCTTAGTTAAACAAACATTAAATTGCTTTGAGTTTATGAAAGCAGCTAAAAACAAATATAAATAGCACATATTAATATAATAAAGCCTTAGGACGTATGTAGCAAATCCCGGGGTATGTGGTACACCTCGTGAGAGTTGAGAGAGAAAGCAAGTTGTCCAGAGGAGACAGAAGGCATAGAGTAGGGCTGAGTGGTGGATGGAGAGTCAGCTGCTGCTGCTGAGGAGGAGGAGGAGGAGGAGAGGAGGCGGTGGTGGCAAAGAAAGAAAAAAGTCATTAAGCAACAGCATCCATTGCCCCGCCGAGTTTTCTCATGAGGAGGGCGGCCAAGCTGGGGCAGAAGAGTGCGCTGAGGGCCATCTATGAAGGCCAGAAGGGAAGCCCTGGCTCAGCCTTTCTCCTCACAATGATACTCGGCAGGCCAATGGAGGCCGGCCCAAGGTGTGCTTTCTTGCTCCGATCGGCCTTCCTCCTCATGAGGAGACTGGGCAGGCCCACAACAGAGGCCAGTGGTAGGAGCCGACTTTGGCCATGATCCCGCTCTGGCTGGGGTGGGGATAACTGACTGAGTTGCGGTGGGGGGAGAACTGACTAAGGGAGTGGGGGAGACACTGGCTGAGTGAGAGGGGAGTCTGGCTGAGTGGGGGGAGAGTGGGAGAGGTTTTGCTGCCTCTGCTGCCGTCTTGGATGGCAGGGAGCAGCTTAAGGCAGGGGGAGGCAGGGCAAGGAGCTGGATTGTCTGGGGAGGGGTGAGAGATGGAGAACTAGGGCGCAGATGTTCTGTGCAAGGCCAGCTAGTTAATAATAATATATATAATAATTAAAACAAAATTGAAAATTCATAAAATGGAATGCAACAGTCATAAAACAAAACCAGCAGTACATCAAAACCAATAAAACAGCACCAATGGAAACAGCATGACCAAGAGGGCCTATAAATGTTTGCAGGGTAGCCTATAGATGCTTCCCTTTCCACTAGAGGAAAAAAAGATCTTCAACCGATGTTGAAAAAGTGAGGCATTTACTTTGAATTTTTTTTTCATGCACCAGATTTTGTTTTTACTTTAACAGAGGGAAATTCAAGTGTGTGCATGTCCGTGTGTGTGTGTGTGTGTGCGCGCGCGCGCGTGTGTGTGTTTTCCTAGGGGGCCAACTCCACTAGTGTTGGCCCCTAAATTTAGAATAATATTATTCTAAATTTGAGTCAGGCCATATACCTTGGTTTACATATAGCACAGAAAGAAAAGAGTGAGGTACAGTATACTATTTTTAATAATAGGGGTGGGGGTGGCAAGATAACAGGTGGAGAATTTAATTACTTGTAGGAAAAGTTCCTTAATTTTGGACAAAATTATAATGTATATACACACAGAGAAAATCATAGGAGAAAAATACTTCTATAAAATGCTCTTCTATGAGCATTGTCCTTTTTCTTCAGATTTGAAAGCAATAATTCAAAAGTCCTCAGTTTTTTCTATTCTTTTGTAGGTTACCCTTTCAAAGGCTTCCTTGACAGCAGACATGCTACAATCAGAGAATCTTTCACTGTAGTCATCCGTCTGCTCCAGCTACAGCTGGGTCACAGTGCTGATGTGTCTTCAGACATGCACTGACTTTGTCTTTTAAGTGCTGAAGAACATGCTGAAACCACTGACTTGGCAGTCTGGTGCGAAAAACATTAGCAGTTGGTTGCCTGGTTTGCCATTATTTCACTGTTATTAGCACTGGTAAAATAATTACAAGGATTCTGAACCGGTTTAGAAAGCTAACAATACAAAACTAAAGGGCAGTCCATTGCTATGGCTAGCTGCAGTTTTGCTTCTCATTCTGGCAGCACTCACTAGCTCTGTCTTGCTTTCCGGAAGTTTCTCACACTCAGCCTCACTGCTCGAGAGGGCCGAATCAGGCTTGTACTGGCTCCTGTGCTCCAATAGATTATTAAAAACTCATAAAATGACAGCCAGTGAAGCACAGTGATTAGAATGTTGGATTAGGACAGGGCAGTCCTGTGATAAAAAGTCTCCACTCAGCTATAATACTCACTGGGTGACATCAGGCATGAAACTCATTGGATGATCTTTGACTGAGAGATGGTGACTTGTCCATCCTACCTTACAGGGCTATTGTGGGGATACAATGTGGGGAGAAGAAACTATGGGAGCTATGGGAGGAAGGATGGCATAAAAATGTCAATAAATAAAATGTAGCATCAGCCATTCCTGCCTGACTGAACAACATAAATATGTCTTTGCACCAGTAAAGGTGGAGGAGCACCTGAAGTACAAAAGCACTGTGTTGTCATTAAAATATTGGCTGCCAAATTGTCTTTCCTAGTTTGTATTTGTTTCTCAAAGTGGTAGAGAATGTACAGAGCAGAATGTATAGAAAAACCACTTCTTTTTCCAAACTGGGGATAATCCTGTATTTATGAGATTTAAATGATTCTTAAATAATCCTTGTGATCAATAATATCCATTTTCCACCTTCCTATTGTTAGATAAATTAATTGATTAAAAGGTATGTAATTGGTGTGATAGATCCCTCTCTATAACAAAGGCTATGCATGGGTTACATCACTGTGGCTGTTTACTTCGCAGCAATGTACTCTGTACTCTTTTTTCCTGGTTTTCAAACATGCATGGGCCTTGTAGGGAAGTCAGTTCTCAGAAAATCTAAGTAAGAGTGCCATCATGTCTATTTGTAGCCCAGATAAGGTAATCCATGATATTACAGTAAATCAGGCATCAGCAGAAAACCAAATATGCTTAATTGACAGCTTGAAATTAAGAGATGGGGCCTGATTGACAGTTGGGAGGAACTTTTTGGAATGTCAGAAATATAGTGGTTGAATAGTATTTGTGGGCTAGCAGGCTTTTCCAATGTAATAACCTATCACAGAATAGATAAATGACATGTATGCCCCAAATCAGCATCTTCCTATATTGCTGCTGCCCAGTATAGGTGTTTCCCATAGTCTGGGAAACATGCCAGTGGGGATTCAAACTGTCAACCTCTGGTTTGCTAGTCAAATCATTTCCCCACTGTGCCATTAGGTGCCTATGTAATAGCCCCTGGATAGTAACAGTAGGAGTCACCACCTTCTTCATGGGCCTTTGGGTGTTTTATGATGGTTAGTCATAATTTGCTTAATATGCTGTGGATTGTGAATTGGTTGTTACCCACTGCAACCTATTTAATGCCTGTCTCAGTTATGCCTGTCATTGATGTTATGAACCTTGTGTTGTTTGTCTAATCTATAAGTGCAACTGCTATGCTGGAATTAAGTCTAAATTCATTCATTCATGCATGCCTGCATTCATTCATTTAGAGTATTTATACCTCACACCTTCAGTACACTACTGCTCGGGACAGCTCACAACATAATAAAAAGATACAATGTAAAATAAGACTAAGAGGCTATTCACACGATGGGGCAAAATCGGGCTAGCGGAGGCTAGCCCAATTTCACCCCATCATGTGAACCACCGGGCTCAGCTGCGAGCCTGGTGGTTCCTAGGCGGGTAACCCGCCTAACTACCCCTGCCCTAAAGCCAGGTTTGTGGAGCGAGTGCTCCGCAAACCTGGTTTTAAAGATCGTGAGTAACCACAGTGTGGCTCTGCACCACAGTTACTCATGAGTATACCCCCGGAGGGAAAGTGAAAAGCCGCCTCCCAGCTCCAGGGGTCTCCCCTGTATGCCCTGTGCGCTGGGCTGCTCTGCGCATACTGTCACTTCCAGGGGCCGCGTGGCCCACAAGCTCCCCAGCCCCTGCCAGCTCCATCATGGAGTCGGCAATCATGTGGGTGGCCAATCCAGCTGACCAGGGCTCCCTCCCTGCTCATGTGCGGGGAAGCGGGCTTAGCCCGCTCTCCCCGCACACCCTCCAAAACCGGGTCTCACTGACCGTGAGCCCCGGCTCTAATAAAGCTAACTAAACGTAAGTTAAAAGGCCATGCTAAAACCACATTTAAAATTACATTTTAAAAATTTTTTCAAATCAAACATTATTTTAAAAGCTAAAAACTGAGAACTATAAAATCTAAAGAATCTACTTGGAGAAGTCAGACCTGACCTCAGTCCAGTGACGCTCTTACCCTTGGACATTGGGGCTAAAGTCCAAGGCCTCCACATCCCCTGGGGCCCCCCAAATCCTCTTTAGTCTGTCCTGGGTGGTGTGGTCGCTGCTGGTGCACACTGTACTGGGCAGCTGACTGTGTCTCTTGTGGGGGCTTTAGAGACAGAGCGGGGAGTAGAGAAAGAAATATGTGGGATGGAAATATGTCAAAGGCCTTGGGTGGGGGGTCTCCAAAGGCCTTTAGGTCATGATGCTTAACTCACTGGAGATCCTCCTGCCAGTGAAGGGGAGGGGCAGGCCTCCAAAGGCCTTTAGGTCCTGGTACAGACCAGGCCTGATCTATATACCAAACATGCTCATTAGCTAGTATATAAAACAGGTCTGGATCAAGTTCTTTTATATTGATGACCACGTATGATCTGGAAGCGATGAAGGAAAGGAGATCAAACTACTCAGAAGGATTCAATGGGCTTTATTGAGTATAAAGACTAACAACATAATCTAGCAAAGCAGAAAGCTGAACACTCTATTAATATTAGCAACAGTATTTAAACAGAACATCTTAGCCAGTACCAATATATTCCATTCAGTGTGCCTAACTGATGTGTGTGCAATTAAATCTTCCTAGAGCCTAGTACAGTTTAGATATAGGCGGAAAAGCGGGGGGGGGGAGGAAGGAAGGCTCAGGGCTGGTAAGGTTTTGGGGGAGATCAGAGATTAGTAGAAGGGAAAAGAGGGGGGGAGAGAAGGGAGTGGGGAAAAGATGAAGGGAATTCCCAAGGCTTGTAGCATATTACCAGGATCCGAGGCTGGAGAGAGGAGAATCACTTCAGTTGAAGGAGTGAGGTGCTGGCGGAGACAGGAGCTGTTGCAGTTGCTTCAGATCATAGCTGAGAGCTCCATGGCTGGGGAGCCTTTACTTCTCACTGCGCAGTGGAAGTCACAACCTCTGAGCATGGGCAGAGTTCCTGCTTTTACTCGTGGCTGTGCAGCAAACTCTGGGAAAGCGTGTGAGCAGATCTTGTTGTAGGCACAAGATAGCTAGCATGTGAGCAGAATGCCCGTAGGCACAGAACTGCTAAACTGCCATGTCCAGAGACTCCTTCTTATAGTGGTTCCATCCTTTGATGTCCCTTTTTAGTCTTCTGGATCACAAAAGGCATTTATTCCTGCTATCCTTGGAATATTGTCATTTAATTACCAAAATTAGCTCAGGATATTTGATCAGTCCAGAGAGATCTCACTCTCATCTCCTGTTAGCTGTTATCTTGAGGAGGGGACAAAGTCCAAAAGCAAATCTGCATCCCAGATGTGCTAGCCTGGTCCCAGAAGGTGTTAAAAGTTAGCAATTAGTGAGAGGGAGTTAATTCTATTTGTGTGAGACATTATTTCTTGTATACCTCTATCTAGTGTGTATTTGCAACAAAAGAATATTCAAAGTAACATCAAAAGGCTAAGCGTGAGTGAGGCAAGTTAATCAACACATTTGACTTAAGGCAGAAGCATCCTGTTACTGGACACAGGTTAATTTCAGCAGTGTGAGATTGGTAATTAAGCCTGGCCCATTGTCTTAGTGAGTTTTCACAGATGCTGATAACCAGTGCTAGATTACCCCTGCCTCTACAAATCATTGACCAGGCAGTCATGAGATTCACCTCCAGTTCAGACATTGAATTGAACTCTTAACAAAATGAAATCAGACACAGGCCTATATATGTATTAATATTTTGGGGTGCTCATAACAGTCCAGGCTCCAAAATTACCTAGGTGCACCTCTGCCCCAGTCACTCATACTTTGGTAACATCCAAAGCTTTTAATAAACTTTTGTTTACACTTTTAAATAAATGTTTAAGTTTTTATTTCTGAGTTTGTACTTCATCTCCCATTCAGAGGCCAGCCAAAGAGGACAGGATCCATCCCAACAGTCAAGTCCTGAGCAAGGCTGAGGGGGAAAACCAATTTATTAAATAAGGGAATTAACACAAAATTCCAACATTTGATTTAATTGATAGGTCATTTGAGTAACTGCCCTATTCAGCTCTTACCAGTTCATACTTAACAGATGCTGGCTATAGTTATAGCCAATTATATATTTATTTTATTAGGGTTTTGCTGCCCTCCCTTCAAGAAGCTTAGGCTATACACTGCTGTCCCCACCCCATCCTCACAACACCCTTGTGAGGTAGGTTTGGCAGTTAGGTAGTAGCTAACTCAAAATCACAGTATGAAGTCATTCACACAATCAAAAACTGTGTTCTACCCGGGTTTGGGAGCTGGGTTTGCTCCCAATTTTTGGTTCTCTGGAAGCAAGTTTAGAGGAAAACCAGGGTAGAAATGACCGTGTGGAAGCAAGGTAGTAGTCCTTCTACCTTGCTTCCACACAACTGAAAATCTGGACCACAAACAACTCCCAAACCCAGGTAGAACACAGTTTTTGATTGTGTGAATGACCTCTATGAGGCTCTCCACATGAGTAGTGTGGAGACCCTGCAGGGCTTCTGTGGGGAAAATGGGCTCTTGTCGCAGACGATCACAGAGCCCGCCTTGGGCATCCGGATCAGCCGCCCACATGACTACCGGCTCCGTCACGGAGCCAGTAGGGGCAACCAGGATTGCAGGCCACCAGAAGTCCCAGGATGTCCTGCACAAGTGCGAGGAGCACAACTGCACAAATTCTGGGGAGACCCCCCCAAAGCTGGGAGACATGCTGCAGCCTCCCGGTTGGGGTCTACTCATGAGTAGCCATGGCATGGAACCATGCTACAGTGACTCACGATCACAAAAACGGGGTTAGTGGAATGCTCGCTCCTCTAACCTCGTTTTAGGGGAGGGGGAATTAAGAGGGCTAGCCACCGTTGGAAAGTGGGCTGGGCTCCCTTACCCTGCTTTCCAGCGGTCGTGAGAATAGCCTCTATGAGTTTTATAGCTGAGTAGATCTGAAGTCAGCCCAGCCTAATTTTAGATCCTACACTTGCTCTATTAACACTTAGCAGGGTCACATGCCATGAGGCTCAAAGTTGAGACACATGTTTGTAAACACTCAATGGACATCCTCAGTTCTGGCATATCCAGTCAGAGCTCCCACTGTATTTGTCCTCCAGCATGTTTGTAAATAATGCAAAATTTCTAATCTCTTCTTTATGGTGTTTACTGTTTTAAATACTGGTGCATATATTGGATCACAATCTGAGCTAGATTTAGATGGTATTGGCTTCAGAAGTACCTATTATTAGTTCTTGCTTTGGCTATATTGTTGTATGAATAATGTTTTATATGATGTTACTGCAAAATGTTTGAAGCAACTCAGCAGTAATGTCTTTTTTTCTTTGTTATAGGTATGATGCTACAAAGATTGCCACATGTATAAAAATGCATGAGTCAAGATATATCTCAAGGGACAACATAATTCAGAAAGAATAGATTGCTACTATCATTGGGTGAAACAGAGATTCTGGTAGTGTCTCATATTACAGGTAGCGTTTATTCCACAGGGGCTTAGGGGAGATGAATGACTAAAATGTCTGAAGAAAATGCAACTTATTTCCTTCTGTAGTGTGGCTTGCTTCAGTGGCTGCTGTCTATTGCTTCAACAGATTGGTTTTATGTAGCTGACAGGTGGGCAGGTGTCAAGACAGATTTTGTCTGGGTCCTTTTTTATGGTTTCATTTGTATTTTATTTTAAGAGTCCGGGTTGTATTCATTTTACTATCAGAAGTTGCCATTTGTGAGGGGGGAAATAAGAAGTCAGTGAGGAAATCAAAGCACTCTGGGAATCAGAGTGCAAACTGGGTTTCTATTGCTTGTCCTCCCCCACCACCCCCCGCTCCTGACTTCAGACTCTACTTTTCTGACCTCGGCTCCCTGTTAGACCTGAAGTTGATTTCCAATAAAAGCTGATTCATATGAGATGTGTGGTCCACAAAAAAGCACTTGCCTATCCTGGCATCCCTTAAAGTAGGGGTAGGCAGGGGCGTAGCAAGGTTGGAGTGGGCCCAGAGACAAGATTTTAAAATGCCCCCCCCCAAAGTCCAGGGCCTTCGCACACCCCAGGCCCCCAAGGATTTAAGTCTGATATTCCAAAATAAGTATGCTGCCTGCAAATACATTTCACTGAATACACACACACACACGTCACAATATATAGTGATATACATTGAGTACTATACATTTGTATTACTTTTAATGCCTAGAACACACTAGAAAGATGAATTATTAAAATGGGCCCCTCGCTGCAGATTAGCAAAGGAGACTTTCAACCATGCAGGGTGAGCCTATGTTTGTTTTCTCAGAATTCTGAACAAATTCAGTCAAGTTTGATTGCAGGAGGTTTTTCACAGGAGGCTTTTAAAGCCCTTTAAGACACATCTCCTCTGGAATGGAGGTGCTGCATTCACATGTTGGCCAGATTTACCCTGAAGTCCCTGCAAGTTATTGGGGAGCAGTTCACACACAAGAAAAATAAAATAAAAGCACCACACATGCTTCACAGTTCTCACTCAGACCTTCTGGGTTGCAAAACAACTTGAACATAAGTGCATTTATAAATGAATGAATGAATAAATAAAATTAATAAAATACTGTTCCAGAAGTTTTTGCAATTTTCTGCCATGAAACAAGCCACTTATAGGACTTTTTAGATAGTTTTTTTTTAAGTCAGCAAATTTTCCAAGCTGTTTCAAAATAAATATTCAGAGACTTCTCGGTCCCTCCCCCCCCCCGCATATCCAAGCCCTATGGCAAGCAGATCCCTATATGGGGGGGGGCGGGAAAGGTAACCACAAAAAGGAGTTCACACTCTACCTGGCAAATGCTGGGCTGGTTTGGGCAGGGCAGCAAGGGGTCTTCTGCTGCAGAGAACACTCTGGCTGCCTCCTCCTTCCTGGCTGGCTTGGGCCCTACTCGAGTTCAGGCTTCACTGCGGCCTACACGGAGGCCTCCGTGGAAGCCCTGCCCACCCGCCGATCAGCTGAGAGGCGGGAGAAAAGGAGCTCTTGGCAGCTTGCCTGCTGCTTCGATTGCGGGCCAGCAGAACAAGCAGGAGAGACGGCAAAGAGGGCAAGTGGCTGAGAGGCTATGGGGCTGGGCAGGGGGCAATGGGGAGTCACATGAGGTGCCCCTGGGGTGCCCCTCCAGGCAGTGGGGTCCCCAGACAACTGTCTCCCCTTGCCCTATCATTGTTACGCGCCTGGGGGTAGGCAACCTTGGTTCTCCAACTGTTGTCGAACTACAACTCCCATCATCTCCAGTAACAATTTATTATGGCTGGAGATAATAAGAGTTGTCCAGCAACTAGAAAGCCAAGGTTGCCTACCCCTGCCTTAAAGGGTTCTTAACCTCTATGCATGTCCCATCACATGCATTGTTCACACACAGAGCTTCCCTCTCAGTCAAAGAGTGTCGCTGTAAATACTGCATGCAAAGAGACCTGAGTACAGGTTCAATTAACACCCCTTAACTGAGAGCCTGGACTGCATGGAAGCTGGGAGAAATAGATGTATTCTGTTTGCATTCTTCTTGTATGCATCCCTGGGTCTGTGCTCTACGTTACTACTCTTGCTGAAAACATATTTAGTGCCCAAACGTGTGCTAGGTGCTGTAGTGACATGCTCCCTGCCCAGAGGTTTTATGATCCAAGTAGGGTGGGGAAGGTAATGGTGAAAAGAGAACTCAAACCTTGGGGAAGGAATACTGAGGATGGAGTGGATTAAATGATATTTGAAAATGCAGAGACACGGTTAGGGTAGGGATGCTCCATCCAATTTCTATATGGAATCTGGCATTCGGATATGTTTTCATCTTGCATGTGGAACAGAACTGCATGTGATAGCCTTTTCCATTCTCTCCCATATTTCTTGATGAGGATATGCATTTGCATTTGTACACTCATCTATTTTTGCAGAGTGTATCATTATGCTGCTGGCCAGCTGTCAGTCATTCCTTTGCAATATGGCCAGCTGACGATGAGGAACTTTCTGCCTTAGGAAATACCTATGTCAGTCAGTCAGTCATAACTTTATTGTTAAAACCACAGGTCATAACAAAGAAGAGGAAAAAACAAAAAAGGAAAAAAGAAATGGAAAAGGTACATACCATTGTAGTTATAGATCATAGATCGGTTATCATATAGCACAAGAGGATTATCCCAATAAACAGGAATTACAATTTAGAACAATGCCCCCAACTGGTACGCTTTTTCCTCAGTTTCATAGATAAAAAGGCAATGATTGCAACCTGGTGGGTAACATATGGGAATACATAAGCCAAAAGAAATGTCAGGCATTTCCTAGTGGAACCCCTAAATTACTGATAATTTGTCTTAGAGGCTTGTCTCTAATTGACTCATACCAGGGACCATGAAATACATAGTGAATAATGTCCTCCACCTGTCCAGACCCACAAAGGCAAAGTCATTGCTCTGAAGGGAATTTGGAAAATCTTCCATGAAGGTAGACCAATGGCATAGTTTGGAAGTGCAAGGCAGTAAAAGCCTTCCTCAGCAATGGAGAATGGCAGTTAATTAGATACTGTGAACAAATTTTGTGTTTTTTATAATCTTGAAACCAGGAAGAGACACATCTCGTGTGAAAAGCCAATCTCTAATTTTATCTCTACTCCAAAGCCATAACTCTACAGATGGAGGCAAGGAATATCACCCTGTCAAGTGAGACAACAATGCAGACCATAGGTTCTTTTCCAATCAGTAATTATTGCCACATAATTAACTAGAGGCTGATCCAAAAGGTTGTCTAATTTCTTGAAGTAAATGATCAAGCCAAGGTATATTCTAACCAATAAAGAGGGGAGTCCTACTTTCATTCTTAAGTAGGCTGCAGGGGTAACCAGGGGGAGGCACAAGATTTTCCTTAAAAAGGAAATTTGAACTGTTTCCATTTGGGAGATAATGTGTTCTTCCCACCCCCAAACCTCAACCCCATAAAGCATCTGGGGAATTACCTTTCCCTGAAAAATCTTTAGAACTAGGGCAATAATCTGACCACCTTTTGAAAAGAAAAATTTCAAAATAGCCCCAATGGAACAGCATGCTGCTATCAAGGTGGCTTCCAAATGGCTCTTCCAAGTGATAGTTTTATTAAAATGAATACCAAAATACTTGAAGGAAGAACTTTGCTCAATTTGATGTGAGTTGATTGATCATCTATGCCTGGTTTTGCTGTTACCGAAAGCTACCACCTTAGTTTGATTATAATTAATTTTCAACTTTCTGTTCTCACAGTAGCTGGCACAATGTTAACACAAAAATTAAATAGAAAGGGGGCTAAAAGACAGCCTTGTTTACCCCAAGCTCTAATGTTATCTGTTCAGACAGGGACCCCTGAATTCCCACCCAAATCCTAGCTTTAGTTTCTGTATGCAGCTCAATCAACAATCTAAGGAGGCATTTATCAATACCTAACCACTGAAGTTTACCCCACAACCCGAATCTGTCGATTGAGTCAAAGGCTGAAGAGAGGTCAATAAAAGCAACATATAGTTGTCTACTGTGCCCAGTTGTATATTTATGTATTAATGCTTTTAAAGTGGCACAGCGGTTGATGGTGTTATGACCCTTTCTAAATCCAGACTGCTCATGGTAGAATAATTCAATTGAAGCTGCCCAATCCACCAGTTTATTTAAAAGATGTGTATACAACGTAGAGGAAATATCTAACAGGTTAATCAGGTGATAGTTTTGAGGTTCTTGTCTATTTCCCTTCTTATAAATTGGAAAGATAATACTTTGATTCCAGTTTTGAGGGATGATACAAGTCCTATCACTTTCTGTAAGAAGGTGAGCCAAAATTGGGGATCACCAATGGACATTCAGCTTAAAAACTTCAGGAGGCACCATATCCTTGCCAGGGGCTAAATACCTATGGGAAAATGCCTGCTTTCTTCTAATATGCTCAGCATGGGCTGGTTTGGGGATATATTAACATCTTTGTTATCATATCATTAACAAAGATACATATTAGCATCTTTGCCAGCCTTCAAAAGAATGCTGAAGACACATTTTTTTAGCCAGGCTTTTAATAATCTCTGAATATTTTAAATTTTTAAATTTCTGTTCTAAATGATTTTATTTGGTTTTTCTCGTGTTTATTTTTGTGAGCCACCTAGAAACTTTGGAGTCAGGAGCTATATAAATAAATAAACAAAATATACATGTAAAGAGGAATCTGGCAAGGATTCCCCTTTACAAGTAAAGGGGGCATTTCCTACCCTAAAGGGCGGGGGGGGGAGAGAAAGGGTACACTGTACATTAGAGGAGGCTGCTACAGAGGTGGAAGAGGTGGCAGAGACATTGGTGGTGGTGGTGGTGGTGGTGGTGGGTGGTGATGGTGGCTCCACCAAACCCCTGCCTGACTCTTGAAGGACACACTGGGTGGGGTCTATGTTACTCTGGACTATAATTTGGACTGTGTTATTCTGCTGTAGCAAAAACAGAGAAGCATCTTGTGACATCTTGCATATTTAGTAGTCTTGTGCCATAAGAACATAAGAACAGCCCTGCTGGATCAGGCCTAAGGCCCATCTAGTCCAGCATCCTGTTTCACACAGTGGTCCACCAGATGCCACTGGAAGCCACAGGCAGGAGTTGCGGGTGTGCCCTCTCTCTTGCCATTACTCCCCTGCAACTGGTACTCAGAGGCATCCTGCCTTTGAGGCTGGAGGTGGCCCACAGCCCTGCGACTGGTAGCCATTGATAGACCTCTCCTCCATGAAGTTATCCAAACCCCTCTTAAAGCCATCCAGGATGTTGGCTGTCACCACATCCTGTGGCAGAGAGTTTCACAAGTGGATCACGCGTTGTGTGAAAAAGTACTTCCGTTTGTTGGTCCTAGACCTCCTGGCAATTAATTTCATGGAGTGACCCCTGGTTCTAGTGTTGTGTGAGAGGGAAAAGAATTTCTCTCTCTCCAAATTCTCCAAACCATGCATGATTTTATAGACCTCTATCAGGTCTCCCCGCAGTCGTCTTTTTTCTAAGCTAAAAAGCCCCAGGTGTTGTAGTCTTGCCTCATAAGAAAGGTGCTCTAGGCCCCTGATCATCTTGGTTGCCCTCTTCTGCACCTTTTCCAGTTCTACAATGTCCTTTTTAAGATGTGGTGACCAGAATTGTACACAGTACTCCAAGTGTGGTCGCACCACAGTTTTGTAGAAGGGCATTATAATATTAGCCGTTTTATTTTCAATCCCCTTTCTAATGATCCCTAGCATTGAATTTGCCTTTTTCACAGCTGCCACACATTGAGTCGACACTTTCAACGAGCTGTCCACCACGACCCCAAGATCCCTCTCCTGGTCAGTGACCGACAGCTCAGATCCCATCAGCATATACTTGAAGTTGGGGTTTTTTGTCCCAATGTGCATCACTTTACACTTGCTAACATTGAACTGCATTTGCCATTTTGTCGCCCACCCACCCCAGTTTGGAGAGATCCTTTTGGAGCTTCTCACAATCCATTTTGGATTTCACTACCCGGAAGAGTTTGGTATCATCTGTTAATTTGGCCACCTTGCTACTTACCCCTGCTTCTAGATCATTTATGAACAAATTAAAAGGCACCGGTCCCAGTACAGATCCCTGGGGGACCCGACTTCTTACTTCCCTCCATTGTGAACAGTCTCCATTTATACCTACCCTCTGTTCCCTGTCTTTCAGCCAGTTAGCAATCCACACATGTACCTGTCCCCTTATCCCATGACTGCTAAGTTTCCTCAGGAGTCTTTGATGAGGAACTCTGTCAAAAGCTTTTTGGAAGTCCAGGTAGACTATGTCAACTGGATCACCTTCATCCACACACTCATTGACACCCTCAAAGAAGTCCAAAAGGTTGGTGAGGCAAGATTTACCTTTGCGGAAGCCATGCTGGCTCACTCCCAGCAGGGCCTGTTCTTCTAGGTGCTTTACAATTTTATGCTTGAGGATTCTTTCCATCAATTTTCCTGGAATGGACGTTAGGCTAACTGGCCTGTAATTTCCTGGATCGCCCCTGGATCCCTTTTTAAAAATCAATGTTACATTTGCTACTCTCCAGTCCTCTGGTACAGAGCCCGATTGCAGGGATAAGTTATATATTTTAGCAAGGAGGTCGGCAATTTCATATCTGAGTTCTTCAAGTTCTTGGATGAATGCCTTCCGGCCCTGGTGATTTGTTAGCTTCCAGTTTTTCCAGACACTTTAGTACATCATCTCTTGTCACTTCTGCCTGACTCAGCTCTCTAGCCTCGATCCCTAAAAAGCCTAGTTCAGGAACAGGTATATGCTCAGTATCCTCTGCTGTGAAGACAGACACATAGAACTCATTCAGTTTCTCTGCAACCTCCATATCCTCCTTAATAATCCCTTTCACTCCCTCATTGTCTAATGGTCCAACTGCCTCTCTGGCAGGTTTCCTGCTTCTGATGTACTTAAAGAGGTTTTTGTTATTCCCCTTGATACTTTTGGCTAAATGTTCCTCAAACTCTATTTTTGCCTCTCTTTTTGTCCCCTTGCATTTCTTTTGCCACAGTTGTGTTCCTTTCTGTTTTCTTCATTTGGACAGGCCTTCCGATTTCAGAAGGAAGTCTTCTTCCCTTTTATGGCTTCCTTGATGGTACCCATTAACCATGCTGGCATCCTCCTGGACTTAGTGGTACCTTTCCTCCTTTTGGGTATACAGTCTAACTGGGCTTCTAGTATTGTGGTTTTGAGTAAACTCCATGCACTCTGGAGTGAAGTGACTCTCCTGATTTTCCCTTTCAGCTTTCTTTTCACCATACTCCTCATTTCCACAACACAAGAGGCTTTTTCACATGATTACAATTGGGGTCGGACATAGGAACATAGGAAGCTGCCATATACTGAGTTAGACCATTGGTCTATCTAGCTCAGTATTGTCTTCACCGACTGGCAGTGGCTTTTCCAAGGTTGCAGGCAGGAGTCTATCTCTGTCCTATCTTGGAGATACCAGGGAGGGAACTTGGAACCTTCTGCATGCAAGCATGCAAATCCTCTTCCCAGAGTGGCCCAACTCCTCAGAGGAATATCTTACAGTGCTCACACGTAGACTCCCATTCAAATGCAGACCACTCTCGACCCTGCTTAGCAAAGAGGACAATTCATGCTTGCTACCACAAGACCAGCTCTCCCCTCACTTGTCCTACCCTAATTATAATCACGTGAACTGCCTTCAGTTGTTTATTTCCCTGCAGACTAAGTTGTGTGGGTGATTTGCACAAAGATTCATTTGAACTATGGAACTATCAAAATTATGCTCATAACCATGAACATTCATACATTTCTGTAGGTATGTTTATTAGAGACCACATTCTTGACTCACCTTTGTCTTCCCCTTTAATATGTAGCTGTTTTATAATGGCATTACATATGTAGCTATCTCATCATTAACAGTTATATTATTTTGGGCCTTTTGCCCGATGTGTATCTTAGTGGATACACATCGGGCATTCATACTTTTTGAATAATGCTTTATTGTTGCTATAGCATTTCTCATGTTCATCAGGATCATTTGGAATTTTGGCCTAACTTATGAAGTGTTTTCCTCCCTCCCTGGATTCTGTTGGTAGATAAAACGTCAGTCACTCAAACTATGTCTCTGCTCTTGTTCCTAAATTGGGTATCACTAGTCATGGAAACAATGTTCATATGCACTTAGGGAGAGAACTCCATGTGAAAAGATGCCAGATCTCATTGAATTACTTTCCCTAATATAAAAGGGTTTTAATGCTCTTGATGTTTGGGGAGTTTTGCCGTGCCAGTTAGATAGATGGAATAAAATTAAACTAGGGGAAAAAATTAGCTGAATATTTAAAGGCTTGATGATTGAGAGAACTATGGTTATATAATATTCTCTCAAGGGAAGAGATGGAAGATCCTTTACATTAGCCAGTCATCACATGTGTCAGAAAATATGTTGTGTTGGCTAAAAAAAGGATTAATGTCCCTGTTAGGGATCAGAAACTGTAAAATCCTTACAGCTAACTTTATGTAGACATTTGGAAAAAGGAAATGAGTTCTATAAAGCTCCCAGGAATGTAGTCATTCTGCCTGGTGAAGCAGAGCATCAACTTGGAAGAGCCACCAAATGAAACAATTTCCAGTAAAAATAGCTTTGAATGTTTCCTGTTCTGAGCACAGAACAGGAAATCTGATATTACTGAATGTTTGGCTAAATTGAATCATTATGAGGACTACACCATCTGATATGTCTCAGGTGTCCCACCAGTTAACAACCAATTCAACATACATCAGTGTCTCATAGTAAATGCCCAAAATGTGGTTAATGATGTTGTGAATGTTGACAATCCCAGGTAAATCTTTGTGCATGTCTGTATTATGTCCCTGCTTGTTGAGCATATATTAGCAAATCCTTACAGTCCCACAAAGGTGACTGTCAATATTCACTATCTGAGGGTTGTTGTTTTTAACATTCACCTTTTTGTCTGGAATAACCAACATTCACATCTGAATCCTAACATTTGATCATATTTGGCCATTCACCGCATACAAAAGTGAAACTAGATTTTCCAGCCTCAATCGGGCACATTGTGATGCTGCATTTTTGAAGAATGGCCACTAGAGTGCTTTAGGGATCCATTCAAGATGAGTTTCTTTCTGAGCATTTCCAGACACCGTTTATCAGCTGAGGGTTAGCAAACATACATTGTAAATAAGCACTTTGGCTCTGTGTTTTAAATACTTTATTGTATCTGCTCTGTCCTGCCTGGAAATCAGTTGTGAGTAGGGAGACTAAGGGATGTATCATTGTTTTTATTGCCTTCTGGGAGTTCAAACCCATACTAAGCCAGAGAGGGGACAAAGGCTTCAGAATACCATAATGCTCTAAAGACCATGAAGTAAGCAGTTTTTGAAATCCACAGGCTCTTGGTTGTGCGCTCTGAATATAGCTGTATTGATATAGCTGTAAATAATTGATGTGTGTGTTTTATTAATTAGTTGCTGCCGAGGCAAGGGAGTCTTTCTTGCAAACAAGGAGGCAATGATGTTGAGCCACTGCTTGGAGTTGGCTCAGGTAATATGGCGTGTGATTGGAAATGAAACGGAAGGCATTTAGATGCTATGGTCACAGTGAATGAATAAAGGATGCAGGGGAGCCTTGCCTGAACACAGAGACTTGTACAGTTCCTGCTCCCCTCCATCAAACTTCACCATTTGCAACCTGTCTTTCAGGATTGATAAACTGGACACCCACTTAACTTTTTCATCCAGTGATGATGCTGTATTTTTGTAGAGATATCCACCCAGTGCAACTTGTTTGTGGAGGATCCAGTGGGTTGGTTCTTGCGTTTCTGGTAGAATCAAAATAATCCTTGAATAACATTAATGTGTTCATGCATATGTATCCCTGGGAGAACTTCCAAAAGTGACACGGAGGAGGCAGGACATTATGCTCAAAGTAGCTGAGAGTGACAAGCTTACATGGTTATGACAAGTAGAGAACTAGCCAAAGGGATTACCTCCCCCCAAAGTGGCATTTCACTATACAGATTTATAAGAAGACTAAAAAATAGCCATGTTTTCTTTTTTTCTTGGAGTTTAGGCCACCTTCCATAGGGCCAATTTCCCTTTGAGGGGGGAAACACACATTTCTAATGCTATGGAGGGTTGCCATTCACTTTCAATGCAGTCTCAAATCAATCAGATCTGCACAAATTGAGGGTATGTTGGGCAGTAACTTTGAGAAAACCAGAAATGAATTATTCCTAGTTTCAGTGCAGAATGGCTGCAGTCACTGACATAACAGTCCAGAGGGCAGCAGCAGTGTAAAGAAGAAGAAGAAGAAGAAGAAGAAGAAGAAGAAGAAGAAGAAGAAGAAGAAGAAGAAGAAGAAGAAGAAGAAGAAGAAGAAAGCGGCAGTAATTGCATACAGGAACCATTCTTAAACGAGATATCTTCAATCTGCATAGCTTTGCTATGTCTAGCCTAGTGCCGCTGAGGCTTCTCTCCTCACACCATAGTAATGAGAAAGAGATGGTGCTGCTAGATAGTGGAGGTAGCTCCTATAATGTCCCCACAAGTATTCATCAACATTCCAAATGATACAGTTTGACCAGAGCTAAATGGTGGTCAAGTGTGTGCAGAATCACTTATCAGAAAGGGTTTGGCTGAATCCTATGTGAGTGTTTCTGTAGCAGAAAGGTAGTGCTGGGTGCTGTTAATCTGTACCAGTTGTGAGCATTTCAGAACTGCTAGGTCAGATCTTTCCCCACTGGCCTGGTAAAGAATGCCATCTTCGACATTAGCTCTGCTGTGTTGTGTATAGGAAGGTAGACACAGTGATGGCAGATTCAATAAGTCTTGCATATATCCTCAGTTATCTGAACTATGTTTTAAGTCAGGGATTCTCAACCTTGGGTCTCCAGATGTGATCCCCATAACGCCCATAATCCCCAGCCCCAATGGCCTTTAGTTGGGGATTAGACAGGGGGAGTGCATCCCTGTTGGTTCTGCTGGACCTCTCAGCAGCATTCGATACCATCGACCATGGTATCCTTCTGGACCGCCTCTTGAGTATGGAAATTGGAGGAACTGTGTTGGAGTGGCTCCATTCCTTTCTTGGGGGGAGGGTCCAGAAGGTGGTGCTGGGGGACTACTGCTCGGCCCCGTGGCCATTGGCCTGTGGGGTCCTGCAGGATTTGATTTTGTCCCCCATGCTGTTTAACATCTACATGAAGCTGCTGAGAGAGGTCATCCAGAGACTTGGACTGAGTTGGCAGCAATATGCAGATGACACTCAGAAATATCTCTCCTCGTCACCTGATCCTCGGGAGGCAGTGGATGTCCTGAATTGGGGATTGGAGGCCATGATGGGCTGGATGTGGGCTAATAAACTGAGACTGAATCCAGACAAGACGGAGGTAATGTTGGTCAGTAGGAGAGCCAATCGGGATGAGGAGATTTTACCAGTTCTGGATGGGGTTGCACTCCTCTTGAAGGAGCAAGTACGCAGCTTCGGGGTACTACTGGACCCGGCTCTGCTTTTGGAAGCTCAGGTGGAGGCGGTGGCCAGGGGTGCCTTTGCGCGGCTTCGGCTAGTGCGCCAGCTGCGTCCCTTTCTCGAGAAGGCAGATCTGGCCACAGTTACCCAGGCCTTAGTCACGTCACGGCTGGATTACTGCAGTGCGCTCTACATGGGGCTGCCCTTGAAGACTATCTGGAAACTGCAGCTTGTACAAAATGCGGCAGCTAGGATTCTATCTGGAGCTGCCCGGTGTGATCACATC
Organism: Hemicordylus capensis; assembly: GCF_027244095.1. Lineage (NCBI taxonomy): Eukaryota > Metazoa > Chordata > Lepidosauria > Squamata > Cordylidae > Hemicordylus > Hemicordylus capensis. The sequence continues at coordinate 298,539,148 of NC_069657.1, read as the reverse complement.
ACACCTATTTTGAAAGAGTTGCACTGGTTACCAGTGTGTTTCTGGGTCCAATTCAAGGTGCTGGTTTTGACCTTTAAAGCCCTTAACGGTTTTGGGTCTGTGATACCTGAGGGACCGCCTGCTCCCAAGGGTTTCTGCCTGCTTAACAAGATCATCTGAGGGGGCTCTGCTCCGGGTGCCGACAATGAGGGAGGCTCGGTTGTCGTGCACGTGGGACAGGGCCTTCTCTGTTGCTGCCCCGAGGCTTTGAAATGCTCTCCCAGTGGCCATTCGCTCCTCGGAATCCATCACAGTTTTTAGAAAGCTTGTTAAAGCTTGGCTTTTTATCCAGGCCTTTACATGATTGTTTTATTGCTGCTTCTGTGTGTTTTTATCCATGTACAGTTTTATGTGTTTGTATATTATATTTTTAAATATCAGATTTGTTTTTATACTTTTAGCTAAATTCTTTTAACTCATTTTATTATGTGTGTTTTAACTTTTGTAAACTGCCTTGGGATTGCTTTTAATGAAAGGCGGTATATAAATCTAACAATAAATAAAAATAAATTATGGGAGTTGAAGTCCAACAACATCTGGGGACCCGAGGTTGAGAATCCCTGGTTTAAGTGCTTCATTTAGGGAAATTGTTCTGAATTTATCTTGTTATGTCTTCCTCATTGCTGAGTAGCTGCAGGGATAGAATGATACAATTGGAGCAAGGCATCCTGCCCAACCCCCTGCTTGATACAGGAAATCCAGAGCTAGACATAGAGAGTAGATAGTGCTAGTGGGTTTAGTTCCTTTCCAATGAAATAGTTCTAAAGACTTATAAAGAGTCTCATCGCACTTTAAAGACTAACTACTCTATTAAAGACTTACATGACACAAACTTTCGTCGACCTCAGTCCACTTCATCAGATGCATGAAGTATAACTGGCAATGGGAGGTATACGCAGGGTGGTGAGGGGATGAAAGTAGACTAGTCAAGTGGCAGGAACTGCAACAGGTCTAGTCTTGTGACATACTTGAAAATATATGAGATCATTAACACTAGAAGTAATTGGTGCACAACCAATTATTTCCAGCAAAACATAGCAATAAAATGCCCACATTTGGAACTGGCATCCACACACAAAACTGACCCTTTAGTGCTATAAAATACAACAGGGGTAGGCCTCAAAGGAATAGGAAAGGGGAAGAAATGATGATTGTGATTTTATCGATATCACTAAGCAGAGTTTAGTTGTGAGAGGGGAGAAAGGGAATGTAGTTCCACATTGGTCTCTAGACTCTACAGTGTCCCCCTTCCCTGCTCCAGAAATGCCCCTCATGCTGCAATGCTTGAACATCTCTACCAGATTCTTTTTTGGGACAGGTTGAAGCCCTAAAAAGGAATGCTCCTCTTAGGGCCTGGGGATACATTGCAATATGGTCCTGCTTTTCCGAGCAGTCAGGATGATTCAAAATTCCATCCTGACAAATCTTCTACTTCTACTTTAATTCCTATCCTAGGCCACACTGGAGCTCCTAATGAGGCAGGGATCTGGAAGGGATACAGACCTTGGGGAGCTCATAGGGGAAAGTCTCTGGAATGCTCTTCCGGTGGCTGTCCACTCCTCAGTCTCCATCTCAGTTTTTAGAAAGCATGTGCAATCTTGGCTTTTTACCTAGGCGTTTACATGATTGTTCCTATTGCTGCTGCTTTGTAACTTGTATGGTTGTATTGTGCTTGTTTTTAACCTTTTAACCAGATCTGTATATTTATATTCTAGCTGATATTTTAATTGTGTAATTTTTGTAGTTTTATTTTAACTTTTGTGTGAACCGCCTTGAGATCATTTTAATGAAAGGCGGTATAGAAATTTAACAATAAATAAATTAAAAAATAGGGGAAAGTGGCCAGGAACTCAAAAAAGCTCCAAGCAGATGAGCAAGAGAGCTGGGTACAACAGCATAAGATGGAGCTGACTACCAATTTTTATAGCTGCTGCCCAAGTGGAGTGGATTGGTCTAGCCCTTTTCCTGGGAAAGGCTCTGTTGCTCAAAGTTCCTTGCCCAATTTCCTTAGCATTGGCTCCAATTGTACTGGGAAACCTCTTCTTGGGCTGGCAGGTACTTAAAGGACTCTTTCAGGTCAGAAAAAAAAGGCTCTGGTTCTTCTCGTTCTCCTGGTGTTGGGGGTCCAGGCAATGCAAGGTCAGCCAGTGTCTGGATTGTAGGGTATTCCCACCCTCTCTCATCCACAGAACAATCCACCTCAACTCCCAAATGGGTGTGTGTGTGTGTGTGTGTGTGTGTCCCAGATCCACAGTCATGACAGTTCCATATTGGTCTGATGATTCTCCCAGTGATGATGCCCAGTCTCAAATATTGATTTGAAGTGTTGAGCTCTCTGTATGTATGAGACATGTATCCTGCAAAAATGCAGAGTGCAGATAATACATACACTTGTACAAACGTAGAATCTGGGCAGGTGCTCGTGCCATTGACCAACGAGGTCAGACGTGGGGCCAATAGGCACAATCCTGATCCTCCCTCTATGCTGTTCCTCCTTGAATAGGATTGTTTGATTTAGAACAGAGATGGTGTTGGAGAAAAGGTTCGAGAAATCCTAGAATTCTGCAGGTACTGGGTAATCTCAGAGCAAGATAAAGGTGGTAAAGATGGTTACAGGGCCTCCTTCCTTAGCCATAGTCATCAAAACAGGAGATGCAGGGACTCAACTGATAGACCAGAAATGTCCTTGACAGGAAGGAGAAACCCAGTTTTGTTAGTGAGAAGCTAAACCAATATCCCTTTCTCCTTAGCCCATCATTAATTTCTTTTCTGTTTTACACTTCTGAGTGCTAAATTGGCAGCCTCAAATTTTACTCTATAAAGTTAATGAAGGATGTGTCTTTAACTTCCTTGATGTTTGACCTATTGCGTTATACCCATTGCTTATGGGGAAGATTTCTAATCCCTTTAATGAATGATGCAAACTTTTCATTTCATAATTCTTAACCTTGACCCCTTCAAAAACCTGTCTCCTGGATACCAAAAATATAAAAAGTTGACTTTGTAAAGTGGTGAATTTTGTAATCATGCAGTTTGTTAAGGATGTCATTTGACCATAATCCTGGGATCAACGTGTGAAATTTATGCTGAGACACAAAGTACATAAGAACATAAGAACAGCCCTGTTGGATCAGGCCCAAGGCCCATCTAGACCAGCATCCTGTTTCTCACAGTGGCCCACCAGAGGCTGCTGGAAGCCACAGGCAGGAGTTGAGGGCATGCCCTCTCTCCTGCCATTACTCCCCTGCAACTGGTTCTCAGAGCCATCCTGCCTTTTGAGACTGGAGGTGGCCCACAGCCCTCGGACTAGTAGCCATTGATAGACCTCTCCTCCATGAAGTTATCCAAACCGCTCTTAAAGCCATCCAGGATGTTGGCTGTCACTACGTCCTGTGGCAGAGAGTTCCACAAGTGGATCACGTGTTGTGTGAAAAAGTACTTCCGTTTGATGGTCCTAGACCTCCTGGCAATCAATTTCATGGAGTGACCCCTGGTTCTAGTGTTGTGTGAGAGGGAAAAGAATTTCTCTCTCTCCAAATTCTCCAAACCATGCATGATTTTATAGACCTCTATCAGGTCTCCCCGCAGTCGTCTTTTTTCTAAGCTAAAAAGCCCCAGGTGTTGTAGTCTTGCCTCATAAGAAAGGTGCTCTAGGCCCCTGATCATCTTGGTTGCCCTCTTCTGCACCTTTTCCAGTTCTACAATGTCCTTTTTAAGATGTGGTGACCAGAATTGTACACAGTACTCCAAGTGTGGTCACACCATAGTTTTGTAGAAGGGCATTATAATATTAGCCGTTTTATTTTCAATCCCCTTTCTAATGATCCCTAGCATTGAATTTGCCTTTTTCACAGCTGCCGACATTGAGTGTCGACATTGAGTGTCGACACTTTCAACGAGCTGTCCACCACGACCCCAAGATCCCTCTCCTGGTCAGTCACCGACAGCTCAGGTCCCATCAGCATATACTTGAAGTTGGGGTTTTTTGTCCCAATGTGCATCACTTTACACTTGCTAACATTGAACTGCATTTGCCATTTTGTCGCCCACCCACTCCAGTTTGGAGAGATCCTTTTGGAGCTCCTCACAATCTGTTTTGGATTTCACTACCCGGAAGAGTTTGGTATCATCTGTTAATTTGGCCACCTTGCTACTTACCCCTGCTTCTAGATCATTTATGAATAAATTAAAAGGCACCGGTCCCAGTACAGATCCCTGGGGGACCCGACTTCTTACTTCCCTCCATTGTGAACAGTCTCCATTTATACCTACCCTCTGTTCCCTGTCTTTCAGCCAGTTAGCAATCCACACATGTACCTGTCCCCCTATCCCATGACTGCTAAGTTTCCTCAGGAGTCTTTGATGAGGAACTCTGTCAAAAGCTTTTTGGAAGTCCAGGTATACTATGTCAACTGGATCACCTTCATCCACACACTCATTCATACCCTCAAAGAAGTCCAAAAGGTTGGTGAGGCAAGATTTACCTTTGCGGAAGCCATGCTGGCTCACTCCCAGCAGGGCCTGTTCTTCTAGGTGCTTTACAATTTTATCCTTGAGGATGCTTTCCATCAATTTGCCTGGAACGGACGTTAGGCTTACTGGCCTGTGATTTCCTGGATCGCCCCTGGATCCCTTTTTGAAAATCAATGTTACATTTGCTACTCTCCAGTCCTCTGGTACAGAGCCCGATTTCAGGGATAAGTTGAAAATTTTAGCAAGGAGGTCGACAATTTCACATTTGAGTTCTTTGAGGACTCTTGGATGGAAGCCATCTGGCCCTGGCCCTTTGTTAGCTTTCAGTTTTTCCAGACAGTTTAGTACATCATCTCTTCTCACTACTATCTGACTCAGCTCTCCAGCCTCCATCCCTAAAAAGCCTAGTTCAGGAACAGGTATATGCTCAGTATCCTCTGCCGTGAAGACAGATGCAAAGAACTCATTTAGTTTCTCTGCAACCTCCATATCCTCCTTAATAATCCCTTTCACTCCCTCATTGTCTAATGGCCCAACCACCTCCCTGGCAGGTTTCCTGCTTCTGATGTACTTAAAGAAGTTTTTGTTATTCCCCTTGATACTTTTGGCTAAATGTTCCTCAAACTCTCTTTTTGCCTCCCTTATTGTCACCTTGCATTTCTTTTGCCAGAGTTTGTGTTCCTTTCTGTTCTCTTCATTTGGACAGGCCTTCCAATTTTGGAAGGAAGTCTTCTTCCCTTTTATGGCTTCTTTGGCGGTACCCGTGAGCCATACTGGCATCCTCATGGGCTTAGTGGTATCTTTCCTCCTTTTGGGTATACAATCTAACTGGGCTTCTAGTATTGTAGTTCTGAGTAAACTCCATGCACTCTGGAGCGAAGTGACTCTCCTGGATTTCCCTTTCAGCTTCCTTTTCACCATACTCCTCATTTTGGAGAAGTTTCCTCTTCTGAAATTCAAAATGTCCGTGTTAGACATCCTTGGTGATTCTCTCCCCGCATGTATGCTGAATTCGATGGCACTGTGGTCACTGTTCCCTAAAGGGTTGATGACACTGACGTCACGCACCAGGTCTAGGGTGTCACTCAGAATTAGGTCCAAGGTCGCCTTCTCTCTGGTCGGTTCCATGACCAACTGTTCTAGTGCACAGCCATTTAGTGTATCTAGAAATTTGACCTCTTTGTCCTGACCTGATTGTGAATTTACCCAGTCTATGTGTGGGTAATTGAAGTCACCCATAATTACAGCCCTGCCTCTCCTTGAAGCCTCCCTGATTTCTTCCTGCAACTCCCAGTCACTGTCGGTGTTTTGATCCGGAGGGCGATATCACATCTCCAGTAGCACGTTCCCTTTCCGGCCTTGTATAGTCACCCACAGGGTTTCTGTGGAGGACTCTAGTCCACCTAGGTTTTCAAGCTTGTTAGATTCTATCCCTTCTTTAACATACAGTGTTACTCCACCTCCAATGCGCCCCTCCCTGTCCTTTCTGTAGAGTTTATACCCAGGGATGACTGTGTCCCACTGGTTCTCACTTTTCCACCATGTTTCTGTTATGCCCACTATATCTATTTCTGCATTAGCAACCAAGCACTCCAGCTCACCCATCTTGGCTCGGAGGCTTCTGGCATTGGCATATAAGCACCTATACTCTGAATCCCTCCCCTGAAGTATGCTATTCTTATGACTCTTTGACCTGCTGGCACAGGCTCCTGTCTGCTCTTTATGCAGTTCTGCACTGTCCCCTTCTGTTTTATCTGAATTCATTGCACCCTCGCACTTTAAGGGATGGCTTTTGCCAAACGGGATACTGCCCAGCTCCCGCCGGCTGTTCCCCAGGTGTCATTTTAAAAGCTGCTCTGCAACCTTTTTGATTTTAAGCGCCAGCAGTCTGGTTCCATCTTGGTTCAAGTGCCGCCTTCCCTTTTGTACAGGCCTTGCTTGCCCCAAAATGTGTCCCAGTGCCTAACAAATCTAAACCCCTCCTCCCGGCACCAACGTCTCATCCATGCATTGAAACCCCTCAGCTCTGCCTGTCTCACTGTACCTGCACGTAGAACAGGTAGCATTTCTGAGAATGCTATCTTGGGGGTCCTGGACTTCAATACACTACCTATCAGCCTAAATTTGGCTTCCAGGACCTCCCGAATATATTTCCCCACATTGTTGGTGCCAACGTGCACCACGACAGCTGTCTCCTCCCCAGCATTGCCTAGGAGCCTGTCTAGATGCTGCGTGATGTCCGCAACCTTCGCACCAGGCAGGCAAGTCACCGTGCGGTCAACACATGGGTCACAAACCCATCTCTCTATACCTCTAATGATCGAATCGCCCACTACAAGGAGGCCCCCACCCCCCAGAGGAGTATCCCCCGTGCGATAGGATATGGGCTCATCATCCACGGAAGGGGTCCCTTCTAAAGGAGTATTTGCCTCTTCCTCAGACTGATATCCTCCTTGCCCAAGACCTTCATTCTTCCTGACAGCAGAGGCGCTACCAGCCCTGGAGTGGGATGCCTCTATCACATCCTTGAAGGTCTCGTCCACATGCCTCTCTGTCTCTCTGAGCTTCTCCAGATCTGCCACCTTGGTCTCAAGGGAACGGATTTGTTCCCTGAGGGCCAGGAGCAACTTGCTCCAAGGACACACCCATGACTTCTGCCCATGGGGCAAATAGTCATACATGTGGCACTCTGTGCAATAAACTGAGAAGTGCCCCTTCCCCTGCTGACTTTCTATCTTCATACTGTCTTGTTGCCTGTTTACAGTATTTAGAGATAGGTTATTGTAAGTAGTTTATTATCTGTTTATTAGAAGGATAGGTATCAGCTGTAATGGTCAGCTATTTAACTGTCCAAACAGCCTTTCCCAAGAATATGAGGGATATGAGGGAGGAATATGTACTTATGTTCTCTTCTCCACCAGGTTCCTTGTGATCCAAACTCCCCCGCACACTTCCTGCTAATCTCCTGCAAAACTCCTATGTCCTGTTTGCTATCCCTGTTCTCTATGCTCTCAGACCTTCACCTATTTTGTAGAGTAGCCTTCCAACTGACACACAGGATGTGAGTCAAAGGAAAGGAAAGGAATGTGGGGCCTCTCCCAGCCCTAGCTGACTCCACCCCCTCCAAGCAGGCATTAAGTAAACACTGGAATTTGGAACCCTATCAACTCCTGGCCCTGGGAAACCTGGGAAATCCTAACCTTAACCCTAACCCACACCCACACTCAGACAGAGAGAGAGAGAGACTAAGACCTACCTACCCCTTAAAGAGAAACAGCCCCTGCAAATCTCCCCTCTTTCTGTTAGTTTGTTTGAAGGGGAGAAGGCTAGATGTTTAGAAAAGCTTGCTCACCTATTCAGCTGTGTCTAAGCATGATTAGAATTTTCACTTTTTAAAGGAGTAAATGTCACAGCTGACACCAGGGTTTGACATCACTGGGTAACTTCCAAGAGCCCAAGACCCTCAGATTGACCACTGTCAATCCCACAAAGTTCACTTCTGTGCTACAGGTTCTGAGCACTTAGCCAAGACAGTTACTCCATTGTTGCCTCCTCTCTTCCATATAATCTGCCAAGGCAAGCCCTCTTTGATAGTCCAGGTAGGAAGAGGTCCATAAAAGGCAGTTTGCCAACAGCCCCCTGAAACATGAAACTGGCTGTGGTGCATAAGTCGACTTATAAGTTAAAAATTAGGTGACATACAAGGGAGTTTTTCAATCCACGAACAGGTTTGCAGAAGTGACACAAGGCTATTTTCCCTTTAAGTGTTAATATTAAATTGTCCTCTGTCTTCATATATACTTAAAATACATATACTGGCTGACAGACAAATACTGAGCTGGTGGAAGAGTGCTTTCCATTGTGCAAGCAGAGTGTTATTTTTGGAGGTCACCATTTCCCCCTGTAGCTGCCTGCTCCTCCTGAAAATGTGTCCCAATAGGTTCCTCAGTCCTCCAGGACATATTTTTGGCAATCACTGCAGTAGTCTCCATCACTGCAGTAGTCAGCCCCCCCCACACACACACACACCAAATTCAGAAGGATTAAGAATTACACAGAGCCAAATCATTTATACAAGTATGAGGCTGCTTTAAAATATTGGTCTGTGGGGAAAAATTGGTGACTATTGTTATGATTTTTAGGAAGAATTATTGTAGCATTTTCTAGTGTAGCCAAGCATCTAACAATTCTGCATCTCATTTATCCTCACCATGTCCCAGTGAGATTGGTTAGGTTGAGAGATAATAGCTTTATGGCTGGCTAGGCTATCAGAAAACTGGGCCTCCCATGTCCAAACTACATCCAGTTTCCTATTCACTGCACCACACTAGCCTGAAGGATATTCTAAGGATAACATTCACCCCCTCAAAATGTGCTAGCTCAAAATAACTCTCTCTCTCTCTCTCTCTCTCTCTCTCTCTCTCTCTCTCTCACACACACACACACACACACACACACACACCATTCATTTATTTCTGTTTAGGGAATTTCTTTAGAAATAACACACCTTTATATAATGCAAAACTGAGATTAAAAGTAAGGTTGCCAGATATTTGTTCATAGATATCGAGGGGAGGGGGAACAAGTGTTCTTCTGAGAAGTACTGAAATATTTCCTGAAAACCACATGTTTTAACCCACCCACCTCCTTTGGAGCTTTTTACTGCCATTTTTTTTTCCTGAGATAGCTGATACATCAGCACCATTTCCCCTCCCTGCTTCCTGGAAAGATCCCAGAAAATCAGAGATCACATAATTTATGTATTAACATCACTGAGGGTAAGCATTGCTGAATCAGAATGAATGAATACAATGTTCCCTGGAATGGTCATGTGCACGATCCTAACCCAAAAGAACTCTGTATCTCTAAGCAGGCAAAGTGTATGCAGACTTAGATGGAGGGAGGATCTCTGTAGATCACTTCCTTTAAAGGGGCATTTTTCAAATGTTTTTGCTTTTTAACGGAGGCTATCCAGTGTGATGGAGTAGGGATGTGCAAACAGGTTTGGGGGGGTTTCACGGTTTGGGGGTCGAACCGAACTCCCCCCTAGTTTGGTCTGGACCCAAAACAACCCCCCTCCCAAGTTTGAGGGTTTGTAGACCAAATTTTTTTACCTTGTACTCTCCTTGGGGGAGTTCCTGGAGGCGGCGGGGTGTGTGTGTGTCTGTGGAGGTTCCCCCTCCCCCAGCCGGGCTTCTAAATCACCCCCTCACCCCGTTCAGGCACTTTTCGGCCTTCACCCAGTGGCCCGGCAGCTATGTTGGGGGCTGGGCACCTGTGCACATGGCCTCTGCGTGACCTCCAGGAACTCCCCCGAGGGGAGTACAAGGTAAAAATAAACTTTAATTTTTTAAAACTCATTTTCAGTCCGCGAACCCCCTGAACCAAACCAAACTCGGGGGGGGGGGTTGAGGGGTTGCTGGACCAAACTGGCCTGGTTGGATTCGAGGCCGCTTCGGCCTCAAACCAAACTAGGCCAGCTGGTTTTGTGCACATCCCTATTATGGAGGAGTCATTTCTCAGCATATTTTCTGAATTTAATATTATTATCATGTCCCTGCTCATTCGTCCAGTTTTCCTTCTTTTATCTTAACAACCTTACTAAAAACTATTTTAGTTATTTTATATTGGTGCTAATTCTTAACATTATTTGATGGCAGAAATGTTATGTTATTGTAAATGTGGGTTCCATTTTGGGGCTTATCCAAACAAAACTGACTCAAGGTATCCACAGCCAACCCTCAGGAGGTTCTCATACTTCCCTATAAAAGGAAAAGGCTATACTGTCTTGATGTTTCATAGAGCATCCATCCATCAGGGGATGATGGCTATAACTACAAGCATAATTTCACTTAATTGGATGCAAGATTCACACTGAAATCAATATGACTTAGTGCCCCTTCCTATGCATGTTTAATCAGAATATGTCCCATGGAGTTCAAAGCAATTTACACCCAAGTGTGCATAGGACTGTAGTCTTACTTCTGTGGATTGATGAGTATAAAAACATGAACATACAAAGCTGCCTTATATTAAATCATAACATTAAGCTCAGCATAGTCTACATTAACTGGCAGCGGTTCTTGGGGGTTTCAAAGAGGGTATCTCCCAGCCCTACCTGGAGATGTCAGGGATTGAACTTGAAAGCTTCTGCATGCAAAGCTGGTGCTCCACCACTGAGATACATTCCCTTTCCAAGTATCCTTGGTATCCTGCTGCCATACTGCCAATACAGGAGAAACAAGGGGGCTGTTCTCATGAGCACCCTAGCCCAGCCTTGGGCAGCCTAGGGCGAGACTGATCATGTGGAGCACCAGGATCCGCATGGATCCTGGAACTCTTGCCCACTCAAACCTTACTTTTAAGCCCAGCTTTTAGCTGAGGTTCAAGGAGTGAGGGCTTCCTGAACCTGGCTGCTGAGGTTGTGTGTTCGGCCTGGAACCAGTTCAGCGGTTCATGCTTGTAAAGTGGAATCCAGTGAGTATTCCCCTTTATAAGCAAAGGGGGCAACCCTGCCTACCTTTGGAAATACCCTAATGGGGTAGTGAGAGGGCATCTGTACATGGCAGTGGTAGCAGTGCAGCTCTTCTGAATTGTTCGGACCAGGCCTGGGGCTCCAGCATCGTCATGCAAATTGCATCGTGTAAATGGTCTCCTGCCGCTGCTGTAACTTGGATTTTTTGCTGCGCCTGCTCTCGAAACTCTAGAGAAGGCAGCTCAGACAAGCCCAGAAACATGTTAGCTCTGTGCCTGCCGCGCTTCTCACTGGCTGCTTCTCAGATCAGTTGCTCCACCCTCCATAGTCTCCACACTCCTCCTGCCATTGCCCAGCAATAGGGATGTCATGTTGCCGCAGCCCAAGTTCAATGCATGCGAAGGGAGAGACCCGCATTGGAGGGGGTCCTGCTTTCCACTGAGTCTTATTTTTCCCCCTTTTCCAAAGCCACACAGAAAAGGAATGGAATGACAAGACCGGCACAGTATGAGAGGTCTCCACAAAGCAAGGGCTGCAGAAATCTTTGCACCCAGCACATGGAGTCCCAGTGGCTCGGGTAGGTCAGTTGTTCCCCAACAAAGATCACACATATAGCAGGGGAGTGATACCCAAAGTTTGAGTGAGAGTTGGCCCCTGGAATTCTTGAGTGGTGCTACTCTATCTATCTATCTATCTATCTATCTATCTATCTATCTATCTATCTATCTATCTATTTATTTATTTATTTATTTATTTATTTAGTATAAGTATGTCGGGGAAGGAGGGCCCAGCCCCTTCTCCTTGGGTGCAAGCATGCAGTCTCCAGCATAGCTCCTGAGAATAACCATCCATTTGGAGAATTATTCAATCCCATCACAGGAGAAATTCTTCCTGTGTGATGAGGAGGGATAATGCTCCAGAGCGGACCACTCTCTCATGAGAGTGAAAGGCCATGGAGAAATGCATGCAGGCTGGAGGGCTGTTGCTGCACAGCCCAGTTGCTAGATCCCCCCAAGCCCTGGAGAAGGGCACCTCAGCAACACCTTTCCTGGTCCCAGTGACTGGTGGACAGCAGGAGTCAAAGCTCTCCTTCTGGCAGTCTGGTCACCCCATAGTACATGTACATGTTTTTCTTTGCCCATCATGAGGCAAACCAGCCACTTGGCTTGGCAGGGATTGCTGAAAACAGTGACTCCCCTCACCTGAGGTGGCCAGTCTACATGTGCTGCATCATTGGTCCCAGCCCAGGAATTTTGAACGTATAATAGGAGACATACTAAATGTCACCCAACCCTGCCAACCTGGGAGCGCCCAGTCACATGGAGTGGCCCAGACTCCTTAGGAGTCGTAAAGGTTGAGTGGAAAGAGGCGTGGCGTATGAGTTCTATTCTTAAACAGAGATACCAGGGGACCCACTGATGGGAGCCCTATAGTTGGATGGGCAATCTCATGAGAACGCAGTCCGATGGAGACCCAGAGCTCATGGAGCCTTTGTCCTCCCCAGTGGACTGGCCCTAATCTCCGGCCAGCAATCCGAAACAGGGGCAGGAGTGTGTTGGGGCTTCCTGGACTGCTTGACCTGGATCTACAAGTCCAAGAGCATCCTTTGTCACCATGGATCAAACCCGAGGATTCTTTGCTTGCCCTTATATACATATTCCCTCCTAGGAAGTCATCATGATCCCTTCTCGGAGTAACAGAAAACTAGTGCCCCTCTGTATGCCCTTATACCAGTAGTTCTGTTTGTGTGAGACTGCGTGACTGCTGGGCCCTTACAAGGGCAGTGGTGCAAATGGTATGAGGAATGGGTTTAAATGCCCTTTCCCTCTTGAGGACAGCTGGCCGATGCCAAAAAGGCACAATTGCGCTCGGCACACACACACCCCTGAAAATCTTGGCCGATGGCTGCAGCCCTACTAATGTGCTGTTGCCTTGCCCACATTCTGGCAACGCAAGCAGCCCACGGCTTGTTCGGATTCAGTCTTGGTGGACCAGGGAGAGAGAGGGGCTCCTCTGCCCAGAAACCAGATATTGCCAGATCATGGTTGGGTTATCATCTGTGGGGCAATTCCTGGGTTCAAGAATTAATCTTGGGTTCGTCAACCCGCAGTTGCATGCTATGTCTGAAAGCACCTTCTCTCTCTTACACACACACACACACACACACACACACACACACACACACACACCATTAGTGTGGGACTGCACTACAGGGAAACAACTTGCATTCTATTGCTGCTATATGTACATAAAGGCAGGGGGCCTAATGGCCTACAGACACCATTGGCCTGATCCAGATTAGAGTTTCCCAGTATTGCCATTACTGGATCTCATGGCACAACAAAGTTGCTTGCTTTATTTATAATATCTGCTTTAAGCATTATGGTCCATGTCTCCTGGGTCTGAAACAAAAAGCAAATGTAAGTAAAACAATCTCTCTCTCTTTTTTTTTTTTTTTTTGCTGTGGAATATATGGCTTTTGTCCTTCAAGGAAAGCAAAACTGCATGTGGCCACTTGGTCTTGGGTATAATATGTTTTATAAGCTTTGCTGAAATAGTGAATAGAAATGAGAGGTTTCAGTTACCCCCTGTAGAGACAATTGCAATCTCATCATCAGCCTGATAACAGTTGATGGTTCTGTGGTCACCGCTCCAAGATTGCAGTTGATATTGATACATTTCTTCTCTGGTCCAAACCTTAACATCCAGCTTTTGTTAAATTTTCTGCCATCCCATCTTTGCTGTTGCAGAAAGGATGTACAGAGCAGGTGACCCTCCCTCTCAGATTTTTAAAACATCCAAAGCGGAGGAAATATTTGGTAAGAGGTACATATCTCTTCGTACATCTTGATAAGAGATGTACCTAGAGATGGACATATCAGGCGGTATAAAAATATGACAAATAAATAAATAAATAAGAAAATAAGGATATCATATTATAGTTCCTATTTGTCTGCAGTATTGGTATCCTCCCTTTTCAAAATTTGTGGTGGCTTCAAGCAAATAAACAATAAACCAGCACTAGTATCAATAAAACACAATTTCAGATAACAATATCATAAACAATAGCCACTAAAACCAGTGCATTCTATAGCAGTGCTACTGCAGAACCAGACTGCCTACCTCACTCTCATAGGTTTTGCATCCTTAAAAACAACAACAATAACAAAACAGCAAGCATGGGCCAGTTTTGAACCTTCTGGCTATTTCATTTTTGCCTTTTAACCTGCTTTCCAAAGGGAAGAATATGCTATTATTCCTGTTGTACATACTTAAGCTAAGAAACCATGATGACCCTCAGTAGAGCCCCATTTTCATGACTGGGAATTAAGTACCTCATCAAACAGATATTTGCCTCCCGGCCCCCCACCCCATGTTCCTCACAGCATCTCCCTTCCCATTTCATTTGCTTCCAGTACACAGAAAATGGGGAAAGGAAAGGTTTGCACTGACAAGGAGCGGTGCTTTCATTTCAGTCACTTTTTCCAATAAGTATTTTTCCAAAATACTTCATAATCCTTGTGTTTACAGAACTAATATCCAAAGCTTCTGTTATGGAACATTCAGAAGTCGCTTTTCTGACAAAACCATGGGTTCATGCATTCAGATGACCACAAACCACACCTCTGGCACCGTTGCCTCCAGTTTGCTATTATATCTGAAGGCAGCCAGTGTATGCAGCTCCTCATCTAGAAGTTAAGTAGCTGTATAGAAGACAGAGCTGACCTTGGTGTCTCTACAATAGATAGGGATGTCATACCACACACACATTTCCCTGCTTACCAGTATTTTGGGTGTGTCTATGAAAAAATCACAATGGTCACATTCACACATAATACAGAACTGTGGGTCCAGTGGACCCACGATTCCTCTCTCCCCACCCCCCACCCCCCGCTCTCTCATCTGAATTTGGACATTCAGAAGAGCTCCCTTTCTGAAGTCTCGCTGACTGCAGAGAGGAGTGGAAACTGGCTGTCTGGGCTTCATTCTTTACTGAAGGACAGCCCTGACAGCCAATAGCAGCTGGAGCAAGGGAGGAGCTTCCTCCTTCAACTCCGGTTGCAAAGCAACCAGACTGTGGTGCCAGTGTTCGGACATAGTGCTGGCACACATTCAGACATTCAAAAATTGAAACCGGAGGCCCCTTCACCTCTGCTTTCATGTTACATGAGAATGTGGCCAGTGAGTACTGTTGACAAGTGCTATATCTACATACACATTCTGAAGCATTCAGAAAATAGTATGTAATGCCATCAGGCAATATGATGCCACCATGTATCAGGAAGTGTTTCAAAATGACATGGTAGGAGACTATCATACTACTTAAAGTAATGGGTTGTCACAATGTTGGTCCTAGTGTTCATTGAGATAGTAAACCAGTGTCTGGGCTCTACCATTTTCAGCCATATGAGGGCACCCATGATTGAATGGTCTTGCGTACCAAAAACCAAAACCCTCCCCCTTGAAAAGTAGATGTCAGGTGGAATGCTAGGCTAGAACTCTTATCTCTAGCATAATGTTTTCTATGTGCAGGGAGATTTTTTTGGAAGATCATTCACGAGGAATCCACCCCCACCCTCACCCCGCCCCCATGAACCAGAACAGTTCAACCACAGGTTTACCACCTTAG
The DNA here is from genome assembly GCF_027244095.1 of Hemicordylus capensis. Lineage (NCBI taxonomy): Eukaryota > Metazoa > Chordata > Lepidosauria > Squamata > Cordylidae > Hemicordylus > Hemicordylus capensis. Next base: position 298,523,531 of record NC_069657.1, on the reverse strand, counting down.
TGAGATCTAGCCTTTGGTATAATGATGGGGGTTTTGGTGGGGGTATATCTTTCTTTTCTGTCTTGCAATGACTTTGTAAACTACAATGGTAGTATCTTCTGTCTGTGACTCAGAAGGTTATAAATATAAAGCAGCCTGATGGATGGGCTCTCAGTACACATTATATATTCTGCAGACACTGGAAAAGAAGTTAAAGAAAATGCTTCTTGCAGGTGCAGTCAGACTGGTGAATCTTGTATATACCTCGGATGTCTACAGTTCTGCTAACCTTGCCCCTGCAACTGCTATTTAGTTAAACTGGTGCTGTCACCAAAGCTTGTAGCAATTATTCCTACTTTGTTGTGAACAGTCTTCAAAGAAGCACATGATTATTAGACAAATTGAAACTAATTCTGGTGTGTGTACACATAAACACACACACACACACACACAAAGAGATAAAGTTCTATTCCTAATCAGGCAGAATGTTCTTATCAAAGTAGCAAACCTGTTTTAAAACTCCATCTTGGTTTTTAATCATTTGGAACACTAATGAAATGATATGTAATTAAATGAAATGTTCAGGAGCTAGAGTCCATCCTTGCTGTAACCATGTTGTCACTGCCCCTAAGCAGCATGGCTGCAGAGTGTGTGTGCTTCCCAGACTGAATCACCCTACAAACCTCAGAGGCCCACCATACCACTGTTGGGCTTGGGCAGCCCCACTTCCTGAGTGAAGTTACTCAGGGACCAGTGCTTCTTCCCATGCCAAAAACTGTGGAAGGGATTGACGTGCTACTTCCACTCTGGCATGGGGTGGAGAAAGGGCTGGAAGGAATGGGGCCAGTCAGAGTCAGTTTATGGTCCAACAATGGATCCTAATTACTACTGTATCATTCTAATGCATCATTTTATGTTGTGTTACAGACACAAACCAGAAACCATGCATCCTGGGACAGCCTACAGGAAAGTAGGTATAGGTAAACTTGAGCAGACATTTAAAAAGACAAGGTTGTGCTGAATGTGGTGGGAGAAACAGGAAAAATACAAGCGTTGGCAAGGAGTTCTTTGTCTTGCGAAGGAATGGTATGTGAGCTGTTTATTTACTCTATTAAAATACAAGGCAGCTTCATATGATCAAGAGTGGTTTCCTATAAACATTTAGAGTTTCAGCAGAGCTGTATGTATGTTTGCTATAAAATTCTGGATTTTTTCAAAGTATATATATATATTTCACATTCCTTACTGTTTCATATTCATATCATATAACTCATTGACCTTCAGCTAATAGGTTAGGATCCAAAACTGGGTCATTGGCCACCATAAGGTAGGTCATTTCAGGGGTACATCAATCTCTCTTCTTTTAAATGAAAAAGGGAATAAGAGAGAAGAAAGCACAAAGACGATGAGGGGATAGAAAGAGATAAGAAGAATCTGAGAGGAGAGAGATGTAGAGGGAGGGAGAGAAGGAGAGAGAGTCAGAATATATTGTAAAAGATCAAAAGTAGGTCCCTTTTAAAAGGTTTTGGTTAAAAACTATCCAGGTTCTAAAAAGATTGAGGACTACTAATAAACTGATAGAAAAGTAATTTTACTGAAGGCCAGTGATCCAACATAAACCTTTATTTTTCTCTTTCAAATATCCTGACATACATTGGTATTATAATATATTTGACTCATATTCCAAGGAAAAAGAGGCTACTGTCTAAAACTCCTTCTGGACCAACTCTACTTATGGCTGACATTTTAGAATAAATAAAATATGAAAAGGAGCTTGAAAGGTGCAAATTAGGATCGGTAATAGCCCCAACAACCCATATATTTTCTAACATTATTATTCTATAAGAAAATCTCTTGAGGATAAGAGAATGAGCTTTGTAATTACACAGAATATATGCAGTTTACAATTGCTTAATATGGCATGATACTTTAAAATAATAGCTCCTTGTGTGAACACTTTATAGCTAGGAACTACCTAATTAGAAATACTTCAAGGACAGTAAATCAAAAAGTTTATTCAATCTTCTAGAACCCTGTACATGAATAAATTATGTAAAAAATTAAGTAGAGCAAAAATATTAGGAAGTCTGAAAGTGATCCATGTGAGACCTATAATTTACAGCTAAATTTTCTCTCATTAGTGCTTCATGATTTTGTGGGCTTCTGAAGGGGGAAAAATGGAATTATTCTTTGAACTTTGAGGGGAGGGATTGGGGCTATGAGGCATAAAAGGGTAATTTCCTATCATCCTCTCCCCTGCACTGTCCTCTTGATCTAACTGTAGGTTGGGTAGGTTAAGTCATGTTTTTTCATGAATGTCAACAGGATTTTGCTTGTGCTGGTGTATGCTCAGCAAACAACCATGCCTTGTGAGGGTCTCCTTGGAGTGGTATGCCTGCTTCCCACCCTGCAAAGCAATTCTAGTATTTGGCTGCCTTTCTGCACACACTGATTTGGGAGTAAGCCTCATTGAATTCAAAGGGAATTACTTCTGAGTAAACATGCATACGATGGTCTGTTGGAAATGCCTTTAAAACATAAGGAGGGATGGAATTGTTTTTTGAGGAATCAGAAATTTGTCTCTCTTACATTTTTATTTATCTATATTATTAATACAAAAATGAATATGACAAATATTTATATACTGCTTTTCAACCAAAGTTCCCAAAGTGGTTTACATAGAAATATATAAATGAATGAATGAATGAATGAATGAATGATTGAATGAATGAAATGGCTCCCTGTCCCCAAAGGGCTCACAGTCTAAAAGAGAAACATAAGATAGACGCCAACAACAACCATGGGAGAGATTCTGTGCTGGGGATGGATAGGGCCCATTGCTCTTGCCCTGCTCAATAAAAAGAATCACCACTTTAAAAAGGCACCTCTTTGCAGGGATTAGTAAGAAAATTATTAAATTATTCATACGCTGTCTTTTTATCCCACAAAAGACCTTCAAGGCAGCACAAAATTATGATAAAAGACCAAATTAAAATAAACTGTACAATAAAAATCCAAAATAAACTTACACAATAGTAAATATGAACCATATCATATGAAACATAGGAAACTACCATATACTGAGTCAGACCATTGGTCTATCTAGTTCAGTATTGTCTTCACAGACTGGCAGCGGCTTCTCCAAGGTTGCAGGCAGGAATCTCTCCCAGCCCTATCTTGGAGAAGCCAGGGAGGGAACTTGAAACCTTTTGCTCTTCCCAGAGCAGCTTCATCCCCTGAGGGGAATATCTTGCAGTGCTCACACATCAAGTCTCCCATTCAGATGCAACCAGGGCAGACCCTGCTTAGCTATGGGGACAAGTCATGTTTGCTACTAAAGGGCCAGCTCTCCTCTCCTCTTCTGTATATCACATACAGAACAAATTCTCAGATCACTCCAGTAAATAGTTTAAGTGAATTCATGATTGAACAGCACAAGTGACAATTTTAACCTGTCACCAAAAGCAGAAAGGGCAGAAATCAGCAGATGCTCCAAGCCAGCAGATTCCACAGCCTGGGTACTACAGCTGAAAAGGTCCTGCCCCATGCCTCTACCCACCACACCTCAGATGGCAGAGGGACACCAGCATCATAGCTCTGTCTTGTGAGCTCCACACTAGCTCAATGTTTGCCAGTACTAAGGATTTCTGAGGACTGGATGGTTGTGTCATGGATTGCCTCTGGTTAGATGACCACTCACACCTCAGTATTTACATTAGCTGTAATGTAACTGTACATTACAGGAAACTGTAATGAGCAAGGATCACATCCAAAGTGTAAAGTGCTACATGGATTCTTGCTCTTCATGAGGGCATTGTATTAACAATAATTAATAAATGAAAAGAACTTGAGAGGAAATGTTTCTATAAAAATTCTGGTTTCCATATATAACTTATGGTACAGCCTATGTAGATATAAACATAGATAATGGGTGACTTCATACATTTGTTGTCAAGTCCAGAACTTGGGGACCAGAGGGTCCCAATGAGCACGAGCTCCCAACTAGCAGTTCCTGACTCATTCGCTCAAAATTCTATCATTGTTCTCCACCCAGCCTCAAATCTTGGTTCCAAGTGGGAGGAGAAGGTTGGTGCAATCTTGGGTAGACACCACAAGTCAGGAACTGCTAGTTGGAGGGTTTGTATGACATGCCCACTGGGAGTTTGCCAGAAACCTCTGGTTCCCAGTTTCCGGAACTGATGGCAATTGTGTTAATTCGCCTAAAGCATAAGACAATGTAGCATTGATGACAAAGGGCTTTAAATGAAAAACAATTTTAAGGAGCATTCATTCAAGGAGCATAGTCATACTTACCAAAGAGTCAGGTGAGGTGCTAAGATAGCAACCTGAATCTACATTTCTATCTTCCCCCTTTTATCCTAAATTTTCTTATGACTATACAGAAATTATAACCTGGAGAAATATGTCAGCAAATCATGTGGTGATGCAAATGGCCTCTGTGTATGCACAGAGTTCATGCAAATGGCCTCCATGCATGCACAGAGGCTCGAACTGGGCTGCAGCCACCCCTGGCTGACATTCAGGAGGCCAGCGAGAGGACTGGAGGAGTCCCTGGCACCATCACCTCTGGAGACTTTTCACTGCTGCCGCAGGCTTTAAATTAAAAGTACTTTTGCTCCCAGCTGCCTTATGTTAGGGAATCCCTCTTTACTTGTAAAGTGGAAGCCTCACAAGATTCTCCTTTACAAATATACTGCCGAACTGGCCCACAAACTGGTTTGGCCTGGTTCGATGGCCAACCCAGACCAGACCCAGTTAGTCCAAGCCCAAAGCTGGGTCGGGCTGGGTTGGTTCAAATCCAGTTCAGATTTGAATGGAACTGGACAAATAGGTTCTGTGCACATCCCTAAAAACCAAGGTGTAATATGTAGTATGGAGGTTTAAGGTGTAGTAAGGAGGTTCCCCCCCCCCGGCTTTTTTGGCATATCAATACAATGAAGCTACAGGGCTTTGTACTATGGTTCTATACATGGGTGTTAAGAGATCCATAGCCTCCTACTGTTTCCAGGTCCAAGGACATTAGTTTAAATCTGTTATGTAGAAATTACAACTCTCAAAGCTGCATTGGCTGAAAGGTACCTGTTGCATGAGGGAAATAATGGAGTCCTCTGTTTCTGTTGATTTTTCTTCAATTCATAGCAATCTAAGACCAACAGATTGAAAAGCTTTGGGGAGAAACCATGTTGAACATCTTGAATTGTAGTCCATGAGAAATGGCCACCAAGATAATCTGTAGGCATCTTTCATAGTGTGTGATCACAATACAAATGGAAAAATAAGAGACCTTTCATTCCCACAAAGCAAGATTGTTTATAAATCAAGAATTTTATATGAAATTGCCTAGTTAGACCATTGATCCCTTTAACATGATAGAAAATCCCTAAGCCTCTGTCATATTTACAAAATCCCATTGTTCTTCCAGGCAGTGACAGTCACCCCTCCAGCCTCTGACCAGACCTAGACTTGCTTAACTTCAGCAAAGTGGCTGTATCATACACTATCATATGCCCGCAGACTACACTGTGGGGCAAATGCAACTCAAGATAAATGTATGGGTATGTATGTATGTATTCTTTTCTTTTTGTTCTCAAAATACTAGAATATATGTGTGTTTCTTCCTATTATTTTAAAAAACAGCATGGCAAGTTTCATGTGACTGGATTTCACGTACACCATAGATAAAATTTAGGAGAAGAGGTAACTACAGTATTTGATTCATATACTAATTTAAAGCAGGCAGCTCATGGTGTGAAGTTAATCTTCCAAGGTACAGATTAATTCTAGTTTTGTGACCCACCTGGGAATACAGGATGACTGCTATCTATCTTTGTGGTTGATTTGTAAGAGTATATTCATATTGATTTGTAACAGACAAAACCATGCTAGCATAGGAATGTTCATTCTTTTGTATAAAACAATTACATTTTGAAATAATCTTTTGAGAAAACAGAGAGGCATTCAGCTGAATGCAGCTCAAGGCAATGTTCCATACAAATGAAAAAAAGTAAGTGACCAATGCTTATGAACCCCGCAGAAATCATCCACATTATCATATTAAAGCATTCTCCACTGCTTCAATCTTTGCTTAATGAATGTGAAGGGGGGGGGGAAGCACAGCTTAGAGTATTACATCAGTTTTTCCAGCTTGTAATGGGGCTGCGCTGTCATTGAGTGTGCGACTTAATTATTTAAATGTTAATCTTGTGCCAGAGGCTGATGGAAAAACTGTAAACTGATATACATTAAACAAAACATTAGAAGGAATTTGGGGGCAAAGACACAGGGAAGATACAAAATATAACAGGCAGTACCGTGGTGGGTTCAGCACTATCTATTTTGCCTTCCATCAGATCTGATTTAAAACAGGTTTGACGTTTTCTCCTAGCAAGACTGAGTGATTTTTAAATCACTCTGTCAAATCTTACTGCTTAATCAAAGCAACATGGGCATGGATAGTATAATTGGAAGAGTATGTGTGAAAGTAATTCCTCTTCAGAGATGCACTGTAGGCACGTGCCCACTACCCAGCTATACTAATCAGCATTAACTGGGGGCTAAATATGAAGAAAATGTGAAAGAGTTTTCTAGGAATATACATCAGGAGTGTACTGTCACCTCTTTCCATCTTTAGATCAATTCCCTTTTATCTTAACAGGACCTGGCATCTCCTATGTACCAGATAGGCATCAGTGTACCTTGCAGCTGCCAGCGTAACCTACTTCCAGAAATGAGAATTTTTGGATGTGTTTTGCAAAATGTGATACCTATGCAGTAAAACACACTCTGAGTAGAACCATTTATTTCATTTAGATTGCTCAGAGCAGACTGATTTCAGACAGATGTAGCAGTGATGGATAAACAGATCTACAGTTCTTCTCTCATATCAACCTTTCGCTCCCCTTAGCTCTAGAAGTCAGGGCATGTCTTCACCTTCTTTTAATCCATGAATTAAAATTCACGAGCAGCTGGGAACAGGGTCTTTTGTGCAGTGGCTCTTAAATGAAAATTTGCCTCCCTGGGGAAGACTGCCAGGCACCACAGTTTCACACTTTCTGCTGATAGTTGAGATATGTTTGTTTATGAAGGCTTTTTACTACTTCTCCAGTTTTGCTACTTCTAGGATGAGTGCATTTTTCTTAGTCTTGTTTTATTGTTACCAATTTTAAACTCAGGTTTCATGTTTAATTAAAAATATGTTTTAAATATTTGATTGATTTAGTCATTTGTTGTACTATTCATCTTCTCAAATATATAAAAGTCTAGTATAGCAACAGGGGCGAAGGCAATAAAAGCCACATTGAGACAATATATTCAGAGTCATGGAGTGATAAAACCATGGATGACAGAAAGCTCAACCATTGGCCACAGACAAAACTGAGTGCAGTAAATAAAGGCTGCAGGATAAAAACTAAAGCAGAAAATTCAACTGACAAGCTAAAAACCAAAAGACCTAGTGAAACAATTTTTAACTTACTACAAAAAACCTGTGGACCTTTTGTGGAAAAGCAGTATACATGACATCTACTACTATTTATATACTGCTTTGCAAAAATTTTTTTTACAAAGCACTATTTTTTTTTTTTACAAAGCACTGTGTACACCAGAGGAGGAGGAGGAGGAGGTTCCCTGTCCCCAAAGGGCTCACAGTCTAAAAAGAAACACAAAATCTAAATAAACAACAGCCACTGAATGTATACCATGCTGCGGTTGAATAAGGTAAGTTTCTCTTCCTCTCTTAAATATAAAGAGAATCACTACTTTGAAAGGAGCTTCTTTGCCTAGTATCAGGGACCATATATAAATATTCTAAATAAGTAAATAAAAATTGCAAAATGAAATTTTCTGGTGCAAATCCCTGAAGGGCTATTCCACAGTTCTCTGGTCACTACAGAAAAGGTATTCTGTGACCAACAGATTTTACTCTCTGTGGATATGGGATCAGATTAAAGCCACCTTAGAAGCTTTTACATCATGGAAAATTTAATATGGGAGGTCAATACCCACACAGCCTCCCAGGCATGTAGCAATCGGGGGTGCATGGGGTGTGGTGGAACATGGGTCACTGATGACTGGGGCTAAACCTCCTGACCTTTGATGGGCATGGGACCCAACTGCCTTCATGGACCCTGTTGGCCATCCAGTTGCCAACCCACCGCTGCTGCTGATTTGCTTCCCTTTGCTGGACCACAATGCAAAATAATGATGTAACTGCATCACTGCATCCCTCTTCTTGCTGGGATGGAGCAGTGTGCTCATGCCAGTGTGGGGATGTCATTAAACTGCATTACAGCCAGCCAAGTGAAGGAGGATGGGCATCTCGGTGGTGAGCCATGAGCAACATGCACAGTGCATGAGTGCCATGTGGCTTGTGAGTGCTGAGTGGGCAGGTATGTAGGAAGGGGCTGTGAAGTTAAGGAGTGGCAGAAGCAGTGCTGGAAGCTGTCTCAAATCTTGCCCTGGGACCACCCTCAGCCATTGCAGTCTCTTTCATTCCTGTCTATGCTAATCTGCCCTATTGCTAAAATCTCCTGCAGTAGGGATTGCAGTCCTTCACATGCTAGCTGTGGTACTATATTTTTGAATTTTTCTCCAGCTGGGAATATGGCCCTTGTTTCCCTTCTTTAAAATGAGTAAACAGCAATGATGTTCTGACCTGTAAAGACTTTTTAAAAGCCCAGTGCAGGAAACAGATGGAGACCCTGTTCACTCTGAAACAGGAGCAGTGGTGATGAGGTGCTGGATGAGGAAGAGGAGGAGGAGGAGGAGAGATAGCTCTAGAGTCACATGCAGCATTTATCTCATCTAGCCTTGGTTCTAGTTCACATGCACCATTTAATGAAATGAGGCTTAAATGAGGCTTGGGGGGGCAGGGGGGCACGTGCCCCGGGCGCCATCTTTTCGGGTCACATGGGGGGCGCCGCCATGACCAAAAAAATTTTTTTTTAAATTTTTTTTTCTTAATACAAATTTCTCCTGTTCAGTGCAGCAGCGCTGCAGCAGTCAAGGGAGTGCGTCGGCGCCCCCTCCCCCACGAGCGGTCCCTTCTGCACCGCCCCCCCATTGCTTTGCTGGCAGCCAGTCAGTGGCCTGGCTTGGCGGCGGGCGCCTTTCATGCTACTCACTGCGCCTGCCCTTGGCTGAGGCTCGCTCGCTCCGTCGCTCGCTTAGTCTGGAACAGCCAGAAAGAGGCCCTCTAGTGGCTTGCCAGCCAGAGGGTCTTTAGTCAGGGACGCACTCGCGACTCGGCTGGCATGCCGAGTCGCGCTGCGCATGCGTGTGGTGCATCCGTCCTCTGTTTGCCTGCACATGGTGGTGCGGTCGCCATCGCGGAGGAAAGCGTCGTTGCTGGGGCTGGGGCTGGGGCTGCACTGCAGCAGGCGCGGGCAGGACGACGAGGACACACACGGACACCCGGCACGGAAGAAAGGATTCGGCGGCGGGCAGGTGGAAGCAGCAGACCAAGTGTCAGGGTGAGAAATTGAATGAGTTGCAAAAACTACAGAAGCCACATGTGGGGAAAAAAAATATTAAAGAATCAGGCTTTTATTTAGCTGCCCAACTATGGTCTCAGGTGCCTAACAGGTGTTAATGTTTGCATTATACGCTCCTCTCTCCGCCCCAAAAGAAAGAAAAATGATCATAAAGATTCTTTGGCACTCAATCTTAAATGCATGCATGTATATGGAACTGAGAGTCAATTCCCACAGCCTGGGTAGTACAGCAGTGTGAGTTGACTCAAGCAGTGTAACATAGCTGCCTGTGCATTGTTACAAGGTGTTTCAAGAGAGTTTTACCATGAGTTCTGCTTGCTGGCATGCTCGTTTTTGCACTGTGAAAGCTTGCCTTGTGATCTCAGTTTACGCTGAAGTGCTCCTATAACAGCTCCATCTCAGAAAAACCTGCAGTGTTAGCTTTAACAAGTGCCTGTGGTATCCTACTAAACACACAAAGTTTGGCAAGAAAAATGGGGGAGGGGGTTATATGCCAGGACCTTTGGAGATTGTCTCTTGCTTTTGAGGAAAAACCTAAGTATAATGTGCTGTTTATCATCAATCATTGCATCATAATTCTGTTGTTTGAGATACAAGCCAACTCCACAGAGTTGTTGCTTGTGAGGAAAAACCTAAGTATAATGTAGTGTGTATCATCATTGCATCATAATTCTGTTGTTTGAGATACAGGCCAACTCCACAGGGTTGTTGCTTGTGAGGAAAAACCTAAGTATAATGTGGTGTGTATCATCATTGCATCATAATTCTGTTGTTTGAGATACAAGCCAACTCCACAGGGTTGTTGCTTGTGAGGAAAAACCTAAGTATAATGTGGTGTGTTTCATCATTGCATCATAATTCTGTTGTTTGAGATACAGGCCAACTCCACAGGGTTGTTGCTTGTGAGGAAAAACCTAAGTATAATGTGGTGTGTATCATCATTGCATCATAATTCTGTTGTTTGAGATACAAGCCAACTCCACAGGGTTGTTGCTTGTGAGGAAAAACCTAAGTATAATGTAGTGTGTATCATCATTGCATCATAATTCTGTTGTTTGAGATTCAAGCCAACTTCACAGGGTTGTTGTGAGGAAAAAACACATGTGTGTCAGTCAGATGTATGCTGAGGGGGTGGCGGCGGGGGCGGGGGGGCGCAATTTCAGTGCTTGCCCCGGGCGCCGTTTTCCCTAGTTATGCCTCTGAGACTGACTGATTCAAGAAAGGAGCTATCCATCCAAAAGTTCTAACATTGTGATTAGAAAAAATAATTGCAGTATTGTTATTGTCCAGATTTCAGAGCAGAGCTAATGATAGAAAGCATGTGCCATGGTAGAAATTGATTTTCGTATTCCCAAAGCTCTAGTAATTTCTAAAGTCTTTTTCCTAAGAAACCTATATAAGCTATTTATGATAGACTCTGACCTTTAATAAACAGCTTTTCAGTCCTTCTAATAACCCCACATGAATGCCACCAAAGTTGTTCAGATTTGATTCTTCATATATAATGAATTTGATGCAAGAATCTTAAAAAATAAAAATAAAAATCTAAAGGCCTTTAAATCTAGTAAATCTGGATGGACTGAATTTGAAGATTTATTTGCACAGTCATGGAAACTTCCTTCTTCACTTGACCCTTGTGAGTAATAATTCGATCTGGTTTTCTTAGATAAAATAAAGAAAACTGCTAGTATTTATAATGCCAAATTTGGAATACTGGCTGACATTCTGACTAAAGCTTTGCACATGGAACCGAGAAGGGACAATTTCATTTATCCCACCCTTTCTTCTGCAACCTTTGGGGCCCTCCTGAAAATATGTCCCTGACGGTTGCATTACCCTAAGGAATATATGTTTGGGAGGCACAGAAGGCTGCAGAAGGAAGGGAGAATTAATGGAAATTGCCCTTACCCATTTCATGCATGTGCAACATTATTCAGTGACCACAACATTAGTCTGGATATCAGTCACAGTATACAATTCTGATCACTTTATCTCAAAAAGTATATTGTAGAGCTAGAAGGCAGTGCTGTAGGGATAGGCAGAAATGCAGTCCTGGTACTTTCCCCCTTCCATGGTATCTGCAAGGACACAAAGCCCTTTGCTTTCTAAATTGTTTGTTTGTTTTGTTTTGTTTTGTTTTGTTTTGTTGCTGCCACATGTATATACTGCCCTATATACAATCTCAGGGCACTTTACAATCCAATGCTACATAGAAGTAATGTGTTGCTCTTGCTGTTTGTTTCATAACTGAATATTGGTCTACAATTGATGTTGTTATTCTTCTTGTCTTCTGTTACAAGGAGTATCCTCCACTCTCTGTGGTTGACAATCCAGGCTGCTCTTCTGGGTGAATAGCCACACGAGAGTCAAGCTCTGTAGGATGAGGAAACTATCCTTGACTTATTGTAACAGAACCCCCCAAATTAATGCATCTTAGTGGGGTATGTAGCCATTGGAGTGGACATGACTTAGCAGTGTGGCTGTTGGGGTAGGTATGGGGGCTGCCACTGAGAGTGTCTGCATTTGTGCTTGCACCACTGAGACAAGGTGCAGAAGAGGGGAACCAAGATGATCAAGGGCTGGAGTAACTTCCCTATGAGGAAAGGCTGCAAAGTTTGGGGCTTTTTAGCTTAGGAAAAAAGTGACTAAGAACCATGATGACAGATGTTTATAAAACCATGTATGATGTAGACAAAGTGGACAGAAAGATGTTTTTCTCCATCTCCTAATCTGCAGATTAGCCGATGGTCAAATCATCTGCTATGTTTTGTCAAATATGAACTTGGTGTGAATTCTTTGTTCAAATGTACTTGTTTTGCAAAGGTACATAAACTAGGGTACAAAGCAAGATGCCTTTCCTCATGCACGTTCACACATTGCTGCTTTCATTCTGCACCTCTTTACATTAAAATTGCTTCAACAATAAAATAGTCTTTGAGTGCAAAGTTGTTTGCAAAGCTTTCATATCTCTCCTCTTTTTTTGAAGTTCACTTTAGAGACCTATCGTTCCAAAACATGACTGGTGATTTACATCTGCTTCTTGTCGAGAATTGTAGAGTTCAGCTTTATAAATATTTAACTCCAAATCATAACTGGAAATGTACCTACTGTATTTTTTCATCTTATTAATGATAATGGGCCTTTTTACAGGGCAGCAGAATCACAGAACAGAGAGAGAGAGAGAGAGAGAGAGAGAGAGAGAGAGAGAGAGAACAAGGAAATCTGGTAATAATTTCTTCTAACTCTTTGTATATCACATTTTTTAATTTAAAATAGTTGTGTGGCATATACAATTTGTACTGCTTCCTGGGAAGACTGAATACTTGGGGCAAGGACCATATCTCCATAGTAGAACATATGCTTTGTATGCAAAAGCCCCTAGGATCAGTCTTTGGAATCTTCAGGCAGGGCTGGTGGGAAAGAACTTCATCTGAAACCCCAGAGACCAGCTGCTCCCTTTCAATGCAGGTAATACTGACCTAGATGGACCAATGGCTTGGTAGCAAATTTGGTACCAAACTTGGTACCAAAGTTTGGTAGGAAATTATCTTGATAATTTGTTATATTCAAGGCTTGGCATGCCTTCCAGGCAGTCTGCTGGAGCACCAAACACTATAGAGTTTGCAACATTCAGGGGTACCCCTCATCCTAGAGTAGAGAGATGGCTTTACCAGTGCAACAATACAGGCAAACCTCAATAATTGCGGACCAAGCACCCACGGTTTCGGGTATCCGCGTTCGGATAATTGCCACCCAATCTCGGTATGTGAGAAAAAATCCAGCAATTAAAGGGTTAAGACTCATGGTTTTGCAGGTCAGGGCTGGGCAGAAAAGAACTCTGAGGTAATTTCCATCTGCCATTTTGAGGGCAAGAGCCATTTTATGGCTAATTTTTGTGGGAGAGAAAGAAAAACATTATTTTTCATGGGGAAACCCCCATTATTTTGGACTGGGGGCATTGCTAGACAGCTTGTGACACACAAAGCACAGTATGGCACCCCCATTTCCCCACTTTCAGTCCTTTGTCCCTTTTTTCATTGCCTCAAGAACCTAATTTCCCAGTTTCCATTGCCCTAATGCCTCATTATCCATGGTTTTACTATCCCCCCGCAGAACGGAACCCCCATGGATAATGGGGTTGTCTTGTAACTGAAATGGATGTCCTGTTAATCTGTTGCAATTTCAGGTTTCAAAATTTGGTGTTTGATTGCAGAATTTGAAATCTCCCATTTGACTAATATATGGAGCAGCCCAAACATCAGCAAGACTTATTAAGGCCAGTTGGGCACTATATTCCCTGTGGACCACATTTGGACCACCAAGGCTTTCACACTGGTCTGCTCAGAAAAGAATTTGCTTCTAAACAATCCCTGTCTTCTAGGTTTCTCTCAGTCTGGGAACTCAAGGCCCAGAAGTATTTTCAAGGTGGGGGGGGTGGCGGGGGCTGGCTCAAGGGGGTTGCAACATGATGAATGCTGCCCACTTTTCAGGCTCATTTTTACATCTGCTTATTTAATGAGAAAATTTATAATCTATCACATTCAATATTGTTAAAATGAGTTTAGCTCCATTATGTGCACAATTTAATAATAACAGAAAGAAAGAACTCTAAGAACTAGTAACGAATCAAAGCAAAAATGACAGAACATTTATGGAAATATGGAATGCAGTTATTACGGAGCATGTTTTATATGATAAAGCTAACTCATTTTATTTGTTTCAGAGAAGGAGGTGAGTGATGCAACGTGGTAAGGTCTTTTGTGGAAAGCAAAAACCATTTCATTTATTATTGGAACATTAGGTAGCATTTTCCCCATTCTAAGGATTATTTTTTGGTTGCTTTTCTCCCTCTTCCTGCATGTCTGTCTATGCTGAGGCTTACCTTGCTTCCCTCTAATGTACAGACAGGAGTCTTTATCCAGTACTGGCAGAGATCACCACAGTAGCTTTTTTACTGTAGTTAGCTAATGGCCTATGTGCATTTACCTGGTAATAAACCCCACTGAACTTGCCAGGACTTATTTCCAAGTAAACATGCATAGAACTGGGCAGTTAGATTATATACCTGCTCTGTTTCAAAAGGAAGGGAAGCTGTACATTGGACCATTATTAAATTAAAAATTAATTTGAAACGAGATCTCAACTGTACCCAAACGACACTGTTCAGAAATATTATAGATTAGTAATGAACTGGAAGCAATGAACAATCTACTCCTGCTTCCTGAGCAAAGAAGCACATTCAAGTGGTGATTCTCTGATATTTAGCAAGGGGAGAGCAACTGGCCCTAACCAACCCCAGCACAGGATCCCTCCAGTGGATGTTGCTGGTGTCTACATTTTATTCCTTTTTAGATTGTGAGCCCGTTGAAGATGGGGAGATGTATTTATTTATTATATAAACTGCTTTGAGCACTTTTTTGAAATGTACAAAATAAATACCGTATATACTCGAGTATAAGCCGATCCAAATATAAGCCGAGGTACCTAATTTCACCTAAGAAACAAAAAAACTGATTGACTCGAGTATAAGCCAGGGTGGGAAATGCAGCAGCTACTGGTGAGTTTCAATAATCAAAATAAATGCCAATGAAATTACATTAATTGAGACATCAGTGGGGTATATTGTGACCAGTATGTACTTTATTCCAGGGGGACATTTTAGCACAGGCAGATAGATGACTCGAGTATAAGCCGAGGCTGATTTTTTCAGCACATTTTGGGTGCTGAAAAATTCGGCTTATACTCGAGTATATACGGTATCCATAGTAGTAGTAGAAGTAGAAGTAGTAGCAGCAACAGAAGCAGCAGTAGCTGTTTTAGAAGCTCACTGCTCAGACTCTCAACTCTGAACCTCATCTCTATCTCTATCTCTATCTCTTCACACCTTAGTACTTCTCAGTTCAGCTTGGCTCTTTCTTCCTCCACAGCTAAGTTTTGCTCCAGAGGCACAGCAAGCAATGCTCCAGTTGCTGAGTCCCAGAGAATAGCCTGTGCCTTTTCCTTTCCTTTATCAACCAGACTTTATGACAATAATCCTTTTGGCCTGAACACTTTGTGCAGCAGGGGGCGGGGGGGGCAGCTGCTCAACACCCCAAGCAACCTTTAGCTCCCTTCTCCTCCCCCCCAGGCAATTCCTTGTAGAATCTATCAGGTTCTCCTCTTGCACTGATTTACACAGCCTTCCTGCTTGCCCACTTGCCCACCCCTTTGCTCTCAATGTTATTTCTAAGAATATTGGCATACAAGTTTTTCAATTTAAAAAGTCCTCAATGCAGTTTCCATAGCAAAAGGAAGGAGAAGATGGTTCCCTGTCCCCAGGGCTCACAGTTGAAAAGTTCTTCCTGCCTCTTCAGTTCTTGCTGCCTCTTCAGCAGTGGGGGCTGGACTTTGCCAGCCCTCAGACCTAGGTGCCTGCAGTAGGGATGTGCAGAAATGCAACTTGGAAGCCAAATCGTGGGGCATCTCCCTTTAAAAATGAGGGCTTCCCCAGCCCCTATAAAGCTGAAGAGGGCAGGTCCATACATTGACCACCATTTTTATGCCCCTTTAATGTCATTTTTATGCCTTTTGTGCCATCTGCTATACCAATGGAACTTACTTTATGCTTACTTTATGCTTTATTAGTGGGCAACAAAGATTAATATAGTGTAGTGCACAAGTACTGAGGGAAGAAGTGAGGTTTTCTCCCAATAGCTTTCGAAAGTGAGTACCAGACATCCATAAAAATACTTTGGGAATATTAAATAAAGCATAAGGGAGAGCTGGTCTTGTGGTAGCAAGCATGACTTGTCCCCTTAGACCAGGGTCTGCCCTGGTTGCATACGGATGGGAGACTACATGTGTGAGCACTGTAAGATATTCCCCTTAAGAGATAGAGCTGCTCTGGGAAAATAATCTATGTTCCAAGTTCCCTCCCTGGCTTCTCCAAGATAGGGCTAAGAGAGATTCCTACCTGCAACCTTGGAGAAGCCATTGCCAGTCTGTGTAGACAATACTGAGCTAGATAGACCAATGGTCGGACTCAGTATATGGCAGCTTCCTATGTTCCTATGTTCCTAAAATCCATAATAAAGATGATTTGATTTGAATTTCATTTACCTGCTCCTCCTCTGATCACCACCATCGCCGTACTCCCAGTGCTCCCTTCAGGATTAAATGTGTGCCAGCGGGGCATCTCCCAGCTGCCCCTGCGCCCGACACTGGCATGCACATGGTCTCTGTGCATGCACACCAGCCATTTGTGTGGTCAGCAACATGCTGACCATACAAATGGTCAGCACACATGTGCAGAATCCATGTGTGTGCCAGTGTCTGGTTCAGGGGCAGCTGGGAGACGCCCCGCTGGCATACAGGGAGTACAGCGATGGCAGTGATCAAAGGAGGAGCAGATATGGACCCAGTGATGCATTTAGGCATGGACCACTGGGCGGGGGTTTGTGGCCTTATGCCTCCTGGGGGGCCTCCAAATGCTCTCACGGGCCTCTCTAGAAGCCCGATACCCCACTGCTGCTTCCCGACCCCCACTGCTATTTCCCCTTTGCCGCCGCTCACCACTCACTGCCTGGCAGTGGCAGCGGGCACAAGCGGGCCTCCCCGGCCTTTAGACTAGCCTCCTCTGTCTGCATATGTGTGCAGTAGGAGTTATGGACTGTTGCATCCACAGGATGCGACACTCCATAACTCCTACTGTGCACGTGCACAGACAGAGGAGGCCAGTCTGCAGGTTGGGGAGGCCTGCCACAGCTGCTGCCACCTGGGGCGTGAATGGCAAGTGGCTGCAAAGGGGAAATAGCGGGGGGGGGGGGGGCTGGGCAGCAGCATGTTTAAAAAGAAATGGGGGGGGCTTGCAGAGGGGTGGGGGACCTCTAAAGCCTCAGATCCAGGAGCCAAAAATATCTAGGTGTGCCTCTATATGGACCTGTTCTCCTCCACTTTAAAGGGGCTGGAGAAGCCCTCATCGAGATGCCCCACGATTTGGTTTCTGAATCATGTTTTGGCACATCCCAATCTGACAGTCAATTCATTCAACTGATATGGCCTATAAGTAAGGATTGCCAACCCTTGAGGTTTGGCCTGCAGTCTCCAGGAATCTGCATCAATCTCCCAGTGACAATTGAAAACAATCCAGAGATTTTAATGACTTGCTATTGTGAAAAATATTGGGAACGGTGGCGTCTCCAGGAATAGAGTTGGCAACCCTCTCTAGAAGTGTATATTAGAGATAGATAGATAGATAGATAGATAGATAGATAGATAGATAGATAGATAGATAGATAGATAGATAGATAGATAATATACCCTCTCTAGAAGGGTATATAGAAGGGAATATTACCTCTGTACTGAAATACTTTGCCTACTTGCTTCCTGAATTGTGCTTGTGTAGCTTCACTGTACTAAATCAGGATATGCCCACTTGTCCTCTGTTTCCAACAGAATGTATCCAGGAAGGCAGAAGAATATAT
The DNA here is from genome assembly GCF_027244095.1 of Hemicordylus capensis. Classification (NCBI taxonomy): domain Eukaryota; kingdom Metazoa; phylum Chordata; class Lepidosauria; order Squamata; family Cordylidae; genus Hemicordylus; species Hemicordylus capensis. Next base: position 298,505,578 of record NC_069657.1, on the reverse strand, counting down.
TCAGGGTTAATATCACAGTGCTGTATGTACCACTTTCCTGCTTCTTTGTGTCTTTGCAGTGCATCCATCTCCCTGACCCCCTCTCATCTCCAACCACAACATAAAACTAGTGAGCACTTTTCATCATCCCTGTAACATTTACATGCCCTTTGTCTCTTCCCTCACATTATGTGCATAAATCTAGATAAAGCCACTGATAGTTTATTATAGAGCAATGGATATATTCCCAAAACAGAGAGATCACTGTGTTAATTCATTCACCAGGAAATGTCACTCTTAGTCATAGGGCTTTGCTCTAAAAAGCATTCCAAAATACAGTCAGCCACCAGTTGTATTAAGGAAGAGAGCTGTTTTTCTGCTCTACCTCTGAATAGCATGTGGTTTTTCCAGTTACCATAAATATCTGTGGATGAAACAACTGAATCGCAGGTCTGCATGTGGCCCTCCTTTTTCTGTGGCAGCAGCATTGCATCAGAAGTCACCCCATAGGCTGAGTCAGTGGCCCAAAGTTACCCAGTGAACTTTATGGCTGAGTGGGGATTTGAATACAAATCTCCCTAGTCCTAGTCCAACCAGAAGCGCTCTTCCCCCTGGACCTTGGGGCCCTAGCCCATGGCCTCCAAGGTCTGAGGGCCTCCAAATGTCTGGGGGGCTCCTGCCACCACCACCACCACTGCGCCGCCACACTAAGCCTCCAATATTTTTCATAATTTTAGCTGCCATGTGCACGGCCAGGAGTGGGGGTGATCCGAGCAGATCTCCCCACATGGTGGTGCTGGACGGAGAGGATGCTGGGCCGGACGGACAGGTCCAGTGGCTGCTCTGCCTGCCGCCCCCACTGCTGCCACTGCCATGGGGGGAGGCCTGCTTGGATCACGCCCAACCCCTGGCTACACACATGGCAGCCATGAAAAGGCAGCAAAAAGGGCAAGGAGCGGCATGGAGGCCAGGGCAGTGGCGGTTGCAGGCAGCAGCGGCAGGAGGCCCCCCCTCAAAACAGAGGCCCGCCAGGTTTGCACAAAATTTTTAAGGGGGGACCTCACAGTGGGGCGGCCTCATGGTGGGGGGTTGTTCCTCACAGCGGGTGGGGTGGTGGTTGGGGTCTGAAGCCCTTCAGGTCCAGGTGCCAAAATTACCTAGGTGCACCCCTGAGTCCAACCATGGGCATTTCCAGATGTTGATTTACTGAGGCAATCCTCATGATTGCCAGGGTGCATGGGAGGGAGGAGGTGGGGAAAGCAGGGCAAACCTTCCCTTCCCCACAGATGAGCAAAGTGAAGGTGTTGGGAGTGCGCTCCATGCTCCCACACAGGCAGTCCTGCTCTGTGAAGCTCCCTAAACCTCCCTGAAGCATGGAGCAGGGTGGAGGAATCTGCAGCAGGAACTTCTTGTTCTGGCCTCCGGGCATCCCACAATGCAATGCATGACACACACACATTGCATTGGGGGATTCCCCCATCAGACAGGCACTCAGTGCACCCATCTCCGTGTCTCCTTGGGCTGAACTCAGTCTGGATAACGGTGCAAGTGCACCCATAACATTGGTTAACAGCTGGATTATTTAAGAGGGTTAGGCGGGCAGAAAGCAGAGGGATCCACAAGGGTCCCAAGGCTTCTCACAACCAGCTTCATTGTGTCTTTTTAAAACCTCCCATCTTAGTTAACAACAGGCTCTTGTGCAGGCTTTAAACACCTGTTCCGCCTACATAGCCAACGCCTTAAATGAAGTTAACAGAGCTAGTGCTATGTTAACCTCGTTAAATTGATCGTGTGTCAGCTGTGGCTGCTCACAGCTGCAGTGGGCACACTTGGGGGGAGGGGAGGGGGGATTCCAGAAACACACTGTGCACTTGTGCGGTGCATTACTGGGGTTCCGGGGGCAGGGCAGTGTATGGCGGTGCTTCCATGTGCCTGACCCCTAGAGCTGCTGGGCGAGCTGCGTCCGGGTGTGGGAGCACTGAGACGAGCTGCCACTCATCTGGGCGGGTGATCCGCCCGCCCAGAGCCCAATGGAAGATTGTCCTCGGGGAGGTAAGCACTTTCAGGATTCCACCCCTCAAAAGAGGGTAGGCCTTCCCACTTGATCATGGGAAGAGCTTCATTGTCTGTGTGATTTTCAGTTCGTCTGCCAGATGGAGAGCACCTTCTATGCACTATTTTTAACCACCTGCTCGTGGTTAAAAATAGTGCTTACTTTTCCATCTCTTTTCATTAGAACTTAAATATCTCTCTCTCTCTCTCTCTCTCTCTCTCTCTCTCTCTCTCTCTCTCTCTCTTTCTCTCCTTTGTAGAACCAGAGATATGGGGCACAATACTACGCTCAGGCAGTATTCTGCCCAATTGATGATTGAAAATGCAGTCCATTCCTATCTTCCTTTGCTATAATCAATGAAGGAAGTCAGTGCCATAATTCATCTGAGGGAATCAGTGATAGCCATCAAGCAAGAAAAATACTAGAGTCCTAAAATAGACTTGTCCTAAAACACAACATCCAGTTTCCTTTTGAGCATATTTTCCCCCCACACTGGGGTGGAACTGACAGGTGCCCTCTGAAAACAATGGAGATATATATGATGTTAGCATAGGTGTGTCTTGGCAGCAGCATGCTCCTTTGACAAACAAAAGGTAGCACAATTCAGAGCACCAGCAAAATTTTCTTTGTCTTCAATGGAAGAAGACCTTTTCAGCACTTCTTCTGTGAAGCAATGAGTGTAGTGTGTGATTAAAGTCCCCATGTGTTTAAGAACAGTGACAGAATGGTGTCTTTCACAGATGTAAAGCCATCACTTGCTTGGGCGAAGGGTACAGGTCTCCTGGTCCTAAATGTTTAATGATTTTGTGAAATGAATCCAATCCTTCTATGTTATCCCTCAAGTGAAGAGAATGTCAAATCACAGAGCACCTATGCATGCTTCCTCTTCAGCTCTTTAGCTCAAATAATCTTTCTTTTTTTCAATTTTACATTCATTACACATTTTGAAATTGCGGCTGTTAATCTTACCCATCCCCCTCAACAGTGATTTATAGCATGCTGCACATAGAACAACTGATGATTTGCTGATTCAGAGATTAATCCTGCATCTTTGTGGGGGCAGGGGACCAATTTACATCACATTTCAAATCCTTATATTCCAGTTTGCATGCTTATCTATAACTATACAATCTGCAGGATGGGAAACAATAGTCCTTTAAAGACATTGGCTCTGTTCAGATGTATAGGATAACCACAGTTATAGCTGGTCACGGATGTAACTGCCGTACGCCTGAACGTGTGAAATTGCAGTTACGGGCCAAAAGCATATTAATTTGATGTCTGAACTGGAGGTGTCCAACAACTCCTCTTATACGATTCGACTGGATCAATTTCAGTTTGTGACTCCTGATGATGTGGGCAAGCTGCTTGGAGCAGTAAGGCCTACCACTTGTTCTCTTGACCCTTGTTCAACATGACTTGTTTGATCTAGCAGGGAGGCTGTTGTAGGTGGCCTGGTAGAAATCATAAATGCTTCTCTGAAGGAGGGCAGGATGCCTCCTTGTCTTAAGGAGGCAATTATTAGACCTCTTCTAAAGAAGCCTGCGTTGAATCCCTCAGAGTTGAGCAATTATAGGCCAGTTTCCAATCTCCCATGGCTGGGCAAGGTAATTGAGAGGGTGGTGGCCTCTCAGCTCCAGGTGGTCTTGGAGGAAATTGATTATCTAGACCCATTTCAAACTGGTTTTCGGGTGGGCTATGGGATGGAGACTGCCTTGGTCGGCCTGATGGATGATCTCCAATTGGGAATTGACAGAGGACGTGTGACTCTGTTGTTCCTCTTGGATCTCTCAGCGGCTTTCAATACTATCGACCATAGTATCCTTCTGGAACATCTGAGGGTGTTGGGCGTTGGAGGTACTGTTTTACAGTGGTTCCACTCCTACCTCTCAGACAGATTCCAGACGGTGTTGATTGGAGATTGTTGCTCTTCAAAATCTGAGCTTAAGTATGGTGTCCCTCAAGGCTCTGTATGTTCTCCAATGCTTTTTAACATCTACATGAAACCCCTGGGAGAGATCATCAGGGGATTTGGAGCGGAGTGTTACCAGTATGCTGATGACACCCAGATCTACTTCTCCATGTCAACTTCTTCAGAAGTTGGCATATCCTCCCTAAATTCCTGCCTGGAAGCAGTAATGGGCTGGATGAGGGAGAATAAACTGAAGCTGAATCCAGATAAGATGGAGGTACTTATTGTGAGGGGTCAGAACTCTAGAGACAATTTTGATTGACCTGTTCTAGATGGGGTCACACTTCCCCAAAAGGAACAGGTTCGCAGTCTGGGAGTACTTCTGGATCAACGTCTCTCCTTGGTTTCTCAAGTTGAGGCGCTTTTCTCAGGGGTGCTATCTATCAGCTTTAGCTGATACGCCGCCTGTGCCCATTTCTTGAGATCAGTGACCTCAAAACAGTGGTACATTTGTTGGTAACCTCCAGACTTGACTTCTGTAATGTGCTCTACGTGGGGCTGCCATTGTACATAGTCCAGAAACTTCAGTTGGTTCAGAAAGAATGCGGCAGCCAGGTTGGTCTCTGGGTCATCTTGGAGAGACCACATTACTCTTCTGTTGATGGAGCTACACTGGCTGCCAATAGGTTTCGGGCAAAATACAAAGTGCTGTTATAACTTACAAAGCCCTAAATGGCATAGGCCCTGGGTATTTAACAGAGTGTCTTCTTCGCTATGAGCCCCACCACCCACTGAGGTCATTTAAGGAGGTCCGTCTCCAGTTACCGTCAACTCATTTGGTGGCTACACAGAGACGGGCCTTCTTGGCTACTGCCCCGAGATTGTGGAATGCGCTCCCTGCTGGGATACGAGTCTCTCCATCTCTGGCATTTTTTAAAAAACTTCTGAAAACACATCTCTTCAACCAGGCTTTCTCAGCTTTTTAAAACTTGTTTTTAAATTGTTCTGACTATTTAATTGTTGTTTTACGATGTTTTTAATTGTTAATCATTGTTCTATGCTTTCATAATTTTTGTTTTAATTATTAACTGATTTTCATGGTGTTTTAATGTAAACTGCCCTGAGCCTTTTGGAAGGGCGGTATAAAAGTTGTAATAATAAATAAATAAATAAATAAATAAATAAATAAATAAATAAATAAATAAAAAGCTAACCCTAGTTTGCCTCACCAAACTCCAGTTGGAACCTTCAGTTATCTCTAAGTTTCGCTGCCGAGAACCAAGGTTTTGCCACTGAAGCGTTATGCCCAAATGCTAACTCAGCTATAACCATGGTTTTGTGCCTATTCCAAACTCCAAACACAGAGGCAGTGGGAACGTGCCTCGGTGATCAGGCAGCAGAGAGGGGCTCCCTTCTCCTTCACCTGGAGTTTGGCTGGCCACAGTTTGGTGATTGTCTGTGGTGCAATTTGGAGTTAAGAATTCAAACCTCAGCCATGCTTACCTCCAGTTAACTTGTACATCTGAACTGGGCCATTAGGGGCCTTCATGCATTTAATGAGTGCATGTAGAAGTGGGAATGTTTCAGGATCTGCCCCCAACCTAATGTGTATATGGATTGCTTGAACAGCTGTATGTGTGGAGAACTCTGCCTCATGAACTAGAACCTTGCAAAGGCAGGATTCCTGGCTGCATGGATAGAGCCTTCTGTGTGAGGCACTGTCCAGGTCTTCAATGACCATGCATAGATTTGGGGCAGAGATTGCACCACCTCAGGCACCATCACTGAATGTGCAGAGGAAGAGCGTCATGTCTGACCAGGGCTAATGTGATTAAAGGTTCGGGGTCTGGAAGTGGGAATCCTCAATTCAGAGCCCTACTCATCCATGAAGCCCATTGGAGAACTTTGGACACATCACATCTCCTGGCCTAATCTACCTTTAGGGCCATTGTGAGGCTAAAAATACCTCCTTGGAAGAAGTGGTGTTTTGCATGTTGAAAATATCTCAGATAATATCAGCCATTATCACAATACACGAATCACCTCTGCCACAAACCACAAGGATGCTTGTCTAAAGTTGCCCTTGCAGGGGTTATGATAAGTAACAGTGGCTGATTAATGACGAACCAGTGCAATGGAAGAAGCACCAGTGCTTCTGGAGAGTTCCTGTAACACTGCACCAGTGCCTGTGGGTGGGGGGTGGGGGGGGCAGATTTCAAGTACCTCCCCTTCCCCTGGAAGCTTTCTGTATCACCCAAAAATGTGTCCCTGAGGGCTATTTCCGAGTGCTCGCTGAGGAAGGGGAGATTATTGGCATTTGCCCACACCCCTTTGAGCCAGCAGTGGAGCTCAGTTAGTTGAACTTTTCAGAAGCACTGATGCTGCTCCTGTTGCACCATGCTTTGTTAGTCAGCATGTCTCCTCTGCTCAGATTGCTCTCCTCTACTCAGAAAAGTGCATGAAGTTGTTGGGGTTTTTTTAAGAGTGGCCCAAACCAATCAGAGAATGGATATACATTTTCAAAAAATGGCTGAGGGAATGTCTGTTGCTGTAGTTATAAGCTGTGAATGATGGAAGTTCCTGGTTCTGGTTCAAATTTCCCCTTTGCCATGAAAACAGTAGTGGCCTTCGACAAGCTGTTTTCTCTCAACCTTAGCCCCTGCCCCATCTGCAATAGGGAATAATAATTTTCATCTACCTTGCAGGGTTGTTGTAAAAATTACTGAGATAATGAGGTCATTCACATGGCCAACCTACCCTCCACTGGCAGGGAGGCAGGCGCCTATATCCTTCCCACATGCAATCAGCCATTCTTCCAAAGGTCTGCCACTTGTGTGGCACATGAATGGCACTGTGGTGAGTGGCAGACCCAGCAGCTGGAGGATGCCATCCTCAGGCAATGCACCATGCCAGGAGCATGATGCACCATGCCAGGAGTGTGATGCATTGGGGGATTTCCCTGCTGCAAATATCACAGCCCGTAAGACAAAGAGACAAACTCCTCATATCAGAATACACAGATTGAAACTGGTTGAGTCCTGTTGAGTTCAAGGGGGCTAAAATGCCTGACTGAGGCTCAGATATTTAAAACACCAACTTACTGTCAATGCATTAAATTTGGCAGAAATACCCCAAAACTCCTCTAGCAAGAGGGTTCTGAAGGTTGCAGCCTTAAATATACTAGTTGCAGGTTTTTGATTTTGCAGAAAGGACAAATGTGCCTGATCTGCCTTTCCTGGTTGTTATTTGCACATGACTTCATGCTGTGGGGCAAATGTTGAGTGAAGCCATGTCGAATCACACTTGTGGCATTGAGGGAAGCAGCCCCTCCCCTCTGCTCTCGGTTTCTGTTTTTACAAGTTCACATGGCATGCCTCCATGTTTTCCTTCTAGCCAATGGACGGGGCAGGGGAGGGAGAGAGAGATTACTAAAGAGCTATATCTGCCTTTCTAAAGAGAGTATCCCTCTTATCATGCTAATGATTCTACGTCAGTGCCCAGCGTTTTCCAAAAAAGTCGCTCAAAACCAGCATTTTAAAAACAGAAATACCCCGAGAAGAGATAAGTTAGAATTAGCAAGACAACGCCTGATGTGTGTGGAGTGGGTCCAAGGATTTTGAAGGGATTTGGGGGTACGTGTGGCTGGTGTGTGGATGCACACACTCCCTCCGGAAGGAGATTCGGGGTAGAAGACCTGTCTGTAAAGCCGCCTGGAGAATGGAATAAGTCACAGGAACATAGGGAGCTGCCTTATACAGAGTCATATCATTGGTTCATCCAGCTCATTATTGTCTACACTGCCTGACAGCAGCTCTCCAATATTTCAGGCAGAAGGCGTTCTCAGCCCTACCTGGAGATGCCAGAAAGTGAACCTGGAACCTTCTGCACGCAAAGCAGATGCTCTACTTCTGAGCTGTGGACTCATCCCCAAAGCTGGCATACATGGGTCCCCCATCCAGGCACTGACCATGCCAAGACCTGCTTGGCATCAGCAAGGTGGCTGTATTGTGTGTCCTTAGACCATAATCTGGGACCCAAGTCATCTGACCCTAAACCACAGCTTGCACATGTTATGTGCCAGCAATCAAACTGCAGAGAAATAGGGGGAGCTGCACCTACAGCACAGTTGCATAGAAGCACCCTGATTTAAAGTAGGATTGCACCAAATGTTCTTCCTCAAACATTTGAAAGGCAAAAGTAATACTTTCAAGGAGAGTGGAATCCACACCCAAAAACCTCTACATCCTTTGGTTGCTGTCTCAGCAATTCACAGCCATTGATTCCCTCCTTGACTGCTATTTTGGCACTGTCTTTTCCTCCTTTCTGCCCTTGAATGGTCCCAGCCAATCAAGGAATCATATAGTGGATGTATTGATGTCACTATATCGTGCAGCCAATCAGATCTGAGTACATGGTGTCCTGTCCTAGTCTTTCTTTCTTTCTTTCTTTCGACAGAAGTTTTCTCAGAGATTAGTAAAATTATAAAGCAGAGACTGAGTTTGAGTCCATAGTTTACTAAATTACTAAATATATTTTCGGGGGTTAACTCAGAATTATCATCTAAGGATTTGATAGTTTTATGTTAACAGCCGCTAGACTGTCTATTGCTCAACAATGGAAAAGTGGAACAATGACCCTTAATACTTGGTACCAGCACATGTGGCATATAGCTATATCAGAAAAACCAATCCATATTATTCGTCTTTGACTGGGTCAGGCCAATCCCAATGCTTTTTTCACCACGTGGTTGCCACATGGGTTTTTTGATGTGTGTGTTTTTAACCACATGATTTAATTTTGTTCACAAATCAGGAAAACCTTGCCCATTCTCCACCGTCTGATCATATTAGTGTCTGGGGAAAGTGTTAAATGAGGTCTTTCTGCAATGGAGTAGCAATTAGCATTTATGTGATTTGTAGAAAGGGTTATATTTGTTATGTGTGATGCTTGTTGTTCAATTACAAACAATGTTTGTTATGTGTTTATTCAAGATTTTTTTTTTTAAAAAAAAAATCTGGCTACATGGTGACATCACTGAGGGCAAACAATATCACAGTACTTCACTCTGAATGAGTCAGGGACAGAAGGGATACATTTCTATTGCTGCAGCAATCAGGTCCGCACTGCTGATACATGCCCTTATTCCCAGGGAGGACTGGGCACAGCCAGCAACTGGCTGATGCTAGCTGAGACACCACATAGGGCATTGTAGCGGGGAAAGCATGGCAGGTGGCAGCCACTGGCTAGAATACTGTTGCTGCTGCTGGCCTACCAAGAACGAAAGAAGCCCACATCCACCATTTCAGAATGGGAAGGGGGACACCCAAGGTCACCTTGAAGAGGGCCCCCTGAAACCAGAAGCTGGTCCTGTGCATGGTCAGGCTGAGATTCCTGGCATTGGAATGTAAACTGTGGGAGGGAAAGACCTGTGGGAAGTGTGAGTTGGGAAGGAGCCGGGGCATTGGGGTGAGCACGAGGAAGGGTCTGGGTCTTTCTGATCTTTAGCTGACTGCACATTTGCCAGTTAAAACTGTGACCGTGTCAGGGGCTGGATGCACTTTTTTGACCCTGCAAAGGAAAATGCTGTGAAATGCATCCCGCCACAAATTAATGGCAGGCTTTCCATTTGTGTTGTGTTGCCTAGACAGCCTGTCACCATGTTTTAATCCATCTTGGTTAGTCAAAGCACACAAGGAAACTATTGATTTGTGTTCATTCTGATACAAATAGAGAATAGATTCCAGTCAGAGGCAGCTCTCCCTTTCATCCCTTTGTATAACAATGCCCATAATAAACATCAGGACATCCGAAATCCAGGTTCAAAGCACTTTATTGTGTCGGTAATTTAGCGTGTAATCAAATAAATCCATACTAAAGGAGGGTGTGCTTCCCTAATGCATTTTAGTACCTTCTTAGACACATTTGTGATAAATGTTGTGTACCTCGTTTGGAATCAACATGCTTAGAACAATTCCTAACAGCTTTTTGTGTCACTGATAAATTATCTGGAATGATTAACTAGTGTATTTCATGCAATTTTCGTTGATACATCCAATTTAGCATTTGCTAAAATATTTTCGAGCTAAAATATAAGTGATGGAGATTCTAGGTAGACATTTGTTGAGAAGTATGTTTATTTATGAACTATTAGAATCCAGCCATATTACTGATTATTCCTATTTGTACTGGCATGTTAACAGTTTGTATTCTTGCTTTCCTTTCTATAGATACATGTGCAAACCTTTTAAATAAATCTAATAAAACACTACATCCATGAAAACACCTTTTCAAAAGTCCGGTTCAAAAGTGTACCTGCTAAGGTTACTTACTGTCTTTGGTACAACACTCAGCAGCTACAATTAATTAATTATTTATTTAATACATTTGTATATATGCCACCTACTACAAAAGTCTCCAAGTGGTTTACAAACAAATAAAAGCAGCCCAAAGTTTAAAACAAATACAGAATTCAGTTTAAAACAAGTCATTATTCCTTGAGAAGTGGACGATCCTGTTGATGCCTTGGTCTCCCTTTTGTATGAGAAGAGGGGTTGGGTGATTGACACGGTCGCGCCTAGGTGTCCTCTCCCGACCTGCCAAGCCCAAGCGACTCCCTGGTATACAGGTGGGTTGCAGACAATGAAGACAGCTGGTAGATGGCTTGAGTGTCATTGTCGGAAAACTCAGAATGAATTTGACAGGCTAGAGACCATATTAGGACCAGCTCTATGACGGTGATGGAGGCAAAGAAATCCTTTTCCGCCACTATCACATCGGCTCAATGTAATTCAGTGGAGCTTTTTTGAGTGGTTCAGGGCCTCCGAAGTGGGGACCCCATAGACCATCAAACAGAACCCTCAGCAGCCCAATGTGACCAATTTGCATTACATTTTGCAGATAAAATCGTTCATATCCATCTGACTTGGATGCTAAGATTTTTGTGGCACCAGAACTGGATGTTGCCAATGCACCATTTGGTCTTGTTATATTGGATGGTTTTCAGACTGTGTTGCCTGAGGAGGTGGACAGGCTGCTTGGAAGGCTAAGGCCTACCATTTGCCTCCTCAACACTTGCCCTTCATGGTTGGTGAAGGCTTCTAGAGAGAGACTGGGTCCATGGGTGGTGGTGGGTGGTGAATGCCTCTCTAGAGTAGGGGGTGCTTGAAGGAGGCAGTCATTAGGCCCCTCCTTTAAAAGCCTTCATTGAACCCAGATGACTTAAATAACTTTTCACCAGTTTCAAACCTTCCCTTCTTTGGCAAGGTGTTGGAGAGTGTTGTGGCATCTAAACTCCAGACAGTCCTGGATGAATTGATTACTTAGATCCTTTCCAGTCTGGCTTCTGACCTGGATATAGGATGGAAACTGCCTTGGCCACCCTAGTGGATGACCTATGCCAGGAGATAGAGGGAGTGTGACTCTGTTGATCCTCCTGGACCTCTCAGCGGCTTTCAATACCATCGACCATGGTATCCTTCTGGGATACCTCTCTGGGTTGGGATTTGGGGGCATGGATATATGGTGGCTCCACTCCTAGCTGGAGGGTCATACTCAGAAGGTGGTACTCCACCCTTGGCCTTTGGCCTGGGGTGGAGCAGAGGATCTATTCTGTCCCCCATGCTGTTTAACATTTACATGAAACCTCTGGGGGAGGTCATCCATGGGTGTGGGCTGCAGTGTCAGCAATATGCTGATGACACCCAAGTCTACCTATCTTTTAGTCAGCAGACACCAGGGAGGCAGTGGATGCTCTGAACTGGGGCTTGGAGGCTGTTCTGGACTGGATGGGGGCAAAACAAGCTGAAACTTAATCTAGGTAAGGCAGAAGTGCTCTGAGTTGGTAGAACTGGCCATCCAAGTAATGAGGTAAATCTGGTCTTGGACGGGGTCACACTCCCTTTGAAAGACAAAGTCTACAACTTGGGGGTGCTTGTGGACCTGACACTGTCCTTGGAGGCACAGGTGGAGGCTGTGTGTAGCAGTGCCTTTTACCAACTATGGCTGGTACACCAGCTGTGACCCTACTTGGAGAAGTCTGACCTGACCTCAGTCACTCATTTGTTGGTAACACCCAGATTAGAGTACTACAATGTGCTCTATGTGGGGCTGCCCTTGAAAACTTTATGGAAGCTTCAGCTGGTCCAGAATGTTACTGCAAGGATGCTTCTGGGTGCAAGTGGCTTCATGAGTATCACACCCATCCTGCGGCAGATTCATTGGTTACTGGTCCACTTCCAAGCTAGATTCAAGGTGCTGGTCTTGACCTTTAAAGCTCTACATGGCTGTGGCTAGGGTACCTGTCAGACTACATTCACCCATATGAACTTGCCAAACCCTCCGCTCATTGTCTCAGGCCCTGCTCATGGCCCCGCCACTTACAGAGATCCAGTTGGTGGGTACTAGAGACAGGGCCTTTTCAGTTGTTGCCCCTCGGCTTTAGAACACCCTCCCTGAAGAGCTTTGCCATGCTCCCCCCCTCAGTGTTTTTAAAAAACAACTGAAACACATCTTTTTAATTATAGGCTTTTTAATACTCCATCTTTGGTTATGTCTGGTAGATGGTGGACATGTAAATGTCTGTGGTGCATGAGGGCTAATTTGTGAACTGCCTAACTGATTTGAACCAAATTTGGTAGAGCTGTAGGGACACATAGGGACACCTCAGTGGCATAGTTTGCAATTATGTGATCCACCTCAATTCAATATGGTGGCTATGTGAATGTTTAAGGCTGAAGTGGGCTAATGTGAAGATGGTAATTATCAAATAAGATTATAGTGAAAGGAAACTAGGCAGATTATTTCTTCCAGAAAAACTTGTTTATAATGAAATGAATAGCAACAATCTGGGTATAATTGTAGTCAGTTCAGTTGTGTTGGTGGGAACAATAGACATCACTATAGGAAATTAATCTCCTGTATGTTAAACAATGTACTGTGAAGTAGTATATTGTACTGTGGAGGAACTGTATTATATGAGTTCAAAATGTAATAATCCAGTAACAGCAACACATAGGATAAACCATTTATAGTACCTGGTAAGGAAAATGGTGATAAGATCCCAGTGTTCATTGAGTTTAAACATTTATTGAGATCAGAAATAAAAGAGCTACTTAAAGTCAAACAAATGAGAGAGCTCTCCATGTTCATCCAGATCAATAAGGATTTCTTCACTTCTGGAAACTATTGGCTTAGATCCCAGACAACATAATTTATCAATGAGGGAAGTAGAATCCTAAGTAGGAAACCATAAGCATATGCGGGACTCATAAAGCTGAATTTCTTCCTTGGAAGTAATTCAATGAGCAACGGAAACCACAGGACATGCATGCTAATTTTTTATAATGTGCCTGATTTCCCTAAATGTATATTAACTTCAAAAATAGTTAATTCCACAAAAGCTATAAATCATAGCCTATAGTTCTTTAAAGCTTAGGGGAAAGAATATCTAGATTTCTATTAGTGTCCTAAATAAAATACTCTAATGTTAGTAACAGAAGGCCATGATAACTGAGTTATTTATTACTTATGGCTGCAGCTATCATTCCCTCTGCTAGCAATCTTGCGTGGTCAGGTTCCTTCCTATCAACTTGGAAGAGAAACAGAACCACTCAAAAGTAAGGTCATTGTTTCGACAAATGTAAGGGATGCCCTAGGTACACAGAAGTGTATCAGTTTGTAAATTAAAAGATTTTTTAAAAAAAAAAACCTACCAAAAAACCAAACTTCAACCAGAGTTGCGAGCTTCCAGGATAGAACACTATAGAACATTAAGGGCACAGAGACAAGAAAAATATAATACCTAACTCAGCTCATTATCTGGAGTGGGACCTTCCAGATTTACCCTGAAGACTAAAGACAGGAAAATCTTCACTGCTACCTTTTAGTTGATATGCTGCTGCCCAATCACAAATATGCTAAAATCCTGAATATTTCCATTGTTTCCTATAGGCAGATCTCAGTTGCATGCTGGGAAAAGGCCAAACTGCAGGGTGGAGCTAAAGAAATTAGAAATTGGGCATAATCTATGTGAGTATTTTGTAACCTGCCTTGTGGATCTCATTGTGTCAAATGCAAAGCAAAACAATTTTAATACATATATGAATAGAACTGTCAAGCTTCAGGAGAATGACTGAAGTTGGTTCTCTGTCCATTGTGCTAGCCTGGCTGCTCTGAGTATTTGAGGCTCATTGAAAATCTGTTTCTTCTTAGCTTATCTAAGACTCTACTAAGAGCATAATTTTGTATCCCAGGCCCAGCCTGCAGGAGTATCTTCCAAGAAAAGCTCAAAAGAAACAAGACATAAAGGGCAAGCTCGTTGATTAAATATATTTCTTACTCACGCCAGTCATTCTCATTAACCAGCAATTCTTCTTGCCCCATATGCTTAAAGCTTGCTAGTGGGAAACAGATCCTGCATGTTGTTCACCTGGTTGTTGAGGAATTCATGTTTCAGTGGCAAATTGTTGTTTGCAATGAAAAAGAATCAGCCAGAGTAAGTAAAGGAGATGCAAATAGAGCTCAACAGCTACTTGAAGAAGAAAAGAAGCAAATAAGCAAAAAACTGTAGAGGTAAGCACAATTAATTTGCTATGCAAGCATCACAAGTGGACTTCAATTTATAGAGGGTCAGGTTCATATGACCTTATGCATCTTGGCGTAAGAGATTACGGGATGCACATGTTTAAAATGTGGAAATTATTTTGGGTCACAGCAATGTGCTTGAAGAAAATTTGAGGCATCAACCACATGAAGGTTTGATAACTTCCAGCTGTTGACCCGAGTGGGACTTGATCAATACCGTATTTTACAGACTATAAGGCGCTACGGACTATAAGACGCACCTTAATTTTAATCCAGTTTTTCAGAGTTTTAGCATATTAAACTGTTAAAACATATAAGACGCACCTGAATTTTGGCAGATATTTTTCGAGGAAAAAAGTGAGTCTTATAGTCCATAAAATACGGTATTTGCCAACGTTAGGCCCCTGCTCTGTTTCCCTCTGGGCCATCTATTTTATTTCCTGCTGTCAATCAGCACTTATTATCACTGAAGCAAGCCAAACTGGGTTCATACCGAAAATAAATGTAGAACATTGTCTCCTGTCTTCTTCCTACTTTTGGTGCCTAATCTGCTAAAACAGAGACCCTCAAACTGTAGTCCTAAGAAACCTGGAAGTCCTCATTTACTGAGCAGGGATTAATTGATGTGAAGCTCATCAGTGATGGACAAATGTCCCTGAAAAACTACTTAAGAACATAAGAATAGCCCTGCTGGAGCAGGCCCAAGGCCCATCTGGTCCAGCATCCTGTTTCACCCAGTGGCCCACCAGATGCCTCTGGAAGCCTACAGGCAGGAGTTGAGGGCATGCCCTCTCTCCTGCTGTTACTCCCCTGTAACTGGTATTCAGAGGCATCCTGAATACCTGCCTCTGAGGCTGGGGGTGGCCTATAGCCCTCAGATGAATAGCCTTTGATAGACCTCTCCTCCAAGAAGTTATTCAAACCCCTCTTAAAGCGATCCAATTTGTTGGCTGTCACCACATCTTGTGGCAAAGAATTCCACAAGTTGATTATGTGTTGTGTGAAAAAGTACTTCAATTTCTTGGTCCTAAATTTCCTGGCAATCAATTTCATGAGATGACCCCTGGTTCTAGTGTTATGTGAGAAGGAGAAAAATTTCTTTCTATCCACTTTCTCCACACCATGCATGATTTTATAGACCTCTATCATGTCTCCCTGCAGCTGTCTTTTTTCTAAACTAAAAAGTCCCAGGTGTTGCAGTCTTGCCTCATAAGAAAGGTGCTCTAGGCCCCTGATCATCTTGGTTGCCCTCTTCTTCACCTTTTCCAGTTCTACAATGACCTTTTTTAGATGTGGTGACCAGAATTGTACGCCGTACTCCAGGTGTGGCCACACCATAGTTTTGTATAAGGGCATTATAATATTAGCCATTCTATTTTTAATCCCCTTCCTAATGATCCCTAGCATGGAATTGGCCTTTTTCACAGCTGCCGCACATTTAGTCGACAATGTGTCCAACAGTACTGATCTTCTCCAGCACTGCAAAGCTACAGGGAGCTAAACCATATTCTCATTTTATAGATGGCTATGGTATAGTCCAACAGGACTGGCTGGCATCCCTCATGCACTTACAGTGTGCCCTAGAATACATCTTGGAATCCTCTACAACATCAGTGTCACATGTGCTGGGATTTCCAGCAGAGAAATCACTGTGGAAAGATCTGCATGAAGTAAGAAAAACCCTGTGCCTAAGCACAGCTATCTACAAAGTGTAGCTAGATAAGCAACTTAAGTGCATCAGAATGCCCTTAAGTATTTTAAGGCCAATATTTTAACTATCAGTCAAGACCACTAGTTAAAGTTAGTAATTCTGACCTGACCCCTTGCAGTATCCCATGTTTAGCAGTGAGGCTTTGGGGAAACAATATAACTTATGAAATTGTAGTCAAATATTGAAGTCTTGAAATTAAATGGATGGCTTATTTATTTTAATATGTATTTTGGTTTTTATGTTGTGACCTACCTTGTTATGCTTGGGCACAAGAGGTTGTAGGGCAGAAATGTTTTAATAAACAAATGGGCAACCTCAGCATTATCTCAAGCTACAATAAGTTGTCATATTTGTTCCATACTTATTTCAGACGATGCCCCGACTTATTTTTCATTTTGTACATCAGGACCCAACTATATCCATTATGGCATTTTAACTCTTCCCTTGTTAAAGATCCATCATTTCTTCAAACGATTAATCACAAAATTAAAGAATTTTTAATTACAGATGAAATCCCAGGCGTCTCTAGAACCCTTTTATGGGATTCTCTTAAAGCCTTTTTACGTGGTTTTCTTATTTCATGCTCATCTTGTAAGAAGAAAGAGAGTAATAAACAATTACTTGAGTTGGAGGAGCTCCTTAGAAAAAAGATGTCGGAATATAGTCACCTAACTCTAGAGTATTAATTAATGGGGTTTTATCTTCTAGTTTTAATTTTCTTAGTGGTACTAGACAAGGTTGTCCTCTTTCTCCTTTACTCTTTAATTTATCTCTTGAACGTTTAGCTGTTGCTATTAGGCAAGACCAGACAATTTTCAGTATTCAGATGGATGGTGAGGTAATCAAGCATGCTTTATATGCAGATGATGCCTTGATATTTTTGTCTAATCCTACAACAGCCTTGCGTCTCTTGACTGCTTTAATTCCTAAGTTTGGGGCCTTATCAGACTATATGGTGAATTATCAGAAATCTTTGGCTCTGCAACTTGGAACATCTCCTAAAGATGTGGGCAGATAGTCATTTTAAGTATTTGGGAGTGTTGATTTCTAAAGAAATCAAGCAAATTAATTTAAACCCCTTCATTAAACAAACTGAGATGGATCTTAACCACTGGGGAAAGCTCCAATTTAGTTTTATTGGGGAAGATTAATATTCTTAAATCTTATATTCCCCCCCAATTTGTATATTTGTTATGTAGGTTGCCCTTGTATAATCCTTGTAGGTGGATGTTTTATTTAGATCTTTTTTAATGGGGGAAAATAAGCAATCTAGAATTTCTTATAAGAAATTGCAACTGCTTTTTAAAGAAAGGTGGTTTTAATGTGCCTAATTTCCAGGTATATCACAATTCCTTTCTTATTTCTCAAACTTTGTATTGGAGAAAGCCTGATGAAATGTGTGAGGTTCCACTATGGGCAAAAGTTGATGTCCAACAATTGGTACCTCTTTTTGGCAAAGCCACATTAGGTTCTAGGTACTTGAAACATTCTACTTGGTATAGTCCATCTATTTTGGCTGCAAAATCTGCTTGGAAAAAATATACTGCTCCATTTCCAGACTTGTTTTGTACATGAGGAGTCCACATTATAGGGTAATCCCCAAATAACTATTGCTAGAAGACCTGTCTGTTGGCGGAATTGGGCTAATAGTAATATATGTTTTCTATCCCAATTAATTGCTTCTGTTTTTAAACCATTTCATCTTATACAACATGAATATGGTCTAAAATTGGATGGTGCTTGGCAATATATTCAGTTAATACACAGCATATCCAAAAGGTTTGGTCCTGATGATATTAGTGCTTCGGAAGCTCTGCATACCATCAAATTCTATCACCATATTGATGGATTTAATCAGGCTCATAATATGCTTTATAATTTTATCCAAGCCCAGGTAGCACCTCCACTCGATACTGAAAGAATTAAATGGAGCCTGGAATTGAGTGTTCTAATTTCACAACATCAATGGGATGTGATTTTGGCTGAAACTGCCCAAGTATCTTATGATTTGAGGTTCAAATTAGTTTAACAAAAATTAGTCTTTTGTTCTTATTGGACTCTGATTAGACTCCACGAATGTGGGCTGAGCAAATCTGGTAAATTTTGGAGATGTGGGGAAGAAGAGGCAGGACTCTTAAATCTGTTCCTTAATTGTAAGGTTATATCTCCACTCTGTAAAAAGATAAGTGACTATATCAGTTTAGTTATAGCAAGGGAATATCCTCTAGAGCAGGGATTCTCAATGTTGGGTCCCTAGATGTTATTGGACTTCAACTCCCATAATCCCCAACCAAAGGCCACTGGGGCTGGGGATTATGGGAGTTGAAGTCCAATAACATCTGGGACCCAACATTGAGAATCCCTGCTCTAGACTCTGTTCAGTTTTGTTGGGATTGCCTCCTGATGTTGAAGGAATAATCCATAATCAATGGAAATGGCTCACTGGGGCCTTTCTGGTGGCTAAACACATTATTTTACAAAATTGGAAATGTAAATATCCTCTAGATATTGACAAATGGTTTCTTGATTTACTTACTCTGGCAGCCCACAAACATTCCTTATTTCTTCCAAGTATGAGGGGATCTGGTCTGAGTTTTTTGAACTATTTGCATTGTAAGTGTAATGTATATATACACTCTTCTAAATAAAATAAAAAATAAGAAAAAACAAAATAAAGATAACCCAAATGGTTCTTGTACCTGGGATCTTTGGTGCAAAATTGTGCAGCCAAATTGCAAAGAGTAATGTGGTACTGTAACTCTTTCACCCAAAGAAAAAAAGAAAATGTTCAGCTTCCCCATGATACACTCTACAATTTTCCATGATGCATTTTCTCATATACATAAATATTAAAACCACCAGCCAAACAATATATAATATTGTAGCAATCAGCCCTCCCTTACCCTAAAGAGTTAACCGGAAGTGAACCCTGTCCTGACTGTCAAGCTAGGGAACAGCCACTCAGCACATGGTGGGTGGAACCTTGAGGACCATGCGGCAAGAAGAGAAGCGGGTCTGTGTTCTCAGAAGTTGCTAGGAGGGGAATGAGAGAGGATGGGTGGAAGGCTTAGTGAGGAGCTTTTGCTGCCTTGTGATCAAAAGCTATCCTGAAGAATTCTCTCATGGAAAGACATCTGCAGATCCTTGAGAAACAGGATTGTGGGAAGCTTGAAATCTCTCCTGGAGTTTGGGGTGAGTTTCAAGGGGGAAGTAAGCCATGGCTTCTGGGCTTCTGAAGGGTTTAGCGAGGGACCAGTTTGTTAGTTAACTCATGTTAGATTTCTTTCTTTTTGTGTTTTGCAAATCCTTACAACTAGTTTATTGTGTTTTTATTTGTAATGTAACAAACAAAGAGAAACTGAGCCTATGCCCTTTCTTTCCAAATAGGGCGTTGCAAAAGTCTCTGTAGACTCCCAAAGGTGCTTTTTGGTATTTTCTTACATTTATGTTCTTTGCAAATGGGTAACCACCAGTGTGCCACCCCAATATCATCTGAGGGTGCTTTTTGAAGTATTCTTGCAAGTACTGAGTGTATCTGTTACCTGTAACTAAAAGCTGATAGAGCTTCAGACTGAAGCAGTCTGTAGTATTTTGAATAAAGTTTTTTCTCTTTTTGTTCTTAGTATTTTACCTGCCTCTGAGTGCATTTATAACTCAGGAAAAGGGGTTTTACTCTGGTGAAAACACATCTCAATGTTAATTGCTCAGCAACCTACCAAGTTTTCTCATCACATAGAAGTTGCACATGGAGGGTTTTTTGTATTTTTCCATTGGCAAAAAGAAGGAGAGTTTCCCTGGAATTTCGCCCACACCAGGGTGGGTGGGTGGAATAAACTCTGTTGAAGAGTGGGTATGGTGGCAGAGATTGGACTACCAAAGGAATAGTTTAAGTTTTAAAGGAACAGACTTTGTTGAGCAAACATGGAGGGATGATTCAGCATTTTTCTCCCCCCCCCCCCATTGTAGACTTGCTCTGAAACAAGAGATTTTCCTTCCTTCCTTCCTTCCTTCCTTCCTTCCTTCCTTCCTTCCTTCCTTCCTTCCTTCCTTTTTTGCTTTAGCTGAATACAGTGTATGTTTTCAGAAACCCACAATGTTTTGCTAATATAGCACTTCCTCTCTTGTATAATTCCTCACTCAAACATGGACTGAAATAATTTCAAGTCCGTTTAAGCTGTAATGTGGGCTACAGGGAGAAGAGCAAGCACTTCTAATAGATTGTTTTTATGCAACTCCAAACAATTTACAAGTGATTAGGAATGTTGTCACAAAGATACCGGAAGCTTAGGGATGGCTCTCTGAAGCTGTTCTGTACTGATGGCTAATTGGTAGCATTCTTTGATTGCCCTTTCATAGCTGGATGCAGCTGAATGAAAACAAACCACAAAGGGAGATCGGTTTTGTTTATCATTAATTTTTACTTTTTTGTTGTCAACAGTTTTTAGAATTTGCAGAAATCTTCATTAGTATTTTCATTATCTCATGCACTTTCTACAGAGGGTAGATTGTTTGTTTCAGTTGTCTTCCTCTTTGGTTGCTTATAAATGAAATCCAACACAAGCAGATAGGATGTATTTAACATTATGCCTAGGGTGATGAGAAATAATACTCCCATAAATGATTAGGAAGCTTCTCATTTTATATGAATAGTACACACCATTACCCTTTAAGAAAGTCTGAAAATGAGATATTTTCTTTGTGGCTCCCATTGGCTATTGAAATCCAGATCCCTCATGCCAGGGGTATAGCTATAATTGAGTGAATAGAGTAGTGTAGTGTTTTCCCCCAAAATGCACTCTGGCCCAGACCTGTGGGAGAAATGTATATATACAGAGAAGATGCTTATTTTTCCAGGGGCGGGAGGCAGTAGGGCAGTGGGGCGGCCCTATGCTCATTAGGTCCAGGCTCCAAAATTACCTAGCTGCACCTCTGAGCCTCATTAGTGGGCCAGCCATGTCAAGGTAAAAAAGTCCTTAGTGTGGATGTACCTAACAGTTCTTCTAACCTCATGGTGAACAGGCACATATGTGATTGCAGGCCACCATGGCCCTAACAGGCCTGATGTTTTTTATTATGGTTGAACTCAAATTAGCCCATATTCTCAACATATGCTACAACATTTCTGCTGATCATATACCCAGGAACTGTATGTGCAAGATGACCATTAAAAATGAACATGGGAAAAAGTCTACATAGTAGAAGCAAGCATACACTCAAACATTTGCAAGCTCTTGGGCTCAAGATAATAAGGTCATCTCACAAGCCCTTCCTGGTAGGGCAGGATTAGCCCAGGCAGGTCTGGTCATGTTCATTCCAGCCCTGGGACCACTCCCAGACAGAGGTGCTCTTACCCCTGGACTCCCGGGCTGAAATCCAGGGCCTCCACACCTCCTGCGGGGCCCCCAAATCCTTTTTAGTCTGTCCTGAGTGGTGCGGTTGTGTTAAAAATATGTTATAAAATACTGTGTGTCGGGGTGAGAGGGGCCTCTAAAGGCCTTTAGGTCCAGGTTTCAAAAATACCTAGATGCACCTCTGCTCCCAGATTTCCTTCCCAGAGCAGCCCTGATTGCAAACCCAGGCTTACAGTGAGGTAAGAGGACAAGTGTTTGCCTCCTACCTCACCTGCTGGGTGTAGGGGAAGAATGTCAGTTCAGTCCCCAAATAACAAAGCAAAACCAGTTTGGTGAGAAAGCAGCAAAGCAAGAAGTCTTGAGATAGTTCTTTAGTAATGAAGAACTACAAGGATTTATTTAAAGAAAAGGTTGCAAACCCATGTGGAAAAGCCTGCAGCTTAATTTCAGCTGTAGCTCATGGCTGAAGACTGAAACAAACAGCCATCTCTGGAGGGACAAAATGGAGGCTAGCACTGGAAAAACAAAGAGGGGAGGCACTTTTATCCATAATCCTAGCACTTTTATCCATAACCCTAACCCCGCAGTGGTCACTATGAGACACTGCAGCTGAGCGCTGATGCTGCCAGGGTCCTAGCTTCAACACTGGTTGTGTGGGTTGCAACAGTGCTGGCAGCTTCTAACAGGCTGCTGGCAGCCTTCTTAATCATAGAGCTCAGAGGATGGAGTGGCCAGGCAGCATGGTGTTTTCCCAAAGCACCACACTCCTTGTGTGGTGCATTGTGGGATACCTGTGTCATTCCCCCCTCCCTATGGCTGCATGTCAAGCCGTTACACCACTCATGTGGGCATGCGGGTGTCAGAGCCCTCTTTGGGAAGGTAGGTTCCTGCTTTTCCTCAACTTTCTCCCCATTTGTTCATGTGAATAACCTTAATAAGTGGCAGGGTTGAGCCATGGGCAACAGCCCCTGGGGGAAATAAGTCAGGGACCAGAACTGGGAAGGCCAGGCAACCCATCAGGACTCAGGCCAGCAGTCAAACCAAGCATATAGTCAGGTAACAGGATTCAAACCAGCAGTTATATAGGTCTGAAACACACCAGGGTCAAGCTGAGCAGTCCGTTCAAAGAAGCAGCAAGGGAAACCCACCCCAGAACAAGAAAAGCCTAGCAATGAATCAAAGCCTATCTCAGACGGAAAGCCTTTTCTCTGTCCTGCTATGGGAGAATCCAATGGGTGCTTCCATAAAATGGACCATGGTAACTAGCTGTAGTGCAGCAAGCTGTCACAAGGGGCAACAGCAGAGCCTCTGGGCAGGCAGAACATGACATGAGGTGAGTCACTGTATGCTGGATCATGAGCACAAATGTCTGAAGTCCTGTGGTAGAGTGCTACATAGATCTGTACCCTACTCGACCAGCTCAGCCAGGCAGATTATTCCCCAGCGATGACAGTGATTTGGTTTGAGAACAACATAAATTATCAACCAAGGGTAACAAGCCACTAGCACTCAACACTTGCTTTCTCTTCAGAATAACTGCAACCCACAAACACACGACAGGCCCTCAGATTTCTGGAAATCTCTGAGGCTTGAGGGACACTCTCTCCACACACACCCTCCCTTTCTAGAGGCTGCCTCTAGAGATGCATGAGGCATGTACCGCAGCTTTCTGTCACAACACTTTGGGATCACCAGAGACTAAATGACAGAAGCCCCTTTTAATACACACGTATTTACACACTTATTTTAAATATTGTGTCATTAGATATTATATGTATGCGTTATCTCCATGGGCATTGGCTAATGGGCAATCCTCTGCGTTCTTGACATATTGCCTTGTTAGTACCTCATTAACACCTGCTGTTAGTGAGCAGTATTCCTTGGGGATTCTTTTCTGCTGTGCACTCACCTGATGGAAAGCTAATTGCGTCACTGTGCAGTATTCCCATTAAAGCTGCTGAGCATCTGTGATTAATACGGCAATAATGTAATGAAGAAGTGAACCCAGAACTCCCAAAGACCCCCACTTCTATTAGGTTTTGTTTTTCAAGACTAGGCCTTTAACTGCAAACCCTCTGGGGGCAGAGGCTGTTTGAGTAAGCCCCCAGTCTCCAGAGATTGCCTTAAAATGGAGCAAGTAGTGTGCTTGATGAGGTTGCATAATGAAGGGAGGCTTATCAGATATGTCTCCTTAGATTCCCACTGCATCTGTATTAGTAGTGCCCCCTACTAACAAGCTGGAGGAGTGGTAAACGAACCTCAACTGCTTGGGTCTCCGCAGCCACTCTCTTGCTCCCATCTGGCCCTGCCCTAGCTGTAACCAAGCTATGCAGGCTGGTCATTCATCCAGTCAAGGAAATCTCAAACCGTGGTCATTTGTCCATTTCCCCTCTCCTACCAGACGAATGACCAGCTCCCATGGCTAAATTACAGCTGTGGTGGGGACAGAAGGCAGCGTGAGAGCTGGGGCTCATTATCCTCCCACCCTGCTTGTTAGTATTTGGTGGAGATGCAGCTCCAGCACCAGCAACCCTATTGACCACTAGGGGCATTAGGGGTAGAGACAGCCAGGAAGGGCATTCCCTCTCTGACCCTGCTTTCTCTA
Organism: Hemicordylus capensis; assembly: GCF_027244095.1. Lineage (NCBI taxonomy): Eukaryota > Metazoa > Chordata > Lepidosauria > Squamata > Cordylidae > Hemicordylus > Hemicordylus capensis. The sequence goes on along the minus strand of NC_069657.1, from coordinate 298,481,386 downwards.
CTCGACTTCCCCTTTGTTAGTCTCAGGTTTCATTCTCTCATCTGGAGCGACAGACTTCCTTCTTCTCCCTTCCCCGTCTTCCTGTACGTAGCTTGCAATGAAGCATGATAAGTCTTCATTTCACTGATAGATTTCCTAAATACACAACTTCATTGAGAACTTGAGCTTTGTGTCTCCAGACAATATGAATTTGCAGGGCTCCATGTGCCCTTCCGCTGTAGTTGGAGCGGATAAAGGAATCTCCCCTCCCGAGCTCTCAAACAGCACAGGCCACTACTGACCTGTCTTATTATTCAATTCAATTCCTTCATTATGATCACAGACCAGCACATATTCACTTATTTATTTAATTTAATTCATATACTGCCTGACTCCAAAGGCTCTAGGCGGTTCACAAAAACAGTGGGGCTGCTGTTACATGGGAACTAATCCCAGCCCCTGTCGGTTTCAACACTAACTGAGACCTGGCTGCCAGCTGTTCCACCTGAGGCTGTCGAAGAGACTGCAGAGGGCTTCCTGAGTTCTGCCAGCTTTCAGAGGAGCCAGGGAAGGGATCCCTTCTATTTTATCTGTCAGTCATTACACCTCAGGATGATTAGAATATCAATTTCCCCTCCTGCTAATTAATATTAGAGTAATACATGGGTTTTTCTCTTTTTCGCTTTTCTTTTGCTTTGAGAGCTTATTCAGCTAAGAAATGACTAATACATTTGATAAATAAGCAGGGTTTGAGATACAAAATAAAGCTGTTTTATACAGGAGGTTCCTTCATTACTCCCACCCCACCCACCTTATAATTTCGGGGCTGCACAAATTCGGTTCTCCAGCTGTTGTTGAACTAAGGCTCTCATCCCCAGACAGAGTGGCCAATAGTCAGGTATGATGGGAGTTGTAGTCCAACGTCTACGGACTGGCCAAAGCTATGCAGACCTGGCATAAATTGATTCAACAGGGAGCAGAGAAGAGAGGTATGTCTGCTTACTTTGTCTGCTAAACAGGATGGAGACAAATCAGCTAGAGTAAACCTAGCACAAGTTAGAGTGGCTCTCTGTCTTGTCAGAAACTGTCTTTCATGATTCCAACAACTGCTACCTAGAGGTCATAATGATGTGAATACCGGTTCGTCCCTGGGTCCGCCTTTTAGCCAATCAAACAGACTCAGTGGGAATCAATTAGAGGCAATTTTATTTGCTGCTGCAGCCAGCAAGGTAAATCAATGGGCTATTGCTCTGCATTGAAATACAAATTGGTTATAGGTGCATCTTACATTTATACAGACAATCTGAATGATGTTGACACCCTAGACATAGTATACTTGGCAACAAAATGGTGGACTAAGTATCTAGTACGCATGCGAAAGATTCATTGTTCATCTGGTGATCACTCCTTATTTGGTTACATCCTGTTTTCTAAACTGTCCTGTGAGAACCAAGTTTCTTTAGATACAATTTAGTGGAGAGAGATAATCATGTGAGGCCGTGTCCTTGAGCTGGCCTGAGCTGGGCTGGGGTTACTTTAAGTTAGAGTGAGGTATTCTAAGTAAAATGGAGTTACTTTGGTTTTCTAAAACACATCAATAAGGATATAATAACTATGTTACCCAATATTTTATTTCCAGCAACAAGAAAATATTAGATGCTTCAGATCTAGGGCCCAACCCATAGGCAACCAGAGAATTCTGCAGCTGTTCCCTCCTCAGAATTTTTGGAAATAGCTGACTGAAGAAAATTTTCCTTACCATGCTCCCTCCCTCAGAGTTTTTTTTAAAAATTCTTAAAACACACCTTTTTAAGATGACTTTTAATGCTCCATTTTTTGTTATATCTGGTAGGTTCTTTAGCATTTTATAATTTTCAGTTTTTAGCTTTTAAAATAACCTTTAATTTGAACCTAATAATGATTGTGATTTTAATCTGACTACTTTTTTGTTTAATTTAGTTAATTTTATTACTTGTATTGTATCTTGTGTCTATCTTATTGTTGTGAACCGCCCTGAACAGTAGTGCACTGGAGGGGTGGGGTATAAATATTTTAAATAAATACATACGTACATAAATACATACCATGTAGGTCTAGAATATTTGTTCTCCGTGGAATGGATTATGACCCAAATGCAACCTAACTAAATAGATGAAATGTTTTGCTTGCTTAAAGTCTTGGATTAAATTCCCAGCATCTTCACTTGAACCAGTTTTGGTAACAGGAATTATTTTTGTACAAGATTTTGGTAATCTGCTGCTAGTCATACCATATGGTTGGCGCTTGTCCCACCACAGCAGCAAGCTAGGTGCCAGTAATGCTGGGAAATATATAATGGATGCCCAGATCACTGAGAAAATGACATTTCTCATTACTCCATGCATCTAAAGAGCCAATTTGGTCCTCCAGATTCAACCAGTTCTGGATGGCGTTGCACTCCCCTTGAAATTGCCAGTGTGTAACTTGGGGGCATGCTGGACCTGGCTCTGCTTTTGGAAGCTCAGGTGGAGGCGGTGGCTAGAGGGGCCTTTGCAAAGCTTCAGCTAGTTCACCAGCTGGATCCTATTCTTGAGAGGCCAGATCTGGCCACAGTTACCCACACCTGAGTCATGTCACGGCTGGATTACTGTAACATGCTCTATGTGGGGCTGCCCTTGAAGAATATTTGAAAATTGCAGCTAATGCAAATTGTAGAATCTGGAGCTGCCCACTGGGATCATATTACACCCACTTTGAAAGAGTTACATTGGCTGCCAATTTGTTTCTGGGTCCAATTCAAGGTGCTGGTTTTAAAGCCCTTAACGATTTGATCCCTGGATACCAGGGACTGCCTGCTCCCAAGTGTTTCTGCCTGCTTGACAAGATCATCAGAGGAGGCACTGCTCCACATGCCGATGGTGAGGAAGGCTCGACTGTCATGCATGTGGGACAGGGCCTTCTTAGTTATTGCCCCCAGACTTTGGAATGCTCTCCTGGTCGGCATCTGCTCCTCAGTCTCCATCACAGTTTTTTGAAAGCAAGTGAAATCTTGGCTTTTTACTCAGAATTCTAGATGAGTGTTGTTTTTGTTGTTGCTGCTGTTCTGAATTTTATGGTCCTATTGTGTATGTTTTTTAAATGTTTAATTAGATTTGTATTTTTATATTCCAATTTAATTTTTTTATCAGGTAACTGTTCGATAGTTTTATATTATTCTATATGTTTTGTAAACCACCTTGAGATTATTTTAACAAAAGGCAGTATAAAAATTTAACAATAAAAATAAATAAAATCTGACTTTCTGCTGATCCAAAATGGCTGTAGATGGCAATCCATTCTATGACACCTCTGTGGAATGCTGCAAGATTCACCGTGCTGGAAAGAATGGAAAGTTGGCTTCATTAGAACTTCTTTTTGAATATTTCAAAAGGAAACACATCGAACTTTAATGCACCCCTTTCAGATTCTATGATAAATTATATTTTTGTACTTGGGTATCTGTGTTCTAGTACAACTATGTAATATTTTAGAGGGCCTCTAGAATATAGAATTAGTGAGCATATATTAGTAATTCAAACAATTTGGCATACAATGCTAAGTGTAATAAGCACAGACTTTAGAACAGTTACTATCTGCTCATGTTAAAGGTATCCCCAAGGATTGTAGCCCATAGCCATTATGTAGTATGACTGTGAAAGGTATGGGGCAATGTAGATTATTCAGCAATATAAGAACACAATTTAAGAATATCATGTGACAACTCGCTTTAAGCAATTGCTTTTATCTTTTTTTCCCTTCCAAACTTTGTTTTATTATAAAGGATGAAATGGTGGTGGTTTAGAAGAAATATAATTTTATTGTTAAATTTATTGTTAAATTTATATACCACCTTTCATTAAAATAATCACAAGGTGGTTCACATAGAAAAAGTTAAAACAAGATTATAAAAATTACACAATTAAAATATGCTAAAATATAAAAACAGATCTAATTGATTTTTAAAAAACACATACATAAAAATGTACTCAGAATACATTCCTATAGCAAATCCAACACACATTTAAAGTAACTATTTTAAATAAAAAATCATGGCGTACATATACAACAAAACAAAGTGTGGTTCCTCAGAACAGTAGCTGGCAGCAATGGATGGATGGAAGAGAGCACAATCCAAGTTCCAGTTTGTGTTAACAAGATGTGGCTTTTTAATACTGAGGTTGTGTCACGAGAGATGGGTACCAGTCCCAGAGGTTATTCACAAGCCAATCATTATCTAGTAACAATCAGTACAAGGCCTCTCCATTTCATACTACCTGATCTTCCTAGGCAACTTTTGAATGAAGGGTAAATTGTTCAATAAGTAGACATGTTATCGATTTGGGTACTTGAGGAAACAACTGTGCAGGCAAGATCTTCTTTAACATTTGGGCAAAACTGGGTGCTCTAGAAGCCTGAGGCCAGTTGCTCAGCATCTTGTCCCATCTTGGGAGACACAAAGCAGTAAGCCTCTTGCAACCAACATCCTATAACACAGTGTTTCTCAACTACCGGTCCGTGGACCAGTGACAGTCCGCAAGGCATTGGGTACTGGTCTGTGAGGCATCACTAATAAATCTCTCTCTCTCTCTCTCTCTCTCTCTCTCTCTCTCTCTCTCTCACACACACACACACACACACACACCAATTTTGGGCTCTCAGGGGCCACCAGGAGCTCTCTGGAGCTCATTTCCAGGCAGCCCTCATGGCTGGATAACATTCATTTCGCTTCCTCAAAATGAATGTTATCCAGCAGCGAGGGCTGCCTGGAAATGAGCTCTGGAGAGCTGCCCAAAATTGTTTTTGGGGGGTGCCTAGGGTTGGGGTTGGGGGCAAGAGGGATGACCCCCTTACTAATGGCTGGTCAAGGAAACTGTGCATGAATAATGTGCTGGTCCATTACTCCAAAAACGTTGAGAAATAATAGTCTAACAGAACCAGCTACTGTCCCTCCATAATGATTTGGGTACTATAATCTCTGGTAACTCTTGTACTCAAATTGGCCATTATTTTCAATGAGAGAGTTTCCCTGCCTTTTCTGGGAAAGTAACACATTTTTGTGGAGGTTGAGATTATTGATTGATTGATTGAGTGATTGTGTGGGCAGGGTCTGGAACCTACATGCAAAAACTAGATAGATGTTTCTGTCTTGTGTGTGTTTGTCTGGGAGTTTCATGTCAGTGACTGAGGCCCAAACGTTGATAGAGAGATAGAGAGATAGATAGATAGATAGAGAGAGAGAGAGAGAGAGAGAGAGAGAGATAATAGTGAGCAATATAGTGAACTCCAAACTGGGGGGTTTCTTTTATAGGAAAGGATTCTCACAGTTTCCAAGCCCACAACCCCAGATTTCTGCTGGAGAATGGAAAGACACAGTTTTGCAGCTGCAAGTGGGGTGCTGAAAAGTGGGGAAGAGAAGGCAAAGTGCTGAAGGTGACCCCTATGCCTTAAGGGACCTGCCTTAGACTTTCTAGATCTACTCAAAGCAATTATCAGATTAGGAGGTGCAATAGTAGCTAGGAGTGGTACAAGCTTCTTTCTGATGCCATCAGTCATAATTTGGGGTGTGTTTTGATTTGGTGAAGTGGCTGAGTATCATCATATATCTCCCAAATCAATGAGTCTACGGAAACTTCTAAGGTTGTCATCTTGCAATAGACCATATCCCAATCATATTTTGGGCAGCTGGTAATAATAGTGAAAGGTGAAATGGATTTCATATTTGTCAAAATAATAAGGCAAAAAAAAAAAAAAAGCAGCCAGTTTTAAACATTATTTTTTGACACAATAACCCTTCTCTACCAAGCCATCTGCCTGACTGGCATAAAAAGGTTTACCTTTCAATTAATTTCATTTCTTTTGCCCTTATATTGGTTCAAAATCTTTTCTAAAATTAAAAATAGCATACCTTTCTTTCAGACATATCTTTCCATTTATAGGCAACACATTTCAGCCAAAATATAATTAGAAGGAAAATATAGCCAAGAAACAAGCCCCTGTCATGGTTTAGAATTAAAATGCCAACTTACTTTGAAAAGAGAAATGTCAATTATTTCCATTCTCCAGTGCTCGTTCCCTATTAAAAGCTGCGTAGCAACAGCTGGCTTCAGGATGCCTAGTGTGTTGAGCCCGGACTTGCAGAGAAAATGCTCTAAGTGGAAGGCTTATGAGACCAGCACCTCTCTCATGTCCATCTGTGGTTGTATGCCTCTGTAAGTTGTGCCATGGCTCTGTACTGTTGCTTCTTGCACTCAGACCCCAAGAAGAGATAAGATGTGATATATGAGTTGAAACTCTTGCCGCACTTCATTAAATAGCTACAAGATCTGCAGCAGCACAGAAGAACTAAAGTGCAGGTAAACACCCCCTCCCAGAGGAGACTTGTCCCAGAAGAGAGCTGGTCTTGTGGTAGCAAATATGACTTATCCCCTTAAGCTAAGCAGGGTCCACCCTGGTTGCATATGAATGGGACACTAAAAGTGTGAGCACTGTAAGATATTCCCCTTAGGGGATGGAGCCACTGTGGGAAGAGCATCTATGCTCCAGGTTCCCTCCCTGGCATCTCCAAGACAGGGCTGAGAGAGATCCTTCCTGTAACCTTGGAGAAGCCATTGCCAGTCTGTGTAGACAACACTGAGCAAGATGGACCAATTTTCGGACTCTGTATAAGGCAGCTTCCTGTGTTCCTGTTTCCATGAGACAGCCTCAGATGAAACAGCAATACTGCTCTCCCTGTTAGGGTAAACTACTGGGCTCAGAATCCATTAGCAGTTATGTGACTGCTAAGGCCTCTTCAAAGCTATACAGTTTACTGTACCAAGGGAGGCCCAAAGTTCTGAGTGGGTGAGATTATTATTATTATTATTCACACTTTATATCCTGCTCTTCCTCCAAGGAACCCAGAGCGGTGCACTACATACTTGAGTTTCTCTTTCACAACAACCCTGTGAAGTAGGTTAGGCTGAGAGAGAAGTGACTGGCCCAGAGTCACCCAGCTAGTTTCATGGCTGAATGGGGATTTGAACTCGGGTCTCCCCGGTCCTAGTCCAGCACTCTAACCACTATACCATGCTATTGTTCAGAGATTAACAACTCCCCAAGGTTCCATTCCCAGACATCTCTGGGCCTCAAAAACTAAAAGGGGCTATTCCATGGAAATTGCCTTTCACACACACACTGCCTCTGGTTGAACGCTATTAGCTCAGTTAAAGGCCCCCATACCTGCACTCTTCATAGGAACATAGGAAGCTGCCATATACTGAGTCAGACCATTGGTCTATCTAACTCAGTACTGTCTTCACAGACTGGCAGTGGCTTCTTCAAGGTTGCAGGCAGGAATCCCTCTCAGCCCTTTTTCATCCACCTGTGTGACCTAAGACTACACTAATAGCAGGCAACCACTCTAACCACAGCACCCTAAAAAATGCTTAGTGAGACATAAGTTGTTATTTCTTTAAATCACCATCAAATGCCAATCAGGATGTGGAAAAAAAAAAATCCTACTTGGCCCCAAAAGGCGACTAGCTAACCCCCTACTGAGAAATGGATGAGAAGTGGGTAGCAAATTACTGCTGGAATGCAGTGTGCATGGAAAGAACTGACCTATAAGTGGCCAAGCACACTCCCCTCAGAGTGGGTACATCATGACAAGTTTCCTGATGATGTTTCCTCATGTGTCACACCTCACATGAGGCAGCCTACAAGCCTGCCTAGCTGGTACTGCTTTGGGAGCTAAGTTAGGAACAGCATACTTGTCTGCACAGGACAAGTTCATCAGTTGTCTCCTCCCCACCTGCCACAAACAACTTTGTGGATGCTGTCAAACATTTAGACTGAAGTGTTGTGCATTATCTGAGTAGTGCAGTCAGCCACTTTGATCCGTGCTGTTGTTCTTTCCCGCCCATTCTACTTCATCTGTTAACAATTGCTTTCATCATCATCTCTTTCTCCTTTAAGGTTGCAGGGATCTTAAAAGAGGAAGCTTGGAAATGAGACTTTTCAGGCACCTTACTCCCCATGCTGTCTTGGAAGCAGAGGAACCTGCTTACTTGATTGCAGCTGGTGCTGCAGAACCACCACAGCATATGGCTGGGAGTAGGACTACAGCTTGCAGTCTAGCAAAGATCAAGTGACAAGGGAGCCCACAGTGTCTCAATCTGGCTTTCTAAATCTGCTGACTGTAGGCTGGCTCTTCCATCTAAGAAACTTGTCACCCAGACACAGATCAAGCTTGGCCACCTCTGCAACCAACTTGATCGCCTGCTTGGTCACCTGTGGAACCAGCCATTTATCTCTGGGGGCAACAACCTGGATAGTTCTTTGCTACTGCTCATCACTTTCCATATCACTGCCCTTCCTTCTTTTGTTTAGGATCCTACTTTCTCCATCTCTTCTCTATTTCCCTCTATCTTACTCACATTAATGCAGCACTCTTACCTCCACTGCAGTTCCTCACCATTATGCTCTCTTCCCATTCCCTGAGACCCTCTTGGAAACACTTGAATGCTACTCCCTCTTCTATCTTCTGCAGTTCCTGACAGTGTTAACTTATTTCTCCTTTCATCAACCTCATCTTCTTTCTTGAGTAAGTTCTGCCCAGCTCCAAAATCCTTTACAAAATATAGCACATACCCTCATGTTGGTATTTTTTTAATGCCTGGAATGCCATTCTGCCCTGAGCAAACTCAGAATGATGTATGATCTCTGCTTATTCTGCCTTCTTGCCCTTCCAAAATATGGCTCAGATCCTCTGACTGGGACTCACATTGTTGAGGCTTTTCTACCAAACTTCCTGCCCTGAAGAATATGGTGAGTGAACTGATTTCCTCCTTTCTGTATTATGTTGCGGTTCAGCCTGTTTTCTTTCTAGCATTTTACCTGCTCTCTTTATCTGTCCCATCTCTTCTACCTTCCTGCATGCAGATGTGACCTATACTGCTTTCTAATCTACATAATCTCTTTTCTTCTTGACACCAGTGCCTCATTCTATATTCTTCTTTCTTCTCAAGTACTTGTCTTTATCTTTGAAGACTTCAATAGTCATATTGATGGATCCTCTGATTTCTTAGCTTCATGCTTTCTCTCCATCACTCCTTTTGATCTGTATCTCCATTTTGGTCATAAGTTTGACCTTGTTTCAATGCAGCAACGGTGAACCACTAGAGCTTTATTTCACAGAGAAGGATGCCTCAAGGAAATTGGAAAGAAAAAAGGTATCTTTCCCCCCTTAAACCCTCTGAAAACTCCTCCCATCCCAAAAGTGGTTCTGAACAGCACTACAAAACTCCTGTTCCAGGCTGGCTAATAGGGATGTGCACAAAACCAGTTTGGAGGCCCTTTTACAGACTTCCAAACCAGTTCAAGTGTCTGGTTGTTCCGTCAGTTCGAAGGTGGGGGGGGATAACTTTAAGGACCAGGGAGGATGCTCTTACCCTCCCCCCACCATGTTCCCCCTGCTGGCACTGTCATTAAAATTGGTCCCGTGGGGTGACATTGTACCTCCTTGATGCCCCAGTATGTTGCGGACCAGAAGTAGCCAGAAGTTTCCACTGCGCATGCACACGTTTGAACATGCACATGCACAGCAGACACTTCCGGCCACTTCCAGTCCGTGATGTACCAAAGAGGCAAGGAGGTAAGCTGCCGCCCTGCGGGACCGATTTTAATGACAGAGCCTGCAAGGGAAATGGCGGGGGGGGGGTAAGAGGACCCTCCCTGGTCCTTAAAGGTATCCCCCCTCCTTTGAACTAGCAGTCATTGGTTCCATGCACACTACTACTGGCTAAACCCCTGCTAACTGAGCAAAGAGGCACCTTTAAAAGTAGTGATCATCTTATGTTTAATAGGCGAAGAGTGACTGGTTCTACACAGGAGCCCCAATTGCCTCAGAATTATCCTGTTTCACACAGTGGCCCACCAGATGCCACTGGAAGCCACAGGCAGGAGTTGAGGGCATGCCCTCTCTCCTGCTGTTACTCCCCTGCAACTGGTACTCAGAGGCATCCTGCCTTTGAGGCTGGAATCGGCCTTTAGCCCTCCAACTAGTAGCCGATGATAGACCTCTCCTCCATGACCTCTCCTTGTTGCCTGTCACTCTCTCTCACTCTGGAGAATGCCGAGCTCCCAACTGAAGGCAGTCCTCATCATCAGCTGCCTCCCTGTTAAGTAGCCCAGTGCAGCATGGGTAGGCTTCAAAAGCCCTGTCAAGCCCTGTCCCCTCCCTAACCTCACTTCCTGTTCCATCTATCCCCAAGATTGCTAAAGAGGATAAGGCGATTGCAGAGAAGCTGAATTAGTTCTTTGCATCTATCTTCACAGCAGAGGATACTGATCATATACCCACTCCGGAACTGAGGCTTGGAAGCTGAAGAACAGAGCCAATTTGAGGTGATGAAAGAGGATGTTCCAAACTGTCTTGAAAAACTTAACAAATTGCCAGGGCCAGATGGCATCCACACCAGAGTTCTGAAGGAACTCAAATGTGAAATTGCTGATTTCCTAGCAAAAATATGTAACTTGTCCCTACAATGAGGCTTTGTACCAGAGCTAATGTAACTCCAGTTTTCAAAAAGTGATCCAGGCTTTAAAAGGGTTTAAAAGTTTTAAAAGGGGCTTAGATCCAGGGGGGAGCCAGAAAATTACAAACCAGTTAGCTTAACTTCTGTGCCTGGTATATTGATGGAAAACATACTTAAGGACAAAATTGTTAAGCATATAGAAGAACAGGCCTTGCTGATGGAGAAGCAAGCAGCATACCTTCTGTCAGGGCAAGTCTTGCCTCACTAGCCTATTGGAGTTCTCTGAGTGCCAATAGGCATTTGGATTAAGGTGATCCAGTTGACATAGTATACTTGGACTTCCATAAAGCTTTTGACAAAGTTCCCCACCAAATGCTCTTGAGTAAACTTAGCAGTCATGGGATAAGGGAACAGGTTCATGTGTGGATTGGTAACTGGTTTAAGGACAGGAAAAAGAGGGTAGGAATAAATGGGTAGTTTTCACAATGGAGGGAAGTAAGAAGTCGGGTGCCCCAGGGATCTGTCCTGGGACCAATGCCCTTTAATTTGTTCATGAAAGATCTAGAAGTTGGGGTAAGCAGCGAAGTGGCCAAATTTGCTGAAACTAAACTATTTCGGGCAGTGAAATCCAAAACAGATTATGAGGAGCTCCAAAAGGATTTCTCCAAACTGGGGGAGTGGGCCTTAAAATGGCAAATGTGGTTCAATGTAAGTGAGTGCAAAGTGATGCATATTGGGGCAAAAAACCCCAACTTCACATATACATTTATGGGGTCTGAACTGTAAGGGACTGGCTAGGAAAGAGATCTTGGAGTCATGGTGGACCACTCATTGAAAGTGTCAACTCAGTGTGTGTCAGCTGTGAAAAAGGCAGATTTCATGATAGGGATTATTGGGAGGGGATTTTAAGTTAAAAAATGCTAATATTATAATGCCTGTATACAAATCTTATGGTGTGGCCACATTTGGAGTATTGCTTATAGTTCTGGTCAATGAATTTTAAAAAGGACATTGTAGAACTGGAGGACAGACAAAAGGAAGTAGTTTTTCACGCAGCTCATAATTAAGCTATGGAATTCTCTGCCATGGGATGTGGTGATGGCCACTAGCTTGGATGGCTTTAAAAGGGGCTTACACAAATTAATGGAGGACAGGTTTATCCTCCATGATACTGGTCTAGTCAGATGGCTATAGGCCACCTCCAGCCTCAGAGGCAAGATGCCTCTAAATACCAGTTGCAGGGGAGCAACAGCAAGAGAGAGAGCATGCCCTCATCTCTTGCCTGTGGGCTTCTCAAAGGCATCTGGTGGGTGACTGTATGCAACAGGATGCCAGACTAGATAGACCTGTTCTGTCTATCTAAGATTTAAGATGTTTAAATCTTTTAAGGTTTCCCAAGACTCCTCCAGGGCCTCCTTGGATCAGGTGACCCCTCCAGTCACAGGGGTTGGCTGCGGCCCTGGCATGGAGCATTTCCGCAGCCCTTGGAGGGCAAGAGACAGCAGAGGAGGAGAAGCAGGAGGAGGAGGAGGGATGCCCCATGCTGTGACAAGTGTGGATCCAATGGAGGCCCAGTGTCCCAAAAGAGAGCAACTATCCTTCTCCAACTCCAGCATGCATCCTTCCGATGGTTCTTGCTGGTGTCTACTACCCTATGTTTCTTTTTAGATTGTGAGTCCTTTGTGGGACAGGGAGTATGTATGTATGTATGTATGTATGTATGTATGTATGTATGTATGTATGTATGTATGTATTTCTCTATGTGGACCACTTTGAGAACTTTTATTGAAATGTAATAAATATTTGTAGTGCTAGTAGTATCTAGAGTGCTGAACTAGAACAATCTTCTTAGGTCCTGAGGATACACAGCAACATTTTGTTACAGGTCCCACTTGTCCACTTTTGGGATATGTACAAAGCAGATTTTGTGCTCCATTCTAAGCTTAGAATGAAATGCTAAATTTGTAGAACATTCTGTCAGAACAACCGGTTGAGCCAGTTGTTCTAATGGAATGACCCCATTCCGACTCAGAACGGTCTGAGTGCCATTTTGGCACCAAAATGGCACTCTTCTGGCCTCTGCGCACACATGGTGGCCATTTATGTAGTAGTGCAGACCACACAAATGGTCACCGCATATGTGCAGAGGCCACTTGGACTGCTACGAGTGTTCTGAGTCAGAATGGAGTCATTCCATTCTGAGCTTGGATCAGGCCTTTCATTTGAAGGGCATTCTGTTCTGAGTTCAGAATGGCCCAGTTCATGGTTGGAATTTTCCAACCATGAACTGTTCTGCACATCCCTAGTCCACTTCAATCTGTCACTACTTACATGTGTTTAACATGTAGTTGGGCCTTCAAGTAAAATAGCTGATTTGGAAGAGTGATCTGCTATTTATACAGAACTCCACTGCCAGAAGTGTTTACTGCCATTAAATTGTAATCCAGTGCTTAGATCAGATTTAGCAAGAACTATGACCTAATTCTAATTCACACATCCACATCTCAGTCCTGAGTCACTCCTTTATCATAAAAGGGGAACGATATCACATATAGATGATTGTAATATTTTTTACAGCAAAGAGGATGCAGTAGTGAGATAACCAAAGTGCCTGAATATTCTCCATATTTATGGATCAAAATACTACTAACAAGTGCTGGAAAGTCATTTACAGTGAGGTCAACAAAGAAGACAAAGCCAAAGTTATTTAAAAGAAAAGCAATTTCTACAAATTATTCTACTGTGAAAAATGTAGAGTTGGTTTGGTCAGTCTCTCCCAAAACACATAAAACACACAGGCACACATCTCTCCCCACAACTAGTGTGCTTGCACACTATCTCCTAACTGCAAAAGAGTGGTTAATCTGAACCGTCCCTAAACATTATAATTATGTAGTATTGCACTACATGTAGCCCACCACTATTCTGGTGGGCCACTGTGTGAAGCATGATACTGGACTAGATGGGCTTTGGGCCTGATCCAGCAGGGCTTTTCTTATGTTCTTATTTGGACAAACTACCCTGTGGAATTAAGATGGCATGTCAGATGGTGGGCGGGGGGGGGGGGCATTACTTCCCTACATATTAGAAAGGGTGAGTCACAGTATCATTCAAACTACCCCAGTGTCTAGTTTCTTCAGGGTGATACTTTCTTGTATCTATGTGCCAAATTTATCTCTATATTCTTGTCTCTCTAATTCCTGCATTTTGTGAAAAGACTTTTTCCCCTAAACAACTCTTATGTTTTGTCTAGGTTTTCAAATGTGCTTCCAGGCCTACCTGTGGGGCATTATTCTTTGATAATGAAATATCTGAAGCAACGACAACATTTATGCAGCTTCAGTTTAGCTCATACTCAAAGGCTGCCATTCCATGGTTTCCTTACAAATGGTCCTATTCTGTTTTGCAGCAAGAGACTGGCAATGTGAGCCCATTGGACTGAAAGAGGATCATCATTAGAGCATCTTCTAATATAATAGAATAATGAAAAAAATCTATTTTAATTGATATTAGGTCCTATTTTTCCTCCGACCACTCAGAGTTGTTCCATGCCATGCATTTTCTCTCTTGATAGTAGGGTTTTTAACCATCCCCATGAAAAGCTATTCAACAGTATAAAATATATCACTACAGGGATATGTTTTCCAAAAGCGGGTATGCAATTTCCCATTTGTAATTCTATCCTTTTACTTTGAGGGGGGGCGGGGCACTGCATGGGTATCAGGATATTTATTGCCAGACACCATTTCAGTGAAAAATGTCTCCAGTATCGGTAAACAATCTGATGCAATACCATCTGATACTAAATACCAAATACCGATACAGTATTGTATCAAATATTTCCAGAGAGTGGAGGGGGTGCTTACCTTTTAATTAAGGTCTGGCTTCAGCTGCCTTGTGGACAGTGACAGCTGCAGCATTTCTTTTCTTGGTATTGCCCTAGAATCCACCAGCAAAGGAAGCAATTCCTGGTGCATTGCTGGGGGGCGGGGGGCAGAAATGGCTGTGCCCTATAACTATAACTAACTATAACTATATTCATTCATTCATTCATTCATTCATTCGATTTTTTTATACCGCCCTTCCGAAATGGCTCAGGGCGGTTTACAATTAAAAACAGAAACCATTAAAACCAATAACAATTAAAACAGAGATATAAATATTGACACCAATTAAAACATCTTAAAAAAATTAAACTATCATAACAATTAAAACCCTGAAAACCAGGTTAACATTAAAACAATTAAAACTAATTAAAAACCCTGAAAGGCCAGGCCAAACAGATGGGTTTTAAGGGCTCTCTTGAAGGTCAGTAAAGAATTAAGATTATGAATTTCTGCTGGGAGTGCATTCTACAGCCCGGGAGCAGCCACAGAGAAGGCCCGCCTCTGAGTTGCCACCAAACAAACCGGTGGTAACTGGAGACGGGACGAACCTCCTCAGATGACCTTAACGTGCGGTGGGGATCATGTAAAAGAAGGCGCTCTCTAAGATATCTTGGACCCAAGCCGTTCAGGGCTTTAAAGGTAATAACCGGCACTTTGTATTTTGCCTGGAAACATATCAGCAGCCAGTGTAATTGTTTCAAGACAGGCATAATATGGTCTCTCCGGGTTGTCCCAGAGACCAATCTGGCTGTCACATACTGAACTAACTGCAGTTTCCGGACTACGTACAAAGGCAGCCCCATGTAGAGCGCATTGCAATAGTCACGCCGGGAGGTTACCAGCTGATGCACCACTGTTTATATATACTGTTTATATAGTAACTATAACTATAACTATAACTATAATCTATTAGGGCACAGCCACCCCCAACCCCCACTCCCATTAAAGCACCAGGAAAAGGACACCATGTTCTGACATTGCTTCCTTTCCTGGTGCATTCTAGAGTGAAATGATCTAAAATCATTTGGCAATCAATCAGGGATAAAATCAAGGCAGCAAATGATCTGCAGAAGTTGGATATCTATTAAAAGGTAAGCCCCACCCATCCCATCGCAATGCATTGAGTCAATACCAATTATTGGTTTGAAGTGATCCAGAACCAACAGTAATGATCCAACAAGAGGAACAACTATATATGTAATATCTCATATAAACAGTCAATGTGGGTCAATATCAATTATTGGTTTGAAGTGATCCAGACCATTCCCTGCTTAATGTGCAAAATGCACGAATGGCCTTTATAACATATGCTACAGGGCCTGCACTAGCTTAATCCGGCCCTGCTTCCAGGAATCAGGTCCTGCTGCCTAATCTCCTTTGCCACCAGTATTCTGTTTCCACTTCAAGCCTGGCATATTGAGCTTGATGCTCTGAGGAGATAGTCTAAGCTGCCTGAACATTGTCAACTGACCCCAGGGCCAATCCCGGTCGAGGTAAAGTGTGCCGTCAAGTAGATGTTGACTCCTGGCACCCACAGAGCCTTGTGGTTGTCTTTTGGTAGAATACAGGAGTGGTTTACCATTGCCATCTCCCGTGCAGTATGAGATGGTGCCTTTCAGCACCTTCCTACATCACTGCTGCCCAATATAGGTATTTCCCATAGTCTGGGATACATACCAGCCATGATTCAAACCAGCAACTTCTGTCTTGCTAGTCAAGTCATTTCCTCGCTGCACCCTGTCTAGCAGTCCCTATGAAGCCCTAGCCTAGAGTTGGCTCCTTAGTCTGAGCAACTTCTCGTTTGTGTGCGAAGGCACTGCCTTATTACACCCACCTGCCTGTGGCCCTTCTGTTCCTCAGGCCCTTGCATTGTTAGGAGCATGCACCTGTTTCTAGTTTAAGTGGATTGCAAGCCTGTCCCCCTGAAGACCCCATTCCCAACTGCCCTTGCGGAGGCCTGACATCACATCTGCATATGTCCACCAATCTCAATAAGCTGTCTTTTTGAGAAATGGAAATAAATAATAACTTATGAGTTAATCAATAAAAACTACCACTCCCCACTGGGGGGAAAAAGATAATGAGGTGGTTTCCACAACCAGCGGGAACCGCTAGATGGGGTTAAGCAGGGAGAGCGGGCTTAGCCCACTCTCCCTGCAGACAATCCTGCAGTCTGCCCTGGGCGGCTGGATCAGCCGCTCACATGACTGCCAGCTCTGTTATGGAGCCGGCGGGGGCTTGCGAGTTTGGAGGTTGTGCGGCCCCCAGAAGTCCGAGCATGCTCTGTGCGAGCGTGCAGAGCATGCTGGAGAGACCCCCAAGCTGGGAGGCTGCTTTTTAGCCTCCCAGTCAGGGGTGTCCTCGTGAGTTGCCATGGTGCAGAGCCGCGCTGCGGCAACACACAATCCGTTAACCCCGGTTAGCGGAGCACTCATTCCGCTAACCTGGGCTAAGGGGAGGGGTAGTTAGGGCGGTTTGCTGCCGGGAGCCACTCAGCTCCCGTGGCCACACACTATGGGCTAGGCTCCCTTACCCCACTTTTTGGCGGTTGTGAGAATTACTTCAATATTTAATATTTATTTCCTCAATCCCAATTATATCAGCACTGGGGAAAAAAACTCTTCTCAAAAATAAATGTGTGCCCTTAACTTGCAGCCTCACTTATTACAATGTACTTTCACTGGAGTCAGCTGAAAATGCAGTTGATTATTCTACCAGTTAAAGCTATTAAAACCTGTAGCCCTGCTTATAACAAATGTCAGTTCATTTATGTATGAATTAAATCAATTAAATCCTGTAACCCTCGTAAGAATAAATGTTGAGGGTTCCCCTCCCGCAAAAGTGGAAGCATACCATGGCTGACATTCTGGACTGCACAATGCTCCATGACTGCATTTTCCTAACTCCAGTTGCAAAAAGGCATACTTGTGGAAATGCCAAAATTGCCCAAGGGACTTGCACAATTGCATGGCCATTCCTTCCAGTGGCCATGTGATCATGCAGTTCCCTTTGAGCAATTTCAGCATTTAAGCTTTGCTTTTGAAACTTGTATTAGGAAGACGCAGCAGTGCCTGCGTTGTGCTAAACACGTGGAGTGTTGTGTGGTATATCAGCCAGTGAATTTTAGTCGTAAAAACTAGGAAGGAAAACATACTCTCATATCCCATGAGTGCCAGTGTGCTCTAGTGGCTAGAAGGGTGCTTTTGATCCAGAGACCAGGCTTTAATTTTCAGCTCAGGCACTGGATGGTCTTGAGGCAAACAACTTCCTCCCCAGTCTTCCATCAGTCAAATGGGAGCATTATAACCTCTCTCACTAGCAGGGCATTGTGAAAAAAGGGAAATAATCATAAAGCTTTACACTAAACAATTCTATAGAAACAATAACGGTTACTTATTGCAGGAATGCTGAAAATGAAAATAAGAATCATTAGACCAATGGAAAATACTATCAGCATTTTTAGAAATAAAAACATAGCATTAAGATGTCCTTACAGGAGAAACCACACACACACATATGCACACACACATTCTAATTAAAAGCAAATGAGTGTATTTACTTCTGCTGTAGACACTTTAATTGCATAACAGCTTTAATTCTGTAATTTGGGGATGTAGATGTTTTCTACAGCTACTGTTCTAAATGAAGTTGATTCAGCAGTTTCTGCGTCAATAGATAGTCCCTTCCTGTTTTTCCAGCTATACATCCTCTGTGGTCTGACCAGTTACATTTAAACATCAGAGAAATATGGCTCAAGTTATACTGGTGTTTTTAAAAGATGATAATTGGATTCAGTTATTAAACTGGTGTTATTAAAACACCAGTATAACTTGTGCCAAATGTTCTCAGTTTTTTGCATGGAACTGGTCAGATTACAGAAGATTGACTTCTGGAGACTGGACACCACATCATTTGACCAGTTTATATGATTCCTTCTTACAATTGTTACTAACATCTGGATCATCAGGAAATGCCTTCTGTGATGCCCTGATAATGTATGTATGTTCTTCATCTAATTGAAACAATAGAACATAAGTCAAACCTCTGAGCCAGCCAACCCAAGCATCCTATTTTTTATTCATGTCTAAAGAACCTAAAATGAGCCATGCTCAATTTCTCACATTCACAGGACAGTTGTTGCCTCACCAGTCTTTTGGAGTTCTTTGAGAGTGTCAACAGCTGTGTGGATAAAGGTGATCCGGTTGACATAGTATACCTGGACTTCCAAAAAGCTTTCGACAAACTTCCCCATCAACGATTCTTGAGAAAACCTAGCAGTCATGGGAACAAATACATTTGTAGTTGGGCAACAGGTTGAAGAACAGGAAACAGACGGTAGGTATACATGGAGAGTTTTCACCATGGAGGGAAGTAAGTAGTGTGGTCCCACAGAGAACTGTACTTTAGGAACTGATCATTAGGAAGGGGATTGAAAATAAAACTGCTAATATTATAATGCCCTTATACAAAATTATGGTGAGGCCACACTTGGAGTACTGTGTACAGTTCTGGTCACCATACCTAAAGAATGACATTGTAGAACTGGAAAAGGTGCAGAAGAGGGCAACCAAGATGATCAGGGGCCTGTAGCATCTTCCTTATGAGGCAAGCATCTTCCTTATGAGACAATACTCTGTGCTGAGAAAAGAAAACCATAAAACCAAACTTTCCTTGATTCCTTCCTCCTTTTCTGGTGTATCATCTTCAAGAGAGGCACACTATAAGGGCTCTCTCTGTCTCCCAGTTCCTTTGAATACATTTTGAAACTCCCTCCTTTTGTGTTCTCCCCTTCCTCCTCCTTCCCCTCAGCCAGTGGGGAAAAGTTGCCCATGACAACACTTGATTTGTTTGATAATAAGCCAACCAAGAAGCAAGGAGATCACAAGCCAATTGGAAATCAATGCCAGAAAACCAATCAGCAAAGAAAAAGTAGTCCTCAAAAATGGTGCTGAAAACATCATCAGCTTGAAACAGGACCTTTATTTAGCGGCTATTTTGTTTTGAGCTTGAAGCATTTATTATGGCCATCTCTAGTCAAAATCTTTCAACGTCAAAACGTTCTGCATATCCCTAGTATCCATTCATTTTAGTAGGGAGAGTGTGATATGTGTGAGAGTGTGAGTGAGAGAGGGAACACTGCAGGACTGAAAGAGCAAACAGTTGGGCTCTTACAGACAGGGAGGTTCATAGTGTGATGTGTAGAAAAAAAACTAAAAACTGTTTTCATTGCAGTTTACTACAGGTTGTCCACAATCACAGCATCTCTTCCCAATTTCTTTCCTTCTTCAATCCACACATGGGCTAGGGATGTGCGAACCAGCTCAACCTTGACATTGAACTGGTTCAACATTGAACTGGTCTGGTTCGAGGGCTCACCCTTGAGCCAAACTGGACCTGGTTCGGTTTGGTTTGCCTCGCGGTTGAACCAAACTACCTGGGCCAGTTTGGGGGTGCCAGGAGTGTTAATTGGGAGGGTGGTAAAGGTGGACTTGCTTGCTGAGCGCTTCCATAACCTCACGGGGTGCTGCTGTGGCTGCAGGATGTCTCCAGAAGTTCCCCCTCCCCCGCCAGCCTCATCCTGGCCTGTTTAGGGCCTCTCTGAGCATGCAGCAGCCATTTTGGAGGCTGCTGCATATGTGCATGGGCCATTTACATGTCTGGGGTCAATCAAACCAAACCGGCTTTGCTGTGGGCTTCACCCATGAGTTCTCTTACTTCTCATTCTTCCATGGAGAGGATTGATGGGCTAAGAGGAAATAGCATATCTACCCACTCACCTGCAAGTACCGACTGGGAAGAGGCTAACATAGGGAGCATGTGTGCCCCAGGGTCAACCAATCCATTAACGCTTAGGGCACAAAGCTGACAAGGGGAGCAACTGGCACCCTCCACTGCCACCAGTCCCTAACTGGGTGCCCTCCTGGCCACAGTGAGCAAGAGGGTGGGCGACAGGGAGAGCGCCTGCCTTCCTTACCACTACCCACCATTTTGTGTTGGTGGCAGTGAGGAGGGTGGGTGGGTGGGTGATGGGGGACACCCACCCACTCACTCACCATCCTCTCCACTGCTGCCAAAGCAATGGGTGGAGGCAGTGCTGGTGATGAGGAGGTTGCCTGAGCAGCTGGGTGATCCCCATCACCCGCCTGCCACCCTCACTGCCACTGCAAAGAGGTGGGTAGTGGTGAAGGGGGCAGGCCCATGGTCCCCATTCCCCCCCCTTATTCACTATGGCCAGGAGGGCACCTGGGTGGGTGGAGGAGGGTTCTGGGGAGGGCTTCACCTGGGGAGCCCCTGAACCTTGGACTGGCCCTGGGTGGCCACTTTCTTTTCTCTTTGTTTGAGAGAGAAAAATGTCCATCCAGCCCCTTACCACTGCATCAGCCAGCTCATAAGTGGCAGTGGGGTGGCCGGCAGGGGAGCAGCAGCAATGGTGGCAACAGTGGCAATGGCAGCAGGGCTCTGCAAGCAGCAGTGGATAGGAGGAATGACAGCAATGGTGGCAAATCTCCTCAAGCAGCAACAGGCATGGGAAGCATTAATGGCAGCAAGGCACCACAAGTGGCAGTGGGGCAGTGGGCAGGAGGAGTGGCAGTAACTACAGCAACAATGGCAGGGTTCCACAAGCAGTGGCGGACAGCAGGAGTGGCAGCAAGGGCAGCAATGCTGATGAAGTGCAAAAATGGGGGGGAGGCAATGTTCAGTTATATGCCCCCCTCTGACCTTGCTTGCCACTGTTACTCTTGGAATCTCTTGGAGCTCAAGAGTTAATGCACAGGAGGCATTGCTGCTGGAGTTTGTTCCCCTCATCCAGTCTCCCCAAAGCATGGCTACACCCCTGCAGATACAGAAGATCTTGCAATATTGTTTGCACTGAGGAGCCCAATTCTTCTGCAATGATTGACAAAATGCTATGAGATCTCTTTAAAGGTTTTCACAGCTGTTTCCTTGCCGTTCTTTTGTGGATTGAGGGCCAATCACCATTAAAGGATGCAAGGGGTCTGTACATCATCTGAACAAAGATCAACTGTTACCACAGTCAATTTGCCCTATCCATCCCCAGCACAGTATCCCTCCAGTGGCTGTTGCTGGTGTCTATCTTATGTTTCTTTTTTAGATGTTGAGCCCTTTAGGAACAAGAACCCATTTTATTTGTCTCTATGTTCATTTTATTTGTCTCTATGTTATTTGTTCTATGTTCTAAGTTCTCCCTTTGGGAACTTTTGTTGAAAAGTAGTATACAAATATTTGTCGTATTCATATTCATATATTTGCTATCAACCATCATGTGTAAATCGGATCATTAGGTATGCCCTTATTATCCTGGTGTCATTTAGCAGTGCCACACATCACCAGATTACTGGTGCTTTGATGATTCTGTGCCTGCAACTAAGGACAGTTATGGGCTGCATCTGGGACTGAAGGTGGAGGCCTGCCTGGGTCAGAAGGTGATGTCTGGGTTGGAGGTGGAATCCAGCTGCCCTGTTTTAGTAACCCTTCTTTTGTTCAGGCTGGAGGGAGATTGTAGCCTGCCCCATATTATCAAGTTGAATTATCCAGTAGAGTGGGAAGAAATGTTCATCCTCTTTGTGGCTTCTTGCACACTCTGGCCAGAAAGGGACTTGCAGGATTCAGTTAAGACACATTTCCTTCCATCTGTTTGGTGAGGGCAATGTGTTCTCTCTCCGCTTCATGGTCTTCAGCCTTAAAACCAGTTTGAATAGAGTCAAATTGCTGCTAGGTGCATACCAAAGATATCCAGACAAGTACTAAAGAAGGAGAGGGAAACAACCGTGGATGGATTTAAAACAGCTATGAATATCTCGAGTCACTCTTTGAAAGGTAACTGTCATTACGACCAGCTCGCACCCTATACTAGTCATAATGGAAGATTGTGTGAAGAAGAGAAAGTGGTTTGCGTCTGCCAAATGTCAATAGCAACAATCAAGGACACATCACCCCAGAAGAGGTGAGAACTTTCCCGTATTGATTTGGTTAGCACAGTAAACGGGCAGGAAATACCTATATGCAGTGACTTAATGAACTACTGCCTCTGAGAACTGAATTGCAAGCGAAATAGCTCCCCCCCCCGCCACCCCGCCCGGTTTCGACTCTGGTTCCGAGCCTGCAGCTATTCCAGACATTCGCTCTAGGTTGCGTCGTCCTTCGCACTGCTTCAGCACGTTGGACAGCGAGAGAGCGGAGCGTCTTCCCCTTCCCCTGCCTGCCTGCCCCTCATTCCCACAGACACCGCGCCACTCTTGCCTAGTCTCTAACCTGCCTTTCAGCGGGCGAGACGGAGTCAGAGCCAATCCTACTACAGAGCTGCCCCATACATCTCCGCCTTCCGGCGTACAATCACCAATGTGAAGGAAAGGGAGGTGGGAGAAAGACTTCTTCTTCCCACCTCCCTAGTTAAGGTTTTCTGGTATGAGACTGTAGCTCAGTGGCAGGGGGGAGAGGCACACACAGACGGGTGAATAAACACACGCGCTTCTAAAGGGAGGGGAAAGAAGGGAGGTGGCCAAGGGAAGAGCTGTCCAGGGTGCTGAAACAGAGACAGAGGTGTGCTACAACTCACGCCACTAGGTGCATGGGGAACTGAGACATCCCAAGTACTGAGACAAGGGGAGGGCAAGAGACGAGTCTAACCCAACGAAGCTTCAGCGACTGTCCTTCTCCAGCATCACCTTGGGCAGGCAGCCGGTCCAAAGTGCAGCCGAACGTACTATGGAAGAGGAGAAATATTTACCCGAGCTGATGGCAGAGAAAGATAGCTTGGATCCCTCCTTTGTTCATGCAATGCGCCTTTTGGCTGAAGGTAAGACTTCTCTCGCTCTCCTACCTTGGGGTCTCTGCTCGTGCTTCTCTTGTTCCCTTTGCTGTGCTCTTAGCAAAGAACCGGCTGCCGCTACTGCTATGTACAAGTGAACTGTATAATCGTGTATGCTGTCTTGCACTAAGCTGAGACGCGTTAAGGGCACAGAAACATGCAGATACACATCCCTGGTTGGGAGAGAGCGAGCGAACAAAGCTCTCTTTGATATGATCTCAGATCTACATACAGGCAGAGGTTTGCCGAGACAGACTAGACTGATAGGGAGGACTAATCGCATTAAAGAGATTGCAGGGCACGAGCAAGTCTGAAAGTGCAGGAGGAAAGAGATTGAGTTGTGCCTTTTTGTTTTTGATCAGCACACTGCCTTGCCCCTGATACAGTCATATGAGAGTGTGCATATCAGAAATCTTAGCAACGGGGACTGTATTTTGGCCGCATTTCTTCAAGTGCAAGGTTAAGCCAGCAATGCTGACAGGTCTCTGTAGAAATACTAAACAATAGACAGGACAGTTTGCGTTCATGGCAAGACTCTGGAGTAGCCTCTGTCTCCTCTAACATCAGCCCAGCTTGCAATTAAATAAGCAACAATTTGATATGTTGTACAACTGAATACAGTTGTTATGATAAGAAAATGCACATTTGGGTGTGGGGGGACCAAAAGAATGAAGATCTTGTCCAGTGCAATTTTGCAGTAGATTATCAAAGCTAGTTTACAAATAACTCCTGCTAGCCAGGATCCTGAACATTTCTTTTGAAAAGCATAATCTTGCAAACCTCTTCCACTTCTACAAGAACTCTCAGGATTGTAGCCAGACTAATTGCTGCATTTCCATGGAAATGGTTTTTTTGCATAAGAAGGTTTTGTTGCTTTTCATGCGTCTTCTTGTTCACAATAGTACATTATCTCTTTATTAAGTGAACTATTAAAGTGGGGCTTGTATGGCAGGTCGAGCTTCTGTGGCTCCTGATTTTATTTACACAAAGACAGATGCTATTGCCTCATTAAAGCCATTACATCTTGTTTTTTATTTCCACACTCAGCTGTATATGGCAACAGCAAAATCCATTACAGTGCCTATAATTCAGCAGTGCTTTAATTTCAGTTCACTGCTGGTTCAGATTTGCTAACTTTGTCAATTGCATTGTTAAGCTCAACAATCTGCATCTTTCCACACTATGGAATAATAATTTATTCATCATAGCAATAAGCCATTTTGGTTGGCTTTCTGTGCATATGTTGGGATTGCTGAACTATTTGACTGAGAAATGCCTAAAGAGAAGTTTGCAAGTTGTGCCTTTGTATAACTGTTTAGTTACAGATTACAGCCTGTATGACGAAAGATACAGAACCACTATGATAAGAAAAATCTTCCTCAGGTTTTCTGTTGCACTTTAGTTTTATATTATTATTGTTTCCTTGGCATCTTATAAGATCATATGACATTTGTAGCAATTCAGGTTCAAGTCATGATCTTCCACAAAAGTTAGATGTGAACTTAAAATACTCTGTAATAAGATCACTCAAATATAAATTGCTACATAGACGTCTAGGAAAATACATATTTGAACAAGCAAATACTGTCTCAGTGTTCCATGTTTTTTGTTTATTGTTTTTTTTTAATTCTTAACACAATTTAGCTAGTATGAAACCCATTTCCTTAGCTGAGGAATCTTCAGGTCTTCTTGAGTGAAAGATGTATTAATTTACAGAAACACAGTTTGCAAAGGAGTACTCCTCCTGATATTGAGGAGACAAAGAAGAGGTAATGAGTTTAATATACTTATAATAGTTGTCTTGCTGACACACATGGTAAGTTTCTCTACTACACAAATTAGCACCCATGGGAAAAATCTAAATTCTTTTTTCCCCAGAGGGGTATACATTGAGTGTGTAATTTGAACTTTTCCCAGCAGGGGGAAGTATCTACTGATACAGAGCAAATATCAGAAAAGGGTGGGGGGCAGAATCAAGTGTGTGGGAAATGAAAGTGTGCAAACTATTTAAAAAGAAAATGAAAGACAAGCCCATGAAAAATGTTCACATCTGGCTTTGCAGTAGGCAAAAATATACTCTGGATGACTCACAGGTTTTAGAAAAACTAATACTGTGTTGTGTGTGAGAGAGAGAGATCCCCCCCCCAGTGTAGTTGTAGGTGAGCATATGTGAATATTAAGGAGAGACTAAGGTGAGCTGTCTATGAAAGCTGGAGAGAATGCTAATGTGGGATTCACACCAGCTACCTGGCATTATCCTTCAAAACACCATCTGTCAAGGTTTCTGGAATCGCATTTTAGTTTTCTACCGAAAAACCCACACCAGACTCGAAATAAAAACTTTCATTGAAGTGAGTGTACCTACCTAGGGCAGGGCAAAATACATGCAATGTGATGTTAAGCAACATTGCTGCAGACTCCCCAGTGGAACACAGATTTTAAACATGATAGCACGACTTACCTGAATACCTTACAAACAGAAGAATGCATGGCAATAATACTGGAGATTTGCCTCTAAAATGATTTCTAAATGGCAGCATTGTTGGAACCATCATCCTGGTGTTGTCAATTTGCTCTTAATAGTTGATGAGCTTATAAAGAGTTATCCTTTTTCACTGTAACTTAGCAAGCCTTCTTATTGGTAATGTATTTCAATTAAATGCACAAGTAAGGTGCTTTTTTGTTTAGAATTCAGGCTTTAGCATTCCTTTCAGCTTGAGAGAAGTGATTTTTTGTCACTTGCTAATGCTTGGGGCTCAAAGTTAGGCAAGCATGTTAGGGACTCCTTAGGGAAACATGCAGGAAGTAAATTCAGTAAACAGGTTTTAGATTTAGAATACCTGACCCAATCAAAGATCATCTGCATTTTCCTAGGGTTCCCAAAGTGGCGAACATCTACTTCATGTCTTGCCTTGTATGTGTAATTTATTTTTAAATGGCAAATATCCGTCTTTAAAATCTGAATAGCTCTTTCAGTAAGGAAGAGTGCACATACAAATAAACTTCAGTTATTTTTCATTTGAGTTCATGGTTATTCAAGATGCAACAGAAATATTCAGCACTGGGGTTTTTCTAACTTTGGCTGGAATATTTTAACCTTTCATGATGCCATCCTTTTTCTTGCATCATACAAAGAAGAGAGGCTGCAATCCTGTGCACACTTACCCTAGATGCCACTGAACTCAGTTCAGGATTCGGCTTGAAGTCTGCAACCCTGTTGGGATTCAGGATTTGGCTAGAAGTCTGCAACCTTGAAGTCTGCTCCCAAACTTTTTTGGGAGCAAGCTCTGTTTATCTCAGTGGGCTTACTTCTGAGTAAACATGCACATGACTGAACAATGATATTGTCAACAGAAAGTAGATGGAAGGAGCAGATGTTGATCATATAGCATGGAAGTCAGATACACTGTTACATATTCAGGGGGCAATCCAATATGCAAAATAATTGGCAATAACCCTCCATTAAACTCAGCAGAGTTTACATCTGAATAAACATGCATTGCACTATGTAAGTCTAATTGATTTCAGAGGGGCATACTTGTACCTAACATTTTCTAGATTTTGCCCATTATATGGACACACCCAATGCCTGGTGCTCTAAATGCCAATAAAATAATTAAAAAAAAAAAACATATTCCCTAGAGTTTTTTCTTTCAAATCTGTAGGAATGTCACCCTTACATCTTTAATATACAGTTACAGATGAGTAGAAGTAGGGGAAAATATTCAGAGCCTGTAAAATCTTGGTTCCTAACAAGAGCTTCTCCAAACTAATTGAGTTGTGCTATGCAGCCACCTGTTATAACTGGCAGAATTATTATTGGCCCTTCTACATTCATTGTTAAAGAATTAACTGTACAGTATTTTGCAGTTAACCTTTTTAGCAGGCAGGTAGGGGATCACAGTACATCATTCAACCAAGTAGCTTCCAACAGATATAAGACTACTGAAGTACCCAGCAATAAGGATTCTTAAATAGCTTCCTTTATGTGCCACATTTTATTATTATAGTAGCACTTAGGGCTACTGGTCCAGATTCCAAGTCCTCATATGCTGGGCACTATTAGAAGCAGCATGAAGTAGTTTTGGAATGAGCATGAATGAGCAAGAAGGGAGGGACATGTCCAAAAACATGAACGGAAAGTTAGCCTAATCAAGCCACACACAACAGTGCATGATACTCTGGAATCTGCAGTCCAACTCTTTATAGCTTGTGGACAGGTTCCCCCCCCCTGTTTTAATTGTGTTTTACATCAGCACAATTGAGTGATTAGAAAACACAGCTGAAATGCAAAGTTATGCAAATTGCAGGGGGGGTTAATTAAGTCTCTCCATGGCCACTATTAGATTCTAAATTACTACTTTGGAAGAAAGAGATGTTAAAAGTCATGCAGAATTTCTGAATAATACGTATCCACTCAATGAGCTGCATCACCCTCCAAGAGCATTATAGTCACAATGACCAGTAGACAAGGATGATGGGAGTTGTAGTGCCACAACAGCTGGAGGGCCAAAGTTGGAAATAGTAGGAAACAGTGTTCCCTATAACAGGGATTCCTAGATGTTGTTGACTATAACTCCCAGAATCTCCAGCTGCAATGGCATTTGATTGGGGATTATAGGAGTTGTAGTCAACAACATCTGAGAATCCCTGTTAGAGAGAACACTGGTAGAAAGTTGTCACATGTAGTAGGAGGTTCCAATTAGATCTTACTTTAAGAATGTGTTGCTAGTGATGACAACATTTCATTGCCGGAATGAGGGACACAAGTCGGGGGTGGTCTGGGGGGGGCAAGGGAGGGGGTAGGGCTGGGAGGTGTAGGCATTGGTAATCAAGTGCCTGAGTATCAGTGACATATTCCAATCCCCCACATCAGTGCTTATTGTGGGTGATCGGAATTTGAGAGATGAGTTAAATCTTCCTGTGCTGTATGAGGTTACACTCCCCCAGAAGGAACAGGTACACAGCTTGGGAGTGCTCTTGGTTCCAGGCCTTCCCCTGGTATCTCAGGTGGAGGCTGTGGCCAGGAGTGCTTTCTATCAGTTTCGGATGATTTGACAGCTGTGTCCATTCCTTGAAGAGAACAATTTCAAAACAGTGGTACATCAGCTGGTAACCTCCAGGCTTGACTACTGCAATGCTCTCTACATGGGGCTGCCTTTGCACGTAGTTCGGAAACTTCAGTTAGTTCAAAATGTGGCAGCCAGACTGGTCTCTGGGGTAACTCAGAGACACCATAGTATGCCTGTTTTAAAACAGTTGCACTGGCTGCTGATATGTTTCCAGGGAAAATACACAGTGCTGGTTATTACCTTTAAAGCCCTGAATGGCTTGGGTCCAGGCTACCTTAAAGAGTGCTTTCTTTGGTATGACCTCTTGCATAATGGGCTCCTTTTTCTGCTCCCCCACCCCACCCCGCCAGGAAAGTGGAGAGGAGGCAAGGCCAGATGCAGCAGGTGGTATCCTGCTCTTTGGAGGTGGGATGGGCAGGAGAGGAAAACAGCCAGTTGCCGAGGGGAAAGAGCCCTCTCTGTCCTTCTGAGCCCAAATGCCTAAGAGAGAGACGGGAAGAAGACGGTTACCTGCTGCTGGAGCATCCATCCATGGAGCAGCTGAAGGAGCAGCTGAACAAATGGCCAATTAGATTAGGAAGAGTCCTATTCCCTGCTGCTGCTGCCTGGCTGGCCAGAAACTGCTCCATCCTCCTGGGGCTCCTGCAAGGGACTGCACACCTGGAAGGAGGGAAGGAGGCAGAGCAGGAGGTGGAGGCAGCACTTCTGGCTCCTCCTCCAACGGATTCCTGAGTCACTGGATGGCACGCACACAGCATACCTGGACTGGAAGAGATAAGGTTGGCTAGCAGACAGAGGCAGAAGCAGGATGTTGTGGCGGCATCCTGCTACTGCTGCTGGCTAGCCATGCACACGTACCACTGGGGGAAGGTCAGGAGGAGACTGGAGAGGGAACAAGAGGTGGCGGCAGTGCTGCTACTGCTGCTGGCCGTGTGCGTGCACTGCTGGGAGAAGGAGAAGGGAGACAGAGGCGGTGCTGCTGCTGGCCATGCCTGCCACCAAAGTGCGGGGGAAATATGATCCTGAATGGGACAAGCATTTCCTCCTTAAAATGTGGGGTATCCTGCATAGATTTGGACAGTCAGCAACCTTAGGGGAATTGGCCCTAATTAAGGGGGTCCCAAGTACTTTATTCAGGGAGAAAATTTCTCCCAGGCCCTGCCCATTTATACTCCCCCTGACATTTATATAATTCAAAACAAATTGGATGCAAACCATATCAAAAATAAATAAATAGATTTACTGGTCACATTTGATGAAAAGAAAGCATAAAGGGCAATAGAACCTATAGGGTAACCAGAATAAATGTGTAATAATATAGAAATTTACAGCAAGATTATAAGCATTCCATAGTTTATAAACACAAATGGTTATATAATTACTCTCATCTCTTTTAAGGGTGTGCACTTTAAGATCATTTAAAGATTAATCTTTAATATTTAAGATTAGAAGGGACCACTTAGGAACATAGGAACCTGCCTTCTACCCAGCAAACAACTGGTCCATCTGTTGGACTATCTCAGTATTGTCTACTACACAGACTGGCAGCGGCTGCCCCAAAGTTAAAGGCAGGAGTGTCTCTGAGCCCTATCTGGAGATGCCAGGGAGGGAACTTAGAACCATCTGCATACAAACATAAGAACATAAGATCAGCCCTGCTGAATCAGGCCCAAGGCCCACCTAGTCCAGCATCCTGTTTCACACAGTGGCCCACCAGGTACACAGGCAGGAGCTGTGAGCATGCCCTCTCTCCTGCTGTTACTCCCCTGCAACTGGTATTCAGAGGCATCCTGACGATATTCTTCCCAGAGTGGTTCCATCCCTTGAGGGCAATATTTTACAGTGTTCACATGTAAAGGGATTCACAAGTAAAAGGGGTTATTAAGGATGGTGTGGAGATTACCAATAAGTTAAACCAGTTCTTTGCATCTATCTTCATGACGGTGGAGCATACAGAGTGTTTACCTGTGCCTGAACTGAGCTTTTCAGGGACAGAGGCTAAAGAACTGAGTCAGATAGAGGTGATGAGATACTACATTTTAAACTGTCTGAAAAAATTAAAAATTAACAAATCGCCAGGGCCAGGTGGCATCCACCCAAAAGTCCTTAAATAACTCCAATGTGAATTTGCCGACCTTCTTGCAAAAACATGTAACTTATCCCTACAATCAGGCTCTGTAACAGAGGACTGGAAAGTAGCTAATGTAACACAGATTTCAAAAAAGGATCCAGGAGGGATCTGGGAAATTACAGGCCAGTTAGCTTGACGTTTGTGTGGGGCAAATTGGTGGAAAGCATTTTCAAAGATAGAATTGTTAACTATATAAGGAACAGGCCCTGCTGAAGGAGAACCAGCATAGCTTCTGCAAAGATAAATCTTGCCTCACCAATACTTTGGATTTCTTTGCGAGTCTCAACAGGTGTGTGGATAAAGGTGATCCAGTTGACATAGTATGATTGGACTTTCAAAAAGCTTTCGACAGATTTCCTTATCAAATACTCTCAGAAAACCTAGCAGTCAAGGGATAAGTGGGCAGGTTTTTGGATGGATTGGTAACTGGTTGAAGCACAGGAAACAGAAGGTAGGAATAAATGGACAGTTCTCTAAATGGAGAGGAGTAAGAAGTGGGGTCCTCCAGGGTTCGGTGCTGGGACCAGTGCTTTTTAATTTATTCATAAATGATCTAGAGTTTACGGTAAGTAGCAAGCGGTAAAATTTGCAGATGACACCAAACTCTTTAGGGTAGTAAAATCCAAAACAGATTGTGAGGAGCTTCAAAAGGGTCTGTCCAAACTGGGGTAGTGGGCGACAAAATGGCAGATGTGGTTCAATGTTAGCAATTGTAAAATGATGCATATTGGGGCAAAAAACTCCCAACTTCACACTGATAGGGTCCGAATTGTTGGTGACTGAACAGGAAAGAGATCTTGGGGTCGTGGTGAACAGCTATTTGAAAGTGTCAACTCAGTCCACCATAGCTGTGAAAAAAAGGAAATTCCATGCTGGGGATTATTAGGAAAGGGACTGAAAATAAAGGGCTTAGATAAACTCATGTAGGACAAGTATATCAATGGCTACTAGTCTGAGGGCAATAGGCCACCCCCCCCCAGCCTAAGAGGCAAGATGCCTCTAATATCAGTTAGAGGGGAGCAACAGCAGGCAAGAGGGCAGGCCCTCAGCTCTTGCCTGTGGGCTTTGCAGATGCATCTGGTGGGCCACTGTGTGAAACAGGATGCTGGACTAGATGGGCCTTGGGCCTAATCCAGCAGGGCTTTTCTTATGTTCTTATCATTTGCTATGACTGCTCAAATGTCCTCAATAATAGACAGGAAGAAAGGTTTGCTGCTTTTCTGTTATTTCTTCTGTCTTCTACTGGTCTTCCCCCTTCTCTTTCATTTCCTTCGTTCCTTCCCCTTTCCCTCTTCCTTTCCTTCTCTTTCCTTCTCTCTGTATCTCTCTTCCTCCTGAAAGCAATGGCTGGTCTCCTGCCAGCCTCTCTTCTCCCATCTTTCAACAGGCTCCTGCTCTCTGTCTGGAGCATTCTAAACATTTTTTTTTTTTTTTGGTTGCAGCCTTCCTTCTGCCCCCCGCCCCTCAAGCTAGATACACTAGCTGCAGCCAAGCACCCTAACTACACATGTGACTGTCGCTAGTATGTGCATTGTTTTTGAAATTCCACAGCATCAAAAGCAGTGTGTGATAAATATGGGGAGGGAAACCAATTTCCAATAAATCAAAATCCTACCTGACACCAGCTTATTTTGAGTTCACCAGCAGCCAGCAATCCCTTATAGTCACTTCCTATTCCCAACCAAATTCTCATTTGATAAGTGAAGAGGAGCTGGGAGTAGGGAGGGCTTGCTGGACTGGTTTGAAGAGAGGACTTGGCTTATCCTTGAGCTGAGATGATTCCGAGCATGCTCAAAAATTCATTTCTAGGCTCAAGGATAAGCCAAGAGCTGATTAGGCTGTGAGTCTGAGTGGAGGAAGAGCATGTCCATTTAGGTCCTTTCTCAGATGGGGGAAAAAAATCACTCTTCCCAAAGTTCTTTTTACAGCCACAGAGCATTCCTGGTATCTTTCTGTCCAAAGCAACATTTGCATAATACTCTGGCAAGATATTTAATAAACACTTCTTCAGGCTTCCTGAAGTCCTACACTACACAAAGGATATTCACACAAGCATACTCATGTAAAGATCTTTCCCGATGTGGAATAACTGTGCTCTAAAGGCCAGAAGGCTGTTCCATCCCCAGGCTTACCCCTCAAAGTCATCTTTGTTGCAATGTTGTTACGTATCTTAGATGACTGGAAAAACCATACTTGCATGTACAAAAATCTTACTTTTTTCTTATTGAATGTTTCATTAAGACATCAGGCTGGGGGAATACGTCTTTATTGCTTATTTTCTTATTAAATAAGTGGCATTCTAATATGTGAGCTCACAACTAAGTATAATTTTATTCTTCAGTACTTGAAATTTGCCTGCTATGTAAGATCTGCTTGGCTCATTAATAAATACTTCTGCTGGGAATCAAGGGCCTGTGATAAGGTCACTGCATGCAAATTATTTCCAACTGCAAGGTACACTGTTATGAAGAGTGTGCCTTTATTCTAGAAGGGAAAGGTTATTGCTTAATCCAGTGACCTACTGCCATTCAGACACTTGCTATTTATTTGTGGAGGGTAATAATTGCCTTCCTAATAATATTTTCAGCCTTCGTTGCAAGGAGAATTTATTAGCTGATGTCTATGCAGGCCTTGGTACAAAGATCAACTTATTAGAATGCAAGTTTCTTTTACAATAAATTAACTGTCAATAACATTAATCATGATAACTGGCTGAGTTTCTAAGTTATTTTGCT
Organism: Hemicordylus capensis; assembly: GCF_027244095.1. Lineage (NCBI taxonomy): Eukaryota > Metazoa > Chordata > Lepidosauria > Squamata > Cordylidae > Hemicordylus > Hemicordylus capensis. The sequence goes on along the minus strand of NC_069657.1, from coordinate 298,448,220 downwards.
CTTTTCCATGTGTTTCAGACAGGGGAACCAGCTAGATCGGTGTGTGTGTGTGTGTGTGTGTGTGTGTGTGTGTGTGTGTGTAGCTGACTGAAGGACCAGATGTGCAGGTCTGGGATACTTGTCAATGGAGAGAGAGTTCACACATTCAAGAAAGAGCTGGCAAATGACAGAGGATCAAGTAATGAATAATATTGTTTTTGAGTACATTTAATCTCTGATGATAGTTTCAGGGGCGTACTGTACATTAGGCAAGGAGAGACAATTGTCTCCCACCCCAGCTGCCTCAAAGGGCCCCCCAAGCCTGGCCAGTCTCACACGGTGCCTGCCCACCATGATGACTGTAGCGGCCATGGGCCACACAATGGCCAGTGCTGCCTTTGCACCGCAGCCTGGATGGTGGGGGAGGAGGGCTTTCCCTTGCCTTCAAAAGGCAAAGCTGCACCTGCACCCCTCTCTCTTCCATCTGGGTGGGGGTGGGGTGAGTCAGCAGCCTCCTGCCATGTGTGGTGAACAGCAGAAGATGAATACAGCAGCTGCAGGCAAGCAGGGAGCTAGGCAGTGGCGCTCACTTGAATGATGGAGAGGAGGCGAGGAGTAGTGAGAATGGGAGAAGCAGCACCATAGAGTAGCAACAGCCTGCCCCCGACGACCGCTGGGATAGGGACTGCTGTTGGCCTTTACGTCCACCACTTTGGAGCTGCTCTCTTCCCCTCCTCCTATTGTTGCTGCGTGTTCCCTTCCCTTCTTTCTCTGTTTCTCTCGCCTTCCAATCTCTCTCTCTCTCTCTCTCTCTCTCTCTCTCTCTCTCTCTCTCTCTCTCTCTCCTAAATTGGGGGTTCCCGTATTTCTGCTTGGGCTCTCTGTCCCTCCCTCCTTTGCAACTGCTCCCTCAGGAAGCAGGAAAACCTCCAATTTAGAACACCCCTCCGTGTGTGTGTGTGTGTGTGTGTGTGTGTGTGTGTGTGTTTTCTAAATTATGTTTTTTCCCCCTCTGTGTTTCTGCTTGGGCTCTCTGTCCCTCCTTTGCAACTTTTCCCTTAGGGAGCAGTTGCAAAGGAGGGACAGAGCCCAAGCCTAAATGCAGAAAAAACCCCAATTTAGAACACCCCTCCCTGTGTGCGTGTTCAGTCTAAATCAGGAACAGTTGCAAAGGAGGGATAGAGAGCCCAAGCAGAAATGCAGGAAACCCCTCCCCAATGTAGAACAATGCTCCCTCTTGAACTGCAGGACTGTTGGCTACTTCAGCAGTTTGTCACATGAATGGTTCTTTATCTCCCCCCTCCCCCCACAGCTGCTGATCAGCGGTTTCCAACCATTTAAAATAGTCTTCTCTTCTCTGTATCTTGAAATACACAGATTAAGCAATACTAAAGTCTTAGCTGCAAGCTTTGGGTGTTTGTTAAGTATCTTGGGCATAAACATTTGCTTCATCCCTGACTTCAGTTTTGCACTCTCTTGTGTTAAAGGGGATGATGCTTTCTGCCAACAATTGCTTGCATCTTCTTCTTTACTTTCAGTTAGGTATTATCTGACAGACCTGCCTGTGGACCTCTCTTCTGTGTGCTGAATTGTCATGTCACTTAGGATGTGGTGTCAACAATGATTTCATTCTCCCAGGGACCCAGTGGTGTTCACATGATAAATATGAAAGCGCTGCTGTTCTCACCATTAAAAATAAGTGCAACATCTTCCAAAGCTACTTTTAAAAAATTATAGGAGATTGAAAGCAATTGAGTAATGTCAATGGATGCAGGGAAAACAACCTCTGGGCTGCAATCCTCTGCATGCTTACTTGAGGAGGGAGCTCCTCTGAGCCCGGGGGAATTTACTGTTGCAGAGGATCGGACTGCAAAACACTCTGCATTAAATTCTGGATGGTGGTGTGGGATATGATAGTCTATGGGTGGTGGTGATGTCATAGCTGGGATATGTGCAATTATTAAAGTTCTCATTGATACTGTTGTATTAGTTGGTTCTGCTGCTATTTATACCTTGTAACTGTAGTTGGGATAGTAGCTGGCAGAGATGTGGGGCCAGGAGAAGGAGAGGAAGGCAGCAAGGGGCCCATTTTAAAATCTCATCTCTGGGCCCACTACAACCTTGGAATGCCCCTAGACAGTTTGTTCATGTATTCAAGTCCCCAGAGCCCTGCCGCTGCCCTGTGCCCACCACTGCCCCAATGAGCCAATATTTGCCATCTTGGCTGAGGGGTTGGGGGGGTGAGCTGAGTGGAGCAGGCCTCCTTCCGTGGTGGTGGTGATGGCGGCAGTTGCAGTGGCTGGGGGTGCAGTGTGAATATGGAGTGTCACAAGCCTGTGACATCATGGGCATGTGATGCTCCATATTCACACTTCGTAGGCATGCCTTTCGCAGAGGTCCACCTGCTGCTGTGGCCGCTGCCACCATGGGGAAGGAGGCCTGCTCCGCTTGGCTCACTCCCACCCCCCAACAGTGAATATGGCAAATATGGGCACAGCAGGGCAGTGGCAGGTGCGGGACAATGGCAGAGCTCTAAGGAGGCCCCCCAGATCATTTGGAGGGCCCCCCCGAGACAGGAGGCCACAGACCTGATCCCCAAGGTCTGTGGCTAAATGTGCCTCTGATTGTGGCTGTGGATTATGAGAGTTGTAGTTCAACAACATCTGGGGACCTACTGCTGGGAAACCCTGATACAGATTTCTTTTTTTCACATTGTGACCACATAGAAGTTTAAGTGGCAGGGCTGTTCGCAAGACTAAAGTAAATTGGTGCAGTCACTGAATGCAGAGCTGTGTGTATATCTTGTTGCTCCACAGAACTTTGATTCAGGGTGACTGGCTGAAGCTCTGCAATAATTAGATGCATGTATTTCCACTAGATTTATGTGGAATATACTGATCTGTGAATGTCAAGGGACTGCAACAGTTATGAATACATGGCTTTTCATCTCTTGCAATGGTCTCCAAACTAACCGTAAAGACTAGAGAAATTCATGGTTCCCATTGTTATTCTGAAGTGCCTCATCCTTTCCTTATCATTCTTAACTAAAGGATATCTCAGTTTTAGCTTTGTCTAGAAACCACTGATACAGAATGTTATGCCTCTCCAACCCCAGCTATTTGAGTGGTGAGGAGAAGTCCAGGGGTGCGGCATTGCTTGGGTTCCAATTTCCCTTGGAGAAAAGATCACTGGAGGCTTTGGGTGTCTCGGTAACATTTGGTTTTATTTAGAAATTTACCAGTTGAGCACTAAATGGGAGCTGGGAATAGCATAGCACTCTTACACATGTCAGCAACAGGTTATGTCAGTTCTTGGAAAGGGAACACTGCAGTCCAAGGTGCTGCACTCTCCTGCCCAGCCTTTCCGTTCCCTGGGCTCTTCCCAAATCCCTTCTGTCTCTCTGTATCTCACACCTAGCTTGCAAGTGCATCTTTCATTCATGCACATCTGGCTGTGAGGAAAAGAAGGGGGATGCTATCACCTTACACTCTTGCCTCAGCCCCTCCCATCTAATGCACATGACAATTTGCCCAACTCTTAGGCCTTCCCTAGTTGATCTCACAGCCATTAAGAAACCATTTAAGACACATCAAGCTGGCCTCCAAACAGTGGTGTAGTAATGTGGGAGTGGGCCCTTGGACAGGTGAAGATGGGCCTTCGGCCTTCCTCTCCTCCCCGTGCATGTCTTGAATATGTAGCACCCAAGAATTGTGATCCAACTGTTACTCCCCAAGTAAATCTTGCCAGTGCTGGTGGCAAGAAAATGTCTCAGAAGTCTATCTTCATTGATGCCTCCTGTCCTGGAGCCCTGAGACCAGGGCTCCATGGCGTACCTCCATGGCATACCCCACCCCTTCCTCCTCTTTCCTGGTGATTGGATGGCTTGGGCTCGGGCTCAGACCACCCTCCCCTCAGCCTGACTGACAGGGAGATTCTGGCTGATGCTCAGCAACAGGTTTTCCCTGGCTGCAGCACTTGTCAGTCAGGCTGGGGAAGGGGTGGAGTGAGCATGTAGCCAGGCAGTCAGGAGGAGGAAGGACACTGTCTGTCCCTCCCCCATAGAGGACTTAATGGCTTGAAGTCAAACAGAGTCCTGGAATAGGGAGGGAGTGACAGGTGAGTGAGCCAGGGAGGTGGAAGGGTGAGTTGTAGGCCAGCCTGTGGCCCTTGGGTCCCTCTACAGCCCAAGAACATTTGTCCCTTTGTACTCTATTGAAACTATGCCCTGGCCTCTCTGAACTACTAGCCGGTGATTCTTCCTAACAAAAGAATTGGCCAGCTCCCTAATACTGCAAACCTCTTACAATATGTAGCAAGTCAAGTAAGTGTTATGCTGGTATCAGTTTGCATTTGCTTTCGCTTGTTTAAACAACCCTGCTGCAACTGTGGAGATTAAGGAAGAAATGGGGGTGAAATGCAAAAAGAGCATATAAAAAGCTCTCACACAGAATATAAAAAGAACAGTCAGCTTTCCCCTATAAAGAAGCACAAGGAGAGACAAAGATGGAAGGAACAAAAAACATTTCGGTGTGTTTGTGTGTATGGGAAAGAGAGGGAGAGTATATCTGCTTCCTTTTTCGGTGTCCCTGAAATTCTTTCATCCCTGGAACTGACATGATACATGTTGTCAGAGCGGCTAGTGGGCCACATAGGGGCATGGGAGGGGGTGAAACTTCCAGGGTGAAGAATGTGCTTCAGTCCCTCAGGAGTGGAAGTGATGCTACAGTGCACTCTGTGGCAAGCTGCATAAATCATAGGGTTTTGCAGCATGGGAGGGCCTGACAGATAGAAATGCACTGAACTGTACAGTACATGGAAGGACTTCGTTGTATCTGCCATAATTATTTCAGCCAAGAATATTTTCTTCAATATTCTCCAGAAACTTTCAGGCATTGTACTGCCAATCACAGGGATCTTCTGAATAAATACCAAATAGCCTGACGTTTTGAAGGGGATATTGCTGCCCAGTCCAGAAACTTGCTTTAAGTAGGTGCTGTAAAAATTAGGAGTTCCCTTACTGATTTATTATCCACTTAAGAATTTGGGCTACCTTCTTGTTCCTAAGGTTTTGTTTACCTTGCCAAACTAATGATATAGGAGCCAGTCTGTAAAGCCCATACCCTCAGGCTGACGTCCTAAAAAACAAAATGAAAAATGTCTGTCAAAAATGACATGCTAACTCTCTTTTAAAATGTCCATAAACAATTCAATACTTTAAAAAGGATCATATTGATTAATACCCAACTCAATCCCAAAGGCTCAAGGTGAATAACCTTTACAAGAGAACCTCGTTAATCACAGGTCCAGCACCTGTGGTTTTGCATCTCTGCAGTTGGGTAATGATATATGTAGGGAGGAAGCGGGGAGGGTTAAACTTGCATAACTGTGGGTCTGAGGTGTCCAGAAATGACCTCCAAGATCATTTCTGGCCACCATTTTGTGTCTGGGAGCCATTTTATGGCTCATTTATTTTTTAAAACAGGGGGCATTATTTTCAGCTAATTTCCATTGCCATTTATGCTTGTGGGTTACTCTGGAGCATAGTAGGGCACTTTATTTAGCCCATTAACTGTTTCTGGGAGTGATTTGAGACAGTCCGGGAACCTAACCCAACAATTCCCATAGCCCTAATGCTCCGTTATCCACGGATTCACTATCTGCATTCCACCACCACCACCCGGAACGGAACCCTCATGAATAACGGGGTTTGAACAGAACCCTCGCGAATAATGGGGTTCTCCTCTATACATAAGGAGAAGGATACCTGTTCCCAAAGGACAACCTGAAGTGTTTCAGAAAACAATTCACAATAGTTGCAAGATTATATATTTACTTGGAACTCCAGTTGCATTCTGTAAGCATAGGTATGTTAGCTGCTGTCATTGAAAAATCTCCCTCCCCCAGTCCTAGGCATAGCTCAAGACAAGGGTGTACTCGAACAGAAGGTTGTAATTGGCCCTGGGACAAAAAGTGAAGATGTGTCCCTGTCTCCCCACCTCCTCCTCCTCCTCCTCCTCCTCCTCCTCCTCCTCCTCCTTCTTCTTCTTCTTCTTCTTCTTCTTCTTCTTCTTCTTCTTCTTCTTCTTCTTCTTCTTCTTCTTCTTAGAAATGAAAAGGGGAGAGCAAAGAGCAAGCTATGACCCAACCAGCAGCCCACCCCCCTGACAGGGGTCCAGGGACATTTGTCCCCACCCCACCTCTATGTTCAATCACAGCAACATCCCTGGCTCAACACTCCATCACATCTATTCCTTCTCTTGCTCTGTTCTAGAGCACTGGCAGAGGCGTATCTAGGGAAAATAGCGCCTAGGGCAAGCACTGAAATTGCGCCCCCTGTCCAAACATCTGACACACATCTTTCAGACAGCTTTACCATAATATCAACTCAAAAATACAAGTCAAGCTCGTTAATCTTTTAATATTTCAAAAACCATTTAGCAGTGGATGTAGCCAGACCAAAAAATGCTGGGAAACTACAAATTTCAGTATGCTGGGGCTCATGAAATACCCAAATACTATCTGGAGGTGTACTTGGAAAACTAAACAGAAGTGCCTGTCTAATTCTCTACTATGCATTGTAGCATAGCTATTACATACGTTTAAAAATAAATGGAGAATTTGACTTTTCCCAGATACTCTGAAAATAATTAAAGGTATGCAGAGTAAACTGTGTCACTACTTGGAATATATTCTAGTATTTCAGAAAGACAGTTAAAATGAGAGAAAGAGAGCAAGAAACTCCCAGTGGGCCTTAATACTAAGGATTTCACACTGATTCAAAGACAAACTCACCATTAATAGCCATATTATTAAGACACCACATTTAACTCACTTATCATAAGAAGCAAAGTAAAAGCAAATGAATATAATCCTAGCTCATAAGCTTCAGCTCAATATTCACAAGCCCTGATTCTCTGTACTTAGTGCCAAACTAAATATGCGTACAGTGACATATTATATTTTAAAAAAATTACCTGTAGCCCCTTCAGGGGGGCTTCCTAAAGGCCATGTGTAGGGGGTCTGCAAAGGTTTCCCCTCCCCCCACGGGCCTCTAGGGCCTCTCAGGGACCATTTGAGAATGTGCGGTGGCCGTTTTTCAAAATAATTTTTTTTAAATGGCCGCTGAAAACAAAATGGTCACCGTGCGTGCTCAAATGGCCTCTGCAAGGCCTGGCATGGCCTAGGGCCTCACAGAGGCCATTTGAGCATGCATGGTGGCCATTTTGTTTTCAGTAGCCATTTTAATTTTTTTTTTATTTTTAAGAATGGCGCCCCCCCCTTCAAGTGGCGCTCGGGGCACGTGCCCTGCCTGCCCCGCCCTAGATACGCCCCTGAGCACTGGTTCCTGTTATGAGCAGATCCAGCATTAAAAATGTTCTGCTTCAAACATTTCTATAAAACTAAGTTGTGTGAGACTAGGCGTGTACCAAACATCAGCTTTCCATATGGTGAGAAAGTGCCTTAACATTGTGAAACTCCCCCAAGTATGAGCAAGTATAGGTAGACAGGTAGTGTGTGTGTGTGTGTGTGTGTGTGTGTGCACGTGCAAAAAAACCAAACCCTGACAAAACAGATTTACACTTTAAAAGCTTTAATAAGTTAGACCAGTGATTCTCAAACTTGGGTCCTCAGGTGTTATTGGAATTCAACTCCCATAATCCCCAAAGGCCACTGAGGCTGGGGATTATGGGAGTTGAAGTCCAATAACACCTGAGGACCCAAGTTTGAGAATCCCTGCGTTAGACGTTTTGTCTCCCACCTTAATCAGTAATCCTGGGTTTCTGGAATTCAAATGAGACATGGGGAGCTTTGGTAATAATTCTAAGAATGTTGAGAATAGAAGGTGACATCTGTCATATACGAGGGATAACAGTGCAAAAAAGGACTGAAAAATAACTTAAAGTGTAGGGCCATAGGTTATTAGAGTGCCTAGTGGGTGTATCCAGAAGTTCTCTCTTGGCTGTAGTAGTGTCTCAGGATTGGATAGACTTGTTTTGGGATCGTTCTCTTTTTCCTTCCCTCCTTCCTAGCAATCGTGTGTGTGTGTGTGTGTGTGTGTGTGTGTGTAGATGCGTGGATCCAAATGGCACAATTAAACCAGTTAAATTGTTACTTTTTGAGATCCCTAGTTGCTATTCTGTAAAGGTGGCTAGATCCTAGCAATGTGTTCCTCACATAGTGAAGAGGGCATTATCAGACATCACAACAGCATCTCCCTGTTCCATTAATAACACAACACCCATCATGTCAAGGTTGTATTTGATTAGAAAAAAGTCACTTCTTACCCTTGTGAATCATAATTTTCAATGGTCAGCTGATGGAAAAAAATGAAGGATTCCTTTGCAAATGCTTAGTAAATGTCAGCATTATACCATCTATGGTGAGTTTGTAAGACGTTGGATTTCTCTGAAATCTTTATGGAAGCCACATAGACAATGTTTGTGTACCATAAGTCACAATGTGCTCAAATAGCATTTTGGCCTTTGTGTGATACATCCACGTGTCCAATTACAATGCCAGTAGCAATGCATGCACTATATGCTGTCTACAATCAATAAATTTGCAGGGACAGATCCCCTACCATGATTCTGCATGTGCATGCACGCACACCTATTTATCTGCATGCGATCTCTGATATACTGGCTGGAGATCCCAAAGAAATGAATGGTGCAAGCCCAGGTGACAAAAAAGTACCATTGCACATACAATCACACCACAGAGTGTATTCATTACTTTTGTGGTTGCTGTCTGTGGCAACTTTGTATCTTACAATGCCACTTCCCACCTCTGCGCCAAGCGATGTGGCGGGGTGCAGGGTTGTGCACCCGGCCTGAGAAGCAGGCACGGCAGCCACCATCTTGGCCCCCTCCACGTGGCCAGGGTCTGGCCAATCAGGAGAGGGGGCGAGGGAAGAGCTAGCCTGGCAGCTTCCATCTTCATCCATCTCTCAGAGTATAAAGATTTTGTGTATAAAGATTTTGAATTAGGAGGTTAAAATTAAACAAATAAATAGCTTTATTGAATTTTTTTTTAAAAAAAACAACACACACACACACAAGTACAAAGCAGATTCAAACTAGGATGAGGAGTATCAGAGTTGTTGAGGCTGTTCTCACAGGGTTGCAACACTGGGCTAAAGGAGCCTAGCCGGGTTTTGCATGCGTGTGTGAACCACTGGGATCAGGCCGATCCCAGCGGCTACATGGTGGCAAATCCACCTAAGCAGCCTCCCAGTTAAATGAGTTTAAGGGAGCGCTCCCTTGCCCTCATTTTTCGGATCATGTGTCAGCCGTGGCTGCTTGCTGCTGCAGCTGTCATACTCCGGGGGTGGGGGAGGGAATCCCAGTATTGGACCACGCACTTGCGTGGTGCATTATTGGGGCTCCAGGGGGTGGCACGTCCTGGCACCCCAACCCCGGGAGCTTCAGCGGGAGCTTCTGCTTGTCTGGGTGGGTGATCCGCCTGCCCAGGGACTAAGAGCTGATCGTTTGCGGGGAAGGTCAGTGAAACTCTCCTTCCCCACAGACCGCCCACGAACTCCTGTTGTTTGTTAAGGGCGATAATTGAGATATGAGGGAGATGGGGGACAGGGGGGAGGAGAACTCAGAGGGGATGGGGATTTGGGAGGGGAATATATGTTTGTATCTGCATACAAACATATACATAAAATATGTAAATAGTGACCCAAATGGTATACATAGTAGACTGCCTAATCCAGGGCGGCAGCTGCCCCCTTCACACTCCTCCCTCCGTGGGCGCCCATGGGGGCGGGATGTGTGATACCATCTTTCTCATGTGTCTTATGATGATATCCTTCAGCTTTAAAAGTAAAGGTATTTACCATAAGGAAATGGTAACTAATTTCGGATTCGTTTTTGAAATCTGTACTGAATCAAGAGATGATTGTGGTTCTCTCAGGCATTATCACTTAATGAGATTTAATCGGAGGCCTCACTTTGAAGCACCCATATAGAAAATAGTAGCAACTGAAGAGTTAGGCAGTTTCTCCTAAGCCAAGGGAATTTGTAAAAAAAACCATAGTTTTATGCCTGTAGGCTGATCCTAACCATGTTACTTTGGAAACAAGTCACCTTTGTCCAACTTCATTTCAAGTAGTCTGTTTAGGATTGCATTCTTAACTATTTTTACTGTTAACTAAAGAAAAGGCACCCTGTAGTGAGAGAAGAAAGAGAAGCCTAATTAGGGAAAACAAAGAAAAATCAGCTTGCATTACACCCTGTGGCCCTGGATTTGCTGTGATTGTACAGCCATGCTGAAGCATGGAAATTACAGAACTGGAGATGGGAAGTAATTAAAAATTAGCAGCAATGCTCAGCTGTTTCTTTCTTTTTTTGCTCTAATAATCCAACTCCTTATTTCTCCAGTCCTTTTGTTCATTCTGGGAGATATCTCATTAACGAACTGTAATAAGCATCCATAAAGAAACACTGGAGGAAATTACGAGTGGCAAAAATATGCAGTGAGAAGAAAATGAGAGAGCAATGGAGTGATGGAAACAGAAGACACTGAAGAGTTTGGTGCTATGGCAAATGGAATAGAGATGATCAACTGAAAGTTATAAGTGAAAACCAAATGAAAAAGTGAGGAAAGTTATAAAAATGCAAATTTAAGAGGTTTAGGAGGTCCACCCAGTCCCATACCAAACCAAGAAACCCCCCAAAATGATCATTTTCATCCGCTCCATTATGTTTTTTAAAGCTTAATAGGCAGTTCTAGGAGATTTCCATTACACTTTGATTAATTAAATATGATAGATAAAAGCAACTGCCAATAAGAATTTAAAATGACCTTCCAGTTAATTTCTTTAATTTCAAATGATGGAAGCAGTTTCATTTAACATTGCTAACCTTTGGCAGAAGCTACTGCTGTAAATGATTTCTGTTACTGCATTTCTAACCTATTTGGAACAGTGTGTGTTTTATGCATGCATGTATTTTTTTAAAAATTCACAAATGGAATGCCTATCAGACAGATGCTGCCAAAGATATACCAAATCAGAGCTGAAATTGTAGCCCTTTTAAAACATTGTGATTAGACTGGTGACCTTAGGTGTTTTTGAGCTTTCTATTTTAAGAGATAAAACTAAATTAGTTTTTCTTTCATTTCCTTTAATGTGTAAATACAAGGATCTTACTCTTTATTTATTTAGCTATTAGTTATATACCTTCAAGTTCTTCTTCTTCTTCTTTAATGGAGCCTTTGAAAATTGGACTGAAATATATTGGTCTGATGAGCACTGAACTGGAAAGGTCCTAGTATTTTCTACATCTTAATCATATTGCTATCCTGTTAAGCCCATTTGGATACCATCCCATAATGCCTTTTTTTTCTTTGCATCCTTCTAGCCTAGACCTCCGCATGTGAAATGTAAAGCCCATTCACATGACCGGGTGGGTGGTGAGTGGGCAGGAGAATGGAAGAGTCCAACTTACCTTCCCCACTGACAATCAAAGAAATGCTGCTGAGAATGCGACTCATACTCACTGATGATCTGCACTGCTCCAAGCAGCATGGATCTCTGGAGGCTGAGACGATATGTTCCAGTGTCTGGATATCCCATGATGCACTGTGCTATGAGCTACAAGCACAGTGCATGAGACAGGCACTCTAGGCAAGCAAGCCCAAGCATGCATATGATCTGGGCACATTTGCACCCTTACTCGTAGCTAAAAGCCGGACTAAAAAGTGGGGTTGGGAGAGTGGGCAGCACTGGGATCCACATGGATCTTGGTGCTATACATGAGTAGCCTAACCCAGGCTGGGCTGCCCTAGCCTGGGTTAGGCTGCTCATGACAACAACCTTGTAGTCTTGCAAAATTGTAACAGTTTCTTTCATCTATATTATTAATTCTCCAAGACGGGCCATGCGTGGGGATGTGGTAGAAAGGAGGCGATTGGCTGACAGAGTTTGCAAGCAGAAGCACCTGAGTGGGCAGTGGGGATTCCCTTTGCAGATAGGGAGAAGGAGCCTGTGAGAGCAAAAGCACCATGGAGATTGGGCAGTGGGGATTCCCTATGCAGATAAGGAGGAGCATCCTGTGATGGTTAAGGTCAGTTGGAATCCAACTGTTACAGGCAGGCAGGCGTCTGCAAAAAGACGGGTTGAGAGGGAGGAAAGAGCCCCTTCAAGAGAAGGAGGCTGCCGTTCTGTGAATTAGATGAGGAAACAAGATGAACAAAATCTGTTCTCAGGGAGGGAGGGAGGGAGGAAACATGAAGGGAGGGGGAAGAAAAAGTGGGGAAGGGTGAGTGGAGGAGAGAGAAAGAGAAAAAGAAGGGAGGGGGAAGAGAGACAGAAGGAAGGGCGAGGGACGAGCCTGAGCCTGTCAGCAGCCTGAGAGGAATGAGCGGCCATGGCAGGACTAGCAGCAAGGTAGAGCCCAGTAACTACTGCTGCTGTTTGGGGCTACCGAGGTCATTGTCAGAGGGAGACAGGCAGGCAAAGGATGGGACTCCAAGCCTGTCAGTGGCCTGAGGGGAACAAGCGGCCATGGTGGTGGCGGCAGAGAGGAATGGCCCAGTTAACAACGGCTGCTGCTCCTAGGGGGAGGAGCAGGAGCGAGGCTCGGGTGAGGAGGTCTCTGGGGATAGGGGGCTGCAGCTTGGCCAATAGGCGGCAGCAACGCTGCAGCCACAACCAAGAAAGGTGAGAGGGATGGAAGCAACGGGATGGAGGAGGAGCAGAAGTGCAGCTCAGGTGAGGGTGGGAAGATCTCTGAGGTGAAGGGAGCAATCAAGTACTAACACGCAGATGCTCTAGAGTGTGCAAGAGTTCCAGCATTGACGCGCAGAGAAATAATGGTGGCAGTCAGGATGCAGAGGTGGAGGGCCGGCAGGCGAAGCCCCTCCGGCCAGAAGAGGTGAGTGGTCAGCGGGCGAAGCCCCGCTGGCCAGGAAGAGGAGGCGGTGGTGGGGAGAAATAATGGCGGTGGCGAGGAAGTGGGCAGATGGAGGGCAAAGCCCTACCAGCCGGGAGGAGGAGGTGGGAGGCAGTGGCGAGATGGCCTGATCCTGGCCTGCCCAATGGGGAGAGCTGCAGGGGGAGAGAGCTGCAGGGGGGAGAGCGAGCAAACGAGCTGTGGGGAGAGAGAGCAAGCGAGAGAGCTGCAGGGGGGAGAGAGCGAGCGAGCTGCGGAGGGAGAGAGTGAGCGAGCGAATTGCGGGGGAGAGCGAGTGAGCGAGCGAACTGTGGGGGGAGAGCGAGCGAGCAAGCTGTGTGGGGGGAGAGAGCGAGTGAGCTGCGGGGGGTGCCACAGGCTCAGTGCACAACTGCACAGATGCTCTGTGCGGGGTCAGCTAGTTCATTTCATATGTTTATAGTGCTTAGCATTTCCATGCACTGAAACAGACCTTTCCATCAAGTACAAATTTGAAGCCATTTAGAGCCAGAAGGAAGTAGGCCCAGCCAGTTCACCCTGGAAGGAAAGCTGAACATGCTTTCCTTACTAATCTCTATCATCCTGCCTAGCTACTCATTTTCTGCTATGGAGTGCTCCCTCTCCCTCTTAAATGCCAATCTAATGGAAGATTGTAATGGTCTAATTACATCTAATTGTAGTTAGATGTAGCTCTAATGTAGTGGTCTAATGGAAGATTGTATATATGTAACATATTTATATACCGCCCCAAATCCACATCTCTGGGGGCTGTACAACAAAAACAATACAAATTAAATAAAATTAAAAATGATTAAAACATTAAAATCATTTAAAACCCAACATTAAAAATATTAAAACTATAAATCTAATTAAAAGCCTGGGTGAATAAATGTGTCTCCAGTGCCCTTTTAAAAGTTGCTAGAGGCTCTTATTTCAAAAGGGAGCACATTCCAAAGCCCAGGGCCAGCAACAGAGAAGGCCTGTCCACGAGTAGCCACCAGACAAGTCGGTGGCAACCATAGATGAAACTCTTCAGATGATCTCAATGGGCAGTGGGGCTCATGGCAAAGATGACATTCTCTTAAATACCCAGGGTCTGAGCTGTTTAGGGCTTTATAGGTAATAACCAGCACCTTGTATTTTGCCTGGCACTATCTGTAGCCAGTTTAGCTCTTTCAACACAGGAGTAATATGGTCTCTCTGAGATGTCCCAGCGACCAACCAGGCCACCACATTCTGTACCAACTGCAGTTTCCAGACTAAGGAAGCCCCGCATAGAGCGCATTGCAATAGCCCAGTCTGGAGGTTACCAGAATATGCACTACCATTCTGAGGTTATTCATCTCAACAAATGGACACAACTGGCATATCAGCCAAAGCTGACCTCTGGCCACCACCTCAACTTGGGAAACCATGGAGAAGTGTGCATACAGAAGCAATCCCAGACTATGTACCTGTTCCTTCCAGGGTAGTGTGACCCCATCCAGAAGGGGAAGATCAAAATCATCTCCCGAGTTCCAACCCAGCACAATAAGTACCTCTGTCTTATCTGGATTCAGCATCAGTTTGTTATCCCTCATCCAGCCCATCACCACCTCCAGGCAGGCATTTAGGGAGGTTATGCCTTCTCCTGATGAGGTTGAAATGGAGAAATAGATTTTTGTGTCATCTAGACTTGAGCCCGAAACATTTCGGAAGGTCATTATGGAAGCCTCTGAAACGTTTCGGCCGCTGAGGCCATTTCAGATTTATGTGGGGGTGGGAGTGCTTCTTTAAGGGTGGGGGAGGGTGCCACCGCTTTTCCCCTGCCAGCGCTCCATTTTTTGCAAAGCTCAGCAGCGTACCTACCTGCCACCCTGTTGCCATTCTTGGCCAGAAGTGGCCGGAAGTACCAGGCACATGTGTGCCCATTGCATGCGCGTGCATGCATGGCAGATGGGCATGAATGCACGAGACAGGTGCACGCATGCCCAGTACTTCTGGCCACTTCCGGCCAAGAATGGCAACGGGGCAGCAGGGAGGTACGCTGCCACACTGAGGGGCTTTGCAAAAAATGGAGTGCCAGCAGGGGAAGGCAGCGAGTGGGGTAAGTGCACCCTCCCCCACCTTAAGGGAGCACCCCCACCACCTCCAAAATGCAGAGGAACAGTTCCGGGCACATCCCTAGTGTCATCAGCATACTGATAACACCCTGCTCCAAATGATCTGATGATCTCTCCCAACATCTTCATGTAGATGTTAAGCAACATTGGAGACAATATGGAACCCCGAGGGGACAGAATATGAAAGTTCAAATTTTGAAGAACAACAGTCTCCAAGAGACTCTATCTGGAATCTGCCCAAGAGGTAGGAGTGGAACCACTGAAAAGCAGTGCCTCCCACCCCCAATCCCCTCATCTGCAGAAGGATACTATGGTTGATAGTATCCAAAATACTATGATACTATGGTTGATAGTATCCAAAATACTATGATACTATGGTTGATAGTATCCAACAGAGTCACACTCCCTCTGTCAATTCCCAGTTGGAGATCATTCATCAGGCCGACCAAGGCAGTCTCCACCGATAACCCACCCAAAAGCCAGTTTGAAATGCATCTAGATAATCAGTTTCCTTCAATACCGCCTGGAGTTGGGAGGCCACCACACTCTCAATCACCTTGCCCAGCCAGAGAAGGTTGGGGACAGGTCTGTGGTTGCTTAACTCTGAGGGATCGAAGGCAGGGTTTCTTCAGAAGACGTCTGATTGCCTGCTTTAGTCAAGGAGGCATCCTGCCTTCCTTCAAAGAAGCATTTATAATCTCTACCAGGCCCTCTACAACAGCCTCCCTGCCAGATAGTATAAGCCATGTTGAGCAAGGATCAAGAGGGCAGGTGGTAGGTTGCATCATTCCAAGCAACTTGTCCACATCATTAGGAGTCACAAACTGAAACTGATCCAGGGTCACCACATAAGAGGTGTTGCATCAGACACTCAGCATCAGACACTGTAACAATTGTGGAGTTTGAATCTAAATCAACTCAAATACAATATATTTTGTCCACACACAAAAACTCATTTAAAATGTCACAGTGAGTAATTGTTGGTTCCAAGTTCTGATTCAAGGGGGAAGGGGCACACACTAGCCCCCTCACAACACTGAACAACTCCACCAAGAGTGAACTTGCAGATGCAATACAGGCAGAGAAGAATCGCTTCTTTGCCACCCGTATTGCTAGAGCATAGATCTTCAAATGTGCTCTATGTTGCAGTCTTTCAGAGTTGAGTCGAGTCTTTCTCCACTTGTGCTCTATTTGCCTACCTCACCGCTTCAGCCCCTGTAGTTCTTCTGTATACCAAAGGGCCAGCTTCAAAGCAAGTCAGAGAGGGAGCTATCTGAGAGGGATGCTTAGGAGCTATTGTATCCATTGCCCTGGTGAGTTGGCTGTTCCAGTTCTCCAAAATATAAAGAGAGTACTGGGATTTATATGCATGTACCCCCCCCCCCCCAAAGCCAAAAGGTTCCCCCATGAAACTCGCCAATAGATGGGGGGGGGAGTCATAATATGATGGAAAATGCTATATTGTAAAGTGTATTCAACATGAATCAATTGGATATAAATAGAACAATGTTGGACTGTATATCAAAACAGAGCACATAAAGTCTATAATGAAATTTATGATAAAGATGTTCACACACTACGGTGAACCGGTGAACCTCCGTTTTGAGGTGACTTTTTATCAAGTGATGATGGACATTGATCTTGTAAGTGGACATAAATCAATATACTCAGATTTCTTGATCTTTTAAGTAATGAAACTCAACCATTATTTAAAACCTCTTAACATTGTTCAACATATCTCCCCAATGTATCCCCACAAGGGATACTTCATAACCTTTATCGTATAGATGAATTTGAACAAGAAGTTTAAGTAAGGAACTTACAATGGACTGGTTGTATTGCCAAATGTAGTAGAACCATTCTTGTCTCAGAAAGATCTGAGCTGAAGAAATACTCAGTATTATGTTGCATCTACTTTCACAAGAGCATTTTTGAGAAATAACAGAAGAAATAGCATAATACTGCTACTGCCTCTGTCATTTCTCGAAAATGCTCTTGTGAAAGTAGGTGCAAAGCAGAGTAGGCTTGTGCCCGAAACGTTTTGGAGGCCATTATGAAGGCCTCTGAAATGTTTCGGCGCTGGGGGCAGTTTCGGCGCCGAAACGCTGACAGGGGTAGCACTTTAAGGGCGGGGGAGGGTGTACTCACCCCTCCCGCTGCATTTCCCCCGCCGGCGCACTGTCGTTTTGAAGCCCCTCGGGGTGGCAGCGTTCCTCCCTGCCACCCCATTTCCCCCGTCGGCTGGAAGTGGCCGGAAGTTGCGAGCGTGCGTGCGCCCATCGTGTGTGCGCGTGCGCCCTTCTGCCATGTGCGCGCGCATGCATGATGGGTGCACGTGCGCTCGGAACTTCTGGCCAACGGGGGAACCAGGGCGGCAGGGAGGAACGCTGCCACCCCGAGGGGCTTCAAAACGACAGCGCACCGGCAGGAGAAATGCAGCGGGAGGGGTGAGTACACCCTCCCCTGCCCTTAAAGTGCTACCCCCCGTCGGCACCGAAGATCTTCGTGCACATCCCTAAAGCAGAGCAAATCTTTCTCTGAGACAAGAACGATCGTGAGTCGAACCTTAACCAGATGGTGGCCTGTCCATGATAATGACACAATCACAGGAGTCGCCACCCATGGAACATCATCCTGCTCAGAGTGAACAACCAAATCAAGCATGTGACCAGGAACGTGCATCAGTCCCGAGACCACTTAGGATAGGCTCATAGTTGTTATGTCCCCTATGAACTCCTGAGCCGCCCTGGACAGATTGGTCTCAAAGTTGAACACTGAAGTCCCCCACCACCACAAAGCTGGGGCACTCCAACGCCAAGCCTGAGAACAAGTCCATCAGCTCAGTTAGGGACTCTGTTTTGCAGCGGGGTGATTGCTACACCAACAGAAATCCCAGTCTATTAGCATTAATGTATAAAACGTTTCAAACAAATGTTGGAAATGTGGACAATGTGAAGGAACCTTTTTTCATATGTGGTGGTCATGCGGGAAGGCAAAGGCCTTCTGGGATATGATATGATATGATATGATATGATATATAATGAGTTGAAGAAAAAATTTTAAATGACATTTCCCAAGAGGCCAGAATCCTTCCTGCTGGGAATAATGCAAGGAGAGTTCTCCAGAAGAAATTTAACATTTTTTATGTATGCAACCATGATGGCTAGAATAGTATATGCGCAGAAATGGAAAGATAATAAAATGCCCTCAAAAGAAGATTGGTTGATAAAAAATTTGGAATACGCTGAGATGGCAAAACTTACAGCACTCATAAGGGATGAAAACTTGGAATGTTTTAAAGAAGATTGGGAGCCATTCTTACTTTATTTAAAGAACTATTTTTCCAATATGGACCTTTCAGCAGGTTTTGGAATTTAGTAACAACAGCAGGTTGGGTAGGGTAAAACTGAGTTTGCAATGTGGACTATATGTGTTTTGAATTATTATAGCGATGGTAGATTTGTATAGTTAATATGAACCATGCAGACTGGTAAGCGGGAAGTCAATATTTATTAATTAAATGTAATTGGACTGTTAAGATATTGTAAAAACCAATAAAATTTTAAAATGCAGAAATCCCAGTCTATCCCTGGTCCCCAAACTTAGGTACAGAATTCAATATGGTCAGACACTTTGACAGGGATCCTGGCAAGGGAGATGTTGTTCTTATAGACCACAGCCACTCCACCTCCCTGCCCATCTCCTCTTACCTGCTCCTCAACAGAATACCCTGGAGGGAGAAGCTGGGGCCAGACTGGGCCACCAGCCTTCCCCAACCAAGTCTCTGTGATATATACCAGGTCAGCCCCTTCACCCAGCATCAGATCATGGATGATTTCAGGTTTATTCTGGACCAACCTGGTGTTACAAAGGAGCAAAGTGAGTGGCCCTGCTCCCCAAGGTCAAAGAGGTGGCAGGACGGCAAGAAGGGAGAATAGCTATTAAGTTCCTGATTTCGCTTCCCCTGCAATGGTCTGCTGACTGCCAATGTTAATTTTTCTATTCCCTACCACCACCGGAATAGCTGCCCCCATAATCAGTAGATACGCCCCATCTCCCCATCTCCAAACAAACCCAGGCAGATTAAAACTAAACTCACTCAGGATTTAAAACAGAAGCCAAATTTTAAAAATGATGCAGTGATGTACAGTATCAAAACAGTACAAATCTGTTTGTAAGAAGTGCTGCTCATGGAAACACTTTTCAACATCCATGGAACTGAATATGAAGACATTTTAGCTAGTATATTACAGCTGAGCTATTTAAGGTTCATGGAGCTGCAACCTGTGGTGATGCAAAAGAAAAAGTATCTCTGTCACCCACAGGAAATTGCATTCTATATTGGCAGTGAGCTTAAAAATGAGTGAAATGGCCCCATATTAAATGGTGGGAATTTGGCCATAGGCCCATCGAATTGAAACTGAACTATTTTCTCCTACTCTCATTTTCCTGGTTTCCCCCCACCCCTGCTCTTATCTTCCAAATAAGATAAGAAAATATGTCATTTTATTATGCTACCTAATATTGTCAGACCTAATAGTGTCTTATCTAACCCTGTATTGACTGCTGTGACTGACAGTGGTTACCCAAGGCCTCAAGCAGAGGTGTAGCTGCCTGAGGTAATTTTGACTGGAGTTGCCAGAGATGGAACCTGGGGCTTTCTGTAGTCAAATCATATGCTGTGCCACTGAGTTGTGCCTCTCTCACTTAAACATGGGGTGAAGGTGGTATATGAATGGGGCATAAGAACCCAAATCTCAAGAAGTGCTGTTTGGTTTTAGAGCTGTATAGGACATTTTCTCCTACAATGTTATTTGACATAGTAGGAAAATGTTATTTTTCTAATATGTCAGCATAATTGCACTCATTTGAAATTAGTTGTTATATGCAAATGTAAAACAAAAGGAAACTGAGCTTACTTCATTAACAGCAAAATAGATGCACGTGCGAATATAACAAAGAACTGTATAGCTAATTCTTTTCCTTCAAAATATTCCTTAGTCAATATACAAAGGTTGACATCCTGACTAAATTACTCGAATAAATTACTTAATTTCCCATTGAAATTAAGTAGTCCTTTAGAATAACTACTGAGTAGTACTATTGAGAAACTTAATCTGGATGTCAGTCTAAATTCTCAAATTCCAGTCAGCAGGTGTATCCATGCTTCTTTGTTGACTGCAGAATAATATAGACTTGGTTCTAGCTAACACATAGGTCCTAAGTTGCATAAACATGAATATAAATAATGTATACATTAAGCAAAAGTAGGAAAGGGGAGAGCAAATGTAGAGGAATGGAACAGTTATTATCTCTCACTTACTCAAAATGCTTTTATTTCTCCCATCCCCTGCCCCCCAGTCAGATATCAAATCTAGGAATGGCTGAATGAGTAAATTGGGGTTACTGTTAGGTTACTACTACAAATGTACAATAAAAGTGACAGCAGCCAAAACATCATAAACCTAACAATACTGTCGTGTGCTCAGAAGGAGGTCACCGGGGGAAACATGATGCTATAATACAGAGCCATCTGAATAATATTGATCGCAATGAAGATACATCTCCCATTATTAAATTTACGTTTGCAGTGTCTGTCAGATCCCTTCTTCTTCATGGTTAAATTTATTCCTCCACTATTTCTTTGAGCTGCATTATACAATGGACTGTGTCCATCCTTTTAGTCTTGGAAGGAAGACATTCAAAAATAAAGCAGAGAAACAAATAACAGCAACACTCAC
Source organism: Hemicordylus capensis (assembly GCF_027244095.1). Taxonomy (NCBI): domain Eukaryota; kingdom Metazoa; phylum Chordata; class Lepidosauria; order Squamata; family Cordylidae; genus Hemicordylus; species Hemicordylus capensis. The sequence goes on along the minus strand of NC_069657.1, from coordinate 298,427,499 downwards.
AAAATGATAAAACGTTTTGAAAACAAAGCAAAATCACATTCCACAAGATACCAGAGCAACAGGGAAAATACTGCAGTAATGCCCACCAACCATCAAACTGCCAGTTCCCCAAAAGCCTTTTTAAAATGCCATGTTTTCAGCTGGGCTGAAGACAAAAACAACAAAAAGGCTTGGCAGGCCACCTCAGGAAGGGCAAGGGTGTTGTTGCAGAGCAATTTCTTATCCTATATAAGTAACTGAACAAGAAGCCAACTTTAAGTGAGAAACAAGAGTTTGTTATTTATTACTAACTAAACATAGGCTAAGAGAACAATAAACAGACTCTCTTATGCAGAGAGAGGGAGAACCTCTCAGTTTGAATTCAAGGCAACAAGTGAGGAGCTGACAAACCCTGTGACCCACATTCAAACAGAGAGCCCTACAAATAACTGAGACAATGTCGATGGAAAAGTTCAAACAAGTATCAAGATCAAAAAGGCCTTGTCTTTTGTGTCAACTTACTAAACTTCAGATATGGGGATATATGGAGCAGGACCTCTGATTGTGATCTGAGCATGAGCAAGGAGGGGGTGGTGCATCGGGTGTCCTGGAGTGTACAAAGTATTTCACATTCTACACTGAATGGGTAAGTGCTTTAGGTGCAAGCAGTGTTTAAACTGAACCTTAATAATTACATTGCACATGCTAAAACATGACATTTATCTGTCTTAATTAATTAATTAATATGTATACTGCTTCACCCAGATGGCACTAGGCAAATCAAATAAAAACAGATAAAACCAAAATAAATTACTCATTAAAACAATAAAAATTAAAACGGTTTATAACCATTTAAACATCACTAAAAGGCTAGGCTTAGAAGTATTTTTAGGATTCTTTTAAAGCAGGGCTGCTCAACTTCGGCCCTCCTGCAGATGTTGGCCTACATCCCCTGCTAACTTGGCAAAGAGGCACCTTTTAACGTGGTGATTCTCTTTGTTTAGCAGGGGGAGAATAACTGGCCCTCTCCACCCCCAGCACAGCATTCCTCCAATGACTGTTGCTGGTGTCTGTCTTATGTTTCTTTTTAGATTGTGAGCCCTTTGGGGACAGGGAGCCATCTTTCTTACTTACTTACTTACTTACTTACTTACTTACTTACTTACTTATTTCTCTATGTAAACTGCCCTGAGCCATTTTTGGAAGGGCGGTAGATAGATAGATAGATAGATAGATAGATAGATAGATAGATAGATAGATAGATAGATAGATACCATAACAACTCCCATAATCCCTGGCTATTGGCCACTGTGGCTGGGTATTATTGGAGTTGTAGTCCAACAACAGCTGGGAGGCCTAACTTGAGCAGGCCTGTTTTAAAGATGTAAAGAACTTGAGCCTCTAATATCTACAGGGAATGCATTCCACAGTCCACAATCAGCTAAAAGGAAGCCCCCATCCCGGGTCACCGCCAGGCGAGCTGGCAGCAGCCAGAGAAAGACCTCTCCCAATAACCGTAATGTGTGGTGGGGATCATGCTGAATTAGGCACTCTCCCAGGTAACTCAGTCCTAAGTGTTTAAGGCTAAAAAGGTAATTATCAGCACTTTGTTTGGTGTTCATAAACATATCAGCAGCTAGTTCAGCTGTTTTGAACAAGCATAATCTGGTCTTTCTGAGAAACCTCCGAGAGCAAACCGGCTGCTGCATTTTGAACCAACTGAAGTTTCTGAACTACATACAAAGGCATTCCCATGTACAGTGCATTGCAGTAGCCAAGCCTAGAAATCATCAGTAATTGCACCATGGATTTGAAATCATTATCTTCAGGGAATGGACACAGCTGTCATATTAACCAAAATTGATAGAGATTGCTCCTGGCCATAGCCTCAACCTGAGACACCAGGGTGAGGCCTGGGTCCAAAAGTGCTCCCAAACTGCATACATTGGAGGTAGCACAGCCCTATCCAGAACAGGAAGTTTTATCACATCCCTTGAATTATAACCCCTTACCATGAGTACCTCCATCTTGTTTGGATTCCACTTCAATTTATTATTGCTCATCGAACTCATTACCACCTGTAGGCAGGCATTAAGGAGGACTATGCCATTTCTTGATAATGGTGTCATGGAGAAATAGATTTGGGTGTGATCAGCAAAGATAACACTATGTTCCAAATCCCCTGATGATCTCATCCAGTGTTTTCACGTAGATGTTAAAAAGCTTTGGAGAAAGCATGGAGCCCGGAAGGATGCTATTAAATAGCTCTCGTTTCACAGAGCAACTGCCTCTGAGCAACACCATCTTCAGTCTCTGCAAAAGATAGGAACAGAACACTTCAAAGAAATACCACCTATATCCATAGAGGATACCATGGTTGATGGTACTGAAAGTTTCAGAGGAAGAACCAAAAGAGTCACACTTCCTCAATCAGTTCCTTGGTATAGATCATCTGTCTGGCTGACCAAGGCTGTCTCAGCCCCATAACCTACTCTAAATCCAGTTTGAAATGAGTCTAGATAATCAGTGACCTCCAAAACTACGTGGAGTTGATCAGCCACCACCCACTTTGCTCAATCAAGAGAAGTTTGAGACCAGCCTATAAATATCAATTACTATAGGCTCTAGGGCAGGCTTCTTAACTAAAGGTTTCACAATTGCCTCCTTCAAACATGGAGGCTTCTTGCCCTCCCTCGGTGAAGTATTTATGAAAGTATTTATGATGTCAGCTAGGAGGACATCCCTGACAGCCTCCCTACTAGATGATATAGGCCATGTTGGGCACATATCCAGAGGACAGGTGGTAGGAAAAACATCACCAAGGAGTTTGTCCACATCCTCAGGAGTAACAAATTGAAATTGATCCGTTCTAATGAAAGCAGAAGAGTTACTGAACAACTCTGCAATTGACCCTAGAGTAACAGTAGAGTCCAAGGCAAACGAATGCGAGATGTTTTCTCCACAAAAATGTTTTTAAAGGCATCACAGTGAGATGATGAAGACTCCAAACTCAAGTTCAGAAAGGACGGAAGCTGAGTGAATTACCTCACAACTCTGAACAACTCCATTGGATGCAAACTTGCAGACGCAATATGTGCAGAAAAGAATTGCCTCTTTGCTGCACATATTGCCACAATATAAGCCTTCAGATGGGCTTTATATTATCATTACGTCTTGCTGGATTTGAGTCAAGTTCTCCTCCACTTGTGCTCCAGTCTTCTTCCTTGCCACTTCTGGGTGTATGTATTAAGATGAGACTTGAAGCCTTCTCTCTAGTCCTAAGTGTATTTATAATGGATATTTCTAAAGCACACCTTTTAAGTTTCCAGTTCACATGTATGTTCATCATTTGATGACTGTAGCATCTAACAGTGACTTGCATGTGTGAATAAGCCATAACAGATAAATCACCATAGATAAAAGACTTATTCAGACATTATTCTGAATTCTGTGTTTGTACACACACACACACATACACACACACACACACACACACACACACACACACACACACACACTTTTGTGTGAATGAATGTGACAGTGTTCACTTTAAAAGTGAACCTGGGTACAAGTCCCCTCAAATTCAGGGTACAGATGGAAAGTGTACTATCATATGTGCATTGTAGATAATGTGTGAAAAGGGCTAAAGTGTTCACATCAGTTCACTGCCTCACACAAAATATGTTTTCAGTTGCAACTCACAAATTTGTTGCAACTCACAAATTCAACTGTGAGTCATTAGGGAATCAATTGATTTAAAATTAAGTGATATGAATGCAGGTCTAATCCGGTTGTATTGAAATCGATGGCACATCCTTCCATGTTCTAGATCCGATTAATCAAGATACTGCATATAAAACAGTTTAAACATGTTTTAAATGTTTTAACAATTTAAAACATTTTTAAAATGGTTTAACAATTAAAATCAATCTTATTGTTGTTGTTGTTATTACATTTATATCCCGCTCCTCCTCCAAGGAGACCAGAGCGGTGTACTACATACTTAAGTTTCTCTTTCACAACAACCCTGTGAAGTAGGCTAGGCTGAGAGAGACATGACTGGCCCAGAGTCACCCAGCTAGTATCATGGCTGAATGGGGATTTGAACTCAGGACTTCCCGGTCCTAGTCCAGCACTCTAACCACTACACTACGCTGGCTTATAATGTTAAGGGGTCAATCTAGGGATCTATGGAAAGAAAAATAGTCCAAGGAACTCTGATATACATACAAATTTGGTACATGCATATCCCTGGATAACAGATTTTCACCCCATTCCAGCTTCTGTGTGCACCCCCACACCACTAAAATAGTTGGGATGTTCACAAAACCAGATTTACTGGTTCAGTTTTGCCCCGGTCAAGCTGGACCCAGTTTGAATTTGAATTGAGATGGTTCAACCAGATAGGAGTTCTGCTGGTAAAGGGGAATCCAGTGAGAAGGAGGGCAGTCCTAAGGGTAGGGGTATGGGAGCTGCCCTATGGGTAGATGGAGCAGGAGGGGAGTAAATCACTACTTAAAAGTGCTGCCAGCAATGACTGCAGCAGCAGCATCGGGGGTGGGGTCAGCAGCAGTTCCCACCCTACCCCACCCCTGCCAGCCATCCCCAGAGTAGGCAAGGCCAGCAGTGGCCAGGTTTGGGTCTCTGCTCATATGTGGAGGCCATTTTAGAGACCTCTGCACATGTGCAGAGGACATTTGCATCACCACACAATTTGTGTGACTACTCTGGCAGAGGCCGGAGTGGGGGAGCTGCTGCCGCCCCTGTCACCTACCCCTACCACTGGTGGCACTTGTAAGTAGCTATTTACTTTCCCCCCACCCCCTCTACCTTTAGGACAGCCCCCTTTACTGGTAAAGGGGAATTCTCAACAGATTCCCCTATATATGTTGAATTCCAAACTGGTTCAGTTTGAAACGGGCCCAGTATGGTTCGATCTGAACCAGCCAAGGTCAGTTCTGTTCGAACCCGTCGAGCCAAGCCGGCTCAGTGTCAAGCTGAGCTCGAACTGAGCCAGCAATCACACCCATATAAAATGGGCCGATTAACCTTTCCCCCCAGTGCTTTCCCCCCAATTAAATTTGCTTCCTTGAAGCTGCTTTTTACTCCATTAAGGGAAACTTATGTGTACATGTGTAACTACCCTTCCCTTTGTGCTGCAGTTTTGATCAGAACTGCCTGCTTTGCTTCATGGCTTCAAGCTGCTAAAATTTTAAGAGACTAGAGACCCAATCAAACATTTTAGTTGACACTTTTTGTTGCCCACTGAAACATACTGTGCCTGATGAGTGTTATTTCCTAGTTGTGAGCAAGCAATCATTTTTAATGATGAACAGAAAACACTGCTCTGGGTTCAAACAATTGTCCACCAGCACATGTGATGAGGATGGGAACATCCTGAAGCTGCTGCAGAATGTTCTGACATGCTGTCAAGGCTTCCTTTAATCACGCACTCATCCGAATCCCCTCTCTACAGGCAGGGGCGTATCTAGGGTAGGGCAGGCAGGGCACGTGCCCTGGGTGCCACTTGAAGGTGGGTGCAAATTCTTAAAATTAATTTTTAAAAAAATGGCCACCAAAAACAAAATGGCCACTGCACATGCTCAAATGGCCTCTGTGAGGCCTTAGGCCATGCCAGGCCTTGCAGAGGCCATTTGAGCATGCATGGTGGCCATTTTGTTTCCAGCAGCCATTTTTTTAAAAACACACAATTATTTTAAAAAATGGCCACAGCACATGCTCAAATGGTCTCTGCGAGGCCCTAGAGGCCAGCGGTGGGAGGGGTAACCTTTTCAGATGCCCCCCTCCCACGGCCTATAGGAAGTGCCCCGAAGGGGCTACAGGTTAAAAAATAATATAAGTCACTGTACACATATTCAGTTTGGCACTATGTACAGAGAATCAGGGCTTGTGAATACTGAGCTGAAGCTTATGAGCTAGGATTGTATTCATTTGCTCTTACTTTCCTTCTTATGATAAGTGAGTTAAATGTGGTGTCTTAATAATATGGCTATTAATGGTGAGTTTGTCTTTGAATCAGTGTGAAATCCTTAGTATTAAGAACCACTGGGAGTTTCTTGCTCTCTTTCTCTCATTTTAACTGTCTTTCTGAAATACCAGAATATATTCCAAGCAGTGACACAGTTTACTCTGCATATCCTTTAATTATTTTCAGGGTATCTGGGAAAAGTCAAATTCTCCATTTATTTTTAAAACTTATGTAATAGTGATGCTACAATGCATAGTAAAGAATTAGACAGGCACTTCTGTTTAGTTTTCCAAGTACACCTCCAGATAGTATTTGGGTATTTCATGAGCCCCAGCATACTGAAATTTGTAGTTTCCCAGCATTTTTTGGTCTGGCTACATCCACTGCTAAATAGTTTCTGAAATATTAAAAGATTAACGAGCTTGGCTTATATTTTTCAGCTGATATTATAGTAAAGTTATCTAAAAGATGTGTGTCAGATGTTTGGACAGCGGGCGCAATTTCAGTGCTTGCCCTAGGCACTATTTTCCCTAGATACGCCTCTGTCTACAGGGAATCCAAAACCAGGGTTTGAGATGAACACTCCTCTCACATGATTAACAGGCATCCCAACAGAGCATCGGGAAATCCTGCCGTGAATCAGGACAGGTGTGCTTTTGGCATGGCCCCATACTGCTCAAATGTGCTGACTGGTGGGTGTTCATCTGAACTGGCCCATTATCACTGGAGGCTATAGATACCCTGTGGTAGTCAGGGTTACCATTCAGTAACTATAGAGGTGTGAAATAAGTTACATTGCGAAGGATTCTTATAGTCAATGTAGAGGGATTTTCTGCCTCTCTGAACTATTAAAAAACTGCTTGCATACCGCACTTGAACAGAACTCTAAAAAAAACCCCAAAATTGAACAGAAGATGCTGGAAGAAAGCTCCCACTTCTGATTGTTATACACAAAGGAAGAAGTACATTTTTGACCCAGTCATCTGGAACAGCTGAATTCAGACACATACCCAACTATAATCAAATCTACCATGAAGTGCATAATTGCCTGGTCTCATTTCAACATCTGTGCATAGACATAAGATGATTTTGCAGTGCTATGGCTGAGTTTATGATGCTAAGCAAGAGTGCTTAGGAGGCTTTTCAAATATGCTCAGTACTTTGGGGGTGCGTGGGTGGAAATACTGGAATGTATCAAGCTAGGCGAAAACAAGCTGCAGCTATTGTGCAATATGGAGCATCTTGCTTGAGAAAAAGTAAATGTTTTTCAGTCTGAGTGTTTATTTTATGCCCTTGTCAGAGCTACAGAGAAATGCCCCGGATTGCTCTGAGCCCCGATTACAGTTCACTTTTTCTTTTGAATACATGTTTTATAGATATAGAAGTCTTTGTTTATTCAATCCACCTCCAGTATTGATTGAGTGACTGGGTGATTTTTATATCACCTCACCCAGGTGGCTCTAGGCAGTTCACAAATATAAAAACCGATTAAAAAACAAATAAATAACTTACTCAAACAAAATTAAAAGCAGTTTAAAATCATGGCAGTACTCACTAAAGAGATACATTTTTAGGGCTCTTTTAAAGGCTGCTAAAACTCCGAGGCCTCTAATATCCTTAGGGAGCACATCCATAGGGAGCACATTCCAAAGCCCAGGAGCAGCTACAGAGAAGGCGTGATCCCAAGTTGCTGCCAGGTGAGCTGGCAACAGCTGGAGGCGGACCTACTCCTGATGACCTTAAAGTGTTGTGGGGATCATACTGAAGAAGGTGCTCTCCAAGGTAACCCGGTCCTAAGCTGTTTAGGGGCTTTAAAGGTACTTACCAGTGCTTTGTATTTTGCCCGGAAACATATCGGCAGACAGTGCCGTTTTTTTAAAACAGGTATAATATGGTCTCCTCGAGAAACCCTGGAGACCGATCTGGCTGCTGCATTTTGAACTAACTGAAATTTCTGAATGACATACAAAGGCAGCCCCACGTAGAGCACATTGTGGTAGTCAAGCTGAGAAGTTACCAGTGCATGCACCACATTATCTTCAAGAAACAGCCACGGGAGTGGAGCTAGAACTGCTGATGTCCTTCAGGCCAAAATGATATCGTAGTCTTTTCACCAACCATTTTCCCTATACCTTTATCAGCTTTTTTTCTGTGTTTGTGTGCTGTATTTAATTTAAAGACTGTATAAGAAAGAGCATGAGCCGGGTCTCACAATCAGTGAGACCCGGTTCTTGAGAGTGTGCGGGGCTAAGCCCGCTCTCCCCACACATGAGCAGGGAGGGAGCCCTGGGTGGCCGGATCGGCCGCCCACACGATTGCCGGCTCCATGATGGAGCCAGCAGGGCCTGGGGAGCTCAGGGGTTGTGCAGCCCCCGGAAGCTCCAGTATGCCCCGTGTGAGCACGCAGGGCATACTGGGGAGACCCCCAGAGCTGGGAGGTGGCTTTTTGCCTCCCCTCTGGGGTCTACTCATGAGTAGTCGCAGCTACTAATGATTGGGAAGCCCGGGTTTGTGGAGCACTTGCTCCGCAAACCCCAGCTTTGGGGAGGGCTACAAAAGCGGGCTAGCCAGTCGTAAGCCACCGGGCTCACCTGCGAGCTCAGTGGTTTACACAATCAGCAAAAATCGGCCTAGGCTCTCCTAGCCCAATTTTTGCTGATCGTGAGAATAGCTCCCATGTATCTTTTATTTGTATTTGTAGAGAACAGGATAAATTGGCAATGATAAACATATTTTATCATAATGACACAAGAGAAGTCTTGCCACAGATAAGTACTAGTTCAAGAATATCAACGATTTGGATGTATTCTCAAGGTGTTTTCTTTTTAAAATGCATATTCTATATCTATGCTGTCCTAGTCATCCGAGAAGTCACCATGTCTTTGAAGCCTGGCACCACGTTGCTCAGAGATGTGATTGTTGCCATGCTCTGTGACTATGCTTTTGCCTTATATGTGGGCATTAGCTCAAGTGGGTTGTAATGTGCATACAACAATGTTATTTTGTAAGCAAGTATTGAGGTGTGTGAGGGGAAACAATAAAATCCTCACACAGCAGAGAATGGTGGTAAAGAGGTTTAGCCCAAGAGATTATCTGGAGATTAGGTTGAGTTCAAAATACAAATACAGATTTATGAAGAAACTAAAACATGAGAGAGAGAGAGAGAGAGAGAGAGAGAGAGAGAGAGAGCGCACAACATACCCCAAAAGGCACTAGCCTTCAACAACTAAACAGTTCTAAATAACTCTTAACTGACCAAGAGAGACCTATTAACATAACAAGGCCCAGCCCAGTTTTGCATGATTGTGTGAACCACTGGGATCATGCCCGATCCCAGTGGCTACACAGAGGCCAACCCACCCGTGAAGCCTCCCAGTTAAACAAGGTTAAGGGAGCGAGCACTCCCTTACCCTTGTTTTCCTGATCATCAGGGGTGGAGCCATCATTGGGTGAAAAGGTTCAAAGAACCCTGGCCACCACCCACCAATCAGACATCAGACGCAGGGGCATTATTTCTGTCCCAAATGGGTCCGCGTGGCCCCATTGGAGTTGAAATCGGCCTGCACTGCATTGGCAGCATGACCGGAGTGATTCTCTGGAAGAGCCGCTCCTGGTCTCGCTGCCAACTACCGGTTAGAAGTGAGAATTCTAAAGCATTGCTCTTAGCACCACAGAGACCTCTTCTGGCCACTAGAGGCATGAGGTGTTGGAGCTCTTCTCAAAATCAGTGAGAAGAGCTCCTTGGAGGTCTAGGGGGGAATTGGGTTTCACTTACCCTCTCCTCAGACAATCTCTGGTCCATTTCTGGGTGGGTGGATCACCCACCCAGATGAACGGAGGCTCTTCTGCGGCTCGCCCAGCAGCTCCGGGGGTTGGGGTGCTGAGATGCGCCACTGCATGTCACCCCGTCCCCCAAAGCCCCAATAATGCACGGTGCGCGGTGCATTACTGGGATCCTCCCACCCACCCACCCAGTGTGCTGGGTAAAAGGAGGCAGGTAAGATCTCCTCAGCTCACCTTAAGTGGCACAGCAGGAAAATTCTTGACTAACATGCAGAAGGTTGATGGTTCGAATCCCCGCTGGTATGTTTCCCAGACTATGGGGAAAACCTATATTGGGCAGCAGCAATATAGGAAGATGCTGAAAGGCATCATCACATACTATGCGGGAGAAGGCAATGGTAAAACCCTCCTGTATTCTATCAAAATAAAACCACAGGGCTTTGTGGGTTCCAGGAGGTGAAATCAACTTGGCAGCACACTTTAGCTTTAAGATCTCCTCACAATAGCTAGCGGGATGGATGAAAGGTGGCTTACACACACAAGATACACATGAACATCCATGAGTTCCATGTCACACTGAGAGGAAAAGAGGGGTATATTTTGCAGATGTTTCTGCCCTAGCGGGAGAGAAGCAATGTCCCATGCTGGAAGTGGCCCTTAATGGCCATAGACAAAAGAGTATGAGTGAGAAAACTCTTGATATTCCCTCCCTATTCAAGTGGGTAGTTAGGCAATAGAGCAGGTTTCCTTGCTCATATTTTGTTCACCAGTGGCTGTCTATTCACAAGCAGTTCTGGTCCAAGATGGGACAGATTGGTACAGAGGGAGAGAACTTTGAACACACCTGGGAAGCTTCACAAATCTCACCTTTGTGAAGCCAGAATGCTGAGTCAGTGCCAGGTAAGGTGGCTATTTGGCTTTGGTTATACAGCTAGCCATAGCTTCGGGCTGCTGTTAAACTGGTCTTACTATCTCACCCTTGATTGGTATTTCTGGGGCACTGGGAAAGCCAGATCAATGCACCTGATTGCATTCATGTGCTTGGAGCCAGATCAGGCATACAATGGGGATCAAGAGACAGGAAACATTTGGGTTCGGGCCAGTGTTCCCTGTAACAGGGATTCACAGATGTTGTCTACAATTCTCATTATCCCCAGCTCCATCCCCCTGCTCAGTGCAGGAAGTCTGAGATAGTGCATCCCCAACAGATGGCACTGAGGCTACGCAGGAGGGTGGGTGCGGGGAGGGGGGAGGCAGGGTTCTACCAAGCCTCTGCCACATTTTCAGTGTGCCAGCATGCACCCACACTATCTGTCTTTCTGTCTGTCTGTTTGTTATATTTATATCCTGCTCTTCCTCCGAGGAGCTCAGAGTGGTGCACATGGTTATTTTATCCTCACAACAACCCTGTGAGGTAGGTTATACTGAGAGATACAAGACTGGCCCAGAGCCACCCAGTGCGTTTCATGGTCGAATGTGGATTCGAGCTTGGGTCTTCCCAGTCCTAGTCCAATACTCTAACCACTATGCTATGCTGGTTTTCCATGTAGTACAGATTGCTGGAGGCCGGGACTTGTTCCCCAGCCTCTGGGAATCCCTCAATGCACCAGGCAAGGAGCATGGTGCCTTGGGGGATTCCCCCAAGAGTCAGACACTCTAGGCAGCTGGTTCTGTGTATGCTTGGGCTGTATGCCCAAACATATACACAACTCCAGTGCTGGGGTGAAGGGTGTGCTTGCGTCCTTAAAGGCCAGGGTCAAAAGTAGGGTTAGGTGCCAGCACCAAGATTGGCCCTGATCCCAGTGCTGCACATGAACAGCCTAACCCAGGCTGGGCTGCCCTAGCCTGGGCAAGGCTGTTTGTGGGAATAGCCTTACTGTCTCTGTTTGAAGACGTCAATACTACATTCTGCAGTAGGGAGACAGATGGTCTGCCCAGAATTCCAGAGAAGCTCAAGCAATTTAACATTGTGGGAGGTGGTTAGTAAAAGTAACCCAGCAGTCTAAGATATTAAAAGGTTTAAGCTATGAATATGGTTCCTGATTCTGCCCTGAATGGTGCTAATAGATAATTGTAGTGTTGGGACAGACCAATGGTCCACCAAGCTAAACTTTAAATTTTTCATGTTTTAAACTAGCCAGCCAGATGCTACAGGAAGTTCAAAAGGAGCGACTGATTCCTTGAGGCTATTACCATGATCAGGCAAAATCAGGCTAGGGGAGCCTAGCCCGATTTCGCCTGACCGTGAGAACCACCAGGGTCGCAGGCAAGCCCGGTGGCCTCCAGGCCAGGGGCGTAACTATAATAGGGCAAGGGGAGAAAATTGTCTGGGGGCCCACTGCCTTGGGGGGCCCCCAGAGGCAAGTCACATGACTGACTCCCCCAGCCGCACACTGGTCTGGGCTTCCTTCAGTTGTATTCATCCTCTGAAAGTGATGTGAGTATTAAGACCTGGAGCTACCAGAACAGCATGTCTTTCTCTAGTACCATTCAATGACTTGCATCGTCCACAATTGACAAAACCCTTTAAAAAATAATTTAGGATGAAGTTCTATTGTGGCACGTAGGATATAAATAAAAATATAAATTATACTCTGCTTTTTGTTACCACTATTCAGCCTCATTTAAGATTTCTTTACTTCATGAGCTGAGCTTCAGTAAGGGGGGCCCCATTTTAAAATCTTGTCTCTGGGCCCACTCCAACCTTGCTACGCCCCTGCTCCAGGCGGTTAACCAGCCAAACAACCCCTCCCCTTAAACCCATTTTTAAAAATCATGAGTATAGCCATGGCGCGGCTCCTCCGCGCTGCAGCTACTCACGAGCAGACCCCCAACTGCGAGGCTCAAAATCAGCCTCCTGGCTCAGGGGTCTCTACAGCATGCCCTGTGAGCTTGCACAGGGCATGATGGAGCTTCTGGGGACCACACGGCCCCTGAACTCCCCAGCCCCTGCCGGCTCTGTGACGGAGCCAGCAGCGCCCTGAGCAGACTGCTGCTCGTCTGAGGGGAGAGCAGGCTTAGCCCGCTCTCCCCGCAAATCCCCTAGAGGCTCTTCTCACTAATCGTGAGAAGAGCCTCCTTGTTTTTCATTTTTACCATTTAGCGGGCAGAGGTACATTATCTTTGAACATGGAGGTTGCGTGGCTTGCTCCATCATCTGGTGCAGATATCATGACCAGTGGGAAGCATTTGTCCCATATAGTGAGATCATAAACAGATTTCACCCAGTTTTTGGTCATCTTGGTAATATTTTGGTAGTTATTTTCGTAACACTCTGTGGTAACTCTTGTGCTTGTTGCAAATCTTTAGAGGAGAGCCAATGCATTTGTATGTGTGTTGGATGTTGGAAGTAGGGAGATGTTGCAGGGTGTGTGTGTGTTGATATTTAGCCTACAGTACAGGAGTTTTATACAGCAGCAGAATTATACTAGTGAGAAATATTAATCTCTGTGAGTGAGAACTCACATAAGTGGTTTATGACATGAAGTATATTAATTCCAGGATTATGCTTCTCTCATTTTCATTCTTTTGAAGATGCTGAACAGGTTTTATGCACTCTCAAACTGGGTTATGATACACTATCCAGCTGCTCTTAAAACGTACTTATTTAAAACTTCAAAGAGAAAAGCTTGAGTTTCAAAGTAATGTCATTTTTTGTGTGTTTTTTTGTAGTCACTCTGGGATTTGAATAAAAAGCAGGGATGCTGGGTGCTCAGGCCAGGGAACAGGAGGTTGAAGCACGTACTGTAGAATAAATGTTATCCCTTAGGAAACAGGCAAGATCCCTGCCACAGAATTGATATAGTAGAGACAGTAGAATTTAGGTTAAAAAAAAAAAGGCAAGTCAATGGAAGACATTTGTGTAAAGTTTATAAACAATAAACATTTGAGCAATGTGGGGGTTCTTTTTAATGTGTTGCGTGGCCTGTGGTGATATAAGCCATTAAGCCTCTGCTTATGAAAAAAGACACTGAATGGGCTTAAAGAAAGAGTAGCAATGTGATTATTGTTGTGGAACCGAGGTTTCAAAGAGCAGAAAATCTAAAACCTGTCCATACAGTATGGTGCATGAGTGTACAGGCAACATTGCACATGTACAGGCTTTTGTATGAATGACTGTACATGCATTCATTTTAAATGTAAGCCTTGGGTACAGACTAAGGGTCTGCACAGAACAGGCTGGTCCAGTCCAGTTCGAGTCCATACGGGACACAAACTGGACAGGGCCAGTTCAGTCTGGCACCCCTGACCCGCCCCCCCTCCTCCAGTGGAATTTTAGGGGAAATTTTTAGGGGAAATTTTTTTTAGGGGAAATTCCCTTTTTAGGGGAATTTTATTTTATTTTAAAAAATTAAACTACCTCCTCTGCTGGGGTTCTCCGAGGTGGCGGGGAGTGGGTCTGTGGAGAATCCCCCTCCTCCTGCCAGCCTTCCCTCCTTCAAAAACGACCCTGTTCAGCCATTCTTTGGCCTGTTTGTGCCTTTCCTCCGGTATGGCAGGAATCCACGCAGAGGCCCATTGCACAGGTGTGGTAGCCTCCAAAATGGCCACCACATTGGGGGAAAGGCCCAAGTGGCTGAATGGGGCCATTTTTGAAGGTGGGAAGGCCAGTGGGGAGAGGGGGAATCTCTGCAGACCTCCACCACCACCTTGGAGAACCCCCCCTCCCATAGGAGGTAAGTCTAAATTCCCCGCAAAAGGTTCTCAACCCCCACCAAATGGGTCCGGGTGGTGGTGGTGGTCTGGGGTTGAGCCGAACCAGGCTCGAACCAGATCCTTCAAACTGAACCAGTTCAACTTCGAACTGGTTCAGTTCTGAACCTGTTTGCACCTCCCTAACACGATTATCAGAGAATGGAGGTTTCAGCAGCTCCATAACTGCACTTGAGGGGTGCTGGGGTGGCCCAGAGCGAGTGGTGGTGTAGTGCACAGAGGGTGGCAACCACTCCCATGGGTTGCTAACCCATGGGGTACTGGGTTTTGTTGTTTCTGAAGTTTTCTGAGTGTAGATTCTCTGGTAGCATATGAGATTTTCAATGACAAACCATGAATCCACTCTCATTTGCTGATTACAAAAATCACTTAAAAATCAGCCCTTTGTCCAATTCCTTTGAAATAATTCTGGGAACTTCCTCCCCCCCCCCCTCGGGAACTAACACCCACCACACTCTGCTCTAGGCCACTCCTTCCCCCTGGACGTGAAGTGATACATTTCCTGAAACCACCATTCTTCTCTATGGAGAAAAACCTTAAAGATACATAAACTTCAAAAATCACTTTAAAATCAGCCTTTTGCCCAATTTGTTTCAAATAATTCTGGTAGCTTCCTTGCCCCCCTTGGGGACTACCACCGACAACACTCCACTCTAGGGCACCCCTTTGCCCCCGACATGAAGCTATACATTTGTTGGAATCCTCATTATTGCCTATGAGGAATTCAAAAATACTTTAAAAATTCACCAATATTCGGAGGAGTGTCCAATTGCCTTGAGATTTGGTGGGTGGTAGGCACCCTTGGGTGCCTACCACCTACCCCATGTTTGTTCCCTTAGGTGCTTCCCAATAGGGGATAATGGGCTGGTTCTAGTCCCATTATACCCTAAGAGAAAAATAATTTAAAATATTTCAAAAATCCATAAAAAATCATAGGAGTGTCCGATTGCTTTGGGGTTTGGGTAATAGTTGGCACTTATGGGTGCTCCACAATAGGGAATCATGGGCTGGTTTGAGTCCCTTTATACCCTATGAGAAAAATATAAATAAATTCCAAAAATTCATTTAAAAATCCTACAAGTGTCCGATTGCTTTGGGGGTTGGATGGTCGGCACCCATGGGTGCCAAATACCACCCCACCCACTTTGAGAGATTTTAACTGGTTCAAACCAGTTCAAATTGAACCCCTCCCAGTTTGGTTTGAATTAGAACTGGCAGCTCTAAACTAATGGCTGGTTTGGTTTGAATTCAAACCATCAAACTGGACTGGTTTTAATCCAAACTGGTTTGCACATCCCTACATACCTGCTCTTTCCAAGAGAGTGCAACCCCATCCAGAACCAACAGATCTAAACCATTTCCTAACTCTTGACCTCCCACAATGATTACCTCTGCCTTGCTTGAATTCAGCCTCAGTTTGTTCTCCCTCTTTTAGCCCACTACTGCCTCCAGGCAAGCATTTAGGAATGTTAGGCCATTTCCTGATGAAGTTGACATGGAGAAAAAGATTTGGGTATCATCAGCATACTGATAACACCCTGCATCAAATCCCCTGAAGATTTCTCCCAGTGGATTACATCAGTAGCACCACTGCATACCATTTTCTCTGTGTACAGAGAATCAGTAGTGTTGCTGTTCCAACCAGCTGTGGAAAAAACCACTGAGAAGCAACTTTTGTGACCACTGGTCAGGACAGCACCCCATGTACATACACAGCAGTGGCAGTGCCAATGCCTTCTGGCTGTGTTACCCTTGCATGTCATGTCAGTCAGCATCACTACATGTAGAGAACATTACAAATTAGCTTTCTATAAAGCACAATCTAAAGCAGGGATTCTCTACATTGGGTCCCCAGATGTTATTGGACTTCAGCTCCCATAATCCCCAGCCCCAGTGACCTTTGGTTGGGGATTATGGGAGTTGAAGTCCAATAACATCTGGGGACCCAACACTGAGAATCCCTGATCTAAAGCAACTGCGGCAATTGAGCGTAAGATGGCTCTGATAAACATTTCTGTGAAAATGTGAAAGTCAATGGAAAATGTCAGCAAATCAAATAATTAAAGGGAAACCTACCTATGGACCCATTCAGATACTACTCTGTCTGCTGGTTCATTTTCACAGGATAATGACATGTGCATACTGTGAGTGTGCATGTCCTTACTCTCTTCAAATGTACAGGGGTGCCTTTCTAATCATGTGTGGAAGAGTGGTTTCAATGAACTGCCCCTCTGTGTAATTAATGAAGAGTGCCGCTGTGCAGTGGGAGGTGGGAAGAACTGGTATGCTTAGGGTGCACACACATTCTTATCCCATGGAATTGGGCTGGTGAACAAAGTGTCTTCTAAAGTGATTGGTTGGTCCCATCCCCAGTGTCCAAAGAACATCTACACAGCCCCAATGCATATTCAAGAACATATGCACAGACCACTGCATGTGCAAACTATGCTTCAAAGGCTCTGATGAATGTGTTGAGGTTGGGACTATGGCATATAGAGATCAGGGTCTCAAGAGAAGTCTAGCTACACTCAAGAGCACCTCAGATATGGAAGCTATTCCCATGAGCAGCAAAAATCGGGCTAGGAGAGCCTAGCCTGATTTTTTTGCTGCTTGTGTAAACCACCGGGCTTGCAGGTGAACCCGGTGGCTTACAAGTGGCTAGCCCACTTAAGTAGCCTGCCCCTTAGCCCAGGTTAGCAGAGCGAGCACTCTGCTAACCCGAGTTAATGGATCGTGAGTTGCCGCAGAGCAGCTCCGCGCCACAGCAACTCACGAGGAGACCCCCGACCGGGAGGCTGAAAAGCAGCCTCCCCGCTCTGGGGTCTCTCCAGCATGCCCTGCACGCTCACACACGGCATGCTGGAGCTTCTGGGGGCCATGTGGCCCCTGATCCTCCCAGCCCCCGCCAACTCTGTATCAGAGCCGGCAGTCATGTGGGTGTCCGATTCGGCCACCCAGGGCTGCCACTCTGCTCGTGTGCAGGGAGAGCGGGCTAAGCCCGCTCTCCCTGCTAACCCCCTAGAGGCTCTTCTCACTGATCGTGAGAAGAGCCTCATGATCTACCTGTATCTCAATCATTACTTAATTATTCAGGGCATCCAGACCCTCTTTAAAAAGAAGAAATCCTCAGTGAAACTTCCAAGTATTTGTGGAGTGTCCCTAAACATTTAAGAAGGAGCTTCCAAACTGCCCTGAGCCATTTTGGATCAAATAAAATAAAATAAAATAAAATAAAATAAAATAAAATAAAATAAATTAGGCAGCTCCCCAAATTTTAGTAGCATCAGCCCAGTAGGGTGTAGTGGGTGTTTGACTGTAGTAAAAAAGTAAAAAATAATATTTTAGTATTTTAGCTAAACCCTACCAGATATATGGTATAGGTCAGGCCAGGTAGCCTTTCCTATAAATTGCTGGGGAGAAGAGAGAAAAACACCCTCCAAACTCAAGTCACTTTCAAAAAGACAAGCAGCTGCAAGCTTCAGATAAAACATGGCTCTAGGTGAAAAAGAAGGGGCGTTCTCCCCATAACTTCATGCAGGTATAAGCCCCACCTTGAGATCTCTCCTCTCCTGGGGAGAGCTGACAGTGATAAATGTTTGCCCCTTCTTGTAATCAGAAAACAGTGGTTTTAGAAAGTGGGGGAGAAAATTGATAGAAATTGGATTGTCCAAGTGTGAAAACTCAGGCTATCAAAACCCTAGTGTTATAGGAAGGCATCTCTATGTGCCTATCATGAAGCCACTTGCAGATTTCTGAGCAAGAGGCTGCTTGAAATTATCTCAAAATGGAGATCTCAAAATGGAGTCTTGCTGATCAAACCTGTACAGCAATGACAACTTTTGTCCCAGGGAGCAGGGCCAGGGAATGTGGCCCCCAGAATCATATCCCTCTACACATTCATTCTTCACTGATATGTCAGCTGAAGAGAGCTAATGATATAGATAGGGGTGTCTTATAGGCTGGTTCCCGGTAGTTACAATTGTTGGAAGCAGTTTTCCTATTGCCCACCCCCACACAAATGTGTATTGATTCAAATGCAGACCATGCCTTCTCATTATCCCTTACCAGCTTGTTACCCGCCTATGAATCACTCCTGAATGATCCCTCTGCACAATAGGAAGAGAGTTTGTTTAGGCTGGGGTTTGACAAGAGTACAATTCACAGGGCTCTGAGTCTCTCTCTCTCTGTGACACCCATTCCTGATTCTCATCTCTTCTTGTTTGTGTAAAAATTGGCTGCTCTTTTAGTGGAGGAGATGAGTCAGGGGCACTCTCACTCTGATGCTGTCTTTCTGTGGCTTGCTGCCTAGCAGGGCTGAAAAGATATGGTTCTTTAAGGGATAGTGTTTAATTAGCAAACACCCTGTTGCTCTTCAAGCTCAAAGCAGAAGGGCAGCAGAGATATGGTGCCTCCATATCCAACTGGAAGCCTCCAACTGGAGTTTCTGTTCATTTTTCAGCAAGGAGCAAGAGCTGAGGAAACTGGATCCACATTAGTGCATTGGGCCATTAACTTGGTCTCTTGGGTCCCCTCCTATTATTATATTTGTGTTCATTTCAGTGTTCATTTTACCTTGAGATGCATCATGGTGCTGGAAGAGGACAAAAAGGCTCACATGAGTGAGGACAAAAGACATGTGGACAAAAACACACCAGAAAGGCTAATGTGCTGTGATAGTAGTGTGGGAATAAGCACTTCCACATAAAAATAAAAGATAGTACTGTTTTCTTGAGTGAGGGGAGCACATTGTGAAAGGAGTTGCAGGTTTGTTTCACCAGACTGTTCAGAAATCCTTTCTTTCGACCTAAAGCAACTGATTTACCTTTGTAGTTTTAAATCATTTTAAGGTTTTCATTTCTGTTTTAATGTGTTTTTCGTTGTAAGACACCCAGATGTGGAAGTTTAGGGTGGTGTACAACAATGATAAACAAACAAATACATAAATGTCCTCCTGCTTTTCAAAAAAGAGTTCCTTTTGTGATGCCACACTGTTGACTTGCTTGCTTCTTTGACAAGTTCTTTGAAGTTTCCGCACAAAAGAATTTACTCACAGTTGTATTATATAATGGGATTTTGTAATCTTAAGGCCACACAAACATGCTTATGCATGAACATTTTGTGGACGGTGGGAATGCATCGTGGGGGGCTGCAGTCCTAAGGCTACATAAACAATAGCACATAAACAGAGAGCCAGCATGGTATAGTGGTTAGAGTGCTGGACTAGGACCGGGGAGACGCGAGTTCAAATCCGCATTCAGCCATGAAACTAGCTGGGTGACTCTGGGCCAGTCACTTCTCTCTCAGCCTAACCTACTTCACAGGGTTGTTGTGAAAGAGAAACTCAAGTATGTAGTACACCGCTCTGGGCTCCTTGGAGGAAGTGCAGGATATAAATGTAATAATAATAATAATAATAATAATAATAATAATAATAATAACAACAACAACCAACAACAATGATATCTATAACAATTGACAATAAAATTCAGCCATCCCAGGTCCTTGGGAAGGACTCGATGTCTGGATAAAACAAACCTGTCAATAACACCTGTCTGACTGTGTGAACAAGAAATAATAATAATAATAATAAAAACAGTAGTTCTAATACACAATTCTAGTGGGATAATACAAAGCAGTTCCTAGAATAACAAGCAATTATAATGTAGGTTTTGGTAAAAAAAATACCCCAACTGTGCAAAAATAGAACTATACAGTTTTACTAGAGGTACCAACAAACTACCCCAAGATTCGGTTCAGAGAAGATGTTTAGAAGTTTGAAAATGTCATCTTATACTTAGAAAGTTCAGCATTCTCTTTTTAACTCTTATCTGTAATCAAATATACCAAGATAACTAAATTAGCCTCTTTTAAAAAATCCCCATAATTTTTTAGACCAAAACTACATGTAGACATATCTGGAAAATCAAAACATTTTTCTTAAACCTTAGGAGAGAGAAGCCTGTGCAATCCCAGTCTCAAGAACTCACTCCCAGATCAATTTGCAAGTGGGATTTGCATTTAATTTGCAAATAAATCTGGGAAAGAGTATTTTGAGAAAGAAAAAAGCCTCTTCCCGTTATCCCTGGAAGTTCAATTCAATTTCAATGCACATTAAACTACCAACAAAGTTTGAAGGAAATAGTGGGGGGGGGAGCGGAAATCCTCTCCCTCTCCTTTTCCCTCTCCCCCCTCTCTCCCCACCCTGAGAGTGAGAGTGAGGGAGGTGGAAAGAGAAACAGGTGTTGTTTTCCAGATCTTGCTTATATAATGGTGCCCACAGCAAGGGTACAAATAGAGGAAAGCTTGAGAAGCAATTTTATTTATTTATTTTATTTAGCACATTTGTATACCGCCCAAAACGCAAGTCTCTGGGTGGTTTACAAAAAAATAAAATAAAAACAATGGATAAAAAGATTAAAATATTACAACAATTAAAATTAAACTATTAAAACTATTTAAAACACAATTAAAACTAGGAAGCCATTCACACAATCGAAAACTGTGTTCTACCCAGGTTTGGGATCTGTGTGTCCTCCCAATTTTTGATTGTGTGGAAGCAAGGTTAGAGGAAAACCTGGGTAGAAGTGATTGTATGGAAGCAGGGTAGGAGAAAAAGCTACCCAGGTTTTCCTCTAACCTTGCTTCCACACAATCAAAAATTGGGAGTACACACAGATCCCAAACCTGGGTAGAACACAGTTTTCGATTGTGTGAATGACCTCAATGGGGCGATTCTCACGACCAACAAAAATAGGGCTACGAGAGCCTAGCCCAATTTTTGTTGGTCGCAAGAACCACCAGGCTCGCAGCCGAGCCCGGTGGTTCTTGAGCAGGTAACCCGCTTGAGAACCCCTGCTAAAAAGCAGGTTTGCGGAGTGAGCGCTCCAGCAAACCTGCTTTTTAGGCTCGTGAGTAGCCGTGGCGCAGCTTTCTGCCACATCTACTCATGAGTAGACCCCTGGCTGGGAGGCAAAAACCTGCCTTCTGGCTTGGGGGTCTCCCCAATATGCCCTGCGTGCTCACGTAGGGAATACTGGGGCTTGCGGGGGCCACGTGGCCCCCACTCCCCCCACCACCCACTGGCTGCATCATGAAGCCGACCATCATGTGGGTGGCTGATCCAGCCGCCCAGGGCTCCTTGCTTGCTCGTGAGCAGGGAGACCGTGCTTAGCCCGCTCTTCCCGCTCACCGGTAAAAACCGGGTCTCACTGATCATGAGACCTGGTCCAATATCTAATTAAAAGCCTGGGTGAACAAATGCGTCTTGACTGCTTTTTTAAAAGTTGTAAGAAATGGGGAGGCTCTTATTTCAGCAGGAAGTGTGTTCCAAAGCCTTGGGGCAGCAATGGAGAAGGCCTGTCGGTCTCACTACCATCCCTGCCAGGCCATGGGGCAGCAGTGGGGTGGTTGTGGGTGGTGATAGGATTCTGGGGAGGCTCCCAGAACATTTGGAGCCCCCCACAAGACAGGAGGCCACAGACCAGCATCCCAAGGTATGGGGGAATGATCGCCTCTGCCGTGGGGGACGCCACTTCTTACTTCCCTTCATTTAGAGAACTGTCCATTTATATTTACCCTCTGTTTCCTGTCCTTTAAACAGTTACCAATCCACAAATGAACCTGTCCTCACACATGAACCTGCTAAGTTTTCTCAAAAGTCTATAATGAGGAACTTTGTCAGAAGCTTTTTGAGGGTCCAAGTATACTATGTGAACTGGATCACCTTTATCCACACACCGGTTAGTGAGGCAAGATTTACCTTTGCAGAAGCCATGCTGGTTCTACTTCAGCAGGGCCTGTTCTTCTATATGTATAACAGTTTTATCCTTGAGAATGCTTTCTATCATTTGCCTGAAACTGACGTTAAGCTAACCAGCCTGTAATTTCCCGGACCCCCACTGGATCCCTTTTTGAAAATTGGTGTTACATTGGCTACTTCCAGTCCTCCAGTACAGAGTCTGTACTGTTACATATTTTTGCAAGGAGGTCAGCAATTTCACATTTGAGTTATTTAAGGACTCTTGGGTGGATGCCATCTGGCTCTGCTGATCTGTTAATTTTCATTTTTCCAGACAGTTTAGAATGCCATTTCTTGTCACTTCTATCTCAGTACTTTAGCCTCTTTCCCTGAGCAGCCCAGTTCAGGCACAAGTATACACTCAGTATCCTCTTCCATGAAGACAGATGGAAAAAAACTCGTTTAGCTTCTCTGCAGTCTCCATATCCTTAATAATCTTTTTCACTCCCTCACCATCTAATGGACCAACCGCCTTCCTGGCAGGTTTCCTGCTTCTGATGTACTTAAAGAAGTTTTTGTTATTCTCCCAATGTTTTTAGCCAAATGTTCCACAAACTCTCTTTTCACCTCCTTTATTGTCTCCTTGCATTTCTTTTGCCAGAGTTTGTATTTCTTTCTATTCTCTTCATTTGGGCAGGCATTCCAATTTCTAAAGGAATTCTTCCCTTTTATAGCTGCCTTGACTTTACTTGTTATCCATGCTGGCATCCTCCTGGATTTGGTGGTACCTTTCATTCTTCTTCTCTGCATTCTTACTGGGCGTCTATTATTGTGTTTTTAAATAAGCACCATGTATTATGGAGTAAGTAGCCACCTAATGGTACAGCAGGGAAATGACTTGATTCCCAAGCCAGAGGTTGCTGGTTTGAATCCTTGCTGGTATGTTTCCGAGACTATGGGGAACACCTATATCAGGCAGCAGTGATATAGGAAGATGCTGAAAGGCATAATCTCACACTGCACAGGAGGAGGCAATGGTAACCCCTCCTGTATTCTACCAAAGACAACCACAGGGCTCTGTGGTCACCAGGAGTCAAAACCGACTCGACAGCACACTTTACCTTTTATTCTGAAGCAAAGTGACTCTCCTAGTTTCCCCTTTCAGTTTTCTTTTCACCAAACTCTTCATTTTAGAGAAGTTTCCTCTTCTGAAGTTCAAAGTGTCTGCATTAGGCTTCCTTAACTATTCTCAATTCATATATATGCTGAATTTGATCACACTATGGTCACTGTTCCCTAAAGGTTCCACGACACTGATATCTCGCACCAGGTCCTGTGCACCACTCAAGAGTAAGTCCAAGGTCACCTTCTCTTTGGTTGGTTCCATTACCAACTGTTCTAGGGCACAGTCGTTCAGCATATCTAGAAATTTGGCCTCTTTCTCATTACTTGAATGTGAATTTACCCAGTCTATGTGTGGGTAATTGAAGTCACTCATTATTACAGCTCTGTCTTTCTTTGACACTCCTTAGTTTTCTTCTGCAACTCCCAGTCATTGTCAGTGTTTTGATCAGGAGGGCGATAACATGTCCCTAGTAGCACATTTCCTTTGGGGACTTGTATTTTCACCTACAGAGTTTCTGAGCTGAAGCTCAATTGAAAAATGAGGGGGAATTTTTCAAATGCCTATGGAATCTGCTCCCTCATCTAAGGTGATGACACATATGTTCACTTTACTACGGTAGAGGGCTACTGAGGAGACTTTAACAGACTTCTAATATGATCTGATTGTTTCCCTTACTTTTGGGGTAAGAGACTGGGCAATTTCCAAGCTGAATGTAGTAGAGTTTGCACATCCCTTAATTTTATCCAAATTCCATTTCAAGAGGAATTTGGGAGGAAACATTACAGAAATTGATTCCAGTCATAAATGCAAAAAGTAATGGCAAGGAGGATTAGGAAAAAGCTTCATTCATATATTTTCTAACATAACTTGCCACTACCTTTATATTGCCTGAAAATGAATACAGAGGCAGAAAAAGACCCCTCACACACCTGATTCTTTTTTCAGACTGTTTTCTCTTCCTACCAAAGTGGCCACTGTGGTTGGCCATTGTGGAGCCCTGTGAGAGAGAACAAAGAAAGTGGGACTGGAGAGAAGACACCATCACATATAGCAACTATTCTGAGATCAGCTCAGAGATGCCAATTCTGTTGCTGCCTCCTCCACTGTCAGAGGAACTGTAGTAAACATTCTCCATGTGTGGGAGATATTTGTTCATCTACTCCTGTTTATAGTGTCTGAGTTCAGTATTTTAACATTATATTTATCAATCTGTTCTCTTCTCCCTCTCCCATTGCTTTGATCACGGATTCATTTCTCTCAGGATTTTAAACTTAAAATATGAGAGTTTTTAATTAAACCGATGCACTTTTTTCATTTTTCCATGCAGTATGTGGAGGTTTTTTCCTCCATAGACAGACTAGGAACCCTGGCCACAAAATGTTACACTATCTTTTTCTGACGCAGCGTGAAATATATTCTCATATCTTTCAGTTGATCTTTATTTGTGGTAGTTGAATGTGGTCTACCACTAATTTTCTTTAAGTGCCAGGCAACTTTAAGAATGGCTGTAGTTAAAGACTTATTTTCCAATATATACCATTGCATTGGAAGCAGCAGAGAGATTATAGAGAAGTGAGGAATAAATGTCAACATTTCCACATCTTGTTAAAAAAAAAATTCAAGGTAGTGAGTTATAAAATATGTGCTAGATTCATTCGTTTCTCCCAAGTAATTTACATAAAATAGCTAAAATGTTAAATCACTTTCAAGATTAACATCTCAGGATAAGAGGAGGTCATATGACTCAGAAACTGATATTTCTGTCCTATTTAACAACCCAATGAATAAGACAGAAGAAGTATATTAATAAAATTTGCAGAAGATTCTAGCCTGGGAAGTATAATGATAATGGTGAAATCAAGAACTTCCCTGTTTGGAGACAAATTAGAAGTATGTGCAAGAAATGACGAACTGGTTATTCTGCCTCATGATGCATAGATTTCATTAGAATTAGATTTGAATTACTGTACTAAAAGGAATGTCTTTTCTCATCTCCGTTACTGTGTTGCAAAAACATTCTGATAAAAAGACTTGGTTAAGGGCAGATTCAGACCTCGCTGATTTTGTTGGAAAGGCCCCAGCTCTGTTTTACGTGGAGGGGAATGAATAGTTATGATGATGCCCTGAATAATGGGATTCTGTTTTTGATGTAGTGGCCTTTCCCTCCTGCCTGCTTACCTGTTTCCATTCTCATAAGTATGGGACCACAATGAATGCACACCTGAAGCACCCAAACCTTTAATGTCTGCCTCATTCATGGCAATGGAGACAGCAACGGGCAGCTAGAGATGGGCCTATCTTTGTCTGCATGAAGTTGCCCCATCAATTGAAATTAATGTGGAAAAGCCTCCCAGGAGCTTCCTATATGCATTGCTGTATGCAAACTAAGCTGTGGTGGACAGCCTGACTAATAAAGTGTATATGTGCTTCAATTGACTGTGGGGATGCACCAGAAGCCCTTGCACAATGCTTCCAGTCCTCTCCTCTGTGCACATATCTGATCTTACAGACAGCTTCTTGAGCATGGGGAGAGCTACAAACTCTAAGGACTCTTGCACAACAATGCATATGCAAGGGGACTGAAAAAATGGTGTGAGGGCTCCCAACACATCCCTGCAGAACCATAAAGCACATGCAGGTCACTCATCAGGATATCAGCCAGTGCATGCAAAAGATCTAGTTAGTTTATTTTGTTCACTATAACCCTACAGAGTTTGGCCTTCCAAAATTTGCCTCCTTTCCCCTCCCCTATGAAACAAAAATCCCTATTGTTGTTGTTTTGTGTGTGTGTTATGTTCAATACAATATTTTGGGTTTTAAAAGAAAAAAGAAAAAATGTGTGGGGGAGAGAGTCATAACACAATTTATATACGCTAGTAAATTGGGTAGATAAAAATGTATAGCTCCAGGTTGGCCTTCAAAATATTGGAAATCAGCCATTATAATTAGCCCTTAACTGCAGGAGAAATGCAGTTCTTCTTTATCCAGCACTGGGCCACAGTACCATTCCTCTCTGCTCTGTGGAAGACGTTCACATGTCAGGATGATTTTCTATCTATGTACCCACTCTTTAATCCATGACTCCACTTTGCCCTGCACTCTGTGATTATTCATTTTCCTTGTAGTCTCTTATGGAGAACCTTATCAAAAGCTTTATGAATCTCCAAGTACATTATGTTCACCAGGTCACTTTATCTCCTTTTATTAACTTTATTGTAATAAAAAGAACTTTTCTAGGCTGAAAAAGCACAATTTCCTATATGGAAGATATGCTGCTTTGACCCTATCAGATTATAGTTATCCAGATGCAGTCCTAGTCTGTTCTTAATTAGACTCCTTCCCTCCCTCCCTCCCTCTGCAATGGCAGTGAAACTCACTTGTCTGTAATTCCCAAGAATGCTTTGACTTCTTTTAGGAAAAAAGTGTTACACTGGGCGGGGGGCGGGCGGAACTACACTACCCCATAAGGATTCAACATCTTCTTGATCATTCACCACAAACCCACAAATCTGGGCCAGAGTACATCTCCCCCGCCGCCACTGCCGGTCCACCAAAAGACTATGCAAGCCCCAATGAATCCACATAGCTTCTTGACCATTCACAAATGAACTGGGACACAACATGTGTCCCTAGTTCAAATACAAAACCAACTTGGACATATAGTGCATTCATGAGGCAGGGTGGGGTTAAAACCATTAATAATGCCATGTAACAGCAATCCACCGCGATTACCATGTCTACTCATAAATCCAAAGAGGTGTCTGCATTAGCTCCTAGTGCACACATGCAAATCAGTTAGATGATCAAATGCTGGTGTGTGGATTCTAGATTTTAAAAAAAAACCAACTCCCTCTGCACAGAAAAATAATAGAGCAAGAAAAAATGTTACATCCCAGGTTTTGGTTTTTGTCACTTCTGGCAGTTTCTATTTGCAAAGGGTTTTTGATGGAGTGTTTTAAAATTTGATCATCTACCTGGACCTGCTTTTGGCACTTGTACTCGTGTGCAGCATCTTTTGGTTAACATCTGATTAGGGCTATCGTGAAGTTGTGAGATGAATGGTTCATCACAGTCCCAGTGTGAGATGGTTTTGCAAGGGTTTGCCTGCTTTGTTCTCGATCCAAATAGATAATGTTGCACTGGAAGATTCTTTTAATTCTACATAACATGAAATGTAATTGTGTAAATGACACAATACCAAATGTCAAATAAGAAACGTGAGAGAGGAGGTTTAATTTACAGGAGGTGGATTTGTATAAGCACGGAGAAGTGGATTTTTTTTCAGGAAGTGGATTTTTGAATTCTTCATTTTGTTAGTGTCTCCCCTGATATTGAATGTGCATTCATTTGCGAAAATCTGTTCAGTTGATATAGCTTAAAACATTTTGAGGAGTTATATCCTCTGAAACTTTTACCTATAGCAACTTTGCCTCAGCAAAGGATCCAGCTATTTCAGAACACTGACTCTCTGTTGTAATGTGCCAACCTATGTATATCTTTAAAAGATTGTTATTGTGTTGACTGACAATACAAGACAATGCAAATTAAAATACAATTTTTAAAAACCTTTCAACACAACAAAACCTTTATCAGATAAAACGGGGATGACAGCTAGAGTCAGCCGTGTTCTCATAAAAGATTGAAAAATAACTTGGTGTTTGGCCTCAGAACCACAGAGGTCCTGGAACCTGAATGCATTGCGATGTGAGGCAAGGACACCACCACCACCCGGTTATCGACAGAGCTTAGGAAGCCTAGCCCACTTTATGCTGATTGTCTGCTGCCACGGGAGCCACGCAGCTCCCAGTGGCAAACTCTCCTAATTCTTCCTCCCCTTAGCTGAGGATAGTGGAGTGAGTGCTCCGCTAACCCCATCTTTTTGATCGTGTATTGTCGCACTGCAGCAACACATGAGGAGATCCTCGCCGGAAGGCTGAAACAAGCCTCCCAACCCTGGTGGTCTCTCCAGGATGCCCCATGCGCTTGCGCGGGGCATCCCGGAACTCCTGGGGGCTGTGCAGCCCCTGATCCCCATAGTCCTCACTGGCTCCCTGAGACTGGGCTGTCTGGGAATCATCTGCAGGGAGAGATGGCTAAGCCCAATCTCCCCACACACCCCATTTCGGCGAGTCTCACCCATTGTGAGATTTGCCTCCTTGAATGAGAAATGGTCTCTGAGACTCGCTGGAACCAGAGCTTTATAAACAACCTTGGCACCCTGAAGTGGGCCCGAAGAAGAAGAAGCCAGAGCAGTGGCTGCAATGCTGATCTGCAGCATCAGGCCACTCCTTTCTTGACCATTACTGTGCATAACCTGCAACTGCTGCAGCGCAGTGATGAAACCATATTCAAGCTGGCAAAATTCCTTGGATGCAGCAGGTTTAGCTCAGTCTATGGGATGAGATTAATATAGGCAAAAGTTGAAAGAGTATGTCCATATAAGAGGTGATTAAGTGTTCCTAAATAAAGCTATCATTTCAGTGTGACTACAGTGCTTATCTCTCCTGCCATTTCCCCATCCCATGCTGCACTGTACTCTTTCTTCTAAGATGGAAGCCATGCAACAAGGCAGGTACAATGAGCACACGAGAAGTGGGGTGAGACGAGCCTCAGGATCCTGCCTGCTGGCCTGAACCTCCATGTGTTCATCAGAACGTCTGAACAAAGCCTGCTTGTGTACAGTCATGTGATGTTTGCACAGAAGAACACAAGGAGGTCAGAGTTGGGACCAATGAGCATGATCCTCATCCCCCTTCCACATATTAACTGGACATGCCAAATTGTGTGGACAGTGTGAGAGTTACTGGCTTTTAAACCCTTCAAAGTTCCCCAGCCATGAATTATGCTTCCTCTGTGACAGCAATGCCTGCTGCATTGGTAAAGCAAGACTGCTTTCAGCAAGGCACTGGATTCTTAATCAGGATGAAGCAGGTAGCAGAAGAGACTGTGAGCCCTTTCTGGTGATTAGTGAGAAAGGGCTTGAGGGAGTGCAGGGAGGAAGGCTACTAACACTTACATCCCCGCAGATGATCGCTTGTTTCTCCCTGGGTGGGTGGATCGCCCACCCAATCACCGGCAGCCCCCAGCAGCATGGAGGATCGGGGGACAAGATGCATCTTCCTGGCCCGTGGAAATCCCATGCAAGTGCACAGTGCATTATGGGTATCCCAGCAGTGAGGGGGGGTGCTTCTCGCTGCTGCAGCACTGGCTAAAAGCAGCCAGCACTGCACACAAGCAGGGAAATGGGGTTAAGGCCAAAAGCGCTGCCAGCAGTCACGCAGCTGACAACGGTTCTTACAAGCAGCCAAGACTGGGCTTGGCTTCATTAGCCTGGTTTGGCCTGATTGTAAGAATAGCCTCATAGAGAATGAGGCCATTCACACAATCGAAAACTGTGTTCTACCCAGGTGTGGGATCTGTGTGTACTCCCCATTTTTTATTGTGTGGAAGCAAGGTTAGAGGAAAACCTGGGTAGCTTTTTCTCCTACCTTGCTTCCACACTATCACTTCTACCCAGGTTTTCCTGTAACCTTGCTTCCACACAATCAAAAATTGGGAGTACACACAGCTCCCAAACCTGGGTAGAACACAGTTTTTGATTGTGTGAATGGCCTCTATGTCTGGCAAAAAAGCTGAAGATTTAAATCAAGTTCTTCTTTTTCGAACATCCTATTCAGCTTAAGCCAGCTATGACACCAGATACAATGGTCCTCAGAGGAACAGAGGAGCACTACTTCCTCCTGACTCCTCAGTGCATATGAATAGTTGTATCATTTACCTCTAAAAAATAAGTGCACATCTCTTTTCTTCTAAAAATTGCTGTATCTTACCCATTATATCACTAGGAAAATCATAACACTCACAAGAGTCTTATCAGTGGGCATGATCTAAACCTGGGCTGTTCAACTTTGGCCCTCCTGCAGATGTTGGCCTACAACTCCCATAATCCCTGGCTATTGGCCACTATGGCTGGGAATTATGGGAGTTGTAGTCCTATATCGGGCAGCAGCGATATAGGAAGATGCTTAAAGGCATCATCTCATACTGCATGGGAGGAGGCAATGGTAAACCCCTCCTGTATTCTACCAGACAACCACAGGGCTTTATGGTCACCAGGAGTCGAAACCGACTCGGCGGCACACTTTACCTTTAGTCCAAAAACAGATGGGTGGCCTAAGATGAGCAGGCCTGATTGAAGTCTCCTTGATTTCAGTAGGAAAGGTTAGCATTTTGTAAATCTCTCTCACTGAAGTCAGTGGGATTTCAACATGCTTAGCTTAGACTGGATCATGTCTTGGATAACTTTATAGTGGTTTATTTGTTTCATCCTAAGAAGAATTTCACAAAGGCTCATGGAAGGAGTTAACCTCTGCCACTGAGCATCCTATACATATTTATTCTATATAGCTCAGCTCCCTTATTTCATCATCCTGTCAGGGAAAAATCATCACTTTAGTTATCCAAATGCCAACTCTAAGTAAACAATACAGAAGATACACCATGAAAGTTATAGGAGGGCTTTTTCCTCCCACAGTAGCAAAATGTAGTTCGTCAGCCCATTTACATTTAGATTATATAGTTTTTCTTTCCTTGGACCAAATCTGCAAGCTAGGTCTTTTTAAAATGTATGCTTTTTTAATACCATATATAGTGCATAGCGTTTACATCAATTTTCAAGTCTCCTTCAAGCACCTTTAAAAACACTCAACTTTTTAACAATAAAAAATATGTTTATAGTGGCCACTGTTAGTCTCTAATGAGTTTAAAATAATTTTTGCAAGGCCAGTCACATTATGGGACTAGCAGGAATGCAATGGGTTGTTTCACCAGATGCTGCAGTACAGTGTATCCTGCCAAAATGCAAGGCAGGGCTATATTTTTCCAATAATGAAACAAATGGACTGAGCTTTGAGTAGAGGTGGGAAAAAATGACTAGGTAAGCTTCACAGGAAATGGTGCTTATATAACCCCAGTGCTCTAATCACTTTGACTAGAATAGGTTTAATATTAAGTCTATATAATAAGAACTGAAGATTTTTACACAGAAGGCTTTCTGCTGTGGCACCGAGACAATCTGCCTTTTTGTCTGCCCACCAGATTTCTTGATACACTTGGAGCAACAAAGTTCCTTTTAGTCAGCCCATGTTGCCAGTCCAGAAGGATATAACATCCAGTTTCTATATTGCATGAAGGATACACATATAACACAGAGAGGCTATTCATACACACAGAGGAAACCGGGCTAAGGGAACCCAGCCCGATATCGCCCGCCTGTGTGAACTGCTGGGGGCTGTGTGGCTCCTGGCAGTTAGCCCACTTAATCCCCACCCCACCCCACACACACAAATGAGGTTAGTAGAGCAAGCACTCCACTAACCCTGTTTAGTTGATTGTGAGTCAACACAGTGTGGCTCCGCACCGCGGTGACTCACAAGTAGACCCCCCAACCGGGGGGCAACAGCAAGTCTCCTGGCCTCGGGGGTCTACCCAGAATGCCCTGCGAACTTGTGCGGGGCATCCTCGGACTTCCGGGGGCCACATGGCCCCCAATCCCTGCCGCCTCTACTAGCTCCGTGATGGAGCCAATAATTGTGTGGGCGGCCAGTCTGGCTGCCCATTGTGAGCTCCCTGCTAAGCCCACTCTCCCCACAGAGCCCGGTTAGTCTCTACACACAGATCATGTGCAGAGCCTCAGAGTTTGTCAAACTGTCCCTCTCTCACTTACCAAGAGATACTGAGATTTTATATGGGGTGGTATATACATACGATACGATACGATATGATACGATACGATACATACATACATACAACTGTGCAGCCCGAGGGAAAGGCAGAAGAGGTGCTCAGGCCAGAGAGCTCCTGTCATCAGCTCTTATAGAGTTCAGCATTGACCTGTGAGGACTGCTGGGGCAGCCCTTCCTCCACCTTGCCAGGGATACCATCTGATTGGTGGCCCTAGTGTTTGAGGAGAGGCAAGAGTGTGCCACTCTTGCCCCCACTATAATCACTTGTGAAGTGTGAACATCTTAAATGACCCCCAGTCGAGCAACTTAAATATTAAATTTAGGTAGTATTTAAATCATGTAATTGGGGCAGGTTTGAATGTCCCAGCCCTGCATGATTTATGTGGAGCCAGGAACAGCATGCCAGCAGGTAGGGCTGGAGCAATAGATCCATGCTTCTTCTCACATGGTGTGCTGCTTGGATGTATCATCTGAGCCAACCCATTGAGAGGAGAACTTGTTCCACAGCATGTTTCCAGACATTATTTTAAAGCTAAGTTAGTGTTAACAGGGAGTGGACCCTGTCTTGACTGACAGGTTGGTGAACTCCAGGGCTCAGCTAATCAGCACACCAGATGGGTGGGACTTAGAGAGCTGTTGCCAGGAAGAAGGGAGTTCTTTGTTAGGATAAGCTAGACTGGAGGTGTACAGGAGGACATGTGGCCATGGAGGTTGGCTGCAGGAGAATATCTCTGCAGATCTTTGTAAGACAGGAGGACAGGAAGCTTGAATTCCCATCAGGAGTTTGGTGAGTACAAGGGAAAGGGAAGTTTAGTCTTGGGGAAAGTTGTTTAGTCAGACTTTGCGTTAAGGATGTTATATTTCTTTGGTGTGTGTGCTTTTGCATATTCCTGATACTGTTCTATTATTGTTTACTTGTAAGTTAATTAAAATAAGGAAAACTAGCCAACGCCCACCCTACCTAGGGCATTGCAAAAGACTATAACCATTTAAATGTGCATTAAGACAACCTATTTTTTTTTAATCCTAATAAGTATTCTTAACTGTATATAAAAGCGGAGAAAGCCTCATATGAAAGCAGTCTGCAGTACTTGAATATAACTGGTTTTTAAAGTTCTTTTCTTTTTACAAGTCTCTCTGAGTGTTTTTTTTAAACTCAGGAAAGAGGTGGGTGAGCGTGAATGGGGATTTCTCTGGTGCAAACACGTCCTCAAACATTTACAGTAGCAGCTTTCAATTTTTTCACCGCGTGTAAGCCTGCACATGGAAGATTTTTGTACTTGTCCAAGAGCCAAATTAAAAGAGTTATCCCACCCCAAGGCCAGAGAGTTTCTGTAGACAAAAGAGGTGGTAGTGGTAGCATTTTGAACCTACTGATCATACAGAATAATTTTAGGAGAAGCCTAACCAGGCAGCTCAGCAGGGATGATTTAGCATTTCTTTCCCTCATGTGAGCTTGCTCTGAGACAAAGGCTTTAATCCGCTACAGGGTATTTCTTTATTTTTTCTTTCTTTCTTAATTCTGATGTGAGTGAAGGTTATTGCAGTATTTATTACAGTAGCTGTTTCCAGGGTTTTTGTTCAAAGTATTACATGTGGTCCACTATAATCTATTGTTTTATCTCTTATAATAGGCTTATGTAATCATTCTTAAGAACTGGGTCAGGTCTCTATTTGTAGTCAGAGAGTGGTACTGAATTGATTGCGTGATACCGCATATCCAATTAGTGGTGAATGATTTTCACTTTGTGTCTGGCAAGAAGCTCTGTACTAGAAAAGACAAGGAGCCAGCTATTACATCTTCTGTTGTTTCTTATTTATCTCTGCATTTTCTATAAATACCTGTATCCATGGTTTATGTATTATAGTTCAATAGCTGTAGCAATAACAGGCCTGATATCAATGATAAATCCTACCATTTCCATTTTAAAGTTACCTGCTCTTAGCTACTTCCTCTTTTCCATCTGTATTTCCTCTGTTAAGGCTTTCTGAGTATTTTTCAGGCAGATTCTTGGATCTCCGTGTTTCACTTCTTTCTTGTAATGATAGTGAAGTTTACTGAAATGGTCCACTACTGAGGTTTAGAGGAGTTTAGAGCTGTTTGTCTGAACACGGCAGTGCAGTAAACACGATGGCCGGAGTTTCCATTAGCAGCAACCTGGATCCCCTGAGTTTGCTGCTTTTGGAAACACCAGCCATCATGCTTAGGGAGTATGGTAAGTGTGAAGGCTGGGTGGGGTGAGTAACAGCGATGGAGCAGGACTTCATCCTCACTTTTCAAATTTTAAGCGGGAGCACAGAAATGCTCCATAAGATCTGAATAGGGCTAAGCAGTCTCTGAGATACTGGAATTTAAACTGAGAGTGGACTATCGGGTTATCCCTCCTGGTCCCCTGGTACTTGTAGGCAGAGCAGAACTACTATCAAATTGAGGTAATATTAGTGTATCAGCAGGAGCATAATGAGGTTGGAGTGAGCCCTGGAACAAGAAGTGAAGATGGGTTCCTGGGTCCCTCAACTTCTTCTCCTGCCCCTGCCCATGTCTTTGCTTCAGAAGAACTGTAAAAACATGGTGAAAAGCAAAACATACTTGGCATGAGAATGTTCCTGTGAAAATACTGTAATATCACACATTCTTGTTCTTTCCCTCGTTCCTATGCAAATAATACCACACACCAGGCATGCAGACACCTCCACACACATACTTGAGTGTATGCATTCCCTTGATTCAGAAACATTTTTAACATATATACCTACTGCTATCGCCTCATACACCCATACAATGTCAACAGTAAAGAACTGTCACCCAGTCAACAGGGCTCACCCCCATCAGGGGTCCAGGCTCCCCCCACCCTGGGTCCAGGTCCCCCCCACTAGGTTCAATTACAGCTACACCCCTTTTAACCAGGTGTTCCTGTTGCAGAGGCTCTCTACTTTTATCTTTAATTATGGTGTTCTTTTTCTGACTTTTTGGCACCCAGTGGTAGGTCCATTGAAAAGAACTGACAGCCATATTGGGCTTGAAAACCATGTTGGGATCAGTGGGTCATCTTCATCAACACGCCTCTTTTATTATTTATTTTATGTTGTCCAATTTTATATATTAGTGCTCCATTTTCCTGCTGTGTTCTAGCAGTGCTATGAAAGAGGAACGCGTTTTGTGCTCCATATGTTCTTGAACGGGCTAGTATTGGGTCATGGAATCAAATACCTTCTAGTATTCATTGAGGCACTTCACACAATCAGTGTGAGGTGCCGGAGGGGGGTCTGCAGGGAGAGCAGGCTTAGCCCGCTCTCTCAGCAGACGAGTAGCCACTCGTAGCTGGGTGGCCGGATCAGCCACCAACATGACTGAAGGCTCCGTCACAGAGCCGACGGGGCGGTGGGGATCAGGGGCCGCACAGCCCCCAGAAGTTCCAGGATGCCCCGCGCGAGCATGCAGGGCATCCTGGAGAGACCTCAGAACATAGGAGAATGCTTGTAGCCTCCCAGCGGGGGTCTCCTCACGTGTCGCCATGGCCTGGAGCTGCGCCGTGGTGGCACACTATCAGAAAACCCAGATTTTCTTGCTCACTCCACTAACCTGGGCTAAGGGGAGGGCTACTTTGGCAGGCTAGCTGCCAGATAACCACCAGGCTCGCCCGCGAGCCCACTGGTTCTCAAGATGGTGAAAAACCAGGCTGGGCTTCTTTAGCCTGGTTTTCCCCCTTCGTGAGAATAGCTGCATTAACTTCTACTGAGAGATTGTGCTTGTTCATGATTACAGCCTAAAGAGTAGGTTGCTCTTTGAAACTATAGCTCTGTTCACACATTGGGGCTATTCTCACGATCAACAAAAATAGGGCTAGAAGAGCCTAGCCTGATTTTTGTTGATTGTGTAAACCACCAGGCTCGCAGGTGAGCCCGGTGGTTTACAAGCGGATAACCCGCTCAAGTAGCCCTCCCTAAAGCCTGGGTTTGCAGAGCGAGCACTCTGCAAACCCGGGCTTTCTTATCAGGAGTAGCTGTGGCGCAGCTCCGCGGTGTGGCTACTCATGAGGAGACCCTCGGAGGGCATGCAAAAAGCCGCCTCCCGGCTCCGGGGGTCTTGCCAGCATGCCCTGCGCTCGGCCCCCGATCATGCCCTGCCAATCGGCCCCTGCTCCCCCCAGCCCCCGCTGGCTCTGTCACAGAGCCAGCAATCGTGTGCGTGGCCAATCCGGCTGCCCAGGGCTCCCTCCCCACTCACCGCCCCAAACTGGGTCTCACTGATCATGAGACCTGGTCCATTATGTTCCGACACTTGTACAAGGAGTATACAGTGTACACAGGTACGGATCTATACACTTGGTACTGTTAGCCACATGTTTTGGTGAACACAGGCACAGCAGTACATTTCCTAGCTGTACCTTGTATTTGCGGGATCTGTGTCTACGTTCACTTTTAAAATGAACATGGGTATAATCATTTACACAAATATGTATGAGTGTACAGACATCTGTACAACATGATGTCTAAAAGGGCCTTTGTTGTTTCATTATTTGTTGTTGTTATGTATCATTTCTCAACATACAGAGAACATATTCAAATGAGGAAGACAAGTTTTTCAAAACATATTTTATCCTTGTTTTTGATTTGGTATTGAGTACTATATTGGGCAGCAGCAATATAGGAAGATGCTGAAAGGCATCATCTCATACTGTGCAGAAGAAGGCAATGGTAAACCCCTCCCGTATTCTACCAAAGAAAACCACAGGGCTCTGTGGGCGCCAGGAGTCGAAATCGACTTGACGGAACACTTTACCTTAGTATCCAAAGAACTTCCTAAGAGGGTGATGGCTCTGAACAATGGCTTTCTTTTATTTGAATTTAGATGACATTCCAGTGGTATATAAGACAATAGGAACTATTTTCAGTCTGGCAAATCTCTATGTTCTTTCTATTTCTATTGATAGATTTTAGTATTTAGATTTTTTCTGTTTTTAGTTCCCCCCCCCCATATATTTTAGAGGCACTGTTCTATCTATTCCTTATGTTGACTGTTGTTTAGATACAAATATTCCCATCTATTGGGTTTGTACTTATAGACCTATGCTGGGTGTGACTGGATAGTCCCAGTTCATGAGCTTCCATTTAATGGTTACAGAAAGAGAAGAGCATTTTTTAAAGAAAAAATTTCTTAGTGGATTGAAAACATTGCCAGCAATGATTTTAGTGCCTAACCTCAATGTATAAATGATTCTTATAAATGTGACTTGGTGAGTGGCAGATCAAACACTGCCTGCAGCCCATCATATCTGAAAAGATATAAAACCATTTTTAAAAATCTCTATAGAGGAAGTCCTGCCCTTCTTTCTTCCTAGGGGGGAAACTGGGGAAGCAACGTTCATAGTCAATGTGAAGGTCACATATGCTGAGCAGGAACAAGACCCAGAAGACAAACAGCATCTTCAGCAGACATTAATATAATCTGAATCTGTAATCATTTCAGCTGCAGTGCATTTTAAACATCTGCAGAAGGTTAAATACAGCTTTTCTGAATGAAGCAAGGCAGCATCACAATGGCAGGACACACAATTATAGCCTGACTCTATTATCACCAGCATATACATATCTAAAATGGATATCCACAATATCCTCACAACATGCCCTGTGGTGGTGTATTGGCATCCTGAGCCAGCCCTTGGCACTGAGTGGCTGCTTGGTATTGTAATATCATCATGACAATGCAGCATCACAGATTGATGCTTCTATACTGGCAGCAGCCACCAGTCTATAATGCCATATGGTGAAGTCCATGGCACAGTGCCGTGCAATAATAAAGATGCGTGGCACATAAATATGGGGAAAGTGGGCATGATTCAGGCACAGTGTGGGTATGGTGCAAGATGAGTTTCCAACATGGAAAAGATTAAAGATAAAATAGCATGCGTGCCAGCTACTTCCGTCCACTTCTGGCTGAAGAGAAAATGGGGTGGCAGGGAAGTATGCTACCACCCCATAGGACTTGAGAAATACCAGGAGCCGGCAGGGGGAAAGCGGAGAGAGGGGTAAGTGCACCTTTCCCCTCCCTTAAAGTGTAACGCCCCCTGCCTTCTAACTCCAAACCGCCTGGTTCATGCACATCCCTACCTACAACTGTAGCAAATTTGTTTCAAATTGGTTAGGTGGTTCACAAGTTAGCCCATTTGCCCCTCAAATGTTCACACGTCTGCCACCTTGAATTGGGGTGAATTACATCATAACAGATGATGCCACTGAACTATCCCTATGTGTCCCTACAGTTGTACCAAATTGGGTCCAGATCTGTTCCCACTTGTTTCTCAAATGTTCACGTGCCTGCGATCTTGAACTGGGATGGATGACATCATCACAAACTATGCCATGCATCACAAACTATGCCATGTGTCCCTACAGCTGTAGCAAATTTGGTTCAAATTGGTTAGTCAGTTCACAAGTTAGCCCAGTTACACCTCAAGCGTTCATGCATCCGCCATCTTGAATGGGATGGATGACATCCTCACAAACTATGCCACTGAGGTGTCCCTATTTTGGAATTATTGACTTCTGATTCCTAATATTCTCCAGTATCCAAATTTTAGCTATGAGGTGGTTGAGCTCTGCCCAGCTATTAGCCCACTGCCCAGAAAGTGAAGAACACACACTCCAGAAATCATATTAACATTTTATTTAGATTATATTAAAGCCCCTCTTCTTTGAAACACTCCCCCCCTCCAAGATTCATTCAGCCCCCTCCCCTGGCTGCTTCTAAGGCACTTCTCAAGACCCACCTGTTTCTCCAGGCGTTTGCCCTTTTTGTATAAGAACAATTTAATTAATTAATAAATTAAACAATAGGTAAGAAAAGCTGATTGTAAGAAGTCTAAACATATTAAAGAATTCAGTAGGCATCTCACCATTCCTGCCAAATCAGTATGCAAATCAGTCTCAGCAATTAAAAAAGCAAAACTCAAAACAGAAGAAAGAATTAAAAGAAAAATCACAAAGATTATAGCCAGATCTTAAAGCCCAACACTATGGAAAATGTTCAAATAGAAGGAGGTGGAAATCCAAAAAGGAGATGAAAACTCCCCCCAAAGAAGAGGAGAAATCCCCCCAAAGGGAAAAAAAATTCTGCAAAAGAGGCAAGTCCTCAAAAGGGGAGAAAAAACTCATCCCATGGCCCAAACTTTTATAAACCCTTGTGTTAGGGGAAGCTCTTAGCCTCTCAAAGGGATGGTTTGGGTTACTTGTTAAGTTTTGATAGGCCATATCTAATTAGAAGATACCACCAATCTTAATTAGAAAGATGTAATTTTAGAATTAAAAATTGATTATTATCTAGTTTGCAGAAATCATGAATTTGCTGGCTACTATGCATCATCTTTAGAAATATATTAGGACTGAATGATCTCACTGTCATTTGACTATGACTGAATGGCTAATGCTTAGCCAACTCTTGGTCATCTGTGTTCTTGTGGTTTTTTCCATTAGAAAATAAACCATATACGGGTACCTGATTTGCATGAATGACGTATACCCACCTAAAATTCCCTTTACTTTCCAGCTACAGTGCCTGCAAAATGCCTGCAAGACAAATTTCAAAATAAATTGTCAGCAGTAGGCTTGTATGAACAGACATGAAGCAAAGTCCTTACATACGGATTCTTGATTAGAAGCACAGATGCCTCTTAAATGAAAAAATGACTGAAATAATATAATAAAGTGATTACATAATGGGATAACATTTACACACACAAGCTTTATTCTCCTTCACCTATGTGTCCCTATAGCAGTGGTAAATCTGGTTCAAATCGTTTAGGTGGTCCACCAGTTAGTCCACTTGTGCCTCAAATGTTCACACATCCACCATCTTAAATAGGGTTGATGACATCATCACAAACTATACCATTGAGGTATGCCTACAACTGTACCCGATTTGTTTTATATTGGTCCAGGCATTGTGACGTTAATAGGGACACACATGGACACACAGACACACAGAATGCCAGGTGATCTCATAAGCTTCCTTTCCTTGAGGAAAGTAGGCTAAAAACACCAATCCACTGATTTAGCAGCTGAGCAAAAGAGAGGTTTCATACTCAGTTTCTAAAAGAAAATCCCTAGTCATCTGGGGACTATAAAGTTACGATCAAGTATCAAGTGCTTTCTTTGTTGGGAGGGTGGTAGTGTCAAAATTAACATGCAGTAGCCCTGAATCTATTTAGCCCTTGGACAAGTCCTTTCAAGACCAGGTGCCCTTTAAAACATCTACTCATCATTTGTTTAGGTGCTGTATTGAAAATGACAGTTGGAATACATATTCACCACAAAGGTTGAGAAGTTGTATGAGTTAGTGCCTTTAAGTGCCCAGACTTGCTTCTCCCTGCCCTACTCTGTGCACTTGGCTGAGCTGCTTTACATGTTACAGCCACATGCTCTTTAGCAGATAAACCTTGAGGTTAACCTGTGCTCCCAAGAGAACTGTGCCTTGTAAGCCATAGAAGCAGGTTCTTGCAGTGCTGCCCTGGCCTGCTGTTTTCCTCACTCTTGTTTGACACCTGACATCGCATATGAAAGATGGTTGGTTTTCTTCCTTGCCGCAAGGTGCTGGCAGGCTTTGAATAGGTTTTAATATGGTCTTAATGGTGTGGCGGTGGGAGGTTGTTTCCCGACACAGTAAAGCTAGGCAGCCATATCTAAAGAGAGCTCACTGTGCTGTTAACATGCTGTGGGTTCTGCTTTTCTGTTGATGCCTGCATCCTAGTGAATTGAATGCTGATTTGTCCATTTTGACCTTCCCTGCTCACTCACTGGCCCTATCATTACTGCTCTTCCCTTCACCTTTGGCTAGGAAACTGTGAGGTCATTCACATAATCAAAAACTCTGCTCTGCCCAGATTTGGAAGTTGTGTGTGCTCCCAATTTCTGGTTGTGTGGAAGCAAGGCAAGAGGAAAATCCGGGTAGATGTGATTGTGTGGATGCAAGGTAGGAGGAAAAGCTACCCAGGTCTTCCTCCTACGTTGCTTCCACACAACCAGAAATTGGGAGCACATACAGCTCCCAAAACTGGGTAGAACACAGTTTTTGATTGTGTGAATGACCTCTGTGCCTTGTTTCTAGGTGTTGCAGATGGGAAGAGACTGCACCATTTCCATCTCAGGAACAGGGGTGTAGGACTACCTTGTTTCCTTGCAGCAACAGGAGGAAGAGGCGGCAGTGGCAGCAGAAGCAAGTGGGCAGGGAGTGAGCAGAGAGGCAAGAGACAGACATGTTGGCATTTGATTCCCTGGTATGTGACAGATAGTCATTGGTGTAAAAACAAAACTCACAACATCAAGAACTATCTCAACATGACTCTTCAGCCTTACTATGATATTCCACTATAGTGGTCTGAGTATTATTTAGGGATGTGCACGGTCTGGAGCAGTCCAGACCGGGACCGAAGGGGGGCCTTTCTTTAAGGGCGGGGAGGGCTTGCTTACCCCTCCCGCCTCTTTGCCCCCTCCAGCGCCCGTATTTAACAGACAAACGGGGCGCTGGAAACCAGCCCCCCCGCCCCCGCCCCCCCCGCCATGAGCAGATTTACCCTTTAAAACTGCCAATGCCCCTGCCGTCGCCCGCCAGCCCTCCCTCCCTCCCTCCCTCCCTCCCAGCTGCCCGCCCGCCCGAGGACTCACCCAATGCTTTAGGAAAAACGAGAGGAGCTACCGGACAGAGCTCCTCTCGTTACAAAGGCCTGCTGCATACTGAAGGCGCTTTGTGCGCGCGCCGCAAAGCACGCCGATCGCCAGAGGCCCGGTCTACCTGCCGGGAAAAGGCCGGGTAGACCGGGCCTCCGATCGGCGGCGGGGGGGGCTGGTTTCCAGCGCCCCGTTTGTCTGTTAAATACCCCGGGGGCGGCGGGGGGGCAGCTGGTTTCCAGCGCCCCGTTTGTCTGTTAAATACGGGCGCTGGAGGGGGCAAAGAGGTGGGAGGGGTAAGCAAGCCCTCCCGCCCTTAAAGCAATACCCCCCACCCGGACCCGGACCAGCAAGAGCCGAACCGGTCCGGCAGTTCGGCCATTCTTTAGAATGGCCGCCGGACCGGTTCGGACTCACCCCTAGTATTATTTCTATAGAAGTAGTCCACACAGTGTAGACATAAAGAATGCCATGTCCTTTTGCTTGCAGAGAGACTCCTGCCTGTAACTGTGAAGAAGCGACTGCCAGTTTGTGCAGACAATACTGAGCTAGATGGACCAATGGTCTGACTCAGTGAGGCTATTCACACACATCTGCAAAACCAGGCTAAGGGAGCCCGGCCCAGTTTTGCATGTGCATGTGAACCACCGGGATCAGGCTGACCCTAGTGGCTACACAGCGGCAAAGCCACCTATTTAGCCACCCTTCTAAATGAGGTTACCCTTCGCTTCATTTTTGTGCTGGTATGTCAGCTGTGGCTGCATGCAGCCGCAGCTGGCACACTCAGGGAGGGGAGGAGGGATTCCCATTATTGGAATTGTGCATCATGGGAGCTCCAGGGGGTGGGGCGGTACAGGGTGGCGCATCCTGGCACCCCAACCCCCGGAGCTGGAGAGGGAGCAGCTGCTCGTCTGGGCGGGTGATCCGCCAGCCCAGGGAATAAGAGGAGATCATCTGTGGGGAAGGCAGGTTAAACCCGCCTTCCCCGCAGCCCACCCACGAGCCCTTCTCACAGATCGTGAGAAGAGGCTCAATATATGGCAGCTTCCCAAGTACCTATGTAATCAGTAGCAGGCTTCGGAAATGGGCAGAAAGGGGTGCAATAACATACGCAGGTCTTTCTAAGTGGGGCAGAGCCAAAACATCAACCTGAACTCTTTGAAGACACTTCAAAGATGGAGCCCTCCCTTTGCTAAGCTTTTTTTTCTTTTTAAAGTGAAATTCACTCACGGTGCTGGGGAGCAAAGGCGAAGGGAAGCCTTGGCAACCAGGTGACATTTGCTATTTCCCCCAGCAGCTCACAGTACCATATAGAAAGGAAGGGAGCATCATGCAGTTGCCTAAATTGATTGCCTACTTCCTTGCTCCGTCATGCAAGTCACCAGGAAGATAGGGAAGTGTTGGCTTGCTTCTTCTTCTTCCTCTTGTGTCTTCTGTGGCTATGAACAGCCATAGAAGATGTGATCTCAATATACATTTTGAGGAGGTTTCTAGGCACATTTTATGCCCCAAGCCTCCCAAATGCATGCTGATATTCGTATCCCTGCTATTAAATACATTTTCTATAAAATAAATCCCAGGGATCTTTGTGGAGTTTTCCTCTGAAAAAGTATTGCACGCATGTGCCATTGGGAGCAGCTGATCTCTCCTTCTGTTGATTCAAACTTGTTTCAGCAGAGAGGGGTTGGAATTAAGGTGCTGACATTTTGAAAAAATGAAATCCAAAGTGAATGTTGAGGTGAAGCATCTGAGAATTTTCAAGGAAATCTGAATGAGGTTTTTATAATGCATGACATTTCTCAGAGGGTTATCCCTAGGATGAATCTCCCTAGGATGGGGCTGCAATTTCAGAAAAGTGACTTTTGAAGTGAATTTCAGGGGCCCACCCCACCCCACCCCACCATCCCCGCCACCACCACTGAGCAAAATATCTGATAGTTTTTTCAAGGGAAGTTTGTCTGTAAGACAAGCAAAATTTCTCAGGGGTTTTCTGCACATTCCTAGTTTGAATATGAAACTGTCTTATACTGAGTCAGATCATTGGTCATCTAGTCTAGTACTGTGAGTGGCTGCAGCTCTCCAAGATCACAGGGAAATGTCTTTCTCAAACCTGTTACCTGATATCCCTTACCTGGAGATGCCAGAAATTAGGGGTTGAACATGACACTTGCTGTGTGCAAAGCATGTGCTCTACTACAAAGCTATGATCATTCAGTTTTGAGGAGGTTTTCATATCCAGCAGGAAAGAGCCATGTAGCTTGTCCCATTTGCCTGGCTTTGACTGTTGTGGTTGCTTCAGCTCAAATCAAGGTTTCAAATAGCAAACTTGAAAGGATCAGGCTGTTAGTTATACTCTGTAGGTGTTCTTTGTCTAATGTGCTGAGCAAATAAAACTGCTCTAGTGACAGTTCAGCAGAGGCTGCTGCAGAGCAATGTTCTCAGTATGTGCCATGTTATTGCTGCTGTTCATTAAATCCAAGACATGACATGAAAACCATTCCTGTCTGGTGGAGAAAATACAAAACCAGGAAGCTCAATGTATGCTCCAAAGGTCTGAGGTAACAACTGGAGCAAAATCAGTAACTAATAATCCAAATCTGTGCAGATTAAAGCTTTGGAATTGCAAGCCAGCTCAGCAAAGTGCTGGACGGGGTCTAAAGATGTGTATGATGAGCATTCCAACATCACTCAAGTCTAGAACTGACCAGAGAACCTCCTTCATCTTTCACAGCATCAATACTGTAAGAAAAGCTGGCATCGTTGCACCTCCTGCTCTGATTCTTTGGGCTTGCTCTTCACTTCCGACTG
Source organism: Hemicordylus capensis (assembly GCF_027244095.1). NCBI lineage: Eukaryota > Metazoa > Chordata > Lepidosauria > Squamata > Cordylidae > Hemicordylus > Hemicordylus capensis. Next base: position 298,382,956 of record NC_069657.1, on the reverse strand, counting down.
CTGAAGCAAACTACTTTTGGCCATATCAAGTAGAGGAGGGTGAGCAGAGGGTTCCCTAAAGAAATGAGACTGGAGGCATCACAATACCAATCTCACCTATTGCATCAATAATGTTAAAGGCAAAGGAAGGTTTTCTGGGTTGCAACTTATTCGAGTTATCCAGGTCTAGACACCTTGCTCTTTATAAATCCTGTCCATATGCAATTCAGTCATCTGTCACTTATGCTCAATTTTACCATTAACTGTGAATAGGCTTAGCATTTACTCTAGATCAAGTAAATCTCTTCAGAAAGATTTCTGACATTTAACTATTACACAATGGAGCTCTTCTCATGAGCAGTGAGAAGAGCTCTGTGGAGGTCTATGGGGAGAGCGGGTTTGACTCACCCTCCCCGCAGATGACCGAGCTCTCTTTCCTGGGGAGGGGGACGGATTGGCTTTAAGACAACCAGCTACGCTCTCGGCAGTTCCGGGGGTCGGGGTGCCAGGATGCACTGCCGCGCATTTCCCTGGCCCATGGAGCTCCAGTAATGCACCACACAAGTGCACAGTGCATTATGGGGATACTGCCTCCCCCCAGAGTGTGCCAGCTGTGGCTGCAAGCAGCTGCGGCTGACACACAATTACAAAAGGGAGCGCCTTGACCTCATTTAAGAGGGTGGCGACTTCAGTGGGTTTGCCACCATGTAGCTGCTGGGATAGGCCCCGATCCTAGCAGTTCACACGAGTGTGCAAAACCAGGCCGGGCTCATGGGCTCGTTAGCCTGTATGTGCACTCTCATGTGAATTCATTGGGGCTATTCTGACGATCATCAAAAATCAGGCAAGCCTCTGCTAGCCCAATTTTTGCTGATTGTCAGAACCACCGGGCTCGCAGCCGAGCCTGGTGGTTCTGGAGCGGCTAACCCACTCTGGAACCCCTGGTAAAAAGCAGGTTTTGCGGAGCGAGTGCTCAGCAAACCTGCTTTTTACAATCGTGAGTAGCTGTGGCGTGCCTTTGCAGCTCACCTACTCATGAGTAGACCCCCAGCCGGGAGGTGAAAAGCCGCCTCCCGGCTCGGGGGTCTCCCCAGGATGCCCTGAACGCTCGCGCAGGGCATACTGGGGCTTGCAGGGGCTGCGTGGCCCCCGAGCTCCTCCAACCCCTCTGGCTCCGTCTCGGAGCCGGTAATTGTGTGGGCGGCCGATCCGGCCGCCCAGGGCTCCCTTCTCACTCACCCGAAGAAACCGGGTTTCACAGATCACGAGACCCGGCTCATTGTCTGATTTCAGACAGAACACAAATTCACGCTTTGTTTAGCATAACAATGGGGCTATTCTCACGATCAGGCAAAATCGGGCTAGGAGAGCCTAGCCCGATTTTGCATGATTGTGGGAGCCACCGGGCTCACAGGTAAGCCGGGCTCACAGGTTAACCAGGCGGTTAACCCACCTAAGTAGCCCACCCCTAAAACTGGGTTTGTGGAGCGAGCACTCCGCAAACTCGGTTTTTCTGATCGTGAGTAGCTGCAGCATGGCTCTGCACCATGGTTACTCATGAGGAGACCTCCAGAGGGGAGGCAAAAAGCCACCTCCCAGCTCCGGGGGTCTTGCCAGCATGCCCTGCGCACTCGGGCAGGGCATGCCGGCACTTCAGGGGGCCAATTGGCCCCCGCTCCCCCAGTCACCGCTGGCTCCTTCACGGAGCTTGCAATCATGTGGGTGGCCGAGCCAGCCGCCCAGGGCTTCCTCCCTGCTTGTGTGCGAGGAGTGTGGGCTTAGCCGAGCAGAGCCTCCATTGGGTTCTGCAATCCCTGTTCCCAGATTAGCTTTGCAGTGGCGAGATTGGATCAGGGAAGTCCCCCGAGAACTGGGATAACCTTCTTATAATGTACCACGTGGTCAGGAGGTAGGAAATTTCATGACATCAACAGCCACACTTGGCCACAAGGGAAAAGGAGGTGGGCCCAGCCCTAAACCAGCCATTGCTAGCATGGGACCATAGAGCATGCTGTGCAGAGCAGCATGTTTGCAGCTAGCAGCCCCTCAAGCTGTGATACTTGCTCACAAACATGGTGGTCAGCTGCTGAGACCTTAAAGCATCAGGAAAAGTGGGTACACGATCAATAAACCTAGGTACTGGGGCCCCTGCTCTTCATTAACTTGAGTTATGAGTCAGGATTAGAAGCAGGGAGGCTATTCTCCCAAGCAGCAAGAAGCGGGCTAAGGGAGCCCTGCCTGGTTCCTGCTGCTCATGTGCTGCAATGGGAGCTGCATGGCTCCCAGCAGCAAACCTCCATAAATGCCCCCACCCTTAAACGAGGTAAGTCTTTTTGAGCATGAGTTGCCATGGCACGGTTCTGCGCCACACTGACTCATGAGGAGACCCTGATTGGGAGGCTACAACAAACCTCCTGGCCTCAAGGCTCTCCCTAGAATGCCCTCTGCACTCTCATGGGGCATCCTGGGGCTTCCGGGGGCCAGGTAGCCACCAATCTCTGCCACCCCTACTGGCACCATGACAAAGCCAGTAATCATGTGGGCGGCCGCTCTGGCTACCCAGGGCTAGGTGCAGGATCGTCTGTGGGGAGAGCGGGTCAAGCCTGCTCTCCCCACAGAACCCTCCTTGGCTCTCTACACTGCTCATGTGGAGAGCCTCAGGGTTTCCCAGATTCAGACTACCAGGGCTTGAGGCATTTGCCCTGGTTCTCACATGCATGCAGCCCTGGGTTAGAGGTAGATAACACAGTTTTGGCTGTTCATATGAAGAGCCTTAATGGATTGTATTAACTGTGGTTTCACATTATGTCCAAACTCAAAGACCACTGAACATAGGAACATAGGAGACTGCCATATACTGAGTCAGACCATTGGTCTATCTAGCTCAGTATTGTCTTCACAGACTGGCAGCGGCTTCTCCAAGGTTGCAGGCAGGAATCTCTCTCAGCCCTGTCTTGGAGATTCCAGGGAGGGAACTTAGAACCTTCTGCTCTTCCCAGAGCGGCTTCATCCTGAGGGGAATCTCTTGCAGTGCTCACACATCAGGTCTCCCATTCATATGCAACCAGGGCAGACCCTGCTTAGCTATGGGAACAGGTCATGCTTGCTACCACAAGACCAGCTCTCCTCTCCTGCCCAAACCTCACTACATCATGGAGGTTGGCATGAGTTTATGAAGCTGAGTCCTGCATGGATGGGAAAGAGAAGCAGACAAGCAGCTCTAAACCATGGCTGCCTATTGTATGCATGGTGTCCATTCACAATTATGGTTAGCACAAACTAGGCTTTTGCATTCTGTCTGTATGCAGCTAAAGTAGAAATAACTGGTACTTCCTGCTGAAGCCATTTGAGCTAAACGCTGAATAAAACGCATATTGCAAAACTTCTACAGGCAGTGAGTTTTTGTTTTGTTTTTGCTTATGAAACTCTGTAAAGTAGTAGTACCATATAGAGGCTGTTCTCATGTGCAGCCCAACCTAGGCTAGGGACACCCAGTCTGGGTTAAGCTGCACTTGAGTACCGCCGGGATCAGTTCTCTGCTCATTCAGGAGCTTGGTCTGTGCTCCCAGAGACATACCATCTGGGGGGAAAGTGAGTAAAACCAGCCTCCCCCCACCTGCCTGGCTATGTGAATGGCCTCATATAATGATATAGCTGTACAAATCACAAACAACATTTCACACATCAAAATGCTTTTGCACCGCCTTTGGGAGAACTTTTGCTCTTTTGTGCCCTTTTGTGCACTTCTGCCCCTTGACCCTTCATCCACAGCAAATTGGTACCTACCCCACTCTCACATCCATGAATCTAAAAATATGGAAGTCAGTTTCTACACAAATACAACTGTACATGGAATTTTATGTCGTCGGCTGAGTAATGCTGATTGCTGAAATCTCAGGCAGTATTGTTGAGCTGCAAATGTGAAGCAGCTATTAGTTAATTTTGTGCTTAATGGGTGCCTTGCTGCTTTCTGAGAAGAGAAGTTGCCATCTCTTTCAGGGCATTTAGCTCTAAAATGTCGACTTCAGGGAATCACCTCCTTTTTTGCACTCACTGCTAACTTGTAATTGGGTGTTGGGGCTGGCGAGCAGTGGAAGGCTGCTAATGCTTATAAAGCCAGAGGCAAGACTGGGACCTGGGTTTAGTTTAAACATTATCAGAGCCTAAAGCACTCAGCTGGATTATTTCTGACTCTTATCCAAGTCTACCAAATGGCATTGCACATCGTGATTTGTTCTTTCTTCCCCTTCCGTCTAAAAGTAGACTGCCATTTTAAAATGCAAGCTTTGCCTTGTAAGAAAAACAATTTGACATTAAAACCTAAAATTCACTCATTCAAAGACTGTTGGGTGACATTAAAAATATTTCAGGGCTCCTATTTGACTTAAACCTGATAATTTGTCCTCCCCTTGCACTTCTTCCTAATTGATTCATGCATGAACTCAAGAAGGCTGAGCTTGTGGCAGCATAATCCATACTTTACAGATGACTGTAAAGTCTAAAGCCCTTCGAAAATTCTGTTTGTTCATAACGATCCAAAACTATCCAGAACTATCCATCTTACACACACACACACACAACTGAATGGATACAATAATATATCCAGCTTGCAGAGAAAATTGGAGAACTATATAGTATATTTATTACTGAACTTGAGATATGCTAATAAGAAACTCAAGGGAATTTCTGTTACATTTATACACATGAATGGAAATATTCTTACCGATTGCTCAGCGTAGTTTGGCGTACCCAAGTTATGGAAATGCCATCTACACTGCTACGGCTGATGCACAATTCTACGCTTGGGAAAGGAGTTAGAATCAGATGCTGCTTTGCTTTTCAAGAAATCTATTCTCTTGTACATTGCACCCATTATGCAGGCTCATTTAAGTTAAACAAAGGGTTGAAGGTGCAATTAAACATAGCAGGCCAAACCTCTTCCTTTTGTCTGTTTCTAAGGGTTTCTATGGCTTTATGTGCTGTATAGTGGATACAGGCTCTGGGGAGAATACTAGCTCAACAGCACCAATAGTATCTGCTGCACCAAAAGTATCCATGTGAGTGGTCCTAGCATCCAGCATTAGGAAATGCTCTCACCACCAACACTCGAAGTCTTAAGGGCATATGATACACTGCATAGCTACCAGGTCAGGTTTGAAATTCAACAATGAGACTATTCACACAATGGGAGGAAATTTGGCTCTTGGAGGCTAGCCCGATTTCCTCCCATTGTGAGAACCACCGGGCTCGGCTGCGAGCCTGGTGGTTCTTAAGCGGGTCAAACGCTTAAGTAGCCCTCCCCTAAGCCTGGGTTAATGGAGCGAGCACTCCGCTAACCCGGGCTTCCTGAACGTGAGTTGCTATGGCGTGGCTCCACGCCACGTCTACTCATGAGGAGACCCCCGACCGCGAGGCTGAAAAGCAGCCTCCTGGTTGGGGGTCTACCCGTGTGTTGCCACGCACCACAGTGACACACGAGCAATGAAATGAGGCTAACAGAGTGCTCACTCCATTAACCTCATTTAAGGGGAGGGTGCTTTAGGCAGGCTAACTGCCTTGGGACTGTTGGGCTTGCCTGCGATCCATGGAAAGCGGGCTAAGCTCCCTTAGCCCACTTTCCGTGGATCGTGGGAATAGCCTCTAGAACTTGCTGCCTCATTGCAGTGACTCATAAATGCTCTCCACATGAGCAGTGTGGATAGCCTAAAGGGGGTTTGTGGGGGAAGCGGGCTTGACCCACTCTCCCCACAGATGAGCAGAGAGCTCTCCCTGGGTGGCCAGATTGACTGCCCAGATGATTACTGCCTCCTCATTTTATAGTAATCCAATCCGAATTACCGGCTGGTTGGGGGCGGTGGGGTTTGGGGGCCTCCCGGCCCCCGGAAGTTCCAGAATGACCCATGCGAGTGCACAGAGCATGAGCCCCCCAACTCTGGGAGACTTGTAGCCTCCCCATTGGGGTCTACTCATGAGTCACTGCAGCACGTAGCCATGCTGCTGTGACACATGATCCTTTAACCTGGTTTAACCTGAAACCTGGGTTAAGCGACAGGCTCTGTAAGTGGGCTTTCCGCTGCGCCGCCCCAAGCTAAATGGCTCCCGTTGCTTCCCACGATCAGGAGAAATGGGACTTACCTTCCCTAGTCTGATGTTTGCTGATCATGGGAAACTTCATATGGTCATTTTCTGCCATATTAATCAGTTTAGCAGACATCTTTTAAGCAGTTCTACCTGTTTACCAAAGACACAGTTCCTGTGTTTGAAGACTGTGTACAGTAACAACATTCAAGGCGGTCACCACATTTCAGTAAAAACAGAGACCCTTACAGTGGCAAGCCATCCTTCTACCATCATGGAGCTCACAGTAGCTTATATGAGCTTCCCAGGCACTGATTAGACCCAGACCTGATTAGCTTCAGTAGGGTGGCTGTATTATATGCCTCCCTTGAGACCATGCCCTGGGACCTGGAGAACTAACACTTTCATTGTAGCATAAATGTCCTTGGACTAAAGCCCATTTCATCATCTGATGCCACAAAACTCTTTGAAGTTAATATATCAAGATTCTTTAATTATATTTGATTGATTAATCAAAAAGCAAAACAGCTAATTGTCAGATATCTTTGATTATCTGCCAACTCTAACCCCCAAACCAACCATGGCTAATGACAAACAGACCTGGCCTTGTAATGCCTCCTAGTTTGTGATCCAGTCCTTCTTCATTCCTACCATATTGTCCCCTTAATAAGCCTTTTGTTTTTCTGAGGGCAGGACATAGCACTGCAGGGAGGCAAGAAGAGAGATGGCTATAATGAAAAGAAGGGCAAAGAAGTGAATTGGGGGAAGGGATTAAAATGAGACAGAGGCTCAGAATTAATTGAGTGACAGCTGATGCCATTATGGTTTCTGTGAAAAGAAGTATAAGCTTTTTGACCCAGAGCTGTCGATCCTCATTAAGTACTAATAGCTAGATACAACAATCAGTGAAAGTTTATAGGTTAATTACTACTTCATTTCTTCTAATGTAGCTTACACATGAGATTCTAATGAATGTTAATCATAGCCGTTGTTGTTCTGTTATTAAGATTCTTTGTGGGGTGGGGTGGGATTGAATATTATCTGGCACTGAATGACTTATTCAAAGTGAGTGGGGAATAATGAGGAAAAGTGACCAACACTGAACGCAAATGCCTTTTAGCCTCCAAAAATGCCATTTTACCCAATACTTCACAAAAATGTAAGATAAGTTCTTATGAGTCACATCTTCTATCTACAAGCAATACAAATCTGAAAAGACTGTGTGATCTAGGAGATGGAGAATTTTGCCAATTCTGGAAGGAAGGAAGGAAGGAAGGAAGGAAGGAATTGGGAATGCTAAGGGTTATTTACATACCAATCTCAGTCCAAGTCTGTAGCAATGGCATAGAATTATAATTGAGCTGTAGGGCTGGAAGGAAGCCAGAGGATCATCTAAACTCGGAGTAGCTTAATTAAAAGTGTTGATATCTGCCAGTGCGATGTAGTGAACAGAATTCCATATTTGGACAAGGAAGACCTAGGTTCAAGTTTCCCCTCAGTGATAAAGCTGGCCAGGTGACCTTGGGCCAATCACTGTTTCTCAGACTAACCCCTTTTTGTAAGAATAAAATAGAAGGGATGCACAACTCTGTATGACACCCTGGGAGGAAGGCTAGGATAAAAATGGAATGAATACATCATGATTTAGCTCTTTTCACACAATATGCTACTAAGGATGCCACTCCTTCAATCCACTGTTTGATCAATCAAGCACCTATGACTTGTCCTAGATGCCAGACCCCTCAAATGATGATATCAGTTTCCTAGCCCATACATTCCTGATTTTATTCTCATTGAACTTCAGCTGAAATCACTTCTCTGTGCAAAAAAATGCTTCAGTTCTCTATAAATTGCAAGAAACGTATGGCACAGAATTACATACATCACAAAGCACCAATTGATTTAATGGAATTAATATCCTCCTAGGATCGTCACGGAGGCACACAATTTACTTGATGGATAATGTTTGCTCTGGGAGACTTTCGTTAGCAGCTATGTACATTAAAATACCTGCATATACCATCTGTCTAAAGACTTTTCATCCAAGGAGGATGCTGTGCTTCCATTCTGCCAACAGAAGATGAAATCACTTTTCACTTGAGCTACCTTTTATTTCCTTAGAATCCAAGAGTCTGAGCTACCCTAATTACTAAGGCTGAGCCAAAATGGAATTTGCAACCCTATTTGCAGGCTATGAAAAGGGGACCTCCTTTTTTGTAAGTTAGAGGGGGCTATGAACTGGGGCAATGTTGATGATGAAGACAAAGGCAGGAGCTAGAGATGGAACAGCTGGTAGAAAAAGAATTTGCACCCTCTGGTTGTAGGGAAGTTGGCATTTCAACACAAGCAGATTCTCAGGTGCAGCCTTGACCCCATGGAGGTGTGGCTGAAGAGGAGACAACAGAACCAGACACGGTAACAACTAGGTCCTTAGTGAGGCAGGGAGAACAAGACAATGAGGCTATTCACATGAGCATGCAAAACCAGGCTAAGGGAACCCAGCCCGGTTTTGCACACTCATGTGAACCACTGGGATTGCACACGATTCCAGTGGCTACATGGCAGCAAACCCACCTGTGAAGCCTCCTACTTAAATGAGGTTAAGGGAGCAAACATTCCCTTGAACTCATTTTTTGGACCGTGTGTCTGTGGAGGGCACCCTCAGGGGGAGGGGGGATCCCAGTAATGCACCGTGCACTTACACGCTACATTATTTTGGATCGGGGGAGGCGAGGTGCTGCACAGCGGCACTTCACTGCACCCAACCTCTGGAGCAGCCAGCCAAAGCATGGGAGAGCCTCGGGCACCGCTCATCTGGGTGGGTGATCTGCCTACCCAGCGAAGTGTAAGAGATTGTCTGTGGGGAGGGTTGGACAAACCCACTCTCTCTGCAGACCTCAAAGGAGCACTTATCACCAGTTGTGAGAAGAGCTCCAATATTGAGATACTCCTGTTGTCCTCTCATGAGACCAATACATAAGAGGATTCTCATGAGATAGCAGGTCCATGAGGCTATTCTCACAACCAGCAAAAATTGGGCAAGGAGAGCCTAGCCCAATTTTCGCTGCTCGTGTAAACCACCGGGCTCGCAGGCGCAGAGCAAGTGCTCAGCTAACCAGGGTTAACAGATTGTGTGCTGCCGCAGCGCGACTCTGTGCTGCAGAAACTCATGAGGAGACCCTCAACTGGGAGGTTAAAAAGCACCCTCCCAGCTCGGGGGTCTCTCCAGCATGCTCTGCGCGCTTGCACAGAGCATGCTGGAACTCTCGGGGGCCATGCGCCCCCCGAACTCCCAAACCCCTGTCGGTTCCATGTCAGCAAGGCAGGGCTTGCTGATCATCTGCGGGGAGAGTGGGCTTAGCCTGCTCTCCCCGCAAACCCTTTCAAAGCGGGTCTCACTGATCATGAGACCCGCCTCCATGTGTGATAGGGGTTGTCCTCTTATGAGACCTGAGCCAGCTGCTGGGCCCTGTTTTAGAATAGGGCTGATGAAAAGAGGGGGAAAGAGAGAGACATGCCGGGTGATATTGTGTTCTCTCGCTGGCTAAATGTGCTGAAAGGAGCAGGAGTTGAGGAACAAGGAGGAAGAGAGGGCTGCTCTTGTGTTCTTCTTTTCACATAGCACATTCTCTGCCAGGGGAGGTGGTGATGACCACTAGCTTGAATGACTTTAAAAGGGGCTTAGACAAATCCATGGAGGACAGGTCTATCAATGGCTACTAGTCTTGATGGCAATAGGCTACTTCCAGGCTCAGAGGTAGGGTGCTTCTGAGTTGCAGGGGAGCAATGAAAGGAGACAGAAAGGGCTTCCCAAGGCATCTGGTGAACCACTGTGGGAAACAGAATTGTGGACTGGAAAGGACTTGGGCCTGATCCAGACTGTCTGTTCTTATGTTATTGATACAGAGAACAAGGTGTCTGAACCTTCCCATTTCCCTAGTACCGCTCCCCACATTATGGATTGAAGGGTTGAGCTCTGGACTGCGACCTAGGGGGTTACTGGCAGTATGGTGGTCCTGGCATTGGCAACACTTCCATTGATGGTGGCAGCCCTACTTCACTTCCTACTGCTCCAACTGCAGATATCATGGGAATGCTCAGAATTCTTGATCTCACACATCACATTCATTTTGCTCCCCCACAAAAAAGATTGTGTTAAACCCTCAGTTTTCATCGTAGCCCAGTTTCTTCTATCTTTCTTGTTTATTTTCTTGTCAAACCATCTTTTCCATGGCTCTATTCCACCACCAGACCTCCTTCTGCACACTCTTCCTCTTCCCTAGTTGTCTAGCTTTCATGTGTTCTTTTGAGGATCACTGACATGCAGTTCCAAACACCTTAACCCTAACCACGGTTAACCACAGTAACCACCCTGAGGAGGGAAAGCAAATGGTTTTTAAAAACCACTTGAATCTAGTCTGGCTCTTCTGTTCTGTTTGTGAGTTTTTATAGAGAATCTCCCTGTAAAGTCTTCTGCCTAAAGGAAGATTCTTAGTTCTTGTGGACTAACCTTTGAAGCAAAGGACGAGCAGGGGTTACAAGTCACCCTGTGCCTCTTCCTTTTCCTTCCAGGGGCCATGCCTAGAAGTCCCTACCAGCTCCAGCCTTTTCTTCTGCTCATGCTGCTTCTCCTTGTCATGGAATGTCAACCCTAGCCATTTCTTTCTTCCCTGTGTACAGGACAGGACATCCTTCAACCTCCAACACATGTCACTCCTCCACTACACACTCACCCCCAAAACACACACACACTAAGGCCATGCGTACAAGCAGCTCTACCCAGGTGAGGGAAGGCCTGCATGGGTAGACCTGCTCATGTGCAGTGCCGGGATCAAGGCTCATCCCAGCACTGCCTCCCCTGCAAGCCTGAGTTTTGTACCCAGGCTTTACCTGGGTTAAAGGGTGAAGGGTGCCCTGGATCCCAGGCCTGGGCTGTATGCTTGGGCTATATGCAGAGTCAGGCAGCTAGAGTGTGGTGCATTGTGGGGGAATGCATGGAGGAATCACATGGTGAATTGTGGGGTTCCTGGAGGCCGGGAAAAGGAATTCCAGCCTCTAGAAATCCATGCTGCTCCATGCAGTACAGATCATGTGGGTATGTGGTGGTGTGACAATGGGCACTTTCAGGATTATCTGGGGAGCAGGTAGGTCCATCCCTGCTTTCCCCCCTGCCTGCTTCCCACTGGCAAGAATAAGTTCATTATGTGTAATGTGAAGAGAAGGACTGTAGTTCAGTGAAAGAGCATCTGCTTTGCTTGCAATCTAGGTTCAATCCCAGACATCTCCAGGCTGGGAAATACCTGTCTGAAAGCCTAGAAAGCCACTGCCATTCAATGTAGACAACACCAAGCTAGATGGACCAATGCTCTGACTCAGTATAAAGCAGCTTCCTATGTAAGTTATGTGAATGTAACAAACAGATGTTTGCAGATGTTTGCCTAGTATCTAGGGTTAGGTGTGGCTTCCCACTGAGTGTACAAAACTGGTGATAGGGCACTTAGGCTGAAGCCCTGGCTGGGCATGCCACCTCCTCCTCTGGATTCTGTTTGGAGCACCTTCTCCTCAGCATGATTTGGTTCTGTTCTCTTTTACTTTTTCTCTATGCTTCCTCCATACCTGGAGTGTCTCCTGATGCTGCCTGCCATGTGCACCATGTGACACAGGGACATTCTGGTATTTATTTCTAGAAAAGTTAAACAAAAAAATGCATGTGGGTGCTGAATATGTGGGTGCTGAAAATGTAACTGCTATGATAGTTATGTCTTAAAGATCCAGGACTGGGATGTGCCCATCTCAGTCCTTCATGACTTCTGCCACTTTAGTTAAGAGGCAGCTTCACATGTGCCTCCCACACCATGATTCAAACAGCTGTTCCTTTCACAGAAGGAAAAAGATGAAGCTCTACTAGTGAGTGCAATAAAATCGCATGCTCCTCACTGGAGCCGGGTGATTATCTCATAGTTATAGAGCAATATCATTACAAAGAGCAAAGGGTGCCTTGAACATGTTCTTGGTTTTATAGAATGCTTCAGAGTTTAGCTGCATCTGCCATTTCCCTGGATTTATAATGCTTGGCTTTCAGACTTCTTTTACAAAGTTATTGTGATTGTTTTAAGTTTTACAATGCTAGAAGCCTGTCAGAACATGCTTGAGACTAACTGGAGATGATTTCCATTAAGTGCCAGCCCCCGAGCAATTTATTTCTTTCTTTCTCTTTCTTTCTTTCTTTCTTTTTCTTTCTTTCTTTCTTTTTTCTTCAATTTTTCACAACATAAGATACACACACACACACACACACAAAGAAAAAAAAGGAAAAAAGAAAGGAAAAAAACACAAACAAAACAAACAAACAAAACAAGCAAAAAACAAGAGGACTTCCATCTCATCATTAGAACAAGTAGCAGTTACAATACCCAAGTCTTGCCTGTAATTTAATTGTTCTCCCCCCGATAAATCATACAAAAGTCAGCTCTAGGGCATTTTTAAAACATTTTTGTTACCACTCAAAAGTCTGATAGAAATCCATTTTATAATACGTTTTAAGGTAAATAAGAAGAGGGTCCCACTCCCTTTTAAATACTTCAAATTTATTTCTTAATAATGCTGTTAGGTTTGCCATTTCTGCCAACTCTAACACTTTAAGTATCCAATCCTCTTTACTCGGGCAATGGATGTCTTTCCATTTGTATGCAAATGTCAATCTTGCTGCTGCTGTCAGATACATAAAGAGGATCCAGTATTTCCTAGGCAATGAACTGTTATCAATACCTAATAGTATTGTTTCTGGGCTCTTAGGGAAAGTAATTTTGAATACTTTCTTAAGCTCATAGTAAATTAAATCCCAATAGCCTTTAGATTTATTACAAGTCCACCATAAATGTATATAGGAACCCTCCTCTTCTTTACACTTCCAACATTTGTTTGACATGTTCTTGTAAATTAAAGCCAACTTCTTAGGAGTTAAATGCCATCTGTACAACATCTTAAGATTATTTTCCTTTAAATTAGAACAGGCAGTGTATTTCATGTCTTCTTTCGATAGTTTTTCCCATTTCTCCAAGTCTATATTGTAACCAAAATCCTGAGCCCATTTAATCACTGAAGTTTTCACTACTTCCGTTCTTGTGTCTTCCAATAATAACAGATTGTACATCCTAGAAAATAGTTTGTCTTCCTTGTCACACAACTGTTGTTCAAATTCTTACTTTGATTGATTAAAACCCTTTTTGCAATCTTGCTTGAATAAGGCGCTAATCTGGTGATACTGAAACCAAGAAATATTCCAATCCTGCATAAGATCTAATTTTTTAAGTTCATATTTTGCACCTTGGAGAACAAGCAGTTGTAGATACGTAGGCCATGCCTGTTGAATATTTTTCTGTTTTCTAGATATAACTTCCAGTGGAGATATCCAAAGTGGAATTTTTGGTTCTAACACAAGTTTGTTTTTCATCCATACCATATACAGGTGAATCTCGGAAAATTAGAATATCGTGCAAAAGTCCATTAATTTCAGTAATGCAAATTAAAAGGTGAAACTGATATATGAGACAGACGCATTACATGCAAAGCGAGATAAGTCAAGCCTTAATTTGTTATCATTGTGATGATCATGGCGTACAGCTCATGAAAACCCCAAATCCACAATCTCAGAAAATTAGAATATTACATGGAACCAAGAAGACAAGGATTGAAGAATAGAACAATATCGGACCTCTGAAAAGTATAAGCATGCATATGTATTCAGTACTTGGTTTGGGCCCCTTTTGTAGCAATTACTGCCTCAATGCGGCGTGGCATGGATGCTATCAGCCTGTGGCACTGATGAGGTATTATGGAAGACCAGGATGCTTCATTAGCGGCCTTCAGCAATTCTGCATTGTTTGGTCTCATGTCTCTCATCCTTCTCTTGGCAATGCCCCATAGATTCTCTATGGGGTCAGGTCAGGCGAGTTTGCTGGCCAATCAAGCACAGTACACTGTATACTTTTCAGAGGTGCGATATTGTTCTATTCTTCAATCGTCTTCTTGGTTCCATGTAATATTCTAATTTTCTGAGATTGTGGATTTGGGGTTTTCATGAGCTGTACACCATGATCATCACAATTATAACAAATTAAGGCTTGACTTATCTTGCTTTGCATGTCATGCGTCTGTCTCATATATCAGTTTCACCTTTTAATTTGCATTACTGAAATTAATGGACTTTTGCACGATATTCTAATTTTCCGAGATTCACCTGTATAAACCTTTTCTAAAATAGTGATTTAAGAAGTCTTTATTTACTTTTACCTTATCATAAAATAGATATGCATGCCAACCATATCTTGTATAGAATCCTTCCAAATCTAACAGTCTTGGATTTTTTAATGTAATCCATTCTTTCATCCAGTTTAGGCATATTGCTTCAAAATATAACTTAAAATTTGGTAACGCAAACCCTCCTCTCTTCCTGTCATCTGTTAGGTTTTAAAAATTTATTCTTGGTTTTTTGCCCTGCCAAATAAAGTTCTTTACGTCTTTATGCCATTGATCAAAAATTGACATTGTCTTTATTATTGGTATTGTCTGGAGTAAATATAACATTTTAGGAAGAATATTCATTTTGATAACAGAAATTCTTCCACTTAACGATAAATTCAATCTATTCCATCTACATAAGTCTATCTTTATTTCCTTCCAGATTTTAATATAATTATTTTGAAACAATAAGGCATTATTTGTTGTAAGCATAACTCCTAGGTATTTTACCTTTCCCCCCACATTGAAACTAGATCTCAAGACAAATTTTTCAATATCTTCTTTGTTCATATTTTTAATTAATACCTTTGTCTTATTAATTAATACCTTTGTCTTTTTAATTAATACCTTTGTCTTAACGCTGCCAAATTCCCATAGGATTCTAATATTTCCAATAATGTATCAATTGACTCTAAAGGATTTGTAAAAACAACACTATATCATCTGCAAAGGCTCTTAGTTTGTATCTTTGTGTCCCTATTGACAATCTTTGTATTTTGGTTTCTTCCCTTATCATCCTGCACATAATTTCCAAGACCAATATAAATAATAATGGAGACAGGGGGCAACCTTGCCTAGTATCTTTCTGAATACTAAAATAATCTGTAAGTTCTCCATTAACCTTAATGTTTGCTTTTTGTTCAGAATATATAGACCCAATCGCCCTTATATAATTAGTTCCAAACTCTACAATTTCCAGGGTTTTCAACATAAATTGCCAGGAGATGTTATCGAAAGCTTTCTCTGCATCCAAAAATAACATAGCCAGTTGTTTATCATTATGCTTTTCGTAATATTCTAATACATTTAAAACAGTTCGCACATTGTCCTTTATTTGCCTTTTTGGTAGAAATCCAGCCTGATCTTCATGAATTAACTCTACCAAGACCCCCTCCATTCTTTTAGCAAGTATAGAAGCATATAGTTTGTAATCGTTATTAAGCAGGGAGATTGGTCTATAATTTTTAACCAAAGACGTATCTTGACCGGGTTTTGGTATTAATGTAATAGTCGCCTGCCTCCATGAATCAGGGAACCAATCCTTCATCATAATTTCATTCATTGTCCATTGTAATGGTTGAGACAATACTTCACTAAAAGCTTTGTAGTATATAATAGAGAGACCATCTGGTCCTGGCGATTTCCCCCCCCTTTGCTCGCTTAATAGTATCCTTAACTTCTTCGTTGGAAACTGGAAGATTCAATATTTCCTGTTGTTTAGGGTTTAATTTTGGTAAATTCATTAATTGTAAGAATTGTTCTACTTTATGTATATCAACCTTTGTTTTTTGATAAAACTCCTTATAATATTTATAAAATTCTCTTTTAATTACTGACTGTTGATTAATAATACCACTGGATGTACTTAGACTCGTTATATAATTCTTTTGCTGTTCAACTCTTAATTTCCAGGCCAGATATTTACCTGGTTTATTTGCCTGTTCAAAAGATTTCTGTTTTAGAAATTTTAAATTTCTTTCCATCTCCTCCACTGTCAACATGGAATATTTCTGTTTTAATATCTTTAATTGTTGTATTAAAGTTTGGTCACCTTTTTTCCCCAATTAGTTCCCATTCCAAGTCCTTAATTTGAATCTGGATTAGGTCCTTGTTCTCTTTTTTCTCCCACCCCCCACCCCCAGTATGCATTTTGTTGAATAAAGAAACCCTTCATCACCACCTTACTTGCGTCCCATACTGTCTTCATTTGTAGATTGTCCTTTAGGTTTATCTCAAAATATTCTTTAAGATTTTGTAAACCTAATTTCACAATTTTAGAATGATTCAAAAGGGACTCGTTTAATTTCCATTGATAGTTTTTCTTTATTCCAATTTTCCACTTTAATTCTATAGGATTATGGTCAGAAAATATCCTTGGCAATATATCAATATCTTTAATTGTTATCAACACATTAAGTGCCAGTCCCCGAGCAATTTCTTAACACCGATTACTGTATTTATTGGGGGTAAGCTCTGTATGCAATGTATTTATGGTTTGTTTTAATCATTTAGTCTGATGACTGTTTCCACATCATCTGCCCAATATCTGTCATAAGCATTTTTCAGCACCCCAGTCCTACACAATTGTCTAGCTCATGGATTCTTCAGAGCAATTTTGCAGTCAGAATCAAGGCTGATCCACCCACATCATCCGACTAGTCTCGCAGCACTTCAAGGGGCACCCATCATCCTGGAAGCAATGTACAAATTTGGTCCCTCCCTTGTTCAGTTACAGGCATAGCCACCTAATGGTGCAGTGGGGAAATAACTTGCCTAGGGATCAAGATTTGAATCCTCACTGGTATGTTCCCCAGACTATGGGAAACAAATATATCAGGCAGCAGCGATATAAGAAGATGCTGGAAGGCAATGAGCTGGGTCTCACGATCGGTGAGACCCGGTTTGGTAAGCTGAGTGGGTAAGCGGCTAAGCCCGCAGGTGATCCAGGTGGGAGCCCTGGGCAGCCAAATTGGCTGCCCACATGATTGCCGGCTCCATGACGGAGCCGGTGGGGGCTGGGGGGAGCGGGGGCCGATTGGCCCCCAGAAGCTCCAGCATGCCCTGCGCGAGTACGGGTTTACATGAGCAGCAAAAATCAGGCTAGGCTCTCCTAGCCCGATTTTTGCTGCTTGTGAGAATAGCCCCCAAGATCTCATACTGTGCGGGACATGGCAATGGCAAATCCTTCCTGTATTTTATCAAAGAAAATCACATGGCTCTGTGGTTGCCAGGAGTCAACACTGACTCACCAGCACAACTTTACCTTACAGTTACAGGCATGTCAGGCTCACACAAATGGAAATGGAAATCTCAGAATCTTCAGCAGTATGAAAGAGAGTGCTGAGTTGCACTGTGCTTTGTGAAGGGAAGGGATCCACTCACCCAGTGTGGCAAAAGAGCCACACAAGCCACACAAGTCACCCCCAGTTTTAATGCCATGTTTTCTAGTGATGGATAGCCTCAGGAGTCAGCAAATGTTACAACCAGGTCATGGACCCTTAGTCTCTTTTGTTTCCATGTGCATCAATGTGTTAAATTACTTATTGGGAAGTGTTTGCAAAATAATTTGCTCCATAGATTTCATTTATATGGGTTTTTCCAGATAGATAGATTTCTTATTGTATAATTCCCGAACAAGACACATGTCTGGAAATATATCTGGATTAAAAGAAATGAATGGGTCTTCAGGATGCTTAACTTAGTGTGTGTGGATGGATGGATGGATGGATGGATGGATGGATGGATGGATGGATGGATGGATGGATGGATACCTATATAAAAAAGGTCTTTCAGTCCTGAGGTGATCAAAAATAGTAATATAATAAGAAGAACCCAACCAGATGCCTTGGGAGGCCCTGGATTAGGACATGAAGGCCTATGCCAGCTGTTGCCTCCCACAGCAAATGATATCTGGAAATATGCTGCCGCTGCCTCTGAACATGGAGATTTCCCATAGTCAACAATGTATGACTGATAGCCAGTGATAGACCATGGATCTGACTACTCCCCTTTTTAAAGCCACCCAAGCTAAGGGCCATGACTACATCTTGTGGCAGTGAATTCCATACATTTTGCATTGCATGAAGAAGTCCTTTCTTTTGTCTGTCCTGAATCACCTGCCAATCAATTCCATTGGATGTGTTGCAGAATGATGAGAGACGGAGAGAAGCTTCTCTCTAGCCACTTTCTCCACACCATGCCTACTTTTATAAACCTTTATCATGCTCCCCTTAGCTGCCTGTTTTCTAAACGAAATACTGAGGTCGTGCACATGACCATAATCACCGGCAGTGGGGAGGGCTGGTGGGGAGTCAGACTCCTGCCTGTCTCCCTGCACACGATCTCCCTCCCCATTTTGCTCTGCCACTCACCGTGGCACACAAATGGCATCATGGCAAGCGGTAGACCAGGGAGCTGGAGGAGGAAGTCTCTGCCATCCCTTAATGCACCACGCCAGGAGTTGCACTGAGGGATCCTCCCTCAGCTGAGCACTCTTGCTGCCCGGCATGGTGTATGCTCAAGCTGCATGCAGCCTGAACGTACTTCCATCCCCGGCACCAGGGTTAAGGGTGCGCTCATGCTCTTGACCCTGGCTGAAGTCCGGGGTAAAAAATTCAGGTTGGTTAGGAGGGCAGCACCAGTTCAGGAGCAATCCTGGCACACCACACGAGCAGCCTAACTCAGGCTGGGCTGCCCTAGGCTAGGTTAGGCTGCTCGCAAGGATAGCCTCGCTGTCTAATTGGACTTGTGACTCTTTCGTGCATTTTGGGTAGGCCTCTTCTGTACTGCGATCTTAGACACTCACATAAAAAAGATGAATTAACCTTCTGGGTTTTGTGTGTGTGTGTGTGTGTGTGTGTGTGTGTGTGTGTGTGTGTGTGTGTGTGTGTTTAAACCTACTTGATTTACATCAAAAAGTATTTTTAAGAGCTGCTATCAAAGGATGAGCAAGAAATGTCTACTTAGTGACTTAAACAAAGCTCACTTCATCTTACTGCATAAATTATGCATGTATCTTCCAAGCATCTTAACTGTATCATCTCTTAAATAATAAAGAACAGTAATCATTAATTACTGTAAAGCATGTTTGTGCATGCTTCACAATTTGGATCTATTCCTTTGATCACTTCCTGATTTTCTTATCAGCTCTGATTAACAGATGGAAGAAGTTCAAACAATGCAATTTAACTACTGCCCCCCTTTAGAGATGACACCAGAACTACACCTTATTAAAAATTCATTTGCTCATGTTTATTTGTGATAAGGTTGAAATAAATTACACTGATATTTTAATGTATCTCTGAGCTACTAATCTCTCTTGACTGGTTCCCTATGATTTTTTCACAGAGCAACTCTATTGTTAAGCTTTCATATGCCACTTTTTATACGACATGCAGGGAAACACCTATATCAGGCAGCAGCGATATAGGAAGATGCTGAAAGGCATCATCTCATACTGCTGCACGGGAGATGGCAATGGTAAACCCCTCCTGTATTCTACCAAAGACAACTACAGGGCTCTGTGGTCGCCAGGAGTCGACACCGACTCGACGGCACACTTTACACATTTTAAAACAAATAAATCTGTTTGTAGCCCTTCTAAGGGGGGATGCAACCCTAAGTCCCATGTCCATTATTCCTGTGAAGGATTTGCTTAGGCCCTGGCCATTTAGAAAGAAGTTATATTTTCCCTTGTCTATGTGCTGTACTTAAATTGCCCTTAGAGTAGATCCCTGGAACATAATTCCATTAAGAACAGTATAGGGGGTTGGAGCCATAGCTCTATGGCAGAGTATCTGTTTGGCATACAGAGGGTCCCAGGTGCAGTCCCTGGCATCGCTAGGTAGGGCACCCAGGTGTCCTGCCAGAAACCTTGGAAAGCCACTACCAGTCAGTGTAAACAATATCAAGCTAGATGGACCAATGGACTGACTCAGTAGAAGGCAGTTTCCTATTTGCTTAATTTAAGGACAACCATAATAAAATAGATAGATTATGATATGATATGAGGAAAAGAAAAAATATTGAACAATAAATATAGGGGCAGTAACAGCACTGAATAAGAAGCAATAACGGATGAGCATTAACTCTCCAGACATTCAATGTGCTGTTCTAGACAATTGTAATTATTTGGATAATGATGACTTTTATCTCATAGACATCCACTTTGAGATACTGCCTATGCTGAGGCCCTTCTTCCTTGTAGAAATAATAATAATATAATATGGTAGATGGAATATTGCTCAGATCCTTCTCATTTTCCTGGCACAATCAGATTTATAAATCCCTGTGGCTGTCAATCAAATGAAGTTTAAGTTAATCACACAGTTCTTGTGGGAAGCAACTTTGCCGCATTCATGGATTTGCGAGCTGCTTTTGACTCCATACCATGAGAGTTACTATGGGCTAAACTTAGTGAAACATCTATTGATAAAAGGCTCTTATTCCTAATCAGACGACTTTATGCCAATTCCACAGTCCGAGTTAGATACGATTCCTCAGGGGCCTTAACTGAGCTTATTCCTACCACCCAAGAAGTCAGGCAAGGTTGTCTGCCGGCACCTGCACTGTTTAATTTATTTATTAATTACCTGGTCCAGATTTTGGGAAAAGTGAATGCCCATTCTCCTAAACTGGCAGATGTACGAGTACCGGTGTTGCTATACGCTGATGACACGGCACCTTTACCTCAGTCTTGGCTTGGTTTAATGAGACTTTTGGAGGTGTTTGCCCAGTACTGTAATACAAACAAACTTTCCATTAACTTTCATAAATCAAAGGTTTTGGTATTTTCGAATTCTAGGAAAGTTTATAAATGGAGGATTAACCAGACCAGTATAGAACAGGTCACCAAGTTCAAATACCTTGGGATTTATTTTCAATCCAATTTGAACTGGAAATCGCAGTGGTTACATGTTATTTTCCTGGCCCATAACACACTATATGCACTTTTTTTAATGGGAAAGGTAGCCAATTTGCAAGTGTTTTGAGCCAAGATTGTGGCTCAAATGCTCTTCGGAGTAGCTATTTGGATCCAGGGGGCCCATTCGGATATCAAATTGATCCAGTCTAGATTCCTTAGAGCTATAGTTAGAGTCCCTAAATGTGTATCTTATACTGCATTATGTCTGGAGAACGGTTCTTATCTGATCTCCTGTCTAGCTTGGGAGGCCTCATTGATACAGTGGCTTAAACTCTGTTTGGACCCTCAGGGACCTTCATATGCTCAATATATGTGGAGAGATAGCTTCCCTAACCCATGGTTGTCTGTTGTCACCAATAAATTGTTGGGCATGGGGCTTTCTCCCTCTTACATTTTTTCCTTGGGATTTGCAAAGGCAAAGGCTGTTGTCATTCAGTGTCTAAAGGACATTGAGTATCAACGCCTAGTTGACCTTGGTAATAGTTGTTGTTCCCCTTTATACCTTGGCATTTCTCTTCCAGCTGGGAAACAGGCTGCTAGATATCTAACCACTCTTCACTTTGTTAAATTTAGTTCAGCCTTTTGCTAGGGCTAGGCTGAATGTACTTCCTTCGGCTTTGCTTCAAAGCAGGTTCTCTAAAGAACCCCCTGTTTCGGGGTTGTGTCCATGTGGGGAGGGCAGCTTGGAAACAGTCACTCATATTCTACTATATTGCTCCCTCTATCGTGACTCTAGGAGTGAATTGCTGCATCCATTACTAGAGCAATTTCCTGGTAGGCCTGATTCCTTTTATCTTAACTATTGTTTAGCTGATACTAACGATGAAGTCACCAAAGTGGTAGCCAAATTTATTTATGGGGTGATTAGACAGACATCCCGCCACAGTCTTTTATAGGTTTAATTTTGTGGTAGTTTTAGTTTTATTTGTTTATGTACTGTTATATTTACTCTATTTATTGTAATTATGAATGGCTGTGTTATTGTCACTTCTGCTTCTGTTTGGCCTATGGCTGCAACAAAAGAACTACTACTAATACTTTGAATGTATCATGGCTTCTTTGACTGGGATCAAATGTTCCATGTTAAGAGTCAGGGAGTGGAACAGACCCTCTCTGCTTTTTCTCCCTATCTGTCTTCCATTCCTTCTCTTTTTTGTTTCCTTCCTTTATTTCCCATTCCCTCCCGCTCCCCATCTCTCTCCTCAATTGACACCAATTTCTCCTTTCTTCCTTCTCATTGGCTTCTGCCCCCCCCCTAATATTCCCCACCTTTATCATTCTAGTGGCTGTCCCCTCCTCCTGTTTTCAATCTAGTGGCTGTCACCTTGGCTACATTAAAAAAATGTTTTGGCTTGTTTAATTGGATCAATCAGTAAATCACTGAAAGGAAGAACAAAATCATTGCTATATTATGGCTAGAAGGTCAAATAAAAATATTTGAGCACAATCAAGCAAAGGTTAAATGCTCTGAAAACCCATTGATTTCAAAGACAGAGACAAAGGTGCTTACATCTCTCTCTTTGAAATCAATGGTATGACATAATTTATTCATTGATTTCAAGAAATTTACAAGTACTTAATGACTGCATTCTGCCCCTTGTCTGACTGGTTCTGCATTTTGCCATTTTGTAGGAACAGCCTAACTGAAAAGCCTAATCTTTATCTAGGTAATCAGTTGGACACCTTAGGCAAGTTGGATGAGTCAAGTGGGTTAAAGATGCAACCTATTTTCCTTTAATAGATACACTCAGCCCAAGGAAATGTGTCTAAAACTCAATATTAGTAACATGTTTCTATCCACCAGTAGTCACAACCATTTATTGTTCACTGCTTAGCTAACCAAATGTTGGGAATCAGGGGCCTATTTGGTAATAAGTCTCATTTGCCAATCTAGGTATTCCTCATGGCAGGGAAGTCCTTTGGACCCATGTGGGACAATGGGGAAGAGGGAAATGAGACTGCTGTTTCTTGCCAAGCCAGGAAGATGACAGCATAAAGCATAAAGCAGGGTAGTGGGGAGGTGTCCCACTTAGCTTGGCTGGAGGCAGGACTTGGGGAGCAGATTAGAATGAGAACTTTATCCATCTCGATCACTCCTAGGCTATAAACTGAGGTCTCACACAGATGTTAGGGGTGTTTGCTTTCCTTGCCCACCCTTCCACCCTCAACAATTGTGACATTTTGCTGTAGACAAAGTCAGCCACTAGTTAATGGGGTTGGAAATAAAATTATATCTCCATTGCCTAAGTAGCCTGGATTGCAGGTTTTTCACCTTCCACACAGCAAACATGCCTCCTCTCAGCTGTGTTGATTCTTCTTCCTAGTCACTTGTCCCAACTAGGTCATATATCATGAATTCTTTGTCATAAACCTCGCCACCTATTCAGATATTCTGTGTGTGTGTGTGTGTGTGTGTGTGTGTGTGTGTCTGGTTTGTGTGTGTCTGTCTGGTTTGGTGTGTGGTCTGTCTTGCCACCGGCTTGTCTGGGGGAGACTAGGGGCCCAGCCTTGCCTAGGGGCCTGCTTACCAATTCTTATGTATGCTGACAATGCAGTGATTTTGTCCCAGAGTAGAATCGGCTTGGAGAAAGCCTTGGTGTGTTGGTCGGCTTTTGCAAAGAAGAACAGGTAGTAATAAATTATACTGAAACAAAGATAGTTCGTTTCAGTAAGGAAAATTGAAGTTATAATTGGTCAATTGACGGCCACAAAGTAGACCAGGTTAAACAATTTAAATATTTAGGGATGACCTTCCAGTTTAATGGCTCCAAGAATGCTCACATCAGCTCAATGGCTGTTGTGGCTAAGTGCAATATTGCAGCAATAAAGAGATTTTTTTGGTCTAAGGGGGGGAACTATATTCCTGCAGCAATCATACTTTATAAGATCAAGGTGGTTCCTCAATTACTTTATGGAGCCCAAATGGGGATGTACGCCAAGTTTGGTGAACTCGAAAAAATCCAAACGGGTTCTTGAGGAAGCTATTTGGCACTCCCAGCTGTGTGTCCAATGTGGTGATCCGCTCAGAGGTGGGCATTCTTAAATTGGAGTCCAAGGTATTCATGTTATTGATAAACTACTGGATAAAACTGCATCTTTTCCTGACAGGATTAATCCCCAAATTATTGGCAATAGAATCACAAGCATCCTGGTGCAAGGAAATAATGCATAAGCTTTACTGCTGTGGATTATCTCCCGCTTTTTTGTTGGAGGCTGGTGCGACTACAGCTTGCAGATTGGTGCAGCAAAGACTGGTCAGTATAGAAATACAAAATGAGAAGGCTAGTTTACCGCAATTTTATAAATCTGTACAGCTTAAGATGGATTTAAGTCAAGCTACTTATTTGTTTATGATTACTTCAAGTAATCATAGATGGGCCTTCTCTAGGGCAAGGTTTAATGCCTTCCCATCAGTGCTATTATACAGGAAGTATAACAAATTGCCCTATGAAAAGCGCATATGTCTTTGCATCCAGGAGATTGAGTCAATGGCCCATATTCTATTAAAGTGCCCACTTTACCAGGATGTAAGACAGCAATTAATTATTCCCCTATTAAATACTCTGAAGGGGAAAACTGAGGATTTCCTTGTAAAGTATTTGTTAGCCGATAAAGATTCAGTAATTTCTAGAATAGTTGCTAAGTACTGTTATGTGGTTTTTAAAATAAGAGTCTCAAAGTTATGAATGTATTTTAATTTTTATTGCCATGTTTGGGTATACGTTTATACTATGTTTCAATTTTAAGGATTTTATGCTGTTTTATGTCATTTACTACTGTATATCTATATGTTGGTCATTGACCGTAAATAAAGTAATCTGAATCTGTCTAGGGGCCGGGCTGGGGCTTTGGAATGCACTCCCTGTCAAAATAAGAGCTTCTCCATCTCTGATTGTTTTTTAAAAGACCCTTAAGACACACCTGTTTTCTCAGGCTTTTAATTAAAATTAATTTCAAACTGCTTAATTGTTTTTATGCTGTGAAGTTATTTTAATTGTTTCACTCTGTGAATTGTTTTAAATTGTTTTTTTCTGTGAAAGTGTTTTGTTTGTTTTTATTTTTGTATTGTAACTAGCTTTAAATACCCAGCATTGTTGATGAATCTGTCTGTGCAAGCCGGTTGTCAGGGTTCCCGGGTGTATTACTCGTAGGTCCTAGGACGCCAATTTGCAAAGTTTGGTTCCAATAACTCAAAGAGTGAGGGAATGTAAAGGGAACAGACAGATATTCAATTATAGATAGATAGATTAGATTCAGATTGATTGTGTACACTACCTAGCACCACCTTAGATGGTGCAGCAGGGAAATGCTTGACTAACAAGCAGAAGGTTGCCAGTTCGAATCCCCACTGGTACTATATCGGACAGCAGTGATATAGGAAGATGCTGAAAGGCATCATGTCTTACTGCGCGGCAGGAGGCAATGGTAAACCCCTCCTGTAGTCTACCAAAGAAAACCACAGGGCTCTGTGGGCATCAGGAGTCGAAATCGACTTGATGGCACACTTTACCTTTACCTTACAGTGCCTAGAGGTAGGGGTGTGTGTGTGTGTGTGTGTGTGTGTGTGTGTGTGTGTGTGCACGCGCATGCACACTGGGCAGGCATCATAGCAAAAAGGTAGCTTCCCTGCTTCCCACAGACTCTGTGAGGACATCCCTAAAAGGCTTTGGAGTGGACTGCAAGGGTCAGCCCACTTCTGAGGCAGGTGGTTTCACTGGTTGATGGCCAGCTGCCTTCCTGGGCTGCTCAATGTCCCAGATGCGCTCCCAGAAGACGGACCAGGGGACAACATAAGCCCTTTTCAGAAGTTATCTAAAAAGACACTGTACATGAGTGCAATCGTCCAAAGTGTCCAAAAGTCCTGCCCTGGCACACCACACACCCTCTTGTCCATGCTGTTCATGGTTGTGGTAGTGTTCTTCTGAACACCATAACTGTGATAGCAGACATTCTGTGATCCAGCCTCCCAATCACAGAAACATCCACCATCATAGTTACGGCATTCACCTCTTCAGACAAACACTGCCACAACTGTGAGCAGTGTGGGTGAGGGAGTGAATGACTACTGGGGCAGGAGTTCTGGACCCACCTTAGATGTGCTACTTATAGAGCACCTTTTTGGATAATGTCTAAATAGGGCTATAGTCAGCGGATGAGCTATCAGTTTATCTGGGGTCCTTGTCCTTGCAAATGACATTGTGTTGCCTCTAGAAGCTGTAATGAGCAATAAAGCTAGGCCTTTTGTAACCCATACCTATGTATCACTCTTCCACTTTCTGCCCTGTTTCAGTCTCCATTGCAGGGACAAAGAAATATTAGAGAGCCAGATGCACGTTATTTTTTGTTTGTTTGTTTGTTTTTAAAGATTTTCAAAACTGTCTTTGAAACAGTCCCAATACAATGACAAAATCAATGCCAGGGAAAAAAAGTTGCCAGATTTCCAAGTCACTGCAAATAAATATGAGTGATGTGGCACTTATACTGAAGGAATGTTTCAGTACCAGTAATATCATCAGAGGAATACCCTCAGGAATAGTCATCTTGCCAGCTGGCAACTCCAGAAATAGATACATTCAATGGAAAGATCCTGTTATTTCAGCTGTCTTAAAACATAACTAGAATCCAAGAAGGGCAATGAATGTCTTGTTTGCTTTTTAAGGTAATCGGACTAACCCTGAAAGGATTTTGTATACCATGGATATGGATATACAACACAATGCTCATGAAAAATCTAGTTTTAAGGTGTTACTTGAGCTGAATACATTATGTCTGCAGTTCTGATGCTTGTGAATGAATGAGGAGAAATTCACATTTCTTTAGTGCATTTTAAAAAAGCAAAACATTTTTCTTTAGGAAGGATCCTAGCACTCCTGATGTGTTCATTTTCTCTTAAGAAAAATATCCATTAAGGGAATATGCATAGAAAAGAGTGTGAACACTAGAATGCCACATTCTCAAAGACAGTGGGCTACATTGGATGATACTTCACCTCAATCTGGTCCATAGGCATGGAGGGGAGTGGGCACATAAAATTCCAGGAAATTGACTGCTCATTCTGTGCCTATGCACACTGGGTTTTATTTATTTTATTTCCATTTTATTCATTTATTTATTTGTTATATTTGTAAACCACCCCAAACTTATGTCTCTGGGTGGTTCACACCAACATGCAACAAATTAAAACAAGAATTAAAACATTATGGCAGTTTAAACCACAGTTCCAGTTAAAAGCTTGGGCAAATAAATGTGTCTTTAAAGACTTTTTAACAGCTGTCAGAAATGGGGGAGGCTTTTATTTCAGCAGGGAGCACATCAGCATCTTGGGGCAGCAAGAGAGGAGGCCCATCTCTGAGTAGCCACTAGATGAGCTGGTGGCAACTACAGATGAACCTCTCCAGAGATGATCTCAAAGGGCGATGGGGTTCATGGTGAAGATGTTCTCTTAAATACCCCAGGCCTAAGCTGTTTAGGGCTTTATAGGTTATAACCAGCACCTTGTATTTTTCTCATAAACTTATTGGTAGCCAGTGTAGTTCTTTTAATATAGGATTAATATCGTCTCTTTGAGATTACCTGGAGACCAACCTGGCTGTCACATTCGGTACCAACTTCGTTTCTGAACTACATACAAAGGCAGCCCCATATAGAGCATGTTGTAGTAGTCAAGTCTCGAGGTTACCAGCATATATACTACTGTTTATGCTGAGAAACACATGCAGCTGACTTATCAGCTGAAGCTGATAGAAAGCTCCTCTGGCCACTGAAGCAACCGGAGATACCAGCGATAGGTTTGGATCCAGAAAGAAGTCCCTGTTCCTTCTGGGGGAGTATAACCTCCCAGCAGATTGAACCAGCAGATTGAAATGGTCTCCTGAGTTCCGGCCCTGCACAATAAGCACCTCTGTCTTATTTGGATTCGGTCTCAGTTTGTAATCACTCATCTATCCCATCACAGCCTCCAGGCAGGCGTTTAAAGAGGTTATGCCTTTTCCAGATGGCTCTGACATAGAGAAATATATTTGGGTATCATCTGCATACTGGTAACATCAGTATATCATCCCAGACGTTCATTTGGGGCCATAGTATTCAAATACAGCCCACATACATAAAATCCAGTGTGCATAGGCACAGACTGAGCAGTTGATTTCCTAGATTTTATGTGACTACGGTGCTATCTGGTTCAATTTTGGATACTTTTCAGTTTGTTTCAACTGTGGACAAACTACTTGGGAAGCTGAAATCTACGCCCCTTGTGTCTAATGCTAGATGCAGCATCTGATGCCAGATGCAGGGGGTGGGGTTTTGCTCACAAACGGGGCTGCACGCCCCACTTCCAAGCAAATTTCCAGCCTGCACCACGTTTGCAGCACAGCCGGGAGTGGCTCTCCCTTCTTAAAAAGGCAGGGAGATGCGGCTCCATTTGTGAGCAAAACTTCACCCCCTGTGTCTGATGTGTGACGCAGGGGGTGTGGCTGGAGCACGAGGTGTGGCCCCTGAGGGATGCGGCCCGGGTCCTTTGAACCAATTTGCGCAATGGTGGCTCCGCCCCTGACACCAACAATTTCAATAACTTCTTCTCAGTCTCAAATTTGCCACTTTGGGGTAAAGTATGAGATTTGTATATGGGGCAGTATAGAAATTCCCTAAATAAAATAAACAACATGAAGCTCATTTTCTTGATTCGTTAATCTGGCTTCCAGTCTGGGTTTGGAACCAAAACTGCTTTAGCCACCTGAGTGGATGACTTGCATCAGGAGTTATTGAGAGGGGAAATGGGACCCTGTTGGTTCTCCTGGACCGCAGTGGCTTTTGATACAATTAGCTATGGTAGCCATGGCAAAATAGGACATGTAGTCACCATTTTGTGTTGGCTCCAGAGCTTCCTGGAGGGTAGGTCTCAGAAGGTGATGCTGAGGGGACTGCTGCTCTACCCTATGACCTTTGGCCTTTGAGATTGTGCAAGGTTTTCTCTTGTCTCCCGTCTATTCATCATCTAGGAGAAACTGCTGGGAGAGGTCATCTGGAGCTTTGGACAATGGTGTTACCAATATGTAGATAACACCCAGTGCTACTTCTTGTTTTCAATAACTAATTGTAGTGAAGCACTCTGAGTTGGTGCTTGGAGGCAGTTTTGAATGAGAATGCACAAACTGAAGCTCCATTCAGACAAGATGGAAGTCTAGCTGGTAGGGAGTTCCCTTGATCTTGCTAGAGGCATTCAACCCACCTTGGACAGGGTTGTACTCCCCCTAAAGGTTTAAGTACGCAGTTTGGGCAGTATTTCTGAACTGGAGTTGTCCTTGGGTGTGCAGGTGACTACCATGGTCATTCAGCTTCAACTATTGTGCCAACTGAGGCCATGCCTGAAGGAGATGGAGGACCTAGCTTAAGTGACCGATGCCTTAGTCACTTCCAGACTATGCTACTGTAATACTCTGGGTAGGGTTGTCCCTTCAGATGGTTTGGAAGCTTCAAATGATACAGAATGCATCTGCCTGAGTATTATTAGGAACAATTATATGATGTATATTTAATCAGTTCTGTTTCAGCTGCATTGGTTGCCAATTAACTTCTAGGTTCAATTCAAAATGCTCCTCAGTAAACCCTAAATGATCATAACCCAGGTTATCTCAAGGGCTACCTTTCTCCTCATGAGCCAGGGCCCTAAGATTGGTCTGAGATGCCTTGCCTTCAGTTCCACCTTTGGTTGATGTTCATTTGGTAGCTACAAGAGAAAGGGCCTTTTGGGTGGTGGTGGTGCCACAAATTGGAATACCTTCCCCTGAGAAATTCACCAGACCCTTTCCCTGGCTGTTTTTAGATGGTAAGGAGAAAATATAGAATAAGAACATAATTGTTCTGCAGAGCTGTTAGGGATCAGTTGTTTTAATGAACTGGAGGCAGAATTAGTTTTTAGTGTTTCTAGAGCTGCTGTTCTAGATCTTAACTGCATTTTCTTTAAATGTTATTGCATTTTTATATTTGTGTTTATTGTGAGCTGCCTTGGACTATTTTGAAAAGGCAGGATAGAAATCCTGTTAAATAAAATAAACAAAAGTGCCCTCAGGCTATGTCCTTTGCTCACTTATTGCCCTCTTGGGTGGGTGGGGGGTAGAATGTGCAAAGTTTCTCCTGTACCTCATTCATCCATCCATCCATTCAATCAATTCAATTGTACCTCCATCTTGACTACAAGAGACTCGAGGTGGCATACATGGCATTCTTATTCTTAATGTTGAAACTGCAGCTGAGCTGGGACACAATGTGCCTCCTCCCATGAAAAAAGTCCCCCTGGAAAATAATCAAAGAGGAGATGGTTTTAGGCAGGAGATTTTATGAAAAGCACATCTACATAATTTCAGCTCATTATGAAGGGCCTACTTGGGGCTGACCCCTGGCATAAATTAAGTCCTGAAAATATGTTCAAGTGCAATAACCAGAGCTAAACATTCCTTACATTTCTTGTTGAAATTAAGGTTAGGTGCGCAGCTGGCAAGTAATCTGAAATAGCATTGCATCTGGGAAGTAAAATGGAAGCATATCAGTGGAATGGAGAAATGTAAAAATATGCACTCGGAAAAGAACGGAAGCCTTTACCGCTTTCCCATTACAAATGTGTTGGTTTGAATACTAGACTCATTTTCCGCCGATTTCCTTCTTTTGTTAAAAAAAAGCAGAATTAATTCTAATTCATTTAATCTTTCAAAAAGACACATATTGAAAACTATAACAAGGAAAACAAGATTAAATACCATATTCATCAGCTGAATGCAAGAGGCTTTTTTGTATTTGTCAATGACCTCCTTTTTAAACAGAAGGAAGAGAAGATCCAGAGTCACTGAAACCCACCCACAGAGCCTCAAAGGCCTTGTGTTGGCCTTAACGTGCTTAAAGAGCTCATGTGTCACTGCAAAGCCCCTTGCTGAAGTGATAAGTGGCTTGCTGGAAGATCCATCCCTTACTCCAAAGAGGCTTCCTGGGCTTAGGGTTGCTTTGTCAGATAAGCCTGTAAATGCCTTTAATAAGATAATGGCACAGCTGTACACATGGAGCTTATGAGTTGTGAACCTTGAAGCAAAAAGTTAGCTTCATTTTTCTGTTCCACATGATTGTTTTTTCCCATTTTCAACCACATTATCAGACCAATTTCTGTCTCTGTATTTGAAGGGCGACAGGGACTGACTACAGAAGGATTTTCACTTTAAAATAATCTTGGTCTCACATGTATAGGGATATTAGGATAATGGCTACCAACAACAACAAATATTTATATACTGCTTTTTGACAAAAATTTCTAAAGTGGTTTACAAAGAGAAATAAATACATAAATAAATAAGGTGGATCCCTGTCCCCAAAGGGCTCACAATCTAAAAAGAAACCATAAGATAGACACCAGCAACAGTCACCGGAGGTACTGTGCTGGGGGTGGTTAGGGTCAGATAGGGTTACCTACCTCAGAGGTTTGTTGTTAAAGTGAACACAATAAAAATGGCAAAAACTTTAGCAGTGTTATATTAATGATTATTAGTAGCCTATTCATTTCAACGTTGATATACAGCTCCCCTCTACACTCTGCAGGTTGTTCTACAATAAGAGCTGGGTCTCACGATCCGTGAGACCCGGTTCTGCAGGGTGAGCGGGTAGAACGGGCTAAGCCCGCTCTCCCTGCTCACAAGCGAGGAGAGAGCCCTGGGCGGCCGGATCAGCCACCCACACTATTGCTGGCTCTGTGATGGAGCTGGCGGGGGCTGGGGAGCTTGGGGGCTGCATGGCCGCCGCAAGCCCCAGTATGCCCTGCGCGAGCGCGCAGGACATACAGGGGAGACCCCCGAGCCGGGAGGTTGCTTTTAAGCTTCCCGGCTGGAAGTCTACTCATGAGTAGGCACGGCGTGAAGCCGTGCCACGGCTACTCACGATTCTAAAAACCAGGTTTGCGGAGCGCTTGCTCTGCAAACCTGGTTTTTTACCAGGGGTTCCCGAGTGGGTTACCCGCTCTGGAACCACTGGGCTCGTAGCTGAGCCTGGTGGTTCTCACGTATAGCAAAAATTGGGCTAAGCTCTCCTAGTCCGATTTTTGCTAATCATGTGAATGGCCCCTAAGTCTTGCCATGGCATATCAGGGTTTACAAGAAATGTATTTGTTTAGCAACAAATGTTCATCTGCCTTTCTTGGTTGCTTCTTGTGCCCCTATTAATGTCTTTTGAATCTTCCAGGGCTTCAGCCAAAACTGGAAGTGGCAAAAGTAAAGTATTGCAAAATAACTGGGTTATATATGAATAACCCAGCCCAACAAGAGCAGGGTGTGGAGAGAGAGCTACATATGGATCACACACTCACACATCCTAGAGAACAAAGTGCTTCATTTAGCTTCCACCTTTCATTCATGATGGAAGCCAAAGTCGCATGCATAGAGTTGCTAGGCAATCTCCCATTCAGGAACTGACCAATCAGCATGGCATCTTTTCCAGTGGCTGTTTCTAGTATCTCACTTTAAGGGCTGGTTCATTTGATGAATTTGGACATAATGCAAAACCGGAATAAAATGGGGCAGAGATTAGAACTCCATTACGTCCAAATTTGTGCAACTGCGGTTCCACCACAAAAGTGACCTGTGGTTTGTCACCAAACCACAAAACTCTAACTCACCAAACTCTAACTTGAACCTTCAGTTTGCAGTAAAGTTCACTTCCGAGACCAGGAGATTTGTTGCTGAAGCATTATGTTTGAATATGGAAGGTGCCATAACTGCTTTTGTGAGGCTTTTGAAATTGCAATCGTAGAAACATCAGCACAAACCTGCCCAGGATCATGCCTGCTCCATGCCTGCAGTGCTTCTTGCTGGTCGACTCTCTGAGCACCAGCCCCTCCTGTCTCTGATGCAGCTTTGCAGTTGCCTGGCAACAGGGATGCTACCACATCCCATTCAAAACTTGTCAGCCTCTCAAGCGGCACAGTAGCATGGGGCATTCCCTCTCCCCACACTGTCCCTTGCTCCCCATCCTGGCAAGCATGGAGGAAAGAGGACGGGATAACAGGACAGTATGACAGTAAGTGCTTCACTCCCTGAGAATAAAGTGACAGTGATGTATGTTCACAAGCACAAACACTCCTGGTGGAAACATAAACAGGGTACCGCACTACAGAGCTGGGACGGGAACATTTGTGGGAGGAATCCAAGGGTTGGGTTTAAAAGGCAGCCCTTACCAGGGATTCTTGGGCAACCAATTCCTATTTCCCCCCACAAATAAGTTGGGGGAGTGGGGCCCGGCCCTTTCTCCTTTGGGGACATTTGCACTAACTCGGCTTACCCGTGAGAAGGGCTGGGCAGCAGAATCAGCACTGCCAACGCAGAAAGGGGAGATTCCTTATATGTGATAGTGACGGATGCTGATTCTGAGTGGACTGCTGACTCATGAGAGTATAAGGACATGGGGAAATCCATAACTCATGAGAAGAACCATCTGTGGGGACTGGGGTGTCAGACAGAATCTCTAATAATGCATGACAACAAAACAACCACTTCTCCTACGTACAGAATGTCAGGCCATGGGGCTTCTATTTCGACCAATGTTGCTTTGGGCAGGAAAGCCACGGGGAAGGGTACCCCAGCAACTGCTCTCTCTGTCTTGGTGACTGCCACCAGGTAGCTGTCAAAGCATTCCCCCTGCCACCGCGTCCACCCATGTGGACATAATCACCCTTGCTTGTGTGCCCTTGCCTGCCCCAAAATGGTGACCCGACTTTCCTGGGTCGCTGGAGATCAGGTCTACCCTCTCCCACTATTCCCCATGGTGGCAGATCGGCATACAGTGCAATGAAAGCCCACACCCAGAACTTTTGAAAGGGAGTCAGAAAGATCGATCCCCATACATGGTGTTCCCTCTGTCTGCACATGCAGCTGGGCTCTGACACATGGAGCTTCACAATCTCCTTTGGGACCACGTAAGGCTTTCCATGGGAGGAGGGGATTGCAGTTCAAAAGTTCTAACTTTAATCAGAGAGAGTGGGGGGCCCATGCAAGTGGGGCCTCTTTGTTGGGATTGCTCAACTCATGAGCACACAGTCCAATAGAAGACCTAGTGTTCTCGTCCCAATGGTCCTCCCTAGTAGACTGGCCGTCTCATAAGAGTTCTAGTCCACCAGCAGCAAACTGTCAGCAGACCAAGAGTGTACTTCACCTGCATGGACTACTTTGACAGGCTGAGGCTTCGCAAGCGCATACTAGGTCACGGTGGGACAGACCCCTCCCCCCCAGGATCCTTTGCCCTCCCTCATATACATATCCCTTCCTTGGAAGTAGTCATGTTCCCTTCCCTTTCCCGAGTAATTGTGCCCCTCTAAGAACACACACACCCCAATTGTGCTTGTGCCGGACAGTTTTGCTGCGTGGGTCTTTTGTTGCAGGCAATGCAATTTCTGTCAGAAGAAATGCTGGCATGGCATGGCATTTAAAAGGCTTTAAATGCCCTTTCCAGGCCGAGGACATGGTCAGACTTGGCATGCCCCCCTCAAGATCATGGCCAATCCCAGCCGCTCTGTTGACGAGCTGATGCTTTGCCCACAGTCTTGCTGTGGAGTTTGCTGGGATATTGTTTCAGTGGCCAAGGGCAGGGAGGGTCCCCCCTGCCCTGAAACCGGAGGCTGCCAAACCATGGTTGGATGAACGTCTGCAATGCGATTTACAGTTTAAAATTAAAACCATGGGTTCAGCAACCTCCTGTTTCATGTTATGTTTGAATGTGGTCATTGTCTGGTAACCATTAAATCATAGATTCACATTATGTGCACACTCCCAATCTTTGTTTGTGTGAACCCAGAAATTTCTGGTAATGTAAGGTTGTCACCATGCCAACCCAACATTTACCCAGGATTAACAGCCAGGGTTCAGATTCAAGATCCTGGGCAAATATTGGGTTGCTGCAGTGTCAACTTGACCGCCAAAAATTCCAGGTTCATGTAATCAGCAATAGGGAGCAAGTGCACTGTGCAAATATAGCAGTTATTGGGACATTGTTTTAATAGTGTGAAGTGACCCTAAAGTAAGTTATTGATTGATTGATTGATTGATTGATTGGGTTGGCTGATGTGCAGAGCAAGGATGTACTGGATGCAGAGAGCAGCCTAACAAACTTCCCAACTAGCTGCATGAATGAAGTGGGGAAGTGGCAATTTTTGACACACATACCCTTTGCCAGGATGTCCTCTGTGCCATCCAACAATATGCCCCTGAGAGTTGAGCAGCCCTCAGTGACATGCTTTTGAGTGACACAGAGGACTTCCTGTGGAAGGGGAAGTCCTCAAAAATTGCCACTTTCCCAGTGCACTGGTACAGTTAGTTGGAAAACGCTGTTGCCCTTCTCCTCTCACTGCACTGTATACCAACTGCTGTATACCAACTCCTCTTACTGCACTGTATTCTCACTCTGTATACCAACTATTTTATTTTATTTTATTTTATTTTATTTTATTTTATTTTATTTTATTTTATTTTATTTTAGACTGTGAGCCCCTTTGGGATAGGGGACCATTTTTAACTTTCCTGTTTGTAAACTTTTTGATGAAAAGATACTAAACTAAACCAAACTGCTTAGTTTTATCTAAGCATGTGCAGAAACCCCTTGATAAATTCCGCTCGTCATTTGGCCTCCCTTGAACATTTGCAGATATTTCTCCTTGGGTGGGACCCTGAAATTCATTTTGAACTGCATGTCTTAACAATTGTCAGTGCCACCCAGTTTCTGCAAGTTTACGGCACCATGTGCTTTTGGACCAAACCCTGCAACACTGTTGTGCATGGGAAGAGCCTCACAACTAGCCAACCACCTACTGATATACCTGATCCAGGTATCCAGGTGTCTATCAGTATGCTGATGCATAGCTCACCTTCCTCCCAGATGGAGAATGGGGAGAGGAGGCAGGTGCTCCTCTCCCCACAGCTTATCATCTGTTCAGAATGGCAAGAAGGGAAAAGGTCTGCCAGTGTTATGGCAGTTGTGAATTTCTGCACTGGCCCAGAAAGCTATAATTTCTATATTGATGTTTTAATCGTACACTTTTCTGTTTCTCCTAGCTAATTATAAGATTAAAGCATTAGAACATATAATAATGCTTCCACCATGCCACTTCCATCATTTCTAATATGAAAGCATCTCTTCATACAGATACCATCTCGAACAATTATGCCTGACTTGGCTACTATTTGCCTCGCAGATTCATTTTCCATTAAGATTCATTCTCCATTCTTAATCTTCCCATGAAGTTCATGCAGAATATTTATCATTTTCCTCTCATAAATCAATGATAAGCCTATCACCATTTCAATTTGAGAAGGTGTACTTTTGAAAAACGCATCAGTTGTAAACAGTAATTCACATTCACCAGCAATCCCTGTTGAAGTTTTCAGATATCATTAAGGTGACCGTAGGGCATGGATGTCTCTGACAAGTGGCTGAAGCATTCGTGATCTGTTTCAAAACATTTGACATTATTCATGAAGTCATAATTTCTATTGTGCCGTGCTGGCCTTTTGAATTTGTATACGACAAGACTAGATGGGGTGGGGTGCAAGTAGCTTATAGCTGAAGCAAGTGCTGGTATAGATGCCAGCTGGATTCCCTGTGCTGGTTCTGTATCATTCGTTCCATAATTGGTGCATTACCAGTGCTAAGCTTCCCTTTGTGCTGGCAAGAGGGCAGGGTGGCAGAAATGAGGACAGACTGGCATGCAGGCATTCGTGCCCAATCTTCTGCCTCCCTAATTTAGGAATAAGATATGCATGAAACAGTCACAAAACTGATTAACCATGTTGCATGAAATTCCCTTTGCTTTAAGCCCAGCTGTCAAGCTGGAAAGTGATTTATTCCCATCCATCCTTCAGTCTGCAGTTCAAAGATCTGAGGATGTTCCAAAAATGTGTGTGAGATGATTTTGTCTGGCAGAGTAACTGCAATGCAAAAGGGCTGTTTGTCAGTTTGTAATGGTGTTGGCTTTTCTCTTCCCCTTCTTCAGAAATTAGTTTCGTGTAGCAGCAGAAACAAAAGATTCACAGAAGCTGAGATCCAAAAATTCAGAACATTTCTTCAGGGGGAAATCTGCCCTCTGCTCATGTTCACTTGGCAGCTGTCTAGCATGGAATCAGTCGCTTAGTTCGAACAGATTATGTTCCAAGGGTTTCAATTAA
The DNA here is from genome assembly GCF_027244095.1 of Hemicordylus capensis. Classification (NCBI taxonomy): domain Eukaryota; kingdom Metazoa; phylum Chordata; class Lepidosauria; order Squamata; family Cordylidae; genus Hemicordylus; species Hemicordylus capensis. The sequence continues at coordinate 298,345,774 of NC_069657.1, read as the reverse complement.
ATGAATGAATAATTATGGGGCTTTCCCCCCTCAAGACTGAACGTATTGGTCTGAAAACTCGCATTAGAGCAATCAACCTGAGCTGTTTTTTCTTCTGTGCTAAAAGCTGGAATTAGATAGGGTTGTTCATCTTTAGGAGTGCCTCATGTCAACTGAAGCTAGGATGTGCATTTCAGCAGCATTTCTTCCTCGGTGAAGGAAACAACACAGAAGAAGAGACATGCTAGCAATGCTAACAGAAATATGTCAGCAAGCCCCACCTCCTGTGCCAACATGCTCCGTAGCCCCCTCACCTGCTGCCCATGAGTAGAGCATATGTCTTCAGACTCTGTCCCTGGAGAGATGCCATGACTAGAAATGCTGAGTTCCCAATCACAGGGAGTGAATCTATCCCTTGGTACAGAGTTGTCCCTTGTCTCTGCAGGCAAATGCTGCGGTCAGTGTGGCAGGGCAACAGAGCACATTGGCATGGGTGGGCCTACTTTTTAAAGCTTCTCTGCACCCTCCGTACAGCAGTAGTAATAAAGCGGACTCCACAGCAACCCACTGGGCAGAACTCTTCTCTCTCTGTCCTCTTAGCTGACATGGCTGCTTCTCACATCAACAACCCTAGGTTGCCTTGCTGCTGTTGCCCACCAGTTAGATAGCATTTTTGCTGTCCATGCAGCTGATGCAGAATGTTGCAGCAGATAAGAAGCCAGTGAGGGTGGCACTGGCGGGCGGGGGGGACGAAAGTGAGAAGTGCCTTTTAGAAGTCATTACTGGCAATACTGCCAACACCTGCAAGCCACCAGGAGCAGCAGTGCCCCGCCCAGTATCCCGCACAGTGGCCATCCCAGCTACAGCACTCGGCCGGCCTCTGCACATGTGCAGTGACCATTTGCATGGTTAGCAACACAGATAGCACATGCACAGAGGACGGGTGAGTGCTGTAGCCAGGGCAGCTGCCACATGGGATGCTGGGTGGGACACCACTGCTCCCAATAGCTTTAAGGTGCTGGTGGTATTGCCAGTAATGACTTTTAAAAGGTATCTCTCACTGCCCCCCACCCCCGCCACTCCACTTTCACCAGCCGCTTCTGGTAGAAGTATAAACTAGGCAGTCTTATATAAAAGAAAAAAATTACCAAGATGTGACAAGGGGTACTGGGGCTTCATTAAAAATAATGGGTAAAAGTGACTAAGGGAAAGAGCTGGATTTAAAAAGGTGTAAAAGCATGACCTGTTTTATGGATAGTTTCATGGTTGGATTCCCACTTTGAGAATGGGATATCCTGGGAGAAGGTAAGTGCCTTGCCCAAAGGCACTTTGTGTGTGACTGATTTGTGCTAGAGAGCTTCCCCTGGAGCAGAGCTTCTTCATCTTTTTGTGCCTACGAACCCCTCAGATCCTCATGTGTTACCCATGCATCCCCACTCCATTTGTACAGGTGGCCCTCATTACCCATGGTCCCGGCACCTGCAGTTTCGTGTATCCATGGTTGTGTCATAGGGACCCAGTTTCTTTCTTCACAGGGTGAAAATAGGCTTATTGAGTGACTGGAATGACTTCTGACATCATTTCCTGCTGCTGTTTTGTAGTGGTTTCATTATCTGCAGAAATTGGTGGGAGCAGAACCCTGTGAATAATCAGGGCCACCTGTATATTACATTATCTTAGGGCTCCAGTAACAATTAGACCAAAAATGTACCCTGGATGGTTATTTTCAAAAATGTTTATCAGGAAGCAAATTAAATTTTCACAGCAGTGATTTCCCCCAGAGCACATAGACCTACTTCACAGACCCTCAGGGGCTCTATGGACTCTAGGGTTTCTTAATTCTATACTGTAGAGTTAAGAAACCCTAGCCTACAGTATGAAATGCTGTCATGTGGATATGCTTTCAGGCAAGGTGAAAGACACTTTTTCCTTAGAGATGTGGCTGCAGCTCAGTGAATGTACATGTGTGTTCCATGTCGAAGGTAGTAGGTTCAGTCCCTAGCATATCCAGCTATAAGATGTTTGCACCCCACCCCATCTAATCTTGCTGCATATGCAAAAGGTCATCATGGCTCTGGAAGGGATTCCTGTTCAAACTGAAACTCTGGAGAACTGCTGCCAGTCAGTGTAGGTACTATTGAGCTAGATGAATAAATGGTCTGACTCAGTGGAAGACAATTTTCTATAGGCTTCCCTTCCATCCACCAGTCCCATGCAACCTATAACTCTTGATTAGGCATTACATATATATTTTAAATCACAACAAGAGGGACACGCTGAAAATGTTTGAGAATGCTTTCTCACATCAAATGTTTCTTTAACTTAAACATGCCGACCAAATAGAAAAGCATTCTGAACAAAGGTGAATGCTTTTCACGCACACCTTGCATGAGACTAAGGTCGGTGCTTTCGAAAGAACAGAAACAGAAGTTGAACTTATTGGCTTGTAACCAAGTTCTCTCTGGATTTTCCTCATCAGGAATGAAACTTTGGTGTTCTGTAAGCCCAGGGGGCTGCTTCTAGTGCTTATCAAGGCAGCTGACAGCATTCTTGAATCAATAAAGGTTTCCACAAGTTCCTTTTCTGTAATGAACATTCTTAGAGGCAGAAACAGATTGACAGATGTTCCTTCTGACCAGCTGTTGAGATTTGCAGTGACAGATGTGTAGCCAGATAAAAAGCAGTTTGTTCAGGAATTGAAATGCAGGCAATCTGAGTGATACATTGGAATGCTCTTTTGGGTGACTCAGGCATGTGTTTCTTTAAAATTCAAGAAATTAAAATGAACCACCATCTAGAAAAAATTAGTCAATACTCGCAGCCTAGTCAAAACCAAGTTTATGTTGCTTCCATACTTAGGTGCAAACACCACTGAAATTAACAATTAATCAATGGGGTATGTTTCCAGGTATGCATGCTTAGGATTGCAGCCTAACGACTCTGTTTGATGCACATTTACACAGCCCAATAGTGCTCAACGGAACTTGTTCCCAAGTCATTTTATTACTTATTTTATTTATATAGTTTGTATCATGGACTGTGGGGGTGGGGAGAGATAACCCCAGAGTGGCAGTTATAGCAACAAGGAAAGCCTACTTAACAATAACAAATAAAATATGATAAAACAACATAAACAATAAAAGAGCAGTGGGAGCATCAAAGTAAAATACTGGCTAAAGATAATGTACAAAAGATCCGAGCTTAAGTCTCACTAAAGTAAGTGGAACTTAAGTTAGCTATGATGAAGAGCAAAACACCACATTACGAACTGCACACAAGAGCTGGTATGGTGTAGTGGCTGGGGGACTGATCTATAAATTGGAATGACCCTGGTTTGAATCCCACCTTCCTGAACTCACTAGGTAGTCTTGGGCAAGCTGTTCCCTCACTCTCAGCTGCCCCATGGGGATATTATTTATTTATTTATTTAGTCATTCATTCATTCATTCATTCATTCAATTTCTATACCGCCCTTCCAAAAATGGCTCAGGGTGGTTTACACAGAGAAATAATAAATAAATAAGATGGATCCCTGTCCCCAAAGGACTCACAATCTAAAAAGAAACATAAGATAGACACCAGCAACAGTCACTGGAGGTACTGTGCTGGGGGTGGATAGGGCCGGTTACTCTCCCCCTGCTAAATAAAGAGAATCACCACAATAAAAGGTGCCTCTTTGCCAAGTTAGCAGGGTATTATAACTGATCGATTGATTAAGTATTACAACAAGATAATTTCTGTGAAGCATTTTGAACACACAAAAGCACTATGCAAATACAAAGTATTGTTATGTTGGAGATCTGTAACCTGGATATCCCAATTTAATTTTAATATTTTTTTTGTTTTGTTTTAAAAGCAGACCCCAACTGGACAGTATTATTCTGTTGCCAAATAGTCTTAGAATCTTTGGTCTTTGACCTAAGCAAGCTTGTGTGGAACCCTGTGCATAGACAGGCATTTGATAACAGGAAGAGGAGTGAGTCCCAGGTGAGCCATGCAGATCTGAACTGGTATAAACTGAGTCAAGAGAGGAGACACACCTAATCAAGGAATTCCTTGCATTCCTAATAAAGTCAGAGTTCCAGGTCAGGTAAGCTAGGGAGTCTTTAACAAAAGATCTCCCCAGGGATCTTAAACAGCCACATTCCACCCAGCAATAAAGGCAAATTTTCAGGCAGCTAATTAGATTTGGTACAAAAACAGCCCTTTGGTCTTGGGCGCCATCTGAGTCATGACTGTCTCCTCCTCCTCCTTTGTCCTCTCACCTTTGGCACTTGCAGAGGGCAAAACCTTATCAAAGGTCTTGGCTGTCAAATCCCAGCATGGAACTTTTTGTCATGGGAGCTGCTGGCATGAACTGCCAGTGCCTTCTACTGCCCAGAAACCTGCCTGGTCAAACATCTGTGGTGTACTCTCAAACCCTTTCCCATCGGAGTTGAATGACTGGGCTATGGAGCCCATATCCTTCCTTACTCTAATCCCTACACCCCTTCATCTATGTCACTGATAAAAAATATTGAGTATTGGGCCCAAGACAGAGCCCTGCAGCATCCCATTCAAAACCTCATTGAGTACAGTTTTTCAGCCAGTGGTCAGTCCATCTGATCTCTCTAGTCCGCATTCCCCAACTGAAATATCATGGGGAACTTTGTTAAGTGCATTGCTGGCATCAAGATTGATCATATCCACAGCATTCCAACCATCTCCTATCAGTCTGAATACAGCATACCGGCCATGAATTGTAGCCTATCAGGTGCTTAATTGCCCCCTTGTTTTTGCATTTAAAGCCATCAGGCTTTTATACATGGCTAGTGCCTGAGATTGGCAAGGTGTGTCCTAAATTTTACAGGCCTACCTTAGTGGTACAGTTGGGAAATGCTTGACTAACAAGAAGAAGGTTGCCAATTCGAATCCCCACTGGTATGTTTCTCAAACTGTGGGAAACAGCCATATCGGGCGATATAGGAAGATGCTGAAAGGCAACAGCTCATACTGCGTGGGAGGAGGCAATGTTAAACCCCTCCTGTATTCTACCAAAGAAAACCACAGGGCTCCGTGGGCACCAGGAGTCAAAATCGACTTGATGGCACACTTTACCTTTACTTTACCTTAGCTATTGCCATGTGTCAATGGAACAATGAAGGTGAAAGTATGTGCACATAAGAGCAGAAAAATATGTATTCCTTTATTTTTCTGTGACTTCCTTTCAGTGGAAAAAATACCTTTATGGTAGATATGGCCCCTGGCACAGACTATTTCACTCTCTTTAATTGCTTCAGGGTATGACAAACAATCACCAGACAGTCTGCAGAAATCTATACTTGTATAGCCTTATGGGCTAAGTATCATGTTGTTCCACTGCTGATTTCACACCATTTAGCAGGCAGAGCTGGGAGGTGTATGTCCCTTTAGTATATTCTATTGCATAGATTCTAAAATGAATTCTACATGGACAGAATGTTTGTTTGCTTATTGCAGAGCAGGGGCCCATAAATGGCACAGAAGCATTTTATAGCCCTTTCTGAAGCGAGGGATATGTCTATTCCCCAAATGTCCAGATCGATTAATCCAAAGGGCATTTGCTCAGCTGTCACACTCTGAGCACCTTTTAAAGCTAAAAAGGGTAAATTAAAATGTGTTATAACAGAAGGCCAAAGTAAACTATACATCCTAATGAAAAATTAGGCAATATCTCCTCTTCATAATGAAAAACTATAATGCCTTGGCTTGGGTGAATAATAAATCTGTAGAAACATACATTTGCTGACTCAGAGATCACAACACTATCACTATGGAACCTAAATCTTTTAAAACTGTTTTTAAAAACCATTTTAACTGTTTTAATTGCTTTTAATTTTTTATATCTGTTGATGTTTGTAACTGGAGATTTGATCATTGGCAGTTTATAAATATAACTAAAACAAACAAACAAATACATAAATTAACGTGGCAGCAAATTTTTCAGGAATTTAAATAGTACAGGCATTTCTGTACCCTTCTCTGATTGAAGAATAGTTTCCAAAGACATGGAAAAAACCCAAACTAATGAAATTAAACTTGGCAGAATAAGTGAAGGACAGCAAAGAATTATGTACTAATGGAAACTGACTAAACATACTGGCTGGCATGTCGCACATGGAGTGCTGGTGGTTCTGAATCACCCACATTGCTGTGGGTGTGTAAGAACTCCATGGTATTGCACAAGAGTGCTTTTGTTCTAATGCTCACACTTGCACAATCACATATCTGCAATGCTACTAACATATCCAATTTAAATAGCATTACGGAAAGGTGATTGCTCTTAGTGCAAGAGCACTCTTGCATAACACTGCGGGTGATATTTGACACATCTGCAATGGCATGGGTGATTCAGAAATGCCAGCATTCCCCTGTACAACATTATTATTATTATTATTATTATTATTATTATTATTATTTATTTTACACAGTCAGACAGGTGTTATTGACTGGTTTGGTTTATCCAGACATCGAGTCCTTCCCAAGGACCTGGGATGGCTGAATTTTATTGTCAGTTGTTATAGATATCGTCGCAGAATATAGGCTGTTCCCAGTAAAGTTGCTTTTTGTAATTGACTGGTGGTGATTTCTGTGGCCCCGATGGTGTTGAGGTGCTCTTCAAGGTCTTTTGGAACTGCACCCAGAGCGCCAATTACCACTGGGATTATTTTGGTCTTTTTCTGCCACAGCCTTTCAATTTCAATTCGTAGATCTTTGTATTTTGTGATTTTTTTTTCTATTTCTTTTTCTTCTATTCTGCTATCCCCTGGTATTGCTATGTCGATTATTTTAACTTGTTTTTCTTTCTTCTCGACTACAGTTATATCGGGTGTATTGTGTGGCAGATGTTTGTCTTTTTGTAGTCGGAAGTCCCATAATATTTTTACATCTTCATTTTCTTCAACTTTTTCGATTTTATGGTCCCACCAATTTTTGGCTACAGGTAGCTTGTATTTTTTGCAGATGTTCCAGTGTAGCATCCCTGCTACCTTGTCATGCCTTTGTTTGTAGTCAGTCTGTGCAATCTTTTTACAACAGCGGATTAGGTGGTCCACGGTTTCATCTGCTTCTTTACAAAGGCGGCACTTGCTGTTTGTGGTTGATTTTTCGACTTTTGCTCTTATTGCATTTGTTCTTAGTGCCTGTTCTTGTGCAGCTAGTATTAAACCCTCTCTTTCTTCAAGTTGCCATTCTTAAGCCATTGCCAGGTCTTGGTGATGTCTGATTTTCCACTTATTGGCCATGCAGTGGCTTATTTTTCCATTTTTCTGCTCAGTTCTTGACTTGTTCTTTCTTGTAGGCCTGCTTTGTTTCATTGGTGTTGAATAGTTTCTCGTTATTGACCATTTGAAGTGCATCTTCTTCACTGTCCTTGATATAGTCTTCAAGGCCTCTTTTCTCCTCCTCAACTGTTTGATGGACTTGCAGCATTCCTCTTCCACCTGAGCTGCGAGGGAGGTATAGCCTATCGACATCACTGCGGGAGTGCAGAGCATGATTGATGGTCGTGATTTTCCTGGTCTTACGATCTAGCGTCTCTAGCTCTGCCTGGGTCCAGTCTATTATTCCTGAAGTGTATCTGATAACAGGTATAGCCCAGGTGTTTATAGCTTGTATGGTGTTCCCGCCATTGAGTTTGGACTTGAGGATTTTTCTAACTCTCCTGATGTATTCACTTCCAATTTTCCTTTTAACTTCAGCGTGTGCAATGTTATCAGCCTGGAGCATGCCCAAGTATTTGTAAGGTTCTTTCTCTTCCAGGTTCTTGATGTTGCTTCCATTGGGCAGTTCTATTCCTCCTGTTTTTCTTATTTTTCCTCTGTTCATTATTAATGCAGCACACTTGTCTAGTCCAAACTCCATTGCTATATCGCTACTGAATATATGGACAGTGTTTAGCAGTGATTCGATTTCTGACTGGGACTTTCTATACAACTTCAGATCATCCATGTACAGCAGATGGCTTATTTCACTTGATGTTTTAGATGTTTGGTATCCGAGGCCTGTTTTGTTTAGTATTTGTGAAAGTGGGGTCACGGCGATTACCAACAACAGAGGGGATAGTAAGTCCCCTTGGGAAATGCCTCTTCTAATGCTAACGTGTCCAAATGTCTCGCCATAGATTGTTAACTGTGTACTCCACATGCTCATTGCTTTTTAAAATAAATATCTGAATGTTTTTGCTGACACCAGTTGTTTCTAAACATTTTAGTATCCATGTGTGAGGCAATGAATCGAAGGCTTTCTTGTAGTCAATCCATGCAACACTTAGATTGGGTTTTTTTCTCTTGCAATTTTCTAACATCATTTTGTCAATCAGCAGCTGGTCTTTTGTGCCTCTGGTGTTCGGGCAATTTCCTTTCTGTTCAATTGGAAGCTGTTTGTTAGTTAATAAGTGTTGCATCACTTCATCTGCTATTATTCCAGTTAATAATTTGAACATGGTTGGCAGGCAGGTTATCGGTCTATAATTACTTGGAAGTGCACCTTTTGCTGGGTCTTTCATGATGAGATGAGTTTTCCCAGTTGTTAGCCATTGTTCAAAATCACCTCCTTGCAAAATGCTATTGAACTGTTTTGATAGTTGTTTATGAAGGCTTGTTAGGTGTTTAAGCCAAAAGCCATGCAGTTCATCATCGCCTGGTGCGGTCCAATTTTTAATTTTTGTTGCTCTTTCACTTATTAATTCTGGTGTTATTATTAGATCTTGCATTTGTTGGTTACATTTTTTGACCTCTTTGACCCAGCCTGCTTTTTTATTATAATCTATTGGATTGTCCCATAGTTTCCCCTAGAATTGCACTGTTTCTCCTTTATTTGGTGTTTCTATGTTTCTTGCAGTTTCTCCTTCTTTGCTTTGGTAGAAACATCTCTGATTCGACTGGAATTGGAGATGCTGCCTGTGTTGTGTAATTCTGGCTTCATATCTGCTAATCTTCTGTGACACTGCTGTTATTTGCTGCTTTATTATTTCCAGGACTTCTCTAATTTTCCTTGAATCTAGGTGGTATTTTTGGATCAGATACTGTTTGGTGTTTTCATTCTTCAGCTTCTTGTCTTTCATATCTTTCAATTTACTAGCATCTGATCTAAGCCTGGAGATGATGATAATGATGATTATATTATTATTGTTTATACAGTCAGACAGGTGTTATTGACTGGTTTGTTTTATCCAGGCATTGAGTCCTTCCCAAGGACCTGGGATGGCTTTATTTTATTGTCAATGTTGTTGCTGTTGTTATAGATATCAATAATAATAATAATAATAATTCTATTTCTATACCGCCCTTCCAAAAATGGCTCAGGGTAGTTTACACAGAGAAATAACAAACAAATAAGATGGAACCCTGTCCTCAAAGGGCTCACAATCTAAAAAGAAACATAAGATAGACACGAGCAACAGTCACTGGAGGTACTGTGCTGGGGGTGGATAGGGCCAGTTACTCTCCCCCTGCTAAATAAAGAGAATCACCACGTTAAAAGGTGCCTCTTTGCCAAGTTAGCAGGGGTCATGTGAGCCATTTCATATGGAGATATTTATTTTAGTAGCATAGCTAATGTTAAACTATTGCTTTCTTCCTGAAATATGTTTGTAAACCTAAGTTGTATATCAATTTTGACAGAAATTGTTGAATTATACTCATGCTAACCTCTCTCGCTCTGTGTGTGCATGTGCATGTGTGTGTACACATGCATACATGCAAACACCCTTAATCTGCAGATGGTTAGGTTCAAAGATTTACATAGGAAACATAGTAACATAGGAAGCTGCCACATACCAAGTCAGACCATTGGTCTATCTAGCTCAGTATTGTCTATCTGGCCTGCTCAATTTAGGCCCCCCAGCTGTTTTTATACTACAATTACCATAATCCCTAGCCACAGCAGCCAATAGCCAGGGATTATGAGAGTTGTAGGCCAACATCTGCAGGAGCACCAAAGTTGAGCAGCCCTGGGGGCAGTGGCTTCTCCAAGGTTGCAGGCAGGAATCTCTCTCAGCCCTATCTTGGAGATGCCAGGGAGGGAGCTTGGAACCTAGATGCTCTTCCCAGAGTGGCTCCATACCCTATGGGGAATATCTTACAGTGATTACACCTCTAGTTTCCCATTCAAATGCAACCAGGGCGGAACTTGCTTAGCTAAGGGGACAAGTCATGCTTGTTACCACAAGACTAGCTTTCCTCTCTTTCCTTATTGTGGCCATTTCTGTTCTATCATTTACTCTTATAAATCAGGACTGCTTCCTGCACTCTACAGAATATCATAGCTAAAATACTGGAGGAAAATATAGCAAAAGAAACAAGAAAGAAGACCACGAGTGTCAGAAAATGTAGGGGACAACCTATCTTTATGAAGGTGCAGCCATTCATAGTTGAAGGGATTAGCACAGAGCTCAATGGAACTGTCTTCTCTCTTTCCCATCTCCCTGACAGACCTTCAGCACAGAATGGGAAGAACCCCTGTTGCAGCCATTGTAAAGAATGGGAACATAGGTGTGTACTTCCTTTGCACTCATTTTAACCATTGTTCTCCTCCCTGGGGGCTCAGCCCCCAAATTATTTAAACTCAGAGCTCTATGTGTGTCTGTGTAGAGACATCCAGGTTGCAGAAGGGAGGGGAAAGGTCTCCACTAATGGATCATGCCCTTAGTGCAATATTGGCATGTTTTGCTTGAACTGCATAACATTTCACCTTGATTCCATTTGGTGGAATTGGTTCTTTTTATCTAAAGTATACAAAATGTAATTAGCCCTCAGAGAGTCTGTCTTTCAAAACAAAACACTACTGCTCAAGCAGGTGCAGCTGCATACAGTGTATCTCTGAGAATACTACTTCAGAGGGAATAGATAATGCTAATTTAGCAGATGACTTTGGAGGAGATCACTTTGTGGAATTATAAACATATTGTTACATTATCACTTTGTCTCACATTGCTTCTTCAAAGTGAATTATTGTGCTCTAGCATTTGCAACATAATTTTTCTGCCATTTATGAGGAACCTACTTCAACCTGATTTTCTTTTCTTTTTAAAAAGCTATCTGGAGGATACCTTCAGCATGTGCATCTGATGGGGATTATATTAATTCATCTTGTATTGGAATTTAATTTGAAATTCAACCTAATTTAATTTTTAAAAATGGGAAGGAGTGGAAGGACTGGCCTTAGGGAATCAAAACAGGGCAAGGCCCAAGAAGGGTGTGGACAGAATTAAGTCTGCTTGGGAAGCTTGGCAATGTGGGGCTTGGATGGGAGTCCTATAACCATCAGGTCTACATAGGACTGCCCTTTCCCACATGAACCTGCCAGGATATTGAGATTGGCCACAAGAAACCATTGTTCTTCTTGGGTCCCCCACCATTTGAGGTGAAGTAGGGGAAAGCCAGGATAAGGTCTTTTCTTTTGTGGCATCCCAACCCTGGAAAGTAAGCCCCAGGGACAGCTCACTTGATACTGACCACATTTGTACATAATGTGGAATCGCTAGTCCAATTGACCCATGGTTCTGCTCCCCCCTCTCCCCACTCTCCCATCTGAATTCAGACATAATGGAGAGCTTCTTCTCTGTAGTCAGCGAGACTGCAGAGAGGAATGGGGAACTGGCTGTGCAGGCTTCCTTCTTGCTTCTCAGACTTTTGGCTAAGATCAAGTGTAGCCCGTACAGCCAATCATGGCTGGAGTAGAGGGAGGAGCTTCCTCCCTCAGCTCCGGCTGAAAGGGACACAGCCTGAAGTTCCACATTCAGATGCAGTGTAGGCTGCATCCAACCTTGGGTTGCAGTGACAAAACTCACTACAACCTGAGGGTTCAGATTGGAGTCAGAAATTTGAAACCATGGGTTCGTCACCATGCCAAACTGCATTTGCGTGCATTTGCACGCAATGCTTTGGGAACCTCTGGTCCAACTCCGGCTCCACATTATGTGCAAATGCGACCACTGTTTACTATCTTTTCAATGCGACATGAAGAACTTTTTATTCACCCTTGCCTTTTAGTTGAAAGGCTAAAAACTAAAAACTTGAAAGGCTTCATGCTGTTTGATCTACTGCTATTCTATTGTATTGATGGACTATTTGTAAATGAGGATTTGTAAATAAATTGCTTGTGTAGGTAGCAGCAGAAGCTCCTCTGCATAGCTGCCAACTTGACTTTCTCACAATGCCTTGGATGGGGCATTACAATCTGGTACTCTGATCTGAGTTGGCAGGCTCAAACAGGAAATGTGCAAGACATTGTAAAAAGTCAACTGGATGGACAAATGGACAGGCTACTATTGGCAAAAGCTCTCAAAGTGAAGCCTCATACTCTGAAGCCTCATAAAAGGATATTTGACAAATCTATTAGCAGCCCCTTTTGGAAAACTGATTTCAGAAGACTGCATTATAGATAGATGGATGTGAAGAGTTCCATGGGTAGTGCTATATTCAGTTTTGGGAATGGGTTTTTTTGGATGAGAGCACATTGAAGTCTTACAACATTTTAGTAATATTTGCTTTATATACACTTATACAAGTGGAGCATCAGGTGGAGACAATTCACGTGTGCATTCCTACAAGGCATCAGATCTGGTAGCTCATATTAGGCTTCCAGAAAGAGGACCTGCACCTCACATGGTTCTTTTAGCATACTCTTTCTGACTCAGTCTCTCTCTATCCATTTCAAACTTCAAATGGTTTTGTCCTTTCACACACACACACACACACACACACACACACACACACACACACACTACCATCTGGAAAGAGGGCAGGTCTCCTGTACATTTAATAGCTGCAAAGAAGGGATTCTAGAAAGTGCAGCTCTTCTTTCCCCTGCATGACAAGCTGCACCTGCTAAGGTTCCCCCTTCTGAGCATCTTCTAAAGGTATAGGATACATGACCTCTTTCACATACGACAATCCTACACCATACATACACCTCCCCCAACATTAGGGATGTGCCCGAACTGGCTCAAGGCAGCTGCGAGCAGGGCGGGGATTGGGTCTTTTTAAAATGAGGTCCTTACCTACTCCTCTGCCACCTCACCACTTTTCCGGGTGCGACACTTGCATTTCAGAAGGCCCATATGTGGCTGCAGCGCTGCTCCATGTACAGTGCACAGCAGCCATATGCATGCCAACGCCACACACAGGATGCTGGGAGCAGTGCTGCAGCCACACATGGCCTTTTGAAACATGAGCGCCGCACCCGGAAAAGGGATGGAGCGGTACAGGAAAGGTAAGGACCTGCTTACCTCATCTTTAAAAAACCCAATCCCTGCTCTGCCAAGCCAGTTCAGCTGTGGGCATCTGAGCCAATATGGCACTTCCCTAAGGAGGCTCTGAACCAGCTTGAGCACATCCCCACCTGACATTAGCCCTCTCTCCTTAGCTGAGGGGAGGGGAGTGTGCCACCTTTCCTAAGAATGGCTTTCCCCATTCCACACATTTCAGAGAGAGATCTGGGCCCTGAGACAATCTTCTAACAATTAAACCTCATAAAGAAATATCTGCTGACTGTTAAGGAATATTATTTTGTCAGATCTTAGACCCCCAATCAGGCATAGCTTTAAGGCAAACCATACTGCTATACATGGATTTCACATTTTCATTGTGAGCATGCTAGCAGTAGTTTCTTCTGTTAGAAGCAGATTGGAACTGAAGTCTCGACAAAGTAGCCTCATCGTATTTATTCAAAAGTTTCAGCCAGCCTTTCCTTTTGTTTCCTTGACAGGACATCTTATTTCCATTAGGAAGCTAATGGGGTTTAAGAACATACTTGTCAGGGTGATTTACTTCCATTTTATAAAGCTCCAACATCAGTTGCTTCATTTTTCTCCACAATGTGGTGAAAATATAGCCTAGCTCATTCACAGTACTATAATGAACTCACTAAATTAACCCAAGCATTCTCTGTGTCTGGCCCTTTTCTCATGACGTACAGTATTCAGGGTGACTGAATGCACATATAGGGATAACAGGATTATGGCAGCAGATCCCACTTCCCAATCAATAAGTGTTCAGTTAAATGGCAGGGTCAGCCTTAGGAATGGGTTGCTCAGGGCTCCTCCCTGAAGGGGGCGCTAAGCTGAGCTTGTGCCCTATCACAAATGGACATGAACCATGGGAGGTGCTAAAGGCACTCTTTATCCTAGATGCTGTTTACTCTAGAGCCAGCACCATGTGTACAATTGGACCACTTCCGCACATCACACAAGTGTATGGTCTGTTTCATGCAAAAACTATATGTGTGTAAGGCTCTTTCCACACAGTCTAGAGCCCTGAAGAAGTACAGTCCCAATTGCAAGGAAAAATAAGACCTCTATGTGTGTTCAGTTGTACTCACAGACACCACAGAAACATTCAATTGAACATATAGAGGTAATCCCTCAACACACATGTTCACTCATGCTCGATATGACTTGAGAACAGGGCTTCAGCTGCATGTCTCTTTTGTGTCAATTTCCGAGTGGAAAGTCTGGAATTTTCCACATGCCTTGCAAGCCTCAGGTTTTGAATATATGCATATTACACAAATACGTAGATTAGGCATTATCTCAAATGAACCTGAAAGGTTGTTTCTCCTCCCTCACCTAATTTTGCCACTGGGTCCTGTCTTGATAATGGAGAGTATTTTTGGTATATGAAACTTCGCACTACAAAAAAAGGTTACATATATATGTCCCGTTTCCCCCCAGGAAGAGTGCTTTCAGATTTATGTCTTCATATAATGTGGTGTGAAATTGTTGGACTAATCCTAATGGCTGATTTTATGTGCTGCTCATATTACCATAGTCTGAAGGGCAATTAGCTGGCTGTCATAATTGTGTTAGAGAGGTCTGTGCCAAATTCAAGGTTTCTCTGGACCTAATGGGAATTCCCCTACATTTTGGAGCCTCTTGATTGTCTCTGAACATCTTATTTGTTTCTATATTTGCCAGTGGGGGCTCAAGAGCTCTGTATGCTTGAGGCAAAGTGCCAAAAGCTGCGCCTACTTGTGCACACCCTTTCCCTACTTTCTCTCTTCTTGTTTTAAAGCAGGGGACAGGAGGGCATTTTGTTGCCTCACTGGTGGCCCAATAATAAATCTGCTGCCTGAGGCAACTGCCTCATCTTATGGAAGGGTTGCCCCTGATACTTGCAGTTGCTATTGTACGTGGATACATTAGTGAACCATGGCATAAAGGATTCATTTGTACTATACTCCCAGATATCTTTATGAGAATGTAAATCTCTATCATTTGATATTAATCCTGCTAGGAGGGAGGATGCAGGTTGGGTGCAGAGCCATATGAGAATTATATGGCTCTGCCCACTTGATTGAAATATTCAGATATACCCCGCTAGGGATGTGCTCAAGGTCGAGTCGGCTTGCACACGAACTGGCCCAGCTCCAGTCCAGGGCCAGTATGGGGGTTGAGGGGGGAATGGCAGACTTACCACCATTGCTGGGCTCTGAGGGAGCTGTTGTGGCTGTGTGGGGGACCTCCCGATGTCCCTCCTCCCCCTGCCAGCCTTCCCTGGTCATTTGTAGCCCATTATGGGCCTTTCTGCAGTGGTGGTGGCCATTTTGGAGGCTGCTGTGCATGCCCATTGGCTACCTGTGTGGCCAGGTCATGACACAGGCCCATAATGCAGAGAGGCCTGAAATGTCCTGTAATGGGCTGAAAATGACCGGGGTGGGCGTGGGCGGGAGAGCAGGGACAGCATCCCCTGGAGCCCAGCAATGGCAGTAAGTCTGCCATTCCCACCCCCCACCCCCATTTCCCCACCCCCACTGAGACAGGTCCAAACTGGTTTGGACTAGAGGCAGACCAGGCCCGGCTCTAGTGTGTGCAGAACTGGACTGGACCCAGTTTAGTTAGAGTCCGGTTCCACTTAAAGCGAACTGGGTTTCCTGGTTTCTTGCACACCCCAACACCCCACTATTAATGGGAGACTGCAATACATATGAGCAGCTCCTACACCACTGTGTATGGTGTAGCACTCCTACACCATATGTGAAAGGGCCTGACTTCAGTGGCCAGAATCCTGACTCAGGCAGCATGTGTGCTGTAGGCCAGAGTGCCTATGCAGCAGAAGGTGGTGGGGGACACATTTTCCCAATCTCCTCTTCCCCTGAAAGTGCCATGAGCACCTGAAAATAAGGCTGTGTGACACCCCCCCCCCCACTCCCCTGGACATTTTTGCAGATGACATGGGACACTTCTGGGGAAAGGGGAGATTGGCAAAAATCCTTCCCCCACATAGCCACCATGACTAATCCTTCCACTGTATGGATGTTGAACAATGAAATTTATACGCAAAGATGGGTGGTTTCTTATGCAACAATTGTTATTCAGGCAGAGGTGTCTGAGTACAAAATACCTGGATGCTGTAACAATTATGAAGGATACATGACTTGGTACTGAAGCGCGTATTGCTTCAGTATTATGCAGTATTACTTCTGCATATTATCTATCAAATGCTGTCAGATACAAAATACCAGTATATGTCAACTATCAAATACAGTCAGATATTAAATTGTATCCCATATCAGCCATGAAATTCTGTAAATATGGCATTACACCAAGGAGTGTTTAACTTGTCTTCTGGTAAGTCAGGATTCTTTGGAAACATCCCAGGGGGTTCTAAATAAGAAGGAAAGTATTGGTTAACATGTTCCCCCAAAAGGCCTCTTGCCCACCACTACTGATAATTTTCTGCACTATACAGCCTCAGGAATGCTGGGCATATTCTGGAACCTATTGAGCCCTTTCTTATGATCCCGTAAGCAGGCTAGAGGGTGAGTGGAGGGGAAGGCTGCTGCAGCTTACCTTCCCTGCAGATGATCTAGAAGACTTGCTGGGAGCTGTGGTGTTTCTGGATAATCCATTCTTTGATGCAGGCCAGCTTTTGAACAGGGCTTTAGTTACTTGTATTCCAGTCCTGGAGTAGAGGTGGGGCTAACAAAAAGAGCCAGTAGCTAGAGCACTGAAAAGCAGTCTGCACTTGCCTCTTTTTTCATTAAACTATTAATATTCCTGATTCCAATCCACTGCCTTGTCCTTGCATACCACAGCTCTTTCCCTTGGATTCTACAGGTGCACAGATCATGCACCCAGACAAGCCTCGGCAGCACAGAGGTTTGGGGGCCAGGACACGTTTTCCCAGCCCCAGAAATCCCACAATGCATGGCATGAGTGCACAGTGCATTGTGGGGATCCTCCCAGTGATGGCTCGAAGCCTACTAGTGGTGTGCGACAGAACCACCACCTGCTGGTTCGAAGGTGGGGGGATAGTTTTAAGGACTGGGGGGTGCTCTCCCCACCCTGCTGCATTTCCCCCACCAGCACTGTGTCTAAAAATGGTCTCGCAGGGCGGCAGCGTACTGCCTTGCCGCCCTGGTGTACACCGGAGCGGAAATACCTAGAAGTGCTTGGAGCATGTGCAAACACGCACCCAGAACTTCCAGCCACTTCCAGCCAAGGAGGAAACAGGGCAGCAGGGAGGTATGCTGCCGCCCTGACGGAGTCTTTACAAACACTGGAGTGACAGCAGGGGAGAAGCAAGGGGGGGTAAGTGCACCCTCCCCCACCCTAAAAGTTGCCTCCCTACCTTTGAACCAGTCCCTGCCGGTTCCATGCACATCCCTACACCAGGTTGGTCACTCTGTTTCTTCAAATAGTTTGTGCAGATGGTTAATGTAGTATCAAAATTCCATGTGAGGAGGTGACTCAGGTGAACTGACTGGCATGGGGAGCAGTAAAGCACGTGATGATAAGTGGAACAGCACACCAAGAGGGGGACCTTCCTTATTGTGTGGTAGATGGAGTCAGTGAGACATTTTGCCTGAAACGGTCCATCAAGTACTGAAACCCAAGCATTATTGGGTAGCAAATATAGATACCCAAATATTTGGTATAAAGTCACTACATGTTTATCTTGCAGATCTGTCCTAAAACACACAATTCTAGATATATATTTCTTTTGTGAATAGCTTTATAAGTTGGTTACATAAGAGCAAGGCCACATAATTCACAGATGAAAAGATAATCAAACTTATGATTGAGATGCAAGATTCTTAAAAACAATGTGATCGACATCCTTAATACCCACAATCAAATAATTAGGGGGGTAAACTGCCCAGAGAGAAACTAGGCAAACATTAGCATTATTCTTCTGAAAGGGAAGCAAATGCTGACAGCTTAGGAAGGTGTATTCTATTTTGTGGTAGACTGGAGAAGCTGACAAGAAGAACATTTGTTATTTGATGAGTTTTGACATGCTTCAAAATGCAGCAAAGTGATGTTTCTGCTGGGGGGTTACTATTTTTTAATGGAAAAACTGTATTCATGATGCGAGTTTTGTAACAGATGTCAAGTATAGCGAAGTGAGGTATAATTAACTCCATTTTATTGGCATGGGAGCAGTAAAGCAGATACTTCTAGAGACACACGCATTATTTGCCGGGCTTCTTTTTATGAGAATAATGCAGAATTCAGCATATTCACCTCTAAGAAACAACTGAAATGTACAGGGAGCAATTCTGCTTGCTCTGTGTATGAAGAGTAGGGTATGGAAAAGCTCTGGTGGGGTGAATATAGCCCATCCTTACACTCACCTCCTTTGGTGCTTCGATGCCTGGCTGCTGTTGATTTCTGCATGTACAACATCACTGCCAGCCCATTCACTTCAAAATGAGACATCTCATGCTTCCTGTTGAAGCATTCAGCAACCAGCTTCAGCTAATGCAGGGGCAAATAGGGGCATCCACCAATCTGGCATTTGCTAGAAGGACCATAAAGTAGCACTGTATTTGGACTGGTATCTGTAGCATTGGCAAAGAAGAGGGACAACTCTCTCTTTTGGACCCAGTGGCAGAGGGCAGAGTTGTAGCAGAAAGGCTCAGGCTGCACACAGCCAATCTCTTATATCTAACCCTTATACCAAAATGTAAGCTTCACAGCTAGAGTTGGCTTCCATTAATTTCAATGGGAAATCCATCCCAATTGAATTTTTTTGAAGCCAATTTTTTAAAACGATTAAAGGAAACCATTAACATATTAAAGATATCGATCACATTGTTTTTCAGAACTGACAGCCCCAAATTCATTCCCCATCTACACCAGGTAGTGGTTTGCTAATAACAATGGCAAGGTTTCAGTCTTTGACAAATGTTAATAAGGAAGCTGCAGTGCTAACACTCTGAGCAGAAATAACCCTGTACGGCTGCCCTGGAATTTCTACTCCTCAAGGAAGTAAGGGAAAGAAACTCTTTCACATATCCATTCACCACTGTTCTAGGTTACCCTCATTTTATCTTCTTTAAAGTAGTTCAGCTTTTCCAGAAAGTTTCCTGCTGTGCATACATTCAGCTCAGCAGGGCCAAGCTCATTACCTGATCTCCTTAAGTAGGTGAGAAGCATTACCAAAGTCTCCAATGCAATCTCAGCAGCACACTTTGGGTAAAGGGGAGGGGGGAGAAAAACAAAACACCTTCATGTTTATATAAGAGAAGGCAAGTTATTTTCTCCTCTTTTGAAAATGACGTCCATAAGGCTTCCATGAAACCAACAAATATACATAAACAGATACTCATAAGCCCATAAATGTGAGCAATTATGATTAGGTCATTTCAGCAGGCTCTTGATTATATTGGGGGGTGCTACCATTTATTCACTATAATTAGTTTTTATGACATAGCTGAGAAATCTGATAACAAAGCTTATATTTATTAACAAGTTTCTACTGCAGCATGTATAAACTGGTCATGACCCAGCCATATAGGGTCCCACTGCGCAGGCATGGTGGCCTCCAAAATGCCTGTCACACTGGGGAACAGGCCCGGAAAAGGCCGAAGATGCCTGAACCAGGTGACTTTTACAAAAATGAAGGCTGTCGGAGGGAGGGGGAACCTCCGTGGACCCCCCACCACCACCACCTTGGAGAAACCCCCTGAAGGGAGTAAGTTAAAAAAGAATTCCTCCCCCCACAAAAAAATGTTTGACAAACCCCCAAACTGGGGTGTGTGTGTGTTTGGTCTGGGGTTGAGCCGAGCTGGGGGTGGTTTGGCTCGACCCTAAACCTTCGAACTGAACCAGTTTGATATTAAACCAGTTCAGATTCGAACCTGTTTGCACACCCCTACTACAACTAATTGTTAATTGTTAATTTGGCCAAGCTATCTTTGAGACATGTTTTGCACCAGAGAAATCCCCTTTATCGCCCCCACCACCACCACCACCACCACTGGGTTAATAACCACTCTTGGAGGCTTGTAAAAGGTAAAGAACAAAGAAAAAAACTTTTATTCCATTACTATAGACTGGTTCTGTCTAAGGCTTTTAACTTTTTAGAAACACTTAAACATTCTTAATTGGTTACAAGAATGCTTCAAAAACACCCCAAATTATTCTGAGGCAGCACAGTTTAAAATTTAGTTACTTAGTTGCAAATAACAGATATTTAGGAAATGCATAGCACACACAAATCAGAATAAATTTCCTGATGCAAAGTCTGACTACACAAACTGTTCCCTAAACTGGGTTCCCAAAGCCACAAAGTCCTGGCTTCCCCTTTCCTTGACTCACTGAACTCCTAATGAGAATCAAGCCTCCTGAAGATCTCCCATCCTGAGAGATTACCCTGCAGCCTCCAGCCATGAGGCATCTGACCTCATGCTAGTCAGCACTCTCTGCCCTGACTTCCTTTCTTGTTCCAAGAATTCTCCCCTGCAGCTCTCATGGCCCACCCACCTGTTGGACTGATTGGTCAAACCCTGGAGGTTACCAGCCTGTCAGTCAAGACAAGGGTTCACCTCCTGTTAACTTTTTAGAGGGAGGGGAGGCTGGTCATTACAGAATTATAATAAAGGAGACTGCCTTTGGTCTTTATTTGTTTGTCTCTCCTTTAGATGCAACGTTCCTGTCATTCTCTAGTTGATTGACTCTTTTTAATGGAGAGTCCCACCCCTCCCCACATGCAGAACCAAAAAATCAACTACATATTTTCCTCCATTAATGAAAAAACATGATTGCTTTCTGGAAAATATACCCCTATTTCATAATATTTATCTGATCTGAAAAACACTAAAGAAATTCAAGTCATCACAGAGTTTGGTGGAGAACCCAGACAAACACTGTACAAATATCTACTGGACTAAGCTGTCCCAAGAAACATAATCTGCTTCTAAGCATGGGGGGATGAGGTCAGTGATTTAAAAGGCTTCTGGCTGCATTGCATCTAAAGATACCCCCACAAGATGGTCACCAACAGAAGAACTAGTAGATGTCACCTGGAGAGAAATACTCCATTGTATACTTGTGAAACAAATGTCTCCCAGACAATACTCAATTCACATACAGAGCTACCTGTCATAGATAAGTGGATATGGCACTCACAGTGAGAGAGCTTAGGCAAGTCACAGACTCCTTGGCATATGGGCTGGCACCTGAAAAGAATGACACCTCTGCTATGAAGTGCTTAAGTGTTACAAGGCAAGCCTGTTATTATCAAGGGCAGCTCCAGAAGGGGGGCAAAGGTGCAAGCCCCACCTCAGAAAAGTAATTCCCCCATCTGCCTCCCCATTTCTGCTTCAGAAATCTAATGTGGGGCACAGCTTGACCACTGAAAAATGCACTTTGCCCCTTTTTTTCCTGGTGCCACCACTGTTTATTATTCTATTTCCTGTCACCTTCTTGCTGCACTGCCAGAGCCGGTGAGTGTTTCTGTAACGCTAACATTAGCAACCATGTTATTACAAAGGCAGCCATGGAGATCGGAATATCTGTGGAAAATCCCCCTCTGTCCTCTCCACTCACATAGAGAAAACATTTGCTAGAATAAATGAGGAGTCTTTCAAAATATTTTAATTTGAATGTATCCTGAGACATACTGCCTCTACAGGGCAAGAACTGCTGTGTGAAATGGCATCTAAATTTCCCTCCAGGGATGGTATTAACCTGTGTTCCAGATGCTCCGTTTGTTGTGTGGTATTCAATCAACAAGAAATTTGAGAATGGGTGTTTAGGTCAGGGGTTGGCATTGTTAGACAGCTGCTGAGAGCAGAGCACAAGCCCTCAGAAGAGTCTGCTGCTAACCCCTGAGAGACTACCTAAGGCCTTAGCCTTTGTGTAGTGGTGGTGGAGTCATTCTCTCAGGGCCCACCCAGGGACAAAGGGATCCATGGAAGGCAGTTTGTTGAGGCCTCTCTGAAACCTGGAGATAGCCCAGCTGAATAAATTCAGGTCTGTTCAATATACTTTGTTTAGTAAGTTTGGTATATTTCATTAAATGAGCATTTTCAAAACTGTCCATTCCATGTAA
The DNA here is from genome assembly GCF_027244095.1 of Hemicordylus capensis. Lineage (NCBI taxonomy): Eukaryota > Metazoa > Chordata > Lepidosauria > Squamata > Cordylidae > Hemicordylus > Hemicordylus capensis. The sequence goes on along the minus strand of NC_069657.1, from coordinate 298,323,494 downwards.
AATTAACAGGAGCACAGTGTTAACTTCATAGTCTGAGATTGTAACCTAGTTGAGTGAACTGTTTGCATCAATATGTGCTTCACTTTCTTTAGGCACAAATGAGGACAGGCTGCTGGCATAGCATTGGCTCCTGCAACTGGCAGGAAATATAAAGCCTCTGCATTGGCCAGGCCTGGTATAAATATTATGAGCCAGGTCTTCTGGCCTTGCCTGATTAAAGCACTTTTCAATCATGTTCCTCGTTCAGCTCTTTAACAAGTGAACACGAGGCCTACCACTCCAGATCTGAATTTGGAGAGAGCTATTGGTGGCCCTGGTCTAGCTCTGACATGAGCCCTATTCACATGCTATATTCAGTACTTGTTCAATCAATGTACAGTGTACACAGGTATAGATCTGCATTAAACCCTGTTCGGACATTATGTTGTACCTGTATTCAGATGCCTATACACGCATACTTAAAAATAAATAAATTAGTGAATGGCTGCACCTGGGTTCGTTTTAAAAGTAAACTTGGGTATAGGTCCCACAAATTTAGGATACTGATAGGGGGTGTACTGCTGCATCTGTGTTCAATGTAACATGTGAACAGCTGTACTTGAAGAGCTACACCTGTGTACACTATAAACAGATTGTATGAGTGTTGAACATAACATGTGAATAGGGCTTCTGAGGGACCTGTACCCATGTTCATTTTTAAAATGAATGCAGGTAATCATTCACACAGAACATGTACATGTACAACATAGTAAGCCCTTTCTCTGAACGCAATAACAATATAGTGAGCCCTTTCTCATGAGCAGTGAGAAAGGGCTACCTGGTTTCTGGGGAGGAAGCCTGAAAGCACTTAACTCCCTACAGACAATCTATCCCCCGTCCCTGGGTGGGCAGATCGCCTGCCCACATGAGCACCAGCTGCTGCTGGTAGCTCCAAGGGCCAGGGTGCCAGGATGCAGTGCAGCACCCCCTGGAGCTCAAATAATGCACCGTGCAAGTGTGTGGTGCATTATGGGGACCCCCCGTCGAGTCTGCCAACCATGGCAAAACTGGGCTGCGCTCCCTTAGCCTGGTTTTGCATGCACGTGTGAATAGCCTCAGTGTCTGAAAAGGGCTACAGAGTTAAGCCAATGACGAGTGTTCTACATATGCTATTGTAAAGCCTTATTATTATTACTGGATCACAGATCCTGGCGCAGTTGAAAGGAATGCTGCAACTTAAGGTGTAAAACAGGTGTTTGTTTTTTAAAATGTCTGAGTGTGTTTTCATTTCATTTAACAACATAACTTCCAATATGAAAATAATCCTACATCAAAGAAAATACCAATCTGATTTTGCATTCTTCTTGTTCACTCTTTGCAGAAATTGAAAAGTTCCAAAGCTCTGATGAGAAAAAGGAAGATGAAGAGAAAAAATACCTTGATGTCATCAGCAACAAAAATATAAAACTGTCAGAAAGAGTATTGATTCCTGTCAAACAGTATCCAAAGGTATTGTAATAACTATATAATACAAGACACTGTATGCTATCTTGATAGATGATTGGAGTTATGGTTATAATTAGATACTATGCTGAAAATGCTTTCTCATGGCGTTTAAACAAATGGAATTAAAAATGCATTCATGCTTCTGAATTGTTTTCCGTAAGCCTGAGATAAATCTTTAAAATCAAATTTCAGGAGAACACACATTGAGTATGGCCTAGTGTAAATCAATGGGAGTTTTGCCTTTTACTTCAATAAGGGTGGATTTTGAGTTCAGAGAAACTTAGCAATATACTGTTCCAGCAGACGTCTTGTTATTTCAAGAGAGTTTCTGCAGGAGCAAAGCTTGGTGGATTGTTCCAGTTTGTCATGAACATGGAAAATTGTTACATCATCATCATCATCATTGTTTTTAACAAAAACGTTATCAGAGTGGTTTAATGTTTTAAATGATTTTAATTGTAAACTGCTCAGAAATGAAAGTTTTGGGTGGTATAGAAATATTTTAAATAAATTAAATAAATAAATGTAAATATAAATATGATAATAATAATGATAGTAATGATAACCAGCGCAGCCGGGTGCAGAACATCTGTGCTTCTAGTTTGCCTCTTGTTCTCGGCCCTCTCCCCCTTGGGTTTCCCCCCATTCTCGGCCCATTTTGGGCCACCTGCCTGCCCGCCGCTTTCTCTCCCCACCGCTCCCCCATCACCACTTTCTCTCCCTGCCGCTCCCCCCTTTCCTCGCCACCTTTTTATCTTGCCCGTCTGTCCTTGCTGCTTTCCCCGCCACCACCTCTTCTCACCCACCCGTCCTCGGTGCTTTCCCCACCACCATTTTTCCTGACGCCTCTTTCTCTCACCTGTCCGTACTCTGCTCTCTGGCCGGCCGCCTCCTCTCGCCGGTGTGCCTCCACCAGCCACCATGGCTCTTTTCTTCCCCCGTCCCATCGCTTATCCCCCTCAGCCCACTGGCAATTGTTTTGCCTCGCTCCACCAGCTGGCCTGGCAGCAGCCACTTCTCCTCCAACCACCTCCTGCCGTGCGTGGGGTTCCACCGCCCACCCAAACTGGCCCCTCTCCTCCGGCAAAGCTGAGTCAGCCAGCTGGCCAACCTCCTCCTGCCGCGCACGCGGCTCCACCACCCGTCCAAACTGCTGGCTGCCAGCGTGTCTGGAACTCTTGTGAGAGTTCCGCCTCACATGTGATCTCTGCCACACATGTGAAGGGCACGTCTAAGATAATTAAATATAAAGATGATATAACAACAACAACAGGATTCCCTGCCCCAAAGGGTTCATATATAAACTTAAGGTAGAAATCAAAAGCTACTAGAGAGATGCTGTGCTGGGGCTGAATAGATACAGTTGCTCTCCCGCTGCTAAATATAGAAGAGCCACCACTTTAAATGGTGCTTCTTTGTCCAGTTAATAAGCTGGCTCATCCTTTAAACAAATTTGGCAGAATAGGAGGGCAGCCAGTATCCTTTAATTTGACTAACACAATAACCTTTCTGCTTCTGAAGAAAAGGTGTCCACAATAGCAACCCGTCTCTCACTGGCTGTTAGTCATGATGGCTGAACCTTCAGGGTCAGAGGCAACATGCGGAAGAAAGTGAGAAAGGATAATGCCTTCAAGTTCTTGTGAGAAGCAGGATGCTGGATTAGATTACCTTTGTCATCTAGTTGGGCTCAGATTTAGAGTTCATGTGCCTTTCTTAATTTTAGGAATTTAATCTTAAACTGAAGATTATCTGTTTAATAAACCCGCCTCTGAAAATCCATCTGTTGTTTGCCACAGTACCTGTCATACAATAATTTGATTTCTCCCCCTTACTTACCTTGAATTGAAAGGAAATTTACATTTTCTTGCTTTGAGTAAGAAAGCAAGTCTAGAAAATGGTTGCTTTCCCAGTCCAAAATTCCTCAACACAGATCTGCATAACAAAGCGCCAGGCAGAAGGTAGTATTTTTTAGATCAAGTTAGAGAAGGCTGCTTCCCCCATGTAGCCTTGTATTTTACACAAATAGTTGTTGTTCTGGTGGTGTTCAGACTGAAATGGTAAACACCTCCATTTATCTCTAGTGCAATTTTTCCTGCTGATTTATTGTCACATGGTATTTGGCCCCACTATTAGCTTTGATTACACTCTCCACTTTTCACTTGATTCTTTCATCAGCAACAGCAATAAATTACAATGGGTAAAAAAGCTTATCGACCCAAATGAGAGGTGTAAAGAGAGAGACAGAGAGAGAAAGAGAGAGAGGTGCATTGATTCCAAGCTGGCATTTACCTTTCATGAATTGTGAATATAAAATTGATATAAGGTAATCATCCACAAAGTAAAGGCACTAGAAATATGTGTGGTTGGAGCATTGCTTGTTATGGCATTTCTGCATTCCTCCTCAATGTGTAATATTCTGTAACATCGGTACTTAAGGGCATGTGTGTTCTGTAATTATTTTGGTGATCAGATGTGCTCATTCAGCACTTACCAGTTCCATAGTTTGTACACACTGAAGGGCACAGTTTCTGTTGTTTCCCTTCCCACTGATGCCCCATTTTTAATGTTTTGATCTAAGCAAAATGTAGCCCTTCTTAGGGGATTTTTCCCTAACTGAGGGGGTCCTGAGTTATTGTTTTTTCTGAGGGGAAATAATCCTTCTAGGTCCTGCCCATTTATCATTTTCCCTGGTTCCTATACAACTAAAAACAACTAAATAAACTAAACACCTAAATATACAATTAAATAAAAACAATAGCATAAATAATAAATAGATGTACTGATCAATATATTAAATCAGAGAAACCATACAAGGTATTAATAATAGGGGAATGGTCAGGAAAATGTAGATTAAAACCAGGTTTTTCTACAGTCAGTTGAAATACTTGACTTAGGACACATTAATGATGTCATGAGGACCCATCTCTTCTAAAAGGTGATATGTTGTTGCGGTGGAGCCCAGATGCTCCCTGCACTTTGTTTTGTTTTCTTCTTTTTTCTTTCTGTCTTCTCTTGTTCTTCTCTCTCTCTCTCTCTCTTTGTTCTTTCCCCTTCTCCTTGTATCTCTTCCTGCTCCTGAGTGACCATTGGCCTCTCGACTGCTGACCACCATTTTCTCTCTCTCCAAAAAACACTTATTTGTTTGGTTGTAGTTCCCTCCTTCTATCTCCCCCCATCCCAGCTTTCTTTTGTTTAAAAGCAGGTGCATTGGCTAAAGCTAAGCACCCTGGTTACACAAAGACTGAAGAGGCCACAACATTGACTTTGCCCACTGACTCATCTGAGACATTGGCAAAGGACATTTTCCATTGTTTGTGTGAACAGCAGCAGTTCTCCCTTTATATACACTTCAGCTGCTCACTGTCATTTCCTGTATCTTGTATCACCCACAGAACTTGGCAACCGAGGCAAAGAAGGGAAAGGCTTTTTCCAAAGGTTTTTTTGCCATTGACATGGGGAAGATGGGATTAAAGATGGGTCTGTGTCTTGGATCCATCTGTGGACAGAACCAATGTTTATTCTGTTTATTTGTATAAAATATGTTAATGCTGCTAGTCATATACATCAGCTGGCTCTTTTGGCATTGCATGAGAGAAAGCAATTGAGGTACACCTCAAACAGAGGGGAGGTTGGGATTGGGAGATAAGTTGAGGGCCAGATGGAAACCTTTGGAAACAGGACTGAGCCCCCAGGTTGTCACTTGCCCATCTCTAGTGTGATTATGAATATAGGGGGTTGCAGGATCAATATAGGTTGTGTAGCCTGAGCAATTTGCTTCCCAGGGTTGGTGCAGGATTGCCTCAGGAGAAAAGGCTCTCTTTCTGCACTTTTGGTTGTGTACTCGAATGCTGAGAGTGAGAGAGCAGTGAGAAGCTGCCATGAGTATGCATCCATATTCATTCATTCATTCATTTGATTTCTATACCGCCCTTCCAAAAAATGGCTCAGGGCAGTTATTTAGGGAAGGAAAGGGATTACCTCCTGCACATTGCCACTGGAGCTGACACCAGATTTTTGTGGACTTCCAGGCGGGCCTCGCCAGGAAGAAACATGCTCTTCCCTTAGTGAAAACGTACAGTTCCCTCACATTAAGATTCTTAATCCACCCTCCTTCATGGTCTTCTGAGCACCACCTGGTAGATCCCTAAAACATCTTTGAGCCCCAGAAAGCTAACACACCTTGCCAGAAAACTACAATGCTCCGACTGCCTCACTCTTCTGGAAAGCAGAGATGTGCTGTGAGATTGTTGCTGTCTTGAGCATTTGAGGGGCATTACTATTTTGCACCAATATTGCAGCTTTCCTGAAATTTTTAGCAGGAGTTTAATACGCTATTCTAATGGTTCAGAGCGCTGTTTGATGAAGAGAGCATTACAAGTTAAAATATATTTTGCAGATAAATGAAGCCATCTCTTCAAATACAGTGTGTGCTTAAATTAACTATCATTTACTTTAATGAGGTTTTACATTAATGAGAAATGCACATTAGGAAACATTTCTGTCAATTTGAGCAGTGGTACAAATTTGCTGCTGCTTGTTATGTAGGTCTCTTAAGAATAGAAGAGTGGTTACTGTGTTGGGCAACTCTACAATCTAATTTATTCAGTGGAAGGGTTCATAAATTGGTACTTCTAAGGCGGGGGTGGAGGAAATACTATGAAAACTTCCAGAATAATATGGATACTTGCTTTCAACTATAAGCGAAAGAGGAATTTTTGGTGATTCCTAAAGGGAATTTACAGAGCAATTAGATTTGGCTCCTGAGCAAAATTTGAAGCTTAATCTGTAGAAGAAAAAGAGAGATCTACAGTCTAGGAAGGAGCAAAGATATAAATCCTTGTACCCAGGGCATGATCTCCTTTCAGTATGCTTGCTGAAACTGCACAAGTTTTGGTTTGGTCAATTTCTGGATGGGAAACCATCTCTGGGCACCTTATATATGAATCCTGGATCCAATCCTGCTCTTAGAGAATCAGGTGGTAGCAGTGGCTAGTTGCCTTCCACAACTTATTTCCTCAAGAAGGCTGATCTGGCCTCTGTTACACATGCTTTTGTCACATCACATTTGGATTATTGCACTGCGCACTACTTAGGCCACCCTTGAAAAGTATTCGGAAACTACAGGTTGTTCAGAATGCAGCAGCCAGACTGATATCTGGAGCCATCTGCAAAGTGGATATCACACTGATCTTGAAGACATTGTCTTGGCTGCCTATCTGTTTCTGGGTACAATTCAAGGTGCTGGTTATTACTTTAAAGCACTAAATGACTACCCTCCTGACTAGGTCAGCTGTGAAGGCTCTGCTCCACCTTCCGATGTCTGCTGAAGCTTGTTTGTTGACCTTGCAGGACAGGGCCTTCTCGGTGATTGTACCCAAGCTGTGGGATTCAGTCTCAGATATCTACAGGGCTCCCAGTTTAGTCTTTCAGAGGCGAATGAAGACTGCCTCTTTCATTCAGGCCTTTGAGCAGTGAATAGCTGACTCTGACTTCCTTTCAGTTGGCTTTGTAGCTCTGTGTGTGTTGAATATTAACTGTGTTTTTAATGATTTTTTGTTTGTTTTAGTTTGTTGTGCTTAATTTGTTGTTCACTGCCCTGAGACCCTGGGATGAAGGGCATTATATAAACATAAGTAAGTAAATGTGCTGCTTTGAACTTCACAGTGGAAGAAGGTGCACATAAATGAAATTAAACAGAATAACTATTAGTTGAATTTAGTGACCCAAACTTCTGAACACAGTTCATACTGAACTTATTCTGCTTTCTGCATCACTTGAGTTGAACCACAGCCTTCTGTTCTGCCACTGATCGCATGAAATCCTGATACTCAGTTGGGTATATTAGTTCTGCTACTGTGTGAAAGGGAAATGGATTCTCCTCTTGGGGCATAGAAGGAGAGAGCAGCTACAAATAGATTATGCAGTGCAGATCGCCTCTTTGGATCCTGGCCAAAGTGTATAGAACACTAAGGGTTCATGTGATGTATTTCAAACGTGTCTGTAAGAGAAAGAATGAAAACTTTGTTTTATTTTTATCTTGATGTGCACCACAGTAGTATTGTCACACTATCAAATGAAACATCATTTGCCATTTGTAAGAGGCCACAACACATAATGCATTCTGTGCTTTACTTTTGCCTAAGCAGTAATTCATAAAATTATACTGGCACAGTTGTGCCAGTATAGTAGTTAAGATGAGGAGTCTTTTCAACATTCTGCCATTATAAGCCCTGAACATTTGATTGCTTATAATATCCACGCAATCCCTCTGAAATCATGCACACATTGACTAGGGGGTAAGGGACACCACCCCTCTAAATTTGGTGCAAATCCATTGCAAAATGTCTGAGATACAGCAGTTCTAGTTTTTAACTCCTAAAAAGAGGTTTCAAAGTTCTTGCGACCTTTTAAAAACACATATAATGTATATTTCTAAATGTTTGACGTCTTTTTAGCATTCCCCTCAATTCAGGTACATATGGGACTGGTGCCTTCTGTTTGGCTTGAAAAACATCAACCTAGTGATGTTTGAAATCCCCATAATAAAAGGGAAAAAACTATAGGAAAGTTAGCTAACAGCATAACTGAATCTGCCCACTGAGAATTATGAAGCCAAAGTTGGGAGGGAAAATCCTGGCAATTTCTAGCAAGTGGCTTCCTGGAATTTTTTCACACCCGGCTTTTTGTTCAAATCTCCTCCGGAATAGAGGGTGTGCATTCACATATTGGCCAAATTAAAACAAGCAGGAAACTGAGGTTTATGGAAAATTTCTGGGCAGAGAATCTAGTTTTGGACATGGTTAAAAAAATTGTTATTTTTAATGATCATTATTCTTTGTGTGTGTGTTTAAGAAAAAACAAACTACAGATTTAAAGTGAACACAAATTACCTGCTTCTTCTTGTGTCATTACTCACTGCTGAATAATCATGAGGTCAGATCATACTGTCACTATTACTGGATCCATGGATTGATTGATTGATTGACTGACTGATCGATCGATCGATTGATTGATTAAGGGCCGTCAAGTTGGCGTTGATTCTTGGCAACCACATAGATAGATTCTCTCCAGGATCATCTTTTTTCAACATGGCCTTTAAGGTCTCTCAGTGGTGCATTCATTGTTGTTGTAATTGAGTCCATCCACCTTGCTGCTGGTCATTCTCTTCTTCTTTTTCCTTCAACTTTCCCTGGCATTATGAACTTCTAAAGGGAGATGGATTTTCACATAATGTGTCCAAAGTATGATAGTTTGAGCCTCGTCATTTGTGCCTCGAGTGAACGTTCTGGATTAATTTGTTCTATAATCCATTTGTTTGTTTTCCTGGCTGTCCATGGTATCCTCAAAAGTCTTCTCCAGCACCAAATTCAAAAGTGTCAATGCTTTTTCTTTCCTGCTTCGCATCCATAGAGTGTCATTGGGAAAACCATTGTCTGAACGATTCTAATCTTTGTAGGTAAAGACACGTCACAGCATCTAAATAGCCTTTCCAAGGCCTTCATCGCAACCCTACCAGATGCTAGTCTGTGGTGTATTTCTTGACTGCTGGATCCTTTACTGTTGATGGTCAGTCCTAAAAGGCAGAAACTATCCACCACTTCAATGTCTTCATTATCAATTCTGAGGCTGGTTGCTCTACCTGTTGTCATTAGTTTAGTCTTCTTTACATTTAGTTGTAGTCCCATTTTCCCCCCTGTGCTCCTTGACTTTCATTAGTAGAGCTTGCATATCACCCTCATTCTCAACTATCAGAGTGGTGTCATCAGTGTAGCACAGGTTATTCATGTTTCTTCCTCCAACTTTAAAACCACACTCATCTTCTTCCAATCCAGTTTCTCTTAGTATATGTTCAGCAAATAAATTGAATAAATAAGGAGAAAGTATAGAGCCTTTTCTTACTCTTTTGCCGATCTTTTTGCTCATGTGTTGCCGCGGCATGTGGTGACAAATGGGTAGACCCCCGACTTGGAGGCTGCAAGCAGCCTTCCAGGCTCGGGGGTCTCTCCAGGATGCCCGTGTGCTCATTCAGGGCATCTTGAAACTTCCGGGGCCGTGCGTCCCTCGATCCCCACAGTCCCTGCCATCTCCATGATGGAGCCGGCAGTCATGTGGGCAACCAATCGGGTCACCCAGGGCTGCCTTCCGATCGCCTTCTGATCTTCTGTGGGGAGAGCGGGCTAAGCCCGCTCTCCCCACAAACTCCCTTCCAGCGAGTCTCACTGATCGTGAGACTTGCCTCATTGACTTCTTTTTCGTATTATTTGGCTTGCTTAATTATCCAGCGTGCATCAGCAATGATGTCTCTTGTTCCTCGGCATTTTCTGAAACCAGCTTGAACATCCGGCATTTCCCTATCCACATAGAGCTCTAATCTGCATTGGATGATCCTGAGCATTCTTTTGCTAGCATGTGGAATTAAGGATATTGTGTGATGGTTTGTACAATCTGCTAAGTCTCCTTTCTTTGGTATGGGTATATATGTATGAATCCATTGCTTTCATTTAATTGTGTTTTTTCAGGTGGGGAGAGTGTGTCTTTATCTTTGTTGAAGGTTTTACAAAGTTTTTGGTGCTCAGAATCAGGAAGTTCTACCTTCTGGTTTGAGCTCACATGATAATATTATTTAATAGGTAATTTATAGAACTTCAGCCAAAACAGGACATTGAAAATTTTACAATTTTGATCCTCATCTCTCTGTTGGGTTGAGTGGAGTGTTGCCAAGTGTACAGACTTAAAACATCTCTTAATAACTATGTGTTGTCAAAAAAAGAAAAGAAAAAGAGACGGATGCTACTAAAGTGGGGATGGCATTCTATGAGTCTGAAGATCAATTATGCACCCAGCCCAGTTATCGAGACCTACAATGTCATTAATCTCGAGAAGCATGGGTAGTAACTAGTAATAGTAATTAGTCTGTAATTACTAGTAGTTACTGTAATTACTAGCAGTAATTAGTCTGGAGAGGTATGGGAGGAGAGCTGGTCTTGTGGTAGCAAGCATGACTTGTCCTCTTCATTAAGCAGGGTCTGCCCTGGCTGCATATGAATGGAAGACTACATGTGTGAGCACTGTAAGATATTCCCCTTAAAGGATGGAGCCACTCTGGGAGGAGCATCTAGGTTCCAATTTCCCTCCCTGACATCTCCAATATAGGGTTGAGAGAGATTCCTGCCTGAAACCTTGGAGAAGTTGCTGCTAGTCTGTGTAGATAATATTGAGCTAAATGATCTGACTCAGTATATGGCAGCTTCCTATGTTCCTATGTTCCTAACTTCTGTCAAACCAGGCTTAAGATACTACAGTACTCTCCAATGAATACTGATCAAAATCAGGAGTTTTTCAATAGAAAGGAAAATTATCCTCCACTTACAGAGAGTGCCTCTATGGTGGAGAAAACTGCTACCAAAGAACCTTTCCTTTTGTCAAGTGTTAGGTGGTTTATAAATATAATACAGTAAATAAACAAATACAATAATTCTGTTAATATAATTAAAATGGGGGAATTGTCAGCATTTTATCACTATAAGCCCTGAATAGTCTCGTGGTGATAAAATCTATTTTCTGCCCTATCTGCCTGAAAGCTTGCAGGCATCAACTAGGGAAACCATCCTTTCAGATCTGGCACAGAAAGTAGCTAAGATGCAGCAGGTTAAAAACTGGCCCCTAAACTCTAGAAAACAAGTATTGGCTACTAGGGGTACTAGGACTGTTCATTAGGCATTGCAATCCCAATGATTCTGTAGCACCCCTTGGTGCTGCTTCCCCCATGGCCATCTCTGGTGTAGTTTTAGTTCACTACATTTCTGGTACTGGGAGGGCCTCTTCTACCGGAAGCAGAGCCCATGGGTCTTAGAGTTCACATAGGGACATTGGGAAAGGGCATGGGGACATCTGGGAAATGTACTTCCTCCCAGCACATATTTCTATGGTTGTAGTGGAGTGGTGTATAAACTTGTGAGGGAATACAAGGAGGTGGGAATGGGTTGTGGAAGAGAATTCAAGCTAGGATGAATGCTTATGAGGAAGCACAAGCTGTTGGCAAGGTAACAAGGGTCCTTACGAGCTGTATGAGGCAGAGGGGGCAGGGTAACAAATGGATTTGTGAAGGCACGTATGGCAGCAGTGAGGTGGCAAACCAGGGAATGCAAGGTGGAAGCAAGATGGCTGGGCCTTGTGGTGGTATTTAAGGTTTTGCCTTAATTTGTACCCAGAGGTTTTGTGAGCACAGATTGCCTTTGAATACAGAGGTTTTACACCAGAGGCATACTGCATAAGAATGGGAAGACTCTACTTAACCAGCATGGGTAAGCTCTTTGCCCATAGCATCTAATCAGATCTCTCTTTTTAAAATGCCTGGAAATTCAGTAATCCAAAAACCTTCAGTTTGAGATGAGAGTTAAGATTATTTCCATTTTCATTCATGCTCAAAAATGGCAAGATTTATTTATTTGTTTGTTTAGAGATTTAGGGATTTAATATACCACCCAATCCAGACTCAGGGCGGTGTACAGGCAAGCACAGCATCCGAGATTTAAAATTGAGAGAGAGAGAGAGAGAGAGAGAGAGAGAGAGAGAGAGAGAGAGAGAGAGAGAGAGAGAGATTTAAAGGGCAAACGCCTGGGGGAAAAGAAACATCTTCAATAAGATCCTAATGGCTGAAAGGGAGGAGGCAGACTGAATCGGGGGGGGGGGGGGGAGAATCCAAAGTGAAGGGGCAGCAACAGAGAAAGCCCTTCCACGGGCCCTAGTACTATGGACTTCTTTGAGACCAGGGATCAAAAGAAGGGCAACCTGAGAAGATCTCATAGGCCGGGACAGAACTGGCCAGGAGAGGCAGTCCTGCAGGTAAGCAGGTGCTAAGCGCTGAAGGGTTTTAAATGCGAGAACCAGCACTTTGAATTGGACCCAGAAGTAAATAGGTAACCAATGCAGCAACCACAAGAGAGGTGTCACACTATCATATATCCTAGCGCCCATAAGCAGGTGGGCCACCACATTCTGGACCAAATGAAATTAAGGTTAATTTCTGTGCCATATAAGCTACAAAGACTTTGTACGGTGTATGATGATGGTTTTAAAAATGAGGCTCCACGCACCCATTCTTTGCCTTGGTCTTTCAGTTGGACATTGGACTGGGGAGGGATTTATCCAGGCAGGCATTTAACAGCTTTCCCAATCACTTCCTAGAGATGCCCCGATGAATTTCTGCCTGATGCATCTCTGATCAAGGCTTTTCCATTCTTTTTAGAGCACATGTGAAATGTAAAGCGTCTGAACTTTCATCTCAAAACAAAGGTTTTGGATTACTGAATATATAAATAAACTGAAGAGATCTATCACAAAGCACAGTGCATTTAAAACATGTTGCTTCGAACACTGTGCTTTCTCTTTAGCTGAGGTCAAACTGCAAATAGGAAACTAAACAATATTTATTTATACAAGGATTTATATCCCACCTTCTTCTAAATGCTGGAAGCAGCTAACAATATCAAGAAAATTAAAGCAATAAAACCACATAATAAAAATAACAAACCAGTAACAATAAAAAAACAATAATATCAGCAGAACCAGGGACTGGATGAAAACAAACATCCATTCAAAAGGGCATGGAGACGCAGAACATAAAGGGTAAATCAGATGCCATTAGAAGTCTAAAACAACAAGGCTAAAAGTTAACTAAAAAGGATACTATGTAAACATGCGTAGGGTGCAAATTCCTCAGTTTCAGCACAACCATTGAGGAGATCCCCTCTCTAGAAGTCCTTTCTCTCGTATTTAGTGCAATTTGTGAGACTTCTGGCCACTCCTTTTTCATTTCTATACTCACAATTCCATGAAAATTTTATACACATACATACACACACACACACACACACACACACATACACACAAGGCAATGAATTCCACCATCCCTTATTCTAAGGCCGTATTTTACTGTCCTTGTTCTGTCATTCCAGGAGAGCTCAGATAGTGATGGTGCTGATTTCCCCCCATCATCTCTTCTCTTTTAGATGTCTCTCTTCTCGGATCCTGACAGTTATCCATCCTGCTTTCACAGCAGTTGTTGGCACATTTATCACCCCCTGGAAATGCTTTCGGAATGCGTTGTGAGCTTAGGAACATTTTAAGTGAGTCTGTGTGAAGAGAAAAATAGACAGTGGTAACTTCATAGAGTTGGCATTGGGAGATTGGTTGTGCTAAGTAAAGAGAAATCCTGCTGTCAGGATTTAGTGCAGCCAGACAGAGGAGCATTGCAAGCTTTTTCTCCCTTTGTATTTCTGTTGTCAAGAATTAAATGAAGCCCTTGCTGAATTGTACAGATGCTGGAGTTGGTTTAATCTGTCAATCAACCTAGGCAAACTTCCAGGCAATTGGAAACAAATTAATGATGTTTCAATTAAAATGAAAAGATGGCAAAGTATCTGCTTAGCAAATAAACACATAAATGTTTACCATAGGCCACATACATAGCCAGTGGTGCCTTTTTTGTATGGACTTTTGGGCACAAGTTCAGAGCCCCACTCTCTTCCTTCATGTTTGGGGGCCCCTGGCAATGCCATCAAGAATCTCCTCCCCTTCCCCACAGTGTTACGGCTGGTCAGAGGAGATGGCAGAGCATGCTTAGCTATCTTTGGCTCTTTCTGGCTGAGGTCATTGGGTAGCCAGCCTATGCTGAGAGTGGAAAGGAGAGGAAGAATTTGGAAAGAAGGCTTGATGGAAGGAACCAAAGATAGCTAAGCACACTCAATTCCAGCAGGTCAATTCTAGCAACTCCTGAAAGTGCCAGCCGAGCACGCCACCTCCTCCGGTCCTGCAGTGGTGGGGTGGGGTGTGGGTGTGAGTGAGTGAGAAAACCTCACATACTGCCAAGGATTCTCAAGCCTCAGATGTGCAGTTATTCTCCCTTCCTCCTTTCCCATGCAAAAACGCACAGCAGACAGTTAAAAATCAGATCAAGTCTGAAAACCTGAATTTTAAAGGCCTGGGTGAACAAAAAGGTCTTTACCTGGTATCTGAAAGAACAAAGTGATGAAGCCAGGTGAACCTCACTGGGAAGGCTATACCATAAATGGGGTACAACCACCGAAAAGGCCCTCTCCCTGGTAGCCACCTGCCTCACCTCATTTGGCAGGTGCACCCGGAGGAGGGCCTCTGAAGATCTTAAGGTCCAGGTTGGGACATATGAGGCAAGGCACTCTCTCAAGTAATCTGAGCCATTTGGGGCTTTAAAGGTTAAAACCAGCACTTTGACTTGCGCCCAGAAACAGCCTGGGAGCCAGTGCAGCTGATGAAGCACTGCCGTGCTTTATATCTGGAGGCCATGACGCGTCATCCTGGCCTCTGCAGATCCGTGCTGCTTGGAGCAGTGTAGATTGTTTGGAAGCACGAGATGTGCTCCTGGCAGCAGTCTGCTGCTCATCTGGCGGGAAGGTATGTTGTCAAAGCCTTCCCCACTCCACCCACCCACCCGCCTGGTCATGTGAATAGCCTTATTATCTTTAAAAGGAAGTAAAATACACTGCCTCAGCACAACTCTGTATTTATTACTTAATCTAAGCATTACATCCTTCTTTTGCCTGTGCTCCAGACATAAAACTAACCTTTAAAAAAAATAGTTCCCAATATATTAAATACAGTGGCAAACAGGGTAAAAGCAAATCCCAGTCCAATGTCTCCCAGTCCAGTAGAGGAGCCCAAGTGCCTGCTTAACCTCAGATCTTTATTCTGAAGCTTCAGTTTGACTGAAACTACAACCAGCAGCATCTTCTGTTTGGGCACCAGGGGCTATTAATGCTTTCAGCTCTCTCCTCTGCTATTGTTGCTATCACCTTGGTGTTACAAGCAGTGCATTAAATATCCAGCAGCGCCATTCAGTAGTGCATATGGAATAACTCCAGTCTTCTGGCATCCAGTTGAGCATATCTCAGCTATTTACTAGTGTGGAGAATCATGTTTTTATTCTAATGGATCCATATTTTCCCTGTTTGGGAGATGGGATTATTTTTTTCTCTCTAAAATGAACGTAGTTCCCCTCCATGCTTCTGAGAGTCTGAGTATCCTAAGTAAAATAATTAAGCAAAATAACTATGTTGCACTGAAGATCAGACTGACAAAAAAAGCATCATATTTTCCCAACAGTTATACTTGCACTTATTGAAATTTTTTACGTCCCCAGTCCATTCCTTGATAATACGTGTCCATATATAAGTTTAAATGGCTTCTATGGTGGGCAGCATTACCCTGTATCCTGGGGCTGCTGCAGATTTCAAAGCAAGCCCTGACACTGTTCCGAAGCAACAGTTACTGAATTTGCAACAATGAGGAAACTTACAAAAATGCTGCTTCTGCATCTGCTGCTTCAGAACAGTGTCAGGGCTTGCTTTGAAATCTGAAGCAGCCCCAGGGCACAGTGTCATGGAGCCATAATCCTGCACATTATGTAAGTCATAGGATTTTAGAGTTGGAAGGGACCTTGGAGACCTTCTAACCCAACCCCCTGCTCAGTGTAGGAAACCGCTGCAGATGGTCACCCTGCCTCTGTTTGAACACCTCTGGAGAACCATAAGCCTATGATTCCACTTATTTTATTTTATTTTATTTTATTATTTGAATATTACCCTTCCTAAAGAGGCTCAGGGCAGTTTACACTAAAATCAGAAGTACAAAACAATTAACATTAGAAACCAATTAAAAGCAGATTAAAATTACAATTAAAACTAAATATTTCTTAAAGCCAGGCTAAGATGGGTCTTTAAGGCTCTCCTGAAGGCCTCCAAGGAGGATAATCCTCTCACATCTGGGGGAAGTGCATTGCCCAACCTAGGGGCAACAACAGAGAAGGCCCTATCCCAGGTGGCCACCAGTTGAACTGGTGGCACCTAAGGACAGGCCCCTCCTTATGATCTTAGTGAGTGGTAGGAATCTTTTAGGGGAAAGCACTCTCTCAGGTAACCCAGACCAAAGCCATTCAGGGCTTTAAAGGTAATAACCAGAACTTTGTACTTTGCCCAGAAACACATTGGCAACCAGTGCAACTGTTTAAGAACAGGCATAATGTGGTCTCTCCATGATACCCCAGAGACCAATCTGGCTGCCATATTTTGAACTTTCTGAATTATGTCCAAAGACAGCCCTACATAGAGCACATCGCAGTAGTCCAAGCTGGACCTTATCAGCTGGTGTACTACTGTTTTCAGGATCATTCGCCTCAAGGTATTTTTTTCTTGTTTAAATTTTTTATTGATTTTAACAATATCTTAACATTCACATCACATTAAACAAATATTGACTTCCCGCTCACACCTCCTCATGAATCACCAACTATAGAATTAACCCTTGCTATAATAATAATTCAAAACATATATCTTAAACCTTACAAACTCGATTTTGATCTACCCAACCTGCTATATTACTAAATTTCAAACCCTGTTGTAAAATCAATATTAGGAAAATAGTTCTTTAAGTATAATAAGAATGGTTTCCAATCTTCTTTAAAGCATTCCAAATTTTGGTCTCTTATCAGTACTGTAAGTTTTGCCATCTCTGCATATTCCAAAATTTTTATCAGCCAATCTTCTTTTGAGGGCAGTTCATTACTCTTCCATTTCTGCGCATATACTATTCTGGCCGCCGTGGTAGCATACATAAAGAATGTTAAGTTGGTTGTAGAAAACACTCCTTGCATTATTCCCAGCAGGAAGGATTCTGGCTTCTTAGGAAATGTCAGTCTGAAAATTTTCTTTAACTCATTATATATCATATCCCAAAAGGCCTTAGCCTTCCTACAAGACCACCACATATGAAAAAAAAGTTCCTTCAGAGTGTCCACATTTCCAACATTTGTTTGAAACATTTTTATACATTAATGCCAGTTTTTTTAGGTGTCAAGTACCACCTATACATCATTTTATAATAATTTTCTTTTAAAACATAACATGCAGTAAACTTTAAATCAGTTTTCCATAATTTTTCCCAGGCTGCCATTTCTATATTATACCCCACATGCTGAGCCCATTTTACCATAGTCGTTTTAACCACTTCATCTCTTGTCTCCTCCAAAAGCAAGAGCTTGTACATTTTAGAAATTAATTTTTCATCATTTTCACACAGCTCCTTCTCAAATCTCGACATCTGATCCTCAAATCCAACTTTAAGATCCTTCTTATAAACTTCATTTAACTGATGGTACTGAAACCAATTACTAACCAAATTTTGTACTTCATTTAAACTTTTTAACTTACAGTCCTTTTCTTGAAAACATAACAAATCCCTATAGGTACCCCATTGCGATTGCATATTTACCTCTTTACGTACTAGAGCTTAAATCGGGGATAATCATAAGGGAGTTTTAGGTTCCAACCATTTTTAATATTTTACTCAAACTCTCATTAAACTCCTTCTTATATAGTGGTTAAGAAAATCTTTATGTACTTTACTTTTCTCATACCACAAATAGGAGTGCCATCCGAACATTCTGTCAAATCCCTCCAGATCAAGTATTCTAGAATTGCTTAATGCTATCCGTTCTTTTAACCACGTCAAACAAACAGCATCAAAATACAACCTTAAGTCTGGTAGGGTAAGACCGCCTCTTTCTTTTGCATCTGTTAAATTTTTGAAATTAATTCTTGGTCTTTTCCCTTGCCAAACGAATTTAGTTATGTCCTTCTGCCATTGCTTAAAACAAGTTAAAGTATTGATTATAGGAATAGTCTGAAAAAGAAACAACATTTTGGGTAAGACATTCATTTTCACAACTGAAATTCTTCCCATTAAAGATAAGTTCATATTAGACCATCTTTGTAAGTCAGTTTTTACTGTATTCCATATTTTAATATAATTATTTGAGAACAACAAAGAATTATTATTTGTTAGCCAAACACCCAGATATTTAATTTTCTTCTCCACTTTCAATTCACTTATTTCAAAAAATCTGTCCTTAGATTTCTGATCCATATTTTTAGTCAACACCATTTTAGTCTTGTTTATATAAAACCCAGCCAATTGGCCAAATTGTTGTATTTTTTCCAAAAGTCTTCCGATCTTGTCCAATGGATTTTCTAAAAAAACGCGACATCTTCCGCAAAGGCTCTTAGTTTATACTCATGTTTCCCAATTTTCGGGCCTTGTATTTGATCATCTTCTCTAATATTTCTACAGAGCACTTCTAATACTAATATAAAAAGTAATGGGGAAAGTGGACATCCTTGTCTAGTTCCTTTTTGTATTTTACAATTGTCTGATAGTTCCCCATTTACAATAATCTTAGCATATTGCTCCAAATAGATTGTCTTGATAGCCCTAGTAAAATTATTACCAATGCCCATTGCATCTAATAACCTCCACATGAATTGCCAGGAAAAATTATCAAAAGCTTTCTCTGCGTCCAGAAAAATCATAGCCATCTGTTTGTCATTGTGTTTTTCATAATACTCCAGTACATTCAAAACTGTTCTCACATTATCTCTTAATTGTCTCTTTGGTAAGAAGCCAGCTTGATCCTCATGAATGAAGAGTCTTAATATAGCCTTCATTCTTCTTGCCAAAATGGCGGCAAAAAGGTTATAATCGTTATTTTAAAGTGAGATTGGCCTGTAGTTTTTGACTTGCGTTAAATCTTGATCCGGTTTTGGAATTACTGCAATATTAGCATACTTCCAAGTCTCCGGCATAATCCCTCTTTGCAAAATGTCATTCATAGTCCATTGCAAAGGCTGTAGAATTTGATCTTTAAATAATTTATAGTACAAAGATGATAGCCCATCAGGTCCTGGCGCCTTATTGGCCTTACTTTGATTTATTGCTTCTGTTACTTCCATTATTGTTATTGGAGCATTCATAATTTCTATATGTTCCTTAGAAAGTTTTGGAATAATTTTGGTCTTAAGAAATTGTTCAATTTTTGTATCTTCTACTATATTTCCTTTATATAGTTCTGAATAATATCTAAAGAATTCGCCTCTTATTTCCTTACCATCATAAGAGAGCCCATTTTTTGTAAGTATTTTAGATATGTAGTTATTTTTTTTCTCAGTTCTAATTTTCCAAGCCAACAACTTGCCTGGTTTATTTGTGAACTCAAATGACCTTTGCTTGACATATTTTAAATTCCATTCAACTTCATTTGATATTAACATAGAAAGTTGTTGTTGGAGCATTTTGATAGCTTGAGCAATCGTCTTCTTATCCTTGGCCCATAATAATTCTCTTTATTTTTTAGAAATCTGCATCAGTTTTTTCTGAGGTGTGAATTCTCATTCTATCATAGCAAATGAGATTTTTTTCAATTAAACAACTCTCATGACCCCACTTTCACTTTTTCACACTTTCCTTTACTATGAATAATATGAGGAAGTAATCAATTTAGCACACTTCACCTTATGAAGACAAACCTCATACAAATAAATTCACCATAATTCACCCCTCTGCCCAATCACTCTTAAATTGGGGATGGGTGGTAGCCTCCAGCCATCAGGCACTATCTACCAGCCCACCCCACTCCTTTGGGGCAGATCCACTTTCTGCCCCCAATCTGCCCCAAAGACACCCAAACTTCAAAAATTCTCAAAAAATCAGCCCTCTGCCCAATCCCCCTGAAATTGGTGTGGTAGCCTCCACCCATGAGGCACTACCACCCCACCCCACTATTTTGGGGCAGATCCACTTTCTGCCCCCAAACTGCCCCAAAGTCACCAAAACTTCAAAAATTCTCAAAAAATCACCCCTTTGTCCAAACCCTCTGAAATTGGGGTGGTAGCCTGCACCCATGAGGCACTACCACCCCACCCCACTATTCTGCCCCAGCCCCGACTTTCTGCCCCAATATGCCCCAATCTGCCCCAAAGACATGAAATTTTCAGAAATTTACCAAAAATCAGCCCTTTGCCCAATCCCCCTGAAATTGGGGTGGTAGCCTGCACCCATTATGCGCTACCACCCCACCCCACTCCTTTTGCCCAAATCCCATGCTATGCCCCCGAACTGCCCCAAAGTCACTAAAACTTTAAAAAATCGCCAAAAATCAACCATGAACCGAATCACCCGAATTTTTTGTGCCCGAAATTCGGGTGATTCGGCTCGTGCCCGAAAAAATTCGGGGGGCATCGGGGGTGATTCGGTTCGGCCCCGAATCACCCAAAATTGTTCGTTTCGGGCACAGATCGTTCTGTGCCCGAAATTTTTTGCACATCCCTACTGCCTTTGTATGTAGTCCAGAAACTTCAGTTGGTTCAGAACGCGGCAGCCAGGTTGGTCTCTGGGTCATCTCGGAGAGACCACATTACTCCTCTGTTGATGGAGTTACACTGGCTGCCAATAGGTTTCCGGGCAAAATACAAAGTGCTAGTTATAACTTACAAAGCCCTAACAGGCTTAGGCCCTGAGTATTTAAGAGAGTGTCTTCTTCGCTTTGAGCCCCACCGCCCATTGAGGTCATTTGAGAAGGTCCGTCTTCAGTTGCCACCAACTCGTTTGGTGGCTACACAGAGATGGGCCTTCTTGGCTGCTGCCCCAAGATTGTAGAATGTGCTCCCTGCTGTGATATGAGCCTCCCCATCTCTGGCAATTTTTAAAAAACTTCTGAAAACACATTTTTTCAACCAGGCTTTCTCAGTTTTTAAAAACTGGTTTTTAAATCGTTCTGACTATTTAATTGTTGTTTTATGATGTTTTTAATTTTTAATCATTGTTTTAATGCCTTTATAATTTTTATTTTAATTATTAACTGATTTTAATGGTGTTTTAATGTAAACCTCCCTGAGCCTTTTGGAAGGGTGGTATAAAATTTTTAATAATAATAATAATAATAATAATAATAATAATAATAATAATGAGAGACCCAAAAGAACCATCAGAGTCACACTCCCCCTGTCAATTCCCTGGCGAAGGTAATCTGTCAGGCCGACCAAGGCCTAGGGATGTGCACGGAACTGGGTGGCCCAGTTTGAGTCCAGACTGGACTCAAACCTTACCAGGTCAGGTCAGTTCAGCACACCCTTGAACCCTGCCCCCCCCCCAGTTAGGTTCCGTCCGGGGGGGGGTTCACAAACATTTTTTAAAATTAAAAAATGAGGGGTTTTTGCAACTTATCCCCTTTGGGGGAGTTGTTGGAGGCAGCCGGGGGGGGGGGGGTCCATGGAGGTGCCCCTCCCCTGCTGGCCTCTCTTTCAGCCCAAACCAGCCCATTCCCCCTCTGGTGCGGGAGCCACTTTGGAGGCTGCCATGTCTCTGCAGTTGGCCAACTGTGCAGAGGCCAACTGTGGAGGTGTGGCAGCCTCCAAAATGGCCACTGCACTGGAGGGGGGCCCAAACTGGTTAGTTTGGGCTGCAAGAGAGGCCAGTGGAGGAGTGGTAACCTCTGTGGACACACACACCCCACCACCTCCAACAATTCCCCCAAATGGAATAAGTTACAAAAAAAAAAAAAGGTCCACAAATCCCACGCAGTCAGGGTCAGACTGAACAGGGGATGGTTCGGTTCAACATTGAACCTGTTTGCATATCCCTACCAAGGCCATCTCAACCCCATAGCCCTCTCTAAAGCAAGTTTGACATGGGTCTAGATAATCAGTTTCCTCCAAGACCGCTTGGAGCTGGTCAGCCACGACCAGCTCCAATCATCTTACCCAACCATGGGAGGTTGGAGACTGCCCTATAATTATCCATCACCAGGGGATCCAAAGTGAGCCTTTTAAGAAGGGGTCTAACCACCACCTCCTTCAAACAAGATGACGTCCTTCCCCAATAAGGTATTAATGATATCAACCAGGCCAGCTCCAACAACCTCCCTGCAAGATGAAATCAACCATATTGGGCAAGGATCCAAAGAACAGGGGGTAGGTCGTACCGCTCCAAGCAGCTAATTCACATTCTCAGGAGTCACAATCCCATAAATGTGTTATTTGGTTTGTTCTGTGATCCCATAAGTTTTCCTGGTTTGTTATTGTCCCCATATTGTGGTAGGGAATGATATGAGAGGCAATGGGCCACCTAGTGATTTAAAGGCTGAAGTGAGATTCAAACTGAGGATCTCCTGATCCATAATTCACTCTTAATAACCATGACATTACATCAGTTCTGTACAAATGCCCTGATCAACACCTCTTCATTTCAGACCAAAAAAACCAAACTCCAAATCTTTAATTATATGCATGTGTTTCTGCTTCTGGCTTTTAATTACATTGCTGTCTTTTTAATTATGTTAGTAATGATTTATATGGCCCTCAATGCTTTAATGAAACAAAGAGAATTGTGGGTCTAAAACATCATCTGCAACCAAGTGTCATTCTCTGCAACAATCAATCATTTGATGTATGGGCCTTTCTGACAATAACCTACAGACAGTCAAACTCTGTAACATTCCATGTGGGATGTACTGTCATTTATTATCAAGGAAGCAGCATAGCAAGGTTCAAATGAGAATAGTCACATTAAATTAGTGCTATAATATAAGCCTTGTGATAACTATCAGTATACATTTCTTAATGCTGGTGAGGCAAGAAGGGAATCCAGAGCATGTTAAGAGTTTGATGTGCACATGTCTGGCAACATGTCCATTTTATCCAACAGAATTGGGGAGAGGAGGAGAAGCAAGATCATGCATATCAGGCTTATAAACATTGGGCAGGATCTACATGGTGTTAGTAGTGACTAAGCACCATTGAAATCAATGAGACGGGTTTGTCATAACTAACTTAAGTTACATTAATTCTAATAAGCCTTGGTCATGACTAAATTAGGGTGATTCAGATGACACACAAAAAGTCTAATTTCTGGTTTCCAGAATGTGGCAGCGAACCCTACTCGGGGGGGGGGAGGGGGCATAAGCTGACATTGGTTAGGTGATTGAAATCCACCAATATTTGCTTCATCAGCTGTACTTACGGTTCCAGACCCGACATCTGTCACCGACTTCAACTCTTCAAAGTAGGGCTGATGAAGTCAACACTGCAAGAGATTGGACAAAATAATCAATGTCAGCTTATCCCATTGGCTGCTCCCAGAAGTCGGGCTCACCACCAAACTGAAAGTTGAGCTTTTTGCATGTCATTTGAACCCACCCTGAGTCTGTATCCTGCTCATTGGTTTTAATGCAAAGCTGCATATAAGCCCAAAGGAGCCAGAGGGATCTTCACATTCTAGCTTATGGGTTCTGCTGACACTGCAAGGGTGTGTCATCAGCCAGGTGAGCATTTGGTGTAAGGGTATGCATGAACTGTTTGATGTAGAACTGGTTCATTTGCAAACTGAACCAGGGCCGATTTGGTCCACGATCGAACTTGACCAAGCCTGCTGCAAACTGGTTCTGCATCACAGGGGAGTGGCAAGAAAGGTTGTTTAAGTCTCTTACTTGGCTCACCACCACTTGCCGCCCCCATCCCCAGTCAAATCACCAGCCAGATCACTCTTTAAAAATAGGCCACCTGCATGGTGGTGATGGAGATGGCCTATGTTCTAAGAGTGATCCAGCTGGTGATTAGGCTGGGGATTGGGGCGGTGAGCAGTGGTGAGCCAGGTAAGAGACTCAAACAACCTTTCTTGCCACTCACCCACCCCTTTACTTCCCTGCAAGTGCCCGAATAATGGAGGGGAATCGACATGTTCCAGAGAAGTGCCTTACATTCGACATGTCTCCTGGATCAGCTCTGTCAGTCCACAGTGGCTATTCTTTCCTGTCTCCAGCTTACAATGGCTGTTCTTTCCTGTCTCCTGTTGCCATGTTCAATATTGTTCAGTTCTGAGCTCTTTTGCTGTGCCATAGATATTGCAACAAACCTAGCTGTATGTTGCTACTAAGGGAGGATCTGTATAGCTAGCAGCAAGGGAACGTCTGCTTTCAGCATTAGGTCTAACATGTTCTCTCCAGTGTATGTGTGGTTCCTCTACTGTATTTTGTAACATTGAGAAAGCTAGGAGCCCATCTGGCCCAAAGTCTGTTTATACCTTAATCTGCTACATCCTTTTGCCAAATTGTTTCCCACTTGTTGAACAAAACATAGATAAAGAAAGACACCTTCATTATATATGATGGTTTGAAGGCAACATGGGCAGTTTCACTTTCAAGTTTTCTAATTATAAGCATTGGATAAAACTGCATCCACCCCACCAATCATAGCACTTATATTCTTCAAAGAATAATGTAGTTGTTATTCCTGTGTTGCAGATGGGAGACTGAACATTACAAATAAAATGTTCTCAAAGCCACCTGGTCAGTCCATGGACTGAACTGTCAGTCCCAATTCAGATATAATTCGGTATCACTCAGCAATTAAGCACACTGGCCCCAATCTATAGTCCTATTCAGACTGTACATGCATTCAGGAGTCTGTGCACATGTACATGTTTTATGTGAAGGTCTGACTCTGCATGCATTCATTTTAAAATGTGAATCTGGGTACAGGTCCCTCAAATGCATGGAACAGACAGGAAGCGTACTGTTGTACCTGCACTGAGCATAACATGTGAAGAACTGTACATGCATACAGATCTATACCTGTGTACACTGTATACAGACTGTACATGTGTTGAACATAATGTATGACTTGGGCTCATAAATCCTCATATTAATAGTGTATTCAGGGGCTGACATGATCTGCAGCCCTCCAGCAATGGAAGCTAGACTGTGAGTGCGCAGGAAGTCTTAAGCATCTCTGCACTAAAGGCTTCTATACAGAGCAGACCAGGCATAGATGGGGTAAAGTAAAGGTAAAGTGTGCTGTCGAGTCAGTTTTGACTCCTGGCGACCACAGAGCACTGTGGTTGTATTTGGTAGAATACAGGAGGGGTTTACCATTGCCTCCTCCCACACAGTATGAGATGGTGCCTTTCAGTATCTTCCTATATTGCTGCTGCCCGATATAGGTGTTTTCCCATAGTCTGGGAAACATACCAGCAGAGATTCGAACTGGCCACCTCTGGCTTGCTAGTCAATTCATTTCTCCACTGTGCCATTAGGTGGATGGGGGAGGGGGGAGATTTTTACATCTCTGTCCTCCCCCCAAAAACATTTTACACTTGTATAAATATGTTCCTGAAGGCTGTGTGACCCTCAGGAACATATTTTTACAAGGTGACAGGGCTTTGGGCAGGAGCATAGATATGCAAAATTGCTCCTCATCTGCACCTGGTCCACTATACAAAGAAGCCTTCAGCACAGAGACATAGAATGCTTCTTGAGGATCTGAAGCCCTCCCCAGGCCCCCTTCCGTAGCTGGAAGGCTGTGGGTGATATTAGTCAGGTGCTGAGTGCTGAATGCAGTGCTGAGCTGATGGGGAGAGAGCTGTCTGGAGGGGAGAACAAGCTGAAGCCAGCATTCCCCAAGTACAACAACCATTTCACCATCAGTAATAGTGCTGTCATCTCTTTAGGTGGGTTCAAAACCACCATAAGGCCTTGATTTCATATTCCCAGGTGCTGAATGTGGAGATGTATCATGCAGCAACATTTTGTATACAGTGAACCCAATCCATAAGAAAATACACATGTGGGACACAATATGCCCTTTAAAAATGAGTGCTTCTTATACATGCTATATGAGGTACATCATAATGATAACTATGAGTTTCGAGGTTCCTATCAAAATGTGCAGATTTTTCTTCAGTGAACATGTTATCTACAGCTAAGAAAATTACAAATGAAAACTAAAAATGCTTCTTGATTTTTCATCCACACTCTGGACACAATTTGCTTATTCTTTGTTTATCTAAGGACCTTATAACCCTCTCTTCAAGTCCAGAATTGATAACATCATTTTAAAAATTAATCAAATATAGGAAGAACACAGAGAAGAGCAGCAGCACTACAGATGGTGCTGTATACATAGAATAAAACAATGCCTATACAGTACTACAGTACTACTGATAATGACAATAATAAACTACACCCCCTGAAGCACATAGATTAGAAAATATGGTCCCTTGAATCTCATTAAAAATAAGCATCAGAGACACCAGCTAGACTTGTGAACATAATCAACATAATCAAACTCTTTAGCACATGGAAGGGGATACAAGACAGAGGCAGTAGACCCCGCCCCCACTGACATCCTTTCAGTAAATTGTCTGAATAACACATACAGATTTAAGTTCTGTACATATGAGCAGGAATTCTGCAAAAAACAGGTTTCTTAACCATGAGGTCAAGCCTACAAATGCACCTAAAAATGAACAATGGGTGTGTTCAGACAACCTACTATAGCAGGTAGGTTAGGGGTAGGGCCTGCCATGCATTGTCTAAAAAGGACCAACATCAAGCTTGAAATCAAGACTCTTGACAAGAAAACTGAAAGGGAAGTCATCTACTGCTCTCTTGCAAATTCACATTAAAGTAGCCAACTTATGTAGAACAAAGCAATAATGTCCTCAAATTAAGGACTCACTCACAATGAAAATGCTGACATCAACAGAACTCAAAGCCATGAATGGTGTCACTATAATTAGGTTAGATGTAGCATAGCACAGATCATATTTTAGTATTTGTTCAGCTTCTGCCAAAGGAGAGGCTTTCCTTCTTTCAGGCATAATTACATTTGTCACATATTTTGGAAATGTAAAAACGATGCTAGCACAAAAAGGCTATATGACTTTCAGAGCAGTTCATGGAAATGCTTTTCATAATATAATTAGAGGGATGAGATGACTGATGATAGCATGGAAAGCAGAAAACAGTGCTTTTTCTTCTCATTTATTTTCTGCTCTTCATCCCCCATTGATGGATAACATAAACTATAGGGTCAACAAAGAACATGATGAGGGGACTTTTTAAAAAAATCTCCTTGGTATTTGATATACTTTTCTTCCAAATAATAGATGTTCCTCTCTTTCCTGTGAACTAAAAACAATGTGGCTTATATTTTCCCAAGAATATCTATTTCCTGGAAGTAATAATTGGCTCTGTTTTACAGGGGTTCCATTCCTATCTCTTGGGTAGATTCCAGATGGTGTTGCTTAGAAACCTTTGTTCTGCAAATTGAGAGTTATTGTATGGCGTTCCACATGGTTCCATACGATTCTATACTGTCTCCAGTGCTTTTTAACATCTACATGAAACCATCATGTAGAGATAATCAGGATCAGGGAGAGATCATCAGGAGATATGGTGCAGGAAGCTATCAATATGTTGATGTCACTCTAATCTATTTCTCCATATCAACCTCATCAGGAAATGGCATAACTGCCTTAAACGCCTGCTTAGAAGTGGTAAAGGGCTGTTTGAGGAATAACAGACTAAAATTGAATCCAGATAATATGGAGGTACTGATTGTGGTGGGTGGGGACTTGAGAGCTGTTTTAGATCTGCCTATTCTGGATGGGGTTACACTCCCCTAGAGAGAGCAAGTACATAGCTTGGGTGTATTCCTGGATCCAAAACTCTCTCTCTGGTTTCTCGGGATGAGGCAGTGGCCAGAAGTATTTTTTATCAGCTTTGGCTGATACATCAGCTGCTACACCCATTTCTGGAGGCAAACAACCTTAAAAGAGTAGTACATAGCTATCCATCCATCCATCCATCCATCCATTTAATTTATGTGCTGCCCTTCCTGAAGTGGCTCAGGGTGGTTTGCATTAAAATCAAAAACATGTAGCAACATGATTTAATTCTAAAACACACACATTTAAACCTGATTAAAATTAAACCTATATATCATTAAAAGCCAGGCTAAAATATGGGTCTTTAAGGCTCTTATATCCATGGTATATCCATGCTGATAACCTCCAGGCTTGACTACTGTAATGCACTCTACGTGGGGCTGCCTTTGTATACAGTCTGGAAATGACAATTGATACAGAATGCAGCAGCCAGACTGGTCTCTGGGACAACCCAAAGAGACCATATAATGGCGATCTTCAAAGAACTGCACTTGCTGCTGATAGGTTCCTGAGCGAAATACGAAACAACCGTGGTTATTACCTATAAAGCCCATAATGGCATGGGTCCAGGGTATTCAAGAGTGCCTCCTCTATTGAGAACGCTGCCACATATTAAGATCATCTGAGGAGGTTCAGTTACCATTGCCACCAGCTCATTTGGTGGCGACTCAGGACTACTCCTCCCTGTCACTCCCTGTCAGCATAGGAACTTCTCCTCTGGCTTTCTTTAAAATACCCTCAAGACACACCAGTTTTCTCAGGCTTTTAGTAAAAAAAAAATCTTTTAAACTGCTTTGGTTTTATTCTGTTTTTATGGTTGTTGCTTTTAAAACCATGTACACCACCTAGGGATATAAATATGAGCAATCAATCAATAATATACATGGGGAGGTTTCCACCATCACATTATTTCTGTGATCTCCTGTCATTGCCCAACTTCCCAAAGCTCAGTTTTCTGAAAAAAGGAACTATCATGACTGAAATTTCATATTAGCTCGGAGGTTCCACCCATCCTGTGGCAGATTGGCTCTCACTATACCCCCTTGTTGTTGGGTCTTTCCCCTTTCTACTATTGTAATAAGTAGTTGCCTTATACTGAGTTAGATTATTGTCCTTCTAGCTCAGTACTGTCTACACTGACTGACAACAGCTTTCCAGGGTTACAGAAAGGAGTCTTTCCCTCTCCTACCTGGAGATGCCAGGGATTGAATCTGGGACCTCCTACATGGAAGACAGATGCTCTGCTCCACCAGTGAGAGATGGCCTTTACCAAGCTCAAACAGGTTTTGCAAGATGTGTGGTAGTTCAAAATCCTGAAAATCTTAGACCCAATCCAGCAAAATTTAAGAACTTAGACATTCTATCCATATCAGCAGAACAGTTAAGCATGTGCTTAAACATATTCTATTGAAATAAGTGGGACCTCAGAGCAAACTTTGGCTGGAATATGTTTGCTTCCTTCCATGGCTTCACTTTTAAAAGTATGGGATTTCCACCCCACCCCACTTCTGTGGAGTCCAGGGAATGGTGCCAGTGTCCTGGGATCTGTAGTATTTTTTGAGGCTGCAGCCATTGCCAAGAGCAAAAATCCTTTAAAAATCTCAAGCTGTGGAAGACAATTGTGGCAGGGAGTGAAGAGGTAGAATAGAGGCTTGTCTCCTTTCCCCTGCTTGTCCCAATATGTCATTTTAGGAAAGGGGGTGAGGAGTGGGCTGAAGCGGAGCTTTGAGGGCCAATGTGTTCAGCTCAAAGCAAGGTGTTCCTCCTCAAAGCAGGACCAAAGGGGGCCCAGTCAAGTAGGGGCCATTCAGGAGCTCTGAAGTGGACTCTGGAGTGATGCAGGACTGCTTCACACAAGCCTAGTGGTAAATGTATATGTCAAAATGATTCCTACATGGAAAAGATGCTTTCATGTAAGAAACAGTGTGAAATCCATGGGTAGATCATCATGCATATATCCATACCACCTAGGAAACCACAGCTGCCCACTTTTCCCTACCCAGTGTACAGACTATGAGTAGTGTCCTATATTGTGAATTGAGTCCAGCATCTATATTGTGAATTGAGTCCAGGCTTCCTGAGATCTGTTGATAAGGGCTTGGAGCCTGAACAAACTGACACTGAAGGTACTGCACTGTTGTACAAGCAAACCAAAAGGCCAGTTTTCTGGTATTTGAAGTAGAACTGTCCAGTGCTGAGGCTTTGTATTGCTTGCCAATTTCAGGGGCTGTTGTTGCATGGTGCATTCTCTCCTGTGCCTGAAGAATGCTCTGATGCCTGAAAACTCAGTCCCTGAAAGCTCACATGGCTTAAGTCCCAGCCCCAGTTTCCGGTTCAAGCTCCCGCATATGATGAACTCGGGTTGCTCATTCTACAGAAACCCTTTCCGTGTAGGGAAGAAGGTGACATATGGCAGATCCCTAAGCTCCAAAGCCATTGAAGTCACTGAAACTATCAGAATGACATAGTCAGCTCTTTTGTTTCCAGCACAAACAGTATCTTAGAGCAATATTACTCCATTAGTGCTGTGAACCCATCTTCTGGAAAATCATATATTTACAGAGGGTTGGTTACTTTCACACTCCAGCTGGCAAGGAGGAGACTCCAAACAAATCACCTTTCATCACATACATCCTGTTGCAATGAAGTAACAAGAATACGGGCTTAAATAATGCATTGCTTTTTTATTTATATTGCCGCTATAGTCTGAGCAGAGCAACCTCAAAATGCCTATTTAGTCAAACAAGAAAATGAATGCTAACAACATGTAGCATCTCTAAGAGGCTTGCTATCGCAAATAGGATCACAGGGGATATATTAACTAGGATACACTGGGAGCTATCTGGGAAGGGAGAGCAGCCTAAAAGCACTTCAAGTCATATCAGTGTGACTATTTAAAATTTAGCATGGTAGAAAGTGATCAATCATTGGAAAACTAACAAAACCATTCTGCAAATGCAGTGGCTGTTCACAGTTGTCAAGCTGGACTGGGGATAATAAGAGAGAATAACAAACTCCTTTCTGAAATGATTTTTTCCCTAAAGCCTCGAACAGATAAAGTGTGATGAGTTGTTCCTAAATCACACTGAAGTTATTGAACAGTGCCAGGAAAAAAAACCTCATAAACAATCTATAGAATCATTTAGATGTAAGATGAGGCCAGAAAGTACAAGGGTCTCAAATAGCAAATGCCATGTATGTCATAAATATTAGGTTTGACAGAAATATTTATCATGTCTTGCATATGTAAGTATAAGTTGAGCATCTTTTTATACATATCCTTCCTCTTCTGCAAAAGGTTGATCTGTTAGGGTTGGTTGCCCTAACAGAAATATGTAGACCAGCAACACTCTGCAATGGGACTGGCATATAAGGCCATTATGTATTCAGTAGGCAGCACATCTGATTCCTCTGGTCATATGTAAAACGCTCAAGGTTCAAGGTACCTTCAGTCATGATGCTCAATTTGATCTGTTTGTTCTGAATTTAGCTAATTTTAAAAAGAGTATTTAAGCTGTTTTGTATTGTATTTTGTATTTTCTTTTTATCTTTTTTGGTCTGTTATGATTTAATGTTTTATTTATCTATTTATTACACTTAGAGACCACCCCACCCAAAGGTTCTGGGCAGTGCACAACAATTTTTAAAAGACATAAAAACAAACACCATTTAAAACACACTGCTTAAAACAATATAAAAACAATTTTAAAACAATTCAAAACCATTTAAAACCAATTAAAATACTTTAAAACAGTTTTAAAACCTTGGAAGGCTAGGCCAAACAAGAATGTTTTCAAGGCTCTCTTAAAGGCCAACAGCGAGCCTAAATTGCAGATATCTACCGGGAGTGCATTCCATAGAACAGGAGCAGCTACAGAGAAGGCCCGGTTCTGAGTCACCACCAGACATACTGGTGGCAACTGGAGACGGACCCCTCCAGCTGATCTCAACATGCAATGGGGCTCATACAGAATATGGCACTCTCTAAGGTAGCCTGGACCCAAGCTGTTCGGGGCTTTAAAGGTAATAACTAGCACTTTGTATTTCCCCCGGAAACATATTGGCAGCCAGTGCAACTATTTTAAAACAGGCACAATATGGTCTCTCCGGGTTACTCCAGAGACCAGTCTGGCTGCCGCATTTTGAACTAACGGAAGTTTCCGAACTATGTACAAAGGCAGCCCCACGTAGAGCACATTGCCATAGTCAAGCCTGGAGGTTACCAGATGATGCATCACTGTTTTGAGATTGTGCTCTTCAAGAAATGGATGCAGCTGTCGAATCAGCCATAGCTGATGGAAAATGCTCCTGGCCATAGCCTCCATCTGAGATACCAGGGTGAGAACTGGATCCAAGAGCACTCCCAAGCTGCATACCTGCTCCTTCTGGGGCAGTGTAACCCCATCCAGCACAGGAAGATCTAATTTATCTCAAATCCCTATCTCCCACAATGAGCGCCTCTGTCTTACTTGGATTCAGCTTCAATTTGTTATAACTCATCCAGCCCATTACTGTCCGTAGGCAGGCATTTATGGAGTGAATTATGTGTTTTATTGTTGTGTTGTGTTGTTGTTCAATGTCCCCCCAGAGAACAATTTGTTATGGGGCAGCTAACAATGTTTTTATTATTATTATTTATGCTATTTACACACTGTCTACCAGATGTTATTGAGTGGATTTGGTACTTTAATTATCAGGCCCTTTCCAAGGGTCTAGGATAACTGAAGAAAAATTAAAGATATCTTCGTAGTATTTGTGCTGTCCTGAGTAGTGTGACCTCCTGTAGTTGATGTGTTGTAATTTTATCGATTTCCAAGGTGTCAAGATGGTGTTCAAGTTCTTTTGGTACTGCACCAAGGGCACCACCAACTATTGGCACCACTATTGTTTTCTTTTTCCAAAGCCATTCAATTTCAGTCTGAAGGTCCTTGTATTTAGTTATTTTCTCCAATTGTTTTTCATTGACTCATCTATCCTCTGGGATTGCAATATCATTTATCAGAATGCGATCAGGCATATTGTGCGCTAAATGCCTATCAGTTTGTATTCTAAAATCCCAAAGGATTTTTGACTCTTCATTTTCTGTGTTCTTCTCAATTGGATGATTCCACCAATTCTTGCTTGCTGGCAATTGGTAATACTTGCAAAAGTTCCAGTGGATTATTGCAGCAACTTTGTTTATTGCAGCAACTTTTTATATTATTATTTCTTGTTTACACAGTCAGACAAGTGTTATTGACTGGTTTATTGTTGTTATTATTAATAATAATAATAATCTGTGCTTCTAAAATTTATCTTATAATCTGGCTTGTGGCACGGTATTTTTTCAACTAACTGATAGAATTTGTGATGAACACTAGAATTATGCAGATCAAGATAAATAAAATGGCAAGGCTCTATCTCAGCAGGAAATCATTTTAGGGCATTTCCTGACAACAGTTCCTTCCACTTTTGGCTGCCAGATTTAGCACTAAATAAAAACTGGAGGAAAAAATACTCACAGGAAAGAGGTAGAATGACATGAAATGCTTTGTTTCTCATAGTTTAAAATATCACTGCTTTTTATTCTAGTTCTTGCAGACAGTTGAGTGAAACCTCAACTGAATCCAGATAAAACTAAAAATTCAAACAGAGAACCAGAGTAGCTCTTAATCAAGTCAATTTTCCCCCATATGTCTCACAATGATAACTTAAATGCATTTTATGCTGGACCAGGTTGACAGTAGTACCAGGTGGAGTCAGTTGAAGGGTTGAACCCAGAGCCATACCAAGAGTATAGTTTCCTGAATAAAACAGCTTGGAGAAGAAATACAGTGACTCATTGCCTTTTAGAAAGGCAAAACTACAAAATATTGTACCAGACAAGTTCATGATCTCTTCTCCGTATATTTGTGTTGCCTGTGGTCATCACCAAGGGCTGTATCTCACACTGTTTTTTCAGGCACAGCTTGGGGTGGATCCAAAAGTGCTCTTCCACATGCAGAAGGCAACCTCTGCCCATGAGAATGGCTATTTACACCTCATGATAAATTGTGATGTGAGAAAGGTTGATAGATGTTCTTGCATTTGCAGTAGAATTTACACAACTTCTTGCACAAGCAGAAGCATGAGAACTGCTATAGAACTTGCTAGTGTAGAGCTGAAAAACTCAAAATTTTGAGGGCTTGGGATGAAATGGGGACTGAAATCAACACCATCCCATTTACCATCCCCCACTGCCATCACCCATTTTGCAGAGATGATGATGACATTCTGACACTGGCCACCAGCTGATAGTCAACATTTCCCACCCCCCATCAGAAATCTCAGGAGGCAGCATCATCCTGACAAGCGATTCTGGGGAGAAATAGTAGCTTCCAGCTGGTGGCCGCTGGGAGAAGAGCCATCACACTACTTTTAAATCCCCTCTTTCATATTCATTTCACCACCACCCTGCAAAATCACTGAAATCCCCCAAACTTTCATTGTCTGTGGATGGAGCAGTGAAACTGGATGAGGCATTTCCATTCAGCTTTAGACCTTACCTGTGGTAGCCATGTATAAACTCTCATGCAAGCACCTAGAGAAACAGTTTTGGAATAGCATTAGTGACTATTTTCCTTTTGTTCACATTTGCCAACACCAGCCAACACCTGCTTTCTGTTTGCTAAAATGAAGCTAGAAAACTTACTTACTTTTGGAAAAATATTGCAAAAATGTCATTTCCTTTTCTACCCATTGCATCCAGTGAACGAACACAGTTGTTGTGCATATGCATTCCAGCTGCAGAAATACATCATTCAGTAATATAGTAGTACCTATGAATGTTTGATCTCTTCGTTACTGGACAATGCAATTTCTTTTCAAAATTTTCATTAAGAATACAGTGAGTTGGGTGGTTACTTCTGCTGTGAGTTCTAATTTATTGACGGAGAATAGGAAAATGTATCTTGTGAGGAACAGTTGAAGGAACTGGGTATGTTTAACCTGAACAGGAAAACAGTGGTGGTACCAGAAAAAGAATGGGGCGGGGGGCGGGGCGGCACAGAGGAAGGGTAAAGTACATTTATGGGTGGGCAAGCTATGTTCTATGTTTTAGATTTCTGAAACAGGAATGGAGGAAAGTGGAGGTGGCGGCAAACCATTTGTCTGAGGGAACTTGCCCATTGACACACACACACACCCAAGCCCCCCTTGGAAGAGAAGAAAAAGGGGAAATATGATTGCTTTCTTCAAATATCTGAAGTTTTGTCACACAGAAGAGGAAGCTGACTTCTTTATTGCTCCTGAGGGCAGGTCTAGAACCAATAGGTTGAAATTATAATGAAGCAGATTCAGGCGGAAGGAAGGACTTCCATGATTTTAAGAACTGTTTGACAGTGAAACAGTCTATCTCCTGCAATGGTGGACTCTCCTGAATTGAAGGCTTGCAAATAGAGCCTGGGCAGCCATCCTGGGCAGCCAGAGGAGAGCTGGTCTTGTGGTAGCAAGCATGACTTGTCCCCATAGCTAAGCAGGGTCTGCCCTGGTTGCATCTGAATGGGAGACTTGATTTGTGAGCACTGCAAGATATTCCCCTCAGGGGATGAAGCCGCTCTAGGAAGAGCATAAGGTTTCAAGTTCTCTCCCTGGCTTCTCCAAGATAGGGCTGAGAGAGATTCCTGCCTGCAACCTTGGAGAAGCCGCTGCCAGTCTGTGAAGACAATACTGAGCTAGATAGACCAATGGTCTGACTCAGTATATGGCAGTTTCCTATGTTCCTATCTCTCAGAGATGCCATAGCAGATTCCTGTACTACCAAGGGGTTGGACTAGACCTCCAAGGTCCCTTCCAGCTCTAAATGCGCGCGCGTTCACATCTTTTAATGGTGTGCTATATGCTTTAAGAATAAACATAATATCAGCTCAATATGCACAATATCATATCAGCTCAGTATGCACTATATTAGACTATAGCCATAACAGCTAACAGAAATTTTGAAGAATTCACAGAAGTAGAGGGACTGCAAGTGCAAATGTGTAAATGAACTGAGCAATTTTGCAACAGTTCTAAATTAAGCATCCTTGTCATGATGTAAAGGAGGGCTGCTCAAATCCACCCCACCCCACCCCTCACCCCCACACCAGCAGATATTTGCCTACAACTCTCATAATCCCTGACTATTGGCCACTTTGGTTGGGGATTATGGGAGTTATAGTCCAAAAACAGCTAGAGGGCCAAAGTTGAGCAGCCTGGAAGTATAGGTATCGTTATGTGTGAGAAAATAATGAGAAGTTTCTATTATGGTTCTGTGGAGCTCCAGGAGCTTTTACTTCAGTAGAAGTGAAAAGGGAAACAGTCCAGTTGTTTCCTCCAATGTGAAATGCTCATACAAGTTCCAAACTTTTCCCTCTAATAAGAAGTGGGAAATCCCTTCCCTCTGAAGCACAAATGTTATGTGGCACCTGTTGATTTCTGGACCAAGAAATAGCTTAATTTACTGCTTTAAAAACTGCATGCCTGTCTCTAACTAATGAACAGAGGCAATTAGCTAGAACTTTGTAAGAAATTACTGGCTACACTGATCATGTAACACATACTACCCATTCCTCCCTTAATCCCTAAAATGTATTTCAGAAGAAATTAAACTGAAACGCAATGCCCTTCTGCACATTTCTACTCCACTTGTTCCACTAGGGAGCCTTCTCCTTCAATACAAAAATATTTCCTTAATTGATTGATAGATAGATTGATAGATAAAGTGCTGTCAAGTCAGTGGCGAATCTTGGTGACCACATAGATTCCCTCCAGGATTATCTGTCTTTAGCTTGGCCTTTAAGGTCTCTCAGTGGTGCATTCATTTGGTGCATACATTGTTGTGGTAATCGAATCCATCCACCTTGTTGCTGGTTGTCCTCTTCTTCTCTTTCCTTCAACTTTCCCCAGCATTATGGACTTCACAAGGGAGCTGGGTTTTCACGTAATGTGTCCAAAGTATGCGGGTTTGAGCTTGGTCATTTGTGCCTCAAGAGGAAATTCTGGATTGATTTGTTCTATGATCAGTTTGTTTGTTTTCCTGGCTGTCTATGGTCTTCCAATCCATTTGGTATATGTTCAACATACAAGTTGAATAAATAAGGAGAAAGTATAGAGCCTTTTCTTACTCCTTTGCCAATCTGGAACCAGTCTGTTTCACCATATTCTGTCAGGACTGTGGCTTCCTGTCCTAAGTATAGGTTTCTAATGAGAACAGTGAGATGTTCTGGGACGTCCATTTTCCTAAGGAGTTTCCACAACTTAACATGGTTGATGCAATCAAAGGCTTTTCTGTAGTCAATAAAGCACATGTTGACATCTTTTTGCTGTTCTTTGGCTTTCTCAATTATCCAGCGTGCATCAGCCATGATGTCTCTTGTTCCTCAGACTTTTCTGAAACCAGCTTGAACATCCAGCATTTCCCTTTCCACGTAGGGCTCTAATCTGCATTGGGTGATCCTGAGCATTATTTTGCTAGCATGGGAAATTAAAGAGGATATTGTGTGATGGTTTGCCAAAAGCCCTATTCCTTAATAGGGCTGTGAAAACCTGGTTCAATTTGGGGGCAGACCTGGTGCTTTGGTGGGCTCCCTGATCCACCTCAGTGCATTATGGGAGGAGGCTTGCCATTTGCGTCAGCCCAAATCAAAGGAAATTGGATTGAATTGAATTGACCAGAGCTTTGGTCCCTCCTACCACTCCCCCAATCCTTCTAGTTACCTGCCAGGGCAACTACATTAGGGCTTTATTTGTTCTTGGTGGCAAGGGAGCACTGGCTTAATTTTCATAATGTCTTCTGACAAGATGTTTGTTTGTTTGTTTGTTTGTTACTTCTGCTTCTGCAGTCCTGAGAAAGGTGTAAGATATCTTGGTAACTGCAGTAAATCCATGGCTGTGGCTATTGCCACAGCTGCTAAAAAGATTAGCATTCCCCATATACCATGCATCTTTCCTGGGACTGCAGGGGAAGAAGTGAAAAAGCCCCTGCCAGAAGTCATTCTAAAATGTAAGCCAATCCCTTTCTGCTTGGAAGATTGCTTGCCCTGTCTCTGTGGCAAGTAAAATAAGAGCTGGAGGAGTGATGATGAAGGTGGAGGATGGAAGGCCCAAAGCAGGGCTGAATCAAAGTAGGCTTAAGTGAACCCAATTCAGTTTCTCCTGAACCAGCCAGCACTTGGGTTTGAATCAAGTCAGGCTGAAGTGGCTTGCTTCATTTCAGCCCCAATTTCGCTACTGAAGCTTCACACGGCTGTGCTCCTTAATTCAACTCCCCCTCACCTGTTCTCCTTTTTATTATATTGTGACACTGACACAGATTTCATCTCTACTAACCTAATATTTCTGACTCCATAATAAACTGCCACTGCAGCTATTCTGATGTTCTAGTCTTCAAAAGCTAGGAGATAAATCACAGCTATCTTCAGGAGGAAATGGTGCAAACTCCTTAGATGCAAACAGGCACTAACCAGAACCTAAATATAACAGTAGAAGTAGTTGTGGTTGTTGTGCCATCGAGTCGGTGTTGACTCCTGGCGACCACAGAGCCATGTGGTTTTCTTTAGTAGAATACATGAGGTACTGACAATATAAAGTGCAGTACAAAATGTCCTAGGCATTGGGGCCCTACTCTATCCTGGTACACTTTGGCTATGCTGGTTCTTTCGTCCTCATGCTTCAGGCTACTATTTTCATAACAATAATATTCCTATGATAAAATGGAACATAGGAAACTGCTTTATATTGAGTCAGATCATTGGTCTATCTCACTCAGTACTATCTCAATTGTCTAGAAGCAGTTTTCCAGAGTTTTAGATTTTCCTAACCCTGCCTGGACATGCCAGGGATTGAACCTAGGCTCTTTTATATGCCAAACAGATGTTCTACCACTGAGCTATGCCCCTCCAATGAAAGTGGCTTCTGACTAAGAATTTCACATGTGTATGCATCTTGATTTTTAGCTAAAGTTAGATCTGGATTTGATGCAGGAACCTTCAGATCTCTCTTACAGTCATTGGTTGTCAGATGCGAGTAAGTGGCCTGATTTACTACTACATTTTCTGACTTTTAATCCCCTTTCCCTCATTTAATCCCCTTGATTTCATGGCCCATGGATTCTAATGATACTGATTTTAAGGTGTGATGGCCTTACAATGACTCACAGGATTGGAAGTTAAAGCAGAGGAATTTATCAGGCAGTTTAATGGATTCTAAGATATACGAGCACATGGGGAGTACTTCAGTGACTGTAGTGAAGAACAATAGCACCTTCCGTTGAGCATTACATAACATTGTCATTTCCCAGTTCATTGAGGGACATCTTGGCCTTTCTCTCCATCCCCCTTCAGGTGCAGAGTTGTACTTTCTCTCTCTCTCCTATAGCACCACCATATAGTTGCTATATCTCTGGCATCTCCAGGTAGAGCTGGGGGGAAATACTCCTGCCTGAAACCTTGGAGAGCTGCTGCCTGTCAGTGTAGACAATATTGAGCTAGATGGACAAGTACTCTGACTCTCTAGAAGGCAGCTTCCTATGCTCCTTTGAGAAATTTATCAGAATTTCTCAGGCTGCCCCCCCCCCACCGCCAAATGATTGAAATTGGCCACCCATATTTGCCTCTTGAAAATTTCATGCAGAAAATGGTGGGGGGATTTCAGATTAGCTCTGAACATTACAGAGTGACCCAAGTAAGAAGACAGCCCTTTACCCTACAAATATGAATATGAATAAGAAGAATATTTATATATCACTTTTCAACAAAAGTGGTTTACATAGAGATAGATAGATAGATAGTCCTCAAAGGGCTCACAATCTAAAACACACACACATAAGGTTGACACCAGCAACAGCCACTGAAGGGATGCTGTGCTGGGGATGGATAGGGCCAGTTGCTCTCTCCCTGCTAAATAAAGGGAATCACCACTTTTAAAAGGTGCTCAGTTAGCAAGGGACAACTTGCAATCTATATCTTGGAATCTATATCTCAGTGCAGGGGGAGAGGAAGGGAGAGAAAAGAGAGAAGCACATGCAAGAACAGCAGTTGCACTCAAACAAGCTGAATCACATTGAATACACTTCCAATATTTTAATTTATTTATTTAACTCATTTGTACACTGCCCAAAACTTACATCTCTGGGCGTAACAATACAAATTAAAACAAAATTTAAAATGTTAAAACATTAAAAGAATTTAAAAGTTAACAATCTTAAACTATTTAAAATGGTAAATCTAATTAAAAGCCTGGGTGAACAAATGTGTCTTAACTGCATTTTAAAAAGTTGTCAGAGATGGGGAGGCTCTTCAGCAAGGATCATATTTTAAGGCCTCGGAGCAGCAATGGAATTGTGGTGTTTTTGGTTAATCTGTTCCTTGATCCAGGCCAGCTTTTGAATGGTGCTTTAGTTACTTTTAGTCCAGTCCAGGAGTAGAGGTGGGGCTAACAAAGAACCAGCAGCAAGAGTACTGAAAACCAGTCTGCACTTGCCTCTCTGTACATAATATGTTCCATTAAACCATTGATATTGCTGATTCTACTCCTCTGCCTTGTCCTTGCATGCCACAACTCTTTCCTCTGGATTCTACAGGAGTATTGTTTCTGGTTGAAGATAGGAAAGGACTATTGAGATAAACCAAAGCCTTCAAGGGAAAGGCAAGATTTAAAGAGGGAGAGAATGAACAGTAGTCCCGTGCAGCTGTTCTGCAATGGAGTTCGAGATATTATATCATCATCATTAAAATACTCATCATAGCATTAGAAGAGAACTGTAGGACCAGGCCAAAAGTCCATCTATTCCACCATTCAGTTGCCAACTGAATACAACAAACAACATGTTTTTTCGATATTAGTTTGACCTGTCTGCTTCAAGGATGCTTTACTAATTAAGACTGTCCTCATGAGCAGCCTAACCCAGGCTAGGGTGGTGCATTGTGGGATTCCCAGTCTGACGGGAGAATCCCCCAACACGCCACACTTGGTGTACGATGCACAGTGGGATTCCCAGAGGCTGGGACGCATTATGTGTATTTATCCCAGAGGCTAGGATGCATTGCACAGCTCCAGGAAGTGCCACTGCTCATGTGCAGAGCCGAACCCTGCAGTCAGGCAGGCAAGGAGGTTGTCTGAGGGGGAGTGAAGGTAAGTACCATGCAGCCTTCCTCTCGCTGTCCCCCCACCCACACCTCCCGGTCGTATGAATAGCCTTATTGTCATTTACTGAGTTGGAGATATATGTGGACTCACCCCACATCTGTCCTTCCTTCCTTTTATTTCCATCCTAAAATGTTTTCTCTCACACTCAGCAGATTTTCTCTCTTTCCTCTCATGGATTTCTAAATAGGCATATCATGTGCATAAATCTAAAACAGATGATATTGTACAGGGTTGTGGTTTTTGTTTTTTGTTTTAAAGGAAACAAATCTGTTTGTAGCAATACCATACAAAACAGATTGTTTGCCTACTGCACAGCAAAGTTTGCATTATACTATATAATATACTTGGGTCTATGTATTCTCTTATGTTTGACACTGTGTTTTAGAAGCTACAGCTCTCCTTACATTAATCCCTTGTCATGGATTACCCTGAAAGTGGGTCCGTTTGGCAACTTTTAAATGAAAATTTCAACACAGGAGGTATAAGGTCATCGTTTGACATGTATTCTGTTTTAATCTGTAAAACAGTGAAATGTGGTTGTTATTGTACCGATCTGTAGCAACAAAGTGGAATTTTACTGCTTTGGAATAAATACATTTAAGATTATGCACATTTTTCAGTCAAGCCTGACATCTAACTTCATGAATAAAAAAGAACCTATTAATCATGAATTGATAGAGACACATACATTGTATTTATCATTCTTGTGAGCAAATGAGTTTTCTTCTGTTAATAATGCTTTGAGCTGTTGAACAGTAATTATGCAGTACAAAATAAGCCAATTTAATAACATAAATTTTTAGTGCATCATGTCTTTGCTTATTGACAAAACTGACTTTATTTTCAGAGTGTCTGTGGACACTCTGCACTATAGAAAACATAGCTGGCAAATGTTTATATAGCAATTGCAGCTTATTTATCAAACAGTAAGGCAGAGCCAATATTGATTGATCACATACTTTTAATATAAATATAAATGCAATTTCCACCCAAAGAAGTGCAGAAATCCAAACAATCTAAAAATCGAAACCTGTTTCATAAGTAAATATACATCATGACTAAGCTTCTGCCTAATTGGTCTATAAATATTGGAATCCATCTTTGATCCCTACATTAAGTTACTTTTTTCCAGTGCTTTGTAAAAGTTTTTTGAGTCATAAAGATTTTTGAAAGTGGAAAATCAGATCTAGGATATCTTCTTGCTTTGGTTTATGTTTCGAATGGGTTATGTACACATATGGGTTCAGAAACTAATGGATTGTCTGTATGCATGGGAATAAATTTAATTTCGGATCATTTGATACAACAGTTGTGCACCTAATTTTTGTAGTGTTCAGTTTTCAAGTAAAAATTTACTCTGTTTGAGGAAGCATATTAGTGGTGGCGGCGGGGTAGGGACCCAACTTCACATATATGCTGATCGGTTCTGAGCTGTTGGTGACTGACCAGGAGAGAGATCTTGGGGTCGTGGACAGCACGTTGAAATTGCTGACATAATGTGTGGCAGTTCTGGAAAAGGCCAATTCCATGCTTGGAATCATTAGGAAGGGGCTTGAAATTAAAACTGCTAATATTATAATGCCCTTATACAAATCTATGGTGTGGCCACATTTGGAGTACTATGTACTGTTCTGGTCACCACATCTAAAGAAAGACATTGTAGAACTGGAAAAGGTACAGAAGAGGGCAACCAAGATGATCAGGGGCCTAGAGCACCTTTCGTATGAGGCAAGGCTACAATACCTGGGGCCATTTAGTTTAGAAAAAAGACAACTATCCTTTCCAAGGCCTTCATCGCAACCCTACCAAGTGCTAGTCTGTGGTGTATTTCTTGACCACTGGATTCTTTACTGATGATGGTCGATCCTAAAAGGCAGAAGCTATCCACAACTTCAGTGTCTTCATTATCTATTCTGAGACTGGTTGCTATACCCGTTGTCATTAGTTTAGTCTTTTTTACATGCAGTCATAGTCCCATTTTTTCACTGTGCTCCTTGACTTTCATCACTAGAGCTTGCAGATCACCCTCATTCACAACTATCAGAGTGGTGTCAGCATAGCTAACACTCATCTTATTCTAATCCAGCTTCTCTCAGGATGTGTTCAGCATTTAAGTTGGATAAATAAGGAGAAAATATATAGCCATGTCTTATTCCTTTGCCAATCTGGAACCAATCTGTTCCATGTTCTGGCTGTACTGTGGCTTCCTGTTCTGTGTATAAGTTTCTCATGAGAACAATGAGATGTTCTGGTATGCCCATTTTCCTAAGGATATTCTACAACTAGACATGGTTGATGAAATCCAAGGCTTTTCTTCAGTCAATAAAGCACATGTTGACTTATTTGGGGAATTCTTCAGCTTTCTTAATTATCCAACGTGCATCAGCAATAATGTTTCTTGTTCCTTGGCCTTTTCTGAAACCAGTTTGAACATCCGGCATTTCCCTTTCCATGTAGGGCTGCATAGGATGATCCTGAGCATTATTTTGCTAGTATGTGAAATTAAGGATATTGTGCGATGATTTGCACAAACTGTTGTCTCCTTTCTTTCATATGGGTAAGTAGACTGACCTCTTCCAATCTGCGACCTCTTCCAAGCGACATGATAGAGATCTATTAAATCATGCATGGTGTGGAGAGAGTAGATAGAAAGAAATTTCTCTCTCTCCTGTATAACACAAGAACCAGGGGTCATCCCATGAAACTGATTGCCAAGAAATCTAGGACCGACAAAGTCACACAATTATGCATTGTGTGACTTTTTCACACAATGCATAATTAACCTATGGAATTCTCTGCCAGAAGATGTGGTGACTGCCACTAGCCTGCCACTAGGGCTTAGATAAATTCATGGAGGACAAGTCTATCAATGGCTACTAGTCTGAGGGCTATAGGCCACCTTCAGCCTAAGTGGCAAGATCCCTCTAAATACCAGTTGCAGGGGAGCAATAGTAGGAGAGAGGGCATGCCCTCAGCTCTTGCCTGTGAGCTTCCTAGAGGCATCTGGTGGGCCACTGTGATAGCTTTCCTCTATCTGTACCCTTGCCTTGGCTCCATTATATAACCAAGATCTGAAAAACCACACCAGTTTTTCCTTTTACCTCCCCCACTCTTACACACTCAGGTAGGTAGGTAGGTAGAATCCTATGGAGTTTGGGGGGGAAACTGGCCCATTTTTCTGTAGGTTGCGTAGTTGGTAGCACCCATCGTGCCCTACCACACAAACCACTTTGGTGACCCTAGGAACTACCCATGCAGGACAATGGGGTGTTTCGACTTCCCCATTTTTCCCTATGTCCAAAACCCTCAAAACATTTTGAATTTGTTCCATTGAAACAGATGGCTTGACTGCTGTTTCAACAGAATGATGTGGCTGTTTTGCATTTTGCGTCAAGCTCGAAACAACACATCCCTAATCAGAATGCAT
Source organism: Hemicordylus capensis (assembly GCF_027244095.1). Taxonomy (NCBI): domain Eukaryota; kingdom Metazoa; phylum Chordata; class Lepidosauria; order Squamata; family Cordylidae; genus Hemicordylus; species Hemicordylus capensis. Next base: position 298,279,072 of record NC_069657.1, on the reverse strand, counting down.
GGGAGGGCATATCAGCAGAAGGCAATGCCTAGAAGAAATCATAGAACCAGGTCCCAAGCTTCTTAGGGCTTTAAAGAACCAGCACTTTGAATTAAGCCTGGAAACTAATAGTTAACAAATGAAGATAATAGGGGCTTGGAGTAAATTACTTCATCTGAACAACTCCAGACAAAAGTCTGGTTGCTGGATCCTGGAGCACTGAAGTTTCGAGATGCTCTTCTTCAGGGGCAGCCCAACACAGAGCACATTCCACTTATCAATTCTTAAGGTTACTAGTGCATGAATGACCATGACCATGCTCCCTTAAACTCATTTTTGGAACATGTGGCAGCCACGGCTGCTAAACTTCTGAGAGCCCAGGGAGGGGGATCCCCATGATGCATCACACACTTGTGTGGTGCATCATGGTATTTCCTGGGGCTGGGATGACACATTCCAGCCCCTGATCCTCCCCACTGCCTGGGCGCGCGGGTAATCGACTGGGTGCACAGGGAACATGCCCAGAAACTCCACTGCAGTCATCTGTAGGGAAGGTAGGTCTAACCCACCTTCTCCAAAGCCCACTCTGGGGCCCTTCTCACAGGTTGTGAGAAGAGACTCATTTAGTTCCAATTACAACTGAAGGCATCTCTGTATAACATAAAATTATACCTTTGTTTTATTGAATTTTATTATTTTAACATGTTAACCACCCTGGGGTCTTAGGACAAAGGGTGATATATAGATATACATAAACAAACAAACATGAATTATAGTACCTGGCACAAGCAATCAACAAATGGAGCTTGATTTTGAATCCAACCACAAAATACAACAACAACAACAACCTGTATACCACTTTTCAACAAAAGTTTCCAAAGCGGTTTACATAGAGAAATAATAAATAAATGAAAGAAATAATAAATAAATGAGATGGTTCTTATTCGAGCTGAGCCAGGGGTATGTTTGGGGTGTGTGAGAGTGCACAAAACTGGTTTTCCCGGTTTGTTTTGAATCCAGGCCAGACTTGAACCAAACTGGGCATGTTCAGTTTTGTCCCGCCTCCGCAACATACCCCTGGCTCAGCTCAAATTCGAGCTGGTTCGAGTTTTTAAAAGGAATGCAGAGGCCCATTGGGCATGTGTGGCAGCCTTCAAAATAGCTTCCACCACCAGAGAAAGTGCTGGAACAAAACAGAAATGGGCCAAACTGGCCCTTTTTAGAGTGGGTGAAAGCTGGCGGGTAGGAGGGGAGATGGCAGAGACTCCCCCTGCAGTCTCTGCCAACCCAGACGCGGCAGTGAGTCAGATAATAATAATAATAATAATAAAATTCAGCCATCCCAGGTCCTTGGGAAGGACTCGATGTCTGGATAAAACAAACCAGTCAATAACACCTGACTGTGTAAACAAGAAATAATGATGATGATGATGATGATGATGATGATGATGATGATGATAATAATAATAATAATAATAATTATTATTATTATTATTATTATTATTTTAAAAAACCTTAGAACCAACTCTGAGCTAGCTTGGGGGGATTCAGCTTGGGGTCAAACTGAACCAGCCCTGGTCCGGCTTGAGGGTGAGTCCTCAATCTCTCCCTATTCAATGGAGAACTTGCTTGACTTCCAGCCAGTTTGCACATCCCTACCACAAAATGCAGTAAGAGTTGGCTTCTATGAGATGTTTTTGGTCTCTGCAGGAGCAGGTAAAGCTTTTTGCCACCAATAGGCAAAAAGGCTTTTGCTGCCTTTTTACCTTAAGCAAAAAAGGTTTGCCTTTTAAAAAATAAGGTAAAATGGGGGGTGAGACTTTCTCCTCACCCACTCTACCCTTGCTGCAGCTGCTGCTGCCCACAAAGAGGGGTGGCAAAATTTGCTGCTCTTCAGATTTTGCTACTCTGCCTCTCTGTTAACCCACCACTGCTTCTCTATTTAACTTACCTCAGGTGGAGGTGTTTTTTGACTGCTGCTCCTTACAGGTGTGATTCTGTAGATGGCAGCCAAAGGGCAACATCTAAGGCTGCTGGCCTGCACTGATGAACTGTGAGACCTGGTGGAAATGTTTTCACACTGAGTGTTCCCTAGCTGCAGCCTGAAAAAATTCTAGAGGAAAAAATTCTGAAATCCTATTTCTAAAATCCTAAAAATTCTATAATCCTATTTAACAAATAAAAATTCATGCTAGAATAGCATACCTGAATCTTAGAGAAAGCATCCAGCCCTTGATTACTTGATTGAAATGGACTGTGTAAATATATACTTTTCTACTTTCTTCTGCAGTGTTAATTCCGTAATCCCAATATTATTGGTTAACCAATATTTCCCTATGGTAGAAAAATAGCAAAGGGAAAGAGATTAGGAGAGTAGCACTCAAATCAATTAGTTGACCAGCTGAAGCTCTCCATCAGCCTCAAGGTGTCCTCTGCAAAACTGCTAAGCATGCTTCCTTGGCTGAAAGAAGAAGAGTGGCCACACTTTCATCCCACACGCTGCCCTTTTTCAGGGTGCTTAAGAGCACCCAGGCATAGCCATGCCTTCATTCAGATTTGTAACCAAGCTCTTTTCCCCATCATAAAACTTGTGCAAAATAGTATTGCAAACTTGGTTAATGAACGATGCAGAATGAGCAAGCATTAAAGGCACTTTTGCCATTTCCACTTTCAGCCCTGCAAATAACTTGCAGTCTGATTCTATGTATGTTTCCTTGGAAATAGGTTGCACTTGGTTCAGTGGCTGACAAAAAGCGCTTGACACAGAGAGAGAGCAGCCTAATAGTCCCCTGCTAACTAGGCAAAGAGACATCTTTCAAAGTAGTTTTTCTCTTTATATTACACAGGGGGAGAACAACCAACTCTATCCAACCCCAGTACAACATCCCTCCCGTGGTTGTTTTAGTGTCTACTTCATGTTTCTATTTAGACTGTGATCCCTTTGGGCACAGGGAACTATCTTCACGTTGTTATTATTATTTTAAAATGTAAACCACTTTGAGAACTTTTGTTGTAAAGCGGTATATAAACAACAGTAGTAATCGTAAGAGTATTGGACTTCCCAACTAACTACACTAATACAGCAGGGACGTGGCAATTTTTGAGGTCCTCCCCTTCCCCAGGAAGCAATCTGTGCCACCAGAAAACATATCCCTCCTGGCTGAGCAACCCTCAAGGACTTATTTTCAGATGCAAATACTTTGGGATTTTGGTCAAATACTCCACTTCCATTACTACTTCTGAATGAAGTGAATTTTGGGCACTCATTCCAAAATTCTCCATGTGCTACATGAGTGCACTTAAGAGCCACACAGTGGGTGAGAACATTTTGACACCTGCAACCTATTCCCACGAAAACATTCCACTCTTAGCCCCTTTCCTGCCATGGGGTTTTCATTTTCAGGAACAAACACACATGCATGAGAGCTATGCCATCACTCTTCTCATATTATTTCAACTCTTCAGTTCTAAACATCTTCATGCTCATGAGCAAAAACATGCATTTACAGGAATGATTGTTTATGCAGCTTTAAAACTAAAAAAAACCATGGTGCAATGAAAGCATCTGCCTCCTCCTTTAAAGTGAAGCACTGATAATAGTGATTGAAGTTATATGCAACCAGAGGCCACTGAAAATTTACCTATATTTTCAATGAAAACCCCCTGCTCAGATTCAAGAAACGGAACTGCAAAACAGAATTCCTTGAGTGGGGCTTTCACATAACTAGATTTAACAGATATAAAACAGCTAAAAAGAAGAACAGGATTGTCTTGTCTCCCCATGAATCACCAAGAATACTAGTATATATTTCTAAAACCACCCTCTTCCATTTGATTCTTGGCTGTAGTTCCAAGCATATTTAACTTGGAAATTGGACCCATTGTAGGAAGAACAGGAGTTATTTCAGTTAAATACATTTATGTATTGAGCATTCATTAGCTACAAGTTTGATTGGAATTTTACTTCCAGCATCCACAAATATGCCAAGACATTCTAAGCTGGGGGTGGGCAGAAAGCAGCTCAGGATCTACTGGCATATCGCTGAATAATCTGTAGTAGATAAACAAGGGTTCCTGACTCCCAGTTGTTTCACAGAAGCCACCACAATATTGTGTTTCCAGCTCTGAATTAGGCCGCTTGACTCCTTGATCTATAATAACTCAGATGTAGATTTGTCTGCAAGTCACTCCAATGGGTTGCACAAGATAACTGGCTCTTTCCCATGAGCCAATGTTTTAAACTGGCTCTGCCCTGCACCCGCCACTAGAATCTCAACTATTGCAACTAGTGTGCATGCAAATGACAAAGCCTGGGGCAACTTCGCAGCCTGCAGGACTGAAAACTGATCAACCATTTGAAAGATTTTGAAAGAAATGTTGAGTTGGTGAGATCAAAACACTCAACACACAAGAAAAGGGACAGTTGAAGGATGGTCCAAAACCACAGAGCATAATGGAAATACTGAATAGTTGAAAGCGAATAGAGGCACTGGAGATGCATTATTATCGTGAACACTTAAATACTGCAAGTGGTATCAATAACATCAACCAGTTTGGAATGAGTCCAACCTCCCATCTTATATTTCTGTGGGCTGATTCACTTCACTGACTTCAATCTGTTTGGATTGAAAAACTCCCATGCAACTGGCTTGTGTATATGCTACCTAGTTCTTTTCAGAAATGCTGCTTTGGAATAGCTCTTGTAACCAGGGGTGCAAGGGTTCAATTTTATTTTATTTTTCAATTTATATTTTTATTAAATTTTACAGACAAAAGACTTTTCCATTTTGCTTTGATTTTGTGACATGGTGAATACAGAGCATTAGGACACAACTGATTGATACTACAGAAATCCAGTTCTTAATCCAAATATTCAACCTCTGTCCTTCCCCCCACCCCCTTTATATTAATTTGTTAATTTTGCTCTGGGAGCAAATTCCCTATCTGTCCATTCTTTAGTGGCTGGAATGTTTGTTTTCTCTCCAGAATCCAGCAAAAATAACTCCTGCAGCTATGACCATATAATAAATTAATTTGTTATCTTTTGGATGTATAGTAATTTCATGTACATTAATAAAACACTATAGAGGATCTAGTTACCAATAATTATTTCTATTGACTTAAAAAAACATAACCCTTTCTTCCAATACTTTTTTGCTAGTGGACATGGCCATGATAGTAAAAGAAATCTTGCTTCTTTTTTGGCCTTTCTTAGTTGCAGGATTATAGTTCTAGAGTTAAGTCCCTGACACACAGAACTATACATATGGGTCTAATTTGAGTGATATGTCTGAACAGTCTCATTCACCAAGCAGTAAGGGATGAGAATTTGCATGTCCCACTTGCTTTCTTGGCACATATCCGAACCACACCTCACACACAACTGAAATACTACTTGAATGTAGTTTGATTTAAATATGACTACAACCCCCATGTAATTATGCGGAGTGAAATGGTGCACTAGGAAGGCAAACGTGATGTGCGCATGTCCCACATTACATAAGGAATAATAGCCCATCCCCTATTGTTGTTCTCTTGGGAACAATATACCACTATGTTGTATTGGTCCTAGGGGAACGATGGCAATTTTCTTTTTGAAGAAATGGCAGCCCTTAGCCCCCAGATGAGCACCACAAAGGACAATCACTACCAGAGGGAGTAGTGCCCCACACCATTGCTGCAAAACTTGTGACAGGGTGGGGGGAGGTGATGTAAGTGGCAATTTCAGTGCAACTTTCACAGCTCCAAACCCCTAAATTTTAAGCCAAATGTTCTCTGGGCCATAAGAAAATAAAGAACATAAGAACAGCCCTGCTGGATCAGGCCTAAGGCCCATCTAGTCCAGCATCCTGTTTCTCACAGTGGCCCACCAGATGCCGCTGGAAGTTAGAGACAGGAGTTGAGGGCATGCCCTCTCTCCTGCCATTACTCCCCTACAACTGGTACTCAGAGGCACCCTGCCCTTGAGGCTGGAGGTGGCCCACAGCCCTCCGACAAGTAGCCATTGATAGACCTCTCCTCCATGAAGTCATCCAAACCCCTCTTAAAGCCATCCAGGTTGTTGGCTGTCACCACATCCTTTGGCGGAGGGTTCCACAAGTGGATCATGCGTTGTGTGAAAAAGTACTTCCGATTGTTGGTCCTAGACCTCCTGGCAATCAATTTCATGGAGTGACCCCTGGTTCTAGTGTTGTGTGAGAGGGAAAAGAATTTCTCTCTCTCCACTTTCTCCACACCATGCATGATTTTATATAAGTCTATCATGTCTCCCCACAGTCGTCTTTTTTCTAAACTAAAAAGCCCCAGGTGTTGTAGTCTTGCCTCATAAGAAAGGTGCTCCAGATCATCTTGGTTGCCCTCTTCTGTACCTTCTCCAGTTCAACAATGTCCTTTTTAAGATGTGGTGACCAGAATTGTATGCAGTACTCCAAGTGTGGTCGCACCATATTTTGTATATGGGCATTATAATGTTAGCCATTTTATTTTCAATCCCCTTTCTAATGATCCCTAGGATGGAATTTGCCATTTTCACAGCTGCCGCACATTGAGGACACTTTCAACGAGCTGTCCACCACGACCCCAAGATTCCTCTCCTGGTCAGTCACTGACAGCTAAGATCCCATCAACATATACTTGAAGTTGGGGTTTTTCGTCTCAATGTTCATCACTTTATACTTGCTAACATTGAACCGCATATGCCATTTTGTCGCCCACTCCCCCAGTTTGGAGAGATCCTTTTTGAGCTCCTCACAATCCATTTTGGATTTGACTACCTGGAAGAGTTTGGTATCATCTGCAAATCTGGCCACATCGCTGCTTACCCCTGCTTCTAGATCATTTATGAATAAATTAAAAAGCACCGGTCCCAGTACAGATCCCTGGGGGACCTCACTTCTTACTTCCCTCCATTGTGAAAACTCTCCATTTATACCTACCCTCTTTCCTGTCTTTCAACCAGTTAGAAATCCACACATGTACTTGTCCCTTTATCCCACAACAGCTAAGTTTCCTCGGGAGTCTTTGATGAGGAACTTTGTCAAAAGCTTTTTGGAAGTCCAGGTAGACTATGTCAACTGGATCACCTTCATCCACACACTTGTTGACACTCTCAAACAACTTCAAAAGGTTGGTGAGGCAAGATTTACCTTTGCGGAAGCCATGCTCGCTCACTCCCAGCAGGGCCTGTTCTTCTAGGTGCTTTACAATTTTATCCTTGAGGATGCGTTCTATCAATTTGCCTGGAACGGAGGTTAGGCTAAGTGGCCTGTAATTTCCCGGATCGCCCCTGGATCCCTTTTTGAAAATTGGTGTTACATTTGCTACTCACCAGTCCTCTGGTACAGAGCCCGATTTCAGGGATAAGTTAAATATTTTAGCAAGGAGGTCGACAATTTCACATTTGAGTTCTTTGAGGACTCTTGGATGGATGCCATCTGGCCCTGGTGGTTTGTTAGCTTTCAGTTTTTCCAGACAGTTTAGAACATCATCCCTTGTTACTTCTATCCGACTCAGCTCTCTAGCCTCCATCCCTAAAAAGCCTGGTTCAGGAACAGGTATATGCTCAGTATCCTCTGCCGTGAAGACAGATGCAAAGAACTCATTCCGCTTCTCTGCAACCTCCATATCCTCCTTAATAATCCCTTTCACTCCCTCATTGTCTAATGGTCCAACCGCTTCCCTGGCAGGTTTCCTGCTTCTGATGTGCTTAAAGAAGTTTTTGTTATCCCCCTTAGTACTTTTGGCTAAATGTTCCTCAGACTCTCTTTTCGCCTCCCTTATTGTCACCTTGCATTTCTTTTACCAGAGTTTGTGTTCCTTTCTGTTCTCTTCATTTGGACAGGCCTTCCAATTTTGGAAGGAAGTCTTCTTCCCTTTTATGGCTTCCTTGACGGTACCTGTTAGCCATGCTTGCATCCTCCTGGACTTAGTGGTACCTTTCCTCCTTTTGGGTATACAATCTAACTGGGCTTCTAGTATTGTGGTTTTGAGTAAACTCCATGCATTCTGGAGCAAAGTGACTCTCCTGATTCCCCCCCCCCCAGCCTTCTTTTCACCTCATTTTGGAGAAGTTTCCTCTTCTGAAATTCAAAATGTCTGTGTTAGACATCCTCGGTGATTCTCTCCCTGCATGTATGCTGAATTTGATGGCACTGTGGTCACTGTTCCCTAAAGGGTCGATGACACTGACATCACGCACCAGGTCCTGGGTGTCACACAGAATTAGATCCAAGATCGCCTTCTCTCTGGTCGGTTCCATGACCAACTGTTCTAGGGCACAGTCATTTAGCGTATCTAGAAATTTGACCTCTTTGTCCTGACTTGAATGTGAACTTACCTAGTCTATGTGTGGGTAGTTGAAATCACCCATAATTACAGCCCTGCCTCTCCTTGACGCCTCCCTGATTTCCTCCTGCAACTCCCAGTCACTGTCGGCATTTTGATCCGGAGGGCGATAGCACGTCCCCAGTAGCACGATTCCTTTCCGGCCTTGTATAGTCACCCACAGGGTTTCTGTGGAGGACTCCAGTCCACCTAGGTTTTCTAGCTTGTTAAATTCTATCCCTTCTTTAACCTACAGTGCTACCCCTCCTCCAAGGTGCCCCTCCCTGTCCTTTCTATAGAGTTTATACCCAGGGATAACAGTGTCCCACCGGTTCTCACTGTTCCACCATGTTTCTGTTATGCCCACTATATCTATTTCTGCATTAGCAACCAAGCACTCCAGCTCACCCATCTTGGCTCGGAGGCTTCTGGCATTGGCATATAAGCACCTATATGCTGAATCTCTCCCCTGATGTATGCTATTCTTTTGACTCTTTGACCTGCTGGCACAGGCTCCTGTCTGCTCTTTATGCGGTTCTGCTCTGTCGCCTTCTGTTTTATCTGAATACTTTACAGCCTCACACTTTAAAGGATGGCTTTTGCCAAACAGGATACTGCCCAGCTGCCGTCGGCTGTTCCCCAGGTGTCATTTTAAAAGCTGCTCTGCAACCTTTTTTATTTTAAGTGCCAGCAGTCTGGTTCCATCTTGGTTCAAGTGCTGCCCGTCCCTTTTGTACAGGCCTTGCTTGCCCCAAAATGTGTCCCATTCCCTAACAAATCTAAACCCCTCCTCCCGGCACCAACATCTCATCCACGCTTTGAAACCCCTCAGCTCTGCTGTACTTGCGCATGGAACAGGTAGCATTTCTGAGAATGCTACCTTGGGGGTCCTGGACTTCAAAATGCTACCTATCAGCCTAAATTTGGCTTCCAGGACCTCCCAACTGCATTTCCCCACATCGTTGGTGCCAACGTGCACCACGACAGCTGTCTCCTCCCCAGTACTGCCTAGGAACCTGTCTAGACGCTGCATAATGTCCGCAACCTTCGCACTAGGCAGGCAAGTCACCGTGCGGTCAACACGCGGGTCACAATCCCATCTCTCTATCCCTCTAATGATCGAATCACCAACTACAAGGAGGCCCCCACCCCCCAGAGGAGTATCCCCCGTGCGAGAGAATATGGGCTCATCGTCCACGGAAGGGGTCCCTTCTAAAGGAGCATTTCCCTCTTCCTCAGACCGATGTCCTCCTTGCCCAGGACCTTGGATAGGCACAGAACTCTGGCAAGCTCTTGTTAAGGGAGGGCATTTGGGGTGTTGGGAGGGACCACAAGGCAAGCCCCATTTTGGGTGGTAGCCTGGGCCTTCTCTCTGAACCAAAAAATCCCTGAAGAAGTAGAATGCATATATGTCTTAAAGGTAAAGTGTGTCATCAAATCGATTTTGATTCCTGGTGCACACAGAGCCCTGTGATTTTCTTTTGTTAGAATACAGGAGGGGTTTACCATTGCCGCCTCCCACGCAGTATGAGATGATGCCTTTCAGCATCTTCCTATATCACTGCTGCTCCATATAGTACCAGCAGGGATTCAACCTGGCAAACCTCTGCTTGTTAGTCAAGCATTTTCCCGCTGAGCCATTAGGTGGCGATTGTGTGTGTGTGTGTGTGTGTGTGTGTGTGTGTGTATGTGTGTGTGTGTGTGTGTATATATATATATATATATATATATATATATATATATATATATATATATAACAGCCACAGAATGTTGAAGTGGAGGTTCCAAAAGGAGGTTCTTACAGGGCACAGCCAATAACAGTGGAAATTTGAGGAGAAAAGAAGCAAGAAAAACCATTGAGAGTGGGTAACAGTTGGTGTTCAGTTATGCAGGAGACAAACAATATAAAGCCAAAAGGGGGGGGGATACTAAACTCACACACACACACACACACACATACACACACACAAGGACATCCTTAAAACAAACCTGAACAAAAAGAAAAGAAAGAGGCGGGGACATTGTGAAAGCAATGAAGTATACTATACCAAACAACAACAACAAAGTAAACTGTGTTGACAAGATGTGTTTGCTTAGCAGTAGAAGGGGAAAAATCTGTACAAGAATGCTAATAGCATCAGATGAAAATTCAGAAGGACATACAGATCATTATTTTTTGAGCCACCAGTTGCTCTAAGAAATGCAGTACACATTTTATGCTCTGACATATGAATTACACATGTGAATTTTGTTTTACAAAACATTTTAGATGTGAGAAAATTAAGGATCACTTCACAACATGCTGTCACAATAGAAAAGTCACTGTGCCATTAACAAAGTGTCCAGAATTTTTTTAAGCCTTATAAATGGAGATTATCCTCTTTCTAAGCATTTCTTAGAGAACGTCAGAAAATATTAGTGCCTTGTCATTTACATCAGGAGGAGCCAATTTTAAAGGGGCATCAGGACATCATCTATTGTTTCCATCACAACATATCTGATGTGAATCCTGATTATTAGTGCACCTGCTTATAGCCAATTACATATTTTAGATACATTTGAATCAAACATGTGAGAAAAAGAGACAGAGAATAGAATAGTGGTTGTGCTCGCCATGCAATGTTCCTTAGGTTGGCTTGTGACCCAGTTAATAGTTCAACCAGCAGCTGAAGATCAATGCTGTAAATGAAGTTTATAGATATTTGATGGAACATCTTTCTTTTGATTAGCTTTTTCAAATGTCCAGTTTTTTAAGCAAGTACTTTCTCTTTTAAAAGAAGGTAAATATACCTCTGATTTATAAATACTATTAATTTATAATACTATACTGATTTATAAATAAATACTGATTTATAAATACTATAAATAAATAAGTGATGATTCACTTATTCTTGATTTCATTATATGTTTGTACTTTATTATTACCAAACAGGGCATTATGTCCGAATATAAAGACTATACTCTTTGGTTTCTCCATGTCTTTCATTTTTTTAAAAGGTTCCACATTGAAGTTAAATTATGCATTCCTGAAGCTCTTCATTGAATTATTAGCCATTGAATTATTAGCCATTAGCCATTAGCCAATTAGCCAATATACGTATTTAGCACGTATTGTTAGTAGAAGGGATAGAATCTAACCAGGTAGAAAACCTAGGTGGACTGGAGTCCTCCACAGAAACCCTGTGGGTAACAATACAAGGCCTGAAAGGGAACGTGCTACTAGGGATGTGCTATCGCCCTCTGGATCAAAACACTGACAGTGACTGGGAGTGGCAGGAGGAGATCAGGGAGGTGTCAAGGAGAGGCAGGGCAGTAATAATGGGTGACTTCAATTACCCACACATAGACTGGGTAAATTCACAGTCAGGTAATTAAAAAGAGGCCAAGTGTCTAGATACGCTGAATGACTGTGCCCTAGAACAGCTGGTCTTGGAACCAACCAGAGAGAAGGTGACCATGGACTTAATCCTGAGAGATATTTTCCACAAAAAATTCATTAAACACATCACAGCCGGTAATCAATGGTTCCAAATTTTGATTCAAGGGAGGAGGGGCACATACTAACCCTCTCACAACCCTAAACAGCTCCTCTTTACGTGAACTTGTGGATGCAATACAGGCTGAAAAGAATCACTTCTTTGCCGCACGTATTGCCTGAGCATAGATCTTCAAATGTGCTTTATGTTGTAATCTGTTGGATTTGAGCCGAGTCTTTCTCCAGTCGCTTTAGCCCGCATAGTTCTTCCATATACCAAGGGGCCAATTTTGAAGCAGGTCAGACAGGATGCTTCGGAGCGATCATGTCTACTGCCCCGGTAAGTTTGCTGTCCCAGTTTTTCACCATGGAATCGACAGGATCACCGGCAGAGCCAACACTAAATCCAAGGCTTCTTCAAATCCTATTGGATCCAATAAGCTTCTCGGGCAGACCATTCTAATAGTTCCCTCACCCTGGCGAAGGTGGGTAGTGACTGTAAGTCCAACTTTGACCAGATGGTGATCCATCCATGACAACAGGGAAATCACAAGAGGCCCCACCCATGGAATATCATCCTGATTAGAGTGAAAGACCAAATAAAGTGTGTGACTTGCAAATAAAGTGCGTGACCTGCAAAAAATGGATAGAGAGAAATTCTTCTCCCTCTCACATAACACTAGAACCAGGGGTCATCCCATGAAATTGATTGCTAGGAAATTTAGGACCAACAAACAGAAGTACTTTTTCACACAACGCATAATCAACTTGTGGAATTCTCTGCCACAAGATGTGGTGACAGCCAACAACCTGGACGGCTTTAAGAGGGGTTTGGATAACTTCATGGAGAAAAGGTCTATCACCAGCTACCAGTTGGAGGGCTATAAGCCACCCCCAGCCTCAAAGGCAGGATGCCTCTGAGTACCAGGCACAGGGGAGTAATAGCAGGAGAGAGAGCATGTCCTCAACTCCTGCCTGTAGACTTCCAGCGGCATCTGGTGGGCCACTGTGTGAAACAGGATGCTGGACTAGATGGGCCTTGGGCCTGATCCAGCAGGACTGTTCTTATGTCCTTATAGATTTGAAAGTAAGACAATAAGGCTCTCCACACGATCAGCTTGGGGAGCCGTGGGGGGGGGGGGTTTGTAGGGATAGTGTGCTTGGCCCGCCCTCCCCACACATGAGCAGTCAGCTCACCCTGGCTGGCCAGATCAGCCACCCACATGATTACCAGCTCTGTCATGGAGCCAGTTGGGATTGACCCAGAATGCCCTGCACAAGTGTGTAGGACATTCTGGGGAGCCCCCTGACACACCGGGAGGCTTGTTGTAGCCTCCATGTTGGGGGTTGGTCTTCTCGTGAGTCTCCATGACTTGGAGCCATGTCATGGTGACACACAATCCAATAAATGGGGTTTATTGGGCACTTGCTCTGCTAACCTCATTTAAGGGGAGAGGCATTTAGGGAGGCTTGCTGCTGGGAGCTGCTCGGCTCCCATTGCAGCACATGGCCAGGCAAAACCAGGTTAGGCTCCGTTAGCCCACTTTCACCTGGCCGTGAAACTAGCCTCATTATTTCAACCTTTTTATGAGTCTTTGGGTTCACACAACAGTATTTTACTTCTGGTTGTTTCTGTGGGCCAGCAACTGACAATGCCCTTTGGAACAGAAGCTGTACGTAGTAAAAAGTAAACAAAAAATGTAAACAGTATAATCTCTGCAAACTCCACATTGTAGTAATTGTATTTGTGCTGGTATGTTGGAGTCCAATGCCTCTTGTGCCTTTTAAAAGCTTTCCATATTTTTGTAGGGCTGGTCTACATACTAACTTTATCACATAAAGGAGACACAAAGGGATGCTTAGCAGAACGTAGGATATGGCAATTGATAAAGATAGCCTTTCCTAGAGAATTATAAGCTACAATTCTATGTGCATTTCCTTGAGCCTAAGTCCCATAGATGTACTTCCAAAAATCATGTACATAGGAATTAGCTGTTAATGCCACTGTTCATCAGGTTGCAATATACAAGCCCCCAGTTTGTAATATTTTGAGATTCTGCTGCCATTGTTTAGGTCTTTTGGAAGCTTATCTAAAAGTCGTAATATGTTATGTCCTATAGGCAGAGGCGTAGCTAGGGGAGAGGGGGCCCATGTCTGCCCCTCTCTTTGGTGGCCCCTCAGAGTGAGGGAAATAATGAAAATAGGCAGGATGGAGCTGGGGGCCCCAGGTTCTTTGAACCCATTCACTCAATTATACACCCCTGCCGATAGGAGCTTGTGAAACTGGGATTCATGTGAATTATTTATCCTTTTCATACAAAATGGCGCCTTGCCTGAATCTATGAGCAACTGTGCTGAAGCAGGATGTCCTATAGTCTGATGTTAGGGTCCCAGCCTGGTGCAAGGGCACAACTGATGCTTCCAGAATAGCACACAACATGTGTAGAAGCAACCCCCATTGTGTTGGGTCTTGCTGCTCTCTTCCTTTTGTGCAGTGTAGAATTGCTCCCAAATATGTGGTGGCCAAGTACGGCAGTACAGGAAGGGGCTTTCTAGTAAACAAGGCCAAGGTAAGATGCTAGTCTTGCTTGAAGGAAATTGTGTCATGTTTGAGTTTCATGAGAACATGAGGCAGGCTGATTTTGTTGTCATAGTTTAAGCAGATCATAAGGATTATAATCCTTAGACCTCAAAAACAGAGACGCATGCCTTTCTTCAGAGGACTGCAGTTGTGGATTCAAATAGATCAAAATGTGCACCTGAGAGACTGCACCTGTCTACTGCATTTCAGAAAAGATCTTCTCTGAAGTGCAACCAAATTTCTGACATTTATGAGACCACATGGAATAGAGGCAGCCACACAGATGTTTGGATTTCTTTTACTTATTTCTTGTTCTTTATTTGTATAAATCCTTTCTGTCCATCCTTAAAAGATTTAATTCAATTATTCACTAAGATCCTTTAAAGGGATCTTAAAAGAAAACTGCAATCCAGTTTTCCTCTTTTACCTCTTGCCCACCAAAATGCATTCAAAAATCATCAACAAAGAAAACTCACTGGTGAGAGCTAGGAAAGATGACACTTGTCACCATTCTCCCTGCAACTTCCTGAGCTCAGGTATGAGACCTAAGCATGTCCACTTTCTTTAGCAATTGTCCACAAAGAAGAAACTATGAACAGCCTAGCACACACTGTGCAGTGGCTCTTCCACATCTCCATGGAAACAGTGCATTGGCACATCTCTCGATGGCCATTATTAAATAAGGACACTGTTATTATCCAATAATAAACAGTCTTGCTCTTCAAGATAGCTGGCGCCCATCTGTTAGAATGTGAAGTGGTTGTGAATTCGTAATTTAGGCATGCCGAGAGAAATATTAGGAATTTTCCTAGACTATTAGAGTTCGGATAGCATGATTGCCACACATGTACTTGCCTTCAAAGAGTACCAACCAAGTGTACTGCAGTGTTTGCTTATTGTTAAATAACAACAAATATGCTACAAATCGCCTCAGTCTTCTCTACCAAGATCTACATATAGGACTCCTTACAATAGCCATCAGTTTATGCTTGGGCACTCTCATGATTGTCCGCTGAGGCTTAGATCCTTGCCTAATATGTGTCATTAAATTTACTTCTTCACAAACAAACATTTGTCACTGAAACATTTGAAAGGCTGCTTTTTCCACAGTCTGAAAATAAACTAGACATGTAAGGTGAACACTGGCAAGTGTGTTACCTGTCAGAGTTATTTATTAATATATTTCCTTTTTTACTTTGGTGGAACTCAAGTTGATGTATATAGGGATTCCAAATGTTCTCCCATCCAGAATGCTTGGCTTCAGTGTGGTTGCTGCATCATTTGCCTTCAGACCTTGAATTTTAGTATATTTGAAAATAAAAACAATTATTCTTTTAAATGTACTGTATTTACTTCCTATTAAACAGATGTGATAAGTCTTGGACAGTCTTGGACATAAATCTTGGACAGTCTGGACAGTCCAGACAGTCTTGGAGGAAACTGATTATCTAGACCAGGCATCCCCAAACTGCAGCCCTCCAGATGTTGCTGAACTACAACTCCTAGCATCCCTAGACACAATTTTTTGTGGCTGGGTATGCTGGAAGTTGTAGTTCAGCAACATCTGGAGGGCTGCAGTTTGGGGATGCCTGATCTAGACCCATTTCAAACTGGCTTCCGGGCTGGCTATGGGGTGGAGACTGCCTTGGTCGGCCTGATGGATGATCTCCAATTGGGAATTGCCAGAGGAAATGTGACTCTGTTGGTCCTTTTGGACCTCTCGGCAGCGTTCGATACTATCAACCAAAGTATCCTTCTGGAGTGTCTGAGGGGGTTGGGAGTGAGAGGCACCGCTCTGCAGTGGTTCCACTCCTACTGTACCTCTCAGGCAGGTTCCAGATGGTGTCCCTTGGAGACTGTTGTTCTTCAAAATCTGAACTTTTGTATGGTGTCCCACAGGGCTCCATATTATCTCCGATGTTTTTCAACATCTACATGAAACTACTGGGAGAGATCATCAGGAGATTTGGTGCAGGGTGTTATCAGTATGCTGATAACACCCAAATCTATTTCTCCATGTCAACATCATCGGGAGGGGGCATAACCTCCCTAAATGCCTGTCTGGAGGAGGTAATGGGCTGGATGAGGGATAACAAACTGAGACTGAATCCAGATAAGACGGAGGTTCTCATTGTGCAAAGTTGAAACTTGGGACACGATTTTGATCTGCCTGTTCTGGATGGGGTCACACTTCCCCAGAAGGAATAGGTATGCAGTCTGAGGGTGCTTCTGGATCTAAGTCTCTCCCTGGTGTCCCAGGTTGAGGCAGTGGCTAGAGGTGCCATCTATCAGCTTCGGCTGATACGCCAGCTGCATCCATTTCTTGAGATAAATGACCTCAGAACCGTGGTACATATGCTGGTAACCTCCAGACTGGATTACTGTAATGCGTTCTATTTGGGGCTGTCCTTGTGTGTATTTTGGAAACTCCAACTGGTTCAGAATGCATCAACCAGGTTGGTCTCTGGGTCATCTAGGAGAGAACATATTACTCCTGTATTGAAGGAGTTACACTGGCTGCCGATATGTTTCCAGGCAAAATACAAGGTTTGGGTTATAACCTATAAAGCCCTAAACAGCTTGGGCCCTGGGTATTTAAGAGAATGTCTTCTTCGTCATGAACCCCACCTCCCATTGGGATGATCAGGAGAGGACACTCTGCATTTGCCACAGGCTTGTCTGGTGGCTATTCAGGGACAGGCCTTCTCCGTTGCTGCCCTGAGGCTTTGGAATGTGCTCCCTAGTGAAATAAGAGCCTCCCCATCTATGACAATTTTTTAAAAGTCTTTAAAGATGCATCTGTTCACCCAGGCTTTTAACATACTGTTTTGATTGTTTTTAATGTTGTTTTAGAATATTGTTGTGTTTTTTTTAAATGTGTTTTAAATTTCTTGTTTTTATTTTTAACTAGTGTTTTAATGTTGTTTTTATCTTGTAAACTGCCCAGAGTTTGGGCGGTATAAAAATATGTTAAATAAATGATTCAGAATGCCTCTTGTTGTTGTAAATAAGGGCTTTCAAATGACTTTGATTAAGGCTGCAAAGACAGTAATATACATTCCTCTGTGAATTGGTGAGACACTTTTGCAGCCATGTATCAGAAGCATGTGCATGCTTCAGTTTGTGGTTTCCTTTATTGTAATATGGCACACCATTGTTGGTTCTGACTGCTGTTAAAGTGTGCCAGAAAGTAATTCAAATATGGGAGTTCATGCTGCAGAATTCTTTACTCCCACCACCACTAATTTTATTGGTTTTGTTAGTTTGTGTGCTTTGTATCATCAGTAACCTTTCCCATAATCTCCAGACACATAGTAAGCTGAGGTGATCCAACAAACCATTAATTGACTCTAACTGACCTAAATGAGCCGACGGACTTGGTCTAGGGCTTGGTGTTGGAGTCCCCCAGGCTTGTGGTGCTGGGGAAATTGAATGTTCATTTCTGGACCAAATTGTCCGGGGCAGCTCAGGAGTTCATAGCAGCCATGATGACTATGGGCCTATCCAAAGTGGTCTTGGGACCGACACACAAACATAAAAACATCCCTGCTGGATTAGGCCCAAGGCCCATCTATTCCAGCATCCTGTTTCACACAGTGGCCGACCAGATGCCACTGGCAGCCTACAGCAGGAGCTGAGGGCATGCCCTCTCTCCTGCTGTTACTCCACTGCAACTGGTACTCAGAGGCATCTTGCCTTTGAGGCTGGAGGTGGCCTATAGCACTCCGACTAGTAGCCATTGATAGACCATGAAGTTATCCAAGCCCCTCTTAAAGCCATCCAGGTTTTGGTTGTCACTACATATTGTGGCCTAGAATTCCACAAGTTGATTATGCGTTGTGTGAAAAAGTACTTCTGTTTGTTGGTCCTAAATTTCCTAGCAATCAATTTCATGGGATGACCCCTGGTTCTAGTGTTATGTGAGAGGGAGAAGAATTTCTCTCTATCCATTTTTTGCAGGTCACGCACTTTATTTGCAAGTCACACACTTTATTTGGTCTTTCACTCTAATCAGGATGATATTCCATGGGTGGGGCCTCTTGTGATTTCCCTGTTGTCATGGATGGATCACCATCTGGTCAAAGTTGGACTTACAGTCACTACCCACCTTCGCCAGGGTGAGGGAACTATTAGAATGGTCTGCCCGAGAAGCTTATTGGATCCAATAGGATTTGAAGAAGCCTTGGATTTAGTGTTGGCTCTGCCGGTGATCCTGTCGATTCCATGGTGAAAAACTGGGACAGCAAACTTACCGGGGCAGTAGACATGATCGCTCCGAAGCATCCTGTCTGACCTGCTTCAAAATTGGCCCCTTGGTATATGGAAGAACTATGCGGGCTAAAGCGACTGGAGAAAGACTCGGCTCAAATCCAACAGATTACAACATAAAGCACATTTGAAGATCTATGCTCAGGCAATACGTGCGGCAAAGAAGTGATTCTTTTCAGCCTGTATTGCATCCACAAGTTCACGTAAAGAGGAGCTGTTTAGGGTTGTGAGAGGGTTAGTATGTGCCCCTCCTCCCTTGAATCAAAATTTGGAACCATTGATTACCGGCTGTGATGTGTTTAATGAATTTTTTGTGGAAAATATCTCTCATATTGGGGCTGACTTAGATTCCGTCTCCACAATTATTGCAGTGTCTGATGTGGAGGTGTCCAGCGATTCCTCTAGTGTGGTTAAGTTGGATCAATTCCAGTTTGTGACTCCTGAGGATGTGGACGAGCCAATTGGAACGGTACGGCCCACCACCTGTTCTCTTGACTCTTGCCTGACATGGCTTGTACTGTCTGGTAGGAGGGTTGGTGTAGAAGGTATAGTAGAGATTATAAATGCATCTCTGAGGAAAGGCAGGATGCTTCCTTGTCTTAAGGAGGCAATTATTAGACTGTGTTTGAAGAAGCCTACCTTGGATCCCTCAGAGCTGAGCAACTATAGGCCTGTTTCCAAACTTCTGTGGCTGGGCAAGGTAATTGAGAGGGTGGTGGCCTGCCAGCTCCAGACAGTCTTGGAGGAAACTGATTATCTAGACCCATTCCAAACTGGCTTTCAGGCAGGCTATGGGGTGGAGACTGCCTTGGTGGGCCTGATGGATGATCTCCAATTGGGAATTGACAGGGGAAGTGTGACTCTGTTGTTCCTTTTGGACTTCTTGGCAGCTTTTGATTCTATCAACCATAGTATCCTTCTGGAGCGTCTGAGGGGGCTGGGAGTGGGAGGCACTGCTTTTCTGTGGTTCTGCTCCAACCTCTCGGGCAGGTTCCAGATGGTGTCCCTTGGAGACTGTTGTTCTTCAAAATGTGAACTTCTGTATGGTGTCCCTCAGGCCTCTGTATTGTCTCCAATGTTGTTTAACATCTACATGAAATTACTGGGAGAGATCATCAGGAGTTTTGGTGCAGGGTACTATCAGTATGCTGATGACACCCAAATCTACTTCTCCATGTCAACATCATCAGGAGGGGGCATAACCTCCCTAAATGCCTGTCTGGAGGAGATAATGGGCTGGATGAGTGATAACAAACTGAGACTGAATCCAGATAAGACGGAGGTTCTCATTGTGTGGGGTCAAAACTTGAAAAATGAGATTGATCTGCCTGTTCCGGATGGGGTCACACTTCCCCAGAAGGAACAGGTACACAGTCTGGAGGTGCTTCTGGATCCGAGCCTTTCCCTGGTGTCCCAGGTTGAGGCAATGGCCAGAGGTGCCTTCTATCAGCTTCGGCTGATACGCCAGCTGCATCCATTTCTTGAGATAAACGACCTCAGAACAGTGGTACATATGCTGGTAACCTCCAGTCTGGATTACTATAATGCACTCTATGTGGGGCTGTCCTTGTGTGTATTTTGGAAACTACAGCTGGTTCAGAATGCGGTAGCCAGGTTGGTCTCTGGGTCTTCTAGGAGAGACCATATTACTCCTGTATCAAAAGATCTACACTGGCTGCCGATAAGTTTCCGGGCAAAATACAAGGTGCTATTTATAGCCTATAAAGCCCTAAACAGCTTGGGCCCTGGGTATTTAAGAGAACGTCTTCTTCATTATGAACCCCACTGCCCATTGAGATCATCAGGAGAGGTCCGTCTGCAGTTGCCACCAGCTCGTTTGGTGTCTACGCAGGGACAAACCTTCTCCGCTGCTGCCCCAGAGCTTTGGAACATGCTCCCTGATGAAATAAGAGCCACCCCATCTCTGCAAATTTTAAAAAGTCTTTAAAGATGCCCCTATTCACCCAGGCTTTTAATTAAATATTGTTTTAACAGTTTTAGCATCATTTAGAAATGTTGTTTTTAAAATTTAAATTTTTGTGATGTTTTAACTTTTTACTATGTCATTTATTTGTTTTAACTACTGTTTAATTTTTTTCATTTATTTTAAGTAATGATTTCACTGTTTGTTTGTTTGTTTGTTTGTTTGTTTGTTTGTTTGTTGTAAACTGCCCAGAGATGTGAGTTTTGGGTGGTATAGAAATGTGTTAAATAAATACAATAATTGGGTTGGGAACGTGGACCCTAATCCTCCAGAGCTCATGAGCTTCCTCCTCTCATCTCCTCAGCTCCAGCACAGAATGCATATACGGATATCTTCTTTTGTTAAACCACAGCTCTTCAGCTCATTCAAACCGTGAATAGTTGTTCAACTTTCATTTTCAAACTATGATTAAACCAAGATGTGAAACCAGAGCTGTATTTCAGTTTCACATTCTGCTTTAACTGTGGTTTGCAAACAATGGTTCTGGGTTCAGACAAGCTGCAGAGCTGTGGTTTAACAAACCACAATCCAGCCATTCACACAAGTAGGGGAAGTAAGAGGAGTGGGATAAAAATGTGCATTCGCTCGATGACTTCAAGCCATGTTCCCAACTCCTTTAGCCCAGGTTTGCACATGCATGTGAACGCCAATGCATTTGGTAATCCAGTATGTGTGAAATCAACTGAAATCAATTCTGCTCATTTAATTTGTATTAGAATAAGATGTCTCCAACAGCTATCATATCTCCCCTTATTCTCTTTTCCAGATATGTTTAGGCTAGAGAAGAGGAGACTAATGGGTGATATGATAGCTGTCTTCAGATACTTGGAGGGCTGACACACAAAAGGAGTGTTCTTCTATCCTCCTTCTTCTGTCACAAGTATTCTTCTGTTGTTCTCTGTTGTTCCTGAAAGCAGGAGCAGAACCAATGGGCTGAAAATATAAGGAAGCAGATTCAGGCTAGACATCTGGAAGAATTTCCTAATTGTAAGAGCTGTAGTGGTTCTGCTTTGCTGGAGGTTTTCAAACAGAAGCCAAACAGCAGCCAAACAGCCATCTGTCAAAGATGCTGTAGTGGTTTCCTGTCCTGAGCAGTGGGTTGGACTATAACAACTCTAGGGTACCTTCCTTCTCTAAAATTCGATTTTATGGTTTTTAATGACCAATATGCAAATTTAGGGTGAAATGTGATTGTCATAGATTTGCTAAATATATTCATTAAATTTGATTCTACTAACATTATCATCTCCATTTCTGATTCCTAACAGTTTGAGTAGAATACAAATTATGTTAGTCATGACTAAGCATCGTTGAAATACATTTCCAATGTCAAATCATGGGTAATTTGTCCTATTACTTTCAGTGGCTGATATGCCTTGCTAACTATGATATGCAATCCAATCAGGGATGGGAGAGTATTGTGGTGCAATACACAGATGCAGCGGTGCTGCTGGGAAGGACACTGGTTGAGTTACCCATGTTGCCACAGTTCCTCCTATTGTGGTGAATGGGAGGAATGACAGTAACACTGGTAGACCAACCATTGTCCTTCCCAGCAGTCCACGGCATGGCAATGCCCATTAGGACTGAACACATCATATCAGCCAAGGGGATGGCTCACAAAATAACTCTCCAAAACAACAAAGTCAAACACACAATTTAGAACACATTAAAACCAACAAGAACAAAAACTACAATAAAATACAACTAAGAACAAAGCAGAAGTGTTTTTAAAGCAAGATATTAAAAAATAAAATAAAATAAAAGCCTGGGTGAATAAAAACGTCTCCACATGGTGTCTAAAACAACATAACAATGATGCCAAGTGGGCTTCACCAGGGAAGCTGTTCTGTAAGTGGAATGCCACCACTGAAAATATTTTTTAAAATATAATCAAGATACTGTGAACAGCACTTGACCAATAGGAATCAGCAAAATGTTTTCGAGAAGAATGTGTTCCTTTCTGCATTAAGCCCATTAACCCTGTCCCGAGCTTGGTGCTTTCCCTGGGAAACTCTGATTCCCCAGAGAAGCTCCCTCATGAAGGGGCTTTACTCCAGGCTGCTCTGCCCATATTTGTCTTGCTTTGTGAACTGGAATGATGCTTGCAAGAAAGTACTGGCACTTTAACTCAGTGGAATGCTTTGGTGTATACAACACATAAATGGAAGCAGTCTGTCATTCAGTTAAGGGCTGTTCTCCTGGAAATGCAAATGTGCATACAAACCCTGATGTTCATGTTCACCGTCTTCCACACACTCATTAGGACTTGGCTGGATTTCAGCCAAAATATGATTATCTGCAACGCATGGGCATGTTTGCTTACCCTAGACATTATTAATAAGAAGTGAACAAAGGCAGGAGGGTCAAAGTTGTTATGTGCCATAGGTTGTCAATAGATGCCTGCTTTTCTTCTTCGAGGATTTCCCCCCTTCTGTCTTATAAACTTAAATTAGTTTCCCATTTTTCCTATTACATTTCAATGCCACATCCCTCCTGTAAGAGGCATTTCTATTTCAATGGCTATTGTAATTGAAGGAAACTAAATGAACCCCTACTAACCCATTTGTCTTTAAGGCAAGATAACCACTTATGCAAGTTTCACTCCAATTTTGGTCACTGAAGCATTTTACTGGTTCTGATTAGTCCCACAGAGTGGGAGCATCATCATCTTGTCAGTTCAGAAGAGTCATTAAACTTGGGTATGCCATGGTGATGCATGAGCTGGGGATATGTAAATCCTGTTGGAAATTCTCTGTGGTGAGAGAATCCCTTTTTCAATATAGCAGAGTGCACAGAGGCACAAACACAGCGGATTTAGTTATGCATGCATGTGTGCTAAGAGTAAAGTAACTTGGAGCCAATTGCTAGTTTCAAATCAATATAAAAGGTATTTATTAAGGAACTCCATTCTAGATAGGAAAGTGAGGATTTAGGATCTCTAATCTATCTATCTAAATGGATGCAGATGGATTCACCATCTTCTCTGCACATATGGTGCAGGGCAAGAGACTTGCCATGTTGCAAGGTCAACAGCCAGGTAGCAAGAGAGAGGAGGAAGAAGGAAGTTGAATCCCCTAAGATTAGCAATCTACATTTCAAAGGGATAGCATCAGAGCAGCAGGAAGTGATGACCAAATGTCTTTGACCTTCTAGCCCCCTGACTTACTAGTCTGTCCTCCACTGTCTGAGGCAAAGAGACAGCGCAAAGTCCTTTACTTCCAACACCCCCTCTCGTTGTCTCGTGACTCAGTTCACAATATTCATTTTCTCTCTCAGCTTTTCAAAGCAGGGTCTTGGTAGTGGCTTAGTGAGTAAGTCTGCAAGCATTTCATTTGTCGGGCAGTAGAGCAACTTGATTAGTCCATCTTTCTGCAGACTTCTCACTACATGGTACTTCACATCAATATGTCTGGTACTCCTCTTTACATCTTCTTGTTTGGAGAGTTGAATGCAGCTTTGGTTGTCTTCATACACTGGTATGGGCTGTGGTACCTCTGTACCTAGGTCCTTCAGTAGTTGACACAGCCATTGTATCTCGTGACAGCCCTGTGCAGCTGATACATATTCAGCTTCAGTGGTTGATGATGCTACTATGTCTTGTTTTCTGCTTGACCAGCTTATCGCTCCATCTCCATAGAAAATTATGTGACCACTGGTGGATTTCCTGTCTGTTATATCTCCACCCCAGTCTGCATCTACGTATGCTTCTAGTTTTGGTTCACTATTAGCTGGCAGCTTGAGCTTAAAGTGTGCAGTACCCTTTAGGTACCTAACAAGTCTTTTCATTGCATTCCAGTCCTTGACTGTTGGTGATGCAGTCTTTCTACAAAGTAAACCAACTGCTGTACTAATATCTGGCCTAGTGAGTGTACTAATGTATAAAAGCTTACCCAATGCTTCACGATATCTATGGTTGTCAGATAGTGGCTCAGTTTGATCTTCTTGCTTTATGTAGTTCACTTCCATTGGAGTTGGTGTAGGATTTGCATTTTCCAGTCTGAGCAAGTTTATCAAGTCTTTAATTTTCTGTTCTTGGTTGATCAGGAAACTTCCATCTTTCTCTCTTTGTACTTGAATGCCCAAGTAGTGTGCAATGTTGCCAAGTTGCTTGACTTCCACTTCTTTGTTCAGATGATCCATTATTTCCTTGCTGTCATCTGGATTTTCATAGGCAAAAATCAAATCATCAACATACGCCAAAATGTAAGTCCATTTCCCATCTCTGCATCTCGTGTACAGGCAGGGATCAGCTTCACTTCTTTTGAAGTTTGCTTGAAGCAGCATATCATTCAGTTTTATATTCCATGCTCTGGCAGCTTGTTTTAAACCATAAATGCTCTTTTGCAGTTTGCATACATAGTCCTCTTTGCCTTCCTGTACGAAACCTGGTGGTTGTTGCATGTAAATGTCCTCTTCCAGTTCACCATGCAAGAATGCAGTTTTCACGTCTAGGTGCTCAACATGCATTCCTTTGCTAGCAGCAATACTTAACAGAGTCCTTACTGTGGTATGTTTAACCACTGGTGCAAAGGTTTCATCATAATCTTCTCCATATTTTTGTGAATATCCTTTTGCTACTAATCTGGCTTTGTAGCGCTGAATCTCACCATCAGCATCATGTTTGAGTTTGAAAACCCATTTGCAGCCAATAACTTTTCTTCCTTGTGGTAACTTAGTAAGAGTCCAGGTTTTGTTTTTCTGTAGAGCCTCAAGCTCTTCAATTGCAGCCTGTTTCCACTTCTGGGCTTCTGGTTGTGGTAGCTGGGATATTTCCTCCCATGATGAAGGTTCTGGTTGTTCCGCTGTTCTTGCGAGGTAGGACAGCCTCGGAGCTGGAACACCTCTGTTTGAGCGCGTTGATCGCCTCACCTCACCCTCTGTGGTCTCTTCTATCACCTCAGGTGCGTCTGGTGGATCGCTGGGGGTCTCTGTGTCAAGTGTGGTTGGATCTGGATCTGCTGTCTCCTCCTCCTCCTCAGTTCCTCTGAGATCAGGAAGCATAATCCAGTCATCAGGGTGCTTGGTCTGGTTGCTTGCTTCAGTGTAGGCCCCCTCTGAAGGTGTAGCTCTTTCATCCTCTTCAAAACACACTGCTCTGCTTATGGTTATCCTGTTGGTGTCAGGATCCAGAATTCTGTAGGCTTTGGATTGTGCTGCGTAGCCTACAAAAATCCCTTTTGTGGCCCTAGGCCCTAACTTAGTCCTTTTTTCCTTTGGGATGTATGAGTAAGCCGTGCTTCCAAAGACACGCAGATGCGTCATGGACGGCTTATGACCATGCCAAAGTTCATAAGGTGTTGTTTCAATAGGTTTTGTGTTCATTCTGTTGTGTATGTATGTAGCAGTCATGATGCCTTCTCCCCAGAATTTCTGTGGGAGGTGTGCGTCAGCAAGCATGCATCTTACCATGTCCAGTAGAGTTCTGTTCATTCTTTCTGCGATTCCATTTTGGGGCGGGCAGTAAGGCACCGTAGTTTGATGCACGATTCCATGTTCTCTCAAGAACTGCTGTGTAGCATTGGACATGTATTCTCCTCCATTGTCTGTGCGCAGGATCTTTGGCTTCCAGCCAAATTTGTTGCTTGCCATCGCCACATATTGTTTTAATTTCTCCAGCATCTCTGATTTTTCCTTCAGTAAATAAACACACGTGTATCTTGAGAAATCATCTGTTATAGTTAGAAAATATTTATGATTACCTATGGTTGCTGGTAGTGGTCCAGATATGTCACTGTGGATCAGATCCAAGGGTCCTTTCGTCTTCCTTTCACTCTGCTTTGGGAATGGCTTGTTTACTGCTTTGAACTCGAGACAAGAAACACAGTTAGTTACAGTGTCACATGGTACAAAATCAATGCCATTAGCTAATCCCTGTTCCTTCATGTTTTGAATTGATTCAAAACTTCTGTGTCCTAGTCTTCTGTGCCATAATTGTAAGCAGTTTCCATGCTGACACAACTTGGCTAGGTTCATTACATTAGGCTGGTATGCCTCAGGTCTGGACTGGGCTGGTCTTTCTCTGTCTGTAAATTGCTCTTCCACATGATAAAGACCTTGAAATTCCGAGCCCACAAGGCAAACTTTTCCATTCTGGGTAACAACACATTGTCCATTTTTAATATACAATTCACAGCCTTGTTGCTCTAGCTTGGATATTGAAATCAAGGAGCTTGAGAATTCAGGGATATACAAAACATCTCTCAGAAAAAATGGTTTAACAGATCCATCCAGCAATTTGCAATATAAAATTCCTTCGCCCTTTTTCTTTGCTTTAATTGTAGTATTATTGCCCAAATAAACAGTCTCTTCAGGAATATCAAACAGTTCAGTATAGAAACTTAGATTTTTAGAAATATGGACAGATGACCCAGAATCTAAAATCAGCTTTTCATTATTTTTCATTAAATTAACACTATAGTTCTTGTTGAAATGTCTGTCTGTATACTTGGAATCTCTATTTTCATTCTCCTTTGTTTGACTGATATTCCCAGACCTCCTGGTCTGATTCTTGGGACAATGCGCCACCCGGTGGCCAAATTCGTTACATAGGAAACACCTGAAGGCTTTGTTTCCAGCTGACCTCATTTCAGCACTGGCGGTCATGTGACCTCTCTCTCTGGGCTGAGTTTCTCTGGTGTAATCGGCTCTCTTTGTATGCAAATGTGAGGTGCCCATGCGGTTCCCTCTTGCAGCATTTCCTCCAGCATTCCCTCCCCATCTCGGGTTACGTCTGGAATGATCAATTGTTGCTTTAAGAGCAAAGTTGCTAGCCAGTTCACTTTCATAGCGTGAGTTTAAAAGGTTTCTTCGGTTAGCCTCCGAAGACAATGTTTCTACAGCCTTTTCAAAGTTTAGATTGGTGTGGGTTTCCAATTGCCCAATTATAGTGCTATAGGAAGCAGGCAAGCTCAAGAACAGAGTCTCCAGCTTTTGACTCTCTGTAAATTCCTCTCCTGCTTGTCTAAATTGAAAAAAGAAATCTTCCAAAGTCCCAATAAAAGTAGAGAAACAGTCCCCATCTTTATATTGGAGATCTTGCAATTTTCGGCGTAAATTAAACGTGTATGCCCATCCTTTCCTCATATGCATAGAATCTAGCTTGTTTAGCATCTCCTTTGAGGTTCCAAGATCACAAATAGCATAAAGGAAAGTTTTACTCACGGAAGCTGCAATCATCGCTTGTGATTTTCGGTCCTTAATTAGCCAGAGTTCCTTCTCCTTTTTCTCAGCATCCGAGGTTCCATCTGGCGGCGGGTCTTCCTCAGTAACTTGGTGGAGTCCCTCTGCTTTCAGTGCAATCTTCAGTCGAGTCTTCCATTCCAAGTAATTATCCGCTTCCAGGATGGTAAGCCTGAGTTTTCCCTCCAGGTATGCAGCCATGCTCACCGGCTCCAAAAGGCAGTTGCTGTAGATTAGCAATTCAAAGTGTCCACGCTAGATCTCAATGGATCTCCTGGAACAAACCTAACTATCTAGTTGCAGCACACGCAGTTCAAAATACTGCTCCCATAACTGGCTGGAGCCCATAACCTGTTGGAAATTCTCTGTGGTGAGAGAATCCCTTTTTCAATATAGCAGAGTGCACAGAGGCACAAACACAGCGGATTTAGTTATGCATGCATGTGTGCTAAGAGTAAAGTAACTTGGAGCCAATTGCTAGTTTCAAATCAATATAAAAGGTATTTATTAAGGAACTCCATTCTAGATAGGAAAGTGAGGATTTAGGATCTCTAATCTATCTATCTAAATGGATGCAGATGGATTCACCATCTTCTCTGCACATATGGTGCAGGGCAAGAGACTTGCCATGTTGCAAGGTCAACAGCCAGGTAGCAAGAGAGAGGAGGAAGAAGGAAGTTGAATCCCCTAAGATTAGCAATCTACATTTCAAAGGGATAGCATCAGAGCAGCAGGAAGTGATGACCAAATGTCTTTGACCTTCTAGCCCTCTGACTTACTAGTCTGTCCTCCACTGTCTGAGGCAAAGAGACAGCGCAAAGTCCTTTACTTCCAACAAATCCCCTAGTAGTGGGTACATTCTTCATTCTGTCAATTTGCTGCTACCTGCTGTTAATTCTCTCTGCAGCAGGTAAATGGGGAAAAAATAAATATATAACATACAGGTCTGCTTCAAACCCTTCATTAAAAGTCTCCTTAGGTTTGTTTTTTTAAACCCTCCTTTTGTGTGAAATTCCATACTGAGGAGGCTAATGATAGAGTGCAGTATGTTAAAATGTATACTGGTATTTACCTTTTTAGAAATTTCACCAGATGAAGGAGAAACTGACTCCTCTTCTGATCTTCAGTCTGAAATTATTGTAATTAGTATTATTAAAGCACATGAGCCAGTGAAGTATCTCTTTGGTGTTCTGCTTTAAATTGCGCAGCTGGTGCTCATGGCATGTGACTGGTAAACCAACCTAACCATGACCTGGAAAACCTTACAGAAGTAATCTTCACAAGCATTTGAAGAATTATTTCACAATTATGCCATATGTAGAGTCAAAAAGGGCCTTCTATTCCTGGATCATTTATTTTTTCCAGAACAAATTTATTGTTATAAATTTAAGGACAACACTATTTTTTCCACCTACATTGCAGTCACCTGGGGAAATTTTTTATCAGTACAGTACTAAAGGAAAAGGTGAGGGACATTTAACTGTGTTACGAAAATGCCTTCATTGGGCGGGGGGGGGATGTGTACAGCTATTTTTCAGATGTGCATAATGCAGACCAAGCCCCACAGAATGTTGAGAACATACATTCCAGTGTCATCTCAAACACAACTTTTTAAAAGAAAGATAAATCAGTAAAAATAATCATTCATTGAAGCTATTCACATGATTGCTCAAAACCAGGCTGGGCTCCCTTAGCCCAGTTTCGAGCAATCATGAGAACCACCAGGCTCGCGGGTGAGCCTAGTGGTTCTCTGGTGGCAAGCCCGCCTAACTACCCCTCACTCTAATGCAGGCTCTCCATTAACTTTGTTTATTTGTTCATGTGTTCATATGTTCATGACACACTGGGGTTGTGGGGAGAGTGGAGGGGGGACCCCAGGAAGGCACCGTGCACCTGCTCTCCCCGCACACTAGGGGTGTGCACCGGACCGCGGACCTGCGGCTCGGCACTGGGGTGGGGGGTTCCATTAAGGGCGGGGGGGCTTTACTCACCCCTCCCGCGCTTTGCAAGTTTGGTGCCATAATTATTTTTAAAAATGCGCCGCAGAATTTCTCGTTGCTCGCCGCTCCTTCTTGACTTCAAAATCGGGCGGCAGGATACTTCCCTGCCGCCCCCGAAGCCCCCTCAAGCCATTTGAGCTCTTGAAATCTCGCCCGGACCGAGTGCCAAAGCGCTCGGGCGGGCGGCGGGGAGATGTCTGTCCGTCCGCCCGCCCCCTTCCCTGCCTTCTGCGAAGTGCAGGGAGCCTTCTGCGCGCGCGTGCGCAGAAGGCTCCCTGCTTCTGCGCACGCACGCGCAGAAGGCTCCCTGCACTTCGCAGAAGGCAGGGAAGGGGGCGGGCGGACGGACAGACATCTCCCCGCCGCCCGCCCGAGCGCTTTGGCACTCGGTCCGGGCGAGATTTCAAGAGCTCAAATGGCTTGAGGGGGCTTCGGGGGCGGCAGGGAAGTATCCTGCCGCCCGATTTTGAAGTCAAGAAGGAGCGGCGAGCAACGAGAAATTCTGCGGCGCATTTTTAAAAATAATTATGGCACCAAACTTGCAAAGCGCGGGAGGGGTGAGTAAAGCCCCCCCCGCCCTTAATGGAACCCCCCACCCCAACCCTCCCGAACCAAAACCACCCCTTGTCCGGATCGGTTCGGAGGCCAGTGGAATGGCCTCCGAACCGATCCGTGCACACTACTACCGCACACTGCTTGTGTGGAGAGCCTCTCTGTGTTGGAAGATGTGGATCTTAGTTATCTTTCCTGATTATATGCAGTTGAAACACAGTGGTTTGACCAGGATTGACCAGGAAAACTGTGTTCTCACAACCAGCTCCATGAGACTCATTTATCCTGATTAGCTCTTTAATGCAGCCTAAGATGGCATCTCTCTCTCTCTCTCTCTCTCTCTCTCTCTCTCTCTCTCTCTCTCTCTCTCTCTCACACACACAGACATCATCACATTTTCTGTAAGTACATCCTTACGTACAGGATATGGAGGAATTGTATCTTCTCACATTGCAGCCAGCTCAGTGATGGCATATTCATTTTGCTGCTAGCATAGTTTTGTCTGTCAGCAAACCTCCAGAGTTTTAGAAACAGCTTGTTTTGGGTGGTCTTTTTTTTTTAAAACCCTACAGGCAGAAATACTGCCACTCTAAGAATGGAGCCATGCCAGCTGTAAGCACAAAAGGAGCTCTGAGTATAGGAAAAAGTACAATGTCAATAACAAAGCGGGAGCATACTTGACTGTCACAGCAGTCTGCTATGCTGTGACAGTGTGCTGTGCTATGCACACAGTGTGCTATGCACATGTAAATAGGCATTAAGCATTCCTATATTAGAATTAATTTGGACTCCAGTGGAATGAAAATATACCCCATCTCAGCTCACAGACTCACCTCTAAGATGTTCTTGTAAAAGACTGGTGTTCATCACTCAGTTAAATTACATGAATATGCCCATGTGAATGGTAATGGCTTAGATGCAGAAAACTGCAAGTGGTGTCCTCTGAGTAGAATGGGGCTTTCCTACCTCCTTCCTCTATCCTGTCCAGCATCCCCCCAAAAGGCCAGTCCTGAGTACTGCGGGTCCTCAGGAATAATATGGAGCAGGGATTCTCAGCATTGGGTCCCCAGATGTTATCGGACCAACTCCCTAACCAAGGCCACTAGGGCTGAGGATTATGGGAGTTGAAGTCCAATAACATCTGGGGACCCAACGTTGAGAATCCCTGATATGGAGTATGGTACAATGGAAGGGGGAGTCAATGGAAATCCTCCCCCCACACACACACATTGAGGCTAGTCACACGATGGGGCAAAATCGGGCTACCGGAGGCTAGCTCGATTTCACCCCATTGTGTGAATCACCGGGCTTGGCTGCGAGCCCAGTGGTTCCTAGGTGGGTAACCCACCTAAGTACCCCTCCCCTAATACCAGGTTTGCAGAGCGAGCACTCTGCAAACCTAGTTATAAAGATCATGAGTAGCCGTGCTACGGCTCCATGCTGCAGTTACTTATGAGTAGACCCCCGGAGGGGAGGTGAAAAGCTGCCTCCCAACTCCAGGGGTCTCCCCAGTATGCTCTGCGCACTCTCACAGGGCATACTGGAGCTTCCAGGGGTCACACGGCCCCCGAGCTCCCAAGCCCCCGCCAGCTCCATCACGGAGCCGGCAACCGTGTGAGCGGCCGATCCGGCTGGATCCTATAGGATTCCAGGAAGCCTTGGAGGGATTTAGTGTTGGCTCTGCTAGTGACCCTGTCAACACTCTGGTGGAGAATTGGAATAATCAACTCACCATGCCAGTGGATACGATCACTCTTAAGCATCCTCTTGTACCCACTTTGAAAGTGGCCTTTTCTACCAGTGAGATGCTCAGATCCAAAAGCACTCCCAGACTGTGTACCTGTTCCTTCCAGGGGAGTGTGACCCTATCCTGAACTGGCAGATCAAAATCATCTCCTAAGTTCTGACAATAAATACCTCCGTCTTATCTGGATTCAGCCTCAGTTTTTAATCCCTCACCCAGCCCCTTACTGCCTCCAGGCTGGCATTTAGGGAGGTTTTGCCTTTTCCCAATGAGGTTGACATGGAAAAGTAGGTTTGGTATCATCAGCATACTGATAACACCCTGCACCAAATCTCATGATAAACTCTCCTCACATCACCACAAACCTTCAGTTGGATTCATGGCCATTGCATCAGCACTGAAATGTGCTCAGTCTTTCCCAATGAAATCAAGTCCTCTGTGATTTGTGTATGCTTATTTAGTGGCAGGGGCATCCATTTCATGAGGTGAGGTGAGGCAATCACCTCAGATGGTGGATTATTGGGGCACTAACAGGACAAAAAGGTGCCTCCCCCACTGTTCCCATCAGAGCAGATCTTCAGGCCAATCTGACTCTTGCAAGATTTGCAAGGAAAGCCTCTCCCTGCAAAGCTTGCAAGAAACACAAGGGGAGAAGAAGCTGCTGGTAGCAACCTTCCCTTCTCCCCATTCCCTGCATCATTTTCAAAACTTACAAGGGTCCTCTCTCTCTGTAAGCATATGCCAGGCCTGTGGATCACAGTGCACCCTAATGCTTTGAGCATGCTCAACCCTATCCCCTCATGCAGTCCACCTAGACCAGTGATTCTCAAACTTGGGTCCTCAGGTGTTATTGGACTTCAGCTCCCATAATCCCCAACCAAAGGCCACTGAGGCTGGGGATTATGGGAGTTGAAGTCCAATAACACCTGAGGACCCAAGTTTGAGAATTCCTGACCTAGACCATATAGTATTTCTGCTTTTCGTGAGGAATCCATCTTGTAGTGGATTTGTGGTATTGCCCCTGAGCAGATCACAAGGCTCCATCTCCTGTGCATACAAGATGCTGGAATAGGTGAATCAGGTGAATAGGTGATGAGGACTGTCCCCTCATTTTTGTCTGGCAGCAGTTCTAAAATGTGTTCACAGAATAATTGACATTCTTTGTTTGCACTGTTCAAACAGGTCTTTTGAAAGAACCAATTCACTTTGCAAATGTAACTTCTAATTTTCTCTCCAGGTTGCAGAGCCATTGTAGCTTTGTAGTCTCTTCGATCTATATTCTGTTTTGTGAAAGCATGAAGATTGGCTTTCTTCATATCCAGGTACTGAGCCCTAGCAACAGTAGACTCCATGTAAGCAGCAGTCAACAAGTTAGAGTGTCAGCATAATGAGATTCTGGAGGATTACTTCACCCATCTTTAGAAACCTTGTTAAATTCTTTATTATGTGGGTGGCAGACTCTTTATTCGCTAAGTTCTATAGAAGCACATGTGCTGCCCATGGATTTTACCAATTTCAAATGTGCTCATAGACAAATTATTTGGTCTTGGAAAGCTTGCTGCAAAATACAAACGACTGTAACATTAGCATTACAAACAAGATTTTGGAAAAGTATGAAAGCAACAACTCCTTCTAAATGAAATCAGGCTTTTGAACATCCCTACCTCAAACCCCATCTCAGGTATACCCGGGGCAGAGCCACCATTGTGTAGATGGGTCCAAAGGACCTGGGCTGCGACTAAATTGTTAAACTAATTTAACAAGGACATGAACAGAACCAGAACTGCTGCTGGGGGGAGGGTTGGTGGGCAGGCAGGCTGGAACCTGCCTTACCACACATGATCTCCCTCCCCCATTTGCTCTGCCTCTCACTGTGGCACATGAGCGGCACCATGGCAAGCAGCAGAACAGGAAGCTGGAGGATGAAGTCACCTGGCATCCTTCAATGCACAGTGCCAGGAGAATATGCAAATATTAATTGCATTCATATTCATAAAAAGTTGGGTTGAACTGGAGGGCAGCACCGGGATTGGGCTTGATCCTAGTGCTGCACATGAGCAGCCCAATGCAGCCTGAGTTAGGCTTCTCAGGTGAATAGGCTCATTCTTTTCCCACGCAACCTGGGTACCGTAGTTCTGTAAGACAGCCTACAGATTCCTAACAGAAAATTCTCAGTATTTCCCTCCCCAAATTAAAATTCCCAGGGCTCTATGGTGGAAGTCATCACAGTTTAACTGGTATAAAACCAATATACGTTTCTGAGGTACATATAACCAAGTGCCCTTGTCAACAACCTGAAGTACAACAGCAGCCAGACAGGGAGAATCAGACAGGGAGCCCCACAACAGTCAGACAGGGAGAATGCCAGCTTTCAGGGGACCCTCAGCAAACTGCCTTCATGGACTCCTTCCTAGCTGGGTGGACACCAAGGGTGTAACGACCATTTAGCAAGGGGGGGACAATTGTTCCCAGGCCTGGAGGGTCTGCCCCTCCCACAAACCTTCCTCTTGCCCTCAGCCATGGTGCCTCCTTGCCCCTTTCCTCACCCAGCTGGTGAGCAAAGCATTCAACAGCTAGGAACGTGAAGCATGCCTCTCTCCTCTCTAGCCAGCTGGAAGAGGAATGGACCTTCTCCTGGGCATTGGCCCCACCCCTGCATCTGACATCAGATGCAAGGGGTGGGTCCAATGCCAAGAAACCCGGTAGGGTTTCATTTCAGAGATGGGCTGGGCTGGGCTGGGCAGGGCAGGAAGAATGAGCAGCATTTCTTCCTGCCTGCCTCGTGACCATGCAGCAGCAGGCGGGTGCTGGGCAGGCTGCTGCAGAGTGGCACTGAAGCAGGCCAGGCCTCTTGCTACAAGTGAGTGGTGCCTGAGGAGCCAGTTGACTATGAGACTATGACAGGAGCAGGGAGGAGGCAGCAGCAGTGAAGAGCAGCAGGTCCCCTGACCTGGGCCTGGGAGGGCATTGGCTCCACCCTTTGTGCCTGATGTCAGATGCAGGCGGTGTAGCTTGGGGCATGCACACACTTTGCATGCACAATGGAGAAATGAAGGGGCGGTCCCCAGGAGAAATTGGGTGTGGCACTTTGTCCCCCGGTCACCTCATAGCTCACTACACCACTGGTGGGCACTGAGAGAGTTTCTCTGCCACTCTTACTATGGCTGTAGACACAGATCAGGGATCAGCAGTGTGTTGTTCTGAACACCCTCAGCCCAACAATGACCTGATGCTGGCTCAGCTGTTGGAGAAGTATACCCCACTCGAATATCCTAGTGGAACATGTTGATCAGAGACATCCTGATTCCTAAAGCTCATTTGCAGCCCTATAATTTTCCATAATATGCAGAGGTGATTTAACGACAAATAGCACAGTGGGCTCTTTTGCAGGTTTGAAAGAGTTAACTTTCTTATTATCTCCTAACCTTTATAGAGTACTGCTGTTATTTAATTTATTTATTCAGTGTATATACTTCCCTTCCTAAAGTGGCTCAGGGCGGTTTACATTAAAATAAACAACACAGAATAAAACAAACTCAGAAAACATTTTAAACTAGTATAAAACTCATTAAAATTAGAACTAGATATCATTAAAAGACAGGTTAAAAAGATAAGTATTTCTGGGTCTCTTGAAGGCCTCCAAGGAAGATAATACTCTCATATCTGGGGGAACACATTTCACAACCTATGGGTGATAACTGAGAAGACCTGATCCCAAAAATGATCCTAAAAATGAACTGGTGGCACCTGAAGATGGGCCCCTCCTGATTATCTTAATGAGCAGTGAGGATGTTGTAGAGAAAGGTGCTCTCTCAGGTAACCCAAACCTAAGCCATTCAGGGTTTTAAACATAATAACCAACACTTTGTACTTTGCCCGAAAACATAGCAGCAGCCAGTACAACTGTTTAAGAACAGGCATAATGTGATCTATCCAGGGTACCCCAGAGATCAATCTGGCTGCTGCATTTTGAACTAACTGAAGTTTCTTAACTATGTACGAAGGCAGCCCTACATAGAGCGCACTGCAGTAGTCCAACCTGGAGGTTACCAGCTAGTGTACCACTGTTTTCAGGTCATTCTTCTCAAGAAACAGGCAGAGTTATAGAATCAGTCGTAGCTGGTTAAAAACACTCCTGGTTGCAGCCTCAGCCTGAGGCACCAAGGTGAGACCCGGATCCAAGAGCACTCCCAAGCCACAAACTGGTTCTTTCGGGGGGACTGCAACCTTGTCCAGAGCAGGAAGTTCTATCCCATCTTGCAAAGGTAGATTTGCAAGTAAAGATTAAGACATTTTAGTTCCCACTCACTTCCAAAAGACTAAGACTGCTGTGATATAATATTGTAGTCAGCCGCAGAATCATCTGCTACATGAAGCAAATATATTCCCTTTTCAAATGTGTTTAGAAGGGTGCATGACCACAATCTTGCAAATAAATCTGTGTGTGTTTATAGCTCCATCTGTTCAGAGATGTATGGACTAGAACAATCTATATTCCACACTGTTATACCATCAATGTACATAAGTCCATATGGGCTTGTCCTGCAGATTTAGAACCTACATAAAACAAAAGGTTTATTATAGTATACTGCTGGGTTTTCATAAAGTGGCCTTAAGCTATGCATATTTTCTTGGAAGTAATTCCTAATTTATTCATTAAGGATTACTGTACTTCTTAATAAGGATTGTAGGCTGATATTAAACATACATTTTTAGATTTGTTGCTATCCACTTTTGATACAGTTTTGCTGTAGAAAAGTGGGATATATATTTATTAAATTGATCGATTAAGTGCCATCAAGTTGATGTCGACTCTTAGCAACCACATAGATTCTCTCCAGGATTAATTATCCTATAAAATAATATTTGTTTATTATATTAATAAAATACAGTGTATCTGGGTACAGTGGCAGCTTAGTACCTCATTTAGTCCAGCCAAAGTTATGTCCCACTGATTTAAATAGGAGAAAGTTACTGTAAGCAGTGCACGTGTTTTTAACTTTCCCATTGAAATTAATGGCACTTAACAGTGTTTGACTTTGACTGGATCATACTATTATACTTTGTGACTTTGCATCAATGTAACAATTGAATGGACATCTCCAAGGACCTTTTAGCACAACAAAACTTAGGATAAGGCTTAAATTTCAGATTGTGTGTGTTTTGTGTAACAGAATTCTTACCACAAAAAATACCCTTTCACACAAGCCTATTATTGTAGGATATTAAGTTTAATTTATACTAACAATGAAAGACATAAGTACTTGGAAACACAGAAACAGCATTGGCCATGGAAAAGCCAAGGGTGGGAGTATGACTTTTTAAAGGTAGCTGCTGCAGTCTATAGAGCGTGCCTGACTTGTATTCATTTTTTTACTACAACTAATCATACAGCTGAAAGTAGGTTAATTACGCCTCTCTCAATATAATTTCATTTGGTAACATATCCGTGAGTAATCAAAGTACTTTATGACTGTAATAGCCCAGTAACATTGGTGTGACCTTAGATGTTGAAAAGTTCTTTCAAGATGGCAGGGCAACTAATCATTCTGTTGATTCTGCTCAAAAGAGTTTGAAAGCCAGACCTCACTTGACCTTACTGATTATGTCAATTATTGACAGAAAGCAGACTTTGTTTTTACAAGAAGCACCAAGATACTTCTTGGTTTACCTGAGAAGGACTTGAGGCCATATGTCCTAAGCATGTTTCCTTGGGGCTGAATTCCATTGACAGGACATACCGCCAAGCAAATCTGGATAACCTCAGGATGGACAGCAGAGAAATCAGTGCTGTAAGCAAGGTTACAAATACAATAACACATTGAACAGAGGGTGAACATTTAAGCGAATAGTAGTTGGACGACTGATAGTTACATCCCTGGTTTTGTGCCAACTACCTGCACTTCCTTTGCTGGAACAGCCTTCCCGGTTCTTTTCAGAATTCCCTGTTCTGTCTCTTTCTTTAAGAATCTCCTGAAGGCACTGGTTGATAGGGATGTGCACAAACCAAGGTTCTTACATAGGCTTGATGCTGAACCGGTTTTGTGCCAAACTGGTTTGGCACTGCTGGGCGGGGGGAGCAGTAAGTGGGACCTTTAAAAGGGAATACAGCGGGTCCTTACCTGCTCTCCAGCACCCCATGCAGCTTTCTGCTGTTACAGCACCCCCCAACACCTGCATGTGGCGCTGGAGGCCATGTACGTGCCAGCGCCACGTACAGGTTGGGGAGAGTGCCATCACAGCCAGGGGCATTCTTCCCTCCGTACTTTGGGGGTCAGGTCCATGGCCTCGCAGCCCCCACTGTCTCGGGGGGGGGCTCCAAATCACCCTCCCAGTCCGAGCTCTTCCTTCCTGGCGGCTGCTGCTGCACCTGCTGCCTGTGTACTGGAAATGTGTAGGAGATGGAGAGCATCTCAACCAATCAAGGCCTTGCTTTCCTGCTTCAGGAGCTGCCTTCTAATTGCAAGCAGGCAGCTCATTGGCTACCCAGCATTTGTTGTATCATGTGCTCCACCCCTACCACTTTAATTTGAACAGTCTTCCACAGCTGTTCACTGGTACTCTGACTGAATAAGCCAAGTTTAAAAATCAAAGGGGGGAAAAAGATACTGTCCATATGAGTAAAATGGGAGTGGGTGGGAATAGAGAAACATAAACACACACAGAGAAAAAAACAAAGCTTCATAGAAAAAAAAGGGTGGGGGAGAAAGAAAGAGAGAGAAACAGAGAAAATAGGTTTTTTAACCTTTTCATTCTCCAATCCTCCTTCAAAGCTGTAGTTGTAGTTTCCTCCCCCCACTTCCCACCGCCAACTCAGTTTTTGTTTTTGCATTTTTATTTTATTTTATTGAGGAAGGTCAGGGGGAGGTTGATGCTGTTTCTGACTTCTCCAAGACTGGACTTTGCTGTTTTTGCACCAGGGGCATAGCTATAATTGAGCGAAAGGGTTCAAAGAACATGGGCCCCCCAGCTCCTGAGGGCCCTCCTGATCCCTCCCTCCCTATTTCCTTCATTATCTCCCTCACTCTGGGGGGGCTGCCTGAGAGAGGGATGAACACGGGGACCCTCTCCCCTAGCTATGCCCCTGTTTTGCACATTTGTGAAAACCCACCAAAGTTTTCCATCATCACCCAAGTTTATAGGGTGATTATCATTGTTTTTAATGTGTGTTTATGTACAGTATATGCTTGCAGCTGAGCAGGGACTGTGGGCTTTGGCTCCCTCTTTCTTCTCCCCCCACTTCTCTTCCTCCCATTTAATGCTAAACTTTTTAATTAACATTTTGGTACTGTTCCACCCCCATATTTATTTATTTACTTACTTACTTACATTTTATATCCCGCTCTTCCTCCAAGGAGCCCAGAGTGGTGTACTACATATTTAAGTTTCTCCTCACAACAACCCTGTGAAGTAGGTTAGGCTGAGAGAGAAGTGACTGGCCCAGAGTCACCCAGCAAGTATCATGGCTGAATGGGGATTTGAACTCGGGTCTCCCCGGTCCTAGTCCAGCAATCTAACCACTACACCACACCGGCTCATATGGAATCATTACTGCCTTTTGGTAGGCAAGCTGGCTGATCGGAATAAATGTTTCTGTTCATTCCACAGGATAGTAGAAATAGAGGGGTGATTTGTGTGTGTTTTTGGTTTCAGTTAATTTTGGTCAGTAAATTTTTGTACTCTCCCTGGGAGGAGAGTTAGTCTTGTGCACAAATTGTGCCCTTTGCTCTACCTTGGTTTGCATTTCATTGTAGGGATGTGCATGGAACCGTCTGGCCCAGTTCAGTCTGAGGCTGGACCGGCCTCGAACTGAACCAGGCCAGTAAGGTCTGGCCCACATTGAACTCCCCCCCACCCTTGTCCGGTCCCAGACCAGTCCATGGATTTTTTGTTTTTTGTTTTTGTTTTAAATTTGAGTAGATTTTAAGTACCTTTAGCCCCTTAGGGGGAGCTTGCTGAAGCCGCGGGGGTGGGTGGGTGGGTGTCCGCATGGGTTCCCTCTCTCCCCACTGGCCTTCCTCATCACCTCCGCAGCCCGCCATGGCTGGGTAACTGAGCATTTTTGGCCCTTTCAGCCCTCCGTACGAGCACGCGGCCGCCATTTTGGCGGCCACCACGCATACACCAATGCCCTCTACAAGGCCGAGGCCCGAAAGGCCTGAAAGGGCCAAAAATGCTCAGTTACCTGGCCATGGCGGGCCGTGGCGGTGATGAGGAAGGCCGGCGGGGGGAGAGGGAACCCACATGGACCCCCCATGGCTTAGCAAGCCCCCCAAAGGGGCTAAAGGTACTTAAAATCTACTTAATTTTTTTAATAAAAAAAAATCACGGACCAGCCGGACCGGACCCGGCGGTCCGGTTCCAGTCCGACGGAACCGGGTGGTGGTGGTTCAGTTCGACCCTGAACCCCCAAACTCCTGGACTGGACCACTGGACCGCCGGAACACCAGACCAGTCCGCACATCCCTATTTGAATGGAAGACTACATGTGAGCGCTGTAAGATATTCCCATTAGAGGAGGGGTAGTGGTAGAGATATTCCCTGAGCATGTTCTGTTGTAAAAATTAGTGCATTCAGCTAATTTAAGTGGCAGGACTGTCCATGCAAAATTTAAGTGGCAGGACTGTCCATGTGATGTCTCTCACAAGTAAATGGGAAGTCTCTTTTTCAGAATCTTTTCTTAAAAATAAAACAAAAAAATCCCCAGGTTTCTTCGAGCATGTTCTGCTGTCAAAAATAGTGCATTCAGCTAATTTAAGTGCCAGGATTCTCAATATGAAATATGTTGCATGTAGGTCAGTGGGAAGTAGCTTCTTCATATTTTTTTCTTAAAAAATAAAGAGGTTTCCAGCTTTCCCTGATCACTTTCTGGTATAAAAAATTCTGCATTTATGTAGTGCAGCCAGGGACTCTCAGTGCAAAATATGGTATGTGCAGGTCTGTTGGAAATATCTTCTTCATATTTTTTTCTTTTAAAAACCCAATATTTTGTTTAGTCACATTTATTGCAACACTGCAAGAAAAAAGAAAAGGCAGCTCCAACTTCTTGCCTGCTTTTCTGAATGGTGGGTCCTCTTTCCCACCCAGCCCCCAAATAGCATTAAAAAGCTACAAAAATCCCAAGGTCTCCCCCCCCCCCAATAATTACCTTGGGTTTTTTTACATCTTTACATTATTGCAAATTCAGTTGATTAAATATTGGATCCTTCAGAGACGGGGGGAGTGGGTAAGGAAATATGTGGGATGGGAATATGTAAAGTTGCGTGTTGAGATTTTTCTGCTAATACATATTTGTATAAATATGCTTGTTTTACATTATTACATTCTTGTAAGTTTAGATGTTTGTCCCCTCAAGAACCCACTTGTTAAAAATACTCTGTGTGTGTGTGTGTGTGTGTGTGTGTGTGTGTGTGTGTGTGTGTATGTGTGCGTGTGTGTGTAGGGGGGATGATGCTTAACTTGCAGTGTGGGAGGGCTCCAAAGGCCTTTAGGTATTGATGATTAATTTGGAGCCGGTGGAGGGGAGGCCTTTAGGTGATGATGCTTAACTTGCAGCTGGGCCGGTGGGGCGGGGTTCCAGTGGGGGGCAGGGGCTCCAAAGGATTTTAGGTCCAGACTCCAAAATTACCTAGGTGCACCATTGGTCACAGCAGGAAGCTGCATGGGGTGGTGGAAAACAGGTAAGGACCTGCTGTACTCCCTTTTAAACGTCCCACTCGACATTCTAATGCCCCCCAGTAGTGCCGAACCAGTTCAACACTGAACCTGAGCTTGAACTTCAGTTTGTGCACAGCGCTACTGGTTGACATCCTGACTAAATTTACTTGAAGAAGTCCCACAAAATACTGTAAAAACAGTTAGGCATGCCTAACGTGTCCTGTTCATTTCAGTGGGATTTCCTCAAGTAAATTTAGTCATGATGCCAGCTACTCTTCTTAACACATCCTTTCCTGAAACATTCTAACCTTCTCTCCACCTCCTTCATTTTTGTTATCACTACTACTTCATAAGGTGCAATAATGATGCTTTATACATGACACCACACACTCTGCCCACTATTGATCTTTAAGCCATTTGAGCAGAAACTATAGCTTTTATCACTCATGCAGTTTCATTGGTCATTGACAGTAGCATCAAGTGGTTGGTCGCACGTGTGGATCAGCCATCATAGATCAAACCCAACAGATAGAACTTCTGTATCATCCCCATGTGATATGGAAGCTCTGTGCTCTTTCAAATACACTTCAACTGAGAGTTATCAAACAATAAATCACCACATGAGGAATTCAACTGCTTAGAGCCACCTAATGGAACAGCAGGGAAATAACTTGCCTAGGGAGCAAGAGGTTGCTGGTTTCAATTCCCGCTGGTATGTTTCCCAAACTATGGGAAACACCTATATCAGGCAGCAGTGATAGAGGGAGATGCCGAAAGGCATCATCTCATACTACACAGGAAATGGCAATGGTACACCCCTCCTGTATTCTACCAAAGAAAATCACATGGCTCTGCGGTCGCCAGGAGTTGACACCGACTTGATGGCACAACTTTACTTTACCATTTACCAGCTTTTGGAGTCAGATGGTATATAAATTAAATAAATAAATAAACCAAATGAAGAAGAACATGAAAGTGTGAATCAGTCATTAATTATTTCTGTGTTGTGAAACTGACCAAAGCACCATACATTTTAAACTGAAGCATAGTCATGGCACTATGTGCTTAATAAAGTAATAGCTTGTGCATTGCATCCATAGTGATGCTTGCACTGTTGCACAAGTGGAAGCAATTCTCTCCATTTCATCCTCATCACTGCTGTCTCCAGAGTCTCCAAAAAAAGCCATTTCCAGGTGTCAAGGGATTTTTGGCAACAATGTGAGATGTGGCATGAGTGTCTTCAGGGTGAGGTTGGAATTCAAAGGAAATGGTGGATCTTTGCAATGACAGACACTAGTTGGGATACCATCTAATGACTACAATCAGCAATGGAGTTGAGAGTGGGCTGGATTAAGTTGGAGGATCTGTTGGTGGGTATTCAGGTGGCCCGGGAGGTGGAAGTCATGTCCCACAGAGGATTGAACTCATCCCAGGTACAGGTCCATAACTGGGAGATGCTATTAGACCAAGCTTTGATTAAGAATTCCCAAATGGCATCTGTAGTGAGAAGGACGTTTCACTCACTTTGGTGCACCACCTGTGTTGTGATCAAATTTAATGCATTGATATTCTATAATGCAATCTATCATCAAGGAAAGTAGATGTGTGCTTTTGAAATTAAAATGTAGAAGCATCTTGGTAAGTTTTGTTTGTTTCAAGGATTCCACATCATAGAAGATCCCTCAGGTAAAATATTTATATTTTAAAGGCAGCTGTCTAAAATATTGGCTATCCATAATTGCACAAAGTCCCAAGGTTGCTGACAACAGGATATCCCACTGTGCGATATATATGGGCAAAGTAGTCACTAGCAGGAGAACATAGCCTAGAAAACAGAAAATATAGGAGGGAAGTATAAGAAGAGATAGAATTAGAAAAATTATTTAAATTGATTATTAAACAGTAGGACACTGGTGGAATATTGAATTGAAACACAGATTTAAAATCTCAAATTATACCAGAAAGAAGCCTGGGATATTCATTATCTCAGTGAAAAATTCCCACAGGGAGCAATATATTGGCTTCTTTCTATGGAATAATATGCAAATTTAATCCAGTGAATATTTCATTTCGATTTAATTATTTGCAAGAGGTTTCTTTGTATGGTGTCTCATAGATTCACATCTAATCATGGTGCACACACTCACTAATAACCTTAATGCGTATAAACTGGGAGCATCCATGCAATATCTTGTGCATAGGTTACACTGAATACAATCCAATGGCCAAAATAGGGTAATACATCCAGAAGAAACAAAAAGATCCCCCGCCAAACTGAATGGAGAACAAACACAAACTTAGTCCAATAAATACATAGTGGGAAATCATCAATCATCATCTTGAATGTAAATTGGTGTACTCCATTTCAGGTACAGGGACATTGAAGAAAAAACAGTACAAGATGTTTATCAAGTTAAAGGGAACCATGGGAGATATGCTGTATCACATCAGTGGAAGAGAATCTATTGCAGTACAAATAGGAAATTTGACTTTTTTGGCATAATAAGAAAGGAAGCATAGGGCCCTGTGGTTCAGAATCTTCTATGGAGGGCCAGTTCAAACAATATCAGTTCTCACACACATGGAGAACAAGGGGACACATCAAGAGTGTGCCCATCAGGACATCCTCCACGGACATCCCAACACCTTCCCAGCACATCCTTTGATCACACTTGCTTAGGGGCTATTCGAAGAACAGCCTCCACATGCAATCAAGGGAGATGCTGGAAGGGCATCAAGAAGTCTGTGGAGGACAGCCCAATGGGCACACTCTCAGTATGCCCCCCCCCCCATTCATCATATGTTCCACAGTCAATACTGAGCTGGTCCTCTCTGTCTTCATGAATATAGCATAGAGAACATATAGAGTAAAAGTTTCTTCTTCTTAATTCAGTGAACGTATCTACCTTCCCTTGAAAGAGAAAACAAACATTTATAATAATTTGATTTGTCATGAAAATCCTGTTTCTGTAATAGATGGAGTAAATTTAATGAGGTATTTAATAGGCTATACTCTATTTGAGATAGACAAGGAATATTTTGATAAACTTAAAATATCATACTTGTAAATCCAGACACTGCTCCATTAAGACTGCTTACTAAGAATAAAATGTCCTCCTTAGAAACCATATTAATTCTATTAGAAATCCTCACAATATGTTTGCCTTTGTGCTACAAGCATTGCTATTCCTCTATGATTATGTTAATTTGCAACACTAAAATGATC
This sequence comes from Hemicordylus capensis, assembly GCF_027244095.1. NCBI lineage: Eukaryota > Metazoa > Chordata > Lepidosauria > Squamata > Cordylidae > Hemicordylus > Hemicordylus capensis. The sequence continues at coordinate 298,234,101 of NC_069657.1, read as the reverse complement.
TTTTCATGGAAAACGACAATTGCTGATTCTCAGCGCTTGTATGCCATTCCAATCAAATATTCACTACTGCAGAAGAGCATCTTGGAATGAGATACCATGGGGGTAATTGTAATTGTAATTGTGAGTCCTGGCTAGTATTAGAGAAGGGGCAGCAGTGGCTAAGGCTGCACATTAGCCATTATAATTTCCAAGACATTCACTTCTGGAGCTAAAATCCCAAACATTTTGCCTTTGTGATTTTCTCTCTCTCTCTCTCTCTCTCACCTTCAGACAGTCACTGAAGGTTGGAGGCTCATATAATTGAAATGCGATGAGCAGTTTATTAGGAAATGCTATGGACACTTTTTAGCTGTAATGAATAGGTGTTGGCGGTGTTCAGTGCATCCTGGGAGGCATTCAGAATGTTATGGAATCAGGCCTCAGAGATCACTGCGGTTATCATTTAAATGTGCCTCATACCTCTGTGACATTTGTGTGTGAGGGCTGAATTGCTAACTGGCCAGGCAGGGAACATCTGGTTCACCTGGGTTTGGGGCATCTGGCTTACATTGCCAAGTAAGCAGGCAAGGGAGGGGAAAGCTAACTTTCCTAGCCTGACTGGTTTTCCAGTGAATTAATTCCTACTTTTTTTAAAATTTAACGTGCATGTGCATGTAGAATACATATGCATTGTGGGGTAGAGGGAGATGTGGAAGCAATGTGTATGTGCTGGTGTAACTCTGGTTGATGACCCTTGAAGTGTAGATAAGGGAGGGGAAAGGAGCACTCTGGAGTGCTCAAGTTCTGTGAGGTTTTCCTTGATTTGCAGTTTTCTGGTTTCCTTTGTGCATGAATGGCTGGGGAAGATGCAAGAGATTTATTTTTTGAGGGACAAAGCAAAGAAAATGTGGGATAGTCTCTTTCACGAGAGCTCTTTTAAAATGCTGAATAATTTAGCTCAGGTAAGAAGACAAAGTTAGGAACAAGGAACTCTGCAATAATGTTTGTTTGAGATGGCACACAAAGTCAAATATATTAATTCTTGTTCCAGGGCTTTTCTATCTTTCTGGGCTGTTTTCTCTGGGGATATGTGTAGACCACTCTTTTGCCAACTGGGGCTTTGAGAGAGATGGCTAGAAACTAATATGCTCCTAAATAGTACACTTCAAAGAACCTTGTATCATCCTTTGGTATCACTTCAGAAGAGGACTAACTATGTGTTGAGATGTTAATATTGCAAATATAGCTTCTGTTTTCTGCTTATAAACATTTTGATAGTGTAAGCTGAGGGCTGTCCCTAATTGTCATTAATATACATCCAAATGTGGATCTTTTCTTAAAAGGGGCGGGTGAAGGTTGAATGTACTTTTCCACTATTTTTATTTATTTAAGATTTTATTATACTGCCCCATCTAAGTACCATTGGGTGGGTTTATAATAGTATTTTATGTTATCCTAGTAGTGCAGAGAGAGACAGAGAGTGAGGTCATTCACACCATCAAAAACTGTGTTTTATGCAGGTTTGGGAGCTGTGTATGCTCCCAATATTTGGTTGTCTGGAAGCAAGGTACAAGGAAAACCTGGGTAGAAGTGATTGTGTGGAAGCAAGGTAGCTCTTCCACACAATCACTTCTACCCAGGTTTTCCTCTGACCTTGCTTCCACACAACCCAAAACTTGTAGCACACACAGCTCCCAAATCCAGGTAGAACACATTTTTTTTTGTTTTGATCGTGTGAATGGCCTCAAAAAATTATACAGCTCCAGGTGGGCCAACTGTAAGAAATTCAGATCACTGCTGTCCCATAGTCAGCTGGACTGGACTTCCCCAGTAAGTGTATGGGCCAGTGGGAGAGAGTAGCAGGGCAGGAGAGCTGTGAGTGGCAAGAGCAATGAGGAGAAGCTGCCCTGACTGGTCAGCCACCATTGCCAGCTGGTTTGTCCCAGCCCAGTCGTCCCATCCATGGCCCATTGGCCAATGCTTCTCGAGCCCAGCAGCCCATAGCATCTTCCTGCTTGCTCATCCTTCTGGCATTGGGGATGAGAGAGCGGTGGAGTAGGAGTTAATTGTTGCAGCCTACTGCCACAGGAGGTGGAGCTGAGCCAGCCAGTCAGTCTGCAAGAGGTGATGAGCAAAGCAGGCAGCAGGAGGTGGGGGAACTCAACGGGGAGGGAGTGCGGGGGTGAGAGACTGTGTGTGGGTTTGTGTGTACAGTAGGTAAATGATTTCTAGATGCTTAATTGATCCTTGACCATATATTGCATATTGTGACTTGGCTTGCAGTAGCTAAATGGCTCACTTCTTTTGAGTTATCTGCTTTGCATGGTTTTTGAGTTTGCTCCCATCGATTCACAGATTGCCTTTGTGATTAAAGCATATAAACCCTTGTTTCCCATAAGTAAAATGAACAAACGTTGAATACAGTGGACCGGGTCTCACGATCAGGGAGACCCGGTTTTAATGAGTGAGCAGGAAGAGCAGGCTAAGCCCGCTCTCCTTGCTCACTCGTGAGCAGGGAGCCCTGGGCGGCTGAATCAGCCGCCCACACAATGGCCGGTTCCAAGATGGAGCCGGTGGGGGCTGGGGAGCTCGGGAGCTGAACGGCCCCCAGAAGCCCCAGTATGCCGTGCGCGAGCGCGCAGGGCATACTGGGGAGACCCCGAAGCCGGGAGGCTGCTTTTAAGCCTCCCAGCCGGGAGTCTACTCGCAAGTAGCCACAGCGTGGAGCCGCACCGCGGCTACTCATGAGCAGATAGCCCGGGTTTGCGGAGCGCTCGCTCTGCAAACCCAGGCTAAGGGGCGGGCTACAGGAGCGGGTTAGCCGCTCCAGAACCACCAAGCTCGGCTGTGAGCCAGGTGGTTCTTACGATCACAAAAATCAGGCTAGGATTTTCCTAGCCTGATTTTTGTGATTGTAAGAATATCCCGACAGTCTTCTAAAAGCTTAGTTCCTTAAAAATGTGCTGCACATAGTGGTGTGATTCAGTCCACTTGACTTTATGTGTAATCTTGTGTTATCTGTATGGACTTGTTATCTGTATGGACTTGTTATTCTTGCTGTGTGGCTGTTCACGGTTGTCTGGTTTGTGTTGGGTTGGTCTTTGTCGACTAACAAGAGGTGGGGATGTATTGCTTAGTGACAGGGGGTTTGTAAACATGGATTCCTCCCCTTTGACTGTCAGGCTCCACCACTGACATGCTGCTGGGATCTACCCATTGACCCTCCCCAGGATCTGTCCCAAACCCCAGCCCAGTTCTAGTACTTTGTCCTCAAGAATTGGCAGCTCTTTAAATTAAAAAAGGGAAGGGAAGATAGGCTTTTCAGGGAACTCTCACAAACAGGATGTGGCAGTAATATCCCTCTGCTGTTGTTAATCTGCTGTTGTTAGCTTCATAACAGAAGAGTTAACAGAAGAGTGACATTCAATATTGGCCATCATGTCTAGCGGGATGCCAAGTCCAGACCCAGAGAGTGCTCCTGTGCCTTTATGAATCCCTTAGGAGAATTCTATGAGGTGTAACTTCTCCCATCGTTATGGCACTTTGCTGGAAAAGCTGCACCAAGTGGATCCCCCCTTCTATGCAAGTGTTAAAGGTATAAGAGGTGTCTTGGGGCCTCTGAACTCAAAAGGCCTAATGACCAATAACCATTGACCTGGGGCAGATTATAGTGAGGAGATTCACCTCTCATTAAACTAGTACAATTTCCAGCACAATTTACTGCACTTACATGTAGTCTGGTCCCAGCTTCTCCCTCCAGGGTACTCTGTTGAGGAGCAGGGGAGGGGATGTGGATGGGGAGGTGAAGTGGCTGTGGTCTAAAAGAACAATATCTCCCTTGCCAGGATCCCTGTCGAAGTGTCTGACCATATTGAATGTGTGTACTTAAGTTTGGGACCAGGGATAGACTGGGACTTCTGTTGGTATACTGATCGCCCCACTGCCCAACAGAGTACCTAACTAAGCTGATGGACTTGGTCTCAAGCTTGGCGTTGGAGTTTCCCAGGCTTGTGGTGCTCGGGGACTTCAGTGTCCGCTTTGGGACCAATTTTTCTGGGACAGCTTGGGAGTTCATAGCAGCCATGACAACTATGGGCCTATTCCAAGTGGTCTTGGGACCAACACATATTGCTGGTCACATGTTTGATCTGGTCTTTCACTCTGAACAGGGTAGTGTTCCGTGGGTGGGGCTCCATTTATTTCCTCATTGTCATGGACAGACCACCATCAGGTTAAGGTTGGACTCACGACTACGTCCCACTTCCGCAGGGGCGGAGGGCCCATTAGGATGGTCCTCCCGAGAAGGTTACTGGATCCTATAAGATTCCAGGAAGACTTGGAGGGATTTAGTGTTGGCTCTGCTATTGATCCTGTCAACACTCTGGTGGAGAATTGGAATAATCAGCTCACCACGCCAGTGGATACGATCGCTTTTAAGGATCCTCTCAGACCCACTTCAAAATTGGCCTTCTCTACCAGTGAGAGGTTCGGATCCAAAAGCACTCCCAGACTGTGTACCTGTTCCTTCTAGGGAAGCATGACCCCATCCAGAATCGGCAGATCAAAATCATCTCCTGAGTTCTGACCCTGCACAATAAGTACCTCCGTCTTATCTGGATTCAGCCTCAGTTTTTAATCCCTCACCCAGCCCATTACTGCCTCCAGGCTGGAATTTAGGGAGGTTATGCCTTTTCCCAATGAGGTTGACATGGAGAAGTAGGTTTGGTGTCATCAGCATACTGATAACACCCTGCACCAAATCTCTTGATGAACTCTCCCAGTGGTTTCATGTAGATGTTAAACAACATCAGAGACATTATCGAGCCCTGAGGGACACCATAGGAAAGTTCAGATTTTGAAGAACAACAGTCTCCAAGGGACTGCATCTGGAATCTGCCCATGAGGTAGGTGCAGCACCACTGCAAAGCAATGCCTCCCACCCCCAATACCCTCAGACGTTCCAGAAGGATACTATAGACAATAATATTGAAAGCCGCCAAGAGGTCCAAAAGGACCAAGAGAGTCACACTCCCTCTGTCAATTTCCAATTGGAGATCATCCATCAGGCTGACCAAGGTAGTCTCCACCCCACAGCCCGCCTGAAAGCCAGTTTGAAATGGTTCTAGATGATCGGTTTCCTCCAAGACCGCCTGGAGTTGGGAGACCACCACCTTCTCAATCACCTTGCCCAACCATGGAAGTTTGGAAACAAGCCTATAGTTGCTTAACTCTTAGGGATCCAAGGCAGGATTCTTCAGAAGCAGTCTAATGATTGGCTCCTCCAGACAAGGAGGCATCCTGCCCTCCCTCAGAGAAGCAATTTGTTTTGAGCTAAAAACTCTTGAAATGGCCATTTCAGGCTCAAAATGTTTTGCACACCCCAACACCTTCACTTTCCATTTCAATTTCTCTTCAAAAGTTTCCTCTGATAAGGTTGTTTGTCCTGAAGTTGTCTTTGGCTTACAGCTCTTAAGAATGGCCATTTCCAGTTCTCTGTGTTCCTAATGACAAAAAGGTTTGGGTTTGGGGTTTTGTTTTGTTTTTTAAAGCTAGCCTCCATTCCTCATCTTCAGACTTCTGGGATGGGATCCCCTGTGGGTTTAATGATTTATTGCAATTGAATCTCTGCTGTTTCTTCCCGCACTGGCAACAGCTGTTGGTATTTGTTTTTTGACATTATGTCAGTGGCCTTAGTTGTGAGGATTAAAAAGAAGAAGCATGTTATCACCTTTTCCATCCCCAATCTTCAGATGTTTTCATTTAAATTGTCTTGCTGTTTAGTAACCTGCAAGCCGTTGCGTCACCTGAATATTAGAACTGATGCAGTAGTAGATGAAATATAATGGAAACACTTTTCTTGACAACAAAGGAAGGACTGACAATAACCTATGTGCACTAATACACACAAACATGTAGGAATTAGCTGTGACAGTATTATTTTTTCTATACTCTTCCCTGGCGTGCACACACACACACACACACACACACACAGTGTGGCAGCTGCATGAGGAGTTTGATTTTCATTCAGAAGGGAGCAGACGGTTATTTGGCCAGTTGGTCGCCAGAATGGAGGAGGACGGAGGGCTAATCTGTTTCTCATTAATGAGTTGGTGGGTGGGGACTTGGAAACCCCCAGGCCTTGGGAAATCCTGCCAATTGGGAGAATTGTTCCAGAAGTCTAACCTTTCTGGTTGTTTTGTTGTTGTTTTCCTTGCCAAGTGGGATGATCAAGTGCAGCATTCCTGCCATCAAGCAGCATTATCTGTGAACGGGGCAAGTGCTTCCATACCCTGCGTTCCTTTATGTACATGACTTCATTAGGTTTTTCTTTATTCATTTATTTTATTTTACTTTTTAAAAAATCTACCCCACTTTTTTGCCAAAGTGACACAGGCTGGCTTACAGTAAAATAAAAATGCAAGTATGAAAAATACCAAAAATAAACATCAATAAAAAACATAAGATACAGAAAATAAGCAACACAGCTAAAAAAAAAACCCCAAACCCAACCCCCCAAAAAGCCTGCACCAAATAGTCCACCTCAACTTAAAACAGTCTATTATCAGCTGCTTCTATAAGCCATGCCAAATGGTCAAATAGGCCTCTAAAGGAAGGGCATTCTAGAACAGTAGTGGAATGTAGCTTTTGGTAGTCCAGAATTTTCCTTTGGCAGAGAATTTGGGGCTGAGTGGAGCTAGGACAGTGTGCACTCATCCTAGGTTTGGGATGCTAGACTTTCAGATGCCAAAGCTGGCACAGATTGTTTGAATTAAAAGCCAATAGAGCAAAAACTGTATTCTACACTTTGGATATAGCAGGAGCTGAACAAATCTAACCCATATGCTCACCTTGGGTTCACACATACCTATCCTTAGGTTCATGTCCTGTGTTACATATGGAAGATATAAAAAGATTTTAATACCAGACATATATAATTATTGACTTAATCAAGAAGGATTAAAGGGGTACCCCATGTATCAGTGCATGCACTTTCCGGTCAAGTGGTCCTTCCACATGTCCATCAGCTTGTTGTGTGTTTCAAAGGAAAAGACCTGCAGAAACCCAAAGTGAGTGTGTAGGAGGTACAGCCAATTGTGGGGAGAAGATCCAAGTTCTCTTCAGACCTGTGCTTAATTTAGGAGGCAAAAATATTGAGGCTCAAAGTTGTCTGAAACACCAACCTCTGCTTGGGAAGCCTTTTCTTCTCAGTTGTTCCCATACCTCGAGGATAGCTGTGGTTTCTCAGTGCTGAGGGAGATGTATTCTTCAGGTGCTCAGGGCCACTTTCACTGCGTTCCAGGGTTGAGTTCCAGGGTATTGAAAACAAATGCCAAGGTTGAGCCCTGGAAAGCACAAGCCCACATTAAATCCCCCTGCAAGAACCTTATGTTTTTTCTGATAATAAACTGATGCCAAGCATTGCACTTAAATGAGAAGAGACCTTTTCTATTCATTTTAAATTGAGCCTGTAAACATGAAATATTACTGGCACTTTGATCCATTGTAGTCCTGTAAAAATGCCATCCATGCTGCTACTACATAGTAGCACACTGAGAATCATCATTTTTTGAAGATCCATAATGGATTGGATTTGAAGATTGAGCTGAAATGTCACTGAAATGATTAGCTCAGGTCCCTTATTTCATGAAACAATGGCTTGGCTTATTGTGCTATAATGGTTAATTATATAGCACAGATCCAAGAATGTACAATGTGGGCTACAAGTGAAGAACCCCTTTTTAAATCTAGTGTTAAAACATTCCATGTTTGGCTTTTTTATATTGCAGAAGAGAGAGAAATGAGTTATAGGAACTCGTTTTATGTACCATAGACAGATATTTATGAGGTCCAATAAATTGTTTTTGCTGCTTAGTCTCTGATTTACAGTATTTGTTTTCAGATGTGCGATACTAAATTTTGCAAGGAGACACTGGAACATTGATTACCTTTCATTTGCAGGTCAGCAGGGACCATGTTCTGCTTACAGAAAAATAAGAAATTCCCGTAAAGCTTTCAGTGATGGAGGAATCCTTTAAAGACACCCAGCTTATTTACCAATGTGCAGTGACACACAAGCACGTTTCTTTTTAACAGCAGATTGAAAAGCGAAATGTATTGATTGCCATCAAAGTATGTCGTCTGGCATGTTGCATGGGGGCACTTTAAAAAGCCTTTTACACATACTTTCACTTGAGCTAGTGTGCACCTGCTTTGCTAGGGCAAAGTACCAGAACATGTTAAATGAGATGATGACAAATGAATGTTCTTGCTGGATCAGGTATGTTGTCTCCCACCATGGCAAGTTCACAAACATTATGATGAAGAAAGCATCTCTGATATTTCTCCTCTGCCTCTGGTATTCAGGGGTATTTGCCTCTGAACACAAGGTGATTCTTACCTTACATGGCTGGTGACGATGGGTAGCAACTCATGCAGGCAACCGCCCTCCATGCGTCACATCTTGGTTTCAGTATATCATAGCTCCTTTTATATGTCCCTCCAGTAATGTGGGATTCCTCCTACCACCTCCAAGGTCGCTCCCACACTGCTTCTGGTAGTTATAATTTTTTTCTGGGAATGTGGACACCTCTGTTTTCATCCTTTGCAATCATTAAGTGCTCCCCACCCACCAAAAAAAATCCCGTTAGCCACTGATGATGAGTATAATACGTGCTTTAAAAGAGAAATGGGTAACTTAGGGTAGATATCTTTCTACGTCACTTTGCCTCTTTATTACACCCTTTAAGCATCGCACCCTGCTCTATCTAACCACTATCACAGTGATTTCAGAAGCAGCACACTATTTATTTATCATCAAATCTTTATACCGCCTATCATTAAAACAATCTCAAGTGAGTTTACAAAACATTTAAACCAATATTAAACTATAGAAGTCACACAATAAAAGTATTAAATTGGACTATAAAAATACAAATCAAATTAAAAGCTTTTTTAAAAAACCCATGCACAATATAACCATAAGATATGAAGCAGCAGCAGCAAAAACAGCATGCTGCTTATTGCAGGCAAACATGCTTCTTTATTGTGGATGGGTAAAGAACATAACTGAAACTGAAAAGCAGAGTCAGCAAGGAAGGTGGAAGACTTGAAGAGGTGGAGTATATTACGTTCTAAAATGTACTGTATTTACCTGAACACAGGACTAGCCCCCCCCCCCAAGTTTATTGATACTAGAAATCAGGAGACACTAGAAATCAGGAGAGGAGAGCTGGTCTTGTGGTAGCAAGCATGATTTGTCCCCATAGCTAAGCAGGGTCTGCCCTGGTTGCATATGAATGGGAGACTTGATGTGTGAGCACTGCAAGATATTCCCCTCAGGGGATGAAGCCGCTCTGGGAAGAGCAGAAGGTTTCAAGTTCCCTCCCTGGCTTCTCCAAGATAGGGCTGAGAGAGATTCCTGCCTGCAACCTTGGAGAAGCCGCTGCCAGTCTGGGTAGACAATACTGAGCTAGATAGACCAATGGTCTGACTCAGTATATGGCAGTTTCCTATGTTCCTAGGAGGTCATCTTAAATCCAGAGTCCTGTTCCTTTGAAGTAAATGCAGTTATAACCTGTATTTAACCTTTTTTTTAAGGGCCTCATCTTAAATTCAGAGTCGTCTTTGATTTGTGTTAATATGGTAATTCTTCAAGGGCTGTGTTACTACACTACATAGTGGTCGACATGCCAACTAAAAAAGGGTGAGGCCCGGGGTGGGGGGGCACTCCATACTGCTACTCAAGTCTGTATGAGGGCTGTATATGTTAGGGCTGTGTTTAGGGCATAGAACAGTGGAGTGCAGTTTTAGACCTCACCTTAACTATAAAGCCACTGCTGTGCCCATGTTATTATAACAATGACAACAGTAACAAGGAAGCTGTGACTCAGGACAATAGGGCTACCGTCCTGAACCACAGCTTGCTTCCTTGTTGCCATTATGCAAGTGTTTCTCATATATCATGACTAGTTTACACCAGAAATATAGATCTAGAAGGTTTTGTCTCTTCACTAATGGCACTGGCTTGGGCTCCCCCTCCCAAAATATAGAGGGCCACAGGTATGCATTTTAAGAGTAGTTAACAGCAGTTCTGTCGTGTTTGACAAAATGCATGTCATTTTTCTTCATACGTCTTGTGCGTCTTCTTGCTATAAACAAACATGAACCAGTTGTTATATCTTTGTTGCAGCTCCTCAGTGGTGTGCTCCCCCACGTAATATTATATAAGAACAAATCAGGCTGCTTTGTACTGTAATAATCAGTTATTCATCGGAGTCAGTCTACTGCCCTCAAAAAGCTGTTGGCGAGGAAGTCTCCTGCTAGCTCAAGCCTAAAGCTGATGACTGTGTCTACAAAGCTCATAATGATAAGAAAAATGACCAAGAAGTCTATTAAATAGCCAAGCATTCAAGAAAACATGCATTATGCCTCTCTCTAGCCTCGTGCTGAATGGGTTTTGTCCTGAGTGTGCATGATGCTTCTTAATGGCAGAGTAATAGTGAAACATTGTAAACAGTATTGCTAGCTGGGAAAAGCCATTTCCGTAATGAATCATTTATTTCAATTCAATTGTGGGAATGAATGCAGATTTGCTGGGAGGGCTATAAGGAATTTGGAGGGCAACCCAGATTAACTCAATTATGGAGCACAAAAACCTTATTTAGGAAGAAAAATGAGAGGTTTCTTGCCTCTTTTCTGCCCAGTTTTTTGGCATGTGTGTGTGTGTGTGTGTGTGTGTGTGTGTATTTGAATTTCAATGCACTAATTTAAAAGAAACACAAAGGGGAAGCCTGCCTATAGTAATTATTGTCTTCTCCCCTTTTCCTTCATTTGCTGTCTCCTGGTAAGAGCCATGTATTGTTTGGGCTATTCATGTTCTTCCCTTGGCATCTAATTCCAGTTACCTTGGCATTTAACAGTGACGAGAGAGAGAGAGAGGAGAGAGAGAGAGAGAGATGCATATATTTGCCTCTCACAGACATGACAGTGAGGCTGTTCCCATGATCAATGGAAAGCAGGCTAAGGGAGCTTAGCCAAATTTGTGTTGATTGTGGGAACCACCTGGTGCTCCCAAGGCAGCTAGTCCACCTAAAACGCACTCCCCTTAAATGAGGTTAACACAGTGAGCACTCAGTTAACCTCATTTTGTTGCTCGTGTGTCACCACGGCTCGGGGCAGGATTGTCTGTGGGGAGAGTGGGCTAAGCCCACTCCCCCTACAGACCCAATAGAAGCTCTTCTCACAGATCGTGAGAAGAGCTTCAGAATCTTCTATATGACATTTTCTTAACAGATTTAGGACTGCTCACCCATAACTCTTACCAGTTTTATGAATGAACGCACCTTCTCCACCAATAAATCAATTACCAGATTTGCTCTGAAGTGTGATAGTTACCACACTTCATGACTATGTTTTGACTAACTGTGGGGAATTTAACTCAGTTTAGTGCAAACCTGCACACAGCCAAATTGTATTTTGAGGTACCAGGAAAGTTGATCATGGATAGGTACACCCTTGTTAGAGCATTCAGAAGGGCACCATAAAGCATAGACAAGTTTTCTGAAAGCAAGGTTGGGCTTTATTGGAAAACACAGATTTACAAATGAACAGCAGTGGTTACAAATGAACCTCAGCAGATTCAAGACCTTCCCTTAGGAGGTTAATGTACTGAGAATAGCATAGAGTTGCCCCTATGCAACTCTACATAACCATTTATGGGTTAGCACTGAGGGACAGGCGATACAGCTGCAGATGCTAGATAATGGAGAACAGGGGAGAGAGATGTCTATAGCTACCTGTCTAGCAGGTCTGCCTTTTGTTGGAGCAAAGAGCTGGGAGATCCACATGGCAGGGGAAACCCTGGGCACCTATGTTTGTGGCTTGCAGGGAATTGGGGAGCCCCAAGATGGTGATTTCAGCTCAGGCTTGAGAATCTCTAGGACTCATCCCCAGGATACGTACTCTCTCTTGGCTTTCAATGGAGTGGGTGATCAGATTAGTGAGAGGTGGGCAACCTCAATCCTTGGGAACAGTCAAGTTGAATGAATCTTGGGTCCATGAACTATGCTCACAGGTGAAAATGTTCTGGGTGATGGGTGAGTCACAGTGCCAGTGACTTAGGAAAGCTGGGAATGGGCTGCAATTTGCAGATAGCAGAGCCCAGCCATTTAGTCAGCTAGCAGGAGGGGAGGAGGCTGGAGCTGGAGCTCATCACTGTCACCCGCACAGTAGGCTTAGAGGTTAAAGGGTGGGCACTGTGACTCTCCCCTCCTCGCCCCCTCAGCCAGCCACCACTACTGAACCCCATCCTGCCTCCAGCAATGAGAAAGGGGCAGAAGAGAGAACCTTTCCCTTGCCCGGTCAGCCCCCTCTCCCCACAGCTACTGCCACTGTTACAGAGCAGGCCTGATTTATACACCAAACATGCTCATTAGCTAGTATACAAAATCAGGTCTGGCCCACAATGTCATCAAGTTCTTTATATGGTGACCCGTGTGTGATCTGGGCGCAAGAGGAAAGGAGATCAAACCACTCCTAAAAGGGTTCAATGGGCTTTATTGAAGATAAAAGGCTTAACAACAACCTAGCAAAGCAGAATTGCTAACAGTATTGAAACAGAACATCTAGCCAGTACCAATATTCCACCCAGTGTGCCTAACTAAATTTAAGTGTGTGTAATTAAATCTTCCTAGAGTCTAGTACAGTTTCAGATACAGGCAGAAAAGAAAAGGGGGGGAAGGCTGCGGGCTGATAAGGTTTTGGGGGAGATCAGAGATTAGTAGAAAGGAAAAGGGGGGGGATGGAGAAGGGAGCAGTAAAAGAGGAAGGAATTCCAGGCTTGTATGAGCAGCATATTTACCAGGCTTGAGAATGGTGGATCTTTCAGCTGAAGAGACTGTAGCTGGGAACAGCAACAGAGCGATGGTCTCGCTTCTGGTGGTCAAGCAGACAGTTTGCTCAGAGCGAGTCAGAGAGTGAAGGTGCCATGGCTGGGGAAAAGTCTTGACTTCTCACTGCGCAGTAGACGTCACAGGCAGTTCCTGTCCATGAGCAGAGTTCCTGAGCAAATCTTGCTGTAGGCACAAGATAGCTAGCATGTGAGCAGAATGCCCATAGGCACAGAACTGCTCAACTGCCATGTCCAGAGACTCCTTCTTATAGTGGTTCCATCCTTTGATGTCCCTTTTGAGTCTTCTGGATCACAAAAGGCATTTATTCCTGCCATCCTTGGAATATTGCCTTTTAATTACCAAAATTAGCTCAGGATATTTGATCAGTCCAGAGAGATCTCACTCTCATCTCCTGTTAGCTGTTATCTTGAGGAGGGGACAAAGTCCAAAAAGCAAATCTGCATCCCAGATGTGCTAGCCTGGTCCCAGAAGGTGTTAAGAGTTAGCAATTAGTGAGAGGGAGTTAGTTCTGTTTGTGTGAGACATTATTTCTTGTATACCTCTATCTAGTGTGTATTTGCAACAAAAGAATATTCAAAGTATCATCAAAAGGGTAAGCATGAGTGAGGCAAGTTAATCAACACATTCGACTTAAGGCAGAAGCATCCTGTTGCTGGACACAGGTTAATTTCAGCAGTGTGAGACTGGTAATTAAGCCTGACCCATTGTCTCAGTGAGTTTCCGCAAACCCTGATAAACAATGCTAGATTACCCCTGCCTCTACAAATCATTGACCAGGCAGTCATGAGATTCACCTCCAGTTCAGACATTGAATTGAACTCTTAAAATAAATCAGACACAGGCCTATATTTCACCATGCTTCTGAGTTGGTACCTCTGGTTATGATATGTTATAGATTGTTCATAACACTGCCGTGGCAACTTTTTTTTCAAATCAAAGTAAAAGAGGGAACTTTCTCCTCACCCCCATTCCCTGGAGCTATTGTCGCTACCGCCGCTCCTCAAATTTTGTTGCCGTAGGCAGTCGCCTCCTCTGCCTCTGTGTTAATCCATGCCTGGGCCTGCTGCTCATGAGGATTCTTAGTTGGAACTGGGAAGTTGGGATTGATCAAAGACTATTTGACTATTCTTTCTTATGACCATCAAACAGCAAAAGAGGGCAGATACAGAAACATTTTAGATTCATGGTTCTTCAAAGGAAACTATACTGCCAATTTCTTAGAAGAGAGTAAAACTGAAGCAGGACACCCCTAGAAATGTGAAGCATTAAAGTATATGGACACTACTCAAGAACTGAAACTGTTATTAAAAGCCATGAGAAATATTTAAATATTGTTTTCATAGCTATCTGGAAAAGATTCCTTTGAAACTTGCTCTTGCATATATCATTTGAGTGGCATAAGCACAAATACTGGCAAAGTAAGGGGTGTAATTATCCTTGATAAGAAAAGACATGAGGAAGATTATTAAAGTTATTGTCTGAGACAAATATCTGTGCATTTAAATGCTTCAAATGAAGCTTGAAAGAAATTTATGTTGTGTGACATTTAAGTAAAACAGTCTGCTTTATAAAGGCTGTGTTTCGTCTGTGCCTAATGATTAAAATATGTGATGGTTGTGAATGACTTCATTTGAAGGAGACTGAATAGAGCAGTATGCTGCATGCAGAACAGATATTGTGAGGATTTTATTTTATTTTTTAGCAAATCCAAGCATTAAGACAGCATAAATCAGTGATACATATTGAATGCAATTATGAGGTGTGTTTGAAAGGACCATCAAGTGTTTGCTCTTTGCAAAGTGACTTCTGATCAGATGACCACTTCACCATGGATTAAAAACTGACTCTGGCCCCGCATTCCATGCAACTGATGGCTGTACACAAGTAGTGCAGCCATGTGGGTAGAGCCAATCATTTGAATCTTTCTTTCCCTATTGGTTCCCTCAAGAGGAAAGGTTGCATGTGAAAATCTCAGAAGGGAAGATGTTGATTGCATTTGGAATTTGCATCTGCCCCAAACCATATGGTTGCAAAATACACACCAGGGATGTAGCTATAATTGAATGAATGGGTTCAAAGAACCTGGGGCCCCCAGCACCTGAGGGCCCCTCTGCTCCATCCCTTCCTATTTTCTTCATTATCTCCCTCACTCCAAGGGGCCTAGCAACACCCCTGATTCACACACAGCATCTAGCAGAGTAAGACTGTATTATTATTATAATTGCTTGTTTACAAAGTCAGACAGGTGTTATTGACTGGTTTGTTTTATCCAGACATCGAGTCCTTCCCAAGGACCTGGGATGGCTGAATTTTATTGTAAGTTGTTATAGATATCGTCGCAGAATATAGGCTGTTCCCAGTAAAGCTGCTTTTTGTAATTGGCTGATGGTGATTTCAGTGGCCCCTATGGTGTTGAGGTGCGCTTCAAGGTCTTTTGGAACTGCACCCAGGGCGCCAATTACCACTGGGATTATTTGGGTCTTTTTCTGCCACAGTCTTTCAATTTCAATTTGTAGATCTTTGTATTTTGTGATTTTTTTCTATTTCTTTTTCTTCTATTCTGCTATCCCCTGGTATTGCTATGTCGATTATTTTGACTTGTTTTTCTTTCTTCTCGACTACAGTTATATTTGGTGTATTGTGTGGCAGATGTTTGTCTATTTGTAGTCGGAAGTCCCGTAATATTTTCACATCTTCATTTTCTTCAACTTTTTCAATTTTATGGTCCCACCAATTTTTGGATATAGGGAGCTTGTATTTTTTGCAGATGTTCCAGTGTATCATCCCTGCTACCTTGTCATGCCTTTGTTTGTAGTCAGTCTGTGCGATCTTTTTACAACAGCTGATTAGGTGGTCCACTGTTTCATCTGCTTCTTTACAAAGGCGGCACTTGATGTTTGTTGCTGACTTTTCGACTTTTGCTCTTATTGCATTTTTTCTTAGTGCCTGTTCTTGTGCAGCCAGTATTAAACCCTCTGTTTCTTTCTTCAAGATGCCATTCTTAAGCCATTGCCAGGTCTTGGTGATGTCTGATTTTCCACTTATATTGTATTGCAAATATTGACCATGCAGGGGCTTATTTCTCCATTTTTCTGCTCGGTTCTTGACTTGTTCTTTCTTGTAGGCCTGCTGTTTTTCATTGGTGTTGAATAGTTTTGCGATATTGACCATTTGAAGTGCATCTTCTTCACTGTCCCTTATATATTCTTCAAGGCCTCTTTTCTCCTCCTCTACTGTTTGATGGACTTGCAGCATTCCTCTTCCACCTGAGCTGCGAGGGAGGTAGAGCCTATCTACATCACTGCGGGGGTGCAGAGCATGATTGATGGTCATGATTTTCCTGGTCTTACGATCCAGCGTCTCTAGCTCTGCCTGGGTCCAGTCTATTATTCCTGCAGTGTATCTGATAACAGGTATAGCCCAGGTGTTTATGGCTTGTATGGTGTTCCTGCCATTGAGTTTGGACTTTAGGATCTTTCTAACTCTCCTGATGTATTCACTTCCCATTTTTCTTTTAACTTCAGCGTGTGCAATGTTATCAGCCTGGAGAATGCCCAAGCATTTGTAATGTTCTTTCTCTTCCAGGTTCTTGATCTTGCTTCCATTGGGTAGTTCTATTCCTTCTGTTTTTGTTATTTTTCCTCTGTTCATTATTAATGCAGCACACTTGTCTACTCCAAACTCCATTGCTATATCACTACTGAATATACGGACAGTGTTTAGCAGTGATTCGATTTCTGACTGGGACTTTCCATACAACTTCAGATCCTCCATGTACAGCAGATGGTGGATTTTACTTGATGTTTTAGATTTTTGATATCTGAGGCCTGTTTTGTTTAGTATCTGTGAAAGTGGGATCATGGTGATTACAAACAACAGAGGGGATAATGAGTCCCCTTGGAAAATGCCTCTTCTAATGCTAACCTGTCCAAGTGTCTCGTCATTGATTGTTAACTGTGTACTCCACATGCTCATTGCTTTTTTAAATAAATATCTGAACGTTTTTGCTTACACCAGTTGTTTCTAAACATTTTAGTATCCATGTGTGAGGCAATGAATCGAAGGCTTTCTTGTAGTCAATCCATGCAACACTTAGATTGGTTTTTCTTCTCTTGCAATTTTCTCAAATCATTTTGTCAATCAGCAGCTGGTCTTTTGTGCCTCTGGTGTTTGGGCAATTTCCTTTCTGCTCAACTGGAAGCTGTTTGTTAGTTAATAAGTGTTGCATCACTTCATCTGCTATTATTCCCGTTAATAATTTGAACATGGTTGGCAGGCAGGTTATCAGTCTATAATTACTTGGAAGTCTACCTTTTGCTGGGTCATTCATGATGAGATGAGTTTTCCTAGTTGTTAGTCATTGTTCAAT
Source organism: Hemicordylus capensis (assembly GCF_027244095.1). Classification (NCBI taxonomy): domain Eukaryota; kingdom Metazoa; phylum Chordata; class Lepidosauria; order Squamata; family Cordylidae; genus Hemicordylus; species Hemicordylus capensis. The sequence continues at coordinate 298,216,842 of NC_069657.1, read as the reverse complement.
ATCACCTCCTTGCAACATGTGATTGAACTGTTTTGATAGTTGTTTATGAAGGCTTGTTAGGTGTTTAAGCCAAAAGCCATGCAGTTGATTGTTGCCTGGCGCAGTCCAATTTTTAATTTTCTTTGCTTTTTCACTTATTAATTCTGGTGTTATTATTAGAACTTGCATTTGTTGGTTACATTTTTCTACCTCTTTCACCCAGCCTGCTTTTTAATTACAATCCCTTGGATTGTCCATAATTTTCCCCAGAATTGCACTGTTTCTTCTTTATTTGGTGTTTCTAGGTTTCTTGCAGTTTCTCCTTCTATGCTTTGGTAGAAACGTCTCTGATTCGACTGGAATTGGAGATTCTGCCTGTGTTGTGTAATTCTGGCTTCGTATCTGCTAATCTTGTTTGACACTGCTGTTATTTGCTGCTTTATTATTTCCAGGACTTCTCTAATTTTCCTTGAATCTAGGTGGTATTTTTGGATCAGATACTGTTTGGTGTTTTCATTCTTCAGCTTCTTGTCTTTCATATATTTCAATTTACTAGCATCTGATCTGAGCCTAGAGATTTTATTTTCTAATCTAATCTTCCATTTAGGTGATGTTCTGCTTTCTTTTTTTACAGTTCCACTGATCTTATATCTGAGCTCTTGTGCTGTTATTGTTGCTGCACTGTACATTAGTTGGTCTGTTTCTTGCAAAATCTTGGTTGTTATTTCTGCAAGTGCAGCATTGACATCTTTTAATGCCTGAGCAAGTTGTTGTTGTTGTTGTTGTTGTTGTTATTTGTACATTTATATCCCGCTTTTCCTCCAAGGAGCCCAGAGCAGTGCACTACATACTTGAGCTTCTCCTCACAACAACCCTGTGAAGTAGGTTATGCTGAGAGAGAATTGACTGGCCCAGAGTCATCCAGCTAGTTCGGGTCTCCCCGGTCCTAGTCCAGCACTCTAACCACTACACCACGCTGGCTCTCATGAGCAGTGACTCCTTCATAGTGCTGTGGCTGCATGCAAAAGTGGCCGGTGTGCTTTTATTGTACTTCTGGAGGTTTTGTGAATTAAGCTTGACCATACATGGGACTTAACCCAGAGGTTTCTGTTTAATATGAACAAGCCCTCAGAAACCAGAGTGATTTAGCAGAGTGGGGTGGCCTTTTGATGGTGATTTCTCCTCCTGCATTCCAATTTGCATCAAAATTGAAAGTTTATGATGTCCATTATAATTTCTGACAAAGAGAATTTTGTCGTGGCTGTTGCCAATGAGGTATAAAACCCTCAGAAGATAGACAAATGGGATGTTATGTACCATTTGAGGGGCTGGTTGCTTATGCAGGAAATATAGAACAACAGGTTTCCTCATTTGAAGGCTCCATATGGAACTCTCAAAACACTGAATTCCTCCAAGAAAAAAAATAATTTGGCTGCTGTATGACCAGATGGCAGATTAAAAGGCAGATCACGTCAGGAAGAAAACAAAGTTTGCTGTAAAGGCTACAGTGTCTTAGCTCAAGTGTTACAACCATGATTTTCATGGATGACAAGCTAGGAACCTAGTCTGAGATTTGCATTTTTGGGGTCATAAGCAAATAAGAATGGCCATATGCATTCTTTTTAGTAAGGCAGCTGCTGCAAAACATTACAATCCAGTTGTAGTTTTCTGGGAAAGGAAGCTGCTCTATAAATGGTCAGACCATTGATCTATCTAGCTCGGTACTGTCTACTCCAGGGCAGCTCAACTTTGCCCTTCTACAGATGTTGGCCTGCAACTCCCATAATCCCTGGCTATTGGCCACTGTGGCTGGGTATTATTGGAGTTGTAGTCCAAAAACAGTGGTGGGCGGGGGGGGCGCTAAATAGAGCAGGAGTGGTCTACACTGATTGGCTGCAGCTCTCTAGGATTTCAAAGAGGCGTCTTTGCCCAACCTTGCCTGGAGGTGCCAGAGATTGAGCCTGGAACTTTCTGCATGCAGAGCATGTGCTCTACCATGAGTATGGTCATTCCCATATGATGAGTTTGGTTAAGCAAAATATTGGTTGATGTTCAGTCTATTACTCAGTATTACTGCTCAGGAATTATTTTAGAGTACTTAAATCCAACGGGACTTCTATCAAGTAATTTAGTCTGGATGTCAGTCATTGTTTCCAGATGAGATCCAATGAAGGGCCTTAGACTTGGGAAATAGTTTTTTGGAATCGCTTTTTTATTTGGAATAGAAACCCACACCATACGAAATTCTAACTGTGCCTATCTCAATAAAGATGCAGTCTTCCTAAGCATACTTAGTTGGAAAGTAGTACAATTTAGGTCGATGGGAGTGCAAATGCACTTGAGATTATGTGTCAGTGCAGTCTGATTCTACTGAGTGCAGAAAACTGTTTTTATTGCAAAATTGTGCATAGACCCCAACTTATGTTGAGCTTAGACATATCAAGCTCAACATAAGTTGGGGTCTCTCCTTGCATCCTCCAAAAGAAGTGCTCTATAAGTGTAAGTACTTGCCCCAGAATTTGAATTAAGTTTAGAGGTTTCTGTTTGGACTAACACCTGAAGAGTAGGAAAAGGTTCAAGAATACTAGTGAAATTTCTCAGGGAAAATCTTCCGGAATTCTTCCGGCACTGAATTCCTTCTAAAATGAACATAAGGAATTTCAGCTAAAACAATTTTGGTAAGAATAGCATAATGTATTTGGGATGGATGAAGTAGCATTTAGGTACAATATCCAGAGGGATGTTTCCTTGATGCCAGGCTAGGGAGTGTTGCATTGTTACTTTACTCAGGGAAATCCATCCCTTCCAAGGTAACTAAATATTACAGGTTCAAAATAAACAGTCCTTGCTAAAGCCTACTTCAGTCCTTACTACAGTGACTATAATCTGGGTGAAAAGGTTTCTTAATTCCTTTCAGACAGCTACACCTGAAGGCTTGGGCTTTCATTTCAAGCTAAAGAGATCTATAAGGTTTCAGAAAACATTAATGCAAAGTCTTTAATTCATTATCTTTTTCCTAGAGGCAAGGTCTATAGACCACCATACCTTTGTCACTAGATTGCTTTTAGTATGTAAAAACTGCTAAATGCTATGTTATCAAGTATAAATATTAAGGCAAAAAGAGGATTGTTATGCAATGGAAGCAAAGTTCCCAGTAATGTTATTTTAGAAGTAAATTGAGTATTAACTAAATAATCCTCTTAGAAACTGAGAACCCAAACCTGTCCCTTTGATTTAAAAGTTGCAAGTGAAATGTGCTAGCTTATATTGGATGTGTTTAATGCGGTTATAGTTTGGCTTGCTTTCTTTCATCTATTTTCCACTGAATTTCCAGTTGTACTTAACACAGTCTTCAGTTCTTGCTCATTTCCCCTTTTTCACATAAGTGCAATGGCCTAACACTTTTTATAATTTTTTAAAAAAATAATTTTAATTCAGGGAACATCTAAACCAGTTAGGTGTGTCCATTGACCGTCTGCAACAACTTTCTACTGATTTACCAGAATATTGCAACATGCACATGTGTGTGCACACTAACACAAGAGCACAAACTTGCTAAGAAATGTGTGTATACACACCTACACCCACAAATCATGGGGGTATTGCAACAATACTCATATCATATATGAGATGAGCATTGTAATTAGTGTTCCCTGTAACAGGGATCCCTAGATGTTATTGCAATTATACTGCTCTGGATTCCAGAGAATCCAACAGTACTTTACCTACAGAAGGGGTTCTTAACTGGGGTTCATGGACCTCCTAGGGTACATCCAGGTGGTCCGTGGAAAATTTTTTTGCTGCACTGAATTGAATTTGCTTCCTGGTGAGCCAGAATTAAGTTCTAAGAAATAACTGTCCTGACTACTTATTTTTTTCTAATTTTTACTGGAGTCCAGAGGTGTTCTGAGTAGATTCTCTAGTAGCATATGAGAGTGGATTCATGGTTTTTCATTAAAAATCTCATTTGCTAGCAGAGAATCTAAACTCAACACCTCAGAAACAACAAAGCCCAGTACCCCAATGGGTTAGCAATGCAGGGGGGTGGTTGGCACCCTCTGTGCACTACACCACCACTCACTTGGGGCCATCCCAGTGCCCCCCAGGTGGAGTTATTGGGCTGCTGAAATCTCCATTATTCCCTATGGGGAAAAATCTTAAAGACACGTAAACCTCAAAAATTCCTAAGAAATCAGCCCTTTGCCCTATTTGGAATCTGGGTGCACCACCCTTGGGGCACTACCACCGAACCCACTGTTTTGCCCCTGAAGCCCCACATAAACAAGTTGAAAGAGTGAAGAGAATGATGAACAACGACACTTAATTTTTTGACACAGTTATTTGAGAATTTTGTAGCTGGTGGGACCCTGTCCCTGTGGCAGCAGCAAAGCAGCACAACCCATTTGTGGATTCAAGCAATCTTTCAATAAAAAACTCTCCCTCCCCATGGAACAGTGACCACAGGTCATTTGAGATAGCAAGATAGACCAATGAGCCAGCGTGGTGTAGTGGTTAGAGTGCTGGACTAGGACCGGGGAGACCCGAGTTCAAATCCCCATTCAGCCATGATACTAGCCGGGTGACTCTGGGCCAGTCACTTCTTTCAGCCTAACCTACTTCACAGGGTTGTTGTGAGGAGAAACCAAAATATGTAGTACACAGCTCTGGGCTCCTTGGAGGAAGGGTGGGATATAAAATGTAACAAAAATAAATAAAAATAAAATAAAAGTGCCTTGGTACTATGGAACAGCTTCAAATTTTCATTTAACTGAAGTGGAGTGAGCCGTAGCCCAAACAAATCAGCCTACTGTTCAGAATTGTTGAGATTTTTCATCACTGCATTTAAGAAAGTGCAAAACCATGGATCATGGTTACAAGAAAGAGAGAAGCAACTAAGTTTCCTGGGGATGTCAATAGATTGACAGGGGTATTCCCCACCCCCCCTCCTTTTGTCTCCTGTAGTCCCATGTAGATGACCTGTCCCTGCAGAGGCAAAAGTTGTGAACCACTGGCTTAGACATCACTTCCCACCAAATTACATTGTGGCCTAAATTACATTAGACTGCTCAACTTGGGCAACAAAACTTAGACACCACTATAACTCATAAAAATCAGAAGAAAAACAAAATAGATCTTCAAAAGACCCCTGAACAAGTCAAGAGATTCTTTCTAAACCTTTGGAAAGAAAAACCAGTGTAATTTCAGAACTTTCCTAACCAGCTTCTCGAAAAGCTTCTCCACACAATTTATACCATGGCTTTTAGCAAGAGCTTTGGAATTGAATTGAGCTCCCAACGATATTTGGGTATTTCTGTCTCAAAATGCTGTCTTCCAAATCCCTTTGCAAGGTCAGTTTGCATTTCAATCTCACTGAATACAACACATACTTAACAAAACCATTCAAGCTCAACAGCTTTTGCATATCTTATCTTCTGCTAATCACTCAGTGCCTCAGCTGGAGTGGAGAGAGTCAGAGAAGTCAATTTCAATTGCAATGCTTTTCCGAAGAACAAAGCATTCTGTCCGAAACACAGTCATTTCGATTTGGAAACAAAAATCTCTGTTTTTTAATTCTTGATTTTGTTTTGGTTTCAAAACCTCCAAAATTGCCATTTTCGGGCACAAAACGTTTTGTACCTGAATCAAAATGCACAAGCCTAGAAAATATATTACTGTATATAAATGGGGTGAAGAGTTCATGCGTGAGGATCTGGGAGGGAGAGAGGCTGTAGGTGCAAAAAGATTAAGAACCTCTAGTTTAGGGAATTTACCAATAGTCATCTGATTTAGAGGCAATACTCTCGATCTGGAACCATGGTTTTAGATCAGGTGTGTGCTGTAGGCTCCCCACTTCCATTATGTGCTGTAACCATAATTTAGTGCCATACTTGCATTAGGGCTAACTATGTTTAGAACTAACCAGGATTGCCTTGAAACTTGATATGAAGGCACAACTTAACGTGAGTTTGCAAACCATGGGTTAGTATTGGTAGAGGTATTAAGAACGCTTATCACTAAATTCACATGTGACTCCTTTGATAAATAACATAACATGATACTCAGTCACCATGACTCACTACAAAAGCAATAAAGCATTCATGTGCACACAGAATCCTTTTTTGTTAAACTGATTTTCACCGAAGCCGTCAAAATTTAAATTTTAATGCTTGTGTCCCCAGTGATAACAGAAATGAGAAATCGAAATGCAGAAAGTGTACTCAGTTAATGACTCCCTCTTATGCCATATGTAACATAAGTGCTGTATGGGAGTGGAACATTTGTTTTGTATGGTGGTCGGCTCTCCCTTAGGGATCTTCAAACAAACACTGGGTGGCCATCTGTCAGAAAGCTTTTGTGGATTTCTGCACTTAGCAAAGAGTTGAACTGGACCTCCAAGGTCCCTTCCAACTCTATTCTAATTCCAATTCTACACTTGTCTGCTTGGGCTACAGGGAAGCACTTAACACATTGCCAAAGATACCAAATTACCATGACTTTACACATGTGCCACATATAACTTGATGTCTCAACACTTGTTTGCCATACATTTGAGAATAGTTTACACATATATGTTCATCCTCGGGTTATGACTACATCACAGTAATCACCTCTCTCATATATAACATTATAGACATTACTTTTAATCTCGTCATGACTATCATCTCAGACACTGTGTTTTTCAATGGAGTTCATTCACATATCAAGCTGCCTACCAAGTGTGGAGAAATCAAATCATGTGCACATGTACGCCAATTATGCTTTGATAACTGGCAGCTGAAAGTATGAACTGACTCAGTAAAAAAAAAAAAAGCCTTGCATTTCAGTTGATGTGAGGCAATATGAAAAAAGTTATTTGTGGTTTTAGCTTAGTAGTGGCTCGTTCACATATCAGTCATCAAGTGATGAACACACATGTATGAATTAGTCCTTTATAAGGGTAGCAACCACAGGCATGGGTCTGAGAGATGTGTGACCTGCATAGCAGGTCCTGAGAGCACTGCTAGACGTGTTTCACCTACTCATGTTAGGTCACTCTGACATAAAGATGCACCTCTTTGGCCATTTTCACACCACTTACCGACACACATTCTCAAGACACATATTGGGAAATGCAACAGCATAAGTGGCGCTAAGTTTAAGAAGAACTGCTTTTAAATAAATACTGTCTCTTTAAAGTTGTGTTAATGAGTATGGGCATATCAGTCAAATTAAAATAAGTGCTTTCCTTTGAATATGAACATGACTTGAATAAGAAAATTAATGTTTGCACTGTGTTATGAACAGGCAAATCACTATGTAAGTGCTGCCTTAATTATAATTGCTATTAATGATGAAATCAAAATTCTAGTGAATTATAATGCATCCTTTAATTAGATTTAGATATACAATTTCTGAAATAATTAAGTCTCCTCTAACTTGGAAGTCAGCCAGGGTATATATAATACATAATACAGCCTGATCATGTAATTAAAAATGTTGCATAAAACCACTGATAGACCTTTCAGGGTAACACCCTCTATTGACTTAAATTAGTATGGTATGGGTTTCTTTCACTGGTGAATTATTCTCCAGTAGAGTAATGTAATTGATACATATATTCATTTGATAATTTGCTACAATATTTGCTAAATGTGGAATATATGGCTGTACAGCGATTCTTCTGAAGTATGCTTGGATACAGTTTATTAGGCATTTACATAAGAAAAGCAGAATAAGAAGTAGAACTGAATCAAAGCTATGCATGAGGTTTTGGTTTTGGTTTTGCATATGTGAAAAAAAGTATTGCTTTCTTGTCCAGTTTTACCCTCTGGATATATTGTGTTAATTCTGAGATACTAGCATAGGTTGGAAGCTCTCATTTGTGGTTTAAGACCTATGCAAGTGTCTGAAGCATTCCTGGGCTTGGACGTTTTAGGTTAGCTTGGGGGCTGTTGCATGAAACAACTGAAAAATCTGTTTTTTGCACAACTTGCCCTTTGCTGGTGAAGAATTCTACCTTGTCAAAAGGGCAAGCTCTGATGCAAAAATGAAAACTCATGAGAATTGATGTGCTGCTATATAACTGACATTGCATAGTCCTTTGTCTTCATGCTGTCCCCATGGAAGCTGGTCTGACTTGTTCCCAAATACTTTAATGCAACACAAAAGTAACATATACTATATATTGATTTTTAAATGGGCATAAATGTGAGAGTATATTTCAAGAATATGTATGTTCTTGAAATATACTCTCAAATTTGTGTTTACATGTGTGTAACATGGCAGTGTGTTGGTACATAAGGGCCAGGATTGACTCTTGATAAAAAGGCAACCTGGTTGGATCCTTGACAGCAAATTGTCTTCCTTCACTGAAGTATATATGCACCTGTGACAGTGGTACAAAGACTTCCCTCTATTGAGCATCCTCTGGTTCATTTTGTGAGTATTAACATATACTATACTATATGTTACATACTATATGTTAACATATACTATACACTATATAGTATATACTATACTATATGTTACACTAGATAGTATATACTATATATATACTATATAGTATATACTATATATATATATACACACACACACACACATATACACACACATATATACAGTGTATATATAGTATATACACTATATAGTATATACTATACTATATGTCACATACTATATGTTAACATACTATATGTTAACATATACTATATGAGCTGGTCTTGTGGTAGCAAGCATGACTTGTCTCCATAGCTAAGCAGGGTTTGCCCTGGTTGCATATGAATGGGAGACTTGATGTGTGAGCACTGCAAGATATTACCCTCAGGGGATGAAGATGCTCTGGGAAGAGCATAAGGTTTCAAGTTCCCTCCCTGGCTTCTCCAAGATAGGGCTGAGAGAGATTCCTGCCTGCAACCTTGGAGAAGCTGCTGCCAGTCTGGGTAGACAATACTGAGCTAGATAGACCAATGGTCTGACTCAGTATATGGTAGTTTCCTATGTTCCTATATTCCTATGTTTATACATGAGTGGAAACATGTACTATAATGTGATGCTATATAAATAAGGGAAAGAGGACACATTGTGGAAGAAATGCAGACAGTGCAAATACATGTGATGGAGCTGTGTCGGGGCAGGTTCCAATTTACTTTTAAAGGTGACTCTCGCTGCCCACCCCCCCCCCCCCCCAGCAGCACCCTCACCAGACACCAATGAAATAAAGGACTGGGTTATTAGGACAGTCTGTAAGTAAGTGCTGTGAGAAGTTCAAATCATCAACTTTGTAACCCAGAAAGATTTCAACCCTACTAATCATTAGTGAAACAAACCAACCTCAGATAACATCTTTACATAAATATTATTCTTGTTTTGTTTTAAAGTACATCTGACTGAGTGATTTTTGTAACAAGCCCTCCTGACATCGGCAAAGCCATGTTATCAGGGGCATATCTCGGGTGGGGCAGGTAGGGCACGTGCCCCGGGCGCTACTTGAAGGGGGTGCCATTTTTTAAAATTAATTTTTTTAAAAAAAAAATGGCCGCTGAAAACAAAATGGCCACTGTGCATGCTCAAATGGTCTCTGTGAGGGCCTAGGCCATGCCAGGCCTCACAGAGGCCATTTGAGCATGCACAGCAGCCATTTAAAAAACATATTTTTAAAAATGGTCACAGCACATGCTCAAATGGTCCCTGTGAGGCCCTAGAGGCCAGCGGGGGAAGGGGGAACCTTTGTAGAAACGCCCCCCACAGCCTTTAGGAAGCCCCCCGAAGAAGCTACAGGTAACATTTTTTAAAAATTAATATAATATAAGTCACTGTACACATATTCAGTTTGGCATTATGTACAGAGAATCAGGGCTTGTGAATACTGAGCTGAAGCATATGAGCTAGGATTGTATTCATTTGCTCTTACTTTGGTTCTTATGATAAGTGAATTAAATGTGATGTCTTAATAATATGGCTATTAATGGTGAGTTTGTCTTAGAATCAGTGTGAAATCCTTAGTATTAAGGCCCACTGGGAGTTTCTTGCTCTCTGTCTCTCATTTTAACTGTCTTTCTGAAAGACTAGAATATATTCCAAGCAGTGACACCGTTTACTCTGCATATCCTTTAATTATTTTCAGAGTATCTGGGAAATGTCCAATATTTTTACTACTTATGTAATAGTGATGCTACAATGCATAGTAGAGATTAGATTAATTAGTCTAATTAGACAGGCACTTCTGTTTAGTTTTCCAAGTACACCTCCACATAGTATTTGGGTATTTCATGAGCCCCAGCATACTGAAATTTGTAGTTTTCCAGCATTTTTTGGTCTGGCTACATCCATTGCTAAATAGTTCTTGAAATATTAAAAGATTAACGAGCTTGACTTGTATTTTTGAGCTGATATTATGATAAAGTTATCTGAAGATGGGTGTCAGATGTTTGGACAGGGGGCACAATTTCAGTGCTTGCCCTAGGTGCTATTTTCCCTAGATACGCCTCTGCATGTTATCAGAATAAAGAAACAAACAGTGTAACAGGCTTCATTGTATAATTGGTGGCAGCAGAAATATAAGTACACAAACAAGCCAAAGTAACATCTAAGGTGAAAAACAACTGAAAATAAACTTTACACGCATCCCTGACTCAGACCAAATGCCACATAGTCCAACTATTTCCAGGTTGGCTTACAAAACTGAAAGAAAATCAAAATCCAAAACAAGTTGGGAGTAAGTCTCATGGAACTCTCTGGAGGTTGGTTTTGTGGTTTTTTTTAGAAGTTTACTTAGAACTTGTAAGTGTGCACAGCTTATGTCATGAGTAAACTCACAAAGGAGGCACATAGCACACTAGCTGTGCTTGGGAATCAGGATCCATCTGAAAATCAGCTAAAGCTCTGAATATTTGCACACAGTACAACAGGCTCTTAATTCCCTACACCACAGTTTCTAACTCCATTTGATCTCTTTAAACACGTTCAGCCTTTGTTTTCATAGGTGCAAAACCTAGTAGCAACAATCATATCAATTTATCTGAAGAGTTAAAAGTAACAAAGAGAAGAGGTGCCCAAAAATAGTTAGAAAAATTTATATTTATTAAATTCAGTAAGTCCAGTGGTTACGAATGTAGAGTGTATGCTTAGTTTCTTCTAATTACTTGCATTTAAAAAAAAAAAATCACACAAATGATGCAGTGCAACAGTGGTATTATTTGCAGATTAGAAGACGATAGATAAAAGGCTAATCTGCATAAGAGGGGAAAATAATATGACAGTATTCTACCAGAAGGCCTTCATTACATTTACGTAAATAAAGATACATTGGAGACTGAGCACAATTATTTTTTAACTAGAAAAAATATTTTAATGCTGAGGCTCTTTATGTTCCTTTATTTACATGCCACAACTTGTTACCGAATTCTGACAGAAAATTACTAGACTGAAAACAGAGGGAATAGCTTGTTAGATCCGTATGGACTTGTACTCTGGAAGATGTTTACTTAGAGTTCCTGGCCATCTGTTTCATGGACCTCTGCCAACATATGGGCTTTCTGTGTATACACTTGTCTCTAGACTTAGGTGGTTGATAATAGCTAGTGAACAGTCAGATACTGCACTGAGCTCTTCATGTGAAATATAAATGTGATGAGTATAAAAATGTTCCTGCTTTGGAGAGGATTTTTAAAAAAGAAATTGTTAGAATTTTTTCTCCTCATAATACATCTCTAATAAAATGAAAATGCTGTGGATGTAGTGCTGTTTGACCAGATATCTAGGGTGATAAGTTCTATGTTAATAGAGTAAGTATTGTAGTCTGTTCTTTGCACTCTGCAAGCTATTTAGCCGTTTAGAGATCTATTTAGGAGAACATTGTGGAAGATAAGCAAAACAGAAAATAACAGTGATCGGGCTGTTAGTTCAATTCAACACCTTCGGTGGGAGTCCATGCCACTATAGGCCTTGACCATGGTACAGTACCATATAAATTGTGCTACCCCACACCCCTGCCAGCCCTTCAGCTGCTGCTTGGTGGCAGTGGCCGCAGCCTGTGTTTCCTCTCCAGTTCGGTTGCCACTTAGCCACCTCATGGTAGCGGGGAAGTAATTTGCCTAGGCAGCAAGAGGTTGCTGGTTCGAATCCTCACTGGTGTGTTTCCCAGACTATGGGAGACACCTGTATCGGGCAGCAGCAATATAGAAAGATGCTGAAAGGCATCATCTCATACTGCGCAGGAGATGGCAATGGTAAACCCCCCCTGTATTCTACCAAAGAAAACCACAGGGCTCTTTGGGCTCCAGGAGTCAACACTGACTCGACGGCAGAACTTTACTTACTTGGTTGCTACTTGGCAGCGGCAGCATCTGGGAACTGCAGCATGCACCACCATCCAGGCTGCTGCTATTTCTCAACGCGAGAAAGGCAGGATTTTTGCTATAGTTCTCCGGCTTAAGCAATCAGAGATTAAAGGGATTTATTTTGAATAGTAAAGTTATTTAATTTTGAAAGATTTTACTTGATCTAAGTATGCATACATGAATGCTTCATCATAGATGGATTTTAAATTAAAACCCATAATTATTTATTTGTACTGTAAAGACAATATTTAAAATTCCTTGTCTACATATTTTATGCAGTTCACTGCTCATCTGTGGAAGAGCAGTAATATTTCTGGGTTAATAGAAGAGAGTTCTAAAGAATCTGATTTTTAATATAAATGTCCACCCTAACCACCTGTGTTGCTCTGTCTCTTCAGGCAGTGTGTGTGTGTGTGTGTGTGTGTGTGTGTGTGTGGCCTCAATGAGAAATGAGAATAAACAAACAGAATCTGAATCCAGATAAGACAGAACCTCGCTTCAGACATTATGTTGTACAAGTGTACAGATGTCAGTACACTCATATGTGCTGTGTGAATGACTGTAACTGTGATAGTTTTAAAAATGAACCTGGATACAGACCCCTCAAATTCATAGTACAGATAGGAAGTGTATTTCTGTACCTGTTTTGAACATAACATCTGAATACCTGTACCTGTTTACAGACCTGTACACTCATACAGTGTTGCACATGATGTGTGCATAGGGTTGGGGCTGTTGATGGCTGGGAGCACATGGATCAGTGGGTGCATGTTGCATATCAGTGCTATATCTGTTGTTGCGAATGACTTCAAAAATTCCATTTAATAAAAGGAAGAGAACTCTTATTGATTGATTGATTGATTGATTGGTAATGTGCCTTCAAGGTAGAACTATATAACTGGAGGGAAGCATGGAATGCCATTCTTGCCATTGGTGGAACTTGCTATGTTAGCTAAATACCTGCATACCACTGCCCTGTGTGGCAGCCTGCTGAACTACGGCAGCGTTGCCAGGAATGAAGTTCTCAGTTCTCCCTGGACTGACTCCACCCAGTCAGGATGTTGATTGGATCCTTCCAAGGTCAGAAAGGCTTCTCATCTAGGCTCAACCCTTCAAGGTCTCCCTGGACTTGGTGCATTATGTTTTCTTATCTGATCAGCCCCAGCTCCATCATCACCACCCTCATCCCTGCTCAGCTTAACCTTGGCTTTTGGCTCTGACTTTCAGGTGGTCTTTTGCTCCTGGCTCTTGATTGTCTGCTCAGCTTTGACCCTTGGTTTCAGCTCTGACTCATGGCTAGTATCCTGACCCTCGTGCCTGGTTTGTATGGTTGGCTTTGGTGCTTGAGTCCCAGCTTGCTTCCTGACCCCAGGCCCTGGTCTGTTCTGGCCCCTAGTTCTGTTCAAGGCCATTCCAGTCCTGGCCTGAGGCTCGGAATGACCCCATGCTGACACGAGGCTTGTTACTTTTTCCTTATTTCAAGGAGCAGCCCCTTATTTAGGACACAAATATAGAAAGGCAGTATATAAGTGCATTAAATAAATACATGCAATACATTACATTCTAGTAAAGTACTGTTAATGTTCTGACACATGTAAGGAGGCTGTTCTCACTACACAAGCAGCCAAGACTTGGAAGCTAAAGAAGTCAAGCCTGGGCTTGGCTGCCTGTCAGAACCACCAGGTGTCGGGCGGCTCCCAGTGGCGCCTTGGCGGCAAACCTGCCTAGGGAGCCCACCTCGTAAATGAGGTTAAGAGAGTGAGCGCTCCCTTAAACACATTTCCTTGATCGTATGCCAGCTCCGGCTACTTTCAGCTGGTGCCTGCCCGTCACTGGAGGTATCCCCACAATGCAGTGAGCACTCACGCAGTGCATTGTGGGATTTCCAGGGGCCAGGGTGATGCATCTGCAGGGAAGGTGGGCTTCTACAGCCTTCCCCACTGCCCGTCTGCCATCCCGCCCACGCAGTCGTGAGAACGACCCCAATATGTCATTTTATTCAGGCCTTACAATGTGTCTCTTATTTTGGAGCTCTCTACGTGGCAAGCCCAGCTGACATTGATGTGCAAAGTGGTAACTGGCAAGGAAACATATGCAAGGGAAAAGTGGTGGATTGTATGAAGGTACTTAGCCCTTACCCTGCCTGAACATCTCCCTCCATTGGCTTTGACCACCCACAAGCTGAGATTTCTAAGATCTGTTTGCTGGCCAAGTAAGGAAAAGTGACTGGAAGAAGGAGCTGAGGGGGAAAGTGGATGTGAGGCAAAGTTTCTACATACTGTTGCGTTGCACATCAGTTGCAAGCATGAGCTGGGAATGCATTGCTTGCTTCCTAGGGCATTGCTCCACTCTGTGTGTATATTACTCAAAATATTCTCTTTGCTTTCTTAAATAGCATCTCTCAAAGTCTGAATAACCAGCAAGGGGAGGGGCTTGTCTGCTTTATCTCTGCAGGCTCTCAGTGACCTGCCCCTCCCTGAATGGCCCTGACATTCTCTAGGGATGGAAGATGTTTTAGGGAACAGCAACTGCTATCTCTGCTGCACCAACGCCTATTTCCTGTTTGGTTGCTTCTGAAGCACTTTAAAAGGTCTGTGGGGCAGCCAGAGGCTTTTGGTGTGTACATTGTGCATGTCTTCAAGTGCTGCAGTTAAGGATGCTTGTGAGATACAAAGGGAGTTAGCATCTAAAACATCTGGAGGAAGATGTAGCATCACACATACACATAGCCGGTGCCATCTTCTTCAGTGGCAAATGCTTTATTTTACTGATTTAATTGTGAATTGTTTTCAATTGTGTTCACTGTAAATTGCCATGAAAGTTGCGATGGCAGCTTTTAAGGTGGCCTTTGAATATCATGGCTAATGTCCTATCCTCAGTTTTCCTTAGCATTTCTTCTAAGGTATCTAACTTCTCAACATTTAATGTACTTCCGGGAGAGAAAAAATCTTCTAATTTCTATCTTGCCTATTCTGCTTATTTTTTAGTTCAATTTCGTGGGCAAATTGCTTGGTCCAAGAGGAAATTCCTTGAAAAGGTTACAAGAGGAAACAGGTGCAAAAATGTCAATTCTCGGGAAAGGTTCTATGAGAGACAAAGCCAAGGTACTGTTCTCAATTCTTGACGTTCAAGAATATTAAGTGTAGTTATTTTAATATGTCCATTCTGTCCTGGTTCCTGAATATATTTGGTAAAGTTAAATTATAGAGCAAATTGTTTGTAAATACATTATTTGTGAGGGGAAAGAATGTTGGGGAATCCTCCTGATGACTAGTCATTTACACCTCATTTAGATTGAAAAATTACCATGTTTTGTTTTTTAAATGTTTTTGAGCAGTGGACTAGTGATACGTTTCAGTCACAGCTAGACCACTAATGAAGCTGGATGAGGTGAGGTGATAGGCAGATATGGTGGATTGTAGGGGTGTGCCAAACCAGTCCACAATCAAATTGGTCCATAGCAAACCAGCCCAGTTCAACTGGTTCAATCACGGTCTGGCCTGGCCCTGGCAAAAGAGGTCTGGTCTGCGATCAAACTAGACCAAACCTGGTTCATTGGCAGACTGGTTCGCCAGTTCGAGTGCCTATAAAGGGGAATCCAGGAAGGATTCCCCTTTGCTTCCAAAGGTAATAAAAGGTGGCAGGGGAGCAGCGAGAAAGAGGCACCTTTAAAACGGAAAGAGAAGACTCATATTGGCAGGCCTGAATCTGTTAATCTGCTTATCGTTGTGTGTGCACTTGCTATTGCTTCTGCCACTGAGAAGGTGGGGGAGCACCATACAGGCCTGTTGGTAAGCACCTTCTCTTTCAGTTTTAAAGATGCCTCTCTCTTGCTGCTGCCTTGGCACCTTTTTTTTAACCTTTAGAAGCAAAAGAGAATCCTCACCAAGGGAATCCTCTACCTTTTACAGGTGCTCGGTTTGCCTGTAAAAGAAAGGACTGGACCAGCCAGTCAGTTTGACTGAACTGATACGCTGACCAGGGTCTTCTCTGAATTCAGCCCAAACCGCCCAGACTGGTTCCGTGCACACCGCTAGTGGATTGTCCACTGGTTTGCTGCCTTCAGCCACCTCGGCCTGCCCCCTGGAAGCAGTACACCAGGTGCTTTCATTCTCCTTCTCCTTCCGCACCCTCATCTCTGTCCTTTTCAAAAGTCAGGAGTGAAAGAAGGAGTCGTAGAGAGAAGAATCTTGTGCTAGAATCTCTCCATTTCAGGCATAGGGGGGCTTGGGCTGGCGCTGATGGGAATCTTTTACTCCCAGAAAAGATATATAAAATGTTACTGTGCATGCTACTCTTGCTCCTGGAAGAGGTAATTTGGAAAGGGGCTGCAACATCTTGAAGCTGCATTGCATTGTAATTACAATCTGGCTGGCTAATATTTTTTCCTTGATCTTTTTCTTTTTGGATGTATCGTTGCTCCATAAGGTGACAATATGTAAAACTTCGGTACCATTTCTTGAATTAGAATCAGGGCCAGTATTTATTGATTCCAATCACTCTTCTGGATGGTTATGTCCCAAGCTTGACATGTTTATCAGTTCCACTCAGTTATTTCTGACATTGCTTTCAGAAACCCTGGTTTGCTCCTATCTCTCTGTCACCTCTGTCATTCATCTCAGCAGTTCAAACAGTAGAATAGACAAGAAAATAATCAGTTTAAGATAGAGAAGAGAATCAATAAGTTGCCATTTCCAGGGGTACTATCAGTTTATTTAATGCTGTATTATTCTTGTTGCCATTCTGTTCAAACACATATCCTCATATTCTAGGGATATCCAGAAACCCTGAAAAAAATGCATGTATCTTATAGAAGCTTACTCTGCTTCCCTTGAAAATTTCCAGATATTTCTCTTGGGAACCCTGAAATTTCCTTCAAGCGTTACTATTTTGAAATTTCAATCCTAATTTAAAATGTGTATTATTATTATTTTAATTATTTAAGGTTCAGCTCTCTTTTCTCTAGAACTTTATTTTTTGCACAAGGATGCTGGGTAGATACATTTTACCTCTAGTGCACATGCAGTTTTTGTTATGATCATCAACGTAATCTTTGTTATGAAAATAAATTTAAACAAGGAGGAAATTCACAAGAGGGGGAAAGAAGAAAATATAATTTTATTTTTAAAAAGGTAACAGATCCTTCTGCCTCATCTCAGAACTCTAATTACCAATCTCAATATTGATGCATGAGCACTCATATTAGTTCAGTAATAATCCTACTTTCCCCAGAAAGTCAGAAAAAAAGAGTATTTTATGAATTATAATTAGTCAAATTGTCAACTTAACTAACTCATAAAGAAGCAGAAAGCACACATAGATGTTTACATTTTATACACCCTTGAACAAACCAAGAGTCTTTTTATATTTTTAAAAAAGGAAAGAAGCCTGCCCAATCCAAGAATATGTCCAACCAAGTTCTTGGACAATTTTTCTATCCATCCAACCCAGCATTCCTATTCAAAACCTCATTATTTAAGAGAATGTCTTCTTCGCCATGAGCCCCACTGCCTGTTAAGATCATCTGGAGAGGTTCATCTGCGGGTGCCACCAACATGCCTGGCGGCTACTTGGGAACCGGCCTTCTCTGTTGCAGCCCATCAACTTTGGAATGCACTCCCTGTTGAGATAAGAGCCTCCCCATCTCTGGCAACTTTTTAAAAGGCACTGAAGACGCGTTTATTCACCCTGGCTTTTAATTAGATCTATGGTTCTAAAAAATATTATTATTATTATTATTATTATTATTATTATTATCAATAATACTGGGTTTAAAATGTTTTAAAATGTTTAATGTTTTAACTCAATTACATGATTTAAATCAATTAAATGATTTTAATTGTTAAGTGATTTGATATTTTAAATTATTTTAATTGTAAACCACCCAGAGACGCAAGTTTTGGGTGGTATAGAAATGTAATAAATAGAAAATAAAAAATAAATTATACAGTGAGGCTGTTCTTATGACCAGCCTAACCCAGCCTTGGGCAACCCATCTGGGGTCAGGCTGGCCATGAGAAGCAACGGGATCCCTTCATTCCCTACCCTCCTAACCCTCTTAAGAAACCCAGCTGCATGCTTGCACCCTTATCCTGGCTACCAGGTATCGTGTGTCTCATCAGGCTGATTTCAGCCCAAGGAGACACACAGATGGGTGCATAGAGCACCTGTCTGATGGGGGAATCTCCAAGGCAACGCACATGTCGCACATTGCATTGTGGGATATCCAGAGGCTGGAACAGCAAGTGCCGGCTCCAGGTCCCTCCTCCCTGCTCCGTGCCTCACAGAGCTGCACGGAGCAGGGCTGCTGTGGGCATGCAGAAAGCACACCCCAGATGGACTGTTTGGTCATATGGGGGAAGGTATTTTAAGAGCAGCCTTCCCCCTGTGCCCTCCCAGCCCACCCCTGGCGATGGTGAGAATTGCCTCAGTATGTCTTCTAGTCACTCCAAGTCTGTCTTGACAGTATACCCCTTTAGGTCATGGACAGATTTTGTAAGCCTCCAAAATGCTTCTTTCAAGATCCCTTGGCAGTTCCAAGTACATTGCAGTTGCACTGAGCTCCCAAAGATTTCTGGAAGCGGGGTCTTCCTTTCTCAAAACACTCTCTCCCAGGTCTCTTTGAAAATTAAATTTGCATTTCCAATTAACAATGCAATTAAAAAGTTAATTTCCTTAACTTGCAAAGGAAATTAAATATTTTTTTGAGAAGAATATCTTGTCCAGTCATCTTTAAAACTTTAAAAACCTGCAGGTACTGTTCTTTTCTTTTCTTTTGCTTTTTTTGAACTATAGTGCTGCCTGAGGTTTCAACTTAAAGTAATAAAAAGTTTTTAAAAGGGGTTTCTTTTTTTCCTTTGCTCTAGCCTATTTGTTGATAGATGATGTTGAAGAATGGTGAACTTTTCTGAGCACAAAATAACTTTGGGATTTGAGCTTAGTTCTCTTTTGAACTCACTTTTTACCAACTCCTAACATTTTGCTCTGAACCCAGCTTGGTGAAGTTCATCTCTACACCTCAAGGGTTTCATTTTCAGCTCCAAATTAATATCCACTCCACAGTTGTATCCACAGAGAGCAGCATGGCTATAGGAGAGATTGTTTTAGATATAATGCAAGAGAAGTTGTACTTCCTGGAGGAAGAGGAAATATACAATATCTTATATGTATTTTCAAAAGAGCAGAAAATGTTATGATCCTTATGGATGCATAACTGAAGCACCTGTGGGCAAAGGGAGATATCAGCAGACTTGTGCTAACTCAAAGATAGGTCTGTTTCACAAGAATCTGGAGGGGGGAAACCCCATGGGCACAAAAAATACCCCCAACTGCCCAATGTAACTCAATGGAGTGGAATGTTTATGGACTCAGAGGACTAAGACCGTGGAGCTCAGTGTCAAGAATGGGGAAGGAGGGCTTGAATAAAAAGATCAGGAAATGTTTCAACTTGAAGAATATTCCCTCTAAACAGTCATAGCCCTCTAGACAGTCTCACAACCTCTGCTTCTGAGGGGGGAGAGGTGTCAAACTCTTTATTTTTCTTACAAACAATTTTACACCTTTGTGTTTCAGATGAACATAAGAACAGCCCTGCTAGATAAGGCCCAGGGCCTATCTAGTACTCCTGTTTCACGCAGTGGCCCACCAGATGCTCCTTGGAAGCCCACAGGCAAGAGCTGAGGCATGCCCTCTCTCCTGCTGTTGCTCGCCTGTAACTGGTATTAGAGGCACCTTGCCTCTTAGGCTGGAGGTGGCCTATAGCCTCAGACTAATAGCCATTGATAGACTTGCTCTCCATGAATTTATCAAAACCCCTCTTAAAACCATCCAGGCTGTTGGCTGTCACCACATCCTGTGGCAGAGAATTCCATAGGTTAATTGTGCATTATGTGAAAAAGTACTTCCTTTTGTCAGTCCTAAATTTCTGGTCAATCAGTTTCATGGGATGAACCCTAGTGTTGTGTGAGATTAGGCCCCTGATCATATTGGTTGCCCTCTTCTGCACCTTAGAAGGTGCATCTCAGAAGCTGGAGAAAGGATCTGGCAATTTCAGCTCTAGCTGTGGAATGTTAACCCCTCCCCCCCACCAATAAAATTAAAATCTGTGTGTATATGTGGACTCTCCTGAGGAATGGAGGGGGAATTTGCATACTGAATCTGTTAATCTACTTATTATATGTGCACGTTTACACACAGAGGCTTTTCTCATGACCAGCCTAATCCTGACTGGGCTGCCCCAAGCAGGCTTAGGCTGCTCGTGAGAAGTGGTGGGATCCTCGTGGATCCCTCTGCTCCCCTCCCACCCAACCCCCTTAATAACCCTGCCTTTTTGCCGAGGTTAAGAGTGCTCTTGCACCCTTAACCAGGAATCACAGAGATGGGCGCATAAAGCACCCACCAGAGGGGGGAAATCCCCAATGCAATGTGCATGCTGCATTGAGGGATGCCCGGGGAGATGCCTGGAGCGTGCCACGTTGGATGCATGGATGCCTGGAGTGTGCTGCATTGAGGGATGCCTGGAGGCTGGAATAACAAGTTCCGGACCCCAGATCCTTCTGCCCTGCTCCGAGCTTCACAGAGCTGCACAGAACAGGGCTGTCCTTGTGGGCACACGGGAGGCATGCCGAAGCCGACTTTCTTGGTCATCTGGGGGGAAGGTAAGTGAAAAGCAGCCTTCCCCAAACACCCTCCCCACCTGCCCAGGGCGATCACGGGAATCACCCCACAGAGTCGCATAATAAATTAACAACATTCAGCATTAGATATTACCTATAGGGATGTGCAAAAAATTTCGGGCACAGAACGATCTGTGCCCGAAACGAACAATTTCGGGTGATTCGGGGCCGAACCGAATCACCCCCGATGTCCCCCGATATTTTTCGGGCACGAGCCGAATCACCCGAATTTCGGACCCGAAAAATTCGGGTGATTCGGTTCATGGCTGATTTTTGGTGATTTTTTAAAGTTTTAGTGACTTTGGGGCAGCTCGGGCGCCTAGCATGGGATTTGGGCAAAAGGAGTGGGGTGGGGTGGTAGTGCCTAATGGGTGCAGGCTACCACCCCAATTTCAGGGGGATTGGGCAAAGGGCTGATTTTCGGTAAATTTCTGAAATTTTCATGTCTTTGGGGCAGATTGGGGCAGATTGGGGCAGAAAGTGGGGCCTGGGGCAGAATAGTGGGGTGGGGTGGTAGTGCCTCATGGGTGGAGGCTACCACCCCAATTTCAGGGGGATTGGGCAGAGGGCTGATTTTTTGAGAATTTTTTAAGTTTTGGTGACTTTGGGGCAGTTTGGGGGCAGAAAGTGGATCTGCCCCAAAATAGTGGGGTGGGGTGGTAGTGCCTAATGGGTGGAGGCTACCACCCCAATTTCAGGGGGATTGGGCAGAGGGCTGATTTTTTGAGAATTTTTGAAGTTTGGGTGTCTTTGGGGCAGATTGGGGGCAGAAAGTGGATCTGCCCCAAAGGAGTGGGGTGGGCTGGTAGATAGTGTCTAATGGGTGGAGGCTGCCACCCATGCCCAATTTAAGAGTGATTGGGCAGGGGGTGAATTTTGGTGAATTTATTTTTATGAGGTTTGTCTTCATAAGGTGAAGTGTGCTAAATTGATTACTTCCTCATATTATTCATAGTAAAGGAAAGTGTGAAAAAGTGAAAGTGGGGTCATGAGAGCTGTTTAATTGAAAAAAAATCTCATTTTCTATGATAGAATGAGAATTCACACCTCAGGTAAAACTTCTAAGGTGTGAATTCTCATTCTATCATAGCAAATGAGATTTTTTTCAATTAAACAACTCTCATGACCCCACTTTCACTTTTTCACACTTTCCTTTACTATGAATAATATGAGGAAGTAATCAATTTAGCACACTTCACCTTATGAAGACAAACCTCATAAAAATAAATTCACCAAAATTCCCCCCTCTGCCCAATCACTCTTAAATTGGGGATGGGTGGTAGCCTCCAGCCATTACGCACTATCTACCAGCCCACCCCACTCCTTTGGGGCAGATCCACTTTCTGCCCCCAATCTGCCCCAAAGACACCCAAACTTCAAAAATTCTCAAAAAATCAGCCCTCTGCCCAATCCCCCTGAAATTGGGGTGGTAGCCTCCACCCATTAGGCACTACCATCCACCCATTAGGCACTACCATCCACCCATTAGGCACTACCACCCATTAGGCACTACCATTAGGCACTACCACTATTTTGGGGCAGATCCACTTTCTGCCCCCAAACTGCCCCAAAGTCACCAAAACTTCAAAAAATCTCAAAAAATCACCCCTTTGTCCAAACCCCCTGAAATTGGGGTGGTAGCCTGCAACCATGAGGCACTAGCACCCCACCCCACTATTCTGCCCCATGCCCCACTTTCTGCCCCAATATGCCCCAATATGCCCCAAAGACATGAAAATTTCAGAAATTTACCGAAAATCAGCCCTTTACCCAATCCCCCTGAAATTGGGGTGGTAGCCTGCACCCATTAGGCACTACCACCCCACCCCACTCCTTTTGCCCAAATCCCATGCTATGCCCCCGAACTGCCCCAAAGTCACTAAAACTTTAAAAATTCACCAAAAATCAGGACTTTGCCCAATCCCCCTGAAATTGGGGTGGTAGACTCTACCCATTCGGCACTACCACCCCACCCCAAAACTTTGCCCCTGGGCCCCTTTTTACCCCCACTAATCGATTCAGATTCAGATTCAGATTAAATCCGAATCTGAACCGAATCAAGGGTGATTTGGGTGACCCAGATTCGGGCACAAAACAGAACAGGGGTGATTCGGCTCGGGTCCGAGCCGAATCACCCAAAAACCCGAATTGCACACCCCTAATTACCTATTTGTAGGTGAGGCCCATCAATAACAGGGCAAAGTCATTTTGTGTAGATTACACTGCTATGAAAGTTCAAGAAATGAAATCCAGAAGGCCCTCTGATATTGTGAGGGTAACATTCATGGAAGCGAAAACATTAGAGAGCTTTATCTAACTAAAAAAATGGGGTAAGATTCCTTAGCTAAACAATCTGTTCTTATGGTGAGAATGGATGGAGCAGCCTGCATGGGGAGAGTGGCTGTTTAAACTTTAAACCTCCCCATGCATCAGCTGAGAACCACAGGGAGGTGTAAAGTTTAAAGAACTACTCTCCCACTTCTCAGCTGATGTGCCGAGAGGGTGAAAGAAGCAGCACAAGAGGTGAGAGTGGATGGAGCATCCTTCCCCTTTTGTGCCGCTTCTTTAAATCTCCCCACACACCAGCTGAGAAGTGGGGAGAGTGGCTATTTAAATTGTATACCAGTTTAGTCAGGGTGGTAGAAAATGATAAATAACCAAACAACCCCCCCCCCATGATAACTTAATTGGTATGCAGAGAGTAAGGATGAGCACGGACCATGAAGGCATGGTCCAACGCAGGGGGGGGGGGTGTTGCTTTAAGGGCGTGGGGTTTTACTTACCCCTCCCACCGCTTTCCCTCCTCCGGTGCTCCAGTTTTTAGCAAAATCTTTGGGGCGGCAGCATTCCTCCCTGCCGCCCCTGCCCCCTTATTGTTTGTCAAATGCGGAAGTAACTACCACGCATGCGCCCACCACCGTCAATGTGTGTGCGCGCCATGCACATCACCGTGAAGTGCGCTGTGGTGGTGGGTGCATGTGCAGGAGTTACTTCCGCAAATAACAAGGGGGCGGGGGGCAGGGAGGAATGCTGCCACCCCAAAGATTTTGCTTAACAATGGAGCACCGGAGGGGGAAAAGCAGCGGGAGGGGTAAGTATAATCCCCCCCACCCTTAAAGCAACACACACACACACCCCAGTGACAGTCTGTTGGATCGTCGGACCAGCGAACCAGTTCGCAGGCCTCCAACATGGCCTGCGAACCAGTTCATGCACATCCCTAGCAGAGAGGCGGCCTATGAATGGGTGAAACTGTTATTCAAGGGCCACTTGTATGTCATAGAATTTTGTTATTAGTGTGCTTGCAAAAAAGGAAGTAAAATTGAAATGTGTAGGAATTAAACTTCAAATATTATTCATTTTATTGAATAATTACCATATATGGTTAATTTCAATCATAGTAAATTTGAGAAAGATCTGTTGAGCGTGATGTTTTTGAATTGTTGATCTGATTATTGAGTGTTAAAAATCTGTTGAGAACAATAACAAATTAAAATATGATTGTATTAAGAATTTCTTCAAAAAATACAAAACAAATTTAAACCTTCTCCCCAACTTATTCTGGTGTAAAAAGTCGTGGATACTCTCCTACAGGTATCTTTAACATTAAAGTCCTTGAAGCTCTTCTTAGTGGTGACGCACCAGACCAGTACTGTAAGCCAGCTGGCATGCTGCATGCCAGTAGTGCATCTCTAGAGTTCACCTGGCCTCCATGCATGTGTGAAGGCCAGGTGAACTCTGGAGATCTGCCACTGCTGCGCAGGATGCTGGATGCGGCAGTACAGTGGCAGCATACAGTGCTGGCCTGACCCATTGTCGCGGGTAACTAAGAAGAGCTTTGATGACTTTAATGTTAAAGATACATGTAAGAGAGCTTCAATTAATTTAACATAGACGTACCTGTAAGTGCTTGGTTAAATTTAATGTTAAAGGTTCCTCTAACTGACCCAGTGCTGCCAACTCAAACAGAATGGACTTGTTTGGTAGAAACACTGGGTTGCCCCAGTATTCTAGTCAGAATGTTTGGGCCATCTTGCATCCCATTATGAGCTCATTCCAATAGATTCTGCAATCTCTATATTGCACAGGTTTTTTGCAGGTCCGTACTGTGTGTGTGTGTGTGTGTGTGTGTGTGTGTGTGTGTGTGTGATGTAACTTCAAAAACTTTTAGTATCTGAATTTCAGAGATGTTGTGTTTTTTTTAAATGGCGATATTAGTATTTATTTATTTATTTATTTTTACATTTATATCCCACTCTTTCTCCAAAGAGCCCAGAGAGGTGTACATGGTTATGTTTGTTCACAACAACCCTCTAAATTATGTTAGGCTGAGAGATATGTAAAAGGCCTAGAGTCATCCAGTGAGTTTCATAGCTGAATTGGGATTTGAACTTCGGTCTTCCCAGTCCTAGTCCAACACTGTAACCACTATGCCATGCTGGCTCTCTAGTTGTTTGCTTAACATGATGAACACGGGAGAGAAAAGTGCCCATCATACAAGACTTCCTAGGAGGGAGTATGTATATGAGGGAGGGCAATAGATCCTGGGGGTCTGTCCCACCGTGACCTAGGATGCTTTTGCAAGGGATTACCCTGTCAAAGGAGTCTATGCAGACCAAATGACACTCCTGCTCTGCTGGCAGCTTGCTGCTGGTGGACTATTCCTCTCATGAGAGGGCCAGTTTACTGGGGAGTGCCATGGGGCTGTAAGCCCTAGGTCTCCCATTGGACCCATGAGTTGAGCTAACACAGCAACTGGACTTGTGTGGAGTTCTATTCAGAGGTTTCTTCTCATGAGTTGTGAGGGGGGTATCCCCATGGTCCTTATCATGAATGAGTGTGGTATGCCTCAGTTCGGCATCTATCATGATCATAAAGAAGGAGTCTCCCTTCTCAGTGATGGAAATGCTGATCCTGCTTCCAGGCCCTTCTCATGAGTAAGCCTAGGGACTGCAAACTCCCAAGGGGAAAGGGGCTGCCCCTCGCCATTCCCCAACCTTCCAGTTAAAAACATAGAATTTACTGCTTGAGAATCGCTGTTTGGGTCTGCCTTTTAAACCCAAATCCGGGTATTAGGAGTGTGCATGGCTCCAAACTGGTCCAGTTGGGCATGGGGAGGGGGGTGTTTGTAGCTTTAAGGATGGGGGGTGGTACTTAACCCCCCCCCCGCCGCCGCTCTTCCCCCTCCGGCACTGTGGTTTTTGTAAAAGTTTCTGGGGCGGCAGCGTTCCTCCCTGCCGCCCCTGCCCCCATCGTTAGCCTGCCACAGTTTAAATACGTTACATGCATGCGCCCATTCCGTCAACATGTGATGTATACGGAGCGCGTGCACGGCGGTGGCGAGTGCACACGTGCGCCGGAATGGGTGCATGTGTGTAACGTACTTAGACTCTGGCAGGCTAACGACGCTGCTGCCCCAGAAACTTTTACAAAAACCACAGCGCTGGAGGGGGAAGAGCGGCAGGGGGGAGTACTATCCCCCCGCCCTTAAAGCTACAACCCCCCTCCGTGCCGAGCTGCCGGACCGGTTCAGATCCGGACCGGTTCGGAGGCCTCCAGCATGGCCTCCGAACCAGTTCATGCACATCCCTACCAGGTATTTCCCCCATCCAGCCATTTGTTCCCCTCCTGGTGCTGTGATGGGGTGTCCTGCTTATGTTGCCACCTGGACTATTTGTGCTTGTGAACATACATCATT
Organism: Hemicordylus capensis; assembly: GCF_027244095.1. Lineage (NCBI taxonomy): Eukaryota > Metazoa > Chordata > Lepidosauria > Squamata > Cordylidae > Hemicordylus > Hemicordylus capensis. The sequence goes on along the minus strand of NC_069657.1, from coordinate 298,190,173 downwards.
GTTTCATTCTCAGGAAGCAAAGCACTTAGTGCCCATCCTGTCATCCTGTCCCCCTTCCCTCCTGCTTGCCATGTGTGGAGAGCAAGTGACAGAGTGGGAAGTGGGGATGCCCTGTGTGACTGTGCTGCTTGACAGGTTGACAAGCTTGGGATGGGGCGTGGTGACATCCATGTTGCTGGACAACTCCATAGCTGGATTAGTGACAGGAGGGGAGGGGCTGCTGCTTGGAGAGGTGGCCAGTGAGAAGCGGCACAGCCAGGGAGTGGCTGCATCCCCAGGCATGTTTGCACTGCCATCTCTATAATTGCTATTTGAAAATCAGCACAAAACTGCTGTTATGATGGCATCCAGGATCGAACGTAACACATCGGCATCCAAACCAAAGGTTTTGGTGGCTAACCTTTGTGCAAATCAAAGGTTCAAATAGGAGTTTGTTGAGGCAAACTGCAGGTTGCTTTCAACTCAAAACTGCAATTTCATGAATTCGGACTTAATGGAGTTCCAACCTCTGCCCTGTTTAATTCCAGTTTTGTGTTACATCTGAATTCGGCCATAGTGATAAGATTCAGTGCAAGCAGGTAAATTGCTCAACTTGCAGTTCTTTTTCCTCTCCCCTCAATCCCTTCTTATCACTTTATAAATAAAACAATTTGAAATGACCTAGAAGAAAGTTATGAAAAAGACAAGTGAAATTTGATTAAAAGTTGAGTTATACATAGGTGTTAAATCTCAGAATTTCACATCTGATGTGCCTAGGGAACAATCACTCCCAATTATATTTTCAACTAAGCTTTCTAAGGCACATCTTTGGTTATCAACTATGTGCCATGAAATACATAGCCTCATTCATTCCTATCATATTGTATGTAGTTATGCATCATTCATAGAATCAGAGATTTTGTGAGGGCCTTGCAGGTGACCATCTCAGGGTTAAATCAAAATTGTTATAACAATTATCAACTCTTTTTATTGTTCCTTTCCCCCTGCCCCATTTTCTCTGTGAATTGTATATTGCTGAGAAAGGACATGATGAAGAGTGTTGTACAGAGGAGGGGAGATAATTTTCTGGTCCTAGAACTGGGTCACATATAATGCTCTGATTTTTTAAATGGGTTTTTGGGAAAGCGTTCAGATAATTTCTTACATAATTGTTGGAGGTCAACAGGAAAAAGCTTGTGTCTGTAATTGTGATGAATTTTGAGACCTTAAGGACTCTTTTCCAAGGAAAATAAGAGGTAAAATAAAAGTTCGTTGTATTGTACAAGATTTCTTGATTATCTTGTATAGGATCATCATCTTACCATGACTTCTTGTGGTTCTAAAACTCATCAGCTTTGAGTGTAGTTGCAGTTTGTGACTTTTGAATTTAGTATTAGATGGACTTTTTTCATGATGCCTCAGAAGAGCATTGATGGTGTTTGCAACAGTACACGATATTGCAAGTTCTGTTTTTGGCAAATGAATTGATCTATTCAATTGATTCAATTGATTTAGATATGAAGAGGGAGCAGCCACAATAGACCAAAACAGTGGCCACCATTAACAGGACAATCAAGAACAACACTCACTTTAGGAGATGCTGGCACTATTAAATTAGGACTGAACTAAAATACCACCACAATGTCATTTTGTTTGCCCAATTTACAGACAGCAAAGTAAATTTTCAGGAATATTTTAGAGTGGGGGCAAAATGGGACAAAAGGCTTGGGGGGGGCGTGTTTTCAAGTGGCAGCTGTGATGGTGATCCTCCCTGCAGCTGTGGGCTAGTGGCAAGCATTTTCCTGCTCATAATTCCTGTGAGGATGCTATTTAATTATGTACTGTAGTGTTGTTCGCAGGGGTCATTCTGAGGAAAAACCAGCAGTAGGCAGCTTTTGGGATGACTTCTCCTGCTGCCTGTTTCCCAGCATTTTGTCCTTCCCAAATACGCATGCTGAAAACTCTGTACCAAGAACATTTGGCTCATCCATATACTAAATATCGCTATTCTTTCTACCATGTTCATAATGGATAGGTTTTATAGCATTAAATTGTTCATTTTGATTAGTGAGCAACAGAGCCCAATAAGAGCACAGCAAGAGAGAGAATACAGGCCTCTTAAATTCAATTATATTTAAAAAACACATAATCTCTATTTTCTGTTCCCTGGGAGTCCTTCAAAAGCATGCAGTAATAAGATCTATGATAATAAGTAATAAATTCTCTAATACGTAAAACATGAGTTTGTCAGATAAAACTTTACTGCTTTACTGAAACTGAAGAAAATCTATGATAAAACTATAAGGGGAAAGTGACATTAGAACAATCCAGCATCTTGAATACCTCTCTTGATGGAAAATACAATGCCTAATTAATCTCCTCTCTGCAGTTTTGTTGTGCAGGCATTATTGCTATGAGATAGATAGAGGTGATACTGACATAAGTCTTAGAGGTTTTCCTCTTTGGTTGTACAACAGTGTGCATCACCACAAAATTCTAAGAGGAATATGTGCTCACAGAATACTAGCGCAATACTAGTCCAGATGCCCACTGTTTGACTACTGCACAGTGCTTTTGTTGTCATGTAATAATTTGCTGTGTTTGTATCAGGTCACAAGTCCTTATGAAACACAGTGAATAGGGGTATGCATGGTGTCCACATATGCATGAATGCCACTTGCATGGCATCCGCACCTGAGTGGATGCCATGCAAATGGCCTCCGCGCATCCATGGAGGCTGGAACCATGCTGCTGCCATGCAGGTGGCTTCCTAACAAGGCATCACATGCAGCAGCACCAGCAGCCATGCCAGCCAGGTAAGAACCTTACTACCTCTCTTGCTTCTCCCACCCAGCCACCCCTTAGCATTCTCAGGACCCCCAACCCTTTACTTGTATAAGAGAATCCTCATCAAATTCCCTTTTAGAAGTATTTGCTGCCCAAACCACCAAACCAGTTCTGTCAAATGGACTGGACCAGCCAGGGGCGTAACTATAATAGGGCAAGGGGAGACAGTTGTCTGGGGGCCCACTGCCTTGGGGGGGCCCCTAAATGCAAGTCACATGGCTGACTCCCCCAGCCACACACTCACCCAGGCTTCCTTCAGTTGTATTCATCCTCTGAAATTGATGTGAGTGTTAAGACCTCAGCCTCATTTAAGATTTCTTTACTTCATGAGCTGAGCTTCAGTGAGGGGGGCCCATTTTAAAATCTTGTCTCTGGGCCCACTCCAACCTTGCTACACCCCTGGGACCAGTCAGTCAGTTTGACCAAACCAGTTCAGCAGCTCACAGTTTGGCTCAAATTCGAACGAAACTGCGATTTTTGGTTCATGTACACCCCTAACATTGAACAAAAATGAGTGGCTAGCCTACACACTACGAAACCAAAGCCAAATCAGATATTTAAATAAGATGCCCATATTGCATTGAAACAACTGCCTGGAATGCCTTTTGCCATATATCCATTTATCCTTTTGCCATCTATCCTTTTGCCATCTATCCATCTATCCATACTATCCATTTCTTTGATGATCTCAAGCAGAAAATTAACACAAAGAAGAGCAACATAATATTATTTCTTTATTATTTATTTGATTTAGGAACATAGGAGGCTGCCATATACTGAGTCGGACCATTGGTCTATCTAGCTCAGTATTGTCTTCACAGACTGGCAGCAGCTTCTCCAAGGTTGCAGGCAGGAATCTCTCTCAGCCCTATCTTGGAGAATCCAGGGAGGGAACTTGGTACCTTCTGCTCATCCCAGAGCAGCTCCATCCCTTGAGTGGAATCTCTTACAGTGCTCACACTTCTAGTCTCCCATTCATATGCAACCAGGGCAGACCCTGCTTAGCAAAGGGGACAAGTCATGCTTGCTACCACAAGACCAGCTCTCCTCCCTTCCCCAAATGGCTCAGGGCACTATATTAAATCAAAATATAGTGTACTTGCCTTCAAAATTATGTACCATTGTTAAAGAACTCCATCCAATGTTCAATGAAGACACATGGGTGTAGGGGTGGCAGCATGGTGGCAAACTCTGGCCCTGATCTTCGCATGTTCAATAGAACACCTGTGGAGAGCCCTTGTGCATGCAAGTTCTCAGTTGATGGCTTGGAACCCTGTTTTCTGAGTGTTCCTGGTCACATGAAGAAAGTCCTTAATCATAATCTGCATGTACTTCTACATGCATTCACTGAATTTACACACAACATATGTATGTGGTTAGAGTCACATTGCAATCATGTAGATGATCAAGTAGGATTAAGGGTGGCTTCAAACATAATCTGGAGGTGCCAAAAGAATGAGGTGCTTCACACATTTGGTGTGCAGTGCCTGAGAGGGTTCTGCGAGGAGAGTGGGCTTAGCCCACTCTCCCCGCAGATGAGCAGCTGCTCGTAGCTGGGTGGCCGGATCGGCTGCCCACACGACTGCCGGCTCTGCCATAGAGCCAAAAGGGGTGGTGGGGATCGGGGGCTGCATGGCCCCCAGAAGTTCCCAGATGCCTCATGCAAGCACGCAGGGCATCCTGGAGTAACCTCCAAGCCTGGGAGGCTGCTTGCAGCCCTCTGGCAGGAGTCTCCTCATGTGTTGCCATGGGGTTGAGCCACGCTGTGGCAGCACACGATCCAAAAACCTGGGTTAGCTGAGCGCTTGCTCTGCTAACCTGGGCTAAGCGGAGGGCTACTTTGGCGGCCTAGCCGCCAGAGAACCAGAGGGCTCGTCCGCAAGCCTGCTGGTTCTTATGATGGGGGAAAACCAGGCTTGGCTTCTTTAGCTCGGTTTTTCCCCATCGTGAGAATAGCTTCAATATCTCTTGGCAGAGAATCACATCTCTTCTTGTGCTTCTGAATTAGCATGTGAAGGGAAAACTGGTCCATGTCTCATAAGGTACCTGATACCTGTTCTCCTGATGCAAGAGTTTATTTAAAAGAGAGTTCCCGCTTCTCACATTGCTGCAGAAATGCAAACAGGAAAGCCACAATTCACTTGTGCTTTCCTGCATTAATGTGTTCTGCTTTGAGTTCCCCCCTCCTTCCCTTTCTTATTTTTTTTTTTTTTTTTTACAGTTTATGCAGCTGGCAGCAGAAGCAACACAGAAACTGGCTGCCATTTTTGCTTCCAGAAAGCTCCTTGAATGATGCCATGTCATAATGTATTGGCATTCTGAAGACAGCTAGATGCAGCCAATTGCCAGGGCAAAATCCAGTGCAGGGGAGTCAAACTGCAGCCCTCTTGTAGACATTGGCCTACAACTCCCATCATCCGTGACCAACAACATCTGGAGGTCCACAGTTTGACACCTGTGACCTAGTGCTTCCAGTACTGCTTCTGCTGCTGACTGCAGAAGCACAGCATACATTGGGGATGTGGGAGGAAGGCACACAGGCACAACATAAAAATACAGGGTTTTTAAAAAAAGAAACCTGCCAACACTATTAATCAGCCATAATCTGCCTTGCATCTATATTATTAATTCTCCAAGATGGGCCATGCGTGGGGACGTGGTAGAAAGGAGACAATTGGCTGACAGAGTTTGCAAGCAGAAGCACCTGATTGGGTGGTGGGGATTCCATATGCAGATAGGAAGAAAGAGCCTGTGAGAGCAGAAGCACCATGGTGATTCGGCAATGGGGATTCCATATGCAGATAAGGAGGAGCCTGTGATGGTTATGGTCAGTTTGAATGCAACTGTTACTGGTCGGAAGATGTTCTTGATTGTACAGGAGAGCAATCATGAGGGAGGAAAGAGCCCCTTCAGAAGAAGGAGGCTGCCATTGTGTGAATTAGATGAGGAAACAAGATGAACAAAATCTGTTAACTCAGGAAGGGAAGTAGGGGGAAAACATGAAGAGAGGGGGAAGAAAGAGTGGGGAAGAGCGAGTGGAGGAGAGAGAAAGAGCAAAAGAAGGGAGAGGGAAGAGAGACAGAAGGAAGGGCAAGGGACGGGCCTGAGCCTGTCAGCAGCCTAAGGGGAATGAGCGGCCATGGCAGCACTAGCAGCAAAGAAAGGCCCAGTCAACCACTGCTGCTGTTTGGGGCTACCAAGGTCATTGTCAGAGGGAGGAAGGCAGGCAAGGGACGGGCCTGGGCCTGTCAGCAGCCTGAGGAGAACAAGTGGCCATGGTGGTTGCAGCAGCGAGGAACAGCCCAGTCAACCACTGCTGCTGCTCCTGGTGGGAGGAGCAGGAGCGCGGCTTGGGTGAGGGTGGGGAGGTCTCTGGGGATAGGAGGCTGCAGTTTGGCCAATAGGTGGCAGCAATGTTGCAGCCACAACCAGGAAGGGTGAGGGGGATGGAAACAAAAGGATGGAGGAGGAGCAGGGGTGCAGCTCAGGTGAGGGTGGGAAGATCTCTGTGGTGAGGGGAGCAATCCAGTACTAATGCCCAGATGCTCTAAAGCGTGTGAGAGTTCCATCATTGAAGTGGAGAGAAATAATGGCAGTGCCAGGATGCAGAGATGGAGGGCCAGCGGGCAAAGCCCCTCCGGCCAGAAGAGGTGGGCGGACGGCAGGTGAAGCCCCACCAGCCAGGAAGAGCAGGTGGGGGGGGAGAGAAATAATGGCGGCGGAGAGGAGGTGGGTGGGCAGATGGCGGGCAAAGCCCCATCAGCCAGGAGGAGGAGGTGGGAGGCGGAAGTGGGATTTCCTGGCTCTGGCCCACCCACTGGGGTGAGGCAGCGGCAGCAGTGGGCCATTATCTGGCCGCATGGAGGAAGCGGTGGTGGGTCAGCCTAGCTGGGCCGATAGCAGTGGGATGGCCTGGCCCGGGGGGGGGAGTGGCCGGTCAGCCAGCCACAAAGCCGGGCATGCCAGCATGGTGGGGAATGGATGAGCCCAACTAGAGGCGCAGATGCTCTGCGCCCAAGTCCACTAGTCAAACTTTAAGACTGTTGTGTGCCCATCCCCTGAGAATGCCAAATGACCCTCAGCTTTTGCCACCTCAGAATGGGGCCAGCACTAATGATGACAGAGAGCTGGTTTAATTATTTAAAACCCATGAGTAGGAGCCAGTTTAGTTGTTGCAGCCAGATGTGATTATGCAGGGTAGGGGATAGCATGCCTGGGGGCTGGGGCCAGAGAAGCACACTCTTACTTCTCTCTTTGTGACGGGCCATGCTAGTTCATCTGAACTTATTTGTAGTAGCATTCCAAGGGGATTTCTGGGAGATAAATGGTTGCCGGTGAGCTGAGAAATTTATTAGAATTCGCCAGCTCCCATTCCGCACCCCACCTCCAAATTTGCAGTAATTGGCTTCCCATGTTTTCCACCTGAGATGAATCTGGTAGAGAAAATGACAGACATTTCAGATCAACTCTTTTTGATATGCTGGGTTTGATTATTCATGTGGATTATTGTAATACTATTGTTAGCCATCTTGAGAGTGGCAGCACTGATGGATGGGATATATATTTTCCAGTAAAGAAACAAACGACTCTGGAACATCTCTCCCAAGTACTTGGGAAAGCCTGTGCATCTTACAGAAGTGTTACAAAATGTTCTCATGTGGGCTGGTGTATGGTAGGGTGTCAAGCCAGGTTATGCAGTGGGATGGGGAGTGGGGGTGGGTGGGTAGAGAACCAGCTCTTGCACCATTTCCTCTGTTTTATTGGAAGGCTAAAATAGAAATAAATGAACGTGTTCTTTCAAAACCTTAGAGAAACACTAATGGGAGCAGCTGGTTTTTTCACTCTTCAAAATGCATTGGCTCCAGTCAGGCATCAGAACAGAGCGGGCTTGCAACATGTGTTCCAATACTCATGTTGTTTGTGTTATATTGAAACATTGTTCATCTTTAGTCATCATCTCCCTTGACGACAAGAATTTGTTATATTAGATGTTCCTAGGTACTGCGTGGGAGAATGAAGGTCAAGAGCAAACGACACAATTTTGCCTATTAGCTCTGGGAGCCTCCAGTCCCTGTTGAGTAGTCCACACTCCTGGCTGTAGGGCTAGATTCTAGATTTGTTGTGGAGATTAAGCCATCTGCTTCACTCTAAATGTTTCCTACTGAAATGATTCATGAAGTGCTATATCATTTCAGTGCAATTAGTGGTGGCATTTTCAAAGCTGAAAAACCAAGAGGGCAGTTTAGCCTTCTCTGAGGAATTGCATACTCTGGGGCTAGATCTTTAGAAAAGTACATTGTTCTAAGAGAACACTTGGCAAATAATTCCATCAGGCTTGGAACAGATGCTTTGAAATATCCCCGTGTTATTGGCACACAATGGTGATAATGGCTGTATCCACCTCCTTCAAATCTGATATAAGACTTGTATTTCTCAGTGTTTAGGAGAGCTAGGAAAATTACAGTGCTAAAAGAGGTGTGATATGTTGGGCCTATTCACTCATGACTCAACCCTTAGATTTGTGTACAAGTATGTGTGGACATACAAAGTCAGATCATTGACCCATCTAGCTCAGCATTGTCTAAACAACAGCGCTTTAGATATGGGGGTTTCCAGTAGTGGCCGGTGAGCACTACTCCAAGAGGGGGAGTTGAAACAATGTCTTTAATAAAATGCTTACCTTGCTGCCATAGGTGCCCGCCCGGCAGCCTCCAGGAAACGTGGTGGCTGACTCAGCAGCCTGCATGGAGGTTGCCTCATCCCTGCCACTCAGCTGGCATCTGTGCATGTGTGGCAACCATTTGAATGGTACTGACCACTGAAATGGCTGCCACACATGCGCAAAGGCCGGCTGAGTGGCAGGCTTCCCAGAGGCTGCTGGGTGCCCATGGCAGCCAGGTTAGTGTTTTATTAAAGGTGCAGCTTCCCACCCTCACCACTTACACACAACCCGCCAGAGCAGCACTCATCAGCCACTACTGGGTCTTTTCCAGCTGCTCTATCTGGAAATACTCCAAATGGAATCTAGGGCCTCCCTGTATGCAGCATGGGTGCCCTACGACTGAGCTGTGGTGCCATCCCCAGTTGTTCCTGCAGTGAGATAAGAAGCCATCTTCAGGCCTGAGTACTTCCTTCCACTCTCCCAACTCACCTCCTTATGGATAGAAGCTTTTGAGGCTCTTCTCCCAATTAGTGAGAAGAGCCATGAGGGGGTTAGCAGGGAGAGCGGGCTCTCCCCACAGACAAGCAGGGCGGCAGCCCTGGGCGGCCGGATTAGCCGCCCACACAACTGCCAGCTCCGTTATGGAGCTGGAGGGAGCTGGGGGGATCGGGGGCCACATGGCCCTCAGAAGCTCCAGCATGCCCTGTGTGAGCACGCAGGGCATGCTTGAGAGACCCCCCATGCCAGGAAGCTGCACTCGCTCCGCAAACCTGGTTTAAGGGGAGGGGTAGTTTGGCGGGAGGCCACTGGGCTCACCTGCGAGCCCGGTGGTTCTCACGGTCAGGTGAAATAGGGCTAGGGGAGCCTAGCTCGATTTTGCCTGATCGTGGGAATAACCTCATTGACTGATTGAGTCGTTTTTGTCATGCAGTAACAGGAAAAGCATGTTCCAGTAAACCTTAAACCTATATAATCCTGGTGACCACGTAATTAGCACCTTAGCTTGTTTATATAGGAATTAGGTGTGATTTAGAACAGATATCAATATTTTATGAGGTCAAGGCGGGGGGACCTCCTGACATTTACAAACACATCTAAGAGCCAAGCAAATGGCCAAAATTAATTCTCATTTCCATAATTTACTGCTAATTAGTTACATTCCCCACTGTATATTAGTAACTGTCCTAAACAAAATCCATACTACTAACAATTCCAACATTACAAGAAAATAGTAAAGCCCAACAATGTGCTTTGACCAATGGCCCCAAAAATACAGGGTTTTTTGTAATTTCTGTAATTCACTGGGAAATGTTGCTATTTACTAATGTCCAAATGTCCAAAACAATCCTTGAGACACAATCCTTTCTGCTATTTACTAATCTACAGATGTCTAAAACAATTCTTGAGACACAATGATGTCTGATATTTACAAGTATCTCAAGAACCTCAAAGTGCCTTCAAAGAACTATTCAGTTTCATCCTCATTATTGTCATTTAAAGAGAAATGTCAGTGTAGCCAGTGTGGTGTAGTGGTTAGAGTGCTGGACTAGGATCGGGGAGACCCGAGTTCAAATCCCCATTCAGCCATGAAACTAGCTGGATGACTCTGGGCCAGTCACTTCTCTCTCAGCCTAACCTACTTCACATGGTTGTTGTGAAAGAGAAACTCAAGTATGTAGTATACCACTCCAGGCTCCTTGGAGGAAGAGTGGGATATAAATGTAAAAATAATAAAATAATATATCAGAGGTTGGGAAATGTTTTGCTTTGTGAAGCATTTAGGTTGCTCCTTCAAGATAGGAGGAGCAAATTATCATTACAAAATAATGAATAGACCATATCTCTAATCATTAATTATGCTTGTAATCCTAAAGAGATTTACCTGGGGGTAAACTCTATTGAACTTGCTAGGACTTATTTCTGAATAGATATGCATAGGATTGCACTGTAGCATTGTGGAAGTGTTGCAATGTAATCCTATGTAATCCCAATTTTATTCATTTTTTTAAAAAAGAAATAAAATATGGGATTAGAACAAAAACAGTGTTTGGCATACTTAAAAAGAAGCACCAGTTGTTGTTGTTGTTGTTTTAATAGACAAGCTGGGGATCAGCCTTAGAACTTTTCCTTTTCTTCCCTCTCCGGTACAAGGATTGATGAAATAATAATTAAGAAGAATATCTCTCAGCATAGGCAGATTCTAATTCCTTTAGTACATTAGAGATTAGGAGAAAGCATTTCAGGATTGGGGAACTACTTGAAGGCAGTTTTTGAGCTTGAGAACCTCTCTTTTCCTTTCCTTTTCGATATAAAGCACTATGAGAAATTGCTGATTGAAGATGAGCTTGCTACTTTTGCTAACAACTATTCTCTTGTGGTGGGGAGGATGCATGATGTCTTAAATGACACATGGCAGGAGCATTATTATCCTTGAAGGCTCAATTTTTATTTAGTCAGTAGTGTGATAAGGCCCCTCTACAGATCAAGACAATGGGAGAGGATTAGGGGTTTTAACCCTACCCTGCTGCGGTTCTGATCTGATGGAATTGATGGAAGATGTTTTTCCAGGGCAAATAGCACCTACCGTATTTTTTGGACCATAAGACGCACTTCCCCCCCAAAAAAAAGTGGGGGGGGGAAATGAGGGTGCGTCTTATAGTCTGAATGCCCAAGCTATTGCTGCTGCGGCTGCCGCCGGCCGCCCGCCGCTGCCAACCGCCCGCCTGCCCGCCCACCCGGATTAGGGGCCAAATCGGCCCAAGCTACTTCCGATGCTCTTCGGAACTCCCAGGCGTCCTTTGCGCCCAAAGCGCCAGTTCGGGCCGAGGCTTTGCAGAGAGAGGAGCTCTGTTTGCAAGCTCCTCTCTCCTTCTCCAATTGCGGGTCCCTGATCGGCCCGACTGACGCGGGCCGAAGAAGGTGGTGAGGACTCGGGCAGCTGGGAGGGCGGGCGGTCGGCGGCCGCGGCCACGGCCACGGCGGCAGTACCTTGGGCCGATTCGGCCCCTAATCCGGGCGGGCGGGCGGTCTGCAGCCGCGGCGGCAGTAGCTTGGGCCGATTCGGCCCCTAATCCGGGCGGGTGGGCAGGCGGCTGTGGCAGCCGCAGCGGCTGCGGCAGCAGTAGCTTGGGCCGATTCAGCCCCTAATCTGGGGGGATTATTTTAGTATACCGGTACTATTTGGTTCAGAATATTTTTTTCTTGTTTTCCTGCTCTAAAAACTGGGTGCGTCTTATGGTCAGGTGCGTCTTATGGTCCGAAAAATATGGGTAAATCAGGGCCCCAGCAGATCAGGACCAGAGCGAGCGAGAGAGAGGAGTTAAAGCTCCCCTATCATCCCACTGTCATCCCACACATGGATCCATGCTCCCACCCCATCCAATCTGGCTACTATGGACTAAAGAAAAACTAAGCCTATCGGGACTAATAAAATCTTAAACATCAATGTTTGGTTGGACAAGATCTGTCACACGACTGTTTCACCGAACCATTTGTGCTGCTTATAACAGTGATGTCGATGTGATTGGGTGTTGCAAATGGTTATGGTGCAAAGGTTATTTACAACAGCAATGAGGTCATTGGAGAAAGAGGCTGTAAAGGCAGGCTTTGTGATCAGTGACATTGTGGACATGGTTTTAATTATTGGATCCAAGGGAACAAACACTACCACTCAGTGGCCAAGCTTCCTTCATCAAATTCTCTATGCATTCAAGAATGGCATAATTAAAACTACAGATATTTAAATAAAGAGAAAGTCTAACAAAGAAAAACAAAATGGTACCATTAGAGACAAAATGTGAAATAGAGTAAACAATTGGTATATTATGAAGCTGGCTTGCTTAGAGCCTTTTGAGAACCATAATTCTTTCTCTTTGATGATGTTACCCATCTGCATTTCTGCAGAGCAATGATTTATAGTCCAAAATGTTTTATTTATCCGCATTGATCTCCATAAAGATGTGGTTCTGATATTGCTGTGCTTTGTTCTATCATTATTGTTTTCAGTATTTTACATATAGATAAATGCAGAAAGGACCATTTTGAATTATTTGCAGCAATTATGTTAAATACCAGTTTCCTGTGTGCTGTGTTTATTTGTACTCCCGAGAACCATGATAAATACTTTTAATATGCTTTAATGGGTTACTGTTACAAGAAATTTTTGCACTTGCCACTACAGAGACAGCATTACGTTAAATTATAGTGTAGACAATTAAATAGAATAATGGGAAAAAAAACCCAAACTTGGAACAGCAGCTATTTGGAGCCCTCTGCAATTCAATTGCTTGATCAACATAACAGAAGAAAGTGGTGAGCAGAATTTAGATAGCTAAAGCTAGATATGATTGTGTTTGTAATATCTCCATCAGGGATTAATGTTCCCTTATTCAGAGACATTGATTAGCCTCTAGATTATTCTTCTGATTGATTACCGTTGTACTGTAACATCCCTTCTTCATATATCTAACCAGGATCAATATAACTTTATAGTTAGATCTTCATCTTAGCACAGTTATGGTGCAATCAGCAGTAATTTGTGGTTCCTCAATAACAGTTTGAAAGAAAATGTGCACAGTCTGTTACTTCAGCGTGTAGCCATATATAATCGGTGTGTTGGGGCGGGGGGACTTCCTTGCATTGCATTTGAAAAAGTGAAGCATTTTTTTACATGTGCTCTGGCACAAGCATCTTTCTTAGGAAATTTGTGCAATTTCACTTCAGAAAATGTGGAAATTAAGGCATGCAAATTCATCCAATCTTTGTCTTGCATACAGTTTATATAGTGATTAATTTGTATAAAAATATTGTGTCAGGGATCGAACCTGCTTAGAAGGCCAGCCCTAATAATCACAGATGTTTGAGAATGAGCAATAGTCACTTCTTAGGAAGAAGAATATGCTCTACACATCATCAGAAGCACTTTTTATTCTTCCAGATGTTGCAGAACTGAGCCTGACAAAGAAAAAAAATATTTTAGGGTTGAACTCCTAAGTTCTGGGACTGAGCCCATGGAAATTGCGTGGTCACACAAATTGCCTCTGTGCATATGCAGAGGTCACTAAAATGGCCTCCACACCTGCACAGAGGCCCGAACTGGGCTGCCGGTGGCCCTGTCTACTCTAGGGGAGGCTGGCAGGGGGGGGGGAGCCTCACTGGATTCCCCTTTACCAGTAGAGCTCTGAGCTGTTTGAACTGGCTCATTTCAAACCGTGTCTGGTTCAACCAGGCACAAAACAAGGCCAGGCTGGGTCAAATCCAATCTGGATTCAAGCTGAACCAGCAAAACTGGTTTTACAACATCCCTGCTCATCATACTGAACTCAGTTCATCAACCATGTAGGCAGCTGATAGGGACCTTCATACACTTTCTGGTTTTTCTAAGATTAAGTACAGAATTCTCCAGCAAAACCTTTCAGCTCAAATTGAGAGTGCAGGGTTGTCAGGCTGGGGTGGGTGCAGGGAGGATCAAAGTCAGGAACAGGGCAGAACTCATTGCTTCTTAAGCTCTTCCTGGTGGTAGACATTTCCCACTCCCTAAACCCCCAAAAGGATTCTATGTTATGATATAGCATGACCTTGAAGGAATCTTCTGGATAGAAATGGCAACCTCATTGATAGCTTCAATTTTTTCCACTGAAGCCCTAACAGATCTTCACATAGTCTTTTTCTGGGGTATTTGGGTAAAAAGTGTCATATGTTGGTAACTACCAAGAAAAGCTGTGAAAATCAGTCCCCCAACCCAAAAATCCCACAGACACCCCTCCCCATTTTATGGCCTGAAAACAGGTCACAAAATTGGGGGAGATTTCAGACTAATCTTAATTACTGGTGCCTGCCTTAACCAATAATAAATGGGACAAGGGGCTGCTATTATTATTATTTCTTGTTTACACAGTCAGACAGGTGTTATTGACTGGTTTGTTTTATCCAGACATCGAGTCCTTCCCAAGGATCTGAGATGGCTGAATTTTATTGTCAATTGTTATAGATATCGTCGCAGAATATAGGATGTTCCCAGTAAAGCTGCTTTTTGTAATTGGCTGATGGTGATTTCTGTGGCCCCTATGGTGTTGAGGTGCTCTTCAAGGTCTTTTGGAACTGCACCCAGGGCGCCAATTACCACTGGGATTATTTGGGTCTTTTTCTGCCACAGCCTTTCAGTTTCAATTTGTTTATCTTTGTATTTTGTGATTTTTTTCTATTACTTTTTCTTCTATTCTGCTATCCCCTGGTATTGCTATGTCGATTATTTTGACTTGTTTTTCTTTCTTTCTTCTCGACTACAGTTATATCTGGTGTATTGTGTGACAGATGTTTGTCTGTTTGTAGTCGGAAGTCCCATAATATTTTTGCATCTTCGTTTTCTACAACCTTTTCAATTTTATGGTCCCACCAATTTTTGGCTACAGGTAGCTTGTATTTTTTGCAGATGTTCCAGTGTATCATCCCTGCTACCTTGTCATGCCTTTGTTTGTAGTCAGTCTGTGCGATCTTTTTACAACAGCTGATCAGGTGGTCCACGGTTTCATCTGCTTCTTTACAAAGGCGGCACTTGCTGTTTGTTGTGGATTTTTCGACTTTTGCTCTTATTGCATTTGTTCTTAGTGCCTGTTCTCGTGCAGCCAGTATTAAACCCTCTGTTTCTTTCTTCAAGTTGCCATTCTTTTTTAAAAACTCACCGATGGGTCTGGTTGTCCAGCACCCTCTTATGCGGTGCTGCTGCAGCCATGGGACAGAGTCTCAGAAGGTTCCCTCTCCCTCCTCCAGCCTCCCCTGGTCTTCTTTGTGCTGTTAATGCCCATTTTCGGGCCTTTGGGGCCCTTTCCCAGCTTGCAGCAGCCATTTTGAAGCCCAGGTCGCCCAGGCACGCAAATGGTCAGTTCACATGCGTGGCAGCCTTCAAGATGGTTGCCACAAGCTGGGAGAGGGCCAGAAAGGCCTGAAATAAGACTGAGGGCAGACTGGTGGGGGGAGGAGGAATCTTCTGAGACCCCCTTCAAGTCATGGCAGCAACCCCCGGAGGCCGCTGGGTGACTTAGAGCCCCCAAGCTGGCCCGGGGTGGTTCAGCTCGAAGTTGAGCCGAACCAAACTGGGCCCTGTTTGGCTCAAGTGTGAGCCATCAAACAGGCCTGGTTCGATGGAAAACTGGCTCAACCTCGAGCTGGTTCACACATCACTTTTGGAAAGTAGGCTAAAATGCCATTTTGGTAGAGAGCCTGGTATTGTAGCTTCAAGCCAAGTTTGAGCTGATGGAAAGGAAGACAATCTCCACCCCCCCCCCACCCCCTGCAGCAGACTGAGGAGTACAGAATGAAAGAATAGCTACAGTGTTCTGCTTAGTTCTCTCTGTGTGTCTCAGCCATTTCTCAGCTCATTTCTCTTTCTTGTGATGTCAGTGCATTTGCACTGATTATGTAACCCACTTGAGCATTACCACACAAAATTGCCCTCTGGGAGTTGTTGCCATTACTTTTGGTGTCACATGCTGTATGCCCTAAATGCTAATGACCTCATGACCAACCCTACCTGGGTAGCATTCTCATGACCAGCCCTACCCACGTGGGGAAGTGTTTGCCTGGGTAGGACTGGTCATGAGAACTGCTGGGGCTGGGACTGATCTTGGAGTTCCTCTGCCAAGAAGGCTAGGTTTTGTACCCAAGCTAAAATTGAAGTAGAAAAGCAGGCACACATACACCTAGCTCACCACCCAGTCGTGTGAAAGCTTGAGCTGCCAGCAGCCCGAGCTTCCATAGAACCAGGCAGAAGGAGTGGCCTGTGTTGGACCCTTCCCCTTGCTTACATTATCTAGATGGCCTTCCCTCATGGCCTCCGGTCACGGAATGAGAAATTCATAATTGAATTTCTCAATTACAACCTGGTAAGGCTCCTGGCATAGACCTGATTTCCGGGGAATTATTGAAGGCGGAGTCTGACTGGTGGGTGCCAGTTCTGGCCAGACTTTTCACCTACATAATCGCTACATAAGGGGAAATCCCTTGATGCACCGGGCTCCTTACGCAGTGCATTGCTGGAGATTTCCCATGTTATCCTCACCATTCTGGGAGTGCTTGTGTACTGGTCATGTGGGCACACAGTGCACTTGGGCCAGGTGTGGCGAGGATCCTATGGCGGGAAGGCAGGGAAGCTCCTACTTTCTCCCCAGCCCCAGCAGCTAAGGTCATGTGAATGACCTCACTGTTTTAATCAAAATGTCCTTTTTGGTCTTCCTGACCACAGTAACAGGGGCATATCTAGGGTAGGGCAGGTAGGGCACGTGCCCCGGGCACCACTTGAAGGGGGCGCCATTTAAAAAAAAATTTTTTTTTTAAGGCTGCTGAAAACAAAATGGCCACCGCACATGATCAAATGGCCCTAGGCCATGCCAGGCCTTGCAGAGGCCATTTGAGCATGCGTGGTGGCCATTTTGTTTTCAGCAGCCATTTTTTTAAAATGGCCACCACACATGCTCAAATGGTCCCTGCGAGGCCCTAGAGGCCAGCGAGGAGAGGGGCAACCTTTGAAGACCCACTACCACAGCCTTTAGGAAGCCCCCCAAAGGGGCTACAGGTAAGAATTTTTTGTTAAAAAAATAATATATTTGAAGTCACTGTACACATATTCAGATTGGCACTATGCACAGAGAATCAGGGCTTGTGAATACTGAGCTGAAGCTTATGAGCTAGGATTGTATTCATTTGCTCTTAGTTTGCTTCTTGTGATAAGTGAGTTAAATGTTATGTCTTAATAATATGGCTATTAATGGTGAGTTTGTCTTAGAATCAGTGTGAGATCCTTAGTATTAAGGCCCACTGGGAGTTTCTTGCTCTCTTTCTATCATTTTAACTGTCTTTCTGAAATACTAGAATATATTCCAAGCAGTGACACCATTTACTCTGCATATCCTTTAATTATTTTCAGAGTATCTGGGAAAAGTCAAATTCTCCATTTATTTTTAAAACTTATGTAATAGTGATGCTACAATGCATAGTAGAGATTAGATTAATTAGTCTAATTAGACAGGCACTTCTGTTTAGTTTTCCAAGTACACCTCCACATAGTATTTGGGTATTTCATAAGCCCCAGCATACTGAAATTTTCCAGCATACTGTAGTTTTCCAGCATTTTTTGGTCTGGCTACATCCATTGCTAAATAGTTTTTGAAATATTAAAAGATTAACGAGCTTGACTTGTATTTTTCAGCTGATATTATGGTAAAGTTAACTGAAAGATGGGTATCAGATGTTTGGACAGGGGGTGCAATTTCAGTGCTTGCCCTAGGCGCTATTTACCCTAGATTCGCCTCTGCACAGTAAACTATTAGTTCACTAACTGGTGATATTTCTGACTGGCTATCTGCCCCGGTAACATCCAGTTCTTTGAACCCCAAGGCTTGCGGCACTTGTCTGATACCCAGTGGCAACAAGGACCCCAAGTACTTAAAATATTAAGGCTGCCTAAACTCACAAAACATTAAGGTTTTCCACCATGAGCCTCCACGTTGCCTTATAAGAGTTTATTCACAGTACTTTAAACTGGAAAGTAAGGAAATGAGGCTCAGTTAGCTGTGCCCTGTGGGTAATGTAGTCAAGGTGGACAAAAGAATTGGAAGGAAGAGCCCAGCAGCCCTCTGAGGCAAAACAGGAAGAACTTGATGATTGCTACAACCTATCTATGTGGTTGCTAAGAGTCGACACCGACTTGATGGCACTTAATCAATCAATCAATCGCATTTCTGGAGGGATGTTTTAGGCAGGCAAGACTGAGCAAGTGGAAGACAAACATGGCCACAGACTCTTCTCATCATTCTCAGCCACCCATGACTCACCAGGGCGGTTTCCAGATTGGACACTACAACAGTGTCACTAGGTGTCCGTTAAGTGTGTCTGTGCTGTCAGCAAGGTGCAGTTCACATTTCCGATGCCTTCTTCTGGATTTTATTGCTGTGTTACAGCCCGATAACGTCACATGTGTGATGTAAAGAAATAGCTGTATTTTTCCATTTTAGAGTTTCGCGCAACTAGAAAAGGCTGCTGGCGGCTTTGTGCCACACCCTTTAATTACGTTTCCAGTTTGATCCTGCCAAGCTGAAGCATTTTACAGCTGTTGTAGCCTCTAATCTGGAAAGAGCCCTGGCTGTTAACAGTACTGGCAGGAGAGATCTGCTGTCATAAACTCAAGCAAGAAAGGGTGAATTTCCACTTTCTAGGGGAAAAGAGGGCTGACTCAACGAGATTAAGCGGGAAGTCAAAGTATCCCTTTAATCGCCCACTGTGAGCAAATGGGACCTACAGTATAAGAGTCTCTGGCCATTCTCTGAATCCCATTCTTATTCATCTGAGGTTAAATCAGTATAGGGCAGGGCTATCAACTTCGGCCCTCCAGCAGATGTTGGCCTACAACTCCCATAATCCCAGGCTATTGGCCACTGTGGCTGGGGATTATGGGAGTTGTAGTCCAAAAATAGCTGGAGGGCCTAAGTTGAGCAGACCTGGTATAGGGTGATTCAACCAGCTTTGAATGGGTTGTACTCCCCTTGAAAGAGCAAGTGCACAGGTTGGGGGTGTTGCTGGACGCAGCTTTGCTTTTGGATGCTCAGATGGAAGTGGTGGCTGGGGTGCCTCTGCACAGGTTCAGCTAGTGTGCCAGCTGCAGCCCTTTCTCAAGAAGGCAACTTTGCCAACAGTTACCCATGCCTTAGTCACATCGCAGCTGGATTACTGCAGTGCACTTTACATGGGGCTGCCCTTGAAGAATATTTGGAAACTTCAATTCTGCAGAATGCAGCTGCCAGGATTCTTTCTGGAACTGCTCACTTGGAGCATATTACACCTATTTTGAAAGAGCTGTACTGGCTGCCACTTTGTTTCTGGATCAAATTCAAGGTGCTGGTTATTACCTTTAGAGCTCTTAACAGTTTGGGTCCTGGACATCTGAAGGACTGCCTGCTCCCAAGTGTTTTTGCCTGCTCAACAAGGTTGTCAGAGGGGCCTTTACTCCATGTGCCAACATTGAGAGAGGCTAAATTGTCGTACATGGAAGACAAGGTCTTCTCTGTTGTTGTCCCCAGGCTCGGGAATGCTCTCTCATTTAATGTTCGCCTGTTGACATATGTGGCTGCTGTTAAAAAACAATGAAATATCTTGTATTTGTTCAGGCTTTTACTCCTTAGGGGCTGCCAGGTCTCTCAGCTTTCCTACTTCTAGGGTTGTTGTTGCTGTTGTTGTTTTAGTGTTTTATGGTTTTTACTGTTTAACTGAATTTAAGGTTTTAAATGTGGTTTTTAATGGAGTCTTATTGTAATTTAACTTTTGTTAACTGCCTTGGGATGTCAAATGAACAATAAATAAATAAATAAATCTGACTGTTCCTCAGGAATGGAGACTATGGGGCACTAGGCACAGCTTTGTACCTCTTTCATTCATTTTCTCTTGCTTCATTACATAACTACAATGCAAAGCCCTAGCATATCAGAAAACAGGGGTGTAGCTATAATTTAGCAGATGGGTTCAAAGAACCCTGAGCCCCCAGCTCCTGGGCACCTCCCCCCGCTCCACCCCTCCTTATTTTCTTCATTATCTCCCTCACTCCGAGGGGCCTCCAGGGAGAGGAGTGAACACGGGCCCCTTCTCTGCTCCCCTGACTATGCCCCTGTCAGAAAATCAGTAATCTTGAAGAGTAATCCACATGCCGAAACAGGCTTTCATTCACATATCACCCTTTTTAATATGATCCACGTGTGTAGGAGTGTGTTTTGCAAGGGAATGAAATGCCTGCATCGTGGGGCACTAGTGTGCATGTGCAGTGGTTCTGAACTGCATGCATACACTTTAAAGAAATGGTTTTCAAAGTCAGCTTTGATGATGCTAATTGCATCTTAGATGGAAGGAAAAGAGCAATTCCAACAGCACCTTCACTATTAACAGGGCTGTCTATGCAGCAAGAGAGGATTCTTATGCACCACTGCAGACATGGAAACCTTTTGTACATGTGGGAATCTCTGGGTTGGGGCCAAGTTATTTCCTTTTATTTTATTTTGAAATTGTTGGGGAAATAATGTTCCTTCAGTGAACAACAACCCCTTCTACTGTTAAAGAGAATTTAATCTTGATGATCTACGCACTGCACTTGTGTTACTTTTACTGCCATAAAACAGAACATTTGTCTAGAAATGGGCTGTGTGGTTTCTTTCTCCCCCCGCCCCATGTTCAAGGCTTATTCATTCTTTCTTTCTCTGATCAAGTTGCTATCAGGCAATTTAAGGGACGTTAGTTGTTTAAAGGTTCCTTTTCCCCCCTTTTAACCTTTAAGTATTTAAATGGTTGTGACCTTCTCATCAATTGATGGACTGGACAACTGTGAATGCTAGAGTGGTGCTTCTTTTTAAAAATTACATTATTTTCAAAAGGCTACCTCTCAATATTGGTGGATTCACCTTTAGAGAAAATAATATATTAATCACGACACTTTCAGCCTTTAAAAACACAAAAAGATGTCTTATATGTGTCTTGGTGGTATTTTAGTTCCTCCACCTACACATTGCAGAGGAGATTCTAGATTACAGAATATAAGAAAGGCAAAGGTTATACCTATCTTTTAAGCTCAAAATATGTTTTTCTTCCTCCTGTGACTGTTGCAGTACAACTAACTGCACACAGTGGTGAGTCTTCTTGGTTTGAAAATGAATTAAGCTGTTAAGAGTGACTCCCTGCCCTCCACCCCAATGGCTTTAATTTTGTAAGTCAATTCAACATTGCAGAAGCCCTTGATACAACTACATTTCTCAAAGGTCACTGGGTTTTGCTTTTTCCTGGTTCACTACCAACCTTCTGGAGAGGGAAGTGAGGGAAAGATCTCCTCCTTTCTCACAGTTGGAATGCTTCCACTGCCAGTGATGTGCCAACTCAGAAAGTATTTAAAGGAGGGGGAGATGGGGTTTCAGAGACTGGAAGTTGGCAGAATTCTTTTCCATTTGGGGATTTCATCTGAGCCAGAAAAGAATTCTGTAGCTTGTAGTGCTCTTCTCTTCATTGAGGCTAGCACTGCAAGTCCTCAGAGCTCCTTTCTAAGCTGAAGCCTTTTGGCAGGTCTTCATCACACATTATGCTTCTTGTATGAAGGCTTCTGAAAATTGCTTTCAAAGCTCTACACAGAGCTTCTGTCCTTTGTAAACCCCTTACTTCATGCACTGGACTGATCACTTGGCAAATCTCCTGGTAAGCTCATCATATGGCTGGTAGCTGTTGGCACCGGTATGGAGACTTACAGTGCAATTGGCCAATGGGTATGATAAAGAGGCTTACAATTACTGTTTCCTCATGTGGAGAACATTTTCAGCCATCTTCACATAAGGGCAGTAAAGAGGAAGAACTGTGACATGGAGAGTATCATTGCACATAGTGCTCCTTGATCATCCTTAGCCCCCACACCCTGGAAGCGTGCCTGGGGAAGGCAGGATTCAGACAGTGCTGGCACTAGGATTTGGGGGGTTCTCAATGCACCTCTCCCTTGGTGCTCCATGCAAAGGACAGCCATGGTGGCTGGTCTTGGGACCCAGGTGAATGCTTGACCATGCCAACAGCTGGAGCCAGCCATAGGTGCAGAGAACATAACCTGCACTATGCTGATGAGCGCTGAAGCCCATAAGATAAGTTAGTCAGAAGGAAAGTCCCAGCTTATCCCATCCTTGGAACTTCTCTCACCAAAGGGATCATGGATGCTGCTGAGTGTTCACCATTTGTAAGGTTGAGCTATACCCAAACTGCATTGCAACCTGCAAACTGTCATATACATTTAAGCCAAATTACCACTCTTCGCTACCCCAGTACCACTAGCTACCCAAAATGGATAAAAGCCTCATCTCAGCAGTTGTATGAATTAGCCACTTCCCCTTGCCCTCCCTCATATACTCTCTCACAGCCACTTTGGATCAAGGAGTACACATATCCCAAAAGTCATTCATCTTGCTTGGGTAAGGCAATGAAGTGTATGCCAACGTGCCGGATACCATTGGTTGTCCACCCCCCACCCCTTCAAAAAGTAAGGCTGCAGTGGTATAGCCTCCTGTATGTTGCCCAGAATGGAGGCCATTCTTGGTGAGGCTGGTCACATGACTCAGGGACATGTCTAGGGATATAGTGATATCCCTGAGGGTCATGATCAATGGGAGTGAAGGAAATACTCTCTGGAGATACATTGATCAAATTGCTATCAGGAAATTTAAGAAATGGTAGCTGTTTATTCCACCCCCCTTTTAATTTTTAAGTATTTCAATTACTTAAATTGAGTAACCTCCTTATCACACTCCCTCTGCCCTCTCTCGATTATGGCCAAAAAGATGGCTTCTCTATAAGGAGATAGGCCAAGAGGTTGACTCTATCTTCCGGAGATACTCTTCCTATGTTTAACTGTGCAGAGAGTTCTGTGGGAGAGATACCTCCAGCTCCAGAGAGCATAGAAAGGGAAAGAGTCTTGTGTTGAATATTTTGGAACAGAAACAGACAAGAATGTATTATGTTGTTTTCAAATTGTTTCTTAAAGGACCTCGGAATATAGCCCCTTTAAAAAGCATATATTTTTTTATAAAGACTACATAATTTTTAGGGAAGGATCGGAACCTCATGTTTTATATCTTCTTCCCTCATGCACACAGACTAAAGGATTATTCAGCAACAACTCAATTTTCTTCTTCTCCTTTCCCTCTCTTTTCCTTTTTACTCCTCCCCCACACTCTCTACTGTAGACAAATATTCAAACATATAAACTGCAAAAAATTAATGAATAAAATACAACACATCCCTCCCCTTTATAACAACCAAAAATTTAATTGATTTTAAATTAAGTGACAAATCTTGAAGTTGTTATCATGGTCTCCTGTCACACACACACTTCTCCTAAGTCTTGTGTTCTCTGGCACAGGAGTTGTTTGTTCTTCTGGTACTGAGGATTGCCCATTACTTTCATCAGCCTCATCTACGAGGTCTAAACTGCAGGCAAGATCAAATTCCTCTTCAGTTCCTCTCTTGAGATCAGACTCCCTTCTCTCTTGTCTCCTGTCTCATAATATGCATACTGGAAAGTCTTGAACTGTTCCATTCCTTTTTATCATCCAGTAAGACAGAATCTCCTCAGATTTTGATTATTTGTTTTGGTCCAGAATATCAGGAATATCCCTTTCTCACTTTACAAGGCAGTCATATTTGAACCAACTCCCTCACCAGAAATGTTCACTGTTTTGCACCTCATTTCTGATCTACATACAATTTATATTTTTGTTGTTTCTCGCTTACCTGATCATGAATATCTGCATTCTCAGGGTGAAATGGTATGGAAGACCCTATCAGTTGTTGCCATTAGCTAAGTTTAGTGGTAGCTTTGGTTTCACAGATTGCCTCTTTCCAGGGGTGTTGTTGCATAGTAGTATGACTTTATTTCACTAATCTGTCCATTCTTTCCACTAACCAATTCCCTTGAGGATGGTACAAGGAAAGTGTTTTATCCCATGGTTTTACAAATATTGCTCCATTTCAAATGAGGTAGGTTCTGTCCAATTTTCAGTCACGAGTTCTTTAAGAAGACCTTCCCATGCAAAAACTGCAGCCATAAACAGGATCACTTTGTTTGTAGTAATGCTGTCAGCAAATGAAACTTCTGGCCACCTCGAATAGTAATTAGGGATGTGCAAACTGGTTCGGGGGTTCGTGGTTCTCCACGCAGAGGCCATGTGCTCAGGTGCCAAGCCCCCAACATGGCTGCCTGGCTGCCGGGCGAAGGCCGAAAACCAGCTGAAGAGCACCCAAATGGGGTGAGGGGTGATTTCAGGGGCGTATGTATGGTGGGGCAGGCAGGGCAAGTGCCCCGGGCACCACTTGAAGGGGGGCGCAATTTCTTAAAATTATTTTTTTTTTTAAAATGGCCACCAAAAACAAAATGGCCACTGGTCATGTTCAAATGGCCTCTGTGAGGCCCTAGGGCATGCCACGCCTCACAGAGGCCATTTAAGCATGCACAGTGGCCATTTTGTTTTCAGCAGCCATTTAAAAAAATATTTAAAAAATGAACACTGTGCATGCTCAAATGGTGCCTGTGAGGCCCTAGAGGCCAGTGGGAGGAGGGGTAAACTTTGCAGACCCCCCACAGCCTTTAGGAAGTCCCCCAAAGGGGCTACTGGCAATTTTTTAAAAAAAATTAATATAATATGTCACTGTACACATATTCAAATTGGCATTATGAACAGAGAATCAGGGCTTGTGAATAATGAGCTGAAGTTTATGAGCTAAGATTGTATCCATTTGCTCTTTCTTTGCTTCTTGTGATAAGTGAGTTAAATGTGATGTCTTAACAATATGGCTATTAATGGTGAGTTTGTCTTTGAATCAATGTGAAATCCTTAGTATTAAGGCCCACTGGGAGTTTCTTGCTCTTTCTCTCATTTTAACTGTCTTTCTGAGATACTAGAATATATTCCAAGCAGTGACACCATTTACTCTGCATATCCTTTAATTATTTTCAGAGTATCTGGGAAAAGTCAAATTCTCCATTTATTTTTAAAACTTATGTATTCATGATGCTACAATGCATAGCAGAGAATTAGACAGACACTTCTATTTAGTTTTTTCCAATTACACCTCCACATAATATTTGGGTATTTCATGAGCCCCAGCATACTGAAATTTGTAGTTTTCCAGCATTTTCTTGGTTTGGCTACATCCACTGCTAAATAGTTTTTGAAATATTAAAAGATTAACAAGCTTGACTTGTATTTTTCAGCTGACATTAAGGTAAAGTTATCTGAAAGATGGGTGTCAGATGTTTGGTCAGGGGGCGCAATTTCAGTGCTTGCCCTAGGTGCTATTTTCCCTAGATACGCCTCTGGGTGATTTAGAAGGACGGCAGGGGGAGGGGGAACCTCTGCAGACTCCCCCGCCACCTCCAGAAACTCCCCCAAGGGGAATACAAGGTAAAGAAAGAATTTTTTAAAAACAATTTTTGGTTTGCGAACCCCCACCCCCCTGAACCGAACCAGGGGCTGGTTTGAGAGGGTGCTGGACTGAACTGGCCCAGCTGGGTTCAAGGCCAGTTCAGCCTCGAACCAAACCGGGCCAGCCAGTTTTGTGCACATCCCTAATGGTAATCCACCATCAATATAACAAATTTTTAGGGCTCTATACACGATCTATGTGTAGAGCCAAGATGGAGTCTGCGAGGAGAGCGGGTTTGACCTGCTCTCCCTGCAAACAATCAGGCAGCATTCCCCAGCCACCCAGACAATTACCGACTCTGTCACAGAGCCAGTTGGGGAGGTGAAATTTGGGGGCCTCCTGGTCCCCAGAAATCCCATAAGTCACTGTGTGTGTGTAGGGTGCCTTTTGGGGAGCCCCCTGACGCCAGGAGGCTTGTTGCAGCCACGTGGTTGGGGGGCTATTCATAAATCGGTGCGGTATAGAGTTGCACCACAACAACACATCATCTTCTAACCCACTTTTCGGGCATTCTTGTGCCCAAAACCTGGGTTAAGCAGCAGGCTACCCAAGAGGGTTTGCTGCCACATCACCGCCAGGAGCTGTGCAGCTCCCGGCGGTTCTCACCCACAGTGGAAACCAGGCTGGGCTCCCTTAGCCCAGTTTCCACTGCACAGTTTCCTTCTTTGTTTTGCAGGTTGGTTATCAAGAGGACCCATTTTATCCAGAGCATGTTTTCCCCAGGAACAACTGGGATACTCTACTGGAGTCAAGGGGCTGTTAAAATTCGACTGTGATTTGTCACATACAACACAAGCCATACAGTGTGTGATTATATTTTCAATGTGTGTGTTCATACCTGGCCACAAAAAACTTGGTCTGATTCACCTTTTAGTCAAGCTCATGCCCAGGTGACCTTCATGGACAATTTTGATCACTTCTGCTTGTAAGGACGTTGGCACCACCAAAAGATCAGTCTTCAGCACCAGCTCATTGAGAAGAGGCAGCTCACTCGCTACGAGCATGTATGGTTGAAGCTGACCAGGTACCTTGTGTTTGCGTGACCATCCATTAGTTATGTAAGGCTTAAGTTGAGTAAGCACTTGATCAGCACTGAGGGCCAATTTCCATTCAGAAAACGTGATTTAAAAAACAAACTAGGATGCTGTTCTTGCCTTGTACACCACCCTGAATTTGTGGATTGGGCAGTATATTCAATCAATCAATCAATCAGTATCTCCATGCGTGAATGAAGCTATTTGTACAATGACTCCTTCATCCTTGTCTTCTGGGATCTCCTCTTGGTCTGAAAGTGGAAGTTGAGATAAACAATCTGCAATTGTACTCCAAAGACCTGGCAGATATTCCACTTGGAAATCAAAATTCTTAAGTCTTGTTATCTCTTTGACTCTTATTGGGGTTGCGCAATTTGATCCCCAAGTAGTAAATAAAGCAGATGTGGAGGAGAGCAGGTCTTGTGGTAGCAAGCATGACTTGTCCCCTTAGCTAAGCAGGGTCTGCCCTGGTTGCATATGAAAGGGAGACTAGAAGTGTGAGCACTGTAAGATATTCCCCTCAGGGGATTGAGCTGCTCTGGGAAGAGCAGAAGGTTCCAAGTTCCCTCCCCGGCTTCTCCAAGATAGGGCTGAGAGAGATTCCTGCCTGCAACCTTGGAGAAGCTGCTGCCAGTCTGTGAAGACAACACTGAGCTAGATAGACTAATTGTCTGACTCAGTATATGGCAGCTTTCTATGTTCCTATGTTCCAGATAGGGGTTTATGGTCTGACTGTAAAGTGAATTTTCTGCCCCACAAAAAAGTCCTGAAGTATCTCACCACCCAGAAACATGCTAGAGCTTCTTTTTCAATGACAGAATACATCTTCTCTGATGGAGTACGCACTCTGGAAGCAAAGGCAACTGTAACTTCCCTATCCCCTTTTTGTTGTGTCAAGAGAACACCCAAACCATATTTAGACACATCAGTAGTTACACTAGTGTGCCTATTTGTGTCAAAATAAGTGAGAGCAGGGCTTTCAGCAATGGCCAATTTGAAAAGTAGCCATGCAGGATGTATTCTAGTTAAATGCTACATTCTTCTTTAAAAGAAGACTCAATGGAGCAACTTTGGAGGCAAATTGTCTAATAAATTTAGAGTAATACTCTTAAAAATGATTGAAGTGCATCCTTGTTGTGTGGCTCTGGTGCTTCCCGAATAACTTTCACCAAGTCTGTTTTGGGATGTACACTACTCTGATATATTGTGTGTCCCAACTACGTCACCTAGAGTGTGCAAAACTGACATTTCTTTGCAGAGACAGTAAGTCTGTGTTGGAGTGTTTTTAAGAGTTCTGTCAGTTTAAGCTCCTCAATGGTTTTGCTATACACTAAAATGTCACCCTGAAAGTAAATGATGCTATCTGTAGTCCCAAAAATTGCATGCATCATTCGTTGAAATACCAAAGCTGCAGAGGCTAATTCAAAGGACAGTATTTTGTGTGGAAAAAGACTTTCTGGGGTAATGAACCTTGTGTATTTGCGAGAACATTTGAGCAGAGGAATTTGATGATGGGCTGAGGACAAGTCCAAAGTTGTGAACACAGAGGCCTCTTTCAGAGTGAGCAGCATTTCATTGATATTGGGTAATGAATGACAATCCATTGCCATATTGGAGCTCACATCTCTTATATCTACACACATTTGAAGTGTACCATTTGATTTCCTCACAAGGACAATAGGAGAGACCCATTCTGATGAATCAACAGGCTCTATGATGTCAGCATGCTGTAGTCTTAAGAGCTCCTCTCTAAGTGGTTGGCACAATGCTATGGGTACATTGTGTTGTACAGGTATTGCATTCACCTTCATCTGAATTTTACGTTTGATATGTATGGCAGTGCCAGGTGTATCAGCAAAAACATCTGAGAAATCAGCAGTCATATCTGCAAATGGATGCTCCATCATCTGTAATATGGGTTCCATGCTATTTGAGTCTATCACTCTCTGTAGATTTTTCTGATGTTTCCAGCCCAATATTGAGACTCTTTTTTATGACACATGCACTTTCCCTTTGGCATTACATCCTTTATATTCCAGGACAGTAGTAAAGTATCCATTTATGGCAACAGGGGAACCTCCATATGCCCAGGGATATATGTATGAAGGCTGCTTGTGGAGATAAGGAGTTTCTTATCTCCACTGGTAAGGAGTTTCTTGTAAAGTAGATTGGAAATCATAGTGCACAGAGAACCAGAATCATCCAGCATCCATACTTTATGGCCATAACTTTAACTTGACAATGTGGAGACGCAGCAGGCTCTGACTCTGTCACACTTAAAATGGTGTCAGGAAGTGGTTCATCTGCCTCATCCTTATCATATGGTGAATCAGTAATGGAGTGGGCAGCAGACTTGCAAACCTCAGGAAAGTATCCCCCATTTTTGTACCTGCTGCAAGTGAACTTCTGTGCTGGATAGTGAGCAGAAATGGCTTTGTGGGCAGAGTCTCCACATTGGTAGCATTGGTGACTCCTAGTATCTTGTGATAGCACTTTCTGGTAGCACAAGCCTGCACAACAATATGACCAAGCCTGCACAACATATGGCCCTCGGGCCGGATCTAACCCGTGAGGCCTTTTTACTTGGCCCATCCAGCCATTTCCCTCCTCCTCCAGAACTGGCATGAAAAATACCTTTTTTTTCTCCTCCTACCCCACTGGCATCAGAGCAATAAATTCAATTCTCCCACACGGACCACAGCGAGGAAGAGTGCCGGCTCCCTTGCCCACCTGCTCCATCTCCACATGCTTTCTTGATCAGCCGAGAAGCGGTGAAGCCAGCTAAGAAAGCATGTGGAGGCGAGGCAGGTGGGCAAGGGAGCCAGTGCTTTCCCTCACTGCAGCCTGTCTGGCCTCTGTGGCATGAGAGAGATCCTTCAGCAAGGGAGCCAGCAGCCTCCCTTGCCCGCCCGCCCGCCCGCCTCACCACCACGTGCTTTCTTGACTGGCTTGGGCTCTGCTTCTTCTCAGCTGCCACCAGGAAAGCACACAGAGGCGGGTCAGGTGGGTGGGCAAGGGAGCTGCTTGGCATGCTCCTTCACTGCAGTTCATCCAGTCTCTGAACAAGAGCCTGCACAGTCCTTCAGCGAGGGAGCATGCCAACTCCCTTGCCCACCATCCTGCCTTTCCTCCACCTGCTTTCCTGCTGGCTTCTTTGGCCAATGCTGAGTCTCCCCCAGGCTTTGAAAGGAGCGCCTGCAAGCTGCTTGTTGCGAGGCTGCTCAGAGTTCATCTTCTGTGAATAAGCTTGGCTGGCCAGTGCTGCTCTGCTGCAAGACACACGGGTGGCAGGCCCAGGAATATGTGGTGCAGGAAATAAAAGAAGCCACTGGTGAAGGACTCTGAGCAGGCAGATAAGAGGCAGTTCCTTCAGTGATATTGCAAGCTGTCACTCATCTGGGGGCGGGTGCGGGGGGGCTCCTTCCGGGGGCTCTGCTGAGGTCCTGCTGCCATGTGTCTGGGACCTCGAGTAATAAATGTGAAGCAGTAGGATGCCAGAGGCAGAGCAGAGCAGTCAAGCCCAGCTGAGCACAGGCAGCTGAAATGTGCCAAGGCTGGATTAGAGAGCAGCTGTTTTGAGGCCAAGAGGGGAGCCTTCACCGAGTAGTAGATCACTGTGCCTTTTCCTTCACCGAGAAACAACCCAAAGTGCACACTCTGCTTCCTTCCTGCTGCTGTGCTGTGAGCACAAGCTCCTTCTCGATCCCTTTCTGGTTCTGCTCCATTTTGCCCACCTTTTCTTCCCGTCTCCTCTTCCTAGTCTTCCTATTCTCCTCAAACCTTACCTTTCACCCCCTTTTCTCTCAGCTCCCTTTAACATTTTCCTCCCCCCCACCAATTCTCTACCCACCAGCTTTTCTCTCTTGGACCTCCCCCTTCTTTTTTTTAACAGTGCGGCTGCCTGCCTCCTATCAGAGGCAGGATCCAGGCACTGCCTGTCTTTGTCTTTCTTCATGTATATAGCTTTAATAATAATTTTTAATATTCTTTATGAATTCTCAATTTTAATTCAATTATCAATGTGCTGAAATTTGTACAAGTAATACATAACTTGTAACCTGAGCCATTTTTGGAAGGGTGGTATATACATCAAATAAATAAAATAAGAAATAAGAAATTTGATCTTGGCCCCCACACACCAACTGATGGTTGGTTCCGGCCCACTGAGGTATTTGAGTTGTACACCCCTGATTTAGACTGAACAGCCTGGATCCCAGGAGGAAGGTTTTGGGGTACCAAAGAGAGCTATTTGTCACAGTGAAGAGCATTTTCCACCCTCCTGTCTATTCCTATACGTACCTTTATCCAAGGTAAGTTTCTGCTCCAATAGCAGTTTTTCAAACATTTTGGAGCAGTTTGTTTTCATGACAATCTGATCACTGATCATTTCATCAGTAAAATTGTCAAACTCACAAGTTACCCTTAAGGCACACGCTGCTGTGACATACTGATTGATAGATTCACCAGGTGGTTAGGATCTAGAATAGAACTTGTTGCATTCAAAGTAGAGTTGAAATGATCATCTTAAGGCTTGAAGAGCAGCTTCAAAAGAATTGGTATACCCTTCAAGTTGTCAGCAAAGGGCAAATGATTATATATTATCTGGCCTGGCAGACCCAAGCAGTGAAGCAATAAATCCTTCTATTTTGCTGGAGTAAAATCAGGGGTCTGTATAGTGAGGAGGTAACTGTAGAAATAGGACCTCCATTGTTTCCAAGGAAGAGCAGGTTCTCCTGGGGTGGACAAGAAAAAAGGTGATGGTGAGATATGAGCCATGCTGCAGTGGGCATCCAGTGGAAAAAGTACATTCAGGGGTTGCACTGGTCAGGAAGCTAGAGAAACAATTGGCAGCAGCAACAGTAGAAAGCAGTTCAGGAATGTAGGCCCAGTAATGCAATGCAATTTGGTTGCAGGAACATTCACAAGCTTTGCAGGCTCACATGCTTAAATGGTTCAAAATGTATTTGCAAAATGTTTTATAGCTGCTTCCCTCATACACCCCATTTTCTCCTTCTTCCTTCCCTCCCCTTTCCTCTTGACTCCTCCCCCATACTCCTTATAGGATCCTCCTTGGGACAAATGACCAAACAAACAAATAAACAAACTGCAAAAGATTATTGAATAGAATATACCTCTTCAGTTTTCATATCCAGTAATTTGCAAAAATTCTAAGTAATTGTTCCATGGAATTTATGATGAATTGTGTGTGTGTATATATATATATATATATATATATATATATATATATATATATATATATATATATATCTAGAGAGAGAGAGAGAGAGAGAGAGCACTTAGGTGGTCCATGGCAAAAGGTGCATGGCAAGCTCCGCCCACACAGTGCTTAACCACCAATTGGCAGTGACATTGGGGGCTCAATCAGCGGGCTTCTCCAGTGGTGAGAATTCTGGGACATGGTGGCCTCTGAAGTAAACAGAGAAAAAGAAAGAAAGAAGCCAGAAGAAGAAATAAAGAGGAGGAAGGGAGAGAAAGAGAAAGGGAGGAGGAGGAGGAGGAGGAGGGAAAGGCAGAAAGTAAGAAATAAGGGCAGCATTGGTGATGATGGGTGTTTCCTGAGGGGTGGCCAGGGAACTGGAAGAGCCTGATGGGGCAGCTGAGGAGGAGGACGAGCAGGAGGGCAGTGGAGGAGGGAGGCCCAAGGTGGAAGTGGTGCAAGGAAGGAAAGCTCGGGGCCAGCCGGGGAACTGAGGAGCCCAATGGGGCAGCCAGTGCCACTGCCAGAAATGAGGAGGAGGAGGAAGAGGAGGATGGCAGTGGAGGAGGGAGGCCCGAGGAGGAGGAGGTACAGGGAAGGAAAGTAGTGCTATTGCTGCCACTGTACTGGAGAATGGGGAGGTCCCTGGGGTGAGGGGGCTGTGGTGGGGGGCAAGGAGAGCAGTGTGCATGGGTGGGGTTACAAAGGCCAGCAGGCTTCTCCGGCAGTGAAGCCTCTGTGCCATGCAAGCTTCCATGGTGTTGGCAGGGAGGAAGGGCCCGGTGAACCACCACCACTGGTACTCCTGCTCGGGGCTACCAGGCCCATTGGCATAGGGAGGGATGCAGGCAGGCGAGGGACGGGTCCAGGACTGGACCTGTCAGCAGCCTGAGGGGAGCGAGTGGCCACAGTGATGGCAGCAGCAAGGTAGGGTCCCATCAACAGTTAAGGCACTTCCCCACACAAACAGCTCTGTAACTGTGAGTACCCAGCAGGAGCAGGTGAGTGACATTTCCTGGGCAGGACTTCCTCCCTTCTTTTGCAGCTGTAAGAGTGAGTGCCACCAGGATGAGCAACACCTGAATGAGTCATTTGTATCATTCACCCATCCTAGCTCCTTGAGTGAAGGACCTGCAACTTTTACATGGCTCACCAGACACACACGTAACATTAGCATTCAGAAAGTTCAGTCACCCATGAAGGCTACCAGAACAACTAACACAAAAGGTGAGAAGCAGAAGCATAACTCTGGGCAATGTTTCTCTCTCACTTTCCTCTCTACATAGTAATAGTTGTTATTCTAGAGAATATAACTATAAACATCAGCTTTCTGGAGGTTTTCTGTTTGTGTTTTTCATACATTGCCTCTACAATGATCCATGAACAGAATGTGCAATTGCAGCTACTGAAGAGGTGAACTGCTTGCTTGAAGTTTCTTCTGCATCAAGTGAATCTCATTTAAATCCCATCTAGTAAAGATATGTTTTAGTCATTTTTTCAGGGACACTTTAATGAATTATTACTCTTAAGGTGCATGTGTCATGGTGATTATGATATACTGGCAGTGCTTCAGTCAGGAGAAAAACAAAAGCTGTCAAACAATGCAGTCTTATCCCCATTTTCTGCCATTGCTCCACAGTTCAAGGTGTATTTTATGCAAAGTAAATAGGGCACCAAATATTGACCTGCCTGGTAGCTCAGTAGCAAAGAGAAATGGGAATAGGAGGTAATAGGAAATAGAGGTGTGAGGAGAAGATGGCGTGATGTGACCTCCATAAGGCAAAGCCTACTCTTTAAAGGGTAAAGCCTACTCTGAGAAGCTGGTGTGGTGACCTCCATAAGGTGAAGCCGAAATGCTTGGCTGACAAGCAAAAGGTTGCCGGTTTGAATCCCCACTGGTACTATATCGGGCAGCAGCAATATAGGAAGCTGCTGAAAGTCATCATCTCATACTGCACGGGAGGAGGCAATGGTAAAGCCCTCCTTTATTCTACCAAAGAAAACCACAGGGCTCTGTGGGCGCCAGGAGTCAAAATTGACTTGATAGCACTCTTTAGCTTTACCCTTTGGAATAGGGGCCTTAGTTCCTCTTTAGAGAAATCAGGTCTAGCTAATTTGCATTAATTGATCTTGTTCATGATTTTATCAAAGTTATTGTGATATATGTTTTAAGGATCCTATATGTAAACATAAAACATATTTTAATATATATGATCTAAGAAGGAAATAAGGAACATTATTACTTCACATAAAGAAAAGCAGGGGGAAGTTCAAGCCATATATTAAGTCTGTGTGTGGAGGATAAGCCTTGTGTAATTTCATGGTTTGTGGGAAGGGTAGATTCCCTCCAGTGAGCCTGATATAAAGTGTTGTGCTTTCAGGGCAGGTTAACTGTGAAGACTGAAGGCATGTGTGCCTATGTTCATATGCATATGTTTGTAACAGGAATTGCTTGGAGAACTCTGGGTAGAGTTTCTGAGTTGGATCATGAGCTTCTTAAACTACTTCCTTTTCCTTTAAGAAACATATTCAAGATCATTTTAATGTGGATTAGTTACTCTTAAACATCTCTTAATGCATGCCTATAGGGAGAGTAGTGTGTATTGTAATCTGTATTGCTGATTATGAGTGGGCAACTAGAAGATGGTAAATTGTTTTGGTTTAATGATCTTTTACACTGCATATATTTGCAGTACTTCTGAAGTCTCTGAATGGCAGAAAACATAGGTGGCATCCTCAGAGCAGTGGAAGGGGAAAAGCAACAAAGTAGTCTGTCCTGCTAATAATTAGGGATGTCTAGGTCTTTGGATAAGCTACAGTGAGCCTTCAGTTGAAAAAGATTGCCTACTACAAATTAGCAAAGGAATTCAGAAAGACATAAATTGAAATGGGAACTCACTTGGATCTCTGACCAAAGTCCAGGAAAATGATTAATATGAATAAAGAATACATATTCATTTGAATTCCTTGATGAATACTACGAAGAAAATTGAACTCTTCAGTTTGTGATTGCATTTATATAAGGAAGAAATTCCCATTGTGGTTTTTCTTTTCTTTTTTAAAATGCCTGATTGTCAGTCCTTTAATTTCTGTGAAATGCAGTGGCAGATGTTAATATTTATGGTGCTGAAGATTTTTTAAAAATGTGGTTTTAAATATAAAGGGTACTGGCATCAGGAGGTCTTCAGTGGTTCTTCTAAAGGAGGGTTACTTTCTTTTGTTTACATCCTTTCTGGTATAAGGATGTGCATGAAACGTTTCGGTGCATCTATTTCAACGCGCCAAAATGCTTCAAGATGCCCCAATCAAATCATTTCGGCAGGGGTGAGCAGTTCCTATAACAGGAGGGAGGCAGTTCTTACCTGCCCCTCTGTTGCACCCCCACTGTGTTGCTCCCCCATAGTGTTGCTGACCACTCAATATGGTATCTGCACATGCTCAGACATCATTTCTGGGCCAACGCTGCCACAGGCTGCTGGGAACGGGACTTCCTGTACCCAAGCAAGAAGCAGCCCAGGCGTGGCTTTTAAGAACAAACAATGGGGCTGCTTAATAATGACAGTGCTGCACTGGGGTGCAGTGGAAGAGCAACGGAGGGGCAGGTAAGACCTGCCTCCATCCTGTTCAAGCAACTGCTTTCCACCCCTCCAGATGTGCATGAAACGCTTTGTGTACATCCCTATTCTGGTATATGTAGAACATCCAGACTATCTCTGTGCTTGCACAAACATGTTGCGCTAGCTAGTTCTGCTAAATGGGGAACTTGCTTTTCAGTCTACTGTTGCACTAGGCAATGCTGTTGCACCTATTGCAAGGATGTAGCACAAGAAGATTGCAGAAAGGAATGTCTGTTCCAGATGACTTCTTGTGCTAGCAGAAGATGTTGCACAGCAGGTTGCACTACCTTAAAGTGCAACTTTGTAAATGTCGCAGAGAAGGTCTTCCAATAACAGTTGTACATGGAGAACCACAACTTTGCACAGCACTGCAAACTTCTTAAATGTGTGCAACTACTCATTGTGCTAGTGGAACACCAGTTTGGATATCAGCCTCTGCTCTGCTATCTTTGTTGTGCGATTGCAATGAGAGTACAAGAGACTATGTGACTTTAAAGGTATGTTGTGTTAACATGAAGGCATTCTTCCAAGTATCAGAGTATAATCAGCTCCAGTCTAGATATATCTCTTATATTTTTAAAACAAAGATTGCAGGCCAGAAAAGTTATTTTCAGAGGTAATACGCATTTTCTGGTATTTTGGCTAACATTAAGTGAGCTTTCTGTTCTTCATTCTTCAGTAATTGAGGCTTCTGTGCAAGGAGAGATTTTTCAAAAAGAGCATTCAGTACAGAAATGAGTACATTTGCATGTATGAAGAATATTTCTTATAGGAATATGAGAAGCTGTAGAGGAAGTGATAGGGAAATGGGACATGAAGTATCATTTTTAGTGGTGTTAATTTCTCCCCCTATATGGTTTTTTAATTGGCATTGTAAAGCATTTTATTGTAAACTACTCGGAGCTTTGTGGAACAGTATATCAATTGTTTTTTATTGTTGGCTTTGCTGTTAATTTTAATTTTTGTAGGTTGCACTGGGAATATAAAACTTTTAAAAGTAAATAAATTTAATATATGCTAGTGATCTGTCAACTGAAAAGGAAACACCTTTAAATAGAACACATGATTAAAAATTAATCTGGGGAATTATGGCAACTGAAAGTTTCTAAAGCTGATTTTAAACAAATGTGTGAAGAGTAGACCTCCCTTTTCACTAGTGGCATTTCTTGGTACTGACATAGGCATATGTGTCAGGGCTCAAAGATACAGTAAGCCTCTTCACACTACACGAGCTGCCTGGATTACTGCCTGGATTACACACATGGGCTGAAGTATTGACTTGGTGCCTTAATGAAAGCAGCAAAGGCACCCAGTGATCCTCTTCAGAATATTCCTCTTGGCACGGGGATGCTAGATGTTCAAACAAGAGAACCAGTGATGTGCAGAACATTCTGACCTCTGAATGGTTGTGCTGTCAAGTCAGTGTCGACTCCTGGCGACCACAGAGCCCTGTGGTTTTCTTGGTAGAATACAGGAGGGGTTTACCATTGCCATCTCCTGCACAGTATGAGATGATGCCTTTCAGCATCTTCCTATATTGCTGCTGCCCAAGATAGGAGTTTCCCATAGTCTGGGAAACACACCTGCAGGGATTTGAACCAATAGTATACAGTAACTTCTCAGGCTTCTCCCACTACATTTCTAATCTACAGTATTAATTATGTATATGTTAAAGGCTTGTACTGTAGATTTTTTTTTTAATGGCAGTGTACTAGCAGTCAGTTCAGCTCAGTTATTGCTCTTTTCCTATAACTTCTGAATGACAAAGCTAGACCCTTTCGATATGCATTTCTACCAAATGTGTAATCTCATGTAAAATAAAGAATGTTTCATAGTTTGTGCAAAATGTTACACTATAAATATATTAAAATGTTTTATAAATATATAAAATTGTTGCTCTGTTGGTTCTAGACAGAAATAGGCAGGCTTCAGTTTAGAGGAGGTTTGTAATCACTGGGCCATTTTGGACAATATTTCAGCTTTCTAACCCACCACACACATTGTGCTCCTAGTTGCATGAGGGTTCTACATGTACTAGAAATTCTAGTTTAAACTAGTGGTTCTAATCTTGCATATTTAGAGGAGCGGTTTGAATCCCCACTCTCATGGTTAGTGAAATGTGTCCTGATGTGCTGGGAGAAGGGAAGGATGTGCATGCTTAGGATGCTCATACATCCTTATTGTGAGTGGCAAACCAGGAGAATGTAGTATTGTCTGACTTTTCCCCTTGTTGAATTTTTAGCTTTTTGCTGCTTTCTTAGTGTTCTTAATTTCAGCTGTTGTTCAAACTGTTTTAACGTGTTAACTTTTTGATGTTATTGTATTATGTTTGTTTTTGTTGTTTGTTAGCTGCCATTGGGATGCTTTCGAGATGTGAATAAAAATACTTTTATTTAACTCTCTTTGAAGTTGATGGAACTTCAGTTAGCCCTGATTAAGTTTTTCTGGATATGGGGGCTCCACGGTGGCATGCATATGAATAAAACATTAGACATGCCAGAGAACTAACTTTCAAGTGACTTGTTGAACACAAGGGTCAGGTCTTAGTACTTTATTTGTCATTTGCAGTTGAGAAAATGTGGCATATATGTCAAGATCATGAACAGTTGGCTGTGTGTAAGATACGGTATGCAGGGGTCTCCCTGCTGATAAGGTTATTGGTACAATCGTGCTGATCACTGGTTTACAAGAGAAGTGGGGAATCCCACTCTCCACTCCCAGCAGATGACTGATGTTATCAAGGGTGATATCCTTTGTGCACTTGACAAGAGTTCAATGTGAAGTTCTCTTCCCATGTGCTGTATACTTTGTGGTGCATGTAGGATTACATCCTCTATTCATTGAGAGCCTTTTTTCCCTCACATGCACCTGACTTTCTGGAGTAGGGTAATATTCTAATAGTTTCAACAGCTCCTGAATAGCTAACCTGAACAGATTTTCCTATTTAAATGGAACTTGCTGCATTATAATGAAATTTCAACACATGATGCCTGTGAAGTATTTAGCATTTTTCTTCTTTGCTGATTAAAATCTGTTGCAGATGATAATTATGCTGGTTTACATCACTCAAACACTCAAAAATGATTTTCAGATCTTCAAGTAATTTATACCAGATTTTTATTTCTGAAAAGCCCTCATTTTGTTGATCGTCTGCCTAGATTATGCCCTTTTGTCGTGTTCTCTGTAAATGCTAAATCAATGCAAAGTGAATAGATTTCTATTTCTAAAAATACCCTCTTCCACAGGAAGAAGAATTAAGGAAGAGTGGGGAAGCCAAATATGCACACTTGAGTGATGAACTACATGTATTAATTGAAGTGTTTGCCCCACCCGGGGAAGCTTATTCACGGATGAGTCATGCTTTGGAAGAAATTAAAAAATTCCTCGTTCCAGTAAGTTGCTTATAGCACTTTACAGATATCCATTTCTATAGTCTTGTTGCATTGAGAGCAGTCCTTTAAAACATAGCTATTATTGCTTTTGTGACAGGGGGACGGGGGACGTGTTTCCTGATTGGCCCTGTCATAGGTATAGAATAATATCATATTCTTACAAAATCCTTGATTACTTTAATGAACTCTCAAGAGATCAAAGTCTGTAACCTGAACCTGAGGTGACTTGGATCCAGACCGATAGCAAATCAAAGGTCACAAACAGAGGAGAATATACTGTAGCCAGAGACGATGTTATTTCAGACAGGTTAGGGTTGACTCAGTAGGCATGGTAGGGAGTGGTTCTAGGGGAAAACAGAAGTGGAACAGATTTGAATATGACACTGGGGACAATACAACAAAGGCAAGGCAAATAACGAAGACAGGTTATTGTCCACAAAAACCTTCCAGAACAAGAATCTGAAGACCTGTCTCAATGTTCTCTGAGATAGCAAGGAAAACAGAGAAAGAGTACTGTAGTCCTTTTCAATCAGGAAAAGAGAAAGAGAAACTGACAGAGCCAGTAAGGCAGTAGAATTGCACAGCCTGACTAGTGACTGCCTAAGAAATGACCCAGAGTGGCTTTGAAAAGGGCTACATCAAATTTTTGCCCACAAAAATGTTGGCACTTCAATATTATTATTTATTATTTCTTGTTTACACAGTCAGACAGGTGTTATTGACTGGTTTGTTTTATCCAGACAGCAAGGACCTGGGATGGCTGAGTTTTATTATCAATATTGTTGTTGTTATTATAGAAATTGTCACAAAATATAGGCTATTCCCAGTAAAGTTTTTTTAAAATAATTGGCTGATGATTATTTCTGTGGCCCTTATGGTGTTGAGATGCTTAATAATAATAATAATAATAAATTAGATTTCTATACCGCCCTTCCAAAAATGGTTCAGGGTGGTTTACACAGAGAAATAACAAACAAATAAGATGGAACTGTGTCCCCAAAGGGCTCACAACCTAAAAACATAATATAGTAAAAAACATAATATATAAAAACATAATTTAGATACCAGCAACAGTCACTGGAGATTTGGAGTGGGGGGGGGGGGATTTCACCTTGCTTTTTATCTTGATGCTTATTGTTTTCCTTCATTGGACACAATGTCACCATAAAAAAGAACTGTTTCATGAGGCTGTCTCAGCCAATGAAAGATCACATAGGTGATGTGGCAATGTCGGATCCAGCCAATCAGATTTGTCTATCTAGTGATGTAACAAAGCCAAATAAGAATGAGAGAAGGAAGCTGTGCACTCACACTGAATAGACTTTGTGACAGTATGTAGCCATTCAGATTTGGCTATGTGATGATGTCACAAAGCCAAATGAGATTGAGGACAATGCTTCCTGTTCTCATTCTGAATGGGTAAATATTTTTATTTCACAGCCCCAGCAAACAATAATCAAATCAGGGGCTCTGCATTTTGTGAGGGAAGTGTGTGTCAGATTTTTGTGTGTGAAATGAACACAGACTATATTTGGGACAAAGTCAATTTCGGAGGTCGCTCGAAAGGCCTTCTTTCAGTTATGCCAAATACGGCAGCTGGCCCCCTATCTGTCCCCTCCGGACTTGGCCACTGTGATCCATGTGATTGTCACTTCCAGGTTAGATTATTGTAACTCACTTTGTGTGGGGCTGCCACTGCGCTTAACTCGGAGATTGCAACTGGTGCAGGATGCAGCGGCCAGGGTCCTTACTAAGGCGCCTTAGCGAGCACATGTGACACATTTGCTCGTTCAATTGCACTGGTTGCTGGTTGAGTCCTGGGTTAAGTTTAAGGTATTAACCTTAACATTTAAAGCCCTACAAGGTATGGCCCCTCCATACCTCCAAGACTGCCTGGTTCGATATGTCCCTCAGCGGGTCCTGAGATCAGCCACAAGTAATGCCTTGGTGATCCCGGGTCCTAGGGATATTAAATCGCAATCAACGAGAGCCAGAGCCTTCTCAGTGGTGGCCCCGACTCTATAGAACGGTCTCCCAGATAATATCAGAGCTCTCCATGATCTGTTGGCCTTTTATAAGGCATGTAAGACTGAAATGTTCCACCGGGTGTTCAGTCGCTGAGATAGCTGGTCGTAGAGTGATCTTGTAATCCATGGTTATTATGTCATGTGGAATTAGTATTTTATGGGGCTGTGGTTTATGAGGCTATGTAAGATATATTTTTATGAAATTGTGTTGTTGTGTATGTTTGCTTTTTAGCTGCTCTGAGTCCTATGGGAGTAGGGCAACATATAAATCTAACTAAATTTTAAAAACTGTGTTTTGTTGTACCTTTCCAGTAGAAGGGTGGCATGAACAAAATCAAATGTCCGTTGATTCAGAAGTGATCTTGTCTAATCTGAACTGAGAAACTAGAGATATCCAAAACTTGCAATTTCAAATGTTTATTGGTAAATTTAAATGATGAATGGTTTGAAAATGCTACTTGGATTTTAAAAACCACTCTTCACATTATTTCAGGCCCTTTCAAGTTGAATCAAAACAAATGGATTTGATATACTCTCTAGTCCAATGCAATTCCCATGAGATGGCACCCCCACATGCAATTAAAAAAAGAAAGAAAAGTTGAAAATAAGCACTCTTGGAAGCATTTTTTATCAGGTTCATGAAACTGCAGGTGGTGAAGGGAAGAAAGATTGCTGGAAATACTATTGGTGTTATTTCTGCATTATGATGACATTTCAGGGAATTGTATTATTTCTAAGGCAGTGGTTCCCAAACTGGGAGCCTCAAGATGTTATTGAACTATGGCTGCCATCATCCCCACCCACAATAAATTGTGGCTGGGGCTGATGGGAGCTTTAGTTCAGCAACATCTGGAGGGTCCCAGATTGGGAACCACTGCTTTAAAGATATAACATTTCCAGGGACCCAAATGATATAGTGCTATTTATTTATTTTAAACAAACGAGCAAACAAACACCAATTGACATGGCAAGGGAGGGGAATTGACTAGTTCATCAATTGTGACATCATGGCCACTGTTCTTTAAGTGTAATCACATTTCAAGAGGCACTTTAAGTCATAATGGATTTGCTGCTAGGTAACAACCTGTATTTTACCTTGTGTACCTTTTGTCTGAATGCTGGGAAAACATAATTGGCAACATTCAAGCTAATCAAGCAAGGTAGTCATGACTCACTTAAGCCCCGTTATTTTCAATGGGACTTAGTCATGAACAACTTCATCTGGATGGGCAACAAATGAACAACTGCAGGTGTTGTGCTATGAATAGGGCTGGCCCCTCTACTAAGCAGACCTAGGCTGTCACTTAGGGCACCAGTTCTTGGGGGGTGCTACATGCCTTCCTTTCCCTCTCCAGGCAGCCAGTGACCTGTCTGACTTGCTGAGAGTGCCCATTTGCTCTCCTCGTTCCCATCCAAATGAGCAGCCTGCAGAACTCCAGTTAAATCCACAGCTCTGCACTTCTTGGTGTGGTGGGGGAAAGTCAAACTTTGTTTAGGATGCCAAAAAACCTAGGTTCAGTCCTGACTATGAACAATCTAGGAAGGCATTTCATATCTGTCACATCTGTCTACAAAGTATTCAGAACACTTTGTGCATAATTTTAAAATGGCACCACAATGCAAGGAAATGAAATACCGTATTTACCCAAATAGAAGGCAACTCTGGATTTAAGACAACCACCTTAAAAATAGATGTTATACCTATATTTACCAAAAAGGAAGAGGACTCTGAATTTAAGATGACCCCACAATTTCGAACATCAAAGAACCTGGGGGGAAACTAGTCTGGGATTCAGGTAAATACTGTAAAAGTAATACAAAACATCTTAAAGCAATTGCAGTATGAAAGAAACAAAAAAAAGGCAGCAGCACAGAACAGGAGAAACTAAGCAAACGTAACAATAATTTCAATCTTGGTTAGAACTTCAAAAAAAGCCCTTTGGGATAAACCAGAGATTCCTTCCCCCCATAGAATTCTAAGGATTTGCTTGACTTTAAAAAAAAAAAGGGTCTTATCTTTTTCTTTAAAACAAACATAAACCCTTAAAATACCTTGCCAGAGGACAAAACCGGATTACATTTTGTAACAGAAGCAAAATAAATATTGTTGACCACAGTTGCTGCTGCTAGAGAATGCACATATAACTAGAGTTAAATAGCACACATGTTCGGTGCTACAGTTAAACGAGGAACTGTTGAAAAAAAGGAATTATTGACTTTGCCAAGCAGAACACGTTCATTATGAACCACAGTATGAAACTTCCAGGATGCATCCATTCAATCAATATGGATTAGAATTCAGAATTTCAGCACAAAGTAGCATTGGAGAAGTCTTAAGTTGCAGTATATATTCATTTATGGACATTTATTGACTTCACTGTTGAAAAAAAAGAATTCCATATTGGACGGTAATCTCACACTAATATCAATTTTCTTTTTATATTTATCTCACATGGTTTTAACAGAACAGCCATTAAATGCAGTCCTCCTGGGTTAGAGCTATGAGCTAAGATAACACACAATAAGGCTGTTCAATGAGAAGCCATACCAGGCTTGGCAGCCCTATTTGGGTAGGGCCACTCATGTGAAGTACCAGGATTGAGCTCGATCCTGGTGCTGCCCTGTCAAGTAGCCTGGGAATTTCCCCTGGGCTTTTACTGACGTAAAAGGATAAGGCAGCCCAAGCCACCGTAGAGGCTGGCAAAAGGAGTGCCCCAGCCTCTTGAATGCCTTCAGTGCACTATGTAAGGAGCATGGTGCATTGTGGGCTTTCTGGTGGCTAGGTGTCCTTCTGCCAGCCTCCCTGCTACCACACTGCTCACCGCATCAGCGCTCATCTGTGAGTGCTGTGTGTAGCACAGCCGTGATCATGTGGGGGAAGGTAGGAATGATCATACTTTGCCCTCCAGGAAAAGAGGTTGTGTCTACGACCTCATTTTGCCCCATTTGTTACTTCCACAAAACCCTTGAAGTGCTTTTAAAAAGTTTTCCTGACAGATAAATACTGGCATACAGCTGCACCTTGTCACAGAGTCCAGACACTCATGGTTTTGCATATCTGTGGTCGGGCAGTGGAGAACCAGTCTTGATATACGTGGTTGAATAGAGTTAAGATCCACATATCCACAGTTCCTAGGTTTCTGGAAATGACCTCCAAAGTAATTTCTGGCCACCATTTTATTGAAAGGAGCCATTTTGTGGCTTGCAGCTTTAAAAAGAATTCCCACAATTTTTCATGGAAAATTGGCAGAATTCATTGTTTTGAGGAGCATTCCTGGACAGCTGGAGATTACAACACAGTACTTTATTTCACTATTTCTGCCTTTTTATTGTGTTTTTTTGTCCTCCAGGAACCCCCCCCCCCCAATTGCCATTGACTTAATGTCTTGTTATCCGCAGTTTCATTATCCATGGAAAATAGTGTGAATGGAACCCCTGCGGATAATGAGGTCCACCTGTGTACAGGGAATGTAACTTATGGCCCTAACCCAGTAGGAATGTGGTGGTGGTGGTGATAGAAAGGTAGTAAGGCTGTTCTCACAACCACCATTTTCAAGGTAGGAGGCAATAAACCCAGCTATTCAGTCTTGTGTGGAGCCATGGGAATCCCTCCAACTCAGCTTTTTCAAACCTGGGTAACCCCAAGTTTCTACTCTGCTCTTAACTGATGTAGGAGGAGAAGGAGGCACCAATGTAGGAGTTTACCTCTGGTTGTGTGGGCACATGTAGCCTTTTCACTTGGCAGAATGTCACACCACCTATCTGCCCCCACATGGATACTATAAAGTTCCATGGCCAGAGCAGTTGGCAGGGAGCAGCCACAGCTGTCATAAGGCTTTTTCAGGCTTCTGGTGGTGTAGTACATGCCGGGAAGGCAGGGACATATTTGGAGGACTATGTACAGTGGGGCAGGACTTGCAGTTTCTGATTTCTATGAAGTCCACCACTAGAGCCCCAGTTGTGTAGGTGCTGGGTTTGGAACACCAAACATAATCTTGGTCATTGGAATCATGAGGTAAAACGTCATGAGGTAGAAGTGATCCTGCCCTTCTACCCACCGCCCGATGGTCATGTGAACAAGCCTAGTGGCTGTTACCTGTCTGGA
This sequence comes from Hemicordylus capensis, assembly GCF_027244095.1. NCBI lineage: Eukaryota > Metazoa > Chordata > Lepidosauria > Squamata > Cordylidae > Hemicordylus > Hemicordylus capensis. The sequence continues at coordinate 298,145,312 of NC_069657.1, read as the reverse complement.
CTGCAATTGTGGAGTACAAATCTAGCATGCACTTTTTAGTCCCACTGAAGTCCCATTGCCCCTGTGATCTAGCCACAGCCCCTGGTATTGACCAGATATGTGCTCTTGAGGAGGTTAATAACAGCAGAAGGTGATAATAAATTCCCAGTCATTTTATCTAGCAGCTTCAGACATTCCACACAATTGCGATACATTAACATAAGCCTCTTAGGCCTTGCAGATGGTGATCGACCAAGCAAAATGCAACCACTAGCCATGTATGGCAGCTTGGCGGTGCTTGATAAACCTACTGGCTGACATGCACAGTAGCATTGTGTTGGTGCTATAGTGCTGGCATCCAGACTAATACTGTACCATCTGGGGTGAATGGGTGACTTTCAACAAACTCCCCTTCCCGCTGAAGCCCACGATAACTCCTGGAAATATATCTCTGAACATTGCGCATTCCTCAGGAACATATTTTTGAAAGTCACAGCGGGCTTCAGAGGGAATGGAAGACAGTTGGAAATCGCTCCTCTCCCTCACTTTGTGTGATGGTGCATCCCTCATTGTCATATTCCTGGATGTAAAAAGAACTTTTGTGAGAAGGAAAGAGAAGTAAAAATGGCTTTCCCCTTCCCCCACCACCCAGCACTGCACTGCAAACCTCACACACAGTTAGTTTCCTGGCTGTTTGCAAGGACGGAGTTCTTACACTGACCTTATAAGCCTGCATGGCATCTTAGCCTGTAAGGACAACTCAGCCTCCTCTCTTCCTTTAGACTAGAAGAAAGACTGCTGCTTAAATGGCCTGTTTTAGGAGTCCTGTTGGCAACTGTATATACCCTTGTACATAAATATGTTACATTCTCACCTATCTGAAGCCTGAATCCAATAGTCAAGGTTCAACAGACAACACACCTTCATTTTGTGACTTAAAAACAAAACTAACTAATGTTGGTCATCTCAACTTTGATTGGCAGTCGGTAGTGTTGGCCAGATGTGCACTGCTTAAAAATTTATATATTTAAAAGCCTTAGGATGTATGTCGCACATCCCATAGTACGTGGCACATCTCACAAGAGTTGTCCAGAGGAGAGAGAAGGCACGGAGTAGGGCTGGGCGGCAGACGGAGGGGCAGCAGCTGAGGACGAGGGAGGACCAAGGAGGTGGCAGTGCTGCTGCCACAAGGAAGAAAGAAGAAGCAATATTGAGCAGCAAGTCTGCTCGTGAGGACAGCAGGGCAAAAGAGTGTATTGAAGGCTGTCCATGCAGGCTGGAAGGGAAGCCTCGGCCCGGCCTTTCTCCTCACAAGGAGATTCAGCAGTGCAACAGAGGCCAGCCCTCAGTGTGCTCTCCTGCCCAAATTGGCCATCCTCTCTGTGAGGAGCCTTGCCAGGGCTGTGCGACCGAGGCCAGCAATTGGAGCCAACCTAGGCCGCCGCAATGCCACTCTCCCTAGGAATGGAAGGGGAAGGGGAGACTGAGGGATGGGGGAGAGTGAGAGAGTTTTGGGGGAGCACATGTGAGAGATTGGTGGGGGGAGCACATGTGAGAGAGAGTTCTGTGGGGAGCATGCACAAGAGAGAGAGTTGTGGGGGGAGCATGCAAGAGGGTTGTGGGTGTAGCATGCACAAGAAAGAGAGAGAGAGAGTTGGGGGGGAGTGGAACGTTTTGCCACCTTTGCTGCCATCCTGGGCGGCATGGGGCAGCTTAAGGAGGGGAGGTGGGGGGAAGGCAGGGCAGGGAGCCGGATTGTCCAGGGAGGGGTCAGAGATGGAGTACTAGGGCGCAGATGTTCTGCTTGGGTCAGCTAGTAATTATTTATTTTTTATTTCAGCCTGCTTCAAGAAGAATATTCAGGATGCTGCAAAATAAATACAGGTGGCCCTTGTTATTTGTGGGGTTCTGTTCTCGCCTATAGGTGCGAATACAGAAACCGTGAATAATGAAACTTTACCGCTATGGGAATCCATGGGTTAGGTTCTCCCACTCAAAAAGGTCTAAAAAAGTGAGGAGGAAGCAGAAATAAGAGAAACAAAGTACTGAACCTTGCTCTTCAGGTCTCCGTCTCTCTAGCAATGCACCTCCAAACCCCCAATTCCTCTGATTTGGAAATTTTTGTTTATAAAGAGCCACCAAATGGCTCTGCATTGTAAAATGGTGGTCAGAAATGACATCGAAAGTAATTTATGGGTCATTTCCAGCCATTCAAAACTATGAATAAGTGATTTTGCCATATTTTTTAGAAAAGGGATAAAGAAACCGGATCTCTAAGACCTGTCTGCAGATAGCGAACCTGCGGTTGTTGAAACTGTGGATAACAAGGGCCACCTGTATAGCAAAAGGTCTTCAGGGTCTTCACAGGCTGCAGTTTCTGTATCAATTGATATGAGTGTGATGCACTTTACAACACAACTAAAAAGATGAGCTGAAGATTTGTTTTTAAAAGCCCTAACAAATTGTTATATCATTTAGAATTTGGTTTACAGCAGCAATAATCACTTGGAACAAGTAACAACTATATTTTATGACTTGTTTCTTAGTTTTATCCCTCACAACGTCATTTCAGATTTATAATGTAACTAACAAAGCTGTTATTAACTGGCTTGTTAAAGTGCATGCCAAGGGATTCAATCTGTAGAAGACTCCACTAGAACATTTGATCGTTGTTCCCATTTTACAATATATCTCTAATTGGTTTTATGAAGTCTTGTTGTTTTATAAAATCCTTATTTATAGTGGTAGCAAATAGGTTGACTTATACTACTAAATTGAAAGAAGGAGAATCTAACCTTTATATATTGTGTAGATGAGTTACATATTGTGTAGATGAGTTACACTAGTTCTTGCTGTAACTAGTTATTATAGGAGATATGTGACTGCCACCAAAACCAGCAGCCCTGGCGCTTGCTCTCTCGCTCTCTCTCTCTCTCTCTCTCTCTCTCTCAATGTTTTTCATTTTTATACTACCCTTCCTCTGAGGAATTTGGGGCAATATACTTGGCCCCTCTCCCACATTTTCCCCTCACAACAAACTTGTGAAGTCCTAGTCCAACATGCTAACCACTACACTACACTGACTCACAGACATTTTAATAATACCAAGTCCACTTGGCTAGTTTGTCATAAAGATAAAATGCAGCAAGATTCAATTACCATCAGTCTTAGCCCTAAGAACAGGGAAAGGAGGAACTATAAATAAATACATGTTGTGATCAAAATCCCTAATTTCCACAAGCAAAGGAGCTGTTGCATGTTTGAAAACAGTTGTGTTTTCAGTTATGTTTCATTTTAGAAGGAGACAAAGAAATATACTGAATAGTAGGGCTGTGCACGATTGCAGATGTCAGGATTGGGTCCGACCTGATCTCCTTTGGACAATTCAGAATGTCAGGACTGAGGTCAGGATTGGGTATTTTCCCAACCAAACTTTAAATTAAATTTTAAAAGTAACCAGGATACTCACTGTGAAACCTGGAAGAAAGTAATCTAACACCAGAGAATCACAGGGGAAGTGATGTAACCCCAGAGAATTGCAGGAGAAACCTGGAAATTGGCCAGCAGCTGCTTTATTTATTTTTTAAAAACAGGCTTAAAACTTCTAAAAACCAAAACATAAATGCATGCATGGGCAGGCTGGTGGGCATATAGATGCCTGAAGATGCCTTTTTTAAAAACCGAGCCACGATTGTAAATGGAAAAAAATGTGGACCCTCACCACCATTAGGAACTCTGGTATGCGCCAATTTTTACCGAACCTTGTCAGAGAACTCCAACCCAACTTAGGCCATCCAAGGTTGGGTTCAGGTTTTCTCCAATGTGGTTCGACATGGCCCAGACTGAAGCTTTTCAGTCCTCCCCTATCTGAACTTCTACAGCCCTACTGAATAGGCTGAATTCTAGGCAACTGAAGGTCTCATACTCAGCAGTCAAGATTATCCCACAACTTTGTAGAAGCATGCATGATAACTCTAAATGATTTTGCAAATATATCTGATGGCAGTAAATAACAATAGATGATGTTCTTAAAGCCAATGCTATGAAGTCAGGTCTCTTCATAGCTGATGACTATAGGTAGGGTCGTTCTTGTATGTGAAGTTTATCTTCCTCATAGAAAACTAGGGGAGACTAGTGTCTGTGTAGACCTAAGGGCTGTGAATAACGTGTTTTGTTTTGTTTTGTTTTGTTTGCACAATCGACTCTTTGGCTGAGTTTGGGAGAATGCCATTGGCTAGTGTTAATACGGACTGGACATTTATCTGGGTAATATGCATGCATGTTTATTGCTTTGAAGAACTTGTGATGCTAAGAACATGCAGAAAAGTAGAGCCTCAAAAGAAGTTTATTTAGTAAGGGCCAGTCCCAGGGCAGCTTTCTGGATTTTTTATGTAAGCCTACAAAGCTCAACTAGCAGAATGGAAAGTACATAGGCCCCCCATTCCACCCTGTGTAATATGAAAATGAAATATGTAACCACCTAATGGTGCAGTGGGGAAGAAACCTGCCTAGAGAGTAGGAGACTGTGACTCGGCTGCGAGCCCGGTGGTTCCTAAGCGGGTCACTCATTTATGTAGCCCTCCCCTAAGCCCAGGTTAGCGGAGCGAGTGCTCCACTAACCCGGGCTTCCCAATCATGAGTTGCTGCAATGCAGCTCCGTGGCGCGACTACTCATGAGTGGACCCCCGGCTGGGAGGCTGAAAAGCAGCCTCCCGGCTCGGGGGTCTCTCCAGCATGACCTGCGTGCCCGTGCAGGGCATGCTGGAGCTTCTAGGGGCCACGCAGCCCGCAAACTCCCCAGCCCTGGCTGGCTCCGTGATGGAGCCGGCAGTTGTGTGGGCAGCCGCTGTGGCCACCAGGTGGGTCTCTTTGATCGTGAGACTCGCGTGTGTGTGTGTGTGTGTAGGGGATGATGCTTAACTTGCAGTGGTTGGGGGGCATCCACTGGTGGAGGGGGGCTCCAGAGGCCTTTAGGTCCAGGCTCCAAAATTACCTAAGTGCACCTCTGCTGTTAGGCCTTGGAAGGGGACCATCTCAGTAATGACATCCCTGTGTATATGTACTGCAGGCTGTTAGGGAAAACACTTCTAGACCCTTTAAAAACCTCCTTATAGATGTGACCTGAGGACAAAATCAAAGGCAAGTGTGTGTTTTTTGTCTCCAGAACTTTATTTTTTAAATCTTTACTCCAGACATTTTAATAGTGCTAGAGATAAAATTATTTGCTGTTGAACACTTCTCCCTCTGGAGCAGTGTCAGTAGTTCAGAGCTAAATTGCTGCTCAAAGAGCACTGCCTCCTTGGTGTCTTTGGATCCTTGTGTTAGGAATTCTATGGCTGTATTTGGGAGAGATGTATTTGTCAGAGATTTAGTTCTTGATGACAAGCATTTTAAACTGTGGCCTCTTGGTTCAAGGGTTGTTTCCTTTCCCCCTTCTACAACACTTCTTAGCTCTGGTGAAGGGAAATGTCTGGCTTCTTTCAAAATCTGCCATAACCAATGGAAATGTTTTACATTACTCTTGACCCTCCCGGAGCCATTTCTTTCCCCTTATCTGTTTTAGTACAGAATTTCTTTTTCTTTCTGAGTATTCACTGAGGACACAATATCTCCTCACTCTGATTTGCCACTTCTGAGTTAAGATGATAGGATATCATCTTCTAGGATATGCCACCACTCCTAATTTCTGCTATCTTGGAGACTGTACCTAGCATGTGAACGCATATGCGGCTATCAAAAGGGCTGCTATACATGATGAGGGTATTCTCACAATCAGTAGAAAGTGGGCTAAGGGAGCTTAGCCCACTTTCCACAGATTATGGGAACTACCAGGCTTGCAGACGAGCCCAGTTTCCCCAAAGCGGGTAACTCTCTCAAATACCCCTCCTCTTAAATGGGGTTAGCAGAGCGAGCACTCGACTAACTTCGGTTTTTTAATCGTGTATTGCCACAGCATGGCTCCATGCCACAGCAACACATGAGGAGACCCCTGGCCGGGAGGCTGCAAACATGGGTCTTTCCAGCATGCCCTGTGCACTTGCACAGGGCATCCTGGAACTTTCGGGGGCTGCACGGCCCCCAATCCCCGCAGCCCCCGCCAGCTCCATGACAGAGTGTGGGCGGCCAGTCCAGCCACCCAGGGCTGCATTAGTGATTGCCTGCGGAAGAGCGGGCTAAGCCCGCTCTCCCCAAAAATCCCCTTCTTGTGAGTCTCACTGATCGTGAGACTCGCCTCAATGTCATGATGGAGTATCAGCTGTTTTGAAAACTGTACATATTTCAGGCAATGGTAGCCAATCAGTGCAGAGGAGGAATGTTAACAACTCACTCCCTTGTCTCTCCCAGTCAGGCCAATGTGGATACTTATCCACATGTCCCCCACCCCACTCATAGTTGTGTTAAATTACAGTGCCTGAAGCTAGTGGGGCAACCCTTATTTTCCTTGTATGTTTTGTTTATCACTTCCTTTCTGGAGTCTTAACCTGGAATGTACAATTGAGTAACCCTATTCTGTTCCACAAATATTTCTCCAGGCACAGAACTAAGCTTGCTACATAGCCAAGCTACTGACTTGCCAGTTCACATGACTGGCCATTTTCTTTATCAATCCACAGTGCAACTGCAATAAATATATTGCTATATGTGTTGTTTGGAAATAGTTGGGCATTCCATCCCTTAATTCACTTTTGGAAAGGTTTGTACTGTTGCTGCAGTAACATCTGTGTCGGGGGGGGGGGGCAGAAAATGCACAACTTAATGCTAAAAGCCTACTAAAATCCAAACAGTAAAAATGTGTTCTTTTAAGAAATCAGTGTTCATTTTAATTAGCCTGTAATGATTAGAGAGATGATTAGAAGATACTTGTTAAGGAGATTCCCTATAGCAAAGACTGAAAAGCAGTCTAACAGAGTAATCCTGTGCATGATTACTCAAAAGTAAGTCCTACTGTGTTCTTTGATTATTACTGCTAAGTAAGTGTGCATAAGACTGCTGCCTTAATTATATATTTTAACTGGAAGAAACATAAATGTTAGGCTCCGTTGTCTCAGTTATGGTGGTCTTGATGAAAGTGTTAACAAAGATCTCTGGGCCCTGCAGAGCTGATTGTGGGAACCCAGAATTTCCAGGCAGTCCTGGTCAAACTGCTGTGGTTAACCCACCTTTAACTGGGATCTGTTCTTTAACCAGAGTCACTGTGATTAGAAAAGGTTTATAAATAAGGCACAGCTGCACTTATATGTTTCATTGGTTTCACATTACAGTCTAACACAAAGCTGCTCCACACATTACATGTTTATAGCTAGATGTGAAACATTTTACTTCATGCTGCACATTGAATGTTCTTGCCATGTTATGTACGAAAACAGAATGCATGCTAGGGAGCTAAGATTAGCACAGTAGCTCCCTGTCACATGTAGATCTATCGGCACATGTAGAGCTATTGATCAGATTGGCCGCCCACATGATTGCCAGCTCTGTAACGTAGCCGGCAGGGATGGGGGCTGGGGGGAGTGGGGGCCAATTGGCCCCCAGAAGCTCCAGCATGCCTTGCATGAGACCCCCGGAGCCAGGAGGCGGCTTTTTACCTCCCCTCCGGGGGTCTCCTCATGAGTAGCTGTGGCACGGAGCCACGCCGCGGCTATTCATGCTTTTAAAAAATGGGTTTGTGGAGCGCTTGCCTGCGAGCCTGGTGCCTCCCATGATCAGGCAAAATAGGGCTAGGCTCCCCTAGCCCGATTTTGCCTGATCATGGGAATAGCCCCAATGTTTTGAAAGAGAAAATTAGATCCAATATTTTAAACCCAAAATACTGAGCATTTTCTTCTTGACATGCCTGAAGAGGAGCTCTCTGCATCTCAAGAGCTTAGGGAGCCTTGCCAGCAGATTTTGGTCTAATAAAAAGTACCACCGGCCCTATTTTTGTCTCTCTTTATTTTCAATATCATGATCAGGTAGTTGTTTGTTTGCAGAGCACATGAACAAATACCCTTGGACAGGGATTAGTTGTACAGCTGCTTCAAGGTGATAGCACTTCTTCACATTTGCACACTCATCATGGGAACTAATATGCTGGAATTTAAGTGGATTAAAGCCTTTTCAGAGGCATATTTAGCCAATGAAAGCAATCCCTTAATAAGCCATTTCAAACACACTGAGGAATTGTTTTAAGAGGTAAATCATTATTATTAGAGCTGGCCTATTGTTTACCCATTACGACTGAATATAAATATCTTTGCACTTGGGAGGAAGAGGGAGAGGGGATGGCATATTGAACTAAAATACTACTAAGTGTTTGCCTGCCTGCATGGAAACTCTGCATTACGGAATGTGTGTGTGTGTTCCTTTAAAAAACAACTGGTTTCCCTTATGCATAACTCATTGTAGGGTGTAGATTTCCCATCAGATGACAAATCAAGGGCACTGCAATGGAATGTAGATGATGGGAGGCAGGTCTTGTGGTACAAATTCCATGGTAATGCTCATGGTTGTGCCACAGTGGAAATAGCTAAGCCTCAATTGTAGTTTCCGGAAAGAAATTGCCTTCAGCTTTGGGAGATGAACAAAAGCTCCCCATAACAGCTGGCCCTTTGTTTCAAAATTTCATTCATCTATCTCTCTGGCCACTTTCATCCCTGGCAATGTTGACTGCTTATCTAGCATGATAAAGAGGACTGTATCAGTGGTACACAAGAGAGATTTTCACATTCTTTCTGTTTAAAAATGTCTAGCAAAATGTCCATGAAGAAGAAGACCAGGATGCATGCATAGCTCCCCCACCTCCTACATTTTCTTTTCTTTCAGCTCTTGCTATTATTGCTGCTGCTACTGCTTCCATCCATTTAGGATCAACAGTGCTAGGTAGTGTTGAGTCTGGTTAGGCAACGAAATCCTTTACTAGATAACAAGTAATGAGATTTTTTATGGTGCATCTACAACTGCTTAGCAACTGACGACTCCTGTGCCAATCCCAGCCATTTTACGAAAGGTGCCCAATACCGCATTTGGAGGCAAAACAGAAGTATATAGAGGGAGTAGCAACCACAGCAATAGCAGGGGCAGATTAAGCCTTTTGCCACCTATAAGCAGCCAAGGATTTTCCGCCTCCACAACCATAGTGAGGAGGGTAGGGGTGGCATTGAGGAAGCCTCCCCTTTTTTTCTTGTAAAAGCCTGCTGCTGCTACTGCTGCTGCTGCTGCAGGCTTTTAGAAGAAAAAAGGAGGGACTTCCTCCTCAACACCACCCCTACCCTCCTCGCTGCAGGGGTGGGGTGGCAAATAGCTTAATCTCTCACTGCTGTCAGGTAGTGGCAGTTTTAAAAGGTGTTTTTTAAAAAAAGATTCAGCTTCCCCTGCCCCAAGATTTTCCAGTCCCCCAGGATTTGCCATCGTAGGCTATTGCCTATGCAGTAATCTGCCTATGGGCAATAGGACTGACCTACAGTACAGGATATGTGGGAATAGCTGCACACAGCTGAACTCCTCTATTAATTGAAGTACTTACTGCTAACAGCTCACTGGAGAAGCCCAGTGAAACTTAGACTGGTGGAGGGAAAGACAAGCAAACTACCTTACTTGAGGATTGTCTTTAGTTTTTAGTCTCTTTAGTTTCTTGTAGTTTTCCAGAAACTACAGTTGGTCCAGAATGCGGCAGTCAGGCTGGTCTCTGGGTCATCTAGGAGAGACCATATTACTCCCGTATTGAAGGAGTTACACTGGCTGCCAATATGTTTCCGGGCAAAATACAAGTTGCTGGTCATAACCTATAAAGCCCTAAACAGCTTGGGCCCTGGGTATTTAAGAGAACGTCATCTTTGTCATGAACCCCACCACCCATTTAGATCATCAGAAGAGGTCTGTCTGCATTTGCCACCGTCTCGTCTGGTGGCTACTATGGGACGGGCCTTCTCCGCTGCTGCCCCGAAGCTTCGGAATGTGCTCCCTAGTGAAATAAGAGCCTCCCCATCTTTGACGATTTTTAAAAAGTCTTTAAAGACACATCTGTCCACCCAGGCTTTTAATTGATACTGTTTTGATTGTTTTAATGTTGTTTTTAGAATATTGTTTTTTAAAAAGATTATATTGTTGTGTTTTAAATTTCTTGTTTTTATTTTTAACTAATGTTTTACCTTTGTTTTTATCTTGTTGTAAACCACCCAGAGACATAAGTTTTGGGTGGTATAAAAGTATGTTAAATAAATAAATAAATAAATAAAATAGTTCCCCCCGAGCCTTTAATTGCTCATACCCCTACGTAGATCACACAGGCACACCACTCCCATAGACTTCTGGTGCAAAACTGAAGCCGTTCTCTCTCTTTCATAGCCACCTTATCCTGAGTCTTTCTGGGCTTGCTTCTTAAAGAGACAGTATACAGCTGGCCCTTCCCCTTCTCACTCTGACCATCTTTCAAAACTAGTTGCTGACCAGGGACATAATCTCACTTCACCTCCGGATGAAAAGGGCTAATCTAGCAGAGAAACATTTTGCTTGGTATGCAGATCTTGTCACTTGTGCAAACTTCAGTCTCTTTTTGCCTCGACATTGAAAAAGGGAAGTAAGGAGATTCAGGCACTTTATTCCCTGTCACCATTCTAAGCTCAATATCCCAATTGGGATCTTCAGTATTTTGTGGATGTAATGTCTCACCAAACACTGAACATCGGCCCTGCTCACCCTTGCTCATAATCAACCTCTTCCCTACATAATAGGCCTGTACATGGCCCAAAATGTTAGATTCTGACCTCAAAAGTGGCACTGTCAGGAAGGGCCATGTTGGCCACTCCAGTTGTTGGGTTGTCTTGTTGGGCATGTAGGGATGTACCAAAATGAGATTCAAGCTTCCAAATTGCTCACACTATCCCTTTAAAAATGAGGGCTCATCTACGCCACTCAGAGAGCTAAAAGGGAATTTAGAGTGCTGGGGAAGTGCTTTTTAAATGGAAGCCACAGAAGGTGGGAGCTGTTGTCCAATAGCATTGGGAGGTGTGTTTTAGATGCCAAATCTATCCTGTTGTCCAAGCCTCTAAGACCTTTTCATATTGATGATGTGTTTTAAGCTGCTATACTTTTGCTGTTTCATATCAGTTGAATTGAAAAAAAAAAAGGAACATGGTTATGTATGATAGGGGTGTGCAATTCGGATTTTTGGTGATTCAGTTTGGGACCCGAACTGAATCACTCCTGTTCGGTTTTGTGCCCGAATATGGGCCACCCGAATCACCCTTGATTCGGTTCGGATTTGGATTTAACCCAAATCCTAATCTGAATCGATTTGGGGGGGGAAGGGCACAGGGGCAAAATTTTGGGGTGGGGTGGTAGTGCCCAATGGGTGGAAGCTACCACCCCAATTTCAGGGGGATTGGGCAAAGGGCTGATTTTTTGGAAATTTCTGAAGTTTTCATGTCTTTGGGGCAGTTTGGGGCAGATTGGGGCAGAAAGTGGGGCCTGGGGCAGAAGAGTGGGGTGGGGTGGTAGTGCCTAATGGGTGGAGGCTACCACCCCAATTTAAGGGGGATTGGACAAAGGGGTGATTTTTTGGGGAATTTTTGAAGTTTTTGTGTCTTTGGGGCAGTTTGGGGGCAGAGAGTGTATCTGCCCCAAAAGGGTGGGGTGGAGAGGTAGTGCCTAATGGGTGCACGCTACCACCCCAATTTCAGGGGGATTGGGCAAAGGGGTGATTTTTTGGAAATTTCTGAAGTTTTCATGTCTTTGGGGCAGTTTGGGGCAGAAAGTGGGGCCTGGGGCAGAAGAGTGGGGTGGGGTGGTAGTGCCTAATGGGTGGAGGCTACCACCCCAATTTAAGGGGGATTGGACAAAGGGGTGATTTTTTGGGGAATTTTTGAAGTTTTTGTGTCTTTGGGGCAGTTTGGGGGCAGAGAGTGTATCTGCCCCAAAAGGGTGGGGTGGAGAGGTAGTGCCTAATGGGTGGCAGCTAACACCCCAATTTCAGGGGGATTGTGCAGAGGGCTGATTTTTGGGGAATTTTTGTTTTGGTGTCTTTGGGGCAGATTGGGGGCAGAAAGTGGATCTGCCCCAAAAGAGTGGGGTGGGCTGGTAGATAGTGCCTAATGGGTGGAGGCTACCACCCGTCCCCAATTTCAGAGTGATTGGCCAGAGGGCTGGATTTTGTTGATTTTCTGAGGTTTTTCTTCATTAAGTGATTTGTGGTAGATTGATTCATTCAATTTTCATAGTAAGTGAGAGTGTGAAAAAAGTGAAAGTGGGGTCATGAGAGTTCTTTAATTGAAAAAAATTCCCCAAAAATCAGCCCTCTGCACAATCCTCCTGAAATTGGGGTGTTAGCTGCCACCCATTAGGCACTGCCACTCCACCCCACCCTTTTGGGGCAGATACACTCTCTGCCCCCAAACTGCCCCAAAGACACAAAAACGTCAAAAATTCCCAAAAAATCACCCCTTTGCCCAATCCCCCTGAAATTGGGGTGGTAGCCTGCACCCATTAGGCACTACCACCTCACCCCACTCTTTTTGCCCAGATCCCATTCTATTTCCCCAAACTGCCCCAAAGTCACTAAAACTTTAAAAAATCCCCCAAAATCGGCCATGAGCCAAATCACCCGAATTTTTTGCCCCCCAAATTCAGGTGATTCGGCTCGGCCCCGAAAAATATCGGGGGATATTGGGGGTGATTCGGTTCGGCCCCGAATCACCCGAAATTGCTCATTTCGGGCACAGATCGATCTGTGCCCGAAATTTTTTGCACATCCCTAAATGTATGACTGAAATAAATGAGAAAGATTTGTTATGTTTGTAACAGTTTAACTTCCAATTTCAGTGGCAGATTTCTTGATTAAATTTCTCAATAGTACTAGTCAGGTAGTATTCTAAAGGACATTTTGATTTCATTAGGACTCCCTCCAGTAAATTTAGTGAAGATGTCAGCCAGTGGGACTGTTGTGATCTTTTCAGACAACTCTATGTTCTTTGGCTGTTTGTTGTACAATATATTTGTAAGCCAATGTCACAGCTAAGGGAACAGGGTCCTGTGTTTGCCTCCCCACCAGGCCCTACTTTTTTCCTGTTCATTAATTCCAGTGCTGCCCCTGTGCTTGATGTCACACGCAAGGGGGTGTGGCTAGAGCCCCAGAAACACCATGTGGGCATTACAAAGCTCATTCCCAGCTGGCGCTTCATTGCCATCTGGATGCTTTTTCCTTTCTCTCCTTCAAGCTTGAGGGAGCTCATTCCCAGCCATGCTTGTTGCTGGTTGTGTGTTTTGTTCGTTCTGTTCCTTGCTCCGAGCAAGGGAGAGAATGAACAAAACACGTTCCGCTGGCAACAAACACAGCTGGGAAATGAGGACCAACTGGAGCTCAGGGGAAGGGGCAAGGGGTGAGTTAGGCAGCCTTCAGAAGCTGGGCAGCTCAGGTTCTTTGAATCCATCTGCCCTATTATAGCTCTGCCCCTGTTGTAAACCACCATGAGAACCAAAAATGGTGGGAAAGGCAGAACATAAACCTTTAAAATATATAAATATCATTAACCATGATCGTTAAAAATGAAGCCTCCATGGTTAGAAACCGTGGCCAACATGCTGTGCAATCCAACTCTGGCATTTCCGACCTACTGAGGCTGCTGCACACATGAAAGGCAGCCCCAGTGGTGGTGTTGGGCAGGCAGTAGCGCAGTGATCTAAAGCATTGTGTGGGCACTTCCACAGCACTAATTCCATTTCAGACAAAGGAAGTCGTGCTGTGCAAGTGCCCACATGCTGTTTTAGCCGCCACCAGGGCTGCCTTTCACATGAGCAGCAGCCCCAATGAGTTGGAAATGCTAGAGCTGGCTTGCACAGCATGTCACCCAATATACTGCTGACAACATGTGCTTGCAGCAAACAACAGGAGATGGCTGTAATTCTCATGCTCTGCTCATGATTAATCTGTTTAAGCTCTGTTGAAGATAGAGTACTGGGCTAGGTGGATTGATCTAGCAAGGCAAGTTCTCTGTGCTCTTCAGAGATCTCTGTCCATAGTGCTCTCAGGAGAGGCCTGTCAGCTTCATTTCCATTTCAAAAGTTCTGGGTTTTGTGTTCTCTCCAGCATTCTTCCATTAATGGCAGCGCAGGTCCCCATGTCTCTGCAGGGTATATTTCTGTAAGCAGTTAAAAAAAAAACCCCAAAAACCCCTCACTTGCAGAAAGAGAGAAATTTTACTGCTGACACTCGTGGCAGACGAGTGGGGAGAAATGGGTAGCCTGTTTTCATAAGATTGATGAATCACAGATCAAAATTTGCTGCCTAGAGACACCTATATAAAAAAATCAGAAGAAAAGTAATCTCCTGGGATCCTTACATTCAGAAAGTTTGGAAATCATTTCTGACCTGAGAGAGGCTGGAACACCTTTGAGAAATAACCATGCATGGCACATCTTCAGGTGTCAGTAAGAGAAAACAAAATATGCCAGGTTTTGGCATGATACAGCTTGTGATTTTTGCTGTGCTTTATGCTAAATCTTATTCTCTCTGAAATTATTCACATCATAACAGTTTGGACACAAAAGGCACCTTGGATGCTGTTTGTTCCAGATATTTTTTAAAAAACTGTTTCACTTTGGTGGAAGCTTAAGAGAACAATATACAAGTTAACAGCCTGTGAGCCAAGCTGAAGACAGGTATCGTTAATAGCAGTGATAATATAAGCCTCAGAAAATTGTTTTCTGCAGTCACAAATCTGACAGCCTGTTTTGCTGCAACATTTGGAGTGTGCTTCTATGATGCAGATTATATAAAGGTTCCCTGCTATGCAGTTCTCTACCTGAATGAGAACATTGGTTTAACAAGTTCCATCTGTTTCCTAGCCACAATGGATGTATTAGTTTGTTTAAAGATTGTCTTGTTTTCACATCACTAATCAGCTATCCCAAGAAGTTCATCTTCTTCCATGACCAAGAACCTTGCTGTTTTTCTCTCAAACACCTTGGTTTATTTAAAAGTGTATGCTAATAATGAACACTTTGATCAAGTAATATCGCTTCTCAGAGAAAACACAAAATCTAATTCTCTGATCTTTGAAGCTCCTTATCAAACTGGGCAGGGGCAGGAGACCCGGCTGGAAGTATTTAAGCTTGCTTCCACAGTGAGGGAGCAGCAGTGGCAGAGATTTAAAACCACAGATGGCAGGGTATCCCCTCTGCAGTCCTGCAAGTGGCTGCTGGAAATAGTCGATTTTTCTGGGGCTTTAGCCAAGGATTGTAGGGGAGACCCTGTCAGAACGGTTTCTACCACCAGGAGCAAGCTGAATTTCCTACAGCATGTCTCCTGCCTCCTGCCCTGTGGAACAGAAATACCTTCAGGAGTTGTGGGGAGCGGGCTGAGCGAGTGGTGAAGCTTTGGCTCCAAAGAACTACACTGGCTGCCGATACAGTTCCAGGTAAAATACAATGTGCTGGTCATTACCTATAAAGCCCTAAACAGCTTAGTTCCTGGGTATTTAAGAGAAAGTATTCTTCACCATGAGCCCACCACTACGGATGTGCATGGACCGGCCTCAGATCCAACTGGGCCAGTTCGATCTGGCACTCCCCTCAGACTCCCCCCACCCTGTCCGGTCTGGACCGGGGTGAGTGGGTTGTGAGCTTCATTTTAGTAAACAAAAATTAACCTTTACTCCCCTTGGGGGAGTTCCTAGAGGAGGCAAGGGGGTCTGCGGAGGGTCACGCTCTCCCGCTGGCCTTCCTCTGCCAATTCAGCAGCTCTTCAGCTGGTTTTCAGCCTTCACCCAGCAGCACGGTGGCCCTTATGGAGCCCACACGCCTGCACACTTGGCCTTCATGTAGCCCAGACCATGCAGAGGCCAAATGCGCAGGTGTGTGGGCTCTATAATGGCCGCCGCCCACCGGGTGAAGGCCGAAAACCGGCCAAAGAGCAGCTGAACTGGCAGAGGGGGGCATGAGGAAGGCCACAGACTGCCCCCGCCACCTCCAGGAACTGCCCTGAGGGGAGTAAAGGTAAAAACATATTTTATTTTACTAAAATAAAGCTCACAAACCCATCAAACATTCGGGGGTGTTTGGTCTGGGGTTGGAACAAACGGGGTGGTTTGGTTCAACCCCGAACTGTTGAACTGAACCTGTTTGACGTTGAACCTGTTTGCACACCACTACCCACCGCCTGTTAAGATCATCCGGAGAGGTTCGCTTGCAGCTGCCACCAACTCATTTGGCAATTATTTGGGAACAGGCCTTCTCCATTGCTTTAGAATGTACTCTCTGTTGAAATAAGAGCCTCCCCATCTCTGGCAACTTTTTAAAAGGCACTTGTAACAAATGGGGACTGGCGAATGGTGGATTTAAGCCCAGCCTTTGTCTCAGAGCAAGTCCACATGGGGGAAAGAAAATTGCTGAGTCATTCCTTCCATGTTTGCTCAACAAAGACTGCCCCTCTGGTATCACTGCCACCACACCCACTTTTTATCAGGGTTTAATCCCTCCCTGGTGTGGGCGAAATTCCAGAAAAACCCTCTTTCTTTCACCAAATGGAAAAATTAAAACACACACACAAAACCTCCCAAGTGTAGCCTACGCCTGAGGAGAAAACTTGGTAATGTGCTGCTGAACAATCCAATTTGAGGCGTGTTTGCACCAGAGTAAGTCCCCTTTCTGCCCCCACCCCCCGCTTTTCTGAGTTGAAAATCCACTCAAAGAGGCTGGTTTAAATGGTAAAGGACCAAAAAGAAAAATAACCTTTATTCAAAATGCTACAGACTGTTCAGTCTGAGGCTGTCTCTCTCTCAGCTTCAGTTACAGATAAAAAAGAAAAGAAACACTCAGTACTTTCAAGAGTAATTCAAAAAGAGTACTAAAAAAGATAGTTGGAGTGGTACACTTTAACATCTTGGTTACCTAGTTGCAAAGATAATTCAAAAAGCACCCCAGTTGTAAGGAACCTTTACAACTTTAAAGGTTACAGAGATTTTTGCAGGGCCCTGGATGGATAAAAAGGGCACAGGTACAACATTCTTACATTACAGATAAAACGCAATAGACCAGTTGTAAGGATCTGCAAAGCACTAAAATAAAGAAATCTGATGCCAGCTATCTAAAACACGGTTCCCTGGCTAAACCCTTCTCTGAAGCCAAGCCTTGGTTTCTTCCCTGAACTCACCAAAAGCATGGTAGAGACTTCAGGCCCCTGCAGAGTTCCTGGTTACTGCCATGGCTTGGCCAGCCAACCTGTTGCTTCCCCTGCCTGACTCCAACTGAATGAGTACCAAGGATGCCTTCACTTCCTGCTGCCAGGCCCTCTAAGTCCCAGTCACCATGTGCTGAGTGGCTGATCCCTAGAGGTCACTGCCTGTCAGACACGACAGGGTTCCCTTCTGGTTCACTCTTTAGGGTAAGGGAGGGGCCAATTGCTACAGCACTGAAGACACATTTGTTCACCCAGGCTTTTAATTAGATCTATGGTTTTAAATTTTAATGTTGTTTTAAAATTATTTTAATGTTTAAATAGTTTAATTGTTTAATTGATTTAGTTTGGATTTTTATTATTAATTGATTTTTTTTTTATTTTGTTGTAAACCACCCTGAGCCATTTTTGGAAGGGTGGTATTAAAATAAAATAAAATAAAATAAAATAAAATGGCTTTGTATTACTGAAATGAAGCAAGAATCCTCTCAAAACCCCAAATCAAACTGCCGGGGGTGTGTGTGTGTGTGATGTCAAGGCAGCCCCGAAATTGAAGCAGGGCTCCTTTCCAGAACCCTAGTTGCATCAGATAAGAGTTGCTCAAATTAGAAGCACAAGGATATCTAACAGGCTTCAAACTGAACCAAGCTAAAGAGGGGCACCATTTACCTGCAGCTTTAATTAGTATCTCTATTCTGTTGGGCTATATTTATTCTATTCATTTGGATTGTTCCTTTTCAAATACATTTTCCACCTGTCCATTTTTTGTCTGAATGGTACAGATATACAATACAGATTTTCGGTTTGCAGAATTTTTTATCTGGACTTTCGGAATCTAGAATGGTTACAGAAAGTTAAGGCGACATTTTCCCTTCTGCTATTAGTACTCCAGTATCACTTGACTCATCCTTGTTGGAGTAATTGCTTGTTACTTGGGAACACTGGGGGTGAGAAAATAAGATGGAAGGGGAAGAAGGGATTGATTGTTTAGAGTAGAGTTTTATTCTCTGCACTGCTTCGAAGAACACTTTTATTGCTGTTTGGCTCAGCCAGGGTTTGTGCACTTTTGCTGCTCTGTTTGAGAGCCTAAGCCTAAGGTCAGAGATTGAAAAATGAACCATGCTGCTGTGAATCAAGAGACAGCAGAGGGGAAATCAATTTGCTCCACCCCCCAGCCATGTGTGCCTCTTTTTCATGGCTAGATGTATAGCCAGGGAGCATTCTTATTCCACCCAAACTCTGGTGTCAGATGTCAGGAGCTTGAGGGCAGGGAAGAAAACCTTTCTGAGTAGCTACAAGTGTGTTTCTGCATAAAGGACTGAGTAAAGGTTTTCCTGTTTCCTGAAACTATGGGGTAGTGAAAAAGACCCACAGGACAGGGATGGATATCTATCTATCTATCCAGCCAGCCATCATGTGTGTGTTATATAACACACACGGCAGTGTGTGTGTGTGTGTGTGTGTGTGTGTGTGTGTGTGTGTGTGTGAGAGAGAGAGAGCGCTCCTAGTTGGCCAAAGATAGCAACTGAACAGATGATGATAAAATTATGTGTGTCTTATTTAAAGGAGTTCTTGGTTCCCTGTGTATTTCCACCTATTTCTGTTTGGATATAAAAATGTACTAGGCTAGCAGATAAGGAAATGGAACAGAAAAACAGGATTTCAACATAATCTGGATGGAAATTGGAACATATCTGAGATACAGGAGGCAACATAATAGGTAAAGCCAGAAAAATAGTTTGAGGCTATGCACATTAAATACATAACAGGTGGCTAGAAAAATTGGGGCATTATCACAAGGGAGGCTCTAAAATGTCCAATAACTAGTTATGGGGCTCTTATTCAAACAATAATACTTATACAGAACAGGTCACTACCTTGATTGTGATAATGCCTATTAATACAAAGAGCATGAACTCTAGGCAGGCAACATTTTGTACAAGGACAATTAAATTGGAGGCAATAAAAGCTTTTTAATATGTTCAGAACTATTGAAATAACTTCTGAAGTTGCTGCCCAGTCTTAATATAGTAGCAGTATGCTGACAACCTTTTTCTTTTCTTAAAAAAAATTAAAGCGGTAAGAACTACTTTACAGAAGTTAAGAGCACAACAGTAAATTTTAGATTTTATTGAAGCCTATCATATATATCTTTCATGGAATCAAATATTAATCTTATCAAAGCTGATAAATCAAATATTGCCAGATTTCATTTAGAACAATAAGGACCAAAAGGTCACAGTACCTACACACATGTTGTGAAAAGCCCAGCATGAAAAAAATTACCTTTTGATGCATGCTGAGAGCTCCTCAGAATTAAAAGACCCAGTATAGACTGTAGGAGAGAAAAACAGATTAAATCATCAGTCATCAGCCTTCCTGATAATGAGGAGGCAGCATATATACAGATGGAGGGGAGCTATAGTAGCAAGCCCATTAAAAGTCAAGTATGCATACTGTTTAGTGTGTGAGATGGAACACAACAGAAAATATCAAGTTATCCAGAAAAAGGTCTGTAAATGACATATTTTTGAAAGCCTTTTCCAACCCATTGTAGTAGTATCACTAATCCTAGGACAGCATTATTTTAGTCTCATTTTGCCAATTCTGTCTATGCAATTCTTTCTGTTTTATCAGAAATACAATATATATTTTTAAAAGGCACTTTTGCCAACATTGCAACATTTCAATTATAGCAGCTTTCTTGGAGGACGTATTGAAGCTACCAGCAGTGGAATTCTCTGTATATGTACGTTTCATAGGCCTGGTCTTTGCTCCTTGCAGCTGTTCTACAGACATATGATTCACAAGTTACGCTTATGTAGGATTAAACAAATGTAGGCTGGATTCCCCAAAGCCTTCAGACAACATATCAAATCATACCGCTGTTAAGGAAGCTTAAGTATAGTTTAGTGTGTCTAATTTGACAAGCCATTGTTCGTTATCAGAATCAGACACCACAGTTTGAAATGGCTTTGCAAACCATGTTCTGTGCTCACTGTGGTTTGGTGTGATATCTGAACTAATAATTGTGATTATGACAATTTTTGCACCTCTAGAAACCCAGTTCTGTAAAATGGAGGTGCTGAGCAGATAGAAAGTGAAAGCAGAAGCAACAGTATGTTATGGTTTGCTGATTAGAAGGAAAATGAAAGTAGTCAAAACAATGATTTCTGTATACATTTGAAAGATCATCCATGGCCTTCAACATCTTTAACCTACATAAAATTGCTGGGGGAGCTCATCAGGAGATTTGGTGCAGGTTGTTATTAATATATTAACGACACGCCAGTCTATTTCTCCCTATCAACTTCATCAGGAAATAGCATAATTTCCCTAAATGCCTGCCTGGAGATAGCAATGGGCTGGATGAGGTATAACAAATTGAATTTGAATCCAAATAAGATGGAGGTCATATTGTAGGAAGTCAAGAACTGAAAGATGATTTAGATCTGCCTGTTCTTAAGGGGGTTACACTCCCCACAAAGACCAGGTACATAGCTTGGTGCTCCTAGATCCAAAAATCTCTCTGGTTTCTCAGCATGATGCATGGCCAGGAGCACGTTTTATCAGCTTCTCCATCTTTGATTTTAAAAAGACCCTTAAGATACACCTGTTTTCTCAGGCTCTTAATTAAAAGTAATTTTAAACTGTTTGGGGTTTTTTTACTCTGAAATTATTTTAATTGTTTTGCTCTGTAAATTGTCTACAATTCATTCATTCATTTGTTCGTTCGTTCGTTCGTTCATTCGGTTTATATATCGCCCTTCCAAAAATGGCTCAGGGCAATTTACATCAAAAAAAAAACAATTGATTTTTAAATTAATTAATTAATTTTAAAAACAATTAAAATCAATTAATAGATAAACACAAAAACTATAAAAAAAACATAAAACCAACTAATTAAAACATTTAAAACAGTAAAAAAAAACCAACAACCCTGGAGGACCAGGCCAAACATTTACAACAATTTTAAAACCCTGGAAGGCCAGGCTAGGCAGAGGGGATCATGCAGAAGAAGGCATTCTCTAAGATAACTCGGACCTAAGCCGTTAAGGGCTTTAAAGGTAATAATCGTATTTTTCCTGGAAACATATTGGCAGCCAGTTGAATTGTTTCAAAACAGGCATAATATGGTCTCTCCGGGTTACCCCAGAAACCAATATGGCTGCTGCAATTTGAACTAACTGAAGTTTCTGAATTACGTACAAAGGCAGCCCCATGTATTGCCGTAGTCAAGCCTGGAGGTTACCAGCTGATGCACCACTGCTTTGAGGCCATCCTCTTCAAGGAATGGGTGCAGCTGTCGAATCAGCCAAAGCTGATATAAAACACTCCTGGCCATGGCCTCTACCTGAAATACCAGGCTGAGGCCTGGGTCCAGGAGTACTCCCAAGATGTGCACCTGCTCCTTCTGGGGGAATGTAACCCCATCCAGCACAGGAAGCACTAACTCATCCCTCAAATTCTGAGCCCCTACAATGAGCACCTCCATCTTCTTGGATTCAGTTTAAATTTGTTATCCCTCACCCAACTCATTATTGCCTGTAGGCAGGCATTTAGAGAATGAGTGCCATTTACTGATGATGAAGATGAAAAGGAGAAGCAGATTTCGGTGTCATCAGCATACTGATAACACCAAGCACCAAATCTCCTGATGACCTCACCCAACAGTTTCATGTAGATATTAAAAAGTATTGGTGACAGAATGGAGTCCTGAGGGACTCCATATAGCAGCTCCTGCTTTGAGGAGAAGCTGTCACCAAGCTCCACCATCTGGAATCTACCCAAGAGAGAATCTACCTCAGGTTCTACCTGAGTAGAACCACTGCAAAGCAGTGCCCCCATCCCCAACTCCCCAAGGTGATCCAGAAGGATACCATGCTTGATGGTATCAAACGCCACTGAGAGATCCCAAAGAACCAACAGTCACACTCCCTCTCTCAATTCCCTGGTAAAGGTCATCCATCAGGCCGACCCCATAGCCAGCTCTAAAGCCACTTTGAAATGGGTCTAGATAATCAGTTTTCCCCAAAACTGCCTAGAGTTGGTCCGTCACCACCCTCTCAATCACCTTGCCCAACCAAGGAAGATTGGCTTATAATTATCCATCGCTAAGGGGTCCAGGGAAGGCTTCTTAAGAACCGGTCTAACCATTGCCTCCTTCAAACATGGTGGCACCCTACCCTCCCTCAGCAATGAATTTACAATATTAACTAGGCCACCTCCAACAATCTCCCTACTAGATAGAAGCAGCCAAGTCGGGCAAGGATCCAGAGAACAAGTGGTAGACTGCACTGCCCCAAGCAGCTTGTCCACATCCTCAGGAGTCACAGATAGAAACTGATCCAACCTAATACTGCAAGGGGGATTGCTGGATACCTTCTTCATATACCCTGCAGAAATTGTGGAGTGCAAGTCGGCCCGAATACAGGAGATTTTGTTGGCAAATGACCCATTAAAAGCATCACAGCAGAATGTCTCCAGGGACTGATTTAAGGCAGAAGGAGCAGAAATTAAATTCCTCACAATCCAGGATAGCACTGCTGGATGCGGGCCTGCAGACGCAATGCACACAGAACAAAACAATTTTTTTTTTTTTGCTGCGTGTACTGCTGCTGCATAAGCCTTCAAATGGGTCCTATGCTGTATCCTGTCAGATTTGAGCCGAGTTCTCCTCCACTTGCATTCCAGTTGCCTACCTAACCGCCTCAGCCCCCGCAATTCCTCAGAATACCAAAGGGCCATTTTTAAAGCAGGTCAGAAGGGAGCAATCATGTCTACTGCCCTGGTGAGTTCCCTATTCCAGGTTCCCCCCAGGGCATCAACAGAATCTGCGCAAGGATGACACACAATTCGTGAAGTGTTCCATATTTTTCAGCTCTTTCTGTCCTTGACATTTCAAAAAATAAAAAATAAAAATCACCAGCCGCACCAACATCAAAACCCTCTAAGGCTTTTTTAAACCATACTGGGTCCAGTAGCCTTTTTGGACTACCATCTTTTTGGACTACCTAATAGTTCTACCACCCCTGCAGTGGTGGATTGTGACTGTGAAACCAACCTTAACCAGGTAGTGATCCGTCATGACAATGGGGAAACCACCAGATCCCCCACCCACAGAAACCCCCCCGATCCAAACAAAAGACCAAATCGAGTGTGTGGCCGGCAACATGAGTTGGTTCAGAAACTAATTGGGATGGGCCCATAGTTGTCATGGCCGCTATGAACACCTGAGCTGCACCAGACAAGCCAGACCCAAAGTGGATATTAATGTCCCCCAGCACCAAAAGCCTGGGAGACTCCAACACCAACTCTGCGACCAGCTCCGTCAGCTCAGTTAAGGAGTCAGTTGGGCAGTACACCAATAGAATCCCCAATCTATCCCTAGTTCCCTGCCTCAGAAATACCCACTAAATATGTCAACTGTCTCACAGAGGCCCTGGTAAGGGAGATGTTATTCTTATGGACCACAGCCACTCCCCACATGCCCCTGCCCACTTCCCATAGTCTGCTCCACCACAGAGAAACCTGGTGGGAAAAACTGAGCCCACAATGGACCACTTGCATCCCCCAACCAGGTTTTAGTTATACATGCCAGGCAAGGGCGTATTTAGCATAGGGCAGGCAGGCACATGCCCCGGGTGCCACTTGAGGGGGGGGCACCATTTTTAAAAATTTAAAAAAAATTTAAATGGCTGCCAAAAACAAAATGGCCACCACACATGCTCAAATGGCCTCTGCGAGGCCCTAGGCCATGCCAGGCCTCACAGAGGCCATTTGAGCATGCGTGATGGCCATTTTGTTGTTGGCAGCCATTTTTAAAAAAAGATTTTTTTAAAAAATGGCCACCGCACATGCTCAAATGGTCCCTGTGAGGCCCTTGGCCTTGCCAGGCCTCACAGAGGCCATTTGAGCATTTGTGGCGGCCTCCAAAATGGCCACCATGCCAATCTTTGCAGGGACGAACAGGCACGAAAATTAGCCTGGGACGGGCTGCAGCGGTGAATTCAGGCGGGGGAGGGGGAAACTTTGAAGACTGCCGCCACGGCCTTTAAGAAGCCCCCCAAAGGGGCTACAGGTATTTTTAAAAAATAAATAAATAATGTAATGTAAGTTACTGTACACATATTCAGTTTGGCACTATGCACAGAGAATCAAGGTTTGTGAATACTGAGCTGAAGCATATGAGCTAGGATTGTATTCATTTGCTCTTATTTTGCTTCTTGTGATAAGTGAGTTAAATGTGATGACTTAATAATATGGCTATTAATGGTGAGTTTGTCTTAGAATCAGTGTGAAATCCTTAGCATTAAGGCCCACTGGGAGTTTCTTGCTCTCTTTCTCTCATTTTAACTGTCTTTCTGAAATACTAGAATATATTCCAAGCAGTGACACCGTTTACTCTGCATATCCTTTAATTATTTTCAGAGTATCTGGGAAAAGTCAAATTCTCCATTTATTTTTAAAACTTATGTAATAGTGATGCTACAATGCATAGTAGAGATTAGATTAATTACTCTAATTAGACAGGCATTTCTGTTTAGTTTTCCAAGTACACCTCCACATAGTATTTGGGTATTTCATGAGCCCTAGCATACTTAAATTTGTAGTTTTCCAGCATTTTTTGGCTACGTCCACTGCTAAAAAGGTTCTTGAAATATTGAAAGATTAACGAGGTTGACTTGTATTTTTGAGCTTATATCATCGTAAAGCTATGTGAAAGATGAGTGTCAGATGTTTGGACAGGGGATAAAATTTCAGTGCTTGCCCTAGGCACTATTTTTCCTAGATACGCCTCTGATGCCAGGTCAGTGCCCTCATCCATAATTGTTTTTATTCTGTGAAAGTTTTAATTGTTGTAACTTGGATTGTGTTCCCTGCATATCTATCTATCTATCTATCTATCTATCTATCTGGGAAAGAAAGGAAAGATTGTGCCATTGAATTAGTGTTGACATCTGGCGACCACAGAGCTATGTGGTTTTCTGGGTAGAATACATGAGTAGTTTCCCATTGCCTTCTCCCGCGCAGTATGAGATGATGCCTTTCAGCACCTTCCTATATCGCTGCTGTCCGATATAGGAGTTTCCCATATTCTAGGAAACACACCAGCAGGGATTTGAACCAACAGCCTCCTGCTTTCTAGGCAGTTTGCTTCCCTGCTGCACCATTAGGTGGCTCTAATAAAGTAAATTTGTGTCGTCAAGTTGGTGCCGACTCCTGGCAATCACAGAGCCCCGTGGTTTTCTTCGTTAGAATATAGGAGGGGTTTACCATTGCCATCTCCCACGCAGAATGAAATGATGCCTTTCAGCATCTTCATATTTCACTGCTGCCTGATATAGGTGATTCCCATAGTCTGGGAAACATACCAGCAGAGATACATACC
Organism: Hemicordylus capensis; assembly: GCF_027244095.1. Taxonomy (NCBI): domain Eukaryota; kingdom Metazoa; phylum Chordata; class Lepidosauria; order Squamata; family Cordylidae; genus Hemicordylus; species Hemicordylus capensis. The sequence continues at coordinate 298,119,795 of NC_069657.1, read as the reverse complement.
AGCAGAGATTCAAACCAGCAGCCTCTTGCTCCCAAGGCAAGTTACTTCTCCACTGCACCATTGTCAGGCGGTATATAAAAATAATGAAATAAATAAATAAGCCATAGGTGAGTTCTAAACCATTAATTGATGCATACTAATATGGGTATTATAACACATAACGCATAGCCATGAGTCCAGTGGAGCATCCCCTTGCTCTCCCATCCAAATGTGGCCATTCAGGAGAGTTCCCTCTCTGGACTCTCTCTGACTGCAAAGAGGGGGAATTGGCTGCCTAGACTTCCATCTTTACTGAAGGACAGCCCCAGCAGCCAATAGCAGCCAGAACAAGGAGGAACTTCCTCCCTTAACTCTGATTGCAAAGCAACCAGACTGGACATAATGCTGGCACCACAGAACCAGAGGTCCAGGTGGAGTAGGGATGTGCATAAAACCGGTTCTCCCGGTTCGGTTCGGGTCCGAACCGGGTCCGGACCGGACCGGGGTGGTTCGGTTTTGGTTTTGCCAGACCACCCCCCCGGTCCGGTTCGGTTTCGAACCGGTTCGGATCCGAACCGAACCGGTTCGGATCACAAAAAGTGGCTGGTTTTGAAGGAGACATTGTGTTCTACCTGCCACCCAAATTTCAAGTCGATTGGACCTTCCTCTGATTTTTTACAAATTTTTTTCAAAAAATAAATTTTTGCCCATAACTCACAATGTGGAGCCCTTAGGGGCAAAAAAGCTGGGGTGGGTGGTAGCCACCCATGGGTGTCCTCCACCCCAAAAATCCCAAGGCAATTGGTGGCTCCTAGTATTATTGGTGAATTTCTGAAGAAAATTTTTTTTCCCATTGGCTAGAATGGGGGTTCGGGGCTGCCCCAGACCCACCTCTGTGGGGTGGCAGCACCCCCAAAGTGGGTCCGGGGCCATGGCAAAAATGCCCTCAGTCCCCCCCAGCAATCCCCGTAGAGATAGGAGTGATGGTTCTGTTGTTTTTCTGAGGTATTCTGAGTGTAGATTCTATGATAGCTTATGAGATTTCCAATGAGACACCATGAATCCACTCTCATTTGCTATCACAGAATCCACACTCACTCAGAACACCTCAGAAAAACAACAGAACCATCACTCCTATCTCTACGGGGATTGCTGGGAGGGACTGAGGGCATTTTTGCCATGGCCCCGGACCCACTTTGGCGGTGCTGCCACCCCACAGAGGCGGGTCTGGGGCAGCCCCGAACCCCCATTCTAGCCAATGGAAAAAAATTTTTTCTTCAGAAATTCACCAATAATACTAGGAGCAACCCAACAATTGCCACCCCATCTTTTTGGCCCCTCTCTCTGGGCGCCCTAACACGTAACACCTAGTCAGTCCATCTTAATGCCTACCTACTACCACCACTCCTATCCAAGCAAGTAAGAGGAGGACACTCAGAGAGACAACACCCACTCTCTGATCTAACAAAAAGGCCACTGCTGTGCTGCCTGCCAGCACAGCAGCAGCAGCGGAGCAGCACACTAAGCACAAGAGCAGCACACACAGAGAAGAAGCAGGAGGCGGAGCAGCAGAGCAGCAGACCTGCCGCTCTGCATGATGGGTGACGTGATGCCCAAAGGAACCACCGCCTCACTCAGTGCCTGCCACTGACTAGGCCCGACAGACAGAAGCCAGCCAACCTGCTCTGCTCTGCTCTGATGCTCCCCATGGATGATGCACACACACCCTACATCTGCATCCCAATGACCAGACCAGACCAGACCAAGTGCGCAGAGTCAGCACAGGCCAGCAGCCACCAGCCCAGCAACAACAACAGCTACTACTGCTACCACCACAACCAGTGTTGCCGCTACAATAACATTCCCAGTCCAGTCACGCGCGCCACAGCCTGAGCCTAGCACACAGCCAACAGCTGCTGCCAGCCAGTGCCTGGCAAGCCCAGCCAACATGAGGAGGAGAGAGCTAACAAGTAGACGGCGCACGCACATCACCAACCCATCACGACGGCGCAACTGCAAGGGGAGAGGGCACAATTACAGGCAGGAGGAGGAGGAGGAGGAGGAGGAGGAGGCGGGCGAGGCAATCCTAGCACAGATTTGAAAGTTTAAAATCCACCAGGACATCTTCTAGAATCTAGACTTCTGTTTTTTCTACCACCAGCTGTAGTGTCTAGTTAGTCAGTGTGCTGTGCAGCTGAGCTGAGCTGAGCTGCATGTGAGGAAGGGTGATTGTAGCTAGTTCTTTAGTTTCAGCAGACTGAGCATTGAGCATGGGCAGTGGCCTTGGGAAGCAACACAATTACACGACACTCACCTGCTGCTGCTGGTTCTAGAAGTTGCCTCTTCTCGTCTTCACCTCTTCGTGTGTGTGTGTGTGTGTGTGCAGTGAGTGCATGCCTTTTGCCTTGCTGGAAAGAAATGCTTCTCTGGTCCACCACCACATATCTGCTCAAGGACACAGAGGCCCAAGGCAGAGGTGGTGGCACCAGTGTGAGTGCATGTGTGCTGGTGGTGTTTGCCACCACAGGTGTTTTGTGTGTGTATGTGTGCGCTGCTAGCTAGGAGGGGGGAGGCAGGGGGGAGGAAAGGGGAGGGGGAGAGGGATGTAGAGGGGATTGAAGGGGGGAGGGTCCGGCTCAGAGTTGGTCAGCCACATATTTGTGCACACACGTGCTCACGTGTGTGCTTCGGTGGGAGAGACCAGACTCTCATCATCTGCCAGACCGGGGTTGGGGGCAGGTGAGGCGGTGGTGGGCTGGAAGGGAGGGAGGATGGAAGGTGGTGAAGAGGAAGGGGAGAGGATGAGAGGGGAAGGATGGAGGGAGGCATGGGGGGGAGGAAAAAAAACATGTAGACAGACACACACCACACTACACACAGAAAGCATCCACACACAGAGACAGTGCTAGGCATCCATTCACACAGACAGACAGACAGACAGACAGACACACAACAGGAAGAGACAGACTGAGCCTGCACCACACACACACACACAGACCCAATTCCCCCCCTGCACAGTTATCAATCAATATGTTGTGTTGGCAGCCAGTTCATTGCTATTCTGATGGTTTTGGGTTTTTTGCCATCAGCCAACATCAACAGTGACCACAATCAAGATGAACATAAGATGATAATAATTCATTCGTTTCATTTCAAAAAATCACCCAATCATCTTCTCCATGTAAACCAAGCCCCCCACACATGATTTCTGGTGACATTTTCAATAAAATCAATTCATTTGGCATTCATCATTTTGTTCTCCCTTTGTCACCTTTTTTTCTTTCTTTTGCATAATTTTGAGGCTTGATTTTGACATGGGGTTTTTAAAGAAAAAATTATTTACATGTTTATTTACATACAGTATTTACATATCTACACTGCATTTTTGAACGTATACCCGCCGCTGCCGCTAAGTCTAGTACTCCGTGGGCTGTGCTACTTTGGGGGGGTGTGCCGTGCCCACGCCAGGTCCCCAAATGCTGACAGGTGGATAGATAAAGGGCCTGTGCTGGTCAGCATTGGGTTTCTTTTTAGGTGGGCGTGGGCATTGTAAACATCTGGCCAGTCGCAGCACTACAACTACTACTACAACTGCATCTCTGTGTGGGCACACTACACGCTGCGACTGGCTGGCACGGCTCAGCATCTGTCACGTCAGCTCAGCTAGAGGTGGAAGGGGGGAGGGTAGGGATAAGCACAGAGTTCGAGCCAGGCAGGTGACCAACCATGGGGCAACCCACGGTAATCACTCGCCCGTCTCAAACTGCAGCTTGGGGTAGCCCAACAGGGGGAGGTTCACCTTAAGGAAGACCAGCTGCTCCACCAGACCAGGGTCCAAGCGGGAGCGAGAGGGTGTCACCACGTCCCCGGCACGTGAAAACACCCGCTCGCTCTGGACACTGGTTGGGGGGCAGGAGAGGAGGCGCACAGCCACCACCGCCAGGTCCGGCCAGACTTGGCGGCGGCTCGCCCAGAACTGTGCGCAGTCCACGCCGTCTCCCTCCACAGGCTCCTCCAAGTACTGCGCAACGCATTGCTCAGCACTGGAGGGGGGCCTGGCAGGTCGAGCCTCCCGCATACCAGGCATGGCGCCATAGCAGAACCGCTGAAACCACTGGGCGGATCTCGAGTCGGTAGCAAATGGCTGCTGCGATGGCGCCGCCTGGGATGCCGCGCTGCTGGACTGGGAAGAGGGAGGGGAAGGGGAAGCTGACGCCGGCTGGCCGCCCATGCTGCTGCTGGGTGCGGGTTGGGCCACGAGGGCTGCCCCCGCACCACTACCAACACCCTGGTCTCTGCGGGCCCTAGCGGCCTCCTCCTCCCTAACCTTCTCGACCAGGATGCCCTTCCACCTGGGCAAGTCGTCGGCACTCACGGCATTGCCCTTGAGGGCTGGGTGACAGAGACAAGCGAGGACATACTCCTCCCTGTCTCCCAGCACATCAACGAGCCGCTTGTCAACCCCAGACCTCAGCCTCCCAGCCAGAGCACGACCCTCTGGCGTGGTCAGAGAGATATGGAGTCCACCCATCAGCTTCTCGAGACCAACAGCTGTGGGCAGCGCCTGGCTCAAGGGAGTGGTGTCGCCACACAAGCCCTTCGTGGCAAGCTGGAAGGGCTCGAGTGCCGACACCGCCTCGGACATCTGCTTCCACTCTGCGTTCGAGAAGTCGCAGACATCCAAGGACTCGTCCCTCGCCAGGGCGACAAGGGCTCTCTCCTGCTCCAACAGGCGCTGGAACAGGAGGAAGGTGGAGTTCCACCGCATCTCCACATCCGTAGGGATGAGATGGCGAGGAAGGCCAAGGTCATCCTGCTTCTGGCGAAGCAGTCTCCTGGACTTCTCGCTGCGGTGGAAGTGGGCGGCCAGCTTGCGGGACTTATCCACAAGCGTAGCCGTGGCAGCAACAGCACCTGCGATGGGGCGGGCCCCCTTCTCCTGGGACGCCCTCAGCTCCTTAAGGCCAAGGGCGTCCCTGACGGTCAGATGGAGCGTGTGTGCCATACACCGTATGTTCACACAGTCCATGACTGTCTCGACAGCGGCGGTAACGTTGGCTCCATTGTCGGTGACAATGAAGCCGCGGGAGAGGTGTGGACACCCGCCAATCCACTCCTCTATCTGGCGGTCGAGTACGGCCGCCACCTCCTCCGCGGTGTGCCTCGTGTCCATCGTCTCCACGTGCAGGACGGCCCACCTGTGCCGTAGTGCATCGGGAGCCGCGCCGGACCCGGAAGCATCGCCCGCGGAGGTCCCCTCACTCTCCGGTCCCCACCAGTGGGCAGTGAGGGCCAGGAAAGAAGCGTGCATCCCACTGACACTGGTCCAGAGGTCAGTCGTGAAATGCACGCTTGTCCCGGCCGGAGCTGCACGCAGCTCGGCCGACACGAGCTCCCTGCACCGGCGGTACAGGGAGGGGACCACGTTCCGGCTGAACGTCGTCCTTGAGGGGATGACGTATTCGGGAGCCAGGTATTGGAGAATACGGCGGAAGCCGTTGTTCTCGACCACCTGAAACGGCTGGTCATCGGTGGAAATCATCTCCCCTATGAGGCGGGTGAGGTGATGATGGTCCACGCGAACAATACGCTGGCTGCCCGAGGACTGCGTCCACCGCTGGACGGGCAGTGTAGCCTGCCTGCTGGCTGGCACACTGCCGCTGCCCGCCCTAGTGGCAGATGCACAAGGCGCACTAGCGCTGCCAGCCTGTCCCCTGAGACCTGGGTGGTGACGCTCTAGGTGTCTCCACATAGGCGTCGTACCCAGGTGCGCAGGGTCCCTTCCACGGCTGACAAGCATCCTGCAGTGGACACAGCGGGCGTGGAATGGGGCATCTTGAGGGACCTCAAAATGCACCCATGCACCACTGCCCTTGGCCTCCTGCGCCCTGGGCGCCGTCCTAGGCCGTTTCTCGCAGGGTGGCTGCAGTCCTAGGGGGGGGGCGGCCGCCGCTGCCTGCCCACTGCTGCCACCCAACCCGCCCCTTCCGCCCTCCACAGCGGAGGAAGGGCCCGGCTCAACTGGCATCGGAGAGGCAGGCCTCTCCTCCACCACCTCGCCAGACCGCTCCCCACCAGAGTGTCGGGCTTCACGAGGGGGGGCCCCACTGAGCGGCGAAAGGATAGGGGGAAGGGGCCCCAGAGGGAGGGAGAACCTGGCTGCATCGCTGCCAGCCGCATGGTCCTCACCGCCCTCTACCTGCTCTTCCAACTCCACAGTCTCCTCCACCTCAACAACTGGCGGTAGCTCAGCAGCACCTGGTGCCGCCGGCGAGGAGGGACCCGCCACAGCCCTAACAGTGCCTCTGCCTCTGCCGCGATTGGCGGCAGCAGGCGTGGGGAACTGAATCCTGCGCACCAAAGATGGGGCCGGAGCAAAGAATTCTCCAATGGGGAGAACTGGGGTGTCCTCAGGCTCCCCGCGTCCTCTCCCTCCCCGTGCCGCAGGCGCACCCCGCACCTGGCCTCTCCCACCTCTGCCTGCCAGCCTTGAGCGAGCCCTGCCCACCACACGGCGCTCAGACATGCTGCTAGGTCAGAAGGAGGGAGACTTTAGGAGGAAGGCCAGACAGGGTCAAAAAAATAATTTGGAGGGGCTTAGGGGCCAAAAAAAAGGCAGCTGATTTGGAGGCGGCGGGGGGGAAGTTTGTTTTCAAAAAAGGAAGCCAATTGGGGGGAAAGGAAGACTTTTTGATATGGGGGGGGAAGCCAATCGAAGTGAGGGGGAGGGTGTCCTTTTTGAATTTGGGAGTCAACCACCAAGCCAATTGGGGAGATGGGTCTGGGAGGGGTTTTTTTTAGAAAAATAGGGGGTTAAAGGGTGGAACCCCGGTGTGGGAGGGTGGCACGGGCAGTTGGGTGGAGTAGTTGTGGTGTGGGTGGCAAGTTTTTAGCTTTTTTTGGGGGGGAGAGTGGATGGGGGGAGGGCACAGCACCTACCGGGGGTGGGGGAGGGATGCAGTCAACGCTTGGGAACCTGCAGATCAAAGGAGGAAACCCTTATTTAGTGAACTGGAACACAAAGTGTGGGTTCTGGGGGGTGGTTCTCAAGTAATGCTCCTGTGGGGGGAGCATCAAACTCAATGCAGCCTATTTAGTGACTCTAAATTGCACACAACCAAAACCAGAACCCAGTCACACCAACACAGAGGTTGAGCCCACCCACTCTGTGACTCTGCCTGCCCAATGCCATGGCAAGCAAGCAGCAGCAAACACTTGATGGCAGCCTCATGGATTGAACATCATGATCATCATCATACGTGTGTATTGGCCCAGCATGTAGTGGCAGCATCAGAGCCCAGCCAGGACCCCACTCAGACTGCCCCAGAGGCAAGGAAGCACTCTGGCATGGCATGGGCCCAGCATGTAGTGGCAGCATCAGAGCCCAGCCAGGACCCCACTCAGACTGCCCCAGAGGCAAGGAAGCACTCTGGCATGGCATGGGCCCAGCATGTAGTGGCAGCATCGCATCAGAACCCTGGACCCCACTCAGACTGCCCCAGAGGCAAGGAAGCACTCTGGAAGGCACCTGTTCAAAAACCACCTGCAAGACGCATGCAATGCAACGCAACACACAGCAGCAATTTCTTTACTGGGCATGGGCATGAAGACACAAGTTTTACAACAGTACATCTCCTCTCCAAGGTTCCCTCCCTCCTCCCCACACCCAAATGCATTTCAGAATAGGGGTGTCCCTATTTAAAACCGCCAGCTAGGGAGAGAAAGGGGCAACAAAAGGTGCACAATCGCACACGCACTAACCCCTCTTCTTCCGGTCCTTCTCCTGCCGCTCACTGCTGGTCACGGATTCGCCGCCGCCAGCCAGCCACCCTGGGCTGAGACACAGCAGGGCGGCCGCACGAGGCACACAGGCAACCGGGGTAGTTCAACAACGATGGAGGGGCAGAAGTGAGGAGACAACACTATTTGTGTCGCTCAACTCACCCCCAAGCAGAGACAAAATCAACCAAAAACTATAAAAAGAAAAAAAAAACCGATGGCAGCCGCCAGGTGGGTAGGCTACTGTGTGCGGCTGCAGCTGTGGGAGAGGAGGTGGAAAGTGAAGGGGAGCAGAGAGAGAAAAGACTAAGAGAGAGAGAAAAGAGAGGGGGGGAGGGACAAAGAGAAAGAGAGGAGAGAGAGAGAAAAGAAAGAGAGAGAGAGGAGAAAGAGAGATGATAGAGAGAAAGAGGAGAGAGGAGAAGCGCAGCGCAGCAGGGAGGGGGGATTCAGGTGTGGGGGGAGGACACAGCAGTAGCAGCGGTCCAAAGAGGTGGGGGGAGCAGAGAGGGTGTGTGTGGTTGGGGGCTAGTGTGTGGCAGGGGGCCTGGGGTAAGTGGAGAGAGTCGGGGGCAAGGAGAAAAAGAGGTGGGGTGGGGGGAGCAGAGAGGGTGTGTGTGGTTGGGGCTAGTGTGTGGCAGGGGGCCTGGGGTAAGTGGAGAGAGTCGGGGGCAAGGAGGAAAAGAGGTGGGGTGGGGGGAGCAGAGAGGGTGTGTGTGGTTGGGGCTAGTGTGTGGTAGGGGGCCTGGGGTAAGTGGAGAGAGTCAGGGGCAAGGAGGAAAAGAGGTGGGGTGGGGGGAGCAGAGAGGGTGTGTGTGGTTGGGGCTAGTGTGTGGCAGGGGGCCTGGGGTAAGTGGAGAGAGTCGGGGGCAAGGAGAAAAAGAGGTGGGGTGGGGGGAGCAGAGAGGGTGTGTGTGGTTGGGGCTAGTGTGTGGCAGGGGGCCTGGGGTAAGTGGAGAGAGTCGGGGGCAAGGAGAAAAAGAGGTGGGGTGGGGGGAGCAGAGAGGCTGTGTGTGGTTGGGGGCTAGTGTGTGGCAGGGGGCCTGGGGTAAGTGGAGAGAGTCGGGGGCAAGGAGAAAAAGAGGTGGGGTGGGGGGAGCAGAGAGGGTGTGTGTGGTTGGGGGCTAGTGTGTGGCAGGGGGCCTGGGGTAAGTGGAGAGAGTCGGGGGCAAGGAGAAAAAGAGGTGGGGTGGGGGGAGCAGAGAGGGTGTGTGTGGTTGGGGCTAGTGTGTGGCAGGGGGCCTGGGGTAAGTGGAGAGAGTCGGGGGCAAGGAGGAAAAGAGGTGGGGTGGGGGGAGCAGAGAGGCTGTGTGTGGTTGGGGGCTAGTGTGTGGCAGGGGGCCTGGGGTAAGTGGAGAGAGTCGGGGGCAAGGAGAAAAAGAGGTGGGGTGGGGGGAGCAGAGAGGGTGTGTGTGGTTGGGGCTAGTGTGTGGCAGGGGGCCTGGGGTAAGTGGAGAGAGTCGGGGGCAAGGAGGAAAAGAGGTGGGGTGGGGGGAGCAGAGAGGGTGTGTGTGGTTGGGGGCTAGTGTGTGGCAGGGGGCCTGGGGTGAGTGGAGAGAGTCAGGGGCAAGGAGAAAAAGAGGTGGGGTGGGGGGAGCAGAGAGGGTGTGTGTGGTTGGGGGCTAGTGTGTGGCAGAGGGGTGTTGGGGGGAAGGGGAGGTGGCAACAACAAACAGCAAAGGAGAAACTGGAACAACTCGGGCAGCAGCAGCGATTAGGCTGGATGGGGTGGTTGGGGGAGGAGCTGGGCCTGGGCTAGGGTAGGGTCTGGGAGGAGGGAGGGTGGGGGGGGCAGGCAGGGGGGGGAGGAGGAGGAGGAGGGTAGCAAAATATATAAAGCAATATATATCAAGAGAACACAAGCCAGAAGTTTAAAAAAAAAATTAAAAGAAAGACTATAACCAGCAGAAAAAACTTGGGGGTGGGGGTGTGGGGAGGGGGAACCAAACACAGACTCTGAGGGGGGCCACTAAGTGAACAGAGACAATGAAACCACAATTGCTGCAAATTAATAATAGCAAATGAATAAGTGGAACCAAGCAAAGAAAACTGGACTCGGTTTGGCAGCAGCAAACTTGGGAGAAGGCTGGATGGGGTGGGGTTGGGGTGGGGTGTGGTTGGACTTGGAGGGGCAAGTTGGGAGCAGGGAACCAAAACTGATTATATGGGACAACAAGAAACAACAACAGAATCCTCTGGGGGTGGGGGGGAGGGATTCAGGGAACCAACTCGCAGGGCAGCAGCAGTCAGCAGAAACAAACAAAATGGTACAATTTAAGCAAAACCAGCAAGCAATATATAACTGAAACCAATGGAATGCAATGTGAAAATCAAAAAGTTGGACAACAACAAGGCAGGACAAAGAGCAATAATTAATGGAAGAAGATTTAAAGCAATGAGGATGCAGTGGGTGGGAGTGGGGGAGGGGGAGGGTAGGCCCAAAGGATGAGAAGGGAAAGGGGGGGGGAGGGGGGGGGAGAAAAGCAGACAGACAAGGAACAGGGAAAATTGGGGGAAATTAAGAAGAAAGTAAAGTGAAGTAACACACAGTATACAGACAAGAGACAGACAGAGAGAGGAGACACACAGAGAGTCACAAAGGGCAGGTGGACAAAGGATTAGACAGAGCACACACAGAGAGACACAGGACACAGTCAGGACTCACAGAGACACCAGAGCAGCCAGCAAAGGGCAAGCAGGTCTCAGAGATGATCCCACAACTGCAGCCAAGAGAAGTTTCCAGAGAAGAGGCTTGGGTTTATATAGGTTTGAAATTCCCTCCTTTGGGAGCCCCCACCTTTGCACTCCCCCCACGGCCAACAGGGTGCCAGCTCTCAACAGTGCAACAGCCAAGCAGCCTACCAGACCAAAGGACTCATTCTGGCCAATCAAGGATCAATAGCGCAGCCAATACAATGCCTGGAAATAGCATCACAAAATGGATGCAAGGAGGAGCAAAAGTTTCGGGAAGGAGACACAAAATGGAGGACACACTTTAAAGAGACACTGAGTGAGACTCAATTTCATTCCCGAACCGGTTCGGGAAACCCGAGCCGGTTCGGTACCGAACCGGCTCGAATTCGGTCCGGCTCGGTCCCCGGGAGGGCCCGATTCGGTCCGGGATCGAGCCGCCGGATCCGGACCGGTTCGGACGAACCGGTCCGGATCCGAACCGAACCGCACATCCCTAAGGTGGAGGACAGCACTACAGACCGAACACAGGTGCATCGGAGACTTCCGGTCATATCCGGAGACAACAGGGCGGCAGGAAAGGTACGCTACCTCCCGGATGGGCTTGCAAGTAAACGGACGCCCTCGCTCTTAAAGCTAGACACCCCCCTACCACTGAACCAGCAGAACTGCCGGTTCCATGCACATCCCTAGTACACATCATTGTCCGGGGAGGAAAACCTTGGGTCCATTTTCTGTTTAAACTGCAGTTGCCCACATTCGGACATAGTTTCTTAAACCGGAGGTCCTGTCACCTCTGGTTTCAAGTTATGTTCAAAGGCAGCCGTAGTGTGATACCTGGATTGAGCCTCCAGAAGTGGGAGGGGAGGAGTGTTATATGCACAGCTGAAGACAGAGCAAAGATCTGCCGTCAAGAGACATGGGATCTTATATTAAGGTTGCATCCAAAAGTTTATCTGGTGGTTGATTCCAAACTGTAGCAGTAAACCAAATATTGGAAAATATATGGCAAGAAAGTAATTCCAAATAATGTGATGCATTTATGCTGCAATTCACTCTTGTGAATTGGTCCACTCATGCACTGTTCCCGCTAACAGGGATTCCCAGATGTTCACTACAATGCCCAGCATCTCCAGATACAATGGCCTTTGGCTAGGGTATATGGGAGTTGTAGTCGGCAACATCTGAGAATCCCTTTTAGAGGGAACACTGCACTCATGTGGTTCCTAGGGCACCTGGTCTGTTTTCTTCAGACTAGCAGTGACTAAAATTGGTGATCACTGAACACTGATTATCTCAACAATAATATGAATCAGAGAGAGCAATTTTTTCACACAAAAACATACATTTTGACAGCCTTTCTTTAATTCATTAGTGGAAATGTCTGGGAGCTGGAGAATTCTATTGTTTTTTTCTTAGGTTTTTTGGCCAATTTCTTTTTTTATTTTTTATTTAAAAAACCCATGATAAATGCTCATCAGTAGCTAATATTTACTTTTGTAAATGTCTATTGTCTTTTACAGTACTTGCCTTATTTCACTATGGTGTGACAAGATCTTGGGGGGGGCGGGATTAACAGCTTTTGCTTGGACAGAGGAAGTAAGATTGTGATCCAACAATGTCAACTAGTTTATTTCGGGTAGGGAAGGGTACTGTTCTAATTGCATGAGCCTATATATCTGAGTATCACTTAACTGCCTGCAGGCATCCCAATTAAGAGGAATTATCATCCCAATTAGCCACTGCCCCTTGCCAGTTAAATCTCATTTGGTTTAATTTTATTCCCTGGGAAATGTCCCACTTAAATGGATTTCCTAATTAATCACATCCTGGTTAAGTCAAGCACATTGACATTATGTATGTTGCCAAAAAGAGCTGTTGCCATCTTTCCCCCATATTTCCTTAAATGGATCTCCAAAGGCTTCTCTTCACCATAATCATTCAGACTAAGAAAATAATAATTTTCAGTAGTCAGCTACACTGATAAGGCCAATTAGTCAACTGAAACGATTAAAAGCCAAACTGATCATAGTCTAAAATTGTTCTTAATGCATTATTTAAAATGAGACTTCACAATCCAGATTTTACTGAGGGCCAGGCTACACATTACATGTATTAAACATACATTTCACCTTGCAGTTTGTTAACTGTAGCAGCTGCAGAAGAGATTGTTTTTAGCCTTTCCCACCACCCACACCACAATGATGATGACCCCCTCACCCCTAGATGCAGCTATTTGTGTCTGGAGGGATCCTGCTGTTAGAACCAATGAAAGCTTCCCTCCGGGCACAAACACTACTATATTTATTATAAGGTATTAAAAAAAACAAATACAGCCAATATTCTTGAGCTAGATGGCTTTTAAAAGAATGAAGAGTTGATTATATTCAGGAGTGGGCCTTTAAATTTTGCCCCTCCCATACGGAAATGTCTTTGCCCTCCCCTGAAATCTACAGAAGCATCCCTAGTGTGAAGCCACCCTGGCAAACATTTAGCACATATTTAGATGACAGATTGCCCTTCTTCACTTGGTTGTTAGCTCAAAGGCACAGTTTAGTTCAGTGACTGAGCTCCATTGAGATGCTTGTGTCTTCAACCTGGGAATAAGCATGACACTGCAATGCCTGTCTTGTTCTGTGACCCTCAAGCTTCACATCATATCCACTGGAACATGAAAATGGAATTTCTCTTATGAAGAAAGAGTCAGAGGTGAGGAAGAGATTTTTCAGTTTGAGATTTCTGTGTTTGGGGATTCTGTATTACAGCCTGTTCCATATGACTTCAGTGTATAGTTTATCCAGAGGGACTCAAAATAGCAAAAACAGCACAGGGAAGATAGAATTTTTACAACCAATCCAGATGGCTCTGGGGTGACTAGAATCAACTGTTTCAGCACTTAATTCTGCAGTACAGATTTGTTCATTTCTGGTGTGGGGGTTAAATATGTGAGTAGAAGTCTCTGATTCAAGTGACATCTCTCAACTACAAATTTACTTAGGCCTTAGGCAAAGCAGTACTTTTTCTCTCAGCCTCTGCCCACCCTAATATGTAGCTAATAGTATTGACCTACTTTTTGGGTTGTTATAATAGTACTGAAATAATGTTTGTATACTAGCCAAGTGCTACATAAATACAAAGCATTATTATTTTTCCTCTGACAGTTGGCCCAGGGACAGATACAGGGCCAGGCTGGGCTGCCTTCTGTCTTCAGAGAGGGGTTATTGCAGGGTATATGTACCTGCCTGGAAATTTTTTGTACACCTGTCTGTGCCCTCAAGTACCAGATCCTGAGTTTAGGAAGTAATCTCTAGCATGAATCTTCAAAGAGATCTCTCATTACACAGCCCGGTCCTGAGAATGGACCATTTAGGTTCCTCATAAGAATTTTAAGGAGAGTGGCCAACATGTTGCACAGTAAAACATGGGCAGTTAAAGCTGATGCTTTTGCACAAGATCGCTCTTGTGCAAATACTCAAAGTTGCACAACCACACTTCTGCAACACTACTTACATTATTCCCAATACAAGTGTGTTATGGAAGCACGATTTCACAATTTTAAGTTGTGAAAGAGCAATGGAATATTTTTAGGCCCTCACAGCAGTGCAGACTGCTCAAAAATATCCATGTTTAATTGTTCAATATATTGGCTCACTAATCTCTAAGACTTTGAATATCCAGAATGCTCTTTTACATTCTTCGTTCTCTTCACAAAAACTCTGTTAGAGCGATCACTCCTATAGCCATTTTAAAGGTAGAAAATTGAGGCAGAGATAATGTGACTTAACCAAGGCCAGATAATAAGTCCAGAACAGAGGTGGAACTGAACTTAAACCCAGATCGAAGTCCAGTGAGTCCACACAGTTTCCTATCATCGCATTGGAGTTGGGAATTTGTAAATTAAGCAATCATAAATAAAGAAATTTAGCATGTATTGCAAAAGGAGTGTAGTAAGATGCAGAAGAACAAAATGCAGGAACTCAGGCTGACAGAAGCTTTTCAGAAGGCTACTGGTAACTTTGGGAAGGTTAATGTATGAGTTAAGAGTATGTCAGTTTTTTGTTGTTTGTTGTATGTGTGGAAAAGTATTAGACTCTTAATCATGAATTATAAATTGGTGCCAATGGGAGTTCTCCTCTTGGGGCAAATAGCATGGGGAGACGCACAAACCAGATCGGGACCAGTTCAGGATAGTGGTCCCAAATGGGATCCCCCTCGTGGCTGCCTTTGACTAAAGTACAAATAAATCCATCAGGGCTAATAATGCATTTAATGTCACACTAAGTAACCAAAACATCTTAGCAGAAGAATTGACTTCAACTATCTAAAATAAGTTTTGTGCATAACAATAGGCATAGTGGCTTACGAGCAGTGCCGTAAACCACTGGTCCAAGTAAGAGGCATGGGTGCTTCTTGCAAACCACTCCTCAGCCCTCTCTTGCTGCTTCTGAAGGTGGGGTTGCTTTGTGGCTACTACAGAGTGTGTCATCACAACAAGGCCTAAACCTCTTCTTTTTGTAAATAAGCCTTTAGAGCTCTTCTCACGATCAGTGCGAGGAAGGCGGGCTTAACTTACCATCTCCACAGATGAACGGGCAGATTGCCCACACAGACAACTGGCAGCTTGCCCAATAGCTCCAAGGGTTGGGGTGCCAGGATGCACCA
This sequence comes from Hemicordylus capensis, assembly GCF_027244095.1. Classification (NCBI taxonomy): domain Eukaryota; kingdom Metazoa; phylum Chordata; class Lepidosauria; order Squamata; family Cordylidae; genus Hemicordylus; species Hemicordylus capensis. The sequence goes on along the minus strand of NC_069657.1, from coordinate 298,104,684 downwards.
CACGTGTCGCCCTGCCCTCCTGGAACTCCAATAATTCACTGTGCAAGGGCGTGATGCATTATGGGGATTCCCCGCTCCCTCCTGAGTGTGCCAGCCATGACTGCTTGCAGCCAGCTGTGCTGACACATGTTCAAAAAATGATGTTAAAGGAGCACTTGCTCCCTTAATCTCCTTTTAGAGGGAGGCTACTTAGGCGGGTTTGCTGCCATGTAGTCGCCAGGATCTGGCCCAAGTGGTTCGCACGGACATGCAAAACTGGGCTGGGCTCCCTTAGCTTCTGTATAGCTTCTGTGTATTGCAAACTGCATTGCTATTCAGTGTATTAAGAAAGCTGTACAGGGTCGAAAAGTCATGGCTTCTGTTCAGCAGTTTCATTTTTTGAGGATGATTTAATATACTGGTTTGATTTTGGAGGGAAATGAAGGTTTGATTTTATTGAAAAATGGAGGGAAATTGAGTTATGCTGATTGGATATTTTAAAAAATATAGGAGGGAAGTTTGTGTATATATAGGAGGCTGCTTCAGCAGTTTCAGTGCTGAAAAAGAAGTTTAGAGAGTTCAAATTGAAGTGACATGTTGGAGAGCTGGATTAGTTCAGATTCAGAAGAAGAAAGTGTGTATAAATTGAGTATCCAGAAGAGAGCAGGAAAATGAGTTCAAAAAGAATAAGGAAAAAGCCAGGGTTGCTGAAAAGCTGAAGTGACTGCAAAGGATTCTAAGTTAGGGTACAGTGGGAGTCAGGTCAGTTGGGTGCAGTTTGACTATATTTTGTTTGTTCCTTATGCTCGTTTGGTTGTTAGTTTTTTGTACTAAATTTTTAAAGCAACTATTGATTTAAAGCGAACTAATTGCAAAGTAAAATGTCTTGTTTATGTTCAAAGGGAAACAAATGTAGTTTCTGTTTTCTCTGCCCCACGCCTAAAAGCCCTTACCACTTCACTAAAGTTTTTTTTACTGTAACAGAGGTTTGAAAGGCAGCCCCATAACTCCATTTGGGGGGCACTAGGGTGACCCAAATGGTATTGGGTTTTGTTGTTTTCAGTGTTTGAGGTGTTCTGAGAGTAGATTCTTTCTAATTTCATTTGTCATTTTCCACCAAAGAAAATTATGAATAGAACAAAGATGAGCAATGATAGTGGATTCTTAGTTGTTGAACTTAGTTGTTCATTCATAATCTTCTTTGGTGAAAAATGTTGAATGAACTTAGAAAGAATCCACTTTCATTTCCAAACAAAGAATCTACTCTCAGAACACCTCAAACATTGAAAACAACAAAACCCAGTACCCATGGGCTTGTGGTTATGGGAGTGGTTCACACCCTATGTGCACTACACCACAACCTGCTCTGGTCCACCCTGGTGCCCCCCAAGTGGAGTTATGGGGCTGCTTAAATCCCCATTATTCCCTATGGAGAAAAAGCTTAAAGATGCACCAACTTCAAAAAAATTGTTAAAAATCACCCCTCTGCCAAATTTCTTTGAAATCTGAGTGGTAGCTTCCTTGCACCCATTGAGCACTGCCACCCACCACAACCCATTCTGGGCCATCCGGGTGCCCCCCATGTGGAGATATAAGGCTGCTGAAATCCCCACTATTCCCTATGGAAAAAAGCTTAAACGTGTGAACTTCAAAAAAAAAAAAAAAAGTTAAAGATCACCCTTGCCAAATTTCTTTGAAATTTGGGTGGTAGCTTCCACCCATTGGGCACTATCACCCACCCCACTCTTTTGTCCCCTGAGACCCTTTTTTGCCCCCAAATGATTCAGATTTGGAAAATACAGGTACAAATCGGATCTGGGGTGATTCAGGGGGTCAGATTTTGGACCCGAAACAAATTGGGGGTGATTCAGTTCAGGTACAAATCGAATATAAAAAATCAATTCGTGCACATCCCTATGACATACACCCATCATTCCCAATGGGAGTGGCACAGCAACTGCATTGACACACTCCTTAGTAGCCATGGAGCAGTCCTGCCTTTGGAAGATATTTCAGTTCTAAGAAATCATTCTTTTCCTTGCCACGTGAACAGCTAGCTACACCTGGATAAATATCTAAATGTTTGCTTTCCATTTTTTCTCTCCCAGCACTCTATCACCAAACGATGAATTGTGGCACCAATCCTAAATGCATTGGCCAACTTCCAAACTAGTACCAGCTAATGCTGCACTGGTGCTATATAAGAGGGACAATTTTTTGATCTCTTTTCTCTGAAGTCTACTGTGACTTGTAAAAATATGACCCTGAGGGCTACACAAATTTTTTGGGGGGAGTCACCATAGGCTTCAACAAAAATTGCCCCTGTCCTGTAGTACCAGTGCAGTATTTCACTAGCAATTTGTTAGTCTGGATATCAGCCATTGCGTGGCCATTTCAGCCAAATCAACAGGACTTCCTTGGAAATGAATGCAAGGCTCAAGATATGAATGTGTTTTCCAGTCTTAGATATACAAAACTGCTTCCATAAGTATCATGTCACAGGGGTAGGAAAGGAAAGAGCTCTCAGCAGATGGCCATCATAAACTCCAAACTGCATTTTCAGAATTCGTATAGAAAGTAGCTTGGCACACATTATGGCATGTATTTTCCCTGCATGTTCATGCCAAAAGAGATCTGGCACAAATAATATTTTCCAAGTGATTAACATGCTTTATTTACCATTATTGGACCTCTAACCTACAGAATGTTACCTATAAAGTCTATATAAGCCAGGATTTTAAGAGGCACAATTATCACCTAATAGTTATCATTGATTTTAGCTATATAATACATAGCTGTATTTTGTCCAGTTGCTTTACATTCAGTAATCTGTGGTCAATTGTCCAAGCTTCCTTCCTTTTGGCAAGCAGTTGCACATAATTCACCTGCAAGAGAACTCCTATACATCTGCCATGAAACCCCCAAAGCATTACTTAAGATTCTGGAGAGTAGCTAGGTATATGCCCAGTTCACAGAGAATGCTGGTCAGTACTATAGAGCATCACTAATGCCCCTACATGAACTGAGAGTGTATCCTAGAACAACCAACATTCCACTAGACCAGAGGCCTAGGAAGGTTGGCAGCACTCCCAGAATAGGCTGCAAGGGTGCTGTACCCCTCCATCACTGTGTTGCCACCACCCACTTGTGAGGGAATGAAAGGAAACAACCAGCTGGCAAAGAAAGCACTTGCCCTCACTGCCTGGGGGAGGGTGACAGGCTGTGCATCTATGCCTGGCTCTGGCAACACTTCCTAGATTGGCATTCTGACACAGGTGGAAGGGGTGTGACTGGCACAGGATAATGCACCTGGTGAGACATGGCAGTAGCCTCAGTGATAGGGATAGCAAGAGGTTCCCCTTGAAGTTTTTGGGGGCCCTGGCAGCCTGTGGATTCTCCCACTCCCTGTGGCCTGGGTATATTTGTCCCCCTCAGTCCAGTGGTGGCTGCGCCACTGCACTGGACAAGTTCAATGCTGAGGAAGAATGGTAATGGAGGACAAGCTGACTTTCAGGAAAGCTTGTCTGCTCTTACTAACCTGCTCATTGAGGTATGCCTGATAAGCTTCTGAGGAACCCCACAGTTCACTGAGACAGTTTGAAAACCTTTGGACTAGAGTACAGATGGCCCTCATTATCCATGGACTCTGTATCTGCAGTTTCGCATATCCACGGTTGGGATAAGACCCACTTTCATGATCTGCAGATAGAAAAATAGTGAAACTCACCTATCCGGAAATGGCTTTCCATGTCATGCCCAGCTGCCAATTTCCAGCAAAAAGCTGTTTTGTGGCTTAATTTTTTTGGGGGGGGGGGATATTTGACCATTTTTGGCATGGGGGGGCACTGCTGGAGAGAGGGATAGCTGAAGAATAAGGTACTGTCATTTTCTTCTTACTTCAGTCCCCCCTTGATTTTTTGCTCTTTTTTTTTTCTTTTTTTTTGTGGTTAGGAATCTAACAAAATTAGATTCCCATTCCCGTTCACAAAACCTTGAGTGAAGGTTCCCATTCCCGTTCACAAAACCTTGAGTTATTTGCAGTTTCCATATTAGCGCCTATTGGCAAGAATGGAAACCACGCAAATAATGAAGGCTACCTGTATATGTAAAGCAAGTGCTCAATAAGTCAGAGATTGTTGTTGTTGTTGTTGTTTGCCAATACACTTACCCGCAGACATTTTCATGTGCACTTCATCCATTCTATGGTGTCCCAAGTCTGAATAGGACTTCAAGAAGTATGGTCAGAGTATGGTCAAAGGCACAGTTATGTGCGGAATCACACCAGTAAAAATGATGAGAGTAGTTGTAGAATATATGAGTAAAGCTGTTTTGCTGTTAATATCACACAGATGCAGCCATGCTGACTGCCTACATGAGGGGCAGCAATGCCTATTAAAGTTCACATTGCTCTGATCCATGATTTCTGTTTTGAGGATAGTAATGATGCCAGTTGTGTTTGTTAAAAGCCTGGACACAAACAACTAATGAGATTCGGCTAGTAATTGTACTTGAACAATGGCTGTTTGACAGCTTTCTCTGAATAGCAGAGAAAACAGAAGCGTTCTACAGATATTTGCCAGTTAAGCTTGTTTAGCAATTAACTCTTAACTCTTTCCTGCTAGCTAGTTGCTGGTGACTGTTATATGAGGAGAAAGGAGCCATGTCATGTGGATCAAATATCTGGTCCCTTTGCTGGGTTTAAAGGTGGATGAGTCTTCTGTTGTTTTGAAGGATTACATATTGAAGGATTACAACATGAAGAATGCTAGAAAAATTGAGATTTCTGAAATCCTAATTTACAGTACTCTTGGTAGTTTGCAAGTTCGTTTGCCAATGGCCTCTTTGGAAGGGCAGAACAAGGGAAACAAACCAGACAAACCAGTTTGTCTTTAAAAATGTCATAATTTGGTATTACTAGCATATCTTTTTATTGTTCTGTGCTTTCCTTAATTAAAATATCCCTGTTTAAATTACAGAGTTTATTGTTCTTTTCACTGTATTATGTATTTGAGAAAGGTTGATATATCCCATCTGATAATCAGTTATGTTTCTGTGAGTTTAGTGGTGTTCCTATAGAGAGGAGAGGGCAGAGTTGCGGGGGGCAGTTGGAGAGAGGAGAAGAAAAGAAAGGAGTAAAATTGAGTTGTTTCTCAATAACATTCTTAATTAAATGTGCAACCATTGTTTTGTGTTTACAAGGGAAGCAAATGCAAAAGATTTGATGGTGAAATTGTTTAACCAGCTTAGTATGTGAACATTCCTGCATCTTCTCCTCATTGCATAACTGGGCCTGCTTAATTGAACTACTACTACTATTGCTACTGATTATTCCCTCCAGATCCTGGCCTGCACCAGCCCTGAAGGCACATTGTTCACTGTGCCTGTTGTTCACTGGATGCCCACGGCAGCATGGCTCAAATACCACCACTAACTCACATGCTACCACCTTTTCCTCATGTTTACTCCAGGAGAACCTCCTTTTGCTTGGAAACAATGGTGGCCTTATTTCTGCAATTACTTCCTCACTATACAGATGAGCAAAGTAGAAGGCTATACGGCTTCACTTCTTAGGCCCTGAAGGCTAAAGGTTCTAAATAAATAAATAAATAAATATTATTATAACGATTTCCCCTTACCTAACACTGTGGAGGTGGATACCAGCCCCTATGAAGCTGCTGTTCAAGTTTTAGATGGCCATTTCAATCCTTCTTTGAATCTGATTGTTGAACATCAATCCCACATCAAAATATTCCACGTCAAAACTGCCAGATGAATCTGTCGATCAATATATCACAGTGCTGTGTGCCTTAAGTGCAACCCAGCTTTATGGATGAAATTATCAAGGATCAAATTGTTGTGAAAACAATCTGTTCCAGACTATGTTAAAAAACTGCTGCTTGAACTGAAACTTACCTCGAATAAAGCTATAGAGATGACTAGGAGGGTGGGATGTTCTTCACTGTGCCAAATGCTCTTCACTGTGCCAAATGGTTTCCTCTAGAATTTCAGACTTCCCAGGCTCCTGAAATCCCAAAGTTCCCAAGCGATTCAGTCTAACTTCTTCCAGAACAAAACTTCTCATGGCCCTGCCCCGGAAGGCAGCAGCAGTACAAGATAAACTGAGCTATCAGTGCTATTGATGTGGTGACTTCAACCACAAAGCCAATTTCAGTCACTATCCTTCAGGAAAGGCCACTTGCAAAACATGCAAGAACAGGGGACCCTTTGCTAATGTCTGAAATTCTGATTCGCTTTATAACACATACTATATGAGGATGAACTACTTCCTGACAGAGTGGTGAGTATGACAGACACACAGCCTGCTTCTCTGCATTGTCAAGTAAAACCTAATGGCCATGATGTGCAGTTCTTTGCTTATTTTGATCTTCCCATTAAGGATGTGTACCATGAGAAAACATGATAAATATCCAAAGTGGTATACCATCTGTTTTATACTGAGGAAAGAATTAATTTCTTATACAAGATTCTGAGTACAATTTAGAAACATACAATTCCTCATTAAGATTGTCTGAAAATCTGTGTGATTAGACCCTTCTTCAGTGTAGATATTTGGACTTATTTGAATAAGTCCACTGTGCATAAAGCCATAATAACAGTGGCTGACATGCTGTGCAATTCTGACCTGTCAGCGCTGCTGCATGCATGAAAGGCAGCCCCAGCTGTGGCTGAGGTGGGCAGTTGACCTAAAATAGCATGTGTGGGCACTTCCACAGCATCACTTCCATTGAAGGCAGTGACTGGTCTTGTGGTAGCAAGCATGACTTGTCCCCTTAGCTAAGCACCCTGGTTACATATGAAAGGGAGACTAGAAGTGTGAGCACTGTAAGATGTTCCCCTCAGGGCATGGAGCCGCTCTGGGAAGAACAGAAAGTTTCAAGTTCCCTGCCTGGTTTCTCTAAGATAGGGCTGATTGAGATTCATGCCTGCAACTTTGGAGAAGCCGCTTCCAGTCTGTGAAGACAATACTGAACTAGATAGACTAATGGTCTGACTCAGTATATGGCAGCTTCCTATGTTCCTATGAGAGCACAAGAGAGCACTCTGAGAGAAGTGCCCACTTGCTCTGTTGCTCAAAAACACATGTGTAAGAGAACACATAAGAACATATGAACAGCCCTGCTGGATCTGGCCCAAGGCCCATCTAGTCCAGCATCCTGTTTCTCACAGTGGCCCACCAGATGCCACTGGAAGCCTACAGGCAGGAGTTGAGGGTATGCTCCCTCCTGCTGTTACTCCCCTGCAACTGGTACTCAGAGGCATCCTGCCTTTGAGGCTGGATGTGGCCCACAGCCCTCCAAAGTCCCTCTTAAAGTCATCCAGGTTGCTGGCTGTCACCACTTCTCATGGCAGAGAATTCCACAAGTGGATTATGTGTTGTGTGAAAAAGTACTTCCGTTTGTTGGTCCTAGATTTCCCGGCAATCAATTTCATGGGATGACCCCTGGTTCTAGTGTTATGTGAGAGGGAGAAGAATTTCTCTCTATCCACTTTCTCCACACCATGCATGATTTTATAGACCTCTATCATGTATCCGCACATGGACCTGCATACCCAAAGTTGCTGTTTGCATCTATGCTTTGTTAGTCAGGAGGTCAGCCATTGATTTCTGGAGGTTCTCCACAAGGCTGGTGCCATTCATCTACACAATATTTTATCTGAGTCTTTAAGCAGATCCAAAAGAATTGACATGAGAAGAAACTCTGAAGGAAAGCATGTGCATTGTGAAATGCAAGACATATTGCAGCAGAAAATAGCAAAGGTTAGAAAGAAATAAAGGTCAAATGCAATAAGGAAAAGTTAGCATCTTGTTTTTGCTTTGTTTCATCCAAATACTAGAGGCCATGATGTGCAGAGGCAAATTGTCCTTATGTTGTGTAGTTCTGTATACAGGAAATGACTCTAGGATGGCTTATTGTTTCCGCAGCTGTTTACTTCCTCAAAACTGGTGTACAACATCCATATTCCAATAGATATGAAGTCGGTGCCATAAGTAAGATTAAGCTATGGACAGACAACATCTTAAGTCATATGGTGAACCCACTAATCATAGAGATGGAGCTACAGGGCACCTACTGTCACCAATGGAACTGGAGATAGGAAGCTGCTGGAAAGGGAACACGGCAGATGTTGTTGGAGTCATTATACAACAATGACATCCTGACATAGTGTGTTTTTCAATAATCTGCCTAGTGGCACTATGAGATGCCTGTGGAGTCTGTAACTGCCAGAGTACATCATACTCTTTTATGCTGTTGGTACTTGTTTGACAGTTCCTGAATTTGTGGCAACTTTGTTCCTTATGTCTTGTTTATTTGCTCCATAATAGCTTGAACACCATCTGTTCTTCCCCTCTGCATCTTCACCCATCCACACACTTTCATTTTCAACTTCATTGTGTTATTGCATTTTCTTTTTCATCCTGCTTTTTAGAAGCTGTCTTTGTTTGGGGATGTTAGTGTTACAACTTAAATTGCTCCAGATCTTTGATCCTTCAAGTAAAAATCTCTCAAACATTTAGGAAGGCAATCTGTAATTTTTTTAAGAAATCACATTAAATAAATATAATGTTATTATCTCCATTTAAGTTTTTGAAATATTTTTATGATTATCTTAGAATGTAAAATTAACAATATTACTTTGAACAGTCAGCCAAAACTCCAGTACAAATGGAGGGGTGAAATTCCCCACATAGGCTTAGGATTGGATTTGGAAAAGAGCCAAAGTATTTTCCCCAAAACGTCCCTCAGAATAACTTGGTTTATTCTGTGCTCAATTATTAGCCAAATCAGCCTATAATATCAATAGCAGTGACATTACTCTCTCCCACTATCCTAATCTCATTGTCTTTCATCATCGCTACTTTGAATCTATGGTGATATAATTGATCATATGATGAAACCATTAACAAACAGTGGGATAGACTTCATAACATATTCTCAGGAGACAATGTTCCCGTTCGCTTAATGCCAGGATGTAGTGTAGTGTTGGGCTGAGGCCAGGGATACTTGGGGTCAAGTTTCTGCTTAGCTCTGAAGTTCACTGACAGAACTTGAAAAACTCCCTATTTCTTTTCTTCAAAGGGTTAGTTTATTGATAAAAATGGATAACCCCATGTATGCTTACTTCATCTCTATCAGGGAGAACTGTGGGATACGAATTTGATCAAGACATATTTCTACCTTTCACGCTGATATGCCTTTTTAAGAGATTCTGGTGGAGTTCATCAGATTCAGGTGGAGAAATGAACTTCTGGTGCTTACAAGGTTTGACTCAAAAGGATAGGTGAACTCTGTAATTACCAGAATTCTTCTCCAATTCAGATCACAACCATACCAGAGAAGAATTCCTGGCTTACCCACCCACCCCACCACCACCCTCGAACTGCCTCAAATTCAAACTGAACCAGGCCTGGCTCAAGGGAGTGCCAAAACCAATTTGTCCAGTTTGGTTTGAATCCAAACAGGATTCAAACTGGACTGGGCATGTTTGGTTTTGGCACCCCCTTGAGCCAAGCTTGGTTCAGTTTGAATTTGAGGCAGTTCAAGGGTGGTGGTGGGCATTAAAACTGAGTCAAAAACGTAATGGCTTACAGCTGGCCAGGGCTGTGGCAGCCTTGTGGGTGCTGAGGTAAATGCGGAGGGTCTCCAGCAGCTCCCCTCCCACCGCTGGCCTCCCCCTGAGTCTCCCTGGCTGGCTCAGCCCATTTCTGCCCTCGGCATGCATACATCAGCCACTTTTTGTGCCACTGGGCATGCACACTGGCCATTTGTGTGACCCGGAACATGCAAATGATGCATGCACAGCAGTCAAACGAAACAGCCCCAAAATGGGCCAAACCATCTCAGGGAGACTTGGTGGGAGGCCACTGGAGGTCCCCCCATGGCCACCTCAGCACCCTTGGTGGCAGTAAGTTATTACATTTTTTACTCAGTTTTAATGCCCACCACCACCCTCAAACTAGGCCTGAACCAGCTCAGCCAGATAGGATCAACCTCAAACTGATCTGGGCCCAGCTCAGTCTGAGGTCAAGCCTTTGAGCCAGCTTGACTTCAAATCAGCTCACACACCCCTACCTCAGTCTCCAATCCCCTTCTCTATCAGTACAATTTACCTGTCTGTGGCTGTGGCAGTGGCATTCCATATAGGGAAAGATGAAGATATAGTCTCCCCCTTCTCATTCACCCCTTCATCTTTAGCACACTCATTATGAGTGCCAGAAGGAAAAGGCCCAGAGGCTCTTGGAATGTGCATTTCCATGGATGAGTACACTGTTTCCAGGGGTAACCTTCTAAAGCAGCTCCTATTGTCTTCTATGCAAATACATGAAGATAGTAGTCTAGGAAAACTACTGTTGGTCGGAAAGTCCAATCCAATTGGGGCCATCTTATCCTAAGAGTACTCCACAGAGGGTGATCTATTGCCTCCCAACAACTGTTTTCTCAGCGACAGTTCTTTAAAGTAGAACTCCATAAAAACCAATTGAGACTAATGTTTCCATGCATTTGCATAGGGACTGTTTTTTAAAAACTGCCCCTGGAAAAAGGGTTGCTGGATGGCAAAAGACCAGCACTTAGGGTAAGCAGCTTCCTCACTGGGATTGGACTTTCCTCCCAAAAATAAAGGATCTCTTTGTTTCAAGACTCCTTCCCAATTTCCTTTGCAAGCATCACCCTTAACTGACACATTGAAACACATAGAGACACTTCTCAAGAGTAGCCAAGCCCAAGCTCAAGCAGCCAACCCTGGACCTGATTGCCCATGAGAGCCACCAGGACCCATGAAGATCCCAGTGGTGCTACATCCTTAACCCAGATTTGAAGATTGTGTGTCAGTGAGAGCTGCATGCAAATCGCCCATCTCCTCAGGAAATTGCCCAGTGCACTGCACTGCACTTAGCATGTGGTGCACTGTGGGATTCACAAAGGCTGGGACAATGAGTCTGGCTGGGAGCAGTGCAGAAAGTCATCTGCGCTGCTCCTGGCAGTTCTGGTCATGTGGGTGCACAGCTTGTGCGCTGCAGGGGCTCAGCACAGTCATCTGGGGGGAGGTATGTTGAACCCCGCCTCCCTCCTGCCCACCCACCCGACCACAAGCATGGTTGTGTGAATAGCCCCATAGTATGTCATATATATATTTTAAAAAGAGCTAGTAGTGTGTTTGTCTTTGTGTGCTGCAGAAAATGGGCAATAGTGGAGGTCTAGTTCAGATTAGTACACCAAGGAGGATGGCTTCCATACTGGTAAGTACAAATTCCAAAATGTAATACATAAAGGGTGGAGAGAGGGACATGAGATGGAAAAAGAGAGCGCCAAGCTCACAGCATTCAGAGCTCACCATCAATCCTAAACTATTAGATGTACCACCAAACTCAATGCTCCTTGAAGCTGCCTTCCACTGGCTTTATCATGTGCAATCACTACCTCTTCCTCCGCAGCTGGAGATGGCAGAAGAGGAAGAGCCAGCAGCAGTAGTGAACTATGGACCCATCCAGGAGAGGTCAGAGGAGAATTTCAACTAGGAGAGGATGAAATTGTCAGCCAATATTTGCTGTTATTGGCAGTAGTTCAAATAAGAAGGACAGTTCAGAGCGCATCTAAAGAGTGTGCTCTGAGTCCTCTTTATATCTTATGTCTTAATTCTAAGGAGGAAATCTGAGAAACAATGAACAAAAGATATATTAAAGAGCAATGCTCTTTTGAAGAGGAGCAATGCCTTAGAAATGGGGTGCCTTTCACAAAATCAATAGGTATAAGAAAAGATGTCAGAGATTATTGAGGCATTGCCGGGGAGCAGAATATATTATTAGCATGTTCTTTGCTTTGGGGGATGTTTGGCAGCAATTCATTTCAGATGACAAATCTGAAAAGCTGTCACAAATTGAAACATCCACTGAAGAGGCTTTGGATTAAATTGATAGATTAGACAGTGGTAAATCTTCTGGGCTGGGTGGCATTTACTCAAGAGTTCTGAAGGAATGCTAATGTGAAATTCCAAAGCCACTTTCTCTGCTTTTGTTCTATCATTAATGATGGTCTTTGGCGGAATGGGAATAGATAAAGTAAGACCAAGTGTGATCCTGGTTGACTTCAGTACCAAGCAATCAAAGAGTGAACATGAGATGTAGGGGAAAGAGTCAGCTTTTCTTGTCCAAAGCAAAACCATGTATTACAGAATATGGATTTTTAATGGTGTCAATATTGATTGAGCTGACATCAGGTCAGTCAGCTCATTGACACTTTTAAAAATTGAGTTGACATAATGTACACTAGTTGTCAGAAAGTATTTGACAAGGTTTTTCACCAATGGCATAAAAAGGTAGTGGAAATATATAGTGATGCTATGAAAGCAGATGTCCTTGGAACAGCAACTGGTGAAGTGATAAAAATAAGTAAAAGCATCCCTGAAAAACTTAGCTTCTCTTTAACATAGGATCCCATGCTTCTTACGAATGTTTGAGGAATCCTCTATAATAAAGAGGTAGAGTGTGATCCCGTGCTGCCCGTGTCTTTTTCGGCAGTTCTGGGCATGCGCAGAGCGCATGCGCAGAACCATGGAAAAGGAAACGGCCGCCCAGGCACTGGCGGCCATGCTGGAAAGAGCGGCGGAGAAATAACGGGCTAAGGAGAAAGCAGAGACGGCAGCATGGAGAACGGCCAGGAGAGGCGGCTGTGAGGGGACTGGGAGGGCAGCGGGAGCAACGGAAAACAGCTGCCAAGACTTAGAGAGCGGCGACCGCAGAACGGACAACGGAGAAGGCAGAGACAGCAGCAGAGGGAACGGGAGGGCAGAGGCGGCCACGAGGGGACCAGAAAAACAAAAAAGCAAAAAATACAAGCAGCAGCGGCAGAGAGATTAAAAAGAGGAGACGAGACCGAGGAACACAAATTGGCGGCCATAGCGGGTCAGAGATAGAGAGCAGCGACGAGACCGGACCGACCCGGCAGGCAGAAAAGCGGCAGGAGAAGGGACCAGCCCTGACAAAGGAAACGTCAGCTTAGAAAAAAGAGCCCAGAAGAATTAAAGTAAAACGGTGCCTTGAACAGTCGTTTGCACTACCAGACGTTTGCACTAAGCACAATACCCCCTGCCTGCCAAAACACCCGTAAGACAACAGCAACCCCCCCTCCCCCAAAGCCCAAATCCATACCATAAGACTGAGGAGAATGTCCCAGATCAAACCAGCAGCAGCAAATTCAGTCTGACGGGAGTGCCCCAAAGAACTCTATCCCCTCACCTCTCAACTGAGGCTTTTGTGGAACAGCCCGAAGGAATTAAAGAAAAACGGTGCCTTGAGCACAAGTAAAAACCAGACGTTTGCACTAAGCACACGAGGGACAGTTGCTCTCCCCTTGCTAAACAAACGCGTTTGTTTTACTTAGAGCGTACACAGGGCTCTCAACCACTTTGAAAGGTGACCCTTTGCCCACCGAGTCGGGGACCGAGACCTGCTTCGCTTCAGCGCAGCAACGTGGCTGCTGCACGTGTCCTCAGGTTCTGCCCAGAAAGGCGATGCTGGAAGGCTCTTTCCTGTTTCTCTCGCAGCAACCTGCACAGCTGCCCCCCAAGATGTTACGGATAATAAGGCCACTGCCCTTATCAAATGTATACATTTGAATGCTGCATGCAAGTGTCACAAACCTACAGCTGCTGCCCTTTCTGTTCCATAACCTTTTGGTCCCTCACCTCTGTATCCATATGCAAGCAGTCCTCAACTTAAAAAAACCCGGCTGACAGACGTTGCTGACAAACAGCCCCCCCCCCCGAAAGCCCAAATCCATACCATAAGACTGAGGAGAATGTCCCAGATCAAACCAACAGCAGCAAATTCAGTCTGACGGGATGAGGGAGTGCCCCAAAGAACTCTATCCCCTCACCTCTCAACTGAGGCTTTTGTGGAGGGAAGTAGTGCTGCCCCCCTCCCATGTTTATTTTTGCTATGTTGCGTCGGTGTTTTTTTTGGGGGGGGGGCTATTTTAAAAATTCTGTCCTGCATTTCTAAAAAGCTAAAGTAGTTATTTAGCAGACTTAAGTACAAAAAGTGCATGGTACAATGGGCAGGTCTGCATGGTCTGCCAAAAAGTAAGTTGGAGGGAAGCGGAGAAAGATACCTCTTCAGTATTACGTTCAAGGGACTGAGGGAGGAAGGCAAAGACAGACAGACAGATGAGAGAGAGAGAGAGAGAGAGAGAGAGAGAGAGAGAGGGAGAGAGGGAGAGAGGGAGAGAGGGAGAGGGAGGAAAACAGGACAATAGAAAGATGGAAAGAAGGAAAAAAGGAAGGAGAGAAAAGAGAGAGAAGGGAAGGAAAAGGACAAAAGAAACAAGGAGGGAGGGAGGGAAAGTAGGAAAGAGAGAAGTAAGGAAAGAAGGAAGAAGAAAGAAAAAGGAGAAAGGAATGAGGGAGAAGGACAAAAAAAGACAGAGGGGAGGGCAAGCCCTTTAAAGAAAGAAAAGAGGAAAAGAGAAATAAAACAGAAAGATGGGAGTGAGAAGAGGTGGAAGAAAGGAAGGAAAGGAGAGAGAGGGAGAGAGCAGAAAGGAAGGAAAGGAAACAGAGGAAGAGGGAGAGAAAAGGAAGGAGTGAGAGAGAGAGAGAGAGAGAGAGAGAGAGAGAGAGAAAAGAAAAAAGGAAAGGAGGGTGAAAGGGAAAGGGAGAAGGAATAAAGGAAACAACAACAACAACAGGTCCTAGCGCCCATTATTTTAACGGGCTTAAAAATACTAGTAGATAATATAAAGTGAAGTTATTCTTCAGTGCATGGGGCTTATTTTTATTAAGTAAAGGCATGGCATCTCCATGGATCAATGGATGGATGAACTGATCAATAGACAGATAATTTGTGGGAAGTAGGAAGTTTGTACTAGGTGTTAAATATAAGCATTTTGAAATTATTTGTTTACCATAAGTTGGGCAGTATGCGTTAAGGAATCTTGGATCCATTTGGCTGAAGTACTAGAGTCCCAGTCTACCAATGTTTAGGCAGCTTCAGTATTGAAGGCAGCATCTCAACTTTAATGGAAACTCAGTCCTGACCTTTTTCATGTAATAACTATGGGCACAGTCTAGCCAAAATTGATTGATTGTTACCTGCTTTGCGGCTCTGTATAAAGGCAAGGCAAAAACATTTTTAAAGCCAATGAACAGAACATTTTTTTTAAAATCTCTACTGATTTTTGTAGAAATGAATTCCGCACATGCTTAACTCTCCCATTGATACCAACAGGATTTAGATCATGCCCATTATTTATTTATTTATTTATTTATTTTTACATTTCTATACCGCCTTTCGTTAAAAGAAAACCTCAAGGCGGTTATCACTTACTCCATAAGGGCAAATTTAAGGAAATGAAATTCTGGTGATACTTTTTACCATCAGCCCTAGAAGATATTTGTCTTGCATTAAATCTCTCTGAATAAATAAATAAAAATATGCATTTTTATTCCCAGGCTGTTCCTAAACAGTTGCATGTTGCATGTGAACAGCAACAAATAGATGTTTTTATGGATGTGTTGTAGCTTTCTCTATGAAATCCAGTAGCTTATTGGAAGCAAGCTAGTGGGCTAGATGCACCACGGGACTTATCCAGTCTGATTAAGTGTTCAGGAAATCTCAAATTGAAGAAGCCCAAGGGTGCATCTAGCCCACTAGCTTGCTCCCAAAAATCTGTTGGTAGAGAAACTCTTGATAAAGAAAAGCACATGCTTTGGCTAAGTGGGCTGCTTTTCCCTTAAATATAGTGGCTGTCACCCAGAGCAGCCTAACAGAGTACTCACACTACTCTGTGAGTAGTGCCTCACAGAGCCAATGGCGGATGAAGGCATAGGCAGAGGAGGTGTCTGCCTACAGCAGCAACATTTGAGAAGCGGCACTCCTCAAATTTTGCCATGCCTCTCTGGGGGCTGTGGTAGCTGCAAGGAGGAGGGGCACAAGGGGACCCCCCCCTTTTGTCTCTAAAAATCACCACTACCTTAATGTCACACACAAAGGGGGCATGGCTGGGGCTCCAGAAAGCCCAAGCGAGCTGTTTGCCTCTCATTTCAGGAAGCCTTTTACTGCCTGAACACAGTTTATTTCACTTCCGCTCTCTTGCCAGAGGGAGAGAAAGCAAAATAAAGGGTGTTCAGGCAGCAAATGCAGCCTGAAATGAGGGGCAAACAGCTCGCTTGGCTTCGGAGCCAAGCAGTGAGTGAGCCAATGATGCCCCCTTTGTAAGTAACCCTCCCTGTTACTGGAGGGGAGGGGCCGCCACTAGGGTTGGAGGCCACTGCGGTGCCACAGATAAATCACGGATAGGACTTTCTTTAAAAGGTAAAGGGGGAGGGTACTCTTCCCTTCTCGCCCCCTTCCACCCTCCCTGCAGCCATTCACCCACACTGCCCCCATCCCGCCATGACAGTGGTGATTTTTATAGACAAAAGGGTTCCCCTCGCAGCCCCACCTCCCCATGGCAGCAAAAATCCTATTTGCCTATGGAAGAGGTTAATCTGTCCCAGCACTCAGCAATCTTGCACTTGTGAAAGAGCACAAATACTTACTACACTCCCAAAATGCTCTGTTAAAGAGGAGACACATTGCTGACAGTAAAGCAAAGTGTTTCCACTCTAATCAAGCACTTTGGGAGTGTGGGCAAACTCTGAAAAGTGTTTGCACTCTGGCACAAAGGCGCAAGGCCACCCATGCTTTGGGGAGAGTATGGAGTAGCACTGGGCAGATGCCTAATGTTGGTCTGCTCTGGATGTCAGCCACTATTTTTATTATAATTCTGAATATATCTATTATCTAATCTATTACTTAAATATACAAATTATTACATATTTCTGTATGGCTTTTTCATTTTTAAAAACTCACAAAGCAGTTTAAACAGCAAAATAAATGAGAAATATGGTCCCCTGCCCAACAGGGCTTAGTCTAAAAGGAAACAGATCTAAAAGATCTTACACTCTAGAAGGGAAAACAAACAGCTACTATAAAATATACTTGCGTTGGGCTGAACAGGGAGAGTTGCCCTTCCCAAATATAGAGAGCCGCCACTTTAAAATGTTCTTGACACTGAACTACTGCAGCATGTCCCCAACATCTGGGATTAGTGAGCTGGCTTTCAAGCCAGAGGGGACAACTTTCTGGCAAGCCTGAGTCCAATTACCTCTTCATTTAGTTTACAATATATTATTATTATTATTATTATTATTAATTTTGTTTACACAGTCAGACAGGTGTTATTGACTGGTTTGTTTTATCCAGACATTGAGTCCTTCTCAAGGACCTGGGATGGCTGAATTTTATTGTCAATGTTGTTGCTGTTATAGATATCGTCGCAGAATATAGGCTGTTCCCAGTAAAGCTGCTTTTTGTAATTGGCTGATGGTGATTTCTGTGGCCCCTATGGTGTTGAGGTGCTCTTCAAGGTCTTTTGGAACTGCACCCAGGGCGCCAATGACCACTGGGATTATTTTGGTCTTTTTCTGCCACAGCCTCTCAATTTCAATTTGTAGAACTTTGCATTCTGTGATTTTTTTCTATTTCTTTTTCTTCTATTCTGCTATCCCCTGGTATTGCTATGTCGATTATTTTGACTTGTTTTTCTTTCTTCTCAACTACAGTTATATCTGGTGTATTGTGTGGCAGATTTTTGTCTGTTTGTAGTCGGAAGTCCCATAATATTTTTACATCTTCATTTTCTACCACTTTTTCAATTTTATGGTCCCACCAATTTTTGGCTACCAGTAGCTTGTATTTTTTGCAGATGTTCCAGTGTATCATCCCTGCTACCTTGTCATGCCTTTGTTTGTAGTCAATCTGTGCGATCTTCTTACAGCAGCTGATTAGGTGGTCCACTGTTTCATCTGCTTCTTTACAAAGGCGGCACTTGCTGTTTGTTGTTGATTTTCCTACTTTTGCTCTTATTGCATTTGTTCTTAGTGCCTGTTCTTGTGCAGCCAGTATTAAACCCACTGTTTCTTTCTTCAAGTTGCCATTCTTAAGCCATTGCCAGGTCTTGGTGATGTCTGATTTTCCACTTATATTGTGCAAATATTGACCATGCAGTGGCTTATTTTTCCATTTTTCTGCTCGGTTCTAGACTTGTTCTTTCTTGTAGGCCTGCTTTGTTTCATTGGTGTTGAATAGTTTTGTGTTATTGACCATTTGAAGTGCATCTTCTTCACTGTCCTTGATATATTCTTCAAGGCCTCTTTTCTCCTCCTCTACTGTTTGATGGACTTGCAGCATTCCTCTTCCACCTGAGCTGCGAGGGAGGTATAGCCTATCGACATTACTGCGGGGGTGCAGAGCAGGATTGATAGTCATGAAAACCTGGTCTTACTATCTAGCGTCTCTAGCTCTGCCTGGGTCCAGTCTATTATTCCTGCAGTGTATCTGATAACAGGTATAGCCCAGGTGTTTATAGCTTGTATGGTGTTCCCGCCATTGAGTTTGGACTTGAAGATTTTTCTAACTCTCCTGATGTATTCACTTCCCGTTTTTCTTTTAACTTCTGTGTGCAATGTTATCAACCTGGAGAATGCCCAAGTATTTGTAATGTTGTTTCTCTTCCAGGTTCTTGATGTTGCTTCCATTGGGCAGTTCGATTCCTTCTGTTTTTCTTATTTTTCCTCTGTTCATTATTAATGCAGCACACTTGTCTAGTCCAAACTCCATTGCTATATCACTACTGAATATACGGACAGTGTTTAGCAGTGATTCAATTTCTGACTGGGACTTTCCGTACAACTTCAGATCGTCCATGTACAGCAGATGGTTTATTTTATTTGATGTTTTAGATGTTTGGTATCCAAGGCCTGTTTTGTTTAGTATTTGTGAAAGTGGAGTCATGGCAATTACAAACAACAGAGGGGATAGTGAGTCCCCTTGGTAATTGCCTCTTCTAATTCTAACCTGTCCAAGTGTCTCGCCATTGATTGTTAACTGTGTACTCCACATGCTCATTGCTTTTTAAATAAATATCTGAATGTTTTTGCTGACACCAGTTGTTTCTAAACATTTTAGTATCCATGTGTGAGGCAATGAATTGAAGGCTTTCTTGTAGCCAATCCATGCAATCCTTGCAATTTTCTAAAATCATTTTGTCAATCAGCAGCTGGTCTTTTGTGCCTCTGGTGTTCGGGCAATTTCCTTTCTGTTCAACCGGAAGCTGTTTGTTAGTTAATAAGTGTTGCATGACTTCATCTGCTATTATTCCAGTTAATAATTTGAACATGGTTGGCAGGCAGGTTATCGGTCTATAATTACTTGGAACTGCACCTTTTGCTGGGTCTTTCATTATGAGATGAGTTTTCCCAGTTGTTAGCCATTGTTCAATATCACCTCCTATTGTTCAATATAACATCATCATTATTATTATTATTATTATTATTCCACTTGACAAATGATATTTGGACAAATTATGTTGGGTGATAAAGGAGAAATGGGGAAAATCATTACACTTTTACCCTGTCTTTCTTCCAAAGATCCCAAAGCAACCTTGTGCAATAAGTTAGGCTGAAGACTTTGACTGGCCCAAGGTCACCCAGTACACTTTGCACTTTGCATGAGTGGTAATTTAGACTTGGGTTTCTCTGGATGAAGCCCACCACCCTGGCCATTACACCATACTGTAAACCATGTACTTCCTAACCTGTTTTCTCCCAACTATTCTGATGCTTCTCATTCACAAAAGCCCCCTACCTTATTACAATTCTACTGCCAAGAGTTTTAGGACTATTTAAGTCTTTCATATGCACAGCCAGCAGCATTGCAGGTGCTTATGTATGGCCTGGTTCTTCCCTGCTGGGGAGTGCATGTATATTATTCAGCAGTTGTGTAGGTGGGGTTGATTAAATAGACTTTCCCCACCTGATCAGCCCTGACTGGTTCATACATGCATTCCTTCATCATGGGACTGCCCTGCATAAAAGTGGCTCCCAAGCAGCTGGCTGTGCGTGAGGAGGCAGCCTGAGTCATAACAGTTTCCCCATAACCGGAATATTTTTACAAATAGGGAAATGCAGCCAAATGAATGGAGGAAGCTGCCTTATACTGTGTCAGACCATTGGTCCATCTAGCCCAGGGCTCCTCAACTTTAGTCCTCCTGCAGAAATTGGCCTACAATCCTCATAATCCCTGGCTATTGGCAGCTGTGGCTGGGGATTATGGGAGTTGTAGTTCAAAAACTATGTGGTTGCTAAGAGTCGACACTGACTTTATGGCACTTAACCAATCAATCAATCAATCCGTTCAAAAACAGCTGGGGGGCCTAAATTGAGCAGGCCTGATCTAGCCCAATCTTGTTCACACTGACAGTCAATGGCTCTGCAGCATATCAGATGGAGGAGGTCTTTCCCAACCCTACCTGAAGATGCTGGAATTGAACCTGAGACCTTCTGCAAGCACAGTATATTAGGTTGTGCATGGCATTGAATTGATAACCGGGTTCAACGCAATGCAAGTCTCACTAGTGCATTTTTCTCTGGAAACAATTCCAGGAAGAAAAACACACACACCAACAAACCTCTCCTCCAGTATTGGCAACCTATTTGATACCATACTGCTTAGTATGTATATGGTATCGAATAGGATAGGAGGGTGGGGATGGGGCTTACCTTTAGTGAATAGCTGATGGCTTCTTTGAAGAAATCACCTGCAGTGGTGGTGGTTCAAAACACTGCCTTTCCTGTCCTGGTACCACCCTATGCATCAGGGAAAGAAGCACAATTGTGACATCGCATCCTTGTCTTGGTGCATTATTGGGAGTGGATGGGGCAGGGGGCAGGATGAGAATGTGCTGTATTCTTACAGGGCATACCCATTTTTTACCAGTAGTGTACTAGGAAAGGGATGCAACTTTATGACTTTCCTTCCTTTCCTGATGCATTATAGAGTGGCACCAGGAAATGAAAGGCAGTGTTTTGAAATGCTGCCGTTGCAGCTGCCAGAGGGCAGCCAGTTTCTTCAAAGGAGCAGGCTCTTCAGTACAGGCAAGCCCCCACCCCATCCTGATGTATTAAGCTGATAATTATTTGATAATTATGCATAGTAGTAGTTTGTAATATGACTATTTATTTATTATATTTTTATACTGCCCTTTATCCCAAGACCCCAGGGTGATTAGCAACAAGACAAAACAGTAATAAAACTCCAATAAAAACACACTGCTAAGACAAAAACACAGTTATGTCAAAAAGAGAGCTGGCCCACTCATTGGCCAAACACCTGTTTTAAAAGGGCGATTTCAGATTCCTCTGAAAGGCTGGGAGAGGGGGAACCATCTGGATCTCAACCAAAAGTGAATTCCACAGCTTGGGGGCAACTACTGAGAAGGCCCTGTCCTGCATAATTGACAAGTGAGCCTCAGTAGGTGTTGGCAAGCAGAGCAGAACCTTCCCAGCTGATCTAGTCTGGTGGGTAGATTCAGCTGGGCGTAGGTGCTCCTTAAAGTACCTGGGGCCCAAGCCATAGATAACTGATAGTAGATAACTGTTATCAGCTGGATGCTATGCTGACCATCCTCTGCATCATTAGCACAGGATTGGCCTGATAGTAGGGCCCATATCCAGCCTTAAAGCAGATGCTCTTCTATGAAATATGGCACCTCCCCAAATCTGTACACGAGGGAGGAGCCATCACTTTTGAGAGCTCCCCACATTGTAAAAATAATATGCATTTAATTACTCTTTAATATACCCAAGTTTAGAGCAGTGGTCATGTTGGAATGGCCTTAAGTTTTCAAGAGCATAAATAGTGGGCAGCCTTTACTTTTACAACAAATATAAATATGTATTTCTAAACTTGGAAATGACACATATTCACACTAGGACTTCTGAGTGATAATTGGAAGTCGTTATAGTAAGTAGTTACTCCTCAACTGAGAAGGGTACATTTGTGATTGTAAAGATAATGTTTTATATCACTTTAGCAAGTCTATTTGATCTGCAATTAAATAACTGTAATTACAAAGCCTTTGTGATGATTTTGTGAACTTTCCTGACAGAATGCCAAAAACAACAGGAAGAAAGGAAGAGAGACTGTGTGATTACTTATGCTGGAGGTGATGTGATAAATGTGTTTTTATTCACTGCAGGTTAATTTGTGCCTTTTAAATCTGTCTGTAAATAGCTCTGCCAAGGCCACTGCCCAACAGACACAGGTTACATAAAAGTATTCAGTAATGTAGAAAGCATTCAAATTCTAGTAACTCTCCATTTGAAAGCTGCTCTGTATTTTTCCTGTAAGGCTAATACATTTAAAAGGAGGGGGTAATTGAACAATCATCATTAAAACATTAGTATTAAATACTAGCCTCATATATAACAGCAGAATGAACTTTACTATGTAAAAATTGCGATGTGATAGTATGCTGCTAAATAATCTTTTTTTAAAAAAATCAATAGGATTACAAGATACTATTTAATGGGATTACAATGTATGGTATTTCACCTTTAACCTATGAGCCACCCCAAGCAGTATTGCACTGGAGGGTGGGATATAAATATTTTAAATAAATATCTCTTTCCATTCAAACCCAGTTTCTCTTGAGATTCGGCAATGGGCAGAATGTGACAGCCACTTACTCCATGCATGCAAGGTGCCTCTGTCCCATTTCTAGGAATTCCCCCTTCCCCATTGCAGGCACCTGTGCCATTCAACTCTCTCCTTGGATTCTGAAACACTTTGTTTCTGAAGCAGTCATTATGTGATGGTACCTATGAATGCAACAAGTTTTTTTTGTGTGGTGTTTCAATGTGCCTTTGGCTGCAATGAAAAATCACTGTCAAAGAACCAAAAAAAAAAAAAAAAAAGCAGACTTGATGTGACTGTACCCAAGGCTGTATCAAGATTCTTTGTGCAGTGTGCTTTAGTAAAACACTGCACAAAAATAACCTTGGTGCATTCATGAGAATGGTCAGATTAAGATCACATGATTTGCAGTGTTTTATTAGTACTTTAATTCTACTTTGACATCTCTGGAGGTTTCTTATCAAAAGATATGTGATATAGTCTTTGCTGAAGATGTTAAGACAGATCCTTATTACATAACAAACACTAGGAGCTTGTCTTGGAATTGTAAAATCAAATTTTATCATAAAAAGGCCATCTAATTGCAAGAACTATTTTTTTCCTTGTCAGACATGCCATTACCCAATTCCAAACAATGCCTACAGAATATTTTATGAGAGGATTCCTTGATATGCCAGGGTTCAGTGCATATTGGT
This sequence comes from Hemicordylus capensis, assembly GCF_027244095.1. Lineage (NCBI taxonomy): Eukaryota > Metazoa > Chordata > Lepidosauria > Squamata > Cordylidae > Hemicordylus > Hemicordylus capensis. Next base: position 298,081,476 of record NC_069657.1, on the reverse strand, counting down.
AACAGAGACATGCAGATAAACTGAAGGGAACAGAAAGCTACAGCAACCCTGTACATGCCCCAATGTCAGAATTACAGTAATGTCAGAAGTTCTCAGAATTAAACCTAAATTCAGAAACAGTGCAATGCAGGGCAGCATGAACCTGAGAAACAATTAAAGAAATGGGAAAACCCACTTATCTCTATGGGTCTTCTAAATATGAGCAGGAAATCATATATGTAACAACCTAACTGAACTCTGCTTTAGGTCATTTTTATACCAATGGTCAGGTGCATGGCTACCACTGAGCATGGAGGGATGGCCATCCTCAGGCTGCTAGCACCCTGAGCACCTCCAGGGCCACCAAAGGCTCTCACACGCACTCAGTTGCTCCCTCCAGGGGCTACTGGATTCATCCATCAGCAATACCACCCCCCCTGGGAGGAGTGGCTGTGCAGCTCCTCTACTGCTCCCATCCATAGGGTTTGATTTTGTTCAAATTCTGACTGGGTGTTTCTTTCTCTGCCTCACTCAGAGCAGAGAAAGGCTGCACACAAACAGCACTTGAACAGAATGCTGAAAGGAAGCAGCAGAAGAGCAGCGCGGCCCATCTTGCCTATGGTGGCCATGTCCCCTGCGTATTATGTCATATGCAGGGGTGTGGCTGGCATGCACTGACAGGTGTGCATGACAAGTGATGGGGAGAAGGGAGCCACCAGCAACATCTTGTCCTGCAGCTGCCAACAAGCTCAATATACCCTGTCCATGGTGATGGCTACTGGGCATGATCAGTTTTCCAAACCGCCCTTTTGAGCTGGTATAAGTATTTCCTGGGGTGGATATTGTAGTTGTCTGTCTTCCCTGAAATCAAAATGAAGAAGGGAAAACAGGATGTTCTATTAAAGAAGGAGCCATAATAATTAACCATAATAGTTTCATTGCTGAGGGAGAGTGGTAGTTCAATCCAGGGAGTTCATTTAACTAATCCAAATGTGTTGATGATCCCAGCAAGATCACTCTTTTTTAATGTTGAACAGCAATATCTCACAAACTGATTTGAAATTCTCCCAGGTTTCAAAAATTTCTTACCCTTCATCATACCTTTAGCTTGTGCTTGAAAGAAAGTCAAGAAGCGGCCCAGGTTTTCTGGTCTTGATAACTCAAACTGCTTCCGGTTCCATTTCATATGCTTAATTTCCTACACACAGAGAGTGGTGCCATTCACATGACACCACTGTGTCATGTGAATGGGGGGGGGGATCTTCACAAACCTTGCCTCCCACTCAGACAATCATTCTGTTCTTGGTGGGAGTGTGCAGCATGCTCCCACATGATCAGCGCTGCTCCATGTAGCACAGAGCAGGGTGGATTGGTCTGAGACCAGGACCTGTTATCCCAGATTTTGGATATTCCACAGTGCACCGCATGCTGAGCATGATGCACTGGGGGATTTCCTCAGGGGATGGGCGCTCTAGGCATCTGTCTCTGTGTCAGTGTGAACCCCAAGTAGCCCATGCTGACACACAATTCCGGCAGCTGGGTTAAGGATGTGTTTGTGCCCTTAACCTCTTGACTAAGAGGTTAGTCACTGTTTTACAGTGGTTCCGCTCCTACCTCTCGAACAAGTTGCAGATGGTGTCGATTGGAGATTGTTGCTCTTCAAAATCTGAGCTTAAGTATGGTGTCCCTCAAGGCTCCGTACTTTCTCCAATGCTCTTTAACATCTACATGAAACCACTGGGAGAGATCATCAGGGGATTTGGAGCGGGGTGTTATCAGTATGCTGATGACACCCAAATCTACTTCTCCATGTCAGCTTCTTCAGGAGATGGCATAACTTCCCTAAATGCTTGCCTGGAAGCAGTAATGGGCTGGATGAGGGAGAATAAACTGAAACTGAATCCAGAAAAGATGGAGGTACTTATTGTGCGAGGTCAGAACTCTAGAGACGATTTTGATCTCCCTGTTCTGGATGGGGTCACACTTCCTCAAAAGGAGCAGTTTCGCAGTCTGGGAGTACTTCTCGATCCACACCTCTCCCTGGTTTCTGAGGTTGAGGCGGTGGCCAGGGGTGCTTTATATGAGCTTCAGCTGAAACGCAAGCTGCGTCCGTTTCTTGACATGAATGACCTCAAAACTGTGGTGCATATGTTGGTAACCTCCATACTTGACTTCTGCAATGCACTCTATGTGGGGCTGCCTTTGTACGTAGTCCAGAAACTTCAGTTGGTACAGAACGCGGCGGCCAGGTTGGTCTCTGGGTCATCTCGGAGAGACCACATCACTCCTTTGTTGATAGAGTTACACTGGCTGCCAATAGGTTTCCGGGCAATATACAAAGTGCTTGTCATAACTTATAAAGCCCTAAATGGCTTCGGCCCTGGGTATCTAAGAGAACGCCTTCTTCATTATGATTCCCACCGCCCACTGAGGTCGTCCAGAGAGGTCCGTCTCCAGTTGCCGCCAGCTCGTCCGTCTCCAGCTCCCCCACACGGGGACGGGCTTTCTCGGTTGCTGCCCCAAGACTATGGAATGCGCTCCCTGCTGAGATACGATCCTCCCCATCTCTGACAATTTTTAGAAAGCATTTGAAAACCCACCTCTTCACCCAAGCTTTTTCTGTTCTTTAAATTTTAAGGTTTTAATTCATGGTTGATTTTTAAATTGTTAAATTGTTTTAAGTTTTTGTATATATTCTAACTTGTTTTATACTATTGTTAACCGCCCAGTGACCAAAGTTTGTGGCGGTGTACAAATGTAATAAATAAATACATTAAGAGCCGAACTTCGGTGCTGGGTTTGGTGCTGCAGCACCACCAGGATCCACGTGGATCCTGGTGGTTCTCATGGGGAGCCAAGCCCAGGCTTGGCTCCTTATGAGAACAGCCTCACTCATTTGCTATACACGCTTGATGAATGGCAGCTGTATGTGCAAACTGGCCACTTACAAGCATTTTGTTTCAAGTGATTTGAGGCAAAAAAAAAACCCAGCAACTTTCTGTCATTCACAAATGCAAGCCTTCACTTGATTTTGCCATCCTCAAGGGATGATATGATATGAATTGGCTGTCAGCATTTACTACATGTGGGGCACTGAGATTTTCAAGACATCTTTATGCTTTTACAAACAGAAGTAATCCCTTGATAGAGTCGGGGATGTCATGTACCTAAATCCTGTTCGAACAGCTTTTTACTGACAGTGGCTAACATCCTGACGAATGAAGCACCGCTGCAATGGGAGACGCACTGGTGCTTCTGAATAGTTCAACTTACTCAGCTCCACTGCTGACTCAGCAATGGGGGCAAATTTTGACTACCTCCCCCTATCCAAGAAACAATTGGATAGCACCATGTGACACCCAAAAATATTTCCCTGAGGGTCATGTAACAGTTGACATATTTCAGGGACATTATTTTTGGGTGTCACAGGGCTTCCAGAGGAAGGGAAGGCAGTTGAAATCCCCACATGCTTGCGCGCACACACACACTAGCACTAGTGCAGCATTGGTCTAGAACTCTCCAGAAGCACTGGTGCAACACCAGTACTTCTCCTGTTGCTCCAGTGCTTCATCAGGGTGTCAGATGCTGCATTCATCAAAGAATATCAGTGAGCTTTCTTTCTGGTTATCTTGCCCTCCTACACCAAATTAGTTTGGTTTTGTCAAATGTGAAAAGTATAAGCCCTCCTTTGGGGTCTTTAAGGGTTCCCCTTTTCACAGTCCTTGTCACCACCTTTCTACAGGAGTTCTATAAGAGTAGGCAGCACTCTTACATCAAAAGTATTCCCAGATAAACTGTTCCTTTCCTGCATTTGTTGTTGGGGATAATCTTCAATGGAGCTTCTGGTTGTTATATGGCAGCCCATTGTGTGGCATTTGTGGATATTAATTGTGATAAGACTGTTTATAAAGTCTTGTTAGGGACATACAAGGAGGAGCCTGTTACTTGTTCTATTACTTTTACTAACCATCTAACTCACTTGATAGCATTTTTCTAACCATCTAACTCACTTGATAGCCAATATAAGTTCACATTTAAATGGCTTGTCAAGGGCACAGGTTCCATCTTCATTCAACTGCATGGAACCATCATCATTTAATTTTGGATAAGCAGCACTCCATTGCTTACACAAAGTAAGCAATACCAGTAAATGCTCCAGAAGTTTTTTTGTTTTTGTTTTTGTTTTGTTTTGTTTTGTTTTGTTTTGTTTTAAAGACTGCTGTAGCTTCTGGTTCCAGAATTAGTATAGTGTACGTATAACTGGAAGAACTTTAATAAATAAAAAGTACATTTATAGAGACATCAAAATGTGTTGCTATGACTTTCTCTAAAGAAATCATCTGGCATTTAGGTTTGCCTCAAGGTACAAAAACTTAAAGGCTACTGTAGCACCTTGAACTCCTAGAAGTAATTTATCTTCCACTACCCACGACTTTCCAGAATAAATGGATGTTATATGACTGAAATTGCAGTAACTTTAGCTGAAGAACTTTTCTATCTTCAGTTGAGATAGAAAATTATCCTTTTTTTCTGAATTAATTGGATTTTAAAATATGCACTTTTTAAAAGCTCAGGTCTGCTTCATACTCTCAGATTTTTAGATGCTTTGATAAGCTTCTAACATTTTGCACTTTCTTTGTAAACAGTCTTATTTAATTCCATCTTTTATTAATGCATTGAGCTTGACTAGCAGCAGGGATGGGAAACTAAACTTTACAAAGCTATAGTTCTTTGTAAGTTTTTCTCTTACCCAGGTTTAGAAGCATAAGTAATCTGTTCACATAAATTCATCTCAAGAATGAATAACCAGTTGTTAAAGGGATGATTTAACTGCAGCTGTGGGATCTGCATTGTATATTTGACTCTGTGAGAGAGAGGCAAGAGACATAATAGTTTTAATTTTCATTTTAACATCAACCATATTATTTTCCATTTATTGTGAAGCACAAATAATGATTTGGTTTGGATGCTACATCCAACCAGCCTTGTGATCATGTAGGGAGAAGTGTAGGTGGGCATGTAATGTTGTTAACTGCCCAGAGAAGAAAGTTTGGAGTGGTGTGCAAATGTGACAAATAAACAGATAATTATTCACCCAGCACATAGAGATGTGGAGGCAGGTTGGATTGTCCAAACTGCTGGTCACTGAGTGATTTAAATTATATTGTGGGGTTGTTCTCTCTCTCTCACTCGCACGCGCGTGTGCACACACACACACACACACACACACACACACACACACACGCAGCATCAGGGCAGCTTGCCAGGAAATAGAAGATGTGTGCACCTACTCTCTTCCCCATATGATCTGGAAGGGCCAGTCAGACATATTGTCAAAACTAGCTCTATAGTGGTGGATACTTAAAATATATTCCCCCAGTTTTTGAAGAGATGTGCCTGGGTCCATTAGGACATCATCTACCACAGAAATAATGAGCAGCGTCTTGACTGTGGCAACCTTACATTAGAATACTGCCTGTCCAGACTCCCCTTTCCCTCTGCTGCTCCCACTGTCTGTCTCTGAGGGTTCCCTAATCCTCTGGGAGCATTGGAGCTTGGATGAAAGCATCTTCAAGGGACACTGATGGCAGCAAGTGGAAGTGGGGGGTTAGGAAAAACCAATCATGCAAGCAGTGCTCTGATGTGAGGGCAGTATTAGCCTGGATCCCTTTTATCTGCATTTCTTTCTAATGCACTAACCTGCTATAAGTATTTCCTAAATTGGCAGCCTCAATCCAGGAAATTCATTATCCAACATCTGTTTTAGGAGGCAATTTGCACTATCCAAAAAGGCAACCATGCTGTAGTTTCCATCAGAGTAATGTATTAAATTTTCCACATCAGCACTCACTGTTAAATAGCCAGGAATTCAAATCCCGGAGTTATACAGTATTCAGGAGGGGGAGATGGAATGAAACAAAGCATCAGGTTGCCTCATGAAGCTGTTAGGTTAGTGTACCAATTCTCACCAAAGCATGATAAAAATATCATGCCTTGAAAAACCAAGAAGGTTGCAGAGAAGTTTTTAAAATGACGCCTGGGGGATTGCTAGCAGGAACAGGGTGGTATCTGCTTCAGCTGGCAAAATCCCCTAAGATGTGAGGGTGAACATGTTTCGGATAAACCAGAAGGGGACAGAGTAGAGCCAGGAGTTGAGCAGAAGGAAACACATGATAGCTTGCCAAATAGGTCAAACTAGCCAACCCTGCACAGAGCATCTGTGCATTCTTTGCAGCCGGCGGTTAAATCTCCCGCCACCATCTTCTGCCCCAGTCTCTGCTTCCTGCCCAGCCACCTCTCCCTCCCCACCACCACTTCTGTCCCCTCTTTCTTTCCCACCTCCTGGGCCTTGCCTCCACAGCTGGGTGGGCCTGCCACCGCCTCTGTCCTCTGGAGCCAGGCCGGACCCACTGCCACCTCTGTGCTCCATGGCCGGGCCCGCAGCCACCTCTGTCCTCTGCGGCTGGCTGGGCCAGGCCCAGCACCGCCTCTGTCTTCCGTGGCCAGGGCCTACCGCCAGCATCTGCAGCTGGGCCCGCCGCTGCCACCGCTGGCCTCCACAGCCGGGCCAGGCCCACTGCCGCCATTGGCCTGCACCTTAACTAATCAGGTGCGTCCGCCACCCAGCCAATCAGATCGGTTGCCGGGACGCATCCCCACAGAGGCTGAGGCACATCTACGAGGATTAAATCGGTCAAATGGTGGTAAGCGGGATAGCACATGCCAACACCAGGTAAAGGATCCGGCATATAGGTGTGTGTATACCAATGCTAGAAGCCTCTGAGCCAAATTGGGTGAGCTGGAGTACTTGGTTACTAATGAAAACATAGATACAGCGGGTGTAACAGAAACCTGGTAGAATGGTAAGAACCAGTGGTACATGATTATTCCTGGATATAAACGCTATAGAAGGGGCAGGGAGGGGAGAATTGGGGGAGGAGTGGCGCTGTATATCAAAGAAGGGATAGTTTCCAATAAGCTAGAAAACCTTGGTGGACCAGAGTCCTCCACAGAATCATTATGGGTAACGTTACGAGGACTGAAAAGAAATGTGTTACTAGGGGCGTGCTATCGCCCTCCAGATCAAACATGCATCTGTCTTCATGGCGGAGTATAATGACCATATAACCTCTCCAGAATTGAGCTTTTCAGGTTAAGCATCTGAAGAACTGGGCCAATTTGAAGTGACAAAGGAAGATGGTCTAAACTGCCTTAGAAAAACTAAAAATTAACAAATCGCCAGGGCCAAATGGCATCCACCCAAGAGTTCTGAAGGAACTCAAATGCAAAATTTCCAATCTCCTAGCAAAAATATGTACCTTGTCCCTTCAATCAGGCTCCGTACCAGAAGACTTTAAAGTTGCCAATATGACCTTAATTTTCAAAAAGGGATCATGGGGGGATCCGGGAAATTGCAGGCTGGTCAGCTTAACTATAGTGCCAGGTAAATTGATGGAAAGCATACTTAAGGACAACATTGTTAAACATAGAGGAGAAAAGGCCTTGCTGAAGGACAACTATCATGGCTTCTGCAAGGGAAAGTCTTGCCTCACTAACCTTTTGGAGTTCCTTGAGAGTATCAAGAGGCATGTGGATAAAGGTGATCGGTTGACATAGTATACTTGGACTTCCAAAAAGCTTTTGATAAAGTTCCCCACCAAAAGCTCTTAAGTACACTTAGCAGTCATGGAATAAGGGGACAGGTTCATGTGTAGATAGGTAACTGGTAGAAAGGACAGGAAACAGAGAGTAGGAATAAATGGACAGTTTTCACAATGCAGCTGGTGGGAAGTTGGGTCCCCCAGGGATTGGTACTGGGACCAGTGCTCTTTAACTTGTTCATAAACATTCTAGAAGTTGGGGTGACCAGCGAAGTGGCCAAATTTGCAGATGACACTAAACTATTTAGGGTAGTGAAATCCACAACAGATTGTGAGGAGCTCCAAAAAGACCTCTCCAAGCTGGGGGAGTGGGAAACAAAATGGCAAATGTGGTTCAATGTAAGCAAGTGTAAAGTGATGCACACTGGGGCAAAAAAACCCCCCAACTTCACATATAAGCTGATGGGATCTGAGTTGTCGATGACTGACCAGGAGATCTTGGGGTTGTAGTGGATTGGGATGTGCATGGAACCAGCTGGTCCGGTTTGGTTTGAGTCCAAACTGGATCCGAAGCAGACCGGGCCAGACTGGTCCGGCAACCCTCGAACCACCCCCGGTTCGGTCAGGGGGTGATGGTTTCACAATTTTTTTTTTAATGCACTCTTACCCCCTCCTGGGGAGTTGTCCGAGGTGGTGGTGGGGGAGGGATGTCCGCGGAGGTTCCCCCTCCCCCTGCCAGCCTCCCTAACTCCAGAAATGGGCCTCTGCAGATCCTGCAGTTTTGGTGTCCCAGTCTTATGTATGTTACTCAAAAGTAATTCTTGCTGAATTAAGTGGTAATTACTCCCTAGAAAACATGTGTAACATGTCAACCTTAGCACTCAGTTCTTAGAAATGTTAGAAATTGGAACTAGACCTTTAATCAGTGTAATAATAGGATATGTCAGTCAGATCATGCAAAAACTGGCTATCTGAAACAGGCAGATCTGAGAGACTCCCACTGTATCCCAAGGGATACAGATTTGTAGTACAGTTTGCATGCAGATGTATATGCCAATTACTCCTAAAACATAATTTTGTTCTTGGTCACAGGATCTTTCCTTGTAATTCAAACTTGTTCTGAGTTTTCAAAATAAAGACCAGAAGCTGACTTTGAAGGAAGTCCAAAAGGGAAGGCCACAGCCTGAGCCCTCCGAGGGGGAAAAGCCTTGCCTATAGAAATGTCTCATAAGACATCAGCTGCTTACCCAAAGAATGCTGGAAGAGATGTTAAGCTCCTGAGAAACATCTATCACCCATCCTCATATGCCCTCTTTCCATTTTATTTTTAGATTGAAGTTGTTTCCCCTGTTCTTCACTTTTATTCCCTTATGACATTTTAAATCCTAAAATGTTTGCACTAGCTTTTCTGAATCTAATATGCTAACTAATTGCCAACAAACCAAATATTTCATAAGGATTATTTTTACATTGGTAACCCCAGAGAAATTACATGACCCTTACAGTTGGATTTCCTATGTGGACATAGCATGGAGACTACACTGATTATGTTGATTAATGATATAATTCTAGTACTGGATAAATATAAGGCATTTATGCTGATCGTGTGTTAGATTTCCCATATGCTTTAGATACCACTGATCATGAGATGCTGTTGACAAGCTTTTCAATTTAAGAATGAAAGAGTATATCTACTATTTGATAGCTGTTGTCTCATAGGATTGTTTTGTTATAGTTTGCCCAGTGGTCTATATTGCCAAGCTAAATGAAAAGGGGGTTGCTAAGGGTCACACAAATTTACTACCAGTTCTCTCATTCAAATGGAGCAAAGGAAAGCAGAGGAATGTAATCCGTTCAGCTAATAAGATGTTTGGATAAACTGGAGTATTGTTTACATAGAGCTACACTGATATGGGAGACATATGGGACACAGTAAATTTGCATAACCAAGAGAATTGAATAATTGAGATTGTGATAGAGCAAACTAAATGAATGCATATTCTATCAGGTTCTCATTAGAAACAAAATAGTAAACAAAGAATTCACAGTCTGTAATAAGAAACAAAAAACCAGCCTGGAATTTAAAGAAAATACCTCAAATGTTGTAAAGCCTTTTGGAAATAAAATGTCTGGTAATTCATTTGTTACCAAAATATTTTATTTTTCTCTATTTTTCTAGGGAAAAGGACAAAGTAGGTCACTGTGAGAAAATGTTAAGTATTTATCTTATATTCTTCCAGACAACAAACTAAGGATGCTTTTTCCCTCAGAGATGAAAGAAATAGGATCTAATCTGTGTATTTTTCTGACAATTGTTATGTAATGCACAAGAGTTCACACAAGAGTTATTTGATGTAATTCGTAATTCACACAAGAGTTATTTGATGTAATTCTGTGGCTGATGAAATACATACTCAGTGACATCATAGTCTTTTTAAAAGGATCCCACAAGTTCTGCTCAACCCAGAGGTAGTTTGCTGACATGCCCTTTTGTCAAAGAGTTCTAATGATGGTAACTCTGCTGGGGTCTGGTTCAAACGATACCATACTGTATCTGCCCTTGCAGTTAGGAAGGGGATGCACTGGTATGAGGTAGGGTTGTGCGTTTTGTTTCCCCCCCTGTTATGTTTTTGGCCCGAATCCGAAACACCCCCGTTTTGTTCTTTGTTCGAAATCAGCCAATCCGAAACACCCCAATTTTGTTCTTTGTTCGAAATAGCAAAATCCGAATCCGAAACATTTTGGATTTTGAAAAATGGCCCGGGGGCGGGGGGGGCTAGTGGGTGTGGGTGGTAGTGCCCAATGGGTGGAAACTACCACCCAAATTTCAGAGGAATTGGGCAAAGGGCTGATTTTTGGTGAATTTTTGAAGTATAGGATTTTTCCCATAGGGAAGAATGGAGGTTTCAGCAAAAGTATAGCTTCATGTTGGGGGGAAAGGGGTGGCCCAGAGCAGAGTGGGTGGGTGGTAGTGCCTAATGGGGGCAAGGAAGCTGCCAGAATTATTTTCAAAGGAATTGGGCAGAGGGTTGATTTTTAAAGATGTAATGGAGTTTGCGCGTCTGTAAAGTTCTTCCCCATAGGGAATGATGGACCTCCATAGTTCCTGCCCCATAACTGCACTTGGGGGGCACCAGGGTGGCCCAGAGCAAGTGGTGGTGTAGAGCACATAGGGTACTGGGTTCTGTTGTTTCTGAGATGTTTGAGTGTAGATTCAGATTCTCTGGTAGCATGTGAGAGTGGATTCATGGTTTGTCATTGAAAATCTCATATGCTCTCAGAGAATCTATACTCGGAACACCTCAGAAACAACAGAACCCAGCACCCCATGGGTCAGCAACCCAAGGGGGTGGTTGGCACCCTGTGTGCACTATACCACCACTCGCTCCTGGCTACCCCAGTGCCCCCAAGGTGGAGTTATGCATCTTCTGAAACCTCCTGTATTCCCGGGGGGGGGGCCCTTAAAGAAGCTAAACTTCAACAATTCCTAAGAAATCAGACCTTTGCCCTATTCTTTTGGAATAGGGCAAGTGGCAGGCACCCCTTGGGGCACTGCCACCCAACCCACTGTTTTGCCCCTCAGGCCCCCTTTCTGCCCCAAAGACATTTCAACTTCAAAAATTCTTTAAAAATCAGCCCTTTCCCCAATTCCTTTGGAATCTGGGTGGCAGCAGGCACCCATTGGGGCACTACTACCTGAACCACTCTTCTTCCCCCAAAGCCCTCTTTCTGCCCCAAATCCACCCCAAATAACATCAACATCACACATTAACAACAGCAGAGCTATGGAAAAAATCAGGCAGATTTCCAAAGGTCATGCACATCCACATCCCTCCCACTCAAAATGCAATTGATCTAATCACAACAGTGTGAAACAACAGCAATGAAATGCACACTGCCCCACTGGCCAATGAGGGTAAATGCACACTGCCCCACTAGCCAATGAGGGTAAAATTTACCCTTAAATTTGCTTAAAAGGAATAAGGAGGCAATTGCCAGCAGATCAGCCCATGCTTTCGCTGGCCAATCTGCGGGCTGGAAGGGCTGGAAATTCAAACAGATGTCAAAACTCAAAATGGAGACTGAAGGAGAAAGACTTTTTGCAATTGCAAAATGGAGTTCCAAAACAGCCGAAACAACAAAACGTTTTGTATCCAAAACAGGGACGTTTTGTTTTGGCTACAAAATTTTCTGTTTTGAGCATTGGGTGTTTTGTTTTGGCTACAAAACAGCCGAAACGGTCTGTTTTGTGCACAAAACGTTTTGTATCCGAAATGAAACGCACATCCCTAGTATGAGGGGAGGAGAGCTGGTCTTGTGGTAGCAAGCATGAATTGTCCTTGTTGCTAAACAGCATCTGCCATGGCTTGCATTTAAATGGGAAACTACATTTGAGCATTGCAAGATATTCCCCTTAGGGGATGAGGCCACTCTGGGAAGAGCAAGAAGGTTCCTAGTTCCCTCCCTGGCATCTCCAAGAAAGGGCTGAAAGAGACTACTTCCTGTAACTGTGGAGAAACTGCTGCCAGTCTCTGTAGACAATACTGAGCTAGATGGATGAATAGTCTTACTCAGTATGGCAGCTTCCTATGTTCCTATGTTCCACTTCTTTTAGGACACCCTCTGCAAATGTCCTGATACTGTCCCAGCACATCTATCACATGGAGGTCATCCAAATGGCCCCTCTATATGCACTCCAAATACTTGTTTAAGCAAAGGTGCTCTCAGTCAGGGGCGTAGCTAGGGGATAGGGGACTCGTGTCCGTCCTGCTCCCCGGCGGCCCCTCAGAGCGAGGGAGATAATGACAAAGATAGGGAGGGCTGAGCTGAGGGACCCTCAGGAGTCGGGGGGCCCAGGTTCTTTGAACCCGTCTGCTCAATCATAGCTACAACCATGCTCTCAGCGAAATCCCTTTCTTATAGCGTGAGCACAGACCGTATCACCCGTCACAATGTTCCAAGGACTTTAAAATGCTATGCCTACCAGGTGCTTAAACACTGTTGACCTTTTTAAAAAAATCTGCTGCATTATGGCTAGTTTTCTTGTTTTCTTGTTTTAATTGGCTAACTTCATAGGTAGCCCTCTAGCGACAGAGACCTTCTGGGCCTGCTGCACAACTTAAAAGGCAGCTCCTAAAAGGCGTAGTGATGGACTGTTGCAGGATGGCTTTAAAATGCTTCCAGGCAGCAGCACAACAGTCCTTTCCATTGGAAATATTTCCACAGCAGCCCCATCATTATGCGGTTGGGGCTGCTTTTAAAGTCGTGCAGCAACTTTGGTGGGTCCCTAACAGCTGCCTGTCATGTTGACCATCGTTGCAGTCTATCTGAACCCTTGGATTCACTTTAAAATGTTCAGTCTTGAAATAGTTTCAAGAATCTCCCACAAATATATCATGAAGTCTGTGCAATGCTACCAACTCTTTTATTTATTTATTTATTTATTTATTTATTTATTTATTTATTTATTTATTTAGCAGGTCTACGACCGAAATAAAGTTTACACACACACACACACACACACAATTTTAAATTACAGTGGCTGATGTCAAGACTAAATTACTCAAGAGTAGTTCCTCTGAAATTAATGGGAGACATTAGTAATTGGGTCTACATTGTAACCATTGCCTTCTGAATTACTTGCAAGTTTTCCAGAGGCTTTTGCTTGGCTACTGTTGAAAACAGAACACTCAACTAAATGGAAACAAGTGACTTGCCCAAGTATAAGGCAGAAGAAAGGAAGATCAATGTCATTAATGAGCCTCAGAACCACAGATGCTGGGCAAAACAACCAGTCGGTCCACCTTCCATTAATCACCATTAAACCACACCCATTGGTCCCTTGTACACTCACACACTTTTGTATTTAACATCAGGATTGTGGCCACTAATATTATGCCTCTGTTTTAAAAGTGCACAGTTTAAAATATATATAATAGGCAGTACCTTCTGTCCAATCAGCTGCCAGCATGTCCGTAAGGCAATCTGCTTCCAATCAGATATAATAAACTAAGACTGAATCCAGATAAGATGGAGGTACTTATTCCGTGGGGTTGGAACTCTGCAAACTATTTTGATCTGCCAGTTCTGGATGTGGTCACATTTCGCCAGAAGGAACATGTACACAGTCTGGGATCCACACCTCTCCCTGATAAATCAGGTTGAGCCAGTAGTCAGAGGTGCTTTCTATCTGCTTTGGTTGATATGCCATCTGCGTCTGTTTCTTGAGATGGATGACTTCAGAACACTGGTACACATGCTGGTAACCTCCAGACTTGACTACTGCAATGTGCTCTGTGAGGGGCAGCCTTTATACATAGTCTCCAGAAACTGCAGTTGGTACAGAATGTGGCAGCCAGGTTGGTCTCTGGGTCATCTCGAAGAGACCATCATATCACTCCTATACTAAAAGAGCTACACTGGCTGCCGATATGTTTCCAGGAAAAGACAAGGTGCTGCTTATAACCTATAAGGCCACAAACAGCATAGGCTTAGGGCATTTAAGAGAATATCTTCTTCACCATGAGCCCCATCGCCCCATTGAGATTATCGGAGAGATTCATCTGCAGTTGCTGCCAGCTCGTCTGGTGGCCACACATGGACAGGCCTTCTTTGTTGATGCCCTGAGACTCTGGAATGTGCTCCCTACTGAGCTATGAGCCTCCCCGTTGCTTTTAAAATGTGCCTAAAGACTTATCTCTTCACCCAAGCTTTTTAGTTTGTTTGTGGTTTGAAATTGTTTTAAGATTTTTATTTTCTGTGTTTTAACTTAGTTTATGGTATAAACTGCCCAGAGATGAAAGTTTGGTGTGGCATACAAATCTGATAGATAAATAAAGAAATAAATCCTCTTCCTCCCCTCAAGCAAAGAACCACGCAGGTGCTGCTCCAACATCATCTGAAGGGGCATACAGAGTGAAACCTCATTTGAGTTTCATTTGTACTTGTCCATCAGCACACTGGTGCCACACCCTCAAACCTTTTTATTTGGTCCCCACCACCACCTTCAAGGCAACTCCTCTCCCAGTAAAAATGGATGTGTTTTGATTTTGTTTGTGTGCTGTGTGCACAATAAATCCAACAGAATGTAGAGGCACAGGGCTACTATCAGGTTTCCTGGGATGGCATGCATACAGGACGTCTGCAGAAAATTGCTAATAGACAAGATAAATTGTGAATAGAAGAGTTGAAATACTAAATGCCACAGAAGAGGGGATTTTGGCAGTGGGATTGTCACTTATGGTGCTGTGTGGGCTGCCCATCTAAAGCCATCATTACCTGGCGCCCAAGCTCGAGAGATAATAAATCCAATCTATGAGCTGGCATGGTGCCATTGGAGCAGATGGGCACAAGTGGAGAGACCATGCATGCACATTACAAATGTAAGTCCAGAAAGACTGCATCTCATTTAGGAACATCAGAACAGCTGTCAGTTTAAAGCTCTTCTGGATATAGCTAAGAGCATATGCTATCGCAATGGGGTGCATGCACAGAAATGTGTGCACATCACTATTGCTGTGAACAGCTGATTGGCATGTCTGAACCACAACATATTTGGCGATCTAACATTTTATACTCTGAATGTTCCATAACTTGCAACATGTGGAATTTTAACTCAACAACCACATTGCACTGATTTCAGAATGACCACATTGATCTCCATGATGAAAGAAATGACTACAAATAGGCATGCTAAGAAAAAAAGATCAGGTAAAAGGATGATTCATCCTTACAAACCTTTTGTTACATTTTCCAGTCAGATTGATTTTCTTCCCGTTTGATATGTGAAAATGAAATCTGATTTTGTCAAGTCATTTGTTCCTTGACAAAAGCATGCATACAAAGTCCATTCATCTCATGGCTATTACATGACAGACTGTTGGGTTTAAGACTACAACAGTCAGTGATATATATACTTAAATATTTAACATGTATAAAGGAAACCAAGATCTAGGAGTAGTAGCAATTTGCAAAGCATCACCTCTCTCTCTCACACACACACACACCCATACCGATGTGCAAATTAACTTAAGACATATATAATCCACAATCTCAAAACAAATTCCAGCAGCATGACTAGGTATAAGGTTAGCTGTGTTAAGAGAGACAAATGATGAAATGATAGTTTCACAAGCAGGGATGCTTCCAAAGTTCCCTTCTGCCAAATTTCCCTCTGGATTTACTGAGTTTGATTTACTTTGTCCTGGTCACAAAGCAGCATCTTTTCATTTCCTTTTGCCGTTGTGGCTTGGATTTCTAGAATTTGAAAACACCATGCACATTTTGCTTGTTCCTCAGCTTTCCTTTTAAATTTTCTGCTTTCAGCTAAGATGTGCATGAGCTATTGTGAGCATTGGAACCCCATAAAATCGTTGTGTGTGTGATAAGCACAGCATATCAGCATTCCCTTTAGATAAAGGAATCATATGTGTGCATGAACGGGAAATTAAGTGGAGCTTTAAGTATAGCTTTATACTCATGTGTGTATACTCATGTTACTCAGGTAAACTCATGTATTCCATTATCTAAATGGAATATATAGGTCCACCAAGCTGAACACAAGCCACTATCCATGTATGCTGGCCTGCCAACAGGCTTGCACTACCCCTTCTCTGATTGTCCACCAGGACAACCAAGATAGTATTGGTACTAAACCCAGGTCTAAAACCTGATTAGAATGTATCTAGATAATAAATTTTATCCAACCATTTCTGGAATTGTTCAGCCACCACTTACTCAAGCACTTTGCCTAAAAATGCCATTGTGCATTATCATTGCTTTTCTTATAATGTAGCCTCATCTGACTTACAATATTTTGTTAATTCATATACAGTATACACAAATGTAGTATAGTTGTAGTATCACGATATCATTTCCAGTGCTAGCTTCTGCACTCATCTGCCATTAAAGATGCAGTAGGATGCTCTGATTCTAACAAGGGCCACATAATAGTTATGAAGGATTTATTTAATGCTGCCTTCCAGAGTAATTGAAGAGTTGAAGTAAATGTTGTAATCTAAAATTACATACAGGTACCAGGCCTAGATGACTATACTTCCATTACAAGGCAAAAAGAGCATGCATGATAAACCTTTTAAAATTCTAAAAATGAAATCTCTTAACTTCAGAACACCCATTCTGAATCCAGTTCAGAACATTCATTTTGAATCCACATTGAAAATTCTGTTGTAGTTTTTTTAAAAAATTGCTCTGTGTTGTATGTTCTTTTCTGTTTATGCTGTAAATGAAGTGATCATACAGATAGGGTGCAACCCAGTTCCCATAATCTTTTAAAAAATGAAAACAGGTTTCAAGCAGGCTGCAGTTCTTGTATCCAATCAAACCAAACACAGCCACCAGCCATGTAAGAAGGAAGTCTCCCAGCTCTTGGTAAATCTTCTGGTTTTGCTTGTGGCTGCAGAAATAGGGATGAGGATCTCAACTAACTGCCAGGCCTGCATGCATGAACAGCGGCTTGTGTTCAGCTTGGTGGATCATAAGTTGTGCAGGTTCTGGTGTCTATCTGGTTTAAAGTTGTAAATGAACTTACTCATGGAATCCAAAATCTAAAAGTAAAGATAAATACAATGCAAAAAGAATATGGATTTCACCAGTTCTGTATCTAAAATCAGAACAAAATCACATCAATTTTAATTTAATGAAGTTGTCCCAAGAACAAATAACTGAAGATAAACCCAAATAAATGATGCAATTCCCTGAAGTGACTGCATTTCCTAGGTGATGAGTACAATTCACCAGGAATCATTTTCCCCGAGAAAACAGTGAGAGTTATGCAAGATCACAGGGTGCAATTCCCAGCAGCTTACGAAGGAACAGTGAAAAACAATATTACTTGGAGAACTCCATATGGTACATTCTTGTGGCATTTTCTTAGTGGTTTCTCATCTTTCACTGTCTGGTATATCAGGCATGAGCGACCATTAATCTTGAGAAAGTGAAAAGAAAGTAGAGGGAAATGTCAGGTAAAAAATCAGTTGTTATATTTCAGATCACAGAGAATACCATGTTTTTCCTGGTCCCTTCCCCAGAATGTTGTAGCATGCATCCAAATGTATGCACACAACAGGTTTCTAAGTGCTTTTTTGGTTGTTTTTTGAATTCCATTTATTGTATTCTAATGTATATCATAGTAGTTTATGTTATTTTTGATCAAAGCTACATAATTAAATTATAGGGAATGTCAGCCCACTGCCAGCTATTGGCTTGATGCCCTTTGGGTTGTCACCTGTCCTGAGCATCTGCTGCTTGCAGTCCAGTCACAGCTGCCACATTTCCCTATGACATTGTGGAGTATAGAGAGAGAACAATGGATACCATATGGCATGGGTGCATTCACACAGACATAAACCCAGTAATAACTGAGTACTGGAATCAATAAACAGCCATTTTTTAAAAGTAAACATAGAAAATATATTTATCCAAACGTAAGTATCAAAATGACAGATTAAATGCAAAAATCATGTAAGGTAGAGGTAAAAGATATGGATGGATGGATGATATGAACACCTAAGGACCTGAAAAATCCAGGGAAGAAGCTTTCATGCACGTCTACATGAAATGTTGGAACAGATCCTGTAGGCTCTGTTCACAAAGGAAAGTCAGTTAATGGAGAGTAGAGGCAGGGACAGTGGGTGCCATCTCATTCCACATGTTGAGCTATCATTTTAGCTATCTAAAAAGAGCTTATATCAATAGCCAAACAACATCGCCTTGTACAAGTTTGCTAGACAGTTATGGTCCAATATCTGCATTCATAGCAGAGCTATCTTCGTGAAATACAACTCCTTACTGTATTGCTAGATACCCAAACTCTAGGATCTTACAAAAACAAGCTGAAATATCCAGTTTCTCAAGTACATTTTTCAGTCTGCGGGAGAAGAAAGGCCTATTCTCAACAGCACCTCCTTGTAAAACTATTTCATCCCTGTGGTGCTTTACCTTGTTTTGGTATGATATGAATCTGTGCCAGCTCTCTGCAAGATGCATGCAGGGCTAATGTGGAGATCCTCATGTCATAGGTTGTAAATAAAGTGTGTCGTTGAGTCAGTGTTGACTCCTGGTGACCACAGAGTCCTGTGGTTGTCTTTGGTAGAATACAGTAGTGGTTTACCATTGCCTTCTCCCGCGCAGTAAGAGATGATGCCTTTCAGCATCTTCCTCTATCACTGCTGCCTGATATAGGTGTTTCCCATAGTCTGGGAAACATACCAGTCAGCCCCCCAGGCTCGGGGGTCTCTCCGGGATTTGGGGGGATCTCTCCAGGATCCTGAGACTTCCTGGGCTCAGGCAGCTCTGGATCCCTGAAGTCCCCGTCGGCTCTGTGACAGAGCCAGGAGTTGTGTGGGTGGCCGATCCAGCCACCCCACGGCTGCTCTTTGATCGTCTGCGGGGAGAGTGGGCTAAGCCTGCTATTCCCACAGAGCCGACAGAAGCCATTCTCACAGATCGTGAGAAGAGCTTCCCACCTATACTTTTTGGGAAGTTAATGAAGATTCCCTTATTTTGGTGGGCCTTCAGTTTGGATTGATTCTCTATTCCCTACAAGTATTATGGTCTTGCTTGACACTTCTAACATTGTATCTGACTATTGTTTTAATGCACTTTTGTATAGTATATTATTGGTATTTGATTATATTTTTAATTCATCATTGTATGACACTTTGGGGATCTGTTCCAACAGTTGTCTATATATTTTAAAATCAGTCATGTACAGTTATTTCTATGTCGTAAGAAGAATGAAGGCCAGCACGTACTTTGGCAACATTGCTGGGGAGAGATTCAAAGAGTTAGGCTTCTTCTAACTACGAAAAAGTAATAACTTGGGAAGCAACCCATGGGGAAAGATAGCACAAAGGAAGAATTCTGTGTGCAGAAACATAACATATACACTAAAAGGCCGCCTGGGATGTCTTTCAGGTAGCTTGCCTTGGGGTTCGATGCAGCAGAATGTAATCTTCTATTTTTCATGATTACTGCAAAATAAAACCACTTCGATATACATTTTTTTAACATCTGTGTAGGAAGTGTTATTACAGATCTATAGCAAACTGTCATTGTAAGCCACAGTGGAATGTAAACAAATGACTGAGATGTCTTTAAAAAAAAATGCTGTTGCTTTTGAAACAAACCTGGTCACTCTGTTAGCTCAGGATTATCCTTTTTGCTTTCTTGGTGATTGTTTGGAGGCTGGAAAGAAAGGGAAGCTGTCATCTATCAGCTCTTTTAGTCTTATGGAAGACTAATTAAACTAGTGTGCTGTTTTACTGCCTAAAAGCCAGCAAATGCATTAGAGTCTTTCCAGCACGGCAGCACATGCAAGAGTGGAGTGCTGCTGCTGCACATTAAGGAAATGACTGCTGTTAGAATTACTGCACATTTCCTATGATGGACATCTTATGTAATTCTTTTATCAGACGAAACATTCATTCAATCTTCTGCTTACTGATTCAGAAGAAACTCAGAGTGCTCTGGAGTCAGTACACTGAGATTGCATTGGAAAGACTGCACCTTTTGCCACTTAACTGGGGAATGGATTGTTTAACCAATTAACAATGGGATTTTTGAAGTCTTGAAGACAGATGCTCCTGGTTAGAAGATGTTTGTAGCTCTGTGATTAAGAATGTCCATTATAGACATTAATGGCCAAAGATCATAAAATGTGTTGCCCTAACCACTGCTAAAAGGTTCAGTTGGTGCTTTTTCTGTTTAAATGATATTTTCTCCTTGGTCCCAATTTCTTTAACAAATTAAGGCTGTGTGAAAGAGCCCTGTGAATGGAGGAGAAGGATAGGATCACATCTGCTTGCCCCACCACTGGCCTCCTGTTTTACAAAGTCCTGTTTGCATAGTGGCCCATGCAGTGGTGGGGGGAGGGGCAGCGAGAAGTACCAGTGATTATTACCAGTGGTACTGCTGGCACCTGCAAGAGGAGAGGAGAGCTGGTTTTGGGGTAACAAGCATGACTTGTCTCCTTAGCTAAGCAGGGTCTGCCCTGGTTGCATTTGAATGGGAGACTTGATGTGTGAGCACTGCAAGATATTCCCCCCAGGGGATGAAGCCGCTCTGGGAAGAGCAGAAGGTTTCAAGTTCCTCCCTGGCTTCTCCAAGATAGGGCTGAGAGAGATTCCTGCCTGCAACCTTGGAGAAGCCGCTGCCAGTCTGTGAAGACAATACTGAGCTAGATAGACCTATGGTCTGACTCAGTATACGGCAACTTCCTATGTTACTATGTAAGTGGAGGCAAGTGAGTGCAGGTTTGGAGTCATGGCAGCCACCAGGTGGGATGCCGCTGCTCACGACGGCTTGCAGGTGCTGGCAGTACTGTTGGTAATGACTTTTTAAAGATACATCTGGCTGCCTCCTTTGTGCTGTCCTCACTGGCTGCCATATGTGTATACACCCAAACCCACCTAAGCTGCTGGTGTATTTGTAGGATGTGAATAATGCACAGGGAGTCTAATTGTATTAGGGAGCCCCCTGTGCAAGAGGTCATACAGACAAATAGAGGTCAAAGTGGGCAGCAGACAACTGTGGTTTCCCTCCCACATGCATTCTTTTCTGAACTGGATAATCATCTACACAGGGATTGTGTGTTTCATATGTATGTGTGCATAAGAACAACTTTTGACTGAAATCCTAAACACAATTTCTAGGGAGCAAGTCCCATCGAAAGTAGCTGGACTTGCTTCTGACTGAGCTTAGTGTTAAGTCATAAGCTTTATTTCTCACTGCACTGTATATAACTGAATAATGTAGATGCAAGCAATAAAATATAAAATATTAAATATAAATATGAACAAAATATTTTGAAATTTCAGGGGGAAAACGGCCCAAATTTTTCAGGTGACAAATGTTTGCTTCTTCCTGCTTTTCAGGACTATAATGATGAAATCCGTCAAGAGCAATTGAGGGAATTGTCATATTTAAATGGTTCTGAAGATTCAGCTCGTGGTCGAGGCATTCGAGGAAGGGGGATCCGGGTACCACCTGCAGCTCCTTCAAGGTCTGTTGAGTTGCCCTTCTTTAAAGCGGATATCACTAGCTGTATAATAGCTGCAACCTATGTGCTGAGGGCATGGTTTCAAATGTACTGATGATGGCCGCAATTCAGAGACTGGTTAGAAAAATGTGGACGCTGTATTTGTAGGGGAAGAATGGCACTTCTATCCCCAAATAGCAAAGCAAAACCAGTTTGGTGAGAAAGCAGCAAAGCAAGAGGTCTTGAGACAGTTCTTTAATATTGAAGAACTACAAGGATTTATTTAAAGGAAAGGTTACAAACAAATGTGAAAAAGTCTGCAGCTTAATTTCAGCCGTAGCTCATGGCTGAAGAGAGAGACCAAAACAAACAGCCGACTCTGGAGAGACAAAGTGGAGACTAACACTGGAAGAACAAAGAGGGGAGGAATCCAGCACTTTTATCTATGACCCTAACACACACACACACCCGCCACAGTGGTCACTATGAGACATTGCAGCTGAGAGCTGATACTGCCAGGGTCCTAGCTCTCAAATGCTTTGTTTCTAGCAGACCTTCCGATCACTGAACTGCAGCTATGTTTCAAAACACATGGGGATTGAAAAAGTAGTTTGTCCATTATGTGAAAGATCTGATGAAGTCTAGGGTCTCATTGTAGCTAAAGTTAGTTTTGACTCAGTTCCTGTCCAGACCAATGGAACAAGTTAGTTCTGGCTGACCTAAGTCCCTGTGTTTCAATGGGACTGTGTTACAACTAACTTTTAGCCAGTCTGGGGCACATATCAAACAAAAAATGTATCCAGCTTAATCCATGCAATTTATAATTTGTCAGGCTCGTGGCTATCATTGAACAAGGTGGGACAAATATTCCTGAGGAGGGGGCTGGCTGGTCAACAACTTGCTCTTGTGCGTGTGAAGCATGTGATAGTATTTGCAGAGGAGTGAGAGAAAAGATGTGCAGAGAATGTTTTGTTTTTCACAATATCCTTACAGTTCTTCTGCAGCAAAGTCATGGAGAGAGGAGAAGAAATGGGGATGGAGGAGGGGGCAGGAGTTCACTTCTTGTCCCAGGACTCACTCCAACCTTGCTACACCCCGACCTGTGTCACAGGAACTTGCGTCTCCCAGATATTCTGTTACATAGTCATATTTCTAATATTCTAGATCTGCAATTATGCATAAATTAGGTCATCTTGGAATAGGTTTTCAGTGGATCATTCAGATGAATAAGGAACCATGTCTGGGCACAGTATTATTAGATTGTTCTTCCATCCGGCTCACCAAACCACAATCAACTCTTAATTCACAGTTAAGTGCATTAGTGCCCTTCCATATTCCATACAAGAACTTAATTTAATTGATTGCATAACACCACCCCCAAACTTCTGCTGCATGGCCTCTCTGCCTTTTAATGGGTCTTTCATGGGGCTACCAAATGAGCCAACTTAGTTTGCAAAGCTGCAGTGTTTAGTAGTTTGAAACTTTGCTTTTATTCTGTTTCTTCCATCCCCACATATGGATTTATTCTTACATCTTTCTTTCTATTTTCCCAAAGGTCATCCTGAGATAACAATGAAACACTTAGCAAAATTTTAAAACGTGGATTGAGAGGGCAAGATTAGTACCAATGGGTTAAAATTACAAAGGAGATTGCAAAGAATTTCAAAATGCAAATGTCAGATGTCAAAATGCAAAATCACAAAGAATTCCCAGACTGCAAAAGCCATTCAACAGTGGAACTTGCCCCATGATGGGCTCTCCTTTAGAGTTTTCAAGCATCCATCTGCCAGAAAAGCTGGAACAGTTTCCTGTTCTGAGCAGGAGGTTGGACCAAAATACCTCCAAGTTCCCTCCCTCCCAACTTTAAAATTCTACTAGCCGACCCGCACAGAGCATCTGTGCACTTTGAGGCCGGCTGTTTTCCACTCCCTCTCCCTCCTGCCCCGGTCTCTCCTCCCCCCTCCCTCCAGGCCCCTGCTCTCTTGCCCTCCCTCCCTTCTGTTCCTCCCCCCTCCCCACACACAGAGCCTCACCGGGCTGCAGGCGGCCAAAAAGGGCCCCGCCACCGCCCACCTCCTCCCAGGCCAGGCCTTGGCTGCAACACCCGGGCTAGGGCTGCAGCTGCCGCCGCCGCCTCCTTGCAGCGGCCACTGCCATTTCCCTGCACAGGTGCAGGCGCAGCTCAACTCAACTCCCTACTGCTCGCTCAGCCAATCCGAACGGCTCCTGCTGCCCAGCCAATCCGCTGGGTTGCCGGGACGCATCCCCACAGAGGCACGTCTACGGGGATTAAATATATGGATTATTCTACTCTTGCTTTAAAAAAATAAAATTAGCAGCAGTTTGTCTTTACAACTGTTATCACCACATAAAACATGTTCACTTCTGTCAGAGTTGAAACACTAGGTTCCTGCATTGAGCAGGGATTGGACTAGAAAGAAGACTTCCAGGGTCCTTTCTAACTCTATAATTCTATGATTCTATGACACTGTGAGCCGTGTGCAGACATATTTATATACATATGGGGGGCGGGGCTGTAATCTCATCCACCCGCCCTGTCTCTGCCCCTAGTAGACCTGATGTTGTCCATGCATAGGGATTTGTATGTGTTGGTGCAAATCACACCATCCAGACCCTGCAAAATTGTGATGTAAAGATGGCGTTATCTTGTGCCTACATATGTTAGATTCTACCTATGCAGACACTGGGCATAGTGAAGGGGGAAGCTAGTAGGCATGATCAGTCTCCCCTTACATGTGGGTATGTGTGTTTGTACAAGGTTATTGTCTTTTGTTCTTTATTGGTTCACTCTTCTGAAATATAATCCTCTCAACAAAACAGAGAGCCTTCTGCAACAATTTGGTAAACTGGCAAATTGGCTTGACTAATCTAATTTTATATGAGTGAAAAATTAGCATCTCTTTCCCCATTTAAATGCAATCCATATCTATTTGTTCGAAAGCCAACATTGTTCTTTGCTGAACTAACTCTTCTACTTCTGTGATAGTCTCCCTCCCTCCTCTTGATATATTTATAGAGAAATCATATTCTCTGTCAGTTTTCATTATGCTGGACTGAACAAGTCAAGCTCTTTAAATCTGATCTCCTAAAATGTATGCCTCCCCACTGTGGTTTGGATAGAGTGCCTACAAAACAAACCCTTTCCTAGCTGGTCCACTTTCCCTTCCTCTGTACTGAAAATGGCACTGGATTTTGCTTCATGAAAACTTAAAAATAAATAAAAATTAAAACCTGCTTCTTCTCGTGTTTCTGATTTGAAGCAGTTAATAAAGAAGAGATAATAAACGGCCCTTTATTTCCAAAGCAGTCAGGACAGAAATCCCATAACATGTAAGAGGCTTTATAGCTTTGCTTTCTGAACTAATGTTCACATTAATGTGATTGCTCCATTCCTTCTCAGGGGCCGCGGAGGTGTGATTCCTCCTCCTCCACCTGGACGAGGAGCTCAAGCACCAAGAGGAAGCCCTGTGACTCGTGGGGTACTTCCGGTACCTCCTGTAGCCAGGGGTATTCCAAACCCTCGAACAAGAGGAGTTCCATCCATACCAGGTTACAGGCCACCCCCTCCACCAGCACACGACGCCTATGAAGAATATGTAAGTACCTGTTTTCTTTCCTGTTGAAAAATAAAAATAACTAGATGTCAACGAACTTTGATTACCCTGTGTAGATCTAAGGCTATGTCACTGCAAGTGCCAATCTGCAGGTTGATTGCAGGTGCATAGCCAGCATTCTGAAGTGTTCCATGGGTCAGCTAAGCATTCCGTGTGCAATCATAGAGCATCAATTTATACTGCATATATATTGGCGATATGACTGCAATGGCAGGATTTGCACTGCATCAAAATCACTGGCGGTATCACAAAGTGCATCCTCCCTTTTGAAAAAAGCGCATCTCATTGTGGGATTATTTTTTCCCATCATAGCCCCACCACAGGTACAGACACAACATACTGTTCATCTGCTAAGATATCCATTTGGGGTTATTCTGGGGATTACTGTCTGCGTTATATATTGAGCTTGCATGTGATTGATCAATGGTTGTTTTAAAATGTCCTCCCATTTATTTTGGGTAGGCTGAATTATTCAAATTTTCTATATTTTCCTGTAGCAGCTTATGATATTACAACATGGATGAGCTATGATGAGAAAAGTGTACAAAGCGGTTAGATCTTTATTTTTATAATGAATTCAATGATGTTCTGAGAGTCAGTTTTCTGAATAATTTATCCCTGCCAAAACTGCAATTAGAAAGAATAAAACACTTCTTTAATATTGCTGGTGTAACATCACAAATGCTCCTCAGTTATCTCTGTCCCATCTTAAATAAATCATTCACTTTGAAAACCTTTCAAAGGGCTATTTAAGAAGCCACATTTTAATTGAAAGGGCTTAGTTCTGTAGGAACTGCATGGCAGATTCAAAATAGAGGCAACAAAGCTGTGATTATGTTTTTAATTAATTTCAGTGAAGTGGTTGTAAACTGCTTTGAGTGTCTTCACACCAGAGAAGCCACATATACATTTAAACAGCAAGGAAGAAGGAAACATTAAGTTGTTGGGTGTCATGCCATAGAGATGGTTTTCTCCCTAGGCATGATATAGCCCAGAATTACACAGCTACAGCTCCTCTGCAGATATTGCTCTACAGCTCCCATAATCCCTCACTACTGGCCACTGTGGCTGAGGATTGTGGGCACTGTAGTCCAAAAACAGTTGAGGGGCTGAAGCTGGGCAGCCCTGAAGTAGCCCAGTTGTTGCTAAGGGATCATAGGAACTAATGGATATTTGGCTGTTCCAAACATAACTATTTGGAAAATGAGTCAGATCCACCTGACATGGTGCGGTCTGAATAGTAGCATAGGGAGGCTGGTGGTGGCCCATGTGTGAACACTGCCGCCTCCTAGCCCTGCCTCCACATGTGACATCAGACGCAGGAGCCTGGCTGGCCATGCCCCCACGTCTGACATCAGCCATGGGGACGTGGTCTTCCTCCCAAACGGGGCCATGTGGCCCTGTTTGGAAGGGAGATTGGCTCGTGCTGCATTGGGCCAGAGTGACTCTCTCTTCTTTAAAAGCAGAGAGAGCTGTTCTGGCCATGCTGCCACTGCAGCATGGGCTGATATATCTCCTAAACGGGGCCACGGGGCCCTATTTGGGAGGGAGATTGATTGGCCCCGCTGCATTGGCAGTGAGACCAGGAGCAGCTCTCCCTGCCTTTAAGGCAGGGAGAGTCACTCCAGCCATGCTGCCAACGCAGTGCGGGCCGATTTTGGTTCCAAACGAGGACACGCAGCCCCGTTTGGGACCGAATTAATGCCCCCAGAATCTGACGTCAGACGCAGGGAGTGCTCTGGCAGCCCCTGATTAGTGGCGGCCTGGGTTCTCTGAACCCGTTCGCCCAATGGTGTCTCCGCACCTGGGTCTGAACCAGTTTTTAAAATGGTTTATTTGGAGAAATATGGCTTTTTATTTGAAGGTACTGATGTGCTTTGAGGCTCGCCCATGCAGTGGGTGCTTAACTGATACATTTGTATACAATTCAGCCAAAGTTAAACACATTTAAGTTCGTTTGATTTCAAAGGGAGGGGTAATTAAGTGCTTAACTTTCCAATTGAACTCAAAAGGACTTAATGTGCTTAACTTTGGGCTGGATTGTGCCCTATTTCCCCCCCCCCCCAGTTCAGAATGTCCAATTGATTTAAATGGGACTTGCTCCCAGGCAATATGCTCAGGATCAATATCTTAATGTTGGAAGACTGTGATCTGGAAAGTTTAATTTCTAATTACCTTGGAATGAATGTCATTAGCACTGTCCATCACTGAGACAACAGAGGGCAGGACTGAAGATGTCAGCATGGGGAATTGCTCATGTCACACTAGAATTGCTCAGTACTAGGGGTCATTCTCTACCTAGGCAGGCAACATTTGTTTTGCTCTACACTAACTGTATCCATCAAGCTACCATGGAAGAGCTCCTTCTCAAAGGATAATGCCTTACACCCCCCTATTGTCTCCAAGAATTGGGGGGGGGGACAAGATAACTGGAATGCAAAACATAAGTAGTTGTCTTCGACTGAGTTGGATCCTTGGTTCATCTAACTCAGAATTGTTTACTGTGACTGGTAGTAGCTCTCCAGGGTTTTAAACAGGGGTATTTCCCTGGACAGCCAGGAAAACAAACAAATGGATCATAGAACAAATCAATCCAGAATTTTCACTCGAGGCACAAATGACCAGGCTCAAACTGTCCTACTTCAGACACATTATGCGAAAACCCAGCTCCCTTGATAAGTCCACAATGCTGGGAAAGTTAGAGAAGAAGAGGATGACCAGCAGCAAGGTGGATAGACTTGATTACAACAGCAATGAATGCACCACTGGGAGACCTTAAAGGCCAACTTGATGACAGATAATCCTGGAGTGAATCTATCTATGTGGTCGCTAAGAGTCGACACCGACTTGATGGCACTTAATGAATCATTCAATCATTTCTCAGTGCTATCTAGAAATAACAGAAATTGAACCTAAGACCTCCTGCATGCAAAGCAGATGCTCTTCCACTAAGTAATGACCCTATTCCCAAAGATATATCACAAAGCATATATATTCAGACACATATTTCAGTAATAAAAACATAATGAAGCTCTTCTCACGATCAGTGAGAAGAGCTTCTGGCAGGTCTGCAGGGAGAGCAGGCTTAGTCCACTCTCCCCACAGACAATCATGACTGCAGCCCTGGGTGGCCAGATCGGCCGCCCACACGACTACCGGATCCATCACGGAGCCAGTGGGGACTGCGGGGATTGGGCACGTGCAGGGAATTCTGGAGAGACCCCTGAGGCCAGAAGACTGGCTGCAGCCTCCTGGTTGGGGGTCTACTCGTGTGTTGCCTTGTGCCACAGCAGCACACAAGCAAGAACATGAGGTTAATGGAGCACTTGCTCCATTAACCTCATTTAAGGGGAGGGGGAATTAGGCAAGCTGCCTTGGAACCACCGGGCTCGCTCGTGAGCCTGGTGGTTCCCACGATCAGTAGAAGATCAGTAGAAAGCAGGCGAGGCTCCCTTAGCCCACTTTCTACTGATTGTGGGAATAGCTTCATAGTGTTGGATCCTAAACCCTCGGGCTGTGGTGCTTCATTGCTGGGAGCTCCTTCTGTGAATGGAAGAAGAGTTCCCTAGGAAGGTTTCTCATTCCACTCATAGATGGTGTATCCATCTTTGGAACATCACAGCACAAAAGGTTAGGAACCAACCCATTATTGGTAGTCAAACTGGTAATAAGCTTCTGTTTAAAACACCAGTATTGCAATATCAATCATTAAAGAAAGTATCCTGAACTTTAAATAAAATGATATATTTTCTGCTCTGGTGCAATTAAATGTCTGTCTATGGATCATAAATGTAGGAATTCAATTTTTGTATGAATTCATTTTTCTCCCCACAGAGGAAAACCTAAGTCAGGCCTGCACTTGTGACATCTCAGGTAGGCAGCAAAAGCAGGATGTCCTTGGTGCCTCGCCATATACAACTGGTGTGCTGAGTTTGTGTGTGTGTGTGTGTGTGTGTGTGTGTGTGTGTGTGTGTGTGTGTGTGTGTAAGCCAGCAGGGGGCTGATATACATTTTGTTTTTGCTGTTTGCCTGTGATTGCAAACAGAAAGACATCTGATGCTGAGTATCTTCGAGACCCCAATTCATGGTTGGTGGGTGGATTTAGCTTCATGAGTCACAATGTCTTCAGGCTTGCCTTAATGATATTGGCAATCTCTTACCATGAAATCAATCCCAAGTGAAAAAGTCATGAAACCTGGCTTATATAACTTTGGGCTGTGGTTTTGCAAGCTTATTTGTTGCTCTAAAATTTCAGGCAGAAATGGCGTGAGCTGTGGACCGAAGGGCCATGAGCCAAATGGCTTCAGATGCTCTGTCTTCATCAGGAAACTCCAGTATATGCGCATTCCACGCTTTAATTTTCCTTAAGAAATTCTAGTGAAAATCACCAGATGCTGAAACAGCTGAGCAAATTGACTTTTATTAGAGAATGTTTAGCATATGGTTTACAAAAGCAATACAGCAGTGAATAGAATTTCCCGATAAAACACGGCCGTGTACTAAAGAATGTGTGGTTGCAATGGTAGAGAGAATATAGCACTGTATGCGAGTTCCTACAGGTTTGGGTAGAGTTCGATTAAAAGAGTTCAGTGAGAGGAATGTCCAAAAGGTCCAAGGGAGGGTCGGATCCTGGCCTCACCTTGTGTGTGACCCACAGGGCCGTGCCAGTCTTCTGACAATTGCAGCCTCTGGGCATGGGTCCTCAACGGTGGAGGGTCTTCTCCAGGTCCAGGGGGTCCTCCAGGGGTGTTGTCAGTGGGAGTTCCTGGCGTGTTCGGCCGCTGTGCTGACATGGTTCGTTTAGCATACAGATATGCTACAGAACATGTTCCTGAAGCGGGAAGTTACACACATACATACAGGTCAAGACGGCCATAAGAAAACAAGTGTCCATCTGAGTTAGTCGCGAGCTGCAAGGCATTGCCAATGTATGCAAGTCCTCCTTCGGTTCCATGTGTATGTGAGTCTGGACAGAGTCCAAGGTAGAGTCCAAGCCAGGAGAGCGGGGGAACCCAGTCTCAACTTGTGGGCGGGAGGTGGCACATCATCCAGGGTGTCCTCTGGGGGTTTTCAGGTGGTCTGGCATCCTCATGCAGGTGGAAAAAACCTCACTGGTCTTGTCCGCAGCTCTGATCGAGCTCCTCCCTACCAGAGTAGGGTGGAGTGTGCGGTGGCTTGCCCCCTGTGGGCATAGTAGGGCAAGCCATAGGTGGCTCGCCTCCTCTGGGTTTTAGGAGGGCAAGCCGTTTCCCTGTGGGATGTGTTGGCTTGCTCGCTGTGGGCATAGCCAGGCAAGCCATAGGTGGGTCCCCTCCTCTGGGTTTAGGAGAGCGAGCTGTTCCTTTGTGCACTCAGTGGCCCATCTCCTCTTGGGTTAGGGGAGCAGAATGATTTGGCTCCCCCCCACCCTTGGGCTTTAGGTGAGTGAGCTGGCTCCTGGTACTGGCGGTGCCCTGAGATGTGTTCTAATTAGATGTCTCAGAACCACCAGATGGTGTCAGACACCATCAGTTTGTGCATGAGCTTGGCATAGCATTTGCCCACACTGCAAGCTCTCAGTACTGGCTCGTTGGTGGGGTCCCAGGCCCCCAGGGCCCTGTCCAGTAGGGCGTGGACAGATACCACATAATCCCACTCCCTGAGTGCCTGTGCTAGTGGGGCATACTTCTGGTCCTTCCTCTCTCTGGCCGACGTCATGGCCGCTTTCCGGTTTTCAGTTGGGATAGTGACATCAACCATGATGATTTTCTTCTGCTCCTTATTGCGGACCACAACGTCAAGCTCTGTCCCAGGCACAGCTCGGTTAATGGAAAGCGTGCCGTTGGAGGTGGGGATGGCCTTGGCCAGGCAGTGCATCACTGTGTCGTGTCAGTCCTTCTAAGCAGTTGAGTGGGATTGGCAGCAGCACAGCACCTTGGGTAGAGTCTCATTGGGTTGGCCGCAGTGGAAGCAGCGCTTGTCTCTTGCGCCTCTCGGCTTGACTGCTCCATTCAGGGGGACCACGTTGAGGCGGGCAAAATGTACAAAGCACCAGTCTGCAAAGTGCGTGAAGTCACCACAGGACATAAAATTGTTGCTGGCATCCCACTGAGAGGTGACCTCAAACACTTTACCCTGGTCTGCTTTCCGCTTCAGGTCATTGCAATATTTTTCACAGACCATCCATCTGAGGGTGCTCCCCAAGTACCTCCTATCCCAGGCAGCAAACATCTTCAGTTCTGGGGGGTCTCTACAGATCAGTGTCACCTTCAGCTTCCTCTCTCCTCGATCCCAGGCCCACTGGCAGCCCATGCATTTGTGCAGCCTCATACTACAGTAAGAAAGAACAATGCCACTGGGGGAAAGCTGCTAAGCATTGTAGTGGAACCCATAAAGTGTGGCTCTCCACATAATGAGTTATGTGTTACACTCATAATTTATTCTTTTATAAATATTTGACTCCAGTTATCCTGTACTATTTATTCTTATGATCATCTGGTGACTGTGCTGCATATATGATGCTGAAAGTTGGCAGCTCTGAGTTTACATACAGTATTTAATGGCTGTCTGCAGTGACTTGTAAAGTGATGCAGTTTACTAGCAAATGGCCTACCGCTGAGCAGTGACCAAGAACAAGGGGGTACATGCCATTACTGGCTAGTATCATGTGGTGGTGGTGGTGGTGGTGGTGGTGGTGGTGGTGGTGGTTGAGGCGGGATGCGAATCACATCAGTAGTTCATGCAGGGTGCTGCTGGTCAGACAGCAGCTGCACATCTGCATAGTGCTGACTTTGCTAGAGGTATGCATGTATGTATGTATGTATTTAACACATGTATATACCACCCTATATAAATCTCAGGACAGTTTACAATTTAAACAAACAGCAACTAAAACCTAAAAGTCATATAAAACAGATTAAAATCACCGTAAATAAAACTTTAAAACTGCTGGATAAAACAGGTGTGTTTTCAAAAGTTGTTTTAAAACTACCAGAGGTGGGGAGATTCTGATGTCATTTGAGAGTGCGTTCCAGAGCCCTGGAGCAACCCTAGAGAAGGATTGGTTTTGGGCTACCACCAAGAGGGCCGGTGGCAACCGCAACCAGACTTCCCTGGATGATCTTCAGGCAGTGGGGTTCATGAAGAAGAAAGCACTCTCTTAATGCAAGGCATGCATTCTTTCATGCTGGGATTCCATTTGTTTTTATTATGAAAAACTTAACTTTGTAATTAGTTTGTGTAGAAGTTAATTGGTTTTGGATAAGTCTGCCTCATTTTTGTTGCCCCTGTTTGTTTTCATAAAAGGTAAATTGGTTATCTTGAAGCACAGTTGAGCAGCAAGCTTTCCCTTCCATCTTTTAAAACTGTTTTTAAAGTTGAAAAGGAATGTCAGAGAGTGCCCCCCAGCTGCCATGCCCCCCTCCCCCACCCACAATGCCCTAGATGTTGTGTTGGTCCAGAGCATTGTATGTGTATCGGCTCCTCCCATTGGCTGCCTCATGGTGGCCACAAAGAGGGAGCCAATGGGAGGAGCTGACACTCCTTTCCAAATGTAAAAAAGAAAAAGATTGCTGCTCGGCTGGTTTAAAAAGTAACAACCACCACCCCACTTCTGATGAGAGAGAGAGAACAAATGAACCAAGCAGCTAATATGCCATCTGGTTCATTTGGGCCCCATAGGCATTCATGAAAATTGAACTGAATGGGCTTGATTTTGTTCAGTTTTTCCTCCACCCCAAGCCAAATATGGCTGGACTTCATCACTGCTGCCTCTTGTGCCACTGCTCAACGCCTACTGGTAAGGGCACGTGTACCCCTCACCTCTGCCATTTACTACCACTGCAGTACTTCAGCAGCCACTACTGAGGACTACTGATCAGGAGTGAATCACTTATCTCATTCATTGTTATTGAAAGGAACCTATAGTAGATGAATTAGATGACAATATGGTCTGAAATGCCAATATGCTCAGTTAGAACTAATGAGAAGGACAGCTAATGTACTTGGGATTTGTCAACATGAATTTTGTAAATTGGAATAAGATTGGACAAAAAGTTTTCTCAGAGTAAGAATAGTCATCAGCCACAGCTTAATTACATCTTTTTAAACTCACATTTTTCACAAGACTGACTTGAGCACATGACCATCCCCATATAGAACAACATTTATTTGACTATAACTCCATTAATGTGTCCTGTAGAGATATGGGGAAATACAAATGAGGTTTTTGATGGTTTTCTTGTTCGACATCACATCAACAAATCTTCTGAAAAAGATTGCATCCCTGACTTCATTCAGACAGATGATTTAAGATTTGCCTGCTTGCAGCTCCACTTTTTCTCACCTGCCAGATAAAATTAGCATTTGTGCAGTACTTAGCAACCAAATGTATACTTTCTGTTAAGCCACTGCCAACAAAGAGAAATCCCAAACTGGTGATCTAAAGATAACCAACTCCCCTGAGACTTAATGGACACCCTTTGTTTTAAGAAATGGGGCATTAATTTATATTTCATCTTAGAGTTATTGCACACATAACATGTTAAGATGGACATCTAAAAATATGCATTAGGACTGTAAGTGATGCATGGACATGTGCAGATACACCCTAATCAGGGAACCATGCTTAGCTGCAGTTCCCTAAGTGCACACTCAGTGGTAAAGCTGGATTTGCCTCTCTATAATGTGTGAAATGGCCCTTAAATTGGGGCTGAATGGCTCCAATGGGAAGCCAAGTGATTCCCACTGAATGGGAAGTTGGACACCCCAATTAGATGCTTAAGCTGGAGTTTGGCTTGCATAGTTTGTAACCTTCATCATAACCTTCAGCCAAGCTGGTATGGCTGAATGTGCAATTACAAAGCTAGATTCTTCTAGCCCTATTCACATATTATGTGCAAACTATGTACAGTGTTTGCATGTTCAGCACTGTATACACGTACAGATATTTACACAAGTGGCCATATTTGCACATAACATAGAACCACGGATCCAGTGGACCTGTGGTTCTGCTCCCCACCCCCATCCCCACCCCGCTCTCCTGTCCAAATTTGGACATAACAGGGAGCAGGGAGCCTGCAGTTAGCAGGACTGCAGAGAGGAGGGGGAACTAGCTGTGTGGGCTTCCTTCTTTCATGAAGGACAGCCTGCACAGCCAATCACAGCTGGAGAGAGGAAGGAGCTTCCTCCCTCAACTCCAGTTTCAGGGAACGCAGCCTGCAGTTTCACATTCGGACATAACGCAGGCTGCGTTCAGCCTTGGGTTGGGATGATGAAACTCACTACAACCCAAGGGTTCAAACTGGAGTTTGGAGAGTGGAACCTTGAGTCGCTGTGCACATGAAACTGGA
Source organism: Hemicordylus capensis (assembly GCF_027244095.1). NCBI lineage: Eukaryota > Metazoa > Chordata > Lepidosauria > Squamata > Cordylidae > Hemicordylus > Hemicordylus capensis. Next base: position 298,046,933 of record NC_069657.1, on the reverse strand, counting down.
GTTTGGAAGGGGTGTCCTGCATTCGGACGTACAGGTTTGGCAACCTCTGGCCCCTTTTGCATTATGTGTGAATGCAGCCAGTATGTTCAAATCACACAGAGAAGTGCATTTCCTATCTGTACCCTGCATTCAAGGGGGTCTGTACCCAGGTTCACTTTTAAAATGAATGTATGTGCAGTTATTCACATTAAAATATACATATGTGTACATACATTCAATATGATGTCCAAACATGAACTTGCATGTTTCTTTATCTGTCTACAGAAATGCTGAAGCATAAGACTAGCTCCCGATACAACATATATTTGCTGAAAATATATCTTAGAATAGCATAATTTGATTGTAAATGTTCCTTCTTTTTTCTCCTGAAAAACCAAATGAGAGCAATAAATAACAGCACATCTCTGGCCCATGGCAGCATCTAATGTAGCAGGACTGTATCGTAGATTTAGAATAATTCAATCGTAGTTGCATCGTAGTAATTGCATCATAGATTTAGAATAATTCCAAAGACAGATCTAAAGACAGTGCAAAATAGAGAGAAAGAAAAAAAGAAATGCCCTTTTTAATGCCATACAGTTTCTTCTCTCGGCTGTTTTTTGGGGTTGTTTTTTTACTGCACAGTGCAAATGATTGAGAATGAAAGCTAATGTCACACTCAACTGTTCAAGCTCCATTGGCTGTTTACATTTTTCAATAGTATTCAGGCAAGTTGGAACAACTGTACATATCCACTAGATTCATGGACAATGATGAGCATTACTACAGAAGACATTGTCACATTTTAGTATTTCTGTACAGAACTGTTAGGATTATTATGTTACAGTGAATTCACAATAATATTCAAAGTGGAGGTGAAAGCTTTTATTTAACACTGAATCTGAAATCTTTGAAACTTGAACTATTATACAGTATGTAGAAAACTAGAGCATGAATGGGGGGGAATGACACTGCATTAGATAGAATATACAGATTGGATTCTGGTGGTAGTGTTGGAACCGTAGTTGAGGGTCAAGAAGACAATTCATGGGCAAGAACATCTGATATGATGAAGGAAACACTGAAAGATCCCCTAGGCTTATGATACCTAGGCAATCTGGAGACACTCTGTGTCTGTTTTCAATTAAGACAGATAAAAAAGAAATAGCTGTGCTTATGGAGTGTATGCTCATACTATTCTTGCCTCCAGTATTTTTGCCATCTCTATTGTTGTCTTTAAAGGGTTTGTAGTGTTTCAAAATCTGTCTGATCAAAAGAGTCAATGGGACACAGGAAATATGTATGTATGTGGTTCAGTGGGGAAATGACTTGACTAGCAAGCCAGAGGTTGCCGGTTCAAATCCCCACTGGTATGTTTCCCAAACTATGGGAAACACCTATATTGTGCCCCAGCGATATAGGAAGATGCTGAAAGGCATCATCTCATACTGTGTGGGAGATGGCAATGGTCAATCCCTCCTGTATTCAACCAAAGACAACCAACTCAGTGCCTACTGAGCCCTTTTAATTTTTAGATTGTGAGCCCCTTTTTAATGATTGTCCTTTGGGGACAGTGAGGGATCCATCTTCCTTCCTTCCTTCCTATTTCTCTATGGAAAACTTTGCTGAAAAGCAATATATAAATATTTGTTGTTGTCAACACTATCAGTGATTTTCTGACTGGGACTACTCACACAGCACCACTGCAACAGGATCAGGGGAGGAACTGTACACACAGCACCCATTTGTGGACAAGGTTTCTAATCTGATTAGTGATATTCGGTTCACATTCTAGGAGTGCTCCTGGACCCAGCATTGCTCCTGGATGCCCAGGTAGGGGCTGTGGCCAGGAGTGCCTTCCTCAGCTTAGGCTAGTCCACCAAGTGCAACCATTTCAGGAAAGAGTGAACCAGGGTGGTTTCCAGATAGTGAGTCTTACAATGCAAAAAGTGGTGTAAACTGCAACATTTTGTGTGCCAAATTCAAACCACAGTTGAAATCCATTGTAAGCTACCATGGGGAAATACAGCTGTTTTTCTGAGACACATATGTGACGTTATAAGGCTACAACGCAGCAACAAAATCTGAAAGAAGGCATTGGAAATGTGAACAGTATCTTGCTTACAGCGCAGGGGCAGTGTAGGCAGTGCAGAAGAACACTTAAGGGATATGTTGTGACACTGTGGTTGCGTGCAATCTGGAAAGCACCCTGGCCACAGTCATACCTGCCTAAGTTATATCAAGACTAGATCACCATAATGCACTCTACATGGGGCTGCCTTTGAAGACTGTTTGAAAACTTCCAACACATTGGCACAAGTGTTCAGACCAGTGCCAGCTTTGGGGAGCAAGTCAGTTGTATTGCCTACCAGTCCATTTCTAGATGCAATTCAAAGTGGTGGCAATCACCTTTAAAGCCCTACATATATTTAGACCACAATACCTAAAGGACCATCTCCACCCATATGCAGCTGCTTAGAGGGATACTCCAAGTAGATATCTCATCTGAGCACATGGCAAACCCTCTACAAAACTTTGGATGCTGTTGATTTTAGCCACCTAGTGGATTAAAATTGAGAGCTTACTATGCATCCTTAGTATGTCTCTCTTCCCCACTGTGTAGTGGGAGGGAACACTAATTCTTTAAGCCTTTAAGAGTTAGGGACTTGTTCATTCCAAGAGTGAATGTATTCTGTAGATTTAAGTGGGAGGAAGATAAATATAATTAGATATTTCTTGGTAAGCATATTTAATAGCATTGAAAAGTTCTGAAAAGCATGCATATATGCATATCAATTTATTTGTCAAGCGGAATAGGCACATCTCTGTACTTTAAAGTGTATTTTTATTCATAGTTCATCTGCTATTGTACTTCTTGCACTCTACACAGTGAACAAAGTGGTGGGAAACATACAAAGAACAAAGATTATTGGAACAACCTGACATTATAGACAGTGAAACATGAATAGCATATTGATTTAAAGTGATGGATTAGTTCTTATGCCTAAGGCACTTAGATAAAAGGGTAAATGACATTTCACTAATATTTGCAGTGTATTGAAAAATCTGATTATATTTTTTACTCTAATGACAATAAACAGTAGATTGATTATATATTATTATGAGGACTATATTAAAGGGTTTGGATTTCATGAATAATAATAAGGAAAACACAGAATGAAAAAGGGGGAAATATTTGTGCTCTGCTTTGTGTCAGTATAGTTAAAAGAATGTCAGCCATTACTTTTGTAGATTTTTCTAAAATAAAATTATACCAAAATAACAGTCATTCAAAAACAGCACAAAAGGGAGTTCACAGTTGCAAGTTCAAAGTTTGTTTCCCAGTTAGTGGGACTGTCAGCCTCAAGCATTCAAAGAAACATAATGGTGCGATCAGTGGAAGCTCCACTGAAATGAAGCATTTCAAATGTGCTGTTCTACAAATACTATTCTTTTCAGTCTGGATTGAGCTGGAGATGTTCTTGGTGGGTTGTGTCCTTAGTCTTGCTGAATAATGGGTCAAGAAATAACTCACAGTTACCCCAGTCCAGCTAGGATGCCCCTAAAAGCAAGCTTCTGCATGTGTATCCCTAACTCGGCTGGTTAGAGAAAGCTGCCTTGTACGGAGTCAGAATGTTGGTCCATCTAGCTGAGTATTGCTCCACTGACTGGTAGCAGCTTTCTGAGGTTTCAAATGGGTATTTCTTAGCCCTGCCTGGAGATACCAGGGATTGAATCTGGGGCTTTCTGTTTCCAAAGCAGATACTGTTCCACTCAGCTACAGTCCCTCTCAATAGCATATGGTGGTATATGTATAATTCAGCAGTTGCAACTGCACACGTGGCCTTTTTAACAAATCTCAGATTGCATCAATCAACTCTTTGGGAGGGGCAGAGGATTGTGTTCTGTTCCACCTGATTCCCATCCTAGCTAAACATACTACTACTATAAATAGTTATATACCACTTTTCAACAAAGGTTTCCAAAGCGGTTTACACAGAGAAATCATAAACTAACAAGATGCAACTTATCAGTGTGATTCTAGTTTCCTTGAAGACCTACGCCAGTGCAGACGTGGCTGCCATGCTTGCATCCTGTGGGGTTGGGACTATGTCTGCAGTCCACATCTTATTAAAGACTGTGGCAAAATTCTCATTGCATATAGTTGTCAAATATATTTTAGTCTACTCACTTGTTCCCCCACTTTAGGGTCACATTTAGGTGTGGTTTTCCCCCAACCCATACTACTAACCCATTCCATAATGAGATCTGGAATGTTATACTTGTTAAAAAAGAAAAGCTTTAAATCTTTGGGGACATGTGAAAAAGATCAGGTGGTGTTATGGAACATAAAATTACAAGATGCTTTTCCATCTTAGACTGCAGTGGACTGCTTTCCACTGTGTAGTTATTTCTCCAAGTGTGAATCACTGAGCAAAGTACAATTTACCTTCTAGACTGTGAAGAAATTGAGACATTTGTTAAATATATGTATGTGCAGTTAATTTCATGATTTTTGATTAAGTGTCGTCAAGTTGGTGTCGACTCTTGGCGACCACATAGATAGATTCATATGTTTGTAGTTTAATTTCCACCCTGCCCCATGGTTGAGGGAGATCCTCAGGGCAGTTTGTATAAATACAGGACAACCATGTACAACATTGGATTGGATTAGATAATTAGGGAGAGTTTCTCTATCTGACAACACCATTTCCTTGGTGTGCTGTGCTGCACAGCACAGCATGTGTAGCACGTGTATGAAATTCCATCCTGTAACCATTAATAGACTTTCTATAGAGTTGTCTGTGCCAATTAAGTTTGCACATACCCTGCCCCATTGCCCTCCAAAATACAGCATTGCCCATGAAGCTCTGTATCTGCACTGTTCAGGAGTACTGTTCTGGATACCACACTTTGGGAAGGACATTGATAAACTGGAACCAGGTCAGATGAGAGAGACAGAGAGAAACCTGTGAAAGGTCTGCAAACTAAGTCTCACAAAGAATGGTCCAAAAAGCTGGATATTATGTTTAGCTGGGAGAAGAGAAGACTAAGATGGGATATGATCATCATATTTAAATATCTGAAGGGCTGTCTCTTTGAAGAAGGAGCAGACTTGTTCTCTGTTGCTTCTGAGGGACCCAATGGGTTGAAATTACAAGGAAGCAGATTCAGGCTAGACATCCAGAAAAATGTCTTAACCATAAGTGTTGTCTGACAGTGGAACAGTCTGCCTCATGCAGTGGTAGGCTTCCCTTCTTTAGAGGATTTCAAGCAGAGATTGGTGGACACCTGTCAGGGATGCTGCAGGCTGTTTCCAGCCCTGAGCAGGGAGCTTGACTCGAAGACCTCTAGAGCCCTTTCCACTTCTAAAACAGTGTGATCCCAAAAACCTGACTTTTCAGTCTGAACCCACAATGCTTAATCTAGAGGGTCTTGCTGAAGTTACTAGGATCATAATTACATCTGTATTCTGGGAGTAAACTGGTCTAACAGCCCCGTTCTACAAAAAGGCATAAAAACAGGTTGAAGATGAAGCTGAGTGGCGGTTTCCTCCTGGTTCCAATCCCAGCCATATAATGAAATGTGCCTTCCTTCCTACTTCTGGACAAACCTGCATATATTCCTTTCAGAGGGATATGGAAGTAAATCAGTACCAGAACTCTACAGTTTAAGTGTGGGTTTGTGCACACAGTTTTAAAATTTGAGAGTGTTTAAACATATAATGTATCATGAAATGTATGTGGCATGTATATGTGTTTTTGTTAAGTGGGTCACGTTCCTGGTTTGATACTAAATCTCTAAGGATTATTTGTGAAAGAGGAACAAGTCAAGTGCCTCTCTTGACTGAAATATTAGCTGATATGTTTCAACTTTAAAGGGTTTCTATTCATTGCCAGATGGAGTTTAAAAGAAGCGCTGACACAGCCTAAAGTACAATGTTGCTGTGTTTGATGCTAATACAACCGCAGCCTAATAAATATTCATATAGATATATACTAATCTAAGTGAAGGGTAAGTGTCAGGGGAATATTTGGCCTTCGCTTGGCCCTTAAATATTCATATTGTCTATCCCTTTTTAAAGTCATGTTTTTAATACATCCAAAAATACTGCATTATATCAGAGGGCCCAAATCCATCCTTGCTGTTTTTCAAAGCATTCCTTGGGCCAAGTTCTCCTCTATTTTTGCCCCCAGCCCAAGGTTTTCCCCTCCCCATCTCCACTAAGTTCCTTGCAAAAGCTAATTACAACAAAGCTCTGGCCTCAAATGGCTTTGGAAAAGCTTTCTAAGCACATACCTTGCCTCAAGAAGGGGTCACAGATTACACACAGCAATGCCTTCAGGAGGACCATATATCTACTCAGACGGTATATGGTTATATGATAGACCTTGTTAATCTAATTTATAAACTTTATTAATAGATGATTTTTAATCTATTTTAATTTAGTGTTTAATAGATTAGCTGGCCAATCTATTAACCAATCCATTTGGTTGATTTGGTTATTTATAGATAAATTCATGGAGGACAGGTCTATTAATGGTTACTCGTCTGAGGGCTATAGACCATTTCCAGCCTTAGAGGCAAGATGCATCTAAATGCCAGTTGCAGGGGAGTAACAGCAGGAGAGAGGGCATGCCCTCACCTCCTGCTTGTGGGCTTCCCAGAAGCATCTCGAGGGCTACTCTGTGAAACAGGATGCTGGACTAGATAGGCCTTGGACCTGATCCAACAGGGCTGTTCTTATGTTCTTATTTTCACAATTCTCTGTTCTGACTAAATATTGGGCTTTGAGATTTGCATTTGGAACATGTGCTGATTATTTTTTAGTTATATAAGGTGTCATTGCAACCACAAATAGACTTTAAACTGGTGAGTGTGTATGTGCACACGCGTGCGCGCGCGCACGCACACACACACACACACACGTGGTCTCAGTTTTTAGCTCAGTGTTCTATTTTATTTAGTAATTTTTTGGATTTTCTTATTTGGACATTTGTTCCAGTGGGGATTCTCTAGAGAGTGTGGGGGATGGAATAAGAAAGAAAGGGGAGGGAAAGCAGAAGGAGAAAATGGAGCTGCTTCTGAATAAAGTCTTAGTTTGAATCCCTACTGGTACCTATATCGGGCAGCAGCAATATAGGAAGATGCTGAAAGGCATCATCTCATATTGTGTGGGTGGAGACAATGGTTAACCCCTCCTGTATTCTACCAAAGACAACCACAGGGCTCTGTGGTCGCCAGGAGTCAACACTGACTTGATGGCACACTTTACCTTTAAAACAAGCATAAGATTATTTCATGCTTACAAGGGGAACAGTTATAAAATATTTGGTGACAAGATTCTAAACCAGCTATGAGTGTGAGCCTGCAAAGCTTGTGTAAGCTCCTGCATTTTCCTTTTATTGATTACTGGGCCTATATTCCTAAACTGCTGCATTCTACTATTGCTGCTGCTGATTGTTTTTCCAGCTTCCTTACCTACACTACCCCTGAAGGTACTTTTTTCTTCTCAATCCTGAACTCTGTTATTATGCCTGTCGGAACTCCCAGGCGTCCTTTGCGCCCAAAGCCCCAGTTCGGGCCGAGACTTTGCAGAGAGAGGAGCTCTGTTTGTGAGCTCCTCTCCTTTTCGAATTGTGGGGCCCTGATCGGCCCGACTGACGCGGGCCTTCTTGCAGTGAGGACTCGGATGGCTGGGAGGGAGGGAGGGCGGGTGGCCGGTGGCTGCAGCCACGGCGGCTGTAGTTTGGGCCGATTTGGCCCCTAATCCGGTCTAGTAGCCACTGGCTACCTTGGCCCGAAATCGGGCCTTGTCTTGGGCGGTTGGGTGGGTGGTCGGCGGCCGCGGCAGTAGTTTGGGCCGATTTGGCCCCTAATCCAGTCACGGGGGGGCGGCGGGTGCGGCTGGTGTCCTGACGCCCCAATTAATCTAAAGATTACGGCGGCAAGCAGGAAAGCGGCGGGAGGGGTAAGTAAACCCTCCCGCCGCTCTTAAAGGTACCCCCCCACCCAGTGCTGGACCACAGTTGGCGGTTCCGTGCACACCGCTATTTTCAATGACAAACCATGAATACACTCTTATTTGCTAACCTTAAAGACACGTAAACTTCAAAAATCATTTAAAAATCAGCCCTTTGCCCAATTCCTTTCAAATAATTCTGGTAGCTTCCTTATCCCCTTGGGCACTACCACCCACCACACTCTGCTATAGGCCACCCCTTTGCCCCCGATGTGAAGCTATACATTTGCTGGAATCCTCATTACTCCTTATGAGGAATTTTAAAAAATACATTTGAAATTCACCAATGATCGGAGGAATGTCCAATTGCCTTGGGGTTTTGTGGGTGGTAGGCACCCCTGGGTGCCTACCACCCACCCCACATTTGTGCCCCTAGGTGCTCCACAATAGGGGATAATGGGCTGGTTTGTGTCCCATTATACCCTATGAGGAAAATAATTAAAAACATTTCAAATATTCATAAAAAGTCACAGGAGTGTCCGATTGCTTTGGGGTTTGGGTGGTTGTTGGCACCGATGGGTACTCCACAATATGGAATAATTGGCTGGTTTGGGTCCCATTATACCTTATGAGAAAAAATTAAAATAAATTTCAAAAATTCATAAAAAAATCATACAAGGGTCCGATTGCTTTGGGGGTTTGGTGGTAGGTACCCATGGGTGCCAGCTACCACCCCACCCACTTTTGGAGTTTCAGACTGGTTCAAACCAGTTCAAATTCGAACTGAATCAGTGGGGGTTCTAGCAAAACCAAAACCGAACCTCCCCCTCCTGGTTCGAACCCGGTTCGAATTCGGACCAAACCGGGCAAACCGGTTTTGTGCACATCCCTAACCAGCCTAAGATTTCTTCATGTTTACAAGGGAAGCAGTTATACAACATGCAGCCTACGTGCCAGTCTGTTTTTGTATTTGGAAGAAGCATTTCCTTTCCACTCCTGTTGGATCTCTGCATGGACCTCCGATATCTAGAGTGTTGCAGACTGTTTCATAGGGGAAGGTTAACCCATCAACCTTCCTGTGCAGCCCCAAACCAGTGGTGTTCTATCATTCCTCCTCCCAATTTCACTGATACTTTTATGAGTGGCCAAAATGGAAGGTTTAGTAGAGAGCCCAGGAAACTGCCTCAAAACTTTTGAAAACTGCATATGGGGGGATTAGCCAACAGATGTATTATTGTGTGACAAAGCTATGTTCTTGTGGGCAGTGGCAACAGCAACAGTGCAAATACTGCTGCCCCTCATTGGGGCTGACTCCTACCAAATACTATTCTTTCTCTCCTGAAAATGCACCAGTTGATGACAGACATCATGACATAACACCATACTCTGGTGCATTCTGGGAGGAAATGGCAGCCTCTGTGGAGGACTTTGTCAAGCACTACACCTTTTAGAAAGTTCCCTGCAGCTCCCTGTGCCTTTAAAATTTTCAGGTAGTTTTGTGGACTCCCACAAAACTACCTTATTGTGTCCTGAATGCTTCTTAACCCTGCTCATGATCAATGTGTGTGCTGAAAATATTTTTGGCAAATAACTTTGGGTCAGCAATACACAGAAGTGCCCTGGGAGGGGGTGGCATTTTACTGAGTGATTTGTTCAGTGAGAGGCTTCTGAGAGAAACCCTTTACAACTTTATTCAGTGATTAAGTGAAGCAAGAGTAAAGGAAGAATGCCCTCAGAACTAGACCAGATGCTATTTCCTCTTTCCTCTTTCACGTAAGAGGTGATTTGTGCTTTCTGTGGGAACTTCGTTCTAAAATTTCCCTCAGTAACAATCCTTTACAAGGAAAGAGGAAGCAGTGCCCCTCCAGCAGGAGTGGCTCATCCAAATGGCCAGGGAGGTTCTGTTTGCGCCTATCTCTCTCATTCTGCCATGCCCTGGTGTTAACAAGGGCCATGTTGCCTGCATGCTGGCCATTTGCCGGGTGGAGCTGGGCAAAATGCCGGGTGGAGCTGGTCAATGATTTACCAGCCCTCATAGCCCTATCTGATGAATGACCAGCCTGCAGGCAGTGTGGTTCTTAACAGTGGAGTGGGATGGGGGGGGCACAAACGGAGCTGCCAAGCACCAGAGGCAGCTGTACCTCATTTAGCACCCCCCAGCCCCCTAGGATGAACTGCAACTGCCATCCTGGTGTCCTCTTCCTCATGCTTCTATCCCATATGAGAACCGATTGCAATTGTGATGGACTTTTGCATATTAGCCGTGAGTGCTTCTTGAAAACCATGAGCATGTTAGCTGGCATACAGCTAGGTTCTTCATCCATGGTTCCATGGATCCTAGCCTGACCTCAAAATGCTTATCCCTCTGCTCTGGTCCTAAGAATATGCTGTGAAAGCCATAGCATCAACCAGTATGATGGCTCCAGTATGAGGTTGAGGACCAATGGTACTGTTCTTTTTATATACCCAGAATTTTTCAAACTCTAGCTCAGCTCAATAGAATACTCCCATTTTATGACATATCACTATGTACACAAACTCATGGTGAAACGACCTCTCTCCCATATTTCTTATAGCAGGGCAGGTAAGCTGGGAATTCAAAGGGTAGAATATTTAAGATATGTTGTCCTATTGTGATTCGTTTTGGTGGCTTGAAACAGATTATTTTAATTTTAAGGCCCGTATGTCTTTTTCATTGCAAGGTGAGCACGTGGCTCAGCTCAGTGCTAAATTGGGCATAGCAGAAGGTGGATAATAATAAAAAATGTGATTTTTCAAATGGCACTGTTCAGTTTCAGCTGACAGGGTCCCTATGTAAGGTGATGTCTTGCTAAATGATTAATGAGTTCTCTTCCTAATGGTGATGTGGGTGTGTGAAATATTAACATCCTCTTCCAAACCTACCTGCCTTAGTATCTAATATTATTCAATAATACAGTATGATAATAGCATTATATTTTAAGAATGAATAATTGGATCAAGTCAGAATAGAGGGAATTTGGGCAAAATGTTATGACAGCTCACAGAGTAAAATATATTCTGAATGAATCCATTCCACCTGGAATATGTGGAATATATTGCTTTCATCAGATTGTGATTTTAAAAACAAATTATGTATATATTCTTTATTGTTAGTAAGCATTTGCTGCCTTTCACCATTCCTATGTTGGTAGATAAAATTAAAATGAACAATTAAAAAATGGCAGCAAGAGAACTAAGTAAAGCAGCACCCATAAAAGCACCATTAAACAGAGTTTAAAGGCCCGGGAAGGTCTTTGCCTGGTGCCCAAAAGACATTGAAGGAAGTGAAAAGGGAAATGACAGGGGAGCCACCCTGATGAGGGGATTCCACCAGTGGTTCATCATCCTCTGAGAAACCCTCTCCCCACCTCCATCATCTCAGAAGGTGGAGATACCCTGAAAAGGGCTCCAGTGATGACCTCAGTGTACAGGCAGGTTGTTATAGAGAAGGTGCCCAGGTCCCATCTAAGACTTTCAAGGGAAGCACCTGCACTTTTAATGTATTTTTCAATTGCTATCCCACCTTTTGCCAAAAGTGACTATCAACAAAAAAAATTAAAAAATTAATTTAAAAACATTAAAACACAACCAGCAAAAGAAAATTACCCAAGACTGTAATAATCAATTAACAAACCTTCAGCTGCAGCCCCCAGAACACAGCATATGCTGCATGGGCATAACTATGATTAAGCAAGGGGAGACAGTTGTCTCGGGGGCCCCTGCCTTGAGGGGCTCCCAGAGACATGTCACATGACTCCCCATTGCCCGTCTGCCCAGCCCCAAGGCCCCTCAGCCACTTGCCCTGTGCGCCTTCTCTCCTGCTTGCCCTCCTGGCCAGCAATCTAAGCAGCCTGCAAGCTGCTAGAGCTCCTTCTCTCTCTGCCTCTCATCTGATCGGTGGGTGGGCGGGGCTTCCAGAGAGGCCTCTGTGTAGGCCTCGCTGAAGCCTGATGCTCTCCAGGCAGCAAGGAAGGAAGGAAGGAGGCAGGCAGGCCGAGTGGCCAGTGCTGGCTGCTCTCACCCACCACAGTTCTCTGCAGACCCTCCGCCCAGCACAGACCAGACCAGCCTTTGCCAGTAATGGAGGTAGAATGGGAATTCCTTTTTGTAGTTACCACCACAGCTGGATATATAGGGATCTACTTGCCATAGGGCTTTGATATGGGGGGAAGACTGAGAAGTCTCTGGATATATTTAATTTGAAACCGATTGGAAAATTTGCTGGCTTTAAATATATATATATTTATATCTAAAAAGTCCTATAAATGACTTGTTTCATGGCAGAAAATTACAAAAACATCTGAAACAAACTATATTATATTTATTTTATTCATTCATTCATTCATTCATAAATGCACTTATGTTCAAGTTGTTTTGCAACCCAGAAGGTCTGAGTGACAACTGTGAAGCATGTGTTGTACGTTTTGTTTTTATTTTATTTTATTTTTTCTTTAGAAATGCCAAGCTGGTTGGACATGTCTAAAAACCTCACTCACACTATTTACACTGTATGTCATCAGTCAGTATGATTCTGTAATGATATGAAATGTTAAGGAGGCCCTGGACATACTGATTTGACCCCCAGCCCCACACCCCACTAGGGATGACCCTGCTTCTGAGCACCTGCAGAGACTGGTTTTTATCTCAGTACAGTGAGAGACCAGCCCTGCTTCCACATTGGGGAGCAGGGAGAATGACTTTTAGGACAGAGGGCGTAACTTCAGGAACTCCTTGAGCCCCGGCATGTCTCATCTATCTTAAAATTTTACCAAGAAGAGGCAGATTCCCCAATCTCCCCCCCCCCGCCCCGCGCTCTTTTTCACCTGAGGAATGGTGCTAATTCTTGCTCTTTTCTCTATTTCTCCCCACCTATCTTCCTTGCTTCAGTGGGACTTACTGGTCTCCTATAGGGAGCAAAATATGCTGGGAGTACACTTTTTTTTTTGGTTTACATCCCTGAGCATGTGCAATCCTATATGCACTTACCAGAGAAGGATCTCAGACAGTTGAATGCAATGGAGTTTATTTTTAACTAGACATGCTTTCCTTGCTAGTAAATCCCTTAGGTTTCAATGAAATGAACTTCTAGCTAAATGTGGTTAGATGTGCTGCCTGAGGCTTTTACACACAACAGGCTTTACTGCAAGTTTACTGGGAGGCTTTACTGAGAAATTGAAGTTGTCGCAAAGAACCAATGCAAAATAGTGCATTTTTTTTAAAAACTCCGGATATAAATCAGGCTACACTCTAACGAGCAGTGAAAAACCTGAATTGCATGTGAACTGCTCCCCAATAACTCGCAGGGACTTCAGGGTAAATCTGGCCAAAATGTGAATGCAGCACCTCCATTCCAGAGGAGATTTGTGTTAAAGGGCTTTAAAAGCCTCGTGTGAAAAACCTCCTGCAATCAAACTTTACTGAATTTGTTCAGAATTCTGAGAAAACATACATAGGCTCACATTGCATGGTTGAAAGTCTCCTTTGCTAATCTGCAGCGAGGGGCCCATTTTAATAATTAGTGTTTCTAGTGGGTTCTAGGCATTAAAAGTAAAAGAATACAAATATATAGTATTCAGTATATACCACTATATATTGTGAAGTCTGTGTGTGTGTTCAGTGAAATGTATTTCCAGGCAGCATATTTATTTTGGAATATCAGACTTAAATCCTTGGTGGCCTGGGGTGTGTAGAGGCCCTGGACATTGAGGGGGGGCACTTTGAAATCTCATCTCTGGGCCCACTCCAACCTTGCTATGCCCCTGATATGCTGGGTAAGCTTTTAAAGGCTTCCAGAGAAGGACTAAGCCCCCAGAGGGGGAAGTATTACAGAGCCCAAGGCCAGCCATTGAATGGTGAACCTTGTGCCCGAGGTAAGCTACTGAAAGCAGTCCTGTGCTGCTTGCATATTAGCCAGGTTTCAGTCAGTGATGACGTATGGATCAGAACGTATGGAGCAGAACATATGGAGGAGAGGAGAGCTGGTCTTGTGGTAGCAAGCATGACTTGTCCCCTTAGCTAAGCAGGGTCCACCCTGGTTGCCTATGAAAGGGAGACTAGAAGTGTGAGCACTGTAAGATATTCTCCTCAGGGGATGGAGCCACTCTGGGAAGAGCAGAAGGTACCACGTTCCCTCTCTGGCTTCTCCAAGATAGGGCTGAGAGAGACTCCTTCCTGCAACCTTGAAGAAGCTGCTGCCAGTCTGTGTAGACAATACTGAGCTAGATAGACCACTGGTCTGACTCAGTATGTGGCAGCTTCCTATGTTCCTATGTAACCCCTCCTGAAACATTTAGAGGGCTGGCAGAATCCTGCTCCTTAAGATATCCACTGGTTAAACAATATAGGGCTTTAAAGGCAATTATCACCAGCACTTCAAATGGACCTAGAAACAAATTAGAAGCCAATGCAGTTTGTACAGGATTGCAGTTATATGTTCCATCCTAAGGGCACCCATGAGCAATCTGGCTGTAAAGATTTGGGCCAGCTGCAGTTTCCAAATGGATTTCCAAGGTAGCCCAACACTGAGTGTGTTGCAAGAGTCCAAATGGGATGCAATCAAGGTATGGGTGGCAGTGGCCAGAACTGTTTTCTCAAGAAAGGGTCACATCTGGCACAGAATCCAGTGCTGAGCAAAGGTGTCCCTGGTTAGAGCCACTCTAGGAGCAAAGCCCAGTGCAGAAGCATCCCCAAACTGTGCACTTGCTTCTTCAGGCAGTGGCAACTCATACAGAATAAGCTGAACCCTCATTCTTAGATCAGCTGTCCTTCTGACCACAAGCAGTTCCATCTTGTCTGGATTAAACTTCAACTTGTGAATCCACATCCAGCTCCTCATTTACTCCAAACATCAGTTCAAAGCATCTACTAACTCCCTGGGATCAGATGTCATAATGAGATACAGCTGGGTGTCATCCACATATTGGTGACATCACAATCTTCTGATGACCTCTCCCAACAGTTTCACAAAGAGGTTAAACAGCATAGAGGATAAGATGGAACACTGCAAGACCCCAAAAACCAAACGGTCAAGGATCAGTCCCCTAACAGCACCTTCTGCCCCCCAGCTTTTCAGCAGGACCAGAGCCAACACAAAACAGTGCCTCCCAGCCCAGTCCAGAGAGATGGTCCAGAAGGATGCCATGGTCAACAGTACTGAATGCCACTGAGAGATTTAACAGAACCAACAGGGATCCAATCTCCCCATCTTGTTCTCAATATAGGTCTTCTGGAGCGACCAAGGAAGTTTCAGTCCCAAAAGCACTTTTGAATGATGAACCAGCAGCCAGTGCAAGAAAGGCCAATCTAGCCCATCATTAAAGGGCTTTAAAAAAAAACACCAAAAAAAACCCAACACCCTACTATTCATTGTCATAGAAATGGAGCCAAGGAACCAAAGTGCTCTTTGACAGTATTGCTCACATTAACATGTTTGTGTCATTTCTTTGAAATGTTCTAAAACTAATCCCAGACAGTTTCATATGATTTGGAAGTGTGCTCACTTCTAATAGATCCTGGTTTCTTATGTTTTATCAGAGCTGTAAATGTAGTTTAGCTCTCTAAATTGCTGGAGCAATGATGTGAAAATTGACCTTATTCTCTAGGATAGCTTCTTAGATTTGACCTGAGACTTTGAGCAATCACTAAAAGTGTGAAACTTGGATAATGGCTCTGGGGCATAGGAGGAGAACAGCAATCTTCACGCAGAGCTTATTTCAGATAAAGGAGCTGTAGCAGTTCAGCATTTTTGACAACAATTACTGTAGTGGGGTTGGATTCTTTCTGTAGCACTTATAATATCTTAATATGAACTTATAACAAACATTTGAGATAGCTATTTAAACACAGCAGAGCATGGGTAGCATGTTTTCCATGCATGCATTTTGGATTGTGGATAGGGGCATAGCCACCACTGCACCGGGAGGTACAAATGTCCTTGGCACTGCCAGGGTTGAGGGGCTTCTGTGGCACCCCCTCCCAAGGGGCACCACCTTGCCCCCTCCCACACCCAGCTGGCAAATGAAGCACTAACCAGCTGGGAGTGCAAGACACACCTCTCTCCTGCTCAGCTGGCACTTTGTTCAAGTGCTAAGTGGTTGGGTGCTCCTTTCCTTACCTCACTTACAGAGAGAAAGAGAAAGAACCCTGCAACCAGCCAGCGCTTGAATGAAGCATTGACTAGGAAGGATTGGGAGAAGGGCTGAGCTGCCCCTCTTCCGAGTACTGGCTGTGCCCCCGTGTCAATGTCAGATGCAGGGGGCATGAACAGGTAATTGGTTTATGTATCCCCATTTACACTGCCTTTTGTGATACTAACATGTACCACCTTCTAGAACTAGATTTGGGACAATGTGTTTAAGGCTTCGGCTGGGACCACTAAGAGTACATCACCAGAAAGCTTTCCTATACATTCTGGAGACAATTCTAGGCAGTCTTAAGCCCTGTTCAGGCATTATTAAAACTGTAAACCCTGTGTCCAGATACAGTGCTTACAGGAGCGTGTTAGCAAGCCCTGCCCCACTGTTCTGACATGCTCTTAAACCACACACCCTCTCTGCATGGATCCTGCATTGGTGCAAAGACAAACATTGTATTTGCAGAGAGATCTTCCTATAACTGACAAAGCTGGATGCCTTAGCCAGCGTATTTTTGTTGTAAACCAACCAGAGATGCATGTTTTGGGCAGTATAAAAATGGGGTCCCTCAGGCCTCCATTCTGTTACCAATGCTTTTTAATGTCTACATGAAACCGGTGAGGTCATCAGTGAAGTCATAAGATTTGGTGCAGGGTGTTATCAGTATGCTGATGACACCCAAGTCTATTCCTCCTCCTCCTCCTCCTCCTCCTCCTCCTCCTCCTCATGAAATAGCATTCATTCCCTAAATGCCTGCCTACGGGCAGTAATGGGCTGGATGAGGGTCAACAAATTGAAGCTGAATCCAAGCAAGACAGAGGGGCTCATTGTGGGGGATTGGAATTTGAGGAATGAATTAGATCTTCCTGTGCTGGACAGAGTTACACTCCCCCTAGAATGAACAGGTACACAGCTTGGGAGTACTCTTGGATCCAGACCTCACCCTAGTATACCAGGTGGAGGCTATGGCCAGGAACACTTTCCATCAACTTCAGTTTGACAGCTGCATCCATTCCTTGAAGAGAATGATCTCAAAACAGCGGTGCATCAGCTGGTAACCTCCAGGCTTGACTATTGCAATGCACTCTACGTGCGGCTGCCTTTGTACATAATTCAGAAACTTGAGTTCAAAATGGAGCATCCAGACTGGTCTCTGGGGCAACCTGGAGAGACCATATTATGCCTGTTCTCAAACAAACTGACAATATGTTTCCAGGCGAAATACAAAGTGCTGGTTATCACCTTTAAAACCCTGAACGGCTTGGTTCTAGGTTACCTTAGAGAGCTCCTTCTTCTGTATGATCCCTATATATTTATATTTATATTTACCACCCAGAGACTCTGGACGCTGGCACTATATAAATGCAATGCATTGCAATGCAATTGCAATGCAATGCAATGAAATGAAATGAAATGTAGTTAAAACTATTAGAGACTAGTTTTAGCCAAACTACTTTTAAAATAGTAAATTTTAAATTAGTAAATGAGCATCCTATGAGTGTCCAATCTTTTTGCTCATACCATAACCTTCATTTATTTCTTACATTCCACTACATTTATTTCAAGAAAGAAAACAGAAGGGAGAATAATACAGCAGTTCCTGTTGGTTACATGACATGTTCCCAGGCAGGACTAAAATGTTTCCATCCAGAAAGGATCAGGTAGCAGGTGGTGGAGGGAAACATTTCTGACTGAGACTTTGGAGAGTTGCTACCAGAATAGTATATCAGGCCCAAAAAACCCATGGCAGCTTCCTATGCCTCTCTCCTTTCCTTGTGCTGAGGGGACTTCTGGATAGGTGGGTTCTGGAAAACCACTTAGCCTGTCACCTTTCTGGGGGTTTAAGCTTTCCTTTTAGTGGCTTTTCTTTAACAGAGGTAGTTAATAAGGACTGAAAAGGAGTAATTATTTATATACTGTTAACTTTTCTGTTTTTTTAATGAGATGAACTTTTTTCTGTGCATTTGGCAAGAAGACGTGCTTTCACACAATGTACCCTTGTTACATATTTTTCTCACCCATGGAGTAGTAATAATGCCTTGCATAGCAAAAATTAGAAGCTATGTAGGTGTAGCCAAAAACTAGAGCATCGTTGGCAGTCTGCATAGTGTAGGAAGACGTTAAGTGAGAAATATAAAATGGGTAAAGTGCTACAGTAAAATAGCAAACTT
The DNA here is from genome assembly GCF_027244095.1 of Hemicordylus capensis. Classification (NCBI taxonomy): domain Eukaryota; kingdom Metazoa; phylum Chordata; class Lepidosauria; order Squamata; family Cordylidae; genus Hemicordylus; species Hemicordylus capensis. The sequence goes on along the minus strand of NC_069657.1, from coordinate 298,028,667 downwards.
TGACCCAGTCAGGGAGTACCATCTGCTGTTTTGCCGCTCTTGTTGCCTTAGTACCTGTAGGGTTTTGTGTGTCATGTCAGGTCCAATAGAGCTGTCGAACACGACTTGCTCTATGGTGGGATTTGTTAGGCATAGTTGTGCCAGGACAGCAAGGAGCCTCTGACAGTTGCAACTCCCTGTTGGGAGGCTCCCTGCTGCATAGCAGAACTCTGTCAGAGGTTTGACTGCTGTGTTAGACCCTTCCCCTTCACTGTCTTCTTCTCATCTTCCTTTGGAGGGAGCAAACAAGCAGTTGCCTTGCCTTCCATAACTTGCAATTTAAATTAAGAGGGGAAGGTCCCTTATACTTTCTCTTGAGGACCTGAGGGTGGTGTGGGTCCTTCTGGAAGTGGTAGTTTTTTTCTGAGGTTGCAGCCATAGTGGCAAAGATCACACACCACAACCTGCCATCTGCCCCTAGCCAGTCACAGGCTGTGTTCTCCATTCTGGGATGAGGATTTGGTAAGTGAGGAGGCAGAAAATGTGGAGGGGAGGCAGCAATGAAGGGGAGGGTCTGACAGAGCTGTCAGATCTCTGACTCAACCTCACCGTTAGGAAAGGCAGACCTGGCCCCTTCCAACAGTGCCACTATCAGATTGGGTCAGAATCCAAATCTTTGGACTGTGCACAGCCCTAGAAGCCTATGCAGGCATGTGCAAGGCTGCTGCTGAATGGCAATACATGAGAGCCTATGTATTTACTAGCTGCCACCACTGAGAAGAAGCCAAATGGGAGTAAGGCCTGATTTATGCAGCTGCTTTTTGCTGTGTAGAGGATTTGAGCAGCCTGTGCAGACTGATGATATCATCAGTTCTTGTTTGCACTTTTCTATGAATCTCCGAATCTTCACAAAGAAAAAAAACCCCAGCCTAAGTAACACACACACACACACACACACACACACACACACACACACACACACAGACATCACATCACACTGTGATGTAATGGGTAAGGAGTTGCAGTTTAACCATTCAAGCAGATCATTGTACATGCATTAATTTGTTTCTTGCGGAACTTCTATTGATTTAAAAGTGCAGAAGTAGTTTTGCTAGGAGAGTACATATTTAATGATACAATTTTTTCTTCTCTCATTAGATTATATTGACTTTGTACGAGAATGACAAATTATACTATTATTAGATTTACAGTGCACAGTTACATTTACTTGTGAACACTGAGTATCATAACTTCCAGTATATTTTAGCAAACCTGCTTAATTGAGTTACTGTGATGTATAATGTCTTTATAAATTCTTTGTTCAAGAAGAAAAATCCTTAAGAATACATTAACAAAGCATCCCACTGTAATACAATGCAACTTCAATAATGAAAGAATACATCAGGATGATGAAATAGACAGGGGAAACAAAGGAAACAGAGAAAACTCACCTATCCCAAGCTGTCAGTGAGGAATGAGGCCTGTTTTAATCTAGAATGAAAAGCTAGTACAGCAGGAAAGGTACAAGAAAAGAAGCCTTTAAAGATGGCTGTCCTCCCACCGCAGTTCAGACCAGGGGTAGGCAAGCTTGACTCTCTAGCTGTTGCTGAAGTAAAACACCCATCACCCCCGGCCTATTACTCCTTATATACAGGGTTGCTTTTCAACAAAAGTTCTCAAAGGAGTTTAAATAGAAACCTAAATAACCTAAATAAATAAGATGGTCTCCTGTCCCAAAAGGGCTCACAATTTAAAAGGAAACATAAGGTAAACATCAGCAACAGCCATTGGAGGGATGCTGTACTGGGGCTGGATAGGGCCAGTTGCTCTCTCCCTACTTATAAGAGATCCACCATATAAGAGATCCACCACTTTAAAATGTGTCTCTTTGCTCAGTTAGCAGGAGTAACAATTATTGTGGCTGGGGTTGATGAGAGTTAGAGTTCAGCAACGGCTGGAGAACCAAAATTGGCTGCCCTAAGCAGGGGTGGAGCTGGGGTACCACTGCACAAACTGAGAAAGGGATTGGAAACTCTCTGCACAATTCTGGAGAAGCACACAAAAAAGTAAAGACTGTGGTAGTGGCTGCAGAATTCAGCTTTCTGAGAATCTCTGGTTTCAGTTTAAAAAGCTCCCCAAATTTCTAGCCTGTATGCCTGCAAAGCTAAGCTTGAAGGTGTGTGGGGACAGTGTGTCTGCTGAAATGTCAGAAGTGAGAGAGGAGGCTACATAAGACTAATCTAAGGGGGTACAAGACTAAGCTTTACAACTGTGGTAATGCCATGCAGTTTGACACTGGCTGCCATCTGGTGCTACAGAAGAAGCACTGGTGCTCCAACATCAGCTCCATCAGCTCCAACGCACATGTAGTGGTGAGGCAACAAATTTTAATGACCTCCCCTCCCCTGGAAGCATTCTGTTCCACACAAAAATATGTCCCCGAGTATTATGCAGCCCTCAGGGGCATAGTTTCAGGTGGCACAGAATACTTGCTTCCAGGGGAAGGGGCCATCAAAACACCACATAGAGATGCACATATCAGGCGGTATATAAATATGATAAATAAATAACATTTGTCCCCACCCTGTGCGTGCGCACAAGCGCTCACACACACACAAAAAAGCACCAGTGCAGCATTAGTCTGGAACCCTTCAGAAGCACTGGTGTTTCTAGTGCTTTATTAGTCTGGATGTATTGTTAGCCACTGCATCTAATGTGCTTTCATAGTAAATATATATATATATTTGCCTAATATCATAATATATTTATTTAATTCTTATTATTGTATTTATTCAGTACATTTATACCCTGATTTTTTAAATCACAGCATCTTACAGAGTGACTATTATCAGATTTGCAAAAATAATTAATATGGTGGACGATGACCACTTACAAAGTGGTAATTTACCATGGTATGTTTCTAAGTATCTGATAACACAGTCATCTCTGTCATCCAGCCTAGTGGTGAGGAGGACGTTGTCATACCTCAACTGAACCTTAGGAAGAACCAGAGAGGTGGTTATTTGGCAGGATGCTACTCATGACTGGCTTACAAAGATCTTACAAACACACCACAGTAAATTACGACATGGTACATGGCAATTTCTATTCACCATACATTTTGCTTTATGTTTTATTTTGTTGCTTGCTGAGGGCTTTATAAGGCCTGAATAGTTCTGGAGATACAGACACTACCAATTATTTTGTTTTTCCAAAGGGAACATACATTTTTCATTGACTGTTTTATCCCTGGATATACCTTTTGTTACCTGCATTTTCACCAGCATAGTTTTTTGTAACCAAAAAAAGGTGTCTTCTCCAACTTTCTCAAGTTATTTTGTGACTGAGATATAACCATGATCCAGCACAACATTTATTTTCTCTTGTTATTTCCCCCACACATCTGAGATCAGTCACGCATGACTTGTAAACTTCAACCTAGCATTATAAACAGAAAGTTATCTAAATAAAGTATTGTTTCATTTGAACTCTGTTTATTCTGTGTGACCAACTCAGACAGTTCCTCACTCAAAAATATTATTAAAAAAATATACTGTTAGCACAAATAGTAAGTGGAGGGGGAGAGAGAGAGAGAGAGATCAATCTCTTTATTTCGGTCATTGACCAGAGTACAGAAACATCAAATGAATTCATTATGAGATTTACACACAATATAGCAAAACTCGGCCACAGTAGTAGTAATTGTTACATTAAAATTGGACAGCAAATAATCAAGATAAAAATTGTCCGTGTGGCCAGGAAAGTTCTTCAGTAAAGGGGAAATAAAATTTAATCGAGTATTCTTGTAAAAGTCACAATATAAAATTACATGGGCGGTAGTTTTGATAGCGCTTGAGCTGCAAGGACATAAGTGAGAAAAATATGCAATCCCATTGAACTGGAGGGGAATTGTGCAATGTATCATGACTGAGGTGATAAAATAACTCAAAGCATCCCAGAGAGCCAGTAAGCAAAAGTCAGTGTACATGTTCATAACGAGGAACAGTGAACAGTCTACAGTGGTGTGTATTCAGTGAGCAGCATCCAGACTAAGTTACTCTATAGCAAGGATCCTCAACGTTGGGCCCCCAGATGTTATTGGACTTCAACTCCCATAATCCCCAACCAAAGGCCACTGGGGCTTGGGATTATGAGAGTTGAAGTCCACTAACATCTGGGGGCCCAACATTGAGGATCCCTGCTCTATAGCACTACTTAAGGTCAATAGGATTACTCAGGAATAATTTACTTTGGATGCTATCCGGTGTGTATGGTGGTCCTTTAGTGTGTTTCTTAGGCCTATAGATTCATTCAGATAAACTGAATTAACTGTGGTAGTGTGGTCGACAGACCAGGCTAAATAGTTTGAAATCTGATTCAGGAACCCTCAGGACTGAACTGGGAACCCAGCCTAAATAGATTATCTGGAAAGGCTTCAAACTGTCTCTTGAGTGGAAGGCAGTAGAAAGCTTCTTTCCTGGGTAGTAAGGTTGCCAATATGCACAAAATGGCCCCATTTCTCCAGTGTCTCCAGGTTATGTTGGGGCTGCCATAGGGCTCCACCACTTTAATGTTGGGTTCTAACCCATTTCCAGATTTTTCTCACTTTTTCTGAGATGATAATCTTGTCACATCACTAGGCCTCTCATCAGAAATTTTAGGGTTTTGGATGCATCTGACCAGGAAACCCTATTGGGCAGGCCTGGTATACATTGTAAGAGCTTGCCATCTGTCCTCGCCTGCTCAGCAGAGTGGTATCTTCTCTTGGTTGCACATCAAGCCAACTCAAGTGTCAAGGAGGCAATCATTAGACCTCTTCTTAAGAAGCCTGCATTAGATCCCTCAGAGCTGAGCAATTTTAGGCCTGTTTCCAACCTCCCGTGGCTGGGCAAGGTAATTGAGAGGGTGGTGGCCTCTCAGCTCCAGGCGGTCTTGGAGGAAACTGATTATCTAGACCAATTTCAAACTGGCTTCTGGGCGGGCTATGGGGTAGAGACTGCCTTGGTTGGCCTGATGGATGATCTCCGGTTGGGAATTGACAGAGGAAGTGTGACTCTGTTGGTCCTTTTGGACTTCTCGGCGGCATTCGATACTATCAACCATAGTAACCTTCTGGAACGCCTGAGAGTGTTGGGGGTTGGAGGCACTCTTTTACAGTGGTTCCGCTCCTACCTCTCAGACAGATTCCAGATGGTGTCAATTGGAGACTGTTGCTGTTCAAAATCTGAGCTTAAGTATGGTGTCCCTCAAGGCTCCGTACTCTCTCCAATGCTTTTCAAAATCTACATGAAACCGCTGGGAGAGATCATCAGGGGATTTGGAGCGGGATGTTATCAGTATGCTGATGACACCCAAATCTATTTCTCCATGTCAACTTCTTCAGGAGATGGCATATCTTCCCTGAATGCCTGCCTGGAAGCAGTAATGGACTGTATCAGGGAGAATAAACTGAAGCTGAATCCAGATAAGACGGAGGTACTTATTGTGCGGGGTTGGAACTCCAGAAACTATTTTTACCTGCCTGTTCTGGACGGGGTCACACTTCCCAAAAGGAACAGGTTCGCAGTCTGGCAGTACTTCTGGATCCACACCTCTCCCTGGTTTCTCAGGTTGAGGTGGAGGCCAGGGGTGCTTTCTATCAGCTTCGGCTGATACGTCAGTTGCGTCTGTTTCTCGAGATCAGTGACCTCAAAACAGTGGTACATTTGTTGGTAACCTCCAAACTTGACTTCTGTAATGCGCTCTACGTGGGGCTGCCTTTGTACGTAGCCCAGAAACTTCAGTTGGTTCAGAATGCGGCAGCCAGGTTGGTCTCTGGGTTATCTCGGAGAGACCACATTACTCCTTTGTTGATGGAGTTGCACTGGCTGCCAATAGGTTTCCGGGCAAAATATAAAGTGCTAGTTATAACTTATAAAACCCTATACGGCATTTAAGAGAACGTATTTAAGAGAACGTCTTCTTCATTATGTGCCCCATCACCCATTGAGGTCGGAGGTGGGCCTTCTCGATTGCTGCCCCGAGATTGTGGAATGCGCTCCCTGCTGAGATACAATCCTCCCCATCTCTAACTATTTTTAAAAAACAACCCAAGCTTTTTCAACTTTTTAAATTTGTAGGTTTTAATTTTATGCTGTTTTTAAATTGTTAAACTTTTTTAACCTTTTATATTTGTTTTGTTTTTATATCACTGTTTACTGCCCAGAGACTAAAGTTTGGGTGGTATAAAAGTTAAATGAATGAATGAATGAATGAATGAATGAATGAATGAATGAATCCTCACTATGGTTTGAGCTCAAGTCCCCACATCCAGCAACTGACCTCCAGGATGCCAGCTTGAAGAACACACATTCGAGGTATGGATTTGGGTGTGGCCTGCCTGGCCCTGACAATAATACAATAGAACAGAAAAGCATGAATATAGTGTAGGCATAATGATTCATCATGTTAATTGCTATAATGCTTCTGTAAGTTAGAGTAAACAGGAGAGAGCCAATGCATCCAATGTGAGTTGAGTGACAGGATTGCATTTGCTTGTCCTTTGCAGTCCTTGAGAGCACAAGTTTAAATATGAGAATGACCAAAAAAGCATCTTTATATTCTAGTAAGCAGCTTGGAGGGGTCAAATACATAGATCTATATTTTAACAGGGCTGGAAGGGGAAGGCTTTGGGGAATCACATTATACATAATCTTTCAGGCAAGAAGTTTATTGAACACAACATGAATTTGGAGATTGTTCCAAGCAGGCCTAGTAGACATGAGTGGCCCTTTTGATTTACTGCTCCAACTGCATGCCTTGCATGAAATTCACAACAGGATATTATGCCGATTCTGGAAGCTATAAAGTTAACCTATATAGATAACAGGCTCAGCCTCACAATTATAATAGCACCATGTTGTGGCAATGATTCCTTTGCTTGACTATGAAATGACAAAGGGGTTTCAAATGCCATGCTTTGCGTGGATGACAAATAATGCTATTAATCATCTGTAATGTGAGGACAAGATATTTAGCCTCAGAATCACATATCAAATTCTTCATATATATAAGAGCCACGAGACAAAGCCTACGATCATGATTGATTGGCCCACCCTTTCCCACCTCATGATCTTCCTTTCTCCTGAACAGACATACAACTCACTCCTCCCTACTCATACAGAACACATGGGGGAGAAGCAAGGCCATGCCGTGCACTTATACCTCCCAGTACTGACATGCTTGTGGGCAATGCCCCCTGGCAGCCATGCATTTGATATCTGTGTGTATTTAGAGCCCTTTCATACTTATGCTGAATGCGCAGCTGCTCAGGTATGTACATTTCTATGATCCCACTTCCCACCCACCCCACCCCCCCACATGTTCTGAATCCATTTCCAGTTTAAATTTCAAAAACCTTCTACTGTACTTATGTAGAAATACGGACATGCCATAGATATACAGACATGCCTAAAGGCAATTTTCTACCCTTTTGCTTAGTAAGAAGAAGCAGAAGAAGTACATCTGCCCTCACCTTCCAGTGAGGGAAGCACCAGGGGAGATTGTGACAACCATTGTGCCTTTCTAATTCTTTTAAAAAATCATTTATGGTACTGATGTGAATAAGACTGCCTAACTTAAAACATACTAGATTAACTAGTTTACTTTTAGGCCCCCAGTCACTTCTCTCTCGGCCTAACCTACTTCACAGGATTGTTGTGAGGAGAAACTTAAGTATGTAGTACACTGCTCTGGGCTCCTTGGAGGCAGAGTGGGATATAAAACATGTAAAAAAAACCACCACCCCACATTTGTGTTACAGGCCTGACATGGAGGGAAAACATTGAGCAGAAGAACTTCTCTGAACACAAAGAGAATTCTGAGGAAAGAAGGGTAGTTTTTATACTGCAGATTTATAAAGCCATAAAATATAGAGATAAGAGACAGTAGCTACACAATTCTTTGTTAATTATCATTGCTTCTCATTAGAGGAAAGGTGCCTCTTTGGAGACAATTAATGTGAACCTCAACTTTAGACCTTTTTTGCTTTGTGTTACATTTCCAAAGAAAATGATACTATCTTTATTTGAAGTTATTCTTAAACTAGGGTAGGACAGAAAACATCAGAAAGGACATGATACCAGCTGCATTGCAGAGAGATACACCCATCCTTAAGTTAGGATTGCAGTGCCAAACCACAACCCTCAGATCAGTTCAAGAGCAATACATGGATTTATATTGAAGCTCTTCCAGGCAACCACCAGTTAGGCTGAAGTACTAACATTTAATTACATGCTGCTGATTTAAGGTTTGCATTCACTTCCAAACTGGGATGACTTTGTTCACCATTATAATATACATTATGTATATCTTGCTTTGTGGTATAATTTGCTGCCCTAATACTTTGTAAATAGTATGGAGGAATGAAAAAATTGCTGGATTGCCCATTTCATTGAAGAAACTTCATAGACTAAAACCACAGAAGCAAAGATACTCTATTAGGAGAAACACTTCCTCATCAGCCACACCCTGGCTTGGAAAGTAAGCCAGAGAGGGGAATTCATACAGACGGGTCGTAGCAGCCAGTGAGGGCACCAGTGGAGGGGCAGTGAGAGGCACCTTTAAAAGTAAAAGAATAGGTCCTTACCTCCACTCTCGCTGCACCTGAACGCTGCTTGGAGAAACAGCATGCTGCCCAGCACCTCCTGTGGTGGGGGAGAGCCTCCACCACTCACCCGGCAGTGGGCGGGGGATCGGCCCCGTGGAAGCCAGGTGAGTGGCAGGGGCGATCCCCCACCACAGGGGGTGCTGGGTGGCACGCTGCTTCTCCGAGCAGCGTTCAGGTGTGGCGAAAGTGGAGCTAAGGACCTATTCATTTACTCTTAAAGGTGCCTCTCGCCGCCCCTCCACCGGCACCCTCACTGGCCGTTACTGCAGATGGGGGAAGGATTAAGCACCCTTCCCCACCTGCTGCTTCTCCTCTCCATATCACACTCTTCCCCACCACTTTTTAGATGTTCGGTAGGCAGGCAAGACCTAGCAGGCTCTCCTCAAGACACTTCATCTCTTCCCTTAGTTACAACTTACAGACAGCACACCATAGTGCTGGTTCCCAAGCTCTTATGTGGTAAATTGGTCCATGGGACAATGAGATAAACATATACTTGCAAGAGACTGAGATAAACATATACTGTCAACAGAGCTGACAACTCCCTGGCTATGAAGCTCACTGATTGACCTTGGTCAGTCACTCTCTTTTAACCTAACCTGTCTCACAGGGTTTATTTGTTTATTTTATTTATTTATTGTTCAGTTTTTATACCACCTTTCATAAAGCATCCCAAGACAGTTTACAAAAGTTAAAATACAATCAAATGGCACAAAAATCATTTAAAACCTTAAAACCAATTAAACAGTAAAAAAAAAAAAAAACCATTCTACACCAAAAATAAAATAAAACCCAGCAACCATTAAAAAAACCCAGCAGTGCTGAGAGGCCTAGTAGCAACTGCTAAGTGGTAAAAGCCTGAACAAATAAAAAGGTATTTTGTTGTTTTTTAAAAGCAGCCACAGATGTCAAAGAACAGATGTTCACTGGGACTGCATTCCATAGCCTTGTTGTGAAGATAAAGTACACTACCCCAAGCTCAGGAGTGGAAAAGTGGGATACAGTTGTAAACAATCATGTAAATGGAATGGCCACCTTATGCTGTAATGCAAGCCAAAACTAAGAAGTGCTTTCACACTGCAGCCTGGCAAATACCCTCCATTTTGCAACAAGTTCTTTAGAAACCTGCACTACACTGATGACACCACTTTGATAGCTGAGAATGCGGATGATCTGCAAGCTCTAGTCATGAAAGTCAAGGAGCACAGTGAAAAAATGGGACTACAACTAAATGTAAAGAAGACTAAACTAATCACAGCAGGTACAGCAAGCAGCCTCAGAATTGATAATGAAGACATTGAAGTGGTGGATAATAACTTCTGCCTTTTAGGATTGACCATCAACAGTAAAGGATCCAGCAATCAAGAAATACTCTGCAGACTAGCATTTGGTAGGGTTGCAATGAAGGCCTTAGAAAGGATATTTAGATGCCGTGATGTGTCTGCACCTACAAAGATTAGAATCGTTCGGACAATAGTTTTTCCCATAGCACTCTATGGATGCGAAAGCTGGACTTTGAAGAAACAAGATAGAAAAAGCATTTACGCTTTTGAACTTTGGTGCTGAAGAACACGTTTGAGGATACCATGGACAGCCAGGAAAACAAACAGACGGATCATAGAACAGATCAATCCAGAATTTTCACTCAAGGCACAAATGACCAGGCTCAAACTATCATACTTCGGACACATTATAAGAAGATCGAGCTCTAGAGAAGACTTTTGAGGATACCAGGGACAGCCAGGAAAACAAACAGATGGATCATAGAACAGATCAATCCAGAATTTTCACTCAAGGCACAAATGACCAGGCTCAAACTATCATACTTTGGACACATTATGAGAAGATCCAGCTCCCTTGAGAAGTCCATAATGCTGGGGAAAGTTGAAGGAAAGAGAAGAAGAGGAAGACCAGCATCAAGATGGATGGACTCGATTATGATAGCAGTGAATGCACCACTGAGAGACCTTAAAGGCCAAGTTGAAGACAGATCATTCTGGAGAGAATCTATCTATGTTGACTCTAAGAGTTGACACTGACTTGACAGCACTTAATCAAAAAATCTTTAGAAAGCTTTCATTGTTGTTTTATGCAATTTAAGTATTTCCTTGTTGTTTATGCAATCCTATGCACATAGGCTTAATTACAAATATATCCTTTATTATGCTGCCCTGTCATTCTGTTCCAGCAAAATGGAGACATATCTACACTATAGATAAACTAGATTAGTAGTCATTCACCCAATATCTTGCAGTATCAGTCCACCCATTCCCAGCATTATTGGGGGAAAGTGATAACAGTTGAAGTGGTTTCTGTGTTTGTAGAGTAGATATATCCTAGATTCAGAAGAAAGATAGGTTGTGTTCAGACACAGCTCCCTGAAGTGGAAACTTCAGAGGGCCTTGAAAGTGTGTGTAAATGTCAGGAAACGATCAGGATTTGCACTGCCCATTTGGAAGGGGAAGGATCGAACAGATCTGGTAAATCACTGGGCTCACACAAAATGTCATTTGCATGGTGTTGTTGAGTGCTTCTGTTCCCAAGACCCATTTGATAACAGAACCGTAGAATCCATACCCATAGAATCATAGAATTTTAGAGTTTGAAGAGACCATGCTCAGTGCATCTTGGTCCCTCCACACATAGGACATTACCATGGGGACAATAATTTAAACTGGGCCATAGTAATAAGTCTAGGACCACCTGCCAGAGTTGAGCCATGGGCAGCAGTCAGGGTGGGTCAGTTAGAACCAGAGAACATGCCAAGAGTCAGGAACCAGAGAATGAACCAAACCAGGAACCAGAACTGGAAGACAACAGAAATGGTTCCAGCCTAAACAGGAAGCCTCTGTAGACCTTTCAGAGTCCAATGGCATGACTAGAATTTAAGAACTCTTATTGCTTCAAAATGCTCCACATTGTAGCCTAGACGCTCTTGTGCAGAGCACATCCATTTTTATTACTCTCCCCTTACTCCAGAAGAGCTCTTTGACATTTGGAAACATATCCCTTAGAGCCACATAGTCCTCAGGGATGTGTTTCTTCATGTCAGAGAGCATTTCTGAAGCAAGGGGAAAGTGAAAAAAATAACTGTGCTCTTATTCAAGAGTGCCCATGCTTCGGAAGTGTGGTGGCAAGTGCTGTATACATACTTTTAACAGCACACATACCCCATTAGGAGCATAGGAACATAGAAAGCTGCCAGATACTGAGTCAGCCCATAGGTCCATCTAGCTCAGTATTGTTTACAAAGACTTGCAGTGGCTTCTCCAAGGCTTCATGCAGGAGACTCTCTCAGCCCTGTCTTGGAGATGCCAGGGAGGGAACTTGGAACCTTCTACATGAAAGCATGCAGGTGCTCTTCCCAGAGTGGCCCCATCCCCTGAGGGGAATACCTTATAGTGCTTACATGTAGTCTCCCATTCAAATGCAAATTAGGTTAGACCCTGCTTAGCAAAGGAGACAATTCATGCTTGTGACCACAAGGCCAGATCTCCTCCTAATTGTTATTCATTTATTCAGGATGTCAGTCAATGTCTTAACTTAAAGGGAGGGAAACCAAAATGGATGGAGCTGAATGAATCGCATGGGGTAAGGAGTTCCACAACCTGGATGCTTCCATAGGGAAGGACCTTTCTCGTGTTCTCACAAACCACTTCTGAGCTGGTAATAAGATATGGAGAAGGGCCTCTCCAGCTGACCACAGAAGATGGAAAGCATACTGTTGCAGAATGTGAGCTGTCTGCATAGTTTCAGAACAAATACCAGGGAAAGGTTTAAGATAACTTTACTTGTTACAAACAAAAAAGGCACTTAGAGATGAGGATAGAACTTGCTGACTCACACAGGAATAGGAACAAACAGTAACAGGAAAGAGAATAGCAACTCCTAGCTAGCCCAACCAGTACTGAGGAAGCTACAGTACCCACTCTGGCTTCAAAGCAGATTACATGCAAACTATACATAGTAGGGATGTGCGGACCAATCCGGCGGTCCAGCGGTCCGGCAGTCTGGTCCGGGGGTCCGGGGTCAAACCGCGGTGCGGTGGCCGCTCTTTCGGAGGCCTGAAAGGGCCAAAAATCCTCTAGTTACCCGGCCGTGGTGGGCCACGGCGGTGATGAGGAAGGCTGGCAGGGGGAGAGGGAACCCACGCAGGGGACACACACACACACACACACACACACACACACACACACACACACACGGCTTCAGCAAGCCCCCTGAAGTGGCTAAAGGTACTTATCATCTAATTTAATTTTTTTTAAAAAATTCACAGACCGGGACCAACTGGACCGGGGGGGTGGGTTCGACGGGGGCCGAACTGAACCGGGCCAGATGGTTCCGTGCACACCCCTTATACATCGTAAGTTAGGCTGCAGCTGTTGCATATCCCAACACATCCAAGGGGAAACAATCTTTAATGTTGTTTTACAATCTTTTTTTGCTTTATTGACAGGTTTACTTGCTTGATAGACAGCCCAGACATAGCTCATTTCTAACTGGATTGTATAATGTATGTTTTAAAAGACTTTTTTGTGAATATAAAATATTAAAAAGCCTTGAAATAAATCTCTTGTTACATTTGGTCTCATCCCATATGGGTTGACATTAAATTTAATACATTTCTCGTCAGGACGGAAGGGTTTTTCAGAGTTATGTAACACTGAATCAATTCAAGCCTTCAGCATATATTAAATTTAAAGTCATTTAAAGTGAGAATTTTCAAATTTGACAGGTTCTACTTATTTACTGTAACACACTTCTTATCCCACTGATAGTTTAAATTCACCAACATTTTAAAGTAGAACTTCTTCATTCTTCCCTTGTAGACTGTTAAGCAATTAATTAATGGGATTTAAAGTATAACGTTTATTTTTAATTTGCAGTCATATTTTCTTAACATTTAAATTTTTCAGGCATATTCCTCCAATTTTACACCAGGCGTTTCCAAGTTCCAAAAGTACAGAAACGTTTACTTAGCTGTTATCCTATTCATATATGGGATAGATCTGCCAGTTCTGAATGGAGTTACACTCCCCCGGAAGGAACAGGTCAGCAGTTTGGGAGTACTTCTGGACCCAACCCTCTCTCTGATACCTCGGGTGGACGTGGTGGCCAGGAGTGCTTTCTATCAGTTTTGGCTGGTTCTCCAACTGTGCCACTTCTCCAACTTCCTGGAAGTGAGTTACCTTACGACAGTGGCGCACATGCCGGTAACTTCCAGGCTTGACGGCTGCGATGCACTCTATGTGGGGCTGCCTTTGTACGTAGTTCAGAAATTGCAATTGGTGCAGAATACTGCTGCCAGATTGGTCTCCAGGTCTTCTCAAAGAGACCATATTACTCCAGTTTAAAAAGAACTACACTGGCTACCAATAGGTTTCCAGGCAAAATACAAAGTGATGGTTATTACCTATAAAGCCCTTAATGGCTTAGGCCCAGGGTATTTAAGATAATACCATCTTCATTATGAACCCTGCTGCCTATTGAGATCTTCAGGGGAGGTTTGTCTGAGGGTGCCACCAGCTCGACTGGTGATGACAGAGGCGAGCCTTCTCTGTAGTTGCCCCAGGACTGTGGAACACACTTCCTGATGAGATTAGAGCTGCTCCATCCCTGTTGACCTTTAGGAAACAACTAAAGACACATCTCTTCAGCCAAGCTTTATAGCTATTTAGTGGTTTTTAGCTATTTTAATTTGAACATTTATATGTTTTAAATTGTTTTAAAATTCCTTGGTTTGTTTTAATGTTGTAAACCGCCTAGAGACTTCGGTACTGGGCAGTATACAAATATACTAAATAAATAAATAAATATGTGGACTTGTATTCAGACACTTCATGTACATCCATTATGTCTTCATCTATATTTTAGTCAATTTAATCAGCCTATTCTAATACAGACAACTAGGTGGTCCAAATGTATGCTGCTGCCACTGCCCTTTCCTCCTCTATGGAGCACACGCGATAGTGGCATAAATACCACGAGATCCATAAGCACTCATACATCCTAGTACATATGATGCAGTGATTGTCATGATATCTAAGCCTCATTCAGACATTAGGCTGTACTTGAGTATAACCTCCAACAATGAGGCAGAATTCCCACCCAGCGTGTGGATCCCTCTCCCCTGCCAGGTGGGTTTGTCATGCTTACAGCCTTCACCTCTCCTCTCTTCTTCAGAGAGATGCAAAGGGAAGAGCAAAGACCAAGCTGCCACCCAGTCAGCAGCACACACACCCTCAAGGGCCCAGGGAACTCTGTCATGCCCCCAGTACAATTATAGCTACATTCCTGGGTCCAGCTAGCTTTGGACTGGGCTTTCCATTCAGAATCCTACATCCTCAGAGAGAAGCTGCAGTTGGGTCAGTTGCAAGAGCAGAAGCATTCAAGTTGCTCCCCTGAATGTCCTCTACATGGACATCACCACTTTGGGGGTTGCAACTTGTTTGCTACCAGCATGGTGTAGTGGTTAGAGTGCTGGACTAGGACTGGGGAGACCCGAGTTCAAATCCCCATTCAGCCATGATACTTGCTGGGTGACTCTGGGCCAGTCACTTCTCTCTCAGCCTAACCTACTTCGCAGGGTTGTTGTGAGGAGAAACCCAAGTATGTAGTATACCGCTCTGGGCTCCTTGAAGGAAGAGTGGGATATAAATTTAAAAAGTAAATAAAATAAAATAAAATAAAATAAAAACCTATTCCATTCTATCACCGTTGCTCCTGCCACAGCAGTAATAATGACACATGAGAGGGATAGTGGGATATCATGCAAGCAAACATCCCTTTGAACGTACCTTTTGTGGACTGAAGATGGCACTACCCATAAAGATGACCATCTAGAAAACATCTTGAATGCCCCCACTGACCTTTTGGACATCTCTGCCATTGTGGTAGCAGGCAGGGAGGGCAAATTCTGCAGGATGTGTAGAATGTGGATTTGTGATTTTCAGAGAGCCAGGGAGCATTAATTTTTTTTATACAAAGCATTAATAGTCCTCATTTGACTCCACTGTTGCTCAGAACTGTTGAAAGAAGAGTGAGCAACAAGGCAGCCATTTTCTTTGGTCTGTTCAGACTTGAGTCCATTTCAGACTTTGCCGGAAAAAGACAGCTTCTTAAGGCTAAGATGATTTTCACTCCACCAAAATATTAAGGAACAATTCCCTTTTGAAAACTACAACATAGTTTGCCAAGAACCTGAAGCGCAAAAGCTGGCATTTTAAAATGATGCAAAGTGAATGCTCTGCTCTTATGTCTCCAGCCAAGGGAATCTTGCAGAATGGCACAGTGATGTCCACATTTGCTGCCTCAGCTTTGAATTTTGAACATAATTTGTGTAACAAGATTGATTATGAAAATTGAGCCATCATACATTACAACTTAAAAAGCTACCCTTACACAAACTTAAACATTTGCTCCCATTTCAGCATCACCAGCATAAATCCCCTGCAGCCTGAGTTACTAGCTTGATCTTGGCTGATTGCTATTATGTGGACACAGCAGTTGGTATCTTCCAGCCTAGGCTACTCACTTGCTGTTACAGCATTTCTTCATATGTAGCTATTAAGGGTTTTTATCAAAAGAATATTTTAAAGAAATGCTGTGAAGTCATAAAGTACATATTTGTGAACATCTTTGATTTATGAGTCCATCATTTTTCATACTGATTGCTTTTGTACATATTTTGCTGTGAGAGCAAATCGCCTCCAGATTACCCTTCCTGTGTATGTGTGTGTGTGTGAAATCATAAATGAGAACTCAAAAGGAGTTTTCATGTCAATCAGCTAAAAATCAGCAGCACTTTGCAAAGCCCATGCATTTCCATTTATATAATGGACTGATCCTGAATTATAGGTATTAAAGCTATTTACATGACCTGGAGACAGGGAGGGTGGGGAAAAGGCAGGGTTGGAACTATCTTCCCCCCAGATGATCCATGGTCATTGGTGGGACCTGTGGACTGCGCACCCATGTGATCCACACTGCTCCAAGCAGCACGGCTCTCTGAAAGCCAGGACATTGTGTTCCAACCTCCAGATATCCCACAATGCACCACACGATGAGCAGGGTTCATTGAGGGGATCCTCTGTGAGTTGTACACTCTAGACATCTTTCTCTGTATATGCTCAGGCTGCATGCAGACTGAGCATTCAAACAACCCCAGCACTGGGGTTAAGGGCACACTTGTGCCCTTAAACCCTTGCTAAGGGCCAGGATATAAAGTCTGGCTGCTATTACTAGTAGTACTTCTACTATTAATATACACTTTTTAACAAAAGTTTGCAAAGTAGTTTACATGGGGGGCGGGGATAAGGGCAGCTCCAGGATGGGACTCGTTGTCAGTGATGCACATGGGCAGTCAAGCCCAGGCTGGGCTGCCCTAGCCTAGGTTTGGCTGCTCTTGTGCACAGCCTCATCATGTATGCTCTAGTGTTTCAAGATGCAAACATTAAGTCAGGCATGCAAATATTGATTTGCCTGGGCAGCTGAAACTTACACCGGGGCAACAGGCCAATCCTAAGAATGTCAGAATTTTTCAGAATATCTTTGGCCGATAGCTTAACACTATGCTTGCACAAAGGCTTTGCACTAGCACAAGGCTGTTGCACTTGTAACTTGTGCTGCATCTGGAGCTTACATTCCAGACATGTGTTGCACACATGCAAACATACTTGTACAACAAGGTGAGCAACCCATGGAATGTCTCATATGTTTTGCAGGGAACTTTTGCACAAGAGTGCAGTTCCAAAAATCCCTGTGATTAAGCACAGTGATGCAATCTCCCTCCAGCAGTGAAACTTTATTGCACAAACATACAGGTGAAACTCAGAAAATTAGAATATCGTGCGAAAGTCCATTGATTTCAGTAATGCAAATTAAAAGGTGAAACTGATATATGAGACAGACGCATTACATGCAAAGCGAGATAAGTCAAGCCTTAATTTGTTATAATTGTGATGATCATGGCGTACAGCTCATGAAAACCCCAAATCCACAATCCCAGAAAATTAGAATATTACATGGAACCAAGAAGACAAGGATTGTAGAATAGAACAATATCGGACCTCTGAAAAGTATAAGCATGCATATGTATTCAGTACTTGGTTTGGGCCCCTTTTGCAGCAATTACTGCCTCAATGCGGTGTGGCATGGATGCTATCAGCCTGTGGCACTGATGAGGTGTTATGGAAGACCAGGATGCTTCATTAGCGGCCTTCAGCTCTTCTGCATTGTTTGGTCTCATGTCTCTCATCCTTCTCTTGGCAATGCCCCATAGATTCTCTATGGGGTCAGGTCAGGCGAGTTTGCTGGCCAATCAAGCACAGTACACTGTATACTTTTCAGAGGTCCAATATTGTTCTATTCTACAATCCTTGTCTTATTGGTTCCATGTAATATTCTAATTTTCTGGGATTGTGGATTTGGGGTTTTCATGAGCTGTACGCCATGATCATCACAATTATAACAAATTAAGGCTTGGCTTATCTCGCTTTGCATGTAATGCGTCTGTCTCATATATCAGTTTCACCTTTTAATTTGCATTACTGAAATTAATGGACTTTTGCACGATATTCTAATTTTCCGAGTTTCACCTGTAGCATTAGACAGGATACTGGCCCTTCATTGCACAGAAAGTGTGTGTGTGCATGTGTGTGTGTGCGTGCGTGCGCTAGGATCTAGTGTTGTGTGTGAGAGAGAGAAATTTCTCTCTGTTCACCCTCTCCACTCTGTGCATAATTTTATACACCTTGATCATGTCTCCCTTTAGTCGCCTCTTTTCCAAGGTAAAGAGCCCAAGATGCTGTAGCCTTGCCTCTTAAGGAAGGTGCTCCAGGCCCATGATCATTTTGGTTGCCCTCTTCTGCACCTTTTCCATTCTATAATATCCTTGGTCATGAAATAAGGATTGCTTGGTCATGAAATAGGGATGCTACAGAGGAATTGAACACAACTCTGTGGTACATTAAGGAAGTCATTTCTCATAAGAATAGGGAAACAATGGCACCCTTTGGTCACTTTTGGTGAAGTGCGAATCCCAGCTGAGAACATCCATGACAAGCAGTAGCTAAGACTGAAGTCCCTGGAAGTCAGGGTTATGAAAATGATGTGGTTACTTCCACCCCACAATTGCTCCCACACCACTTTGGTAACAGTGGCACTTTCTGCCTTTGTGGTTAAAGCACCACCTGGTTATTATGTATAACACTAGCAATACCCACACCATTAGTTGAGATGAGGTGTTGCTTGTATGATACATAGAAATGTGTGTCATCCTAATCAGTGGCATAGAGAGAACACTGGCTATCCAGCCCACCACCACCGGCCCCTTGCCACCCAAGCCGTGAGGCCCCGTTTGCAGTTGCGACCACACCCCCTGCGCATGTGACATCAGACACAGGGGCATGTCTGGGGCACCAGGCACGGCCACTGAACACAACATCCCTGGTTCTCTCGGGGGGGGGGGACTCATGCCATGGCTGCTCTGCCCCTGATTCCAATTTATTATTATTTCTTGTTTACACAGTCAGAAAGATGTTATTGACTGGTTTGTTTTATCCAGACATCAAATCCTTCCCAAGGACTTGGTATGGCAGAATTTTATTATCAATATTGTTGTTATTATTATAGATATCGTCGCAAAATATAGGCTGTTGTTTTTTGTAGTTGGCTGTAGTTATATCTGGTGTATTGTGTGGCAGATGTTTGTCTGTTTGTAGTCGAAAGTTCCATAATATTTTTGCATCTTCATTTTCTACAACTTTTTCAAATTTATGGTCCCACCAATTTTTGGCTACAGGTAGCTTGTATTTTTTTGTAGATGTTCCAGTGTATCTTCCTTGCTACCTTGTCTATTGTCGTCATCATCATCATCATCATTTATTAAATTTATATACTGCCTGACTCCAAAGGCTCTAGGCAGTTCACAAAAAACGAACACAAGGAAAACAAAATAAAACAAACTGTTAAAAACAGCAATTTTAAAAATTTAAAACATTCAGAGAGTTCTAAAAGCTTGGCTGAAAAAATGTGTCTTAAGGGCTCTTTTGAAGGCTGGCAAAGATGTTTAACTACTAATGTCTATAGGGAGCACATTCCACAGCCTAGGAGCAATTACAGGGAAGGCTCGCTCCTGAGTCACTGCCAGACGAGCCAGCAGCATATGGAGATGGAACTCTCTCGATTATCTTAATGTGCGGTGGGGATCATGCAGAAGAAGAACTTAGATAACCCGGTCCTGAGCTGTTTAGGACTTTAAATATAATCACCAGCACTTTGTATTTTGCCCAGAAACCTACTGGTAACTAATGCAATTGCTCTAAAACTGGCATAATATGGTCTCTCCTGGACATTCCAGAGAACAATCTAGCCGCTGCATTTTGAACCAACTGAAGTTTCCAAACTTCATAGAAAGGCAGCCCCACATAGAGAGCATTGCAGTAGTCAGGCCTAGAGGTTACCAGAGGTGCTTTCCAGATTAGACCCTGCAACGGGGTCATGGCATATCTCTGAAGTGTGCTTCCACACTTCAAGTGTTGTGAAACCACAGTCCCTATACTGATAGCAGGGTGCCATTCACATTTCTGATACCTTATTTCAGATTTAATCACTGCAATTTATTGATAAAACATTGTATGTCCAGCGTTAAGAGGCTGCTGGTTTGGGGGGTTGTTGGTTTTCACGAGATTCTCCCCCTGCTGGGCGTTATGCTATTTACGTTTTGAATGCGATTTGCCTGAATGGAAGCATTTTGATTCTGTTGAGTGGCTAATCAGGAAAGCACCAGAGAGAGCACCACAATTTTGATATCACTGTCTTCAAGGAAGGGACGCAGCTGTCGTATCAACCTAAGTTGATAGAAAGTGCTCCTGACCCTAGCCTCAACCTGAGAAACCAGAGTGAGGTCTGGGTCCAGAAGCACTCCCAAGCTACGTACCTGTTCTTTCAGGGGGAGAGCAACCTCAACTATAACAGGAAGATCTATCACATCCCTTAAAATATGACCTCTTACCATGAGTACCTCTGTCTTGCTTCAATTCAGCTTCAATTTATTGTCCCTCATCCAGTCCATTAGTGCCTGTAGGCAGGGATTTAGGGGGGTTATGCCATTTCCTGATGATGATGTCCTGGAGAAATAGATTTGGATGACAATGGCGAATTGATAACACCCTGCTCCAAATCTCTTGATAATCTGACCCAGTGTTTTCACGTAGATGTTAAAAAGCGTTAGTGATAGGATAGAGCCCTGAGGGACACCATACAATAGCTCTCATAGTGACACCATGGAACACACCAGAGAGATAGGAATGGAACCACTGCAAAGCTGTGCCACCTATTCCCAAGTCCCCCAGACGATCCAGAAGGATACCATGGCCGATAGTGTTGAAAACCACAGAAAGGCCCCAAAGAACCAACAGAGTCACACTCCCTCTGTCCATTCCCTGGTAGAGATCATCCATCAGGCCAACCAAGGCTGTCTCCACCCCATAGCCTGCTCTAAAGCCAGTTTGAAATGGATCTAGATAATCAGTGAGACTATTCTCATGATGGGTGAGAACTGGGCTAAGGGAGCCTAGCCCTGTTCTCGCTCACCGTGAGAACCACCGGGCTTGTGGGCATAACCCCTCCCCTTAGACCAGGTTAATGGAGCAAGCCCTCTATTAAACTGATTTTCTTGGTTGTGAGATGTGTCTGTGTGCCACGGTCACTCGCAAGGAGATTCACCAACCGGGAGGCTAAGAAAAGCCTCCCGGCCTTGGGGGGTTTCCCCAGAATACCCTGTGCACTCACACAGAGGGTTCTGGGACTTCCGGGGGCCAGGTGGCCCACAATCCCCGCAGCCCCAACTGGCTCCATGATGGAGCCGGTAATCAAGTGGGCAGTCAATCCGGTTGCCCAGGGCTAAGCGCCTGCTCATCTACAGGGAGAGTGAGCTAAGCTCTCTCTCCCCGCAGAAGCCCTCATGGCGCTTCACACTAATTGTGTGAAGCGCCTCAGTATCTTCTGAAACTGTCTGGAGTTGATCAGCCACCACCCTCTCAGTTACCTTTCCCACCCAAGGGAGGTTGGAGACTGGCTGGAAATTGCAAATTTTACTGGGAGTATGCTGGAGCAACTTGGGTATTGATAATCACATTGCTCTGTGTTACATATATAAAAATGAACCTTAATCCCATTGGAAGCACTGTCACAGAATGAGAAAGGGAACAGTTACAGTAATTGACAGACATGTGTACTTCTCAATTTGGACACATCTATATATTTAATTCTCCTAAATGTACCTGTTGCTAATCCCATGTGTGGCTGCTCTTGCGACAGCAGCTGCCTGGGGATAGTGACAGGGATGGGAGACAATGGCAGCAGTGGGCCTGGCCCGGCCATTGGTCGGCCAGAAGCGGTGGCAGGCCGGCCTGGCCCTGGCCAGGCTGCTGATCAGCCGGAGGAGGTGGTGGCAAGCTGGCCTTGCCCTGAACCAGCTGCTGGAGGCGGCGGTGGTGGGCCAGCCTGGCCCAGCCACCAGAAGGAGGAGGCAGGAGCAGGCGGTGAGCCAGCCTGGCCCTGGCCTGGCTGCCGGTTGGCCAGAGGAGGTGGTGGCAGGAAGAGGTGGCAGGCCAGCATGGAGGTGGTGGGCTGGCTTTACGGCCGGCCAGCAAGCCAGCAAGCATGGGGTGGCGGGGAGAGGAAAGCTGGCCGGCCAGCTGGCCCACCAGAAAGCATGGAGGGGGGAGCGAGAAGCAGGCAGTGAGGGGAGGGGGAGCAGCTGGCTGGAAAGCCAGGCATGCCAGCGTGGTGGGTGGGCCAGCCGGAGGAGCAGATGCTCTCCGCCCGGCCCAGCTAGTATACTTTCTTTTTCATTTCATTCCACTCTTCCTCTGATGAACTCAGATATACATGGTCCCCTTTATACATGATCAAAAGGGGTCCTCTTTAAATTTTCATGACCCCCTTTACATGGTCCCCTTTAAATTTTCATGGTCCCCTTTATACATGGTCTAATATAAAGGGGTATACATGGTCCCCTTTATTATTTTCATAACAACCTTCTAAGGTAGGTGTTTGATCCTCATAGGGACAAGCTTCTAATTAACAACACATAAAATATTGCTAGATAGAATAGAATAGTAGGTTAGGCTGAGAAAAAAAAGAACTGGCCCAGGTTCATCCAGTGACTACTATGGCTGAACATAGATTTGGAACCTTATCCTAGTCCGGCATGCTAACCACTATACCCGGCCCAGGGAGCATAGGTGGCTGAGAAGGTTTAGCATGTGTGGAGTTTGCCATATCCTGCAATGAGAACTATTAACTGTGAAATGTTGGCTGATTTTAAGGGGCTAGTTTCATAGATACACAATCCTGACCTGATATACAAAAATTGTGTAACTGATCAGGACTGAAGTGTCATGTTCCATTACATGCTATGTGAATTACATGCATACACTCTGGAAAAGTAGCCTTAGTTGAGAACTAAAAAAAAATGTTCTTCTGCTGAAGTGCGTCCAAATACGTTATTTCAAAAATAATATTATAGGTGAAAGATACCATCTCTTATCTGAGTTAGTCTTAAGAGTCAAATAGAGATATTAATTTGTATGAAAGCCAGAAAATTGTTCAAATACTTTACAAGGATAATTAGAGTTTTAATTTCTTTCTATTGATTGTACTACTAAAGGGAATAATCCTCCTTTTCGGGTTTTACAACATCCACTAAAAACAAACACCTACAGAAAAATCCATTTCTAATTCTGTTCACCAGAAATGGATTTGCTCTGGGAAAGTTGGGGCCATCACAAAATTCATCAGATCCTGTTGTGTGTTGCCCACATAGAGTTGTTGTGTTTGGCATATTTGATTAAGACTCATCTGTAGCATGGGATTTGTAGCATTTGCAGAAGGAAAATACTAGATAAGCGTGTATGAATACTTGATATTTATGCTGTAGGATGGGTTTTGTAGTATTTGGAATTTTGAATAAGCAGGATTTTGAAGAAGTATTGTGAGGATATAAAACAAACATTGCAGTATTGTGGGAAAACCCTGTGAAACTATGAATATGCACAGTGGATTCACTGACTGAAAGGAAGTGTAGCCCTGTATGAAAGATATCGTGTTCAGATCCCTTTTCATGGATCTGAGCAGCAGATTTCAATTGAAGATCCAATTGCTCATTTTAGTCTAGGCAGAACCTATTTGTGCTTCAATTTCTTTTAAAAGGTAAAGATCCTGAATGCTTTTCGCATTTCTTTCAAAGTCACATTGCATCATGAGTTTTGTTGTGTTAGGCTGTATAAACATAGGTTCCCAAGTTTGTGTACTTTAGGCTTGCCAATATACTAATCATGGGTTGGTCCCTAATTTTAAAACTGTGAATACCCCTTTTAACTCTCATGTGGGTGTAAGATAAATCAAGGCATTTCAGGTGACAGTTTGGTATGAAAGGCTTAAAGTGCCTCGAGGCTACAAGTTGCCATGCTACTGAAGAACAATGCAACTCTTCCTGGCTACATGATTGTGCTTCAGACTTGATTGAATTTCCAAGTCCAAAGTCTATCAACTGTTCTGGAACATCATCATTCTGTTTTAATGGGAAATTTTCAAACCAAATCCCACTTTCAGCAGAACAAAACAGCAGCTTACATGCTGCACAGCATAATGCTTCACGCTATTTCAAAGTAAACCGCCCGAGCCACTTTTGGAAGAGTGGTATAGAAATCAGATAGATAGATAGATAGGTAGATAGATAGCGCAGAGCATCTGAGCCCCTAGTTCTCCCTGTCTCTCCTCCCATCTCCATTTTGTCTTCAGCCCCAGTCCATTCTCTCCTCCCACCACAGCCTGAGTCCGTTCTCCCTTCTCCCTTCAGCCTCAATCCATTCTTCCCCCTCCCTTCAGCCCCAGTCTGTTCTCCCCCCTTCAACCCCAGTCCATTCTCCCCCGTCTTCAGCCCCAGTCAGATGCGTAACTATAGGGGGGGCAGGCAGGGCATGTGCCCTGGGCGCCACTTTGGTGGGTCACGGGGGGGCGCGCCAAAAAGTGCCATGACCCCCCCCCGAACCCTGGAAAAAAAATTAGGCCGGAAGCCACCGCTACCTGCGCCCTGGCCGGTGGGGGGCCCGACGGAGTCGTCGTGTGTCCCCTGGGATGGCTTCCCACGCCTCTGCTTGTGGGGAGTGAGCGCGGCGGTGGCAGGCGGCGGCGGATCGCCGAGTACAGAGCGACGCCGAGGCCTGCCGTCTGGCCCGGCGTCGCTTCCCAACTGCGAGGCGCGCAGGTGCACCTGTGCAGTTGGGAAGTGATGCCGGGCCAGACGGCAGGCCTCGGCGTCGCTCTGTACTCGGCGATCCGCCGCCGCCCGCCACCGCTACGCTCACTCCCCACAAGCAGAGGCGTGGGAAGCCATCCCAGGGGGCACACGACGACTCCGTCGGGCCACCGGCCGGCCAGGGCACAGGTAGCGGTGGCTTCCGGCCTTAAAAAAAAATGTTTTTCAGGGATCGGGGGGGTCATGTGGGGGGGCGGGGGTGCAATTTCAGAGGCAGAGCTTGCCCTGGGCGCCGTTTTCCCCAGTTACGCCTCTGGCCCCAGTCCATTCTCCCACTCCCAGTCCGCTTTCCCTCACCGCCAGCTGGCCAACCTGCCTTGCTGCCACTTTCCCTCACTGTCTGCCAGCTCTTGCGAGAGCTGCCACACATGGGATTAGTGATGGGTACGTTTAAGAGAGAAAGGGGAAGTGTGTGTGTGTGGACAGTTCAGAACTGCCCACACCACTGCAAGTGTCTAACAGATATGCCTGCCTGCTGTGCAACTGGGGGCTCTTCTGCTGCTCTTTGCCCTTGCACATGTTGCGACACTCCTTGCATTGGGAATAATGGAAGTAGTATTGTGTTGTGCATTCCCAGGAAGAGCCCTGATTCAGCCACTGTCCGTTCTCCCCCCCTGCCCCCCCCCCCTTTCAGCCCCAGTCCATTCTCCCCCACTTCAGCTCCAGTCCGTTCTCCCTGCTCCCTTCAGTTAACAGGCATGTTAGACACTTGCATTGGCACCAGAAGTTCTGAACCACCCATGTTATGCTGTACAGCATCTAAGCCAGCAAGTCCGGATGAACACACTCTGGACTGAAATAATACTGCAGAACATTTGTAATAAAATTTAAGGCTGGAGGCTCAATATTGAACTTGATTGCTGGCTATTTCTCTAAGCAAATGGACAAATGGCACCACTAATAAATGCTATGTAGCATAACATTTTTTCCTTATTCCTTTTTTTTTTTTTTTTGCTAGATGATTCTTCTAATCTGAAAAGACATTTTTCCTGCTGCTTATGTCCTACAAATTCCTAATTACTGTTCAAAAGAGCATTTTTGGGTATCCAGGGCCACAATCTTGTGAGTGTATATTGCACTGATATCCATGGAATATTTGAGAATCCATGGCTCAGGCTGGATTTATTTATTTATTTACACTCTTCCTCCAAGGAGCCCAGAGCGGTGTACTACATACTTAAATTTCTCCTCACAACAACCCTGTGAAGTAGGTTAGGCTGAGAGAGAAGTGACTGGCCCAGAGTTACCCAGCTAGTATCATGGCTGAATGGGGATTTGAACCCTGGTCTCCCCGGTCCTAGTCCAGCACTCTAACCACTACACCACGCTGGCTCTCTGCTGGATTGCAGCCAGCAAAAATCATTGCAGCAAAAGTATTTAAGATCTCCCAAATCCAGCTGAATGTATTCACAGCAGTGGAATCCTGACCACATTTAGTCCTGACAGATCATTGGCAATAAGTCTTAGCTGCTTGGAGAAGTGCGACTGAATCCCACCTCCTTCTCTCCTGCTCAAATGCCGTCTTGCTGATGATTTGGCTGGGGCTACATATGAGCAGCTGCTGGATGAGATCAGGAACCACACACACAGCACCTGTTTACATGCATGGCTCCTCATCCCAATAGAAATAGGTACATTGAAGCTTGGATTGGAGTACATTTCTGTGATTGACCCATAGTAATTTAGGCAATTTACAGCACAATTCTGTTTATTTGGATGCATGTCTTACTGGGTTCAATGAGACGTATCTCCAAGTAAGTACGTATTTAGAATTGCAGTCTTGATTACTCTTTTCAAAGGTACCCAGGGCACTGCCAGCATCTGCTCTAAAATCAAGTTCAGTGCTCCAAGCAATCTTTGTGATGATTTTGTCAGGCTTGAATATCCGAGCAATCTATGAGAATATTCTTTTGAAAATTAATATACAAATATTGTTGGTTGGTTAGTAATTGTCACACTGCTAGGCAGCTGTGGCCAGAACTTTTTAAAGCACTATTAAATACATGTGTTTCTATTTTCAAAAATAGCTTAAAGGCAGGATACTTTGTTGAATAGTTTCCTAAATTATATACAGAGGGGTTTTTTTATGGCATGGGTCTAATAAAAATGAATTATTGTAAAAGGAAATTTATTTCTCCTATTTGTTTGTACCTGTTCCAGTGTAATAGACCTATAAAGATCAAGTTCAGAAGTGGTTTAAGGATTTAAGCCTTGATGCAGAATATTCCAGCAAAAATAACTACTATGTGGTGTGGAAAAAAGAGAGATGGAGGAGATGTTCCTGCAGCTGGGTGTTCCCCACAAATAACTGCTCCTGTGAGTAGTCTAATTGTGGGACCAGCATAACACTGAAAGACTGAAACTCACACAAGACTTCATGAAATTGTTTGTCAGTTGATTCAGGACAGGCAAAAGTATGTGATTTCTCATGCAATACATAATTAGTCGCCGACATCCAGACTAACAAAATGCTGCAATGGTCAGTGGGGAGGGGCACATTTGTTGATCTCCTCTTCTCTCTGAAGCAGATTGTGACTTCCAGAAATATATCCCTGTAGGCTGCGCAGCTCTCAGAGATGTACTTTTGGGAATCAGAAGGTTAGGGTATGAATGAAAATAGCCTCTCCCTGTTGCACATGAGCTGCACCAGCACTGAGTTAGTCTGGATGTTGCCCAATACATGGCATTCACTGCCACAAGCTGCTGTGATGACTATGAGATTAGATGGCTTTAAATGGATATTAGACCAAATTCATGGAGAGCAGGTGTATTATTGGCAATATGGAACCTCCATTTTTAGAGGCAGAAGGTCACTGCATACCAGCTGCTAGGAAGTAACGGGGGGTGGGTGGTATTGCTCTGCTTGTGGGCTTCCTGGAGGCATCTGGTCAGCCAGTGTGGGAAGGTGGATCCTGGGCTAGAGGGACCCTTGTGCTGATTTTACAAAGGCACTTTTTATGAAATTGTTGTTTTATTCACTGAAGGGGGGGGGGCTGCAGGGGCATCATTGGAGATGGTCCATAGGGCATAGGTCCCAAAGAATGGCTCAGAGTCCCAAATCTCATCACCCACATCCCTTCCATCCACTTCCAGAAAGGACATGCAGCTGTGGTGGCACCTGCACAGAGCACTGGAGAAAGCTCTTGGCCCCACTCAGCTCTCTGCTGCTTCTACCTTCATCAGTGCTGTATTAGAACATTATACACATATATTAAAACATTAGGTTTTAATATATATGTATATAAAATTATTCTTGATGTAGCATGATTGATTTTATGTATGAAAAGGGAGGCTGTGGGCTCAGATCTTTTATGTATCTAGCAATACTTCTAGACCCATATGTTATCTGAATTTGCTTTTCCAGTATTTCATCGCTAGTGTAATAAGCAGGTACTTCTGGGGTCAGTTGATTGTAGTAAAGTCAGTGGGCAATTTAACATGGATTTCCTTGGAAATCCAGGCTGGCATGAGATTTGTGTAGAAGACGCAAGCAAATTAACATGACAGCTTTTACAAGACTTTGGGGTTTATTAAGCTAGGGTAAATTATCCCACTTGGAGCATGAGATGTAATTGGAATATTGTGCTTTATGGAAGGCTGAAAACAAACCTCGTATATGTAGGAGTCCTGGGTCCTGTCAAAAATGGTGGTGGTGGGTGGTGGGAAACCAACAACAGAAAGCAATTTGTTTTTCAGGATGTATGCCACCGGGAGCCAGCACAAATAATAGCAATTGTGTTCACATACTAAAGTTGTTTTGTGACCTTGTTCTGATAGGTGACAGGTTTCATGCTTTTTCCTACCCAGCAGTGCTTTCTGTGCAACAAATAGGTGACAGTCCAAGAAGTGGCTCTGGAAGGAAACAGGAAAGTAATAAGAGAGCAGTTTTGGATGTCGTCGAAGCTAAGAGCCACTGCAAACAGTATGCGTTTCCTATAGGGAAAGCACTTCCATGTACATTCTCTTGATATACGCAGCTTGGTGTACAAACGACAGGCATTCTTCTTTTATTGTAAAGCTGAGAAAGAAACCATGGTGGTTCAGTGTTGCTTAAAGCTCATAAACCACAACCATAAATCAGCAAATTAGCTAATGATTGCCTCTGGGTAGTGATACATGATGAAAAACAAATGAGGAAAGTTACTCAAGCATTGGACTCTGCAGCTACTGGAAAAAATTAAAATTCCATCTTCATAAAAAAAGCTAAAGGGATATTAGAAAGGGCTGTGCCCTGATAGCAAAACAATTACTGTTCTAAAGAAGCCTGCTTTGTAATAACCTGAACTTCAGAATTAACCGTTGTAAAAGGTTTGTGAAGTGGAGCTGCAATGAAATTGAGCTGCAATGGTGGACAAGAATCCACTCTTTCCCTTCTTCAGCTTGGACAATATCGAAAATTATTATTATGAGGCATACCTCGTATTCGTTGTCACCAAGCAAAGGAAGTGAATTCCTCATCTGCACCAGTAATCTGTATATATCGTCTCTGGTGGGATGATGATGATGATTGATATTTATTACATTTATAAACCGCCCCATCCAGAGGCTCTGGGCAGTGTACAACTAGTCTAAAAAACATAAAAACAAACATCATTTAAAACACACTACTCAAAACAATATAAAAACAATTTTAACACAATTTAAAACCCAATTAAAATACTTTAAAACAATTTAAAAACCTTGGAAGGCCAGGCTAAACAAGTCTTTAGGGCACTCTTAAAGACTAACTGCGAGCCTAAACTGTGGATATCTGTCGGGACTGCATTCCATAGGCCAGGAGCAGCTACAGAGAAGGCCTTGTTCTGAGTCGCCACCAGATGTACTGGTAGTAACTGGAAACGGACCTCTCCAGATGACCTCAACATGTGATGGGGAACATGCAGAAGAAAGCCCTCTAAGGTATGTGGGTAAGGCTGCACAAATCCACTTACCAAGTTACTAATGGCAACCCCTCCCTCTCTAGCAATCATCCTTAATCTGAGATCTCCACAAATAGCAGACTTGTGCAGCTTCTGACTTCTGCAGAATTTCTATGCAAACTGAGACCAAGCCCCTCCCCAAAGTCCTCTGGCATGCACTGAGCACATGGGGGAGGGACAAAGGCCAACAACATGACTACTTCCTCCTTTGGCTCCTACAGCCTCTAAGGGATCTACTTCCAGGTCACATGAAACACTTCCGAGGGGAAGGTGGGATCAGTGAAAGTTGCTCCCAGGCCCCCCTCTGCATGAGCATTCACACTTCAGAAGCAGGACTGCTAGTGTTGCATGCATGCTATTTTTGCTTGCACTGATGCTTGCACAAGTTCTTTTGTCTCACTTTCCACTAGCAAAGGAAAGGAGAGAAGGTAAGGCGGCTGGGTTAACCTGGAAACTGTCTTCAGATTGGATTTTAAACTAAGCTGGGGATGAATTTGGGATCTCATAATGCTCACTTTTTCTTTTAGGCAAGCATTACAAACCCAGAAGCTTGCTTCTAGTCTTGAGACTGGAGATCTTTCCCAGTATCTCTCTCTCTTTATTTTTATTTATTTATTTATTTAAAATATTTCTATACTGCCCCAAACTTGAGTTTCTGGGCAATTTACAATTAAAATCATTTAAAACATCAAATCAATTAACACTTAAAATCATTTCAAACTTTAAAAACCCAATATTAAAAATCTTTTTTTTTTTTTTTGCATTTTAAAATGTTATTGGTTTTTACAATATCTTAACAGTCCAATTACATTTAATTAAGTAAATATTGACTTCCGGCTTACCAGTCTGTACGGTTCATATTAGCTATACAAATCTAGCATTGCTATAATAATTCAAAACACATATACTCCACTTTGCAAACTCGATTATACTCTACCCAACCTGCTGTTGTTACTAAATTTCAAACCCTGCTGAAAGGTCCATATTGGAAAAATAGTAATATTAAAAATCTTAAAACTGTAAATCTAATTAAAAGCCTGGGTGAATAAATGTGCCTTCAGTTCCTTTTTTAAAGTTGCCAGAGATGGGGAGGCTCTTATTTCAAAAGGGAGCACATTCCAAAGTCCAGGGGCAGCAACGGAGAAGGCCCGTTCCCGAGTAGCCACCAGACGGGCTGGCGGCAATCGCAGACAAACCTCTCCAGATGATCTCAACAGGCGGTAGGGCTCATGGCGAAGAAGAAGTTCTCTTAAATACCCAGGGCCTAAGCTGTTTAAGACTTTATAGATAATAACCAGCACCTTGTATTTTGCCCAGAAATGTTTTGGCAGCCAGTGTAGTTCTTCAGCATAGTGTAATATCCTAGACCTTTTAGAATATAGGTGAGGAGCTGCATAGATGGACAAGAGCATTTCAAGTTATTCAAGATTGCTTAGTTAGAGTAGGGTAGAGTGAAATGGAGAACATAGAAATAGATACTGTTAGTTGTTTATAGTCTTAGGTTATATTGTTAATAATAAACAGGTTATGGGGATGCCAATTTATTTGTTAATAAGATAATAATGCTGAGAAAGAGATAAGATAATTTCTATTTCTTATTTAATTTTTCAGTAATTCTTTACAACTTCTTTGGCAACTCCAGAGGAGGTTGTCCAGGAGGGCTAGTACATGCTCCTTCTCCTGCCTATGAAGATGATCAGAGGAGGTCTGGTTGTAGTTGCCACCAGCTTGTTTGGTGGCAACCCAAAATTGGGCCTTCTCTTGGGCTGCCCCAGGACACTGGAATGTGCTCCCAAGTAGAATCAGAGCCCCCACACCTCTGCAGGTTTTTAAGAAACAGCTAAAGAACAGATATACCTTTTTAATCAGGCCTGTTCAGTTTTAAATCACAGCTTTTATTATTATTATTGTTGTTGTTGTTGTTGTTTATTTGATTTATATACTGCCCTTCCAAAATGGCTCAGGGCAGTTTAGATTCAGTTTTCATTGTAGCTCAGTGCTCTCTTTCTCTCTGTCTCTCTCCCTCTCCATAATATTTTCTTGGTGTTTGCTGTGAGATGAGTTCCATGTCTGACCTTGAACTAACTTGTGCTTCACTCACTGCTCTGGTTTGCTCCGCAATCTGCATTCTGCGTTGCAAGGTGTACTCACTCAGTCAAAATGTGGCTGAAGATGTAGTTGAGCTTATGACTATGCTTGTTGGCTGCTAAGGGTGGTGCTGTGCTGTGGCAGCTGTTGAAAGTGAGGATGGAGTCCAACTGTGTGTGAGAGAGCAACTTTTGCCAATGATGTTACTGAAGCATAGGCACTGTGGTTGGCAGTAGATTCTGGATTAGTGATTCTTTTTTGGCTATCTTTGGACTGTATGTTTGGCAAAAGATGGAATTCCATTCTGTGTTGGGAGGGCCTGTGTGTGCTTCTGTGCTACAGTTTTGTTTTTGTTTTTCACAAGGCGGGGTTGCAAAATGCGTGCACTCTGCTTGTGTTGCCCATGGGGAACAATGGGAACTTGAATGACCCCATAGTTCCCTGTGGTTAGGTCCTAGGGACATCAAAGTGGGTTGGGTGTTAGGCACTGTTTCCTGTAACAGGGATTCCCAGATGTTGTTGACTACAACTCCCAGAATCCTCAGCCAAAGGCCATGGCAGCAGGGGATTCTGGGAACTGCAGTCAACAACATCTGGGAATCCCTTTTACAGGGAACACTGTTGTTAGGGCAACCTATCTATCACCCAACCCATAAAATAATCAGGCAATCAGACAATTTTTAATAAATTTTTGAATTATTATCTGGATTAGTAGGTCAATGACCTACTGACCCAGATAATAAAAAAATATTTAAAATTGTCTGATTGCCCAATTGTTTTGTGGGTTGCATGATACGTAGGTTGAGTCATGCCCTAACACCCAACCCACTTTGGTGTCCCTACGACCTACCAATGGGGAGCAATGTGGTGATTTGTGTTCCCCATTGTTCCCTATGAGCAATTCATGAATTTTTCATAAATTTTCGATTCAATTCATCGAGCCAGCCTGCTATGACCAGCCAGTTCGATGAATTGATTTAATTTTTTTGCAATTTGATTCAAGGTCAAAACGAATAGCAAAAAACTATTTGTTCACACTTTCAGTAGTGACCACAAACTATCCCTGGCTGCAGATATGATACTGTAGCAATATACCCTTTCAGACAGCCGTACATAGCTACTGTCAGTCGATGTCAATGGCTACTAGTCTGGTGGCTATGGGCCATCTCCAGCCTCAGAGGCACAATGCCTCTCAATACGAGTTGCAAGGGAGCAACAGCAGGATAGAGGGCATGCACATACCCCTTGCCTGTGGGCTCCCCAGAGGCATCTGGTGGGCCACTGTGTGAAACAGGATGCTGGACTAGATGGGCCTTGTGCCTGATCCAGCAGGGATGTTCTTATGAGGTGTTTCCTTTCCTGGTTTTAAGATAATGTAAAATATAAGTCTTGGAACTTGCTGGAAAAACTTGAAGACCATGAGAAAGTTGGCAAGAGGTGGGAGGAGGAGGTGTGAAGTCTGTGCATGAAAGTTAGATGGAGTTTCCTGTATCAAAGGAATACATTTGAATAAGGCTGGAACCATTTAAGCCAAAGACGACTATGCATTACCATTTTGGATTCTAAGTAAAAGATTTGAATTTCACTGAGTACACTCAATTGTACCTACATATCCAAGTGGGGATTTCCAGATTGGAGGTTTGGATTATGTTTCTAATATGATGGATATGCCTTATAGATGTTAAATTCGACAGTGAAGGCTGGTGACAGGAAAACAAGCCTCTGGTTAGGCTGTCTATAGGTGATGTGACAGGCTTCTGAAAAACAAAAATGACACGATTGATTTAATTGACTTTTTTTAAAAAAAATATAGACTGTTCTACCCTGACAGCATTGCAAATCTGCAATGACTCTGCTGATGCCTGTGGTTTCATTCTGCCCAGTTACATGAACATAGGTGCTGCTGAGATCTACTTGAGTTTGAGTAGTTATAACTGGTCTCAGCCTTGCAGTTTTTGACTGATGTGGGAGAATGCTAAGAATAAGGATGCTTCTGAAATTCTCCTCATCGGAATTTCTGTTGAATTTTGAACTTCAAATGAAATGACCTAGTCTTGCTCCCAAAGTGGAATCCATTTGTTAGGAATCCTCTTTTGTTACACTGTTTATTTTCAAATTTTGTTCAGTTTACAGCAACTTTCAGTTTCTTCAGTCCATATGTGTCTTTTCCCCTTGTTGCAGAGAGTTAAGGATGCATCAGGTTAAGTTATAGAACTTACATATGCATATGTATATGTAAATTACATATATATGTTATATTTACATGCTTTTATCTGACCTTAGTTTTACCCAAACAAGATCCTTGGCCTTCCAGTTTGGCAAAAAGTGCATGATGACCTTGGTTTCACTTTGCCCGACATACTAAATTAGGCCATGCTATTGCATCAATTTCTCAGCTAAGTTCCTATAAATATACAACCACATTTTATGTTAAGGGTCTTCAGTTCAGAGGATTCATAAAGTATGCACCCCAGTGCCCATGCTGCATCTTCCACCAGGAGAAGGGCAGAGAGAAGGACATAACCAAAAAATCTAACTCCAGCCTACTGCCTGATGCTACAGCTCTCCTGCTACCATGTAAGATATTGTTTACCTGCCTGTTACAACAACCAGGGCCACTATTAGAAGTTAGAACCAATATTTTTTCAGTTTATTCCATTGACTTAAATTCTCTGGATGCTGTTTTTAAAACTCTGAATTTTTAAAAAACAAACACTGGTGGATTCTGCTCTAGTAAGATTCAAGCTAATCTTATTTCACTCCACATAATTGCTGTGCTCCTCTCAGGCAAATTACTAAGACAGTGGCTGACATCCAGACTACCAAAGCACCGGTGCTATGGTAAAAACACCAGTGCCTCTGAAAAGTATTACTAACTCATTTTCTCTGCTCATGCTATGGGAATGGAGGAGCAAATTCCAACAGCTTTCTTAACATAAGAAAATAAGAACAGCCCTGCTAGATCAGGGCCAAGGCCCATTTAGTCTAGCATCCTGTTTCACACAGTGGCCCACCAGATGCCGCTAGGGAGCCCACAGGCAAGAGGTATGTACATCCCCTCTCTCTTGCTGTTACTCCCCTGCAACTGGTACTCAGAGGCATCCTGCCATTGAGGCTGGAGGTGGCCTATTCTTGCTTATGTTTATCTTTCTTATGGTGATTGGCTTTTTAAAGTATTTTATTATTTTTACTGTTTAAATGATCTTAAGGTTTTAAAGGTTATTTTAATGTAAATTTATTGTATTTCAAATTTTGTAAATCGCTTTGGGGTGCATTATGAAAGGCAGTATAAAAACTGAACAACCTCTCCTTCACCCAGAAGCTCTCTGTGCCACCACGGGTTGTGTAGCTCTCAGGAACATATTTTGGCTATTCACACATGTGTGCAAAACCGGGCTATGGGAGTCCATCCCGGTTTTGCACGGATCTCCAAGTGGGGGGGACGCACAGCGGTGCTTCCCTACACCCCGATCCCCAGAGCTACCATCAGGAGCTCGTGCTCATCTGGGCAGGCGATCCACCCGCCCAAGGAGGGACAGCTGCTCATCTACAGGGAAGGGGAGTGTAACCCGCTTTCCCCACAGACTGCCCCTGAGCTCTTCTTACTGATTGTGAGGAGAGCTCCATTTTTTGGTTTCCAGGATAAGCAGAGATTGTTGAAATTCACACACATACACACCCCATGCAAGCACTAGTGCAGCATTAGTCTGGAACACTTCAGAAGCAGTGGTGCTACTGCAGTGTTTCTTCCATAGCACCAGTGTTTTGTTAGTCTGCATGTTAGCCAGAGTGCTTAAGCCTCTAGTGGAGCTGAGTGGCCAAAGCTCAGATTCTGGCAGAAGTATCTGGGAACTTGGTATCCCAGTTATATCCTATCTCCATAATATTTGTCTGTCAAATTTATAGACTGCCTTTCCAAATAAAGGCTCAAACTGGTGTAATTCACAAGAGTCTTACTGCTCTTTAAATCAGATGATGGCAAATATTAATTCTTTCGGCATTTTAGAGTGGATCTAATTCCTGGTTAAAGGTAGAGTAGCTAGACACCCATCCCCTGGGATACTAGGTCAAGGAGGGAGTAGTGACTTTTCCCACAGGACCTCAGGGACGTCACATCCCTCCTCAATATTACCAGTGTGCACGTGCATATACATAAAACACTGCAAAAAGTGATCTTGATGGGACTGAATTTATCTTTCATCAAGCTTTTCTTGTTTGGAGTTTTCTCGATACACATATGCACTTAATGTGCATTCTCACCAGAACAAACTTGATGTGACTGGACATACAATTCTATCAGAATCATTTTCTGTGGCGCTCAGTCAGTATGCAGGAGCACATCAGTAAATCATCACACACAAATAATCTTGATGCATTCACATGGATGATCACCTCAAGATTGCTTTTTTGCACTATTTTGTCAGTGACAGAAGGGGGAAGATGTAAACGAACAAACAAAAGCTGTTGCCAAGTGTACACACTTCAGTTCCAGAATTTATTTTAGAACTGGAGTTTATACTAACCAGAATTTTAGAAACTAGAATTCAGGAGTGGTGTAACTCAGGGCAGAGCAAACCCATGGAACAATAAAGGAATGGGATGATGAAAATCCTCTCACCTTCGACTGAGTGAGGAGTCTCCAAAGTTATGTTTGTTTATCAGTGGCCCAATCCCAAAATCTGGCTACTTTTCTTGCTAGAGAGCATTACAGGACCCCTTGCCATGCTCCTTACTGAGCTGGGGGTAGATGGATGATTCTCTACAATGCCCATCATCTCAGAGATAGATGGAGTTGAAGATTCAGCTCAGACATCCATGAGCTTACATCCAACAAGCTGATTGGGCAGTTCTGAAGTCACACAGTGTCCTTTACTGCAGGAAAATGACCTTGTTCATTTTTCACTGATCATCTGTTTGATTGGGACAATTTCTGGATTTAAATAAAGGGCTATGAAGTCAGTAGTTTGTATTCCCACACACTGAATATATTTCCTACAAAGATCATTTTCTGAACATATACACAATATATTTTATGGATAAAAGAGAAACTGCTAGTATTTTAACATTTTAATAAAACACAACCCCAAGCTGTCAACCAAGGTAAGGTTTAGTGTGATATAGTAGAGTCTTGGGAAATATGAGCTGAGATGTTGCCAATAACAGTAATGAAACCAAATAGCTATTTTATATTAGACTTGTGTTTTGTTTTGTTTTGTTTTGTTTTGTTTTACAAGATCAAAAATCCCAGTATTTAACAATGTTCTAAATCATGAACTAGACAAATGTGTTAAGAGAAGGACAGATTTCTCTGTTTCTGTTCTGTCCAAATTTTGTGCAGTTTCTATTGATTTCTGTTCCCTTTTCCCACTAAAAACCTCTGAATTCTTTTCCATTTTTAAAAAATCTATTTTTAAAGATATATTTTCTGGGTTTGTTTGTTTGTTTTTCTCCCCCCCCCCCAGTATCTACTCTAACAGCTAGTGCAATAAGAATGCACAGAATCCATAGATGTCTCCTTATTTAAAAAATACAATCTGCTAACAGAGCAGGTAGGGTGTGGAACCATGTATTCCCGCATACATTTCAGCAACTGAGAAATTCAGTAATATCCCTAGTAATAGCGAGAAGAAGAGAGGATTAGTAAAAAAATGATGTTCAAGTGAAATATTCTTTCGTGAGGGCAGTGTTAGTATGGGTGCTGCCCAGTGCTTAAAATAAACATTAATAGCATTGACATCAGGAAAGTGCAAGTGTATTGATATTTACATATTCACATTTAGAATCCTTCAAATTCATAAATCCCACAAAAGCTATTAATATCTTGAAAAAGGCCAGTGAGAACACTTACTTGGTTTAATTGGAACTTACTCCTATGGATGTGAGATTAGGCTTTCAGCCCATGCTTGTAGCAAGGCACATTTATGGAGAAGCTACTAGATAACTTTAGTAGAGAATGCTTTCTTAGCCAAAAGGCCGAGACATGATGGAGATGAATTCTTCCTTGCAAAGCTCCTTTGGGAGGAGCTGATTTAACCAGAAAAGATGGAGGGCCATACCCTTCCACACCACTTTCCCAGAATCTTGCCCCGTTAGCTGATCTTACTGCTGCCAGTGTTCCAGATCTCTGTTCACCTCACAAACACAGGCCTGGAACTGCAGCAGGTAAAAGCAGCTGAGGAAGTTTCAGGAGAAAAGTGATAGGTTTGTTTCAGGCACTCTTCTATTGCGGCTTTTAAAAAGAAAAAATAATGACAGTGAAAAATGGTCCTTAATAGTGAAGGTATATAAATAGAAACTAATATTTCCTGCATTCTTTCATGCTCATAATTCTGGAGCATAGACTGGGAGAAAAATTACTTGCAAATATCCCTTCCAGCAAGTTGAACTATAGGTATAACACCATAAATCAATATAATTAAATACAATACATAAATGATAAACATGGGTGAGTTTTAAAAGAAACCTTTTAGCATCCTCAATGCAACACAATGCACATATTTAGAAAATATATTTGTTGATGTTGGTGCTTCAGATTGTTTGACTTTATTGTTAAACATGCTGTGGTTTCACCTCCCCTACTGTTACAGTTGCTACCACCACATTACAAAGACTGTGCAAATGTTACAAGTGAGACATGCGCTTGGTGTTGTTGTTTGTGTTTTGTAGGTAGGGAGCACATTCAACATAACATCTGAAAGAGTTTACATGCATGCATGAAATTTGCTGCACAAATCTTGGCCCCCAATTGCACATATAGACTTCACACACATTACTACACACAAACACTTTCAGATGTTTGCTGAACATGTGCTTTGAGTGCAGAACCATTAAGCACAATCCCACTTCCCTTCCTCTATGCACCTTTAGTAATCATGTTCATAACATCTGTATAGTCCTACAGAAAGCAGGTTACAGGAGAAAGCTCCACAGTTGTCCTCAGAAGCTATTAGTATCTATTTGTTACTAAACAGTACCAGCTACAAGTCAGCAGAAGACAAGTATTTAAATGCTTGGCTTACACATGGCTGGAAACAACAAAAGATTGCCTCTCCTTGTGGTTAGAGCTGTCATGTGGAGCAGCTGCCAGGACAACACTACGGATGTGCACGGAAAGGTTCTGAGGCCCTTTTATGGGCCTCCAAACTGGTTCGAAAGTTGCCTGGCTTGAGAGTTCTACAGTGGGGGGTGGGCTTTAAGGGTGGGGGAGGATGCACTTACCCCCGCACGCATTTCACCCACTGGCACATGTCTCTCTAAAAGCCCTTTGGGGTGACAGCGTACCTCCCTGATGCCCCGCTCTGATGTTATCCAGAAGTTGGGTGCGTGCTCACGATGTACGTGATGTGTACGCACAGGAGCGTGACACACGCAGTCGCAGCTGTTACTTCTGGTTACTTCCAGATAACTTCGGAGTGGGGCAGCAGGGGAAGTACACTGCCGCCCTGACAGACTTTTAGCGAGACATGCGCCGGCAGGGGAAATGCGGTAAGGTAAGTGCATCCTCTCCTGCCCTTAAAGCCACCACCCCCACCACCACCACCACCATTGAACCAGCCCCCGGCAATTCCATGCACATCCCTAGTCAACACCTAAGCAGGCGATTGAACATTGAATCTGTCTTATAATATCTACTGGTCCATGTTTCCCAGGACTGCCTCTTCTGACTGACTGCATCTAGAAGATCTCACAAATTGCTCTCTCCCAGCTCTGCTATCAAAGATCCCTTTTAAATTTGGATTTGTCAGGAATTGAACCTGGATCTTCTGCTAGCAAAGTAGGTGCCCTGCCACTGGGCTTTGGCTTCTCCCCTTTTAGGATGCTTTAAGAACATAAGAACAGGCCTGCTGGATCAGGCCCTGGGCCTATCTAGTCCAGCATCCTGTTTCACACAGTGGCCCATCAGATGCTTCTGGGGAGCCTACAGGCAAGTACCAGTATGGTTCTAAGAGAACAGCATATACTGGGTAACTTATAATTGCATTCACACTTAAATGCTGCTTTACTCTATTTCCTGTGTGATAACTGATAAGCTCAAATTAACATTACTTTAAGAAGTACCAACAGAATATATTTGCAAATTATTAATATGATAAAATATGAGTAATAATTTCTAAAGTCCTTTCAATGTACATATGAACATAAGAACAGCCCTGCTGGATCAGGCCCAAGGCCTATATAGTCCAGCATCCTGTTTCACACAGTGGCCCATCAGATGCCTCTGAGGAGCCTACAGGCAAGAAGTATGAGCATGCCCTCTCTCCTGCTGTTGCTCCCTTGCAACTGGTATTGAGAGGCATCGTTCCTCTGAGGATGGAGGTGGCCCACAGCCACCAGACTAGTAGCCATCCATAGACCTATCCTAAGCCCCTTTTAAAACCATCCAAGCTGGTGACCATCACCACATCCCATGGCAAAGAATTCCATAGTTTAATTATGCGCTTTGTGAAAAAGTATTTCTTCTTATCTATCCTAAATTTCCCACACTTAAGTTTCATGGGATGATCCCTGGTTCTAGTGTTGTGAAAGAGGGGGGAAATTCTCTCTCCAGTCCATGAATAATTTTATACACTTTGATCATGTCACCTCTTTAGTCACCTCTTTTCCAAGTTAAAGAGCCCCAGATGCTGTAGCCTAACCTCACAAGAAAGGTGATCCAGACCCCTGATCATTTTGGTTGCCCTCTTCTGCATCTTTTCCAGTTCTACAATATCCTTCTTAAGATACACTGACCAAAGCTACACGCAGTACTACAGATGTGGCCTCACCATAGATTTGAATAAGGGAATTATAATATTAGTGATTTTTATTTACAATCCCCCTCCTAATGATTCCTGGCATGGATTTAGCCTTTTTCACAGCTGTGGTGCACTGAGTTGACACTTTCAATGAGCTGTCCACCACGACCCCAAGATCTTTTTCCTGATCATTTACTGGCAGGTTAGATCCCATTCAACTTATATGTGAAGTTGGGTTTTTTTGCCCCAATGTACATTACTTTACACTTGCTAACACTGAACCACATTTGCCTTTTTGTCGCCCACTCCCCCAGTTTGGAGACATCTTTTTGCAACTCCTCAACCTGTTGTGGACTTTACTATGCTAAATACTTCAGTGTCATCTGCAAATATGGCCACTTCGCTGCTTACTCCAAATTCTAGATAATTTATGAACAAGATAAAAAGCACTGGTCCCAGTACAGATTCCTGGGGGACCCCACTTCCTATTTCTCTCCACTGTGAAAACTGTCCATTTATCCCTACCCTCTGTTTCCTGTCCTTCAACCAGTTACTGATCCACACATGAACTTGTCCTCTTATCCCATGACTGCTAAGTTTACTCAAGAGCCTTTGGTGGAGAAGTTTGTCTAAAGCTTTTTGGAAGTCCAAGTATACAATGTCAACTGGATCATCTTTATCCACATGTCTGTTGACACTCTCAAATAACTCCAAAAGGTTAGTAAGGCAAGACTTTCCCTTGCAGAAGCCATGCTGGTTCACCTTCAACAAGGCCTTTTCTTCTATATGCTTAACAATTCTGTCCTTAAATATGCTTGGGTGGGATGAAGCTCCAAAAGTAGTGAATGGAGAAGTTGAAAAATTCTTTTGCAGCATGAGAAAGGACTAGCAATAAATTGGATAGGAGAGAGCGAGCAAGGGAAGAGGAATTGCAGGTTAAAGCTTTTGTGAAGAGAAAGCATGAAGTATGACCTTATATAATGTGGCTGTTGTAGTGCTATTATATTATGAGGCAATCTAGTGATCTTTAGAACCACCAGGCTCATCCACGAGCCTGGTGGTTCCATGGTGGCTAGCCTGCCTAGGAACCCCTCCCTTTAAATAAGGTTAATGGAGCGCTTGCTCCATTAACCACATTTTTGTGATTGTGAGACACTGCACCGCAGCTTCTACTCTCAAGTAGACCCCCGCCAGGAGGCTCCAACAAGCCTCCCAGCCGGGGGGGGGAATCTCTCCAGGATGCCCTGAGCACTCACATGGTGCATCCTGGGATTTCTGGGGGGCAGGCAGCCTCCGATCCCCACCACCCCTGCCGGCTCCGTGATGGAGCCTGCAATCGTGTGGGTGGCCGATCTGGTCACCCAGGGACAGCTCCCTGCACAAACCCTAATGGCATTTCATACTAATTGTGTGAAGCGCCTCAATATGTTTTCATGAAATGAAGGCTCCAGGGAACAATAGATTCTATAGCAGATTTTATTCCATTTGGTAGGTCATGAATTCCAGAGACCTGAACTAAGGTGAAGTTGTACAATACCAGTTACCATTTTGCAGGAAATCTAGGTGCAGAACTCGTTTACAACAGCTGGATACTCTTATACTCACAGCAATCCACACAGATAAAAGCTTCCTCACTCTTATTTGGTGTTCCTGGCCTTGTTGGCAATATAAGGAAGTTAAGAAGCCGCTATCTACCCAGTCAGCCCATTGGTCCATCTAGCTCATTACTGTCCACATTGCCTGGCAGCAGCTTTCCAGGGTTTCAGAAAGGGACCTTTCACAGCCTTACATGGAGAGGCCAGGGATTGAACTGGGCACCTTCAGCATGCAAAACGTGTGCTGTGTCACGATGTGCTCTATCACTGAGCTACAGCCCCTCCCTTTGTTTTGACCAGTTCCAACAATGATTGATATTGCTGATAGCTCCATGCAGTTGTGAAATGAATATTAAGGCTTTGGTCTCTATTTTCTGTTGTCATTGTCTATCCTGCACAATGCTTTGAGAACGTTATGCATAATTG
Organism: Hemicordylus capensis; assembly: GCF_027244095.1. Taxonomy (NCBI): domain Eukaryota; kingdom Metazoa; phylum Chordata; class Lepidosauria; order Squamata; family Cordylidae; genus Hemicordylus; species Hemicordylus capensis. The sequence continues at coordinate 297,985,954 of NC_069657.1, read as the reverse complement.
GCAAAGATTTTTCAGGAGCCTCACATCTGAACTTCCTTTGTTTTGTTAATTCCACCTTGAAGGGGCTGAAGGGCCTTGCTTTGTATTTACACTGACAAATTGTGTGTCAAAAGAGTAACATATTTATATCTTGTTTTCAAAACTGGAAGAAGCATTCCATTTTTTGTGTGACTTTTCTTGAAACAGTTCTGAGGAGCTGGTAAAAAGATCAAAGCACACAAAAGAACTCCCAAGGTTTTCCAGGTTCATAAAAATAACCCATAGGTTTCAGAGTCATGTGCAGGCAGGAAGTCATACAGAGTGCCCCAGTCACAAATTAGGCCTTTATGAAACAATAAAACACTGAGCTTTTATGTCAGAAGTCTGTGCCCAATGCACTTTCTTTACTGTGTTATTTCTACCTGTGACCCTGACAATATCAGCAGCACCATTCTTACACAAAACCTGAACTGCTCGTTGTGGCTTGGTTTCTCGCATATGAAATATTTGCAGAATGGAAACGGGACCCCAAAGAGTTATTTACAACAGGAAAGTATTTATATAGAACAAACTTACCAGATGCATTTTAGTAGCTAATGGGACTTGACAATATGCACTGCACAAAGCTGTGAACTATGGCAGCGTGCCTTGGGAAATGTGGTTCTATTTACTGGTATAAATACAGGTTAGATGAATGTCTATTTTAAGCAATACAAGGACATAAGGAAATGAACTTCTAGCTTTAATTTTCTAGTGAACAACAGAATGTATACTAGTTTGATCAATTGTCCAAGGGTGAAGAGGGAAAAATGAATGGACAGCTAATACTCAGTTCTTTTATAACAATAACAGTTAAAAATCCAAACCAGCCACCTGATTGTAGAAGGCAAACCTTGAAGCTCTGGGTGACATCCTAACTAACACAGCATGTGGAGCCAAGGGTAATGCGAGTGCAACTACTGTGTTCAAGACAAAAGCAGCGTGAGGGCAAGCGCATGAGGAAGAGGTTTTTGTCAGTTTCCCCTTCCCTTTGAAGCACTCTGATCCCCTTCCCAAAATATATGTCCCTGAGGGTTGCATAGTCCTCAGAGACATATTTTCAGGTGGCACAGAGTACTTCAGAGGGAAAGGGAGATCAGCAGAAATCACTTTCCCTGCACATAAGCAAGTGTCCACATTGCTTTAATCTGGAACACAGCAGCTGTGTCTTCAAGATCAGTGTAATTTGTGCACAGCGGGCAGCTCCAGATATCAATCTGACTGCCATATTCTGCACAATCTGTAATTTCTGTGTAGTTTTCAAGGGCACTTCCACATTGCAATTATCCAAATGTGACATGACTAGCACAAGGGTGACAGAGGTCTGATCAGCCTTCTTGAGAAAAGGGCACAGTTACCGCACCAGCAAAAGCTATACAAAGGCACTCTTGGCTGCCACCATCACCACCTGATTTAGTAGTAGTAGTAGTAGTAGTAGTAGTATTTTGCATTTATATCCCGCTCTTCCTACAAGGAGCCCAGAGTGGTGTACTACATACTTTGGTTTTTCCTCACAACAACCCTGTGAAGTAGGTTAGGCTGAGAGAGAAGTGACTGGCCCAGAGTCACCCAGCTAGTATCATGGCTGACTGGGATTTGCACTTGGGTCTCCCCGGTCCTAGTCTAGCACTCTAGCCACTACACTACGCTGTAAATTATTGAGCAGGAGGAGCTGCAAACCTAATCCTTCAGAAGAAGTGCAAACCCTTCGAGAACAGGCTTAGATCCCCTACTCTGATCAGCCCTTCTAACAACTGTCACCTGCGTCTCTCTTGTCTGGGTTAAATTTCACCTTGTTAGCCCACATCTAGCCTATCATGGATCCCCAAACCCTGGACCAGAACTTCCTCAGTCACCCTAGGCTCAGATGACTTATGTTCTTAGGAACCTGAAAATCTAAGTGGTCAAGGGAAGACAAATTCAGGCACATCAAAGTAAGCCATAAAAAGTTGCCAAGTACTCAGCCAGACTAATGATCTGCCCAGTATAGTCTACTGGACATACTAGACTGGCTGTGGTTCTCCAAGGTTACTCACTCAGAGGTCTTGCCCAACCCTACTACCTGAGATCTTTGAAATGGAGATGCCAAAGCGTGAATCTGGAGTCTTATCTCCATTATATTGTGAACCGCCCAGGGACCTTTTGTATAGGGTGGTATCTAAATGCACTACATACATACATACATACATACATACACATGGAGAACATAATTTTCAGTCACTATTTGTGTATATTAGTTATATTTGTTATTCTGATTTTTATCTCTTGGCTGGCCAACAGCTGTAATAAAAAAACGAACCGAACTGAGAACATTTGTTGCCCAAATATAAATCAGTGATTGACGGAATTGCAACATACTTTCATTTCCCAAAGTGAAACAAAATCCATATGTCAACATAGCTTTAGATGTGAAGTTATATTAGGACTGGGCTCTAAAGTGAAATCTCAAAAATATCTTCAAAAGGAGGCAGATAGTAGATTTGCAACATGCGTATGTTGCAATATCTAGTCCAAAATCCAGTGTTGTTCTTGCAGCTTTGGGAATGGTTATTAGCTGTCTTGTCCAATTGCCTTGAGTGATTAATGATAGAAGAGTATATGCTTGAGTTTCGTTTAATTTGTATTTGGATAGCATATTATACACCAAGTGACCTCCTGTCATGCAGATAAATCTCCATGACTGATGTGCAAAAACATTAGAAGAAAAGGAATATTTAAAACATAACAACAATAAGGGCTTTTAAGATACTACTTGAGCCAGTATTACCCCCCCCCCAACCAAAGATATTTCAGTAAGCCTGGATGGAGTAACATCTTCAAAACCATTTTTTTTTTAAATTAAATGTAAGAGGCTGCAGTTATTGCCTGTCCTAGAATTTAATCAGCAACTATGGCCTTCAGAGGACTCTAGGACAAAGCATATGGGTAATGCAAAAGTGTCACTCAGGCCAGCAAGCAGTGCTAACAAAATGTCATGTCTTTGTCGAAAGGCATCACTCACTTGGGTGTCAAGCAATGAGTGTACAAATTGTAATTTCATAGATCCTGAAAGATGTCTAATCCTAGCAATCTTCTGCATTTTGTGACTGAGAAGTCTAGCAAGCCTGGGAACACCAGGCACGGGGAAAGCCTTGTAAAGGCAGTGTCAAAAATTGGATTAATGGTATAAGTCTATGGATTAGCATAAATCCTATTTATCCCTCCATAATAAGGTATTGTAAGGCAAATAGGTTTTCTATAATAGGATTTTTTTTTCTTATTTAATATATTTTTTAAAAAAAAATCAAAGGCCCTTTTGACCCCAAAATATGTCGTACAAAGCCGATTTGTGAAATATGCTTCCTCGCAGATTCCAAAAGATACCTATTAATGGGAATGGAGAAACCTGAAATTCTAGCTCCAGTGTAAGCTGCTTTAAAAAATGCCCACCTGACAGGCATTGATACTGGAAGTGAAGCCAACTCATGGGAAAGTTGAACCTAAGTCCTCATGTTATAGCTGAACCATGTAGTGCATTTTGTTTCATTGACATTCTTAGGAATATTTTAAATAGTTGCTTACTTAATCCTTTCCTAAGTTTCCCTTTTATTGCATTAAAAAAACGTTACAGTGGTCCCTCGACTTACGAACTACTCGACATCCGAATTTTTCAACTTACGAAAGGAAAAAGTGGCCGCACACTTACGAATTTTTCGACATCCGAACGGAAAACCATTGGCGGTTTTAGATGCGGTTTCCTCGACTTACGTATTTTAGATGCGGTTTTCTCGACTTACGAATTTTGATAATGTGGTCGTTGCCCCATGGCGAGCAATGCTCCACAGGAGTTTGCAGAGTTTGCGGAGTTTGCATTTTGCATGCCTTTAAAGTGCACTTGATAAAGAGTTTTGCACATAAAACTGGGTGTCTGGGTCTTTTTCCTAGGTTCCGGAACGAATTAATCCGTTTCCAATGCATTCCTATGGGAAACCGCTTTTCGACTTACAAACTTTTCGACCTACGAATGTGCATTCGGAACGGATTAACTTCGTAAGTCGAGGGACCACTGTACTTACATATTATAAACTGCTTTCTACTCAAAAGCTGAGCAACCTACTGAGAATAATAATTGATAATAGGTACTGCTGCAGGTTTGGGAGAACTGATGACCCTGTGAAGCTAACCTGTCTATTGCAGATTCTCCCAGAATTTAAGCGGATAAAGTCAACTGGTCTGCTCACCCCTCCACTAAAAATAGTGATTCTCAGAAGCAGAAGAGGTCCAGGCACACATCTGAATGCATGTAGACTGAGTGTCAAGGAGGAAAGTGTTTCAAGATCAGTTTGCCTTGTAGCATGGGCATATTGGTGGTTTGCATTCTTTCCATGCAGAAGAGCTCAGGTTCAATAGCATCTTCATTTAAAAGAGCTCTTGAGTAACTGGGCTGGGTTCTTGGAAAGCCACAGCCAACTGGGATAGACAGTACTGGACTAGAAGATATGTAGCTTCCTCATACCAAGTTAAACCATTTGTCTGTCTAACTCAGACAGTATTGAGACTTTTCTCATGACCAGCCTCGCCCTGCCTGGGCTGCCCCAAGCAGGGTTAGGCTGCTCATGAGAAATGATGGGATGCTCATGGATCGTTCCGCTCCCCTCCCATCTAACCCTGATTTAACCCATGAATAACCCCAGCTTTTAGCTGATGTCAAGAGTGCTCTTGCAGCCCAAGGAATCACAGAGATGGGCATATAGAGGACCCGTCAAAGGGGGGAATATCCAATGCGATGTGTGCACCATGCATTGCATTGAGGGATGCCTGGAGGCTGGAAGAAGAAATTCCAGCCCCAGATCCCTCTGCCCTGCTCCGTGCTTCACGGAGCTGCGCAGAGCAGGGCTGTCTGTGAGGGCACGCAGGAGACACACCAAAGCCAACCTGCTTGATCGTCTGGGGGGAAGGAAAGTGAAAAGCAACTTTCTCTCTGTGTCCTTCCTGCCTGTCCAGGGCAATCATGGGAACTGCCACACTGTCTACATGACTGGCAGTGGCTTTTCAGGGTTTTAGACTGGAGTCTTTCACAATCCTACTGGGAGATGCTAGGGAGTAAACCCACAGTCTTCTACATACACTCTACCGCTGAGCTATTATGGCCCTTCCCCTTTAGGAGTGCATAGCAGCTAGGCACCCCTTGAATTAGAATCTATAAGAAAAAACCCATTAATTCCTTTCATCACATATTAGATCTAAATTGAGTCCACTGGGTCAATTTCAGAGAAAGTAAAGCTTGAAAGAAGAAGAAGGTATGTCCAAAGAAGCCAGGCTCTGTTGGGATGTAAATATTAAGCTTTCCCCGCACATGGTTTTATTGCTTTTTAAAAATGCTATTACAATGTTATTTTTACAGTATAACAGTATAAATGCTAGGGACTGATCATTTACTCTAGTATGCATTATGGATAATATAGTGCTCGTAAACAGTTTTAATTATTATATTCTAGCAAAATACTGTGCACCCAAATTGGATTTGGTGTGCTAATCCTATTATTAAATATTAATAATATTTAGTAGTTTAGGCTTTGTTGTCCACCTCTTTGATTACCTTTGCCGAAGTGTTTTCTGCTGATACTGAAACTCCTAATTCTCATTCATAAGGCTCACATGAATGTGATACATTTTTCTTCTGGCGACTGCAGTTGTGTTCTCTGTTCAGTTGAGCATGTGAAACTGTTAACACTGATAAGCTATCCTAGATTGATTTTATCAGGTCAACCAAAGCTAAGCTGGGAAATGATAAGCTTATCAGATGTTTGTCATTACTTCAATTGACTGTAGAAGGAGAATAGTCATGCATTCAAATGCTCTCCAGAGGCCTGCTCAAACCAGATACCATCTATGCCGTTTGATATTTTGTTTACAGTGTACCTCAGTCATGACCCATCACTTCCAAAGTCCATTTTAGCCCATCAGGCTTTTTTGAAAGACTCATAAGTGTATGCTTATAACCTTCATTTCCTATGCTTGTGTTGTATATTTTTGGTTCAGAGCTCTGGCATCTCTTTGTTAATGTTTCCATTCATATTACCTTTGCATTTTGCTGAAACTATCATTTAAAAACACACAAACAATGAAAGTGGTCACTAATATGTAGCCATTTTACTGTGTTCCAGCTAGTTCCCCTGAGTAGCTTAAGAAACTAAGAACTGCTTTGCTGTATTAGTCTATAAACGTATTCACACATTATGTTCAATGTACATGCCATCTGTGTACAGTAGAAACGCATACAGATATTCACAAATTATGTTCAATGCTCCTATATATACCCTGCATTTGGTTTTTAAAATGAACTCATGTACAATTATTCTACAAAAACATGTACATTTGTACAGACTAGTTCACACAACCATTAAAATCAGGGTAGGAGCTGTGTTATTCTGTTTTGCATGATCATGCAAAACAGAATAACCCAGAATAACTCACAAATCCCTCCAGCCCCGATTTGTCCAAGAATGATAACTCAGCTTATTTACCCTGCTTTTAACTGAGCTCTCCTGCCTCGATTCTCTGGTTGTGAACGATTCTCGATTCTCTTCTATCCAGCCATCGCAGAGAGCATGCCCTCCCCTGATCAGGAACCATAGAGAGCTGTGACTACAATGGCTGCCATCCATAGATGTATCCAGGTGCGGGGCCATCCGAACAGTGGCCTGGGTCCAGCCCCACCCGGTGGCCCCTCAAGTAACATCCCGTGCATGTGCTGTCACGTGCACGGGGCGTGGCTCAGGCTCCATAAGAGCACCAAGGGAACTCCCCATCCCCCCATGCCCGGGTTCCAGCGAGCCCCGAGCAAGCTCTGCCCTTTCATTTCAGGCAATGTTTGCTGCCTGAAAGCCTCTATTTCCCTTTCTCTCCCTCGATGAAAAGAGAGAAAGGGAAATAGCTGCTTCCAGGCAGCAAACACTGCCTAAAATGACAGAGCAGAGGTGGCTCGGGGCTTGCTGGAGCCCGAGCGGTGGGTGGAAGGAGCTCGCTTGGGGCTCTAATGGAGCCTGAGCCACGCCCCCCTGCAGGCTTCAGTGGCCCTTCCCATTGGTGGCCAGGGTTCTTTGAACCCATTCACACAATGGTGGCTCCACCCCTGAATGTATCACCCTGTAAAGCACACTCTGTGATTCTGAAGCCGGAGGAACTGTAGCAGGACTGCATATGCCTCCTGCTCCTCCATGGCCAGAGCGCAGTTGCTGACATCATGAGGCTTTTCCATCCTGTTGGCAGAGCAAAGCATGCTAGGAAGGCAGAGAGGCCTTTGGAAGACTTTCCATGAGGCTTGCAGCTTCCAATTTCAACATTGGATGCCTTATTTCCTGGGCTTGTGGACCAAAAGGAGGATATGTAGGGTACAATCTTCCTTATCTGTTGGCAGCAACTAGCATTCACTCTTTAAAAATTATCTGTGTGCAGAATGAGGTTTTTTTTCCTGGGCAGCAGTATCAGAACCAGCGTGGTGTAGTGGTTAGAGTGCTGGACTAGGACCAGGGAGACCCGAGTTCAAATTCCCATTCAGCCACGAAACTAGCTGGGTGACTCTGGGCCAGTCACTTCTTTCTCAGCCTAACCTACTTCACAGGGTTGTTGTGATTCAACCTGAGCGGGATCTAAATTTAACTAAGCTGACATTGAAAAATGTGTGAGCACACACTCATGAGCACACCTTAGAGGGAACACTGATTCAGAGGTGTACTGCCTCTGAACCTGAGAGTTTCATAACATGGCTAGCTGAACTGATAGACTCCTCTTCTATGCAGAGGTAGACAAGTTTTATGAGGTAACGTGAGGCAGTTGCCTCCGACAGCGGATTGTTGAGGCACAGCAGGTCAGCAAGATGCCACGCATCACCATTGGAGCAGCTCTTTGGGACTGGTCTGGCCCTTGCAAACTTTGCAAGGAGCACCTCTCCTCATACTCCTTGCAAGGTTCTCAAGAAGCACAAGGAAAGAAGAGGAGGCTGCTGGCAAACCTTCCCTCCTCCCTGTCCCCCATGCACTTTCAAATCTTGCAAAGGTTGGCTTTGAAAGGGGACTAGGGGCATGGGGGCAAAGCAGTATTTTATCCCCTGAACCTCATTTCTGCGCCTGCAATACCTTTCATGACTCCTGTTTCTATGCATGTATCTAATATTTTAAAATTATCTAAATGAGTGGTCAGCATCACTTTTAGTGGCAGTGAATGAAATATTTCATAGGAATGAACCCACAACAAAATGTTGCAGTATATCCTTGTGTTGTAGCCTATCTAGTAGACCATTATGTTTGGTTGATTAGACATTTGTCCCAGCAGGAATCTTATAGAGAAGGGGCGGGATAGAGTTTTAAGGAAAAGGGTGGGAAAGGAGGAGAAAATGGAGTTGCTTCAGAATAAAGTCTTACTTAAGCAAACATAATAATACTTTGTGTTTATGAGGGAAGCAGCTATAAAACATTTGGCAATGAAATTTTGAACCATTGCATGTGCTTTTCATTGATTACTGGGCCTATACTCCTGAACTGCAGCATTCTGCTATTGCTACTCCTGATTGTTACTCCAGCTTCCTGACCTTCACAACCCTTGGGTACTTTTTGATTATCAGTCCTGAAGTATGTTGTTCACTGCAGCATGGCTCAAATCCCAACACCACCTTTCTTCTTGTCCACCCCAGGAGAACCTGCTCTTCCCTGGAAATAATGGAGGGTACAGGTGAAACTCGAAAAATTAGAATATCGTGCAAAAGTCCATTAATTTCAGTAATGCAAATTAAAAGGTGAAACTGATATATGAGATAGACGCATTACATGCAAAGCGAGATAAGTCAAGCCTTAATTTGTTATAATTGTGATGATCATGGCGTACAGCTCATGAGAACCCCAAATCCACAATCCCAGAAAATTAGAATATTGTGAAAAGGTTCAACAGTCTAGGCTCCAGGTGTCCCACTCCAATCAGCTAATCAATCCATAACACCTGCAAAGGGTTCCTGAGCCTTTAAATGGCCTCTCAGTCTGGTTCATTAGGAATCACAATCATGGGAAAGACTGCTGACTTGACAGTTGTGCAGAAAACCATCATTGACACCCTCCATAAGGAGGGAAAGCCTCAAAAGGTAATTGCAAAAGAAGCTGGATGTTCCCAAAGTGCTGTATCAAAGCACATCAATAGAAAGTTATGTGGAAGGGGAAAGTGTGGAAGAAAAAGGTGCACAAGCAGCAGGGATGACCGCAGCCTGGAGAGGATTGTCAGGAAAAGGCCATTCAAAAGTGTTGGGGACTTTCACAAGGAGTGGACTGAGGCTGGAGTTAGTGCATCAAGAGCCACCACACACAGACAGATCCTGGACATGGGCTTCAAATGTCGTATTCCTCTTGTCAAGCCGCTCCTGAACAACAAACAACGTCAGAAGCGTCTTACCTGGGCTCAAGAAAAAAAGAACTGGTCTGTTGCTCAGTGGTCCAAAGTCCTCTTTTCTGATGAGAGCAACTTTTGCATCTCATTTGGAAACCAAGGACCTAGAGTCTGGAGGAAGAATGGAGAGGCACACAATGCAAGATGCTTGAAGTCCAGTGTGAAGTTTCCACAGTCTGTGTTGATTTGGAGAGCCATGTCATCTGCTGGTGTTGGTTCTTCATTAAGTCCAGGGTCAACACAGCCGTCTATCAGGAGATTTTGGAGCACTTCATGTTTCCTTCCTCAGACGAGCTATATGGGGATGCTGACTTCATTTTCCAGCAGGACTTGGCACCTGCCCACACTGCCAAAAGTACCAAAACCTGGTTCAATGACCATGGGATTACTGTGCTTGATTGGCCAGCAAACTCGCCTGACCTGAACCCCATAGAGAATCTATGGGGCATTGCCAAGAGAAGGATGAGAGACATGAGACCAAACAATGCAGAAGAGCTGAAGGCCGCTATTGAAGCATCCTGGTCTTCCATAACACCTCAGCAGTGCCACAGGCTGATAGCATCCATGCCACGCCGCATTGAGGCAGTAATTGCTGCAAAAGGGGCCCAAACCAAGTACTGAATACATATGCATGCTTATACTTTTCAGAGGTCCGATATTGTTCTATTTACAATCCTTGTTTTATTGGTTTCATGTAATAGTCTAATTTTCTGGGATTGTGGATTTGGGGTTCTCATGAGCTGTACGCCATGATCATCACAATTATAACAAATTAAGGCTTGACTTATCTCGCTTTGCATGTAATGCATCTATCTCATATATCAGTTTCACCTTTTAATTTGCATTACTGAAATTAATGAACTTTTGCACGATATTCTAATTTTTGGAGTTTCACCTGTATATACAGACCCCTGATCTTACTCCATTAAAGCAGAAGGCTATATTGTTTCATTGCCTGGGCCCTGAGGGCCAGAGAATATATAATCATTTGCCCTTTCCTACCAACTTGGAAGGGAATGCCAACCCTTATGAAGCTACTCTTCAAGCCTTAAATGATCATTCCAACCCTACACTGAATGTGATTGCTGGACAGTACAAGTTATATTCTAGATCTCAACTGCCTGGTGAATCTATTGATCACTGCATTGCATGCCTTAAGTGTAACCTGTGAGTTTGCCAACTTTACTGCTGAAATGATCAAGGATCAGATTGTTATGAAAACAAAGTGCTCCAAACTGTGTGAAAAACGGCTAGTGGAAGAGAAACCAACCTTCAATAAAGTCATAGGGGAGAGGGAAATGCTCTTCACTGTGCCAAATTGCTCTCTTTGGTACCACAAAACCAGATTCATGAAATCCAGGTTGTTCAGTCTAAATCCTTCCAATCCTGATCTTCTCATGTGGCACTGCCCCAGAAAATGGCAGCACAAAAAAGAAGGAGCTACCGCTGCTACAGATGTGGAGACTCTGCCCACAAATCAATTTTGCTCACTTACTGCATGGAAGATCACTTACAACAGGTGCAAGAAAAGAGGGCACTTTGCTAAGGTTTGCAAGTCTGCTCTCCACAAGTGTGACAGACTCAGAGCCTGCTTCTCCACATTGTCAAGTTAAATTTTATGTCCATGAAGTGCAGATGCTGGTTGATTCTGGTTTTCCATACACTATCATTTCCCATATACTTTACAAGAAACTCCTAACTACATCAGATCTGCACTTGTAGCCTTCAGATATCCACCCATGGGGTGGATGACATCAACCCCTGCTAACCTGGCAAAGAGGCACCTTTCAACATGGTAATTCTCTTTATTTAGTTAGGTTATTGAGAAGCATGATGCTAAACTGACAGAAGTCTTAAGAAAATTATGACAACACGGACTTAATGTCTCTGCAGAGAAATGACAATTTTGCACACACTAGGTGACGTACTTGGGACTCACAATATCTCAGTGATGTACATCCCAAAACAGACTTGGTGAAAGCTATTCAGGAAGTACCAGAGCCACACAACAAGGATGCACTTCACTCATTTTAAGACTATGAGTTTTACTCTAAATTTCTTGGACTATTTGCCTCCAAAGTTGCTCCACTGTGTCTTCTTTTTAAAATGTAGCATTTAACTGGTTTGCATCTTGCAAGGCTAGTTTTCAGACTATCAAATCGGCCATTTCTGAAAGCCCTGCTCTCACTTCTTTTAACACCATCAGGCACACTATTGTAACCACTGATGCTTCTGAATGTTGTTTGGATGCTGTCTTTGGGTGCCACCAGAAAGGGGATGGGGGGAAAGGGGACAGGAGAGGACAGGTGCTTTTGCCTCCAGAATGCTTATGGCATCAGAGAAGATGTATTCTATCATAGAAAAATAAGCTCTGGCATGTTTCTGGGTGGTGAAGCACTTCAGGACTTACTTGTTTGGCAGAAATTTCACTTTACGGAGAGACCATAAACCCCTATTTTCTTCATTTTTGACTCGGTGGCTGAGTTGAGCAACCCCAAGAATAGTCAAATGGATCACCAGACTTATGGACTTTGATTTCCAAGTGGAATATCTGCCAGGTCTTCGGAATACAACTGCAGATGGTTTATCTCGACTTCCAGGCCAAGAAGAGATCCCAGAAGAAGAGGATGAAGGAGTCAAAATTGCGTGAATAGCATGAATTCATGGAGGGATCATGTCTTCTGAATGGAAAGTGGCCCTCGATACTGATCAAGTGCTTACTGAACTTAAACCTTCCTTAACTAATGGATAGCCATGCAAAAAGAAGGTACCTGAATATCTTCAACCATACATGCTTGTAGTGAGTAAGCTGTCCCTTCTCAATGAGCTAGTTCTGAGGACTGATTTGTTTGGTGATGCCAACCTCCTTAAAAGCAAAAGTGATCAAAATTGCCCACGAAGGTCACCTAGGCGTGAGCTTGACTAACAGCAAATCAGAGAAAGTTTCTGGTGGCCAGCTATGGACAAACATATTGGAGATGTAATTAGGCACTGTATGGTTTGTGCTGTATGTTACTAATCGTAGACACTTTCCCACCCCCTTGACTCCAATATACTATCCCAATGGTCCCTGGGGAAGACTTGCTCTGGAAATAATTGGACCTTTTGATAAGTTTGTTTCCTCAAGTCGGTGTCGACTCCTGGCAGTCACACAGAACCATGTGGTTTTCTTGATAGAATACAGAAGGGGTTTACCATTGCCATCTCCCACGCAGTATGATGGTGCCTTTCAACACCTTCCTATATTGCTGCTGCCTGATATAGGAGTTTACCATATTCTGGGAAACACACCAGCGGGGATTCAAACCAACAGCCTTCTGCTCTCTAAGCAGGTTACTTCCACACTGTGCCATTAGGTTGCTGACAGCCAACCCACAAAACAGTGATTTGTTATAGTGATGGTGGGTTACTATTCTAGGTGGCCAGAAGTTTCATTTGCTGATAACATTAGTACAAACAAGGTGATCCAGTTCATGGCTGCTGTTTTGTGAAAGAAGCTCTTCCTAAAGACCTAGTGACTGACAATGGGACACATCTCATTTAAAACGAAGCAATATTTGCCTAACCATGGGATAAAACATGAGACTCTTTCTTTGTACCATCCTCGAGGGAATGGCTTAGTGGAAAGAATGAACAGATTAGTGAAAGAAAGTTTACAACTAGCTACTATACAACAGCAACCCTGGAAAGAGACAATCCCTAAAACTCTGGTTGCTTATTGTACTACTCCTCATTCTACTACATAAAAACCACCTTTTTTTTAACTGCTGAGAGGACACAAAGCTACCAGCAAAATTACCCAATGGCAAGAATTGTAGGGCTTTCTGTGCCATCTTACCCTGATAGAGATTTGTGATTGGGTTAGGGTGAAACAACAAAAATATAAATTGTATGTAGCTCAGAGACAGGGTGCAAAATATTGAACATTTCAAGTGGGGAGGGGGGAGACTATGTTTGAGTTTGACTGCCTTATAAAGTGAGAAAAGGATGTTCCTGATATTCTGGACCAAAGCAAATAATCAAAATCTGAGGACATTCTGTCATATAGGATGATGAAAAGAAATCAAACAGTTTGAGACTTTCAAGCATGCATATTATGAGAAAAGAGGGAAGGGAGTCTGATCTCAAGAGTGGAACTGTAGAGAAATTTGATCTTGCCTCTAGTTTTGACCTCACAGATGAGGCTGATGAAAATGGATTCTGGACAATCCTCTGTTCCAGAAAAAACATAACTAACAGCTTCTGTCCCAGAGACCCCAAGAATTAGGAGAAGTATGTGTGACAGGAAACCACCTAAAATACTTGAGGACTCTGTCACCAAATTTTAATCAGTTCAATTCTGTTTGTTATAAAGGGGAGGGATGTGTTGTATTCTATCTAGCAGTTCTTTATGTTTGGCTGATTAGAAGTTTGTCCCAGTGGGAATCCTGTAGAGAGTGTGAGGGATGGAGTCAGAAAGAAAAGGGAGCGAAAGGAGAAGGAGAAAATGGAGTTGTTCCTGGAATAAAGTCTTAGTCAAACAAACATAAGATTATTTTGTATTTACAAGGGAAGCAGCTTAAAACACCCTGGTATGCACATGTAATCTGAGTCTGTGGCTGACCATGGTGGAAAAACCAAAGTTAACCACAGGATTTCTTCCTCTAATTTCAGTTTTTATTCATGTGCAAATTTTTATTATATTTTTTCTGTTTAATCAGGTTTTTTGTATGTGGTGGGGTGGACATTGGTACTCAGTCTCTTTTCCTAGTCCTAAGGCTAAGCAAGATTCTTTAATTTTGTGCAGCTTTTACAGAGTGGGCAAAGGCATGTTTCTTCTATTAAGTCTTACTGTGGTTATCCAAACCTCCAGAGAGTTCCCATAAAGCTGGGAAGTTGACAGGGAAAACCCTCAAAACCTGCCCACCAACACCTGGTGGGGGTGGGGGCTGGCAGTACTTCATAACCTCAAGAGATTAACTATGAAAAAACTCCTTCCCCTTCAGAAACAGAACAGTGAAACGAAGTTTCAGCATTTCCTTCTGTGTATATTATTAGACTGCTTTTCCCCTCAGAAACAGAAGGGCTATGACTCCTGAGGGAGTATTCTTCAAACTGAGAATTTTCCTGCTCTTTTCCCTCATCCTTCTTGCCCCCTTCTCATCACAGAGTTCCATTAGCTCCACCTACCTGTTTGCATTCTGAGCCCAAGAACATTCTGTCCCATTGATTAATATGGGGACAGTTTGTGCGGATGGGGATTTAACTTACTTAGGGTTGTTGTTTTTCCCTTCAGATTTTTTGAACACTGCCAAACCTATGGGTCAGCCCAGGTCTGCCAGTATCTCCAACTCACCCATAGGCATTCTGATTCTTAAAAATAAAAGTAAAAATAGGTTTCTATCTATCTATCTATCTGTCTATCTATCTATCTATCTATCTATCTATCTATCTATCTATCTATAACTCAACCAAAGTACACACTACACAGGAGATTCCTGACTGGACCTTCTGACATTTTCTTTTTTAATGACATGAAAATTGGGGGGCTGCTAATTTGATTAGAGTAAGAACAGTGGGGGAGGGTGTGTTTGTTTAACGCTTCCCCTTACCTCATTTTTCAGATTACTCCCGCCCCCCCAGTTGATGTCTACCCTTTAAAAAAAAAATGCTTATGATGGGGGAACAAGGACAAGAATCTCTCTCAAAGAATTCTTTGCATCCTCATAAAATAGGTATAATTCATTAAGTATAGTTCAACTACATCTAATATATGTTCTTGATGAATTTAATTCGCTGTTCCAGCTAGATTTGAAGCTTTAAATATCCTGTGCAGGTACTACATCTTCATTAAGAGTGGTATTGAAATTCATACTATTCCCTAGATCCCAGCTTCACAATCATATGACCATTGACTTGAAATTTATTAACAGGCAGGAATCTTCATTACCTTCAAGTTAAGATTTCTAGTTAATATTACAATGGAAACATATGCATACCTTTAAAAGGCCAGGCATGGCTGACTAGCATGTATAGCTGATAGTTCACAATCAAAATTATAGATTGAGTTGTCCTTCAACAGATCATATCCATTGATAAATTAGTCAGAAAGTGAACAAAGGTGAAATTTAGCCATGCAAAAAATCTCCTTGAGACATGTACCATTGCAGTAATACATTCAAGAACAATATAAACTAAAGCATTGGATGCTTAGTTTATACTGAGCAAAAACATTAATCCAACTGGCTCATAATATCATCCTAACATACAGGAAGTCCCCAACGTACAAACAGGGTGTATTGCAGAAGTTCATTTGTAAGTTGGATGCTCATAACTCAGATTGCATCTAGTTCCCAAGAGGGAGATTTTTTTGTATGTTTTTGGGTGGTGATTGTATGTTGGGGACTTCCTTAATGTAATAGATAATTGTGAGTCTGGCAATCTTATTTTATTTATTTTACATATTTTTATACCGCCCAAAACTTACGTCTCTGGGCGGTTTACAAAATAAAAACAGAAAGTAAAACATTAGTTAAAACAAAAAGTTGAAAACATTACAACAATTTAAAAAACTTTAAAACAATATTTTAAAACAGCATTAAAACCATAAAAACAATATTAATTAAAAGCCTGGGTGAACAGATGCGTCTTTAAAGACTTCTTAAAAGCTGAGATGGGGAGGCTCTTATTTCACTAGGGAGTGCATTCCAAAGCTTCGGGGCAGCAGTGGAGAAGGCCCGTCCCTGAGTGGCCACCAGATGAGCCAGTGACAAATGCAGACGGACCTCTCCAGATGATCTCAGTGGGCAGC
The DNA here is from genome assembly GCF_027244095.1 of Hemicordylus capensis. Lineage (NCBI taxonomy): Eukaryota > Metazoa > Chordata > Lepidosauria > Squamata > Cordylidae > Hemicordylus > Hemicordylus capensis. Next base: position 297,969,735 of record NC_069657.1, on the reverse strand, counting down.
AGGGTTCATGATGAAGAAACACTTAAAACACTTCTCTTTAAACACTTCTCTAGTTTCTAGAAGTAAGTCTGGGGTAGAAATCATTTATTAATTCAGATATGCAATAAATTAAAAGTGTATTTTCTAATGTCCTTCTCTGACTTTGATCTCTCTGTCCATCTTCTCCCATCAAGTGCTTTGCTTGTGGGGCAGGAGTTGTACTGTTTCAAAGAGGGAGGGAAAGGGTATAGCTGGTGTTTGCTGAACTGGTGACATTTGAGCAAGGAGAGAGGCCTTTCCCTCCACCTTCTTTGTCATGATGCCTACTTTGTGAAATTCTTCCCAGGGAGATTAGCCTGGCCACCTATCCAACCAGCTTCTGCTATCAAGTGAAGACTTGTTTATATTAGAAGGCTTTCCATTGATATCTGTGAGCCAGTTCATACAATCATTGTAATGTCTGCTTGCTGGTAAATCTGAGATTCCTGAGCTGAGTGCATTTCTGTGGAGTGTGTGAATTCAGTATTTTTACACCAATCCCAGATCCATGCCATGACTGACCGACATGTAATTGGGTTTGTTAATCCTAGATGTGAACTCGGCTGATTTAACTCTGGTTAATTTCTGGTTAAACGTAAAGTTTTTGCAGCACTGATCTGGGATCAATGAGAAAATGTCTGAGTTGGCATGAAATATTCCATGGGAGCACGCATGGCTCAGGGATCCTAGATCAGACATTAAAATGATCATGTGAGCTAATCCTGTGTGTTCCTTTGGGGAGAAAAGTGTACCTCCCATGTTTAGAAACCAGCTAGTTTCTATTCTCTCTCTTATGGGCAAGGTGATGGGAAGTGGTACTGGGGGACCTGTTTGATCCCTTGGTCTTTGGCCCATGAGGTTCCCGAGAGTTTGGTCTTGGCCCCCATGTTTTTTGACATCTACATGAAACCGCTAGTGAAATTGTTCAGAGGTGGGCTGCTTTGTCATCAATATGCAGATGACACCCAGTTCTGTCTTACTCTGTTGACAGATCCCAGGGAGGCAATGGATGCTGTGAACCTAAGGCCAGGATTAGTGATGGGCTGGATTGGGCCCAATAAACTGAGGCTTAATCCAGATATATTTTTTGTTTTAACATTTATTATGCATATTTTCCTGTGATTCTGTGTAAGGCAATTAATACATTCTGTAATAATCATAATAAATAATAAATGGTTTATATACATATTCCCAACATTTGGTGGTTATCTTGGCATTTTGGTGGGAGCTGTCTCCCATTAAACAGATTTCCCTGCTGATGGCACTGTCTGAAGCTTTCTATGCAAATTACTAGATTCAGCTAATAGATTTAATAGATTTATAAGGTCTGTACTTGATTTATTCCAGGAAAAAATGAGTTAAGGTTTCAATTTCAAAATTATTACCATGGTAAAATATTCTTATTATTTTATTAATTGGTTAAGAGCCACTTAACAGATTAATAGCCTGATCCTGTTTACTTGGAAACTGGTCATGTTGAATTCAGTTATACCTACTCCAGCTATATAGCATGTGATTGCAGCTTTAGGCTGGAAGCAAGCCACTTTGAAAGCAGTGGGACTGCCTTCCAAGTAAACTGGTTTTGTTTGGCTATGGCATACAGTGATCCCAAGCACGGATGGAATTTATATCTGAATAAAGATGTTTTGGATAGGATTGGGGTGTTAATCATTCTTTAACGAATAGAGAGGCCCTAATACGATCATAAGAACATCTGTGAATGGAGAACTTATACTTCGGATATAAGCCAAACCATCATGTATCCTCAGAACAAAATACAATGGTGCTCCTGCTAGACTTCAGCTTGCATAGCAAGAGGGCATTAAACATTCTAATTGCTTTGGAAAGTGGAAGTTGTCAATCTATAACACTCAGTACCACATAGTCAGCCCTGGGCACATCAGTACCCTAATTACAGAAAGTCTGGCTCTTCACCAATGTTTTAACACTTGATTTATTTCCTGTTCGAGTTGTTCAATAGAGCCAGAGTTAATTGGTTTTCCAAATGAGTGTTAAAATATAAAGATCCGGCTTCATTAAGTGGAGGCTGTACTTAATATGCACCACTGAGTTGTAAGTCCATGTAAAGGTTACTGGGGTGAGATTTCAGGGCTTTCTGTAACAAACCACAGCCTTGCACAAATCTGTTTTGCTTACAAATAATAGATAAAATGTTAATTTCCCATTGCTGGTGGGTTTTCCCCTCACCTCTTTTAGAGAGACATATTTGGGTTGTTGTTGTTGTTGTTTTACAAACAACAAATGAATCCATGTAATTAATTTATAGGCACATATGCTGCTCTTTTTTAAAGTTATTGGCCGAATTTGGACATAACAAGAAACCAGAGGTCTCTTCACCTCTGATTTCCATAGCCATAAGTCCAAACACAGGCAACCTGAGTTTACAATGGAAGGGGACCAGTGGTTTCCCTCCCTGAATGCCAATCTGAACCTTCAGTTCAGAATGAAGTTTTGCCACCATAAACTCAATTTCTACAGCACCAGTACTACATCCAAATGCTGGCACCACAGTTTCTACCTCATGGAACAGGAGTTGAGGGAGAAAGCTCCTCCCTCACTCCAGCTGCCATTGGCTGCTAGGGCTGTCCTTCATTAAAGAAGGTAGCCCCAGCAGCCAGTTTCCCCTCCTCTCTGAAGTCAGGTGACTGCAGAGAGCCAGCTCTGCATTTCATCTGACTGCAGATGGGAGAGTGTGGGGTGGGGAGGGTTGGAACTGCTAGTCCATTGGACCCATGGTTTGGCATTATGTCTAAAGGCAGCAGTTGAATAACTTATAGATGCTGCAGGCCAACAAATCTAAGAATCCGACCTGGGTGCAGCAGCTCCACTGCATGCCCAGAGCTGCCCCACCAGAGCCCCATTCCCATGCTCATGGGATACAATTTTGGGAAATTTACATTACATAATGCAACATGCATAGCCATGCAACTTCTACCCTTTAACTATAACCCCACAATCCCTTTTTTTCAAAGTGTGGCCTAAGGCAGGAACAGCTGGTGTGGGTGCTGCCAGGGGGGTGGTGAGAGGCATCGTTAAGCACAAATTAATAGGTGCTTACCTCTGCTCCGGCTGCAGCTGCAAACTACAGCGAGTAGCAGTACACTGCCCAGCACTCCCTATGGTGGTGGATTGGCTCTGCCACTCACCTGGCTTCCACGGAGCCCATCCCCCAATGGTGGCCAGGTGAGTAGCAGAGCTGATCAGCCGCCACAGGGAATGCTGGGCAGTGCGCTGCTGCTCGGAGTAGTTTGCAGCTGCAGTTTGCTAACCACTTAAGGTGTCTTATTAAGGCTCCACTTAACTGAAGAAAACAGAGACCCTTCTTCCCTCTCCATCGGGGAGAAAACACAGCAGCATTGGCTGGAACCTACAAGCTGCAGGAGGCTTTGGAATGTGGCAAGGTGGGGAGAGAAAACACGACGGTGGCCGCTGAGTATTTTCCAGGTTGCATGCTACAACAGTTTTGCAATGTGTCCGCTAAGTGCCCCTCCATATTGCCCGTGTTTCAACATCAAGGTCACTGCACTGTCAGCAGGGTGCCATCCATCTTTCTGATGCCTTGTTTCAGATTTGATTTACACATTGTAGCCCTATAATGTATATGCGTTGCAGGAAAGTAGCTGTATTTTTCCGTTGGAGGAGGCTTGCCCCATCATTTATGCATTGCAGTGTGATGTGGTGTGGGCAGTTCAAATCGTGGTGTAATGATTTGTTGATTTTTACAGCCCTTTCTGTCTGTTCATGAAATGATCTTTCCGTGAAGCTGCTTTTTAAAATATATATATATATTCCCCCCATATCTTGCACGAGGGCACAATCTCCTTTCGTTCTCATTTCAGCTTTCGGCCCTAGCTTTTGGTCACATTTGTCTCTGTGATTTTATATGTATTTTTAAAATATATATTTCCACTCCATTTCATTTTTGCTTTCAGCCTTAACTTAGAGCTGTGCTTTCTCCTGCTGACGGCTTTGCACAAAGGTTCCAAGAATTTTTTTAAAAAAGAGTTTGTCGCATCAGCGGTTCCCTTTCCCCTATTGGCCCGAAATGGAGGAGGAGGAGGAGGGGCAGTGAATATGATTCAGGTGGAATATGGACACCCCCTGCCTGGAAACCCTGCTGCAGTGGTGGGAAATATGAACGGCCAAAACCCTGTCACAATGCATTGAAAAATGCATCAAAAACCCCTGTACTCGTGGTTTCAAGCCATATACCGTTACACTTTGCAACCCTTTAACTAATGCAAATCTCATAGTCTGGAAAATGCCCTGGAAGGAAACATTGTGGGAAGTGTCACAGCACAATGAAGCAGCAGAGCGGAAACATTCCATCCCAACAGCTGGCTGTTTCTGGCTGCTGCTGCATTTCTCCTCCCAGTTTCTCCTCCACACAGTGAGATGACAAGTTGAGGGAAATGCACTGGAGCGGGAAACAGTGGCTTCTCATAGGCTGGATTGCTGAACTCCGTGAGCTGTACCCCACCCACTGGCCAGTAGTTTGACACCCCTGGATTAAGGGGTGTTGCATGCTATAAGAGATCTTGGCTCTGTTGTGTAAAATAAGCTCTATCAAGTTTTTGTCACACAATTATTTGACTAACATTCATGAATTATTAGGCTGATACTTGGATTTCTACCCATTTATGAGGCAAAATGAAAATATTTATCAATTGCATTTACTTAACGATCAATAAAACACTCACTTTGGGCTTTATTATTTATTAACAATAGGCTTGTCCAAAGCCCAGCCATATTCCGAAGGTCACTTGAAATTACACTGGAAAGACATATTTTTGAAAAGTGTCTAGTTTCAGTAACGACCTCACCTTGCCATAGACTTGTTAAAGTTCTGCTATATTCAAACTCATGCTACGTTTTGGTGAACTCAGTGAAAGAGTACATACTTGGGCAGCAAACTAATTGTAGTAACATCTCTCATTAAGAATGCTGCAATAGCTTTTCTTCAATTGCAACTGCTTTTAATGAGAAGCTGCACAGCACAAGCCACATTACTAGCCTGACAATTTGTTCTAGTGATTTATTATGCCTATTCTACTGTTGCCGACATGAAAAGACTGCAGAGCATTTGTCTGATATTAGTGCATGTCGACTTCCCAACTCCATCAGGGTAGCAATAAGAATAAACCACACAACACGTTTGCTCTGAAAACAAACAGCACCATCAGGTGAACTGCTATTATTTCGGCAAGCTAGGTTGAAGGAATCTATCAAGTGATACGGGGCATGGGTTGGCACCAATATGGTGACTAGTGATGTGGGGCGGGGGGGGGGGAGAAAGTCAAACAGAATTCGAGAGTCAATCCTTCCTTCCTTCCTTCCTTCCTTCCTTCCTTCCTTCCTTCCTTCTCTTTCACGAGGGGGGTCAAGGTGGGTAACAACCCTTAAGTAAATGTGAAATTAACACTTGAAGGAACAGGGTCAAGTGGAGACTCTTCAGTCTCTCAGAGGTAATAGTACTTCATAATCTATTTTTATAGTGCCTGAATTCACTCTGCTCTGGTTTTACAACTTTTGTTCCTTATCTGTTTACCTAGTTAAATCAAATATGAGCACCTTAATTCCCTTTTTTCCCCTTTGTGGAAATGCTGTATTAATAAAACATATCTAACGTGTGTGTGTGTGTGTGTGTGTGTGTGTGTGTGTGTGTGAGAGAGAGAGAGAGAGAGAGAGAGAGAGAGAGAGAGAGAGAGAGAGAGAGAGAGAGAGAGATGTCTCTGCCAGAAGATCTTGCTGGGGCCACACTAACTACATCTTGGCTTCCTTTGGACACTGGAGACTTATGGTGTCAGTTGGTAATATTTGGGGTTTTTAAAATAAATATTCACATTAAGCAACAGAGGGAGGTAAACAGCATGCACTCCTGTTAGCAATTCTGCTACCTCACCTCAGATCCCCAGAGATAAACCCCTGTACTCCAAAGGTGTCTTCAGTCAGCTCTCAGCTACAAATAGCCAGTTTAAGGGCAAACTGCCACTTGGGTTGATTTTCCAGATTAAAACAGTTCAGGGGAAATACTAAGCCTCACCCCACTATATGCGATGCTCATGGATTGCGGCCCCATTTCATTTATTTTTTTAAAGAGAAAGGGACCTCTTCCAGTCCAGTCCACTTATGTAGTAAGTGCATTTTCTAAAGATGAGTTTAATGCCCCATGTCTCTGCCAGGAAGATTTAATGGTTCCTGTGAGACAATCCCTCTTCTCTGCTTTTATTTATTTATTATTTATTTATTTATTCTATTTCTATACCGCCCTTTCAAAAATGGCTCAAGGCGGTTTACACAGAGAAATAACAAATAGGATGGATCCCTGTCCCCAAAGGGCTCACAATCTAAAAGTCAATACTTATAATCTCCTGACAGGCAAGCGACACATATTCACCTCTATAAGTAGATCCAGTAAAGGTTCTTGTACTCAAAAGTCCTGTAAGGGACTTTTCAGCAATAAGGGGGACAAGATATTTTGATATAGGAGGGGGGACTCACAGGAAGGCCCAAAGGTCTGCTTAGCAAAACTGAAAAGGTTGAAAGCAAAATTAACCACCCCTCCCCTTAAAAAAAAAGAATATTTTAAGGGCTTTTGCTGTGATGATTTTGTTTTGCATACCTCATATGTAGTGAACAATTGTGAAAGAAGTGTCATTATAGGTAATCAAAAGGGGTTGTGTCTTCTGCATACACATACTGGCCCTAACTGGCCCTATCCACCCTCTAGTGACTGTTGCTGGTGTCTATCTTGTGTTTCTTTTTAGATTGTGAGCCCTTTGGGGACAGGGATCTATCTTATTTATTTATTGTTTCTCTGTGTAAACTGCCCTGAGCCATTTTTGGAAGGGCAGTATAGAAATCAAATTAATAATAATAATAATGATGATGATGATGCTATCTAGTAGGTAGATTCGGTTAATTATTATTTATAACTGTGATCACTCAGGGTGCAGAACCAGTACACTAAGCGGTGATATAGGCACTCCTAGGGAATGTCACATGTGGTCCAGAATGTGGGGACAGGAGACTAGGCACTGCCTTCTTTGAAAGGTATCCCTGTTTCAGTAGAGAGCGGTTTCTGCACTTTAGACTGGTAGCCAGGGCGCTTTCCAGATTACACTCTACAACAGGGGTAAAATGCTTCAGCTTGGCAGGATAGTATTGAAAATGATCCCCAGAATCTCAAACTCCTACAAGGGGAAAATACAGCCCCTTTTTCATGATGCACATGCAATGTTGTAGCACTAGATCACAAGGATAAATTCCAAAAAAAGGCATCTGAAATGTGAACAGCACCCTGCTGTTAGCGCAGAGACCGTGGTGTCACAACACAGGAAGTACAGAAGCACACTTAGCAGACACGTAGTGACACTGTTGTAGGGTTTAGTCTGGAAAGCACCCAGGTGTTGAATCAATTGCTGATTATCAAGATGGTGGATAAAAACAAAAAACCTTGTCATTAAAATGTGTGCCATTTCCTTAATATATTCCCACTTCACCTCTTGCAGAAAGGAAAGCCAAAATTAGAAAATATTTTTTTCTGACTGACTCCATATAATGAGGAAGGGCTTAAATGTTTGACTGTTTCAGAAGTCCTAGTGTTTATGCAAAAGAAAAGTTAACATCTGCATTGATTCAATGTAGTTCTACTTTGAGAATCTTCTAGGAACTATTACCCAGTGGACAGGACAATGTGCCTCCTGTGCCTCAACATCCAGCCATACCCATGCTACAGTCCCAATTTCCAGTAGATGCTGCTGAGAAGAGGGGGGAAATCCTTAAATTAGGTCATAATGAATTTTATCTCCAATATTCTCTCTGCCTCTTTGTATAGAGCTCCCATTGATATCAGTGGGTGTTCTGCATACTGAAGGAGAGCAGACTATCAGAACTGAGATCAATCATGCAGATCTGAAAGAAGAAGATTCCCTTCAATGTGGAACAGAATATAAAATGATGCAAGTTTCAGGAGGGGGCTTCCTTATACATTATAGATGACCTCTTTTCTCATGCTTAAAGCTTTCTTCCTAAAATTCGACTGAAACACCACGCACATGTTATTTTAAGTCCATAAATTCACTTTTCCAGGTGAAGTTTCTTCGTATCTAATGGTATTATATGCGATACATCCCACCCCCCTTTTGCCTCAGGTTTGAAAGAGGAAAAGAAAAGTTAGCGGGAAAACAACATGAGACAAAATTCTCTTTGAATAGGACACCTGCCGAGTTGATGAGGTGCCTGTTGTGGAATATTTAGCACTGACTCGTAATAGCCCAGCTCCTGGAGCTGTTGTAAAAGGAAACATAACTAAGTCTGTCAAATATATATATATATATATATATATATATATATATATATATATATATATATGGCAAGTTTTACTAAAACTTTTTATTAGCTGAAGGTAAAATGTTGGTCTGAGGTAAAAATTAGCTGAAGGTAAAACATTGTTTCTTAGGACAGTTTCATGTTCCCGTAAGGCTCCGTACAGGTCCATTAGTGGCAACAAATGCCTAGAAAATATGACACAACAATGACAGAATTCATTGCTCAGTCATACTAAAGGCAAGGTCCTTGGGGGACAAACATGAGAGTCTTCTGATGGGAGCTGTGAAGTTCTGTCATTTTAGCCCCAAATGGAAAGCCTTTTGGCAGGCAAGGAATTCCATGCTGGTAGCTGCCGTGCCTTTATCCCTGCATAGTATACTGAACAGCAAGTCAGTAATGGGGGTTCAAGGTGGTGTGGCTTGTGGGGATCAGATGCACCCATCTAATGAGGAGCCAGCGCTTGTTGTAAATACTGTTGTAAATACTGGCCAACATCCAGACTAACGCCACACCGGCAGAAGAGCAATTTCAGATGTGCAAGTGGGTGGGATTTTAGGTAATTCCCCACCTTTTCCCTCAGCAGCCTGTGCATCCCAAAAATGTGACCCTCAGGGATATATTTTGGGGGGACGTGTGATGTTTCAGGGGAAAAGTGAGATAACTAAACAATCATTCCTCCTTCTATGATGGAAAATGCTCTTCCTTTAGTATGTCATTAGTCTGGATGTTGGCCACTAAGTCTTATTGACATCGTGATTGACTTTCTTCACCCATATCTCTTATACATCTTCATATTTCACACACATAATGTAACTGCATGTAGAGCTGAAAGGTGCTTAAATGCCAAGGATCTCACAACTTGAGAAAGGATAACTTGAGACAGCATAATAAAATAGCCAAGTTCCTGGAGAAATTGCCAAGTTAGTCTCACCTCAAAGACACTGACAGAAAAGAAAATCTAGGTGTTCATGGTGCAGTAGTATAAGTTCATCGTAACAATAGAAAAGGAAAAGTAATACAATAAATGGGGAAGAGGTGACCTGAAAGAAGGATTACATGAGACTTCTATCCATACCAATTATACAATTCATGAGGTTAAAGCTTTTGTGTCTAAAAGAAAAAAACAAAACATGGTCTATCAGCAGTAACAGAACATGGTGAGTGTTGTAGATTGCACCACTTGCTGACACAAGTCTATTGCTTCATCCTTCCCTTCCCCACCCTGCATGATACTCTGTGCATGGAATTCCGTATTGCCATCCACTTCCTGAACGTGCAGAAGTGTGTGTGTACATGCAGAGGACTGAATTGTCCCTACAATTCTTTTATGTAACATCAAAAAAAAGTTGCTAGTCTGGATGCCAGCTTAGAAGAGATTGGCAGGTGCCTGACACTTCTTAGCTGGGAAAGTTATTTGCCAGTCTACAGAAGAGATGGTAAGGCATTTGAATTGATATGGCATTGCATCAGAGACATAGAGAAGCTATGCCCATGATCCCTGCTGGGGCATGGAGGGCAGTGGGGAGGAAGGCAGGGGTCCACCTACCTTCCCTCCAGATGATCCTTTGCCAAGTCTTTGGCATGCCACCACACGCCCAGATGATCCACACTTCTCTGTGCAGTGTGGACCATTTGCGGCCGGGTCTCAGTCATTTCCCTGACCTCCAGATATCCTTCAGTGCACCACATGATGAGCGCAGTGCATTGGGGGAATCCCCAAGGAGTCGGGCACTCCAGGCACCGGACTCTGTGTGTGCTCGGGCTGCAAGTAGCCTGAGGACACACACAATCCCAGTGCCTGGGTCAAGGGTGCATTTGTGCCCTTAGCCTCGGCTAAAGCTTCAAAGTGTGGTTATGTGGGCAGGCTGTGCCAGGATCCATGTGGATCCCAGTGCTGCATATAAGCAGCCTAACCCAGGCTGAGCTGCCGTAGCCTGGATTAGACTGCTCGTGGGAACAGCTTTAGATTATTTATAATTTTCACAGCTCCCTGCTGGAAGCTAAATGCATTAGCTGCTAAATAAAATTGCTTAATGGTGATTGTAATCATAAAACAGAAAAGAAATTTTGAATTTCTACCTGCCTCTCTCACCACCAGAATCAAACTTTTGAAACTGTTCTCAATGGATCTAACACCACCATATTATGTTTCAAGTTCTAAAAGCTTCACTGTTATACCTTCTAAATATATAATGAATTAGACTTCCCACCCATTATGTGCATAACTTTTTCAGAAGAACAGTGCTATCAAATTATTTTTGCAATTTTGGTATTCTCTGAGAATAATGATAGCCATAGGACTCAGCCTATCTTCTCATATATATTTTTTGCATTAAATACTGAAATATATTCATTTACAGGACAGAATAAGAACAAAAAGTCAGCTAGTTCCACCCTTTACTGCAAAGGAGACCATCCTTCTGATTGAGATATATTTCATTCAATCAATCAACCATTACATTTTTCTACAGCCAACTCAACATGTTTCCAGGCAGTTTACAGCAGGCTTCTATGGATCAACCCACACAATTCAAAACTATAGTATGCTACATTCGACAACTGGTACACTTTACTGAAGTCTGTGCATTCGTTTTCCTTACTGTAGAATACTGGTATCAAATAAAACCACACTTTCTATTTCCTTCTGATCGGAAGCCTGGACTATGGAGTCCTCATTCTTCAAGTCTACATGCTATGCCTTCCAGCTCTCTTTTCAAGTTTACATGATATATCAAGTTTTCCTCCTCCCTGCTGAAATATCTAGGATCACTCACCATGTACCATCTAATTATGTGCTACCCCACCCCTATTCTATGCCATTGCTGGAGAGGGGGAGAAGAGGATACCATCTTCCCCAGGGTGTGAGACTGGGGTACCTGCCTGGCTACCTCTTCTCTTCTGCCCTCCCTGGTTGCTATCTGCCTCCCTCCAGGACTCCTTGCGGAGAGGCTTTGCAGGACTGGGGCTGTAAGGGTGACTGGGCAGTTTTTCCTGGTTCTACCTGCTGAGCTTACTGCTCAGCCTATATAGGAAGGCTGCCAGTGGTGGCGGGGTTGCCACCGGCGGGGTTGCCACCAAAGGGGGTTGCCCATTTGGGGGAGCCACCTCAGGAGAGAAACGAGGGTGAGGGCTGGACACTTTGTCCAACCATTTGTATAGAGGGAGGCATTCAATAGTGTGGCTTCTCTTTAATCAGTTTTAAGTTGTGCTGAGGCTGGGCTGAAGTTGCAATGTGTGGGGGTTTGTCTGGAGATGGGGAGACAGGGAGTGCCTTCGTTGAATGTGGGGCAGCTATTCCGGTGGTGGTGGGGAATACAAGAAGAAACATTGGCAGGTCAGCAGGCTGTTCTAGGGGAAGGGTGGTCAGAAATCTAATAGCTGTCCCCCTTTCCGGCTGTCCTGCCAGCTCTTTGACCTCGGGGAACACTGCCAACATCTCACATAACCTTACCTTGCTCCTCTGCAATGCCAGGTTGGTCCAAAATAAATCTGAGCTCATCCATGATTTGATCATGGATGAAGGGGCCGACCTGATGTGTATTACTGAGACTTGGTTGGGGGAGGCTAGTGGCCCAGTTTGGTCCCAGCTTCTCCTTCCAGGATATTCTGTAGAGGAGCAGGTGAGGGGATGTGGGCGGGGAGGTGGAGTGGCTGTGGTCTATAACCTCTCCCTTACCAGGTTCCCTGACAGATTATAGGACCATATCGAATGTGTGTTCTTGAGTTTGGGGACCAGGGATAGATTGGGACTTCTATTGGTGTACTGATCGCCCCGCTGCCCAACAGAATCCCTTACTGAGCTCAAAGACTTGGTCGCGGAACTTGCGTTGGAGTCTCACAGACTTTTGGTGCTGGGGGACTTCAATGTTCATTTCGGGACCAATTTGTCCGGAGCAGCTCAGGAGTTCATAGTGGCCATGACAACTATGGGCCTATCCCAAGCGGTCTCTGGATTGACACATATTGCAGGTCACACGCTCGATTTGGTCTTTTATTCTGATCAGGGTGGTGTTCCATGGGTGGGGACTCCTACGATCTCCCCGTTGTCATGGACGGACCACCATCTGGTTAAGGTTGGACTTACAACCGCTTTCCACTTTCGCAGGGGCAAGGGGCCTATTAGAATGGTCCGCCCAAAGAGGTTACTGGATCCAGTAGGATTCCAAGAAGCCTTGGAGGGATTTAATGTTGGCTCTGCTGGTGATCCTGTGGATGCCCTGGTTGAGAACTGGAACAACCTGCTCACCAGGGCAGTAGACACGATTACTCCTAAACGCCCCCTCCGACCTGCTTCAAATTTGGCCCCTTGGTTTACGAAAGATCTACAGGGGCTGAAGCGGCAAGGTAGGTGACTAGAGCGCAAGTGGAGAAAGACTTGACTCGAATCCGACAGATTACGACATGGAGCACATTTAAAGATATATGCTCAGGCGATATGTGCGGCAAAGAAGCGGTTCTTTTCTGCCTGTATTGCCTCTGTGAGTTCACGTCCGGCAGAGTTGTTCAGGGTTGTGAGGGGGCTAGTATCTGTGCTCTCTCCCTTGAACCAGAATTTGGAAGCATCGGTTACCTGCTGTGGTGTGTTTAATGAATTTTTCACAGACAAAATCTCTCGGATTCGGGCCAACTTAGATGGAGACTCCACAATTAATTTGATGTCTGAACTGGAGGTGTCCAACAACTCCTCTTATATGATTCGACTGGATCAATTTCAGTTTGTGACTCCTGATGATGTGGACAAGCTGCTTGGAGCGGTGAGGCCTACCACTTGTTCTCTTGACCCTTGTCCAACATGGCATGTTCTATCTAGCAGGGAGGCTGTTGTAGGAGGCCTGGTAGAAATCATAAATGCTTCTCTGGGGGTGCTTTTTATCAGCTCCAGCTGATACGCCAGCTGCGCCCATTTCTCGAGATCAATGACCTCAAAACAGTGGTACATTTGTTGGTAACCTCCAGACAGGACTTCTGTAATGTGCTCTACGTGGGGCTGCCTTTGTACATAGTCTGGAAACTTCAGTTGGTTCAGAATGCGGCGGTCAGGTTCATCTCTGGGTCATCTCGGAGAGCCCACATTACTCCTTTGTTGATGGAGTTGCACTGGCTGCCAATAGTTTTCTGGGCAAAATACAAAGTGGTAGTTATAACTTATAAAGCCCTAAATGGTTTAGGCCCTGGGTATTTAAGAGAGCGTCTTCTCCGCTATGAGCCCCACCGCCCATTGAGGTCACTTGAGGAGGTCCGTCTCCAGTTGCCGCCAACTCGTTTGGTGGCTACACAGAGACGGGCCTTCTCGGCTGCTGCCCCGAGACTGTGGGATGCGCTCCCTGCTGAAATATATCCTCCCCATCTCTGGCATTTTTCAGAAAACACTTGAAAACACATCTCTTCAATCAGGCTTTCTCAGCTTTTAAAAACTTTTTTTTTAATTCTTCTGATTATTTAATTGTTGTTTTACAATGTTTTTAATTGTTAATTATTTTTCATGCTTTATAATCTTTGTTTTAATCATTAATTGATTTTAATGGTGTTTTAATGTAAACTGCCCTGAGCCTTTTGGAAGGGTGGCATAAAATTTTTAATAATAAATAAATAAATAATTGGCTGTTGGTTGACAGAGATGGGGAAACTCATAACATGAAGGCATTAGATCAGATAGGGCTGGTTTGAATGATACCTTACCAGCCCACACATTGAGAAGGGAGATGTGCCCTGGAAGTCTGAACAGCCTCCCAACACATTCCTTTATTGCATGGTGGTTCTATTATCCAAATGGCACCTCTACACATACTCCAAATACTCCAAATAGTGGCTGACATCCTGATTAACAAAGCATGCACAAAAGGAGAGGATGCAGGGATGTAGAGAGAGGTCGAGAGATTAGCCAAAATTAATGGTGTCAGAACTTCAGAGGGGTCTGGATCCAGTCCTGTCTGAATGAGGGAGAGAATATCAGTATTTAGATGTTTTGTATTGTGTAACTGCAAAGAGCCCAATATAAGCCTATTCTGATAACACATATGATTGATACTTTATAGTTAGCTTCCAGTGTGCTCCACCAGTTCATTGGTTCTTTATCCTCCATCCTGAAACACAAAAATCTAAAAACAACCAGCTACAGAGACTAGCTCTTTCACAAAACTGTCTTAAGACTTCCTAGCTCTGCATCTTCCTAACTCTGTCCATGTTCTCTGCCAAGACAGCAACAATTAAAGAAACACAAGTATTTTAATTAACAATGTGCGAGAATTGACTCTACATAGCACCATGCTAACTAGAGATCCATGACTGTTTTTCAGAACTAATAGCAGCTGCAGTGGTTGTGGGAAGGAAGGTGAATTTGATTGGGACTGTGATGCTGAGCAAAAACCAACCCTTTCATCCTCCGCTGTGAAACCCCCAAGTTACTACTGGCCCCATGAGGGAAATAATACTACCAGGCAGTTAAAGGTTAACCCCCCACTGAACCATGGCAGCATGGTCTCCATTTACACCCAAATTTTTGCTATTAAGCATTTAGAAAACAACAAAATATGCTGTCATGGATTTCCCAGTGTCACATCTGGTTGCACTCTTCCCTACAGTTGTGAAATTTTCATGTTTGCCGATACAACCATTGGAACAGAGATCAGGAAACCAGCACTTGCATTTCCTTTTTCCTCCTTCTGGAAATATTGGCCACATTCACATGGAACCGCGGGTCCAGTGAATCTGCGGTCCACTCCCCCCTCACCACCCCTCACACTCTCCTGTCTGCATTCAGATGACAGGGAGAGCTTCCTCCCTGAAGTCAGCCCCCTGCTAACTGAGCAAAGAGACAGCTTTTAAAGTGGTGATTCTCTTATATTTAGTAGGGGAAGAGCAACTTGCCCTGTCCAACCCCAGCACAGCATCCCTCCAGTGGCTGCTGCTGGTATTTGCCTTATGTTTCTTTTTAGATTGTGAGCCCTTTGGGGACAGGGAGCCATATTCTTAATGCATTATTCATTTTTCTATGTAAACCGCTTTGAAAACTTTGGTTGAAGAGTGGTATATAAATATGAGGAGCGGGGGTGGAACTGGCTGTGCGGGCTTCCTTCTTGCTTGAAGGATAGCCTGCACCAGTGGCGGATTACCGGAGAGGTAGAAGAGGCATCTGCCTATGATAGCAAAATTTGAGGAGTGGCAAATTGCTGCTCCTCACATTTTCCCTCCCCCCTTGGAGACGGTGGCAGCTGCTGTGGCACGGTTGGGGTGGGGGCAAGGAGAAAGTCCCACCTATGGAGTGTGGCTTTTTTAAAAAAATGCTGCTGTGGGGAGGGTGGCGGGATGAGGAGAGAGTTCCTCTTAATATGTCCTTTACCTTTTACCCAAGAAGGGAGGGTTGGATGCAAAATGGCACTGCTGGCGGCGGCTGTAGAGAGGGGGTGAGGAGTGGAGAGTTCCCCTTTTACTGGGATGGGAGGCAGAGAACTCCTTCCAGCTGCCCTCCCTCCTTCCAACTGACTGAACTGGCCTCCCGAGTATCACCTCTCTGCTTCTTCCCCTGGCCTGCACAGCCATTCACGCAGGGAGAGAGGGAGGAGCTTCCTCCCTCAACTCCAGTCCAGCCAAATGCAGCCTCCAGTGCTGCATTCAGATGTCACTGAGGTTCTGTGGTGCCCTGGGTTTGAGCAGTGGAACTCACTACAAACCAAGGGTCCAAATTGGAGTCTCCGGAGCAGAACCTTGATTCACAAAAGGAATGGGACTGGAGTTCCATGTGTTCATATGTAACAGTAGGGAAACCTCTGGCCCCTGCAACTCCCTTTCTTCGTTATATGCAAATATGGCCCTAGATAGTTTCCCATTGGCTTTTAGATTTTAATGAACATGCATGTTAGAATGAAGTGTTAGCATAACCATACATATGCCAGTTCTTTAGATTCACATCCCCTATACTCTAGGGGAAGAGGGGACTCAGAGGTATCAGGAAAATACACTGATACTGTGTCTGGCCAGACAGGGGGAGAGCACTGCAGGACACCCATCCTTGAAACCCATTTTCATTCCACACTTCAGATACAGTCAGTTTTACACGCATGGTATAGGCATGGTATGACACCTGTTCTGTCCAGAGAACAATGGTCAGTTGGAGAAGGATAAAATACATGCAAATATTTTTGCCTGAAAGAAATAGTGTATGGTTTAGAAATTCTCCCCTATCATTGGCAGCCTACATCTGCAAAACCCAGATGCCTTTGAGATGAACAGGGGCATGTTCATCAACCCGTAGATAAAATACTTGAAAGCAAACTACTTTTACAGTAAAAAAACTTATTGTATAGTAAGAAAGCAACTTATGTAGGCTAATGTAATGTGATCTTCCTTTATTAGATGAGAGTATTTAGCTTAATTAGATATTTGGCTGGCTGTCTTTGAAAACTAGGGAGCATTATATTTGCATAAAATATGCAAGATGCATTTTGCAGAAACAAAAGGAGAAAAATGTTGACACATTACATAAATATCATGCAATTAGATGTCAGTTGCTTACAGACAAAAAAAATACGCATGCATATATTTTGCTTAGGCTTATTTGAAGTGCTGAGGCAACTCAGCCCGCAGAGGATATAAGTTTCACACACCCAACAGTACTGCTTAATCCCATGCATAATTCCTTCCATTCAAGCAAACTGTCCATGAAAAAGACTTCCAAGTCCAAACAGGAAGAGAGTCAGGAAACATGTGAAGACCACATTCATATCCTCAGGTGAATGATTGTAGCGCTCACCTAAAGTCTCCGTTTTGCAGCAGATGTTGAGCCCTTTCTCACAACCAGTGTCACACTGCATCACTCCACCCTCCAGAGCTCCTATAATGTACTGCGTGAGTGCATGGTGCACTGCATTATGGGGATGCACCCTCCTCTCCCCTCCCTGAGAGCTCTCCAGCAGCAGTGGCTGACAGAGGTTAAGGGAGCGCTTGATCCTTTAACCATGTTTTAGAGGGAGGCTTCATAGGCGGGTTTGCCGCCATGGTGATGCCGGGAAAAGGCCCAATCCCGCCAGTACAAATACGCATGCACAGCTGGGCTGGCCTTTCTTAGCCACGTTTTGCACATGCAAGTGAATAGCCTCATGGTCTCTCAACATTTGTTCTTAGTACAAGTTATCTTTCAGGAAAACTTGCCACCATTAAATATCTTTTCACCTTTGATAAGCTTCTGAACGTACCTCAGGCTAAGTGATCTTAGGATTTAAAATTGAAAACCGCTACAGTAGAGAATATTAGCATTGGGGTGGGCATTCAAATGGCTTGTTCAAAAAGTGAAGTTCCCTGCATGAAAATGTGTGAGCCATTTTTTGTTGGTCCAGACTCTTGCATGTCTGGATTGAGCCTTGGAATGGTGCTCTTTTCAGCCCCCCCCCCCCCAAGTTAAAGAAAACAGCCTTATTTGGGGGGAAAGGGGTAACTCATGGTGGGAGAGAAATCTGACTCACTATCCTATCCATTCTGCTTGCCCAGCTAGCTCCAAATATTGAAATGATACTTGCCATTTCCTGCTAGGATCATAGAAACATAGGAAGCTGCCTTATACTGAGTCAGACCATTGGTCGATCTATCTCAGTATTTTCTACATGGACTGGCAGTGGTTCTCCAAGGCTGCAGGCAGGAGGCTTTCCCAGTCCTACCTGGAGATGTCAGAGATTGAACATGGGGCCTTCTATTACCACTGAGCTATGGCTCCATCCCCTAAGTGGAATATCTTAGAGCAGACCGCTCTCACATGTAGTTATCCATGCAGATGCAAACCAAAGCAGACCCTACTTAGCAAAGAAGACAATTCATGCTCACAACCAGCTTAGTCTCAAAGGGCATGTAGTTTGCCCAGAGAAACCCACAAATCCAGACAGGAAATGATAGTTCTGTCATCCACAGAAACATCATTTCAACATTATTCTTTTATTTTTATTCATTTTTATTGTATTTTTAGTTAATGGTTTTTACAAATTGTACCCTGCTTTGGGCACTAGTTGGAAAGTGGTATAGAAATTGGATGAATAAATATGGTTCTGGAGTTGGCCAGGTGGGCAGGACAACCAGCCATTTGGTTGCTCAGCCTCTGGATTAGTGATACCTCCCACTGCTGGGGTATCCTCCTTTGCAAAAAGGGGGTTTATTGCAGAGGAAGGGGATGTTTCCAAGAAGCACTCTTGCAGGTACAAATACCCCTCAAGGTCTTTGAAGTACATGCAAGAAATGCCTGCCAAGTCCAGATGTTTTTTCATGTGAACAGGGGAGTTTCATCAAGCTCTAGAAAAAAGTGTTTGAACGGAAACATTTCTTGTCTTTTCTCTTTCCCTCCCTCCCCTACAATAATAAAAAACTGATTTTCCCCATCCTCTGTGCTTGGTGGTAGTAGTAGTAGTAGTAGTAGTAATGACATGGCAGTGGCTTAAGAATGGCAACTTGAAGAAAGAGACATGGGGCTTAATATTGGCTGCACAAGAACACGCACTAAGAACAAATGCAATAAGAGCAAAAGTCTAAAAATCAACAACAAACAGCAAGTGCCGCCTTTGTAAAGAAGCAGATGAAACAGTCGACCACCTAATCAGCTGTTGTTAAAAGATTGCACAGACAGACTACAAACAAAGGCATGACAAGGTAGCAGGGATGATACACTGGAACATCTGCAAAAAAATGCAAGCTACCTGTAGCCAAAAATTGGTGGGACCATAAAATTGAAAAAGTTGTAGAAAATGAAGATGCAAAAATATTATTGGACTTCCGACTACAAACAGACAAACATCTGCCACACAATACACCAGATATCACTGTAGTTGAGAAGAAAGAAAAACATGTCAAAATAATCGACATAGCAATACCAAGTGATAGCAGAATAGAAGAAAAAGAAATAGAAAAAATAACAAAATACAAAGATCTACAAATTGAAATTGAAAGGCTGTGGCAGAACAAGACCAAAATAATCCCAGCAGTAATTGGTGCCCTAGGTGCAATTCCAAAAGACCTTGAAGAGTACTTCAACACCATAGGGGCCACAGAAATCACCATCAGCCAATTACAAAAAGCAACTTTACTGAGAACAGCCTATATTTTGCGACGATATCTATAATAATAACAACATTAATAATAAAAATCTGCCATCCCAAGTCCTTGGGAAGGACTTCATGTCTGGATAAAACAAACCAGTCAATAACACCCGTCTGACTGTGTGAACAAGAAATAATAATAATCTTTATTTGACACACCCCATAATAAATTGTCCTCTGGGCCGCTCACAACAAAGCATTAAAAATTCAAATAAAAACACAAAACACATGAAATCAAACAATAAAAGAAAAAAATAGAAAAATACAATACAAAACAATTAAAAAACTTTTTTTTAAGTCAGTTTTTTAAAAATCCAAATTTAAAAGGCCTGAGTGAAAAAGGTGGTCTTTACCAGGCATCTAAAAGAACAAAGTGATGAAGCCAGGCAAGCCTCACTGGGAGGCTATTCCATAAACAAGGTGCAACCACCAAAAAGGCCCTCTCCCTAGTTGCCACCTGCCTCACCTTGTTTGGCAGGGGCACTCGGAGCAAGGCCTCCAAAGAAGATCATAAAATCTGAGTTGGGACATATGGCAAGGTGCTCTCTCAGGTAACCCAGTCCCAAACCACTTAGGATTTTAAAGGCTAAAACCAGCACTTTGAATTGGGCCCGGAAACAGACTGGGAGCCAGTGTAGCTGATGAACCATTCTAACCCTAGCTCCTTCTATACATGTAACAGAATGAGGTGGTAGATTGCTGAGGGCGGTACAATGACTTGCACCACTTCAGATTGCAGGTGGAGAATAACCCTTTAAATGTTCCATATGTTGTTTTTGAATTCCTATAAATAGGAAACTAGCTGAGAAGGCTAACTGAGCAAAGAGGCACCTTTTAAAAGTGGTGATTCTCTTTACTGAGCAGGGGGAGAGCAACTGGCCTTATCCATCCCCAGCACAGCATTCCTCCAGTCATTGTTGCTGGTGTCTATCTTGTGCTCTTTTTTAGATGGTGAGCCCTTTGGGGACAGGGGACCATCTTATTCATCTATTATTTATTTTTCTATGTAAACTGCTTTGAAAACTTGGGTTGAAGAGCGCTATATAAATATTGATTGTGTTTGCATTCATAAGGACTGAGAGAGAAACTTCCTTCCTGCCATGCTAGTTTTCAGTTTCTGGAGAGTTGGTTTCTTTTTTAAAAAAAAGTTGGGTTGCTTTCATTGTACCTGTACCTCCACCTGTACAGTTGATTCTACTTCCTCAGCATTCTGTCTCCTCACTCCCACCTCATTTTGCTACCCAAGGGCGCTTGGAATTATGGGATTAGGAACACATGTTCAGTTTATTATATTTTATCTTGCGCTTCCTCCAAAGCACTCAGGCTGACCTACATGTCTCCCCCCACTCCACTTTTTGTCCTCACAACCATACCACAATGGCTCTTCAAGGATTCTTCCTGAAGAAATGATGCCAAATCACAGTTCCAGCTGTAGACCACACACCCCTCAGACACCACACAGGCTCTTCTGCTCGTGTCTATCTTATGTTTCTTTATAGGTTTTAATACCACTGGGAATATTCCTCGTGCGAGAGCAAAGTTGTGCAGCTGCAGCAATATATTAGTTGTGCTAAATTGGAGTTTAATTGTCTCCTTCAGCCCCAAATATATTTTGCAGTAGCTGGATAGTAGACCTCTTAAATATGTCACTATTATTCAGAGGCACCTAGACCTTTAGAAAGTTATAACTCATCAGCAATGCACAAAGCACTGCTGGGAATTTGCAAAGTATAAGAGGTTAAACTGATAGCAAACCACAATGCTGTGTGTAGGATGACAAGGCTGTGCAGGTTCCTTTTTCTGTTTGTTAGCATTTTTTTTCCTTCCCTCCACCAAGATACATTATCTGTGACAATTATTCCAATATCCAGCTAGAAGTGGGGAGGTGGGGGGGGGGCAGACCCTGTGTACTCAAGGATAACTATTTTGACCTGTTCTAATTGTATGATCTGTTTAATAATCCCAGAGCAGTGAACTGTGTATGTAAAACTTCATGCTGTATTATACTACGTGTATTTGGAACTTCTAATTAGATTATTACTCATCTGTCTCTAGGAAACCTGTATGGGTGCTTTCTAGTACCTCACAGAGTTTGTAGTGGGACAATCATAAAATCTGGTTTTTGCATAGCCTAGTGTCTGTTTCCACCTGTTATGTCATGCAGTTCACACCTGAAAATATCCAGGACTTTAATGTTTCCTTCTAGCCTATGATAACCACTGTTAGCATGTAGACTGTCTGCATGTTGTTACCTGCAGAATGCATGTAACAGCCCCAATACTGTTTTTGTTGTTTTAATGATAAACAGCACTGGAAGTAGAATTTAGAGGAGAAAAGCAGCAGAGGGAGAAGTGAGTTTTAACACTTACATTCCCACTGTTTCCCTACCCCAAACTGCCTCTCAAGCCTGATTCCCACATCCAGGTTCCCAAAATGTGTTTCTCATGCCTGCTCCTTATTGGCTTGCTCCTTTGGATGGAGGCAAATGGAGGCAACATTTCCAGTCTCATCTCTCTTAGGCCCAACTCATGAATGCATCCTTTGGCATGCTTGCTGTCAAGTATGCAAATCACATGGGCTTTTGCATGAACTAAGCTGTCATTCAGCCCTCCTAATGAGGTTCAGCTGAATGGCAACCACAGCACCAGCACCCCTCTGTTGCGAGGGGGATTGCTTCGATGTAGTGGGAAATCACATGGGACTCCTGCTCAAGAGTTTCCTATATTAAAGGAACAAATAACACTTGAAAAATGAACCTCAGGTAAATGAATATCGCACGAAGTGAAACTTATAAATACTCATTCTTTGTTGTTTCAGACTGGGTATGGATATAAGACAGTATAATTGTGTTTAAGTAGGCTATGCAAAGGACCATGTCACTGGACTTTATTAGGCAATAATATATTCTGGATGCATGATTTCCAGGATGAAAGTGTAATTATAGCCATCTGTCAGGGCTATAAACATATTTAGAGATTATTGGAGGGTTTTATTGCATAAGTCCGGCTACTGGCTGCTATGGCATGTAATGTGAGTGCTTTTCCTGCACAGCCATTTTCACAGGATTACATTATTCACTGCCATAGGTAATGCCAAAAGGGAAGTGGGGAAAGGAAAGTGCCCCCACCCTTAGACCAATAACCTCCCCATTGCTAAATCATAAACTGTAAATTAAAATAAGCTTGCAGTCCTAAGCACACTTACATGATAGTTACCTCTATCAAAATAAATAGAAAATACATTTAGAATATGATGTAAATTAATGATGTAAATATGAATATGATGTAAATTAATGATGTAAAACATATTATTTCTTTTTCAGAAATCTCACATGTAGGACCAAGCTTGTTCTCTGCCCCTAGAATGCCTTTTGCCTTCTTTGTAGCTGCCAAATCTCTCCTTACCTACCTACCTCCCTCCCTCCCTCCCTCCTTTCTTTCTTTCTTTCTTTCTTTCTGGTGGTCACACACACTGCCCACTTCTGAATGGGAAACAATCACACAATTGCAGATTTAGTGTTACAGGCAAAGGCCTTGTGTTTCCTACATTTCAACTTTGTAGAGGCAAGGAGCACATGCCTACTCCTCCACCATGGGAAGAGATTTAGTGACCCGATATTGCTATGAAATGGGCCACAATGCTGCCTTTTTAATACACTTCTGCAGTATCTGTGTTGTCCTTGGTCACTTATATCCTTCTTCATACTGTGTATGAACCTTTGCAGAAGTGCAGTGTCATACATGGTAGCATTGATGCTTTACATGTTCTTTCACTTAGTATGATTTGATCTGGGCCAATCAAATGACTACATTTAAAGATGGGCTATATCTCTGCAAAGAAAAGTTACAGAAGGATAGCTGCAGTGTGTTTTAAAACTGTTGACATTAACAACAGGTGACAAGTAGGAATGTTTCTGTTCGGTGTTTTAAGATGTAAACTGCTCTTTTCTTAATGTTGGCATTTGTATGTATCATTCTGAAAAATTTAGTGGGATAAAAAATTCATATAACTCTTAAATGTTCAGATAAAACAGCTGCCAAGACTTCAGTTTTTGTCCACCTGCTTTAAGAGGCTTTGTTTTGAAAAAGGGTGACTCTTGGGGTACATTAAAAATGTAAAACAGCTAAACAAGAGTTAACCTGTGATCCAAACATGTCTGGAATCTCTCAGAAGAGCAGTGTATACATAGATATCTTCAATAATGTGACTAAAAGCATGTGCTACAGTGGCCTAAACATAAATTTTCCTAGGAAGACACATATCATTAAGTGATGTGCAGAATGACACTTGGTTGGGCCAGAAGACTTTAGGGCCTGCAATGCATTCAAGATGTTCATGAGCGGGTAACAGGACTCACAGACATCCACTTGTTGGATATTAGTATACAGGAGCTGCAAAGCTGTAGGACTGCTGCACTCATTCAGGAACCTTGGTCTTCCCTGAACACATGGGACAGGAAGAAGTAAATGACCCTAGTGTGACAACACATCAGTTTTAAATAATTAGAAACATAGGAAGCTGCCTTCTACCAAGTCAGACCATTGGTCCATCTAGCTCAGTATTGTCAACCCAGACTGGCAACAGATTTTCCAAGGTTACAGGCAGTGATCTTTCCCAGCCTTATCTGGAGATGCCAGAGAGGGAACTTGGAACTTTCTGCATGCAAGCATGGAGATGCTCTTCTCAGAGTGGCCCCATCCCCTAAGAGGAATATCTTACAGTGCTCACATTCAAAGCAAACCAGGTGGACCCTGTTTAGCAAAGAGCACAATTAATGCCTGGTACCAAGTTTGTGTGCCCTGTCTCCTGTACTTTCAGTGTGGATGTATGTAGGAAGCAATCTCCTTTTTTAAAAATCATTCCCTAGGGTTAGACCCCTGTGGACCTAAAATGGATTACCCTAGGCAAGGCCAGCCACCTGATCAGCTGGCTCTAGCAGCTTTACCTGTACCTGGGCCAGAGTCCAACATCAGGTGGGACCTTGTTGGCTCCTCAAGTCAACTGATACTATCTCCAGGATGGCAATGTAGAGCAAGAGTGTTGAGGCAATCAGTTCCCTCTGCTTTCATGCAGCTTCAGTGATGAGCCTTGATGCCAGAGTCCCTGTTTGAGACCCTCAGCACATTCCCTTGAAGCTGTCTTTCAGATTTCATACTCCCAGAGTGCTCCTTCCTTGCTTGACTATGGCTCCTTCCTTGTTTGACTTCCTGAACTGCCCTTAGCTTTATTACTAGGCACTGTTCCTTTCTTGGACTCTCTCAAACACAAGTCAATCCAGACTAAGCACATCAGTATGAGTGCCAAGAGGGATGTACAGACAGTCCAAATTCTGGACCCCATAACACTTACCGTCCAATACAACAAGGTTGGTTGTATTGGATGGTAAGCACACAAATTCTATAGGGGTGGTGCTTATTATCTGAGAGGCCACTACCTTATTTCAAAATGGCAGATGGAAATAATATCCTCTTAAGGATCCCCTAGGCTTCCTTCCTGTATATTGTTTTTTATTGGACTGTAAATACAAAAGCTATTAGTGGTGGACACATGGACACAAAGATACAAGGACATAGTGAGTCCATAAGCTTTTTTTCTTCTGGAAAGTAGGCTAAGAACACAAAACGCAAAATAGGATTTATTTGAACCACCTAAGCAAGCTTTCAAGTTTAACATCCAACCTGAAGAATTATTCAGGTTGGATATTAAACAAAACAAAGGCTGGGGAGAGAGAAAGAGCGGCCGCATTCAGATGTAATGGCTAACTACAGTTAAACCTGGCCAAGGTTGTAACTCCATTTCACCCAACTGCGATTATGGCCCCAAAGCTAACTCCAGACTGCCTCTCCAAACTTATCTCTATGGTTTGCCTTCGACAACTGAGGTTTTGCTGCCGAGGCATTGCGTTCGACCGCTGATGCAGCTATAACCGTGGTTTTTCACTGATTTTCAAACTGCGATCATAGAGGCAGCAGTGCAGACCCACCCGAGGTCTGCTTTCGGTGCTTCTCCATGCTCTTGGCTTTTCTCGCTGGAAGCCTCTCAGAAAATCAGCCATCCTGGACTGGCCAGCCTGTCAAGCTGCACAGTCCCCTGGGAGCAGCCCCAATTCCCACACTGTTCCTTGTTCCCCTCACCTGGCAAATGGTAGAGCGAGGGCAAAAAATGACAGGACGGGCACTAAGTACTTTGCTCCCTGAGAAGGGAGAAACAGTCATATATGCTCACAAGCACAAACTCTCCAAGTGGCAACATGAGCAGGGCACCCCATCACAGCACTACAAACCCTCCAAAAGAGAAAGGGCCTGGGGGCCCCTTCTGCATCCTATATGTGCCCCCCATTGGCTTACTCCTGAGCAGAGCAGGGCAGCTGGATTGGCAATGCTCCACCATCAGAACCTGCTCCAAAACCACGGCTCAAGAGAGTGCCAGGCCATGGGGACACTGCCAGACAACTCATGAGAAGGACCGTCAGAGGGGAAGGGAGAGAACTGTCAAGCAAAACTACTGACGCCTGATGGCAAAACATCCCCATCTCCCATGGACACTCTCATGCAAGTTTCAGGCCACTGGGGCTCTAAATAGAGCAAGGTTGATTTTGGATGGCAGGCATCAGGAGTGGTGCCCTGAAGACAGCTTTCCAGGTCTTGGGTGCTGCAAAAAACGTGCCCCCTTCCAGCTCGCCAGCCCATGTGGAGATGTGCACCCCTGCCCGCACTCCCCATGAATGGCAATGCTGTCCTGGGGAATCTGGAAATCAGAGCTCTCTACTCCCAGGAATCCCCATACCTGGAGATCTGCATACGGTGCCACACTGGGCCAAACCGGGGGTTTTTGAATGGGTTTAAGGGTCCGTACTGCAGCCCCTTGTCTCTACCATCCATGCAAATAGTTTGGGTGGGGGTGCTATTGGCAGGCTTTGAAAGAGAGCCCCACCAGCAGGGATTCTCTAGCAGTCTAGTTCTATCTTTTTCACAGGAAGGTTGGGGAAGGAGTGGTCAGCCCCTTCCCCTTGGGGTGGGGTTCATGTCCCCCAGGCTTACTCCTCATCTAGGCTGGTCATCCGGGGTCAGTAATTGCTGTATTGGGTCAGTCTTGGATAAACTGAGATTATTTTTCAAGGATACAGCCACCGGACCTGGGGCTTAATGGCCAGGCATGAGAGAGAAAGTCCATAGAACACCCCCAGACAATTCATGAGAAGGACTATCAGAGGGGAGAGGAGATAATTTCCCAGACAAATCTGATATGAATAAAACATCCCCTTCTCCCACTAATACCTCCCTCCTTGCACAACATGTCAGGCCATGAGGACTCAAAAGAGAGCCAGGCTGCTGTGTGCAGGGGAGCTGCTGAGACTGTTTTCCTTGTCTTGGGGAACACGGGCAAGCTGCTGCAAATCTTTGCTCCCTGCCAGCCCACCCACTCATGTGTACATTTATTTATTTGATTTATATACCACCCTTCCAAAACTGGCTCTGGGTGGTTTACATGGCTTACTCATGAGCAGAGCCAGCAAAGTCAGGAATGATCCAGTTTTTGGAACGATTCGTCCACACATG
This sequence comes from Hemicordylus capensis, assembly GCF_027244095.1. Classification (NCBI taxonomy): domain Eukaryota; kingdom Metazoa; phylum Chordata; class Lepidosauria; order Squamata; family Cordylidae; genus Hemicordylus; species Hemicordylus capensis. The sequence continues at coordinate 297,942,734 of NC_069657.1, read as the reverse complement.
AGACTGTCAGACCATGGATGCTCTAAGTAGAGTTATGCTATGCTGCTGTGTGTTGGAAAGTGGTGGGCAGGGGTCTCCTAGAGACTGCTTTCCTGACCCCAGGGATGGTGGCCAAGGTGCCATGGAAACAAACCCCCTGCCTGGCTGCCCATACCTGTGCACAGGTACACCCTCACCTGCAGCCTCTGCAGTCAACCCCTCTGCCCCAGGACTAGGGGAGAAGAGAAAAGTACCCTCTCCCAAAACTCTCCACATCTACCTTTCTGCATATGGTGCATAGACAGGGCAGACCCAGGATTTTTAAATTTGTGCAAATGCACAGTCCCATTGGTGCACTCCATGGCCGTGCATGTGGCCAGATTATGGCACATGGGGTGTCAGGATCTCCTCTGGGGTGCATGCAAGGCTTCAGAGAGATTCAGGGAGAGGGAGGTAGTGGAGAATCATTTCTATTTTTCCGAGAGAGTTGGGGGTCCCACTAAAGTGGGGTCCCCTTTGATTCCCTGGTGGTTAAGTGGGCTAGCAGTGGCTATAGTCATGAGGTCACAGTCTGCAGATAGGGACTTGCCCTTTTACAGGCAAAATCAGTCTATATCTCCAGTATACTGGCCCTCTCATGAGACGGCCAGCCAATCCAGCAGCAAGCTGCTGGACTGAAGGAACTCGCTTGGATCTGGTTGGACTGCTTTGCCAGACTCACCCCTAGCAACATCTTCCCAGTTTATGGTGGGAGAGAGCCCCCAGCATCCTTTGCCCTCTCCCATATGCATCTCCTCCTTCTTCTTCAGATGCTATCTTGTACCGGAGCTTAGCTATCATTAAGGCTATTCTGACTTTGGATGCTGCTGCTCTAAAAAGTTGTAAGGATGTGCATTCAAACTATTCCCGCAATTGTTTCAGCCAGGATGGTCTTGGTCTTCAGACACTTCTTCGTCCTTTAATCTTTCCCTGCATGATTAACTGCAGTAAGATATGCATCTCCCATTCTAGCAAATGTGGATTTTCTCCTCCCTTCTCACAATGAAAATATAATTCCACCCCCCCCAACCCCCAAACCACTGGGGAATTCATGTTTGTGTGGTGCTTTGGGGGTATAGGGCTTCGGGGGTGGGGGTGCCACGGCTGACAGAAGAAGAACTAGCATTGCAGGGCATTGAAAGGGTTTTCAATGCCCTTTCCCTGCTGAGAGCAGGTGGAGTGCTCCCAAAATGCATGATCACGCTTGGCACGCCCCTTATAGATTTTGTGCAATCGCAGCCGAGCTACTGACTCAGTGACCCTTTGCTCACAATTGGACTGTGGAGCTTGTTGGGATCAGCCTCAGAGGCCAAGCAGCAGGGAGGGACTCCCCACTCCCACAACTGGAGTTGGCTGACTGCAGTTTGGTGAACATCTGTGGCGCAATCTGGAGCTTCTAACTGAAACCCCAGCTTCCTTTTACTGTGGTTAGCCATTATGTCTGAATCCAGCCAGAAAGATGAGCTCGATGGGAAATCACCTTTTAGGTGATTTCCCAACATCATCTTCCTCTTTTCATTGTGTTTTGCTTAACATCCAGTCTGAAGAAGAGTTCTGGAGAATTTGAAAGCTTGCCCACTATATTATAATGTTTTCGCAATATCAATAGTGATATTGCCCTACTGTGGCTGGTCCATGTTTTCTCCTACTTATACTAGGAATAAGTAAAAAAAAAGTGCCTGTGTCAGAGCCTCTTCAAACATTATGCTTTATAGGTAGGTAGGGGTGTGTGTGTGTGTGTGTGGTTTTTAAGTATACTAGCTTAAACTGCACAGAGCATCTGTGCGCTAGTACTTGATTGCTCCCTCACCCCCTGCCACAGCCCCCCTCACCTAAGAAAGATCTCCACCCTCTTGATCATGGCTGCAGTGTTGCTGGCGCCTATTGACCAAGCTGCAGCCCTCTATCCCCAGAGACCTCCCCACCCTCACCCGAGCCCCACTCCTGCTCCTCCCCATAGGAGCAGCAGCAACAGTGGTTGACCAGGCCCTTCCTTGCTGCTGCCACCGCTCATTGAGGGCTGCTCATTCCCCTCAGGCTGCTGACAGACCTGGGCCTGTCCCTTGCCTACCAGCCTCCTTTCACCAATGGTCTTGGTAGCCCGGAACAGCAGCAGTGGTTGATTGGGCCCTTCCTTGCTGCTACCGCCACCATGGCTGCTTGTTCTCCTCAGACCGCTGACAGGCTCGGGCCCATCCCTCGTCCTTCCTTCTTTCTCTCTTCCCCTCCCTTCTTTTTCTCTCTTTCACTCTCCTCCACTTGCTTTTCACCTCTGTCTTTCTTCCCCCTCTCTTCTTTTTTCCTCTCTCTCTCTCCCCCTCCTTCCGGAGTTAACAGATCTTCTTCATCTTGTTTTCTCATCTAATTCACACAGTGGCAGCCTCCTTCTCCTGAAGGGGCTCTTTCCTCCCTCACAACCCCTCTCTTCGCAGACCCCTGCACACTATCCTTTTAGATTCCTCTCCTCTACAATCAAGAACATCTTCCAACCAGTAACAGTTGCATCCCAACTGACCTTAACCATCACAGGCTCCTCCTCCCTATCTGCCTCTGGAAACCCCACTGCCCAATCAGGTGCCTCTGTTCACAAACTCTCACAAGAGCTGCCACACACAAGATTAGCCACAGGTATGCCTTTGAGAATTATATAGATAGATAGATTCCTAAAAATGGAAAGTGCTAATGTGACAAACAGGTGTTTGAAAACATGGTATTAATTATACAGGTAGATTCATCAGTGAGCTGGGATTGACTGCAGCTTCTTGTTGAAAATGCTCTTCGTTACAAACCAGATGATGTGACTGTTTAATGTGTGAAATGGCTCTAAGGAGCATATTACTTTCTCTGACACTTTTAAATAAGGACTTGGTGAATGGGAAATTCTGTAGGAGTTTGAGTGTGTATGTGTGTTCCCTTTAGTCTCTTTCTAACAATCCTTCCTCTTCTTTTGCTCATTCCCTAAAGCCTATAGTGTGAAATCTAAGTTAATTTATTAAGCCCCTGTGGGCAATATCCAATATGGAAAATCTCAGCTTGAACAGTACATTGAAAAATGAAATTGCTAAATTGCAGGTTTATATGAAGACTCTACTGTCATTGAGTCTCGTGATTTTTCCCAGATTAATGATTTCAGAATAACAAGAATGTCAAGGAGCAAATCAGTGCCAAGGACAAACATATGACAGGAACAAATACCATGAGGTTTGGAAAAGTTACAATAGAGAAATGAAATTGTGTTTTGTCTTAAGCCCTTTATTATTGGATTGCTTCAATTAATAGTCCCTTGATTATTATCAGAAAAACTACACCTGCATGTTCATGATATTTTTCTTTTAATATCCCAGTAGCTCTGTTGAAAAAAGAAAAACAAATCTCCCCACAGCAAAAATGACCCAAATTATATTCTGTGCTTTTGCTTCTTAGATACATAATAATTCTGATGTTGTTCATCTCTTTAATGCCATTATCAAGGTAATTACCAGTGGGTCTCAGAACTAGGACATTATGAAACCCTTGGTTTGTATACCCTTGGGTAGGTCATCTCTTCCCTTCCTTGGCTCAAGTGATGCTGGTGAAGAACAAATAACCAGCACAATATTTCACTGCTTAGAATACACTGCCCTCATGTTATCACCTATTAGAAGGTAGCAAAATGGGTGGCATTTTTGATTGTGTGTGTGTGTGTGTCCTGTTTCATGGCAGTGATACTGCTTCACGGGAACCCCTGCCAGAATGCAAATTCATGGCACAGAATGGTTTTACGGCTTCCTGGGGGAAAATATGGCAGCCCCATTGACAGCAAACATCCCCACCACCACAGAAGACACATTGGAATGATGCTACGTCATGGAGAAAAATGGTGGCTTCCAGAAACATGGTTAAAACAAACAAGCCAGCTACAAACTTTGGTCACAAAGGTTGGTTTGTTGGCCCAAATTGAACCTTGGTTGAATTTCAGAGGTGTGTTCCGACAAATACACAAACCGGGAATGCTGAAATTTAACTGAGCTTCTGTGTTGTATCCTGGGGCGGAGCCACCATTGAGCAGGCGGGTTAAAAAAACCTGGGCCGCTGCCTCTCGGGGACGTGCTTGGTGCCCCAGACACACACCCCGTATCTGACATCAGATACCGGGGGGGGGGGCGTGATTTAGCTTAAAACTGGGGCTGCGCAGCCCCGGTTTTGAGCTAAAATCAGCCAGCGCTGCCTTCGCAAGAGGTAGGAGAGACTCTCCCTGCCCTTTAAAGGCAGGGAGAGCCACTGCAGCAGTGATCTAACTCCCAAACGGGACCACACAGGAGTATCTCCCGGCTTTAAAAGGCAGGGAGAGTCGCTCTGGCTACACTGCAAACGCAGCGCTGGCTGGTCTAACTCCCAAATGGGTCTGTGCAGCTTTTTAATCACTAAACCATGCCCCAGCATCTGACGTCAGATGCGAGGGACATGGCTAAATGCTCCCTGCATCTGATGTCAGATGCTGGGGGTGGGGCTGGGGTGGCCATGGCGGCGGCAGAACCTGGGCCGCTGCTGGTCTCCCTCTGCCCCTGGTTGCAGCTGAATGTGCCCTTTGTGTACTGCTTTTGAACTATACAGTTCTCAAAGCAGTTCATTCCACTATTGTTCATGCCACTAATGAGGGCATCCTCATGCTCTGTGTTATACAGGCTCACTCATCAGAGAGTTGATAAAGGCTATATCTCCCACTTGAGTGAACCCTTGAAGGCACATCCAGATTTGTTACTGTATATGTGAAAATGGTGTGTCATCATATTGTAGGTGATTTGACAGCAGCAATGTTTCACCCCAGGGAGGCCCAGAAGGCCTCCAACATCTGTCCCTCAGTTTTCTGCCTTCCCCGTTCCCCATTTCCACACAAATATCTTTATTAAATTTCTTCATCTAATTGTTGAGTTTTTTCCTCTCTTGAGATTCGAGTGGTTTTTTAAAAAGCCTTTAGTGCTATATGGCTTCCCTTTTCTCTCAATCAATTCATACATCAGTTACTATTTTTAATAGTAAACATCTGTAACTAGTAATCATATTCACTCGTAATACAAAACTTTTAATAAACATTGATTTTTTTAATGTCACATTGCTGTGTTCTCTGTAGACAAAATTAGATATATTTGAAGAAATTTGACTCAGACCCTCATTTCCAACATCTTCTGTATAAGTAACCTAATTATTTGGTACATAATCTTTCTTAGAGAAATTGCATCCAGTACTCCAAATAATTGGTCTAAACTCAGCTAATTTTACCCTGAAGCATACATTTGCTTAAGCCAGTTACCTAACAAATTTGAATGGTTTCCAATCACATGCAATTATCCCTTAGAAGGAAAATCACAACAGATTCACTAACTGCCAATAGTGCTATTCAAAATAAGTAGCAAGATATGTATTTTTAAAATAATGGCAGGTGTGGCCAAAGAAGAGGAAGGAAGAGGGTGTGGTTATTGCACCAACTAGCCCCCTATTACCAAGCAGGAACTGAAGGTGGAGGATTGCCTCATACTCTGTGTGTCATTATGTTGGTGCAGCATAACAATATTTGCATCCTATGGACCCGCCACACCTCAGAAGCTGTGGCTAGTGAGTTGCCTACACATCGTTCTAGGTGTGGGCTTCAAACAATTTCCTGCTCTGAAGTAACTGCCATGTGGGAAAATTTGACTTGTGTGATGACCTCTGAAAAGACATCAACCTATGATTCTACACCTCCACTTTGGTGGTATCATTATGGCCACCAGTGTTTGGATCTATTATGAGAGATATCACATTGAACATATGAAGCTGCTTTATACTAAGTCAGACCACCAGTCCATCTAGCTCAGTATGGTATACGGGACTGGTGACAGCAAATCTTCAGGGATTCAGATGGGCGTCTTTCCCAGCCCTACTCAGAGATGCCAGGAATTGAACTGGGAATCTTCTGCACACAGAGCATGCACTTTACCACTGGGCCATGGCCCCATCCTTCTTTTGGCCACATGTGGCCATGTTGCAGTTTTTAATATTAGATTATATCCTTTTACATTTGATTACGTTGCCACTTGGGTGCCAGTTGCCAGTATATAAGATTATCAACCAGTCAATTGATTAAAATCAAGGGTGGACAGAAGGTACATTGGGGGTCTGTCACTAGATCTCTGGGTGATTGGAAATATCTCAGCAAGGATTTCAGGTTCAGGTTAAGAATAGCAAGAACAAAAAGTCTTCCCCTCCACTCCTGAATTAGGGTGCTAGAACTAAGAAAGCTTGGGGGGAAACCAGCAGTGGATTGTTGTTCACAGGGAACACTTGCCTGTGAATCCAGTTCTGGTACTAAAAACAAATTATTATGCTCAGAGGTACTATGCTTCTTAATTTTAAACATATGTTCATTTTTTAGAAGTTCCCTCTTCTGAAGTCCAGCGTATCTGTGTTGCACTTCCTTGTCAATACTCTACTTGCATATACACTGAACTGGATCACACTATGGTCACTATTCCCCAATGGTTCTACAAGTCTGACATCTCACACCTGGTCATGGGCACCACTCAGGATTAAGTACAAAGTTGCCTTCTCTCTGGCTGGTTCCACGACCAACTGTTCTAAGGCACAGTCATTTAATAAGTCTAGAAATTTGGCCTCTCTGTCATTACCTGAATGTGAATTTACCCAGTCTATCTTTGCTCAGAGGCTTCTGGCATTGGTATATAAAAAGCCATACACTGAGTTTCTTATCTGGCATTGGCATGTGATTTCTCTTATTTGACATTTTGACCAGCTGTCATGTGTTTCTGTCTGCTTTCCTCCTGGTTTTACTCTTTCTCCTTCAGGTTTATCTTAAATGTTTGTACCCTCACATCTTAGAGGATTCAGCTTGCCAAACCAGATACCACCCAGTTCCTGCCGGCAATTCCCCTGGCATAATTTTAAAAGCTGCTCTGCAACCTTTTTGATTTTAAGTGCCAGCAGTTCAATCATGGTTCAGTGAAGCCCATCCCTTTTGTACAGGCTTTGCTTGCCCCAAAATGTAGTGCCCCCAGTGCCTAACAAATCTAAACCCCTCCTCCCGGCATCACTATTTCAACCATGGATTGAGACCCCTCCGCTCTGCCTGTCTCACTGGCCCTGCGCATGGAACAGCTAGCACTTCAGAGAACGCTATCCTGGGGGTCCTGGACTTCAATATGCTACCTGGCAGCTTAAATTTGGCTTCCAGGACCTCCCGACTGTATTTTCCAACATCGTTGGTGCTGACGTACACCACGACAGCTGACTCCTCCCCAGCACTACCTACAGTAACAGCCTCTCTAGACACCGCATGACATCTGCAACCTTTGCACCAGGCAGACATGTCACCATGTGGTCTTCATGCAGGTTGCAAACCCATCCCTCTATGCCCCTAATGATTGAATCACCCACTAACAGGAGTCCGCCACCGCCTGGAGGAGTGTCCTCTATGTGAGAGGATATAGGTGCATCACCCAAGGGAGGAGTCCCTTCTAAGGGAGCATTCTCCCCTTCCTCAGACTGATATCCTCCTTCCTTGAGACCTTCATTCTCCACAACCGCAGAGGAGCTGTCTGCCTGGGAGTGGGATGCTTCTAACACATCCCTGAGGGTCTCAACCACGCACCTCTCTGCCTCCCTGACCTTCTCCAGCTCAGCCACCTTGGTTTCAAAGGAACAGACTTGTTCCCTGAATGCCAGGAGCTCTTTGCACTTAGCACACACCCACAATTTCTGTGCCTCAGGAAGATAGTCATACATGCAACACTCTGTGCAATATACTGGGAAGCACCCTCTCTGCTGCTGGCATTCTAACTTCATAACTGGTTTGACTGGCTATTTAGAATGTATAGAGCTTGTTTACTTGAAATCTAGATCTTAGGTACAGTTGTCAGCTAATTAGTCATTTTAAGCTCTGTTGTTCAAGAAAATGACAAAAGTGGGGTAGTACTCACCTTCTCCTTGTGCTGGTGTCTCCTTTGCTATAAAGGGGGACCCTTATATTTGTGATAAAGGGGGACCACCTGTGTGCCTCCCTGCACACTTCCTCACCAAACTCCCTCTAAACTCCTTGCAAAACTCCCTGCAAAACAACTGCAGTTCTCCTCTCCCCATTCAGAGAGTACAAGAGTGGACACATGGATGCATGCAGTTCCTCAGAACAGTTCAGAATGGGAGGTCTATGCACATCTCCCATATCCTGATCCTGGCCTCATCCACGTGGTATGAGTTCCAGAGCTAGCATAACTTTTGAGCAGAGGAAGTGGGCTGGATAAGGATATGGAAGGAAATGGAAGGTCTTGCACACACACATACCTTCCATTTTCTGTAACAATTCATTGCATACAGACCTTCCATTTTCGGTAATAATGTGTTGTATACTTGCATGTATGCAGCACATCTGTGCATACCAAAGGGAAGATGGGAGGAAAAGGTCTCTCTTGAGCCCTTCTGGCTTCTCTATGGGAGAAAAGGATTGTACTTCAGGAGGTCTTGGCTGTGCGCTTTTGAATTAGGTGATGGAGGTGATAGATTAATATGTTGCCCAAGCTTACATCTGATCACTTTTCAAAGACCTTACCTCTATCTTAGCCATATAAAATGGGTATGATGACATGACTGAGATGTACTGTATGTGCAATAGTGGGAATTCTGTCAGTGAACAGAGGAGGAGATGATTACTACATTTTTATAATTACTACATTCCAGGAGTAACGGAATTCAAAGAGCTCAGGGTGGCATACAAGGCTTCTCCCCACTAGGTTATGGACAATTGTAGTCCTCCTTAACCATGCCCACCCTTCAAAAAAGTGCTTCTCTGCTGTGTCACCAAAATTCTTTTAAAAGGTAGAGATGGATTTCTGCAGTGGTAGACTTTCTCTGATTAAACACTTAGTGCTAGTACTCTATGTTGCTGCTTGTTATTATGATGTGATATGTTCTGCTGTCTTGGATGCATCTATGAGTTTAATCATCTTTTTCATCAACTGCTGCGCTTAAGTGTATCCAGTGATTCTACTCCTCTCCAGATCTATGCACACATGATAATTGCACTCAGAGGATGCAGGATGGTGGGTTGTACCCTATAGTGTATCCCCCCCCTCATCTCTCTCTCTCTCTCTCTCTCTCTCTCTCTCTCTCTCTCTCTCTCTCTCACACACACACACACACACACACACACACACACACACACACACACCTTTGATGGTAAATATATAGCAAAACAAAGTCAGGACAGATTTCCTGAAAAGTGACAGCAGATACATTCCAATGTGATTATTCTCAAAGAGATCACAAGCACATCAATAAAAATAAAATCAGCTGTGCATTCCGCATTACATTTCAACACCTATTACAGTGTCCCGAGGAAAGAAAGATATTGTTTACTTTCAGAAGTTTCTCAGCCTGTCACATTTGACACAGTTTATCTAATAGGGCTGTTGAAAAGAAGTTACAAAGGATGTCTCGCCAGAGATTTGAATTATGATGAACATCCCTTTCTAGAGCCTACCCTTTGTAGAGAGCATTGTCGTCAACAGCCTCAAAATTATCTGCAGTCGTGCAGCATGAGTATCTTAGAGGAATAAAAGCTTGGCAATTACACCAGAGCAAGATATGAATGTGTTAAAAGGATCCACTCATCTGCTACATAAAATGCTAGAATGAAGAAATCTGCTTCATACAAGAGTACAGCTCATTATTATTTTTCTACAGAGTTCATCTCACTTTCAGGTAAACATGTTTCCATGATAACAGACAGACAAAGTGGAAGGAAGCTTTTAATATTCTGTTGCAGCAATATACAATCATTCCACTTATTATACAGCACATATGTGCTAGAAACAACTACTGACCTTGTCAAAATACTGGTATGTTTGCCAATTGTAGCAATTACTGTAGTGGTTGCTTATAATATCTACCACATCAATCTAAGGCTACTGTACGGGATTTGCTCCTGAGTAAACATGCTCAGGATCACACACAATACATGAGTTCATATGGGCAATACAAGGACAACAGCAAGGTATCATAATGAACACACATCAAGGGCTGCCCAAACCTGATTACTTTGCAAAGACCTCTCTCATATAAAATGGATGTGATGGCATGGTTGAGATGTCTGTGTAATGATAGGGACTCTTGTCAGTGAACTGAGGAGATTATTATTACGATGTTGTTATTCCACCCTCCTTCAAGAAGCTCAGGTCATAGTGGCAAGGTTCTTTCTACTATACTATCCTGACAACAACCTTGTGAAGTAGAATAGAGTGTGACTGGTCCAAAATCACACAGTGATATGACAGTATGGATATGAAACTGGTCTTCCAGGTCTTAGACCTATACATCACACTGGCCCTCAGTCTCTGTCTAGTGAATAGGGATGTGCACGAACTGGTTGGAGGGGAGAAGGCTTTAAGGGGCAGGGAGGGTGCCCTTCCCTGCCCCGCCACTTTCCCCCCACTGGCGCTCTACCCAAAATTGTTGGCACGGAGCTGCAGATTACCTCCATGCAGCCCTGGTCAGCGTCATACTGGAAATGGCTGACACATGTGCACATTATGAGCCCCTGGTGGCGCAGTGGTAAAACTGCTGCCCTGTAACCAGAAGGTTACAAGTTCGATCCTGACCAGGGGCTCAAGGTTGACTCAGCCTTCCATCCTGCCGAGGTCGGTAAAATGAGTACCCAGAATGTTGGGGGCAATATGCTAAAAATCATTGTAAACCGCTTAGAGAGCTCCGGCTATAGAGCGGTATATAAATGTAAGTGCTATTGCTATTGCTATTGCTATAGCATGCACATGCATGCGCATTGGCCTTTTCCAGTACAACGCTGACCGGGGCTGCAGGGAAGTATGCTGCAGCTCCACAGCAATGATTTTGGGGAGAGCAGTGGTGGGGGGTAAGTGGTGGGGCAGGTAAGTGCACCCTTCCTGCCCCTTAAAGCCCCCCCCCACCTCCAAACCGGCTCTAACGCCAGGCTTCCAAACCGGTTCAGCACTCCAGAAAAGGAGCAGTGGACACCTACTAGCACATCCCAACTTTTATCAGTGACATTAATGAAAAGGTGGATGGGATCCTCATATTTGAAGATGACAACAAACTGGGAGGGGTAGCTAACACTTCAGAAAGCAGAAATGCATTCCTACATTTTAAAGAAATTTGGTGACAAAGCAGAGAAGGACCTTTTTTGAAGGGTATGTATAGTTAAGGAAAACCCTTTGTTCCAGAATGGCTTTGGTAGAACAGAAACTGGGCTGAAACTAACAAAATGAAATTGAACAGAGACAAACGCAAAGTTCTGCACACACAAAAAATGCACAAGTACAAGATAGGAGGTACCTGGCTTGGCAATAGTGAATAGGATCTCAGGATTACAGTCAATCACAATCTGGGCATGGGTCAACAGCAGTGTTCCTTGTAAGAGGGATTCCCAGATCTTGTTGACTACAACTCCCATATTTCCCTGCCAAAGGTCATTACAGCTGGGGATTCTGGGAGTTATAGTCAACATCTGGGAATCCCTCTTACAGGGAACACTGGTCAATGTATGGTGCAGCTGCAAGATGGGGTGTGTGTGCAGATTTAAGTTGCATTAATGTAACCATAGTTTCATTAATAGAAATTATAGAATAAATAATTTCTATTTATTCTATGAATAAATAGTTTGGAATTTCTATTCCACACTATTCAGATCTCCTCTGGAATGCAGTTCTGGATGCTGCATGCCCTATGATGAAGGTGTTGTTGTTGTTGTTGTTATTTAGTACATTTATATACCACCCCATACAAACAAGTCCCTGGCCAGATTGAAGGAAATTAGTGTGTTTAGCCTGGAGAAGGAGACTGCTGGAGGGATACATAATAACATTCTTCAAATACCTGAAGGGTTGTCACAGAGAAGAGGGCAAAAACATGTTCTCTGCTATCCCAGAGGGCAAAACTGGATCTAATAGTTGTGGTTCAACATTATTAGGAGAAACGTAACTGTAAGAGCAGTTCAGCAATAGGAACCATTACCTAATGGTGGTGGTGGGCTCTCCCTTGCTGGAGGTCTTCAAGCAGGAGAGCCAACTGTTGAAGATGCTCTAGCTCTGGATTTCCTGCATCAAGCAAGGTGTTGGACTAAATGGTCTTCTCCAACTCTATGGTTCTAGATAGATTTTAACCCTCTATGCCATCTCCAACTCAATGGTTCTAGATAGCTCAATTGAAACTAGGTTGGAAAGATGTTGACTGCTATAGAATTTGCTCTGCATTGTAGTCTAATCTCAGCAAGAAACATACAATGTCGATAACCTCCACCTGTTTTTTGCATGCTGTAAATCTTACACCCCAATACAAACAAACACATAACTTGTTGGAAATTAGTCTCAATGATTTTCCTCAGAAATACTTCCATGTAATATGGGTTGGATAATCTATATGCACCATGTGTAAATATTAGGACAGCGATAGCTCTGAAGAACAAAATAATATCTTAAGCAATCTATCTTAAGCAATAGTAGTAGTAATAGTGGTAGTAGTAGTGACATTTGAAAAACAGGGCACAATCCAGCCAAAGGTAAGAATTTTCCTCCCATTAATTTCAATGGGTACTGAGATTTAAGCACATGACTAACACCCTCATTGAAGTCAATGATGCTATTCTCGTAATCTTAGCCCACTTTCTAGGAATTGTGGGAACCACCAGGCTCCCAAGGCGGCTAGCCCACCTAATTACTCCTCCCCTTAGACGAGGTTAACAGAGCGCTCGCTCCGTTAACCTCATCTTTTTGCTCGTGTGTTGCTGCGGCATGCGGCGACAAATGAGTAGACCCCCCAGCTAGGAGGCTACAAGCAACCTCCCGGGCTCAGGGGTCTCTCCAGGATGCCCCGCGTGCTTGCACAGGGCATCCTGGAACTTCCAGGGGCCACGCAGCCCCCGATCCCCGCAGCCCCCGCCGGCTCTGTGACGGAGCCAGCAGTTGTGTGGGCAGCTGATTCAGCTGCCCAGGCCTGCCTCTTGGTCGTCTGCAGGGAGAGCGGGCTAAGCCAGCTCTCCCTACAGAACCCCCTCTGGCGCTTCACACCAATCGTGTGAAGAGCCTCCATGACTGACATCCAGACTAATACTGTGAGCTCTGAGAAAAGGTCTGTCTGTTCAGTGGAGAAGAGGCAAGTCTTGCCAATCTCTACTTTCCTCTTCAGCCTATTGTACCTTCCAAATAAACATCCCAGATGGTTGAAGGACCCTCAAGAACAAATTTTCTGGGAGGCACAGTGGGCTGTAGGGGAAAGGGAAGATCAGCAATTACCCCTCCCTGTTTGTGCGCATGAAACATTCTTCAACACATGAAACATTAGTCTGGATGTCAGCCAATTAACCTGAAAGTGCTTAGCTTTGGGTGGATCATGCCCTAGGGTACAATTTCCTGTAGAAAGGGACTGAATGGTGTAGATTTTACATCTAAACTCAATAGAGTTAAAGGAAATATTCTGGAGGATTATTATTATTATTACATTTATATCCCGCTTTTCCTCCAAGGAGCCCAGAGCAATGTACTACATACTTGAGTTTCTCCTCACAACAACCCTGTGAAGTAGGTTAGGCTGAGAGAGAAATGACTGGCCCAGAGTCACCCAGCAAGTATTATGGCTGAATGGGGATTTGAACTCGGGTCTCCCCAGTCCTAGTCCAGCACTCTAACCACTACACCACACTGGCTCCCAATCCAATCTTAGGATCCAATCTTACCTTCCAAAATATATTGGAATAGATGTAATTCTCTTTGAACTTTAATTGCTATAGTTGTCTAATTAAAGTACTTCAATTATAGGGAACAATGTTAGATATATTGATTTTATTCCATTATTCTTAATCAACATTATTACCTTTTCCTTTGACTTTTGATTGGCAGTCCATTTTGGTCCCAGCCACAAAAGTCTTTTCTCCACTCCATGTGTAACTTTTAATTATACATGACCTTTTGGCAATAGCTCCTGTAAAAGAATGAAAAATCTTTGTCTCTAGACTCATTACTCATGCATATCTTTTAAAGCCAAGACAAAAGTTCTGTACTAGACCTATTGCATGGCCATAGCTTAATATAGAACAATCTATCACACCCGAAATATCTTTTCTAATTATCGCTTGTCTGTGTCTGTTCTAATATAATATGTTGTGCAGCTCCTGTGTAAATTTCTTTCTCTTCTGAACTAAAGATGGAGAAAGCAGGCTTTTTAAAAGTGCTTTTAGTTTATCTGGAAACAAGATAGTATGGTGTTAACTCTCAGCTTCGGCTCTTTGGCTGTGGGTGCTAAACATGTGAAAGCTATCCATGTTTAAAACGTTGTTGTACATTTATATCCAAATGTATATAATCTGTTTTGAACATAAGATACTGATCTGGTTACTCAGAGGTCTAATGTGTCTCACAGTGTGAGATTGTGTAGATTAGTTGGCAGTAAATCCCACAGCATTCAATGAGATTTAGTTGGGAGTAAGTGGAACTGGAAGATCAAAGGTTATGGGAGAGATGTATTGGAATATAAGAATGAGGAGGTGATGGGGGGGTTAAAACCATGGAGGGATTTGAAAATAAGGAAGAGGAGAGTTTGTGCTAGTGTGACTAAAAACTAATGTAGGAAGGGTGTCCTGTAGTCAGCGCACTGAGTGATTAAAATTTTGGCAGCTCTGCCAGTTTCCTCCAATGAATCTCCAATTTTAGCAGAGGTCCCCCAGCATCACCAGAGCCAGCACTTTAAGAAATTGGCAAGACTTCTTTAAAATACAGAATGTTTCCAAAAAAGGGGGGGGGGCAGGATCAGTTCACCCTTCCTAGGCAGCAGCTCTAAGAACCAGCAGTTTGCTGCAAGACTTTGCTGGAGTAACATTCTTCTGTATTGCATTGCCGAGCTCTTGTTTGTCTACTTGCTGCTGGCCAAGATGCTGGCGCCCATGTAGCTGTCTGAGGCCTGGTGCACTTTTTGACCCCTTCCTTTGTGGAGTCTATCTCAGCCTGGAACAGGCTATTTTGGAGTTAAGGATGTGCACAAAACCAGCTGGTCTGGTCCGGTTCAAGGCCAAACTGACCTCAAACCCAAGCGGGCCAGTTCGGTCCGGCACCCACTCGAAACACCACCACCCCCAGTTTGGTTTGGTTCAGGGGGGGTCGCGGACCAAAAATTGTTTAAAAATAATTACCTTGTACTCCCTTTGGGGGAGTTTCTGGAGGTAGCGGGGGGCCTCCATGGAGGTTCCCCCTCCCCCGCTGATCTTCTAAATCACCCCCTCTCCCTGTTCACGCACTCTTTGGCCAGTTTTCGGCCACCAGGCCGCCAGGTAAAGGCCGAAAACTGGCTGAAGAGTGCCCGAACAGGGCAAGGGAGTGATTTAGATGTTGGGGAGGGGGAACCTCTACGGACCCCCACCACCACCACCACCACCTCTAGGAACTCCCCCGAGGGGAATACAAGGTTAAAAAAAATCTAAAAAGATTTTTTTACAAGCATTTTTGGTCTGCGAACCCCCCGAACTTGGGGGGGAGGTTGGTCCGGGTCCAGACTGAACTGGGGGGGTTCAGTTTAACCCCTGAACCTTCAAACTCCCAAACCAAAACCATGAACCCCTGAACCGGTTTTCACATCCCTACTTGGAGTAGATCTCTGAAGAGCTGTTAAGATGACAATGGGCAGCAGAGAGGGAGCAAGGTCAGGTGTGGGGAGCAGTGGGAAGGCATCCTGCCATCCTACCCATGCCCCAATAACCTGCTGCTTGAGGTGACTACCTCATTTTGCCTCATGGAAGAACAGCTCCTGCCAACGACCAGAAGTTCCATATCACCTCACATTCTCTCAAATCCCATGCAACACAGTGAAGAGATTTCAAGCTGAGCTTCTGGTCATAAAGTGATAGATATAGGTGTGCGGACCAGCTGGCAGTCATGGAATGAAAATAACGTGAATGATATAATATCTGCGAGAACCTGCTCCAAAGTTGGATAGGATATGCCCAGGAGAAGTGGCAAAGAGTGAACAAGTAAAAACACCACATAGAGATGTACATATCAGGCGGTATAAAAAATATGATTGAAAATAAATAAATAAATAAATAAATAAATAAATAAATAAATAAATGTTTTATGAAACTCACAGAATTATAAATATTGCTATGGATAAATTGCCAGGAAGCAGAGGAGGTACACTGTGGACTGATCTGTGTGTGCCTCTTGACTGCAAATAGAGAATCAAAGTAATAGCCGATAACTTATCATTTTATCATGTGGCCGTATAAAGTTCACCACAGATTATGGAAAAGGGATAGCATGTCTAGACATGATCATTTTCTAGAACATTTATTTCTGGAATCCATATAAGGAGAGGCAATCCTTAACTTAAGTGAAATTAATTTAGGGGAAACGTGCTGAGATGCTAAAAAATACTTAGCAATCATAAAAGAGTTGGAATTTTAAATCTTTGTAGCAGAATATGCCAGGGGGGAAAAGGGATCATTTCACTTTTAAAAGGGCAACCACTTTAAAAGGGCAGCAATGGAAGGAAATAGAAAAGATTGTTAAAAAGCTTTAAAATGTTAAAAATGCAGTGACAGTGCCTCAGAATAAAATGCCCACCCTAACATTTTTTTTAAAAAGAGCTAAGATAATGGCAATAAAGTTAAATAGCACTGTTAAAGAGACTGGGCTGAGGAGGAGAGTCACTTGTCAAAAATGGGAATTATTTTTCAAGTGATGAAACCCCTAAAGAGTATACATTCTTGATGTACAATATGTAAATATAATAAGATAATCCTAGAAGGATTCTGAGAAGGAAGTAAGACTGCAGCCAGAAAACCTAACTTGATCTAGTCACATTTAAGCACTTTGAAGTTCCAATGTTTTTAATGTTAATCACATACTTATTTAATTAATGTTAAAAACATTGGGACTATTGAAATCCATGGCCGACATCCTGATTAAAGCTGTGTACGTGCAGCCAAAAGAAGAAGCAGCAACCAGGAAAACAAAAGGGGCTCAAACTGCATTGAAATATGCATGCATTCATTGAAATTTTTTTTCACTTATTATGTTGGATGCACTGAATATACTAATTTCACAGCAAATATCAACATACCTGACTATTCAGAGTAGCCCTACTACAAAATGCTTAATTTTGGCTGGGTGGCATCCATTGTTTTTAAAATGCAAGAGAAGTAGGAAGCCGCTTCTGTACGCAACAGGGTTATTGACCCACCAAAGTGGAAAAAGAGCAGCCAGTGTTTACCAAGATGTTGCAGAGAAAAGCAAAATGAATTCTTCATGATAGATTATTGGAGAGATGCCTTCATTTGAAATATTCATTGCAAACGGAAAACCTTAAGAACTGTAACAAAACTGAGTATAGATTTTAACCTTTAAAAAGCATTTTTCTAAAATCACAGTAATATAATCAAGGCCAGATACATTTATAATGAAATACTAAATATAAAATTAGTGCTTACACCTTGAAATCAGGTAATGGCCCCATATCCTAGGGCCCAAATGTTTTACATTAACAGGTTCACTTTTTAAGTGGATCCTAAAAGAGTCTACACTTGGAATGGGATACTGTTATCTGCATACTTTTTCTGCATTAGAATAAGAAACATATGGGAATCGAGGATTATTCTGCTTATAATTCTATCCTAAGGAGTTACACTCCCATATAATGCTGTGAGTGGGAGCTCATGGAATCACTTTAAAAAATGAATCTGTTTGTAAAATAAATCAGAAGCTCATGAAATCACTTTTTAAAATAAATCAGAAGCTCATGAAATCACTTTTTAAAATAAAGAGCTCATGGAATCATTGTAAAAAATAAATCTACTTTGGAATTGGCCCTCATTCTGCTGGGACAGTCACAAAATATGTTACACAGTGGTTGCAAGCAGACTGGGTTGGAATCGACCAGAGACGTAATGAGGGGGGGCAGGCAGGGCACGTACCCTGGGTGCCATTGCAGGGGGGCACAAAATGCCTTCCATGCCCCGCCCCCCGCCCCCAACCAGCACAATTAAAAAATTTAATTTTTTTAAAATTCCCCCCATTCAATCCCGCAGGCGCCTGTGTGCCCACTGCTGCTCACCGCTGCCATGGCTGGCCCACCTGCACCCCCCCCCAGGTGGGACTCACTCTGAGTCTGGGCACAGGCAGGCACTCTCCCATTGGCTGCTGTCTGGAGTATGTTCGTGGCGCCCCGGCCCGAGCTGCTGGGAGCCGCCCCCAGCAAGTACTTGCCATTTATTTCAGGCAGCGTTTGCAGCCTGAAAGCATCTATTCCCCTTTCTCTCCCTCCAGAGAGGGAGAGAAAGGAAGAATAGATGCTTCCAGGAAGCAAGCCCTGCCTGATATGACGCAGAAGAGCTTCCTCAGACTCTTCGTTGCTCAAGAGCCTGAGCAAGCTCTTCTGTGTCATTTCAGGCAGGGCTTGCTTCCTGGAAGCATCTATTCTTCCTTTCTCTCCCTCTCTGGAGGGAGAGAAAGGGGGAATAGATGCTTTCAGGCTGCAAACGCTCTGACAATAAGCCAGTTTCATTTTTCTGTGGTTTTTCTCCCCCATTAGGCAAGCTCTCTTCCACATCAGAGTATTTCCTCTTTACCCTCAACTCATATGGTGTGTGATTTTGATTTGACTGCTGTGAAGCCTTCCGCATTCTCAGCCTCATTTTTCTTGGTATCACATGTAAAACTATAAAAGAACAAGAACAGAAAACACACTGAGCCTCAAAAGTATTAATCCTCTATAAAGCACTTACAACAATTAATCCAAAGCAGGGTAAGATACAGCTTTTTTAACTCACTGAATATTTTATTTAGAAAGCCCTGTTATTGTAGATTCTATGCATTCAATTAAAGTGATTACTACGGAAGATCTTCTCTCTCACACACAGTGTGGTTTAGAGAAAATAAGAACACACCACAACTCCTTTTTCTTTTCTCTACAAACAGCAGCAATGCATGAAAACAAGTTTCCTGAAAGATGGGTGTCAGATGTTTGGAGGGGGGGGTGCAATTTCAGTGTTTGTCCTTGGCACCATTTTCCCTAGTTACGCCCCTGGAGTCGACAGATCTTTGCAGCGAGCTGCAGTTGCAGATAACAGGTTTGAATGTGGAGCAGCTCCTCACCAGGATTGATTTAAAGCAGCCTTCATGTAAATTCTGGTTCATTTTCCTCATCCCTTGTTCATGCACATGATCGGGGGGGGGGAAATCTTGTGAGATTATGCAGTAGAGGTTTCTTGGTTGCATAAGGGAGCAGCAAGATGGTCAGGGGTGATGATGGTAGGTGGATAGTGGTGATCAATAACTCCATTCTAAATCGTGTGTAAACACAATATTGATGCCAGGTTGTTCATGTTTCAGTGTGGTTTCTATGTCTCCCACTCTTACCCCCCAAACTCTGAAAGCAAACAATCTTGTCAAAGGTTTACAATGAGTCAATCAAGTCACTGTCTATAGCGGTGCAGCTAGTTGCCTTGTAATTCCAAAGGGCCCTGTAGTTTTTGATGATGAGTGGTCACCCAAAGATGAAATCGAACACAACATTTGTGTTTCACTGCACTTGCATGTTTGCTTGCAGTGGTATGAAACAGATTCAGACTGCAATCCAAAGCACACCAGGGCCGGACTGGGGGCACTGAGAGGGCGGTGGAATGTATGTGGGGAGGGTGCCGAGTTTTGAGCAGAATAGGTAATTAAGGGTGGGAGTTGGGGCGCAGGGGCACCGCGCAGGTGGGGTGCACCAGGAATATGCCCTGTTGCCCTGTGGGCCAGTCCGAGCCTGAAGCACACTTACTAAAGAGTAAATCACCTAGAACTTCATGGCATTTATTTCTGAGTAAACATGCTTAACAGTGCAGTTTGTCAAAAAAGCAGATGCATAAACATAGAAGGTGCTGAGAAATAGCAATTTCCTCCACCCGCCTCCCCTCGTGCCCTCCTTAACTCCATGTAGTCTTAACTCTTTCTGGATTTGATTGATTGCAGAATGATCTGTGCCTACAACCTAACATAGGCTCAGGGCAGGCATAATGCTGCTCAATCTCCTAACCACAGTCAGCATATTAACCTAAATGCAGATATTTGTTTATTTATGTTTACATTTATATCCTACTCTAACCTTCCTAATTAGCTCCAAATCTCAAAGGGAGGGGCAGCATTACAGCTGCATGTCCAGTGTCACCTCCACAGTGAGCCCTTGCAAACAGTTTGGGGCTGTCAGTGGGAGAGGACAGTCTAAAAGACTGGCTGCTTCTGATTGGATAGCACCCTTTGCCTGAGCAGTGGAAAGCTCTTAAATTCTTCCCCTTAGTCTCTAAGATGTAGAAATTGTTGCTTTTGGAGGAGACAAGAGATGAAGTGGTTAAAACGACTATGATAAAATGGGCTCAAGATGTGGGTCATAATATAGATATGGCAGCTTGGGAAAAATTGTGGAAAACTGATTTAAAGTTCACTGCATGTTATACTTTAAAAGAAAAGTATTATAAGATGATGTACAGGTGGTATTTGACACTGAAAAAATTAGCATTAATGTATAAAAATGTTCCAAACAAATGTTGGAAATGTGGACAATGTGAAGGAACCTTTTTTCATATGTGGTGGTCATGCAGGAAGGCAAAGGCCTTTTGGGATATGATATATAATGAATTGAAGAAAAAAATTTAAATGACATTTCCTAAGAGGCCAGAATCCTTCCTGCTGGGAATAACGCAAGGAGAGTTTTCCAGAAGAAACTTAACATTTTTTATGTATGCAACCACGGCGGCTAGAATAGTATATGCGCAGAAATGGAAAGATAATAAAATGCCCTCAAAAGAAGATTGGTTGATAAAAATTTTGGAATACGCTGAGATGGCAAAACTTACAGCACTCATAAGGGATGAAAACTTGGAATGTTTCAAAGAAGATTGGGAACAGTGTGGACCTTTCAGCAGGGTTTGAAATTTAGTAACAACAGCAGGTTGGGTAGGGTAAAATCGAGTTTGCAATGTGGAGTATATGTGTTTTGAATTATTATAGCAATGGTAGATTAGTATAGCTAATATGAACCGTGCAGACTGGTAAGCAGGAAGTCAATATTTACTTAATTAAATGTAATTGGACTGTTAAGATATTGTAAAAACCAATAAAATTTTAAAATGCGGAGGGGGGGGACTTCTTCCCTTTAAAGATCTACAATCTCCTCTGCCCCCGCCTTGATCCTCATTTTATCACTGATGACCCAAATGGTTCAGACTGGCCTGAAAGAGTAAATGCATGCATGACTTTTGCTGCATAGACACCAGAGTGGTTTATTTATTTATTTTATTATTATTTCTTGTTTACACAGTCAGACAAGTGTTATTGACTGGTTTGTTTTATCCAGACATCAAGTCCTTCCCAAGGACCTAGGATGGCTGGATTTTATCATCAGTACTGTTGGTTATGATAGATATAGTAACAAAATATAGACTGTTCCCAGTAAAGTTGCTTTTTGTAATTGGCTGATGGTGATTTCTGTGGCCCCTATGGTGTTGAGGCGCTCTTCAAGTTGTTTTGGAATTGCACCTAGGGTGCCAATTACCACTGGGATTATTTTGGTCTTTTTCTGCCACATCCTTTCCATTTCAATTTGTAGATCTTTGTATCTGGTGATTTTTTCTATTTCTTTTTCTTCTATTCTGCTATCCCCTGGTATTGCTATGTTGATTATTTTAACTTGTTTTTCTTTCTTCTCGACTACAGTTATATCTGGTGTATTGTGTGGCAGATGTTTGTCTGTTTGTAGTCGGAAGTCCCATAATATTTTCACATCTTCATTTTTGACAACTTTTTCAATTGTATGGTCCCACCAATTTTTGGCTACAGGTAGCTTGTATTTTTTGCAGATGTTCCAGTGTATCATCCTTGCTACCTTGTCATGCCTTTGTTTGTAGTCAGTCTGTGCGATCTTTTTACAACAGCTGATTAGGTGGTTCACTGTTTCATCTGCTTCTTTACAAAGGCAGCACTTGCTGTTTGTTGTTGACTTTTCAACTTTTGCTCTTATTGCATTTGTTCTTAGTGCAGCCAGTATTAAATCCTCTGTTTCTTTCTTCATGTTGCCATTCTTAAGCCATTGCCAGGTCTTGGTGATGTCTGATTTTCCACTTATATTGTGCAAATATTGACCATTCAGTGGTTTGTTTTTCCATTTTTCTGCTCGGTTCTTGACTTGTTCTTTCTTGTAGGCCTGCTTTGTTTCATTGGTGTTTAATAGTTTCTCATTATTGACCATTTGAAGTGCATCTTCTTCACTGTCCCTTATATATTCTTCAAGTCCTCTTTTCTCCTCCTCTACTGTTTGATGGACTTGCAGCATTCCTCTTCCACCTGAGCTGTGAGGGAGGTATAGCCTATCGACATCACTGCAGGGGTGCAGAGCATGATTGATGGTCATGATTTTCCTGCTCTTACGATCTAGTGTCTCTAGCTCTAACTGGGTCCAGTGTATTATTCCTGCAGAGTATCTGATAACAGGTATAGCCCAGGTGTTTATGGTATGTATGGTGTTCCCAACATTGAGTTTGGACTTGAGGATTTTTCGAACTCTCCTGATGTATTCACTTCCAATTTTTCTTTTAACTTCAGTGTGTGCAATTCTATCAGCCTGGAGAATGCCCAAGTATTTGTAAGGTTCTTTCTATTCCAGGTTCCTGATCTTGCTTCCATTGGGTAGTTCTATTCCTTCTGTTTTTCTTATTTTCCCTCTGTTCATTATTAATGCAGCACACTTGTCTAGTCCAAACGCCATTGTTATATCGCTACTGAATATAGGGACAGTGTTTAGCAGTGATTCGATTTCTGACTGGGACTTTCCATACAACTTCAGATCGTCCATGTACAGCAGATGGTTGATTTTACTTGATGTTTTAGATATTTGGTATCCGAGGCCTTTTTTGTTTAGTATTTGTGAAAGTGGAGTCATGGCGATTACAAACAACAGAGGGGATAGTGAGTCCCCTTGGAAAATACCTCTTCTAATGCTAACCTGTCCAAGTGTCTCACCATTGATTGTTAACTGTGTACTCCACATGCTCATTGCTTTTTAAATAAATTTCTTATTGTTTTTTTGCTGACACCAGTTGTTTCTAAACATTTTAGTATCCATGTGTGAGGCAATGAGTCGAAGGCTTTCTTGTAGTCAATCCATGCAACACTTAGATTTATTTTTCTTCTCTTGCAGTTTTCTCAAATCATTTTGTCAATCAGCAGCTGGTCTTTTGTGCCTCTGGTGTTCGGACAATTTCCTTTCTGTTCAACTGGAAGCTGAATGGGAAGATTATTATTATTATTATTATTATTATTATTATTATTATTATTATTATTATTATTATTTCTTGTTTACACAGTCAGACAGGTGTTATTGACTGGTTTGTTTTATCCAGACATCGAGTCCTTCCCAAGGACCTGGTATGGCTGAATTTTTTTGTCAATTGTTATAGATATCGTCGCAGAATATAGGCTGTTCCCAGTAAAGCTGCTTTTTGTAATTGGCTGATGGTGATTTCTGTGGCCCCTATGGTGTTGAGGTGCTCTTCAAGGTCTTTTGGAACTGCACCTAGGGCGCCAATTACCACTGGGATTATTTCAGTCTTTTTCTGCCACAGCCTTTTAATTTCAATTTGTAGATCTTGGTATTTGGTGATTTTTTTCTATTTCTTTTTCTTCTATTCTGCTCTCCCCTGGTATTGCTATGTCGATTATTTTAACTTGTTTTTCTTTCTTCTCGACTACAGTTATATCTGGTGTATTGTGTGGCAGATGTTTGTCTGTTTGTAGTCGGAAGTCCCATAATATTTTTACATCTTTTACTTTTTCAATTTGATGGTCCCACCAATGTTTGGCTACAGGTAGCTTGTATTTTTTGCAGATGTTCCAGTGTATCATCCCTGCTACCTTGTCATGCCTTTGTTTGTAGTCAGTCTGTGTGATCTTTTTACAACAGCTGATTAGGTGGTCCACTGTTTCATCTGCTTCTTTACAAAGGCAGCACTTGCTGTTTGTGGTGGATTTTTTGACTTTTGCTCTTATTGCATTTGTTCTTAGTGCCTGTTCTTGTGCAGCCAGTATTAAACCCTCTGTTTCTTTCTTCAAGTTGCTATTCTTAAGCCATTGCCAG
This sequence comes from Hemicordylus capensis, assembly GCF_027244095.1. Lineage (NCBI taxonomy): Eukaryota > Metazoa > Chordata > Lepidosauria > Squamata > Cordylidae > Hemicordylus > Hemicordylus capensis. The sequence continues at coordinate 297,918,563 of NC_069657.1, read as the reverse complement.
GTCTTGGTGATGTCTGATTTTCCAGTTATATTGTACAAATATTGACCATGCAGGGGCTTATTTCTCCATTTATTATTATATTATTAGAATGTTTGACATTCCCTGCAGTGTTACAACAGAAGTAGCAGAATGGATGTGAACGGGTTGGAAACTGCACTTCTTCCTTCTGCAGCCCAGCAGCAGCAGAGTGAGGGGGTGATTTTTGCTGCTCTTCCCTCCCTCCTAAAGGACAATCCATTGGCAGGATATGTCCCTGAGGGTTGCAGAGCCATGGATATAGTGCTGCAGGTTAATAGCCCTTTAGGATGGAGTGGGAAAAAGCAAAAACTATGCCCCCTACTACCCTCTGTTGCTGCTGGGCTGCAGAAGAAGGAAGAAGTGCAGCTAGTTTCACAGAGTATGTGTTTTAAACAACAGTATATGTGTTACAATTGCAACAGGTCTGTAGACATGTTCTGATGTGTATGCCTCCTCTGCCTTTTCTAGGATTCCAGCAACTAATTACAATTAGAGTAGAAAACTCCTTCTCCTTCCGCATTTTTCTGAAAGCTCACAGAATGAGTGAGATTGACTAATTTAGAAATTCTCCCTGAGAAATCAGAAAGAGATTTATTCTGATGGTGGAATGCAGGGAAAAGTCAGACCATGCACAGAACCATGATGGAATGGAATGGAGCAATTTCATTTATGGGGTTGCTGTGCCCGTTGCCACACCCAGCAACAGAGGTGGCTGCTGGCGTAGCAGCACCAATTCACACTGTTATGCTGGCCTGACCTCCCAGGTCAGCTCATAATACTGGCAGATATTGCACAGCTGATGTTGTACCCCTCTGCTCTCCTTATCTAAAAGGAGTGTGGCTTACAGAATTTGATGTGAAATGAAAAAGGTGCTTCTCTTTCTGCTCTTTTTTCAAAATATCACAAAAGGCTCTTGTCCTCTTAAGTGTCACACATTTCTTCTTTGTACACTATGCACTCAAAAAGCCACTGGTTAAAAACTTACATCTTTCAGATTTTGTAAAACTTATATTTCTTGTCTAATTACTGGTTCACTCAGAGGGCCAGTTTGGATGATACCTTACCTTAGGAAGGGAATGCACCAACAGTGCCACCATCGTGGCATCCTCCATGGATGGCCCAGTGACTTCCCAGCATGTCATGTGGGGGAGCTGTTCATATGAATGGCCCTTCTATACATGTCCCAGTGGCCCCTCCAATGGTATTTTGAACCAATGGTGTAGAGGGGCCATTTGAATTAAATGCCCCTCATGCAATAAAGGGACATGCTGAGGAGGCATTGGAACATAAGGTAAGGTCCTAACTGGCCCAAAGAAGCTCTTATACATATGAACAATCTCGGCTGTCCCTGATTATGCAATTTATCAGATAATATTGATCCTTTAATGTGTGGATCAACAAACCATAGATATAACCAATAGCAATTTCTGAGATCACTGCAGCTTCGGAAAAGCACCTCCAATATCATTCTGGAAATTACTTCAGGCTTTATGATGGGAAATTAAGTGACTTCTGTATGATTATGAATTTAAATAAATGTTGGGGTTATTAGAGCAAGAATATGCTGACCCAATTGGTCAACATTGTTTTAAATGAAGGGAAACTAACTTGAATTTCAAATTAGGTTAGCTAAATTTTCTCAAACTGAAACAGGATTTGTAGAATGAGAGATTCAGCTTATAAAGGTGGGGGACACAAGATCCAAAATAAAACAAATCTCATGATATTACCCTTAGGGGTGCAATATGTGGCCCTGTTGTTTTAGGCCTATAAAATACTTGGCTCTCCATTAGCTGGTTTGGACAATACTTCCTCACCCCAAAGTGACCAACGTATTAAGAAGAGGGATGCACTAACAGTGTGCTGGTTATTAGTGATTTATCACTAATTTAAACTTGAATTAGGGTTGCATGTAGAGATACTGTTTAGAAAAACTGCCCTCCAAACAATAGAGGAACATGCTGGGAGGACATCAGGATGTCCAGAAGAGGACAGGTGTGTATCCAGATGGGTGTGTTCTCAATACATCTCCTTCTGAATCATATGGGCAGCTTCAAGTGGGTGGAAAGTACCATCTGAACTGGCTCTTTGTTGAACGTTCCAGCTGTCTAGTCTTTCCAAGCCCAGTGTTAGTCATCAGCATTGCTGGGTGTCTTCTGGCCCACACTCTGGGTGGGAGTCCATTTCCTTCTGTTGCTGCCTGCTCACTTGCCTCCTTGCCATAGCAGAAAGAGGATGGGTCAGCAGCAGCCACAGACATGGAGCAGCAACAGTGGCTGCATTCTCTCTCACCTGCCCTCTCCCTCAGCATGGTAGAGGTGAAATGAATAAATGTGTGGTGGTGGTGGTGGCGGCAGTGGCAGCAGCAGTGGCAGCTGCTCCTGCTCTTCATTGCTACCATATACTGGCTGGCTTACTCATCCTCCACCTCTCCATAGCAGAGAGTAGGCAAGCTAGGAAGTGGTAGCAAAGAGGAGGAGAAGCAACATTTGGCATATCATGCTCATTCATTCTAGTGTTGGTAGGAGTGAGCACGCTGTAGAGACCCACTCTTCACATTGTAAAGGACTCCTCAAAAACCCAGCAACAACACTGAATGTTTCTCAGGAAGAGTGAACAATCCTCTTGATTCCTTTCTTCCATTCCTTTATCAATTCTGTTTTGGGACCCAGCATTGTATCCTAATAGCTACCCTTGTTTGCATTTACAAGTAAATGTCTGCAATCTCATGGGACAAACTTGCTAATAAATACACTTCCTTGGGTGCTCAGGGAGAACAAGAAAAGAAAGCTATAGGAAAGAAAAGGGCAGAGGGCTAAGAAAGGGAGAAAAGGAAATACAGTGCAAGTGTGTGTCCTGCTTGGCATGTCCTTGTCAGAAACAAGCTTTTGCTAAGATTAAAGATGTATGGAGAGATTGCAGCCTGATGAGAATCGGCGATATATGGTCATGGACATTACTGAATTCTTCTCTTGCTGAAATTTGAGACTGAAATATGACTCTGGACTTTAGATTTTATAAAATACAGATTCTATGCATTCCAGACATTTGTAGAGAAACTCCTATTTTAATGTGTATGTCACAGCATGTTATGCCAACTGCTGGGTTAGGAAATACTTGGGGAGAGGGAACTTGAAAAAGCATACATTTAAATATGTATTTAAAAGTGGATTTTTTTAAAGTGATGGAGAACACATCCAAGGATTTATAGCAGAATGGAAATTAGAGGGTGAAGTTTAAGTTCACTGAAAATGGAGAGATCCATCAATCCTTAGTTCTGTGTATTTGAACTGCACACACAGAGCTCTGAAAGATCCTGCTGCCTAATAAAGCTTTTGCCAAAAAACAGTTAAAGGCATATTTCTCCTGCTTTCCCCATCTTTCTTGCTGGCCCGTTCCCAAGCAGTTGAGAACATGAAAGCTCCTTTTGCTGGATCCAGCATTCTCTTTCCAAAAGTGGACAGCCAGATGTCCTTGGGAAGCTCTCAAGCATGGCCCATGCCAATAGTCAGCCATCTCCTGCTGTGAATCTCTACTATGTAGTAATTAGAGAGGTCTTTCACACAAGCAAAAACTGCATCCTTCTCAGGTTTGAGAGCTGTGTGTGCTCCCAATTTTCAGTTGTGTGGGTTCAAACAACTAGGGGGGAGGGGAGAGAAGTGCTTGTGTGGAAGCAAAGTAGAAGGAAAACCGGGTAGCTTTTCCTCAAAGTAATACAACCTCTGAATGTGGAAATTTAACTATCAAGTCTCTTAGTCACTGACAATCCATTCTCCATGAATGTCTCTAATCCTTCTTAAAGCCATCTGTGCTAGTAGCCATCACCACATCTTCTGACAATGAATCCAGTGTGGCATGCGGAAGTGCTCCCTTTTATTTGTTCTGATTCTGCTGACAACTAATTTCATTTAGTAAGCTCAAGCTGTAGTATTAGACAAAGAGGCTATTCCCACAATCGCCCAAAAGTGGGCTAAGGGAGCCCAGCCCTCTTTGGGGTGATTGTGTGCTGCAATGGGAGCCGCGTGGCACCCGGCAGCTAACCTCGTTAAATCCCCCTCTGCTTAAACGAGGTTAATGGAGCTAACGGAACTAAGAGGGTTTTTTAAATCATGTGTCACTGCAGCATGTGGCAACACATGAGGAGACCCCCAGCCGGGAGGCTGCAAGCAGCCTCCCAGGCTCGGGGGTCTCTCCAGGATGCTCCATGCAATTGCCCGATTCCTGCAGCCCCCGCCGGCTTCGTGACAGCTCCGGCTGCCCAAGGCTGCCTTTTGATTGTCTACAGGGAGAGCCCGCTCTCCCCCCAGACCCAGAAGACCCAGACCCCGATTGTGAGAAGAGCTTCAAAGAGTTTTTCTCTATTCACCCATTCCACAGTATTCATAGTTTTATATACCTCTGTCTTGTATCTGCTTCTTCTATGTTCCTATGTATGAAGTTTAGGAATTATATTAGTTTTTGTCTCACTTTGCACATATATGAGTGACCCATATTACCTGCAGTCCTGGCACCAGCAGTTTCGCGTATCCACAGTTGAGTCATAGGGACCCAATTTCTTTATCCACTGGGTGAAAATAGTGTTATTTTCACCTATCCATGGTTCTTGAGTGGCCAGAAATAACTTCCGATGTCATTTCCTGCTTCCATTTTATAGTGCTGAGCCATTTTGTGGCTCTTCTCTGTAAATTTTAAAAAAAAATCCCCCAAAGGAACAAAAATCAGAGGATTTCGATGTGTTGGGGGCATAGGTGGAGAGCAGGGTATTGTGCTTATTTCTGTTCCCCCCTGCTTTTTCTTGTGATTTTCAGCACATTTCAGTGCTAACCAATCCCCCCAACATCCTCACAGGGTTAAAGTTTATTTATCCACGGTTTCGTCATCTGTGGAAATTGGCAGGAATGGAACCCCTGTGACTAATGAGGGACACCTGTAGTGAATTTCATCTGTCTTTCTGTTGCCCAGGTACCCAGTTTGGAGATATTCCTTTGGAGCTCTTCACAGTTTGCTTGAGATTTTACCACCCTGAGTGTGCATTTGTTTAACGAATGAAAAACTGAACTGACTAGAATGCATTTGTTTAATTTGTTACAGTAAAAAAGGGGGGGGGAGAGAATGCCAGAGCCACAAATAAGTTCCAAATGTCATACATTCACTCATTACTCATTTGTTTCATTTATTAATCTTTCATTTTCATTTTCTTAGCAGACCAAATAGAATAGGTCAGATGGAAGTCATGGAGAGCGGGAAGAGAAAGGGAGATTAACACTATAAATCATCCAGTCATAACACATTGCAGCAAAAGTGTCCAATATTGTGATAGGTCTTCTTTTTACACATAATCCTTTAATCACACAAAAATCTGGAAGTCTATCAAAGAGAGAAATGAAGGCTTGTTTTATGGGTACTTTTTTGCCCTTATGAGTTTTTCTCTTTGGAAACTGAATAACTAAGTTACTCAATATTACTTCTCAGGAGTTACTCTAAAGGACTACTTACTTTAAGTGGGACTACTAAGGAGTAATTTAATTTGGATGTCAGCCTGAACATTTGTACGTTTCAACTGTGAGTCTCTTCTTTGCCTTTTCTGCAAAACCAGTTCCCAATCAGTGACCTACAGATCCTAAAGCATTTTCAGTCCATTCCACACAGGGGCGGAGCCACCACTGAGCAAACAGGTTCCAAGAACCCAGGCCGCCACCCCTCAAGGGCTGCTCCTTGTGCCCCAGCCACGACCCCTGCATCTGACATCAGATGCAGGGGGCGTACCTTTGCTCGCTTGAACGTGGTGCTGGCTGGGGATTTTGCTCGCAAACGTGGCTGTGCAGTCCCATTTGCAAGCTAAACCAGCACCACATTTGTAGTATGGCCGGGAGTGACTCTCCCTGCCTTTAGGAAGGGAGAGCCACTCTGGCCACGCCGCGAACGTGGTGCTGGCTGGTGGTTTTGCTTGCAAACAGGGCCGTGCGGCCACATTTGCCAGCAAGCCCCACTCCCTGCATCTGACATCAGGCACAGGGGGCAGGACTTGGTATCTGATGCCAGATGCAGGTGGCAGAGCTAGGGAGCCACAGCAGCAGACTGGACCCGGGCTGCCACTGGCTTCCCTCCACCCCTGATTCCATACACTGTGTTTCTCTGTTTTGGTGCTTAATTAGTTATTTCCAGTTTTGTAGCTTAGAGAGATATATGTATATTAGTTAATAATCTCTCTGTGGTATGTCTGTGTGCCTTTTTAAATTGACTGTAAAATGGGGCCTTTTTATTATCTGTCTGAAATTTGGCAAGTCTAGTCCCTTGGAGGGGAAATAGAACACTGGAAAATTACATGCCAATTGGATGGAAAATAAAGGCAGAAGAGCATCTGGGTTTACCTTTGAAAGAAATGGGAAATGAAATAGATGGGAATGAGGAAAATGAATGAAATAATAATGGAACAAATGTGATTTCAGTGGATGAATAAGTGAATGAAGTTTTTTTAGAAACAAAAACAAATGGGAAACAAAACATTGATGGTCACCCCCATCCCGTACACAGAGATATACATATCAGGGGGTGAATAAATATGATAGATAGGTAGGTAGATAGATAGATAGATAGATAGATAGATAGATAGATAGATAGATAGATAGATAGATACATACATACATACATACATACATACATACATACATACATACATACATAAATGATTTAGTGTTATATCTGTAATTGTGGGGACATCATATCAGATCATTTAAGAACAACTCATCCAGTTCAGATCCTTAGGGAATTCCACTGCTTACTTCCCTTCATTGTGAAAACAACAGTGCCAGCATCTTTACCAGCTTTCTCTTCTACAACTTAGTAATCAATTTCGTGAAATGTGAGTACTGCACAACATTTGTGTCATCTCACCTGACTGGCCAATGGCTGCATTGAAGGGGTGGGTGGGTTAAAATCTTAACATCAGTCTTCTCCATTGTGTTTCAGCTCAGACTGTTAGTTGTGGCAGGAGAGAGGATCGAAACAGGAATGAATGAATAAATGCTCATGGAAGTTAAAAGGTGTTCATTGCAGAGGTTATTTATAATTATTATCTGTGGTTTTCTCCCGAAAGTTAGACCACATTTTTTACAAAAGAACTGAATGGCATGTTTTATGCTCAGTAATGACCTTCTTAATGGTGTAATGAGATCAATATACTCTTGCATTCATTTGTTGACTTCTGTGGCTATTATTCACCTGCAGATATTTAGAAAAGCATTTTTATATTGAATTCCAGAGAAAACAATGGGTTCATTAGCATCTTCCTCAGATATTCTTCCTTTTACAGTGTAAACTTCATTATAGTGATGAATAAAAAGAGGTCTCAAATTAATCATTGATTTCCCCCCCCCCCACTAGGCCTATTTAAGCTTCATGCAAATATGTATTTTCTAAGATGTGCTGTCCTGAATAAATATGACATCTATATATCATGACAAAATTTCTATTTCAGCCTAATACATTTTGCAATATTCCAGCCTTCTGAATTAGATTTTTGTTTTTTACTGTAGGGATATGATGATGGATATGGGGGTGAATACGATGAGCCAAGTTATGAGGCATATGATAATAGTTATGCTACACAAACACAGAGGTAAGCACTAATAAATGTATATATAAGCTACCATTGTACATTTTGAACTGCTTATTTTCCTTTTAATATTGGTCCTTTTTAACTGTACTAGGAGCTATTTCTGAAGCTCCTTCTCAATATCTGGACACTTTAAAAGAGAGTACTGTGTATAATTAATAGTTGTTCCAAGGTATGGACTGAAGACATGGCAGACTGAGTCCAGAAATCAAATTTCACAACAGGAAATCAAAAGCAGGGATCAAGAATGTCTTGAGAATCCTTGCCAGGACACAGCTTCAGGATAACAGATAGAATTAGGACTTTAGGCCAAATTTTAGTCCAGGACTTTAGGACAGGACAAGCCAAGACAAGGGATGGGAAGAAAGGTCAAGAGCTGATAAGGCAAGTTGAAGCAAAAAGGAGGCAGGGTTTTTGAGCTTACCACACTCAAGGAATGATCCAGAAGTCAAAGTCTTTCAAGGCAAGTCATGCAGGAAGATTCTTGAAAAGGAACAGGTCAAGAACCACTTCCCACATTGTACTGTCCCCTTGAATGTAAATGGGAGAGAGACATCCCCTCTTCCCACATGTAAAGATGTACCCAAGTACAACATGGTCACAGATTTTGTCATTCATGCTTTCTTTGCTGAGGAACCAATTATGTCAGGAAGATCGAAAGGCTAACTCTTCATATTTTACGAGTCACTCCTACATTTGGAAAATCCTGTCCAAAAGTACATAAGAACATAAGAACAGTCCTGCGGGATCAGGCACAAGGCCTATCTAGTCCAGCATCCTGTTTCACACAGTGGCCCAACAGATGCCTCTGGAGAGCTCACAGGCAAGAGGTACAGTATGTGCATTCCCTCTCTCCTGCTGTTGCTCCCCTGCAACTGGTATTGTGAGGCATCATGCCTCTAAGGCTGGAGGTGGCCCACAGCCACCAGACTAGTAGCAACTGATAGACCTATCCACCATGAATTTGTCTAAGCCCCTTTTAAAGCCATCGAAGCTGGTGGCCATCACCACATCCCATGGCAAGGAATTCCATAGATTAATTATGTGCTATGTGAAAAAGTACTTCCTTGTCGGCCCTAAATTTTCCGACCTTCAGTTTCATGGGGTGACCCCTTGTGCTAGTGTTATGAGAGAGGGAGAAAAAATTCTCTCTGTCCACCCTCTCCACTCCATGCATAATTTTATACACCTTGATCATGTCTCTCCTTATTCTCGAATTTTCCATGGTAAAGAGCTCCAGATGCTGTAGCCTAGCCTCATAAGGAAGGTGCTCCAGGCCCCTAATCATTTTGATTGCTCTCTTCTGCACCTTTTCCAGTTCTATAATATCCTTTTTAAGATACATTGACCAGAGCTGTACGCAGTACTCCAGATGTGGCCACACAATAGATTTGTATAAGGGCATTATAATATTAGCATTTTTTATTTTCAATCCCCTTCCTAATGATTCCTAGCATAGAATTAGCCTTTTTCACAGCTGCTGCACACAAAATTGACACTTTCAATGAGCTGTCCACTATGACCCCAAGATCTCTCTCCTGGTCAGTCACCAACAGCTCAGATACCATCAGTGTATCTGTGAAGTTGATGGTTTTTTGCCCCAATGTGCATTACTTTACACTTGCTTACATTGAACTGCATTTGCCATTTTGTCACTCACTCCCCCAGTTTGGAGAGATCTTTTTGTAGCTCCTCACAATCTGTTGTGGATTTCATTACCCTAAATAGTTTAGTGTCAACTGCAAATCTGGCCACTTCGCTGCTCACCTCAAATTCTAGATAATTTATGAGCAAGTTAAAGAGCACTGGTCCCAGCACAGATCCCTGGGGGGTCCCACTTCCTACCTACCTCCATTGTGAAAACTATTCCTTTATTCCTATTCTCTGTTACCTGTCCTTCAACCAGTTACCGATCCACACATGAACCTGTCCCCTTATGCCATGACTGACAAGTTTACTCAAGAGCCTTTGGTGGGGAACTTTATCAAAAGCTCTTTCAGTAATGCATGACTTAGAGAAATGAGGACTTAGGGAAACAGTGGGTTCACAAGGCAAAGCAAGGAGGGACAGAGCTCACAGGAGGAGTCAGCAGCCCAGCCATATGATAAATCTGTGCACTTATCTGTGTCCCATTAAAAGCCTGTTAGAATGGTGATGACCAACCACCCAATCATATGAGAAGGAGTCTATGTGTGTACTTTAAAGTAGTATTTTAACACGCAGTTCGGGACAGTTCAGATATCCCCCTTCATTTCACTACGCAGTGGCAGAACAACACATTAGATGGCAGGGGCAGAAATACATGCACACTGTCCTAATGCAAATTGGCAGCCTGTTAGATGGGATCATCTAAACCAGGCCTGCTCAACTTTGCCCCCCCCCCCCAGCTGTTTTTGGACTACAGCTCCCATAATTCCCAGCCACAGTGACCAATAGCCAGGGATTATGGGAGTTGTAGGCCAACATCTGCAGGAGGGCCGAAGTTGAGCAGCCCTGATCTAAACTAACCTTTTTTCTGATCCAAAGCAGAGAACCAGTCAACTCATTAAATACCCAAAATAGGGAGTCATAGTGATTACCCAACTCACCATGCAATCCTTAGCCACTACTCTCTTGTAAATCAAGATCTAACATGAAACAAACAGTCTACTGGCCATGGAGAGACTTACAGACTCACCTTGAAGATAATCTGAATACTGATGTTAGCTGTTCAACATATGTTACAACAGTGACTGCTAATCCATCACTTCCTAAAACTTGTTAAAATCACTGATGCTAATTAATGACTTTATGGCTTCATGACACAGAACTGGAGAGGGGTGTTTCTTAGGAGGAAGAGCAAAACAAAGCATTCATAATATTTGTGAATATGAATGATTTTACTGGAGCATGCAGATGTCTAAGGGATGAATATCTTGAACAAAGAGTAGGGACTTTATGGTGTTAGTGAGATATTTGCAGATGGTCCCCTTGAAGAAATCTATGCCTTTTCCCTCAATATCAATGACATATCACTACCCATTGATTCCATTCTCTCAGCCTCAAATTTTTGCTCATGCTGAATGCTGTCTCTTCAGCAGTTCTCTGAAACCACATATTAATAACTATGTAATAGTTTGCTGTATAATGCTTGCAGTAATATTCTCTGCCAGACTGAATCATGTTGATTTAATAATTCAGTTTTATTGGAAGACTCAAGACAGCAGCCAACCATTGAGATTGAATTTACAATCAGTTATTGAGTTTGAGGGATTTTCTCCCTAGTTTTACTACTTCCATCCTGTTATTATGTTCCTGCTGTCTGCTAGATAGTTACACTGCATGTCTTCATTTCTTAAGAGGTTTAAAGCTTTTACTGAGACAACAGGAATCTTTCACTCACATCATCTAGAGTCCAAAATAACTTTCATTTTAATCTCCAAGAAAATCCCTTTCTGAATTAACTAGGGTGGCCAGGTGTAGCATAGACCTTGGGCTCCTAGAATTGTGCAGAAGGGAGAATTTCAACATGTGCATCTTTCCCCTCCAAAGCAGCACCATGAAGGATGCCGTTTTTATGAAAGTCAATAAGGCAGGGTGAAATTCTTCCTTCAGCACAATGATGAATAATCCTTAGCATTGGTAAGTGTTCAAAGCTTTTGATAGGGCTGCTTCAGACTTGTAGCCGGTCCTGACAGTGTACCTAGAAAACTTCCTTTGGGAACATATGGCCATTAGTCCTTATTCACTCCCAGGGTTTGCCTAACTGGCACAGCTGGAGTCAGAAATTACTTATCCTGTTAGACAGAGAAGAGCCCTTTGGGTGGTCCCCCCACCCCATTTCAGTTCGAATCCAAAGCCAACTGGAACCAATTCTAAGCAGTTCTACATAGGGTATAATGCAGACTCAAACTGGCCATTTATTCCCTATGCAGAGCACCTAGGGACAAAAAACTGGGGCATGTGGAAGCAAACCCCAAAGCAATTGGACACTCCTGCAATTTTTAATGATTTTTTTGAAGATTTTTCAATTTTTGCATTTTTCCCATAGGGAATAATGGGGTTTGAGGATGCCTCAACTGCCCCTAGGGCACCAAAGTGGGTTTAGGGGCAAGGCACCTTGTGCCACAACTCCCCCACCCCCAGCAGCCCCAAGCTGGTAGGGCTCATGGTTTTTGTTTTATAATTTTTTTAAGATGTTAGCCTATTTCAGTGCAACGAATAGGAATTTCTTCCCCATTCAAAAATGTAGAACAGTGTGTGACCTAATGAACTCTGTGTGGCCTCAGAGTTCACAGGGGGAGCCCAGATCTAAAGTCCTTTTGCCCCCAGCCCCAAACCACAAGATAAGTTTGCAAAGCACTATTTTTTTACACCAGAACATGCTCAGGGAAAGCTGGAAACTTTTTTTTCTTTTTTTTTTAGAAGTCATTATGAATACAATATGTCCCACTGACCTGCACATACCACATTTTGCATGGACAGTCCTGCCACTTAAATTAGCTGAATGCACTACTTTTTACACCAGAACATGCTCAGGGAAAGGTGTGAAAGTGTGTGTGTGTGTGTGTGTGTGTGTGTGTGTGTGTGTGTGTGTGTGTGTGTTTAGAAGAAATTCTGAATAAGATGCTTCCCACTGACTTGGGAATACAAATACCACATTTTGTATGGACAGTTCAGCCCCTCTGTTTGGAGCCCAAAGGCAAAGGACAGGGGGAGAAGCACAACACTGAGGCCGGAGTCGCCCCCACGCCTACCCCCTCACCTGTACATGTTGCTTTGTCATCAGTAAACAAACTGGGCTTCTGCCACTCCTCTTTCACTTGTGGCAGTGGCAACTTCTGCTGCATAGCATATTCTAGGAAGGCTGGTTGTCTGCCTTGTCCCCTCCACAGAGCTCCGCTAGTCATATGAAAGGCGAGAGGCATCGATCTGCCAGCAGCAGAGGGAAAGTCTCAGCTTTCTATACTGCATTGTCTAGTGCTGGCCAGGGAGGAGGTGACACCAGAGTGGAGCCAAGAGGTGACCTGACCCCAGTGGTGCGAGGGTGCAGCGTCCCCAGTTGAAGCCCCTTGCAAAGAGATAGAAGGCGGGAGGGAGGCACACAGGGAGAGAGCCAGCCAGGCAGGCGTGCCAGCCACCCAAATGCAAAGATGGAGCCAGAGCTCTCAGAAAGGGAGGTCTGTTTGCTTGCCTGCCGCTCAGCTTCCAGCATGGTATGGGCAGGCCTGAGGCAGTGTGGCAGTGTGCAGACCAGCCAGAGGTGGCCCATCACTCCTCAGGAGGAAATTTGGGGGCCCCAAGGCCTGCGGGGGACCAAACTTCCACCCGGAAGTCTAAGAGGAAGGGTCCCCCTGTTGGCAGTGCAGTATAACCAAGAGGCACAGACTGAACTGTGTCCTCTAGTAGAATGACTACCATTATGATGGGTAGCTTGGGGGGAGGCTGAGATTCCTGGCAAATGCATCTCTGTTTGCCTCACAGAGGCACAGTACAGTCCCAAGTGGGACTGTAAGCCAGGACCTTGTTTTGCTCACACCACATTCAAGAGCTATGTTTTATCTTCTCCTATAGGAGTATTCTCATTCACTTGTATGGGCAACAATAAAGAGGTGGACTTAAGGGAAATAGTTGAGGTTGGGTTAAACTTGCCCATGATAAGCCCCATTATTGCCCAATCAATTCAGTTTTCCAGATAGCAATAGCCCCATTCACACATTATGTTCAGCACTCATCTGAGTATACAGTGTACACAGGTACAGATCTGTACATAGATACATTTATTCACATGTTACATTGAAGATAGGTGCAGCGTACAGTTCCTATCTATACCATGCATTTGAGGGGCCTGTACCCAGGTTCACCAAAACACACAGTGGTACATATATTCACACAAAAGCATTTCTGAGTGTAAAAACATCTGTACCCTCGTACAACATAATGCCTGAATATGGTTCCTGATAGTGATGATAATGATGAATAAAGTGCCATCCATGTGCATGCCACTTTATGAAGTATAAAAACACAACACCCTGCCACAGAAGCTCATAATCTACAGCCCACTGACTTTGTCCCACAGAGCAAAAAAGGGACCTTGTAAGAATCAGGCTAGTCCTATTTGCAAAGTCTTCCCTGTCATCTGACTAGCAAGCAGGGCAGTCTTTCCATGAGGCAAGGTGAGGCAATCATCCCAAGCAGCAGATTATCAGGGCACCAAGAGGGGCAGCAAGATACCTTGCAATACCTCACTTGCCTCCATTTACTTCTCCCTGCTATCGGAGCAGCTCTTCTCCATTGCACCACCTCCACTGTCTACCTGGCTCACCACAGGGGGTATGCACCCTTCCCTGTTTCCTCCCTTGTGGACTGCTGTCCTGGTTATGAAAAGGGGGAGGAAGTAGAAATATATATTAGTGTCTCCTGTACCCTCCTGCCCTTTCCTCTTCCTCCCCTTTTTATAAGCACCCTCACAGCACACAGAGAGGGTGTACCCATTGAGCAACATTGGCTATCATCACAGCTGCAAAGGTGGAGGAGATGGGTGCATATGTGCACACACACATGATCAAGTGATGGTGGCTATTACTATTCCTTGAAGGAAGGGGGAGGTCATGCACAAGGTGGGGACAGGATTTTCTGCCTTGTCTCAGACACATAGAACCTAGGACCACCACTTATAGCAGGCTCCATTGCTTGGGCACCCTAGAGTGTTACAAAAAGAAAAATACCCAGGAGTGGCATGTATATGATGCATAGTATTTTTTATTTTTGAATGCTGGACTACCAGCCCTCCCCTAGCACATTCCTCCAGCCAATTTTCACAAAAGATACGGCATTGACTCCCATTATTGCAGGTCAGATTGGATTACAGGGCAGAGCAGCTGTTGCCCTTGCAGGAACTGCTGGAATTTGCTTCAGCACGCTGGCTGTGTTTTTACCCAGTTCTGCTTGCTATGCTGTTGTGCAAGCACAGCACCAGTAGCACCAGTAGGGCTAGGAAGGAGCTGGGGTGGGCAATGGCCCTTTTAAAATAGCACCCTGTTGACTTCTTGGCCACAACAATCAGAGCTGTCACTGTGGAGGCTTTGTCAGTCATAGAATAGAGTGAAACTCTCACAGTGTAGCTACAGTGATTCACCGTAGTAGCCTGTCTGACTTCCTGAAGCAGGAATTCCCCCAAAATCTCCCTTGTAGCTGTGGGGATAGAGGGTGGTTGTCTCAGTTCCTTCCTGTGTCCCTCCACACTCTCCCTGCTAAGGCTGAACTTGTAGCATTCCATCTGGCCCTCACCTCAGAGCTGAGGGGATTGCCTCCACCTGTTCTCCTCTTTCTTCTCCCTAGCCTCCCACTGTCACATTGTGGAAGAGGCTCGGGGTGCTCAGCACCCTTGGCCAGGCTTAAATAGCTACTGGATATAGCTAAATAGCTAATAGCTTTAGCTGCCTTACACCCTGTCCAACTCTTATAAGACTTCCAGGGCAGGGCCAGGCTGGGCAAGCATCATGCATCTCCATTATGAGAACCACAGAATTGCACTAATCTGAGCTTGGCCCAGCCACCACTTCCCAAATCCTGGCACATTGCTCGCACAATGGCCACCTCATTTTCATGGCCTGGTGGCTACTGCTTTTGGAGCAGTAACTGTCTTGGTGCTTTAGCCATGACAGCCCCAGTTTCTCCCAGCAGTCCAGATGAAATCACAGACGTTGAGGTCATACACATGATCTCACGCTGCTGCTCATGGAGCTCTGCAGGGAAATCAGGAACTCACCTGCCTTCCCTGGCAGATGAGTGTTGGCATCTCTGCCTTCGCCACACGGGGCGCCCACACAAGCAGCTGCACAGAGAAGGCAAAAGCCATCCCCCTCCCGCATCGCTGAGTGCCCTGTGCCGCAGTGGCTGCTCTCTTTAGAGCAGCCACCACACTCAGCATGGCTGCCCCTCCCCCCCCCCCGGCTCACTGCTGGAAATGGTGGTGGGCCGCGAGGAGCCTTTTAACCCTTTCACGACCACGTGCCGAAGTGAAGCAAACTGCAATTTCATTTAACCTCAGCTAAATGCTGGGTTAAAAAGTTGGGCTACCACATTCTGGAGCAGCCTGGAGGGGAGGGCTTTCAGCACTTCAGATGACACGGGCCTCCTGAGTTACCCCAGGTGGTTCATGCCCTGTGAATAGCCTCATTCACTTCCTATAGTTCTGCTTTGAAGCCAGTTCTGGATTGATTTGGCAGAAAGGCAAATGCTTAGAGAAGCTGTTGCATTATCCACATCCAAAGACACTCTTACATTTTTCAATTGTTGTATAGTTAATAAAAGTGTTTTTTCCTTCACCAGTCTCCTTTAAGAAGACAAAAAACCTAGTGCAATCCTGCTATAGTTAACTTTCTCCTCAGAGGCTGACACAGAAAATATTTAACAGCAATGAATATCAGATTTATTTGTATTATTTGTATTTGAGGCATTTTTGGATGGCTGAAGCTGAGAGATGTAAAAGGAGTATTGGGGGAAAAATATGCAATAACCATTAGTAGTAATGGCTGACTTCGTAAATCAGCAAAACATTAGCCAAGCCTTTGTAACATTCTAAAATGTCAACTTTAATTTTAATATAATTTTCTTTCTGGACATGTTTTGGTCCTTATTGTTACAAACTCTTAAACAGAAAGCCAGGCTTATTAGACAATGGCCTAAAGGAATAAAGAGATTTAATTTGCTAGCACAGCATCTCCTGAGCAATCTAAGAGACAAAGACACACATTGTCATTAATACATTCACAGTAACGCTTGCAAATGAACTTTCTGAATACCATGCTGAAGATTATCAGTAACTAACCATTACTTGCACACAATATTCTGAATTTTCCCCCTGCATTAAACCAAACAAAATAATACTCTTGAATACATTTAAATAAATAGAGAGCCGAAGTCACATATTTTTCCTAATATTTTGTTCTACGCTGCACAATTTGTAAAAGAACTACAAAAATACTGTATTCTACAATTAAACTGATTAATTTCAGTGTGATTAATTACAAAGCCAAATGCTGCAAAGTTAAGAAAATTTAAATAAGGGAGCTGTAAAAAAACAAAAAAAACAAAGCAGAATTCTACTTCTGTTTGATTACATCAGTTTCATGCTGACACAAATAGCTCTCTTACCATTTCTGAATATTAATATACCAGATGCCTGCAGCCAAAGTGCTGGCTGCTGGATTCAAATCCATATGCAAAATCTAGTCCTCTCTCCATAGCATTTTGTTGACTTCCACACGCTGCTTTGGTTTCATATCTCACACCCCTTGCTTGCTGCCCCTCCCACTCTTGGGCTTGTGTGAGGTTTTTCTCTTTGGCCTTTCCTTTCCTCAACACCAGGCCTTTCTACCCTACATCCCCCCCACCGCCCTGCCCAATCTGTACCACTGTTACTCATCCTTTCTTCCATTGTCTGCTTCTCAGCTTGCTTGCTTGCTTGCTTACTTACTAGTGACATTTATATATCAGTTTTCAGGCACACCTCCCAAAGCAGTTTGCATAAAAGCATTAGAATTATAAGCATCCGTACAAAGTTATACAACTGACAACTGGCATTTTGGGAGCTGGATGTTGACATCTCTCTGGGCTGTGTCTGCCTCTCCTCTCCTTCCCTCATAGCAAAATGGTCCCAGGAAGCTCAGTGGCGACGGCTGGGAGAGGGTATGCCTTGGGGTACCTGTCCTTTTCTGTCCATTTTCCATCAGCACCCTGTTTCTAGGCTCCCCATCTGTTTACAATTTCAATTCTTGCACCTTCTTCCTACTCTTCCTAGGCATCACCCTTCCTACCGGCATCACATATTTCTTCTGCCTGCTAACACCCATCATTCCTTGCACTTCACAGACCGATGAGTTTTTTCCCCAGCCAGACTCATTGGTTTGTCAACATTTGATTACACTTCCCTCCCAGCAAACAATTAGAATTTTGCAATCATCTTGTGGCAAAAGAACTGCCTTGCTTAATCAGACCTGTATTTAATCTAGTTTAGTACCTGATATCCAACAATGGTCCAACTGAGATGTCACCGGGAAGCTCAGATGCTGGACATGGCAACCCTTGTTTGTCTCTACCATCTGGTAAGCAGAAGTATACCACCCCCAAGCGCTACTTCTTATGCTGCTTTTGGTGCTCAGATATCTGAGTATTAAATGCACAGAAATTGTGTTGTATGTGAATGGTACAGAAACCATTCATATTGGATGCAATTTGCCCATTTTTATTTTTATTTTTGTACTTGGGTAGGAACTTCAGAAGCTGCCTTACACCATATCAGATCATTGGTCCATCTAGCTCAGTATTGTCTATGCTGACTGGTAGCAGCATCTCCAGGGTTTCAGGCAGGAGGCTTTCCCATCCCTAGCTGGAGATGGCAGGGATTTAATCTGGGACCTTCTGTATGCAAAGCAAATGCTCTACCACTGAGCTATGGCCCCATTGCCAACGGTGGCATACATGGGTCTCGCATCCAGGTACTGACCAAACCAAGACCTGCTTAGTTTCAGCAAGGTGCTATATCCTGCACCCTTAGACCAGGCCTGCTCAGCCTAGGCCACCCAGTTGTTTTTGGACTACAACTCCCATAATCCATAGACATAGTGGCCAATAGCCAGGGATTATGGGAATTGTAAGCCAACCTCTGCAGGAAGGCTAAAGTTGAGCAGCCCTGCCTTAGACCATACCTAAGTCCACAGACAAGTACAAGTAGCCTAAAATCTGAACATGGAGGCTGCATTCTTAGCCTTCATGAATAACAGCCATTGATAGGACACCCATGATTGCATCTAATCCCTCTTCAAAGCTTCCCATGGTAATGGCAGTCAGTCATAATATCCTGTGGCATTGCAGGATGGCATTGTAGCTTTGCAGCCAAAGATGGAGCAGGTGGTCTTCATGAACAACAGGCAAGTGACACAATGAGGCTATTCTCATGCTCAGTGGGAACCGGGATAAGGGAGTCCAGCCCAGTTCCTACTGTGTGTGAGAACTGCCAGGAGCCACACAGCTCCTGGCAGTGGCGCAGCGGCAAACCCTCTTGGGTTGCCCACCACTTAACCTGGGTTTGGGGTGCAGGAGCGCCCGAAAAGCAGCTTAACTGCTCGTGTATCACCGCAGCACGGCTCTGTGGAGGCTACAACAAGCCTCCCGGCATTGGGAGGTCATTGCACTCATGTGGGTCATTCTGGGACTTCCAGGGGCCAGGAGGCCCCTGAACCCTGTTGCCCCAACTGGCTTCATGACGGAGCTGGAAATCGTCTGTGCAGCTGATCTGGCCACCCAGGGAGGGCTTCCTGCTCATCTGTGGGGAGAGCAAGTCAAGCTCCCTCTCCTCTCAAACTCCATTCAGGCTCTCCACACTGCTTGTGTGGAGAGCCCTTTTGATTTTAGTCTATAATATAAAATAACACAATCTGCAAAGAGGCAATGGGTGAAACAAAGACTGCATAGTCTTGGTAATATACCTCACTCACTATTATTTTTTTCTATTGCACAGTTTTCCTCATTTTAAGCAGCATGCACTGTATTTATATGTTGCTGTATTTCATTTGGGGTTTTGTGCTTATATCTATCTGTTCATAAATAAAGATTTCCCCATATTTTATTTGAGACTATTGAAATGAATCAAGTTAGCAAGCCTAAAAGATGACATTTTATGGGTCTTCACAGCAATCCACTTATGGCATTCATCATGCAAAACTGTTTTGAAATGCCACCTCTCATTTATTTGATTCAGTGAGCACAACTGTATCAAATACACTACCCCTGAAGTAGAAAAAAGTTTTGTCTCCCTATAAATCACTTATGCCCTCTAAAGTTCTTAGAAGACCCCTTTCCATTATAGATCTCAGTAGTTATAACTGACGATCTTACTAACAGAATTACTGATTTCCACTCTCTAGTTCTAAAATTCCATTCCCTCCTCCTCCTTGTCATCCTCTGGCTTTGTTTCTATCAGTGGTCTGCCATATAGTCATTTAATTGTGTTAATATGTGTATTTATGTCCATGAGTGAATTCAGTCTTCTGCATCTGCATAGTGTATAGTAACATATCCTATCTAAAAAGAATTAAACTTAAAACATTGTTTTAACCAGTCAAATCTTGCCAATGTCTCTTGGATAATGACCCAGTTACTCTGGCATAATCCCACTGAGATATGCAGATGGGGAGAAAATGAAATGCTTATTAGGTAGCAGGTAGGAGATGTAAACATTGCTTCATTTTGTAAAATGAAAAATGCTGGAATTCAGGCTTGCTAGGAATGTCAAGGCGCCCCACCACCACCACCAAACAGGTAGTCACATGGTAAAGCTGTTCCTGGACTGTGCCATTTCCAACTCCAAGCGAGGGAGTGCATCACTGAAAGCTCTCCCCTGCGGGGGGCGGGGGAAGTACTACGCATAGAAAACTAATGGAGGATAAGGCTAGGATCGTGGTCTTCTCCATACCACTAGCAAATGGCATGTAGTCTACTCTGAGTAGGTCCAAACTACATGTGATGGCAGCAGACTTGTTTCTTAAACCCATGTCTATCCTAATCGAGAGATGTGGAAAAACCATGAAGTAATCCTGAAATTTGCTTTGAATTTGAAGAGCCAGCATGGTGTAGTGGCTAGAGTGATGGACTAGGACCGAGGAGACCCGAGTTCAAATCCCCATTCAGCCATGATACTTGCTGGGTGACTCTGGGCCAGTCACTTCTCTCTCAGCCTAACCTACTTCACAGGGTTGTTGTAAGGAAAAAACCTAAGTATGTAGCACACCGCTCTGGGCTCCTTGGAGGAAGAGAGGGGTATAAAATGTATTATAATAATTATAATAATTATTATAATAATTTCATTTCACCATCCCTATGCCCAGTCCCTATAAGACACTTACAAGGTGGGGAAATAGATGTTTAGAGCAAGTGCAGCACACATGTGAGGGACCCTGAATCCACCATGTACCTATCACTTTCTTCCCAGTAGCTTTCCCCTTCAGATGCTTTCCCCCCAACAGGGCTCACTTGGAGTTCCGTAGCCTTGCTGAAGGAAAATAATAAAAATAATGAAAACAAGAAGGCATCCCTTGGCATCCTGGGTTTTCAGACAGAGCTTAAATTTTGTCATGTCTTGAAAGCCTAGGGTGCCAAGCGATTCTTTGCCAACCACTTAACAACCCTAAAAAACTCACAGTAATATGAAGCTGCCTTGTTGCTATTGGTCCACCTAGCTCACTATTGTCTCTTCTGACTGGCATTTGCTCTCTAGGGGCTGAAACAGTGGGGCGAGTGGGTGGGTTCCATCCCTGCTACCTGAGATCCTTTAACTGGCAACTGAACCTGGGACCTTCTGTTGCAAAGCATGTGCTCTGCTACTGAGATATAGCCCATCTCCTCAAGGCAGAATATAAGCAGAAGCAGGAGGAAGTAGTCATTGTGACTCCCTTGCAACAAAAGAACATTCATGAGCCGGGTCTCACGATCAGTGAGACCCGGTTTGGTGGGGTGAGCAGGGAGAGCAGGCTAATCCCACTCTCCATGCACACGAGCAGGGAGGGAGCCCTGGGCATCCAGATCGGCTGCCCATACGATTGCCAGCTCTGTGACGGAGCCGGCGGGGGCTGGGGAGCTTGGGGCCACGCGGCCCCCAGAAACTCCAGTATACCCTGCGTGAGCACGCAGGGCATACTGGGGAGAGCCCCGGAGCCGGAAGGCAGCTTTTCACCTACCCTCCCAGGGTCTCCTCGTGAGTAGCCATGGCGTGGAGCCACACCGCAGCTACTCACGATCGGGAGGCCTGGGTTTGCGGAGTGCTTGCTGCGCAAACCCGGGCTTTGGGGAGGGCTAAAAATGCATGCTAGCTGCTTGTAAGCCACCGGGCTCGCCTGCGGTGGTTCACAGGATCAGCCAAAATTGGGCTAGGCTCTCCTAGCCCAATTTTCGCTGGTCATGAGAATAGCCCCCATGTTTATCAAGTCAGGAGATTATGTCTTCCCTTCAAGGCCTTGGTGTGCAGTATAAACTGTTTCCCAGAGGTTCCATTTTGAGCTGAGATTTGAATGTTTCCAACAGGAATATTTCACTGGGCAAACAGCTATCATGATAATTTATATACCATTTGAAAATGTGAAGGTTAGCCAAATACATTTATCTCAATTGGGTGAGATTTGTGTCTCCAAGCATTTGAATCCCTTGAAGCAACACTTCCATGGAAAGTTAATTAGAGTTCTCGCTAGAGGATTACCTGAGGGCATTGCAGCCAATTCACATTTACATGCAAATCTCCCCATAATACTGTAGGTATGTAAGACTTTCTAAAACATTGAGTGGAAGCTCATGTTTTGCTGAGATAAAACAGGACTATTAGCTGCTGGAAGAGCTCTCACTTTCATCATGAATATTGATTTCAGCAATCTATGAAGATCCTGTTCTAGGGTTCTCTAACAAAGACTGAAGCAGTGAACGCAACCAGAAATAAAAAGGGCAGGTAATTTTTGTCTTCAAAGAAGGTCTCTGGTTGTGTCCCAGTAAATAAGGGCAAGAGGGGAAGCAAGCAAGAAACTACTGCCCAAAGGGGTGCCCAAAATTTAAATATTTTAAATAAATAATAGATAAACGAGTGATCTTCCCACCACTCAGCATTGATTTAATTAATTATTTAAAACTCACCCTAGAATCAGACCTATAATTTAAGCTTAAACTAAGATTCTAATGACTGTATATATGCACATTGGAGTTCCTAAGCCAGCCATTTCTGCTAATCATACTTCCATTTTTATTGCAGAAGTGTTGCTCTTTGACTTTAGGATGTTTCTTATCTAATATGCACCTTCTAAAGTGAAGGCTGTGGTGTGATTTATTGAAGCTCTGCTTTAAGAGCCGATTTCTTTTCCTAGCTTACTTACAGAACACAGTTTATTTACTAAACAAATTTACAGTTTATTTCACTGCCAGAGAAGAGCTGATTGATTGTAATATTTAATGTACAGAGATAGCCCGGAGCAGCAATAAAGAAATGCCTGGAAAGAAAAACATATAGCTTATCCCATCAGTCCATTCAGTAACACACTAATGTCATTTGCACCATCAAAAACTGTGTTCTCCCTGGGTTTGGGAGCTGTGTGTAATCCCAATTTTCGTTTGTGTAGAAGAAAGGTAGGAGAACCTGGGCAGAAGTGATTGTGTGGAAGCAAGGAAGGATGAAAAGGGTTTCCTCCTAACTTGCTTCCACACAACCAAAAATTGGGAGCACACAGATCTCCCAGACTCAGGGAAAACACCGTTTTTGCTTGTGTGAATGACCTCTTTGTATTTCTGCTATTTCATTTGGCAACTGCAAAATAGACCCAAGAGCATTGCCCTGTTTTGCATCTATGATTCTGGTTTTTCGCTGTACAACATATCACACCATTTTTATCACATAACTTGCCAAAAGTCCATCAAGTTTCAACAAGCAGCAGAGAAGGAGTGATGGAGAAGTCTACTCCTTTCTGCAACTCTGTTCTACTGATTTTCCAAATCTGGCTTTGCCCCTGTTCCCCCCAAATGAACAGGGCCTCGAGGAACATTCGAACCAACTGAAAGTATCAAGTATGGCAATGATTTGCATTATTAGGAAACATATCCAACTGGCTCTCCCCACCCTTGTCAGCAATAAGATGCCAGAGTAAAGTATGGAGGATCCAGGGGCGTATCTAGGGTAGGGCAGGCAGGGCATGTGCCCTGGGCGCCACTTGAAGGGGGGCGCAAATTCTTAAAATTACTTTTAAAAAAAAAGGCCACCAAAAACAAAATGGCCACTGCACATGCTCAAATGGCCTCTGTGAGGCCCTAGGCCATGCCAGGCCTCGCAGAGGCTATTTGAGCATGCGCGGTGGCCATTTTGTTTTCAGCAGCCATTTTTTTAAAAAACCCAATTATTTTTAAAAATGGCCACAGGACATGCTCAAATGGTCTCTGCAAGGTCCTAGAGGCCAGCAGTGGGAGGGGTAACCTTTGCAGATGCCCCCCCTCCCACGGCCTATAGGTAGCACCCCAAAGGGGCTACAGGTTAAAAATAATAATTTAATATAATATAAGTCACTGTACACATATTCAGTTTGGCACTATGTACAGAGAATCAGGGCTTGTGAATACTGAGCTGAAGCTTATGAGCGAGGATGGTATTCATTTGCTCTTACTTTGCTTCTTATGATAAGTGAGTTAAATGTGGTGTCTTATTAATATGGCTATTAATGGTGAGTTTGTCTTTGAATCAGTGTGAAATCCTTAGTATTAAGGCCCACTGGGAGTTTCTTGCTCTCTTTCTCTCATTTTAACTGTCTTTCTGAAAGACTAGAATATATTCCAAGCAGTGACACAGTTTACTCTGCAAAGCCTTTAATTGTTTTCAGAATATCTGGGAAAAGCCAAATTCTCCATTTATTTTTAAAACTTATGTAATAGTGATGCTACAATGCATAGTAGAGAATTAGATAGGCACTTCTGTTTAGTTTTCCAAGTACACCTCCACATAGTATTTGGGTATTTCATGAGCCCCAGCATACTGAAATTTGTAGTTTTCCAGCATTTTTTTTTGGTCTGGCTATGTCCACTGCTAAATAGTTTTTGAAATTTTAAAAGATTAACGAGCTTGACATATTTTTCAGCTGATATTATAGTAAAGTTATCTGAAAGAAGGGTGTCAGATGTTTGGACAGTGGGTGCAATTTCAGTGCTTGCCCTAGGTGCTATTTTCCCTAGATACGCCTCTGGGTGGATCCAATCACTGCTTACAGTGGGAGATCAGGCTGCCCAGAAGCTAAGAGGCTCAGCTTGACAAATGTGACTGGTTGCTCATGGGTTAATCTTGTATGTCTGACAAAGTGTGTTCTCAGGTAGGCGCATGATTTCCTTTAGAAAATTGTACTTCATGTTGCTTGCAGACTAATGATTGTTAATCACATAAATACTTTCCTGGTTTCTAATTAACACTGCCAAGGAAACCTGTTTACTTGGAGGCATGAAACAGGTACTTGCTAAATTATAGGGCAGAAATGAAATCTAAAATTAAATGGCCAAAGTTTGTTTATGCTGAATTTGTTTGATAAATGCTTACTGGGATCTATTAATATTAAGTATATTCAACTAAATTTAACATGAATGAATGAACCAACAATTTATCTAAGAATGCGTTGCCCTCAACTTCTGGCAGTATTCAGGTTCCAGAAGTAAATCCTCTGTGGATCCAGAAAATCCACATCTGACTTGGGCTAAGTCATGCTGCGCCAACACAAGTTGATGATGCCATCACTTCACTGGGTGATGCCAGTTCCCTCAAGTTCCGAATCCTGCTGTGATATTAGCTGCAGCCCTGCCATCCCTCCATAGCAGCAGCAGTGTGAATGCAATTGCTCCGGAGTGCTGGCTAAACATTCTAATCGGGCTTTTGGGCCAACGTGGGGAATCAACGTGACTATATGGAGCAGTCCACCACAGATATCAATTTAAGCAAAGTTTTGGTCTGGGAAATGATGAGGAGTTGGAAGTGCAATACAGTCAGATTTATTTAAGGATAAAAGAGGTACAGGAAGAGAAAAAGATGATTAGGCAAAGCAAGACAATTCTAACTATCAGTAATAACAGGAATCTCATGTAGAGGCATTTTAGCTTAAGGTCCAAATTATCAATTAATTAGCTTAAGGCTTGCTAGAGAAAGGACTAAAATGAGGCTTAAAAGAAAAGAGGGCAAGGAGGAGTTTTAAAGGGATAGGAAGTTAGTATTACCAGTGTGTTTGCTGCAGTTGAAGGGAAATACGCAGGCAGACTTCCTTGCAGGGGTAGAGCAGAAGGGTAGGAAAAAGAAGAGGCAAGTGGCCTCTCGTGGGCTTAAGAACCAGCATGGTCTAGGTCTGTGTAAGTGGGGAAGCTGGGTCCTTT
This sequence comes from Hemicordylus capensis, assembly GCF_027244095.1. Classification (NCBI taxonomy): domain Eukaryota; kingdom Metazoa; phylum Chordata; class Lepidosauria; order Squamata; family Cordylidae; genus Hemicordylus; species Hemicordylus capensis. The sequence goes on along the minus strand of NC_069657.1, from coordinate 297,893,023 downwards.
TTTTCTTGGCTCCAGGGTAGGTTCTGAGAGTTCCCTGGGTGTCCCGAGTACTTTAAACATGTGTTTGGAACTTGGATACAAAATAGGCAAATGCATGTCCTGGGGCAATGCACAAGTCTGGTTGGAGGGGCTGAAACTCGTGTGGAACAAAGGAATTCATGTTTCCATGAATTCATCAACTTGGGCATGATCCTGAGGAACAAAAGCTGGAATGGTTTGGAAGGAAGTGTGCGTGGAGTACTGCATGAACCCCAAAGTTTTATTTGAGACTGAGACACCTCTTCCTGGGAGAAAGAGATCAGTTTTCTTTTCCTGTTAACAATCCTACCTCTGGGTCCTTGCCAGCTCATTAATGTTGTGATAGGAGACTGTGAGTTTGCCATAAATAGGAGACTGCAAGTGTGCCATAATTATCTGGGTTGTTGTAGGAGTGATTAGCGAGGCTAATCCCATTGCCAAGGAAGGGAGTTCGCTTTTCCTCTTGTAAAGGTCCCTTTGATGCAGGTCTGCTTGCTAGCTTCCTCCTTTTTACATGAGAGGCCATGGGGGACTCCCTACAGTCGTTGGTTATTCTGACCTTGTACAGTGTTGCCCCATGCTTGCTTGTGCTAAGTGACCAACATTGCCAAATATGGGCATGTGCAGAGTTCACAACCCCATGAGCTCAGATATCAAAGCTGGAGGTTGCAAGCCTGCAACTCCAAATAACATAGGAGGTGCTGTTTGCAACCTCAAAACAAGCTGTTTTGGAAACAGCAGCAGTGGGTACATTGATGTGAATAAGCATAAGTCACGTCAATAGCTTATGTCATATGCCAGGGCTCAACATAAGCCTTGTGATGGGCAGCAGGGATGACTGTTTTGCAATCAATTTGGATTCCAGAATAACAAGTTGGGCTCAGTGTTCCCTCTAATTTTTTTCATCAGTGAGCGGAGTGAGTTTTGTTCTGGGTGGCAGTATCAAGGCAGTGTGTGCACATGTGCATTATTATGTGCCACTATAGATACAGAACACACACACCAAAAGTATGGAAGGAAAGAAATGTATTTTACAATTCTATTTATCTGTCTTCTGTTTTAAAAGCAATTGTATTTTGCCATAGACCCCTGCTAACTTGGCAAAGAGGCACTTTTTAATGTGGTGATTCTCTTTATTTAGCAAGGGGAGAGTAACTGGCCCTCTCCACCCCCAGCACAGTACCTCCAGTGACTGTTGCTGGTGTGTGTCTTATGTTTCTTCTTAGATTGTGAGCCCTTTGGGGACAGGGAGCCATCTTATTTGTTTGTTATTTCTCTGTGTAAACCGCCCTGAGCCATTTTTGGAAGGGCGGTATAGAAATCGAATGAATGAATGAATGAATAAATAAATAAATAAATAAATAAATAGGTAGGAGCAGGGAGAAAACGAGTGGCTGGTGGACAGGTGAGTGGCCCAGTAGGCAGCCAGCCGGTGCAGCCACAACCGGCGAGTGGGCCCAGCCAATCGGCGGCCACAAATGGCGACCACAAACAGCAGGGTGGCCCAACAGGTTGGTGGTTGCAACCTGCGGCTGAGCTGCTGGAGTGGCTGCAACTGGCAGGCGGGCAGCCGGAGTGGCTGCAATGGCCACAACAGGCGGCCGCGAATGGCTGGTGGCTGAGACTGGTGGGCAGGCAGCTGGCCGTGACCGGTGGGCACTGCGACCAGTGGGCACTGCGGCCAGTGGTTGGGCAGCCAGAGCAGCAAATGGCGGGCAGCCGAAGTGGCCACAAATGGCAAGTGGGCCCGGCAGGTGGCTGCGGGCGGGGGGAGAAGAAGATGAGCAGCTGGGAAGAAAGTGGTGGGGGTGGCAAGGTAAAAAGTGACAGGGGTGGGGGGACTAGGGGACCAGATGCTCTGTGCCGGATCAGCTAGTAAAAAATAAAACTTGTCTAAGTTTTGTTTATTCAAATGTGAGTTCATCCTTGTTTTCTTACCCTTATCCTGTAAAATGTTCCCCCACCTCGGAATGCTGAGAGAGGGAGAGAGCGCGAGAGAGCGAGCACAGGAAGGAATAAATGCAGTGTGCAAAGCATGGTGCACAAACCTTTTTAAACCGCCCCCCCTACATTGGCAGAATCTTGCCTTTTCCCTCCTTGCGGCAGCTACGCCATGGTGTTGAGGCGGTTCTGGGCTACGGGAGTTGCCACCACCTCCTCCGCTGCCTCCTCTACCACCTCCACCTCTGTTCTCCTTCCTCCCTTGACTTCATCGGAAGATCTCAACGGAAGTCTCGCAAGAGGGGACTTTGGATAAGACTTCAGATGAGATCTCCAACAAGACTTCAGATGAGATATGCAGCCAGAACTGGAGGGAGAGGCCTGGCCGGGGGAGGGAGAGGGATGAGGTGGCAGCCCAGCCAGGGAGAGCGAGAAACCAGGACGTTTTCAGGCAGCTGGCCAGTGGTGGCAGGAACAGTCAGAAACAGCTGCACAGGGGGCTGACATTTTGTCTGTGCGTGCACATGCGCACACCTTAGAGGGAACAGTAGTTGGGCTCCAGCTCACACCTGGAATAACCTGGTCATTACCCAGGATATGGCTACCATCTCCCCATCCCCACTGAGGCCCTGCTAGAGGCCGCCACCAGTGTATAGCTGTAAAAAAAGGATCAATCGGGTGCAATCCTAGAGGAATTTGCTGCTAGATTCAAGGCTGAGCTGATTCACATGACCAAACATAAGCTGAGCCTGCACACTTCCTCCTCCCCACTCCCTGTACCTCCTCTGCTCCATCACAGACATGGCTTGTTAAACCACAGCTGGTTTCAAACCTGGCTTGTTAAACCACAGCGCCACAGCTTGTGTGAAAAGATCAGAACTGTGGTTTGACAGGATATTGAAACCAAACTTTGAAGTTGGTTTCACATCCTGGTTTGTAAGCCACTGTTGAGCACAATTACTGACTTCACACAAGTCATGGAGGCAAAATTTAACAAGCCAGGATTACTAACAACATGCAAAATAAGGAAATGGAGGGGGACCTTAGGTACTCAGCTCACATGCCCAGTCAATAAACCATGGTTTTGGGGTCATCTGTTCCTATCCTTTTTCTTAGTCAAGTGCTCTCCCTAGTTATGTTGTGGTATGGATGTGTTTTGATTGCAGAGAAGCCTGCAGTAGGTTCAGGGTTTGGTCTAGATGTTTTTCAGGCTGGGCCTACCCAGCCACAATTTGTTACTGCGTAGTACTGATGGTCAGCTCTTCCCAGTCTGAATTGGAATGGGATTTGAGTAAAACAATTGGAAAATAAAATGTTGACGCCCAGGCCACATTACCCTCCCAAAGATATTGGGTGCATATTTCCAGTGCAGGGTCTTTCCAATCTAGTTGTGGTGGTGGGGAAAGTCATCCAATTTTTTCTACTGAATAGTAAATACTCTGTGACATTTAACTAAAATTAAGAGATCATCAGTGTGTAAAGAAGAGGAACTATCATTATGTGTGGACAAGCAAACAGCTAACTTACTCTTTTCCCACAGCTTTTACTGAACAATTCAGAAAGTTGTTCAATGCTATAGACTTCAGTTATTCAGATCCTTGTTTCCAAATGCAACACATTTGTGGGGTGTGTGTGTGTGTGTGTGTGTTTGCTTCCAAAACAAAACAGAAAATTGCACCATGGCCCCGAACATTATGCCATAGTGGGTTTCTTATTTTGCTTGCAACTCTACAGCAAGTGGTAGAGTGGGAGAAAGGAAGAGGAGCGACGCTTGAACACAACTTAATGCCAGATAGGTGATGAAATTGATTTACAGCTCATGGTGAATGAAACACCATTTAATGTTACAAATATTAAAATCTGCTAACTGTATGTCTATGTTACTAACATGATTTTGTGTTAGGGATGCAAATTAAAAAATTGGTTATGATTAGCTAAGGAAAAGAGCAACTGATGGGGGGAAATTCTTAAAATCCATGTTTTAAAAAAACCAAAAACCAGTTATAACATTGTGTTGAATTTTAAAATTTTAAAAATTTATATAGCGCCCCAGACCTATGTCTCTGGGTGGTTTATAACAAAAATAGCACAAATTAAAACCGAATCAAAATTGTTTTAATGTTTTGATTCGGTTTTAATTTGTGCTATTTTTGTTATAAACCACCCAGAGACATAGGTTTGGGGCGCTATATAAATTTTTAAAATTTGTTTAAATTTATACATTTCCCAGAGCCTTTGGATAGAGCGATATAGAAATGTGATAAAATAAAATAAAATAAAATAAATGTTGTGAGGGATGCAGGCTTGCTGGCTCTGCTGCACTCACTAGCGCATGGACAGTCCTACAGGAAGCTCCATGCATCCTAAGCAGCTGCAACCTACTCCCACTGGGAATGATGGGATTGGTCACCTGCCCTGACACAGCGCTTTGAATGCATGGAGCCTCCTCCACCATTAGTAGGAACATCCTCACACTGGTGAGGGCTGTGGAAACAGCCAACCTTCATCCTGCTCGAATGCACGGCTGGCTGAATTCATGGCATGCAAGCTCTTGTTCTTAAGGGAATATGAAGGGATCTAAATATAGAAGTTGTTTTCCACTGCTACTATGGTCCTCTGTACTGCTGTGGTGATAGTGCTGGCCTTTCCAATACTGTAGCCTACCTTCCTGTTGCTAGGTTATGTATGTGTTTTCCTACCAAAAAAATCCCTTCGCTTCCTATGGCATCCTCCATGGCATCATGCTGCATCTCAGACTTTCTAACCCTGTCCTGTGACATATGTCATCTGTGATGAAGGATGTTTTGTGAGGAAAAACTGGTTACAGACGTAATTGCTGCGGTACTCTGGGGCTATTCCCACGATCAGGCAAAATCGGGCTAGGGGAGCCTAGCCCAATTTTGCCTGATCATGGGAACCACCGGGCTTGCAGGCAAGCCCGGTGGCTCCCAGGTGGTTAACCCGCCTAAGTACCCCTCCCCTAAAACCAGGTTTGTGGAGCAAGCGCTCTGCAAACCCAGTTTTTTTTATCGTGAGTAGCCACGGTGTGGCTCCGTGCCATGGCTACTCACGAGGAGACCTCTGGAGGGGAGGCGAAAAGCTGCCTCCCAGCTCTGGGGGTCTCACCAGCATGCCCTGCGTGCTCGTGCAGGGCATGCTGGAGCTTCCAGGGGCCAATTTGCCCCCGCTCCACCCAGCCCCTGCCAGCTCTGTCATGGAGCTGGCAATCATGTGGGCGGCCAATCCGGCCGCCCAGGGCTCCCACCCTGTTCGTGTGGGCGGCCAATCCGGCCGCCCAGGGCTCCCACCCTGTTCATGTGCAGGGAGAGCGGGCCTAGCCCGCTCTCCCCGCTCACTCTCCAAAACCAGGTCTCACTGATTGTGAGACCCAGTTCTCTGAGTTGCTCAGAGTAAGCTTCGGATCTCTTCCAGTCGTCACTGTTCTGGGATCTGATCTGTCTATTCCCAATGACAGCAAGTTTCTTAGCAAGAAATACAGTTAAAAGCACTGGAAGTCAAGTTCAAAACCCTGCAGGTACATTGCATGAAAAATAAATGTTCAGAAAGGCAAAATGCAATAGATCATGAGGTCACTTTTTTAAAAAGCAGGGAAGGCCGGCAATAGGTTTGGTCTGACTTATTCCAAGTCCTGTTTGAAGTATTTAGTTTAACATTAAGTGGGGGTGTAGAAGGGATTGCAGAAGTGAATTTATAGCAGCAACTAATAAAAGTATCCCTTCCATAACTTCACATTCAAGCTTTCAGAAAATAACTGGTGTTCTTTGTTACTTTTATTAAAGGAAAAAAAGAGGAGCAATGCAGTTGACTGTTCTGCATTTTTGTTCATTTATTTTTCATTTCAGGTTTTCCTCTTAGACTGACCTACTGCTGTGCTACTCTAGCTTTTAAAGTAGGGCAAAAAATAATATCTTCTTCATGTGTTGTTTAGTTGTTTGGAGCTTTCCTTTGGCAATAACCTTACTTGCTGTCTGAATCTATTGCAGCCTGCCTGAATATTATGACTACGGTCATGGAACAAGCGAAGACGCTTATGACAGCTACGGTAAGGCCTGTTCTATTTTTGGTAGAAGTGTGAAGTCAGAAAACCAATCACTCAGTGACAACCCAAAATTACTTCTACATTCTTCCTCTCCTGCTTTTATAGAGGCCAAGCTAAGCTGATTTATATCATTCTGTGGTAAAATGTGACTTATGGGACTGAGACCAGAAAACTGAACAGATCCATTTTGATCAGAGTTTCAAAGACATTAATCACAGTTGTAGATCAGTTTTAAAAGTGATGGTGAAAAATGCTGATTAGTGCTCAAATCTATTTCATGGTGATGGTTGTCAGTCTTATTGATGTGACAATAGTGTTGTGTTTACCTACTGTCTCATTCACCAAATAAAACAACAAGCATACTATACCCAAATGCTTTATTGTTTTTGGAAAGCAACTCCAAGTTAACTCCAAGTTACAACTCCAGTTAAATGTTTTGTTTGTAATAATTTATGGAATATGTCAATATTTTCTATTCATAACCCACATGTTGTGCAGTGTTAGGACGGTGCTGCTGTGGGCTGTTGTTGGATTCACTGTTACTGCAGTACTGTGAGTTCACAGTAAAGTCCCAGTGGGTTGAGATATTTACACAAGAGCACAAATACTTTGAGTCAAACCCCTGCACTCTGGAAGCACTAGTTAGATTGGGAGCATCTCGCTAACAGATAAGCAACTTTCTGATCTAATGAGCAGATGGATCCACGAAGAGTCTGCAGCAGTGTGGGCAGATTTGCTCCTCCCACCTAACTCTGCACAACATGTGGGCCTTTATTTATTTATTTATTTATTCATTCATTCATTCATTCATTCATATACTACTTTTCCAATATAAATATCCTATGACTCAATAGGTCAAACTTTGCCTTCAGTTCATGATGCCAGTACTTTCATAAAGATCTGATTATCGTGTGAGACAAAGGTGATTTCTTTTTCCAAAATTTGGTTAAGAACCTTATCACTCACTCCTAATGGCCAAACTGTATATGACATAAATAGTTTCATGTTGTCCTAGACATTTGTTAGTTTAATATAAATAGCAGCCAGAGGGCCCCTGATTTAGATCACGTCCCTGGGAAGAGGGGGACTTCAGCCCTTTGTATCCACCACAGCCCAATCCAGATCAGGGCCTCCCATTGCTTTTATAATGGCAGGAGGGAGGCTGCCATTAGTGCTGATGGAAGCATCCCTCCTGAGGCAAATAGCAGCCACAGGTTCTCCAGATTGGGGCTGGGGTGAGTACAAACTGCTCCCTTCCCTCAAGCCATAGTCTCAATTTGTTCAAAGATCACTGCAGCTGCTATTTACATTAAAGAAAACAAAACGCACAGGTTCAAATAATACAAGTCTAGTTTGGTCCCTACAGACCAGGGGTGAGGGAGACAGACTGGCATTTGTTTGTTTGGGAGCCACTTACTATAAAAGTCTTGGGCAAACACCATCATCTTCACCTCAGTAATTTTTGTAAAGCTGTATACATTAAACAGACAACCTTTGTGACCCACTACTGGACCCACCAAAACGTTTTTAAATAGACCACCTTTGTGGTGGTCAGATTTTGAAATAGACTGCCTTTGTGATGGACTTCACCACTGAACCCACCAAAATTTATTTTAGCAAGTTATATTAGATAAATAAGTCACCTTTGTGACGGACCTTACTGCTGGACCCACTAAAAACTGCTGGGCTCTGCCCTTTGGCTCAACCATCAGTTCCACTCAGGGCTCTACCCAAGGTCTCATCCAGCTACCAGAATTTTAGGCTTGAATTTTTGAGTTGTAGAATTCCTACTCCTAAGTGAAATAAATGCTTTCACCTGCTGGTGCGCTTTACCCAGAACCAGAACCCCACATGCACTCCAGTGCACATACAAATCTTTTGTCTGCTGACTGCCCCATTCATTTCAGTGGAGGGTGTAGTTACATCTGTAGAAAGGAGTTTTCAGGCAGATCTGTTTCTTCCAGTGAAATGAATATGGAAATCTTTCTGGATAGGGGATCATCTTGGGCACATCAGAATTTCTCTACCCATAAGACATATACTCCATGGCATGGAGTATAACTCCAAGTGTACAGTGTACTATTGTATGCCATAATAATAATTATTATTATTATTATTATTATTATTATTATTATTATTATTTGATTTCTATACCGCTCTTCCAAAAATGGCTCAGGGCGGTTTACAAAGAGAAAACAAACAAATAAATAAGATGGCTCCCTGTCCCCAAAGGGCTCACATTCTAAAAAGAAACTTAAGACACACACCAGCAACAGTCACTGGAAGTACTGTGCTGGGGGTGGATAGGGCCAGTTAATCTCCCCCTGCTCAATAAAGAGAATCACCACAGTAAAAGGTGCCTCTTTGCCCAGTTAGCAGGGTTATAAGCCCCTTTCTTAAATGGAGAATAAAGAAAATACAAACTTCAAGGAGAATTAATGCCAACCCAATATGTTCTTTGAGAAAATGTGAATGGCTAATGCACTATCTTCTCAAATAGACAGGGAGGTATGAGAGATGAAGATGGGTATTCTCCCCAAAGCTTCTCTTTTCCCCAGTATGCAGGCTGTTATCAGTACGCAGTCACATTAATATAAAGTATATACTGTATGGATATATATTGAGAGTGTAGACTGATGCTGGAACCATTGAAATACTTTTCTTAACATTACAAAGGAAATCCTATATTGGAATTTTATTAAACTGCTGCGGGAGGGGGAAATGATCCAGCTCAGATTAGCTTCTCTTAAGTCCTGTTGATTGCAATGGAAGAGACTTCAGGAAAAGCTTAACTATCCCATTGAAAGAACTTTGCATAAATTGCAAAGTTATTTGGTGTTAAAAGAAATCTATTCCATATATATCCACAGCATATAGTCTCCTTAGCTGTGCTGTGTTATGACATTTTGCCTAGGGCACCTAAATCCATTGTTTTGATCTTACATCATTCTTTATGTCTTTAAAAAAAAAATTTTTTTTTTTTAAACCAAAACATGTGAACATGAAAGTTTGCTCAAATCACCAGAAGATATACATTTGGCTTAACTTTAAGGAAGCAAATAATCATTTACTCCAACTGAAAATATGTCAGGTCAAAGAATAGAAGTGGATTAAGCACCCTATAAGAACAACTGGAGATTGCATAAAAGGTAAAAGATGCATAGGAGGAGCAGAAGATCATGCAAGATGACAGTTTCCAAAATAACTGTATTTGTTCAGCTATTGTTCAACAGATATGAAGAATTTCCAAGTTTCAGTCTCTTCATGCTTGGTTTAAAACAATGATTTCTTAATAGGATGTTGTTCAACAATGATGCTAGCAAATGGAAAAAGACATCTTTCCCCATAGCTAGTATTAACTAAATGCATGAGGATATGTAACCCTAACAATGGGCTGTCGCTAAGTTTGTGGGCAATTCCCAGGTTCACCTTCCCTCCTCAAGTTGCCTATGCCTTGCTGCTCTTTCCCTTGCCCCTGCTTCCTCCCTCTGTCTGTGCTTGGGACTCATGCCTTTCTCTGCTGCCTCACTGACGCTCTCAGTCCACTCTAGAAAGAGATGCATCCTGAGTCAAGTTTGGTTTTTGCTTGCTTCAGACCTTGGTGAATGTGCTCATGTTTCCAAGTCCTGCATATTTTCTCAGTTGTGCTTCCAGATAGTAGTAGTTGTGTCAGTTGTTGTTCATCTCTGTATGCCTACTTTCATTCTTCACCCTTTGCTTCTAGATCTGTTCAGCACGACAGTCTTTACCCCTTTCTTTAGTGTGAGGTGTGTTGGTTGCTAGGCATGCAAATTGGTCTGAGATGAAAATACAAATTAATGAAGTTGCTGCTGGTGGCTCTCTAAAGGAATGATATTCCACTATGCCATTCCAAGGGGGAAGGGGGCACCAATGGAGATTCTTTCTCAGGTCAAAGACTATAGGTTTCCCCAACACAGACTATACCTTCCCCACTCTCTCAGCTTTCAGATGGCACATCCCCTATTCATGTCAGCAAAACTGTTCATGAAAAGGCAGAAGAAAGATTTGCTAATATGTAAGTGCATTATTATATCAGGTGTATCTATCTATCTATCTATCTTACTCTAAGGCATACCCATTGCTAATCCCATGGGTGGCAGCTCCTCTGAGAGTTCACAAGTGAGCTGCTGGGAGGGGGAGAGGAAAGCGGCGGCAGCAAGAAAAGGAACAGGCCAACGGGCAGGGAGAGGAAAGTGGCAGCTGGGGTGGGAAAGTGCCAGCTGGGGCAGGGGAAAGCAAAGTGGCAGACAGGGGGTGGGAGGCAAACGGTGGCCAGGGAGAGAAAAGGAAAGTGGTAGCCGGTGGGGGGAGGTGGAGAAGAAAGCACGTGGGGGGGAGAAGAAAGCTGAGAAGAGAGCTAGAGGTGCAGATGATCTTACCCGGCACAGCTAGTATTATACAATGCAGAGACCAACCGCTGTCAGGGTTACACACTGATAATGATGACAACATAACTATCGGTGTATGTGCTTTTTTCTTTATTAGCTATTACTACTGAAAGCGTAAGGCAGAAGCTTGTTCCACTTAATTTGTGAATTGATTTCACTGAGGCTTATGCACACTTACGTGGTACCCTGTGCAATGCATACTATGCACACACCTGCTTTTTAACTGAGCAGAAGCAAATCCTATTGAAATCAATAGGATTTACTTCCAGGAAAATCTGTTTAGGATGCATTGTACTAAGAGAAGATGCCATGTGGTTCAGTATCAGAAAGCTTGAGAAATACAGTGATGCTTACTTTTATTGTTTTATATCACTCTAAATAAATAATGGAAGCAATCTTAATATGAATTAAGAAAATCCTATTTAAAATTATTGTTCTGTCCTTCCCTTGTAGTATGCAAAATATATGGTCATAAAAGGTACAGGCCTACTTTTCTGTTCATGGCTGATCAATCTAGCCATGCCATCATTGCTAATGATATATGTGCCAAGTTCTTAACTGTTAGCTAATTCTTCTAGCTATCCATGCATGCTTTATTTATTTTTTTAAAGGTTGCTGGTTATATGGGCAAGAAGTATTGGGATACAGATTAATAAAAAATGAAATAGACTTCCTGACTTAGGCTATTACATTTTATGTAAAGTTTATCTATTTCCCCCCCTACTAAATTCTACAAGGATGATATGCCAAGCATGCTGACTTTTCCTAAGCTTTGCTAGTAACTCTTTTGGTTTAACAACTGCAGTCAGTAACTGAATGCAGATCTTAGGACATAGCTAAAGTTTTCATTTGATCTTGGGCTTTAGAGAACACCCCTATGGAACACTTGTCCTCTTTTTCACTCCTGCCCTCTTTCCCAACCTTTCTTCAGTTTCTCTTAGTCCTCTTAAGAAGTGAATCCTTTCCTATGGAGAATGAGTTGGTAGCCTCCCTAAAGGCCAATTAAAATTTCTTTCTCCAAAGATATAACTAAAGGGTGCATTCTTAAATCCTTCAGCATCTTCCCTTTGACAAATGTTTGCAGGGAGAAAGGGCAGATAATTCTTAGGGCTTTGTACTAATGATCAGATTTATGGTTAAATATATGCATTTATGATCAAATGGTTTTTGTTACCAGTTGTCTTACTAATATATACAGAGCTTCTCTGTAACAGGTTTAAGATATATACAATGTCTTAGTCTGAAGAGTCATAGTACAATGTGAGGTCAGAAGGAGCCATATTCTGGGCAGTGATCAGAACTCACGGAGGCACTTCACATGATTGCTGTGAAGCACCTCAATGAGGTCTGTGGGGAGAGCAGGCTTAGCCCTGCAGATGATTGGCGGTGGAGCCCTGGGCGGCCATATAGGCCGCCCACACAACTGCCAGCTCCATCACGGAGCCGGCGGGGGGAAGTCCCAGGATGCCCCACGTGATGTGAGTGCGCGGGGCATCCTGGAGAGACTCCCAGCCAGGGTCTACTCATGTGTCACTGCACACCGCGGCCACACACGAGCAAAGAAATGAGATTAATGGAGGGCTCGCTCTGTTAACCTCATTTAGGGGGAGGGCGTTTTAGGCAGCCTAGCCACCTTGGGGGCACCGGGCTTGCCCCTGAGCCTAGTGGTTATCACAAGCACTGGAAAGCGGGCTGATCTGGGGATGCAGAAAGGTCATAACATTAATGTACATGTTGCCTTGAAATCCTGGGGATGACAAAGATTGTTCTGGATTGCTCTTACAAAAGTGGCACGGTAGTGCCACTATAGTTAAGATTAAGACCTGTATTAACATTCAGCCCTTATAAACCCTGAACATTCTATTGATCATAAATTCAAAAGCATATGTCAAATCTCCCTGACCCTTTGCAAACATCAGATAGGTGACAAGATACACTACCCCTCCCAGTCTGATGCAAAATGCCTGAGATATAGTAGTTTAAAAACTGACCCTTAAACTCTAGAAAATGATTTTCTGTCTTTTCTTGCATCAGATAACATAATTAATATTTTTAAATGTTCCTTTAAATTTTTATAAAAAATTTCTGAGTTATTAGCCTCTGAAATCCCCATAATAGCAGGGTAAAATAAACTAAGGTCACTTAGCATCAATTTTGTCCATAGAGGGTTCCGAAGGCAGAGTTGGGAGGGACAAACCCTGGCAAGATCTTGGGAGTGACCTCTCTAGAATCCGGAGGAGAGAGTTGTGGTATGCAAGGACAAGATAATGCAGTTGAATCATGATGGTTTAATGAGAGAGTTATTCAGACTGTTCGTACCATCAGCCTAAACCGGGGTAGGAAAGCCAAGCCAAGTCTTTACTCATTGTAAGAACTGCCAGGAGCTGTGTTGCTCCCAGCAGCCGCACGGTGGCAAACCCCACAAAGAGGCCAGCCTCTTAAACGAGGTTAAGAGAGCAAGTGCTCTCTTAACCCCATTTTTAAAAATCGTCTGCTAGCCCTGACTGCTTGAAGCCGGGGCTGGGAAACTGCAGAACTCCTGGCTGGTGTTGGGGGGGATCCCCTTAATGCCCCGCACACAAACAGAGGGCATTATGGGAGTTCTGGGGGTGGGGAGCCATTCACAGCCCTCCAACCCTCCATGCTGCCTGAGAAGAAGGCACTCCTGGGCACGCAATCTCCATACCAAGACTCTTCAAGCGGATCATCTGCAGGGGAGGTAAGCTTTTGAAGGCTTCCTCCTCTCACCCCTTTTGAGCCCTTTCTCCGATCATGAGAAAGGGCTCATTATTTACAGAGGGTCCAGTGCAGTCTGCCTTCAGTGCTCTTGTGCTGTAGGGATGTGCATGGACCATTCTAAGGACCGGTCTGGACCTGGGTCCAGTTCGGTGGTTTAACGCTGGGGGGTGGACCTTTAAGGGTGGGGGAGAGTGTACTTACTCCTCCTACCGCTTTCCTCCCTCCAACACTCCCATTTTTAAAAGCATTTGGGGTGACAGGGTGCCTCCCTGCTGCCCCAAAAGGCTTCAAAAGCCTGACTGGCCGTGCACACATTGCAAGCGCGTCACGTCCGTGCGTCGTGTGCATATGTCAGATGTGTGTGTGCGCGCGTGATGTACGCACGCATGTGATGCACAGACGTGATGCACGTGAGCGACATGCGCACACACAGTCAGGCTTTTGAAGCCTTTTGCTGAGGAAGGGGGGAAAGGGGCAGCAGGGAGGTATCTTGCCACCCCAAATGCTTTACAAAACGGGAGCGCTGGAGGGGGGAAAGCAGAGGGAGGGGTAAGTACACCCTCCTCCACCCTAAAGAGCCCCCCTCCCCAGTGCCGGACCATGGAGGTGCAGTTCTGTGCACACCACTATTGTGCTGGTGGCTTGTTAGCCCTGCCTCTACTCCAGGACTTGAATAGAAGTAACTAAAGCACCATTCAAAAGCTGACCCGGATCAATGAATGGATTAACCCAAAACACCATAACCTCCTGGTTCTGAATAGGGATGTGCAAACCAGTCCAAATTCAAACTAGTTTGAATTCAAACCGGGTTGGTTCAATGGTTCGAATTCGAACCGAACCAGCCATCAGGTTCAAGCTGCAGGTTCGAATTCGAACCAAACTGGGGGTGGTTCATTTTGAACTGATTTGAACCAAAAGTGGGTGGGGTGGTAGCTGGCACCCATGGCTACCTACCACCTAAACCCCAAAGCAATCAGACACTCATAAAAAATCGTAGGAGTGTCTAATTGCTTCAGGGTTTAGGTGGTTGTTGGCACCCATGGGTGCTCCACAATAGGGAATAATGGTCTAGTTTGAGTCCTATTATACCCTATGAGAAAAAATATAAATAAATTTCAAAAATTCATACATAATTGTACGAGTGTCCGATTGCTTTGGGGTTTGTGTGGTAGGTACCAATGGGTGCCAGCTACCACCACCCCCCCTCCCATTTTGGAGGTTCTAATCTGTGCAAACCTGTTCAAACCAGTTCAAATTCAAACCAAACCAGGGGGGTTCGAGCAAAACCAAAACCGAACCTCCCCCTCCTGGTCTGAACCCATCTCGAATTTGAACCGAACCGGGCAAACCAGTTTTGTACACATCCCTAGTTCTGTATGTAGCTGCTTGCACTCTGACATTTTGATAGTTAACAAAGATTCCCTTCACCTCCTTTTCCTTAATTAGCTTTTCCTTTCTTCCTCCACTGACAGCGCATTGATATGCTTTTTAAAAAAGCAATCAGTGTGGTGGAATTATCTCTCATTATTCTGCTGAATTAAAAAGATATTTATTTGTTTTTGAAGAAGAAAGTTTGCTAAAAACAACCCCTCTCTCTGTTCCCTCCTTCCCTTGCAAGATTATTGTAGATAACTTCCTACCTCTTTCTGCCTTTTCTGTATGTCATTCCAGCTGTCTGATAATGGGAAATGGAGGGATGGGGGTTAAGTTTCATATCATCATCTCCCCCTCTCGCAATGTTTCAACATGCATTGTAAGAGGAAAATGAAAAGCACTCCAGGATGTCAAGTACAGACATCTCCTGCTTAGTTTTTGTCCATCTGTCTTCTCTGTTTTTGTTGTCGTCCTGCTTCTCTTAGTGGCCATCCAGATGCCTCCAGGAAGTCCATAAGCAAAGCATGAAGGCAATCATCCCTGCTGTTTGCAATTGGTGCCCAGTAGCATACTGTTTGGAATATGGAGATTCCATATAGCCATCAAGATGAAAATGGTAAACACCACTGAATTCAACACACAGAGCTGTGCTATAATAGCCACTGATAAACCTCTCCTCCTCCGTCAAGCCCCTTCTAGGCTGGCCATTAGCATATCCCATGGCAGTGAATTTCCTAAATTAATTAAGGACTGTGTGGAAAAGATCACTTCCTGTGAGAAGGAACAGATTAAGCAAAATATAACCAACATTCTAAATCCACAGTCTACAATGGAAGCATATATTTGACAAATACAGGTGAAACTCGTAAAATTAGAATATCGTGCAAAAGTCCATTAATTTCAGTAATGCAAATTAAAAGGTGAAACTGATATATGAGACAGACGCATTACATGCAAAGCGAGATAAGTCAAGCCTTAATTTGTTATAATTGTGATGATCATGGCGTACAGCTCATGAAAACCCCAAATCCACAATCCCAGAAAATTAGAATATTACATGGAACCAAGAAGACAAGGATAGCATGGATTCTCTGATAGTGGATTCATTGTTTGTTGTAAAAAATCTCATATGCTACCAGAGAATCTACACTCAGAACTCCTCAGAAACAACAAAACCCAGCACCCCGTGGGTTAGCAACCCATGTGGGTGGTTGGCACCCTATGTGTACTACACCACCATTCACTCCTGGCCACCCCAGTGCCCCCCCAGGTGGAGTTATGGGTCTGCTGAAACCTCCATTATTCCCTATGGGGAAAAACCTTAAAGACACGTAAACTTCAATAATTCCTAAGAAATCAGCCCTTTGCCCTGTTCTTTTGGAATCTGGGTTGTGGCAGGCACCCCTTGGGGCATTGCCACCCAACCCACTGTTTTGCCCCTCAGGCCCCCTTTCTGCCCCGAATCTGCCCCAAAGACATGTCAACTTCAGAAATTCTTTTAAAATCAGCCCTTTCCCCAATTCCTTTGGAACCTGGGTGGCAGCAGGCACCCATTGGAGCACTACCACCTGACCCACTCTTCTGCCCCCAAAGCCCACTTTCTGCCTCGAATCCACCCCAAATAACATCAACATCACACATCAACAACAGCAGAGCTTTGCAAAGAACCAGGCAGATTTCCAAAGGTCATGCACATCCACATCCCCCCCCCCCAGAAATGCAATTGATCTACACACAACAGTGTGAAACAACAACACTGAAATGCACACTGCTCCACTGGCCAATGAGTGTAAAAGCACATGCCCCACTGGCCAATGAGGGTAAATTTTACCCTCAAATTTCCTTAAAAGGAATAAGGGGGCAATTGCCAGCAGAGCAGCCCATGCTTTTGCTGGCCAATCTGCCGGCTGGAAGGGCCGGAAATTCGAACGGATGTCAAACTCAAAATGGAGACCGAAGGAGAAAGACTTTTCACGATTGCAAAATGGAGTTCCAAAACAGCTGAAACAACAAAACGTTTTGTATCTGAAACAGGGACATTTTGTTTCGGCTACAAAATTTTCTGTTTTGAGCATTAGGTGTTTTGTTTTGGCTACAAAACAGCCGATATGGCCTGTTTTGTGCACAAAACGTTTTGTATCCAAAATGAAACGCACATCCCTACTAAAGGGTGAAGATTAAAGCCCCTTTAGTGAAAAGGGGTGCTCATGTTAGCTTTTATGAATTCACTACAAAAAAAGACTTTGGAAGAATTTAGAAAAGTTCCCAAAAAATAAATAAATTACTCAACATACACCCTCCCCCCCAAAACAAATCTGCCCCCCCACACACACACACTTTATTTAGAATAAGAATATTTAGAATAAGAATAAGACATTTCGCAAAGCCACACAAACCTAGAATGGAGTGTTAGTCTCCATTTTGTCTCCAGAGATGGTTGTTTGTTTTGGTCTCTCTCTTCAGCCATGAGCTACAGCTGAAATTAAGCTGTAGTCTTTTTGACATTTGTTTGTAACCTTTTCTTTAAATAAATCCTTGTAGTTCTTCAATACTAAAGAACTGTTTCAAGACCTCTTGCTTTGCTGCTTTCTCACCAAACTGGTTTTGCTTTGCTATTTGGGGACTGAACTGCCATTCTCCCCCTACATAAGGAAACAAGGCGACATCTCTTTTTAAAAATCACACACATAAAGTAATCTGCTCACACATACCCCAACAGTTAGGTGCTGCTAGCTAGCAGCTGCTCACCTAACCTCATTCTTTCTCTGTTGAGCATCTAGGTAGGAGGCGGCAGCAGTGAAGGGGAAGGTGGCAGAAGTTCTTTGTTTTACACCATTGACAAAATATGCATATTGAAGTATATTCATGAATATACATGATATCCATCTCACCACCTCTCATGGGGCAAATAGGCAACAACTTGTTAGAAAGGTGAGGCAGAGAGCTGTGATTATATGTGTTTATTTAGCTTGTTGTGAACAATCGATGTAAAGGGGGTGAAGCAATATTTTTCTCCGATTGCTTCAGAATAATGCTATGACACTACTCCAAGGCCAAGACTTCAGTCCTGTGCACACTTACCTGAAAGTAAATGTTGAGTCAACATGCCTAGGATTGTACTGGAAGAGGGCATTTGCACAATCAAAAACTGCATTCTACCCAATGTCTATGTTGCTCCCAATTTCTGTGCTCCCAGTTTCTGGTTGTGTGGAAGCAAGGTAGTAGGAAAACCTGAGTAGAAGTGATTGTGTGGAAGCAAGATAGGAGGAAATCCCATCCAGGGTTTCTTCCTACCTTGCTTTCACACAGTTACTTCTACTCAGGTTTTCCTCCTGAGTATTTTATGATTATCTGAATGACCTCAAACTCAGGCAGAGGGATGAAAAGAATGGGAAGCTAGAAAGGTGCAAGAAAAGCCTGCATTCTTACCTGTCTTTGCTCCTAGTCCGGATCCTATGCATGTTTAGTTAGAAGTAAGCCCCATGGTTGCTGGGCTCCACTAGACAAGGTAAAGGAGGCAGAGCAGCAATGGGGAAAGCCCTCCCTGAAGGAAAAGGGGGAGAAAATGGGGAAAGAGAGCAGAAAGAGAAACAAACTTTCACAAAAAGGAACAGAAGAGTATTTTTGTTAATATGCAAGCACCAGATTCAGAATGTGGAAGTCTGAACATCCTGAGTAAGTTACACTGGGCACATGCTTTTAACAAAAGCATATGTGCAGCACTAGCATCTCTGCTTCCAAAGTGCATGCACTCTTGCACAAGAGCATGATGATATTTGCCACTTTCCCTTTGCTCTGGAATCATTTGTTGACAGTGGGAATACATTCCTGAGAATCATGCAGTCCTCAGGTACATGTTTCTACAGATCTAGGAGCAGTTCCAGAGCAAGAGGAGAGTGGCAAAACGCATTGCTCTCTTGCACAAAAGCACCCACTTTGGGAGACTAGTACTGAGCACATGCTTTTATTACAGGCAAAAACACACCATTACTCAGGATGTTGTCAGCCACTTTCTCCAACACTTCACAGCAAATGAGATTTTCAATAAGACACCATGAATCCTCTCTAATTTGCTATCATAGAATCCACACTCAGAATACCTCAGAAACAACAGAACCCTGTACCCCATGGGTTAGAAACCCATGGGGGTGGTTGGCACCCTATGTGCACTACACCACCACTCGCTCTGGGCCACCCCAGCACCCCCCAAGTGCACTTATGGGGCTGCTGAAGGCTCCATTATACCTTATGAGGAAAAACCTTAAAGACGCGTAAACTTCAACAATTCACCAAAAATCAGCCCTCTGCCCAAATCCTTTGAATTCAGGTAGCTTCCTTGCCCCTACCTGGCACTACCACCAACCCCACACTGCTCTAGGCCACCCCTTTGCCCCCCGCGTGAAGCTATACATTTGCTGACACCTCCATGCTTCTTTATGGAGAAAAACCTTAAAGACGCGTAAACTTCAAAAATCACTTAAAAATCATCCCTTTTCCCAATTCCTTTCAAATAATTCTGATAGCTTCCTTGCCCACCCTAGGAACTACCACCCACCACACTCCACTATGACACCCCTTTCCCCCCGACATGAAGCTATACATTTGCTGCAATCCTAATTATTCTCTATGAGGAATTCAAAAATACTTTAACAATTCACCAATAATCAGAGGAGTGTCCAATTGCCTTGGGGTTTTGTGGGTGGTAGGCACCCCTGTCTGTCTACCACCCACCCCGCCTTTGTGCCCCTAGGTGCTCCACAATAGGGGATATGGACAGGTTCAGGTCCCATTATACTCTATGAGAAAAATAATTAAAAATATTTCAAATATTCATTAAATATCATAGGGGTGTATTATTGCTTTGGGGTTTGCATGGTTGTTGGCACCCATGGGTGCTCCACAATAAGGAATAATGGGCTGGTTGGAGTCCCATTATATCCTATGAGAAAAAAATAAAAATAATTTTCAACAATTATAATAAATCATACGACTGTTCAATTGCTTTGGGGTTTGGGTGACAGGTACCCCTGGATGCCAGCTACCATCCTACCAATTTTTGGGTGTCCGAACCTGTTTGAACTGGTTCGAACCGGTTTGAATCAAACCAACCCCTGGTTCGGTTCGAATTCGAACCTGCAGCTCCAACCTGATGGCTGGTTCGGTTCGAATTCGAAACTCTGAACCACTCTGGTTCAAATTCGAACCGGTTTGAATTCAAACCGGTTCTCACATCCCTAGTTGAATTTTACACATCTTTAACGTTTCCCCCCATAAAGTATAATGGAGGTGTATTGCTTCACCTCGGGGGGAAAGGGGTGGCCTAGAGTGATGTGGGGTTGGTGGTAGTTCCCAAGGGGGGCAAGGAAGCAAGGATTTGGGCAGAGGGCTGATTTTTGGTGATTTGTTGAAGTTTGTGCATCTTTAAGGTTTTTCTCCATAGGGAATCATGTAGGTTTCAGCAGCCCCATAACTGCACTTGGGGAGTGCTCGGGTGGCCCAGAGTGAGTGGTGGTGTAGTGAACAGAGGATGCCAACCTCCCCCATGGGTTTCTAACCCATGGGTTTCAGGGTTCTGTTGTTTCTGAGGTGTTCTGAGTGTAGATTCTCTGGTAGCAAATGAGATTTTCAATACAAACCATGAATCCACTCTCATTTGCTACCATAGAATCTACAGAACACCTCATAATCAACAGAACCCTGTACCCTATGGGTTAGCAACGCATGGGAGTGGCTGGCACCCTATGTGCACTCACTTGGGCCACCCCATTACCCCCCAAGTGCACTTATGGGGTTGCTGAAACCTCCATTATACCTTATGGAGAAAAACCTTAAAGATACGTAAACTTCAACAATTCATTTTGACTGTCAACAAGACAGTCAAAATGAACAGAAGAAATGAAGGTGTGTAATAAATCCTCATAAGGATTCATTGAGTGAAAGTTATTATACACCAAAGAATCTGAACACTTGAAAAATAGTGACCACACATTTTGCTCCATAACTCCACTTCTATAAGGGCTAGAGCTTAGCTTTTTTTAAGATATGAAAGCTGGGAATCTGGGGGCATTAATAGGACAGATCCAAAACCTGAATTGTTTCAAATCGAATCAGCCATGATTCGGATCCGGATCAAATCTGGGGTGATTTGGATGGGTTAGATTCAGATCCAAATCAAATCAGGGCTGTTTTGATTCAGATACAAATCGAAACACCAAAAATCTGAATTGCACACCCCTATTGTAAACCACCCAGAGACGCAAGTTTTGGGCGGTATAAAAATATGTTAAATAAATAAATAATAAATAAATGGAATTTTATGAATGATAGGATGTTTAGTACTCATCACCTCAACTATAAGTTCTTGCAAAGGAAAAAGAAAGCAAACTTTTCTGAGGAGGTAATTCCATAAAGTGGATCCCACAGAAAAGGTCCTGCTCCTTGTAATCAAAAGTCATGATTGTGAAGGCCAGGAGCACCAGAAGCAGGCTTCTCCAGATGACTTGAGCATGTAGAAGGAGTCACATGGAATAAGGTAGTCGCCACCTAATGGCACAGCGTGGAAATGCTTGATTAACAAGCAAAAGGTTGCCGGTTCGAATCTTTACTGGTACTATATCGGGCAGCAGTGATATAGGAAGATGCTGAAAGGCATCATCTCATACTGCACGGGAGGCGGCAATGATCAACCCCTCTTGTATTCTACCAAAGAAAACTACAGGGTTCTGTGGGTGCCAGGAATCAAAATCGACTTGATGACACACTTTACCTTTAAACTATTCTGGACCCATACTGTTTAGGGTGACTCAGCCAAGGTCTATGCATTTTTACTCAAAGTTAGTCCTCCTGTGTTCATTGGGGTTTTCTCCCAGATAAGTGTATATAGGATTGTACTCGTAAAGGTCAAAACTAGTACCTTGATTTGTGCCAGAAATAGACAAATGGCACATGACAATAAATACATCAGTATAGCCCAATCACATAGTATAGTATAGCCCTGCCCAAGTAGCCCCACAACCCAAAAGCACCACAATACATAGATATCTGTGTGAGTCTCTCTGATCCAGATCAGAACCACAAGACTCCAGGAGAGGGAGTTAACCCTCCTCCATCATATTCCCAATGAAAGAATGAATATCTCTTTTTAAAAGGATTGGACAAATAAACGTAGCATGTGAGATTTCCATCTGATTGTTGAACTCTGCATCTAGAAAAGATATATGCCTCTTGTTTTTATTAGTTTAGTGCATGATCTGATCACAGTATCCTCTTTAAATGTGTGCCGCAGATTATCCTCTCTAATAAAACGCTTGGTGTCCGTCCGTGGACGGACACCAAGCGTGCGTTCGTGCCTGGCCTGTTCTGGGCATGCCCAGAACAGGGCAAGGGAGGCACGAACGGCAGGACCCGGCGGCCATGTTGGGGCCGGGAGAAGGAGAAGTGGCCGCTGCCTATGCCAGGAGGAGAGTGCGGGAGAGGCGGCGGCGCAGCCGTGGCCACGGCCAGAGGTGGCGGTGGCCGCGACGGGGCAACTGGCGGCGGGAGTGCGGGTGAGGCGGCGGCGGGGCCAGAAGCGGCCGCCGCAAATAAAGGAGAGAGGCGCCGGGGGAAGAGGCGGCGGGGAAGCTGGCCGAGGTGGCGGCAGAGCCGCCACCGAGGCCTGGCGCCGCCAGTAAACCGGGCGGGGGGGGACCTTGGGGCCCGATCCCACCATTCCCGTCCCCCCGCCAAATTACTAAGGGCCAAATTGGCCCTGAAAAATGCCACCGCCGAACCGCCCTCCCAGCTGCCCGATCCCACCATTTGTACAGGAAAGAGGAGCTCGCTAGCAGAGCTCCTCTTTCTGCAAAGGCTCTTCTCAAACTGGCGCTTTGAGCGGAAAGGGCGTCCTTTCCGATCAAAGTGCCAGTTTGAGAAGAGCCTTTGCAGAAAGAGGAGCTCTGCTGGCGAGCTCCTCTTTCCTGTACAAATGGTGGGATCGGGCAGCTGGGAGGTTCGGCGGCGGGGGCCGAAAGCATTACTAGCGCCCGTTTTTCAACGGGCTAAAATTCACTTGTGCATAAATAAGGCAATGTTCCTAGCACACACAGGAAGTTTACTGAAAGCCCACTGAACATAATGGCAAAGAGCCAATGCGAATTTTAAGTAAAGCTGCTGAAATAATAAGTAACTGTCAATTGATCAGAAACCAAGGAGGCTGGCAGCTAGTGATAATAGCAATTAACTTCCCATTCCCCATTTAATGGTGGGTTGCTGTATTGATTCAGTGAAAACACGGCAAATTGGAAGTATCCACATTAATAAAAGGTTTCTGCTTGTGCATTTAATACATGCGGCTTTAAAACAAAATCCCATAACTCTTGATTAACATGTAGGTATGATTACTCATGTCCTTTCTTTCCAGGTCTTCCTGGAATCCTGTAGTCTTCAGCAGTCCTCCTTCTAGTCTTTTTCAGTGTTCTCCTTTTTCTAGTTTAAAATTTAAGCATATTTCACCTGAGATCCTTAAGGCAGTGTACTGTGATGAAAATTGATGTAACCCCACAAACATCAGAAGTAGTAAAATATTGTATATACTTCAGCACAGCATGATTGTGGATTTGGCCTATTAACTTAATTAGACTATAAATACAAGAATGTTTAAAGGACTGCCAAATCACAGTCATTGAGAGCAAAGTGTCACACTTGATCTGGAAAATGAGCAGCCGATCATGACAAAAGTAAATATGTTATAAGAATGGCATACAGGACAAAAAGGGGTGAACAAGAGCAAAGATAAAAGAAATTGAGGAAATAAAGCATTACCAGATTATTCGTTTGTAGGAAGGACTGGAGCAAGGGCAGAAACTCATAAGCCACCAAGTAGGCTTTCTGTTCTGACCAACAGAAGGGTTACTATTGTATTGTCTAGGCAAATCTCAGCCACATGAATGCTATTACTCATGCCTGCAATGTGTACAGTGGATTATGGTCAGGAGAGGGAGAGAAAGTTCAAGGTGCTAGTTGACTGATGTAGAAGAAACAGATCAGATAGCCAAGTTCTTCCTGGGAAAATCAAGCAGTCCTTATATGAGACTGGGGCTAGCTGTGGATGCTAGTCAAATCTATCTATCTATCTATCTATCTATCTATCTAGATGCCACTTTTCAATAGAAAAGTTCTCAAAGCAGTTATAGAAAAAGAAGAAGTATAAGATGGTTCCCTGTCCCCCAAAAGCTCACAATCTGAAAAATAACACAAGGAGAAACCAGCAGTAGCTGCTGGAGAGACAGAGAGCCGGGTCTCACGATCAGTGAGACCCGGTTTGGGAAGGGAAGTGGGGAGAGTCGGCTAAGCCCTCTCTCCCCACACAGAAGGAGGGCGGGAGCCCTGGGCAGCCAGATCGACCACCCACATGATTGTCGGCTCCGTGACAGAGCCGGTGGGGGCTGGGGAGTTCGGGGGCCGCGTGGCCCTCAGAAACTCCAGTATGCCCTGCACAAGTGCGCAGGGCATACTGGAGAGACCCCCACAGCTGGGAGGCGGCTATTCGCCTCCCCTCCAAGGGTCTACCCATGAGTAGCCACGGTGCTGAGCCACGCTGCGGCTACTCATGATCAGAAAAACTGGGTTTGCGGAGCACTTGCTCCGCAAACCCAGTTTAAGGGGAGGGGTACTTAGGTGAGTTAACCGCCAAGAGGCAACCAGGCTCAGCTGCGAACCCAGTGGCTCCCACGATCATCCAAAATCGGGCTAGGCTCCCCTAGCCCAATTTCGGCTGATCATGAATATAGCCCCATTGGCTACATTCAGACGTAACAGCTAACCACAGTTAAAGGTGGCTGAGGTTCCAATTCTTAATTCTCAAATGTTCACCAAACCATGGTCGGCCAAACTCCAGTTGCAGGAGAGGGGAGCCCCTCCCTGCTGCTTGGCCTCTGAGGCTGATCCTGGCCAGCTCCACAGCCTGATCGTGGGCAAAGTGTCACCATGTTAGTGGTTTGGCCGCAATTGGCTGTGATCTATAAGGGGTGTGCCAAACATGATCATCATTTTTTGAGTACTCCACCCACCCTCGACAGGGAAAGGGAATTGAAAGCCCTTTAAATGCCCTGAAATGCCAGCGATTTTTCTGTCAGCCATGACACCACTGCCCTGCCCAAGTAGCCCCACACCCCAAAAGCACCACACAAGCATGAATTCCCTGGTGGTTTGGGGACCTGGTGGGGGGTGGAATTCCACTTTCATTGTAGGGAAGTGCACAAAACTGGCTTGTTCTGTTTGGTTTGAATTCAAACCAGCTTCAAACCAGGGTGGGTAGGTTCAGTTTTGGTTTTGCTTGAACCCCCACCAGTTCAGTTCAAATTTGAACCCAATTTGAACCAGTTCTAAAAGGTTCTACACAGGGTATAATGGGGACTTGAACCAGCCCATTATTCCCTATGCAGAGCACCTAGGGGCACAAAACCAGGGTGGGTGATAGGCACCCAGAGGGGCCAACTACCACCCAAACCCCAAAGCAATCAGACACTCTTGTGATATTTAATAATTCTTTGAAGTTTTTTATTCCAATTTTTGCATTTCTCCCATAGGGAATAATAGAGATTTTTAGGCAACCACTCCCCTTGAGGTGACTGGGCACCCCAAAGTGGGTTTGGCAGCACAGCAGTTTGTGCCACAACTCCCCCCAGGGAGCTCCAAGCTGGTGGGTTTATAGGGGTTTCCCCAAGAATTTTTTAGTTTCTGGCTTCTTAACAGTCTATCAGAGTGGATTTTTAGGGTGTGTGTGTGTGTGTGTGTGTGTGTGTGTGTGTGTGTGTGTGTAAAAGGTTCTTCATAGGGATTCATTGAGAGAACTCATACAGCAACCAATAATCCAATTTGGTTTTGGTCTCATCCCCAAGGCTTATATCACTGAGCATAGGTCACAACTGGCAAGTACAGTACAAGTTGGATAGGAAACAGTGAGGCTATTCTCACGATGTGGCGGGGGGGGGGGGGGAACCAGCCCGGTTTTCCCCTATCGTGAGAACCACTGGGCTCGCCAGCAAGCCCAGTGGTTCAATGGTGGCTAGCCTGCCAAAGTAGCCCTCTTCGAAAACAAGGTTAGCGGACTGAGTGCTCCGCTAACTCTGTTTTTCCAATTGCGAAACACCGCAGCATGGCGCCACACCTTTGCGACTTACGAGTAGACCCCCAACCAGGAGGCTGCAGCAAGCTTCCCTGCGTCAGAGGCCCCCCCAGAACGCCCCGCGCATTCGTGCAAGAGGAGAGCTGGTCTTGTGGACAAGCATGACTTGTCCCCTTAGCTAAGCAAGGTCCACCCTGGTTGCATATGAATGGGAGACTTGGTGTGTGAGCACTGTAAGATATTCCTCTCAGGAAACAGAGCCGTACTGGAAAGAGGAGAAGGTTCCAAGTTCCCTCCCTATCTCCAAGATAGGGCTGAGAGAGATACCTGCCTGCAACCTTGGAGAAGCCACTGCCAGTCTGTGAATACTGAGTTAGATGGACCTGTGGTCTGACTCAGTATATGGCAGTTTCCTGTGTTCCTATGACTTCCATTGGCTGAGCTGCTCCTGATCCCCGCCACCCTTACCAGCTCCGTGATGGAGCCAGTAGTCATGTGGGTGGCTGATCTAGCCACCCAGAGCTCAAGGGCAGATCATCCGCAGGGAGAGCGGGCTCAACCCGCTCTCCCCACCTAGCCCCATCTGGCTCTATACACCAATCATGTGTAGAGCCTCAGCAAATAGCAGGGCAAGACTGGTGAGCACCCTGAAACCCTCCAGAAGTGAAAGGAGGATTATAATGCAACCAATAGCTTGAAGCTAGACAACATGATGGAAACTGAAATGGACCATCTTCAGGCACTTGCACTATCACTAACAGGCTGAAGGGCTTGGTTATTTGAGAGGGGTAATGCTGCTAAGAACCTCCTCAACTCCTCTAAAAGGATCTGCTTTGATGAACTTAGATCAGACTATGGGGCTATTCTCACGAGTAGCAAAAATCGGGCTAGGAGAGCCTAGCCCAGTGGCTTACAAGCAGCTAGCCCGCTTTTGTAGCCCTCCCCTTAGCCCGGGTTTGCAGAGCAAGTGCTCCGCAAACCCAGGCTTCCTGATCGTGAGTAGCCATGGCATGGCGGCGTGGCTACTCACGAGTAGACCTCCGAGGGGCGGCAAAAAGCCAGCTCCTGGCTCTGGGGGTCTCCCCAGTATGCCCTGCGCACTCGCACAGGGCATACTGGAGCTTCCGGCGGGTGCACGGCCCCTGAGCTCCCCAGCCCCCACCGGAGCTGGCAATCACAGAGCTGGCAATCGTGTGGGCGGCCAATCCAGCCACCTAGGGCTTCCGCTCTGATCGTGAGCAGGGAGAGTGGCTTAGCCCGCTCTCCCTGCTCTGCTGCAGAAACCAGGTCTCACTGTTTGGAGTCAGACTTTTGCTGCCCAACAGGGAAGACAGTAGGATGTCACCATCCTAGAAGTGTGCACACTGTAAAGTGGGGTGTGGAAATATCCATTGTGGTTTTTCTGAGTTATTCATGCAGCTGCAGTCCCTTGTGAGGGCAATTTCTATGGTTGCCCCTTCTAGGGACAATGTGAGATATGTGTGTTGTTAGATGTTCCCCTCCGTTAGGGATGTGCATAAAACCGGTTCTCCCGGTTCGGTTCGGGTCCGAACCGGGTCCGGACCGGACCGGGGTGGTTCGGTTTTGGTTTTGCCAGACCACCCCCCCGGTCCGGTTCGGTTTCGAACCGGTTCGGATCCGAACCGAACCGGTTCGGATCACAAAAAGTGGCTGGTTTTGAAGGGGACATTGTGTTCTACCTGCCACCCAAATTTCAAGTCGATTGGACCTTCCTCTGATTTTTTACAAATTTTTTTCAAAAAATAAATTTTTGCCCATAACTCACAATGTGGAGCCCTTAGGGGCAAAAAAGCTGGGGTGGGTGGTAGCCACCCATGGGTGTCCTCCACCCCAAAAATCCCAAGGCAATTGGTGGCTCCTAGTATTATTGGTGAATTTCTGAAGAAAAATTTTTTTTCCATTGGCTAGAATGGGGGTTCGGGTCTGCCCCAGACCCACCTCTGTGGGGTGGCAGCACCCCCAAAGTGGGTCCGGGGCCATGGCAAAAATGCCCTCAGTCCCTCCCAGCAATCCCCGTAGAGATAGGAGTGATGGTTCTGTTGTTTTTCTGAGGTATTCTGAGTGTAGATTCTATGATAGCTTATGAGATTTCCAATGAGACACCATGAATCCACTCTCATTTGCTATCACAGAATCCACACTCACTCAGAACACCTCAGAAAAACAACAGAACCATCACTCCTATCTCTACGGGGATTGCTGGGAGGGACTGAGGGCATTTTTGCCATGGCCCCGGACCCACTTTGGGGGTGCTGCCACCCCACAGAGGCGGGTCTGGGGCAGCCCCGAACCCCCATTCTAGCCAATGGAAAAAAATTTTTTCTTCAGAAATTCACCAATAATACTAGGAGCAACCCAACAATTGCCACCCCATCTTTTTGGCGCCTCTCTCTGGGCGCCCTAACACGTAACACCTAGTCAGTCCATCTTAATGCCTACCTACTACCACCACTCCTATCCAAGCAAGTAAGAGGAGGACACTCAGAGAGACAACACCCACTCTCTGATCTAACAAAAAGGCCACAGCTGTGCTGCCTGCCAGCACAGCAGCAGCAGCGGAGCAGCACACTAAGCACAAGAGCAGCACACACAGAGAAGAAGCAGGAGGCGGAGCAGCAGAGCAGCAGACCTGCTGCTCCGCATGATGGGTGACGTGATGCCCAAAGAAACCACCGCCTCACTCAGTGCCTGCCACTGACTAGGCCCGACAGACAGAAGCCAGCCAACCTGCTCTGCTCTGCTCTGATGCTCCCCATGGATGATGCACACACACCCTACATCTGCATCCCAATGACCAGACCAGACCAGACCAAGTGCGCAGAGTCAGCACAGGCCAGCAGCCACCAGCCCAGCAACAACAACAGCTACTACTGCTACCACCACAGCCAGTGTTGCCGCTACAATAACATTCCCAGTCCAGTCACGCGCGCCACAGCCTGAGCCTAGCACACAGCCAACAGCTGCTGCCAGCCAGTGCCTGGCAAGCCCAGCCAACATGAGGAGGAGAGAGCTAACAAGTAGACGGCGCACGCACATCACCAACCCATCACGACGGCGCAACTGGAAGGGGAGAGGGCACAATTACAGGCAGGAGGAGGAGGAGGAGGAGGAGGAGGCGGGCGAGGCAATCCTAGCACAGATTTGAAAGTTTAAAATCCACCAGGACATCTTCTAGAATCTAGACTTCTGTTTTTTCTACCACCAGCTGTAGTGTCTAGTTAGTCAGTGTGCTGTGCAGCTGAGCTGAGCTGAGCTGAGCTGCATGTGAGGAAGGGTGACTGTAGCTAGTTCTTTAGTTTCAGCAGACTGAGCATTGAGCATGGGCAGTGGCCTTGGGAAGCAACACAATTACACGACACTCACCTGCTGCTGCTGGTTCTAGAAGTTGCCTCTTCTCGTCTTCACCTCTTCGTGTGTGTGTGTGTGTGTGTGTGTGTGCAGTGAGTGCATGCCTTTTGCCTTGCTGGAAAGAAATGCTTCTCTGGTCCACCACCACATATCTGCTCAAGGACACAGAGGCCCAAGGCAGAGGTGGTGGCACCAGTGTGAGTGCATGTGTGCTGGTGGTGTTTGCCACCACAGGTGTTTTGTGTGTGTATGTGTGCGCTGCTAGCTAGGAGGGGGGAGGGAGGCAGGGAGGGAGGCTGGGAGGCAGGGGGGAGGAAAGGGGAGGGGGAGAGGGATGTAGAGGGGATTGAAGGGGGGAGGGTCCGGCTCAGAGTTGGTCAGCCACATATTTGTGCACACACGTGCTCACGTGTGTGCTTCGGTGGGAGAGACCAGACTCTCATCATCTGCCAGACCGGGGTTGGGGGCAGTTGAGGCGGTGGTGGGCTGGAAGGGAGGGAGGATGGAAGGTGGTGAAGAGGAAGGGGAGAGGATGAGAGGGGAAGGATGGAGGGAGTTGGAGGGGGGAGGAAAAAAACATGTAGACAGACACACACCACACTACACACAGAAAGCATCCACACACAGAGACAGTGCTAGGCATCCATTCACACAGACAGACAGACAGACAGACACACAACAGGAAGAGACAGACTGAGCCTGCACCACACACACACACACACACAGACCCAATTCCCCCCCTGCACAGTTATCAATCAATATGTTGTGTTGGCAGCCAGTTCATTGCTATTCTGATGGTTTTGGGTTTTTTGCCATCAGCCAACATCAACAGTGACCACAATCAAGATGAACATAAGATGATAATAATTCATTCGTTTCATTTCAAAAAATCACCCAATCATTTTCTCCATGTAAACCAAGCCCCCCACACATGATTTCTGGTGACATTTTCAATAAAATCAATTCATTTGGCATTCATCATTTTGTTCTCCCTTTGTCACCTTTTTTTCTTTCTTTTGCATAATTTTGAGGCTTGATTTTGACATGGGGTTTTTAAAGAAAAAATTATTTACATGTTTATTTACATACAGTATTTACATATCTACACTGCATTTTTGAACGTATACCCGCCGCTGCCGCTAAGTCTAGTACTCCGTGGGCTGTGCTACTTTGGGGGGGTGTGCCGTGCCCACGCCAGGTCCCCAAATGCTGACAGGTGGATAGATAAAGGGCCTGTGCTGGTCAGCATTGGGTTTCTTTTTAGGTGGGCATGGGCATTGTAAACATCTGGCCAGTCGCAGCACTACAACTACTACTACAACTGCATCTCTGTGTGGGCACACTACACGCTGCGACTGGCTGGCACGGCTCAGCATCTGTCACGTCAGCTCAGCTAGAGGTGGAAGGGGGGAGGGTAGGGATAAGCAGAGGTCGAGCCAGGCAGGTGACCAACCATGGGGCAACCCACGGTAATCACTCGCCCGTCTCAAACTCAAGCTTGGGGTAGCCCAACAAGGGGAGGTTCACCTTAAGGAAGACCAGCTGCTCCACCAGACCAGGGTCCAAGCGGGAGCGAGAGGGTGTCACCACGTCCCCGGCACGTGAAAACACCCGCTCGCTCTGGACACTGGTTGGGGGGCAGGAGAGGAGGCGCACAGCCACCACCGCCAGGTCCGGCCAGACTTGGCGGCGGCTCGCCCAGAACTGTGCGCAGTCCACGCCGTCTCCCTCCACAGGCTCCTCCAAGTACTGCGCAACGCATTGCTCAGCACTGGAGGGGGGCCTGGCAGGTCGAGCCTCCCGCATACCAGGCATGGCGCCATAGCAGAACCGCTGAAACCACTGGGCGGATCTCGAGTCGGTAGCAAATGGCTGCTGCGATGGCGCCGCCTGGGATGCCGCGCTGCTGGACTGGGAAGAGGGAGGGGAAGGGGAAGCTGACGCCGGCTGGCCGCCCATGCTGCTGCTGGGTGCGGGTTGGGCCGCGAGGGCTGCCCCCGCACCACTACCAACACCCTGGTCTCTGCGGGCCCTAGCGGCCTCCTCCTCCCTAACCTTCTCGACCAGGATGCCCTTCCACCTGGGCAAGTCGTCGGCACTCACGGCATTGCCCTTGAGGGCTGGGTGACAGAGACAAGCGAGGACATACTCCTCCCTGTCTCCCAGCACATCAACGAGCCGCTTGTCAACCCCAGACCTCAGCCTCCCAGCCAGAGCACGACTCTCTGGCGTGGTCAGAGAGATATGGAGTCCACCCATCAGCTTCTCGAGACCAACAGCTGTGGGCAGCGCCTGGCTCAAGGGAGTGGTGTCGCCACACAAGCCCTTCGTGGCAAGCTGGAAGGGCTCGAGTGCCGACACCGCCTCGGACATCTGCTTCCACTCTGCGTTCGAGAAGTCGCAGACATCCAAGGACTCGTCCCTCGCCAGGGCGACAAGGGCTCTCTCCTGCTCCAACAGGCGCTGGAACAGGAGGAAGGTGGAGTTCCACCGCGTCTCCACATCCGTAGGGATGAGATGGCGAGGAAGGCCAAGGTCATCCTGCTTCTGGCGAAGCAGTCTCCTGGACTTCTCGCTGCGGTGGAAGTGGGCGGCCAGCTTGCGGGACTTATCCACAAGCGTGGCCGTGGCAGCAACAGCACCTGCGATGGGGCGGGCCCCCTTCTCCTGGGACGCCCTCAGCTCCTTAAGGCCAAGGGCGTCCCTGACGGTCAGATGGAGCGTGTGTGCCATACACCGTATGTTCACACAGTCCATGACTGTCTCGACAGCGGCGGTAACGTTGGCTCCATTGTCGGTGACAATGAAGCCGCGGGAGAGGTGTGGACACCCGCCAATCCACTCCTCTATCTGGCGGTCGAGTACGGCCGCCACCTCCTCCGCGGTGTGCCTCGTGTCCATCGTCTCCACGTGCAGGACGGCCCACCTGTGCCGTAGTGCATCGGGAGCCGCGCCGGACCCGGAAGCATCGCCCGCGGAGGTCCCCTCACTCTCCGGTCCCCACCAGTGGGCAGTGAGGGCCAGGAAAGAAGCGTGCATCCCACTGACACTGGTCCAGAGGTCAGTCGTGAAATGCACGCTTGTCCCGGCCGGAGCTGCACGCAGCTCGGCCGACACGAGCTCCCTGCACCGGCGGTACAGGGAGGGGACCACGTTCCGGCTGAACGTCGTCCTTGAGGGGATGACGTATTCGGGAGCCAGGTATTGGAGAATACGGCGGAAGCCGTTGTTCTCGACCACCTGAAACGGCTGGTCATCGGTGGAAATCATCTCCCCTATGAGGCGGGTGAGGTGATGATGGTCCACGCGAACAATACGCTGGCTGCCCGAGGACTGCGTCCACCGCTGGACGGGCAGTGTAGCCTGCCTGCTGGCTGGCACACTGCCGCTGCCCGCCCTAGTGGCAGATGCACAAGGCGCACTAGCGCTGCCAGCCTGTCCCCTGAGACCTGGGTGGTGACGCTCTAGGTGTCTCCACATAGGCGTCGTACCCAGGTGCGCAGGGTCCCTTCCACGGCTGACAAGCATCCTGCAGTGGACACAGCGGGCGTGGAATGGGTCATCTTGAGGAACCTCAAAATGCACCCATGCACCACTGCCCTTGGCCTCCTGCGCCCTGGGCGCCGTCCTAGGCCGTTTCTCGCAGGGTGGCTGCAGTCCTAGGGGGGGGGCGGCCGCCGCTGCCTGCCCACTGCTGCCACCCAACCCGCCCCTTCCGCCCTCCACAGCGGAGGAAGGGCCCGGCTGAACTGGCATCGGAGAGGCAGGCCTCTCCTCCACCACCTCGCCAGACCGCTCCCCACCAGAGTGTCGGGCTTCACGAGGGGGGGCCCCACTGAGCGGCGAAAGGATAGGGGGAAGGGGCCCCAGAGGGAGGGAGAACCTGGCTGCATCGCTGCCAGCCGCACGGTCCTCACCGCCCTCTACCTGCTCTTCCAACTCCACAGTCTCCTCCACCTCAACAACTGGCGGTAGCTCAGCAGCACCTGGTGCCGCCGGCGAGGAGGGACCCGCCACAGCCCTAACAGTGCCTCTGCCTCTGCCGCGATTGGCGGCAGCAGGCGTGGGGAACTGAATCCTGCACACCAAAGATGGGGCCGGAGCAAAGAATTCTCCAATGGGGAGAACTGGGGTGTCCTCAGGCTCCCCGCGTCCTCTCCCTCCCCGTGCCGCAGGCGCACCCCGCACCTGGCCTCTCCCACCTCTGCCTGCCAGCCTTGAGCGAGCCCTGCCCGCCACACGGCGCTCAGACATGCTGCTAGGTCAGAAGGAGGGAGACTTTAGGAGGAAGGCCAGACAGGGTCAAAAAAATAATTTGGAGGGGCTTAGGGGCCAAAAAAAAGGCAGCTGATTTGGAGGCGGCGGGGGGGAAGTTTGTTTTGAAAAAAGGAAGCCAATGGGGGGGAAAGGAAGACTTTTTGATATGGGGGGGGAAGCCAATCGAAGTGAGGGGGAGGGTGTCCTTTTTGAATTTGGGAGTCAACCACCAAGCCAATTGGGGAGATGGGTCTGGGAGGGGTTTTTTTTAGAAAAATAGGGGGTTAAAGGGTGGAACCCCGGTGTGGGAGGGTGGCACGGGCAGTTGGGTGGAGTAGTTGTGGTGTGGGTGGCAAGTTTTTAGCTTTTTTGGGGGGGGGAGTGGATGGGGGGAGGGCACAGCACCTACCGGGGGTGGGGGAGGGATGCAGTCAACGCTTGGGAACCTGCAGATCAAAGGAGGAAACCCTTATTTAGTGAACTGGAACACAAAGTGTGGGTTCTGGGGGGTGGTTCAAACTCAATGCAGCCTATTTAGTGACTCTAAATTGCACACAACCAAAACCAGAACCCAGTCACACCAACACAGAGGTTGAACCCACCCACTCTGTGACTCTGCCTGCCCAATGCCATGGCAAGCAAGCAGCAGCAAACACTTGATGGCAGCCTCATGGATTGAACATCATGATCATCATCATGCGTGTGTATTGGCCCAGCATGTAGTGGCAGCATCAGAGCCCAGCCAGGACCCCACTCAGACTGCCCCAGAGGCAAGGAAGCACTCTGGCATGGCATGGGCCCAGCATGTAGTGGCAGCATCAGAGACCAGCCAGGACCCCACTCAGACTGCCCCAGAGGCAAGGAAGCACTCTGGCATGGCATGGGCCCAGCAGTGGCAGCATCGCATCAGAACCCTGGACCCCACTCAGACTGCCCCAGAGGCAAGGAAGCACTCTGGCATGGCATGGGCCCAGCAGTGGCAGCATCGCATCAGAACCCTGGACCCCACTCAGACTGCCCCAGAGGCAAGGAAGCACTCTGGAAGGCACCTGTTCAAAAACCACCTGCAAGACGCATGCAATGCAACGCAACACACAGCAGCAATTTCTTTACTGGGCATGGGCATGAAGACACAAGTTTTACAACAGTACATCTCCTCTCCAAGGTTCCCTCCCTCCTCCCCACACCCAAATGCATTTCAGAATAGGGGTGTCCCTATTTAAAACCGCCAGCTAGGGAGAGAAAGGGGCAACAAAAGGTGCACAATCGCACACGCACTAACCCCTCTTCTTCCGGTCCTTCTCCTGCCGCTCACTGCTGGTCACGGATTCGCCGCCGCCAGCCAGCCACCCTGGGCTGAGACACAGCAGGGCGGCCGCACGAGGCACACAGGCAACCGGGGTAGTTCAACAACGATGGAGGGGCAGAAGTGAGGAGACAACACTGTTTGTGTCGCTCAACTCACCCCCAAGCAGAGACAAAATCAACCAAAAACTATAAAAAGAAAAAAAAACCGATGGCAGCCGCCAGGTGGGTAGGCTACTGTGTGTGGCTGCAGCTGTGGGAGAGGAGGTGGAAAGTGAAGGGGAGCAGAGAGAGAAAAGACTAAGAGAGAGAGAAAAGAGAGGGGGGGCAGGGACAAAGAGAAAGAGAGGAGAGAGAGAGAAAAGAAAGAGAGAGAGAGGAGAAAGAGAGATGATAGAGAGAAAGAGGAGAGAGGAGAAGCGCAGCGCAGCAGGGAGGGGGGATTCAGGTGTGGGGGGAGGACACAGCAGTAGCAGCGGTCCAAAGAGGTGGGGGGAGCAGAGAGGGTGTGTGTGGTTGGGGCTAGTGTGTGGCAGGGGGCCTGGGGTAAGTGGAGAGAGTCGGGGGCAAGGAGGAAAAGAGGTGGGGTGGGGGGAGCAGAGAGGGTGTGTGTGGTTGGGGCTAGTGTGTGGCAGGGGGCCTGGGGTAAGTGGAGAGAGTCGGGGGCAAGGAGGAAAAGAGGTGGGGTGGGGGGAGCAGAGAGGGTGTGTGTGGTTGGGGCTAGTGTGTGGCAGGGGGCCTGGGGTAAGTGGAGAGAGTCGGGGGCAAGGAGGAAAAGAGGTGGGGTGGGGGGAGCAGAGAGGGTGTGTGTGGTTGGGGGCTAGTGTGTGGCAGGGGGCCTGGGGTAAGTGGAGAGAGTCGGGGGCAAGGAGGAAAAGAGGTGGGGTGGGGGAGCAGAGAGGGTGTGTGTAGTTGGGGCTAGTGTGTGGCAGGGGGGCCTGGGGTGAGTGGAGAGAGTCGGGGGCAAGGAGGAAAAGAGGTGGGGTGGGGGGAGCAGAGAGGGTGTGTGTGGTTGGGGGCTAGTGTGTGGCAGGGGGCCTGGGGTAAGTGGAGAGAGTCGGGGGCAAGGAGGAAAAGAGGTGGGGTGGGGGAGCAGAGAGGGTGTGTGTGGTTGGGGCTAGTGTGTGGCAGGGGGCCTGGGGTGAGTGGAGAGAGTCGGGGGCAAGGAGGAAAAGAGGTGGGGTGGGGGGAGCAGAGAGGGTGTGTGTGGTTGGGGGCTAGTCTGTGGCAGGGGGCCTGGGGTAAAAAAAAAAAACAACACCTGGGAACAATGGGCAGAAAGTCTGGGGGGGGGGGAGAGGAACCAACAACAACCAGCAGGGAGGAATGGGACACACACACAGCAAAACCAGAACCAAAAGAAGCTAATTGATTTCACACAAAAAACCAAAGTAACTAAGACAGGACTCAACAGGCAGCAGCAGCAGCACCAGGGAGGATGGGGAACAACACTCAGTCTGGGTGGGAGGGGGCAGGCAGGGCAGGAGTGGAGGAGGAGGTGGCAGTGGGGGGAGTGGGTTTCTGGAGGGGAGGGAGGGGGGAAGCTAGGAGCAGGACCACAGGGGAACAATCAAATTTGAATCCAAACAATCTATACACAAAGTAAAAAAAAGGAAACCAAAGGGCAGCCAGAAAGTCTCAGGGCGGGGGGGGGGTTTACAACTACCAGGGGGAGGGACTGGGGGAGTGGGTGACACACACAGGGAGCAAAACCAAAACCAGAACCTAATTCCACAAAGAAATCCAAAGAATGCAAGGCTCAACAGGCAGCAGCACAGGAGGGAAACAATCTTATCTGGGTGGGAGGGAGGGAGGGAGGGGGGAAGCTAGGAGCAGGGCCAGAGGGGAACAAATTAACAATCAAAATCAGAACACAAGGAATCAAATTGCAGCAATAATATAAACTAAATCCTCAGAAACACAACTCAGACAGGCAGCCAGCAATAACAATAGCTATTAATTAAAAACCAAAATCAGCAAATATATAAATTTACACAGAAGCAATAATTGAATGCAACTCAAAAAGTGGAACAAAAGGCAGGCAAGGCACAAAAACAGGAAAGCAATGCAGAAGAGGGGGGGGGGGAAGGAGGGAAAGCCAAAACTTTGGAAGAAGGGTTGAGAGAGAAAGGGTGAAGAGAACAGAAAACACACAACAGGAAAAGTTGGAAAAAGTTGAGGGGAAAGTATTAAAGAGGTTTGGACAGAGACAGACAGAGGGCAGATGGACAAGGTGGCACACAACAACACACACAGAGAGCAGAGAGACAGACACACACTAATGTGACACACAGTCAGCAGGGACTCACAGCAGACACCAGCAGCAAAAGAGCAAGCAAGGTCTCAGAGATGATCCCACAACTGCAGCCAAGAGAAGTTTCCAGAGAAGAGGCTTGGGTTTATATAGGTTTGAAATTCCCTCCTTTGGGAGCCCCCACCTTTGCACTCCCCCACGGCCAACAGGGTGCCAGCTCTCAACAGTGCAACAGCCAAGCAGCCTACCAGACCAAAGGACTCATTCTGGCCAATCAAAGGATCAATAGCGCAGCCAATACAATGCCTGAAAATAGCATCACAAAATGGATGCTAGGAGCAAAAGTTTCAGGAATGAGCCACAAAATGGAGGACACACTTCAAACTTTAAAGGGACACTCCAGAGACTCAATTGAACTCCCGAACCGGTTCGGGAAACCCGAGCCGGTTCGGAGCCGAACCGACTCGGATTCGGTCCGGATCGGTCCCAGAAGGGCCCGATTCGGTCCGGGATCGAACCGCCGGATCCGGACCGGTTCGGGACGAACCGATCCGGATCCGGACCGAACCGCACATCACTACCCTCCGTACATCAGTAGTGCAAGGCTTACTGTAGTTGGGCAAGAAGAATGAAAGCAAACACTGGAGTATATCATGCTGACAAAGTCTGAACTTAATCTGCCTGAGACTGCGAAGAAACTTAGTCATGGTAGAGGATAACTAATCTATCTTGTGTGCCCCTTAAATTTGTACATGACCTACACAATCTGCTGTGTTTTTCAAACAGAACCCATCATGTCTGTCATTTGCCACTGACCCGTGTGAGGAGACATCATGCACTCTCTTGTTGTCTAATTGGTGTCTTGACCGTAGCCTGCTTGCAAGTTTGTTAGTGCAGGTGCACAACTTACATCATTGATTTGATTCATTTGGGAATGAGTTTCAGACATAATTGTGCATATTTTACTTCCTTGCTTACCAATCATTCACAAGCAGTCTTGCTCACACAACCAAAGGCATTTTCTCTGCACAAATACTGAATAGCTGGTCTTTAACCAAAATGGTCACAGTGACCTAAATACAAAAAAATCCCCCTGACTTCACTGACTGCTAAGCATCTAATTGCTATCATGCATTGAAATAATATCTC
The DNA here is from genome assembly GCF_027244095.1 of Hemicordylus capensis. Taxonomy (NCBI): domain Eukaryota; kingdom Metazoa; phylum Chordata; class Lepidosauria; order Squamata; family Cordylidae; genus Hemicordylus; species Hemicordylus capensis. Next base: position 297,855,041 of record NC_069657.1, on the reverse strand, counting down.
TGGGGAATATTTTGCAAGACTAGGAATTATCATTTTAAGCACATAACTCAGAACTTTAAGAGCCAAATTGGGAACTTTTTCAGAGACTAAACACTGGCTCCCAGAAAAAGAATTACTAATGAAATTCCCATAGTATATCCCAGCCTTGTTTGGTGATACAATTTCTATAGATCAAGAAAAGTTTCTTGAAGTCTGCAGCCAGTCGATACTTTTATTCACTCTTCTACTATAACCTTGTAGGTGAGTTGCCACATAGTGGCAGCATGGAACTGTCTTAATTGATGGGAAAGTCTCACTGGACCTGAGGGTGCCATTTCAGGTGTGGGGAGAGATGAGATTTCAGTAAAAGGGACCAGAGATCAAAGCAATCCTCTTTGGTATACTGATTGGCAACGCTGGCCAATCAGACTAAGAATATTTTAACAAGACATCCCCAGAAGGCAAAAAGAGGGACAAGAGAAGGATAGTGATTTTCCAAGGACAAGTTCTAGTACACATGGACAACCAAAGCCTTTAGTGTGTAAAGCCAGCAAGCTGGGGAAAGATATAAAGGTTGTTCTCATGACCGTTTACCTGGGCTCTGGGAAGGGCGGGCAGGAAGGCAGGTTCCTATCAGGACCAACTGCAGAATAAAATGTTGCTGATGACATGCCTATACATGTGCCTGGGTGGCAATCGGCACTCTGCTGGTGGAGGGGGAAAGCGTGAACTTTCAGCATTGCAGCCACTCGGCTCTGCACAGCCACTCTTTCCTCCCTGTCTCACAGCAGGCTGATAGGGAGCCAAGGAACCCAGGGGTGATTGTCCATCCACATGACCAAGGTAAAATGCACCGTAGGTACGAACCATAGGTTTGTTCTACATCGATAAAACCCTGGGTAGAAGAACAACTGGGGAGCAGCTGGGAGTGCTGGGCTCCTGGTGCTCCAGACAACACAAGCTGCCTGGGATAACCTAGGCAGCTCGTGTCATGTGAATAGCCTTATTGGATGGTGTAAATAAAATGCTTCCCACTTTTGACAGTAGGCAAAAAAGATGACCCACGGACATTTTACATATGACACATTACTTTCCTACACAATTAAAAAACACTATAAGGTTGTTCTCATGGCCAACTGCAGTGGGGCAGGCTCAGGAAAACCTGGGTAGTGAGATATTCCTTGGAACCCGCCCCACTACTCTAGAACAGGGCTATCCTGTTGGGAAATCTAGCTTAAAACTGAGATTCAAGGAGCAAAGCCCAGCTCACCTTTGCAGCCCTGATCATGTGTGCGATCAGGGCTGTGTTCTGCAGCTCCCAGCAGCCTGGCTCCCCTGAGGATCACATAGAGGCTTTACACATGATCAAGGCGTAGAACCTCAAGGGGTTTGGTGGGGAGAGTGGGCTTAGCCCACTCTCCCCGCACATGAGAAGTCGCTTGTTGCTAGGTGGCCAGATTGGCTGCCCAGACGAGCGGTGTCTTCGGCCGGGTGCTCCCACGCCCAGCCATGACTCTCTGGGGAGCTCCAGGGGCTGGGGGAAGGGGAGCACCACTGTGTGGTGCCCCAGCCCCTGGAGCCCCAGGAAAGCACTGGTGTGCGATGCAAAAAGCACGAGTGTGCGATGCCTTCCTGGGAGCCCTCTCCCCGACCCAAGTGTGTCAGCTGTAGCAGGAGGGGTTTTTAGGTGGGCTAGCCTCCGTGGAACCACCAGGTTTGGAACCACCAGGAAATACAAGTAAATGAGGAGGGTATTCATACGTGCCAGGCTAGGGCAGCCCAGCCTGAGCTAGGCTGCACATGTGAAGTGCCAAGAATTGAGCCTGATCCTGTCGCTGCCCCTGAAATGCAATACATTCCTGCCTGACATGCCCAGGTTTTTCCTGGCATTTAGCCAAGGCTCAGCTGGTTAATCATCTGAGCGACTCACGCCAAATGAAATGCCCCTCACCTGCCATCATTTCCAACAGCAAACCAGGAAGAAGGAGAGGCAGCGTGCACTTTATTGTGCCCGGAGGCACCCTGGGATGCGGGGGGGGGAGTCCGCCCACTCCCAGCATCTCCCTCCGCCACACTGCCACTCGTGAGGGCATGTGGTGCAGTGGAGGGGAGGACAGTGCCTGCTCATCAGTTGTGGAAGGCAGGTGAACTCCAGCTTTCCCTTCAGACCACCATCCCTCCCCAGAGAGTCATGTGCACGAGTCTGAGATCTACATAGCCCCTTTCCATTTCAAAAGAATTCATATTTTCAGGGCTGCCTCATTGAGAACAATGTTATACCAACATTTTTCAGTATGGAATCATGTTCTGCACTTACTTCCACAGAACAATATTTCCTACTATTCCCTTTGTCAAGAAGTTGCTTTAATGTAAATTAACATTCCCTTATTATTTGTTTGTTTGTTTATTGCCCAGAGTATTCTAATCACATACTTGTTCTGCAAAACAAGTCAATAATAGTTAAGAAAAACATGATCGTTAATTTAAATGCTTGGTTAGGTCAAATTAAAAAGTTTTAACCATTATGCTTCTGCTGGGGCTTTTGTCTTCTATTCTACCAGTCTTTAAAAAAAATTATTTATTTATTTATTTATTTATTTATTTATTTATTTATTTATTATTATTATTATTATTCATTTGATTTCTATAGTACCCTTCCAAAAATGGCTCAGGACTGTTTACAAAGAGAAATAACAAATACATAAGATGGCTCCCTGTCCCCAAAGGGCTCACAATCTAAAAAGAAACATCAGATAGACACCAGCAACTGCCAGTGAGTGGAGGGATGCTGTGCTGGGGGTGGAGAGGGCCAGTTACTCTCCCCCTGCTAAATAAAGAGAATCACCACGTTAAAAGGTGCCTCTTTGCCAAGTTAGCAGGGGTAACTTTTGCCAATATAATATGAATATCATGTCTAGGAGTTACTGTAACAGGATGCACACATTTCCCACCCACACATGCTTACTGAAAGTGCGGAAGGGAGACTGGGCCCGCACCTGCTGGCTCCATCCCCAATGACAATGTCGGCTTGCCCCCAATGTCCATGCATTCAGCATTAGTGTGAAAGGGATTTACACATTCGGTGACCAAAATTTCCAGTAGTATGGAGGTACTGTATATGTATACAGCTGTATGCAGCTAGGATACTCTCACATGCACACTGAGCATGCAGTCAGCATAAGGCCAAATGCACATTTGGGCAGGGTCTGCGTGCATGCTCCTGTTGCCCCCTTTGCACATTCAGTGAATGCGGGGGAACTTTCACACCTCTTGAGTGCTGCATCACATTCTCACAAATTAGAATCCTGACTCAAATCCTGGCCTTGTTTACTCAAAGAAAATATTCCTGAACGCCTCACCTACATCTGACAGGAAAAGCCAGGCAGTATGACAATCACTATTTGTGCCCCAGAGCAAGACTAGATATTGCACCAATATCTCCAACGGAATGAGAAACCACATGTACAGTGGGCTTGAATTACACAGCATGAGCTAGCAGTCGGATCCATGTGTGCAGGGACTGCACTGATAATCTGTTTTGTAGTGTCAGAAGCCACAGGCATAGTAGCTTGTGTGCATAAAGTTGACTCTGGCCCATTGAGTACACCTGGGCAGAGCCAGGAATTGTACTACTTATTTAGGAATAAGTTTAAATATCTGTAAACATAGGCCATGTGGTCATCATCATCTTGGGTGTGGCTGTACATCTTCTATACAGCTGCTAAGCATGCTCAGCTTCCTTCAATATGGCGGTTGCCAAGCTTCTCTGATTAAAACATAATCTGTGGATCTCAACTTCCTTGGTTCTCTGAGGAACTTGGAGAGATGAAGTGAGTCAAAAGACGCCTAGAGCACCGCTGGAGGAATACTAAGACAGAGGCTGACTGAGCATGGTTGCTTGCCCATGTTTGGGAGTATACAGTGGCGAAATCTGCTCATTTCTTTGCACTTATTGCATCAGCGCATTCCCATCCGGCAGCCCTTTTCCGAATCACCTGCTCTTTGCTGAGAAGGGATGGTTCTGGTGACCTTCCATCTGGCCACTGTGACATGTTTGCCACACTTTTTGCTTATAAAGTTGCTTGCCTTCGGTCAGAGTTGGACTCCAATTGCTCGGTATCCATTGAGGTAATAGAATCTGGGTCTTGTGATACTATATGGGATACCTTGGAGCTTTTTGAGGCTGATGGCATGGACAGGATTCTCGCCAGTGTGGGAACAGCGATCTCTAGCCTGGACCCTTGCCCCTTCTGGCTCATTAGGGCTGTGAGGGGAAATGTTCTTTCCTGGCTTCAGGAGATGGTTAGTTCTTCTCTTCAGGAAGGGTTTCTTCCATCAGCCTTGAAAGAGGCTGAAAGAGTCTACCCTCTCCTGAAGAAGCCTTCTCTCATCCTTGACAATCTGGATAACTATCGTTAACTTTGGAGAAGGTGGTTTGTGCTCAGTTGGTGAGAATCCTGGAGGAAACTGATTTTCTGGACCCTTGCCAGTTGGGTTTCAGGCTGCAGCACAGCACTGAAACAGCATCAGTTGCCCTGTTGGATGACCTTTATTGTAACATTGATGTGGAAAGCGCACCTCTCTTGGTTCTTCTTGATCTCTCAGCAGCTTTCGATACCATCAACCATGCTATCTTTCTAGAACACCTAGGTGGGATGGGCTTTGGGGGCACTGTTCTTCAGTGGTTCCAATCCTATCTTACTGGGCGATTCCCATCGGTGTCAATTGGGGGTGAGTGTTCTGCACCCCTTTCTTGTGGGGTTTCACAGGGCTTGGTCCTTGCTCCCATTCTTTTTAACATCTCCATGAAGCTGCTGGGCTGGTCATCCGTTGGTTTGAGGTAAGTTTTCATCAATATGCTGAAGATACTCAGCTTTATATCTCTACAGCTGGCCCAACAGGTGATGCTTTCCATATGCTGGTTCAGTGCCTGGAGGCTGGATGGGCCAAAACAAGCTCAGGCTTAATCCGCCCAAGTTCGAGTTGCTCTTGTTAAGTTTGAAATCTGGCCAATTGCCGTGTGTGAGTTTATCTCTTGATGGGGTTGTGCTACCCTTGAGAGAGATGGCTTGAAATCTGGGGGTCCTTCTGGACCCGCAGCTCCTGCTTGCAGCTGGTGGAGGCCATGGCCAGGGGTGCCTTTGCCCAGCTTTGGCTGGTTCACCAATTACAGCTTTTTCTTGACCAGCAGACCCTGGCAACTGTAACTCATGCCTTTGTTACCTCTTGCTTGGATTACTGTAATGCGTTGTACCTCAGGTTGCCTTTGAAAATGATTTGGAAGCTTCAGCTAGTCCAGAATGCAGCAGCCCGCCTCTTCATGGGTGGCCTTAGATTTGATAGTGTCACACCTCTTTTCTGGTCGCTACACTGATTGTTTGCTTCCGGGTCTAATTCAAAGCGCTGGTTCTCACCCACAAAGCCCTTATGGGCTTAGCACCTGTATATCTCCAGGATCATCTCTCTTGGGCGGTTGTATCCCGTCCTGTGAGGTCTTCTCAGCTGGCCCTCCTTAGTGCCCCAGGTCCTTGTGTAGTGCGTGGTGCCTGAGCCCATAGGAGGGCCTTCTCTTTGGCCGCTCCTCTTCTTTGGAATACTCGTTCCCCCCAGATTTGTTTAGCCCCTTCCTTAGTTGGTTTTAAGGCCCTTCATAAAATCTACCTGTTTCACCAGGCTTTTGCCCTTAAAAAAAAAGTTATTGGTATTTTTTTTGTTCACCACCTAGAATCTTTGGGGGAGGCAGTATTCAAGAAGTTTTTAATAGATAGATAGATAGATAGATAGATAGTCACACCCTTGATCAAAACATGGAGTATGGATTGGGGTATGGGTAAATAATCTGTTTTAGGCTGTTTCTGTGTAGTGCCCATTTTCTCAAAGCTAACTTCAGTTTGTCCATTGTGGAAACAAGGAACACTTGATATGTTAATGGAACACTTTAATGGAATGTCCACCTTAGACCTAGGAATTCTACAATGAGCAGATTCCAGAGAGTGCCCTGCAGAAGTAGAAGGTCTTAGGTTTTCACCAGTGCTGCCTAGATGCAATCCCTCTTTATCCCCACATTCTACTCTATTCCAGAGGGTCCCCCCATCAGGAGCAGCTTTTGTGGGAGTGCAAGGGGCTGCAGTAGGAAGGAAGAGGTATGATAGCCCCATTGCACTGAGTTCCATGCGGGTTCCTATCCCCACATCATTTTTAGTCCTATAATAATCAAATCTTTCACGTACAAACAGGCTAATCTTGAAAGAGTAAAGCCAACCTGCACTATGCTTGCTGCATCTGTAAGCAGCACAGCAGCTGTGCTTGGATCTCTGCCTTTTTGAAACCTTAACCACTGGCACTATGTGCTACTTCAGTGGGTCTGGGAAGAAGTTACTACATGACAGATTCATAGGACAGCTTCACACCACATGGCAGCAAGCAAGGTGCTGCCAGCCACTCGTTTCCGCCAAGTGCACAATCCCAGCACAAGCTGCAAGTTCAGCACATTTTGTGTTGTTTGATCCCAGAAATGGCAGATTGCTGAGCAGCACTCCCCTTGGCCACCTGACATCCTCTACTCAACTTCAAATCTTCAAATCTTGGTTATAGATTTTGGGTGGTGGAGGGCTAAGTACTGCTCAGCAGGCCACCATTCCCAAGTTCAAATGACACAAACTGTGCTGAATTTGCAGTTGTCCCAGGAACATGTGCTTGGCAGTAACCAGCAGCTGGGAGCACCTTACTCATCACCATGGGTGACATCATGTGAAGTCACCCATGGTAACTTTCAAGAACCAACCGCCTCTTGTTTCGGTGGGAGGGCTTGAGAGGCAGCTAATCCAATGCAGAACTTCATAGTCCTGAAGCTGCCTCTTTGTGTCTCAGTGGTTCTCTTTCCTATTCCTTTCTGTACTCTCCAAAGCAACAGGTGTTTGTATTTCAGCACAGGTGTTTAGATATGCCTAGGGCTTGGGCATCTAACACTGCTTCAGAGAGCCATCAAGCAGATGAGAGCTACTCCTGCATCATAATACACAGCAACACTGAGGATATCACATGCTGGTGCAATTTGCAACAATGAGAATAAATCCACTTAGAGTCATTATGGCTCCTATTATTACCGTAAATTAATATATTCTTGTTATTAGAATGATTCATGCGTATATAGCAGCTAATTTATTTTCATATGTGTTCAGAATTATCTATACCTGCTGGAAAAATCTGTTCTAATGCTACCTTAGTTCCAAGTGGTTTCCATTCTGCTGTTTTCTTCTCTTCTTTTTTAGCTGAATGTGGAAGCAGAAAATCATATGTATTTCAATTACCCACTTCTGACTCAACTCCTGATCCAGTTAATGTACCAGCTGCAGAAAATGATATCCACTTTGGTGCTTTAGCATAGCATGTTAGAAACTCAGTTATGGAATAGGTTTGGAGCAGGCAGACTTAAAGCAATGTTTTTTCTAGGGCTGATTGTGTTACCAGTAAATTGGATATTCATATCTTACGTAAAATGAGGGAAAGAGGTTTGTTGGTCTTTGCTGAGAGCTGCCTAGGCAGACACAACTGGGTCTTATAAATAAGATTTTAGGAAGGACACAGAAATGGTTCATAAAGCTATCCCCATCTTTTGCTTGCTAAATGCACCCAGGGGAGCAGCTTGATCTCATACACACACACACTTACCAAAATAAAGCAAATTCTTTCTTCTTATTTTGTCTGTTTTAGCACAAGAAGAGTGGGCCATAACCCGTCCCAGCCTAAAAGCACCACCTCCCAGGTCAACCAGAGGGGGTTACAGGGAACACCCCTATGGTAGATATTGAAGGTCCTCTTCATCTGTGACCTCATCTTAAAGACAATTAATAACCCGTGGTCTCCACATAAGCGGCAACAAGACAAGTAATAGCCCATTTCTTTTCTATCCTAGGAATTACTGCTTATGATTACCCTATATACTTCTTGTGTTTCCACATTGGAGTGACACTGGCATTAGTATTATTTTATAACATGGACTTTAAAAGACCGTTGGCAAGCATCTAAACCATTCAGCAAGATGATGTTTTCTTGGTTGTTCCTCACTGTTGTGTGTAATTTTAAAGCAAATCAGAAAAAAAGCATGAAGCTGTTACAGACCATGCGTCTATTTCCCCTGCCCTTGATACGACTAAAGCCAAGTTTTCATTTAGGGTTGCTAAAAATGTAATATGACCTTTTTGAACCAGATGATAAACAAGATGTAGATAAGATGTTTTAACCTGTCTTTTTAATATATGTTAGTTAGATTTAAGATGTTCAATATTAAGTTTGTAAATTTCATTTTAAATGCTGTTTTAACGGGGTTGACAACAAGCAGCTACTGTATGTATGTAGCTAACTGAATTTGTCCAGTGTTTTAACCTGTATTTGTTCAGTTTTTTTCTTTTTAAAAAATCACATAAAGTTCCATGTGTAAGCTTCTCTAAATAGGAAACCATAATTTTGTCAAATATGTTTGCCATAATTTGTCAATAAAGCTGAAACCTTTTGTAAGAAACTAAATTTGGGATTACGTGTTTTTAGCTTTAAATGCCTGCTTGATTTCTTCTTCAAGAGATGCCTAAAATGTTTTCGATTTAAAAACTTTTTTCAAAAAAAATTATATATAAATGAACCCAAGTTTGTTTTAAGAATATGTGCGAGACTTTAAAAGTTGTATTAATAACTTATGGTTGTTAAATAATTTAAAAGCTAACAAACTAAACTGTGACATGAATCATGGATAGCAGAGACTAATGTATAACATGTTAATGGAAAAAAACGTGGCTTTAGAACAATAAATGGATTTTTAAACTATCCTCTAAGCTTGATCTTGCTAAACACACACTCTGATTGACTCGTTTGTATTAGCATGTCTCTCGTGAGAATGTAATGGAGTTTAAAGAGGTAAGATTACCGCTTACCAGTGTTAGACTGTCTAAATGCTAGTTCTTCAACCTTTGAGTTTCCCCGCACATTAAATATCCCATCCAACATGTAAGCATTGCATAGACTCACCTTATTGTTTTCACTCTGAGGAGTGTGTTGGCTGCATTTGCGTAGTTATCTAATAATTTGTCTTGACAAACCAATCATCAGTGTCACTGCCCAGTTGTTGCTATTCAACTTCAAAAACTTTATTTGTAATTTTCAGTGCTAATTATCACCTCCCTTGAAGGCAGTTTAGAGGGCTGTTATTTCTTTTGAGAATATCAGACTTGATGGCTGATGATTATTAAGGAAATATGTCGCAGGACTCAAAGGATGACTAAACGTTAAACAGGTAACCTTAATAGTAACTCTGTAATTTTGAGTATGCAACGGCAATGTTAAATATTCCAAGTGGATTAAGTTACTGATAGTTAAAAAAGTAAACCTGCCAAAACTTAACAAATAGGTATTATAGGCTATTAAAACAACTAATTAACATTAACTAGAGGCAACAAAATTATTTTACAATATATAACCCTCGAGGCAATAAACAGAACTAAAATTAACAATAATAGTAATGCAACTCTTGCTAATAGTGAATATATAACCTAAATTTTTATGACAAAAGGAAGACTTTTATAGTAGGGATACCAAAACTGTGAAAACTTTTGAATACAATTTTTTGTTTCTGGTGGCTTTTTGTCAATGTGATTGGTTTACTTTTTTGATGAGAACAAAGCATAGGTTGGTTGCTGTTCAGTTTGTGGGGAGAAAATGTATTTCTCACTGGAGTTGCATGCTAACTTTCTTGACTAGTTTTTGAAACCTATGTACTGTCAGTTGACTCTGCTGTGTTTATTGAAGTGGGCTTAGTTAACTTTACATTTGTCACACTGAATGCTCTGTCTCACTATTTCAGGGGTCCAAACACAATGGACAGCAAACCAGCAGGCAGTTACATAATGCCCAGGTAAGCAATAAATACAGTACAGTACTTCATTTTTATTTTTATTTTTAAAAGGCATTCCTTTTCCTCAGTTCAGTTGGCTGCAATCCTGTGTGCACTTATTGGAAATGAAGCCCTCATGAACACAGTGGGACTTACTTCTGAATAAAGATATTCAAAATCATGCTGCAAATCATTTATCATGTATAAGAGGTTAAAGGCATCCAGTATCCTATGCAGTACATTTCTGCCTGACAAGAAAAAATGTCAGTAAGGGGGAAAGGCATAGCATATATATATGTCTGCCTGTTGAAGCAGTTTCTGGTGTCTAACCAATTTTACGGAAATGAGCATGATATATTGAGTCATTTTTCTTTTTAAGGCAGGAGCACTTTTTTGAAAATCATCATATAAATTTTGTAAACAAACTATTCACTGGGAGCAGAAAGGCACTAAATTTACAAATTGTTTTTTGGAATACTCCCTACATAGGAAGGTTTGTGCATTTTATTATTGGTTGTTTTAGCCAGTGTTTGCATTAAATATATGTGTGCTAGATTCATGACAGTAGATCACTTTCATCTTCTTGATTCCTCTTTATTCCACTTTGCAGGTGAAGCCATCGCAAATTGGCATTCTGTCAGATTATATAAAGTTTGTGCCAGGAGAATTTATTACTCCTCCCACTCCTCTGATGGATTTTGTATTCTGATATAACTTTTTCACATGAGTTCCCCCACAGGTATACCTCCATGGAGGAAAACGTTACATTGGAACTAGGCGGGGACGGGGTGGGGGGAAATGAAACTTTCAGTTTATCTTCTTCAGGGGCATCGCAAGGTTGGAGCGGGCCCAGAGACAAGATTTTAAAATCCCCCCCCCCCCCCCGCAGCTCAGCTCATGAAGTAAAGAAATCTTAAATGAGGCTGAATAGTGGTAACAAAAAGCATAGTAAAATCGGAGGATGAACACAACTGAAGGAAGCCCGGGCAGGTGCGTGGCTGGGGGTGTCATTCATGTGACTTGCCTCTGGGGTCCCCCAAGGCAGGGGCCCCCGGACAACTGTCTCCCCTTGCCCTATTATAGTTACACCCCTGCTTCTTCCTCCTCATGATATTCCTGAGGGCAAAGATTGGATTTGTGGAGAACTGGCACTTATATTCAATACATTGAATAGCAGTAAAGCACCTAAATTTAAAATTTTTCACTTCAAGGAGAAGATTCACATTTTGATGATATTTCTGGAATATTTATGATCCTATAATGACATTAGCTGTGGGGAAAGTATGTTGTTCCCTATTAGTGACTCTCTCATAAAGATAATCACTAAGTTTACATTATGGCCACTAGTTTAAGGAGTTGAGGTTTTGATACTGATAGAATTATATGATATTTACCTCAGAAAGAGGTGCCATAGTTCATATTTTCAAACTTTCTGCCATCAGGCATCCCTTTCCACACTGACTTGGTGGTTGAGGAGCCTCTGTACATCTGCTATAGAACGCTTGTGCATTGCAAATGGTTCTAGGGAACGTTCATAGTCAGCTCACACAGATCCCTGTCCAAAACTGTTGGTTATTATCAATGTCCTGCATGAATTAGAACACCTGACCCTTTTAAGGGGAGGACTGTGTAAACAAGAAATAATAATAGAATAAATGTATTATCATCTCATAAGTTTGTTGTAAAGGGCAAACATGAATTCCAGAACACTTTCTACATTCTAAAGCACTTTCTAAAATTTCCTACATTAAGAATCATATATTTGCTGCAGATACAATAATAAAGTAGTATAAAACATTGTACCTGACAGCTCTGAAAGGGTTCCAGCTTTTGATCCTCTTCTGCTGACTCTGGTCCTTGTCTCATTAAAAGGACAACATCTCTACCCTTTGCTTAGCAGGTGCTCAGGAGTATACCCTTATGCCAAGACTACTCCTGGTCTGTTCATAAGAGGAACTTTCACAGATTGGTGTTTAGGAAGTCCACGACATTTCCTTCCCAGTACAGCATATGTACAGGATATTGCTCTTTCTTATCTAGGAATCTTTTGCTTCCGGCCTGGCAACTCATTGCACACCTGTAGTGCTGTAGGCTGTAGGCTGTGGGGAAGCCTATAGAACAGGGTCTGCTAACCTTGGGGCCCCAGATGTTGGTGGACTACAACTCCCATCAGCCCCAGCCACAATGGGCATGGCTGGGAATGATGGGAGTTGTAGTCCATCAACATCTGGGGGCCCAAGGTTAAGAAACCCTGCTATAGGACAAAACAAGGGCTGTTGCTGAGCTATAGGGAAATATAAAAACCCATAAGGAAACCCCAAAGAATGGTCCAAAGGCACATAGCTAAGTTTTACTACTCAGGCTAAGCTGTTCTGGCCTTGTAAGATACTTGAATGGGAGACCACTTGGGGAACAAATGTAAGCCACTCTTACTTCCATAGAAGAAGCACACATTCAAGTCTGATAAATATAAATACGTCAACAAGACCAAACTTGACCATGATTATCATCAAAATGTATTAATAGCAGAAATGTTTGTCAAAGAACAAAAATCTGGCCTAATAGTCAAATATCTCCGTTATCTAACATACAGTGAGTTATTGTCTCATTTCATCCATAGGATCATTATTGTTTCCAGTGAATTGCATGGGCTTTGGAATGGACTGAGTGTGTTACACAAAAAGCAGAGATTTGGTTTAACACTGTACAAGGAACAAAGCAAGGTAGGAGAGCCTAGAAGACTATGGCATTTCAATAAGGATCAACTTGGCATTTCAATAAGGATTTTAGTTGGTTGCATACTGATTTAATTTTTGTCAGTATAAAATATTTCAGAATTAAGACTAAATGCATTAATCAATTAATCTATGTTAATGGTGCCGTGTAAACAAAGTTGATTAAGACAAGTTATTTGGGGTGGTTTTCCAAACAAATTATTTATCTGTGTTCTTGAGAAAGGAGAATCTTCAGTAAATCTCAAAATATCACTATTTTAATCCATTAATTAATTGATTAGCTCAAAGCAGCACATTAGTCAAGCTTTAGTCTTGAATGCACTGAAATTATACTAGCTGATGTCCAGAATAATGCAGTCCTGGTGCTTCTAATGCTGTGCTAGTCCTTGGAGGAAGGGGCAGTTTTCAGCAACCTCTTCTTCCCTCTGAAGCCCACCATGCCTGCTGACAATATGACTCTCAGGACATCCGAGTGGAAGGGACATTGCCATACATCACCCCTCCCCGCCCCAAGACCACTGCAGCATTAGCAGCACCAGTGTTACACTAGTCTGAAAGGTCAGCCTTTGTTAAGAAGATGAAATCCAGTTTCCAAACTTATTAAGAATTGTTTCCTTTAAAAAAAATCTTTTTAATTAAATAAATCACCTGTACACAAAATCGCAAATCAATATTGCATCCCCTCCAAATTTTGTACATTGGTCATGATTGCTACAAAATTCTGCACAAGAAACCAGTTTTTAAAGGAATCACCTTATTGCTACTTTCTACATTTTTAGTAATCATCTTTTAAGATGATGTTCTTACAGGGTTTCAGATCAAAGATGAACCTCTCACTTGTTATCTGACCGTGAGACCCGCTTTATTAGAAACTGCGGGGAGAGCGGGCTAAGCCCGCTCTCCTCGCAGATGAGCGGGCAGGGAGCCCTGGGCGGCTGGATCGGCCACCCAGACGGTTGCCGGCTTCGTGACGGAGCCGGCAGGGGGTGGGGGAGCAGGGGCCGCGTGGCCCCTGCAAGCCCCAGTTGCCCTGCGTGAGTGCACAGGGCATACTGGGGAGACCCCCAGAGCTGGAAGGCGGCTTTTCGCCTCCCGGCTGGGGGTCTACTCGTGAGTAGGCACAGCGTGAAGGCACGCCACGGCTACTCACAATTGTAAAAAGCAGGTTTGCAGAATGCTCGCTCCACAAACCTGCTTTTTACCAGGGGTTCCAGAGCGGGTTAGCCACTCCAGAACCACCGGGCTCAGCTGGTGGTTCTGACTATCAGCAAAAATCGGGCTAGCGGAGGCTAGCCCGATTTTTGCTGATCGTCAGAATAGCTCCCCAGTTTCTTAATGACAAAAAGACTATTACCCTGTTCAGAAGTTGCTGAATGTAGATGGGGTAGGAAGCACCATCCCCGATCTACATACATGAAAGGCTGTGTTTTCAATTGCATACTGCTTCTACTATGAATCTTTATATACCGAATTAACTGGTATAATGGCGATTAAATACACATGATGGATCTGCTACAATACTTCTCTCCAGACCTTTTTTATTGTGTAAATTCAAAACATAAAAAGAGGGAATTGCAAAGAACAGATGTTTCAACATATTTATGTCAGCTTCAGTGTTCTGGTGTTCAGTGTTTATACAGTGGTCCCTCGACTTACGTAATTAATCCATTCCGAACGCACGTTCGGAGGTCGAAATTTTCGTAAGTCGAAGAGCGCACCACGGAAGTCTGGAAACATTCGTAAGTCGAGGAAACCGCATCTAAAAATTCGTAGGTCGAGTAAGCTGAATCTAAACCGGCAACTACTTCCGGTCTTTTTTGTCGCTCGTAACTCGAAAACATCGGATGTCGAGTAGTTCGTAGGTCGAGGGATTACTGTATACCACTTTTCAACAAGTTTTCAAAGTGGTTTACCTAGAGAACTAAATAATAAATAAAATTGTCCCGTGTCCAAAAGGCTCACAATCTAAAAGGAAACTTAAGGCAGACACCAACAACAAACAAACAAACAACAACAGAAGTGGTGCTGCACTGGGGTCGGATATGGCTCACATATATGTGTTCAGCAGCACATGTGGTGGGGCTGTTCAGGCAATCAGGTAAAGATACATAGAAAGGGGGTGGAGCTTCCTCCCCAAATCTACACAAGTTCAGTATGAATTCCTGAACAAGGCTTATTTATATGAATGAAAATTCAATAAGCAACCCTCTTCAGATTTCAGATCTGAACTGATTATTTTGAAGGTAAATATATATTTTAAAGCAAATCTTGTTAAAAGGATCAATTTACTGTTTCTGCCACAGAAAAATGGCTTTCTTCCTGAGAACAGTTGCATCACCTTAGCCTTTAAAATTTCATCTTGTCATGAGGAAAACATCATGATTAAGAGTCAGAAAGCATGAAGACAGTTTTGTGCTTTCACTCTTCCATCTGTAAATCAAAACTCAGGTTTATAGGTCAGTTTTAAACCTAAGCAAGCATGTGTACAGTAGGCATTCATGTTCTAAGGCATCAAATGGAGTGAAAAGTTGATTGGACATTGAAACCTTACCTATCCAGAACAGAGTTGCCAAGTTACTTTATATGCCTTGTCAGACAATTGTTGCGTTCTTTTGTTGACAATTCTGAATATTCAAATAGGGTACCATAAGAAGACTGAATTCTATCATGTAGGCATATAGTACAATACCTGAAAGCAGGAAAGAAATTGTATAGCAGCTAGGATGGCCACATGCAGATTGTTGAAAAACAGGACATAGTACACATTTATTACCAAAAAACAAAGAGGACACTAATTTGCATAAAATCTACACATGTTAATTTATATGAATAGATGCAAATACATATTGATATAAAAAATTAAATGAAATTCTAGCTGGTCCCATTAATTTCAATAGGACTACTCATGAGTAATATAGTCTGGTGGTCAGCCAGTAGGAATATAATGGGCAAAAGCCTGATTTCACCTGTACATCAAACAAGGAGTCCTCAGTTTAATGCCCAGGTTCTCCTCGTTTTTCATTTCCCTGCTAAGATCTAAGCCCTGAACTGTTGTAGCACAACTGAGAAAAGCTTTAAGGGATGAGACAACTTGCTATGCCTTGTCTTTTGCCGCTGCATGTTCTCACTGCACCCACCCACCTCCATTGAGAGAAATCTGCCCATAGCTTTGTGTTGATGAAAGGGGGAAGTCATAAAGTAAGGCAGCTATCGGCACAGGAGGTTGGAAGCAGCAGCCAGCATCATGTGAGCTCCCTAGCACTTTGGAAGTGGAATCTCCCCTCCAGCTTTTCATTGGACAGTGCTGGAAAGCTGGGGGCGGGGCAAGGAGGGAAGCTGTTTGAACAGAGCTACAGCATGGCAAGGATTCAGCGAACAGGAGAGGTTATTTTTCTTTTTAAAAACATGCCCTAAAGCTCCCCAGAACTCTGGAAAAGCCTGCCCACTGGACAAAGACTGGGCAGCACCTCAAAACAGAGAACTGCCCAATACAATAGAGATTGTTTGGCCACTGTATTAGCAGCACTGACATTTTGGGTTGGTTTCCGATAATGAACTATGGGTTGTTGGCTTCCTTCTGCCATCCAGCCATGATTCAGGAAGATATGGGATTTCCTTGGGTTGGATTTCAAGTCAGGTTTCCTGTGAAAAGTAGGAAGAGCAGTCAACAGTTCTTGAGAAGAGAGCAAGTGATGACATGATACATTTGTAAACGTTGCATGGTCTTGGTTCCCTGTATCCAAGGGGAAGTCAAGGCCACTGGATTAGGAGTAAAGGCGGGATCCTTTGTCTTTTAGACCAGGTGGAAACACTGTAAGACTACAAGACAGGATGAAATTCAGCCCAATTTTGAGTGCAGAAAAGTTGGAGGACACCCTCGACCTATTTTAAATTGACCATTTCCCCACTCAGACCCTCCTTGCTGTTTCCACCACACTGGGATTTTGGAGTCTGGACATGTGTTTACTCTTGCAAACATCTGTTTGGAACCCCAGGATGGGAAAAGGAGTTTGGAGGAGGAGGATGCTTTGGAGTGGGAAAACGGCAAGCATCAAATTCCCCCCTCCACTGCCATCCCTGCCACCTCTACAAAAAGTTGCCATAAGGGCTTAGTTACACGTTTGTGTATAATTACATATTAGACTGCTAAATTCCAACAGAGAATTTTAACAGACATTGAGATTATGCATACGTCCTTGCTAGAGAGGGCAGGTGGGCTGAGGGGAAGGCAGAAGCTCGCCTGCCTTCCCCAGCAGACAAGCAGCCACCATCCTCCCCTCTGCTGCACTGCATGCTCACATGAGTGGCAGTGTGGCAAAGGGAGCTGCTGGGAGTAGGATGACTTCCCCCTCCCACATCCCAGGGTGCTCAAGGGCATGAGCACAGTGGCTGCTCTCATAAAGGCAGCCACCACACTCAGCACGGCCGCTCCTACCCCCCCCCCCCAGCTCACTGCCGGAAATGGCGGTGGGTTGAGGGGGGGGCTGTTCAACCTGGTGGAAATTGCTTAATCTCAGCTAAACACCAGGTTAAAAAAACTTGGGCTTGGTGTGGGGGCAATGCCAGGATCAGGTTCAATTCCAGCGCTTCACATGCACAGCCTAACCTAGGCTGGGCTGCCCTAGCCTGGGTTCGGCTTCGCGTGTGAATACTCTGATTAACAGAGTGAGCCAGTTCTCAAGATCAGTGAGACCCAGTTCCTGAGAGTGTGTGGGGAGGGAGCCCTGGGCGACCAGATCGGCCACCCATATGATTGCCTGCTCCGTGATGGAGCCGGCGGGGGCTGGGGAGCTCAGGGGCCACGTGGCCCCCGGAAGCTCCAGTATGCCCTACGCAAGCACGCTGGGCATACTGGGGAGACCCCCAGAGCCGGGAGGCGGCTTCTTGGCTCCCCCCGGGGTCTACTTGTGAGTAGCTGTGGTGCAGAGCCGCGCTGCATTTACTCACAACCTGGCAGCCCATGTTTGTGGAGCGCTCGCTCCAGGGCTCGCTCCAGCGCTCGCTCCAGGGCTACTAAAGTGGGCTAGCCGCTCGTAAATCACCGGGCTCGCCTGTGAGCCCGGTGGTTTACACAATCAGGCAAAATCAGGCTAGGCTCCCCTAGCCCAATTTTGCCTGATCGTGAGAATAGCCCCAGTAAGTCAGAGGCTTTTAAAAAACTGACTGTTTTACCTAGTTTGTATCCATATAGCTGTAATCTTTTCCCAGTTTGTTATTCAGAATTTTATTCCTAGAGGGCCTTGGTAGAAAGAGGGGAGAGCAAGGACAGAAGAGAGGGGATAATGGAAGGGAAGGAGGCAGAGAGAACTGAGACAAAAAGCATAAGAAAGATAGGCGAGTCTTACGATCAGTGAGACTCGCCAAAATTAGGTCTGTGGGGCGAGCAGGCATAGCCCGACCTCCCTGCAGATGATTGCCGCAGAACCCTGGGCGGCCGGATCGGGCCCCACACAACTGCTGGCTCTGTCATGGAGCTACCGGGGGCTGTGGGGATTGGGGGCCGCACAGCCCCAGGAAATTCCAGGATGCCCCACACGCTCGCTGGAGAGACCCCACGAGCCCAGGAGGCTACTTGCAGCAGCTCACAAGGAGACCCCCGACTAGGAGGCTGAAAAGCAGCGTCCCGGCTTGGGGGTCTCTCCAGCATGCCCTGTGTGCTCATGCCCTTGTGGCCCCCAAATCCCACAGCCCCTGCCAACTCCGTGATGGAGCCGGCAGTCGTGTGGGCAGCCGCTGCGGCCACCTGGAGCAGACTGATTGATCATCTGTGGGGAGAGCAGGCTTAGCCCACTCTCCTCGAAAACCTCCTCATGGCTCTTCTCACTGACCGTGAGAAGAGCCTCCTTGAGGCTATTCTCACGACCGCTCAAAGGTGGGCTATGGGAGCCCAGCCTGTTTTCGAGCGTTTGTGTGCGGCACCGGGAGCTGTATGACCCCCAACTGCTAGCCCTCCTAATTCCCCCTCCCCTTAAACGAGATTAGCAGAGCTAATGCTCCGCTAACCCCATCCCCCTGATCATGAGTCACCATGGTGCAGCTCCGCACTGTGGCAACTCACGAGGAGATCCCCAACCACGAGGCTACAACAAGCCTCCTGGCATCGGGGGGCTCCCCAGGATGGGACTTCCCATCCCCATTCTGGGACTTCCAGGTGGCTCCCGATCTCTGCAGCCCCAACCAGCTCCCTGACAGAGCCAGTAATCGTGTGGCCACCCAGGGCCAAGCCTGTTCTCCCCAGAGAACCCTCTAAGGCTCTCCACACTGCTCATGTGGAGAGCCTTATTGTTTGTGTCCGAGTCTTGCCTGCTGAATCCTCTTGCCAGAAACAAGATACAAAACCTAGGTGCAGCTGGTAGCATAAGCAACACTGCAATCTATTATCAATCAAAGTTGAATCAAGCTGTCAACTCACAGTAGAACGTGTAGTTCTACTGGTTCTGGTCAACTCACAGTAAGCAAATTGTGCTTTGAGAAGGTCCTAAACCCGGAAGCAAAACTGTGTGGCTGAAGAGCCCCAAATTTCTGTCCAAACACTTCCAAGTTATCTACTTCTGAAGCTATCTTAAAGTAACATTTTCCATTTGGTGTCCAAGAGAGGTAGAGCTTACAGGTATGCAGGATGTTGAAGTAGCATTGTTAAACTGACATGTGTAGTGAAAAATTATGTTGCCGCCACCCAAACATCTACTGAGTGGGAGATGTGGCCCTCCAGCCCATGCAAGTTTAACACCAGTCTTATCTTCCCAGGGTTCTTATTAAAAAGGAACCTTGAAGCAATGATGAGGTTTTAAATCCATGGCTGTGAGCCCCAGACTTTTATTTTGGAGCTTAGACTCACTGAGAAATGCATTACCCTGACCTGGGGTCCTTCTCACTCTGAATATATTAGCTCAAAGATGATTTATTTTCAGGACAGTTAATGTTTTGGCTACACTGCTTTACATTTCAAATTTCTACACAGTATCCAAACCATTTTAGACAACCTAACAATTGTAGACAATTGCAATTTGGAAGTATGTCCTCTTGATTTCTATGGGTTGTATCCAGAGTAAGGGAGGTGGAGGGAAGCTTGCTCAAAGGACCTTCCCTGCCTCTCCTTCCCACAGCAACCCCTGTGCCCCCCAAAATGTTAGTAGGTCCTCTGGAAATTGGGGAGGGGTTCCAGAGGAAGGAGGTCATTTCTGAAAATTAGGTAAGAAGGGCAGTGAAATTCCTTTGAACAAGCTTCCTTTTTCACCCAACTCTGGATACAACCCTATATTCATTATCAAACAGGCATATTCATTATTTGATGACTGCATGTCACCACAGAATAAACACCACAGAGACCACTTCTATTTAATTTCAAACACAATACTTTTCAAAGGAGGGAAGTCACACATGAGAGACCTGCCCTATCCATGTAGCTGTATGAAGTGGTGAATCCTGAGACTGTCACACTCCAAACTGCAGGTGAAATATACAACTAAAAAAACCATGTTACCAATTGTCCTCCCAAAAAATACCCTAACATTTCTGGGGGTGGGGGAGTTCTCAGTCAGCCTATTGACTGCACTAGTTTTCTAATAGAAGGGTTATTTTTTAATAGAGCATTCAAAAAGGACACCCCTCCACACACCTGAAATTGAAGAGGCCATTTCTACCACCTCTGTCTCACCTCACTCCCAGCTCATCTTGCTGCACGTATAAAAGAGTCAGCAAGTGATGAAATATAAAGTGATATATGCACGTGGGAATCAGTCCTCAGACTCTTCATGAATCTCTAGCATTGGTAAGCTGTAGATTGTGATCTAACAATAGAAGTGTGACCACACTGGCCTTTCAGTCAATCCCCATTACTTCCAGTACAATTGACTTCCAAGTAAATGTGTTTAGGATTGTATTCGAATAAAAAAAAATTAAATATGGATTCTGGAATTTGCATTTTCTTTTGAGTTCTCATCTGAGGAAAAACTATAAAAATGTTTGCTAATTGTATATTTTTATTCTCTATTATGTATTGATTCTGTAGCTTGCTATTAGTTTTTCTTAGCCTGTCAAATGGACTTGCCTTGTCACCAGTCTAAACCAATTAAGGTTTCTTTTCTTTTCCTTTTGATAAGCTTTCCATGCAAGCTCATTCTTCAGTACACCTACACTAGCTACCAGATATAGTCAAGGACATTCTCATTCAAATGAAGCAATGATGGTCCTTGATAAAACATAGAGAGCATATGCCAGTAATGTTTTAAATTGGTTGCTTTTTAAATTCTGCTTGGCAGTTGCTATGCTATTAAAAATATCACCATAGTAGAATGTCTGAAGTAAAGAAATAAACACAAGAATGAACAATTTTGTTGAGTCCTAACAAGCAAAGGCTACTTTGGGCTGATTCAGGCCAGTTGAACCCTAAGACTGTTCTCTCAAGCAGCCTAACCCAAGCTAGGGCAGCCCAGCCTGGGTTAGGCTGCTTGTGTGCAGCACTGAGATCCACGTGGATCCCGGCGCTGCCCACCCACCTAACTACTTTGTACCCTGGCCTATAGCCGAGGTTAAGACCACAAGCTAACCCCGGCGCCAGGGTTGTGTGTGTGCTCAGACTGCTTGCCTTGAGCGTGTGACTCCTGGGGGATTTCCCCAATGCACCATGCTCATGATGTGCTGCATTGAGGGATATCCGGAGGCCAGGAAAACAAGCCCCAGACTCGAACAATCTGTGCTGCATGGAGCAGCGAAGATCATCTGGGTGCATGGTGGCACACCAAAGACTTGGCAAAGAATTGTCTTGGGGGGAAGTAAAAGAAACCCTGGGGCTATTCTTACGATCACAAAAATCAGGCTAGGGAAATCCTAGCCCGATTTTTGTGATCGTAAGAACCACTGGGCTCGCAGCCGAGCCCGGTGGTTCTGGAGCGGCTAACCCGCTCCTGTAGCCCACCCCTTAGCCCGGGTTTGCGGAGCGAGCGCTCCACAAACCTAGGCTATCTGCTAGTGAGTAGCCACGGCGCGGCTCCATGCCACGGCTACTTGCGAGTAGACCCATGGCCGGGAGGCTTAAAAGCAGCCTCCCAGCTCGGGGGTCTCCCCAGTATGCCCTGCGTGCTCATGCAGGGCATACTGGGGCTTCCGAAGGCTGTGCGGCCCCTGAGCTCCCCAGCCCCCGCTGGCTCCGTCTTGGGGCCGGCCATCGTGTGGGCGGCCGATTCGGCCGCCCAGGGCTCCCTGCCCGCTCGTGAGCAGGGAGAGCGGGCTTAGCCCACTCTTCCCGCTCATGGCTAGGAACCATGTCTCACTAATCGTGTTGAAAATGGGGGAGGTCCTGGAAACATGGCTGAGGAGTAATTCAACATGGGGAGCGTGGCTAACCAGTGCAGTCCTGTTTACCCGCTCCATTTAGCAATCATTGTAGGATAGTAATGGAGGGCCAGTCTCCATGAGACACTGAGCCGGGTCTCAAGATCAGTGAGACCTGGTTTCCGCAGCAGAGTGGGTAGAGCGAGCTAAGCCCATTCTCCCCACTCACGATCAGAGCAGGAGCCCTAGGTGGCTGGATCAGCCACCAACATGATTTCCGGCTCCGTGACGGAGCTAGCGGGGGCTGGGAAGCTTGGGGGCCATGCGGCCCCCGGAAGCTCGAGTATGCCCTGCACAAGCGCACAGGGCATACTGGGGAGACCCTTGGAGCTGGGAGGCGGCTTTTTGCCTCCCCTCAGGGGGTCTACTCATGAGTAGCCGTGGCGTGGAGCCGAGCCACGGCTACTCATGATCAGGAAGCCAGGGTTTGCAGAGCACTCTTAGAGGAGGGCTACAAAAGCAGGCTAGCCGCTTGTAAACCACTGGTCCTGCCTGCGAGCCCAGTGGTTTACATGAACAGCAAAAATCAGACTAGGCTCTCCTAGCCCGATTTTTGCTCCTCGTGAGAATAGCCCCACTAAGGCCTTTCTCTCAACCATCTGAGGGTAGGTTGGAGGATTAAAGAACTGAGGGTAGGGTAGCGACACACAATCAGAACCTCTGTTAGGGTCAGCAAACCCAGGAAACACAAGAGTAAGCCAGGCCCAGCATCCATTGCTGAAATCGGGAGCTGGAAGCATGCAAAGTCCTCCAAAGGCCTAGCAGGCCTTCCCAGTATGCATTGCACTGCCTGTAGAGTGGAAAGCTGCATTACATAAGCAGCTGCCCTATGACTGGCCATGAAGGAGCAACAGGCAGACCCAGCCTTGCTGAAGTGGCTGTGTTTACTGTATCATAGAGTCTGCTTTGCAGAGTGGCACATCCATGATGACTGCCACTCTAGCCACAGCTCACTATTGTTTCCAGGTTTGTTACTTCCTGGTGGCTGCTAGAAAAAGTAAATGGATCCACATGATCAGAATAGCAAGCACTCATCTCCTACCTTGGTTAAGAGCATGGTACAAAAGCTGGGCTACCCCGCTTTGAGCAACCTGGGCTGGAGGGATTTGGTGAGTTCACACAACCATGCAAACCAGGGTACAAGGCCTCCTACCCTGATGTTGAGGGTTGTATGCAGTGTTCTCTCTATATATTTTTCATCTATGTGCAGAATGAGTTTTGTTCTAGGTGGCAGTATCAAGGCAGTGTGTATGCACATGCATTCAGAGTTGGGCCTTCCTAATTCAACCAGAGCAGGATCTAAAATTTACTGAGTGGGCATTTAAAAATTTGTGAGCATGCACATATGCACACACCTTAGAGGGAACACTGGTTGTGTGAACACACCTATTAACTATTATGCATGTCAATTGCAAGTTAATGGAGAGGCATTATTGTTTCCTCAAAGGTTATATACTTAAAAAAAAAATCTTGTCAGTTTGGCCAGGCTCAGGTACATCGAAAGGAACATCCCTCCCTCCCTCCCTCTCACACACACATATCTGGGAAGCATAGGGAGAGGAAATGCAGGTAACATGTGCTTCCTCTCCTCCTCATTGCTTCTGCAGAACATCTGAAATAGCCTTTGTAAGGTCTGAAACCTAATCTTTTATAACAAGAGAGCTGATTCAATATATCAAAGAGTGGTTTACAATTTATAGTTGTGCAACAAATCCCTGTGTTTAAATGCATAATAATAATTCCACATTCTGACCACTGAATGCACCTAAACAGAATATAACACTTAACGAAAGAAAACAGTAGGTTTGGAAGAAGTTGCTAGTCCTGCTTTCTAGATTTAAGTAATGCCCATTCAATGGGATAAAAGGAAGTATTTAATGTCCTAGTTCAAGAATCCAGGGGAAATTACAGGGTAGGGCTGTTATCTTAACCCTTATTAATGTAAAATTCCTTATTAGTCACACTCAGCGAGCCATGTCCAACTGAGGTACATATTGGAAAGGACTCAACTGTGGACCTCCAAAAAATAATAATAGAATCTTTATCATATGTGTTGGCTTGGTAGGGAAACGTTAAGTTGTCCAGGACTTCTGTTTCCATTCGTTTACAGGTTAGGGATGTGCATGGAACTGGTTCGGAGGCCCTTTATGCACCTCCAAACTGGTTCGAATGGTGGGTGGTTCTGCCGGTTTGATGGTGGGGGTGTATCTTTAAGGATGGCGAGGGTGCACTTATCGCTCCTGCCGCATTTCCCCCACCAGCACTCCGTTTTGCTATAGCCTCTTGGGGCAGCAGTGTGCCTCCCTGCCACCCCGTTGCCGCGTCTCCCGGAAGTAACTGGAAGTATCAGGCACGCACACATTGCACGCATGCACCCACCATGCATGTGTGCCTGCAACATGCACGTGCCCGTGCCCAGTGCATGCAGGCACATCTGATACTTCCAGTTACTTCCAGGAAACATGGCAACAGGGCAGCAGGGAGGTATGCTGCCGCCCCAAGGGGCTTTAGCAAAATGGAGTGTTGGTGGGGGAAATGTGGCGGGAGGGGTAAGTGCACCCTCCCCAACCCTTAAAGGTGGGGGGAAATAACCCACCGTTGAACTACCCCCGCCTGGTTCCATGCACACATCCCTGTTACTGGTGATACTTCTCTCTTTCACACTAGCCAAGTAAGACTTCACAAGTCTCTTTATATAACAGAGAAATAATCTCATTCAAGTGTTATTCTCGATGGGCAATAGTAACTCATGCATACAGCAGTAATGTGAATGCTTGGCTAGATGAGTCAAGAGAGTTTTCTGGCTTGAACACTGACCAAAGAACAATACAGTGGTATCCATTGGGCTCATGAAATAAAATTCTGGCCCCCTGCTACATTGTGGCTGACTAACCAAGTCCAGTGCTTTGTGAGATATGCCAGTGCTGTGGACACAGCATGGACACATGTGCAACAAAACTAAAATCTATAACCTCCTCTCCCCACAGAAGTGTTCTGTGCCGAACATTTGCCCCTGAGAACCATGCAGCTTTCAGGGACCTATTGAGGCTCTCCACACAAGCAGTGTGGAGAGCCGGATGGGGTTAGGCAGGGAGAGTGGGCCAAGCCCATTCCACCTGCACATGAGAGCCCTGGGCGGCTGGATTGGCCGCTCACCCAATTACTGGCTCTGTCATGGAGCCAGTAGGGCCTGCGGGGATTGGAGGCTGCCTGGCCCCTGGAAGTCCCAGGATTCTCTGCACGAGCGTGCGGGGCATCCTGGGGAGACCCCTGAGACTGGGAAGCTTGTTTTAGCCTTCTGGTGGAGGTCTCCTCGCAAGCCGCAACAGCACGGAGCCATGCTGTGGCGACTCACGATCGCCAAAATGGGGTTAGCGAAGTGCTTGCTCTGCTAACCTCATTTAAGGGAGGGACTTAAGCAAGCCAACTGCTGGGAGCCGCACAGCTCCCAGCAGTTCCCACAACCACAGGAAAGCAGGCTGGGCCCCCTTCGCCCACTTTCCTACAGTCGTGAGAATAGCCTGATTTTCTGCTGACACAGAGGACCTTCAGGGAAAGGGGACATTTTCAAACACACACACACCTCTATGAGCGCCAGTGCTGCATTAGGAACTCACCTGCAACACCAGCACATCTCACAAAGCAGCAGCACTTCATTTGTTAATTAGGATGTCAGCCAGTATGTCCTTACTATTTAATATTCTTGCATCTATACCTGATTGTCTGTGTTGAGCAAATCCTCAATGACAGAATTTTTAAAAATCACTAGAAACATATTGGAGCCCTTCTGCATACAATACAGATAATATCAGTTAAATCATCTGCCAATATATAATGTAAAGCAAGCATAATATGTAAACAAGGTTTTAAGGCCCTGTCCATGCATTGCATTAATTATGGTGTTATGCATGGTTATTTGGGATAACTGAATTGCAGTAAGGAAGTTGCCATTATTTCATACTCCAGCATCAAATTCCTAGCATCAGTTATCATGTGGTTAGTCACCAAAGATTGTTGTGTATTGCATGCATGTAAGAATACGTACATCAGTGCTCCGGGTTCCACATCCATATTTTCAGTTGACAGCATTAACTCGTGCATGTGGAGGTCATGGAAATGCAGGGCTAGGTGAGCCAGGGAGGTGAGCCAACCACAATGCGCAATAAACATGGATCACTCATGACATCAGTTGTAGTTGCAGTGTTACACATGGAGGCTATTCATACATGTGTGCAAAACCAGACTAAGGGAGCCCAGCCCAGTTTTGCATGTGCATGGGAACTGCCAAGATCGGGCCGATCCCAGCAGCAACATGGTGGCAAACTCGCCTAAGTAGCCACCTTTGAGCACTCCCTTAACTTCATTTTCCTGATCGTCTGGCAGCCTCAGCTACCAGGCTGTGGGAAGCCCAGGGAGGAGAGGGGAGAGGGGATCCCCATGATGCACCACACACTCACACAATGCAGAGCGGTATTTCGAGGGCCAGGATGACACATCCCAGGCCCCAGCCCTCCCCACTGCCTTGGTGCATGGGGAATCATCTGGGTGCACAGGGGGCACATCCAGCAATGCCAGCAGGATCATCTGCAGGGAAGGTAAGTATAACCTACCTTCCCTGCAGCCTGCTCTGGAGCCCTTCTCAGAGATCGTGAGAAGAGGCCAATGTGCAGAATGAGTTTTGTTCTGGGTGGCAGGATCAAGGCAGTGTGCACACACTTGCATTCAGAATGGGCTTTCCTGATTCAACCTGAGCGGGACCTAAAACTAACTGAGTGGACATCCAAAAACTTGTGAGTGCGTGCACATGCGCATGCCTTAGATGGAACACTGGAAGGGGCTCATGGTTATTTGGGGCAAATGAATTGTCACCTTGTTATGTTGTCATGCCCTAGCATCATCAAATCCCTGGCATCAGTTTTGTTATGTGGGGCTCAGCAAATATCACTGAGCATTGCTCATCTCGTGCACTGTAGCCAACCTTATAAGAACCTCAATATGTACATTAAATCATAAGATGTAAAGGGATTAGTCAGCCTTATATAGTAGTATATGCTGAAGTGCAAGAACTATATAGCAATAGCAATAGCAATAGCAGTAGCACTTACATTTATATACCACTCTATAGCCGGAGCTCTCTAAGCGGTTTACAATGGTTTAGCATATTGCCCCCCAACATTCTGGGTACTCATTTTACCGACCTCAGAAGGATGGAAGGCTGAGTCAACCTTGAGCCCCTGGTCAGGATCGAACTTGTAACCTTCTGGTTACAGGGCGGCAGTTTTACCACTGTGCCACCAGGGGCTCCTTATATGCACTAAGTGAGGCTATTCCCACAATCAGTGAGATTCCCAGTGGCTATTCCCACTGTGGGATTTCCAGTGATCGTGGGAACCACCGGGCTCCTGGGAGAGCCTAGTGCTCCCATGGTGGCTAGCCTGCCTAAAACACCCTCCCCTTAAATGAGGTTAATGGAGCGGGCGCTCCATTAACTTTGTTTTTCTGCTCATGTGCCGCTGCAGCACACAGTGACACACAAGTTGAACCCCCCCCCACAACTGGGAGGTTACAAGCAGCCTCCTGGTATCGGGTGTCCCCCCAGAATGCCCCATGCACTCACGCGGGGCAGCTTGGGACTTCCAGGGGCCGAGCAGCCCCTGATCCCTGCAGCCCCCACTGGCTCCATGATGGAGCCAGTAGTCATGAGGGCGGTTGATCCGGCCACCGAGGGCTACACGACTGCTTGTCTGCAGGGAGAGTGGGCTAAGCCCGCTTTCCCCACAGAACCCTCCCAGGCCCTACACATGTATCACCTACGATATTTGATATTTGATGCTTGATATTCAGTGGTTCATGCAGTGATGATGCATGTTGCTGAGAAGGAGCGAAGACCAGCACACTTCCTGACTGGCTTCTGCTAATGAGCACTTCTACATACAATACAGATGGCATTATTAATAATCAGACCTTCTACAAATGCATTTTGAGCATTTGGGCAAGGCCACTGTCCACAAGTGGGTATGATCCCACTTTCCCTGTGCACACATGCAGACCAACATCTGATAGATGGTGCTTCTGTCTTCCCAGTTTTAGCTCACATTTTCTGGAGCTGAGCCCCAGATAGTCCTGATTCAAATTAAGCCCTGCATCTATCTATCTATCTATCTATCTATCTATCTATCTATCTATCTATCTATCTATCTATCTATTTCGATTTCTATACCACCCTTCCAAAAATGGCTAAGGGCAGTTTACACAGAGAAATAATAAATAAATAAGGATGGAACCCTGTCCCCAAAGGGCTCACAATCTAAAGAGAAACATAAGATAGACACCAGCAACAGTCACTGGAGGAATGCTGTGCTGGGGGTGGAGAGGGCCAGTTATTCTCCCCCTGCTAAATAAAGAGAATCACCATGTTAAAAGGTGCCTCTTTGCCAAGTTAGCAGGGGTAATATTAACCATTTTTAATTAAATATCCCTTAAGTGTTTTCTTAAGTGAGAAGTTTTCTTAAGTTTTCTTAAGTCTGAAGTGTGTAGAAGTGTTGCAGTATTAGTTTGACTAACACTACAATAGTTTCTAGAAGCTGGCAGAATTATATTCCAAATCACAAAAATAAATTTATAATGAATATAAAAGAAGTAGCATGGTGGACAGAGGAAGAACTTAAACATTCAGGATCATAATAAAAGATGATTGAGAGTTATGCCCACATGTGTTTTTGGCAAATGGGAACATGGGACCATCCGTGAGACCCACTTTTGTAAGAACTGCGGGGAGAGCGGGCTAAGCCCGCTCTCCTTGCAGACAAGTGGGCAGGGAGCCCTGGGTGGCCGGATCAGCCGTCTACACAGTGGCCGGCCCCGAGACGGAGCAGGCGGGGGTGGGGGGAGTGGGGGCCGTGCGGCCCCTGCAAGCCCCAGTATGCCCTGGGCGAGCGTACAGGGCATACTGGGGAGACCCCCGAGCTGGGAGGCTGCTTTTAAGACTCCCACCTGGGGGTCTACTCATGAGTAGGCCACGGCTACTCACGATCGCAAAAAGCAGGTTTGCAGGAGTGCTCACTCCGCAAACCTGCTTTTTACGAGGGGTTCTCAAGCGGGTTTGCCACTCCAGAACCACCGGGCTCAGCTGCGAGCCTGGTGGTTCTGACGGTCAACAAAAATCGGGCTAGCCTCTGCTAGCCCGATTTTTGTTGATCGTGAGAAGCGCCCCTCAGTTTGTTTTAGGTAAGATGTTATTTGTAGAGTGGGATGAGACCTTGAGGCTATTCTCACGATGGGGAAAACCAGGGAACCCAACCTGGCTTCCCCCCATTGTGAGAACCACCGGGCTCGCAGTCATTCACACAATCAAACACTGAGGCGAGTCTCATGATCAGTGAGACTCACCGGAAGGGGGTTTGCGAGGAGAGTGGGCTTAGCCCACTCTCCCTGCAGACTATCATTCCTGCAGTCCTGGGCAGCCGGATCGGCTACTCACACGATTTCCGGCTGCGTTATGGAGCCGGCGGGGGCTGCGGAGTTCAGGGGCCACATGGCCCCTGGAAGTTCCAGGATGCCCCACACAAGCGCATGGGGCATCCTGGCAAGACCCCCAGGGCCAGGAGGCTTGTTTCATCCTCCTGGCAGGGGTCTCCTCATGTGTTGCCATGGCATGGAGCCATGGAGAGCCAGCGTGGTGTAGTGGTTAGAGTGCTGAACTAGGACCGGGGAGACCTGAGTTCAAATCCCCATTCAGCCATGAAACTAGCTGGGTGACTCTGGGCCAGTCCCTTCTCTCTCAGCCTAACCTACTTCACAGGGTTGTTGTGAAAGAGAAACTCAAGTATGTAGTACACCGCTCTGGGCTCTTTGGAGGAAGAACGGGATATAAATTTAAAAATAATAATAATAATAATAATAATAATACACAATCAAATAGATTGAGTTAGTAGAGCGCTCACTCTGCTAACCTTGTCTAAGGGGACGGGGAATTAGGAAGAATTGCTGCCGGGAGCCACAAGTCTCCCGTGGCAAAAGACGATCGGGCAAAAGCAGGCTAGACTCCCTTAGCCCGCTTTTGCCCGACTGTGAGAATCTCCTCATATTTTGTGATGCAAAGGCTATGGTAGAGTTTCCCTGTTTCGAATCCACATCATTGGCTGCTGCTTGGGGAAGCAGGAAAACTCAAAGCACAGCAATATCATGGCACACTTTTGTGACTGGATGCTAGTACGGGAGATAGAAGACACTTGGAACTGCAGAGCTGCCATTTTTTGTGCTAGCCACACATCTCTCAAAACATCTAGTTCCACTCACAATTGAACATTCTGGTAGATCAGGCACTCTAAGTGAAACACAGTTTAGGATGAGTTCTGTGTAAACATGAGCAATGCATTTTCTACCCTCAATCCCTCATTACATCAGAATGTCCATAAACCAAATCCCTTTCTTCTGGAAGGGATTAGATAGTCTGAAGCATGTAGAAGTGTTGCACTATTAGTTTGACTAACACTACAACCCAATATTTATATACTACCTTGAGCCACTTTAGGAAGGGCGGAATATAAATGAATAAATGAATAAATGGTTACAGTGAACCATGGATCCTGTACCAAATTATAGGGTCCATGCCAGCAAGCTCCAACCTTGTCCCAACACATTCTTGAATGACACATCTCCACCCTCCATGGAGATAACATTTGTCCTCAGATATGTTCTTATCTAGTCTTGTTCCTAAAGCTGTTCCAGGCTCAGAGGCGGGATGCCTCTAAATACCAATTGCAGGGGAGTAGCAGTAGGAGAGAGTGCATGCCCTCCGCTCTTACCTGTAGGCTTCCCAGAGGAATCTGGTGGGCCATGGGGTGAAACAGGATGCTGGACTAGATGGGCCTTGGGCCTGATCCAGCGGAGCTGTTCTTATATTCTTTTGTTCTTAAGACGGCTGGACACCCAGAATTCTCAATCATGGTTGAGGTGCTTCACACAATTAGTATGAAGTGCCGTTAGGGTTTGTGCAGGGAGCTGTTCCTGGGAGGCCGGATCAGCCGCCCACACGATTGCTGGCTCTGTCACGGAGCTGACAGGGGTAATGGGGATCAGGGCTAGCCAGCCCCCAGAAGTCTCAGAATGCCCCACACGAGTGCATGGGGCATCCTGGAGAGACCCCTGAGGCCAGGAGGCTTGTTGGAACCACCCAGCAGAGGTCTCCTCAAGAGTTGTGGTGCAAAACCACGCCGCTGCGTCTCACGACCACAAAAACACAGTTAACGGAGCGAGCGTGCCATTAACCTCATTTATGGGGAGGGGTTCCTAGGCAGGCTAGCCGCCATGGAACCACTAGGCTTGCAAGCTAGCCCAGTGCTTCTAACTATCACTAGAAACTGGGATGGGCTCCCTTAGCCCAGTTTCTAGTGATCGTCAGAACAGCCTCACTGAATACAGAGTTTGAGGTCATTCACACAATCCAAAACTGTGTTCTACCCAGGTTTGGGAACAGTGTGTTCTCCCAATTTTTGGTTGTGTGGAAGCAAGGTAAGAGGAAAGCCTAGGCAGAAGTGATTGTATAGAAGCAAGGTAGGAGGAAAACATGGGTAGCTTTTCCTCCTACCTTGCTTCCACACAAATGAAAACTGGGAGCACAAACAGCTCCAAAACCTGGGTAGAACACAGTGAGCTGGGTCTCACGATCAGTGAGACCCGGTTTCAGGAGCTGCGCGAGGAGAGCGGGCTAAGCCTGCTCTCCCCGCACATGAGCGGGGAGGGAGCCCTGGGCAGCCGGATTGGCCGCCCACACGCTTGCCGGCTCTGTGATGGAGCCGGTGGGGGCTGGGGAGCTCAAGGGCCACGCGGCCCCCGGAAGCTCCAGTATGCCTTGCGCAAGCGTGCAGGGCATACTAGGGAGACCCCCAGATCTGAGAGGCAGCTTTTCCCCTCCGGGGGTCTACTCATGAGTAACTGTGGTGCGGAGCTGTGCCGTAGCTACTCACAATCGGGAAGCCCAGGTTGGGCTAAAAAAGCAGGCTAGCCGCTAGTAAGCCACTGGGCTCGCCTGGAAGCCCGGTGGTTTACACGATCAGGCAAAATCAGGCTAGGCTCCCCTAGCCCGATTTTGCCTGATCGTGGGAATAGCCCCAGTTTTTAATTGTGTGAATGACCTCACTGTGTCTGGATATAGCATCCAGTTTTAACTAACATCAGAAGAGGGCTTAAGTGGTAGTGGTTCATACTGTATGTTGTTTTAACTGTGTGGCATGTCAGATCATGAACCTTTTTTCATGATCGGAGAAAAGACTCCAAAGGGGCGAGGGGAGGAAGCCTTGAAATGCTTATCTCCCCTGCAGGACATCCGCTCTCCCTTGCTCTCCCCGAGTGGATTGCTCACACAGATGATGACCAGTTCCTGCCGGCAGCAGGGGGGTTTCTGGGGCTAGGAGGGCCCTGGAACTTCCATAATGCACCGCACAAGTATGTAGGTGCTGTCTGGAGCTGCATGGCAGCAACACACGATTCATTCACCCAGGTTTCAGGTATGCTTGTGCCCTAAACTCTGGCGAACAGCTGGTGCACCTAACAGGGTTTGCTTCTGTGCATCTCCTTGCAGTTCACACATGCAGGCAAAACCAGGATGGGCTTTCCTAGCCCGGTTTTGCCTGCGTGTGTGAATAGCCCCCATGAGTAGCTCTTGCTACTGATTCTAATGGAGTTAAACTAAAATTACTTGAATTGAGGGGAATCAGGAATGCGAGCTACTTGTACTTGTGCATACTTCACAGTTAGGCATATGAATCATTATATATGAACTGGCCCTCAGGAGGAGTTGATTGATATTCAGATTCAGCTCTTTGGTTGACTGGTATTACCTGTCTGCTCTTCATAACCCTACTGAGAAAGGATTATTATACCATCAAGATGTTACACAAAAGATATTACACAAATTGGAGTTACACCAACCTATACAGCAGATAAAGGTAACATCTGAAGTATTCAATACTGTATCCAGAAATAAGCTTCCAAAATCTATTTTCTCAGCAATGTTACCTGCAAATGGTGGGTGCAGTCTACATCCCACAAAGCTCAGTGACAATTCAATGACTGAGTTACTCATGCACAAATATATCCTGCTGTTTGTGGTGCTGTCTTTGTATTAGTGGATGGTCTAATGAGCATTACAGGCTTTTCTTATTGCCAAGGATTGTCATTCATTTCCTAAAGGGACTGAGCGGGAAGCTACAGCTCAAAGTCAGCACTGAATCTAGTGCTTCAGCTGTTCTAGCTTCAATGGCAATCAGGCCACATAAATAGCTTTTCAGTCTTCTGGCAAAATTCATGTGCTGTACTGCATTGGAATTGGTGAATTCACTGAATTTAAACGTTAATTCAGCCACAAGGGAGACACTTATCCTTCCTTGCCCAAGGCTCCAAAACATGGAAAAGGAATGTGAGCATTCTGTGCCAGTTCTCTTTTGCCAGTTCGAAAACAATGATGCCAAAGTGATCAAAATTTCTAAGGAGTCTGAAAGTTAACCAATAAGGGACAGTGCAGTTAGTATGGGATACCGGGGGGAAAGGGGCCTCTTGGAGAATGATCACTACCCTGGCTATAATATGTAGACTTGCTTAACAAACAGATCATCAAAATCACATTGGCACAGAGACACTCAACATGGTGATAGTGGTAGTGATATAACTTGTGTGCAGGCACTTCAAAACTTTACAGGAGGACAGGGTTCACTTGCCATCGAAAGGCCGTTTACAACAGCTTCCTCGTAGTGAATTTAATGTGTAGATCATCCAAAACTTATTATTAAAGTTTCTTTTGGAATTGAATCTTAATATGGAAGGTCTGCTTAGCTCTTCAGATGCTGCAATTGACCTATTAATTTTTCACTGGCTTGTTTGACATAATAGGGCCATTCACACAACCTATGGGGCTTGGGCTGGGGAGGGTGGGGGGAGGCAGAATCGGTCCTACCTTTCCCCACTTGCCACACCGTGCTTCCACACAATCACTGCTGCGGAGAGTGGCACAGCAAGAGAGAGGTCAGGGGAAGAATGCCTGCCTCCAGGAAGCCCACAATGCACCTCCATGCGTGGTGTATTGCAGCTATTCTAGAAGCCGGAATGCTCATTCCCCCAGACTCTATGGTAGCATGGGCTGCTGGCAGACAAGCCCAAAGCCAAGAGGTGAGGGCATGTTCTCTCTCTTGCAGTTGCTCCCCTACAACTGGGTAAGGCTGGTCATGTGGAGCACTGGGATCAGGACCCCTGGGTAGCCTGGGTTTTCTACCTGGACTAAAAGTGGGGATGGACTAGGGTGTGCACACCATCCTACCTCACTTTTAGTCCAGGTAGAAAACCCAGTCTACCAAGTGGGGGAGGCACTGGGATAGTTCCCAATCCCAGTGCTCCACACGACCAGCCTTACCCAGGTAGGGCTGGCTTTGTGTGAATGGCCCATTATATAACATTTGTAAAGAGGATATTGGCAGAACCGAAAATAAACCACAGAAACCTTCAGGTTGCAAGTGGTGTCTTATACTTTGAAAAGAAGAAAACTTAAGAAAACTTAAGAGTGAAATAAATAAATCTGAACAAAGGCCAATGAATCAAATGAAAAGGCAAATAATTGTCTTGTTACACATGGAAATTGTCATTTAAGTTTGCTAACGTGCTTGACACTGCAGAACACATCTCTCCTCTGTATATTGCAAGACACACACCCCCCCATCACCACAGTAGTATCAGTCTTACTATCCCGAGTATTGCTGCTACTGAGCCAGGAATATTGAGCTTGCTGACCAATCCAACACAACTGGTTTGGCAGCTGTGTCTTTGAGAGGGTAGATAGACTAATCACACACACACCCCACCCCACCCCGATCAAGGGCCAAGCTAGTCATCTAATCACAGCCTAGTTCAAGCAAACATCTGATGAACTGCCATAAGAATTCTGAAGGAAGATTTTAAAAAGCAACTAAAATTATCATGGGGTGGCATAAAAAGTACTGTGTGTTGCACAATGGCACGTTGTGAGAAGCTCCTTCCATGAGTGGAACTAGAGCTGCATTCATGCAGAGAGTCCATTTGCAAGAGGGAGAGATCCTTCTTTGAGCACAGCTCTCCTTCCACTCATGGAAGAAGCTTCTCTTGATTGTCTGCTGCTGCGCCAAACATTTGGATACCACTCAGGGTGATTTTGCTCCTCTCTAGGTGTATTTAAATCTCTTGGGTCTTGGAGGTTAAGGGCTCCCTGATAAGTGGTAAGGCCATGGGAACTGGCCATGCTCCCTCCCTCAGGGTCTTTAAGAAACTGCTAAAAACCTATCTCTTTAGAGATGCATTGTATTATTTCATCTGCCTTGCATATATGGTGAGTTTTAACTTATAACTTATTTGGTTTTAACTGGTACTTGTTTTTACATAATTTGTATTTATTTTATTAGTTTATATTAGTTTTATATTGTTTTTATATTGTATCTGGTCTTAGTGGTTTTGTGAGCCGCCCCGAGCAGTGATGTACTGCCCTGTGCCTCTTCCTCTGATAGGCAGCAGATCCTCAGAGGGCCAGGCATAGGCCTTTTGCACCCTGCTACCCTGATGTCCTTTAACCTGAAGTATACCTGGCATGTATACCAAACACTTGATACATGGTAATCATGTGCTCCATCACTATTATGGACTTTTCCAAGGTGGTGGCTGAACCTTTTACAGAATAAGATGCTGAACTTACCTATACATGGACAAAACCTGCAGCTAAATACAGAGGAGTTTAGGTTTGGCTTTGTGTTTAATGTGTATCACAGGCATCATACTATTCACCAAGTATACAAAGATTTTACCCACAAATATTTTTATTTTATTTATTTATTTAACATTTTATATCCCACTCTTCCTCCAAGGAGCCCAGAGCAGTGTACTACATACTTAAGTTTCTCCACACAACAACCCTGTGAAGTAGGTTAGTCTGAGAGAGAAGTGACCGGCCCAGAGTCACCCAGCTAGTCTCATGGCTGAATGGGGATTTGAACTCTAGTCCAGCACTCTAACCACTACACCACGCTGGCTCATCATAGTGTATATTGTTTACTATCCAATCTTTATAAGGCTGTCCAGTCTTTGGTAGGTCTAGGCCTCAGAAGCCACATGTATGGGCTTCATAATCCTCTGAAATGTATGTACAGTATGTTTGTATGTATTTTAAACATCTCCCTGATTAGGGATGTGGAGAACGTTTTGAGCACCTGTTTTAAACTTGGAACGGAATGACCCCGTTCAAAGTTGGAACGTTCTGAGAGTTCTGAGTGCCATTTTGGAGGCATGTTTTTCCCTTGCTGACTAGTTCTGGCACTGGCTTCCAGTTGGCTTGCTATTGTACAAATTGTACAATACCTTGATTTGTATGATAGCAAGCCAACCAAGAAACAAGGAGATTGCAAGCCAATTAG
Organism: Hemicordylus capensis; assembly: GCF_027244095.1. Lineage (NCBI taxonomy): Eukaryota > Metazoa > Chordata > Lepidosauria > Squamata > Cordylidae > Hemicordylus > Hemicordylus capensis. The sequence continues at coordinate 297,818,685 of NC_069657.1, read as the reverse complement.
AAGCCCCTGCCAATACCAGTCAGCAAGGGGGAAAACATGCCTCCAAAATGGCGCTCAGAACACTCAGAACTTCTGAGCTCATTCTGTCAGAACAACTGGTTGTTCCGATGGATCATTCCGGGCATTTACGTTCTGTTCCGAGCTTGGAATGGAATGCAAATCCCATTCTGTGCACATCCCTACTGCAGACAACAGGCCGGCTGAAGTAACTGATGTAGCATGTAGGTCAGAGTGAGCCCTGTTTGGCTTGGGGGGTCACAAGTTTCACAGGCCTGCTGTAGACCATAAACAACAGCATGATTTCAATAGCTGCATGGAATGAAGTAAAATTTGCAAGTTACATTGCTTAAATGTGACATGCCTATAAAGAGTTTTTTAATGTCAAGCAAATAACATAGGAAATAAAAATATGCTTTGCACCCTCCTCAATGGTTCCTTGAATGTGCAGCAACCCCATAAAATCTGACTTTATTTATTACACATAATAAAACTGTGATGTTAAACTAATCAAATACAAATCAGTCCAACTGCATAATTTCCGATGAAGAGGTGCTTAGGAGCAGCAAAATGAACTCCAAAATGGCTCATTGCCTCTTAATCAAAGGCAGTCAGCATCAAACATCAGCTAGTCAGGTGATAACTTTGTCATTGCTCTGCCACTTTCTAGTTGGAAGTTGTCAAAAAGGACCGACAGCTTTTAAAACATGCCATCTCATTTGTCTCTGTTCAAGAACTTCGTGATCTATTGGTGTCTCTTGAAGATTAGGGAGGAAAAGTGCTATATTATTATAGTATTTCCATTAAAATAGATTAGCAGTGTGCCTATCAAGGTGGATTTGGGATATAAAAGTACATGTAATTTCCGATAAGAAATTTTGGGGCATCCTTCAAGACTGGTTCTTTTCTTGTTTAATTTTGTCCAGCTACTTTGGGGGACAGAGGAATATTAATGATTAATTGCCTTGGTGCTGGAGAAGCACAGGCTTATAATATATCATTAGAAGCCCGAGATCAGGGAGACTGAATGAAAATATTCCAGATGAATATATTACTGCTATATGCAGTTAACAACGGTGGCTAGAAATCATTTGCTTTCAGAATCTGCAGTGGCACCTCTTCATTGAAAACATATTATTTATGTTAATTTTACACAGCCCACTATGGCTTCATACAAAAGGGAAGGTGTTTAATTAATAGACACGGAAGCAATAGCAGTGAAGCCTGCCTTTGAACTCTCATATTTAATCAGTGTAACCACTTCTATTGGAGGAAGCTGTGGAATTCATAAAAAGATGTGGAGCATCTATCTTATAAAGAGCAACTCGGCACTCCAGGATTGAGCCTTGGAAATGTGGTGAATTTCACATCACCTTGCTGTGACTTAGGAATTAGATACACAAGTATGTGTTTCTTACACCTTACTTAATTGTGATTTCAAGCTTAATTATAATTTTGTATCAGTTACACAGACCATTTGTCTGTAGATCTCAACATCTTACTGTTCTGACAATTTAAAAAATGTCTATGAGCAGGCAGGAGAGAGGGACAGAATAGGGATCCTTGCAAGTGACAAACTCCTTAGGAAATTTGGTTTGATTCGCTTGTTCTTTTAAAATATCAGATGGGTTATCATTAAGCTTCAGAGGTTCTCAAATTGCTTCTTGGAGTTTATTTGTCAAATAACTCAAGGTATAAAAAGTAGCATCATAAACATTAATTGAACAGCCATTAAGCAGGATGGCTGTTGGTTTTTGGTTGATAGAGAACATAAAGCCTTGTACCCTGTGGTGGAAAACAATTAGATGTGATGATGAACATGCTATTAAATACCACTCTTACCACCCTTTTGATATCAGTTTAGCTGCACAAAATAGCAAGCAGCTGTAGTCAAAACACACACGCAACTGATGGGAAATCATCTTTTTAGTGTCATGTCACAGTCTGTTATGAATGGTGCGGAGTTTCTAATGCTTTATGCTAATGTCAATGACTAATGATAGTCATTATCTCCATTTATACTCATAAAAATCTTTCTCCGGGGAGACTGATCATAACTGGAACACTGTTTAAAATTAAATTGTGTTTTTCTAAAATGCAGGATATAAAACTGGCTTAAATACAAGGGGTTGGCTGCCCAATTTATTTTGTTTTGAATATGTTTGACAACTACAGCTGTTACCTTTGCCACACGCTGACTTTGCTTTTAGAAATAGATTGGGCGCATTTGTATGGATGTGAATTCTTTCCCAGAAAGTTCTGTCCAGAGGGTAATATAAGTGAAACTCACAACAGAAAGCCAACATGAGGTATACATTTGACATTGCCATGTCTAAGGTTTCAATTTCATTTTTAACAAGGACAGTGAATTTCCTCATCCATTTCTGATTTCAGTTATGAATTCTGCTTACTTGACAGGTACAGAGCACTTCATTATATGCACGCTCAGAAACCCTTAAACGGATGAGGCAGCTATTTGCATCTGATAGGAGCTAAGTGGGACATTAAATTAATGCCAAACAAGTGAGTGCTCATTTTGGTTTCATTATAAATGGCTGCAGTACAGCAGTAATGTGTTGACTCTTACGTGCTGACAACTTCTATATTTCTTCCAAACTTCCCTGAGAGCTAGACGTGGTGGAATAAATTGCCACTCCAGATGATAAAATTAGCAGAAGATATATTCATAATAATTGCACACAGGTCTCCCAAAATATACCAGTCAGTGGGGAGGGGGGGAGGTGTTAATGGATTGCTGGTTTTCATGAAGGTTTACTGCCATGGGTGTGCATTGTTACAGCTTCAATTTTAAAAGGGAAAAACCCCTATTTATAGCATCCTACTTTTAGGAGAACCTGTGCCATTATTATTATTAGTTACATTTCTATCACACACTTCCTCCAAGGAGCTCAAGGTAGCATACTAGATTATTCTCTCCCCACCCTCCTCACCATTTTATCCTCACACCAACCTGAGGTAGGTTAAACCAAAAAGTGACTTTTGATGTCATAGGGTCACCCAGTGAACTTCACAGCTTAAGTGAATTTGAACTGGGACCTCTCAGCTCCTAGTCCAGTGCCTTAACCACTACACCACATTGGCTTTTCATGGACAAATGAAGCCATGGATGAATAGTTCATGTCCACTTCCACTTATGTCCCTTTGACTACCTGGCCTAAAACTAGGTTCCAGCAAGAAAGACCTTCCCCACTGGACAGCATGTTGACAGCTATAGGTGATAAGGTGTTATATACATAAATGATAATTGCAGAGATAGACTAGAACAGGGGTGGGCAGAAGGTAGATCAAAATCTATTTGCAGTGGTGGATTTCTGGATGATTTGCAATAGGCTGGAAAGGGTTTCTGAACCCTAATCATTTAATAATTGCAAGTAAAATTACAAGTAAAATTAAAAACTTCCATGGCTGGCCTTCTTCTAATCATTGAGTGTTCCTCTCAGAGGTGCCATTCCCACGGGACTTCAGGGTGGAAGTATAGGTGGTGGTAGCCACCGCTGTCTCTGGGGCCCTCCAAATCATGCAGGACTCTGTGGCGCCACCGCTCTGCCACCACCAGCCTACAAGAATCTCTTAGCCCAGTGGTGAGCACCAGAACTGCTGCTCTCACCCTCCCAAGGCAGCATGGCCAGGTGGGCTGGCTACAGCCCAGCCCTAGCGCAACCTCTCTTCTACCATCGCAGCTGGGAGGTGCCAGTGCTGGGATTCACCTCCCTGAGCTGCAGCTAGCGTGGGCTCCAAGATGTCTCCTCTGAACCTGGCACAGGCCCACTGGCAGCGCTGGCCATCAGGAGACTAAGAAGCTCTCTCCCTGTGCTGCCGGTGCAGGCTGGGGTTGCTTCACCCTCCCACACCTGGCAATCAGCTGTTTGGTGTGTGGGCAGGGCTTGCGGAGGCATCTCTTCTCTCTGCCTCCATGAAGCTCTCCAGCATGGGAGAGCTCTTATGCCTGCCACAAGTACAGAAAAGGAAGGAGGCAGAATGGCCAGTGCTGGCTACAGGTACCAGAACACTGTGCATGTACTCTGCCCTGCCTGCCACTGCCTCCTTAGTGTGAGAAGCTTGTGCCTGCCCTCGTCCTCAGTGGAAAGCATGGGGCTTGTGTGAGTTTTCCCCCTTTCTATAATTCCAGATTGGCTTGGCATAGGACTTTGATACCAGGCACAGATGTAGCACAGGGTGGGGGAACTCCATATATTTAATTTGAAGCATATTGGTCAATATGTTTAATTTTTAAATGGTTTAAAAAATCTGTAGAATTTTTTTTTTTAATTCAAATCCTATAAGTGGCTTGTTTCCAGAGGCATATCTAGGGAAAATAGCACCTAGGGCAAGCACTGAAATTGTGCACCCTGTCCAGACATCTGACACCCTTCTTTCAGATAACTTTACCATAATATCAGCTCAAAAATACAAATCAAGCTCATTAATCTTTTAATATTTCAAAAACTATTTAACAGTGGACGTAGCCAGACCAAAAAAATGCTGGAAAACTACAAATTTCAGTATGCTGGGGCTCATGAAATACCCAAATACTATGTGGAGGTGTACTTGGAAAACTAAACAGAAGTGCCTGTCTAATTCTCTACTATGCATTGTAGCATCACTATTACATAAGTTTTAAAAATAAATGAAGAATTTGACTTTTCCCAGTTACTCTGAAAATAATTAAAGCATATGCAGAGTGAACTTTGTCACTACTTGGAATATATTCTAGTATTTCAGAAAGACAGTTAAAATGAGAGACAGAGAGCAAGAAACTTCCAGTGGGCCTTAATACTAAGGATTTCACACTGATTCAAAGACAAACTCACCATTAATAGCCACATTATTAAGACATCACATTTAACCCACTTATCACAAGAAGCAAAGTAAGAGCGAATGAATACAATCCTAGTTCCTAAGTTTCAGCTCAGTATTCACAAGCCCTGATTCTCTGTACATAGTGCCAAACTGAATATGTGTACAGTGACTTATATTATATTAAATTAATTTTTTTACCTTTAGCCCATTCGGGGGTGCTTCCTAAAGGCCATGGGGGGGGTCTGCAAAGGTTTCCCCTCCCCCACCAGCCTCTAGGGCCTCGCAGGGACCATTTGAGCATGTGCGGTGGCCATTTTTAAAAATAATATTTTTTTAAAAAATGGCCGCTGAAAACAAAATGGCCGTCGTGCATGCTCAAATGGCCTCTGTGAGGCCTGGCATGGCCTAGGGTCTCATAGAAGCAGTTTGAGCATGTGCAGTGGCCATTTTGTTTCCAGTGGCCATTTAAAAAAATAATAATATTTAAAAATGGTGCCCCCCTTCAAGTGGCACCCAGGGCACATGCCTTGCCTGCCCCACCCTAGATAAGCCCCTGCTTGTTTCATGGAAGAAAATTACAAAAACTTCTGGAACTGAAGCGCCCCCCCCACCAGACCATCATTCCACCCCCATGTGGAGGAATCTACCCTTTGCCTTCATAAAAAAAGGGTAATGTACCCCTTTTCTGCTCAGCCCTTTAGATATCCTGGAATGATTTCGCATAGGGCTTTGATACTGGGCACAGATGTACTGGGTGGGAAGACTCTGTACACTTAATCCGAATCAGATCAGGCAATTCATTGATTTGTAATACCTTTTGAATGTTTTTTAAACTTTTAAACTGTGGAATTGTGTGCCCAAGAATGTTGTCTGAAACCATGGTGTGTGGGTGTGGGTGTAGAGAGGATGCTTACTTTGCAAGGCAGCGGGACATAAATCCTCGAGGTCCAGGCTCCAAAATTACCGAGCTGCACCTCTGGTTCCTCTCCCTCTCCTGTAAAATAATATTAATTGGTTGCCTTTATGCAGCTCTGATTTGTGTAGCTCTGCTTGCCAGTTTCAGAGTTTTATGTTGAAATCCAGAGGAACTCAAATGCCAATTTGTACTTGCAAATAGAGTGCTCTACCACCTCAGCCACCAGTTTACCTCAGGCTCCATTCCCATGAGCCACCTAATGGCTCAGCGAGGAAATGACTTGACTAGCAAGCCAGAGGTTGCCGGTTCGAATCCCCACTGCTGTGTTTCCCAGACTATGGGAAACACCTATATCCAGCAGCAGCGATAGAGGAAGATGCTGAAGGGCATCATCTCACACTGCACGGGAGATGGCAATGGTAGATCCCCTCCTGTATACTACTGAAGACATCCACAGGGCTCTGTGGTCTCCAGGAGTCGACACCGACTCAACGGCACACTTTACTTTACCATCCCTATTCCCAGACACTTCTGTACCTCTGAGTTTGGTAAATTTTAAAGTTCTAGTAAAAATCTACGTAGATCCTATAAGCCTGAACTCTACCCATCTCTGGACTAGAGAGGATCAAGAATCTCATCAGGTGCCATTCCATATGATCAAAGGAAAATAGCACATTGCAATATTGGGTGTAGAATTTAGCTTCCTGGCAACCTCCATTGTTCAACTGGGCACCAGTACTGCCAAATCATGGCGCACACACACACACACATATATATATCCCTCCCCACCTCCTCCTATCACTGATTCACTTCAGGAAGGAACATAGGAAGCTGCCATATAGACAGAGACAATACTGTATCTGAATCCAAGACTAGGCCTTTTTCAAGTTATTTGATATTAGAAATTGGTAGGTCATCCTAAATTTATGATCCTCTTCCTTTTGGGTAAATAGAATAACCTATATTTAACCCTTTTTTTAAAAGGGGGGTTGTCTTAATTAAATTCAGGGTCGTCTTCTATTTGAGCGACTACAGTATATGCAGAGAAACATTTGTGGCTTCTTTTACAACTGCTTGGATCACCTGAGAAAAAACAGAGATTTCAGGGGACACTGCTTGAATATTTCTGCAGTGGATCTGGCCACAGTTATATTGGTCTGCAGGAGTAGATTTATTAAAGTTTAAACAAACTGTATTTATGTTCTGCCATTCCTCCATCATGGAACTGCAGACTGCACACATGAGGGTCTATCTTGAGATTTTTTTCCATCATTTGTTGAAATAGTTTCTTCACTTGCTAATTCCTTGAACATGTCTACCTCTTCCAAATATCTATAAAAGGGGGAAGAACAATAATTTCAGGATTAGCTTGTGCTGTGTTCAAGGTGTGAAAATTTCTGAGCAATTTGCATCCAGCTAGCTATAATTCCTCTGTTTCGCTTTAAAGAAACCAGAAACACAAGTGTTTGGCTTAATAAAGAAAATAAAAAACAGAAAAGCTAGTACTTTGTGGTTGACCTTTGGACCTCAATTCTGTAAGTCATATATTACTTTTCCTGCATTAGATTTCCAGTGAGAAAGTTGAAAATATAAAGCACCAGGCGGGCCACAGTATTAGATTCCAGCTGGCTTCAGTAATATTCAGGCCCTATTTGAGCATCCAATAATTTGCAATTGAAATACCAATGATAAATGAACAAAACACAAACCAAGAGAAAGGTGGGCGGGTGTGTGTGTGTGTGTCCTCATTTTAAAAGGAAACTGCTCTTTTTGCTTCTGAAGTTAACGGAGCTGCTCCAGCTGAACCAAAGGCTAAATCATGAATCAGACACATCTGAGTAGATGGTTGCCTATAGCTGCCTTAAGTTCCAAATCATGTATTCCCAGAAGGTGAAAGGGTAAATTTTAGAGTGGTTAAATTTAATTTTGGTGTGCAAGTATAAAGAATCATCTTATAGAAGCTAGTCTTCTATGACTGGGATCCATAGGGATAGAAAGTACCCATCAGTTTTCATTGAGTTTGTTTCCTTTGCAACAGCAAAGCTTTATTATCAAATCTGGGGCCCATGTATTTGTTTCTCTCCCTTAACTTCTTCAGAATATAAAAGTAATCACACAAAACATGAATGAGATGAAATAAAATAAATCTAGGGAGAGGGGAGATGTTTGCCTAGATCTTTTGTTACTGGGATGTGTTGGTGCATCTCCCTGCATAACACTTCACAAATGTACTAAGTGGTGATGGTTTTATTTCACTTAGAGATAGGACCATATGGCTCCATTATATGATTGGCTAGTTTTATGGTATCTCTGAAGGAAATGCTTGTGATTTTTAAAGCAGCACTGAGTACTTCTTTTTAGCTGAAATAGTAAGGACTTCTCCACATATTCCTTTTTCCTGCACAAGTATTAAGGCATCCAGATCCTCTTCCCTAAGGCATGGTTAGATAATGGAAGAAACATCTCCTTGCATGCAGAAAGCAACACACACTTGACTTGGTTTTGTAATCCATCTCTGTTTAAACGAGTGATCCCAGGAACCCTTGTGGGCAAATGAGAACAAATACAGACAACCAAATTCAAAAGAATTAAGGATTGTAATTCTCTTTTATGGTAATCTACATTAACATAGATAATGTAACCTGACCAGTCCCAAAGTCCATACCTTACATGGTTCTCTACCTAATTTCTTCTGTTGATGCCTAGTTGTCATCTATTTATCAGTATTATAATCAGTTTTGGAGTGTGATGTTCCTATCTAACTTCCAGTTCTAAAAACACACCTACTGCCATACAGATATCTTTGTTCTCTGTCTTTCTAGCAACTAAGGATGCGTAGATTTTCCTGATCTCATGCCCTTTTTGTGCCAAGAGTTCACTCTGCTATGCATATATATCAGTATAACTGAATATTGGAGAAATTCTAAAATTAAGTGGCACATGCGTAACTTGCTGCAACTTTCTGTTCTTTCCATTCGTCTGCATCTTTGCCTTCCAATCCTTCCTAACTTATCAATGTGCTTCTTTAATTATGGTATTCAGGGGAAAAAGAGGTAGTACGTGAATGGTGGGGGTGAGGATCTTTTTTGGTATACACATCAGGAAGCCAATTAACTACATCTGCCTAGTGACACTTGAATTAGGAATGAAAAAATGTCACTCTTCGCTCAGTGGCTGGCATTTCACTCTGTGGAATGCTGGCATTAGGGAACCCGCTGGTGCTGCTGTGCCATGTGAAAGGCAACTCTGGTGGTGCTACAAAAGCGGGAAGTTGTGCAATGATGTAAAACAATGCACAGGCACTTGCATCATGCTACTTCTATTGCACAACTTCCTACCTCCACAACAACACCAGGGCCACCTTTCAACAATTAGGCAGAAGTCCCAGCAGATCCATAACATTGTAACTAACTCTAACCTGCCACAAATCATAGATTAAAGTCATGTTTGAAGCTGAAGATAAACACCTGTATAGGGCATAGTAACATCTGAAGTTGCTGGAGGAGGAAAAGGAGTACTGACTGATGTCTCTTTCCCATCTTTCTGTCTTCTTAAATATCTTCTTAGGAGATACAGAAGGAAAGGTGTCTTCCATAAAAAGGTGGAAGGAGCTGATAGGTCACCCTCTTTCCCACCCAGCTCTGTATTTATTAATGGAAACCAAGAGAGGTTCAAGATGTTTGCCCTGAAAAACAATCAATCAACTGCCATCAGGTTTGTTCAGGTATGTGAAGCACTTTTGAAAGTACAAATAGTCAATCAGGAGGGCTCTCTCTCAGCAGATGTTTTTGAGCTTTTTGAGGTTAGACCATCATCTGTTGAGAATTTTCTGCATTGAGCAAGGAACTGGATTCAATGGCCTGAAAAGCTCCTCCAACTTTGTGATTCTGGGATACTTTCATAATTCAGCCTAGAGTTCTTAAGGTTAATCAGTTGTTTTAAAGTGATTTAATTAAGCAATTACAGGCTTAACACTGGTGGTTTTTAGACTGGCCTTTATTCCCCCATGAAAGGATATTATATGGATTTTGTAAATAATTTTCTCTTGCCTGTTTCTGAATTCAGGAAATTTACTGTGAGATGAATTTCCTGTATATACATTGGGTTGGATCCTAACTTATCCCTTCAGGGATAGAAATTCTTTGATCACAGAAGGGGATTTTTTCCCCCTATTATGCTTAGAGAAAATAAATTTATTGTCAATAAATATGCCCTAAGTATTGGTCAAAAGGTAATACAGATCATTCTAACACAGGTTGGTCTCATGCGCTAAATAGGCCTGGAGAACATCTGAAGTATTCAGATTATCAAATGTCTGGGTAAATAAGGCTGATATGTGCATAACAGACCTATAACTGACACATAGTGTGCAAAGGGAATCAAGAGCATCTTTGTCTGCACCATGGGACTTATTTGTATTTATTAGCATTGTCCGAAAAGTTGATACCATAATAATATAGATGAAGTTATAGTTTCAAATGCCCAGTGAGACTTTTAAAAAAATATCTTAAATGAAGTCCCTCAGCAGCACAGTACAACAATCGGCTTTCTAAATTCTGAGAACCTTCAAGAGCAGTTAGTAAGGCAGCGCAAGGATCTAAAAAGCTGCTTATCCACACACATAAGCACTTTTGTGCATGGTTTCCCCATTGCCCCATTATTGAATAAAATAAATACATTTTATTCAGCTTTACTGGAAGTCATTCTCAGAGTAACCCCATGATTTGTAAGCATTTTGTGGAATGGCCTTAAGGGCTGATTTGGAGAACCAGAGGGAGTCACAGAAGCCTGACTGATACTTTCACAGTGTGGAAATATGAGTGAATTATTTGTATAATCCTCATTCCGAAAGCAGTGGGGGAGGGAGAGCACACAAATCATCCATGTAATCAGTGGCTGACATGATGCGCAACATTACAGAGCCATAACACTGCACCCCAGGGCAGCTGTGGACTCCTGAGTCAGCCCTGACTAGGCTTGAGCCCGAAACATTTCGGCGGCCATTGAAAAGGCCGCCGAAACGTTTCGGGTGGTGGGGGCGATTCGGCGTTTCGGCGCCGGCGGGGGTAGGGCTTTAAGGGCGGGGGAGAGTGTACTCACCCCCCCCCGCCGCATTTCCCCCGCCGGCGCTCTCGGAATTAGAAGCCCCTCGGGACGGCAGCGTTCCTCCCTGCCGTCCCGTTGCCCCCATCGGCCGGAAGTGGCCGGAAGTCCCGTTTGCGCGTGCGCCCGTCATGCGCGCGCGCGCGTACGGCCGCGTGCGCGCACGACGGGCGCGCGCGCGCGAACGGGACTTCCGGCCACTTCCGGCCGACGGGGGCAACGGGACGGCAGGGAGGAACGCTGCCGTCCCGAGGGGCTTCTAATTCCGAGAGCGCCGGCGGGGGAAATGCGGCGGGGGGGTGAGTACACTCTCCCCCGCCCTTAAAGCCCTACCCCCGCCGTGCCAAACAACCTTTCGTGCACATCCCTAGCCCTGACATTGTTAAGAATGGGTGGTAGCACAAACAGCACTTCTGCAGTTTCCACCATTCACAACAATGGGGGAAACTGTGGAAATGCTGCTCACACTACTGCCATCCTTAAGAGCATCAGGGCTACCTTAGAAGTCTGCAGCAGTTCCAGGGTGCAGCATCTCAGCTCTCTAATGCTGCACATCTTGTCAGCTAGTGATATTAGATCTTACATTGTAGCTGTGGTGGGTGCATGCGAGTGTTCACACTTTTTCATCACATGTACAGAGGGGGTCTCATAAATAAGTATATGAACCGGGCTCAAGCCTTAAACTAATTATTTTGTGTTCATCCCATCAAATGTTTGAGCAACGCAGACATAACGTTAAATGAATGGCCTCGTTTATTGAGGGGGCTGTTACCTAGAGTATGACACCCACCCACCCCCACACACTGGTGATTAAAATTCCTTCTGACATTAAAAAAAAGTCAGAGTTTGCAAGCACTATTTTGAGAGAAGCTGTTTTAAGTCCTTGTACTTAGGAATGTTATATTGGGAGCTCCAACAACAACCAAAATGACATTATGAAAAATCCACAAGATTATAAGAATGTGTAATTAAAGCTACAGAGCCAATAAGAACATAAGAACAGTACTGCTGGATCAGGCCCAAGGCCCATCTAGTCCAGCATCCTGTTTCACACAGTGGCCCACCAGATGCCACTGGAAGCCTACAGGCAGGAGTTGAGGGCATGGCCTCTCTCCTGCTGTTACTCCCCTGCAACTGGTACTCAGAGGCATCCTGCCTCTGAGGCTGGAGGTGGTCTGTAGCCCTCTGACTAGTAGCCGTTGATCAGAGGCGTATCTAGGAAAAATAGCACCTAGGGCAAGCACTGAAATTGCGCCCCCGTCCAAACATCTGACACTCATCTTTCAGATAACTTTACCATAATATCAGCTGAAAAATAAAAGTCTGAAGGTCACATACGTCACATATCTGAATATGTGTACAGTGACTTATATTATATTAATTTTAAAAAAAATTACCTGTAGCCCCTTTGGGGGGCTTCCTAAAGGCCATGGGGGGGTCTGCAAAGGTTCCCTCTCCCCCCCCCTCCGTTGGCCTCTAGGGCCTTACAGGGACCATTTGAGCATGTGCGGTGGCCATTTTTAAAAATATATTTTTTTTAAAAAAATGGCCGTTGAAAACAAAATGACCACCGTGCATGCTCAAATGGCCTCTGTGAAGCCTGGCATGGCCTAGGGCCTCACAGAGGCCATTTGAGCATGCACAGTGGCCATTTTGTTTTCAGCAGCCATTTTTTTAAAAAAAAATTTTAAATGGCGCCCCCCTTCAGGGGGTGCCCAGGGCACGTGCCCTGCCTGCCCCACCCTAGATACGCCCCTGCCATTGATAGACCCCTCCTCCATGAAGTTATCCAAACCCCTCTTAAAGCCATCCAGGTTGTTGGCTTCACCACATCCTGTGGCAGAGAATTCCACAAGTTGATTATGTGTCGTGTGAAAAGGTACTTCCCTTTGTTGGTCCTAGGTTTGATTTGGCAATCTTGCTGCATGAAGCAGAGCACCATATGGCATCTGCTCTCTTCCCTATATTTTTTTCTCTGTTTTTTCTTTTAGTCAGACTCCAGATTCTTTCCTTATTTCCAATCCTTTGTCTGTTAGGAAGATATGAAGAAAAGCTGGAAGGTACAGTTTTGTCTTCCTGCTTCTGCAGGCCATCCATGGGGGAAGAATGCTGGGCAGGATGTTGTTCTGCCCCTGACAACTAGCACACAGCCTGCTGCTTGAAGTCACCCCCTTTCACTCTGCTTTACAGTAGGGCAGCCTCTAAACAGGCCAGCTCCTTCACAACATCACAAGAACTAGAGCTGTCACCCCTCACTATGCCATCAGAAATAACATATCACTTTATTAACTCACAGAAAAAGTATTTTGTCTCTCCTAGTTTTCAGTTCACATTTGATTGTACTGAGGATTCATGTGTGTACAATTCTCCCCAAATGTCTCCAAAAGCCATTAGGAGCCATTTTTAAACATGATGTGGAGTCTAGAATTACAGATAATGACCAGCATGAGGCTGCCTTTCTCCACCCAGTAATGCAAAACATGTGACATAATATAATCATCAGCCAGTGAAGTGGAGCCAGCAAGGTGTTACTAACAATCCCACTGACTATTTATTGTTGGTCCTCCAAGCCTAGCACAAATATTCACAAGTGTGATGTTGGAGGACTAGTGAGACATTAGGCACCAAGTCATTCCACAATGTGGAAGTAACCAAGTTGTTTCTGTAAGGATGCCAAGTGAATTGGCAAGGCTGTGGAAGACTCCCTCCCGAGACATTGCAGAGCTCCTGCAGAATACAGAGCACTGGAGATGTTAACGGCCTGGGGGGCAGGGAGTGGGGACTGGGAAAATACAGGTTTTTTTCTAGAAAAAAAGAAGAATTTTTTTTCCCACATTTCCCCCATTTTTCCCCAAGTCCTTCACATTTCTACAGAGCACTGGTCTAGTTTGGAAAGTGCTCTGAATGAGAATGTGGCATCTTCATATGCTCAGTACACAGACGCCAACAGATCCATGCAGCAGAAAGGATGTCGTTGTTGATTACATGAATCGGTTAGAGAACTGACTGATGTATTCAAGTACCTCAATCAAGCTCGAATCATGCTCAACCAATGGCTGCAAATGGAATACACATTCCTCTCCACTTCAGGAGACACCTCCAGGCATTTCATCGAGCTCAGACAATCACTGCAGTGCAGATGAGGACAGGCAGCCAGATCCACATGCACCTCAACTGGCTTCCCATCTCCTTTGCTGGAGAAATGTCACATGCTGGAGTGGTCCTAGTCTGTCTTAGAAATCCACGTACATGTTACAATATAGCATGTGAGCCAGGAAATCACAGATGCAACCAGTGACAATTGTCTTAATCACAATTGTGATTTTTCTAGCTTCTGCAGTACAGGAATTGATAGAGACTACAGCAATCAGCTTGTAAGCTTACTTGGGCAGGGCTTGTTGCCTTATATATGCTGCAGAGTGCTTAGTTTGTTGGGCATGTAATGATGATAATGTTTTATTATTGTGGTGGTAGCTGCTGCACCCCATCACATGCACTTTCTTCTCCATGTGCCCTCCTTTTTTCTCTCAGCACTATGGAGTGTTCTCTCCCTCTGCACATGTTTTTCTCCACTTCCTCTCACTGCACTAGTGATATGCTTTTTCTGCCTTCTAGAATCTCCCTCTCCTTATCTCACTACAAATCTCTTTGCACACCTATTTCTGTTGCCCCATGCTTATGTTTCCCCACCTGGCTCAGTGGGGATGGGATCCCTCTGCACCCCATCACACTATTTTTTCTGTGTCTTTCCACAAGTCTCCCTGCAACCTAGCTATATCCCTCTTTCTGTTCTCACCCCCACAGGTCTCACTTTACTCCGTGGATCTCTTTTTTCCTGTGTACCCCATACCTCTGCACATCCATCTTTGTTACTCCTATTCAACCTTCTCTATCTCTCTCGCTCTGTTTCTGTCCTCCTTGCCCCTCAACCTTCTCATTTAGTTTATCAGCAACGCACAAGGCTCTCACTCTCCCAGCAGTTTGCATGCACCAGTGAAAATGACTCAGACTATTTCTCTCTGTAAACCGCCCTGAGCCATTTTTGGAAGGGCGGTATAGAAATTGAATAAATAATTAATAATTAATAATTAAATTCTGCAGGCCTGGTTTTATACTGTATTTCTTCAGAAGATCTGCTTCTGAGTATAGTGCCATTTTAGAAAAGCTTGACTAAACATAGCTCCTGAAATAGATTTTAATATTCCTTTTTGCTCATCGTGATTGACTTCTTATTGCAGACTCATAGGGCGGCCCGGATGCTGCAGGGAACAATGGAAGTCATTGCAGTAGCACTGATTGTGCAACCACTCATTCCCTGGAGTGTCGGGGCTGCCTTATAAGAGCCCCAATGCAGTGCACAGTGGCACCATACCACTGTGAATCATGCCAGCCAGTTAGTTCTATTCTGTGAAGAAAGGCTCTGAGCCATTTCCAAAAACAAAGGACCACGTGCAGCCATTTTTATTATCATGCAATGAAAGGTGCATTTTATCAAGACCAGAGGGCATCAGCACCCTATTTCTGACAGCTAGTTCCAGATGTTTTAGGAGAAGCTGAAACTGCCTGCAGTATTAACACTGTATTCTAATTACTGTGACTTATTTCTGTCTTTAAGCAGTCCATGGTTCAAGGACTTGTTTGGCAAAAAAAAAAATGCTTAGGGCCCCTTAGTAAATATTCATTAGTAATCCCCCCCCCCCACCGCCTCTATGTCTGTGCCTAGTTTTTGGTAGCCCAGTTTATAAATGGTTGAATTTTTAGTATCTAAACCCTGAAGCACAAAAAAGAGTGCTGGTTATTTAAATAAAAACGCTCCTTCATTTGCACACAGGTGAACTGAATACATGTTTTGCCATTCTTTCTAACTTGTGATAATGAAATAATAATGGAGTATCAAAAATGTTAGTATGCCTTATTTGTATTGAACTGCACAGGTGTACTCATGTTTCCTCTTTGCTGTTTATAATTAATGACTGACTGAATCTAATTCCACTGTTTCCACAGGCAAAGGACAGCTGTAAACCAGGAAGAAATGCAAGGGGCAGCAAATCAAAACATTGTGTTTAAAAAGGTCAAGAAGATATTTACCTCCTTAGCATTCCAAGGAGGAATGACTTGAACATCTTGGCATTATTCTTCCCTGAAAGGTGGAGCGGGCGGGGGCGGGGGGAGGGAGAGAATGACAAACGCTGTAACAAACTGGAAATGGAATGTAACAAATAAAACTTTTGTTAGCATTCAAATGAGGTCTGTGTGGGTCACTCTTAGTGGGGCAGGCCTCTAAATGCCTGGGGCTGAGCTCTATACAGCATGCCTATAGCAGCCATGTTGTAGGAACCATTCAAATGATTTTTATAATTTTTCTTCAACTGTAGTGCCTTGATAAAAGGCATTTCCCTTCTAAATGGAGAAAAGCTGCTCGTCACACAAAGCACACTGGCCTTGTTCACATGTTACGCCATACTAACGGCACTGTAAGATGTAATACTATTTGACTCCTGTACTGTTCACTCTGACAGAAAATTTAGCATATGGGAGGAAAAGAGTTCCTCTTTCAAACTCCTTCTCAATTTCAACATGCTGAGAAGCAGCGAGGGGCTTCACATAGAAGCACCGTTTGGGGTAGTGTAGGGAGAGCAGGCTTTGACCACTCTCCCCACACCCGGGTAGGGAGCTGTCCCTGGGTGGCCAGATCAGCCACCCACAGGACTGCCGGCTCCATCACTGAGCCGGCAGGGGTGGCAGGGATTGGGTCAGCCGGCCTCCGAAAGTTCCAGAATGCCCCTCACAAGCGTGCAGGGCATTCTAGAGAGGCCCACGGGGCTGGGAGGTTTGTTTCAGCCTCCCAGAGGGGGTCTCCTCATGTGTTGCCGTGGCGCAGAGCCGCACCGCGGCAACACACAATCAACAAAATGGGGTTAGTGGAGTGCTCGCTCCGCTAACCTCGTTTAAGGGGAGGGGTGGTTTTTACAGTTTGCTGCCAGGAGCTGCGTGGCTCCCGTGTTAGCAGACGACCAGGGGAAATAGGGCTAGGCTCTCTTAGCCCAATTTTCCCTGGTCATGAGAATAGCTTCAGTGTGTCTTTTAAGTGTCAGATGGTCATCACATTCATGTCCTGCTTAGGTATGTGTGGACACAGAACACTGGGCCCCAATCTTATGGGACAGAGTAATACTCTGACTCCTGCCCTATTTTTATGAATGTTCCAGAAGAGCCACTTTTTCCAGAATATTCAATACATCTAAAAATGTTTACTTTGTTGCATTAACAACAATCAGGATCTAACACTGGACCTTAAAGGCTGGGTAACACATGCAAGTTATCACTTGGTTACTCAGTTGAGCCCACTGACAAGTATTGTGTTTGAGGTAACCCTATTGATATGAAAGCTCTGTGGAGATTAATCCGTGACAGCTGTTTCATTCATGTAGGTCATCACTTGATATTCCAGTGAGCAAAGTGTGAATATGCCTGTGTGAACCAACCCTAAAAGCAGCGTTGCTGGTCCACTGATTGTCATAAATTATTACTTCTCACTTTTACTAAAAGCAGTGTTCAAAATGGGCAGGTATTGAATACTTGCAAAACATTATGGAGGTCTGGCAGATCATTTCAATCACATTCATCCCTGACTAGCAAGCTTTCTTAACATCACTTGTGAAAACATCATTAATTTTGCCAAGGCAGACAGTACAGATTTATTTCGTCTTATAAAACCCATTCAGATTTTTGCTCGTCAGCTGTCCCCCCCCCCCAAATTTAGTCACTAGAGATACAGGAAGATAAATGTTATGATTTGCGCTACAGCTCTAATTAGCCATTTGGAATTTGGCAGTTGGTAAATAGTAGTAGTAGCTGAAATTTTCACATTTCACCAAGTTAGCAGAGGCTCTGGGCTTAACTCAGTGTTATGGGTTCAATATGTGTCTGCCCCAAATGCATGCCCCCCATGCATCTCCCCAGCAATGTGAAATGCATGACGTGATCTTACTACGTCCTGTGTTCCCTTGCCCTTCTCCAGTTCATTGGCTGCTGCTTGCAGGGAGCAGAGAAATGCTGAACCCATTGTCGGCTATAACTGTCATCACCCACAGCCTTTGTCCATTGTGGCTCAGAATGATGGGAGTTGTAGTCCAACAACATCTGGGTACTCAAAGCTCAGAATGATGGGAGTTGTAGTCCAACAACATCTGGGGACTCAAAGGGGACTCTCTGACCTACAGAAGTCTCATAAACTAAGCCATCTTCCAGTTGAAGGTTCTTTTTGAAGACCTCCAAGGTAATTTGAAGCCCAATAATTCCAATCTGTACAGACTTGCCTCAAATAGTCTAAAGGCAGACCTGCAACTTAATTCTTTTCTTAAAATTAAAGCAAAGTGATGGCCATGTGGCTACTTTTGTTCTTATTTACTCCTCAAGAAATCTTGCAGTATATTTTTTTTACCACTAAGGTAGCAGCATAGCACTCCAAAGATTTGGCTTTTTTAAAGCCAAATTTTGGGTTACGGCCCATTTGACTCACGAGTATACCCCTCAGGTTCTGGCAACACTGCGTGAAGTTGACATGAAAAGCGGGGGGGGCTTGCTTATAGAACTTACATTCAAAGATACTTCAGTCCTATAAGACCACCAGTTTCTTGCTCTTGTATGAGTTTCCATTGATGTTTTTAATTAGTAATGTATTCAATTTAACTTGACAGAAACTTCTTAACTCATTTCCTTGCTGTTGATACACACAGTGTATGAAAGAGTGCAGGGGAAAGGATTCCTCACCTTCTCGACACATAATTATGTGCGGAAACATGAGACAAATCTGTATTCCTGAATATGTGTTTGGTAATCATATATATATATATATTCTCTTATATGAGAATATATATATATTCTCTTAGAGCCAGTTCACTGAGGGTGGAGGATAGCTCTCTGCACAATCCTGTCCCTTTGCACATGATCTCATGATATTTCTTCATAGTGGCTGACATAATGCACAGCGTTACAGAGCTGTAATGCTGCACCCTGTGGCTGCTGTTTATACCAAAGGTAGCCCCGACACTGGCTCACATACCATGTAGCATTCCACGGGTGTTTTGCAACACAGGCATTGCTGCATCTTCCAGTTGCAAGTTGCTCTAGAGTGCACTTCCACACAGAAACTGTGTGAGGGATTTGCACAATCACATAGCAACTTCTATGCAATTGCGTGGTACATGAGCCACTGTTAACACTAGGTTGCACTAGCAGCACTCCTGCAGTTTCTCCCATTGTTCTGAAATTCTAGAAAATTATGTTTTCTTGTCTGAAAACAAATATAGATAACAGAAGTAATTTAAAAAGTGAAACTCTATTGGAATGATTGCCAACTTGTTGATTTGCTACAGTTTCTCAGATTAAAACAATCAAAAAGAGATAGGATCAGGAATCTAGAAGTAGGTTCTTTTTCAGCTAGAAAGCACAAAGAAAACTTCCTTCCTTAAAATGAAGACAGATAATTTTCACATTCTTTAGGCTATTCTTTAAAGGGAATGAATATTTTATTTAAATATGTTTTATTCAGAAAAGTTATGCCCCGGCTTTCATGTTAAAAACTTAATGAGGCAGCCCCCTCCCTTTTTAAAATGGGGACATCCATACCAAGCACACTTCAGTTTAATGTATAGTGGCTGACATGCAGAGCAAGGATGCATCTGTGCAGCAAGAGAGCCGCCTAACAAACTAACTGCACCAATGCAGCAAAGATACAGCAATTTTTTATAACCTCCCCTTTGCTAGAAAGCCCTTGCCATCTGAAAATATGTCCCCGAAGGTTGCACAGCCATAAGGGACATATTTTTGGGTGGCCCAAAGGACTTCCCAGGGAAGAGGAGATGATCAAAAATTGCTGCTACCCCACTGAACTGGTGTAGCTAGTTGGGAAGTTGTTTTAGGCTGCTGCACTGGTGCCTCCTTGCTCTGTATGTCAGCCAATACAGCAGTACCTTGTTACCCGCAAATTCAGCATCCGTGGTCTCGTGTATCCACGGTTGGAGAACTGACACCTAACCTTGGCATATGTGCAAAAAAATGGTGGGAGGAGGGTTAAATCTGTGTATTCACATGTTGGGAGTGGCCGGAAATGATCTCAGAGGTCATTTCTGGTCACCATTTTGAGTGCGGGAGCCATTTTGTGGCTCTTTCCGTTTTAAAAACCATGATTTTTTTCTGAGAAAGATATAAGAATAATTGTAAAATTTAGACTTCTTGGGGGAGGGCATTTACTGGATTGTTGGAGGCCCATGGGGCACTTTACATTTTCTGCCCCATTTTTCACAGTTTTTAAAAAGATGTTTGGGCCTCCAGGAACCTAACCCACATGATTACATAGACTTCAATGATCTGGTATTCCTGGTTTCACTATCCGTGGTAATCACAGAGAACGGAACCCCTGTGAATACCGAGGTCCATCTGAAAATACATATTTACTTGGAAGTAAGTCCCACTCAGTTCAGTAAACCAAGTAAGCACACATAAGACTGGAATTTTGAAATCCCATGGGTTTTACTTTTCAAGTATGCTTAGGATGGGAATGTTCACTTCTTAATTCCTTCCATTTTCCTGGAAAAAATATTTTATGCATAAATGTTCTTGCAAGGGATTCTACTGTGCCTGAAGCACAAAAGCTAACACAGCATGATGTTGTATTTTGGGGATGCCCCCCCCCCCAAAATCAAGTTGTCTTAGTCCTATAAATAAGCTATAAGTCTGAAAACAGGTCAAATACCAGCAGAAGGAACTGAACTGCACCCTTTAAAGACAGGTCTAAAAATAATGTGAAATGAAAGAATTTTGTTTTACAGACAAAATATTCTACCAGAATCACTGATGTGTGCCAGGAGCCTAATCTATCATTCCCCATTACTCCCACCTGACAGCTGCTCCGCATTCCTTGGGAAATGCAGTGGTGCTCACAGCACAGTGCCTAATGGTCAAGTCGCTGTATCAGACAAATCACCACTTGCAGAGGGTCTAACACTAACACAGAGTCCCCACTGTTGGTTGTCTCAACAGAGATTTGCCTACACAGAAAAGGCCATAGAGGTTGCCAACTCTGACTGAAGCTCTTCCTGGGGACTCTCCCCCCAACCCCCACCAGTATTTTCCCCAATATATTCCACAAAACAAGCCATTAAAATCTCTAGGATTGCTTTTAATTTTCACCTGTAGATTGATGCTGATTCCTGGAGATTCCAGCCTAGTGCTAGAGCAGGCCTGAACAACATGAGGCCCGGGGGCTAGATTCAGCCAGGAGGGACCTTTCTGCTCACATCCAGGTAGGAATATCCTTCAGCAACAGCAGGAGCCATGAAGAGCTCTTGGCCTGTCCTGCTGACGATGCAGTCGGTCACTTGAGACCAGATGTCCCCTGCCCCTGCCCTGGGCCAGAATCTATTGACACCATCCCTCCTTCCCCTTGCCTGTACCCCTGACTCCAACCTTCAGCACCCTTACTTCTATTATTTTTATTTTTAATCATTAATGTGCTGAATGTAATAATTAATGTGAAATTGATCTTGGGCCCCCGTACACACAAAGCCATAGTTAGTCATAGTCACCGGGGCACTGAGTTGTGCACCACTGTCCTAGAGGGTTGGGAACTTGACATGCAGTTAGCATGTGCTGGGCACTGCCAGGCTGAGGGAAGCAAAAGGCCTCCATCCTATGGACACATTTGGAGCCCATCAAGGGAAAGTCACAAGATAGTTCCACACTATTCAACAAGAATCCTGTTTCTGATTTATGCACTTCAGATGTGATGCATTTGGTTTGCCAGGGCGACGATTATGTAGGGCAATGACTCTTCATTCTTTATGAAATCCCATTCCCTAGTTCACATATCCAAACAAAATGTTAGAAAATCAGAGCAGTGCAGGGGCTAGATCAGTCACATCCCCCATCAGATAAGGAACTTGCCAGAGCCCTAGTCTCATGTTCTGAGCGCCAGCCATGCTCAGGCTTACAGCTGCAAACATGGGGAGGAAGTCCCACCCCACACTGTCACTCGCCCCCTCTAGCCAGCCCATGCATGCTTAAGGCCCCATCTGTCTGAAGATGGAGGCATCGTAAGCACTTGGTGCTTGGTGATCCAAAGAAAGCACTTCGGATCACCCAAGGATGCAACTCACAGAAGCTCACAGACAAATGGGGCCATAAGCATGAACTGGCTGGCTGGAGGGGGTAAGTGCCAGAGCGTGGCAGGATTTTCTCCCCACTTTTGCAGCTGTATGAGTGAGTGCAGCTGGTGCTCCTAACATCTGAAAAGGGCTCAGGTGAGATGAACCTAAGCTACTTTCTACTGAGTCAGACCACTGGTCCATCTTGCCCAGTATTATCTATGGCTAGCAACACCTCTCCATGGGTCCTTCCCCAGCCCTATTACCCAAGATCCTGTAACTGGATATGCCAGAGAGTGAACATGGAACTTCCGCATTCAAAACATATGTTCTGCCACTGAGCTATGGCCCTGCCTGATCTTGGGCCCATCACCTTCTCACCACCGAAACTATCTTACAGGATTATCGTGCGGATAAAATGTGATGACTTTCAAGTAAGCTGCCCTGAAGTCCTTGGAGGAAAGATGTGGTGATAAAACAGATTGCCATTATTTAAAACATGCATAGGAAATGCTTCCCAGAAGCCAGCACACACATCTGGAGAATGTTTTTTTCCTTTCCACCACCACCCCCTCCGCATAGTCCTTGGTTGCTTCTTAAATTATGGGTCATCCTGAGCAAGCTGCCTCCCTTATACTAGTAACCGTTCTGAGAAGGAGAATAATAATAGATGGATTCGGGGTGGTGGGGGGACGTCCTGCAGTTTGAAGGCAATACCTTAGGTTTGGAATAAGTAGTAAATGGAAGCTTGCACTATGATGGTCATGTCCTATATCCGCCAGAGGATAAATCACATACTTTAACTTCCAGGCATTCAAGCATGTTCACCCTCCGTGCATTAAATCATTTAGCTAAAGGATCAGTTCAATAATTTCTCTGTTAGTCACCTGCTAGTTCTCTAGGCCACACACCAGCAAACTCAAATGAAACATCCCTGGCTTATTGATTTAAATGTTTATTTACTATAAATCAAGCTATGGAAGTAAAACCCACAGCAGTTATACTGAGATATACAGCCTGTCATTTATCAGTATTGCTGTTGAAGACCATGAGAACTAATTAACCCCTACATGAAAGGGTCCCTTTCAATGATCTTGTAAAACACATATGAACATAAAATCGTATGTAGAAAAACATACAGACGTTTGCAAACTTATTAGTGAGATACCTATGACATCTCCATACTTACTGTTTTTGGGGAGAGCTAGAGGGGCCCCTGTGATTTGGCTAAAATTAGTGGGGAGGCAGGTTTGTGGGTGGCCCCTCTACCATCCAAATTTGAACCCTGGCTGACCCCTTGATTAACAAATGTAGGTGCTATGTGAGAAGTGCTGATGCTGAGTTCCAGACCAATGTAGCACTGGCACTCACACCGGGAGGGGGAAATTGAAATTTCCTTCCCCCAGAATGCTCTGTGCCACCCAAAAATATGTTTGGGGGCTGCACAACCTGCAAGGACATATTTTTGGAGGGCATCGAGTATTTCCAGGGGAAGAAGAGTGTTGAGTCTGGCATTCAGCAGCAGCACTGGCCCTTCTCACATAACACTCACACTTTGTTGGTCAGCCACTGTAACCACCACTTAGCATTTGTATAGTACTTGTTGAGAATTCCAAGCCCTCCACATGTAGTACCTTCTTGCCGTCCTTACAACAACCCTGTAAAATAAGTAAGTGCTATTGACTGACATGATGCACAGTTCCAAGTTGGTGGCGGCGGGGTGGGGGGGGGGAGACAGAAACAGCAGCACTGATGCTGATCTGGAAGCAGCACCACCTCTGTAGAGAACCAGCAGTAGCTCTGCCTGCATTACTGCAGGTTTCCCCCCATTTGCTACAATGGAAAGAAATATGGTAACGCTGGTAGCACTATACAGCCGATGCTCTGCAGTGGTGCCGCTATAGCAGAGGCAGCACTGATGTCTTCCACTTCCCCTTGGGACAGCACATCATGTCAACCATTATTCCCAAATTGCACTGGAGGCTAAGAAGGAGTGTTTTGCCTAGGGCTACCTAGTGCTAGAACCCTTTCCAGGATAGGTCAAATTCTATTATACTAGGCAGACAGCATAGAAGGACAGAAAGACAGAAGGAATGCAAGAATTAGACCTGCTGCATTGAACATTGAAGATTTTTTTTTTTAAACCCAGGGGTACATTTTTTTAAAAAAGTTCCCCCTCCCCATGCATGTTCCTGTGAGAACTGTGCCCTGCTGAAAATGTGATTCACAGTTCTAGGAAGAAGGAAACATAGAGCATATTTGTATTTAGGTCTTACCTTTCATTATCATGTTTTTATATTTTTTTAATCTTAATATTTTTATTGTCTTTTAATTGTATGTTTTAACTTTTGTATACTGCCTTGGGGTTGTCTTTTAACGAAAGGCGGTATATAAATGCAACAATAAATAATAAATAAATAAATCATGTATGAGACGGAGCTCAAACTATGACAAAATCTGGAAACATTGTTAAAAACACACAACTCTAAGACAGTTTCTTTCTAATTTTTGCCATTTGTATCTCAGGTAGTTTTCAGTTATGTCTGTGTGCATGGAATGACAGTCAGGGCCATGCTATTTTTCACTGCATTGGCTAATAATTAGTTGCTAGG
The DNA here is from genome assembly GCF_027244095.1 of Hemicordylus capensis. Classification (NCBI taxonomy): domain Eukaryota; kingdom Metazoa; phylum Chordata; class Lepidosauria; order Squamata; family Cordylidae; genus Hemicordylus; species Hemicordylus capensis. Next base: position 297,794,089 of record NC_069657.1, on the reverse strand, counting down.
CTGTGTTCCCACAGACATCCAGGAACAAGTAGCTGTCATTGCTCATGGTGACTCTAATGAGGAGGAAGGGGAAAGCTTGCTAAGTAGTTCTTTGATAGGCTAACCCAGAGATAAAGAAAAGAGCAACTCTGCCCTTCGCTATCACCTTCCAGCCTTTAGTTATAAGGGCATTCTCATTAGGCAGAACTGAAAGGGGCAAAGACCATAGTATAATAAAGGGTAAATTGAGCCCCTGGTGGCGCAGTGGTAAAACTGCCGCCCTGTAACCAGAAGGTTACAAGTTCGATCCTGACCAGGGGCTCAAGGTTGACTCAGCCTTCCATCCTTCCGAGGTCAGTAAAATGAGTACCCAGAATGTTGGGGGCAATATGCTAAATCATTGTAAACCACTTAGAGAGCTCCGGCTATAAAGCGGTATATAAATGTAAGTGCTATTGCTATTGCTATTGCTAAATTAGGACCAGTAGACATCCAGGATTAGGATGGATAGTGCAAACATTGGTTGTTTTGCTCAGCCTCCAGGATCTTCCTCATTCTAGACACATTCATATCTGGAAAAGTGCATGGGGCTGAATCCACGGACACACAGCTGGGCTTCTATCTGCACTTTGGGGAACAGCAGCCCAGCTGCACTATAACACCTGGCACTGGCAAAGCACCTGCAGATGCAGCCTTGTGGAAAAGTTAAAACTTCTGTTGCTACAAAGACACTCAAAAAAGCTATGTAATACACTTGCCACACCTTTATGGATCATTGCAAGGATCTCCAGAAATAAAAGAGTAATGTGTAGTAGCATGCATTGACAGTTTATAGACTTTTAGGCCTTCCTCTCTGGGTCAGTTCATACAACCCCACTATTCATGGCTAGTTTTGTCTCCACCCAACACTTTGGTCAAACCAGATGTGTTCACTGCTTGACGAGCACTTGCAGCCATGGAGGTTCTTCTGACTGGACCATGGCTGTGGACAGCGAGGTAGAGTGTCCCATGCCACGGACCAGACCCACAGGGCTGATGGTCTGGCTGCTCTTTAGGGCGAAAGATAAGATATGCATGTGTGAAGCACATGGCAAATATTCTCTCTAGTTTGACCCATATCATATGGGTTGTCTGAATTACTCACGGGCCACAACTGCGCATTTATCTGTTTTTACATTTATATACCACTTTTCCTCCAAGAAGCCCAGATGTTTATCCTCACAACAACCCTGTGAGGTAAGTTAGGCTGAGAGAGAAGTGAGTGGCTCAGAGTCACCCAGTAAGTTTCATAAGAAAATAAAAATAGCCCTGCTGGATCAGGATCAAGGTCTATCTAGTCCTGCACCCTGTTTCCCACAGTGGCCCACCAGATGCCTCTTGGGAGCCCACAGGCAAGAGATGAAGGCAATGGCATGCTCTTCTGTTGCTCCTTTGCAACTGATATTTAGAGGTATCTTGCCTCTGTGGCTGGAAGTGGCCAATAGCCAAATTAGTAGCCATTGATAGATCTGTCTTCCATGAATTTGTCTAAGCCCCTTTTAAAGCCATCCAGGCTGGTGCCCATCACCACATCGTGTGGCAGAGAATTCCTTAAGTTAATTATGCACTGTGTGAAAAAGTGTTTCCTTTTCTTGGTCCTAAACTTGTTGGCAATCAGTTTCATGGGATGACCCCTAATTCTAATATTGTGTGAGAGGGAGAAACATTTCTCTCTCCACTCTTTCCACACCATGTACCCTTCTGCCCATGACTTGGAGGAAGGGCAGCAATGAGAAAATGCACTGTCACTCACTATAGAAATTAATGGGCCACATCATTTCTGCCTAGACATAAACCATGGAAGAACCATTAACTGAGTTCTGCCATTGGTTTCAGTCTGATTCAAAATCTTGCCAGTTATTTAAAAGTTGTGTGTGTGTGTGTGTGTGTGTGTGTGTGTGTGTGTGTGTGTGATTTGTAATCACTGGGGAATCCCAGAATCATTTGGTCTGCTAGTCAATTTGTTCCATGTCCCCACACAGAAACACGTGTTCTGAAATAAAAACATTACTCCAGACATTTACAAGGACTGGGTACTTTGGTTCAATTTGATTTAACAATAAAGTTGGCTGTTTGGGGAGCTATAACTTCTCTGTAAAACGGAACCATGTGAAATGGTTGCTTACAAATTATATCCTGTAAAATGTCATGTTTCAGGGAAACTCAGCAACAAGCCTCTCTTGTTAATAATGCTTCCGTGCTGAGCTTAAGAATCTATTAAAATTAACACGAGACCCAGATCGCTATTTTTGATTAAACAATGCAGGGATTGAATTTCCATGGTATCCAGGTTTTATTGAAATAATACAGTTTAGTTATCTTGTGATTCCCTCTTGGTTCATATTTGTCTGTTGTTCATTTTTGTCATCATGGCCTCATGTTCTTGCTTTGTGCAGTGAACTACAACTAGTGGGTACCAGTTTATAGGGCTGTGCATTGCACTGAACTGATAATTGGGTCTGAGGCAATGCAAGTCCTAACAGAGCATTTTTCTCCAGAAACAAATGAAAAAAATTCCTCCAATATTGGCAACTGATTTGATACCATTCTGCTTTGTAATGAGGTTGGAACTTACCCTAAGCAAAAAGACTGGCTGTATTCTGGCCACCACAATGGCAATGTTCCAGAACCGCCATTCTATCATGACGTTGTATCCTCTTCCTGATGCATTACTGGTGGGTGGCAGGGATGGCCACACCCTGTAACTATAGTCAGTGGCTAACTATACCATGTCAGGGCTACTCTGGTCTCGTATGTCAGCTCCAATAAGCACTACCACAGTTAGTCCCATTGCTGCCGATCGCTCAACTGCTTGTTCTCTGCAGCGTCAGAGCTGCATTCCGATTCCACAACAGCCTTGATGTGGTGCGTAATGATGCCATACTGCTGCACGTCATGTCAGCAGCTGTTATTATGGTACATCTTTTCCCGGTGCATTATGGGGAAAATATTGATGCCCCCTATAGCAGGACTGCTCAACTTCAGCCCCTTTGGAGATGTTGGCCTACAGCTCCCATAATCCTTGACTATTGGCCACTGTGCTTAGTGATTATGGGAGCTGTAGTCCAGAAACCAGTGGAGGACCAAAGTTGAGCATACATTGGTATAAATATTGTAAATAAATAAATAGTTTAATATTGTTTTTATAGTGTATTCATTTTACTTACTTTGTTAGCTGCCCTGAGTAGCAGTATACTGGAGGGTTGGGGTATAAATATTCTAAATTAAATAAATAAATAAATAAATAAATAAATAAATAAATAAATAAATAAATGCATGGGGGAGGTGCAGATCCTAACATAAAGAGCTGGATGCCTTTCTACAAAAACTACAAACATGGGGCTGGTAAAAATCCAGCCCAGCCATGGCACCTGAATTTTTTGACAAATCTGTAGAATGTGGGAGGACGTTACTCAAAATCTAAGGGCTCATCATGCAAAACAGTTCTCCTCTTGCCCAGAGACAGACGCAACCAAACTGACAAGCAGAAATCTGCAAGCACTTTGCACAATTTGTATTTAGGGAACTCCCTGTGGCATGGGCGTTCATGTATGTCAGATTGTAGTGAAGGGGAGGACAAAGATTTCACAGCAAAGTTCAAGATTAAATTGCAACTCCCCTACCAAAAAAACAAGAGAGGGAATATTATAAGAGCACTTGATGCGGTTACTTTTTCATATCTCATAATAACCAACGATACAGGTGTTCCTGATGAAAAGTCCTTTGTGGTCTGAAAGATGGAGGTGGCACATTCCCTCCCATAAATGAGAAATCTGATCAATATTCTTTATGTATTTAGTAGCTATATATTTATATTTATTTATTTATTTTTATTTATAAAGGTCATTCACATTACCAGTTCCAAAGCAGGAAGGGTGAGCAGTGGGGGAAGGCAGGGTTCAACCTACCTTCGCCTCAGACAATGACTCCGCCCGTCTTTGGCACGTGAGCCATGCACCCACATGATCCATGCAGCTGTAAGCAGCACAGATATCTGGAGGCTGGGACTCATTGTCCTGGCCTCCATATTCCACAATGCACCATGTGATGAGCGATGAGAGTGGTGCATTGGGGGATACCCCTGTGTGATGGGTGCTCTAGGCGCCCATCTCTGTGTGCACTCGGGCTGCACACACACAATTCTGGTGCCAAGGTTAAGGGAGCACTCATGCATTAACCTTGGCTTAAGGCTGTGCTTCAGAGTGAGTTTAGGTGGGCTAGCAGCACCAGGAACCACACAGATCCCAGTGGTACACACGAGCAGCCTAACACAGGCTGGGCTTGTCCTAGCCTGGGTTAGGCTGCTCATGAGAACAGCCTTATACTCTTCACATCAGAGCAGCCAATGTACAGATCTTCATTTCACACTGCCATCCATTTTGGCCTGCCTAGACAAAGGGAGTATGTTATGCACGTTCTGTAAGCTGTATTCTGAACAGCCCCTTAAATAATCCAAAAGAATATTACAACCTTGTTTCCTCTTAGCCATGAGCCTGTATTAAATAAATAGCTGCTGCAATGATCAGCAGAATCTATATCTTCCAAAGTGATTCTTCCTCTCTCCCATGGATCAGTAAAACTTTATTACACTGCTCAGGGTGTTCTTTTAAAAAAATCAAAACCTGCTTTCATTAAGCTAACCACAAAAATCACTCCAGCTATTTATTCCAATAGGACTGATAATTCTTAGCTGTCCTGAACATTAAACAAACCAATTTCTTTTTTACATATTGGAAAGAAAACTGCTTTGCATCTGATGTACGTAATCCCCAGCCTTATTAAAATATTTCAGTGGAAAATGTCATCTGTTTGGCAGAAGGAATGTAGAATAATTTCCAAAGGGCAATGGGTGCTTGCACATAATCAGAAGGGACTTAGAAGAGTCCTTACCTCATACTGTGCACATGAGCAGAGCCTCTGTTGGGCTCTGCAATCCCCACTTACAGACGAGCACAGCAGCAGCAAGCTCAGAGCCAGGATGGCTCCCCAAGAATTGGTAGAACCTTCCCACAATGGCATGGCAGGAGGAGAGAAACCCCATGATATCAGAAGCCACACTCTGATTGACCACAAGGGGGAAGGAGGTGAGGCAAGCACCCCATTCAAGCCATTTCAAGTAAGTGATCATAGAGGGGGCTCTGTAGAGTGGCACATTTCACAGATCACTGTCCCTCCGCTGCAGCACTCTCAGAAAACATGGGAGCTATTTGGCAAGACATGCAAACAGAGCAGGAACTGGACACACGATCAGCAGATCCAGATAGCAGATCAAGGGACAGCTTCAAGGTTTTTTGGACAGCCTGGACTTGTGGGATTTGCCCTGGTTAACACAAGAATAGGAAGAAGCTGCCATATACTGAGTCATACCATAGGTCCATGTAGCACAGTATTGTCTTCACAGACTGCCAGCGGCTTCTCCAAGATTGCAGGCAGGAATCTCTCTCTCAGCCTTATCTTGGAGATACTGCCAGGGAGGGAACCTGGAACCTTCTGCTCTTCCCAGAGTGGCTCCATCCCCTGAGGGGAATATCTTACAGTGCTTGCACTTCATCTCCCATTCATATACAACCAGGTTGGACCCTGTTTCGCTAAGGGGACTAGTCATGCTTGCTACCACAAGACCAGCTCTCTGCATGCAAACCTGGGTTATCTGCCTCCAGCCCAAATTTTAACTGATTGTGGCAATGGCCACTTTCAGACATAACAGCAAACCGCAGGCCCAATGAACCCACAGTTTGCCTCCATTCCCCATGTGCGCTTCCAGACAATCCCAATCTGCATTCTGGGAGACTGCAAAGGGGGAGGCACTGGCTGACCAAGCTTCCTTTGGCGCATGAAGGAAAGCCGCGGAAGCCAATCAAGTAGGAGAGAGGCAGGTGCTTCCTACCCTCAACTCTGGTTTGTGCAGCTTGCACAAACCGGCAGCCCCACTGGCAGAATCTGGATAAGACAACGCCGCTTTTGCACCTGAGGTTTCAGCAGCAAAACTGAATTGCAACTGAAGGTTCAGATTCAGATTGAGGCACTGAACCCTCATGCCTTAGGATCTGAAAAAAGAGCGAATAGTCCTTGATGGTCCAGGATGCTTCCTTAATGGGAGACTCTCCTGGAATTTGGAGAAGCCATAAAAGGTGACTCACCTTCCACTTGCCCTTGAGACAAGTGTGTGAGTGTGTGTGTGTGTGTGTGTGTGTGTGTGTGTGTGTGTGTGTGTGGTGTCAGTGTAAAATAAACTGCAGTTTCTGGCAACTTCTGAGTGAGATGGACAGAGACTGAGGGAAGCAGGTAAGAAAGACGGAGCTTAAAGCAGGTGGAAGGCACCTTAGGGTGCAGGGTCTCTCTCTCTGGGGATCTGATAAAATCTGTTGCTCAGCTGTAAAGGAGTACATGTTGCTTATTTCCATCTGATGCTCAACCTGCATATATCTAAATAAACCGAATATCCCAAATACACCATAAGCCTTCAGTAATCTCTTCTCCCATGCAAGCCAGAATTCAAGCCGTGCTGCCCCTGGAACTTCTCACTGCTTGGGGAAGTGGGGAGCACACATAACATCTTGTACATCACTTAGCAAAATTGGGTTGCTTTCTGCAATGAATTTATGTTTTTGTGGTCTGACAAACCCTCAAACAATGGGGGGGGGGAACCTTATCTCCAGCACTGATCCAAAGTAGATCTGGCTATTTTATAATTTAAACGCTATTCTTCTCCTTTTAAATTTCTTCCAGGTTTTGAATTAAAACCTAAAGGCCCAGAAAAAAGCTACTGCAATAAGAAAAGGTAGAGCTTTAACACAGAATCCCATGGCTAAAGGCAACCCAGTGCTGCATACTCTATAATCACAGTATGCCTAACATAGATAAGGCAGCATACACAGAAGAGCACAGGGTTATTTAATGTCTGCAGCCACCATGAAACTTTATGCAGTATGACCTACATTTTGTGCCCTGGCATGTTTATCTGAAGTTATTGCTCCTGTTGAAAACAATGAACAGGTTGGATCCCCTTCATGGCTTGTAAAGTGTGCCCTTAGCAACTGATTTAATTTGTCCATTCCAAAGCTTTTGCACTTGAATTTCTTTCACATCTGGGCACTGAAACAAGTGATCTGATTCTCAAAGCTTCCTGGTAACAGCCAGCATTCCAAGAGCTATGACCTTCAACTCACCCTCTTGAAAAAGTGGGTGACCTGACTGGGCTTTGTACTATAATACTTAGCAACATACATTTGAAAGATAAATGCCATGTGAGGTTTTTAATGGAAATTAAAACTCTGTTGACTTTGGTTATTTTCACAATGGAGAAACCAGAATGATATGATGTGTGTCGTTCCCCTCCCCTGGAGCAAATTCAGATCTATCTTGAACTTAACAGAAGCTGCTAATCCAATTAAGTCTGTATAAAACCTCTTGCATCACCTTATGTGGCGCAGTGGGGAAATCATTGACTTACAAGCAGGCTGCTGGTTCGAATCCCCGCGGGTACTATATCAGGCAGCGGTGATATAGGAAGATGCTGAAAGGTATCATCTCATACTGTGCAGGAGGAGGCAATGGTAAACCCCTCCTGTATTCTACCAAATAAAACCATAGGGCTCTGTGGGCACCAGGAATCGAAATCAACTTGACGGCACACTTTACCTTAAAAACCTCTTGCACTCTATTTTAAGACTGTTACTATCTGTAGACTTTGAGGCTTTTCTATCAAGCCAACCTTTCCCTCTCTCCCCAGCCTCCTGTTGTTTTGCCAGAAGAGCTCAGGGGAACTCAAAAGCTTGCTCACTAGTTCACGGCATTTTTGTTGGCCCATTAGGCCAACAAAGAGAAGAAAATCCTACCTGGTGGCTGGAAGTTCTTTCCTAACAGACCAACACACAGATACCTACAGTATGGTGCTGTTTGGTTTTAATCTTAATAATATATATAACTATAGAAGCAAGCTTTGGTGCAATATTGCAGAATTAATAAATAAGAATATGGGGAAATCGTGGAAATTGCTCTTCCTGGTAGACCCATAGCACAAATGACCAAGGAAACCCTTTCCAAAAAAAAAAAAAAAAGGAGGCTCCATGCAACAAGTGTGATCCTTTGATTTGGTTACATATTTGACTCTTGATTAGGATGAAGGAACACATTCACTTATCTATTAAGATGCACTGCATGTGCAGAAACAAGTCTACAATTTCCCTCTGCTAATTCATATAGGATCTTTGCATTACTTTAGCACAACCTGCAGCTCTCCACATGCAGAAGGTAGAGTGGAGGATAGACTCTTGTTCCCCACATATAGCGAGCACTTCTCCATGTACAGTGTTTCTGTGGAGTGTGAAATTGGAGTGGAACAACTGTGGTTAAGTAGTCACTCTGAAGTCCACATGAATTCCATCCTAGAGATTTTTGCAAATGAATATATGCAAGAGAAGCAGTTAAGCTGCTGGTTATAAACATTGAGAGCCAATCCACCCCCACCCCCCTTATTTCATGTCCTGTTTCATAACAAGTCACTTCTCGGACCTGGATTGTTAGTCTCATTAGCTCTATTATTTCCAGTTAATGCAGATATGTCTGCCCCAAAAGCAAATGATGTGTTTTTTCCACAAAGTAGTCAGCTGATGTTTCAGCATAATAATTCATCTGAGACAGACTCACAATATGCATATGAAAATATATAACACTCCAGTGATAGATGGATTGTTTTTGTTTATTTCTGGAAAATAAGATAATATATGTATCAAATTAATACTTTTCTAGCTCAGCAATGAGTAATGCCTTCCCTTGTTTCTTTTAAAGATCGCTGCAAGGCTGGCTTCGGAAATGCATGCTGCAAGTTCAAGAATGCTTTGCATCTGCAGTAATCTTGTAGCAGAACCATCATCCTGACACATTTTTTGCCTGGTATGGGGCAACATCTGGATATTCCCCCAACTAGTCTAGAATTAATCTTGAGGACAGCAGCATATCTGAATTAACTTCCAGCATTTCAATCAATAATATAGATAGACAGACAGACAGGCAGGCAGGCAGGCAGGCAGACAGACAGACAGACAGACAGATAGATAGATAGATAGATAGATAGATCCATACTTTGAAAGTTACTCACATTGCCAGTCTTAGGGAGTGAATAATCATCTTTTGGGGAAGAGAACTGATCTTGTGCTAGCAAGCATGAATTGTTCCCTTTGCTAAGCAGGGTCCACCCAGGTGAATGGGAAATTACATGTGTGAGCACTATAAGATGTTCCCCTTATGGGATGAGGCTGCTCTCGAAAGAACATCTGCATGTTTGCATGCAGAAGTTCCAGGTTCCCTCCCTGGCATCTCCAGATAGGGCTAAGAGAGACTCCTGCTTGTAACCTTGGCAGCCCTGGATTAACCATAAGGAAAAACAAGCACATGCTTAGGGCATCAAGGGAAGGGGGGCACCACAGAATTTCCCCCCTACCTATAATGCCTTTAACTCTTTCACTGAACATAAGAACAGACCTGCTGGATCAGGCCCAAGGCCCATCTAGTCCAGCATCCTGTTTCACACAGTGGCCCACCAGATGCCACTGGAAGCCACAGGCAAGATTTGAGGGCGTGCCTCTCTCCTGCTGTTACTCCCCTGCAACTGGTACTCAGAGGCATCCTGCCTTTGAGGCTGGAGGTGGCCTAAAGCCCTCCAGCTAGTTGCCGATGATAGACTTCTCCTCCATGAAGTTATCCAAACCCCTCTTAAAGCCATTCAGGTTGTTGGCTGTCACCACATCTTGAGGCAGAGAATTCCACAAGTTGATTATGTGTTGTGTGAAAAAGTACTTCCATTTGTTGGTCCTAGATTTCCTGGCAATCCATTTCATGGGACGACCCCTCGTTCTAGCGTTATGTGTGAGGGAGAAGAATTTCTCTCTGTCTACTTTGTCTACTCCATGCATGATTTTATAGACCTCTATCATGTCTCCCCGCAATCGTCTTTTTTCTAAACTAAAAAGCCCAAGGTGTTGTAGCTTTGCCTCATAAGAAAGGTGCTCTAGGCCCCTGATCATCTTGGTTGCCCTCTTCTGCACCTTTTCCAGTTCTATAATGTCCTTTTTTAGATGTGGTGACCAGAATTGTACACAGTACTCCAGGTGTGGCCACACCATCATTTTATATAAGGGCATAATAATTATTATTTATTTAATTTATTTATTAAATTTATATACCGCCCTTCCAAAAATGGCTCAGGGCGGTTCACAACATGATAAAAACAATTCAAACAAATTAACAATTAAAATCAAATGATTAAAACACAGTAAAACCAACAAAACAGCTAAAAGCCCTAAAACAGTATAAAATTAAAACTACACATTTAAAAAGCTGAAAAAGCTTGGGTGAAGAGATGGGTCTTCAGATGTTTTTAAAAAATAGTCAGGGATGGGGAGGATCGCATCTCAGGGAATGCATTCCACAGTCTCGGGGCAGCAATCGAGAAGGCCCATCTCCGTGCGGCCACCAGACGAGCTGGCGGTAACTGGAGACGGACCTCCTCAAGTGACCTCAGTGGACAGTGGGGCACATAACGAAGAAGGCGTACTCTTAAATACCCAGGGCCCAAGCCATTTAGGGCTTTATAAGTTATAACTAGCACTTTGTATTCTGCCCGGAAACCAATTGGCAACCAGTGTAGCTCCCTCAGCAAGGGAGTAATGTGGTCTCTCCAAGATGACCCGGAGACCAACCTGGCTGCCACATTCTGTACCGACTGAAGTTTCCGGACTACGTACAAAGGCAGCCCCACGTAGAGCACATTACAGAAGTCCAGTCTGGAGGTTACCAACAAAAGTACCACTGTTTTGAGGTCATTGATCTCGAGAAACAGACGAAAGCTGACGTATCAGCCGAAGCTGATAGAAAGCACCCCTGGCCACCGCCTCAACCTGAGACACCAGGGAGAGGTGTGAATCCAGAAGTACTCCCAGACTGCAAACCTGTTCCTTTTGGGGAAGTGTGACCCCATCTAGAACAGTTAGATCAAAATCGTCTCTGGAGTTCCAACCCCGCACAACAAGTACCTCCGTGTTATCTGGATTCAGCTTCAGTTTATTCTCCCTCATCCAGCCCATTACTGCCTCCAAGCAGGCATTCAGGGAAGATATGCCATCTCCTGAAGAAGTTGACATGGAGAAATAGATCTGGGTGTCATCAGCATACTGATAACATCCTGCTCCAAATCCCCTGATGATCTCTCCCAGCGGTTTCATGTAGATATTGAAAAGCATTGGAGAGAGTACGGAGCCTTGAGGGACTTAACCATACTTAAGCTCAGATTTAGAGGAGCAACAGTCTCCAATCGACACCATCTGGAATCTATCCAAGAGGTAGGAGCAAAACCACTGTAAAATAGTGCCTCCCACCCCCAACACCCTCAGACGTTCCAGAAGGATACTATGGTCGATAGTATCGAAAGCCACCGAGAGATCCAAGAGGACTAACAGAGTCACACTTCCTCTGTCAATTCCCAACTGAAGATCATCCATCAGGCCGACCAAGGCAGTCTCCACCCCATAGCCCGCCTGGAAGCCAGTTTGAAATGGGTCTGGATAATCAGTTTCCTCCAAGACCGCCTGGAGCTGAGAGGCCACCACCCTCTCAATTACCTTGCCCAGCCACGGGAGGTTGGAGACAGGCCTATAGTTGCTCAACTCTGAGGGATCTGATGTAGGCTTCTTTAAAAGAGGTCTAATGATTGCCTCCTTGAGACAAGGATGAATCCTGCCTTCCCTCAGAGAAGCATTTATGATTTCCACCAGGCCTCCTACAACAGCCTCCCTGCTAGACAGAACAAGCCATGTTGGACAAGGATCAAGAGAACAAGTGGTAGGCCTCACCGCTCCAAGCAGCTTGTCCACATCCTCAGGAGTGACAGACTGAAACCAATCCAGTTGAACCGCATAAGAGGAGTTGTTGGACACCTCCAATTCAGACATCAAATTAATTGTGGAGTCTCCATCTAAGTTGGCCCGGATCCAAGAGATTTTATCTGCGAAAAATTCTTTAAACATGTCACAGCGAATAACTGATGGCTCTAAATTCTGGTTCAGGGGAGCGGGTGCAGATACAAGTCCCCCCACAACTCCGAACAGCTCCGCCGGACGCGAGTTCGCAGAAGCAATACGGGCAGAAAAGAACCGCTTCTTTGCTGCATGTATTGCCTGAGCATAGATCTTTAAGTGTGCTCTATGATATAATCTGTCGGATTCAAGTCGAGTCCTTCTCCACTTGTGCTCCAGCCACCTACCTTGCTGCTTCAGCCCCCGTAGATCTTCCGTATACCAAGGGGCCAGTTTTGAAGCAGGTCGGAGGGGACGCTTAGGAGCAATCGTGTCTACTGCCCTGGTGAGCAAGTTGTTCCAATTCTCAACCAGGCTATCAACAGGATTACTGTCAGAGCCAACATTAAATCCTCCAAGGCTTCTTGGAATCCTACCGGATCCAGTAACCTCTTCGGGCGGACAATTCTAATAGGTCCCTCGCCCCTGCGAAAGTGGAAAGCGGTTCTAAGTCCAACCTTAACCAGATGGTGGTCCGTCCATGACAATGGGGAGATCGTAGGAGTCCCCACCCATGGAACACCACCCTGATCAGAATAAAAGACCAAATCAAGCGTGTGACCTGCAATATGCGTCAATCCAGAGACCGCTTGGGATAGGCCCATAGTTGTCATGGCCACTATGAACTCCTGAGCTGCTCTGGACAAATTGGTCCCAAAATGAACATTGAAGTCCCCCAGCACCAAAAGTCTGGGAGACTCCAACGCAATCTCCGTGACCAAGTCCGTGAGCTCGGTAAGGGAATCTGTTGGGCAGTGGGGCGATCAGTACACCAGCAGAAGTCCCAATCTATCCCTAGTCCCCAAACTTAGGTACACACATTCAATATGGTCCGATACCCTAACAGGGACCCTGGTAAGGGAGATGTTATCCTTTATAGACCACAGCCACGCCACCTCCCCGCCCACGTCCCCTCACCTGCTCCTCTACAGAATATCCTGGAAGGAGAAGCTGGGACCAGACTGGACCACTAGCCTCCCCCAACCAAGTCTCAGTAATACACATCAGGTCGGCCCCTTCATCTATGATCAAATCATGGATGAGTTCTGATTTATTTTGGACCAACCTGGCATTGCAGAGGAGCAAGGTAAGGTTATGTGGGTTGTTGGCAGTGCTCCCCGAGGTCAAAGAGCTGGCAGGACCGCCGGAAGGGAAGACAGCTATTAGGTTTCTCACTACCCTTCCCCTGGAATGGCCTGCTGACCTGCCAACGATACTTCTTCGATTCCCCACCACCACCGGAATAGCTGCCCCGCATTCAACGAAGGCACTCCCTGACTCCACATCTCCAGACAAACCCACACACATTGCAACTTCAACCCAATTCTAAAACAACTTAAAAACTAATTACACAGAAGCCCCACTATTGAGTACCCCCCTACAAATAGTTCAATAAAATGTCCCGCCCTCGCCCTCCTCTCTCTCCTGAAGTGGCTCCCCCAAAGGGGCGACCCCCTTTGGTGTCACCCCTTCGGTGGCGACCCCGGCGGCGGCGGGCCCGCCACCACTGGCAGTCTTCCTATATAGGCTGAGCAGCCAGCTCAGCAGGTGCAACCAGGAAAAAACTGCCCACTCACCCTTGCAGCCCCAGTCCTGCAAAGCCTCTCCACAACCAGTCTTGGGGGAGGCAGATGGCAACCGGGGGGGGGGGGCACAGCAGAAGAGGCAGCCAGGCTGGCACCCCAGCCTCTCACCCTGGGGTAGATGGTGTTCTCTCCAGCAAGCTTTTCACCCTGGGGGAGATGATGTTCACCCTGGGGGAGATGATATTAACAGTTTTATTCTCAATCCCTTTCCTAATGATCCCGAGCATGGAACTGGCCTTTTCCACAGCTGCCACACATTGAGTTGACACTTTCAATGAGCTGTCCACCATGACCCCAAGATCCCTCTCCTGGTCAGTCACCAACAGCTCAGATCCCATCACCATATACTTGAAGTTGGGGGTTCTCATCCCAATGTGCATCACTTTACACTTGCCAACATTGAACCGCATTTGCCATTTGGTCACCGACTCCCACAATTTGGAGAAATCCTTTTGGAGCTCCTCACAATCAGTTTTGCATTTCACTACCCAAAAGAGTTTGGTATCATCTGCAAATTTGGCTACCTCACTGCTTACCCCAACTTCTAGATCATTTATGAATAAATTAATAAGCATCGGTCCCAGTACAGATCTGTGGGGACCCCACTTCTTACTTCCCTACATTGTGAAAACTCTCCATTTATCCCTACCCTCTGTTTCCTGACTTTCAACCAGTTAGCAATCCACACATGTACTTGTCCCTTTATCCCATGACTGCTAAGTTTCCTCCGGAGACTTTGATGAGGAACTTTGTTGAAAGCTTTTTGGAAGTCCAGGTAGACTATGTCAACTAGATCACCTTGATCCACACACTTGTTGACACACTCAAAGAACTCCAAAATGTTTGTGAGGCAATATTTCCCTTTGCAGAAGCCATGCTGGTTCTCCCTCAGCAGGGCCTGTTCTTCTATGTGCTTTACAATTTTTTCCTTGAGGATGCTTTCCATAAATTTGCCTGGAACAGACATTAAGCTAACTGGCCTGTAATTTCCTGGATCACCCCTGGATCCCTCTTTGAAAATCGGTGTTACATTTGCTACCTTCCAGTCCTCCAGTACAGAGCCTGATTACAGGGATAATTTATATATTTTGGCAAGGAGGTCGGCAATTTCACATTTGAGTTCTTTGAGGACTTGGATGGATGCCATCTGGTCCTGGCGATTTGTTAGTTTCCCGTTTTTCCAGACAGTTTAGAACATCATCTCTTGTCACTTCTATCTGACTCCGTTCTTTAGCCTCCATCCCTGAAAAGTCTGGTTCAGTAACAGGTATATGCTCAGTATCCTCTGCCGTGAAGATGGACACAAAGAACTCAATTAGCTTCTCCATATCCTCCTTAATAATCTCTTTCACTCCCTCATTGTCTAATGGTCCAACAGCCTCCCTGGCAGGTTTCCTGCTTCTGATGTATTTAAAGAAGTTTTTATTATTCCCCTTGATACGTTTAGCAAAATGTTCCTCAAACTCTCTTTTTTTTCTCCCTTATTGTCACCTTGCATTTCTTTTGCCACCTTGCATTTCACTGCCACACTCAACTTTAGTCGATTTTTTGTAATTGTTTTTATCTGCCATGTTCGACTTTACTCTGCATTGTTAAAAAAGACATTTTCTTTGGCTCGGTGAGTGACTAAAGTTTTGAGAAACTACTAAATTATGTATCTGAAGTAAAAGGTCATTGATTTGTGAAAGATTACTGTAAAGAGCAGTACAAAATATTGATAAAACTTCACATAAAAGATGTTCATATGTTATGATGTCTGACCTTGAAGATGAAATATTTTTCTCAATCATTCCTTCTGTCGTGGCTATTTATAAGAAATGATAGGCAGTGGAACTGTTTTGTTTTACCTTAAAAAATCTAGAAGAAAACTTTTTAAAATTAAAATAATTATTAAGGTATAAGTAAATAATTTGCTTGAGTCTTAATGTCTTTTCAGTGGAGTGGGCTGGGGGGGCACCATTGTTGGGCTGTGCTTAGGGTATCAGTTGCCCTTAATCCGGCCCTGAACCTTGGAGAAGCTGCTGCCAATCTGTGCAGACACTACTTATCTAGATGGACCAGTGGTCTGACTTGGTATAAGGCAGTTTCCTATGTTCCTTTGTCCACAAAGCAACTCTGTGACTAAAAAGAATGCAGACTTCACTTCACTGACTCTGAAAACTAATCTAACTGAGAATCTGAAGACTTATTTCTATACTAGTATTTTTAAGCCCGTTAAAATAACGGGCACTAGTTGGGTTCATGAAACTGGGGGGGGCGGGGGGCGCCTACTGTTGGCAGCAGCAGCAGAGCCCCGCCGGAGGGAGGCAGCGGCGGCCGCCGCAAAGAAGCCCCTTGAGTGGCGGAGGAGTGAGGAGGAGGAGCGGGGCAGGCGCGCGCAGGGCCACTTCCCCGGGGACGGCGGCGATGGCCAGGTGCCCAGAGCAGCAGCAGCAACCACGGCTTGCCCTGCTGAGCTGCTGCCTGTGCCTCCCTCCCTGGGCTGGGCGTGAGGAGGAGCTGCAGCTGCTGCTGCTGCCAGGGGCTGGCGGGCGGAGGTCTTCTCCTCCGGGAGCCGCCGGTCCCCGCTTCTGCCTGCTGGCACTCGGCAGGCTGCCGGCGGCTCTTCCTGGGGGGACGACAACGCCGTCCTGGGAACCACCCGAGGGCCGGCTGCAGCCAAGCAGGAGGAGGAGGAGGCGGCGGCTCCGCACAAGACCCCCCTCCCGGCTGCCACCGCCGCTCCCCTGGAGCCACCCCTCTGCCAACATGGCTTTGTAGCCTCCAGCCAGCCGGACCGCCCAAGGGACAGTCGCCGCCCCTGTTCTTTTCAGCAGGCGGGCCAGACCCGCCGCCGCCGCCTCTCCTATCCCTGCAGCCGGGCTGGACCCGCCGCCGCCGCTGCCTCTGCCCTCCCAGTGGCCACCTCTGGCCTTTCCGTGGCCGGGTGAACAACCGGCCAACATGGCCGCCTGGTGCCGGCGGCCATATCTTCATCGGCCGTTCTGGGCATGCGCTCCACGCATGCCCAGAACGGCCGAGGAAGACACGGGCGCAGAGACACAGGCACACACACAGGCTCTTTATTATAGAGGATAAGCCAATTTCAGATGGACAATAGTGAAGAGGCATATGGGAGCATTCCAGGTAGCCCTGCCTCCCATCCCAACATGCCCCTTAACCAAACACCCCTGCATCCCTGGATCCCACTCTTATTTGGCGAAGGCAACCTTGAAACCTCAGATAGTTCTTCCATGCCTTATAAAACGTGGAACACCCAAGGTTTTAAGTCACACCGAGGGAAGTGTCCTGTGCTGCCCTCCTTGGACCCAAGGGTGCTGGCTAACGAGTGTGTTGTCATGATGGCGGAGAGGACTAACAGGCACATTCCTATTCTTCCTCTACCTGGTATTGTAACACCTGAACAGAGCTATAGCATTCTTAACTTCCCTCAGCTAAATGCAGAGGGCAAAGATCTCTGTGAAGCCTGTGGCCCTCAAGCCATGAATCCTGGAATGGGGCTGTCCCCAATACCTCCAGACCCAATCTGTTCCATTTCAGGCAATTGTATCCAAAATGGGTCAGGTTTTACTGGATCCATAGAAACGGACTCAAAATATACACATTCCTCAAAATATACATTTGGTGACATCTCTAATATCTGTGGAGACTTTCTGTACAATCTCATTTTTGCTTGCTTTTTACTGCTCCATCAGCATAAGTGTGTAAAAGACTGAGTACTGTAGATTTCCTACTGAAGTCATTATGTATTTGGAGCTGTACTGGTCAATGACCGTAACAAAGCATACAACTACTACCTTGATGATGACGACGACTACTACAGGCCTTTTTTGTTGGCATTACAGTGCCCAGTTAAATGAAAATCCCCTGCTAAGCTATCTTTCCCCCAATATTGGGCTTCACTTGGCTTCCTAGAAAAAGCCATAATTTGATGAATAATCTAAAGCAATTTTTTTGTATTCTCCATTACTTCTACATTTTAAAAAAAATGTAGTAGCAGATGTTGGAGTTGTCCTTTTAAAATTGGAAATGCACTGAAATGTCTAATCTGTTCTTTGGCAACAGCCTTCTGGAAGAAATAAGATTTTACTGCCACACAGCTGCATTCTCAGTCATATGTAATCGGAGCAATGATAACGTTAATTGTCAGAATAACAGAAAAGTTCACAGAAAGTACTTCACAGAACTAGCACACATTTGATTTTTTTTTCATTTCCACTTTCATGCTGTATAGATTCCCAGCTGAATTTGATTTATGTATCATATGTTATCCCACTCTTCATTCAAGGAACTCAAAGCAACAAACATGGGGGTTATCCCGTTTCCCCCTTGTATCAAACCTGTTTGGTAGGTTAATTAAAACACAATGATTGGTTCATAGTTGTCCAATGAGCTTCAGGGATTTGACCCCAAATAAGTCCACTACATCATACTATCTTGTTGTACTCTAATTAGGAGGATCTAAATAAGATGTGATGTCGACAAAGGAAAAATGCTTATGTCTTGAGGTAATCAGGTTGCCCTGGGTAACTACTTTTCTTAACTAGAGATCCCATTTATCCAGCAGGGCTGGTTAATGTTGCAGGGGGCAGTACATATCAAGCACCATCTCCTCCAACAAGTGTCCAGCCCTGTCAAAGCCAAGAGTGTTGACCATCAGTTTAATGATGTGCACAGTTCCTTTTAGATGATATATGTCATGATCGACCCAGAGAGACCCATGTGACAGTTTCCTAGTGTGTGTTAATTGTACTCAGCAACTTTCTGCATGTATAAGAGAACATCCCCAAAGGTGATCTGGATGCAAAAGTCTGAATACAGTCATAGGTCACTTTTTCTGGACCAGGTGATGTATGCAGTCTCATGTGCAGACTTGTCTCTAGTGTAAGAAGGCTTTCCTAAGTGCTACTGAGCATTCCATGTGAATCAGAGCAAACTGTGCAGAATTAAGATACTTTAGATGCATATGCTAATAATTTGGGAAAAGTTGAAATTATTATTCTGCGTTTCAGAGTTGAAGCATAGATGATGAGTAAGTTTTCTAAAAATAGCACATCCTATGCTTTTCTCCAGTCTGCTGATGGTATTCATTCAAGTGTCAGATTGAGCTTTTTCTCTCTTTTTTAGTTATAATAAATAAAAGGGCTCTGAAATCTCATTATTTCACCTGGAGTTTTTGACTCTTGGAAAATGTAGTGTAATAATTGGGCATTTATTATTCATTTCAGCTGAAGGGCTGGTTGTAATTGTCGGAGGGGAGGGAGAGACACACAAATCTTGAATGGCAGATCCCTCCCCCCCCCCCCCGGAAGGCTCATTTGAAAAAGAAAAATGTATATAACATCTCCAGGAACATATGGATTAAGAACTGTGAAAAATGACGTGAAAATAGAGCCTGAATACATATGCAACTCCCTGTTGAAGTTAGGGTGTTTAGTGGCAGGGGGAGGATTCTGCCACATTTATCTGGAACAGTTGCAAGGAAGAACACAATTGAGAAGACAGATGAAACAGTGAAGGTCGCAGATGTCATCACTATGATAGGTTGCAAAGATCTATACAATCCCTTCCTTGCTCTTCACAATTCACATTGCTCTGAAGTCATGGTTCTCAAACTCTAGGTCAGTCTTTGTGAAGGAGAGGGCCAGTCATCTTGTAGCCTGAGCACCAGTGGCATAGTGTCCAGATATGGGCTCCATCCATTGTCATATGTTTAGCAGGGACATCATTTATCAAGGTCAAGGGAAGTATTCTCTCTTCCTATGTCTTTCAGAGAACAGGGAACAGAGTAACTGTTGTCCTTACTGAACATATGTGGCTGCCTTCTGAGTCAGGACATTGATCCATCTAGGTCAGGATTATTGACACTCACTGACTTCCACTCCCTAGAGTTTCAGGCAGGGGTCTTCCCCTGGAGATGCCAGAGACTGAACATGGGACCTTTGGCATGCAAAGCATGTGTTCTTCCACTGAGCTATGGCCCTGCCCAGTGACCATCTCGATAACCTTTATTCAACGAGTGACTATTGGTATAAGTAACGTATTGGTGTGTTTTGGCATGTAATCCAATCATTAGTTTGCTTTGAAAAATAAAGAGTGACAATTTAATATGTGTTGATAGCATAGCTACTTTTATTTAGTCTTTTTTTTTTAAGAAAGAAAAGAATAATGGCTGTAAAGGTTCTTATTACTTTTTTGTATTTTGAAAACTATGAGCATTTTCCAAAATAGAGATAAAACAGGGTGACAACTATAATGCAATAACATTTTCCCCATATTTCAATTCAAAACTAATCTTGCTCGTCCCCAAGACTTGAAATGGTGCCCTTAACGTGAAGCAGCGCATATTTCAAGTACTCTGGCCAATGTACTGATGTAGCATTTGTGTAGCAAAGGAAGCATGCATGCAGCTGCTGCCTTCTAAGGTAGAGTAGAGTGGTCACTTGTGTAGGGGGAGGAAAGATTTTTGCCAATCTCCCCTTCCCTTTGAAGCACTCCCAAAATATGCCTCTGAAGGTCACACTGGGATATATTTTTGCATGACACAGAGCACTTCAGAGGGAAGGGGAGGTTGATGAAAATCGTCCCTGGCCCCCAGCTTGAGCAGCTGCACTGCTTTAACCTGGAATGGAGCAGCTACACATGTGCTTCCTTTGCCAAACAGCATTCACAGGACAGTGTTGGCCGCTTTCATTGGCAACCGCACGACAGCACCTAATTTAGAATTATCCATTTCCAATATATTTCATAGAAGTCCTTGCACCTTCCCAACATTTTCTAGTGACCACTGTGCTCAGACATTCAAAATGGCTGCTTCCACAAGCCTGGACAGAAAGATGACTTCACATTATAAGCTCACTCACACATATGCATGTGTTATATCAAAGCCAGTAACACTCCATGAAATGAAATTAGCAAAATAACCTTTAGTTGGTAAGGTGGGCTCATGGGTGTCCACAAGGGGGCAGCTCCTTTTCTGCTCCCAGCCTGGATTGATGGCTGGATCAATGTGGAGCAGTTTATATTTTTTAACGTCTATATCTGCTCCCTCCTGGAAAAGTTCCTGCAAAACCCCATGGGTGGGCTGCTGTTGCTGAGGTCAGCACAAAACAGGAAGAATTAAATTTTCAGATGTGGTCAAAAAGTATTCTGAATAGCAACCCCCCACACACACACACACCCCACCAATCAAAGCCAGCATTCTCCTTTTTATACACATTACAGAAAAAGTGACAGAAGTGTGGCAAGGGGATCCCCTGATACACCCGCCTGGCAGCTCCATTTAGCAGACGTCTTCCTGAAGCAACCCCCCTGTGTGACTCGGAGGGCAAGAGATCAGCCTTTCTTCTGCCAATATGTTAAACCCTTTCCATCCTCCTGCATCTTGCCTTTGAAATAACTTGTCCTAAATACTTTCTGTGGGGAAAGGTAACACAAAGTCATCTTCTTAAGAAAGTCACAACTTTAACAGGATGAAGTCTGACAATCCTCAGTGCATATTTTCCAGCCATGCTTGATGTTCTGCACATAACCTTTTCCCCCCAGCAGTGCCCTGTCAGGGCATATAAACTCAACAGGCATGGTAAACAACAACAAACAAACAAAAACCAAAAGGGAGCAACTACCAAGAGCCATTTCTAAATATCCCAAGCCCCAGCCTTGTATCCTATCCTCGCTTTTATACAATAGTTTAACTGCCCCTCTGCTGCCACTACCCTGCATGCTTTTAAAACCACTTCTCCTTTTGAGCAACAGCTAGTATGCAATAGTCAAGGCTGATTCACACAATACATATTTTAATCCATGCAACTTGTGCATATGCTTGCATGCACAAACAATGTGCAAACTGGGCAATCACAGTGATGTCTGGAGCAATCTCTGTGATCAGGGTGACGAGGAGAAACAAAGCAGTTTAACCATGGAAGGTGCTACATCTGGACATCATGATTGCCTGTTCCACACATCACATTTGCTGAAATAAGTCCGACTTGGGGAAGGCAATGTACAAAATATGTACTGTGTATATTGAAAGCAAAATCAACCTGGTGTCAACTGAAGGATAGCATTACAGTACATAGGAACCTAAGAACAGACCTGCTGGATGAGGCCCAAAATCTATCTAGTCCAACATTCTGTTTCACACAGTGGCCCACCAGATGCCTCTGAGAAGCCCACAGGCAAGGGATGAGGGCACACCCTCTCTCCTGCTATTGTTCCTATGCAACTGGTATTCAGAAGCATCTTGCCTCTGAGGCTGGAGGTGACCAAACTACTAGCCATTGATAGACCTCTCCTCCATGAATTTGTCTAAGCCCTTTTGAAAGCCATCCAAGCTAGTGGCCATCGCCCCATCCCATGGAAGAGAATCTCATAGATTAATTATGTACTGTGTACTTCCTTTTGTTGGCTCTAAATTTCTTGGCCTTTAGTTTCATGGGATGACCCCTGGTTCTAGTGTTGTGAGAAAGAGAGAAAGATTTATTTCTCTCCACTCTCTCTATTCCATGCATAATCTTATACACCTCGATCATGTCTCCCCGTAGTTGCCTCTTTTCAAAACTAAACAGCCCCAGATGCTGTAGCCTAACCTTGCCTCATAAGGAAGGCGCTCCAGGTCCCTGATCATCTTGCTTGCCCTCTTCTGCACCTTTTCCAGTTCTACAATCTCTTTCTTAAGATATGGTGACCAGTACTGCATGCAGTACTCCAAATGTGGCCACACCATAGATTTGTATAAGGGCATTATAATATTAGCATTTTTATTTTCAACCCCCTTCCTAATGATCCCTAGCATAAAATTTGCCTTTTTCACAGCTGCTGTGCACTGAGTCGACACTTTCAGTGAGCTGTCCGCCACGACCCCAAGATCTCTCTCCTGGTTGCTTTCCAGACTAGCTACTCAACAGCAGCAAAATGCAAGTCACATTCAAAACATAAACAGCAGGGGGAGCAGTCTTGCAGAAACTAACAACCTGAAAAAACAGCAAATTTCTTACGCCAGATATACAACATCCTAGCTCTATATCGTAGCAATTAAATTCAAAACATGACCCCGTTGCAGGGTCTAATCTGGAAAGCGCCATGGATGGTCACTGACAGCTCAGACCCCATCAGTTTATATGTGACACAGAATTTTGTTTTGTTTTGTTGCCCTAATATCCATCATTTTACACTTGCTCCTCCAGGTTGGAGCTCTTGTTATAGATTTCACTCCCCTGAATAGTTTAGCTTAATCTGCAAATTTGACCACTTAACTGTTTACCGCAACTTCTAGATCATTTATGAATAAGCTAAATAGCACTGGCCCAAAATTAGCTCCCTGGGAGACTCTATTTCTTACTTACTTCCACTGTGAAAACTGTCCATTTATTTCTACCCTGGTTTCTGTCCCTCAACCAGTTACCAATCCACACATGAACCTATCCCCTTATCCCATGACTGCTAAGTGAGGTGCCTTTGGTGAGGAACTTTATCAAAAGTTTTTTGGAAGTCCAAGTATACTATTTCAACTGGATCATCTTTATCCACATGCCTGTTGAAACTCTCAGAGAACTCCAAAAGGTTAATGAGGCAAGGCTTTCCCTTGCAGAAGCCATGCTGGTTCTCCTTCAGCAAGGCCTGTTCTTCTATATGTTTAACAATTTTGTCCTTAAGCATGCTTTCCATCAATTTACCCAAGCACAGAAGTTAAGCTAACTGGCCTTTATCTTCCTAAATCCCCCCTGGATCCCTTTTTGAAAACTGGAGCTATATTAGCTACTTTCCAGTCATCTAGTATAGAGCCTGACTGTAGGGACAAGTTACATATTTTTGCTCGGAGATCAGCACTTTTACATTTGTATCTTGGGTGGATGCTATCTTCGGTGGATGCCTTCTGGGCCTGGCAATTTGATAATTTTTAGTTTTTTAAGGCAGTTTAGAACATCATCACTCATCATCTCAAATTGGCCCAGTTCCTCAGCCTCCAAGGCTGAGAAGCTCAGTTCCGGGGTCGGTATATGGTCAGTTTCCTCCACCGTGAAGACAGATACAAAGAATTCATTCAGCTTCTCTGCAATCTCCTTATCCTCCTTAATAATCTCCTTTGTGCCTTCACCATCCAAGGATTCAACCATCTCCCTGGCAGGTTTTCTGCTTCTGATATATTTAAAGAAGTGTTTGTTATTCCCTTGACACTTCTGGCTATATAGTTCTCAAACTCTCTTTTTTCATCCCTTATTGTCTCCTTGCATTTCTTTTGCCAGAGTTTATGGAACATAGGAAGCTGCCATATAACAAGTCAGACAACTGGTCCATCTAGCTCAGTATTGTCTACACAGACTGGTTACAGGCAGTCTCTCTCAGCCCTCTCTGGAGATTCCAGAGAGGGAACTTGGAACCTTCTGCATGCAAGCTCTTCCCAGAGTGGCTCCTTCCCCTAAGGGGAATATCTTGCAGTGCTCACACATGCAGTCTCCCATTCAAATGCAAACCAGGGTGGACTCTCCTTAGCAAAGAGTACAATTCATGCTTGCTACCACAGGACTCACTCTCCTCCCATGGAACAGCTCTTCTCCTATAGAACAGCTTTCTTCCCATGGAGATATTATCTCATGATCGGGGGGGGGGGGGGTGGTAAGATTACTCACATTATTTTTCAGGATGGTGCGAAAAGGTTCATTAGCCTCCAAAGGTCTCTTGAAAAGCAAAGACAGCACCTATCATTCTGAGATTTTTATGGTAAAAGTTCATTGCACATCCCACTTTCGGTGGACACTATTTTTCTCTGCCCAAAGTATTAATGCCTCATCACTGTGCCCCAATTTACAGATAAATACTGCATTTTGAATCAGTGTAGACTCTTGGTGACCACAGAGCACTGTGGTTGTCTTTGGGAGAACACAGGAGGGGTTTGCCATTGCCATCTCCCACGCAGTATGAGATTATGCCTTTCAGCATCTTCCTATATCGCTGCTGCCCGATATAGGTGTTTCCAATAGTCTGGGAAACATAGTCTGGAAAACATACCAATGTGGATTTGAACTGGCAACCTCTGGCTTGCTAGTCAAGTCATTTCCCCGCTGTGCCATTTGGATCCATTCCACCACATGCACACTCAGTTCACAAATGCGTTATTTGATCTGATCCTCCTTTTAGTGTTTTACATTTTTCTCCCTTTGGTGCTTCACTGAAATTTCTGACAGCGATTCTATTCTCCATCTACATAAGATATTCATAGAACTAGAAAAGACATAGGACAATGCCCTATCACCCCACATGATTAGAAAGGTTGCACACTGAAAATACATATGCTATGACATCCCGACACCTTCCCAGAACTTTCCTTTTTCTTGGAGGGCGGGGGCTGTTCAACTAAATAGCCATTCTGCGTGTGCTCCTTCAGACCAGGCACTGTGGTTATTTTGATGGAAACTGCCCTGAGCCACTTTTGGAAGGGCAGTATATCAAGCAAGCAAGCAAGCAAGCAAGCAAGCAAAGAGATATAGATAGATAGATAGATAGATAGATAGATAGATAGATAGATAGATAGATAGATAAGGTCTCAAATCCCCCCCCCTTCACCTCCCCCCTTGTAACTACTATTTACCTAAAAAATGGGAGCTTTCCTCTCAGGGCTTAGAGCAGCTTTGGAGGTAGATTTTAGTCAGGGCTGTGGGTGGCACAACAGGAAAGAATTTTGTGTTTTCTCCATTTGCACTGTGGTTCTAATGCTGATTAGGCTTCTCTGAGACTATGATTCACCCTAAAAAAACATGCAGTACCAAACTGTGTGTTGAACATAATAATCTCCTGGCTGCTGCTCTGGGGGGCTGCAGGGAAGGAAGGAGCTCGCCTGCCTTCCCCGGCAGAGGAGCAGCAACCGTGCTTCCCTCTGCTGTGCCACACACCCACACAAGCAGCAGAGGAGAGAAGGCAAGAGCTTGGAGCAGGAGGACTTCCTTCCCCCTCGTGCATTGCATGGTGCCCCATACCACGAGTGTGATGGCTGCTCACATTACAGCAGCTGGCACAAAGCTGGCTCGCATTAAAGCATCTGCATTAGAGTACCCAGCACTCCACACGAGCAGCTTAGCCCAGGCTGCTCGTGTGAATAGCCTCGCTGTGTAGTTTGACCCAAAGTGATGGGAGGCCTTATTTTGCAGCACCAGGACTTAATGCTCAGCATGTCTGTTGGCACTGCATAAAGCACTGACAGGGAGGCTGCTCTAAGGAGTCAGACAACATCCACTGCATTCTTCATCCTTTTCGCCTAACAATATGCATGAGAAAGCTGAAGGAGGTCTCTGTCAATTTGAACTATTGAACTCAGAGTAGGAAGAGTCCCTCCCCAGGCAAGAGATTTAAATAATTTCTAAAGTTAATTTCCTGCTCCCAGATGGAGAACAAATCTAATCAGGCTTACTTCATTCTCTCGATGAATGGGATAATGTTGCTTGCATACTCAAAAAGGGTAATACACTAACAAACACAATGAAGTCTCATACCACAGCAGACAAAAGCGGTACTTCCGAGATGGAACTCGGTGGATTTGAATGTGAATTGAGAGCAGGATTTAATTTGCAGACCTTGGAGTCCTTCTGCTGCTAACCACCCTCTTCAGTGGAATGATGCACTGCTTCTAAATCAACAGAGCTTATTCTATACCTATATAAACTGATGTAAAGGAGGAGCAGGCGCAGGCGCAGGCGGAGGCAACCCTTGGAGAGGTAATTTCAGAAAGCTGGTCATGGTCACAGAGACTGCTCCCAAAGCCTGTGGTAAAACTGCCTCTTGACTCACACTAGCTAGGTCATACCCTCAGTCAGAAACAGATAGCACAATTATAGCAGCTGGGTGTGTGAGTGTGACAGTTATGAAGGGCTGTCTAGCAAATTAGAGTGGATTCATGGTGTTTCATTGAAAATCTCATTTGCTATCATAGAATCCACACTCAGAACACCTCTGAAACAACAGAACCCTGTTCCCCATGGGTTAGAAACCCATGGGGGTGGTTGGCACCCTATGTGCACTACACTGCCACTCGCTCTGGGCCACCCCAGCACCCCCCAAGTGCACTTATGGGGCTGCTGAAAGCTCCATGTATACCCTATGAGGAAAAAGCTTAAAGATGGGTAATCTTCAACAATTTACCAAAAATCAGCCCTCTGCTCAAATCCTTTGAAAAAATTCAGGTAGCTTCCTTGCCCCTACCTGGCACAACCACCAACCCCACACTGCTCTAGGCCACCCCTTTGCCCCCCACATGAAGCTATACATTTGCTGACACCTCAATGCTTCTTTATGGAGAAAAACCTTAAAGATGCGTAAACTTCAACAATTCCCCCAAAATCAGCCCTCTGCCCAATCACTCTGAAATTGGGGTGGTAGCCTCCACCCATTTGGCACTACCACCCCACCCCACTCTTTTTGCCCAGATCCTACACTATGCCCCCGATCTGCCCCAAAGACACTAAAACTTCAAAAATTCCCCCAAAATCAGCCCTTTGCCCAATTCCCCTGAAACTTGAGTGGTAGCCTCCACCCATTGGGCACTACCACCCTACCCCACTATTTTTCCCCGGGACCCTTTTTTCTTACCCAAATCAATTCAGATTCGGATTTAATCCTAATCCAAACTGAATCAGGGGTGATTCAGGAAGCCCATATTTGGGCACAGAACAGAACGGGGGTGATTTGGTTCGGGTCCCGAACCGAATCACTGAAAACCCAAATTGCACACCCCTAATCTCAGGTTTAGATACATAGGAAACTACCTTGTACAGAGTCAGTCCATTGGTCCATGTAGCTGAGAATTGTCTGCACAGACTAGCAACGGCTTCTCCAAGATTTCAGGCAGAAGTTTTCTTTCCCAACCCTACCTGGAGATGCCAGGGATTGAACCTAGGTCCTTCTGCATGCAATGCAGATGATCTTCCACTAAGCTATGGTTTTCCAAGTCCCTGCTAGGAAAGATTTGGTGAAATAGAGATATTTGATTATAACCTAAACATGGGCTGATCTTATCTATCTATCTATCTATCTATCTATCTATCTATCTATCTATCTATCTATATACCGCCTGGTGTATGTATATCTAGGCAGTGATTGTGAATCATGCACTCTTGATTCTTGAAAAAGTAAGCTGCCTTATAGCAATTCAGACTATTGGTCCATCTAGTTCCAGAGGCGTATCTAGGGGAAATGGCGCCTAGGGCAAGTACTGAAATTGCGCCCCCCCCCCCCCCGCAACATCTGACACCCATCTTTCAGATAACTTGTCTTTACCATAATATTAGCTCAACAAGAGGACGCTGTCATACACAGGATTGAACTGCTCAACCCAGTTCTCACTGCAGAGGTGAATCAATGTCTGCTATGCTGTATTCGTTCAGAGTAGCCACATGATTACTCTTCCATATCAAAAATTCCCTGCATATAGAAAACTAGATCATGGGGGAAGGGTTTTATGCTAAGTTTAGCAATAGCAATAGCAATAGCAATAGCACTTACATTTATATACCGCTCTATAGCCGGAGCTCTCTAAGCGGTTTACAATGATTTTAGCATATTGCCCCCAACATTCTGGGTACTCATTTTACCGACCTCGGAAGGATGGAAGGCTGAGTCAACCTTGAGCCCCTGGTCAGGATCGAACTTGTAACCTTCTGGTTACAGGACGGCAGTTTTACCACTGCACCACCAGGGGCTCTTGTTTACCTAGCTCAGTGATTCTCAAACTTGGGTCCTCAGGTGTTATTGGACTTCAACTCCCATAATCCCCAACCAAAGGCCACTGAGGCTGGGGATTATGGGAGCTGAAGTCCAATAACACCTGAGGACCCAAGTTTGAGAATCCCTGACCTAGCTTCTTATGTGCAGGGCCCCTTTAAGTGCACTTGTGAGCAGTCTCTTTGTCAAATTCATCCAGGTATCAAATTCACAAGAATGTAAAACACCCACATACCTCTGTCAAGCTATATGTTTATGTACTGGGGGCCAGATTAAAGGCAATGGGGGCCTCCTCAAATACAATAAGCATTCCCCATATTCAGACTGAAGATACACAATGGAAAGTTTGCATTGCTTAAAGAAGCCTTCCTTTATACTGCCAATACTTCTGTAGCAACCAACAATGCCCGTTTTAGCAGCTGTTTCACTTACAGAGCCATGTACCACATGGCAGCCCATGTGCATTAGAACTCAGAAGAACTTCTTGAAATGCTTTTGGGTTTAAAAAAAAAATAACTGGCAGGAGGCACATCCATTGCTTTAAGTTGCATCTAGTTCAGTATCACTATCACCTGTGGTAGTTGAGTTCTTCCACAGAACAGCTCCATCCCCTGAGGGAAATTTCTTATAGTGCTCACACACTTCTAGTCTCCCATTCATATGCAACCAGGGTGGACCCTGCTTAGCTAAGGTGACAAGTCATGCTTGCTACATGAGTAACGTGCGCCATCTTTTCTGGTCACATGGGGGGCACCACCATGACCAATTTTTTTAAAAAAAAAATTAAATTTTTTGTTAATACAAATGTTTCCTGCTCAGTGCAGCAGCGCTGCAGCAGTCAAGGGAGTGCGTCAGTGCCCCCTTCCCCACGAGCGGTCCCTTCCGTGCCCCCTGCGCCCCCCCCCATTGCTTTGCTGGCACCTGGCAGCGGCGGTGGGCGCTTGTGAGGAAAAACCTAAGTATAATGTAGTATGTTGGGGGGGGACGGGGGGCACAGTGGGGGGGTGCCATTTCAGTGCCCCGGGCGCCGTTTTCCCTAGTTACACCTCTGCTCTCTCTTTTCAGTCTCTCTGCTGCCAGCCTGGCCGCAGCTGCCTCTCTGCTGTTTGTGGGGTGGGGAGCAGTGGGGAGCAGGCTCTCTCCTTACTCCCGCCGCTCGTTACTCCTGCCGCTGCCTCTTCAAACTGAGGGATGTGGAGGTCGCCCTGCCACCCCCGAGACACCCCCAACGTAGTCAGCTCCAGCAACATGCGCCCCACTATTTTCCTCAACCCTCCCCCCGTAAATGTAAAGAAAATGGGGGTGTTGTTGTTGTTGTTGTTGTTTTAAAAAAAACCCACACAGCTCTAAGTCTCTCTTTGCCGCTGCAGCCTCTCAGCTGTTTGTCTGGTTGGGGAGCGGGGAAGGGGCAGGCTCTCTCGTCACTTCCACTGCCCCCAAGCCAACTCTTCAAACTGAGGGGTGTGTAGGTCACCCCGCGAGACACCCCCCAACTTAGCCAGCTCCAACATGCGCCCCACCGTTTCCCTCAACCCTCCCCCCGTAAATTTAAAGAAAAGGGGAGTTTTTTCAAGGAACACGCGTCTCTAAGTCTCTCTATGCCGCTGCAGCACCTCCCAGCTGTTTGTCGGGTTGGGAGTGGGGAAGGAGCAGGCTCTCTCATCACCCCCCCCTGCCACCCGCCACCACCGCCCTTCAGGACACTCCACTGATACTGAGAGGGAGCCCCAAGAAGAAGCCATCTGAGCTCAAGCATGCCGCCCAGCCCGACCGTTTCCTCAACCCTCCTCCCTACCCGCGTAAATTAAAAAAAAACATTTTTAAGAGGGGGAAAACACACAGACACACACCTTGATGTTGCACACATTTCATTGATGTTCAAGACAGTTTCAAAAAGCAAGGCTCCTTGCCTCGAGCTTCCTGTCCTCGATCCTCCCTGCGTGGCACACTGCACAGCTGAAACAGAGGAGCACAGATGCTCTCGCCAGCGTGCAGTGCACGTGAGTGACGCGAGAGTGGAAATCTCGTGCAAGCGCGAGGGGGGGAGTGCCTGGAGGCCAATGGCAGCACAGCAGGCAGCGCGGTGCCCAGCCACAGAGCCGACAGTGCTCACTGCGACCCAATGATGGAGGTTAGCTAGAATTGGGGGGGGCGCGGGGGGGCCGGGGCATTTTTGGGCCCTCCTCCCTGTGGCACCCGGGGCACGTGCCCTGCCTGCCCCCCTGTAGTTACGCCTCTGTCTAGTTCAGTACTGATCCAACTAGTTCAGTATCTAGTTCCAACTGGCAGTGGCTCTCCAAGGTTTCAGGAAGGGCTCTTTCCGAGGGATGGAACCAGGGACTTTCTTATGCAAAGCAGATGCTCTACCACTGAGCAATGGCCCCATCCCCTCTAATCATCTCCATATGATCAGAGGGTGAGACATTCACTAATCATATGCAAAGACCCCACCAGAGGGGTGCAGAATCACAAGAGCATTACTCTAAGTGCACATCCCTACCCTCAACCTAGTGACTGACTGGCTACATCTCTTTACCTTAGTGCGGACGCCACTGGTTGTTACATGTGATGTTGCTTGTAACTACCGCTGAATCATGTACATGCAGTTAAATCAGCTTAGCCCTGTTGCTTCCAATGGCTTCTTTTCTGCTTCCTGACTTTGGCTGCTGGCAGAATCAGCAAGCCAAAATAAGCTCATCATTTCCTTGTGACCTTTATCATTGTTGCTTTGTAATGAACAAATAAGGTCACTTTTCAGGCCTCTGCAATGCCACTCAATACCAATAAGCAAGTCGGTAAATGATGTGTAGTTGCTCTGGATAATAATATACAAAAGAACCAATGATGCCAGCTCTGTTGATTTGCTTGAGGATGTCATAACTGAGAAACCTGAAATCTCCATAGCAACACATCAGCCTTGCTAAAAGAAATGTGACAAAAGTAACTTAATTTAAGCTTCCATATAGCGCTTTTAGCCATATGAATATGCAAGGCAATGCACAGGCATTTGGTATACTAAATTATTGTGTAATAAAATACATACTGCTAAGCCGAACGGGAGGTAGCAAGGGCTTTTCGCCACATGTTAAAAGTACTTTGATATTCTGTTAAAGTATATTACACAAGATTAAGCAGGCACCTTTTAAATTAGTTGTACAAAAATGAGTGAATTCATCTAGCAGTATATAATTGTGTTTAGAAATGGCTATACATACTTGGTAGCTAATTAACAAACGGCCTATACTCTCAAACCAACTGGAGACCTTCTCATATGACCTAAACCGGTTTTCTATAGCCCCATTCACACATTATAGTCTGCACATACAATCTGTCTATAGAGCTGCTCCTCCCATGATTCCTTTTCAAATCATAACTATGGCAAATATATTTATAAATGTGACAAATAAATAAATAAATAAAATGTGAACAACACTAGCCATAAGAACATAAGAAGAGTCTTGCTGGATCAGGCCCAATGCCTATCTAGTCCAGCATCCTGTTTCCTACTGTGAGCCATCAGATGCCTCTGGGAAGCCCATAAGAAAGAGATAAAAGCATACCAACTCTTCTGCCATTGCTCCCTGCCTCTGGTATCCAGAGGTATCTACCCACCCACCCTCTAAATTAAAGCTCCCAAGAACACAGTATGTGGGGACAGGATGTCATTCTTCTGGCACTGCCAGATCTGGCCATTGTTATAAATGCTTTAATGATATGGATCACTGCAATGCACTCTAAGTCAGGCTGCCTTTGGCTGTTCCCAGACTGTGGAACTCCCTGTCCTGGAAGATCTATATGGTTCTTTCCCTAACATCCTCCTTCCACAGAAAAGGAGGTTCCAGCCACCCTTTGACTGCTTGGTGGTTTTGTCGATTTTTATCAGAATTTGGGTGCCTTTATAGATGTTTGGTTTTGTGGTTCAGATCTTGATTATCTGGTGTCTTCTGGTGACTGCTGGCTTTTTGGCTATTTGATATTATTATTATTAACTTTACTATGGTTGCCATATGCCATCTTGCATGTCCTGTACTGAGGCAGAAAAGTGGGATATAAAATGAAGTACCAGAGCTGGAATTCATGCACACTTACTTGGAAGTAAACCCAGTTTAACTCCATGGAATTTATGTCTTCTAAAATTGTGTAGAAGTCGTCAGCACTCATTTTAGACAAAAATTTAGAAAGACCCTTAATGAGGTTATTGAAATGTAATATATTATTTAATAAAATTTGCACAATGAGATGGAAGTAGTAAATTATGTGGATATTTCATGTTTATTTTTTTCCCCCTTTTGTTACTCCCACAAGACTTAAATCAATTATGGTATGCCCAAAGAATCAATTCTCCTCCACCCCCTTTGCTGACACTTTCTCCCAGGAGAAGCACTAATTAGACAGTATGGCAACATTTTCAAGGATCATTAAACAAACTGTTGACTGTATGTAAAAAGACTTGAAGCACTGGAGAAATCTGGCATTAAAATAAATGCCCAGGGCAAAATGCTTCTGGCCTGTAAGACTAATTTTCTCCTCACATTCAGAGCCAAGGGGAATCTTTCCATAGGAGAACAAATAATAGCAGCAGGTCCAGACTGGGATGGTGGGAGAGAGAAAAGAAGGGAAAGGCAAAGGAAATTATACACAGTTGTTTTGTTTTCAAAAGAAACTATCCATTGCAGGGAGGTCAATATACGGTATACCATAAAAATAACAACATTCTCCATGGCAAAAAAAAAAAAAAAGCCTTACACCCCCTTTTTAGAAAACAATATCAACACACTATTCTTTTTTCAGGTAGCCATAAAAAGCTGGTTTCCGCCAGGTGTTTTTCCCTGGGAAAGTAGAGATCAGAAAAGCCAAGGAGAGGACCCACATTCTGTGCCCTCTTGGGAACAATCTCTGAAGGAAGATCTTGTGAGCTTCTTGCCTTCTGCCAATTCTTCTGTAGATCCAGTGTTGACAAGAGGAGAGGTGTCTCCCACAGCAACTATAACTAAACTCCCTCACCCTTGAAGTCGTAAAATGATTGTTGGATGCAACCCATACTGTTGATTATTTTTGTATTGGTTGTTCTAATTGTGCCATTGTTTTATTCACTTTATCATTGAATATAAATGATAAAGTGAATATTTAATAGAAAGACAAAGCATAAATCGAATAACAATAATAGACCTAAAAAAGCTGGATATTGTGGACAATATGTACAGTAACCAGAGTAGAGGTGTGCATAAAACAGTTTGCCTGGTTCAGTTCAAGTCCAAACTGGACTTAAACCCAACCGGGCATGTTCAGTTTTGTGCCACCCAAACAGACGCCCGTCTTGGCTCAAATTCAAGCCAGTTCTGGGGTTCTAATGTTAAAAAAAAAATGAGGACTCACCACCGGATCCAGGAGTGCTGCCATGGCTGGGGGGTGGGGGGTGTCTGTCATCTCACCCTCCCCCCACCAACCTTCCTGAGGTCTTCAAAGGGCCTTTTTGGACTGTTTTGGGGCCATTCCAGCCCTTCCTCCGGTGGCAGCAGCCATTTTGGAGGCTGCCACGCACATGCCCTGGCCCCCAGGCCACACAAATGTGTCTGCTTACTTGATTGATTGATTGATTGATTGATTGATTAAGTGCCATCAAGTCGGTATCAACTCTTAGTGACCACATAGATAGATTCTCTCCAGGATGATCTCTCTTCAATTTGGCCTTTAAGGTCTCTCAGTGGTGCATTCATTGCTGTTGTAATCAAGCCCATCCATCTTGCTGCTCGCTGTCCTCTTCTTCTCTGTCCTTCAACTTTCCCTGCATTATGGATTTCTCAAAGGAGCTGGATCTTCACATAATGTGTCCAAAGTATGATCGTTTGAGTCTGGTCATTTACATTTATGTATGTATGTATGTATGTATGTATGTATTTAACATTTTCTATCCTGCTTTTCCTCCAAGGAGCCCAGAGCAGTGTACTACATACTTAATTTCTCCTCGCAACAACCCTGTGAAGTAGGTTAGGCTGAGAGAGAAGTGACTGGCCCAGAGTCACCCAGCAAGTATCATGGCTGAATGGAGATTTGAACCCAAGGCTCCCCAGTCCTAGTCCAGCACTCTAACCACTACACCACACTGGCTCTGGGTGCCTTGAGTGAAAATTCTGGATTGATCTGTTCCATAATCCATTTGTTTGTTTTCTTGGCTGTCCATGGTATCCTCAAAAGTCTTCTCCAGCACCAAAGTTCAAAAGCATCGATGTTTTTTCTATCTTGCTTCTATCTAAGTCCAGCTTTCGCATCCATAAAGTGTCACAGGGAAAACCATTGACTGAACAATTCTATATCTTTGTAGGTGTGGACACGTCTTGGTATCTCAATATCCTTTCCAAGGCCTTCATTGCTATCCTACCAAGTGCTAGTCTGCGGCGTATTTCTTGACTGCTGGATCCTTTACTGTTGATGGTCAATCCTAAAAGGCAGAAGCTATCCGCCACTTCAATGTCTTCATTGTCAATTCTGAGGCTGGTTGCTGTACCCGTTGTGATTAGTTTAGTCTTCTTTACATTTAGTTGTAGTCCCATTTTTTTCACTGTGCTCCTTGACTTTCATTACTAGAGCTTACAGATCACCCACATTCTCAGCTATCAGTGGTGTCATCAGCGTAGCGCAAGTTATTGATGCTTCTTCTTCCAACTTTAAAACCACGCTCATCTTCTTCCAATCCAGCTTCTCTCAGTATATGGTCAGCCCTAAATTGAATAAAGCAGGAGAGAATATACAGCCTTGTTTTACTCCTTTGCCGATCTGGAACTAGTCTGTTTCACCATGTTCTGTCTGGACTGTGGCTTCCTGTCCTGTATATAGGTTTCTTATGAGAACAATGAGGTGTTCTGGGACACCCCTTTTTCCTAAGGATTTTCCACAACTTGACATGGTCCACACAATCGAAGGCTTTTCTATAGCTAATAAAGCACATATTGACTTCTTTCTGGTATTCTTTGGCTTTCTCAATTATCCAACGTGCATCAACAGTGATGTCTCTTGTTCCTCGGCCTTTTCTGAAACCAGCTTGAACATCCGGCATTTCTCTTTCAACATAGGGCTCTAATCTGAGTTGGATGATCCTGAACATTATTTTGCTAGCATGTGAAATTAAGGATATTGTGTGATGGTTTGCACATTCTATTAAGTCTCCTTTCTTTGGTGTGAGTATGTAGACTGACCTCTTCCAATCTGTTGGCCACTGTGTTGTTCTCCAAATTCCCTGGCATAGTTTGGTTAGAGCCTTGACTGATTCTTCTTCTGTTGCCTCCTATATTTCTGTAGTTATTCCATCGGTTCCTGTAGCCTTCCGACTTGGTAATGCCTGGAGTGCTGATCTAACTTCATCTTCCCGTACTAAAGGTTCTTGCAAGTAGGGAATATCTTCTAGAGTATCTTGGATGTTGACATCGCTGCGGTACAGATTTTCAGTATACTCCTTCCATCTCTGTTTGATCTTATCTGAATCAGTTACTATCTGTCCTTTGGCATCCCTTAACATACCAATTTGAGGCTTGAACCTTCCTCTGAGTTCAGAGATCTTTTGGAAAACTTGCCTTGTTTTTCTGTGTCTATTTCCATCCTCAAGGTCTTTATAGATGTCATTGTAGTACTGCTCCTTGTCTCTTCTAACATCTTTCTGAAATTCCCTTTTGAGTCCCTTCCTGAGGTCTTTATCTTTCTTGACTTTGGCTTCTCTCCTCTTCTGGGCAATTTCCACCTGACATCCATTTTGCTTTCTTCTGTTTCTTGGTCTTTGGCAGCCCTTTTCACATTTGTCCTTAACAACTTCTTTGATTTCATTCCACTCAAACACACAAGGAAATCTTATGTGGATTTAATGAACAGTTTATTCAGCAACAACTCCCTTTTCTCCTAGTCCTTTCCCTCCCTCTTCATTTCTGACTCCTCCCACACGGTCTTGACAGGATCCCGACTGGGACAAATATTCAAACAAACTGCAAAAGATACATGGATAGGATACAACTTATTCATTAATATATTTCCATCCCACCATGGCTGGTATGTTGCTTTTCGCCGCCTGAGGGGAAGGCAACATGCCACCCTGCCTCCCTGGCCCAGAGTCAGTTCTGACACTGCTCCACACTGTTGTCAGAGCCATTCCTCCACCTTACCAACCCAACACCACCCATCTTCAACCTGTGCTGGCTCCACCTTCCAGTTATGCTCTGCCTTCCAGCCAAAACCATT
Organism: Hemicordylus capensis; assembly: GCF_027244095.1. NCBI lineage: Eukaryota > Metazoa > Chordata > Lepidosauria > Squamata > Cordylidae > Hemicordylus > Hemicordylus capensis. The sequence continues at coordinate 297,757,482 of NC_069657.1, read as the reverse complement.
GTTTTCATATCTAGCTGGCAGCTACAGCATCCCACTAGCCTCTCTTCACTGATGCTGCTACCACAGCACCAGCATTCACTCTCTCTCCTGCTGTCTCTTCAGCAGCAAACTATGAACATTGTAGTGCCGCAGGTAGGAGGGGGTCCATCAAGGGCATTTTGCTGGAGACCCACTGAAACCTAGAGCTGATCCTGGGTACACATGGAAGGAGGCGGACCTTCAGATATATTACGACCTATCATGGGATACCCTCTTAGTTAGGAGAGTCATTTACATGTTAGCTTTCCCTTTGATGTTCTTTTCCATGCATTCCGGCAATACAGCCATCAAAAGTACCTGTGTGAACAAATGACTTGTCTGAAGGCCCCCATAGCAACACAAAATAAGTCATAATAGAAAATCTAATGAAGAACTGAAAAAGACAGACAATGCTGCTTTCAAATCACAAATCAAATTAAAGATTAATACTATATACAGAGATCACAAGCCATGTGTGAATTATGGGCAAATAACTCATTGAATATAAAATGTTATACATCTCTTGGAATCTCTATAAAGTGTTGCCTACTATTTTCACTGGTGATTCTGACAGATATAAAGAAGGAATTATGGAACAAAATAAAGTTTACCGGGGAGGGGGGCATATCTCGAAACAGAGCCAATTTGTTCTATTCATTTCACTTAATAATTTATTTACTCTGCTAATAAAACAAGATTCCTCATCTTGTGCACTGGTTATGCATAAAAAGACCAACTCTTCTGTGCCTACCTCTTCATCAGATCTATTTATACTTCTTATTCTGAATGGAAATATCAGAGGGGAAAGAATATACATTGGCAAAAGTGTCTGAAAGAAGCCTGAGACTTTTTCTGGAAGAAGAAAAAAGAAGAAGCATCCACATCACACATTGGAAAATAGAATCCCAGAACAGGAGTATGCAGTGTGAAAGCCTGCTCAGAATGCCATCTCCTAGAAAGAAAGAAAGAAAGAAAGAAAGAAAGAAAGAAAGAAAGAAAGAAAGAAAGAAAGAAAGAAAGAAAGAAAGAAACTAAGTCACATTGGAAGAATCTGACAAGTCAAGGGAGGATTGAATCTGGAATCATTTCCCTCAATGAAATTATCATTAAAATAGCCTGGGGGGGTGCATCTGTCAAAGTGACAGCTTGCATATGGCTTTTGAATTATAAAATGCATGCCAGATTCATAGAACCCTATGTTGATATTCCAATCAGCCAAGTCCAAGTCAAATGCAAGGAAGCTCTTCCCTACCTTAAAAAAAGAAAGTATGAAGGAGACACTATACTTCCCCCCAGTCAAAATGCTTTCCATAACCCATAGTAGCCCTTTGTCAATCTGTTACATACAGAACAAGGTGCATGTACTGGAATTTTCAGTACTGAATCTAATTTGAAATATTTCAGCTATATTTTCTAAATTATTACTTAGACTAGCTACTAACAGAATATTCATACTCAACACAATGAGTCCATTTGATTCAGATGAAGGTTTAGGTTTGATGGCAAAAGGACAGTATGAGGGGCACAAGTAAGGATTTTAAGATAAAATGGAGGTGAATCTTCTTGACAGCAAATACTACAATGCAGAAATGTATTTGCACTGTGATGTTTCTCCTCTGGAGATTCAATGTGAAGGGATGGAAAAGGGAACCAAGAGCATTCCCACATGGGGCTTTTAGCTTTCATTTCCACTGGAATGGCAAGTGTGCATCTGCACATCGGCCAGATTCGTGCCGAAGTCCATGTGAGATATTGGGGAGCATTTCACACACAATTTGACTTCCCCCCTGCGCACTGAAACAGCCCAATTTATGTCTGGGTTAAAGAATATGCGCTATTTGCATCGGCTAATTTTGGATATGTCGAGGTATCAGATATGCCCTGATGCAATGTCTGGAGGGGCCATTACTGATAACTCGACTTCTTTCAAAGTTCACATTTTCAATTTAAACACACACACACATATTTGCTGGGTGAACTTGTGGAATGTCGACTGCCAGGAGAAGCCCGCCTGCCAGGAAATTAAAGCCCAATAAATATATAATAAATTAAAAATGCATGCATAAGCTCTGATGTGCCTATTTCATTCCACCTTAATCCTTAATCTATTCACCTCATCATGCTAGTAGAAGCACACCCAGCAAAATCTGAATTGGACACAATGAATTTGTTTGTTCATTGCCATTGTCATCCTTTCCAACAGAAAGGTGAGGTCAGCATTTCGCCTCAAGGCAAGATGCTGTCTATTTCTACTCAAGACACAATCAATCCATGTGTCTCTTCCTTGGATTCACCAGTTGTGTGTTCATGCATTTGGACATTAGCTACAGCATCTTGCTGTGCCTGGACTCTCATTCCTGTCCCACATGTGGTCTCTAGATTAGTCCTGCTTCCAAGCCCAATCTGGGCAGCATGCTTGGCTGCTTCCAGATACTGGTCTCCCGAGATCAGACCCTCTTTGGATTTTGTTTGGTTCTTGGACTCTTGTGTTGCACTTGGGTTCCCACTCCTGTCTTCTGTCTTCCTGCCTGTCCTGGAGGAAAGAGGTCCCTTGACTTCGGTAGGGCTACAATGGTCCACACACCCCACTGGACGGATTTAGGTATACTTACTAATCTCTGCTCTAAAGCCTCTGGCTCTCCTGCTCTCTTTAAATCTAAAGCTCCTTTCTAAGACCATTTCTCTGGTCAACCTTGAGTGGATTTAATTTGGATCTCAAGCCAAAACGCCTATTCATGAGCTTCAATTTAGTCATAAGAACATAAGATAAGAACAGCCCTGATGGATCAGGCCCAATGCCCATCTAGTCCAGCATCCTGTTTCAGACAGTGGCTCACCAGATGCCACTGTAAGCCTACAAGCAGGAGCTGAGGGCATGCCCTCTCTCCTGCTGTTACTCCCCTGCAACTGGTACTCAGAGGCATCCTGCCTTTGAGGCTGGAGGCGGCCCACAGCCCTCCGACTAGTAGCTGTTGATAAACCTCTCCTCAATGAAGTTATCCGAACCCTTCTTAAAGCCATTCAGGTTGTTGGCTGTCACCACATCTTGTGGCAGAGAATTCCACAATTCTCTTTTTATGCGTTGTGTGAAAAAGTACTTCAGTTTATTGGTCCTTGACCTCCTGGCAATCAATTTCATGGGATGACCCCTGGTTATAGTGTTATGTGAGAGGGAGAAGAATTTCTCTCCATACCATGCATGATTTTATAGACCTCTATCATGTCTCCCCGCAGTCGTCTTTTTTCTAAACTAAAAAGCCCCAGGTGTTGTAGTCTTGCCTCATAAGAAAGGTGTTCTAGGCCCCTGATCATCTTGGTTGCCCTCTTTTGCACCTTTTCCAGTTCGACAATGTCCTTTTTTAGATCTGCTGACCAGAATTGCATGCAGTACTCCAAGTGTGGTCACACCATAGTTTTGAATAAGGGCATTATAATATTAGCCGTTTTGTTTTCAATCCCCTTCCTAATGATCCCTAGCATGGAATTTGCCTTTTCCACATCTGCCGCACATTGAGTCGACACTTGCAACAAGCTGTCCACCACAACCCCAAGATCGCTCTCATGGTCAGTCACCGACAGCTCAGATCCCATCACCATATACTTGAAGTTGGGTTTTTTTGTCCCAATGTGCATCACCTTACACTTGCCAACAGTGAACCGCATTTGCCACTTTGTCGCCCACTCCTCCAGTTTGGAGAGATCCTTTTGGAGCTCCTCACAATCCATTTTGGATTTCAGGACCCAAAAGGGTTGGGTATCATCTGCAAATTTGGCCACCTCGCTGTTTACCCCTGCTTCTAGATCATTTTTGAATAGATTAAAAAGCACCAGTCCCAGTACATATCCTGAGGGACCCCACTTCTTACTTCCCTCCATTGTGAAAACTCTCCATTTATAGCTACCCTCTGTTTCCTGTCTTTCAACCAGTTAGCAATCCACACATGTACTTGTCCTCTTATCCCATGACCGCTAAGTTTCCTCAGGAGTCGTTGATGAGGAACTTTTTTGAAAGCTTTTTGGAAGTCCAGGTATACTATGTCAACTGGATCACCTTGATCCACATACTTGTTGACACTCTCAAAGAACTCCCAAAGGTTGGTGAGGCGACATGTACCTTTGCAGAAGCCATGCTGGTTCACTCCCAGCAGTGCCTGTTCTTCTATGTGCTTTTCAATTTTATCCTTGAGGATGCTTTCGATCCTTAACAGACATTAAGCTAACCAGCCTGTAATTTCCTGGATCACCCCTGGATCCCTTTTTGAAAATCAGTGTCACATTTGCTACTCTCCAGTCCTCTGGTACAGAGCCCGATTGCAGGGATAAGTTATATATTTTAGCAAGGAGGTTGGCAATTTCACATTTGAGTTCTTTGAGGACTCTTGGATGGATGCCATCCGGCCCTGGTGATTTGTTAGTTTTCATTTTTTTCAGACAGTTTAGAACATCATCTCTCATCACTTCTATCTGACTCCGTTCTTTAGCCTCCATCCCCGGAAAGCCTGGTTCAGGAACAGGTATATGCTCAGTATCCTCTGCCATGAAGACAGAAGCAAAGAACTCATTCTGCTTCTCTGCAACCTCCATATCCTCCTTAATAATCCCTTTCACTCCCTCATTGTCTAATGGTCCAACCACCTCCCTGGCAGTTTTCCTCCTTCTGATGTATTTAAAGAAGTTTTTGTTATTCCCCTTGATACTTTTGGCTAAATGTACCTCAAACTCTCTTTTGGCCTCCCTTATTGTCACCTTGCATTTCTTTTGCCAGAGTTTGTGTTCCTTTCTGTTCTCTTCATTTGGACAGGCCTTCCAATTTCGGAAGGAAGTCTTCTTCCCTTTTACGGCTTCCTTGACGGTACCCATGCTGGCATCCTCCTGGACTTAGTGGTAACTTTTCTCCTTTTGGGTATACAATCTAACCGGGCTTCTAGTATTGTGGTTTTGAGTAAACTCCATACACTCTGGAGCGAAGCAACTCTCCTAATTTTCCCTTTCAGCTTTATTTTCACCATACTCATTTTGGAGAAGTTTCCTCTTCCGAAATTCAAAATGTCTGTGTTAGACATCCTTGGTGATTCTCTCCCTGCATGTATGCTGAATTTGATGGCACTATGGTCACTGTTCCCTAAAGGGTTGTCAACACTGACATCACGCACCAGGTCCTGGGTGCCACTCAGAATTAAGTACAAAGTCGCCTTCTCTCTGGTTGGTTCCAAGACCAACTGTTCTAGGGCACAGTCATTTAGCATATCTAGATATTTGACCTGACTGTGAATTTACCCAGTCTATGTGTGGGTAATTGAATTCACCCATTATTACAGCCCTGCCTCTCTTTGATGCCTCCCTGATTTCCTCCTGCAACTCCCAGTCACTGTCAGCGTTTTGATCCAGAGGGCAATAGCACATCCCCAGTAGCACGTTCCCTTTCAGGCCTTGTATTGTCATCCACAGGGTTTCTGTGGAGGACTCCAACCCACCTAGGTTTTCTAGCTTGTTAGATTCTATCCCTTCTTTAACATACAGTGCTACTCCACCTCCAAGGTGCCTCTCCCTGTCCTTTCTATAGAATTTATATCCAGGGATAACAGTGTTCCACTGGTTCTCACTGTTCCACCATGTTTCTGTTATGCACACAATATCTATTTCTGTGTTAGCAACCAAGCACTCCAGCTCACCCATCTTGGCTCAGAGGCTTCTGGCATTGGCATATAAGCACTTATACACTGAATCTCTCACCTGATGTATGCATGCTATCTTTCTTTTGACTCTTTGACCAGCTGGAACGGGCTCCTGTCTGCTCTTTATGCGGTTCTGCTCTGTCGCCTTCTGTTTTATCTGAATCCTTTGCACCCTCACACTTTAAAGGATGGCTTTTGCCAAACGGGATACTGCCCAGCTCCCATCGGCTGTTCTCCAGGTGTCATTTTAAAAGCTGTTCTGCAACCTTTTTGATTTTAAGTGCCAGCAGTCTGGTTCCATCTTGGTTCAGGTGCAGCCCGTCCCTTTTGTACAAGCCTTGCTTTCCCCAAAATGTATTTTAGTGCCTAATGAATCTAAACCCCTCCTCCCGGCACCAATGTCTCATCCACACATTGAAACCGCTCAGCTCTGCCTGTCTCACTGTACCTGCACGTGGAATAGGTAGAATTTCTGAGAATGCCACCTTGGGGGTCCTGGACTTCAATACACTACCTATCAGCCTAAATTTGGCTTCCAGGACCTCCCGACTACATTTCCCCACATCATTGGTGCCAACGTGCACTAGGGATGTGCATAAAACTGGTTCGCCCGGTTCAGTTCGGGTCCGAACCGGGTCCGAACCATGAGGGGGTGGTTCGGGTTTGGTTTTGTCCGAACCAACCCCTGGTTCGGTTCGGATCCAAACCGGTTCGGATCCGAACCGAACTGGTTCAGATCTCAAAAAGTAGCTAGGATGGTGGCTGGCACCCAGGGGTACCTGTCATCCAAACCCCAAAGCATTAGAGTGGATTCATGGTGTCTCATTGAAAATCTCATTTGCTATCATAGAATCCACACTCAATACCTCAGAAACAAGAGAACCCTGTACCCCATGGGTTAGAAACCCATGGGGGTGGTTGGCACCCTATGTGCACTACACCACCACTCGCTCTGGGCCACCCCAGCACCCCCCAAGTGCACTAATGGGGCTGCTGACACCTCAATGCTTCTCTATGGGGGAAAACCTTAAAGACGCGTAAACTTCAACAATTAACCAAAAATCAGCCCTCTGCTCAAATCCTTTGAAAAAATTCAGGTAGCTTCCCTGCTCATAAACGGCACTACCACCAACCCCACACCGCTCTAGGCCACCCCTTTCCCCCCGACGTGAAGTGATACACCCTTCATTATATCTAATGGGGGGAAACCTTAAAGACACGTAAACTTCAACAATTAACCAAAAATCACCCCTTTGCCCAATTCCTTTCAAATAATTCAGGTAGCTTCCTTGCCCACCCTAGGAACTACCAGACACCACACTGCACTCTACGACACCCCTTTCCCCCCGACGTGAAGCTATACATTTGCTGCAATCCTCATTATTCTCTATGAGGAATTCAAAAATAATTTAACAATTCACCAATAATCAGAGGAGTGTCCAATTGCCTTGGGATTTTTTGGGTGGTAGGAACCCCTGCCTGTCTACCACCCACCCCGCTTTTGTGCCCCTAGGTGCTCCACAATAGGGGATATGGACTGGTTTGGGTCCCATTATACTCTATGAGAAAAATAATTAACAATATTTCAAATATTCATAAAAAAATCATAGGGGTGTCTGATTGCTTCAGGGTTGGCATGGTTGTTGGCACCCATGGGTGCTAAACAATAAGTAATAATGGCCTGGTTCGAGTCCCATTATATCCTATAAGAAAAAAATAAATATATTTTTCAAAAATTCATAAAAAATCGTACGAGTGTCCGATTGCTTTGGGGTTTGGATGACAGGTACCCCTGGGTGCCATCTACCATCCTACCAATTTTCAGGTGTCCAAACTGGTCCAAACTGGTTCAAAACGAACCACCCCGGTTCGGTTCGAATCCGAACCGAACCAGGGGGGGTTCGGTTCGGATCGAACCGCCGAACCGGAACCGGTTCGGATCCGAACTGGTTCGCACATCCCTAACGTGCACCACGACAGCTATCTCCTCCCCAGCATTACCTAAGAGCCTATCTAGACACTGCATGATGTCCACAACCTTCGCACCAGGCAGGCAAGTCAGTGTGCAGTCAACACACGGGTCACAAAGCCATTTCTCTATACCTCTAACCCACTACAAGGAGGCCCCCACCCCCCAGAGAAGTATCCCCTGTGCGAGAGGATATGGGCTTATCATCCATGGAAGGGGTCTCTTCTAAAGGAGCATTTCCCGCTTCCTCAGACCAATTTCCTCCTTGCCTGAGACCTTCATTCTCCCTGACAGCAGAGGAGCTACCGGCCCTGGAGTGGGATGCCTCTATCATGTCCCTGAAGGTCTCGTCCACAAGCCTCTCTGTCTCTCTAAGCTTCTCCAGATCCGCCACCTTGGTCTCAAGGGAACGAATTTGTTCCTTGCGTCCTATTGCTTTATTAGCCTTGTTAGCTTTGTTAGTTAATATTGTGCTACATGCTAATCAAGATTTATTTCCTGTACCCCGAACTCCTAAATAAACCTGATTCGATTTTTGAACTTCAAACTCTCTGTCAGTCATTTCCATGACCAAAGCTTTGCACAAATTTATTCTGAAAATGAGCAGCTCCATCGAAACTTGCTAGTTCCCCATAAAAGCCTGGAAGTAGTCAGGGGATGTTTGCCAATTCCCCCAAGAGCAGTATCAATAACAACCGTAGTAGCTAGTATGTAGCAAGACTATTAGTAGATTATGCTTTATGGTTATAATGCAGTCTCCCAAACATCCATTCTCCATATATATGTGTGTGTGGGCTGGGGGCAGGGGTGACGCTTCCATCTGTCTATGTATCCATACATGCTATGTATGTAAGGATGTGATCCTGGGTGTCAATAGTTGGAAGAACAGGAGGTCTTTGCATGGATAAAGTTGATGACCCCCTCTGTGAGATGCAATAAGACCCATTTAGGACCTTTATTCTCAGAACAGTTTAAGATCACTCCACATCCAGAGAGCATCATATCCCAAAGGACCATCTCAGATTAGCATGAATGTTCTGTGTACTCATTCTTTCTTTTCTTGCAGCAATATGTAGGGAAGTCACACCCATTACTCTTGTATGTGTATTTTTAAAAAATTCAATACACTATTTTTGTTATAAAATGGTGCAACTGTATTGACTTGACTTTTTAATTGTTGTTTCTGTATTGGTTTTCTTTAAAAAATAAAAAAGTAAAGGTAAAAAGTTATTAAAAGTCTCCCATGGTGCTGTTACAAATCTACAACGAGGATTACATAATTTATAGGTTCATAGGACACATTTCCCAAACAACCTGCTATGAGTAATGAAACAGAGTGCCACAGTTCAGCAACTGAATATCAAATGCAGCCACAGGGGCTGATTTCTAAATCATTGCACGCATAATGAGGGTTCAGCAGAGTTCTCTGTGGTAAAATATAGATGAAACATACAACAGGAGCATCAGTGAAGCATGTGGAAGTCTCACTTTCCTATGCTTGAAGCATTGTTTAGCCTGATCCTCTCACTCTCCCTACATTCCTTTCCCCTTCATTTTCCAAGGACACCAGAGTGTGCTCTTTTGCCATTTATGTCTGCAAATGTGATCAATGAAACAATCCACATTGCCTTTTCTGTATTATATAAACCAATTATATAAACTTTAGAACATATTCCAGTTTACCGTACTTTAAAGGAAACCATCCAACCAGCTCTCCTTTTCTGTCTGATGTAATTGTTCCAGTACTGAAGAAAGCCAGACACTTTATCTGAAATTTGCAACTCTGCACACCATATTGGAAGTCTAATATTGCTTGTTAACCTAGATTGAAGCCATTCCTCTGTTGTAGGAGACCAAGGCTGCTTTCGTAGATAATGGCAAACTCTGGATCTAATGGACCCATGGTTTACCCACATTCCTTCCACCATACTCCCAGACGATCCTGGAGTCTGGGAGCCTGAAAGTGGGGAGGAATTGGCTAAATGGGCTTCTCATGAAGGTCAGCCGTGGCAGCCAATTGGAAACGGAGGAGCTTCCTATCCTCAACTCCGGTTTCAAACAGCGGCAGCCTTTAGACAACACAACATTGCTTTCTGACTGGAGGTTTTGGTGGCAAAACTGAAGAGCAACCAAGGGTACAAATTCAGGTTTGTGGTCAGAAACCTCGGGTTCCCACATCCACCACCCCCACAAAACCGAAACTCTGGCATGGTTGCCTCAGGTTTGGTATGATGTCCAAAGGCAGCCTATGGCAATTATGAGTTCAAGTCCATTTTCACACATGCAGTCAGTCATCAGTAAATTTAATTTTAAAAATTCTAATTAGATTCTACCTAGACCAAGGGCAAGCACTGGATAGCTCAAAAGTTCTTGGTAGCTCCTGGTCTTATCTGAAATAGCTCTCACACATTTGGCCTTGCTTCTTTTCCAGCCAATACTGCAAATTTGATTGGCTGGTTGAGTGGGGGCATGCCCACATCATTTTAAACCGCTGTTTCTCTGGGTGCTTAGGCTTGCATTTACTTTCTCTGCCATTAATTCTTCTCTAGTTTCTTCCTTCATGATGCAATCTCTCTTGCTTCACTCCAATCCTGCAGCAAAATTCTCCTGGAATTCAGGGGTTTTGATGTTAACACAGTAATTCTTATTCTATGATGAAAAATTTTGTATATGCTTGCCAGTTTGGGATTTTCTCTCTCCAAGCCATTATTTTGTGCTGGTAGTTTCCAAGGCTCTTGAAGCGGGGGGGCTGCTTCCTAAAGTCTAAAGTCTCCTCGACCTGAACAGAGGACTCTCCTGCCTTAAGAACCATAAGGCAAAAACAAAACAAAGCACAATAAAAACGATTAAAATGTAAGGCTGAGAGCTTCGGATTCAATCGGGGGGGGGGGTGAGCAAAAGGGAATATTTCCCCCAAAAACAGTCACCAATTAGTGTTACTGGGGGGGAGGGCTTCTGGGGGGGATGGTAGCCAATGGTTTCTAGGAGCAGTACCACTGGTAGTGCTGCTTCACCCCCTTTTGCATTCCCCTTGAAAAATAACTGATATGCCCCCTATTTTGCCACCAGCCAATAGGGTGGGAAAACGTGGGGGGGGGGCATTTTCGGTAAGCCCTATTAAGATGTGCTTACATTGTTGGCACTGCCATTCTGGACCTTCTACAGAGCTGTCTCTTAGGAACTCCACTCTCCTTCCACTTTCTCTTCTATTCCACCCCCCCTCCTTCTTTTCAAATCCAGCAAAGAATGGGGAAATCTCTTTCCGACTGCTGGCTGGGTACACCAGATCCCTACCAAGCACGGCCAGCCAAGGGGCAGGAGCCAAACATTCTAGCCCACTACATGCTGCCAAACCAAGTGATGGAAAGACAGGAGAGATGGAAGGGTGGAGACAATGGCTGATTTGCTGTCCCCTCCCCCACACCCTGCTAATCCTCCCAAAGCTCACAGAAGCTTTGAGGAGGACATTATTTATAGGGCAATAGCACAGGGGGGGGGGGAGTTAAACATTCCCACTCCATGGTCCTAACCCTCATTAGCCCCCTTGAGGCTATTTAAGTTAAAGAGGACTATTTAAGAGAGGACCAAACTATGTGTGTTGTGTAGTTTGGCCCTCGCCCTAGCCACTTGCTAGGGGTAAGAGGGAGGAGGAGTATTGGCTTCAATCCCCTCTCTACCAACAGAAGCCATCGGTGTAGAAACATGCTTCTTTTGCTATACCAGGGCCCTACTGGCAAGAGAAGAAAGGGTTCAAACAGCTGCCCATTTACTGGGAGTGGCACATATCACAACAAGGGGTTACTATTATTATTATTATTATTATTATTATTATTATTATTATTATTATTAATTTGATTTCTATACCGCCCTTCCAAAAATGGCTCTGGGCGGTTTACAAAGAGAAATAAAACAAATAAGATGGCTCCCTGTCCCCAAAGGGCTCACAATATAAAAAGAAACATAAGGTAGACACCAGCAACAGTCACTGGAAGTACTGTGCTGGGGGTGGATAGGACCAGTTACTCTCCCCCTGCTAAATAAAGAGAATCACCATGATAAAAGGTGCCTCTTTGCCCAGTTAGCAGGGGTATTATGCTTACAAATTATTTGGCTGACACCCTGATTAAATGTATTCAAGGAAGTCCCATTGAAATTAAGAGGATCAATTAGACATGTCTTGTCCTTCAGTCAGGGCGTCAGCCAATGTCTGTCCAATACAGCAAATTTTCACCTTCAGGAAACTTACCTTGGGCAAAAAGAACAGCTATGTCACTACTGCTGCATATCATGTTTAAGAACTTAATGACCAAAGCATGGACGGATCTGTATTACAAAGTTCTGATCCAAATCTCCTGGATACTGGAGTCGAAATAAGAGTAACATCTGCAATAGATATGTGGCTCTGATGACTAAGGATTCTCCCATAGATAATCTTCTTGTTTTCATGAGAGTTATTCTGGCTTTACACCTATGAAAGATCAGTGTGTATTAATTCCCCCACCCTTGCTATTCTTCTCAAAATGCCATTAACTCTAATCCTCAATTTTATGTAGCCCTTTCATGTGCCAGGCTGATGCAGTCAAGTTGACCAAGAAGCAGCTGTATTTTTAGTCACGGTTCTCCTTTGAAGCACCTTGTCAGCATAATACGTGTCTGTGTGTTTGATTATCTAATCTATGAGCAGATCAGTCCTCTCAGGAAAGAATGCTAACTTGCTCCCCAGAGAGCAGAGTGGTTATTAAACTGGCAGGTATGTGCATCTATCTCCCGTCTGCATCTGTGTGATTCTAGTAAAACAGATTAGGCTGATAGCATCAGATAGGCATTTCTGCTGCCATCACTGCTTTCCAACAGTAGATCCCAAAGCATGATTCAGGCATTAACCAAACAAATCAAATATGTCAGCAAGGTATGTATGGCTATTGACATTTTCACTCTTGGATAATTAATGCAAAAGAAGCATAAATGACACATCCAAAGTCAAATAGTGAGTGCCACTTTTCCTAGGAACACAAAGTCCCATCCTAAAAACTTTTAAGAATTCAATCACTGCTCCTTAAATTTTAATTCATCCTCTTAAAAGCTTTTCAGAGTATTAAAGAAGTTCCTTTAACATTGTTTTTATTGTGAATAATCTTTAAGCTATTTCACTGTTATGATTAATGGGGAACTAAACTATGGGAAACTCCTATATCGGGCAGCAGTGATATAGGAAGGTGCTGAAAGGCATCATCTCATACTATGCAGGAGATGGCAATGGTCAACCCATCCTGTATTCTACCAAAGAAAAACCACAGGGCTCTGTGGTCTCCAGGAGTCGACATTGATGGCACACTTTACCTTTAATCACAGTTTTAGGGGTTATTGATACCTCTGCCAATTGGACAATAAAGAATTCCAAGATATATTTAAAACTGACATGTTAAAGAGAATTCATATTGTATACTCCTTGAGGCAGATATCTTGCCTTTTTTTTTAAGCCTGTGAAACTCCCTGAAGTGTCATATATGCAAATAGCACAGTATCCACTGCAATCTCTCAAGGAGACAGGCAGGCACAAGAATTAAAGTTGTTACTCTTGGAATCTATATGTTTCATTGAGCAAGACCCCTTTCTTTTTATCTATGTACTCAAAACAGGCCTAAGCTGAAAATGTTCAGCTAAGGAATCCTTCATTCACCTCTACCCTTACAGGTGTGCATTTAAAACTATGAATAGGGAACAGCTGAGGGGAGGGGGCCAAAATAGGGGGAAAGCAGCCAAAGAAAAAGTTCAATGCCCCTTCACCCTCTGCCAGTTCTACACTTCTCAACTGCCCCCTCCCAAAGTGGCTTTTTAAAATCCAGTCATGGCATTGGGTTTCTAATATGCATGTTTGTGCAAAACATGTAATTAGTCCATTAATGCAGTCTCATTTTTCCAAGCAGCCTTTAGGGAATAAGATTTTAATTCAGTGGTAGAGTACACACCCTGCATGTCAGATCTCAGGTTCAATCCTTGGCATTCCTCGGAAACATCATTTTCTAATACCCTGCCTGGATAGAGCTGCTGCCAGTAGTAGACTGTACTGTGCTAGATGGACCAGTGATCTGATTCCGTATAAAGCAGTTTTATACAACCTGCATTCAGATAAATCTGCTATTTTAGAGGATTTATTTACCTGAGGGAAAGACCCCCTACTAAAATCTTTATCCCCCTATTGAAAGCTAAAACAGCACCTCTGAGTAAAATAGGTTAAACATATAAATAAATGATGCTAACGTTTCTTCTCCATTCTTCTGCCATTTGCACTGATGTATTTTAGTGTGTGCATTCTGTAGTACAGTACCACCTCCTTTCATTAAACATCCTGGGGAACATCCAAAACATGTGGATAATCAGATGTCTGATTACACGGCAGTGCTTTTTGTCTGATTAAATGGCGATGTTTTTTCATGGAGCTACATGAGAGGTAAATATTAAATCCGGGTTCATTTCATTTAATTAATTAAATTGAAATGCCATTGTGTCTGCTAAGATTCATGTTATGAACATTGGGCTTTCTGAAATTTCCTGTTCCCTTTCTCGAAACCCATGTTGTAAAAACAAAACTTGGCAAATATACCTCTGAGTTTAAAGTTTTCTGTGAATTCTACAGCTCTGCGGGATTTATCAAAATGCTAAGCAGTCTTACACCCTTGTTTCTAATAAGTATTTGCCAGACTGTATTTTGTATTTCATCCAAAAGGGTGAAATGTGATTTCAGGCAGGCACTGTATTTTGTTCTGCACACAAAAATCCCAGCCCTGGATCAATATTCTGTCCATTGTTGTAAGTGCAACTTTGGGATTACAGAAGTAAAAACTGCTTTCTCTTTTTGGCTCACTGAGTTCGTGAACCAGTCTGTCCACTGATTAGAAAGCAGATCAGGCTCGCCTTGGCATTTATCCAATGGCTGTCAATCTGGTACAAAAGGTTGCAGAAAATACACACACATATACACACACATCCTTCACCTTTATGAAAGTAGCAAGACCATTCATGAGTCTTGAATTTTGAGACCGTGAGCTGCAGAAAATGCTCTCCTTTTCTCCTTCGGGTTGCTTGGGAATGCTACTCAAAAGGTCACTATGCTTTAGGAGATGGACCGTTTAATTAATTCTCAATCAAACGTTTGAAAAGATTGAAGTGATTCCTACAATATGAAAAAGACATGTTTATAATATGTCACACCATTCAACATTTCAGCAATGGAAATAGGGACATGCTTGTAATATCTCTGTTAGTATACCAAGGATCACTCATGAGCCACACACCCCTCCACTATTAAACATTAGACAGCATCCTGACAAGGTGCTCTAGGAGCGTAAGTTGTTCTGTAAGGGGAGAGGGATAACTTTCAACAATTCCCTCTATTGGCCTTTGGATGCCCCCCCCCAAAAAAAATTCCCTGCTTTTGAGGTTCCTCCAGCTATCAGATACATATTTTCAGGGGGCCCAAGGGACTGCTGGGTGAACGGGGCACTCATAAAAATTTCCTCTTGTTTGAACAGAATGTATTTAATTCATGAAACAACTAGTCAGGATGCTGACCAGTACTGAATGCTTTTCACTGCCTGCTCTATGATGCTATATAGCACTCTGTACACAGCTGAGTTTAATACAAAGAGAGGAATTGTTATTTCAGTAAAGCTGTACTAGAAAAGCATAATTGTCCTACAATTATCCTACAATATCCTACCATATCCTCGCCCAGCCCATCTTTACCCCAGCCTCATGCTATGGAGCACAAGGCCTGGGGGTTTGGCGGCTGACCAGTTTGGGGGCAGGGTTAGCCAGCCATTACAGTGCCCACCTCTAGACCTCCTTATTCCGGCTAGAGCAGCGAGCAGGTTTATTATTTATTCATTCATTCATTCATTCATTCATTCAATTTTTATACCGCCCTTCCAAAATTGGCTCAGGGCGGTTTACAAATAAAACAAAAGCAATTACAATCAGTCAACAATTAAAAGTTATAAAATACCATAAAACAGTCGAAAAACCCTGAAAAATAGGTACATTAAAAACCCTTTACAACAATTTAAAAACCCTGGAAGGCCAGGCCGTTGGGTGTGGCCTGCTGCTGCTCTAGAAGGATTGGACCTGGCCAGGCCAGGCGAGGCCTAGGAGGCCTGGGACAGACGTGTCCCAGGGGCAGAGGGTCAGGCAGTGGCAGCCGAGAGCAAGATACAGAGTCCTAACTGCTGCTCAAAGCAAGCCTTCGAAGCCTACCAAGGGATTGGGCCTGCAGAGTCTGGGGAGCAGAGGCATGTTGGTGGCGCTGGGTAGAGCCACTTGTAAACCCCCAGAGACGTGAGTTTGGGGCGGTATAGAAATATGTTAAATAAATAAATAAAATAGAGGACAGGGGCCAGAGAGGCCTGGAGGCAGGAGTGTAGTGGTGGCCCCAGGAGAAGCAAGTGGGCTGAAGTAGCCTTGGCTCAGAAGTGGGCCCAAGCGGCCTTGGAGGCGGTAGCGTATCCCTGGCGGCCAGGGCTCTGGTGGAGAGGCCATTGGGGAGCCTCCACTCCAGGGGGGGCACAATGGCAGTGGTGGCCTTTACAGGGGTGCACAATTGGCCAAGAAGCCTTCTTTTGCAGGGTGTCTGAGGGTCACTTAGCAGGGGAAGGACTGCGGAGGCAGGAAAGCTGGCCTCATGGTGGCTAGGGGGAGTGCTCACTCTAGGAAGCGGAGCAGCCTGGCTTGTGAGGCATTTACCCCTGAAGCAATAAGGGTATGAGCAGGTTCTTGCTCAGCAGGCAGGCATCTTCCTTCACCACCCCCCATTGGAGGGTCATGGCAGTCTCACTCCATGGTGGGCCCAAAAGCCTCGGGGGCCAGTGGCAGGTGGGCAAAAGAGTCGATCTGCACCTGCGGGGGGTGTGCTCGGTGTGGGAGTCCTGGTGGCCATGCCTCCAAAGATGGCAAAAGGCACGAAATGGGGAGTGGCCTGCACAGCCTGTCAAGTCTCCCCCTCATATTTCTTCCTTAGATGAGGCTGACAAGGAGTTCAGTGCGCGCTCTCATAGCATGGCTGGAAGCCTTGGGAAAAGCTGATTGCAAAAGGATGCCGGGCAAGGTATGGGAGGAGAGGAGCTGACCCTTCCCCTTAATGCAACTGGCCCTAGTATGGGGCTGCAGGTATTAACACTTTCTGGTGGCAGTTTCTTTGGCCCACTTACATTTGGGGGACTGGTGCTGGGGGGGATTTGGGGGGGCACAGAGAGGCGGCTCTCCTCCGGCAATTGTAGGTGGGGGGGGCAGCTGACTCCTTAAGGATTGTTTCTCTGCAGCAGTGGCCAGTTGCGGGAGCACTGGTGGTTACAGTTGCATAAGTGTTTGGCAGGACCAGGTTCTTTCTCTTTGGCAGGGATGACCACCTCTTCAACCATGTACAGGGGTGGAATGGGCGTGGGGTGCATGGGTCCCTGGGGTCTTTCGCAGAGAGGATAAGCTGAGTGTGAGTGGGGAAGGGGCCAAGCAAGGGCTGACCCCTTCTAGTGGCAGTTACAGTGCAGTGTTTAAGGGTAATGTGAGGTTAGTGAGCACCTTAAGGCATGCGTTGAGTGTAAAGAGGGGTCCTTGTCAGTCCCTAGGTTCTGTATGGCTCAGGGAATGCTGGTTTGGACTTCCTCTAACCTGCTCTGGGGTCATCAACCTTAAAGGTTATATGGCTTGAAGGAAGTGATTCTTTAAACAGGAGCCTTGACAGTAGGTCAGCCAGGATGGAGAGCATCTGCCTTATGGATGATGCTTTGGGAGCCAAGGTGTGTCACCCAGGAAATTTAGGTTGGAATTGTGCTGATGGCAGCAAGTGCATAGCGACTGCACTATAAGGGGTGGTGCCTATCCTTCCATGAATCAGATTGTTGAATTTCAATGAAGTCCTGGCCCATTTCACTCCACTCTGGGCCTCTGGTCTTCATTGGGTAGAGGTGTTATCAACAAATTAAATTGGGTCAACAAATTAAACAAATCAACAACAACAATAGTTATCAACAAATGAAATGGTTGACGCAATCCTCAGCCCTCCAGTGATAGAAGGGTGACTGTGGATCTGCAAGCAGCCTTCACTGTCCGCACAGTGTGTGTGCCCTTTCTACATGTATTAATCTGTTCCAGAGGGTTGCACAGCCTGAAACAGGCTTGATAAAGAAGGCGGCGTCTCACCATCCTTACGGGCATGCCAAATGGAAAATCAGGAACTCTCTCAGCTTGTTAGCATAAAATATGAAAAGGACAGGATGCTGGATTGAAGCCTGGAATCTTTTTCAGTCTGTTAAATAAGAGCAATTGTTTGGGTTAGTGGTTTTTCCAATAATGCCATCCATTTCTTAAGCCATGCATTGATCCAAAATGTTCTGATTACAAGAAATTCTATCATTAACAGCAAAACTGACACTCAACCACCAAATGTGTTCTACGAATTATTGCTCAGTTTGCAGTATGCAGGCTACTACTCATTTGGCTATTTAAAAAATATTGTTAAATAGCTTCCTTCGCATTTCAAGGGTAGGCAAGGATTCCCACAATGTAAACATATCCACAGAACTTCTGGGTCTAAATAAGGTTCAAACTTCAGGTGATGGTGGCCATTTGTTTAAATTGGGTGGAGAGGGGAGGATTTTTAGGGCAAAGAGGGCACATGCATGGGCGAGATGCTAAACCTGCCCCCTATCTGTGGCTTACCCTCTCACATCCTGATGTCATTTCTTCCCCAGCTGGGTCCATACTAGACATGAGCCCCGCTGCAAGAAAAGTGCCTGGGGAAGAGACTATAGAGAGGTATGTCATGGACACAAGGGAAATTAGGCTTCGCTTACCTGTGTTTTGCTCTTTTTAAAAAAAAAAATCAGCCCACTTTATTTGTGTAATTGGTTTTAAACCTAAGTTTAAATTAATGGTTTTGCAAACTTCATGTGAAGTCTGAGAAGTATCCCCAAGTTTGTGTGTGGAATTATCTTAGACAGCAAAAGAAGGACTAAAAGAGGCACGTGACCCTTAAGAACATAAGAACAGCCCTGCTGGATGAGGCTCTCCTGCTCTCTTTAAATCCAAAGCTCCTTTCTAAGACCATTTCTCTGGTCAGCCTTGAGTGGATTTAATTCAGATCTCAAGCCAAAATGCCTATTCATGAGCTTCAATTTAGTCATAAGAACATAACAGCCTGCAACTGGTACTCAGAGGCATCCTGCCTCTGAGGCTGGAGGTGGCCCACAGTCCTCCGACTAGTAGCCATTGATAGACCTCTCCTCCATGAAGTTATCCAAACCCTTCTTAAAACCATCCAGGTTGTTGGCTGTCACCACATCTTGTGGCGGAGAATTCCACAAGTGGATTACACAATGTGTGAAAAAGTACTTCTGTCTGTTAGTCCTAGATTTCCTGGCAATCAATTTCATGGGGTGACCCCTTGTTCTAGTGTTATGGGAGAGGGGGAAGAATTTCTTTCTATCCACTTTCTCCACACCATGCATGATTTTATAGACCTCTATCATGTCTCCCTGCAGTCACCTTTTTTCTAAACTAAAAAGGCCCAGGTGTTGTAGTCTTGCCTCATAAGAAAGGTGCTCTAGCCCCCTGTTCATCTTGATTGCCTTCTTCTTCTGCACCTTTTCCAGTTCTACAATGTCCTTTTTTAGATGTGGTGAACAGAATTGTATTCAGTACTCCAAGTGTGGTTGCACGATAGTTTTGTATCAGACCCTTCAGATCTTCCCATAATGATTTGCAAATTGTGCTAGTTACAGAGGAGTAAAAAAACATCTGACTATCTATCTACTGCACATACTCTGAGAATCATTTCTCAGGTTCCATGGCAGGCATCTGCAGCCAACACCAGCTCCCTGGTGCAGATACCTGCATAAATGATTCATTCAGCAATCAATCAGAAATATGCCTTTGCCACCATTGCATGTTACATTTCCCCACATATACATACAATATTTTCATGTACCCATTAAAATGTAATGTGTGAAGCAGCCCTTAAGGAAATTGCACACCAGCTATTCAAAGGATCCTTTTGAAGTCATGGTAAATTCCTCAATGAAGACCCAGCTACAAATAGGAGGAACATAAAACAATATGTCTCCCTCCCCCAAGAGAATGTCTAATCTATAGGCAAGATCCGGTCATTGTTAACAACACTTGTTCCAATGATGAGATGGAAGTCTTTATTGTGTGTGTTTGTGAGTGTTTGTATCATTTGTGTTTGTCCATTTGTGTTGTGAAAATTGAATAAAAAGTATAAGGCAAACAAAACAATCTGTCTCCCCATGCTGCTGTGGTTAACACCATCCAGTTTTAGCCAAAAACAATAGCAGCTGCATCCCTGACATGGCTGTTACATATATCTAACACTTGAAATATTCCTGTTCATTAGTTTCTCTCTTCCTTCCAACCCATTCTGTCTTCTCTTTCACATGTATAGCCCTATTATGTCTTGTAATCTTTTCTCCCCTGCAGAGTCTCTCTCTCTCTCTCTCTCTCTCTCTCTCTCTCGGCAGCCCAGTTATCTATAGCTTGTTATATCTCTCTTCCCCAGAGCCATGTTTCTCTCTGCTTTACCAGTTCAATCATGCACAGCTCCACTCGGTTGTGCTCTGCTCTCACACAACTTGCACACTCAAAAGGAGTATATGAGCAGCAGGAACTGACCAGAACCTTCAGAGGGAGGGATTCAGAGAGCAAGAGTATTGATTCATGGGGAGCGAGAGATAATCTGGCAAAAATCAACTTGTGGCTTCATATTACTAGAACTTGGTTAAATCGCCTCATTGCTGATTCTATATTTAACTATATTGGATTCTATAAGAACATAAGAACAGCCCTGCTGGATCAGGCCCAAGGCCCATCTAGTCCAGCAACCTGTTTCGCACAGTGGCTCACCAGATGCCATTGGGAGCCTACAGTCAGGAGTTGAGGGCATGCCCTCTCACCTGCCATTACTCCCCTGCAACTGGTACTCAGAGGCACCCTGCCCTTGAGGCAGGAGGTGGCCTACAGCCCTCCGACTAGTAGCCATTGATAGACCTCTGCTCCATGAAGTAATCCAAACCCCTCTTAAAGCCATCCAGGTTGTTGGCTGTCACCACATCCTGAGGCAGAGCGTTCCACAAGTGGATCA